>NC_081267.1:303654-2803654 GCF_030490865.1 Poecile atricapillus
TGTGCCTCCTCTGCCGAGGGACGGGTTCCAGTTTGGGGATTTTGGGTTGTCCTGGATGCGTCAGAGACCCGGGAAGGCGCTGGAATGGCTCGCACACATCAGCAAGAGTGGCAGCACCTGGTACGCGCCGTCGGTGCAGGGCCGGTTCACCCTCACCAGGACAACGGGCAGAGCTCGGTGACGCTGAGCATGAACAACCTCCAGGACGAGGATTCCGGGGTTTATTTCTGCGCCAAAACCTTTGATGATGGTTGGGGTCTTGGTTGGGATGTTGGTTTTAGTGATGGTGCCCATGCCAGACCCAAGCCGCCATCGTTGGTGGAAACCAAACCCCCCAGAATTCCCAAATCCTGCCCCAATCCCAGCCCTGGGCCCCAAAATCTGGGCCCTTTCACCCCAAACTCCGCCCCTGCTGCCCCCACTCCCCCGTTTCTCTGGAGCCGGCAGCCTCTGACCCAGGGCCGAGTCTTCTGTGCCGTGGGGAGATCCCAAAGGAGGGAAGGTGAATTTGGGGTGGGATTTTATGGTTTTGTGCAGAGCCAGGGGCTCAAGGCCGGAGCCAGAGGAGATCGATGAGCGCGGGGATGGCACCCATGGCTCAGGGGGCAGCTGGGGGGTACAAGCACCAAATCCTGAGGGTTTCACCCCAAAAATGGCCCCAAGGGCCGAGGGTGGGGACTGGGGTCAGGGGCGGAGATTTGGGGCGGAACCGGCTGAGAGCCGGGAGAGACGGACGGGAACGGGGTCAGGCTGGGCTGTGGGGAAGGGGTCTGGGGCACGGGGACAGGCGGGGCTGGGCCGGGTCAATACGAGAAACATCATCAGCACCAATATAACTGAAGGCGTTTTTAACGCAGAAATAAACCCGGAATCCTCGTCCTGGAGGTTGTTCATGCTCAGCGTCACCGAGCTCTGCCCATTGTCCCTGGCGATGGTGAACCGGCCCTGCACCGACGGCGCCGTCCAACCGCTGCCAGCGCCGTTCACCCTTGCCACGAATTCCAGCCCCTTCCCGGGTCTCTGGCGGATCCAGAACATCCAAATTTCCCGAACTCGAATCCATCCCCTCGGCAGAGGAGGCGCAGGGACCCCCCGGGGGGCTGGTAGGTCCCCCCCGGACTCCAGCAGGGTCACGGCCGCCCGGAGCCCTGCGGGAAAAAGGGGAGATGGGGATGAGGCAAAGCCGGATCCGGGCGTGTCCCGGGCTGGGCGCTCCGGAAGGTTCTGGAAACCCCTGGCAGCACCCCCAGCAGCAGGAGGGGGATGGGAAGGGCCCGGGGGTGACAATTTGGGGCCAAAGTCCCGGTTTGGGGCAATGGTTGAGCTTTTGGTGTCCCCATCTCCCCCTGATCCCAGCCCAGAACCTCAGCACCCTCAGGATGGATCCAGAACCTTCTGGAAGAACCTCAGCACCCTCAGGATGGATCCAGAACCTTCTGGAAGAACCTCAGGACCCCCCCATGGGGGACACGCCCGGATCCGGCTTTGCCTCATCCCCATCTCCCCTTTTTCCCGCAGGGCTCCGGGCGGCCCGTGACCCTGCTGGAGTCCGGGGGGGACCTCCAGCCCCCGGGGGGTCCCTGCGCCTCCTCTGCCGAGGAGATGGATTCCAGTTTGGGGAATTCAGCCTGTCCTGGATCCGCCAAAAAACCCGGGAAGGCGCTGGAATGGGTCGCAGGAATCCACAGCGGTGCACCACCAGCTACGCATCGTCCGTGAAGGGCCGGTTCACCATCAGCAGGGACAACGGGCAGAGCTCGGTGACGCTGAGCATGAACAACCTCCAGGACGAGGATTCCGGGTTTATTTCTGCGCCAAATGTTACACCAGTGGTTGTTACAGCAGTTATGGTGCTGCTGCTGCTGCTGTTGGTTATGGTGACGATGCCGGTGATGGCCACATTCCCCATTGCTGCATCCCAAATGTCCCAGAATTCCCAAATCCTGCCCCAGTCCCAGCCCTGAGCCCCAAATCTGGGCCCTTTCACCCCAAACTCCCGCCCCTGCTGCCCCAACTCTCCCCTCTCAGCCAGGGCCAGAGCGAGCCCGGCTGGGGATAAAGGGTCAGGAGCAGGGTCAGGGTCGGGATTGGGGGCCAAATCCTGGGATCTGGGGACATGTGAGGACACAGTGACAGGGACAGGGTTCGTCACCATAAGCAGGAAAACCATAATCATTGCCAGAAGTTTTGCCACAGAAATAAACCCCGGAATCCTCGTCCTGGAGGTTGTTCATGCTCAGCGTCACCGAGCTCTGCCCGTTGTCCCTGCTGATGGTGAACCGGCCACGCACGGATGGCGCGTAGTACGTGCTGCCACCGCTGGTGATGCTTGCGATGAATTCCAGCGCTTTCTCGGGTCTCTGGCGCACCCAGAACATCTCAAATTTCCCAAACTCGAATCCTTGTCCTCGGCAGAGGAGGCGCAGGGACCCCCCGGGGGGCTGGAGGTCCCCCCCGGACTCCAGCAGGGTCACGGCCGCCCGGAGCCCTGCGGGAAAAAGGGGAGATGGGGATGAGGCAAAGCCGGATCCGGGCGTGTCCCCATGGGGGGTCCTGAGGTTCTTCCAGAAGGTTCTGGATCCATCCTGAGGGTGCTGAGGTTCTTCCAGAAGGTTCTGGATCCATCCTGAAGGGGCTGAGGTTCCGGATACAGCTCCAGGTGCTGAGGTCCCAGCGTGTACTCGGTGTCTCCACGATCGCTGCTGATCCCTGTGACAAATTCCAGCGCCTTCCTGGGTCTCTGGTGGCTCCTGAACATCCTGAATTTCCCAAAATCTGATCTGTCCCTGTGGCTGAGGAGGCGCAGAGACCCTCAGCTTGAATCCAGAACATCAGGATGGATCCAGAACCTTCTGGAAGAACCTCAGGACCCTCAGGATGGATCAGAACCTTCTGGAAGAACCTCAGCACCCTCAGGATGGATCCAGAACCTTCTGGAAGAACCTCAGGAGCCCCCCATGGGGACACGCCCGGATCCGGCTTTGCCTCATCCCCATCTCCCCTTTTTCCCGCAGGGCTCCTGGCGGCCGTGACCCTGCTGGAGTCCGGGGGGGACCTCCAGCCCCCCGGGGGGTCCCTGCGCCTCCTCTGCCGTGGGGACGGATTCGACATCGGGAAATTTGGGATGTCCTGGGTGCGCCAGAGACCCGGGAAGGCGCTGGAATTCATTTCAGCCATCAGCAGGAAGAGCGGCAAGACGTTCTACGCGCCGTGGGTGCGGGGCCGGTTGACGATGGGCAGCGACAACGGGCAGAGCTCGGTGACGCTGAGCATGAACAATCTCCAGGACGAGGATTCCGGGGTTTATTTCTGCGCCAGATGTTTCAGCAGTAGTTGTGGTTATGGTGCTGCTAATTTTGTTGAGGACGATCGTGGCTGTGACCCCTCCATTCATGATGGGTCCCCCAGTGTCTCCAATTCCTGGGTGTTTCTCCCCCAATCCCAGCCCTGGGCCCCAAATCTGGGCCCTTTCACCCCAAACTTTGCCCCTGCTGCCCCCACTCCCCATTTTCCCCCACTTTTCCCCTTTTGGCCCCAAATCTCCCCGGCTCAGGGGGCCCCGGGCGGGGATTTGGGCTCAGCGCTCAGCGCTGGGACACTCGGGGACAAAGGGTCAGGAGCGGGGTCAGGGCTGAGCTTTGGGGGGAAATTCTGGGGTTTGGGGCAAAATCCTGGGGATTGGGGACACAGCGATGGGGGCACGGTTTGTCACCATCAGCAGCAGCACCCCAACTATCACCAAAAGATTTGGCACAGAAATAAACCCCGGAATCCTCGTCCTGGAGGTTGTTCATGCTCAGCGTCACCGAGCTCTGCCCGTTGTCCCTGCTGATGGTGAACCGGCCCTGCACGGATGGAGCGTATTTGGTGCTGCCTCCACTGCTGATGCTCGCGACGAATTCCAGCGCCTTCCCGGGTTTTTGGCGGATCCAGAACATCACAAATTTCCCGAACTCGAATCCATCCCCTCGGCAGAGGAGGCGCAGGGACCCCCCGGGGGGCTGGAGGTCCCCCCCGGACTCCAGCAGGGTCACGGCCGCCCGGAGCCCTGCGGGAAAAAGGGGAGATGGGGATGAGGCAAAGCCGGATCCGGGCGTGTCCCCATGGGGGGCTCCTGAGGTTCTTCCAGAAGGTTCTGGATCCATCCTGAGGGTGCTGAGGTTCTTCCAGAAGGTTCTGGATCCATCCTGAGGGTGCTGAGGTTCTGGGCTGGGATCAGGGGGAGATGGGGACACCAAAAGCTCAACCATTGCCCCAAACCCGGACTTTGGCCCCAAATTGTCACCCCGGGCCCTTCCCATCCCTCTCCTGCTGCTGGCGGTCCTTCCAGCTGCGTCCGGAACCTTCCGGAACCTTCCGGGACCGCGCCCGGATCCGGCTTTGCCTCATCCCCATCTCCCCTTTTTCCCGCAGGGCTCCGGGCGGCCGTGACCCTGCTGGAGTCCGGGGGGGACCTCCAGCCCCCCGGGGGGTCCCTGCGCCTCCTCTGCCGAGGGGACGGATTCACCTTCGGGAATTTCGACATGTTCTGGATCCGCCAGAGACCCGGGAAGGCGCTGGAATTTGTGGCGAGCATCAACAACAATGGTGGCACCACCAAATACGCGCCGTCGGTGCAGGGCCGGTTCACCATCAGCAGGGACAACGGGCAGAGCTCGGTGACGCTGAGCATGAACAACCTCCAGGACGAGGATTCCGGGGTTTATTTCTGCGCCAAAACTTTTGATGGTGGTTGGGGTGTTGGTTGGGATGTTGGTTTTAGTGATGGTGCCCATGCCAGACCCAAGCCACGACCGTTGGTGGAAACCAAACCCCCCAGAATTCCCAAATCCTGCCCCAATCCCAGCCCTGGGCCCCAAATCTGAGCCCTTTCACCCCAAACTCCGCCCCTGCTGCCCCCACTCCCCCGTTTCTCTGGAGCCGGCAGCCTCTGACCCAGGGCCGAGTCTTCTGTGCCGTGGGGAGATCCCAAAGGAGGGAAGGTGAATTTGGGGTGGGATTTTATGGTTTTGTGCAGAGCCAGGGGCTCAAGGCCGGAGCCAGAGGAGATCGATGAGCGTGGGGATGGCACCCATGGCTCAGGGGGGCAGCTGGGGGGTACAAGCACCAAATCCTGAGGGTTTCACCCCAAAAATTGCCCCCAAGGGCCGAGGGTGAGGATTGGGGTCAGGGGCGGAGATTTGGGGCGGAACCGGCTGAGAGCCGGGACAGACGGACGGGAACGGGGTCAGGGCTGGGCTGTGGGGAAGGGTCTGGGGCACGGGGACAGGCGGGGCTGGGCCGGGGTCAATACGAGAAACATCATCAGCACCAATGTAACTGAAGGCGTTTTTAGCACAGAAATAAACCCCGGAATCCTCGTCCTGGAGGTTGTTCATGCTCAGCGTCACCGAGCTCTGCCCGTTGTCCCTGGTGAGGGTGAACCGGCCACGCACCGACGGCGCGTAGTCGGTGTAGGATCCATCAGTGTAGATGCTCGCGACGTATTCCAGCGCCTTCCCGGGTTTCTGGCGGATCCAGTACATCCCGAATTCGCCAAACTCAAATCCAGAGGCGCGGCAGAGGAGGCGCAGGGACCCCCCGGGGGGCTGGAGGTCCCCCCCGGACTCCAGCAGGGTCACGGCCGCCCGGAGCCCTGCGGGAAAAAGGGGAGATGGGGATGAGGCAAAGCCGGATCCGGGCGTGTCCCCATGGGGGGTCCTGAGGTAATTCCAGAAGGTTCTGGATCCATCCTGAGGGTGCTGAGGTTCTTCCAGAAGGTTCTGGATCCATCCTGAGGGTGCTGAGGTTCTGGGCTGGGATCAGGGGGAAATGGGGACACCAAAAGCTCAACCATTGCCCCAAACCCGGACTTTGGCCCCAAATTGTCACCCCCGGGCCCCGCCCGTCTCTCCCTGGGCTCTTCATTCTCCTCTCGTCTCCATTTCCTGCGCTCAGGGCAGCGGGAGCTGCAGGCACGGAGACAGAAAGGAGCAAAAGGGCTGAGAAGGAACTTCCTCAGGGTCTTGTACGGGTTCATTTACCCAATTAACAAATGACAATTAAATGATTTCCCTCAGTGACCCCATGGCCCCGCCCCTGTGTGCTGCACTGCGGCGTTCTCCATCCGACCACCAATCAGTGCCCAGAAACTTCTGGAAGGAGAAGAGACAACCCTGGGACACGCCCGGATCCGGCTTTGCCTCATCCCCATCTCCCCTTTTTCCCGCAGGGCTCCGGGCGGCCGTGACCCTGCTGGAGTCCGGGGGGGACCTCCAGCCCCCCGGGGGGTCCCTGCGCCTCCTCTGCCGAGGGGATGGATTTGATTTCGGGAAATTTGGGATGATCTGGATCCGTCAGAAACCCGGGAAGGGGCTGGAATACGTCGCGAGCATCAGCAGCGGTGGCAGCACGTACTACGCTCCATCCGTGCGTGGCCGGTTCACCATCAGCAGGGACAACGGGCAGAGCTCGGTGACGCTGAGCATGAACAACCTCCAGGACGAGGATTCCGGGGTTTATTTCTGCGGCAAATCTGCTGATGCTGGTTCTGGAGCTGGTGCTTATGGTGGTGATGGACCTTGTCCCCGTTCCTCTGTCCCTACATCTCCCTGCAACCCAGGATTTTACCCCAATCCCCCGGTTTTCCCCCAAAACTCAGTCCCTGACCCCATATCCTGCCTCGGCAGACGTCACCATCGCCAGGGACAGCGGGCAGAGCTCGGTGACGCTGAGCATGAACAACCTCCAGGACGAGGATTCCGGGGTTTATTTCTGTGCCAAAAAATTTGCTGCTGGTGCTGCTGCTAATGCTGCTGGTGTTGGTGACGATTGCAGTGGCCACCACATTCCCCATGCTGGATCCCCAAATCCCCCAGAATTCCCAAATCCTGCCCCAATCCCAGCCCTGGGCCCCAAATCTCGTTCCTTTCACCCCAAACTCCTCCTCTGCTGCCCCAACTCTCCCCTCTTAGCCGGGACCAGAGCGAGCCCGGCTGGGGATAAAGGGTCAGCACCGGGGTCAGGGTCGGGATTTGGGGCAAAACCCTGGGGTTTGGGGAAACAGTGATGGAGGCAGGGTTGGTCACTACCGAAAGGAAGATTAGCAGCTCCAGCATCAAAACGTTTGGCACAGAAATAAACCCCAGAATCCTCGTCCTGGAGGTTGTTCATGCTCAGCGTCACCGAGCTCTGCCCGTTGTCCCTGGCGGTGGTGAACCGGCTCCCCACCGATGGAGCGTAGTACGTGCTGCCACCACTGTTGATGCTCGCGATGAATTCCAGCGCCTTCCCGGGTCTCTGGCGCATCCAGCCCATCCCGAATTTCCCGAACTCGAATCCTTGTCCTCGGCAGAGGAGGCGCAGGAACCCCCCGGGGGGCTGGAGGTCCCCCCCGGACTCCAGCAGGGTCACGGCCGCCCGGAGCCCTGCGGGAAAAAGGGGAGATGGGGATGAGGCAAAGCCGGATCCGGGCGTGTCCCCATGGGGGGCTCCTGAGGTTCTTCCAGAAGGTTCTGGATCCGTCCTGAGGGTCCTGAGGTTCTTCCAGAAGGTTCTGGATCCATCCTGATGTTCTGGATTCAAGCTGAGGGTCTCTGCGCCTCCTCAGCCACAGGGACAGATCAGATTTTGGGAAATTCAGGATGTTCAGGATCCACCAGAGACCCAGGAAGGCGCTGGAATTTGTCACAGGGATCAGCAGCGATCGTGGAGACACCGAGTACACGCTGGGACCTCAGCACCTGGAGCTGTATCCGGAAGCTCAGCCCCTTCAGGAAGGTTCCAGAACCCTCTGGAAGAACCTCAGGACCCCCCATGGGGACACGCCCGGATCCGGCTTTGCCTCATCCCCATCTCCCCTTTTTCCCGCAGGGCTCCGGGCGGCCGTGACCCTGCTGGAGTCCGGGGGGGACCTCCAGCCCCCCGGGGGGTCCCTGCGCCTCCTCTGCCGAGGGGATGGATTTGATTTTGGGAAATTTGAGATGGACTGGTATCGCCAGAGACCCGGGAAGGGGCTGGAATACGTTGCAGAGATCAGCAGCGATGGTGGCACCACGTACTACGCTCCATCCGTGCGTGGCCGGTTCACCATCAGCAGGGACAACGGGCAGAGCTCGGTGACGCTGAGCATGAACAACCTCCAGGACGAGGATTCCGGGGTTTATTTCTGTGCCAGAACGTATGATGATGGTGGTGGTTATGCTGTTTATCGTGGTGACGAACCTTGTCCCCAGCTCTCCCTACACCCCAGGATTCACCCCAAAGCCCAGGTTTTCCCCTGGGACATTTGGGGATCCAGCATGGGGAATGTGGCCATCAGCGACATCGTCACCATAACCAACAGCACCAGCAGCAGCACCATAACTGCTGTAACAACCACTGGTGTAACATTTGGCGCAGAAATAAACCCCGGAATCCTCGTCCTGGAGGTTGTTCATGCTCAGCGTCACCGAGCTCTGCCCATTGTCCCTGGCGATGGTGAACCGGCCCCGCACGGATGGCGCGTAGAACGTGGTGCCACCATTGTTGTTGATGCTCGCCACAAATTCCAGCGCCTTCCCGGGTCTCTGCCGGATCCAGAACATGTCGAAATTCCCGAAGGTGAATCCTTGTCCTCGGCAGAGGAGGCGCAGGGACCCCCCGGGGGGCTGGAGGTCCCCCCCGGACTCCAGCAGGGTCACGGCCGCCCGGAGCCCTGCGGGAAAAAGGGGAGATGGGGATGAGGCAAAGCCGGATCCGGGCGTGTCCCCATGGGGGGCTCCTGAGGTTCTTCCAGAAGGTTCTGGATCCATCCTGAGGGTGCTGAGGTTCTGGGCTGGGATCAAGGGGAGATGGGGACACCAAAAGCTCAACCATTGCCCCAAACCCGGACTTTGGCCCCAAATTGTTGCCCCCGGCCCTCCCCATCCCCCTCCTGCTGCTGGGAGCCCTTCCAGGTGCGTCCGGAGGCTTCCGGAACCTTCCGGGGGGACCGTGCCCGGATCCGGCTTTGCCTCATCCCCATCTCCCCTTTTTCCCGCAGGGCTCCGGGCGGCCGTGACCCTG
Source organism: Poecile atricapillus (assembly GCF_030490865.1). Taxonomy (NCBI): domain Eukaryota; kingdom Metazoa; phylum Chordata; class Aves; order Passeriformes; family Paridae; genus Poecile; species Poecile atricapillus. The sequence goes on from NC_081267.1 coordinate 312,679, forward strand.
CTGGAGTCCGGGGGGGACCTCCAGCCCCCCGGGGGGTCCCTGCGCCTCCTCTGCCGAGGACAAGGATTCGACATCGGGAGATTTGAGATGTTCTGGATCCGCCAGAGACCCGGGAAGGCGCTGGAATTCATCGCGAGCATCACCAGCGGTGGCAGCACGTACTACGCTCCATCCGTGCGTGGCCGGTTCACCATCAGCAGGGACAACGGGCAGAGCTCGGTGACGCTGAGCATGAACAACCTCCAGGACGAGGATTCCGGGGTTTATTTCTGCGGCAAAGATGCTGATAGTTGTTGTTATGGTGTTGCTGATGGTGGTGACGGTCTCACTGCTGGTTCTGCCCCACGTGTCCCTAAACCCCAGGATTTTGCCCCAATCCCCAGGATTTTGCCCCAATCCCCAGGATTTTGCCCCAATCCCCAGGATTTTGCCCCAATCCCCAGGATTTTGCCCCAATCCCCAGGATTTTACCCCGAACCCCAGGATTTTGCCCCAATCCCCAGGATTTCCCCCCAAAGCTCAGCCCTGACCCCGCTCCTGACCCTTTGTCCCCGAGTGTCCCAGTGCTGAGCGCTGAGCCCAAATCCCAGCCCCGGGGCCCCCTGAGCCGGGGAGATTTGGGGCCAAAAGGGGAAAAGTGGGGGGAAATGGGGAGTGGGGGCAGCAGGGGCGGAGTTTGGGTCGAAAGGGCCCAGATTTGGGGCCCAGGGCTGGGACTGGGGGAGAAACACCCAGGAATTGGAGCCACGGCCACGGTCGCCCTCAACACCAGCAGCAGTATCAGCGTTAGCACTGTTGTAACGTTTGGCACAGAAATAAACCCCGGAATCCTCGTCCTGGAGGTTGTTCATGCTCAGCGTCACCGAGCTCTGCCCGTTGTCCCTGGTGATGGTGAACCGGCCCTTCACGGAGGGAGCGTAGAACGTTCTGGCACCATCACCGTTGATCCCTGCGACGTATTCCAGCGCCTTCCCAGGTCTCTGGCGGATCCAGAACACGGTGAATTTCCCGAACTCGAATCCTTGTCCTCGGCAGAGGAGGCGCAGGGACCCCCCGGGGGGCTGGAGGTCCCCCCTGGACTCCAGCAGGGTCACGGCCGCTCCCCCGGCCCCAAATCTTCTCCAATTTGACCCAAATCTCCAGCAGAGCTTTCCGGAATCTCCGAACGCTCCAAAGCCCTCAATTAACCCCGACCCATCCATTCATTAATTGGGCACCCCCACATGCACCTTCTCCCTTAATTACCCAATTAAGGGCTCATTAACGACCCCTGGGACCCCCCCGGGAGCCCGAAGGGGGCAGATCCCGGCCGTGGCCTGGAGCTCTCTGCAGCTGCTCCCCCTCCTGTGCTGGGGGCGCTGCCAGGGGGTTCCAGAACCTTCCGGAGCGCCCAGCCCGGGACACGCCCGGATCCGGCTTTGCCTCATCCCCATCTCCCCTTTTTCCCGCAGGGCTCCGGGCGGCCGTGACCCTGCTGGAGTCCGGGGGGGACCTCCAGCCCCCCGGGGGGTCCCTGCGCCTCCTCTGCCGAGGACAGGGATTCGAGTTCGGGAAATTTGGGCTGGGCTGGATGCGCCAGAGACCCGGGAAGGGGCTGGAATTCGTGGCAAGGGTGAACGGCGCTGGCAGCGGTTGGACGGCGCCGTCGGTGCGGGGCCGGTTCAGGATCTCCAGGGACAACAGGCAGAGCTCGGTGACGCTGAGCATGAACAACCTCCAGGACGAGGATTCCGGGGTTTATTTCTGCGTTAAAAACGCCGATGCCGACGCTCACACTGATGGGATTGACCCCGGCCCAGCCCCGCCTGTCCCCGTGCCCCAGACCCTTCCCCACAGCCCAGCCCTGACCCCGTTCCCGTCCGTCTGTCCCGGCTCTCAGCCGGTTCCGCCCCAAATCTCTGCCCCTGACCCCAATCCCCACCCTCGGCCCTTGGGGCCATTTTTGGGGTGAAACCCTCAGGATTTGGTGCTTGTACCCCCCAGCTGCCCCCTGAGCCATGGGTTCCATCCCCGCGCTCATCGATCTCCTCTGGCTCCGGCCTTGAGCCCCTGGCTCTGCACAAAACCATAAAATCCCACCCCAAATTCACCTTCCCTCCTTTGGGATCTCCCCACGGCACAGAAGACTCGGCCCTGGGTCAGAGGCTGCCGGCTCCAGAGAAACGGGGGAGTGGGGGCAGCAGGGGGGGAGTTTGGGGTGAAAGGGCCCAGATTTGGGGCCCAGGGCTGGGATTGGGGGAGAAACACCCAGGAATTGGAGACGTTTTTGGATCCATCATGAGTGGAGGGGCCACAGTCGCGATTGTCCTCAACACCACCAGCATAAGCACCGTAATAATCATCAAAACATCTGGCACAGAAATAAACCCCGGAATCCTCATCCTGGAGGTTGTTCATGCTCAGCGTCACCGAGCTCTGCCCGTTGTCCCTGGTGATGGTGAACCGGCCCTCCACCGATGGCGCGTAGTCGGTGCTGCCGCCAGGGTGGATCCCTGCGACGAATTCCAGCCCCTTCCCGGGTTTCTGACGGATCCAGAACACGGTGAAATTCCCAAACTGGAATCCTTGTCCTCGGCAGAGGAGGCGCAGGGACCCCCCGGGGGGCTGGAGGTCCCCCCCGGACTCCAGCAGGGTCACGGCCGCCCGGAGCCCTGCGGGAAAAAGGGGAGATGGGGATGAGGCAAAGCCGGATCCGGGCGTGTCCCCATGGGGGCTCCTGAGGTTCTTCCAGAAGGTTCTGGGACCATCCTGAGGGTGCCTGAGGTTATTCCAGAAGGTTCTGGATCCATCCTGAGGGTGCTGAGGTTCTTCCAGAAGGTTCTGGATCCATCCTGAGGGTGCTGAGGTTCTGGGCTGGGATCAGGGGGAGATGGGGACACCAAAAGCTCAACCATTGCCCCAAACCCGGACTTTGGCCCCAAATTGTGACCCTGTGCCCTTCACATCCCTCTCCTGCTGCTGGGGGCGCTGCCAGGTGTGTCCGGAACCTTCCGGAGCGCCCAGCCCGGGCCACGCCCGGATCCGGCTTTGCCTCATCCCCATCTCCCCTTTTTCCCACAGGGCTCCGGGCGGCCGTGACCCTGCTGGAGTCCGGGGGGGACCTCCAGCCCCCCGGGGGGTCCCTGCGCCTCCTCTGCCGAGGGGATGGATTCCAGTTTGGGGAATTCAGCCTGTCCTGGATCCGCCAAAAACCCGGGAAGGCCCTGGAATGGGTCGCAGGAATCCACAGCGGTGGCACCACCAGCTACGCATCGTCCGTGCGTGGCCGGTTCACCATTGCCAGGGACAATGGGCAGAGCTCGGTGACGCTGAGCATGAACAACCTCCAGGACGAGGATTCCGGGGTTTATTTCTGCGGTAAAGCCGCTGTGGCTGGCTGGGGTGCTGATGCTGATATTGGTGACGGTTTTGGTGCTGTCCCCGTCCCCATGTGCCGTCCCCAGCTGTCCCCAAACCCAGACCCCTCCCCAAATCCCAGCCCTGACCCCGGTGCTGACCCTTTATCCCCAGCCAGATGAGGAACCCAGCCCTGAGCAGCTCCACCGTGGAGAAGTCTCTCACCGCGGGCGAGGGTTTTGGACACGGATTGGGGCAGGATTTGGGAATTCTGGGACATTTGGGGACCCGGCACAGGGAACTGGGGCCATCGCCGGCACCGTCACCATAAGCGACGCCGGCACTGGCGTAATCATCCAAACGTCTGGCGCAGAAATAAACCCCGGAATCCTCGTCCTGGAGGTTGTTCATGCTCAGCGTCACCGAGCTCTGCCCGTTGTCGCTGCCCATCCTGAACCGGCCACGCACGGATGGCGCGTAGAACGTCTCGCCGTTCCTCCGGTTGATGCTGGACACGAATTCCAGCCCCTTCCCGGGTCTCTGGCGATACCAGTCCATCTCAAATTTCCCAAAATCAAATCCAGAGGCGCGGCAGAGGAGGCGCAGGGACCCCCCGGGGGGCTGGAGGTCCCCCCCGGACTCCAGCAGGGTCACGGCCGCCCGGAGCCCTGCGGGAAAAAGGGGAGATGGGGATGAGGCAAAGCCGGATCCGGGCGTGTCCCCATGGGGGGCTCCTGAGGTTCTTCCAGAAGGTTCTGGATCCATCCTGAGGGTGCTGAGGTTCTGGGCTGGGATCAGGGGGAGATGGGGACACCAAAAGCTCAACCATTGCCCCAAACCCGGACTTTGGCCCCAAATTGTCACCCCGGGCCCTTCCCATCCCTCTCCTGCTGCTGGGGGCGCAGCCAGGTGCGTCCGGAACCTTCCGGAACCTTCCGGGACCGCGCCCGGATCCGGCTTTGCCTCATCCCCATCTCCCCTTTTTCCCGCAGGGCTCCGGGCGGCCGTGACCCTGCTGGAGTCCGGGGGGGACCTCCAGCCCCCCGGGGGGTCCCTGCGCCTCCTCTGCCGAGGACAAGGATTCACCTTCGGGAATTTTGCGATGTTGTGGATCCGCCAGAGACCCGGGAAGGCGCTGGAATTCGTCGCGAGCACCACCAGCAATGGTGGCAGCACCTGGTATGCACCGTCGGTTCAGGGCCGGTTCACCATCAGCAGGGACAACGGGCAGAGCTCGGTGACGCTGAGCATGAACAACCTCCAGGACGAGGATTCCGGGGTTTATTTCTGTGCCAAATCTGCTGGTGGTGGTTGGGCTGCTGCTGCTTATGGTGACAAACGCTCCATTGCTGTGTCCCCAATCCCCAGGATTTTGCCCCAGTCCCCAGGATTTTGCCCCAATCCCCAGGATTTTGCCCCAATCCCCAGGATTTCCCCCCAAAGCTCAGCCCCTGGCCCTGTGTCCCGCTTTGGCAGAGAGCTGTGCCGGGGAGGGCCGGAGCCCCCCTTGGAATGGAAATGCAGCCCCGCCCCCAGCCCGGATTATTCCGATTCTGCGATCCAGGGGCTGCCGGGACGAGATCCGGGGCCAGCGACAACAGCTCTGAGCTGGTGTGGGTGACGGGACACACAGACAGCAACAACAGCAACAACAACAACAGGAACAACAACAGCTCTGAGCTGGTGTGGGTGACGGGACACACAGACAGCAACAACAGCAACAACAGGAACAGGAACAACAACAGCTCTGAGCTGGTGTGGGTAACGGGACACACAGACAGCAACAACAGCAACAACAACAGGAACAGCAACAACAACAACAGGAACAACAATGACAGCAACAACAACAGCTCTGAGCTGGTGTGGGTAATGGGACACACAGACAGCAACAAGAACAACAACAACGACAGGAAAAACAACAACAGGAACAGGAACAGCAACGGGAACAGAAACAGCAACACCGACAGCAACAACAACAAAAACAACAGGAACAGCTCCAGTGGGAATAACCCAACATAAGCCGCGAGCTCGTGACAGCCTCCTCGGGCCAGCCGGGAGAGGATGGAGGAGAGGTTTTGAGAGGGATCTGGAACCCTCAGCACCCTCAGGATGGATCCAGAACCTTCTGGAAGAACCTCAGCACCCTCAGGATGGATCCAGAACCTTCTGGAAGAACCTCAGGACCCCCCCATGGGGACACGCCCGGATCCGGCTTTGCCTCATCCCCATCTCCCCTTTTTCCCGCAGGGCTCCGGGCGGCCGTGACCCTGCTGGGTCACCTCCAGCCCCCCGGGGGGTCCCTGCGCCTCCTCTGCCAAGGGCAAGGATTCGACATCGGGAATCACGAGATCTTCTGGTTCCGCCAGAAAGCCGGGCAGACGCTGGAATACGTTGCTCGGATCAGCCCCGATGGTGGCACCCCCCAGTACGCTCCAGGGGTGCAGGGCCGGTTCACCATCAGCAGGGACAACGGGCAGAGCTCGGTGACGCTGAGCATGAACAACCTCCAGGACGAGGATTCCGGGGTTTATTTCTGTGCCAGAACGTATGATGATGGTGGTGGTTATGCTGTTTATCGTGGTGACGAACCTGGTCCCCAGCTCCCCCTACACCCCAGGATTCACCCCAAAGCCCAGGTTTTCCCCTTGGACATTTGGGGATCCGGCATGGGGAATGTGGCCATCAGCGACATCGTCACCAAAACCAACAGCAGCAGCAGCCCAACCATAAAGGCCAAAACAACCACTGGTGTAACATTTGGCACAGAAATAAACCCCGGAATCCTCGTCCTGGAGGTTGTTCATGCTCAGCGTCACCGAGCTCTGCCCGTTGTCCCTGGCGATGGTGAACCGGCCCTGAACCGACGGCGCGTACCAGGTGCTCCAACCATTGCTCCAGATCCCTGCGATGAATTCCAGCGCCTTCCCGGGTCTCTGGCGCACCCAGAACATGTCGAAATTCCCGAAGGTGAATCCATCCCCTCGGCAGAGGAGGCGCAGGGACCCCCTGGGGGGCTGGAGGTCCCCCCCGGACTCCAGCAGGGTCACGGCCGCCCGGAGCCCTGCGGGAAAAAGGGGAGATGGGGATGAGGCAAAGCCGGATCCGGGCGTGTCCCCCCTGGGGGAGCCTGAGGTTCTTCCAGAAGGTTCTGGATCCATCCTGAGGGTGCTGAGCTTTTTCCAGAGGGTTCTGGAACCTTCCTGAAGGGGCTGAGCTTCCGGATACAGCTCCAGGTGCTGAGGTCCCAGCGTGTACTCGGTGTCACCACCATCGCTGCTGATCCCTGTGACAAATTCCAGCGCCTTCCTGGGTCTCTGGTGGCTCCTGAACATCCTGAATTTCCCAAAATCTGATCTGTCCCTGTGGCTGAGGAGGCGCAGAGACCCTCAGCTTGAATCCAGAACATCAGGATGGTTCCAGAACCTTCTGGAAGAACCTCAGGACCCCCCCGGGGGGACACGCCCGGATCCGGCTTTGCCTCATCCCCATCTCCCCTTTTTCCCGCAGGGCTCCGGGCGGCCGTGACCCTGCTGGAGTCCGGGGGGGACCTCCAGCCCCCCGGGGGGTCTCTGCGCCTCCTCTGCCGAGGGGATGGATTTGATTTTGGGAATTTCGTGATGTTCTGGATCCGCCAGAGACCCAGGAAGGCGCTGGAATACGTCGCAGGGATCAGCAGCGGTGGTGGCACCACGCTCTACGCGCCATCGGTGCGTGGCCGGTTCAGGATCTCCAGGGACAACGGGCAGAGCTCGGTGACGCTGAGCATGAACAACCTCCAGGACGAGGATTCCGGGGTTTATTTCTGTGCCAAAAAATTTGCTGCTGGTGCTGCTGCTAATGCTGCTGCTGTTGGTGACGATTGCAGTGGCCACCCCAAGCCCCATTGCTGGATCCCCAAATCCCCCAGAATTCCCAAATCCTGCCCCAATCCCAGCCCTGGGCCCCAAATCTGGGCCCTTTCACCCCAAACTCCGCCCCTGCTGCCCCAACTCTCCCCTCTCAGCCGGGGCCAGAGCGAGCCCGGCTGGGGATAAAGGGTCAGCACCGGGGTCAGGGTCAGGATTTGGGGCAAAACCCTGGGGTTTGGGGAAACAGTGATGGAGGCAGGGTTTGTCACCACCAAAAGGAAGATTAGCAGCTCCAGCATCAAAACGTTTGGCACAGAAATAAACCCCGGAATCCTCGTCCTGGAGGTTGTTCATGCTCAGCGTCACCGAGCTCTGCCCGTTGTCCCTGGCGATGGTGAACCGGCCCTGCACCGACAGCGCGTAGTACGTGTAACCACCACTGCTGATGCTCGCGACGTATTCCAGCCCCTTCCCGGGCCTCTGGCGCATCCAGCCCAGCCCAAAATTCCCGAACTCGAATCCCTCCCCTCGGCAGAGGAGGCGCAGGGACCCCCCGGGGGGCTGGAGGTCCCCCCCGGACTCCAGCAGGGTCACGGCCGCCCGGAGCCCTGCGGGAAAAAGGGGAGATGGGGATGAGGCAAAGCCGGATCCGGGTGCGGTCCCAGAAGGTTCCGGAAGGTTCCGGACGCACCTGGAAGGGCCCCCAGCAGCAGGAGGGGGATGGGAAGGGCCCGGGGTCACAATTTGGGGCCAAAGTCTGGGTTTGGGGCAATGGTTGAGCTTTTGGTGTCCCCATCTCCCCCTGATCCCAGCCCAGAACCTCAGCACCCTCAGGATGGATCCAGAACCTTCTGGAAGAAGCTCAGCACCCTCATGTTATTAATGCAAAGGCAATTTTGGGATAAAATCAAAGAGAAATTTATTAATAGACAATAATAAGCAAAACAGCGATAAAAACCCACAATAAAAAGATCAGCGCAGCGCTGGGTGGACAGGGGTCTACACCAGAGGTATAGGTCTCCCAAATCCACGTCTGAGCGTCCTCAGGATTGGGGTTTTATAGGATTTTTAAGTCCTCAGGCCAAAATTCCTGGCTGGTTCCATTCACCAAGTGTCCTTGATTGTCCAGTGAATGGATTTCCTGGCATAGAATAAAGACATTAACTACTGTCCGGCCAGAATCTCCTCATATGTAAAGGAGATTCTGTGTGTGTTGCAATGTTAGGTTTTTCATGACAGGGTGGTGGAATCCGGGCTGGTGCCGATGGGTATCTCGGCCGGGTTTTCCCTTTTGTCTCCCCTGATTGCCTTTTCAACACCGAGATGTTCAGGTCTGGCGAAGTCTTTCTTTTGGAACTTGTCTTTTTCACTGATCAGTTTCTCTACCCACTGGAATCTGCAGGGCATTGCTTGGGTCCGGAGGTAGATAATTTCCCGAGCCAGTTCCATTGTCTTCCTCATGGTCCGTGTCCTGTGTGTTTGTTTGAGTTGATGGGCCGGCCTGGGTTCGTTATCTTGGGCGTTGCTGGCAATCAGCGACTTCTTGGAGAAAAGCCTCGTCCTACTCTGAGGAGAGGCTTTTCTATATTTTATATTTTTATGTTCTTGCAAAACACATTTGTCTTATTGATACACTTCGAATTTTTAATACAACAATAATTTATTACACTCAGGATGGATCCAGAACCTTCTGGAAGAACCTCAGGACCCCCCCGTGGGGACACGCCCGGATCCGGCTTTGCCTCATCCCCATCTCCCCTTTTTCCCGCAGGGCTCCGGGCGGCCGTGACCCTGCTGGAGTCCGGGGGGGACCTCCAGCCCCCCGGGGGGTCCCTGCGCCTCCTCTGCCGAGGACAAGGATTTGATTTTGGGAAATTTGGGATGTTCTGGATCCGGCAGAGACCCGGGAAGGCGCTGGAATGGGTCGCAGGGATCAACACTGGTGGCGGCACGTTCTACGCGCCGTCCGTGAAGGGCCGGTTCACCATCAGCAGGGACAACGGGCAGAGCTCGGTGACGCTGAGCATGAACAACCTCCAGGACGAGGATTCCGGGGTTTATTTCTGTGCCAAAAATTTTGATGCTGGTGCTGGTGCTGGTGCTGGGCTTGGTGACGATTCCGGTGGCCACCCCAAGCCCCCTTGAAGGATCCCCAAATCCCTCGGAATTCCCAAATCCTGGGGACACAGCGATGGGGACAAGGTTCTTCACCACGATCGTCACCAAAAGCAGCAGCACCAGCACCGTAACCACCAGCAGATTTGGCACAGAAATAAACCCCGGAATCCTCGTCCTGGAGGTTGTTCATGCTCAGCGTCACCGAGCTCTGCCCGTTGTCCCTGCTGATGGTGAACCGGCCCTGCACGGATGGCGCGTAGTCGGTGCTGCCACCAGTGCTGCTGATCCGTGCAAGGAATTCCAGCGCCTTCCCAGGTCTCTGGCGGATCCAGCCCATCCCAAATTTCCCGAATTCGAATCCTTGTCCTCGGCAGAGGAGGCGCAGGGACCCCCCGGGGGGCTGGAGGTCCCCCCCGGACTCCAGCAGGGTCACGGCCGCCCGGAGCCCTGCGGGAAAAAGGGGAGATGGGGATGAGGCAAAGCCGGATCCGGGCGTGTCCCCATGGGGGGCTCCTGAGGTTCTTCCAGAAGGTTCTGGATCCATCCTGAGGGTGCTGAGGTTCTTCCAGAGGGTTCTGGATCCATCCTGAGGTTCTGGATCCATCTCAGCACCCCCAGGAAGGTTCCAGCACCCTCAGGATGGTTCCAGAACATTCAGGATGGTTCCAGCACCCTCAGGATGGTTCCAGCACCCTCAGGAAGGTTCCAGAACCCTCAGGATGGTTCCAGCACCCTCAGCTCCCTCATTCTGGATCCATTCCGCTCCCAAAATCCCCCGGTTTCACCCCAAAGTTCCCCCCCAACTCCTCGGCCCCTTCTGCCCCCCGGTCCCCTCCCCGCACCCCAAACCTCCCGTTCTGACCCCAAACCTGGGCCGGGCTCCCCAGACCCGGCCCCCGGGGGGGAGATTTTGGGGCCAATTCTCCAGGTTTTGGGTCCCGGGTGAATTTTGGGGCAGAACCCGCCAGGATTGGGGGCAAACCTCGAGTTTTGAGGGCAAAATTTGGGGCCAAAATCGAGATTTCGGGGCCGTTTTTCTGCCCTTCCCATCCTTTGGGGGTTTTTAATTAGCGTTAATTGGGTAATTAATGGTGGAGCATCAGGCTGCGGTCTCCAATTAATTAATTAGTTGGTTAATTACAGGTTTTCCTCCCCAAAATTCCCCTCCCGGCTTTTTTTTCCCCCTCCCTCGCTTCTTTTCTGGTTTTTTTCCCAAATTTCCCCGTTTTTAACCCAAATCTTGGGAGTTTTCCCCAATTTCGGGGTTTTGGCCCCGATCCCGCCCCGGTTCCGTTCCCAAATTTCGGTTTTTTCCCGATTTTTCCCGATTTTGCCCCAAAAATCCCCAATTTTTGCTGGAATGGCGCCCCCTGGCGGCCGCGCGGGTTTGGGGATTTTTTTCCCGCCAAAAGCGATGACGTCACCGAAGGGCGGGGGGAGGAATCGCCCTTCATTAATCGCAATTAATTAATTAATTAATTCCGTGCCTTAATTATTTAATTCGGGAATTTCGGTTTTAATCCCATCATTAATCCCCCTCCCCCTAAATCCTTCATTAATTTGAATATTAATTAAAATTTAAAACAATTAAATTTTAAAAAAAATCGCATTAATTTCCTAATTAATCGGAAGCTTGCCCCACTAATTAGTGGCTTGTCCGATTAATTAATTGCGGTAATTGTGGTGGTTTATTCATCGTGAATTAATTAATTGGGTAAATCCTCCCGGTGATTTCATCGTTAATAAATTGATCAATTAAAGCATTGGCTGCCTGGGATTAATTAAATGTATTTGTTAATCAATTAATTAATTGGGTTCCTTGTTTTAATCCCGGTTAATTAATTAATTGGACCCCCGTGATCGACCCCGATTAATCCCTTAATTAATTAATTAATTGCCCAACTTCCTGTTATTATCCATTATTTATCCATTAATTAATTGAGCTCCTGTGCTGCGTCCCAAATAATTAATTAACATATTAATGGCTGACTGTGATTAATGCCGATTCCTTAATTAATTAAACGGAAGCCCGTGATTGGTCCCTCCCCATTAATTGCTTGATTAAATGCGCATTAATTAATCAATTAATGAGCTGGTCGCTGGTGATTAACCTTAATTCATTAATTACTGCAATTAATGCAACCGTGGTGCAGCGATTAATTAATTAATGCTGATCGATCCCCGTGGATTCGTTAATTAACCCCAGTCCTGACTCTAGCCCGGACCCATTAATTAATTAATTGGCCTTGGTGATTAACTCCAACCCGTTAATTAATTAAAGTGACACCTGCAATTAACCCTGGGCCTTTAATTAATTAATTGGACTCCTGCAATTAACCCGGACCCATTAATTGCCTGAAATTAACCCCGAGCCTTTGGCTAATTAATTAATTGGATGTCCGTGATTAACCCCAATCCATCAATTAATTAAAGGAACACTTCCAATTAACCCCGCGGTTTTAATTAATTAATTGATTAATTGCCATTAACCCGACTGGAGCCATTAATTTCCCGCACTCCTACAATTAACCTGGATCCATTAATTACTTAAAGGGGTGCCGGCAATTAACCCCCAGCCTTTAATTAATGAGTGGCAATGAACCGGAACGGACTCGTTAATTGATTAATTGGACTTCTGCAATTAACCCGTTTAATTAACTGTAATTAACACTGCCGGCTCCATTAATTAACCTCACTCCCACAATTAACCAGGACCCATTTAATTGGACCTTTGCAATTAACACCGGACCCATTAATTAATGGACTCCAGCAATTAACCCACACCCATTAATTAATGAGTTGGGCGCCTGTAATTAACTGGGACCTATTAATTAATGAACAGGGCTCTTGAAATTACCTTGGGCCCATTAATTAATGAATTGGGTGCCTGCAATTAACTGGGTCCTATTAATTAATTAATCGGCCTGTTGAAATGACCTTAATTGCATTAATTAATGAATTGGACTCGTGTAATTAACACCATTAATTAACAAACAGAACTCCTGCAATCAACCCACACCCACTAATTAATGAATCGGGTGCCTGCAATTAGCTGGGACCTATTAATTAATGAATTGAGCTCTGGAAATTATCTTGGACCTATTAATTAATGAACTGGGCTTGTGCAGTTATCTCGGACTTATTAATTAATAAATGGGGCTCTTGCAATTATCCTGGACCTATTAATTAATGAATTGGGCTCTTGCAATTATTTTAGACCCATTAATTAATGAATAGGACTTGTGCAATTATCTCGGATTTATTAATTAATGAATGGGGCTCTTGCAATTACCTTGGACCTATTAATTAATGAATTGGGCTCTTGCAATTATTTTAGACCCATTAATTAATGAATAGGACTTGTGCAATTACCTCAGACCTATAATTAATGAATGGGGCTCTTGCAATTAATTTGGACTTATTAATTAATGAATGAGGCTCTTGCAATTATCCTGGACCTATTAATTAATGAACCGGACTTGTGCAATTATCTCGGACTTATTAATTAATGAACCAGACTTGTGCAATTACCTCAGCCCTATTAATTAATGAACTGGGTTTGTGCAATTACCTCAGACTTATTAATTAATGAATAGGCCTTGTGCAATTATCTTGGACCTATTAATTAATGAACCGGACTTGTGCAATTACCTCAGACCTATTAATTAATGAATTGGGCTCTTGCAATTATTTTAGACCCATTAATTAATGAATCAGACTTGTGCAATTACTCTGGGCCCATTAATTAAGGCATGGGGCCCCCACAACCAACCGCTGTTAATTAACGAACCCGTTAATTAACGAACCCTGCAATTAATGACCCCTGCAATTACCACCAGGCCAGGCTAATTAGCCATCCAATTAACCCTTTCACCCCAACCCAATTAACCCTTTCTTTAATCACCTCCGGCCCTCCTTTTCCCGCCAAAACCCCTCCACTCTAAACCCCGCCCCCTCCCTGAGCCACGCCCCCTTTTCCCACCCAAGCCCCGCCCCTTTCCCCCATAAAAACCCCCCGGGGGTCCCCGGACTCGGCAGATCCCGGCCATGGCCACCACCTCGCTCCCGTTCCTGGCCCTCCTGCTGCTGGCCGCCCTTCCAGGTGCGTCCGGAACCTTCCGGAACCTCCCGGGGTGGGGGGACCACGCCCGGATCCGGCTTTGCCTCATCCCCATCTCCCCTTTTTCCCGCAGGGCTCCGGGCGGCCGTGACCCTGCTGGAGTCCGGGGGGGACCTCCAGCCCCCCGGGGGGTCCCTGCGCCTCCTCTGCCGCGCCTCCGGCCTCGACTTCGACCAATCCCGGATCTTCTGGGTGCGGCAGGGCGCCGGGAGGGGCCTGGAGATGCTGGCGGGGATCGGCGGCCCGGCGGCGCCGTGGGCGCGCGGAAGGTTCCGGGTGGGGCGGGAGGAGGAGGATGGCGGCGGGTCGGTGACGCTGAGCGCCGACGAGCTGCGGGACGGGGATTCCGGCGCTTATTTCTGCGCCGCTCACGGCGGCGCCGGCGCCGGGGACGGGCGGAGGAAAACCTCGGGGTGGTCCCCTGGGGGGGGGGGGAGGGGGGGAGGGGGAGGGTGGGAGAGGATGAGGGGGTTGGGTGGAGTTGGGTTGGTCATGGTTGGGTTGGGTTGGTCATGGTTGGACGGAAGAGGAAGAGGAAGAGGAAGAGGGGGTTGGGTTGGGTTGAGTTGGGTTGGGTTGGTCGCGGTTGGATGGAAGAGGAAGAAGAGGTTGAGTTGGGTTGGGTTGGTCATGGTTGACTGGAAGAGGAAGAGGAAGAGGGGGTTGGGTTGAGTTGGGTTGGGTTGGTCATGGTTGGGTTGGGTTGGTCGCGGTTGGATGGAAGAGGAAGAAGAGGTTGAGCTGGGTTGGGTTGGGTTGGGTTGGGTTGGATTGGATGGAAGAGGAAGAGGAAGAGGAAGAGGAAGAGGAAGAAGGGGTTGAGGTGGTCACGGTTGGGTTGGGTTGGTCATGGTTGGGTGGAAGAGGAAGAGGAAGAGGAAGAAGGGGTTGGGTCAGTCATGGTTGGGTTGGGTGGAGTTGGGTTGGTCACGGCTGAGTTGGGTTGGTCACGGTTGACTGGAAGAGGAAGAGGAAGAAGAGGTTGGGTTGGGTTGAGTTGGGTTGGGTTGAGTTGAGTTGAGTTGGGTTGGTCATGGCTGACTGGAAGAGGAAGAGGAGGTTGAGTTGAGTTGATTTGAGTTGGGTTGGATTGAGTTGGTCACGGTTGGGTTGGCCACGGTTGGGTTGAGTTGAGTTGGGTTTTGTCGGTCATGGTTGGGTGGAAGAGGAAGAGGGGGATTGGTCGGTCATGGTTGGGTTGGGTTGGTCACGGTTGAGTGGGAGAGGAAGAGGGGGTTGAGTTGAGTTGAGTTGAGTTGGTCATGGTTGAGTTGGTTTGGGTTGAGTTGGGTTGGTCATGGTTGGGTTGAGTTGGGTTGGTCATGGTTGACTGGAAGAGGAAGAGGAGGATTGGTTGGTCATGGTTGGGTTGGATTGGTTTTGGTTGGGTTGGTTTTGGTTGAGTTGGGTTGGTTGAGTCGAGTTGGGTTGGGTTGGGTTGGGTTGGTTTTGGGTTGGTCACGGTTGGGTGGAAGAGGAAGAGGAGGATTGGTTGGTCATGGTTGAGTTGAGTTGGTTTGGGTTGGTTTTGGTTGGTTTTGGTTGGTTTGGTTGGTTTTGGTTGGTTTTGGTTGGTTTTGGTTGGTTTGGTTTGGTTTTGGTTGGTTTGGGTTGGTTTTGGTTGGTTTTGGTTGGTTTTGGTTGGTTTTGGTTGGTTTTGGTTGGTTTTGGGTTGGTTTTGGTTGGTTTTGGTTGGTTTGGGTTGGTTTTGGTTGGTTTTGGTTGGTTTTGGTTGGTTTTGGTTGGTTTTGGTTGGTTTTGGGTTGGTTTTGGTTGGTTTGGGTTGGTTTGGGTTGGTTTGGGTTGGTTTTGGGTTGGTTTTGGTTGGTTTTGGTTGGTTTTGGTTGGTTTTGGTTGATTTTGGTTGGTTTTGGGTTGGTTTTGGTTGGTTTGGGTTGGTTTTGGTTGGTTTGGGTTGGTTTGGGTTGGTTTTGGTTGGTTTTGGTTGGTTTGGGTTGGTTTGGGTTGGTTTGGGTTGGTTTGGGTTGGTTTTGGTTGGTTTTGGTTGGTTTTGGTTGAGTTGGGTTGGTTTTGGTTGGTTTTGGTTGGTTTTGGTTGGTTTTGGTTGGTTTTGGTTGGTTTGGGTTGGTTTTGGTTGGTTTGGGTTGGTTTTGGTTGGTTTTGGTTGGTTTTGGTTGGTTTGGGTTGGTTTTGGTTGGTTTGGGTTGGTTTTGGTTGGTTTGGGTTGGTTTTGGTTGGTTTTGGGTTGGTTTTGGTTGGTTTTGGTTGGTTTTGGTTGGTTTTGGTTGGTTTTGGTTGGTTTTGGTTGGTTTTGGTTGGTTTTGGTTGGTTTTGGTTGGTTTGGGTTGGTTTTGGTTGGTTTGGGTTGGTTTGGGTTGGTTTTGGTTGGTTTGGGTTGGTTTTGGTTGGTTTTGGGTTGGTTTTGGTTGGTTTTGGTTTGGGTTGGTTTGGTTTCGGTTCCTCACCACTTGGAAAGTTCCGGAAGCTCTTGGAACCTTCTGGATGGAGCTGGAGACCCTCCCATGGCCATGGGGACCCTTCCACGAAGGTCAAGAACCTTCTGGAAGTTCCTCAGGACCCTCAGGATGGATCCAGAACCTTCTGGAAGAGCCCCAGGACCCTCGGGATGGATCCAGAACCTTCTGGAAGAGCCTCAGGATGGACCCAGAACCTTCTGGAAGTTCCTCAGGATGGACCCAGAACCTTCTGGAAGAACCTCAGCACCCTCAGGATGGATCCAGAACCTTCTGGAAGTTCCTCAGGACCCTCAGGATGGATCCAGAACCTTCTGGAAGAACCTCAGGACCCTCAGGATGGATCCAGAACCTTCTGGAACTTCCTCAGGACCCTCAGGATGGATCCAGAACCTTCTGGAAGAACCTCGGGATGGATCCAGAACCTTCTGGAAGAGCCTCAGGACCCTCAGGATGGATCCAGAACCTTCTGGAAGTTCCTCAGGATGGATCCAGAACCTTCTGGAAGAGCCTCAGGACCCTCAGGATGGATCCAGAACCTTCTGGAAGTTCCTCAGGATGGACCCAGAACCTTCTGGAAGTTCCTCAGGATGGACCCAGAACCTTCTGGAAGAAGAAAATGAGAAAATTTGAAGGAAAAACGAGAAAAAGGAGAAAATTTGGGGGAAAAAACGAAAAAAAAAGAGAAAAACTGAAGAAAAAGTGAAAAAAAAGTGACAAAATTTGGTGGAAAAGTGGAAAAAATGGAGAAAATTTGGGATAAAAATGGGAAAAAAAATAAAACTTGAGGGAAAAGTGAAAAAAAGGAGAAGATTTGGGGTAAAAATTTCCATTTTTATCCCAAATTTTCTTTTTTTTCTACTTTTCCATCAAATTTTGTCTTTTTTTCCCATTTTTATCCCAAATTTTCTCCTTTTTTTTCCACTTTTCCCCCAAATTTTGCAATTTTCCCCTTTTTCTTCAGATTTCCTCTTTTTTTTTTCGGTTTTCCCACCAAATTTTCTCCTTTTTTCCCATTTTTTCCTTCAAATTTTCCCATTTTATTCCGTTTTCACCCCAAATTTGGCCTCAATTTCCCTTTTTTTTTTCCCAATTTCCCGGGTTTTTTTTAAATTCCCGGGGTTTTTTTCCCGTTTTTTTTTTCCCGGTTTTTTTTCCTTTATTCCCGTTTTTTTTCCCAATTCCAGATTTTTTTCCCCTATTTCCGTTTTTTTTTCTTTTTTCCCGATTTTCCCCCAATTCCCGTTTTTTTTTTAATTCCAGGTTTTTTTTTAATTCCCGTTTTTCCCCGATTCCCGCGGTTTTTTCCCAATTCCCGGTTTTTTTTCCCTATTCCCGTTTTTTTTACCAATTTCCTTTTATTTTTTCCCCTATTCCCGATTTTTCCCAATTCCCATTTTTTCTTTATTGCCGTTTTTTTTCCCAATTTCCTTTTTTTTCCCCCAAATCCCGATTTTTCCCCATTCCCGCATTTTTTTCCTATTCCCGGGTTTTTTCCCCGATTTCCCCGATTTTTCCCCAATTCCCGGTTTTTTTTCCCCAATTCCCCTTTTTTTCCCAATTCCCGGTTTTTCTTTATTCCTTTTTTTTTCCCCAATCCCGTTTTTTTCCCTATTCCCGCCTTTTTCCTAATTCCCGTTTTTTTCTTTATTCCCGTTTTTTTTCCCCCAAATTCCCGGAATTTTCTTTATTCCCGGTTTGTTGTTTTTTCCCCAATTCCCGTTTTTTTCCCCAATTCCCGTTTATCTCCCCAAATTTCCATTTATTTTTATTTTTCCCCTATTCCCGGTTTTTCCCCCAAATCCCGGTTTTTTTCCCAATTCCCGGTTTTTTCTTTATTCCCGTTTTTTTCTCCAATTCCTTTTTTTTTCTTTATTCCCGGTTTTTCCCCGATTCCCGGATTTTTTTCTTCATTCCCGGTTTGGGTTTTTTTTTCCCGTTTTTTTCTTTATTTCCCCCGATTCCCGGGATTTTCCTTATTCCCGTTTTTTTCTTTATTCCCGTTTTTTTCCCCCAAATTCCCGGTTTTTTCTTTATTCCCGGTTTGTTGTTTTTTCCCCAATTCCCGTTTTTTTTCCCCAATTCCCGGTTTTCCCCCCAAATTTCCATTTATTTTTATTTTTCCCCTATTCCCGGTTTTTACCCCGATTCCCGATTTTTCCCAATTCCCGGTTTTTCTTTATTCCCGTTTTTTTTTCCCAAAACCCGTTTTTTTTCCCGATTCCCGGGATTTTCAAGAATTCCCGATTTTCCTTTATTCCCTTTTTATTTTCCCAATTCCCGGTTTTTTCTTTATTCCCTTTTTTTCCCCCAATTCCCGTATTTTCCCCGATTCCCGTTTTTTTCTTTATTCCCGATTTTTTTTCCCGATTCCACCTTTTTTCCCCAATTCCCGTTTTATTTTCCCGATTCCCGTTTTTTTCTTTATTCCCGTTTTTTCCCCCGATTCCCCTTTTTTTCCCAATTCCCGTTTTTTTCCCAATTCCCGTTTTTTTCTTTATTCCCGTTTTTTCCCCCGATTCCCCTTTTTTCCCCTAATTCCCCTTTTTTTCCCAATTCCCGGTTTTTTCTTTATTCCCGTTTTTATTTTGTTTTTTTTCCCAATTCCCGGGATTTTTTTTATTCCCGGATTGTTGGGTTTTTTTCCCCAATTCCCGGTTTTCCCCCCAAATTTCCATTTATTTTGTTTTCCTTATTCCCTGATTTTTTCCCCAATTCCCGACATTTTTTTTCCCGTTTTTTCCCCCATTCCCGGTTTTTTTCCAGTCCCGTTTTTTTTCTTTATTCCCGTTTTTTCCCCCAAATCCCATTTTTTCCCCAATTCCCGTTTATTTTCCAATTCCCGTTTTTTTTTTCTTTATTCCCATTTTTCCCCCCAAATCCCTTTTTTTTTTATTCCCGCTTTTTCCCGAATTCCCGTTTTTTCCCCCCAAATCCCGTTTATTTTTCCCCAATTCCCGATTTCCCCCAATTCCCTTTTTTTTCCCCCAAATCCCGTTTATTTTTCCCCGATCCCGTTTTTTCCCGATTCCGCCGTTTTTCGCCCCAAACCGGGCCGGGGTTTTTTGCGCTCTCGGTGTCACCGTGGGAGCGGCCCCGGCGCGGGCGCTGCTGCTGCTCCCGGGGGCTCGCGCGGCCACAAAAACCCCAAAATCCCCGGATTTCACCCCAAAACCGCACCGGGTCTTCAGCGCAAAATCCCGCCGGGATTTCAACCCAAAATCCCCGAATTTTACCCCAAAATCCACAAATTTCACACAAAAATCCCAAATTTCTCCCTAAAATTTCAGGATTTCCACCCAAAATCCACGAATTTTAACCCAAAATCCCCGGATTTCACCCCAAAACCCTTTCCGGGACTTCAGCCCAAATTCCCGCCGGGATTTCAACCCAAAATCCCCGAATTTTAACCCAAAATCCACAAATTTCACACCAAAATCCACCCGGGATTTCGGCCCCAAAATCCCGAAATTTCACCCCAAAATCCTCCCGGGATTTCGACCCCAAAATCCCCGAATTTTACCCCAAAATCCCGGGATTTCCTCCCAAAATCCACGAATTTTTCCCCAAAATCCACGAATTTTACCCAAAAATTCACAAATTTTAATCCAAAATCCCCGATTTTCATCCCAAAATCCCAAATTTCTCCCTAAAATTTCAGGATTTCCACCCAAAATCCACGAATTTAAACCCAAAATCCCGAATTTTAACCCAAAATCCCCGGATTTCACCCCAAAACCCACCCCGGGACTTCAGCGCAAAATCCCGCCGGGATTTCAACCCAAAATCCCCGAATTTTAACCAAAAATCCCCGAATTTCCCCCCAAAATCCCCGGATTTGACCCAAAATTTGGGGTAATTTCTGGTTTTTTGAGTCTTTTTTTACCCAAATTTTGGTTAAATTCGGGTTTTTTGGAGTTTTTTCACCCGCATTTGGGATTTTTAGAGCGGTTTTGACCCAAATTTGGGGCAATTTCGATGTTTTCGAGCGTTTTTGCCCAAATTTGGGGTAATTTCGGGTTTTTTCAGCATTTTTAACCCAAATTTGCGATTTTTTAAATATTTTTGAGCATTTTTGACCCAAATTTTTTGATTTTTCGAGCATTTTTGGGTAATTTTGGGTTTTTTTGAGCATTTTTGCCCAAAATTTGGATTATTTGGGGTTTTTTTTTAAAGTTTTGCCTCAAATTTGGGGCAATTTCCATTTTTTTGACCATTTTTCACTTGATTTTGGGTAATTTTGGGTTTTTTTAGCATTTTCCACCAAATTTTGGGTCATTTCGGAGTTTTTCAGTATTTTTGCCCCGAATTTGGGGTAATTTCGGGGTTTTTGAGCATTTTTCACCCGAATTTGGGTTTTTTGGAGCGGTTTTGACCCGAATTTGGGGTAATTTCTCTGTTTTTTATCATTTTTCACCAAATTTTGGATAATTTTGTTTTTTTAAAGCATTTTTCACTCTAATTTGGGTCATTTCCGGTTTTTTTTTGTATTTTTGCCCAAAATTTGGGGAAATTTCGAGTTTTTGTCGCATTTCCACCTCAATTTTGGGCAATTTCGGGTTTTTTTAACATTTTTACCAAACCCGCGATTATTTTTTGCCTTTTTTGACCCAAATTTTTCCTTTTTTTTCCTCTTTTTGCCCCTTTTCACCCCAAATTTGGGTTGATTTTATCTTTTTTCCTCATTTCCCCCAAATCCCCTCACATTTTTCCCACTTTTCCCTCTTTTTGACCCAAAATCTCCTCATTTTCCCCCATTTCCACCTCAAAAAAAAATCACCAAAAATCTCATTTTTTCCCCCCAAAATCGCTCAATTCCCGCATTTCCCCCCGATTTCCCTTTTATCCCGATTTTCCCTCTTTTTCCCCCAAAATCCCGATTTTTTCTCCCCCTCCCGCCCCCAAAAAACCCCAAATTTCCCCTTTTTCACCCCAAAATCACCAAAATCACGATTTCCCCCATTTTCCCTCCCAATTTCCTCGTTTTTCACCCAAATTTTCACTTTTTTCCCAATTTTTCTCCCCTTCTCTTTCCCCCGCCCCCAAACCTCCCTAAAAACCCAAATTTTACCTTTTTTCACCCAAATATGAGGGAAAAATTCCCCAAAATCGCCAAAATTACCATTTTTAACCCCAAATTTCCCATTTTTTACCCAAAATTTCCCATTTTTGCACCGTTTATCCCCATTTTTTCCCTTCCTTTCCACCTCCCCTCCCCCTCCATTTTCCCGCCCTCAAAACCTCCCCCAAAAATCCCAATTTTCACCCAAAATACGAGAAAAAAATTCCCCAAAATCACCAAAATTACCATTTTTCCCAAAATTTCCATTTTTTTCCCCAAATTTCCCAATTTTTTCCCCATTTTTTCGTCTCCTTCAACCCTCCCCTCCCCCTCCTCTTCCTCCTCCCTCAAACCCCCCTAAAAAACCCCATTTTTACCCTTTTTCACCCCAAATTAAGAAAAAAAAATTAAAAATCACCAAAATCACCGATTTTTCCCAAAATTTCAATTTTTTCCCCATTTTTTTCCCAAATTTCCCAATATTTTCCCCCTCTCCTCCTCCTCCTCTTCCTCCTCCCCCAAACCCCCCTAAAAAACCCCATTTTTACCCTTTTTCACCCCAAATTAAGAAAAAAAAAATAAAATCGCCAAAATTACGATTTTTTTCCCAAAATTTCCATTTTTTCCCCATTTTTTTCCCAAATATCCCATTTTTTTCCCCATTTTCCCCCTTCCCTCCCCTTCCTCTTCCTCCTCCTTCAAACCCCTTAAAAAAAACCTCAAAAAATCGCGTTTTTCCCCATTTTTCCCCCAATTTGCCCAAAATCGGGGTTTTTTACCCCAAAATTGGAGGTTTTTGCGCGGGTTCCCCGCGGGCCCCGCCCACCGTGGGTCTCCTATTGACGCCTGGGGCAGCGGAACGACGGTCACGGTGTCCAGCGGTGAGTCCCGACCCCAAAATCGCCTTTTTTTCACCCAAAATTCGCATTTTTTCACCCAAAATTCGCATTTTTCACCCTCAAAAACCCCCCCGGGAGAAATCGGGGGTTTTGGCGGGAAAATCGGGGATTTGGCGGGAAAATCCCGGGGTTCCCCGGCGGGAAAATCGGGGGTTTTGGCGGGAAAAAAAATCTGGTTTTTTTTTAATTTTTTGACCCAAAATTTAAATTTTTTTGGGGTGAAAATTCGGCGTTTTTGGGGTTTTTTTTAAAAGTTGGATTTTAAGGGAAATTCCCGAGGGGTTTTGGGGTGAAAAAAGTCAATTTTGGGGTTTTTTTTTGGAGGAAAATTTGATATTTTTGGGTTAAAAATTTGATATTTTTGGTTGAAAATTTGATTTATTTTGGGTTAAAATTTGATATTTCTGGGTTAAAATTTGATTTATTTTTGGGTTAAAATTTGATGATTTTTTTTTTGGTTAAAATTCGATTTTTTGGGGGGGGAAAATTTGTAATTTTTTTTGGTTAAAATTTGATATTTTTGGGTTAAAATTTGGTATTTTTGAGTTAAAAATTTGGTATTTTTTAGGTGAAAATTTGATTTATTTTGGGTTAAAATTTTGATATTTTTTGGTTAAAATTCGATTTTTTGGGGGGGGCGAAAATTTGAATTTTTTTGGTTAAAATCTGATATTTTTTAATCGTTGAAATTTGATTTATTTTGGTGAAAATTCGGTGTTTTTTTGGCGAAAATTTGATTTTTTTATTCGTTAAAATTTGATTTATTTTGGATTAAAATTTGAAATTTTTTTTCGGTTAAAATTTGATTTATTTTGGTTAAAAGTTGATATTTTTTTTTGGTGAAAATTTGATTTATTTTGGGGTAAATTTGATTTATTTTGGGTGAAAATTTGATTTTTTTTTGGGTTAAAATGGAGGAAAAAATGGAGAAAAAATGGGGTAAAAAATGGGAAAAATGGAGAAAAAATTGAGATAAAAATGGGATAAAATTGAGATAAAATTGAGATAAAAATTATTAAAAAATTGAGATAAAATTGAGGAAAAAATGGGGAAAAATTGAAATAAAATTGATAAAAAAATGGTTTAAAAATTGAGATAAAATTGGGATAAAATTGAGATAAAATTGAGATAAAATTGAGATAAAATTAAGATAAAATTTAGATTAAAATGAAATAAAAATGAGGAAAAAATGAGGAAAAAATGACAAAAAATGGAGAAAATATTGAGATAAAATTGAGATAAAATTGAGATAAAATTTAGATTAAAATGATAAAAAAATTGGGGAAAAATGGAGAAAAATTGGGGAAAAAATGCGAAAAAAAATGAGATAAAAATGATTAAAAAATTGAGATAAAATTGAGGAAAAAATGAGAAAAAATGGTGAAAATATTGAAATAAAATTGATAAAAAATGACAAAAAAATTGAGATAAAATTGAGATAAAAATGAGGAAAAAATGATTTAAAAATAAAGAAAAAATGACGAAAAAATGAGAAAAAATGAGAAAAATTGAGATAAAATTGAGATAAAATGGAGATAAGAATGATAAAAAATTGAAATAAAAATGAGGAAAAAATGATAAAAAATGATAAAAAATATTTTTAAAAATAGAGAAAAAATGGAGAAAAAATGAGAAAAAATTGAGATAAAATTGAGGAAAAAATGAGAAAAAAATGAGAAAAAATTGAGAAAAAATTGATAAAAAAAGATTAAAAAATTGAGATAAAATTGAGATAAAATGGAGAAAAATTGAGAAAAAAAATGAGATTAAAAAAGAGAAAAAAATGAGAAAAAATGGAGAAAATATTGAGAAAATATTGAGATAAAATTGAGATAAAAATGAAATTAAATTGAGGAAAAATTGAGATAAAATTGAGATTAAATGGAGATAAAATTGAGGAAAAAATGATTAAAAAATAGAGAAAAGTGGAGAAAAAAATGGAGAAAAAAATGGCAAAAAATGGTAAAAAAATTGAGATAAAATTGAGGAAAAAATGAAATAAAAATGAGAAAAAATGGAGAAAAAATTGAGATAAAATTAAGTTAAAATTGAGGAAAAATTGAGAAAAAAATGAAATAAAATTGGTAAAAAATGGTTTTAAAAAAAGGAGAAAAAATTGAGAAAAAATGATAAAAATGGAGAAAATATTGAGATAAAATTGAGATAAAATGGGTAAAAAATGGACAAAAATGGGGTAAAAAATGAGAAAAAATGGAGAAAAAAATGAGAAAAAATTGAGAAAAAATTGAAATAAAATTGATAAAAAATGATTTAAAAATTGAGATAAAATTGAGGTAAAATTGAGATAAAAATGAGGAAAAAATGGTAAAAAAATGGAGAAAAAATGGAGAACAAAAATGAAAAAAATGAGAAAAAATAATTTAAAAATTGAGATAAAATTGAGATAAAATTGAGATAAAATGGAGGAAAAAATGATTAAAAAATAAAGAAAAAATGGAGAAAAAATGAGAAAAAAATGATAAAAAATTGAGATAAAATTGAGGAAAAAATGTGATAAAAATGAGAAAAAAATGGAGAAAAAAATGAAATAAAATTGATAAAAAATGATTTAAGAAATTGAGGAAAAATGAGAAAAAATGGAGAAAAAATGGAGATAAAATTGAGATAAAATGGAGAAAAATTGAGGAAAAAATGATAAAAAAATGGAGAAAAAATGGAGAAAAAAATGAGAAAAAATTGAGAAAAAATTGAAATAAAATTGAGATAAAATTGAGATAAAATTGAGATAAAATTGAGATAAAATTGAGATAAAAAGGAGGAAAAAATGATTAAAAAATAAAGAAAAAATGGAGAAAAAATGAGAAAAAAAATGATAAAAAATTGAGATAAAATTGAGGAAAAAATGTGATAAAAATGAGAAAAAAATGGAGAAAAATTAATTTAATTTAATATAATTTAATTTAATTTTATTTTATTCGATTTAACTCAATTTAATTCGATTTAATTTAAGTTAATTTATTTTAATCCGATTTAATTTAGTTTAATTTCTTTTAATTTAATTTAATTTAATTTAGTTTAAAAAATAAAATAAAACAATAGATTAAGTTAATGAAAATTAAATTAAATTATATTAAATCAAATTAAGTTAAATTAATTAAAATAAATAAAATAAAGTAAAAGAAAAGAAAATAAATTAAATTAAAACGAATTAAAAAGTTAAATTAAAGTTTAATTAAAGTTAAATAAAAATTAAATTAAATCAAATTAAATAAAATAAATTAAATTAATTCAAATAAAATAAAATAAAATAAAATAAATAATTAAATTAAATTAAATTAAATTAAATTAAATTAAATTAAATTAAATTAAATTAAATTAAAAGCACCAGAGAAATAAACTTTAAAATAAACAAAAAACAATTAAAAATCAATTAAAAAATCCAATTAAATTCCATTTTTTTCACCCCAAAAATTAAAAATCGCCCCCAAAAGTGGAACCGACCCAAAAAGGGGAAATTTGGCCCCAAAATTCTTTCGGTTCCCCCCCAAAATAACCCCGGGGAGGTTTCGAAAACAACAAAAAAAGGAGAAGTTTGGGGCTTTTTGGGTCAAATTTCCCCTTTTTGGGCTGGAAAACAACACCTGGGAGGGAGAAAAATTCAAATTTTGGGACTTTGGGGAAAAAATTTGAATTTTTAGGGAAAAAATTTGAATTTTTGGGGAAAAAATTTGAATTTTTGGGGTAAAAAAATTGAATTTTTGGGTGGAAATTGGGGGAAATTGAGATTTTTGTAGGAAAAAATTTGAATTTTTGGGGAAAAAATTGAATTTTTTTGGTGAATTTTCGGGTAAAAATGAGATTTTTTAAGGGAAAAATTGAATTTTTGGGGAAAAAATTTGAATTTTGGGGTAAAAATGAGATTTTTGTAAGGGAAAAATTGAATTTTTGGGGAAAAAATTGAAATTTTTTGTGAATTTTCAGGTAAAAATGAGATTTTTGTGCAAAAAAAATCGACTTTTGAAGGAAAAAAATTGAATTTTGGGGTGGAAATTGGGGGGAAAATGAGATTTTTGTAGGGAAATATTGAATTTTTGGGGAAAAAATTGAATTTTTGGGGTAAAAAAATTGAATTTTGGGGTAAAAATGAGATTTTTGGAGGAAAAAATTTGATTTTTGAGGGGATTTTAAGAGAAAAAATTGAATTTTGGGGGATTTTAAGGGGAAAAAATCGAATTTTGGGGTAAAAAAGAGATTTTTGTGCTGAAAAATTCGATTTTTGGAGAAAAAAGTTGAATTTTGGGGGGGATTTGGGGGAAAAAGATTTTTTAAGAGAGAAATTCGAGTTTTGGGGTTTTTATTTAATGCGGGGGATTTTAATTGGGTTTTAATTGAGATTTAATTGAGATTTTATTGAGATTTTATTGAATTTTAAATGAATTTTAATTGAATTTTAATTGGGATTTTAATTGGGATTTTATTGAGATTTAATTGAGATTTAATTGAGATTTTATTGAATTTTTATTGAGATTTAATTGAGATTTAATTGAGATTTAATAGAATTTTAATTGAATTTTAATTGAGATTTAATTGAGATTTAATTTAGATTTTATTGAGATTTAATTTAGATTTAATTTAGATTTAATTGAGATTTAATTGAGATTTAATTGAGATTTAATTGAGATTTAATTGAGATTTAATTGAGATTTCAGGGATTTTTTAAATTGAGATTTAATTGAGATTTGATAGAATTTTAATTGAATTTTTATTGAATTTTGATTGAGATTTAATTGAGATTTAATTGAGATTTAATTTAAATTTAATTTAGATTTAATAGAGATTTAATTGAGATTTAATCGAATTTTAATTGAATTTTAATTGAATTTTGATGGAGATTTAATTGAGATTTAATTGAGATTTAATTGAGATTTAATTGAATTTTTAATGAGTTTTAATTGAATTTAATTCCGTTTAATTCGCTTTCAATTATTTAATTCCGATTTAACTGAATTTTAATTGAATTTAACTCCTTTTAATTGGCTTTAATTAATTTTATTCGTTTTTCATTTAATGACTAATTCTCGGTTTTATTTCGATTTAATCGATTTTATTTCATTTTAATTGGTTTTAATTGGGTTTAATTGGTTTTAATTTGATTTATTAGGGTTTTAATTGGTTTTAATTGGTTTTAATTTGGTTTTAATTTGATTTAATTTGGTTTTAATTGGGTTTTAATTGGTTTTAATTGCTTTTAATTTGATTTATTAGGATTTTAATTCGGTTTTAATTGGTTTTAATTGCTTTTAATTTGATTTATTAGGCTTTTAATTGGTTTTAATGGGTTATAATTGGTTTTAATTTGATTTATTAAGGTTTTAATTGGTTTTAATTGCTTTTAATTTGGTTTAATTTGATTTATTAGGCTTTTAATTGGGTTTTAATTTGATTTATTAAGCTTTTAATTGGGTTCTAATTGGTTTTAATTGGTTTTAATTTGATTTATTAGGCTTTTAATTGGGTTTTAATTTGATTTATTAAGCTTTTAATTGGGTTCTAATTGGTTTTAATTGGTTTTAATTTGATTTATTAGGCTTTTAATTGGGTTTTAGTTGCTTTTAATTGCTTTTAATTTACTTTATTAGTCTTTTAATTGGGTTTTAATTGGTTTTAATTTGATTTATTAGGCTTTTGATTGGGTTTTAATTGCTTTTAATTGCTTTTAATTTGCTTTATTAGGCTTTTAATTGGTTTTAATTGGATTTAATTGGTTTTAATTTGGTTTTAATTTGATTTATTAGGCTTTTAATTGGTTTTAATTGGTTTAAATCTGGTTTAATTTGATTTATTAGGGTTTTAATTGGTTTTAATTGGTTTAAATTTGATTTATTAGGCTTTTAATTGGTTTTAATTGGTTTTAATTTGATCTAATTTGGTTTTAATTGGGTTTTAATTGGTTTTAATTGCTTTTAATTTGATTTAATTTGGTTTTAATTGGTTTTAATTGGTTTTAATTTGCTTTATTAGGCTTTTAATTGGTTTTAATTTGGTTTAATTGGTTTTAATTTTATTTATTAGGCTTTTAATTGGTTTTAATTGGCTTTTAATTGATTTATTAGGGTTTTAATTGGTTTTAATTGGTTTTAATTAATTTTAATTTGATTTATTAGGCTTTTAATTGGTTTTAATGGGTTTTAATTGGTTTTAATTTGATTTATTAAGGTTTTAATTGGTTTTAATTGCTTTTAATTTGGTTTAATTTGATTTATTAGGCTTTTAATTGGGTTTTAATTGGTTTTAATTTGGTTTTAATTTGCTTTATTAGGCTTTTAATTGGTTTTAATTGGTTTTAATTGGTTTTAATTGGTTTCAATTAGATTTATTAGGATTTTAACTGGTTTTAACTGGTTTGGATTGTTTTTTACTGGTTTTTACTGGTTCTAACTGGTTCTAATTGGTTTTTACTGGTTTGAACTGGTCTGAACTGGTCTGGAATGGTCCTGTACTGGTTTGGACTGGTTTTTACTGGTTTGGACTGGTTTTAACTGGTCTGAACTGGTCTGTACTGGTTTGTACTGGTTTGGACTGGTTTTAACTGGTCTGAACTGGTCTGTACTGGTTTGTACTGGTTTGGACTGGTTTTAACTGGTCTGAACTGGTCTGTACTGGTTTGTACTGGTTTGGACTGGTTTGTACTGGTCTGTACTGGTTTATACTGGTAAAGCTGGGGTGGCTGGGGGTGCCAGTACTGGTTTATACTGGTTTATACTGGTCTGAACTGGTTTTTACTGGTTTATACTGGTAAAGCTGGGGCAGCTGTGGGTGCCGGTACTGGTTTGAACTGGTTTATACTGGTCTATACTGGTTTGTACTGGTCTGGACTGGTTTGGACTGGTTTGGACTGGTCTATACTGGTTTATACTGGTAAAGCTGGGGCAGCTGCGGGTGCTGGTACTGGTTTATACTGGTTTGGACTGGTTCGGACTGGTCTGGACTGGTCTGGACTGGTTTGGACTGGTCTGAACCGGTTTGGACTGGTCTGTACTGGTTTGTACTGGTTTGTACTGGTTTGTACTGGTTTGTACTGGTTTGTACTGGTCTGGACTGGTCTGTACTGGTCTGGACTGGTTTGGACTGGTTTGGACTGGTCTATATTGGTTTATACTGGTAAAGCTGGGGCGGCTGTGGGTGCTGGCACTGGTTTGTATTGGTTTAAACTGGTTTTTACTGGTTTGGACTGGTTCGGACTGGTCTGGACTGGTCTGAACCGGTTTGGACTGGTCTGTACTGGTTTGAACTGGTCTGGACTGGTTTGGACTGGTTTGGACTGGTCTATACTGGTTTATACTGGTAAAGCTGGGGTGGCTGAGGGTGCCGGTACTGGTTTAAACTGGTTTATACTGGTTTGGACTGGTCTGGACTGGTCTGTACTGGTTTGGACTGGTCTATACTGGTTTATACTGGTAAAGCTGGGGTGGCTGAGGGTGCTGGTACTGGTTTGTACTGGTTTGTACTGGTTTGTACTGGTCTGGACTGGTCTGGACTGGTTTATACTGGTTTATACTGGTTTATACTGGTAAAGCTGGGGTGGATGAGGGTGCCGGTACTGGTTTGGACTGGTTTGGACTGGTTTGGACTGGTTTGGACTGGTCTGGACTGGTCTGGACTGGTTTATACTGGTTTATAATGGTAAAGCTGGGGTTACTGAGGGTGCTGGTACTGGTTTATACTGGTTTATACTGGTTTGGACTGGTCTGGACTGGTCTGGACTGGTTCGGACTGGTTTTTACTGGTTTATACTGGTCTGGACTGGTCTAGACTGGTCTGAACCGGTTTGGACTGGTCTGTACTGGTTTATACTGGTAAAGCTGGGGTGGCTGTGGGTGCTGGTACTGGTTTGTACTGGTTTGTACTGGTTTGTACTGGTCTGGACCAGTTTGGACTGGTTTGGACTGGTTTGGACTGGTTTATACTGGTCTGGACTGGTCTATACTGGTAAAGCTGGGGCAGCTGCGGGTGCTGGTACTGGTTTGTACTGGTTTAAACTGGTTTTAACTGGTTTGGACTGGTCTGGACTGGTTTGGACTGGTTTATACTGGTTTATACTGGTCTGGACTGGTTTATACTGGTTTATACTGGTTCATAATGGTAAAGCTGGGGTGGCTGTGGGTGCTGGTACTGGTTTAAACTGGTTTTAACTGGTTTGTACTGGTCTGTACTGGTTTGGACTGGTTTGTACTGGTCTGTACTGGTTTGTACTGGTCTGTACTGGTTTGGACTGGTTTGGACTGGTCTATATTGGTTTATACTGGTAAAGCTGGGGCGGCTGTGGGTGCTGGCACTGGTTTGTATTGGTTTAAACTGGTTTTTACTGGTTTGGACTGGTTCGGACTGGTCTGGACTGGTCTGAACCGGTCTGGACTGGTCTGTACTGGTCTGGACTGGTCTGGACTGGTTTGGACTGGTTTGGACTGGTCTGTACTGGTCTATACTGGTAAAGCTGGGGTGGCTGAGGGTGCCGGTACTGGTTTAAACTGGTTTATACTGGTTTTAACTGGTTTGGACTGGTTTGGACTGGTCTGGACTGGTCTATACTGGTTTATACTGGTAAAGCTGGGGCAGCTGCGGGTGCTGGTACTGGTTAATACTGGTTTAAACTGGTTTTAACTGGTTTGGATTGGTCTGGACTGGTTTGGACTGGTTTGGACTGGTTTAAACTGGTTTTTACTGGTTTGGACTGGTTCGGACTGGTCTGGACTGGTCTGAACCGGTTTGGACTGGTCTGGACTGGTTTGGACTGGTTTGGACTGGTCTATACTGGTTTATACTGGTAAAGCTGGGGCGGCTGTGGGTGCCGGTACTGGTTTGAACTGGTTTGTACTGGTCTGAACTGGTCTGGATTGGTCTGGACTGGTTTATACTGGTCTATACTGGTCTATACTGGTTTATACTGGTCTGGACTGGTCTATACTGGTTTATACTGGTAAAGCTGGGGCAGCCGCGGGTGCTGGTACTGATTTATACTGGTCTGGACTGGTTTGCACTGGTCTGTACTGGTCTGAACCGGTTTGGACTGGTTTATACTGGTTTATACTGGTTTGTACTGGTCTATACTGGTTTATACTGGTCTGGACTGGTTTGTACTGGTCTGGACTGGTCTGTACTGGTCTATAATGGTAAAGCTGGGGTGGCTGAGGGTGCCGGTACTGGTTTATACTGGTTTATACTGGTTTGTACTGGTTTTAACTGGTTTGTACTGGTTTGGACAGGTTTGGACTGGTCTATACTGGTTTATACTGGTCTGGACTGGTCTGGACTGGTCTGGACCGGTTTATACTGGTTTATACTGGTCCGTACCACTCCAAATCCTGACGCTTTTCCCGCCAAATCCCCGCCATTTTCCCTCCGGATAATTCCCGCCAAAACCAAAAAATTCCCGCCAAAAAAAAGAAATCCCCAAAAAAATAAAATCCCGCCAAATAATTCCCGCCAAAAACCAGAAAATTCCCGCCAAAAAAAAAAAAAAAAAAAAAAAAAAAAAAAGAAAATTCCCGGAAAAAAAAAATTCCCGCCAAAACGAATTTCCCGCCATTTTTTCCTGATGGAACCTTCTGGAATTTTCTCTCCCCCCAGGTTCCCCCCGGGCCCCGGAGCTGTTCCCGCTCTCCCCCTGCGGCTCCGGCTCCGAGTTCTCCGTGGGCTGCCTGGCCCTGGGCTTCTCTCCGCCCACCCTCGGCTTCGCCTGGCGCGACCGCGACAACCGCAGCGCGCCGGGAGCCGCCATCTTCCCCGCGGTCAGGAGTTCCGGAACCTTCCTGGCGGCGTCGAGACTCGGGATGGAGCTGGAGGAGGGAAAGGGACGGCAGCCCTTCTGGTGCCGGGCTGAGCACGGCCAGGGGAGCCGCAGCGTGCAGGTCTACAACCCAGGTGAGAGGGCTAATAATGGTGCTAATAATCGCTAATAATTGGGCAAAAATCCCGGATTGATAATCCTAAAAATAGTCCTAAAAATAGGCCTAATAATGGTCCTAATATCTCTAATAATGGCAAAAAATCCCAGAAAAACAGCCTTAAAAATGGTCCAAAAATAGGCCTAATAATGGTCCTAATATCTCTAATAATACCCCAAAAATCCCAGAAAAATAGCCCTAAAAATGGCCCAAAAATAGCATATTAATAACTCTAATAATGGCTTTAATAATGGCCAAAAAATCCCAGAAAAATAGCCCTAGTAATAGCCCTAAAAATAGGCCTAATTATGGTCTTAATATCTCTAATAATACCCCAAAAATCCCAGAAAAATAGCCCTAAAAATGGCCCAAAAATAGGCCTAATAATGGTCCTAATATCTCTGATAATTGGCCAAAAAATCCCAAAAAAATATCCCTAATAATGGCACTAATAACCCGAATAATACCCTAATAATGGCACTAATAACCCGAATAATAGCCCTAATAATGGCACTAATAACCCGAATAATAGCCTTAATAATGGCCCAAAAAATCCCCCAAAAAATCCCTAATAATGGCCCTAATAATGCCCCTAATATCTCGAATAATAGCCCTAATAATGGCCAAAAAAATCCCAGATTAATAACACTAATAATAGCCCTAATAATGGCCCTAATATCATTAATAATAGCCCTAATAATGGCCCCAAAAAACCCCAAAAAAATCCCCAAAAAATCCCCAAAAAAATCCCCAAAAAATCCCAAAAAAATCCCAAAAAAATCCCAAAAAAATCCCAAAAAATAAAAAAAAAATCCCAAAAAAATCCCCAAAAAATCCCCAAAAAAATCCCAAAAAAATCCAAAAAAAATCCCAAAAAATCCCAAAAAAATCCCCAAAAAATCCCAAAAAATCCCAAAAAAATCCCCAAAAAATCCCAAAAAAATCCCAAAAAAACCCCCCAAAAAATCCCCAAAAAATCCCCAAAAAATCCCCAAAAAATCCCCAAAAAATCCCCCAAAAATCCCAAAAAATCCCAAAAAATTCCCATTTTTTCCCTCTCCAGGTCCCGGCTCCCTCCTCCCTCCCGTCACCTTCCTCACCCTCCACCCCCCGTCCCGCGAGGAATTCCAGGGTCCCTACCGGAACTCCACCCTCCTCTGCCGGATCCGCGGCTCCCGGCCCCGCCCCGGCCACGCCCCCAGCCCGGGTTAATAACCCTGATAATGGCACTAATAATGGCACTAATAATGGCACTAATAATGTCCCAAATATCTTTAATAATGGCCAAAAAATACCAAAAAAATATCCCTAATAATGGCACTAATAACCTGAATAATGGCTGTAATAATGGCACTAATAACCCAAATAATAGCACTAATAATAGCCCAAAAATCACAGATAAGTATCTCTAATAATGGCACTAATAACCCAAATAATAGCCCTAATAATGGCCCAAAAAAATCCCAAAAAAATCCCTAATAATGGCCCTAATAATGGCACTAATATCTCGAATAATAGCACTAATAATAATCCTAATAATAGCCAAAAAATCCCAGATAAATATCCCTAATAATAGGCCTAATAATGGTCCTAATATCTCTAATAATGGCCAAAAAAAACCCCAAAAAAATCCCCAAAAAATCCCAGATTAATAACACTAATAATAGGCCTAATAATAGCCCTAATAATGGCCAAAAAAATCCCCAAAAAATCCCAAAAAATCCCAGATTAATAACACTAATAATGGCACTAATAATGGCACTAATAACACTAATAATAGCCCTAATAATGGCCCAAAAAAACCCCAAAAAAACCCCAAAAAAATCCCAAAAAAATCCCAAAAAATGCCCAAAAAAATCCCCAAAAAATCCCCCCAAAAAAACCCCAAAAAATCCCAAAAAAATCCCAAAAAATCCCCAAAAAATCCCCAAAAAATCCCCAAAAAATCCCAAAAAAATCCCAAAAAAATCCCAAAAAACCCCCAAAAAATCCCCAAAAAATCCCAAAAATCCCCAAAAAATCCCCAAAAAATCCCAAAAAAATCCCAAAAAATCCCCAAAAAAATCCCAAAAAAATCCCAAAAAAATCCCCAAAAAATCCCAAAAAATCCCCAAAAAATCCCCCAAAAAATAAAAAAAAAATCCCCCAAAAAATCCCAAAAAATCCCAAAAAAATCCCCCAAAATTCCCAAAAAATCCCAAAAAAACCCAAAAAATCCCCAAAAAATCCCCAAAAAATCCCCAAAAAATCCCCAAAAAATCCCAAAAAAATCCCAAAAAAATCCCCCAAAAATCCCCCAAAAAACCCAAAAAATTCCCATTTTTTTCCCCCTCCAGGTCCCGGCTCCCTCCTCCCTCCCGTCACCTTCCTCACCCTCCACCCCCCGTCCCGCGAGGAATTCCAGGGTCCCTACCGGAACTCCACCCTCCTCTGCCGGATCCGCGGCTCCCGGCCCCGCCCCGGCCACGCCCCCAGCCCGGGTTAATGACCCTGATAATGGCACTAATAATGGCAAAAAAATCCCCAAAAAAATATCCCTAATAATGGCACTAATAACCCGAATAATATCCCTAATAATGGCCCAAAAAATCCCAGATTAATAACACTAATAATAGCCCTAATAATGGCCAAAAAAATCCCAGATTAATAACACTAATAATGGCACTAATAATGGCCCTAATAACACTAATAATAGCCCTAATAATGGCCAAAAAAAATCCCAAAAAAATCCCTAAAAAATCCCCAAAAATCCCAAAAAATCCCCAAAAAAATCCCAAAAAATCCCCCAAAAAATCCCAAAAAAATCCCAAAAAAATCCCAAAAAAATCCCCAAAAAATCCCCAAAAAATTCCCCAAAAAATCCCAAAAAAATCCCAAAAAATCCCAAAAAATCCCCCAAAAAATCCCCAAAAAATCCCCAAAAAATTCCCCAAAAAATCCCCAAAAAATCCCCAAAAAATCCCAAAAAATCCCCAAAAAATCCCAAAAAATCCCAAAAAAATCCCAAAAAATCCCAAAAAAAATCCCCAAATAAATACCAAAAAACCCCAAAAAATCCCCCCAAAAAAACCCCAAAAAATCCCAAAAAATCCCCAAAAAAATCCCAAAAAATCCCCCAAAAAATCCCAAAAAAATCCCAAAAAAATCCCAAAAAAATCCCAAAAAATCCAAAAAAAATTCCCAAAAAATCCCAAAAAATCCCCAAAAAAATAAAAAAAAAATCCAAAAAAAATCCAAAAAAAATCCCCAAAAAATCCCAAAAAAACCCCAAAAAATCCCAAAAAATCCCATTTTTTTCCCCCTCCAGGTCCTGGCTCCCTCCTCCCTCCCGTCACCTTCCTCACCCTCCACCCCCCGTCCCGCGAGGAATTCCAAGGTCCCTACCGGAACTCCACCCTCCTCTGCCGGATCCGCGGCTCCCGGCCCCGCCCCGGCCACGCCCCCAGCCCGGGTTAATGACCCTGATAATGGCACTAATAATGGCACTAATAATGGCACTAATAATGGCCAAAAATCCCGGATTAATAACCCTGATAATGGCACTAATAATGGCACTAATAACACGAATAATAGCCCTAATAACGGCTCAAAAATCACAGATAAGTATCTCTAATAATGGCACTAATAACCCGAATAATAGCCCTAATAATGGCCCAAAAAATCCCAGATAAATATCCCTAATAATGGCACTAATAACGGCCCTAATATCATTAATAATAGCCCTAATAATGGCCCAAAAAATCCCAAAAAAAACCCCCAAAAAACCCCAAAAAATCCCAAAAAAATCCCCAAAAAATCCCAAAAAATCCCAAAAAAACCCCAAAAAATCCCCAAAAAATCCCCAAAAAATCCCCAAAAAATCCCCAAAAAATCCCAAAAAAATCCCAAAAATTCCCATTTTTTTCTCCCTCCAGGTCCCGGCTCCCTCCTCCCTCCCGTCACCTTCCTCACCCTCCACCCCCCGTCCCGCGAGGAATTCCAGGGTCCCTACCGGAACTCCACCCTCCTCTGCCGGATCCGCGGCTCCCGGCCCCGCCCCGGCCACGCCCCCAGCCCGGGTTAATGACCCTGATAATGGCACTAATAATGGCACTAATAATGGCCCTAATAATGGCCAAAAATCCCGGATTAATAACCCTGATAATGGCACTGATAATGGCACTAATAACACGAATAATAGCCCTAATAACGGCTCAAAAATCACAGATAAGTATCTCTAATAATGGCACTAATAACCCGAATAATAGCCCTAATAATGGCCCAAAAAATCCCCCCAAAAAATCCCTAATAATGGCCCTAATAATGGCACTAATAACCCGAATAATAGCCCTAATAATGGCCCAAAAAATCCCAAAAAAATCCCAAAAAATCCCAGATTAATAACACTAATAATGGCACTAATAATGGCACTAATAACACTAATAATAGCCCTAATAATGGCCAAAAAAATCCCAAAAAAATCCCAAAAAAACCCCAAAAATTCCCATTTTTCCCCCCTCCAGGTCCCGGCTCCCTCCTCCCTCCCGTCACCTTCCTCACCCTCCACCCCCCGTCCCGCGAGGAATTCCAGGGTCCCTACCGGAACTCCACCCTCCTCTGCCGGATCCGCGGCTCCCGGCCCCGCCCCGGCCACGCCCCCATCCTCTGGCTGCGCAACGGCGCCCCCTGGAGCGACGGCGCCACCCCGGAAGCGCCGGCGCCGGAAGCTTCCGGAACCTTCGTGGTCGGCAGCCGGTTGGTGGTGACCGAGGCCGAGTGGGAACGCGGCGACGTCTTCACCTGCCAGGCCGGGGAGGAGAGCAGGAACACCAGCAAGGCCATGGAGTGCGGCTGTGAGTTGGGATTTTTTGGGGTGAAAAACGCCGATTTTGGGATTTTTGGGGGGTGAATTCCCCGTTGGGGGAGGTGGAGGAATGGGGGTTGGGTTGAGTTGGGTTTTTTTGGAGAGATTCCCCAAAAAATTGCTGGAAATCCCCGAATTTTACCAAAAATGTTCCGCGGTTTTAAGGGTTTAGCAGCTCAAAATTCCCAGAAATTAAATTTTTCCTTAAAAGAATCCAAATTTTCAGGTTTTAGCACCTCAAAATTTCCATAAATCAAATTTTTCCCCAAAAGAATCCAAATTTTCAGGTTTTAGCACCTCAAAATTCCCAGACATCCATAAAATTTCCATAAATCAATTTTTTCCCAAAAATAATCCCTATTTTAAGGGTTTAGCATCCCAAAATTTCCATTAATCAAATTTTTCCCCTTAAAATAATCCCAATTTTCAGGTTTTAGCATCCCAAAATTCCCAGAAAACCATAAAATTCCCAGAAATCAAATTTTTCCCCTAAAATAAACCAAATTTTTGGGTTTTAGCACCTCAAGATTCCCAGGAAATTGAAAAATTCCCATAAAATTCTTTTTTTCCCCTAAAATAATCCCAATTTTAAGGGTTTAGCATCCCAAGATTCCCATAAAATTGAAAAATTCCCATAAAATCCTTTTTTTCCCCTAAAATAATCCAAATTTTCAGGTTTTAGCACCTCAGAATTCCCATAAAATTGAAAAATATCCATAAATCAATTTTTTTTCCCCAAAAGAATCCAAGTTTTCAGGTTTTAGCACCTCAAAATTCCCAGAAATCAAATTTTTTCCTACCAAAATCATCAAGAAGAATCTTCCAGTTGACCAATGGTCATCATCAATGGTCATTTTGGGTGGAAACCACCCCAAACTACCATTGAGGATCTTCCAATTGACCACTGACCATCATCAATGGTCATTTTGGGTGGAAACCACCCAAAACCACGATCAAAGATCTTCCAGTTGACCACTGACCATCTCCAGTGGTCATTTTGGGTGGAAACCACCCCAAACCACCATTGAGGATCTCCCAGTTGACCAATGGCCATCATCAATGGTCATTTTGGGTAGAAACCTCCAAAAATCATCAAGAAAGATCTTCCAGTTGACCACTGACCATCATCAATGGTCATTTTGGGTGGAAACCACCCCAAACCACCATTGAGGATCTCCCAGTTGACCACTGACCATCTCCAGTGGTCATTTTGGGTGGAAAAAACCCAAAACCACCATCAAAGTTCATCCAGTTGACCACTGGTCATCATCAATGGTCATTTTGGGTGGAAACCACCCCAAACCACCATTGAGGATCTTCCCAGTTGACCAGTGGCCATCTCCAGAGGTCATTTTGGGTGGAAAAAACCCCAAACCACCATTGAGGATCTCCCAATTGACCAATGGCCATCTCCAGAGGTCATTTTGGGTGGAAACCACCCAAAACCACCATCAAAGTTCATCCAGTTGACCACTGACCATCATCAGTGGTCATTTTGGGTGGAAAAAACCCAAAACTATGATCAAAGATCTTCCAGTTGACCACTGACCATCATCAATGGTCATTTTGGGTGGAAACCACTCAAAACTATGATCAAAGATCTTCCAGTTGACCACTGACCATCATCAATGGTCATTTTGGGTGGAAACCACCCCAAACCACCATTGAGGATCTCCCAATTGACCAATGGCCATCATCAATGGTCATTTTGGGTGGAAACCTCCAAAAATCATCAAGAAGGATCTTCCAGTTGACCACTGACCATCATCAATGGTCATTTTGGGTGGAAACCACCCCAAACCATGATCAAAGATCTTCCAGTTGACCACTGACCATCTCCAGAGGTCATTTTGGGTGGAAACCTCCAAAAATCATCAAGAAAGATCTTCCAGTTGACCACTGACCATCATCAATGGTCATTTTGGGTGGAAAAAACCCAAAACCATGATCAAAGATCTTCCACTTGACCACTGACCATCTCCAGAGGTCATTTTGGGTGGAAACCACCCCAAACCACCATTGAGGATCTCCCAGTTGACCACTGACCAACCCCAATGGTCATTTTGGGTGGAAACCACCCCAAACCACCATCAAAGGTCATCCAGTTGACCACTGGCCATCATCAATGGTCATTTTGGGTGGAAACCACCCAAAACCATGATCAAAGATTTCCCAATTGACCACTGACCAACCCCAATGGTCATTTTGGGTGGAAACCTCCAAAAATCATCAAGAAAGATCTTCCAGTTGACCACTGACCATCATCAATGGTCATTTTGGGTGGAAACCTTCAAAAATCATCAAGAAGGATCTCCCAGTTGACCAATGGCCATCATCAATGGTCATTTTGGGTGGAAACCATCCCAAACCATGATCAAAGATCTTCCAGTTGACCACTGACCATCTCCAGTGGTCATTTTGGGTGGAAACCACCCCAAACCACCACCCAAGCTCACCCCGTTGACCCCGCCCCACAGATGACCAACCCCTGAGCGCCAGCGACATCCGGGTGGAGACGGCGGCGCCGCTCTTCGCCGACATCTTCCGGGACCAGGCGGCGCGGCTGACCTGCCGCGTCTCCAACCTGGCGGCCGGCGGAGAGGGCCTGGAGGTCACGTGGCTCAACGAGGAAGGTGAAGCCCTGGCCACCAAGATGGCGGCGCCGGCGCTGCAGTCCAACGGGCTCCTGGCGGCCGAGGGCGTGGCCACGGTCAGCGTCGAGGCCTGGGAGTCCGGCCAGGTCTTCACGTGCCGAGTGTCCCACCCCGAGCTGCTCTTCCCCAGGGAGGTGACCATGAGGAAGAGCACGGGTGAGTTCCGGAAGTGGGGAAAGGGGGATTCAAGATGGCGGAAGGTTGGGGTCAGTGGGGATCCAAGATGGCCGAAGGTTGGGGTCAGTGGGGATCCAAGATGGCCGAAAGTTGGGGTGGGAATCCAAGATGGTGGAAGGTTTTGGGAATCCAAGATGGCCGAAGGTTGGGGTCAGTGGGGATCCAAGATGGCCGAAAGTTGGGGTGGGAATCCAAGATGGCCGAAAGTGGGGCGGGGTGTGGAAATCCCAAATTTCCCCCCAAAAATCCCAAAATGCCCCAAATTTCCCCCAAATCCCTCAAATCCCCAAATTTCCCCAAATCTCCCCAAAATCCCCCCAAATCCCCAAATTTCACCCCAAAAATCCCAAATTTTCCCCCAAAAATCCCAAATTTTCCCCCCCAAAAATCCTAAATTTCCCCTCAAAAATCCCAAATTTCACCCCAAATTTCACCCCAAAAATCCCAAATTTTCCCCCGCAAAAATCCCCCAAAAAATCCCCAAAAAATCCCGAATTTTCCCCAAAATCCCCCCAAATTTCACCCGAAAAATCCCAAATTTTTTCCCCAAAAAATCCCAAATTTCCCCCCAAAAATCCCAAATTTCCCCCCAAATTTCACCCCAAAAATCCCCTGAAAAATCCCCCAAAAAATCCCAAATTTTCCCCAAATCCCCCCAAATTTCACCTGAAAAATCCCAAATTTTTGCCCAAAAATCCCAAACTTTCCCCCCCAAAATCCCAAATTTTACCCCCCAAATTTCACCCCAAAAATCCCCTGAAAAATCCCCCCAAAAAACCCAAATTTTCCCCAAATCCCCCCAAATTTCACCCGAAAAATCCCAAATTTTTGCCCAAAAATCCCAGATTTTTGCCTAAATTTTTTCCCAAAACTCCCGTATTTCACCCCAAAACCCCTCTCCTTCCTCTTCGCAGTGGCGGACGCGTCCCCGCCCACCGTGCACCTGCTGGCCCCGCCCCCGGATCAGCTGCGCCGCCGCACCTGGGCCACCCTCACCTGCCTCATCCTCGACTTCAACCCCCCGGACCTCCTCGTCCAATGGCTGAAGGACGGGCAGCCCCTCCCCCCCAGCCACGCCCTCACCTGGAAGCCCCGCCCCCAAGCCGGCCACGCCCCTTCCGGCCACGCCCACCAGAGCGTGAGCACGCTGACGGTGCCGGCGCGGGATTGGGAGGGCGGCCATGTTTACACCTGCCTGGTGGGGCACGAGCGGCTGCCGCTGCGGCTGGCGCAGAAATCGCTGGATAAATCCGCCGGTAACCCCGCCCACCTCAACGTGTCCCTGGTGCTCAGCGACTCCGCCGCCGCCTGCTACTGAAATCCCCGCTTTTTACCCCAAAAACGGCACTTTTCCCCCAAAAAATCGCACTTTTCTAGACAAAAATAAAGTGGTTTTTGCAAAAACAAAATGGCGGCTCTACAACAAAAACTCGGTTTTTCTTACCTTGAAAATGGAGGGGTTTTAACCAAAATTTGGCTTTTTGCACTCAAAAAGTTCCATTTTGACCCCATTTTCCCCCAAAATTTGATTTTTACCCCCCAAAAATCGCACTTTTCTAGCCCGAAATAAAGTGGTTTTTGCAAAAACAAAATGGCGGCTCTAGATGCAAAGCTCGGTTTCCTTACCTTGAAAATGGAGGGTTTTTTCCCAAAATCTGATTTTTTCCACTCAAAACCCATAATTTTGACCCACTTTATGCCCAAAAATTTGATTTTTACCCCCAAAAAATCCCACTTTTCTAGACAAAAATAAAGCGTTTTTTGCAAAAACAAAATGGCGGCTCTACAACAAAAACTCGGTTTTCTTAGCTTGAAAATAGAGGGGTTTTAACCAAAATTTGGCTTCTTTCCATCAAAAACATTCATTTTGACCCACTTTATGCCCAAACTTCCATTTTTACCCCAAAAAAATCGCACTTTTCTAGACCAAAATAAAGTGATTTTTGCAAAAACAAAATGGCGGCTCTAGACGCAAAGCTCGGTTTCCTTAGCTTGAAAATTGAGGGGTTTTTTTACCAAAATCTGACTTTTTCTACTCAAAAACATTCATTTTGACCCACTTTATGCCCAAAAATTTGATTTTTACCCCCAAAAAATCCCACTTTTCTAGACAAAAATAAAGTGATTTTTTGCAAAAACAAAATGGCGGCTCTAGACGCAAAAATTCAGTTTTTTGCTTGAAAATTGAGGGTTTTTTCCCCCAAAATCGGCTTTTTCGCCTCAAAAAATTCTGCTTTGTCCTGGTTTTCACTCAAAAATTTGAATTTTTCCACCCAAAATTCGATTTTTTACACAAAAACCCGCAATTTTCTGGCGAGAAATAAAGATTTTGCAAAAAAACTGCGATTTTGGAGCCAAAAAAATCCTTTTTTTGCCAGAAAATGTGGGGTTTTCACCCAAAATTTGGATTTTTCCCCTCATAAAACTCCATTTTTATCCAATTTTCCTCAGAAATGTAATTTTTTTTTCCCTTCAAAAATTCCATTTCCTGCCCAAAATTTGATTTTTTCCCCTCAAAAAATTCAATTTTCCCCCCCAAAATTTCGATTTCCTCCCCCAAAATTCGAATTTTTTCTCCAAAATTTTGGTTTTTTTCCCCAAAAACCGCGATTTTTAGGATTGCTTAAATAAATAAAGGTTTTGTTCAAAAAAAAGGGCAAATTTAGACCCAAAACCCTCTTTTTTCACGCTGGAAAAATTGAGGATTTTTCCCCCAAAACTGGGAGGGGATTTGGGGTAAAAAATTCGGGATTTGGGGTAAAAAATATCCCGAATTTTGGGGTTGAAAATGTTAAATTTGGGGCAGGAAAATTCAGGATTTTGGGGGGAAAAAATCAGAATTTTGGGGGAAAAAAAATCGGGATTTGGGGGGAAAAAAAAATCAGAATTTTGGGGGGAAAAATTCTGAATTTTGGGGGAAAAATCCGGGATTTTGGGGGCAAAAAAATTCCTGAATTTCGGGGCCAGAATTCCCCGATTTTTGGGGGATCTCAAGTTGGGATTTTGGGGCCAAAATCCCCAATTTTGGGTTCAAAAATCGCTTTTTTTCTGGGGAAAAAAAGTCCAAAATTTGGGGCAAATCCCTGCTCGGGTTCCCAAATTCCCGGTTTTTACCCCAATCCCAAATTCCCGTATTTTTTGGCCCAAAATTCCCTTCACCCCCCCAAAATCCCATTTTTTTTTCCTCTCCCGATCCCAAATTCCCATTTTTTTGCCCCAAATCCCAATTTATCCCCCCCAAAACCCCAAATTCCCATTTTAATCCCAGTTTTTCCCCAAATTCCTGTTTTTTCCACCCAAAATCCGGTTTTTTTCCCCAACCCCCCCAAAAATTCCATTTTTCCCCCCCAAAATCCCGTTTATCTTCCTCCAAAAACCCCAAAATTCCATTTTTTGCCCCAAAAATTCCGTTTTTCCCCCAAAAAATTCCTTTTTTTCCCTAAAATCCCGTTTTTTCCCCAAAAAAAACCAAAATTCCATTTTTTCGCCCCAAAACCCCAATTTCCCGCTCTTTCCCCCCCAAATCCCGGTTTTTTTCCCCCCAAATCCCCCAAAATTCCATTTTTTTTCCCCAAAAATTCAATTTTTTCCCCCCCAAACCCCCTAAAATTCCATTTTTTCCCAAAAATTCTGGTTTTTTCCCAAAATTCCATTTTTTCACCCCAAAACCCCGATTTCCCTCTGTTTTATCCCCCCAAATCCTGTTTTTCCCCCAAAAATTCAGTTTTTTCTCCCCCAAAATTCTGTTTTTTCCCCCAAAAATTCCATTTTTTCCCCCAAAAATTCCGGTTTTTCCCCCAAAAATTCAATTTTTTCCCCAAAACCCCAAAATCCCGTTTTTTCGCCCCAAAACCCCGATTTCCCTCTGTTTTATCCCCCCAAAATTCCGTTTTTTCC
Source organism: Poecile atricapillus (assembly GCF_030490865.1). Classification (NCBI taxonomy): domain Eukaryota; kingdom Metazoa; phylum Chordata; class Aves; order Passeriformes; family Paridae; genus Poecile; species Poecile atricapillus. The sequence goes on from NC_081267.1 coordinate 355,973, forward strand.
CCAAAAAATTCAATTTTTTCCCCCCAAAAATTCAATTTTTTCCCCCAAAAATTCAATTTTTTCCCCCAAAATTTTGTTTTTTCCCCCCAAAACCCCAAAATTCCGTTTTTTCGCCCCAAAACCCCGATTTCCCGCTGTTTTCCCCCAGCTCTCCTGGCGGGCGCGGCCGCGGGCGAGGACGAGGAGGATCTGGGCAACCTCTGGGCCACGGCCTCGACCTTCATCGTCCTCTTCATCCTCAGCCTCTTCTACAGCGCCACCGTCACCCTCATCAAGGTACCCAAAATCGCCAGAAATCACCCCAAAATCAGCCCCGAAATCACCAAAAATCCACCCAAAATAAACCTGAAATTCGCCCTCATCAAGGTACCAGAAATCGCCAGAAATCCACCCGAAATAACCCCAAAATCAGCCCCGAAATTGACCCAAAATTGACCCCAAAATCACCTGAAATAACCCCAAAATCATCAACCCAAAATCACCCAAAATCACCCAAAATAAACCCAAAATAAACCCAAAATCAAACCCAAAATTACCCCAAAATCAACCCCAAAATCACCTGAAATTGACCCAAAATCATCAACCCAAAATCAGTCAAAATAAACCTGAAATTCGCCCTCATCAAGGTACCTGAAATTGCCTGAAATAACCCCAAAATCATCAACCCAAAATCACCCAAAATAAACCCAAAATCACCCAAAATAAACCTGAAATAAACCCGAAATTCGCCCTCATCAAGGTACCCAAAATCGCCCAAAATCCACCCAAAATCAGCCCCGAAATCGCCCAAAATTGACCCAAAATCAGCCCCGAAATCCACACGGAATAACCCCAAAATCAGCCCCAAAATTGACCCAAAATTGACCCCAAAATCACCTGAAATTGACCCAAAATCAGCCCCAAAATCACCTGAAATTGACCCAAAAATCAGCCCCGAAATTGACCCAAAATTGACCCCAAAATCGCCCGAAATCCACCCAAAATCAGCCCCGAAATCCACACAGAATAACCCCGAAATCGCCTGAAATAACCCCAAAATCATCGACCCAAAATCACCCAAAATCAGCCCCGAAATTGACACAAAATCGACCCCAAAATCACCTGAAATTGACCCAAAATCAGCCCCGAAATTGACCCAAAATTGACCCCAAAATCACCTGAAATTGACCCAAAATCATCAACCCAAAATCACCCAAAAATCAACCCCAAAATTACCCCAAAATCACCTGAAATAAACCCAAAATAAACCCAAAATAAACCTGAAATTCGCCCTCATCAAGGTACCAGAAATCGCCAGAAATAAACCCAAAATCAGCCCTGAAATTGACCCAAAATTGACCCAAAATCGCCTGAAATAACCCCAAAATCATCAACCCAAAATCACACAAAATAAACCCAAAAATCACCCAAAATAAACCTAAAAATCACCCAAAAATCACCCACAATAAACCCAAAAATCACCCAAAATAAACCCAAAATCACCCAAAATAAACCCAAAATAAACCTGAAATTCACCCTCATCAAGGTACCTGAAATCGCCCGAAATCGACCCAAAATTAACCCCGAAATTGACCCAAAATTGACCCCAAAATCACCTGAAATTGACCCAAAATCAGCCCCGAAATTGACCCAAAATTGACCCAAAATCACCCGAAATTGACCCAAAATCATCAACCCAAAATCACCCAAAATAAACCCAAAATAAACCTGAAATTCGCCCTCATCAAGGTACCCAAAAACACCCGAAATTGACCCAAAATCAACCCCAAAATCCACCAAAAATCAACCCCAAAATCACCCGAAATCGACCCAAAATCCCCGCTCAAAAATCCCCATTTTTCACCCATTTTTACACCCAAAAATTCCCATTTTTTCCCCCTCCTGGTTTCACAGCCCCCAAAATTCCCAATTTTCACCCCAAAATTCATAAATTTCACCCCAAATTAATAAATTTCCCCAAAATTCCCAATTTTCACCCCAAAATTCTCAATTTTTCCCCAAAATCCCCAATTTTCACCCCAAAATTCATAAATTTTCCCCAAAATTCATAAATTTCCCCAGAATTCCCAATTTTCACCCCAAAATTCTCAATTTTTCCCCAAAATTCCCGAATTTCCCCCAAAAATCCAGAATTTCACCCCAAAATTCCCAAATTTCCCCAAAATCCCCAAATTTCCCCCCAAAAATCCAGAATTTCACCCCAAAAATTCCCAAATTTTCCCCAAAATTCCCAATTTCCCCCCAAATTCCCCGAATTTTCCCAAATCCCCTCTTTTTAACCCCGTTTTTTTTCCCCCTCCAATTCCAGGTGAAATGACCCAAATCCGACGGATTTCGCCCCAAATCCGGAGCCGCTTCCCCCTCTGGAATTTTCCTTTTCCTTGTAAATAATTCCCAAAAATCCCAAAAATCCCCAAAAACCCCAAAAATCCCCAAAATCCCCCCAAAAAAACCCCAAAAAAACCAAAATAAAGATTTTTTACAAAAATTTTACCAAATTTTGACTTTTTTCCCTCGGGATTTGTGGGAATTTGGGAGGGGAGGGGGGGAGGAATTTTGGGGGAAAATTCCCGAATTTTGGGTAAAATTTTGGGAGATTTTTTTGGGATCAAACGCCTCAAAATTGGGTGAAAAATCCCCAGAATTGGGCAAAACGCCCCAAAATTGGATGAAATCGCCCCAAAATCCCCCAAAATTCCCAAAATTTTGGGAATTCGGACAGAAAATTCGGATTTTTTACCGAAAACGGCGATTTTTGAACAAAAAAAGTGAATTTTTGACACCAAACAACCAAAACTCGAATTTATTGACCCAAAAAAATTCCATAAAATTATAAAAAATTCCCCAAATTTCCCAAAATTCCCCAAAATTCCCCAAAATTCCCCAAAATTCCAAATTCCGGGACCTCACAGCACCTGCAAAGACATGGAAAAAATTAGCATAAATTTGCATAATTTAATGACAAATTCGCATAAATACGCACAAAAATTATATTTTTAAAGATAAATTTGCATAAATTTGCATAATTACAAAACTTTAAAGCAGGAAATTTGCATAGGTATGGTTTATTTCTAATAATAAACAGGAAATTTGCATAAATTTGCATAAAGGTTGACGGGTTTGAAATTGGAAAATTTGCATAAATAAGAAATTTGCATAAATATTTTTAAAATCTATATTTATGGCAATAAATTTGCATAAATTTGCATATGCGTGCAACATTTTACAGAAATATTTTATATATTTGCATACACTTGATATTTTTAATTGGAAATTTGCATAAATCTGCATAAAATAAAGGAAGAAGTTTTAAAAACTGCAATCTTGAATAAATTTGCATAAATTTGCATAAATTTTGGGAGTAGTTTTGAGCTGGAAACTCACAGGAATTTGCATAAATGTGAAGTTTAACAGAAAACTTTTATAAATGAGTGGAATTAATAAATTTTAACTGGAAATTTGCATAAATTTACATACATGTGAGATTTTGGGCAGAAATTTGCATAAATTTGCATAAATATGGAATTTCAGCAGGAGAATTGCATGAATTTACAGAAATGTCAAATTTTTAACAGGGAATTTGCATAAATATGAAACTTTTAAAAGGGAAATTTGCATAAAATGACATTTTAGTGGGAAATTTGCATAAATTTGCATAAATATGGAATTTTAGCTGGAAATTTGCAGAAATTTACAGAAATGTGAAATTTTTTATGGGGAATTTGCATAAATATGAAACTTTTTAACGGGGAATTTGCATAAATGGGAAGCACTGATGTGAAATTTGCATAAATTTGCATAAATATGGAATTTTAGCTGGAAATTTACAGAAATTTGAATTTTTTAAATGGAAATTTGCATAAATATGAAACTTTTAAGCAAGGAATTTGCATAAATATTAAACTTTTTAAAGGGAAATTTGCATAAATGTAAAATATCAACGGGAAATTTGCATAAATTTGCATAAACATGGAATTTTAGCAGGAAACTTTAAGAAATTTACAGAAATTTGAATTTTTTAACCGAAAATTTACATAAATATGAAACTTTTAAACGGGGAATTTGCATAGGTGTGACATTCTATCATAAAATTTGCATAAATTTGCATAAACCAGACATTTTAGGGGGAATCTTGCATAAATTGACCGAAATTTGAAATTTTGAACAGGAAATTTGCATAAATATTTAACTTTTAAACGGGGAATTTGCAGAAATGTGATGTTTTAGTGGTAAATTTGCATAAATTTGCATAAATTTGCATAAATGTGACATTTTAGGGGGAATCTTGCAGAAATTTACAGAAAATTGAAATTTTGAACAGGAAATTTGCATAAATATTTAACTTTTTAACCAGGAATTTGCATAAATGTGATGTTTTAGTGGTAAATTTGCATAAATTTGCATAAATTTGCCTTGAAGAGGGTGACGCCGGTGCCGTAGAAGAGGCTGAGGAGGAAGAGGACGATGAAGGTTCCGGAAATCCAGAGGTCGGAATCTTCCGGATCCGGATCCGGGGCCGGCGCCACCGCCAGGCAGCCGGGGCGGGAATCTGGGGTGAAAAAAGGGAAAATTGGGAAAAAGGTGAAAAAATGGGAAAAAAGGGGAAAAAAAAATCCCAAAAAATTTAAAAAAAATCTCAAAAAAGGTGGGAAAAAAACCAAAAATGAAAAAGAAACAGAAAAAGTGGAAGAAACACCAAAAAAAGGGGAAAAAACACAAAAAAATGAAAAAACGGAAAAAAAGAGAAAAAACGCAAAAATTTAAATAAAAAAAGCAAAAGAGGTGAAAAAAAACCCAAAAAAAGTGAAAAAAAAATCCAAAATATTTTTATAAACCCAAAAAAGGTGAAAAAAACCCAAAAAAAGTGAAAAAAACCAAAAAAAAGTGAAAAAAAATCCAAAATATTTTTATAAGCCCAAAAAAGGTGAAAAAACCGCAAAAAAGTGAAAAAAACCCAAAAAAGTGAAAAAAAATCCAAAATATTTTTATAAGCCCAAAAAAGGTGAAAAAAACACAAAAAAGTGAAAAAAAAAAACCCAAAAAAAGTGAAAAAAACCCAAAAAAGTGGAAAGAAAAACCAAAAAAATTTTAAAAAAACCAAAAAAGTGAAAAAAACACAAAAAAGTGAAAAAAACACAAAAAAAGGGAAAAAAACACAAAAAAGGGAAAAAACCACAAAAATTCAAATAAAAAACCAAAATAGGTGAAAAAAAACCCCAAAAAGTGAAAAAAAAACCCAAAAAAATTTTAAAAAACCAAAAGAGGTGAAAAAACCCCAAAAAAGTGAAAAAGGCCCCAAAAATTGGGGAAAAAAAACCCCAAAAAATTTAAAAAAAGCAAAAAAGGTTAAAAAAAAACCCAAAAAAGTGAAAAAGCCCCAAAAAAGTGGAAAAAAAAACGCAAAAAATGAAAAAAAAAACCCAAAAATTCCAATTTTTCTCACCCCAAATCCCGATTTTCCTCCTAAAATCTGGGAATTTTACCCCAAATCCTCGTTTTTATCCTAAAATCCAAATTTTTCTCCAAAAAATCTGGGAATCTGAACCCAAATCTTCATTTTCCTCCCAAAATCCACATTTTTTCACACCTAAAATCCACGGATTTTTCCCCAAATCCACATTTTCCTCCCAAAATTCACATTTCACTCCCAAAATCCACATTTTTCACCCCAAATCCGCCATTTTCCCGGGAAAAAAAAATCTCCAAAACCACATTTTGATTTCTCCAGATCTGATTTTATTGATGAAAATTCACAAAAAATTCTAGAAAATTCACAGAAAATTCACAGAAAATTCACAGAAAATTCCAGAAAAAATTTCACAGAAAATTCCAGAAAATTCACAGAAAATTCTAGAAAAATCACAGAAAATTCTAGAAAATTCACAGAAAATTCTAGAAAAATTGTGAAAATTCACAGAAAATTCTGGAAAAATCCCATTTTTCTCCTAAAATCCACCAATTTCACCCCAAATCCACATTTTCCCGGTGAAAAAAAAAGACAGAACCACATTTCAGTTTCTCCAAATCTGATTTTATTGGTGAAAATTCCAGAAAATTCGCGAAAATTCACAAAAAATTCGCAGAAAATTCACAGAAAATTCCAGAAAAATCGTGAAAATTCACAGAAAATTCCAGAAAAAATTCCAAAAAATCCTGGAAAATTCCGGAAAATTCCCGATTAATAGCAGACGAGGTCGGAGTTGGCCAGCACCACCGAGACGTTGACGCTGGCCGGCCGCGCCGCCGCCCTGTCCAGGCTCCTCTGGATGAACCTGACGGCGCCCCTCAAATCCACGGGTTTCACCCCAAAATCTGCTTTTTCCTGCCTGAAATCCGCGTTTTCATCCAAAAATCCACGTTTTCATCCAAAAATCCACATTTTCATGGTAAAATCTGGGGATTTCAGCCCAAATCCGTGTTTTTCTGTCTAAAATCCGTATTTTCATCCAAAAATCCACCATTTTCTTCCTAAAATCCACCAAATCCACCCCAAATCCACATTTTCCTCCAAAAATTCAAATTTCACTCCTAAAATCTTCAAATTTCAACCCAAATCTGCTTTTTCCTTCTAAAATCCGCCATTTTCCTCCCGAAATCCACGAATTTCACCCCAAATCCACTTTTTCCTCCTAAAATTCACATTTCACTCCTAAAATCCACATTTTTCGACCCAAATCCACGTTTTCCTCCAAAAATCCACTTTTTCCTCCCGAAAATCCACCAAATTCACCCCAAATCCGCCATTTTCCCGGGAAAAAAATCTCCAAAACCACATTTCAGTTTCTCCAAATCTGATTTTATTGATGAAAATTCACAAAAAATTTGCGAAAATTCACAGAAAATCCCAGAAAATTCACAGAAAATTCCAGAAAAATCTCAGAAAATTCACAGAAAAATCCAGAAAAATCACAGAAAATTCCGGAAAATTCCTGGTCAATAACAGACGAGGTCGGAGTCGGCCAGCACCACCGAGACGTTGACGCTGGCCGGCCGCGCCGCCGCCCTGTCCAGGCTCCTCTGGATGAACCTCACGGCGACGCCGTCGTGCCCGACCACGCAGGTGAAGACGTCGCCGCGCCGCCATTGCTCGGCCGGCACCGCCAGCTTGGAGTAGAGCGAGAAGGTTCCGGAAGCGCCGGCGTCCGGCTCCGGGCCCAGCAGGGAGTAGTCGCGGGGGTCCAGGGGGGCGTCCTGGCGGGTCCAGGTGAGGAGGATGTCCCGGGGGAAGAAGCCGCTGGCCAGGCAGGTCAAGGTGGCCGTCTCGGCCAGCGCCAGCTCTTCCGGCGGCGGAGGGAAGACGAAGACCTTGGGGGCCACGGCGGGGGCGCCTGCGGGGAGGGTGGAGGGTGGGGAAAAAGAGGTGTGGGGGAGGAAAAAGCATTTCCGGTTGGGAAAAAGCATTTCCGGTTCAGGGAAACCATTTCCGGTTTGGGAGAAACCATTTCTGGTTTGGGGAAACCATTTCCGGTTTGAGGAAACCATTTCCGGTTTGGGGAAAACCATTTCCGGTTGGGAAAAAGCATTCCCAGTTTGGGAAAAACCATTTCCGGTTGGGAAAAAGCATTCCCAGTTTGGGAAAAACCATTTCCGGTTTGGGGAAACCATTTCTGGTTGGGAGAAACCATTTCCAGTTGGGATAAACCATTCCCAGTTGGAAGAACCAATCCCACTTGGGTTCCCAGTTGAAGAAACCACTCCCGGTTGGATAAACCATTCCCAGTTGGGATAAACCATTCCCAGTTTGGGAAAACCATTTCCGGTTGGGTTCCCAGTTGAAGAAACCATTTCCGGTTGGGATAAACCATTCCCAGTTGGGAGAAACCAATCCCAGTTGGGTTCCCAGTTGGATCCCAGTTGACTTCACCATTCCCAGTTGGGAAAAACCATTTCCGGTTGGGTGTCCCAGTTATACTCACCATCATTCCCAGTTGGGTCTCCCAGCTGGGAGAACCAATCCCAGTTAAGTTCCCAGTTGGGAAAAACCATTTCCGGTTGGGAAAAACCATTCCCAGTTGGGTTCCCAGTTGGATCCCAGTTGACTTCACCATTCCCAGTTTGGGATAAACCATTTCCGGTTTGGAGAAACCATTTCCGGTTGGGTTCCCAGTTGAAGAAACCATTTCCAGCTGGGATAAACCATTTCCAGTTAAGATAAACCATTCCCAGTTAAGATAAACCATTCCCAGTTTGGGATAAACCATTCCCAGTTGGGATAAACCATTTCCGGTTTGGGATAAACCATTCCCAGTTGGGATAAACCATTCCCAGTTGGGATAAACCATTCCCAGTTTGGGATAAACCATTCCCAGTTTGGGATAAACCATTCCCAGTTGGGATAAACCATTCCCAGTTTGGGATAAACCATTCCCAGTTGGGTTCCCAGTTGAAGAAACCATTTCCGGTTGGATAAACCATTCCCAGTTGGGATAAACCATTCCCAGTTTGGGAAAACCATTTCCGGTTGGGTGTCCCAGTTATACTCACCATTCCCAGTTGGAATAAACCATTCCCAGTTGGGATAAACCATTCCCAGTTAAGATAAACCATTCCCAGTTGAAGAAACCATTCCCAGTTGGGAGAAACCATTCCCAGTTGAGTTCCCAGTTGAATAAACCATTCCCACCTAAGATAAACCATTCCCAGTTGGGATAAACCATTCCCAGTTCGGGAAAACCATTTCCGGTTGGGTTCCCAGTTGAAGAAACCATTTCCGGTTGGATAAACCATTCCCAGTTTGGGATAAACCATTCCCAGTTTGGGAAAATCATTCCCAGTTGGGTTCCCAGTTGGGTTCCCAGTTGAAGAAACCATTTCCGGTTTGAGGAAACCATTTCCGGTTGGGTGTCCCAGTTATACTCACCATCATTCCCAGTTGGGTCTCCCAGCTGGGAGAACCAATCCCAGTTAAGTTCCCAGTTGGGAAAAACCATTTCCGGTTGGGAGAAACCAATCCCAGTCGGGTTCCCAGTTGGATCCCGGTTGACTTCACCATTCCCAGTTTGGGGAAACCATTTCCGGTTGGGTTCCCAGTTGAAGAAACCATTTCCGGTTGGATAAACCATTCCCAGTTTGGGATAAACCATTCCCAGTTGGGATAAACCATTCCCAGTTGGGATAAACCATTCCCAGTTGGGATAAACCATTCCTAGTTTGAGATAAACCATTCCCAGTTAAGATAAACCATTCCCAGTTGGGATAAACCATTCCCAGTTGGGTCCCAGTATGAACCAGTTGGGTCCCAGTATGGACCAGTTGGGTTTCCAGCTCCAAAATTGGGAATTCCAACCCCAAAATTGGGAATTTTGACCCCAAAATTGGGAATTTTGACTCCAGAATCCGGAATTTCGACGCCAAAACCGCGAAATCACCGCCCCAAACCCGGGAATGAACGGCTCCAAATTCCCCGAAATCCCACAGAAAAAATATTCCCAAAAATCCCAAAAATCCCAAAAATTCCCCCCAAAAAATCCCAAAAATATTCCCAAAAAATCCCAAAAAATCCCCAAAAAATCCCAAAAATCCCAAAAATTCCCCAAAAAATCCCAAAAAAGTCCCCCAAAAATCCCAAAAATCTTCCCAAAAAATCCCAAAAATCTTCCCAAAAAATCCCAAAAAAGTCCCCCAAAAATCCCAAAAAATTCCCCAAAAATCCCCAAAAAATCCCAAAAAATCCCCAAAAAATCCCAATAAAATTCCCCAAAAAATCACAAAAAATCTTCCCAAAAAATCCCCAAAAAATCCCCAAAAAATCCCCAAAAAATCCCCAAAAATTCCCCAAAAAATCCTAAAAAAAATCCTAAAAAAATACCTAAATAATCTCAAAAAATCCCCAAAATATCTCAAAAAAATCCTAAAAAAATAAAAAAAAAATCCCCAAAAAATCCCAATAAATCCCCAAAAAATCTCTAAAAAAAATCTCAAAAAAATCTCAAAAAAATCTCAAAAAAATCCCAATAAAATCTAAAAAAATCCTAAAAAAATCCTAAAAAAATCCTAAAGAAATCTCTAAAAAATCTCAAAAAAATCTCTAAAAAATCTCAATAAAATCCCAAAAAAATCTCTAAAAAATCCCAATAAAACCCAAAAAAATCTCTAAAAAATCCCAAAAAATCCTCAAAAAATCCCAATAAAATCCCCAAAAAATCTCTAAAAAATCCCCAAAAATTCACAAAAAATCCAAATAAAATTCAAATAAAATCCCCAAAAATCCTCAAAAAAATCTCTAAAAAATCTCTAAAAAATCTCAAAAAAATCTCAAAAAAATCCCAATAAAACCCCCCAAAAAATCTCTAAAAAATCTCAAAAAATTTCAAAAAATTCCAAAAAATCTCTAAAAAATCTCAAAAAATTCTCAAAAAAATCCCAATAAAACCCAAAAAAACCCTCTAAAAAATCCCTAAAAAATCTCAAAAAAATCCCAATAAAATCCCAATAAAATCCCAATAAAACCCCAAAAAATCTCTAAAAAATCTCTAAGAAATCTCACAAAATTCACAAAAAATCCCAATAAAACCCAAAAAAAACCTCTAAAAAATCTCTAAAAAATCTCTAAAAAAATCCCAAAAAATCCCCAAAATATGTCTAAAAAATCTCAAAATAATCCCAATAAAATCTCAAAAAAATCCCAATAAAATCTAAAAAAATCCCCAAAAAATCCCTAAAAAATCTCAAAAAATTCACAAAAAATCCCTAAAAAACTCTAAAAAACCCCAAAAATCCCAAAAAATTCCCAAAAAACCCCAAATCCCCCCAAATTCCCTCCAACCCCTCACTGACCCGTGTCCTTCCGGATGGTTCCGACCATGGGGGTGGGCCCCAGCTCCTCGGCGGTGACGGCGCAGGTGAAGGTGTCGCCGGAGTTCCAATCCTCGGCGCAGATCCCCAGGTGGCTCCGCACCTCGTAGAAGCCGTTGGGGAGTTTCTGGGCGGGGCCGGAAGTGGCCACGCCCAGGGCCCCGCCCGAGGAGCGGCTCCAGGTGAATTTGGGCTCGGGGGATTTCAGGTTGGTGGCCACGCAGGTGATGTTGGGCGTGGTGGACAGGTAGAGGTCAAGGAGGGAGGGGGGGATGAGGAAGATGGAAGGGGAGGGGCGGGCAGCTGGGAAAAGAGAAAAATTTGGGTGAAAAAACGGGGATTTGGGGAAAAAAATTGGGGTTTTTAGGTGAAAAAATGGGATTTTTAGGTGGAAAAATGGGATTTTTGGGTAGAAAAAATGAGATTTTTAGGTGGAAAAAATGAGATTTTTAGGTGAAAAAATGGGGTTCAGGGAAAGAGAAAATTCGGGTGAAAAAACGGGGATTTTGGGAAAAAATTTGGATTTTTTTAGTGAAAAAATGGGATTTTTAGGTGAAAAAATGAGGTTTTTAGGTGAAAAAATGAGATTTTTAGGTGGAAAAATGGGATTTTTTAGGGAAGAAAAATGGGTTTTTGTTGAAAGTGGGATTTGGGTTAAAGAATGGCATGTTTGGGAAAAAATAGGAATTTTTTTGTGAAAAATGGGATTTTTAGATGGAAAAATGGGATTTTTAGGTGGAAAAATGGGATTTTTAGGGAAGAAAAATGGGGTTTGGCTGAAAATGGGATTTGGTTAAGAAATGTGATTTTGGGGAAAAATATGGGTTTTTTAAGTGAAAAAATGGGATTTTTAGGTGGAAAAATGGGATTTTTACGTGGAAAAAATGAGATTTTTAGGTGGAAAAAATGAGATTTTTAGGTGGAAAAATGGGGTTCGGGGAAAGAGAAAATTTGGGTGAAAAACCAGATTTTTGGGGAAAAATTTGGGGTTTTTTTGGTGGAAAAATGGGATTTTTAGGTGGAAAAATGGGATTTTTAGGGAAGAAAAACGGGGTTTGGGGAAAGAGGAAATTCTCGAATTTCACCAAATTTCCTCCAAAAAATTCCCAAAAAATCCCAAAAAGTTATCAAAAAATCCAAAAAAATTCTCCCCAAAAATCCCCAAAAATTTCCCAAAAAATCCCAAAAAATTAAAAAAAATCCCAAAAAATCCCCCCAAAAATCCCAAAAAAAATCCCCCCAAAATCCCCAAAAATTCCTAAAAATCCCCAAAAAATCCCCCCCCAAAAAATCCCCAAAAATTCCTAAAAATCCCCAAAAAATCCCCCCCCAAAAATCCCCAAAAATTCCAAAAAAAATCCCAAAAAACCCCCAAAAAATCCCCAAAAAAGCCCCAAAAAATACCAAAAAAATTCCAAAAAAATCCCAAAAATTCCAAAAAACTCCCAAAAAAAACCCGAAAAAATCCCCCAAAAAATCCCCCCCAAAAATCCCAAAAAATTCCTAAAAATCCCCAAAAAATCCCCCCAAAAATCCCAAAAAAAGACCCAAAAAACCCCCAAAAAATCCCCAAAAAAGCCCCAAAAAATACCAAAAAAACCCCAAAAAAATCCCCAAAAATTCCCCAAAAAATCCCCAAAAAAGCCCCAAAAATCCCCCAAAATTCCCCAAAAAATCCCCCCAAAATTCCCCCCAAAATTCCCCCAAATTTTCCCAAAGTTCCCCCCCAAAATCCCTACCTTTGCAGAAGGTGCTGATGGAGGCGTTCTGGGGCGTGGCCAGCTGGGCGTGGCCGGCCTGGCAGGTGAAGGTGGCTCCCGCCTCCCACAATTCCCGGCTGACGTTGACGCGGCCGCTCAGCGTCACCTCCCCGGCCCCGCCCTCCTGGCAGGTGGAGAGCTCCGCCCCCAGCTCGGTGACGTCACCGTTGACCAACCAGGTGAGGGTGGCCTCCTCGGAGCCCCGCCCCCTCACCTGGCAGAGGAGGAGCACCTGGGGGAGCTCCAGGTGGGACAGGTGGGGGTCGCTCAGGAGGGAGACGGAGAAATCCGGGCGGGGGGGGGCGGGGCAGGCTGTGGGGGGGGGGAGGGGACAGGTGAGGAAAATATCCCGGACAGGTGTCCCAAAAATGCCAGACAGGTGTGCCAAAAAAATCCCAAAATATCCCACCCAGGTGTCCCAAAAAAAATCCCAAAATATCCCAGACAGGTGTGCCAAAAATATCCCAAAATATCCCGGACAGGTGTCCCAAAAAAATCCCAAAATATCCTGGACAGGTGTCCCAAAAAAATCCCTGCCAGGTCTCCCCAAAATGCCCCAAAATCCCCAATTTTAACCCAAATTTCCCAATTTTTCCCCATTTTTTCACTATTTTCCCCACTTTATCCTCATTTTCCTCTTCCAGGTACCCCAAAACTCCCAAAATCCTCAATTTTCACCCCAAATCCCCAATTTTAACCCAAAATCCCAAATTTTAACCCTAAAATTCCCAATTTTAACCCAAATTTCCCCAATTTTCACCCAAAATACCCAATTTTAAGCCAAACTTCCCAATTTTAACCCCAAATCCCCAATTTTCACCCCAAATCCTCAATTTTCACCCAAATTCCCCAATTTTCACCCAAATTTCCCAAATTTCACCTAAAATCCCCAATTTTAACCCAAATTTCCTCAATTTTCACCCAAATTCCCCAATTTTCACCCCAAATCCCCAATTTTTTCCTAAAATCCCCAATTTTCACCCCAAATCCCCATTTTTTTCCCAAAATCCCCAATTTTAACCCCAAATCCTCAATTTTAACCCAAATTTCCCCAATTTTCACCCAAAATCCCCAATTTTAACCCAAATTTCCCCAATTTTTACCCAAAATCCCCAATTTTCACCCCAAATCCCGAATTTTCACAAAAAATCCCCAATTTTAACCCAAAATCCCCAATTTTAACCCCAAAATCCCCAATTTTTCCCCAAAATCCCCATTTTTCCCCCCAAATCTCCAGGTGAGCTCACCCGCCACGTCGATGCTGACGCTGCTCCCCCGATGCTCCGCCCGGCACCGGAAGTTTCTCCCCTCGGCCTCGGCCACGCCCAGCGTGACGCGGGAGCTGCGGCCGTAGCGGCCGGCGCCCGTCAGCACTTCCGGGAATTCCCGGCTGGCCCCGCCCTCGGCCACGCCCTCCCAGGTGATGGCGGCCGGCGACGGGAAAAATCCGGAAGCCAGGCAGCCGAAGGTCACCTGATCCTCGCAGTCCTGGCAGGTGTAGAGCGGGAAAAGCTCCGGGGTGCGGGCGGGTTCTGAGGGGAGAGGGGGGTAATTAGCATAAGGGAGGCCACGCCCACTCCTGGAGGAAAAAATTCCGGTGGAAAACACCCAAAAAACGCCGGAAAAACCCCAAAAATCTGATCCAAGATGGCCGAAAATCCATCCAAGATGGCTGACCAAAATGGCTGACCAAGATGGCTGACCAAGATGGCCGACCAAGATGGCTGACCAAGATGGCCGACCAAGATGGCCGACCAAGATGGCCGACCAATATGGCTGACCAAGATGGCTGACCAAGATGGCCGACAGCTCTACAGGAAAATGGCGGGAAAATACCAAGGGAGAGGGAGGGTTCTGAGGGGAGAGGGGGGTAATTAGCATAAGGGAGGCCACGCCCACATCCGGGGAAAAAAATCCTGGTCAAAAACACCCAAAAACGCTGAAATAACCCCAAAAATCTGATCCAAGATGGCGGAAAATCCATCCAAGATGGCCGAAAATCAAACCAAGATGGCGGAAAATCCATCCAAGATGGCCGAAAATTGATCCAAGATGGCGGAAAATCGATCCAAGATGGCCGAAAATCGATCCAAGATGGCGGAAAATCCATCCAAGATGGCTGAAATTTCATCCAAGATGGCGGAAAATCCATCCAAGATGGCGGAAAATCCATCCAAGATGGCGGAAATTCGATCCAAAATGGCAGAAAATTGATCCAAGATGGCTGAAAATTGATCCAAGGTGGCCGAAAATTGATCCAAGATGGCGGAAAATCCATCCAAGATGGCCGAAAATCCATCCAAGATGGATTCAAAATGGCTGACAACCCCACAGAAAAATGGCGGGAAATTACCAAGGGGGGGGGTAATTAGCATAAGGGAGGCCACGCCCACATCCGGGGAAAAAAATCCCAATTAAAAAACTCCCAAATTTGACCCAAAAACCCCAAAAATCCGATCCAAGATGGCGGAAATTCGATCCAAGATGGCGGAAAATCGATCCAAGATGACGGAAATTGGATCCAAGATGGCGGCAAAACCCCAAACACCAAAAATCGCCCAAATTTGCCCCAAAAAAACTCCCAAAAATTGATCCAAGATGGCGGAAATTCCATCCAAGATGGCGGAAATTCGATCCAAGATGGCCGAAAATCGATCCAAGATGGCGGAAATTCGATCCAAGATGGCGGAAATCAAATCCAAGATGGCGGAAATTCCATCCAAGATGGCGGAAAATCCATCCAAGATGGCCGACAACCCCCACAGAGAAATGGCGGGAAAACCTCAGGGGGGGGAGGGGGTTAATTTGCATAAAGGAGGCCACGCCTCTTAATTAAAATCTTAATTAAAGTCTTAATTAAAATCTGAATTAAAATCTTGATTAAAATCTGAATTAAAATCTTAATTAAAATCTGAATAAAATCTTAATTAAAATCTTGATTAAAACCTTAATTAAAATCTGAATTAAAATCTGAATTAAAATCTTGATTAAAATCTGAATTAAAATCTTAATTAAAATCTGAATAAAATCTTAATTAAAATCTTGATTAAAACCTTAATTAAAATCTGAATTAAAATCTGAATTAAAATCCGAATTAAAGTCTTAATTAAAATCTTAATTAAATCTGAATTAAAATATTAATTAAAATCTGAATTAAAATCTTAATTAATATCTGAATTAAAATCTTAATTAAAGTCTTAATTAATATCTGAATTAAAATCTGAATTAAAATCTTAATTAAAACCTGAATTAAAATCTGAATTAAAATCTGAATTAAAATCTGAATTAAAATCTGAATTAAACCTTAATTAAAATCTGAATTAAAATCTGAATTAAAATTGGAATTAAAATCTGAATTAAAATCTTGATTAAAATCTTGATTAAAATCTGAATTAAAATCTGAATTACAATCTGAATTAAAATCTGAATTAAACCTTAATTAAAATCTGAATTAAAATCTGAATTAAAATCTTAATTAAATCTGAATTAAAATCTGAATTAAAATCTGAATTAAAATCTGAATTAAAATCCAAATTAAAGTCTTAATTAAAATCTGAATTAAAATTGGAATTAAAATCTGAATTAAAATCTGAATTAAAATATGAATTAAAATGTTAATTAAAATCTGAATTAAATCTGAATTAAAATCTGAATTAAAATTGGAATTAAAATCTGAATTAAAGTCTTAATTAAAACCTGAATTAAAATCTGAATTAAAATCTGAATTAAAATCTTAATTAAATCTGAATTAAAATCTGAATTAAAACCTTAATTAAAACCTTAATTAAAACCTTAATTAAATCTGAATTAAAACCTTAATTAAAATCTGAATTAAAATCTGAATTAAAGTCCTAATTAAAATCTGAATTAAAGTCTTAATTAAAATCTAAATTAAAATATGAATTAAAATCTGAATTAAAATCTGAATTAAAATCTTAATTAAATCTGAATCAAAATCATAATTAAAATCATAATTAAAATCATAATTAAAATCTGAATTAAAATCTTAATTAAATCTGAATTAAAACCTTAATTAAAACCTTAATTAAAACCTTAATTAAAAACCAAAAAAAAATTCAATTCAAAATGGCCGCCGCTCCCCTCACGAAAAAAGGCGGGAAAACCGGGTGTGGGCGTGGCTTATTTTGGCGGGAAAACCCCGCCTAATTTGCATAACGAGCCCCGCCCCCCCAAAAAACCCCAAAAAACCCCAAAATTTCCCCAAAAAAAACCTCAAAAACAACTCCCGGAAATTGCGGTTTTTGACCCAGGCCACGCCCCGTCTGGGAGTGACGTCATCGATGACGTCACGGCGGCCACGCCCCCTCCCTCGGGAGAGCCTCAGGTGGGAGAATTTGGGCTGAATTTGGGTGATTTTGGGCAAATTTGGGGCGGTTTTGGGGTAAATTTGGGGCGTTTTTGGTGATTTTTGAGTTTTTAAGTCCGGTTTTGGGGTGAATTTGGGAGATTTTGGGCAAATTTGGGTAAATTTGGGCATTTTTTGGTGATTTTTCCATTTTTAAGTTCAGGTTTGGGGTGAATTTGGGAGATTTTGGGCAAATTTGGGCAAAATTTGGCATTTTTTGGTGATTTTTCCATTTTTAAGTTCAGGTTTGGGGTGAATTTGGGAGATTTTGGGCAAATTTGGGTAAAATTTGGCATTTTTTGGTGATTTTTGAGTTTTTAAGTTCGGTTTTGGGGTGAATTTGGGAGATTTTGGGCAATTTTGGGGGATTTTGATGCTTTTTGAGTTTTTAAGTTTGGTTTTGGGGTGAATTTGGGAGATTTTGGGCAAATTCAGGTGATTTTAAGTAATTTTAGTGCTTTAGGTTCAATTTTGGGGTAAATTTGGGAGATTTTGGGTAAATTTGGGTAAATTCCAGTGATTTTTGAGCTTTTAGGTTCAGTTTTGGGGTAAATTTTGGAGATTTTGGGGCTTAAACTCAGTTTTAACAAATCCTCACCTGGTCTGGGATCACCTGAGGAAATTTGGGTTAAAAACCCCAATTTTTGGGTCAAATTTGTGCAATTTTGGGCAATTTTGGGCTTTTTTATTGATTTTTGAGCTTTTAGGTTCAGTTTTGGGGTAAATTTTGGAGATTTTGGGTTTTAAACTCAGTTTTAACAAATCCTCACCTGGTCTGGACTCACCTGAGAAGATTTGGGTTAAAAACCCCAATTTTTGGGTCAAATTTAGACAATTTTGGGCAATTTTGGGTAAATTTTGGTGATTTTTGAGCTTTTAAGTTCAGTTTTGGGGTGAATTTGGGCAATTTTGGGGTTTAAACTCAGTTTTAACAAATCCTCACCTGGTCTGGAATCACCTGTGAAGATTTGAGGTAAAAACTCCAATTTTTGGGTCAAATTTATGCAATTTTGTGCAATTTTGGGCTTTTTTGGTGATTTTTGAGCTTTTAAGTTCAGTTTTGGGGTAAATTTTGGAGATTTTGGGGTTTAAACTCAGATTTAACAAATCCTCACCTGGTCTGGACTCACCTGAGAGGATTTCGGTTAAAAACTCCAATTTTTGGGTCAAATTTAGACAATTTTGGGCAATTTTGGTGATTTTTGAGCTTTTAAGTTCAGTTTTGGGGTAAATTTGGGCAATTTTGGGGTTTAAACTCAGATTTAACAAATCCTCACCTGGTCTGGACTCACCTGAGGAAATTTGGGTTAAAAAAACCAAATTTTGGGTCAAATTTGTGCAATTTTGGGCAATTTTGGGCTTTTTTGGGTGATTTTTGCATTTTTAGGTTCAGTTTTGGGGTAAATTTGGGCAATTTTGGGATTTAAACTCAGATTTAACAAATCCTCACCTGGTCTGGACTCACCTGAGAAGATTTGAGGTAAAATTCCTGAATTTTGGGGTTTTTTTGGTTGAAATTTGGGCATTTTTGGTGTCTGGGCTCGGATTTGGGCTGAATTTGGGGATTTTTGGGATTTTGGGGCCGAATTTGGGGATTTTGGGATTTTCAGGTTGAATTTGGGGGATTTGGGGCCGAATTTTGGGCTGAATTTGGGAGGTTTTGGGTGAATTTGGGGATTTTGGGCTGAACTTTGGGGATTTTGGGAAGTTTGGGGTGGAATTTTGGGGATTTTGGGCAAAATTTCGGGAATTTGGGATTAATTTGGGGGGATTGGGGGAAAAACTTGGGATTTTTGGGTGGATTTGGGGAATTTTGGGTTGAATTTGGGAAATTTTGAGGATTTGGGTTGAATTTGGGGGATTTTGGGTTGAATTTGGGAAATTTTGGGGAATTTTGGGTTAAATTTTGGAATTTTTGGTTTGAATTTGGGAATATTGGGTGAATTTGGGGGGATTTTGGGGATTTTGGGTTGAATTTGGGGAATTTCAGGATTTTGGGTTGAATTTGGGGGATTTTGGGTTGAATTTGAGAGATTTTGGGGATTTTGGGGAATTTTGGGTGAATTTTGGAATTTTGGGCTGAATTTGGGGGAATTTGGGTGAATTTTCGGTTGAATTTGGGGGATTTGGGGGTTTTTGGGGATTTTGGGTTGAATTTGGGGAATTTTGGGTGAATTTTGGGTTGAATTTGGGAATTTTGGGGATTTTGGGTGAATTTTGGGCTGAATTTGGTGAATTTTGGGTTGAATTTGGGAAATTTGGGGATTTTGGGGGATTTTGGGTGAATTTTGGGCTGAATTTGGGAATTTTGGGGATTTTGGGGAATTTTGGGCTGAATTTTGGGTTGAAATTGGGAATTTTGGGGAATTTTGGGTTAAATTTTGGAATTTTTGGGTTGAATTTGGGGGAATTTGGGAATTCTGGGGATTTTGGGGAATTTTTGGGATTTTGGGGAATTTTGGGTTAAATTTGGGAGATTTTGGGGATTTTGGGGTTGAATTTTTTAGATTTTGGGGATTTTTTGGGTTGAATTTGGGAGATTTTGGGTGAATTTGGGGGATTTTGGGGATTTTGGGTTGAATTTTTTGGGTTGAATTTGGGGGATTTTGGGGTTGAATTTTTTTGGGAGTTTCCGGCTCCGTTTTGGGCTGAAAACGCCCGAATTTGGGGTCCCTCGAGCCGAGGCCCCTCCCTGCCCTGAGCTCCCAGTTCAGACCAGTCCAGACCAGTTTAAACCAGTTCAGACCAGTTTAAACCAGTTTAGACCAGTCAGAACCAGTTCAGAACCAGTTCAGACCAGTCAGAACCAGTTCAAACCAGTCCGGACCAGTTTAAACCAGTTCAGACCAGTCAGAACCAGTTTAAACCAGTTTTAACCAGTTCAGAACCAGTTCGGACCAGTCCCAGCTCTGCCGTTCCCAGTCCAGACCAGTATAGACCAGTCCAGACCAGTCAGAACCAGTTTAAACCAGTTCAGACCAGTCCGGACCAGTCAGAACCAGTTCAAACCAGTCCGGACCAGTTTAAACCAGTTCAGAACCAGTCCCAGCTCCACCATTCCCAGTCCAGAACCAGTTTAAACCAGTTTGAACCAGTTCAGACCAGTCAGAACCAGTCCAGACCAGTTTAAACCAGCCCAAACCAGTTCGGACCAGTCCAAACCAGTTTAGACCAGTCCAGACCAGTTCAGGACCAGTCTCAGCTCCACCATTCCCAGTTCAGACCAGTCCGGACCAGTCCAGACCAGTTCAGACCAGTCAGAACCAGTTTAGACCAGTCCATACCAGTTCGGACCTGTCAAAACCAGTTTAAACCAGTTCAGACCAGTCAGAACCAGTCCAGACCAGTTTAGACCAGTTTAGACCAGTACAGACCAGTCCCAGCCCCGCCATTCCCAGTTTAGACCAGTTTAGACCAGTTCAAACCAGTCAGAACCAGTTTGGACCAGTCCCAGCTCCAAAATTCCCCAAATCCCCCCAAAATTCCCCAAAATCCCCAAATTTTCTTCAATCCCCCCCAAATTCCCTGAAATTGCCCAAAATTGCCCCAAAATTCCCCCCAAAATTCCCAAATTTCCCCCAAAATTCCCCAAATTCCCCGAATTTCCCGAATCTCCCTGAAAATGCTTAAAAATTCCCAAAATTCCCTGAAATTGTCCGAAATTGCCCAAATTTTCCCCAAATCTCCTAAAAATCCCAAAAATTCCCCAAAATTCCCTCAAAATTCCCCAAATTTCCCCCAAAATTCCCAAAAAATTCCCCAAAATTCCCAAAAATCTCCCAAAAGTCCCAAAAATTCCCAAATTTGCCCCAAAATTCCCAAAATTGCCCAAATTCCCCAAAATTCCCTCAAAATTCCTGAAATTCCCCCAAAATTCCCCGAAATTGCCCAAAATTCCCCAAAAATTCCTCGATTTCCCCCAAAATTCCCCAAAATTGCCCAAAATTCCCCCAAAATTCCCGAAAATTCCCCAAAATTCCCTCAAAATTCCCAGAATTCCCCCAAAATTGCCCCAAATTGCCCGAAATTCCCCCAAAATTCCTCAATTTCCCCCCAAAATCCCAAAAATTCCCCAAAATCCCCCAAATTCCCCCAAATTTCCCCCAAAATTCCCCAAAATTCCCAAAAATTTCCGAAAATGCCCCAAAATTCCCCAAAATTCCCAAATTTTCCCCAAAATTCCCCCAAATTTCCCCCAAAATTCCCCAAAATTCCCAAAAAATTCCCAAAAATTCCCCAAAATTCCCCAAATTTCCCAGAATTCCCCCAAATTCCCGCCTTTACCCGCAGACTCCGCCCCCTGCTGGACCGAAGCTCCCGATTGGCTCCCGGGCGGATCCGGCGGCTCCTGATTGGCTGCGGCCCCCGAGGGGGCGGGGCTTGGACCGGAAGAAGGAAAAAAAACCCGGAAATTTTGGGATTAAAAAGGGGAAAATTGGGAAATTCGGGGGAGGGAAAATTTGGGAGGAAGGGAGGGAAAAAAATGGGAATTTTGGGGGAGGAAAATTGGGGGAAAAAAGGTGAAAAATTGGGAAGTTTTGGGGGGAAAATTGGGATAAAATTTGAATTTTTTGGGGGGAAAAATTTGGGATAAAACGGTGAAAAATTGGGAAATTTTGGGGAGGAAAATTGGGATAAAAACGGGGAAAATTTGGATTTTTTTGGGGGGAAAAATTTGGGATAAAACGGTGAAAAATTGGGAAATTTTTGGGGAGGAAATTTGGGATAAAAACGGGGAAAAATTGGATTTTTTGGGGAGGAAAATTGGGATAAAAACGGAGAAAATTTGGATTTTTTTGGGGAAAAATTTGGGATGAAGCGACGGAAAAAAAGGAAATTTGGGGGAGGAAATTTGGGATAAAAACGGTGAAAAATTGGGAATTTTTGGGGGAGGAAAATTGGGATGAAAATGGGGAAAATTTGGATTTTTGGGGGAGGAAATTTGGGATAAAAATGGTGAAAAATTGAGAATTTTTTGAGGGGAAAATTTGGGAAAAAATGGTGGAAAATTTGGAGTTTTTGGGGAAAAATTTGGGACGAAGCGACGAAAAAAATGGGAATTCTGGGGGAGGAAATTTGGGATTTTTTGGGGAAAAATTGGGAATTTTTGGGGAGGAAAATTGGGATAAAATTTGAATTTTTTTGGGGGAAAAATTTGGGATAAAACTGTGAAAAATTGGGAAATTTTTGGGGAGGAAAATTGGGATAAAAACGGTGAAAAATTGGAATTTTTTTGGGGAAAAATTTGGGATGAAGGGATGGAAAAAAAGGGAATTTTGGGGGAGGAAAATTGGGATAAAAATGGGGAAAAATTAGGAATTTTTTGGGGGAAAATTTGGGATAAAAATGGGGAAAATTTGGATTTTTTGGGGGAAAAATTTGGGCTAAAACTGTGAAAAATTGGGAAATTTTTGGGGAGGAAAATTGGGATAAAAACGGTGAAAATTTGGATTTTTTGGGGGAAAAATTTGGGATGAAGCGACGCAAAAAAAGGGAATTTGGGGGAGGAAAACTGGGATAAGAACGGTGAAAAATTGGAATTTTTTGGGGAAAACTTTGGGATAAAAACAGTGAAAAAATGGGAATTTTTGGGGGGAAAATTGGGATAAAATTTGAATTTTTTGGGGGGAAAAATTTGGGATAAAACTGAAAAATTGGGAAATTTTTGGGGAGGAAAATTGGGATAAAAACGGGGAAAATTTGGATTTTTTGGGGGGGAAAATTTGGGATGAAGGGAGGAAAAAAATGAGAATTTTGGGGGAGGAAAATTGGGGGGAAAAAGGTGAAAAAATGGGAATTTTTGGGGGGAAAATTGGGATAAAAACGGTGAAAATTTGGAATTTTTGGGGGAAAACTTTGGGATGAAAGGACGGAAAAAAAGGGAATTTGGGGGAGGAAAACTGGGATAAGAACGGTGAAAAATTGGGAAATTTTGGGGAGGAAAATTTGGGATAAAATGGTGAAAAATTGGGAAATTTTGGGGGGGAAATTTGGGATAAAATTTGAATTTTTGGGGGGAAAAATTTGGGATGAAGGGATGGAAAAAAAATGGGAATTTTGGGGGAGGAAATTTGGGATAAAAATGGTGAAAAATTGAGAATTTTTTGAGGGGAAAATTTGGGAAAAAATGGTGGAAAATTTGGATTTTTTTGGGGAAAAATTTGGGATGAAAGGACGGAAAAAAATTGGGAATTTTGGGGGAGGAAATTTGGGATAAAACGGTGAAAAATTGGAATTTTTGGGGGGAGGAAAATTGGGATAAAAATGGGGAAAATTTGGATTTTTGGGGGGGGGAAAATTTGGGATAAAAACGGGGAAAAATTGCGAATTTTTGGGGGAGGAAATTTGGGATAAAATTTGAATTTTTGGGGGGAAAAATTTGGGATGAAGGGATGGAAAAAAATGGGAATTTTGGGGGAGGAAATTTGGGATAAAAATGGGGAAAAATTGGATTTTTTTGGGGGGGAAAAATTGGGATTAAATGGTGAAAAAATGGGAATTTTTGGGGAGGAAAATTGGGGGAAAAACAGGGAAAATTGGGAAATTATTGGGGGGAAATTTGGGATAAAAACAGTGAAAAAATGAGAATTTTTTGAGGGGAAAATTTGGGAAAAAATGGTGGAAAATTTGGATTTTTTGGGGAAAAATTTGGGACGAAGCAACAGAAAAAAATGGGAATTTTGGGGGAGGAAATTTGGGATAAAACGGTGAAAAATTGGGAAATTTTGGGAGGGAAAATTTGGGATAAAACGGTGAAAAATTGGGAAATTTTGGGGGGAAATTCCCAGATTTTGCCATCCGGGGGCGCTCTGGGATCGGTTTTGGGTTTTTTTGGGGCCCCCCCCGAAAGGGGAAGTTGGGGGTGGGGGAGGGGCGGGAGGGGGGAGGGGAAAGGGAAGGGGTGGGGGTGGGGGAGGGGCAGCAGCCGGAGCCGCCGTGGGGCAGAAGGAGCCGAGAGTGGGGCAGGTGAGGAGGGGATGGGGGGGATCTGTGGGGCAGAGGAAGGATCTATGGGGCAGAGGAAGGATCTATGGGGCAGATCTATGGGGCAGATTTATGGGGCTGGAGGATCTATGGGGCAGATCTATGGGGCAGATCTGTGAGGCTGTGAGGATCTATGGGGCAGATCTGTGGGGCAGGAGAATCTATGGGGCAGATCTGTGGGGCAGATCTATGGGGCAGAGAAAGGATCTATGGGGCAGAGGAAGGATCTATGGGGCAGATCTGTGAGGCTGTGAGGATCTATGGGGCAGATCTGTGGGGCAGGAGAATCTGTGGGGCAGATCTGTGGGGCAGAGCTATGAGGCGGGGGTTTTGGGGTGGCTATGGGGCAGAGAAAGGATCTATGGGGCAGATCTGTGGAGCTGGGGGGATCTATGGGGTGGGGGGGATCTATGGGATCTCTATAGGGCAGGGTGGGATCTGTGGGGCAGAGATGTGGGGCAGGGGGTCCCCGAGCTGTACTGTAGGGTCCCTATAGAGTAGGGGGGCTGCTATGGGGGAGGATGGGATCTATGGGGCAGGATGGGATCTATGGGGCAGGGGGATCTATGGGGCAGGATGGGATCTATGGGGCAGGGTCTCCCCAAGCTGTACTGTAGGGTCCCTATAGAGCAAGGTGGTCGCTATGGGGCAGGGGATCTGTGGGCCAGGACCTATGGGGCAGGGTTTGCTATGGGGCAGGGTCTCCCCAACCTGTGCTATAGGCTCCCTATAGAGTAGGGGGGCTGCTATGGGGCAGGATGGGATCTATGGGGCAGGGGGTGCCCAAGCTGTACTGTAGGGTCCCTATAGAGTAGGGAGGGTCGCTATGGGGCAGGGGGATCTGTGGGGCAGGATGGGATCTATGGGGCAGGATGGGATCTATGGGGCAGGGGGTCCCCAAGCTGTCCTGTAGGGTCCTTATAGAGTAGGGGGATCTATGGGGCAGGATGGGATCTATGGGGCAGGGGGTCCCCGAGCTGTACTGTAGGGTCCCTATAGAGTAGGGGGGCTGCTATGGGGCACGGGGATCTATGGGGCAGGGGGTCCCTGAGCTGTACTGTAGGGTCTCTATAGAGCAGGGGGATCTATGGGGCAGGGGGATCTATGGGGCAGGATGGGATCTATGGGGCAGGGGGTGCCCAAGCTGTACTGTAGGGTCCCTATAGAGTAGGGGGGCTGCTATGGGGCAGGGGATCTGTGGGGCAGGATGGGATCTATGGGGCAGGGTCTCCTCTAGCTGTACTGTAGGGTCTCTATAGAGTAGGGCGGTCGCTATGGGGCAGAAGGATCTATGGGACAGGATGGGATCTATGGGGCAGGGGGTCCCTGAGCTGTACTGCAGGGTCCCTATAGAGTAGGGGGGCTGCTATGGGGCAGGGGATCTGTGGGGCAGGATGGGATCTATGGGGCAGGGGGTCCCTGAGCTGTACTGTAGGGTCCCTATAGAGTAGGGGGGCTGCTATAGGGCAGAAGGATCTATGGGGCAGGAAGATCTATGGGGCAGGATGGGATTTATGGGGCAGGGTCTCCCCATGCTGTACTGTAGGGTCCTTATAGAGTAGGGGGATCTATGGGGCAGGGGATCTATGGGGCAGGATGGGATCTATGGGGCAGGGTCTCCCCGAGCTGTACTATAGGGTCCCTATAGAGTACGGGGGCTGCTATGGGGCAGGGGATCTGTGGGGCAGGATGGGATCTGTGGGGCACGATGGGATCTGTGGGGCAGGATGGGATCTATGGGGCAGGGGGTCCCTGAGCTGTACTGCAGGGTCCTTATAGAGCAGGGTGGTCTCTATGGGGCAGTGGTCGCTATGGGGCAGGGGGATCTATGGGGCAGGGGGTGCCCAAGCTGTACTGCAGGTTCCCTATGGAGCAGGGCGGTCGCTATGGGGCAGGGGATCTGTGGGTCAGGATCTGTGGGGCAGGGTTTGCTATGGGGCAGGGTCGCCCCAAGCTGTGCTATAGGGTCTTTATAGAGCAGGGGATCTATGGGGCAGGAGGATCTATGGGGCAGGGGGGTTTGCTATAGGGCAGGAGGATCTATAGGGCAGGAGGATCTATAGGGTAGGGGGGTTTGCTATGGGGCAGGGGGTTTGCTATGGGGCAGGAGGATCTATAGGGCAGGAAGATCTATGAGGCAGGAGGATCTATAGGGCAGGGGGGTTTGCTGTGGGGCAGGAGGATCTATGGGGCAGAAAGATCTATGGGGCAGGAGGATCTATGGGGCAGGAGGATCTATAGGGCGGGAAGATCTATGAGGCAGGAGGATCTATGGGGCAGGAGGACCTATGGGGCAGGGGGGTTTGCTATGGGGCAGGAAGATCTATGGGGCAGGAGGATCTATAGGGCGGGAAGATCTATGGGGCAGGGGGGTTTGCTATAGGGCAGGGGGGTTGCTATGGGGCAGGAGGATCTATAGGGCAGGAGGATCTATAGGGCAGGAGGATCTATAGGGCAGGGGGGTTTGCTATGGGGCAGGAAGATCTATGGGGCAGGAGGATCTATAGGGTGGGAAGATCTATGGGGCAGGACACAACCTGTGGGGCAGGAGGGTCCTTATAGACTTTCCTATGGGTCCGACTGCTTCCTATGGGGCAGGGGGACCTCTGGAGGATTTTCTATGGGGCAGAATTTCCCTATAGGGCAGGAGATCCCCTATGGGATTTTCTATGGGGCAGGGAGGTCTCTGTGGAGTTTTTCTATGGGGCAGGAAATTCCCCTATCGGATTTTCTATGGGGCAGAGCCTCCCTATGGGGCAGGAAGTCCCCTATAGGGTTTTCTATGGGGCAGAGAATTTTCTATGGGGCAGGAAAATCCTTCTGGAACTTTCTATGGGGCAGGAAATTCCTTCCGGAACTTTCTATGGGGCAGAGGCTCCCTATAGGGTTTTCTATGGGGCAGAGCCTTTTCTATGGGGCAGAGACTCCCCATAGAATTTTCTATGGGGCAGGAATTTCCTTCTGGAACTTTCTATGGGGCAGAGAATTTTCTATGGGGCAGAGAATTTTCTATGGGGCAGAGACTCCCTATAGGGTTCTCTATGGGGCAGAGCTTTTTCTATGGGGCAGAAAATCCCTTCTGGAATTTTCTATGGGGCAGAGGGGTCTCTATGGGGCAGGAAAATCCCTCTGGAATTTTCTATGGGGTAGAGACTCCCCATAGAATTTTCTATGGGGCAGAAATTCCTTCCAGAATTTTCTATGGGGCAGAACTTCCCCATAGAATTTTCTATGGGGTAGGAAAATCCTTCCGGAACTTTCTATGGGGCAGAGAATTTTCTATGGGGCAGAACTTCCATTCTAGAACTTTCTATGGGGCAGGAATTTCCTTCTGGAACTTTCTATGGGGCAGAGAATTTTCTATGGGGCAGAGAATTTTCTATGGGGCAGAGCCTTTTCTATGGGGCAGAAACTCCCCATAGAATTTTCTATGGGGCAGGAATTTACTTCCGGAATTTTCTATGGGGCAGAGCCTTTTCTATGGGGCAGGAAATCCCTTCCAGAATTTTCTATGGGGCAGAGAATTTTCTATGGGGCCGGAAATTCCTTCTGGAATTTTCCCCGGGGCCCCTCCCCCCATTTTAACCCCTCCCCTCCCCCCCCCCTTTTTTTTTTCTCTCTCCCCTCCCCCCCCCCCTCAGTCCGCCCCTCCCCCCCCTCCCTCTCCTCCCTCACTTCCTGCAGCTCCACCCCCGGAAGTGACGTCATCTGCCTCGCTTCCGGTTTCTTCCCTCCCCCCCTCAGCCTCAGCTGGGACCCCTCCCCCACTTCCGGTCCCTCCCGCACTTCCGGCCCCTCCCCCCTCCCCCAGGTGCGAGCGGCTTCCGGAACTTTCCTCACCGGAAGTCGGCTGCGGATCCCGGAAGCGGCCACCGGAAGTTACCGATGTCACTTCCGGCACGGAGCCACGGGGAAAACCGGAAGTGTGGAGGTGGCGGGTGAGTGGGGGAGGGGCGGGGAGGGGGGAAACTGAGGCAGGGTTGGGGATTTTTGGGGTTTTTTTCGGGTTTTTGGGGTTTTTTGGGTTTTTTTGGGGGTTTTTGGGGTGAAATTCGTCAAAATTTGGGTTTTTAGGGGTGAAATTGACCAAAATTTGGGTTTTTTGGGGTGAATTTGGTCAAAATTTGGATTTTTTTGGGAGGGATTTTTGGGGTTTCAAAATTGACCAAAATTTGGAATTTTTGGGTTTTTTTTTTGAGATTTTTGAGGTTCTAAAATTCACCAAAAATTGACTAAAATTTGGGAATTTTTGGGGGTTTTTGGGGTCCTAAAATTGACCAAAAATTGGAATTTTTTGGGTATTAAAATTGACCAAAACTTGGGATTTTTTAGGTCCTAAAATTGACCAAAATTTGGGATTTTTGGGGTTCTAAATTTGACCAAAATTTGGGATTTTTTGGGATATTTGGGGTCCCCAAATTGACCAAAATTGGGAATTTTTGGGGTCTTAAAATTGACCAAAATTTGGGATTTTTGGGATCCACAAATTGACCAAAATTTGGGATTTTTGGGGTCCTAAAATTGTCCAAAATTTGGAATTTTTTGGGTTCTAAAATTGAATAAAATTTGGAATTTTTGGGGTCCTAAAATTGACCAAAAATTGGAGTTTTTGGTGTCTTAAAATTGACCAAAATTTGGGATTTTTTGGGGTTTTTTTTGAATTTTTTGGTCCTAAAATTGACCAAAATTTGGAATTTTTGGTGTCCCCAAATTGACCAAAATTTGGGAATTTTTGGGGATTTTTTTTGGGTTTTTTTGGTGTCCCCAAATTGACCAAAAATCGGAATTTTCCCATCTCCAAAACGCCCCAAATCCCCCCAAAATCCGTTGGGGGAGGGGAAGGGGGCGTGGCCTTGACCCCGCCCCTCCCCCCCCAAGCTCCGCCCACCCCTGGGACCTCCAGCCCCGCCCCCACCGGGACCTCCCAAAGCTCCGCCCCAGGTAGGTCCAAGCCCCGCCCACCCCATCAAAGGAGAGGGGGCGTGGTCTTCTCCTTGACCACGCCCCCTTCAAGGTTACTCCGAGGTTCCTCAAAGGTTCCTCAAAGGTTCCTCAAAGGTTCCTCTAAGGTTACTCTGAGGTTACTCCAAGGTTCCTCAAAGGTTCCTCAAAGGTTCCTCAAAGGTTCCTCAAAGGTTTCTCAAAGGTTCCTCAAAGGTTCCTCAAAGGTTACTCAAAGGTTACTCAAAGGTTCCTCAAAGGTTCCTCAAAGGTTCCTCTAAGGTTACTCTGAGGTTACTCCAAGGTTCCTCAAAGGTTCCTCAAAGGTTCCTCAAAGGTTCCTCAAAGGTTTCTCAAAGGTTACTCAAAGGTTACTCAAAGGTTCCTCAAAGGTTACTCAAAGGTTCCTCAGAGGTTCCTCAAAGGTTCCTCCAAGGTTCCTCAAAGGTTCCTCAAAGGTTACTCCAGGGTTCCTCCAAGGTTCCTCCAAGATTCCTCAAAGGTTCCTCAAAGGTTCCTCCAAGGTTCCTCCAAGATTCCTCAAAGGTTCCTCAAAGGTTCCTCAAAGGTTCCTCAAAGGTTCCTCAAAGGTTCCTCAAAGGTTCCTCAAAAGTTACTCCAAGGTTACTCCAAGGTTACTCCAAGGTTACTCCGAGGTTCCTCAAAGGTTCCTCAAAAGTTCCTCAAAGGTTCCTCAAAGGTTCCTCAAAGGTTCCTCCAGGGTTTCTCAAAGGTTCCTCAAAGGTTCCTCAAAGGTTCCTCCAAGGTTCCTCAAAGGTTCCTCAAAGGTTACTCCAAGGTTACTCCAAGGTTCCTCAAAGGTTCCTCAAAGGTTCCTCCAGGGTTACTCCAAGGTTCCTCTAAGGTTACTCTGAGGTTACTCCAAGGTTACTCCAAGGTTACTCCAAGGTTCCTCCGAGGTTCCTCAAAGGTTCCTCAAAGGTTCCTCCAGGGTTCCTCCAGGGTTCCTCAAAGGTTCCTCAAAGGTTCCTCTAAGGTTACTCTGAGGTTACTCCAAGGTTCCTCCGAGGTTCCTCCAAGGTTCCTCCGAGGTTCCTCCAAGGTTCCTCAAAGGTTCCTCAAAAGTTACTCCAAGGTTCCTCCAAGGTTCCTCAAAGGTTCCTCAAAGGTTCCTCAAAGGTTCCTCAAAGGTTCCTCAAAGGTTCCTCAAAAGTTCCTCAAAGGTTCCTCAAAGGTTCCTCAAAGGTTCCTCCAAGGTTACTCCAAGGTTACTCCAGGGTTCCTCAAAGGTTCCTCAAAGGTTCCTCAAAGGTTACTCCAAGGTTCCTCCAAGGTTCCTCAAAGGTTTCTCCAAGGTTACTCCAAGGTTCCTCCAAAGTTCCTCAAAGGTTCCTCAAAAGTTCCTCAAAGGTTCCTCAAAGGTTCCTCAAAGGTTCCTCAAAGGTTCCTCCAAGGTTACTCTGAGGTTCCTCAAAGGTTCCTCAAAGGTTCCTCAAAGGTTCCTCAAAGGTTCCTCAAAGGTTCCTCCAGGGTTCCTCCAAGGTTCCTCAAAGGTTCCTCAAAGGTTCCTCAAAGGTTCCTCAAAGGTTCCTCAAAGGTTCCTCAAAGGTTACTCCAAGGTTCCTCCAGGGTTCCTCAAAGGTTCCTCCAAGGTTCCTCCAAGGTTCCTCCAAGGTTCCTCAAAGGTTCCTCAAAGGTTCCTCAAAGGTTCCTCCAAGGTTCCTCCAAGGTTCCTCAAAGGTTCCTCCAGGGTTCCTCAGAAGTTCCTCAAAGGTTCCTCAAAGGTTCCTCAAAGGTTCCTCAAAGGTTCCTCAAAGGTTACTCCAAGGTTCCTCAAAGGTTACTCCGAGGTTACTCCAAGGTTCCTCAAAGGTTACTCCAAGGTTCCTCCAAGGTTCCTCAAAGGTTCCTCAAAGGTTCCTCCAAGGTTACTCTGAGGTTACTCCAAGGTTCCTCAAAGGTTCCTCAAAGGTTCCTCCAAGGTTCCTCCAAGGTTCCTCCAAGGTTCCTCCAAGGTTTCTTCAAGGTTCCTCCAACCTTGAGGTTCTCCAACCTTGGGGTTCTCCAAACCTGAGGTTTCTCCATCCTCACTGAGGTCCTTGAACCTCCAGGTTCTCCAAACTTGACCCAACCTCGAGGTTCTCCAACCTCCTTGAGGTTCGCCAACCTCGAGGTCCCTCAACCTTGAAGTTCTCCAACTTTGAGGTTCCTCAACTTTGAGGTCCTCCAAACTTGAGGTTCTCCAACCTCCTGGAGGTTCTCCAAAGCTGAGGTCCCTCAACTTTGAGGTTCTCCAACCTCCTGGAGGTTCTCCAACCTTGAGGTCCCTCAACTTTGAGGTTCTCCAACCTCGAGGTTCTCCAACCTCCTTGAGGTCCTCCAACCTCGAGGTTCTCCAAAGTTGAGGTCCTTCAACCTCGAGGTCCCTCAACTTTGAGGTTCTCCAATCTCCTTGAGGTCCTCCAACCTCAAGGTTCCTCAACTTTGAGGTTCTTCAACCTCGAGGTTCTCCAAACTTGAGGTTCTCCAACCTCGAGGTCCCTCAACTTTGAGGTTCTCCAACTTTGAGGTTCTCCAACCTCCTGGAGGTTCTCCAACCTTGAGGTTCCTCCACCCCTGGAGGTTCTCCAAACTTGAGGTCCCTCAATCTTGAAGTTCTCCAACTTTGAGGTCCCTCAACTTTGAGGTTCTCCAAACCTGAGGTCCCTCAACTTTGAGATTCTCCAACTTTGAGGTCCCTCAACTTTGAGGTTCTCCAACTTTGAGGTCCCTCAACTTTGAGGTTCTCCAACCTCGAGGTTCTCCAAAGTTGAGGTTCTCCAACCTTGAGGTCCCTCAACCTTGAGGTTCTCCAACTTTGAAGTTCTCCAACCTTGAGGTTCTCCAACCTCCTTGAGGTCCCTCAACTTTGAGGTCCTCCAACCTCGAGGTTCTCCAAAGTTGAGGTTCTCCAACTTTGAGGTCCTCCAACCTCCTTGAGGTCCTCCAACCTCGAGGTTCTCCAAAGCTGAGGTCCCTCAACTTTGAGGTTCTCCAACTTTGAGATTCTCCAACCTTGAGGTTCCTCCAACCTTGAGGTCCCTCAACTTTGAGGTTCCTCCACCCTCAAGTTTCTCCAACCTCCTTGAGGTTCTCCAACTTTGAGGTTCTCCAACTTTGAGGTCCCTCAACCTTGAGGTTCTCCAACCTCCTTGAGGTCCTCCAACCTCCTTGAGATTCTCCAACTTTGAGGTCCCTCAACTTTGAGGTTCTCCAACTTTGAAGTTCTCCAACCTTGAGGTTCTCCAACCTTGAGGTTCTCCAACCTCCTTGAGGTTCTCCAACCTTGAGGTTCTCCAACCTCCTTGAGGTTCTCCAACCTCGAGGTTCTCCAACCTTGAGGTTCTCCAACCTCGAGGTCCCTCCACCTCAGGAGGTCCCACCCCACCCCTCCATCTCCTCCCCCCACCCCACATCAGGCACCTCCAGGCCTCTCCTCCCACCGGCCCGCGACCTTCCCGTGACCTCCACCCCCACCACCACCACCACCACCACCACCACCACCACCACCCCAGGTAGGTCCTCCAAGCCCCGCCCACACCTCCGAGACCCCGCCCCTTTCTCCACGACCTCACCCATGACCTCACCACCTCCTCCACAGCCACCACCAAGGTCCACCCGCCCACCTTGGAGATCTTCCAGACCTGCGGTGACCACGGCCTGGTGGAGCTCCTCTGCCTGGCCGGTGGCTTCGCCCCGCCCACCCTCAGCCTCACCTGGTTGGTGGACGGCTTCCCCCTGCTGGGAGGACACGCCCACACCCAGGAGGCCACGCCCGACCACGCCCCGGGGACCTTCCGGGTCACCTCGCGCCTCAACGTCACCGCGGCCGAGTGGAGGGAGCAGAGCTTCTCCTGCCGGGTGGGACACGCCGCTTCCGGAAGCTTCCAGGAGGTGACGGCGCGCAGCTGTGCCGGTGAGGAGGGGGCTTCGTGGTCCTGGAACCACCAAAGTTTGGGGTTTGGGGGCTTCAAAGTTCTGGAGAACTTCGGTTTGACCAAATTTTGGGATTTGGGGTCTTCAAAGTTCTTGAGAACTTCGATTTGACCAAATTTTGGGGGTTTGGGGGTCCTCAAAAACCTGAATTTTACCAAAATTTGGGGTTTTGGGGTCATCAAGGTCCTAAAATTGACCAAAATTTGGGGTTTGGGGTCTTCAAAGTTCTTGAGAACTTCAGTTGGACCAAATTTTGGGGTTTGGGGTCTTCAAGAACCTGAATTTGACCAAATTTTGGGTTTTGGGGTCTTCAAAGTTCTGGAGAACTTCGATTCGATCAAATTTTGGGGTTTGGGGTCTTCAAAGTTCTGGAGAACTTTGGTTTGACCAAATTTTGGGGGTTTGGGGTCTTCAAAGTTCTCGAGAACTTCAGTTTGACCAAATTTTGGGGGTTTGGGGTCTTCAAGAACTTGAATTTGACCAAAATTTGTGGTTTGGGGTCTTCAAAGTTCTGGAGAACTTCAGTTGGACCAAATTTTGGGGTTTGGGGTCTTCAAGAACCTGAATTTGACCAAAATTTGGGTTTTGGGGTCTTCAAAGTTCTGGAGATCTTCAGTTTGACCAAATTTTGGGGTTTTGGAGTCTTCAGAGTTCTGGAGAACTTCAATTTGACCCAATTTTGGGGTCTTGGGGTCTTCAAAGTCCTAAAATGACCAAAATTTGGGGTTTGGGGTCCTCAAAAACCTGAATTTGACCAAATTTTGGGATTTGGGGTCTTCAAAGTTCTCGAGAACTTCAATTTGACCAAAATTTGGGGGTTTGGGGTCCTCAAGAACCTGAATTTGATCAAATTTTGGGATTTGGGGGTCTTCAAGGTTCTCGAGAACTTCAGTTTGACCAAATTTTGGGGTTTGGGGTCTTCAAAGTTCTCGAGAACTTCGATTTGACCAAATTTTGGGGGTTTGGGGTCTTCAAGAACCTGAATTTGACCAAATTTTGGGGTTTGGGATCTTCAAAGTTCTTGAGAACTTCAATTTGACCAAATTTTGGGTCTTGGGGTCTTCAAGAACTTGAATTTGACCAAATTTTGGGGTTTTGGGGTCTTCAAGGTCCTAAAATTGACCAAAATTTGGGGTCTTGGGTTCTCCAACCCCCCAAACCCAACTCCAAACCAAATTTTGGGTTCTCCAAGATCTCCAACCCCACCCAACCTCAAATTTTGGGTTCTTCAAGACCTCAACTCAAGTTCTGAGGTTCTCCAAGATCCCAAACCCAAATTTTGGGTTCTCCAAGACCCCAAATCCAACCCAAATTCAACTTCTGGAGTCTCCAAGACCCCAACTCAACTTTTGAGGTTCTCCAAGACCTCAAACCCAACTCCAAACCCAATTTTGGGTTCTCCCACCGTTCCCACCTGGAATTTCGGGTTCTCCAACCCCTCAAGCCCAACCCCACCTGGAATTTCGGGTTCTCCAAGACCCCAAACTCAACCCAAATTCAACTTTTGGAGTCTCCAAGACCTCAACCCAACTTTTGAGGTTCTCCAAGACCCCGAACCCAAATTTTGGGTTCTCCAAGACCCCAAACTCAACTCCAAACCCAAATTTTGGGTTCTCCCACCGTTCCCACATCGAATTTTTGGTTCTCCAAGACCTCAAATCCAACCCAAACCCAAATTTTGGGTTCTCCAAGATCTCCAGCCCCACCCAACCTCGAATTTTGGGTTCTCCAAGACCTCAACTCAAGTTCTGAGGTTCTCCAAGACCCCAAATCCAACCCAAACCCAAATTTTGGGTTCTCCAACCCCTCCAACCCCACCCAACCTCGAATTTTGGGTTCTCCAAGATCTCCAACCCAACCCAAATTCAACTTTTGGGTTCTCCAACCTCTCCAACCCCAACCCAACTCAACTTTTGAGGTTCTCCAAGACCCCAAACCCAACTCCAAACCCAAATTTTGGGTTCTCCAACCCCTCCAACCCAACCCCACCTCGAATTTTGGGTTCTTCAAGACCTCAACTCAAGTTCTGAGGTTCTCCAAGACCCCAAACCCAACTCCAAACCAAATTTTGGGTTCTCCCACCATTCCCACCTGGAATTTCGGGTTCTCCAAGATCTCCAACTCAACCCAAATTCAACTTTTGAGGTTCTCCCACTGTTCCCACCTCAAATTTCGGGTTCTCCAAGACCCCAAACTCAAACCAAATTCAACTTTTGGAGTCTCCAAGACCTCAACTCAACTTTTGAGGTTCTCCAAGACCCCAAACCCAAATTTCGGGTTCTCCAAGACCCCAAACCCAACAAAAACTCGAATTTTGGGTTCTCCAAGACCTCAAACCCAACTCCAAACCCAAATTTTGGGTTCTCCAAGACCCCAAACCCAAATTTTGGGTTCTCCCACCGTTCCCACCTGGAATTTCGTCTTCTCCAACCCCCGTTCCCTCTCTCTCCCCCAGCCCCCACCACCAGCCTGATCAACACCTTCGTCCTCCCGCCCTCCCCCTCGGACCTCTACATCTCCCAGGAGGCCAAGCTGCTGTGCCTGGTCACCAGCCTGCCCAGCGACGATGGCCTGGCCGTGGCCTGGAGCCGCGAGCCCGCCGGCCACCTCAGCCCGCCCCTCCCCCTGCGGGTCACCCCCCAGTTCAACGGGACCTTCTCGGCCACCAGCGAGCTGCCGCTGACCGCCGGCGACTGGGAGAGCGGCGCCGCCTTCGTCTGCCGGGTCAGCCACGCCGAGCTGCCGGCGCCGCGGGAGAGGCGGCTGCAGAGGCGGCCAGGTAAGGGTTAAATGGGGTTTTGGGGGCGGGTTCTGGAATTTTCCGGGATTTTTCCCGGATTTTTCCCCAATTTTTTTCTGAGTTTTTCCTGATTTTTCCTGGTTTTTCCTGATTTTTTTTCCCAAATTTTCCCCAATTTTGCCTCAGTTTCCCCCCAATTTTGCCTCAGTTTTCCCCAATTTTTCCCCAATTTTCCCCCCAATTTCCCCCAAACTTTCCCCAACTTTGCCTCAGTTTCCCCCAACTTTGCCTCAGTTTCCCCCAATTTTTCCCCAATTTTTTCCTCAATTTTTCCCCAACTTTGCCTCAGTTTCCCCCCAATTTTTCCCCAAAATCCCAATTTTTTCCCCCAAACTTCACCCCAATCTTGCCTCAGTTTCCCTCCAACTTTGCCTCAGTTTCCCCCCAATTTTCCCCCCAATTTCCCCCAAATTTTCCCCAACTTTGCCTCAGTTTCCCCTCAATTTTCCCCCAAATTTTCCCCAACTTTGCCTCAGTTTCCCCCCAATTTTGCCTCAGTTTCCCCCCAATTTTGCCTCAGTTTCCCCCAATTTTCCCCTCGCTTTTGCCTCAGTTTCCCCCCAAATTTTGCCTCAGTTTCCCCCAATTTTTCCCTCAATTTCCCCCAATTTTCTCCAACTTTGCCTCAGTTTCCCCCCAATTTTCCCCCAATTTTTTTTCCAAAATCCCAATTTTTTTCCCCAAACTTCGCCCCAATCTTGCCTCAGTTTCCCCTCAGTTTCCCCCAATTGTGCCTCAGTTTCCCCCCAACTTTGCCTCAGTTTCCCTTCACTTTTGCCTCAGTTTCCCCCAATTTTTCCCCAATTTTTTCCCCAAAATCCCAATTTTTTCCCCCAAACTTCACCCCAATCTTGCCTCAGTTTCCCCTCAGTTTCCCCCAAATTTTGCCTCAGTTTCCCCCAATTTCCCCCAATTTTTTCCCCATTTTTTCCCCCCAAACCCCCCAAACTTTAAGTTTCTAATTTTTTCACCAAATCCCCGTTTTTTCCCCCCAGGAACGCGCCTCCCCCCTTCCGTCTTCCTCCTCCCCCCTCCCCCGGAGGAAATTTCCGGCCCCCGCCCCTCCCTCAGCCTCACCTGCCTGGCCCCGCCCCTTCCGGCCCCGCCCCTTCCGGCCCCGCCCCTTCCAGCCCCGCCCCCTCCAGTTTTCCCCTCTCGTTTTTGCCCCAAAATCCCCCAATTTTCCCCCAATTTTTCCCCGATTTTTTTACCGATTTTTCACCCCATTTTTTCCCA
The DNA here is from genome assembly GCF_030490865.1 of Poecile atricapillus. Taxonomy (NCBI): domain Eukaryota; kingdom Metazoa; phylum Chordata; class Aves; order Passeriformes; family Paridae; genus Poecile; species Poecile atricapillus. The sequence continues at coordinate 392,790 of NC_081267.1, forward strand.
AATTCCCCCCGAATTTTCACCTCCGCTTTTTGCCCAAAATCCCCCGTTTTTTCCTCAATTTTTCACCCCCGATTTTTGACCAATTTTTCACCCAATTTTTCACCAATTTTTACCAATTTTTCACCCAATTTTTTCCCCCAAAATCCGGGTTTTTTCCCTCCAAATTTCCCTCAAATTTCCCCCAAATTTTGCCTCAGTTTCCCCCAACTTTGCCTCAGTTTCCCCCAATTTTTCCCCTAAAAACCCCAATTTTTCCCCAGTTTTCCCTCAAAATCCCCATTTTTCCCCCCAAATTTTCCCCCAATTTTGCCTCAGTTTCCCCCAATTTTTCCCCCAGTTTCCCCCAATTTTCCCCAAATTTTGCCTCAGTTTCCCCCGAACTTTGCCTCAGTTTCCCCCAATTTTTCCCCAATTTCCCCCAAATTTTCCTCAATTTTGCCTCAGTTTCCCCCCAACTTTGCCTCAGTTTCCCCCCATTTGTGCCTCAGTTTCCCCCCAACTTTGCCTCAGTTTCCCCTAAATTTTCCCCCTAAAAACCCCAATTTTTTCCAATTTCCCCCCAAATTTTCCCCAATTTTGCCTCAGTTTCCCCCCAATCTTGCCTCAGTTTCCCCCCAATTTTGCCTCAGTTTCCCTCAATTTTTCCTCAGTTTCCCCCCAATTTTGTTTCAGTTTCCCCCAATTTTCCCCCCAAATTTTGCCTAACTTTGCCTCAGTTTCCCCCAAATTTTGCCTCAGTTTCCCCCAATTTTTCCCCCAATTTTCCCCCAACTTTGCCTCAGTTTCCCCCCAACTTTGCCTCAGTTTCCCCCAATTTTCCCCCAATTGTGCCTCAGTTTCCCGCCATTTGTGCCTCAGTTTCCCCCCAACTTTGCCTCAGTTTCCCCAAATTTTTTCCCCAAAATCCCCATTTTTTCCCCCAAACTTTCTCTTTTTCCCACTTTTTTACCAAAATCCCGTTTTTTCCCCCCAGGAACGCGCCTCCCCCCTTCCGTCTTCCTCCTCCCCCCTCCCCCGGAGGAAATTTCCGGCCCCCGCCCCTCCCTCAGCCTCACCTGCCTGGCCCGCGGCTTCTTCCCGGAAGCCATCGACATCCAATGGCACCGCGACGGCCACGCCCCTTCCTCTTCCGGCCCCGCGCCGGAACCGGAAGTGACGCCGTGGGAAGCGCGACGCGAGCGGGGGGGGGAGGGGAGCTACTTCCTGTACAGTCGCCTGGAAGTGACGCGGGAGGAGTGGGAGGGCGGGGCCTCCTTCGTCTGCACCGTGGTGCACGAGGCGCTGCCCCTGCGCTTCCTGCAGCGCCGCATCGCCCGCCAGCCCGGTAATTAGCGTTAATTAGCGTTAATTAGCGTTAATTAGGCTTAATTGGTTGATTAAAGTGCTTTTTTTTGGCGAAATTTCGAGTTTTTTTGGTTAAAAAATGGGATTTTGGGAGGTAAATTTGGGTTTTGGGTGGTGGATTTGGGTTCTGGTTCGATTTTATTAATTAATCCTTGGTAATTAGCTTAATTAGTGTTAATTAGTTGATTAAAGTGCTTTTTTTTGGCGAAATTCCGAGGTTTTTTGGTGAAATTTGGGGGTAAAAATGGGAATTTTGGGGATTTTTTTGAGGGGTTTTGGGGCCTGGATTTGGGTTTGGGATCAATTTTATTGATTGAAGACTGGCAATTAAATTAATTAGTGCTAATTAGTGTTAATTAGTTAATTAAAGGAATTTGTTTTGCGAAATTTGGAGTTTTTTTGGTTAAAAAATGGGATTTTGGGAGGTAAATTTGGGTTTTGGGGCCTGGGTTTGGGTTCTGGTTCGATTTTATTAATTAATCCTTGGTAATTAGCTTTAATTAGTGTTAATTGGTTGATTAAAGTTTGATTTTTTTTGGCGAAATTTGGCTTTTTTTTGGTGAAATTTTGGGTGAAAAATGGGATTTTTTGGGATTTTTTGAACGCTTTTAGGGCCTGGATTTGGGTTCTGGATCAATTTTATTAATTAATCTCTGGTAATTAATTTAATTAGTGGTAATTAGTTAATTAAAACTTCGATTTTTTGGCGAAATTTGGAGTTTTTTTGGGTAAAAAATGGGATTTTGGGAGGTAAATTTGGGGCTTTTTTTGGGCCTGGATTTGGGTTCTGGTTCGATTTTATTAATTAAAGACCGGTAATTAACGTAATTAGTGGTAATTAGTTGATTAAAATTCGATTTTTTGGCGAAATTTGGCTTTTTTTTGGTGAAATTTTGGGTGGAAAATGGGATTTTGGGGCTTTTTTAGGGCCTGGGTTGGGTTTGGGATCAATTTTATTAATTGAAGTGTGGTAATTAGGTTAATTAGTGGTAATTAGTTGATTAAAGTTCGATTTTTTTGGCGAAATTTGGAGTTTTTTTGGGGAAAAAATGGGATTTTGGGAGGTAAATTTGGGGTTTTGGGGCCTGGATTGGGGTTTGGGATCAATTTTATTAATTAATCCTTGGTAATTAGCTTAATTAGTGTTAATTAGCTTAATTAAAGTTCGATTTTTTTGGCGAAATTTGGCTTTTTTTTGGTGAAATTTGGGTGAAAAATGGGATTTTTTGGGATTTTGGGGTCTGGATTTGGGTTCAGGATCAGTTTTATTAATTAAAGACTGGTAATTAAGTTAATTAGTGGTAATTAGTTGATTAAAGTTCTATTTTTTTGGCGAAATTTGGCTTTTTTTTGGTGAAATTTTGGGTGAAAAATGGGAATTTTTTGGGGTTTTGGGGCCTGGATTTGGGATCTTGGATTATTTTATTAATTAAAAACTGGTAATTAGGTTAATTAGTGTTAATTAGTTGATTAAAGTTTGTTTTTTTGGCAGATTTTGGCTTTTTTTTGGTGAAATTTTGGGTGAAAAATGGGATTTTTGGGATTTTTTGAGGGATTTTGGGTCCTCTATTGGGGTTTGGGATCAATTTTATTAATTAATCTCCGGTAATTAACGTAATTAGTGTTAATTAGCGGTAATTGGTTGATTAAAGTTTGAGTTTTTGGCGAAATTCCGAGTTTTTTTGGTGAAATTTGGGGGCTGGGAGGGGGGGGGAAATGGGGAGGAACGGGGAAAAAACGGGGAAAAAATGGGAAAAAATGGGAAAAAATGGAAAAATGAGAGAAAATGGGTATAAAGTGGGAAAAAATGGGGAAAAATGGGAAAAATGGGGAAAAATTGGGAAATATTGGGGAAAAAATGGGGGGAAAACTGAGGGAAAATGGTGAAAAATGGGGGAAAAAAGGGAAAAATGGGAAAAATGGGGAAAAAGGGAAAAATGGGGAAAAATGGGGGAAAAATGAAGGAAAAATGGGAAAAATGGGGAAAAATGGGAAAAAATGCAGAGAAATGTGGAAAATGGGGAAAAAATGGGGAAAAAATTGAAAAAAATGGGGAAAATGGGAAAAATGGGGAAAAAATGGGGGGAATTGAAAAAATGGGAAAAATTGGGGGAAAATTGAGGGAAAATTGGGGGAAAAACTGGGGAAAAATTGGAAAAATTGAGAAAAAATAAGGAAAAATGGGGGAAAAATGGTGAAAAAATGGGGAAAATTTGGTGCAAAATGGGAAAAACTGGGGAAAATGGGGAAAAATTGAGGAAAAATTGAAAAATGGGGGAAAAATGGGGGAAAATGGGAAGAAAATGGGGGGAAAATGGAAAAAATGGGGAAAAATGGGAGAAAAATGGAAAAAATGGCAATAAAGTGGGGAAAAAATGGGAAAAATGGGGAAAAAACGGGGGAAAATGGGAAAAATTGGGGAAAAATAAGAAAAACGGGGAAAATGGGGAAAAATGGGGAAAAACTGGGAAAAAACAGGAAAAAAGGGGGAAAAATGGAAAAAATATGGGAAATAAATGGGAAAAAATGGGAAAAAATTGAAAAAAAATGGGGAAAAAACGGGGAAAAATGGGGAAAAAATGGGGAAAATTGGGTCAAACTGGTTTATACTGGTTTATACTGGTTTGAACTGGTTTTGACTGGGATTCCCACCCCCCCAGAGCTGCAGCTGCCCCCTGATCTCTGCCGGGAGGAGCCCGGAGGGGACCCCTGGGACACTTTGGGGGTGGTGATCACCCTCTTCCTCCTCAGCGTGGGCTACGGAGCCACCGTCACCCTCTGCAAGGTAACTGGTTTGGACTGGTTTATACTGGGAGGGGCTGGGAGGGGGGGGAAGTGGGGAGGAACGGGGAAAAAACGGTGAAAAAATGGGGAAAAACGGTGAAAAAATGGTGGAAAATGGAAACAAAATGGCGGAAAATGGTGGGAAATGGGGTTGGGGTTACTGGTTTGTACTGGTTTATACTGGGAGGGACTGGGAGGGGAAAATGGGGGAAAAACGGGGAAAAATGGTGAAAAAATGGGAAAAAACGGTGAAAAAATGGGGAAAATGGGATTAAAAATGGAAACAAAATGGCGGAAAATGGCGGAAATGGGGGTTGGGGTTACTGGTTTATACTGGTTTATACTGGGAGGGACTGGGAGGGACTGGGAGGGGGAAAATGGGGAGAAAATGGGGAAAAAATGGGAAAAAACGGTGAAAAAATGGGGAAAAAATGGGGAAAAATGGGAAAAAAGGATTAAAAATGGGGAAGAAAGGGTTAAAAGTGGCGGGAAATGGGGGTTGGGCTTACTGGTTTATACTGGTTTATACTGGGAGGGGGTGGGAGGGGAAAAAATGGGGAGAAAAGGGGAAAAAATGGGAAAAAATGGTGAAAAATGGGGAAAAAAGGGTTAAAAATGGGGACAAAATGGCGGAAAATGGCGGAAATGGGGGTTTGGGGTTACTGGTTTATACTGGTTTATACTGGGAGGGACTGGGAGGGGGGAAATGGGGAAAAAATGGGGAAAAAATGGGAAAAATGGTAAAAAAATGGAAACAAAATGGTGGAAAATTGAGACAAAATGGTGGAAGACGGAGGGAAATGGGGATTGGGTTACTGGTTTATACTGGTTTATACTGGGAGGGACTGGGAGGGACTGGGAGGGGAGAAATGGGAGAAAATGGGGAAAAAATGGGAAAAAACAGTGAAAAAATGGGGAAAAACGGGGAAAAAATGGGAAAAATGGGGACAAAATGGCAGAAAATGGCGGAAATGGGGTTTGGGGTTACTGGTTTGTACTGGGAGGGACTGGGAGGGACTGGGAAGGGGAAAATGGGGAAAAAATGGAAACAAAATGGTGAAAAAATGGGGAAAAACAGGGAAAAATGGGAAAAAAGGGTTAAAAATGGGGAAGAAAGGGTTAAAAATGGCGGAAATGGGGTTTGGGGTTACTGGTTTATACTGGTTTATACTGGGAGGGACTGGGAGGGGGAAAATGGGGAGAAACGGCGAAAAAACGGGGAAAAAGCGGAGAAAAAAGTGTGAAAAATGGGGGAAAAATGGGGTTACTGGTTTGTACTGGTTTATATTGGTTTGTACTGGTTTGTACTGGTTTGTACTGGTTTATATTGTTTATACTGGTTTATACTGGTTTGTACTGGTTTGAACTGGGCCCCGCAGGTGCAGTGGGTGCTGAGCTCCCTCCTGAGGCTGAGCGTCCAGCAAGGGGCCTGAGAACGGTTCTTACTGGTTTATACTGGTTTATACTGGTTTGAACTGGTTTGGACTGGTTTGGACTGGTTTGAACTGGTTTATACTGGTTTATACTGGTTTATACTGGTTTGAACTGATTTATACTGGTTTGAACTGGTTTGGACTGGTTTGGACTGGTTTATACTGGTTTGAACTGGTTTGGACTGGTTTATACTGGTTTATACTGGTTTATACTGGTTTATACTGGTTTATACTGGTTTATACTGGTTTATACTGGGGGAAATTCTCAGTTTTGGCGGGAAAAATTTGGGGGAATTTTGGGGGGGAAAAATTTGGGAATTTTGGGGGGAATTTTGGGGGAAAAATTTGGGATTTTTGGGCGGGAAAAAATCGGGAATTTTGGGGGAAAAAATCGGGAATTTTGGTGGGAAAAATTGGGTTTTTTGGGGGGGAAATTTGGGAATTTTGGGGGCAGAAATTGGGAATTTTTGGGGGGGGAAAATCGAGAATTTTGGGGGGAAAAATTGAGAATTTTGGGGGGAAATTTTTGGGATTTTTGGGGGGGAAATTTGGGAATTTTGGGGGCAGAAATTGGGATTTTTTGGGGGAGGAAATCGGGAATTTTTGGGGGCAAAAATTGGGAATTTTGGGGGGAAAATTGGGAATTTTGGGGGGAATAATTTGAGAATTTTGGGGTAAAAAATGGGAATTTTTGGGGGGAAATCGGGAATTTTTGGGGGCAAAAATTGGGAATTTTTGGGGGGAAATTTTTGGGAATTTTTGGGGCAAAAATTGGGAATTTTTGGGGGGGAAAATTGGGAATTTTGGGAGGAAATTTTGGGAATTTTGGGGGCAAAAATTGGGATTTTTTTGGGGGGAAATTTGGGAATTCGGGGTAAAAAAAGGGGGAATTTGGGGTAAAAAATCCCAAATTTTGTGGCAATAAAATTGAATTTGTGTAAAAAAAAAAAGCGGATTTGGAGTGGAATTTGTGGAATTTTGGGGTAAAAAACGGGAATTGGGAGGGGAAATTTTGGGAATTCGGGGAAAAAAGGGGAAAAATCGGGAAAAAGGAAAATTTGAGGGGAAAAAGTGAAAATTTTGGGGAAAAAAGTGAAAATTTGAGGGGAAAAAACCTAATTTTTGATGCTAAAAATGCGAATTTTGGGGAGGTAAAAATTGGGAATTTTGGGGTGAAAAAATTGGAATTTTCCGGCTTTTGGAGCTGAATTTTGAGGCCAAAAAATTCAATTTTTGAGGGTGAAAAATGCGAAAAATTTCTGTTTTTTAACCTCGAAATTTTTGGGTTTTTTTCGGGGTCGATTTTGAGGCGAAAAATGCAAATTTTGGGGGTTAAAAAAAAGCGATTTTAGGCAAATTTGGGGGTTTTGGGGTGAAAAAAAATCGCGGTTTTCGGTTAAAGTTGAAATTTGGGGAGGGAAAAGCAAATTTTGGGGGGGAAATGTGAAAATTTGGGTGAAAAAGAGAATTTTGAGGTGAAAAATGAGGATTTTGGGGGCGAAAAATGAGAATTTTGGGGCAAAAATTTGGGGTTTTGAGGGGTAAAAATTGGGAAAAAAATGGGAATTTTAAGGAAAAAAAATTGAGACTTTTATGTAAAAATTCCTGATTTTGGGAAAAAAAGGTTTTAAGGGGAAAAATTAAATTTTAGGGTAAAAAATCCTCATTTTAGAGGGGGGAAAAATGTGAATTTTAGGGGGAAAAATGTGAAATTTTAGGGTGAAAATGTGAAATTTTGGGGCAAAAAAATTCATTTTTTGGGTGAGAAAATTCGTTTTTAGGAGGGAAAAATTCCGGGTTTTGGGCAAAAAAATTGAAATTCTCGTTTTGGAGTGAAAAAATTCGGATTTTTGGGGTAAAAAATCCCCATTTTGGGTTAAAAATTCAGGTCGAGGGTGAAAATCTGAATTTTGAGGGGGAAAAAGGAGATTTTGGGCAAAAAGCGCCGGAGCTGAGGGGGGGAAAAAATGCAAATTTTGGGTGGGAAAAAATGCAAATTTGGGGGTGAAAAATGCAAATTTTGGGGTTAAAAATACGAATTTTGGGGCCCTCCACCCGTTTTAGGGGAAAACCCGAAGGTTTTGGGTAAAAAACCAAATTTTTTTGGGGTGAAATTTGCATTTTTTGGGTAAAAATATCTGATTTAGGGGAAAAAAATGAGAATTTGGGGGGGATTTGAACGTTTTGGGTTAAAAAATGTGATTTTTAACAGGGAAATCGGCAAAAATCGCGAATTTTGGGGTAAAAAATGCGGATTTTGGGGGGAAAATTCACATTTTTGGGAGGGAAAATGAGTCAGAGGGAGAATAAAAAATGGGGAATTTTCTTGGGGAAAAAAATCACAAATTCAGAGGCGAAATTCCATTTTTTGAGGTGAATTCTTTATTTTAAGGTAAAATTCAACAATTTCGGGTCAAAATTCGGCGTTTGGAGACCAAAATTCACAAATTTTTAATAAAAATCAGTGATTTTAAGGCAAAATTCAACGTTTTTAATAAAAATTCTGATTTTAAGGCAAAATTTCCACATTTTTAATTAAAATCATCAATTTTAAGGCAAAATTCAGATTTTTAATTAAAATCATCAGTTTTAAGGCAAAATTTCCACATTTTTAATAAAAATCATCAATTTTAAGGCACAATTTTCACATTTTTAATAAAAATCATCAATTTTAAGGCACAATTTTCACATTTTTAATTAAAATCTCACTTTTTAAGACACAATTCCCACATTTTTATTAAAATTCATCGATTTTAAGACAAAAATTCTGGGTTTTTAATTAAAATCATCAATTTTAAAGCAAAATTTCCACATTTTTAATTAAAATAATCAATTTTAAGGCACAATCCTCACATTTTTAATTAAATTCATCAATTTTAAGGCGAAATTCCCAAATTTTTATTAAAAATCATCAACTTTAAGTTAAAATCCCACATTTTAAGGCAAAAATTCCACATTTCACAGCAAAATTCCACAATTTTTGGGGGGAAAAAAATCAATTTTTTACCATTTATTCCCTTTTAACCCCAAAATTCCCATTTTTCCCCCCAAATCCTCCAAAAATCCCCGTTTTCACCTCGTTTCCATCCCAAATTCCCGGATTTTGGCGGAAAAATCGTCGGATTTTTGGCGTAAAAACTTTAATTTTCCGCCCCTCAAAATTCGCTTTTTTCCCACCCAAAAATCCTCGTTTTCCTTCCTCAAAAATCTCCTTTTTTCATCCCAAAATTCCTCATTTTCCTGCTTCAAAATCTTCATTTTTCCTGCAGATTTTAACCCCAAAAAATCTTCATTCCTGGGCTCCAAAATCCCGAATTTTTCAGCCCCCAAAATCGCTGCTTTTCCACCCAAAAATCCTCATTTCCCCAGCCTAAAATCCACGTTTTTCCTCCCAAAATCGCCTCCAAAAATCTTCATTTTTAAGCTCCGAAAATCCTGATTTTTCACCCCAAAATTCCTCAATTTTTGCTTTAAAATCCACCCCAAAAATCTCAATTTTAAAGCCCCAAAATCCTGATTTTTCCACCTTAAACTTCGCCTTTTTCTGCCCAAAAAAATCTGCATTTTAACGCTCCAAAATTCACCTTTTTTCCACCCAAAAATCCTCATTTTCCCACCCTAAAATCCACTTTTTTTCCACCCCAAAATCCTCATTTTTCTGCCTAAAAATCCTCATTTTTTCCGCCCCCAAATCCCAAATTTTCGGCTCCAAAACCCCCCGAATTTCCCGCCAAAAATCCGCTTTTTTCACCTCTGTTTTGGGTTAAAAAATCTTCATTTTTAGCTCCAAAAAAATCCCGATTTTGGGTCCAAAAACCTCAATTTTGGGTCAAAAAACCTCCATTTTCTACCAAAAACCTCCAATTTTGACCGAATTTGCCGTTTCTGCCCCAAAATTTCCATTTTTGGCCCCTCCCCCATCGACTTTTTCTTTTTAACCCCGAATTTGCCGAATTCGCCCCAAAATCCTTTCCTGGGGCTCCCTCTTGTGGAAAATGATGAAAAAACCTCAAAAAAACCCAAATTTGGGGTTTTTTTAGGGCATCAAAATTTGGGGGTGGAGCCACCCCGAGGCCACGCCCATTTTCCCCTCCCCCAATCCCAAATTTAATCCAAAAAATTGAATTTTTCCCACCAAAAATCCCATTTTTACCCCATTTTTTAAACATTTCCCTATTTTCCCCATTTTCCCCCCATTTTTTCCCCGTTTTATTCCAAATTTCCAATTTTTTATCCTCATTTCCCCCCATTTTTTCCCATTTCCCCCCATTTTTTCCCATTTTTCTCATTTTCCACCAATTTTTCAAATTTTCCCCATTTTTTCCCCAATTTTCCCCATTTTTTCCCCAATTTTCCCCCATTTTTGCCCCAATTTTTCCCCATTTTTCCCATTTTCCATCAATTTTTACAGATTTTCCCCATTTCCCACCATTTTTCCAGATTTTTCCCATTTTTTGCCATTTTTCCCCATTTTCCACCATTTTTTCCCCAAATTTTCCCATTTTTTCTCCATTTTTTCCCTTTTTATTTCATTTTCCACCAATTTTTCCCATTTTTTCCCTATTTTCCACTATTTTATCCCAAATTTTCACCATTTTTCTTCATCTTTTCCCCATTTTTCCCCATTTTTCCCATTTTCCATCATTTTATTCAAATTTTCTCCATTTCCCACCACTTTTTTCCCAATTTTCACCATTTTTCTCCATTTTTTTCCTATTTTTCCCCATTTTCCACCAATTTTTACAAATTTCCCGCCTTTTTTCCCAATTTTCACCATTTTTCCCCATTTTCCACCATTTTTTTCCCATTTTTTGCCATTTTTTCCCATTTTTTCCCATTTTATTCCAAATTTCCCCCATTTTTTCCGCCATTTTTCTTTCCTTTTTTCGCCATTTTGTTTTTTCCTTTTTCCCAGCATTTTTCTCATTTTTCCCCATTTTTCTCATTTTTCCCCATTTTCCCCCATTTTTCCCATTTTCCCCCATTTTATCCCAAATTTCCCGTTTTTTTCCCGCCATTTTTTCCTCCATTTTTTCCCTTTTCCCGCCATTTTGTTTTCCCTTTTCCCACCATTTTTCCCCAATTTTCACCATTTTTTTTCCATTTTCCCCCATTTTCCCCCATTTTTCTCCATTTTTCCCCATTTTTCCCATTTTCCCCCATTTTTCCCATTTCCCACCATTTTTTTCCCATTTTTCCCATTTTCCCCCATTTTATCCCGAATTTCCCCCATTTTTTCCGCCATTTTTCTTTCCTTTTTCCGCCATTTTGTTTTCCCTTTTCCCACCATTTTTCCCCAATTTTCACCATTTTTCTCCATTTTTTTCCCCATTTTTCCCCATTTTTCCCCATTTTTCCCATTTTTCCCCATTTTTCCCCAAATTTCCCCCATTTTTTCCGCCATTTTTCTTTCCTTTTTCCGCCATTTCATTTTTCCTTTTTCCACCATTTTGTTTTCTCTTTTCCCGCCATTTTTTCCCTTTTCCCACCATTTTTTTACCATTTTTTCCCCCATTTTTCCCCATTTTCCCTCATTTTTTCCCATTTTTTCCCCATTTTTCCCATTTTCTCCCATTTTTCCCCATTTTCCCGCATTTTTTCCCCATTTTCCACCATTTTTCTCCATTTTTCCTCATTTTTCCCATTTTTTCCCCATTTTCCCCCATTTTTCCCGCCATTTTTCCCACATTTCCGCCATTTTGTTTCCCCTTTTCCCGCCATTTCCTTTTCCCGTTTTCCCGCCAATTTTTTCCCGCCAAATCCCCGATCATTCCCCCTCGGCCCCGCCCCCTCAGCCCCACCCCGGCGGCCCCGGTGACCACGCCCACCGGTACCACCCCCGATAGGTCACGGCCCACGCGGCCCAGCCCAGCGCGGCGCCGGCGGCGTTGCGCGCCCACGTGTTGCGATAGGTGAGGGTGACGATGAGGAGGAAGTGCCACGTGACCAGGAGGAGCAAGGCCAGCAAGTAGAGCACCGAGAGCGCCGCCGGCGGCGTGCGCTCCTCCCCTCCAAAATGGCCGCCGGAACTTTCAAAATGGCCGCCGGAAGCGTCAAAATGGCCGCCGCGGCGGACAAGATGGCGGCCGCGGCGTGGGAGTTGGGCGGAGGCAAAATGGCCGCCGGCGCGGTCAAAATGGCCGACGTCGAAACGGCTGAGGCGCGGTTCAAGATGGCCGCTTTCAAAATGGCCGCTTTCAAAATGGCCGCTTTCAAAATGGCCGCCTCGGGGTTCAAGATGGCCGCCGTGAGGTTCAAAATGGCCGCCGTGAGGTTCAAAATGGCCGCCGTGAGGTTCAAAATGGCCGCCGTGAGGTTCAAGATGGCCGCTTTCAAAATGGCCGCCCTGGGGTTCAAAATGGCCGCCCCTGCCCCAAAATGGCCGTCCAAGATGGCCGCCCCAGCCGTAATAGGAAGGCCCCGCCCCTTCCGGCGTCAGCGGGCGGCCCCAGCCGTAATTTGCATACGGAGGCCACGCCCAGCCCCTTCCGGCCGCCATCTTGGATTCTTCTCCCACCTCATATCCGGCGGCCATCTTGGATCCGGGCGCCGCGCCGTATTCCTCTCTTACGTCATATCCGGCCGCCATCTTGGATCTGGGCGCCATCTTGAATTCCTCGCTTACGTCATACCCGGCGGCCATCTTGGATCTGGGCGCCATCTTGAATTCGTCATACCCGGCGGCCATCTTGAATCTGGGCGCCATCTTGAATTCCTCATACCCGGCGGCCATCTTGGATCTGGGCGCCATCTTGAATTCCTCATAGCCGGTGGCCATCTTGAATCTGGGAGCCATCTTGAATTCGTCATACCCGGCGGCCATCTTGGATCTGGGCGCCATTTTGAATTCCTCATAGCCGGCGGCCATCTTGGATCTGGGCGCCATCTTGAACTCCTCATACCCGGCGGCCATCTTGCCGCGCTCCCGCGCCGCCATCTTGCCCCTCCCCCCGTAGAGGCTCCTCCCCAGCGCCGCCGCCTCCTCGGCCAATCCCAGCCCACAATGCACCAGGGCGAAGGCCTGGGGGGCGGGGCCGAATCCCTCCCAGGTGTGCCCCGCCCCCCGACACGCCCCGGGATCGTCCAATGGGAGGAGGAGGACGCCGTGGGGGGCGGGGCTGCGGCACCAGCCCGTGGCGGCCTCCAGGGCGGCGCCGAGGGCGTGGCCGGCGCGGGAAAGCGTCAGAGCGACGACCAATCGGGCGAGAGCGCGAAGGGCGGAGCCCCAAGGGGGGCGGAGCCAAGGCTGGGAGGCCACGAGGAGGGAACCAATCAGGAGCCAGGTCCAGGCGGCGGCGCTGGAGGTCAGGCGGCTGCGGGAGGGGCATTGATTATTGATTATCGGTTATTGATTATTAATTATTAGCATTAATTATTAATTATATTAATTATTATTAATTATTAACCATTAATTATTAATTGTTACTAATTATTAATCACTAATCATTAATTATTTGTTACTGATTATCAGGGATCGATTATCAGGGATTGATTATTGATTATCGGTTATTGATTATTATCGATTATTAATTATTATCATTAATTATTAATTAATATTAATTGTTACTCATTAATCATTAATTATTAATTATCTGTTACTGATTATCGGGGATCGATTATCGGGGATCGATTATCGGGGTTTGATTATCAGGGATTGATTATCGGTTATAGATTACTGATTATTATTCATTATTAATTAATAATTATTAATTATTAGTTATTTGTTATGTGTTATTTGTTATTTGTTATTGATTATCGGGGCTTGATTATCGGGGATCGATTATCGGGCCTTGATTATCAGGGATTGATTATCAGGGATTGATTATCAGGGATTGATTGGTGGGTATTGATTATTGGTTATCGGGGATCAATTATCGGGGATCGATTATCTGGGATTGATTATCAGGGATTGATTATCGGGGATTGGCTATTAATTATCGGTTATCGATTATCAGGGATTGGGTATTAATTATTGGTTATCGGCGATTGATTATCGGGGATTGATTATCAGGGATTGATTATCGGGGTTTGATTATCAGGGATTGATTATCAGGGATCGATTATCGGCGATTATCAGGGTTTGATTATCAGGGATTGATTATTGGTTATCGGCGATTGGTTATCAGAGATTGATTATCGGGATTTGATTATTGGCAATTAATTATTGGGTATTGATTATTGGTTATTGGGGATCGATTATCAGGGATTGGTTATCGGGTATTGGTTATTATCGCCCAGCCCCATAGATCCCATCGCAGCCCCACAGATCCCCATCTCGCCCCATAGATCCCAATCCCTGCCCCATAGATCCATCCCAGCCCCATAGATCCCAATCCCTGCCCCATCGATCCCATCCCTGCCCCATGGCGGGGAGTCTCAGCCCCACAGATCCCAATCCCTGCCCCATGGCGGGGAGTCTCAGCCCCACAGATCCCAATCCCTGCCCCATAGATCCCATCCCTGCCCCATAGATCCCAATCCCTGCCCCATAGATCCCATTCCTGCCCCATAGATCCCATCCCAGCCCTATGTCGGGGAGTCCCAGCCCCATAGATCCACCCCAGCCCCACAGATCCAACACCAGCCCCAGAGATCCCTCCTCCCTGCCCCACAGATCCCATCCCTGACCCACAGATCCCGTCTCATCCCATAGATCCCATCCCTGCCCCATAGATCCCATCCCTGCCCCATGGCGGGGACTCCCAGCCCCACATCTCCGCCTCCCCACTCCACACCTCCCCAGCCCCACATCTTCCCATTCCCAGCCCCACATCTGTCCAACCCCAGCCCCACATCTCCCCATTCCCAGCCCCACATTTCTCCTTCCTCTCCCCTGCCCCACATCTCCCCTCCCCCCTCCCCAGCCCCACACCTCCCCTTCCCCAGCCCCACATCTCCCAGCCCCACATCTCCCCACTCCCAGCCCCCCATCTCCCCACTCCCAGCCCCACATCTCCCCACTCCCAGCCCCCCATCTCCCCACTCCCAGCCCCACATCTCCCCTGCCCCACATCCCCAGCCCCACATCTCCCCAGCCCCCCATCTCCCCACTCCCAGCCCCCCATCTCCCCACTCCCAGCCCCCCATCTCCCCACTCCCAGCCCCACATCTCCCCAGCCCCACACCTCCCCCTCCCCAGCCCCCCATCTCCCCACTCCCAGCCCCACATCTCCCCAGCCCCACATCTCCCCACTCCCAGCCCCACATCTCCCCACTCCCAGCCCCACATCTCCACCTCCCCCCTCCCCAGCCCCACACTTCCCCCTCCCCAGCCCCCCATCTCCCCACTCCCAGCCCCCCATCTCCCCCTCCCCATCTCCCCACTCCCAGCCCCCCATCTCCCCCTCCCCAGCCCCACATCTCCCCACTCCCAGCCCCGCATCTCCCCCTCCCCAGCCCCACATCTCCCCACTCCCAGCCCCACATCTCCCCAGCCCCCCATCTCCCCACACCCAGCCCCACATCTCCCCAGCCCCCCATCTCCCCACTCACGCCTCCAGCCGGTTATGGGGCGAGGCCAGCACGCTGTGGGGGTCCCCCCTCCCCCTCAGCAGCGGCCCCAGCCCCACAAGTGCCCCCAGGAGCAGCGCGTGGGCCCGGGGGAAGCCGGGCAGCCCCAGGAGCGCCGCTGCCCCACGGCAGAGCCCGGTCAGGGCCGCCCCACAGCAGCGCTGCCCCATAGCCAGGCCCCGCCCCATAGATCCGCTCTGCCCCATAGATCCTGAGGTTGTGGGGGGGTGGGGGGGGGGTCTTTCCTCCCCTCCCCCACGGCGGGAGCGGCGCGGACGCGGCCCAAGGGCAAAGGGGGGGGGGGAGGGGCGGGGATGGATGGGGACAGGTGGGGGGAGGGGGAGGGGTGGGGGGGAGGGGTTTGGTTGGGGGGGGTGGGGGATGGGATCTGTGGGGTTGGGAATGGGATCTATGGGGCAGAGAATGATCCATGGGGGTGGGATGGGATCTATGGGTCAATTTATGGGGCTAGAGTGGATCTATGGGGCTGGAAGTGGAATCTATGGGGCAGAGAACAATCCATGGGGCTGGGAATGGGATCTATGGGTCAATCTATGGGGCTGGAGTGGAATCTGTGGGGTAGAGAAAGATCCATGGGGCTGGGAATGGAATCTGTGGGTCAATCTATGGGGCTGGAGTGGATCTATGGGGCTGGAGTGGAATCTGTGGGGTAGAGAACGATCCATGGGGCTGGGAATGGGATCTATGGGTCAATCTATGGGGCTGGAGTGGAATCTCTGGGGCGGAGGAGAATCTGTGGGTCTGGGAATGGGATCTATGGGTCAATCTATGGGGCTGGAGTGGAATCTGTGGGGCGGAGGATCTGTGGGTCTGGGACTGGGATCTATGGGTCAATCTGTGGGGCTGGAGTGGAATCTGTGGGGTAGAGAAAGATCCATGGGGCTGGGAATGGAATCTGTGGGTCAATCTATGGGGCTGGAGTGGATCTATGGGGCTGGAGTGGAATCTATGGGGCAGAGAACGATCCATGGGGCTGGGCATGGGATCTATGGGGCTGGAGTGGAATCTGTGGGGCGGAGGAGGAGCCGTGGGGCTGGGAATGGGATCTATGGGTCAATCCATGGGGCTGGAGTGGAGCTGTGGGGCTGGCAGTGGAATCTATGGGGCAGAGAAAAATCCATGGGGCTGGGAATGGGATCTATGGGGCTGGAAGTGGAATCTATGGGTCAGGGAGAAATCTATGGGTCAGAAGTGATCAGTGGATCACATCCAGATCTATGGGGCAGAATTGATCCATGGGGCAGACCTGGATCTATGGGTCAAGCTCAGATCTATAGGACAGGCCTGGATCTATGGGGCAGGGACGGATCCATGGGTCACACTTGAATCCATGGGTCACACCCGGATCTATGGGGCAGACCCAGATCAATGGGTCACACCCGGATCTATAGGGCAGGGAGGGATCTATGGGTCAGATATGATCCATGGGTCACATCCGAATCTATGGGGCAGACTCGCATCTATGGGTCACACCCAGATCTATGGGGCAGAAATGGATCCGTGAGTCAGACCCGGATCTATGGGTCACACCCGGATCTATGGGGCAGACCCAGATCTATGGGTCAGGGACAGATCTATGGGTCACATTCAGATCTATGGGGCAGAACTCAATCTATGGGTAACACAGATCTATGGGTCAGAACTGATCTACGGGACAGATCCCAATCTATGGGGCAGGGACAGATCTACGGGTCACACTCAGATCTATGGGGCAGGGACAGATGTATGGGGCAGGCCCTGATCTATGGGTCACACCCGGATCTATGGGTCAGACCCAGATCTATGGGGCAGATCTGATCTATGGGGCAGAGTTGATCTATGGGTCACACCCGGATCTGTGGGGCGGATCCCAATCTATGGGTCACACCCAAATCTATGGGTCAGGGACAGATCTATGGGTCATACTCGGATCTATGGGTCAGACCCTGATCTATGGGGCAGAGCCCAATCTAAGGGTCACACCCAGATCTATGGGGCAGACCCGGACCTATGGGGCAGATCCCAAATCTATGGGGCAGAACTGATCTATGTGTCACACCCAGATCTATGGGGCAGAACTGATCAATGGGTCACACCCGAATCTATGGGGCAGGGATGGATCCATGAGTCACATCTGGATCTATGGGTCAGTACTGATCTATGGGGCAGGGACGGATCTATGGGTCACACCCGGATCTATGGGTCACACTCGGATCTATGGGTCAGACCCAAATCTATGGGGCAGATCCAGATCTATGGGTCAGACCCTGATCTATGGGGCAGACCCAAATCTATGAGGCAGAACTGATCTATGGGTCACACCCGAATCTATGGGGCAGAACTCAATCCATGGGTCAGACCCTGATCTATGGGGCAGAGCCCAATCTATGGGTCACACCTGGATCTATGGGTCACACCCAGATCTATGGGTCAGACCTTGATCTATGGGGCAGAGCCCAATCTATGGGTCAGATCCAGATCTATGGGTCACACTCAGATCTATGGGTCAGAACTGAACTATGGGGCAGGAAAAGATCTATGGGTCACACCCAAATCTATGGGGCAGGGATGGATCTATGGGGCAGGCCCTGATCTATGCGTCACACTCAGATCTATCGGTCAGAACTGATCTATGGGTCACACCCAAATCTATGGGTCACACTCAGATCTATGGGGCAGAACTGACCCATGGGTCACACTCGGATCTATGGGTCAGACCCTGATCTATGGGGCACACCCCAAATCTATGGGGCAGACTCAGATCTATGGGTCACACCCGGATCTATGGGTCACACCCAAATCTATGGGGCAGACCCTGATCTATGGGTCAGACCCAAATCTATGGGTCACATCCGGATCTATGGGGCAGACCCGGATCTATGGGTCACACCCAGATCTATGGGGCAGACCCAGATCTATGGGTCACACCTGGATCTATGGGTCAGACCCTGATCTATGGGTCACATCCAGATCTATGGGTCAGACCCTGATCTATGGGGCAGAACTGATCTATGGGGCACACCCCAATCTATGGGGCAGGGATGGATCTATGGGTCAGACCCAGATCTATGGGGCAGAACTGATCTATGGGTCACACCCGGATCTATGGGTCAGACCCAGATCTATGGGGCAGACCCAAATCTATGGGGCAGACCCAGATCTATGGGTCACATCCGGATCTATGGGGCAGACCCGGATCTATGGGTCACACCCAGATCTATGGGGCAGAGCCAGATCTATGGGTCACACCCAAATCTATGGGTCACACCCAAATCTATGGGGCAGGGATGGATCCATGGGTCACATCTGGATCTATGGGTCAGAACTGATCTATGGGTGACACCCAGATCTATGGGGCAGAATTGATCTATGGGTCAGACCCAGATCTATGGGGCAGACCCAGATCTATGGGGCAGAATTGATCTATGGGTCAGACCCAGATCTATGGGGCAGACCCGGATCTATAGGGCAGGGATGGATCTATGGGGCAGGGATGGATCTATGGGGCAGAACTGATCTATGGGTCACACCCGGATCTATGGGGCAGACCCAGCTCTATGGGTCGCACCCGGATCTATGGGGCAGAACTGATCTATGGGGCAGACCCTGATCTATGGGGCAGACTCGGATCTATGGGTCACACCCAAATCTATGGGGCACACCCTGATCTATGGGTCAGACCCAGATCTATGGGGCAGAACTGATCTATGGGTCACACCCAGATCTATGGGTCACACTCGGATCTATGGGGCAGACCCGGATCTATGGGTCAGAACTGATCTATGGGGCAGACCCAGATCTATGGGTCACACCCTCCCCTCCCCTCCCCCCCAGCACAGTGGGCGTGGCCACACCACACGTCAATCATTTATTGCCGGCCGTGTCCCGCCCCTCCCCCTCCTCCTGCCCCTCCCCCTCCCCCCCGAGGCCCCTCCCCCTCCCCCTCCCCCTCCGTCGTCGTCGTCGTCGTCGTCGTCGCGATAATCCCAGAGCCGGACGGTGCCGTCCCACTGCGGGGGAGGGGCCACGTCAGGCCACGCCCCCTTCCGGGTCAGGCCACGCCCACTCATTTAAATATGCAAATTGAGCCAAGCCACGCCCCCTTCTGGGTCAGACCACGCCCCTCCCCTTTAGAAACCCCGCCCATTCATTTAAATATGCAAATTGAGCCAAGCCACGCCCTTTCCGGGTCAGGCCACGCCCCTTCCCTTTATAAACCCCGCCCCCTTTAGCCCCTCACACTCATTTAAATATGCAAATTGAGCCAAGCCACGCCCACTTCCCATTTAACCCCCTTAAATCCCTCCTACTCATTTAAATATGCAAATTGAGCTAAGCCCCACCCACTTCTCATCTAAGCCCCCTTTAGCCCCTCCCACCCATTTAAATATGCAAATTAAGCTAAGCCACGCCCACCTCTATTTTAAATCCTTGCCCTTTAAGCCCTGCCCTTTAAGCCCATCCCACTCATTTAAATATGCAAATTAAGCTTATCCACGCCCACTTCCTCATCTAAGCCCTTCTCCTTTAGCCCCTCCCACTCATTTAAATATGCAAATGTAGCCAAGCCAAGCCCACTTCCGGTTTGACCCCAATTCCCGCCATTTTTAAAGCCCCGCCCCCTTTGGATTTCCCACAATTTTTAAAGCCCCGCCCCCTTTGGATTTCCCGCCATTTTTGAAGCCCCGCCCCCTTTGGTTTTCCCGCCATTTTGAAGCCCCGCCCCCTTTGGTTTCCCCGCCATTTTAAGCCCCGCCCCCTTTTGTTTTCCCGCCATTTTGAAGCCCCGCCCCCTTTGGTTTCCCCGCCATTTTAAGCCCCGCCCCCTTTTGTTTTCCCGCCATTTTGAAGCCCCGCCCCCTTTGGTTTTCCCGCCATTTTGAAGCCCCGCCCCCTTTTTGAAGCCCCGCCCACCGAAGCGCTGGCGAGCCACGCCCCCTCGGGGCTCCAGCTGACGTCACGCACGCAGGCGCTGTGATTGGTCAGGCGGCGCAGGGCCCGCCCACTGGTGACGTCATAGACTGAGGGGGGGAAAAAGGGGCGGGGCCAAAGGTCCCAGTTTAAACCAGTTCAAACCAGTAAAGCCCCAAAAACGCCGTTTTTAACCCGTTTTTAACCATTTTTAACCGGGTTTTTTTCCTCCCAGTATAAACCAGTATAAACCAGTAACCCCACCCCATTTCCCGCCATTTTCCGCCATCTTGTTTCCCATTTTCCGCCATTTTGTTTCCACATTTTTCCCCCATTTTTCCCCGTTTTCTCCCCATTTCCCCCTCCCAGTACAAACCAGTATAAACCAGTAACCCCAACCCCCATTTCCCGCCATTTTCCGCCATCTTGTTTCCCATTTTCCGCCATCTTGTTTCCACATTTTTCCCCCATTTTTTCCCGTTTTTCCCCCGTTTCTCCCCATTTCTCCCCCTCCCAGTCCCTCCCAGTACAAACCAGTATAAACCAGTAACCCCAACCCCCATTTCCCGCCATTTTCCGCCATCTTGTTTCCATTTCCTGCCATTTTGTTTCCCCATTTTTTTCCATTTTTTCACATTTTCTCCCCATTTCTCCCCTCCCAGTCCCCTCCCAGTATAAACCAGTACAAACCAGTAACCCCAAAGCCCCATTTCCGCCATTTTGTCCCCATTTTCCGCCATCTTGTTTCCGTTTCCCGCCATTTTGTTTCCCCATTTTTTCCCGTTTTTTCCCATTTTCTCCCCATTTCTCCCCCTCCCAGTCCCTCCCAGTACAAACCAGTATAAACCAGTAACCCCAAACCCCCATTTCCCGCCATTTTCCGCCATCTTGTTTCCATTTTCCGCCATTTTGTTTCCATTTTCCGCCATTTTGTTTCCCCATTTTTTCCCATTTTTTCCCCATTTCTCCCCTCCCAGTCCCTCCCAGTATAAACCAGTAACCCCACCCCCCATTTCCGCCATTTTCCGCCATCTTGTTTCCCATTTTCCGCCATTTTGTTTTTCCATTTTTTCCCCATTTTTTCCCATTTTTTCCCATTTTCTCCCCATTTCTCCCCCTCCCAGTCCCCTCCCAGTATAAACCAGGCCAAACCAGTAACCCCAACCCCCATTTCCCGCCATTTTCCGCCATCTTGTTTCCCATTTTCCGCCATCTTGTTTCCCCATTTTTTCCCCAGTTTTTCCCATTTTTTTCCCATTTTTTCCCATTTTCTCCCCATTTCTCCCCTCCCAGTCCCCTCCCAGTATAAACCAGTATAAACCAGTAACCCCAAACCCCCATTTCCGCCATTTTGTCCCCATTTTCCGCCATCTTGTTTCCGTTTTTAACCCTTTTTTCCGCCATTTTTTCACCGTTTTTTCCCGTTTTTTCCCCATTTCCCCCCTCCCAGTATAAACCAGTATAAACCAGTATAACCCAGTTTACCCAGCACGGCTCCCTCGGCGCTCCCGGCCGCCAGGGCGGGGGCGAATCCGGGCGGGGCCAGGCGGCAGCGCAGGAGCGTGTGCAGCACCACGTGACCGCGGAACGTCAGCAGCGACGCGTCGCCCGGAAGGGGCGTGGCCCGGCGGGCTGGAGGGGGCGGGGACAGAGCTCAGGAGGGGTTGGAAGCAAAATTGGAGGAAATTGACCCAAAATTGAGTGAAATTGAGCCAAAATTGAGCAAAATCGACCCAAAATTGAGCAAAATTGAATAAAATTGACCCAAAATTGAGCAAAATTGACCCAAAATTGAGCAAAATTGAATCAAATTGACCCAAAATAGACTCAAATTGACCCAAAATTGAGCAAAATGGACCCAAATTTACCCAAAACTGACACAAATTGACCCAAATTGACCCAAATTGACCCAAAATTGAGCAAAATTGAGTGAAATTGACCCAAAATTGACTCAAATTGAGCAAAATTGACCCAAATTTGACCAAAATTGACCCAAAATTGAGCAAAATTCAACCAAAATTGAGAGAAACTCAAAACTGAGCAAAATGAACCCAAATTGAGTGAAATTGACTCAAATTGACCCAAAATTGACCCAAATTGACCCGAATTCACCCAAAATTGATCCAAATTCACCCAAAGTTGACCCAAATTGACCCAAAATTGAGCAAAATTGACCCAAAATTGAGCAAAAAGGACCCAAATTTACCCAAAATTGACTCAAATTGACCCAAATTGACCCAAATTTGACCCAAAATTGACCCAAAATTGAGCAAAATTGACCCAAAATTGAGCAAAATTGACCCAAATTCACCCAAATTGAGAAAAACTCAAAATTGAGCAAAATGAACCCAAATTGAGCGAAATTGACCCAAAATTGAACAAAATGGACCTAAATTTACCCAAAATCGACTCAAATTGAGCAAAATTAACCCAAATTTACCCAAAATTGACCCAAATTCACCCATAGTTGACCGAAATTGACCCAAAATTCACCCAAATCGAGAAAAACTCAAAATTGAGCAAAATGAACCCAAATTGAGCGAAATTGACCCAAATTGACCCAAAATTGAGCAAAATTGACTCAAATTAACCCAAAATTGACTCAAATTGACCCAAATTGTCCCAAAATTTACCCAAAACTGAGCAAAATTCAACCAAAATAGAGAGAAACTCAAAATTGAGCAAAATGAACCCAAATTGAGTCAAATTGACCCAAAATTGACCAAAATTCACCAAAATTGAGCGGAATTGACGCAAATTTACCCAAAATTGAGCAAAATCCAACCAAAATTGAGAAAAATTAACCCAAATTTACCCAAACTTGACTCAAATTGACCCAAATTTGACCCAAAATTGACCCAAAATTGAGCAAAATTCAACCAAAATTGAGAGAAATTGACCCAAATTGACTCAAATTGACCCAAATTGACCCAAATTGACTCAAACTGACCCAAATTTGACCCAAAATTGAGCAAAATTCACCCAAAATTGACCCAAAATGAACCAAAATTGACTCAAATTGACAAAATTCACCCAAAATTGACCCAAATTGACCCCAAATTGACCAAAATTGATCAAAATTGACCCAAAATTGGCCAAAATTGACCAAAATTGAGAGAAATTCACCCAAAATTCACCCAAATTGAGAGACTCAAAATTGAGCAAAATTAACCCAAATTGACCCAAAATTGAGCAAAATTCACCCAAAATTTACCCCAAATTGAGTGAAATTGACTCAAATTGAGAAATTCAACCAAAATTGATCAAAATTGACCCAAAATTGACCCAAATTGACTCAAATTGACTCAAATTGAGCAAAATGGACCCAAATTGAGAAAAATTCACTCAAAATAGACCCAAAATTGAATGAAATTGACTCAAAATGGCCCAAAATTGCGGGAAATTCACCCAAAATCACCCAAAATTGAGAAAAACTCAAAATTGAGGAAAATTGACCCAAAATTCACCCAAAATTGACCAAAATTGAGCAAAATTCACCCAAAATTGAGAAAAATTCAAAATTGACCCAAAATTGACCCAAATTGACCCAAAATGACCCAAAATTCACCCAAAATTGACCCAAATCAGCCCAAAATCCACTTCCAGCGTCTCCCAGTATAAACCAGTATAAACCAGTAACCCCAACCCCCATTTCCCGCCATTTTCCGCCATTTTGTTTCCATTTTCCGCCATTTTGTTTTCCCATTTTTTCACCGTTTTTCCCCATTTTTTCCCATTTTCTCCCCATTTTTCCCCCTCCCAGTCCCTCCCAGTATAAACCAGTATAAACCAGTAAC
Organism: Poecile atricapillus; assembly: GCF_030490865.1. Lineage (NCBI taxonomy): Eukaryota > Metazoa > Chordata > Aves > Passeriformes > Paridae > Poecile > Poecile atricapillus. The sequence goes on from NC_081267.1 coordinate 416,569, forward strand.
CCCAACCCCCATTTCCGCCATTTTGTCCCCATTTTCCGCCATTTTGTTTCCCCATTTTTAACATTTTTTCCCATTTTTTCACCGTTTTTTCACCATTTCTCCCCATTTTCCCCCTCCCAGTCCCCTCCCAGTATAAACCAGTACAAACCAGTAACCCCAACCCCCATTTCCGCCATTTTGTTTCCATTTTTAACCCTTTTTTCCCCATTTTTTCACCGTTTTTTCCCGACTTTCCCCCGTTTCTCCCCATTTCTCCCCCTCCCAGTCCCCTCCCAGTATAAACCAGTATAAACCAGTCACCGTTCCGGGGCGCTCTCTGCCACCGGTAGTCCCAGCTCTGCCGCGCCACCGCTCTCCGCGCCGCCGCCAGCGCCGCCGCGCCCGAGGGGCGCCGCAAATCCCAGAGCTTGGCCGACTGGTCCTTGGAGTTGGAGACCACGTAACGGCCGTCCCCCTGCCAGTAAAAACCAGTATAAACCAGTATAAACCAGTATAAACCAGTTTGACATTTTTCCCCATTTTTTCCCCATTTTTTTCCCATTTTTTTTTGCATTTTTTCCCATTTTTTTCCCATTTTTTTCCCAATTTTTCCAAATTTTTCCCCATTTTCAGCCCTCCCAGTTTGGTCTCCCGGCACCACTCAAGGAGGAAATCCCAGTTCAAACCAGTTCAAACCAGTATAAACCAGTATAAACCAGTTTGACATTTTTCCCATTTTTTTCGGATTTTTTTTTGCATTTTTTTTTGCATTTTTTTGGATTTTTTTCCCATTTTTTTCCCATTTTTTTCCCATTTTTCCCCATTTTCAGCCCTCCCAGTTTGGTCTCCTGGCACAACTCATGGAGGAAATCCCAGTTCAAACCAGTTCAAACCAGTATAAACCAGTATAAACCAGTTTGACTTTTTTCCCCATTTTTTTCGGATTTTTTTTGGATTTTTTTTTGATTTTTTTTTGGATTTTTTTGGATTTTTTTTGCATTTTTTTGGATTTTTTCCCGATTTTTCCCCATTTTCAGCCCTCCCAGTTTGGTCTCCTGGCACCACTCAAGGAGGAAATCCCAGTTCAAACCAGTATAAACCAGTATAAACCAGTTTGACATTTTTCCCCATTTTTTTTGGATTTTTTTGGATTTTTTTAAGATTTTTTTTGCATTTTTTTTTACATTTTTTTCCCATTTTTTCCCATTTTTCCCCATTTTCAGCCCTCCCAGTTTGGTCTCCTGGCACAATTCATGGAGGAAATCCCAGTTCAAACCAGTTCAAACCAGTATAAACCAGTTTGACATTTTCCCCCCTTTTTTCCCTTTTTTTTTTGCATTTTTTTCCAATTTTTTTTCCATTTTTTATTGATTTTTTTCCCATTTTTAACCCTTTTTTCCCCATTTTTTCCCCATTTCCCCCATTTTTAACCCTTTTTTCCCATTTTTTCCCCATTTTTTCCCCATTTCCCCCCATTTTTTCCCCCTCCCAGTCCCTCCCAGTATAAACCAGTATAAACCAGTAACCCCAAACCCCATTTCCCCCATTTTTTCCCCATTTCCCCCATTTTTAACCCTTTTTTCCCATTTTTTCCCCATTTTTCCCCCTCCCAGTCCCTCCCAGTATAAACCAGTATAAACCAGTACAAACCAGTAACCCCAAACTCCCATTTCCCCATTTCCCCCAATTTTTAACTCTTTTTTAACCCATTTTTAACCATTTTTTCCCATTTTTTCACCATTTTTCCCCATTTTTCCCCCTCCTAGTCTCTCCCAGTATAAACCAGTACAAACCAGTAAAAACCAGTAATCCCAAACCCCATTTCCCCCATTTTTTCCCCATTTTCCGCCATTTTGTCCCCATTTTTTCCCCGATTTCCGCCATTTTTTCACCGTTTTTCCCCATTTTTCCCCCTCCCAGTCCCTCCCAGTATAAACCAGTATAAACCAGTATAAACCAGTAACCCCAAACCCCATTTCCCACCATTTTCCCCCATTTTTAACCCTTTCTTTGCCATTTTTCACACATTTTTTCCCATTTTTTCACCATTTTTCCCCTCCCAGTACAAACCAGTACAAACCAGTACAAACCAGTAACCCAAATCCCCCTTTCCCCCATTTTTCCCCATTTTCCCCCATTTTTAACCCATTTTTCCCCATTTTCCCCCATTTTTTCCCCCTTTCTCCCAATTTTTCCCCTCCCAGTCCCTCCCAGTATAAACCAGTATAAACCAGTAACCCCAAACCCCATTTCCCACCATTTTCCCCCATTTTTAACCCTTTCTTTGCCACTTTTTCCCCATTTTTTCCCCATTTCTCCCCATTTTTCCCCTCCCAGTATAAACCAGTACAAACCAGTAACCCCAAACCCCCATTTCCCCCATTTTTTCCCCATTTCCCCCATTTTTAACCCTTTCTTTACCATTTTTCACACATTTTTTCCCATTTTTTCAACATTTTTCCCCTCCCAGTCCCTCCCAATATAAACCAGTATAAACCAGTATAAACCAGTAACCCCAAACCCCATTTCCGCCATTTTGTCTCCATTTTCCGCCATTTTGTCCCCATTTTTTCCCCGATTTCCGCCATTTTTTCACCGTTTCCCCCTATTTTTTCACCCTCCCAGTCTCTCCCAGTATAAACCAGTATAAACCAGTAACCCCAAACCCCATTTCCCCCATTTTTAACCCTTTCTTCCCCATTTTTAACCCTTTTTTCCCATTTTTTCACCATTTCTCCCCATTTTTCCCCTCCCAGTATAAACCAGTATAAACCAGTAACCCCAAACCCCATTTCCCCCATTTTTCCCCATTTTTAACCCATTTTTAACCCTTTCTTTGCCATTTTTCCCCCATTTTTCCACCATTTCCCCCCATTTTTTCACCCTCCCAGTCCCTCCCAGTATAAACCAGTATAAACCAGTATAAACCAGTACAAACCAGTAACCCCAAACCCCATTTCCCCCATTTTTTCCCCATTTTTAACCCATTTTTAACCCTTTCTTTGCCATTTTTCCCCCATTTTTCCACCATTTCCCCCCATTTTTTCACCCTCCCAGTCCCTCCCAGTATAAACCAGTATAAACCAGTAACCCCAAACCCCATTTCCCCCATTTTTAACCCTTTCTTCCCCATTTTTAACCCTTTCTTTGCCAATTTTCCCCCATTTTTCCACCGTTTTTTCCCGTTTTTTCACCCTCCCAGTCCCTCCCAGTCCAAACCAGTATAAACCAGTAACCCCACCCTGGCGTGGAGGAAGGTCAGCCCGTCGCGGTGTCCGGCCAGAGTGACCGCCGGCCCCTCGGGCAGGCAGCGCCGGTCCCAGGCCCGCGCCACGCCGTCGTCGCCGCCCGACAGCAGCAGCTGGCCCGAGGCGTCGGCCACGGCCACCGCGTTGACGTCGTCCTCGTGGGCGGGGACCTGCGGGGGGAAAGGGACTGGTTTGTACTGGTTTATACTGGGAGGGGACTGGGAGGGGGAAAAATGGGGAGAAATGGGGAAAAAATGGCGGAAATCGGGGAAAAAATGGGGACAAGATGGCGGAAATGGAAACAAAATGGCGGAAATGGGGACAAAATGGCGGAAATGGGGGTTTGGGGTTACTGGTTTATACTGGTTTATACTGGGAGGGACGGGGAGGGGAAAAATGGGGAAAAAATGGTGAAAAAATGGAAATAAAAAATGGTGAAGAAATGGGGACAAAATGGTGGAAATGGAAACAAAATGGCGGAAATTGGCGGGAAATGGGGTTTGGGGTTACTGGTTTGTTCTGGTTTATACTGGGAGGGACTGGGAGGGACTGGGAGGGGGAAAATGGGGAAAAAATGGTGAAAAAATGGAAATAAAAAATGGTGAAAAAATGGGGAAAAAATGGTGGAAAACGGCGAGAAATGGGGTTTGGGGTTACTGGTTTATACTGGTTTGTACTGGTTTATACTGGGAGGGACTGGGAGGGGGAAAAATGGGGAGAAAGGGGGAAAATGGCGGAAAAAGGGTTAAAAATGGGGACAAAATGGCGGAAAATGGAAACAAAATGGCGGAAATGGGGGTTTGGGGTTACTGGTTTGTACTGGTTTGTACTGGTTTATACTGGGAGGGGGAAATGGGGAAAAACCGGGGAAAAACGGTGAAAAAACGGCAGAAAAAGGGTTAAAAATGGGGACAAAATGGCGAAAAATGGAAACAAAATGGCGGAAAATGGGGAAAAAATGGCGGAAATGGGGGTTGGGGGTTACTGGTTTGTACTGGTTTGTACTGGGAGGGGGAAAATGGGGAAAAAATGGAGAAAAAATGGAAATAAAAAATGGTGAAGAAATGGGGACAAAATGGCGGAAAATGGAAACAAAATGGCGGAAATTGGCGGGAAATGGGGGTTGGGGTTACTGGTTTATACTGGTTTATACTGGGAGAAGGGAAATGGGAGGATATGGGGAAAAACGGTGAAAAAACTGTGAAAAAATGGGGAAAAAATGGGAAAAAAAGGGAAAAAAAGGGAAAAAATGGCACAAACTGATCCAAACTGGTTTATACTGGTTTGAACTGGTTTGAACTGGTTTGAACTGGTTTGAACTGGTTTAGACTGGGATTTCTTTCCTGAGCAGTGTTGGGAGATCAAACTGGGATGAACTGGGAGCACTGGGAATGGGAAAAAATGGGAAAAAATGGGAAAAAATGGGAAAAAATGGGGAAAAATGGCTCAAACTGGTCCAAACTGGTTTATATTGGTTTGAACTGGTTTGAACTGGTTTAGACTGGGATTTCCTCCCTGGGCTGTGCCGGGAGATCAAACTGGGATGAACTGGGAGCACTGGGAATGGGAAAAAATGGGAAAAAATGGGAAAAAATGGGAAAAAATGGGAAAAAATGGGAAAAAATGGGAAAAAATGGCACAAACCGGTCCAAACTGGTCCAAACTGGTTTATACTGGTTTGAACTGGTTTGGACTGGTTTAAACTGGGATTTCCTCCCTGAGCTGTGTTGGGAGATCAAACTGGGATGAACTGGGAGCACTGGGAATGGGAAAAAATGGGAAAAAAAGGGAAAAAAAGGGAAAAAATGGGAAAAAACGGGAAAAAATGGCTCAAACTGGTCCAAACCGGTTTATACTGGTTTGAACTGGTTTGGACTGGTTTGAACCGCTCTCACCCTCAGGACGCGCTCCTGCGCCTGCCGGTCGTAGACGTAGAGGCAGCCGTCGTTGGCCCCGCCCACCACGTCCCGCCCGTCCGGCCCGACAGCCAATGAGAAGACGGCGAAGCGGCGTTCTTCCGGTCTGGGGAGGGGGCGGGGCTTGGTGAGGGGCGGGGACACGCCCACTTTGCCATATTTGGTTATAACGGGGTTTAAGCCACGCCCACTTTGCCATATTTGGTCATAAGGGTGGTTAAGCCACGCCCACTTTGCCATATTTGGTTATAAGGGGGTTTAAGCCACGCCCACTTTGCCATATTTGGTTATAAGGGGGATTAAGCCACGCCCACTTTTCCATATTTGGTCATGAGGGGTTTAAGCCACGCCCACTTTGCCATATTTGGTTATAAGGGGGGTTAAGCCACGCCCACTTTGCCATATTTGGTTATAAGGGGGTTTAAGCCACACCCATTTCTCCATATTTAAGTTTAATGGGGCTTAAGCCACGCCCACTTTGCCATATTTGGTTATAAGGGGGTTTAAGCCACGCCCACTTTGCCATATTTGGTTGTAAGGGGGATTAAGCCACGCCCACTTTGCCATATTTGGTTATAATAAAGTTTAGGCCACGCCCACTTTGCCATATTTGGTTATAAGAAGGTTTAAGCCACGCCCACTTTGCCATATTTGGTCATAAGGGGGATTAAGCCACGCCCACTTTGCCATATTTGGGTCTAAGGGGGTTTAAGCCACGCCCACTTTGCCATATTTGGTTGTAACGGGGTTTAAGCCACGCCCACTTTGCCATATTTGGTCATAAGGGGGGTTTAAGCCACGCCCACTTTGCCATATTTGGCTAAAAGGTGGTTTAAGCCACGCCCACTTTGCCATATTTGGTCATAAGGGGGGTTAAGCCACGCCCACTTTGCCATATCTGGTTATAAGGGGGATTTAAGCCACGCCCACTTTCCCATATTTGGGACTAAGGGGGTTTAAGCCACGCCCACTTTGCCATATTTGGATATAACGGGGTTTAAGCCACGCCCACTTTGCCATATTTGGTCATAACGGGGTTTAAGCCACACCCACGTTGCCATATTTGGTCATAAGGGGGTTTAAGCCACGCCCACTTTGCCTTTTATGGTCATAATGGGGTTTAAGCCACGCCCACTTTGCCATATTTGGTCATAAGGGGGTTTAAGCCACGCCCACTTTGCCATATTTGGTTATAACGGGGTTTAAGCCACGCCCACTTTGCCATATTTGGTCATAAGGGGGTTTAAGCCACGCCCACTTTGCCATATTTGGTCATAAGGGGGTTTAAGCCACGCCCACTTTGCCATATTTGGTTGTAACGGGGTTTAAGCCACGCCCACTTTGCCATATTTGGTCATAAGGGGGTTTAAGCCACGCCCACTTTGCCTTTTATGGTTATAATAAAGTTTAAGCCACGCCCACTTTGCCATATTTGGTTATAAGGGGGATTAAGCCACGCCCACTTTGCCTTATATGGATATAAGGGGGATTAAGCCACGCCCACTTTGCCATATTTGGTTGTAACGGGGTTTAAGCCACGCCCACTTTGCCATATTTGGTCATAAGGGGGGTTTAAGCCACGCCCACTTTGCCATATTTGGTTATAACGGGGTTTAAGCCACGCCCACTTTGCCATATTTGGTTATAAGGGGGTTTAAGCCACGCCCACTTTGCCATATTTGGTCATAACGGGGGTTAAGCCACGCCCACTTTGCCATATTTGGTTATAAGGGGGTTTAAGCCACGCCCCCTTTGCCATATTTGGTCATAACGGGGTTTAAGCCACGCCCACTTTGCCATATTTGGTTATAATGGGGTTTAAGCCACGCCCATTTCCCCATATAAGGTTATAATGGGGTTTAAGCCACGCCCACTTTGCCATATTTGGGTCTAATGGGGCTTAAGCCACGCCCACTTTGCCATATTTGGTTATAAGGGGGTTTAAGCCACGCCCACTTTGCCATATTTGGTCATAAGGGGGTTTAAGCCACACCCACTTTGCCTTTTATGGTCATAACAGGGTTTAAGCCACGCCCACAAATTTTAATCCCGCCCCAATCTGAGCCACACCCCCAATATGCAAATTAGGCCCCAAACACAGTAAAAATGCAAATGAGGAGGAGAACCACGCCCCATAATATGCAAATTAGCCATAAGCCACGCCCCCTTTATGAAGCCCAACACAGAGCCTTACGGGAAACAAAGCCACGCCCCCAAATATGCAAATTAGAGCCTTAATTATCAAATGACGCCCCAAATATGCAAATAAGATTCCGAACCACTCCCAAAAATGCAAATTAGGAGCAAAACCACGCCATTAAAATGCAAATTAACTACAAGCCACACCCACAAGCACAATCCGGATAAAAGCCACGCCCCCGAATATGCAAATTAGAGCCCAAACACAATAAAAATGCAAATTAGGCGCAGAACCATGCCCATAATATGCAAATTAACCACAAGCCACGCCCCAAAGTATGCAAATTAGAGCCTTAAACCCCAAGCCACGCCCCCAAATATGCAAATTAGAGCCTTAAACCTCCAGACCACGCCCCCAAATATGCAAATTAGAGCCTTAACCCCCCCAAGCCACGCCCCAAATATGCAAATTAGAGCCTTAAGTCTCAAACCACGCCCCCAAAAATGCAAAACAGAGCCAAAACCCCAAACCACGCCCCCAAATATGCAAATCAGAGCCTTAAACATCCCTAGCCACGCCCCAAACATGCAAACTAGAGCCTAATAACCCAGACCACGCCCCCAAATATGCAAATTAGAGCCTTAAACCCCAAACCACGCCCCCAAATATGCAAATAAGAGCCTTAACCCAAAGCCACGCCCCCAAATATTCAAATTAGAGCCTTAAACCCAAAGCCACGCCCCAAATATGCAAATTAGAGCTTTGACCCCTAAACCACGCCCCCAAATATGCAAATTAGCGCCTTAAACCCCCCCAAGCCACGCCCCCAAATATGCAAATTATGCAAATGATGCAAATCCCACCTGAGCTCCAGGGCCGTGTGGGCGTCGCCGTCGCCGTCGAGGTCAAAGACGTGAACTGGGGAAAGGGGGCGGGGCCAGGTCAGTCCAGACCAGTATGGACCAGTATAAACCAGTATAGACCAGTATAGACCAGTATAAACCAGCATAAACCAGTATAAACCAGTCCAGACCAGTATAAACCAGTATAGACCAGTATAAACCAGTATAAACCAGTATAAACCAGTCCAGACCAGTATAAACCAGTATAGACCAGTATAAACCAGTATAGACCAGTATAGACCAGTATAAACCAGTATAGACCAGTATAAACCAGTATGGACCAGTATAAACCAGTATAAACCAGTATAAACCAGTATAAACCAGTATAGACCAGTATAAACCAGTATAGACCAGTATAGACCAGTATAGACCAGTATGGACCAGTATAAACCAGTAACCCCCATTTCCGCCATTTTGTTTCCATTTCCCACCATTTTGTTACCAATTTTTTCCCATTTTTTCCCGTTTTTCCCCCATTTTCCCCCCTCCCAGTCCCTCCCAGTATAAACCAGTATAAACCAGTATAAACCATTAACCCCAACCCCCATTTCCCGCCATTTTGTCCCCATTTTCCGCCATCTTGTTTCCCCATTTTTAACTCTTTTTTCCCCATTTTTTCCCCGTTTTTTCCCATTTTTTCACCATTTCTCCCCCTCCCAGTCCCCTCCCAGTCCCTCCCAGTATAAACCAGTACAAACCAGTAACCCCAACCCCCATTTCCCGCCATCTTGTTCCCATTGTCCGCCATTTTGTTTCCGTTTCCCGCCATTTTGTTTCCCCATTTTTTCCCATTTTTTCCCCATTTCTCCCCCTCCCAGTCCCCTCCCAGTATAAACCAGTACAAACCAGTACAAACCAGTACAAACCAGTAACCCTAAACCCCATTTCCCCCATTTTTAACCCTTTCTTTCCCATTTTTAACCCTTTCTTTGCCATATTTTCCCCATTTTTTCCCCGTTTTTTCCCCATTTCTCCCCATTTCTCCCCCTCCCAGTATAAACCAGTATAAACCAGTAACCCCAAACCCCCATTTCCGCCATTTTTAACCCTTTCTTTGCCATATTTTCGCCATTTTTTCACCGTTTTTTCCCGTTTTTTCCCCATTTTTTCCCGTTTTCTCCCCATTTCTCCCCCTCCCAGTCCCTCCCAGTCCCCTCCCAGTCCAAACCAGTATAACCCAGTTACCGGCCGAGGCCCAGGAGCAGTAGAGCGCCTGCCGGCCGTCGGGGCTGAAGGCCACGTCCAGGATGCTCCAGCCCACCTGGCGCCCCCTGCTGGCCCGGAGGAGCCGCAGCCCCTCCCCCGACACCTCGAACAGACGCAGGGTGTGGTCTGGGGGGGGGAGGGGAGGGGAAATTTGGGTGAAATTCGGGGGATTTTGGGAAAATTCGGGGATTTTGGGGAATTTTTGGGGAATTTTTGAGGAAAATTCAGGGATTTTTGGGTGGAATTTGGGAATTTTGGGGTGAAAATCGGGGAAAAAAATTGGGATTTTTTGGGTGGAATTTGGGAATTTTGGGGGGAATTGGGTGAAATTCAGGGGATTTTGGGAAATGCGGGGATTTTTGGGGGGTTTTGGGGGGATTTGAGTGAAATTCAGAGGATTTTGGGAAAATTCGGGAATTTTGGGAATTTTTGGGAATTTTTGAGGAAAATTCAGGGATTTTTGGGGGGAATTTGGGGAATTTTTGGGAATTTTTGGGGAAATTCGGGATTTTTTGAGAATTTTTGAGAAAATTTGGGTGAAATTTGGGGATTTTGGGGGGATTTTGGGAAAATTCGGGGATTTTGGGGGGATTTGGGTGAAAATTGGGGAAAAAATTGGGATTTTGTGGGAAAATTTGAATTTTTAAGACTTCTTGGGGATTTGGGTGAAATTTGGGAGATTTTGGGAAAATTCGGGGATTTTGGGGGTTTTGGGTGAAATTCGGGGATTTTTGGGAATTTTTGGGAATTTTCGAGGAAAATTCGGGGAGTTTTGGGGGGGATTTTTGGGAATTCTTGGGAATTTTTGGGGGAATTTGGGTGAAATTCGAGGGATTTTGGGAAAATTCGGGGATTTTTGGGTGAAAATTGGGGAAAAAAATTGGGATTTTTTTGGGTGAAATTTGGGGATTTTTGGGAATTTTTGGGCATTTTTGAGGAAAATTTGGGGATTTTTGGGGGGAATATGGGGAATTTTTGGGAATTTTTGGGGAATTTGGGTGAAATTCAGGGGATTTTGGGAAAATTCGGGGATTTTTGGGGGTTTTGGGTGAAATTTGGGAATTTTTGGGAATTTTTGGGAATTTTCGAGGGAAATTCGGGGATTTTTGGGGGGAATTTGGGGATTTTGGGGAATTTTTGGGGGGATTTGGGTGAAATTTGGGGGATTTTGGGAAAATTAGGGGATTTTGGGGGCATTTGGGTGAAAATTGGGGAAAAAATTGGGATTTTTGGGGAAAATTTGGGGAATTTTTGAGAATTTTTGGGGATTTGTGTGAAATTTGGGTATTTTGGGAATTTTTGGGTGATAATTTGGGAAAAATTCAGGATTTTTGGGGGATTTTAGGGTGAAATTTGGGGATTTTTGGGAATTTTGGGGAATTTTTGGGGGAATTTGGGTGAAATTCGGGAATTTTTGTGAATTTTTGGGTGAAAATTGGGGAAAAATTTGGGATTTTGGGGGGATTTGGGTGAAATTCGGGGGATTTTGGGAAAATTCGGGGATTTTTGGGTGAAATTTGGGAATTTTTGGGTGAAAATCGGGGAAAAAAATTGGGATTTTTGGGTGGAATTTGGGGAATTTTTGGGAATTTTCGAGGAAAATTCAGGGATTTTTGGGGGGAATTTGGGGAATTTTTGGGGAATTTTTGGGGGAATTTGGGTGAAATTCGGGGGATTTGGGAAAATTCGGGGATTTTGGGGTGATTTGGGTGAAAATCGGGGAAAAATTTGGGATTTTTTTAGGTGAAATTTGGGAATTTTGGGGGGAATTGGGTGAAATTCGGGATATTTTGGGAAAATGCGGGGATTTTTGGGGGGTTTTGGGGGGATTTGAGTGAAATTCGGAGGATTTTGGGAAAATTCGGGGATTTTGGGGAGTTTTTGGGGAATTTTTGAGGAAAATTTGGGGATTTTTGGGGGGAATTTGGGGAATTTTTGGGAATTTTTGGGGAATTTGGGTGAAATTCAGGGGATTTTGGGAAAATTCGGGGATTTTTGGGGGTTTTGGGTGAAATTTGGGAATTTTTTAGAATTTTTGGGGATTTTCGAGGAAAATTCAGAGATTTTTGGGGGGAATTTGGGGAATTCTTGGGAATTTTTGGGGAATTTGGGTGAAATTCGGGGGATTTTGGGAAAATTCGGGGATTTTGGGTGAAATTTGGGGATTTTTGGGTGAAAATCGGGGAAAAAAATTGGGATTTTTTGGGTGGAATTTGGGGATTTTTGGGGATTTTTGGGGGGAATTGGGGAAATTCGAGGGATTTTGGGAAAATTCGGGGATTTTGGGGGGATTTGGGTGAAAATTGGGGAAAAAATTGGGATTTTTGGGGAAAATTTGGGGAATTTTTGAGAATTTTTGGGGATTTGGGTGAAATTTGGGAGATATTGGGAAAAATTTGGGGATTTTTGGGTATTTTTGAGGGGATTTGGGTGAAATTTGGGGATTTTGGGGGGAATTTGGGTGAAATTCAGGGGATTTTGGGAATTTTTGGGAAAAATTCGGGATTTTAGGGAAAAATTTGGGAATTTTTGGGAATTTTTGGGGATTTGGGTGAAATTTGTGGATTTTGGGGGAAATTTGGGGAATTTTTGGGGAAATTTGGGGATTTTTGGGAATTTCTGGGAATTTTTGGGTGAAAATTGGGGAAAAATTTGGGATTTTGGGGGGATTTGGGTGAAATTTGAGGGATTTTGGGAAAATTCGGGGATTTTTGGGTGAAATTTGGGAATTTTTGGGTAAAAATCGGGGAAAAAAATTGGGATTTTTTGGGGAAATTTTGGGGAATTTTTGGGAATTTTTGGGAATTTTTGAGGAAAATTCGGGGATTTTTGGGGGGAATTTGGCAAATTTTTGGGAATTTTTGGGGGAATTTGGGTGAAATTCGGGGGATTTTGGGAAAAATTCGGGAATTTTTGGGTTTTTTGGGTGAAATTTGGGAATTTTTGAGAATTTTTGGGAATTTTCGAGGAAAATTCAGGGATTTTTGGGGGGAATTTGGGGAATTTTTGGGAATTTTGGGGGAATTTGGGGGATTTTGGGAAAATTTGGGAATATTTGGGAATTTTTTGGGATTTGGGTGAAATTTGGGGATTTTGGGGGAAATTTGGGGAATTTTTGGGGGAATTTGGGTGAAATTTGGGAATTTTTGTGAATTTTTGGATGATAATTGGGGGAAAATTCAGGATTTTTGGGGGATTTGGGTGAAATTTGGGTGATTTTGGGAAAATCTGGGGATTTTGGGAAATTTTGGGAATTTTCGGGGAAAAATTTGGGATTTTAGGGGGAAATTTGGGGATATTGGGGAAATTTTGGGATTTTTTTGGGATTTTGGGGGGAAATCTGGGAATTTGGTTGAAAATCCCCAATTTTTACGGAATTTTCCAGAAATTTCCAGGATTTTCCAGAAATTCCAGGAATTCCATCCACCCCAACCACCCAAAACCCCCAAAAAACCAAATCTAAACCCCAAAAAACCCCAAAATTCCCATTTTTTCCCTGATTTTTCCCGGAATTTTCCGGAATTTTCCGGAATTTTCCGGAACTTTCCGGGGTTTTCCGGAACTTTCCGGGAATTCCCGCCCACCCTGCGAGGCCGTCAGGAATTTCCGGCCGCATTCCGAGAAGATTCCGCAGAAAACCTTCTGGGGGTGGGGCTCCAGCGCCGCCTCGTGATTGGGCAGGAAGCTGAGGAGAAACCAGTATGGACCAGTATGGACCAGTATAAACCAGTATAGACCAGTATAAACCAGTATAGACCAGTATAGACCAGTATAAACCAGTATAAACCAGTATGAACCAGTATAGACCAGTATAGACCAGTATAAACCAGTATAGACCAGTATAAACCAGTATAAACCAGTATGGACCAGTATAGACCAGTATAAACCAGTTCAAACCAGTATAAACCAGTATAAACCAGTATAAACCAGTATGGACCAGTATAGACCAGTATAAACCAGTATAGACCAGTATAGACCAGTATAAACCAGTATAAACCAGATAAACCAGTCCAAACCAGTCCAAACCAGTCCAAACCAGTCCAAACCAGTATAAACCAGTTCAGACCAGTCCAAACCAGTTCAAAACCAGTTCAAACCAGTTCAAACCAGTCCAAACCAGTCCAAACCAGTATAAACCAGTATAAACCAACCCAAACTGGTTTAAACCGGTTTAAAACCAGTTCAAACCAGTCCGAACCAGTATAAACCAATTCAAACCAATCCAAACTGGTTCAAACCAGTCCGAACCAGTTCAAAACCAGTATAAACCAGTATAAACCAACCCAAACCAGTACAAACCAGTACAAACCAGTATAAACCAGTATAAACCAGTATAAACCAACCCAAACCAGTACAAACCAGTACAAACCAGTATAAACCAGTCACTTACTGGGAGCTCAGCTGGGATCTCTCCTGCCGGGAGAAGCTCCGCCCCCATTCGCGCTGGGAAGGGGGAGGGGCGGGGTCAGTCCCAGTCCAAACCAGTTCAAACCAGTTCAAACCAGTTCAAACCAGTATAAACCAGTATAAACCAGTAACCCGAACTTCCCCCCATTTCTCCCCCATTTTTAACCCTTTTTTTCCCGTTTTTTCACCGTTTTTTCCCTCCTTTCCCCCCTCCCAGTCCCTCCCAGTATAAACCAGTATAAACCAGTAACCCCAACCCCCATTTCCCGCCATTTTTCCACCATTTTGTTTCCATTTCCCGCCATTTTGTTTCCGTTTTTTTCCCATTTTTTCCCCATTTTCCCCCTCCCAGTCCCTCCCAGTATAAACCAGTATAAACCAGTAACCCCAACCTCCCTTTTAACCCTTTCTTAACCCTTTTTTTCCCCATTTTTTTCCCGTTTTTTTTCTCCCTCCCAGTCCAAACCAGTATAAACCAGTCTAACCCAGTCCAAACCAGTTAAAACCAGTATAAACCACTCCAAACAAGTCCAAACCAGTATAAACCAGTATAAACCAGTATAAACCAGTGGGAACCTGCCGCAGCAGCCGGGTCAGGTTGGGCTCCGCCCCTGCCCCTCCCCCCAGCTCCGCCCGCAGCTCCTGGAGGGCGGGGCCGGGTGGGGGAGGGGCGGCTGAAACAGAAAAGGGGGGGGAGGGGCCGTGAGTGAAGCCCCGCCCACCTCGGACTAAGCCCCGCCCCCTCCCCTTTTAAGCCCCTCCCCCTTTTAAGCCCCTCCCCCTCCCTTTAAGCCCCTCCCCCTTTTAAACCCCTCCCCCTCCCTTTAAGCCCCTCCCCCTTTTAAGCCCCTCCCCCTCCCATTTAAGCCCCGCCCCTTTCAAAGCCCCTCCCCCTTTAAGCCCCTCCCCCTTTAAGCCCCTCCCCCTTTAGCTCCGCCCCCTCTGTTTAAGCCCCGCCCCTTTTGTTGAAGCCCTTCCCCTCCCTTTTAAGCCCCGCCCACTTTAAGCCCCGCCCCTCCCCTTTAAGCCCCGCCCCCTTAAGCCCCTCCCCTTAAAGCCTCGCCCCCCGGGTTTAAGCCCCGCCCCTCCCCTTTAAGCCCCGCCCCCTCCCCTTTAAGCCCCGCCCCCTCCCCTTTAAGCCCCCCCCGGGTTTAAGCCCCTCCCCCTCCCATTCAAACCCCGCCCCCCGGGTTTAAGCCCCGCCCCTCCCCTTTAAGCCCCGCCCCCGGGTTTAAGCCCCCCCTCCCCTTTAAGCCCCTCCCTCACCCCTTTAAGCCCCTCCCCTTCAAGCCCCGCCCCCTCCCCTTTAAGCCCCGCCCCCCGGGTTTAAGCCCCGCCCCTCCCAGGCAAGCCTTGCCACGAGTTTAAGCCCCGCCCCCCAGGTTTAAGCCCCGCCCCCTCCCATTCAAGCCCCGCCCCCTCCCATTCAAGCCCCGCCCCCTCCCCTTTAAGCCCCGCCCCCTCCCATTCAAGCCCCGCCCCTCCCCTTTAAGCCCCGCCCCTCCCCTTTAAGCCCCGCCTCTCCTTTAAGCCCCTCACCCTCCCATTCAAGCCCCGCCCCCTGGGTTTAGGCCCCGCCCCCTCACCCGCGGGCTCCTCCTGGGCCCCTCCCCCATCTCCTTCCTCTTCCTCCTCCTCCTCTTCCGCTTCCGGTTCCGGTTCCGGGTCGGACTCGGAGCCCTCGGAGTCCGGGGGGGGCTCCCGGAGCCGCCCCCCGCCGGGCCCTGGAAAGTTCCGGAAAATTCCCCCAAAAATCCCGGAAAATTCCCAAAAATTCCCCAGAAAATTCCCCGGAAATTCCCAAAAAAATTCCTGGAAAATTCCCCCCAAAAATTCCCAGAAAATTCCCCAAAAAATCCCCAAAATTCCCCAAAAATTCCTCGAAAGTTCCCCCAAAAATTCCCAAAAATTCACCCCAAAATTCCCCAAAAATTTCCCCAAAAAATTCCCCAAAATTCCCTGAAATTCACCCCAAATTCCCTCAAAATTCCCTCAAAATTCCTCAAAAAATTCCCTAAAAATGCTCAAAAAATTCCCAAAAATTCCCCCAAAATTCCCCAAAAAATTCCCCAAAAATTCCCCAAAAATTTCCCCAGAAAATTCCCCAAAATTCCCAAAAAATTCCCCCAAAATTCCCCAAAAATTCCCAAAAAATCCCCTGAAAATTCCGCAAAAAATCCCCCAAAATTCCTCGAAAATTCCCCCCCAAAATTCCCCAAAATTCCCTGAAATTCGCCCCAAAAATCCTAAAAAATTCCCCCAAAATTTTCCCAAAATTCTCGGAAATTCACCCCAGAAAAAAATCCTGGAAAAATTCCCCCCAAATTCCCTCAAAATTCCCTCAAAATTCCTCAAAAAATTCCCTAAAAATGCTCAAAAAATTCCCAAAAATTCCCCCAAAATTCCCCAAAAAATTCCCCAAAAATTCCCTCAAAATTCCTCAAAAAATTCCCAAAAATTCCCCCAAAATTCCCCCAAAATTCCCCGAAAATTCCCTCAAAATCCCCTCAAAATTCCCCTAAAATTCCTCAAAAAATTCCCCAAAATTCCCCCAAAATTTCCTCAAATTTCCCCCAAAATTCCCCCAAAATTCCCCAAAAAATTCCCAAAAATTCCCCCAAAATTCCCCAAAAATTCCCCGAAAATTCCCCCAAAATTCCCCCAAAAATTCCCAAAAATTCCCCCAAAATCCCCTCAAAATTCCCCCAAATTCCCTCAAAATTCCCTCAAAATTCCTCAAAAAATTCCCCAAAAATTCCCAAAAAATCCCAAAAATCCCCCTGCCCGCCCCTCCCCCCACGCCCAAACCCCTGCCCCTCCCCCCCCCGTGGGAAAACCCCTCAAAAACCCCCAAAATTCCCAAAAAAATTCCCAAAAATTCCCAAAAATTCCCAAATTCCCCCTCCTCGCCCCTCCCCCCACCCAGGCCCCTCCCCCACCCCCCGCGTCCCCAAAACCCCCTCAAAAAATTCCCAAAAAATTCCCAAAAAAATAAAATTCCCGGGAAAATCCCCCCCCCTCCCCCCCCACCCCCTCAGGGCCGCCCCTCCCCCTCCCCCTCCCCTCCCCCCCCTCCCCCCGCTCTCCCCTCACCTCCTCAGCAGCTCCCGCAGCTCCTGCAGCTCCAGCCCCTCCCCCCTCCTCCCCTCCCCTCCCCCACCCCTCCCCCCACCCCCCGCCCCTCCCCCTCCCCCTCCCCCTCCGCTCCTGCCGCCCATTCCCCACCGAATCCCCTCCCCCACCCCCTCAGCCGCCGCCGCCGCCACTTCCGGGTTCTCCCCGCGCTCCTCCCCCCCCCTCAGCCAATCACAGCGAGGCCACGCCCCTTTCCCCGCCGTGCCGACCAATCAGGAGCGAGCGTTGAGGCCACGCCCCTTTCCCGCCCTTTTTCCCCTCAGGGTTGTTTGTGTGAGGGGAAGGGGGCGTGGCTTGAATGCGCGGATGGGATTGGTCGGCGGAGTCACGTGGTGGGGGATGGGTGAAAGCGCGGCGCTGATTGGTGGAGGGGGAAGGGGAGAGATGAGAGGAGGGCGGGGATTGGTGGAGAGAGGGGAAGGCGGGAAAGGGGCGGGGCTTGGGGGGGTTTTGGGGGAAAATCGGGGGAATTTGGGAAAAAATGGGGAAAAAACGGGAAAAATGGGAAAAATGGGAAAATCTGAGGGGAAATTTGGGGGAATTTGGGGGGAAAAGGGGGAATTTGGAGGAATTTGGGGGAATTTGGGGGGAAAAGGGGGAATTTGGGGAAAAAAAGGGAAAAAATGGGAATTTTGGGTAAAAAATTGAAATTTTGGGGAAAAAAATGTGGAATTTTGGGAAAAATGGGGAAATCTGAGGGGAAATTTGGGGGAATTTGGGGAAATTTGGGGCGAAAACGGGAAAAAATGGGAAATTTGAGGGGAAAACGGGGAAAAAAAGGGAAATTTTGGGTAAAAATTGAAATTTTGGGTGAAAATGTGGAATTTTGGGAAAAATGGGGAAATCTGAGGGGAAATTTGGGGGAAAAGGGGAAATTTGGGGAAATTTGGGGGAATTTGGGGGGAAAAAGGGAAAAAATGGGAGATTTGAGGGGAAAATGGGGAAAAAATGGGAATTTTGGGTAAAAAATTGAAATTTTGGGCAAAAATGCGGAATTTTGGGAAAAACGGGGAAATCTGAGGGGAAATTTGGTGGGAAAATGGGGAAAAATGGGAATTTTGGGTCAAAAATTGAAATTTTGGGGAAAATTGGGGAATTTGTGGAGAAAATCGGGGAATTTTGGGGGAATTTGGGAAAAATTGGGGAATTTTGGGGTAAAATGAGGAAAAAATGGGAAATTTGGGGAAAAAATGGGAATTTTGGGGGAAAAAATGAGAAATTGGGGAAAAACGGGGAAAATCTGGGGAATTTTAGGGAAATTTGGGGGAAAAATGGGAAAATTGGGGGAAAAAATGGGAATTTTGGGGAGAAAAAATCAGAAAATGGGAAAATTTTGCGGGAAAAATTTAAAATTCGGGATTTTTTCCCCCAAAATTTTTTTAATAAAAATTTACCTCCAAAAAAATTTTTAAAATATTTTTTTTTAATTATTTTTATTTTTATTTTAATTTTTTTTTTTCTTTCCCCGGGGCCCTTTCCCCTCCCCCACCCCTCCAAAAAAAAAAAAAAAATAAAAAATAAAAAAAAATTAAATTTTTTTTTCTTTTTTTTTTTAATTTTTTTTTTTTTTACCCCTCCCCCACCCCCCAAAAAAACCTCCCAACCCCTCCCCCACCTTTCAAACCCACCCAAAATCCCCCAAAATTTTTTTTTTAATTTAATTTTTTTTTTAATCCTCCCCCTCCCCCCCCTTTTTTTGACGTTTTATTTTTTATTTTTCCGTCCTCGGCTCCACCTGCAAAAAAACAAACTCGGGAATTTTTTTTTTGGGGTGAAAAAAGGGGAAAAAAATTAAAGAAAAATGAAAAATTTAAAATTAGGATGAAAAATAAAATTTGGGGATTTTTTTCGGATTTTTTTTGGGGTTTTTTTTGGGGTTTTTGGGTTTTTTTTTTTTGGTGGGTGGGGGAGGGGCGGGTTGTGGTTTTTGGGGTGATTTTGGGGTTTTTTGGGGTTTTTTTTTTGTTTGTTTTTGTTTTTAATACGGGGAGTACCAGGAGGTGGCTCGGGATCGGCCCCTGTGGAGAGAAATGGGGAGAAAAATCAGGATTTTGGGAAAAAAAGAACGAAAATTATACAAA
The DNA here is from genome assembly GCF_030490865.1 of Poecile atricapillus. Classification (NCBI taxonomy): domain Eukaryota; kingdom Metazoa; phylum Chordata; class Aves; order Passeriformes; family Paridae; genus Poecile; species Poecile atricapillus. The sequence continues at coordinate 435,583 of NC_081267.1, forward strand.
ATTGACACAAAATTGACCTAAAATGACCCAAAATTGACCCAAAATGTCCCAGAATTGGCTCAAAATGACCCAAAATGGATCTAAAATGGCCTAAAATGACCCAAATTGACCCAAAATTGACCTAAAATTGCTCAAAATGTTCCAAAATTGACCCAAAATGACCCAAATTGACCTAAAATGACCCAAAATTGACATAAAATGACCCAAATTCACCCAAATTTGCCCAAAATGACCCAAAATTGGCTCAAATTGAGCCAAAATTGACCTAAAATTGACCCAAATTGTCCCAAAATGACCCAAAATTGGCTCAAATTGATCGAAATTGACCCAAAATGACCCAAAATTGACCCAAACTGACCTAAAATGACCCAAATTGACCCAAAATGACCCAGAATTGACCCAAAATGTCCCAGAATTATCTCAAAATGACCCAAAATGGACCTAAAATGGCCTAAAATGGCCTAAAATGACCCAAATTGACCCAAAATTGGCTCAAAATGAACCAAAATGAACCTAAAATGTCCAAAATGACCCAAATTGACCCAAATTGACATAAAATGACCCAAAATTGGCTCAAAATGACCCAAAATTGACCTAAAATTGACCCAAAATTATTCAAAATTGGCTCAAAATTGACCCAAATTGACCCAAAATTGGCTCAAAATGACCCAAATTGACCTAAAATTACTCAAAATTGACCCAAAATTGACCTAAATTTACCTAAAGTGACCCAAAATTGACTGAAAATGACCCAAAATTGATGTAAAATGACCCAAAATTGACCTAAAATGACCCAAAATTGACCCAAAATGACCCAAAATTGACCTAAAATCACCCAAATTGACCTAAAACGACCCAAAATTGTCCCAAAATGTCCCAGAATTGGCTCAAAATGACCCAAAATGGACCTAAAATGGCCTAAAATGACCCAAATTGATACAAAATTGACCTAAAATGGCTCAAAATGTTCCAAAATTGACCCAAAATGACCCAAAATTGACCTAAAATGACCCAAAATTGGCTCAAAATGACCCAAATTGATCCAAAATTTACCTAAATTGACCCAAATTGAACTGAAATGACCCAAAATTGACCCAAAATGACCCAAATTTGTCCCAAATTATCCCAAAATTATCCCCAAAAAATCCCAGAAAATTCCCAAAAAATTCCCCAAAAAACTCAAAAAATTCCCAAAAAAATCCCCCCAAAATTCCCAGAAAATTCCAAAAAAATCCCCAAAAAAATCCCCAAAAATTCCCTAAAAAATGCTAAAAAAATCCCAGAAAATTCTGAAAAAATCCAAGAAAATTCCCGATCCCAAAAAACCCCAAAATATCCCAAAAATCCCCTAAAAAATCCTTAAAAATATCCTTAAAAAAATAAAAAAAAATCCAAAAAAAATCCCCAAAATTCCCAGATAATCCTAAAAATACCCCAGAAAATTCCCAAAAAAATTCCCAAAAAATCCCCAATCCCTAAAAACCCCTATAAATCCCAGTAAATCCCAAAAAACCCAAACCCCCAAAAATTCTTAAAAAAACCAAAAAAAATCCGAAAAAAATCCAAAAAAAATCAAAAAAAAATCGAAAAAAATCCCAAAAAAATCCCAAAAAATTCCCAGAAAATCCTAAAAAATCCCAGAAAATTCCCAAAAAATCCCAAATCCCTAAAAATCCCTAAAACCCCCAATAAATCCCAAAAAATCCCCTAAAAAAATCCTCAAAAAAATTGAAAAAAATTCATAAAAAATCAGAAAAAAATCGAAAAAAAATCAAAAAAAATCGGAAAAAATGGGAAAAAATCCCAAAAAAATCCTAAAAATTCCCATAAAATTCCCAAATCCCGGAATTGCCGGAATTTTCCGGAATTACCTGTAGCCTCTGGCGCGGGGCCGTGCGTAGCCGCTGTAAAAGCGACAGAATTGACCCGAAAAAACCCCTAAAAAATCCCCAAAAATCTGAAAAAAATCCCAAAAAATTCCTAAAAAATCCCAGAAAATCCCAATCCCAAAAATCCCCCAAAATATCCCCAAAAAGTTCCTAAAAATCCCAAAAAATCCCAAAAAACCCCTAAAAAAATCCCCAAAGATCCTTAAAAAATCCTAAAAAAATCCCCAAAAAATCCTAAAAAAATCCCCAAAAAATCCCAAAAAATCCCCAAAAAATCCCAAAAAATCCCAAAAAATCCCAAAAAAATCCCCAAAAAATCCCCAAAAAATCCCAAAGAAATCCCAAAAAATCCTAAAAAAATCCCCAAAAAATCCCCAAAAAATCCCCAAAAAATCCTAAAAAATCCCCAAAAATTCCCAAAAATTCCTAAAAAAACCCAAAAAAATCCCAAAAAATCCCAAAAAATCCCAAATCCCTAAAAATCTCCCCAAAATCCCTAAAACCCCTAAAAAATCCCAATAAACCCCCAAAAATCCTTAAAAAAACCGAAAAAAATCCCCCAAAAATTCGTAAAAAATTAGAAAAAAATCGAAAAAAATCCCAAAAAATCCCAAAAAATCCCAGAAAATTCCCAAAAAGTCCCCAAAAAATCCCCAATCCCTAAAAATCCCTAAAACCCAAATTAACCCTCAGAAAACCTAAAAAAAATCGAAAAAAAATCCCCAAAAAAATTCGTAAAAAATCAGAAAAAAATCGAAAAAAAATCGGAAAAAATCCCCAAAAAATCCAAAAAAATCCCGAAAAATTCCCAAAAAATCCCAAAAAATCCCAAATCCCTAAAAATCCCTAAAATCCCCGATAAATCCCCAAAAGCCTAAGTTAACCTCCAAAAACCTTTAAAAAAATAAAAAAAAATAGAAAAAAATCCCCAAAAAATTCCTAAAAAATTAGAAAAAAATAAAAAAAAAATCAGAAAAAAAATCAGAAAAAATCCCAAAAAAATCCTAAAAAATCCCAGAAAATTTCCCAAAAATCCCAAAAAAATTCCCCAAAAAATCCCACATCCCTAAAAACCCCTAAAACCCTGAGAAATCCCAAAAAATCCAAATTAACCCCCCAAAATCCTTAAAAAAAAATGAAAAAAATCCGAAAAAAATCCGAAAAAAATTCGTAAAAAATCAGAAAAAAATCGTAAAAAATCGAAAAAAAATCGGAAAAATTCCCAAAAATTCCCAAAAATTCCCATAAAATTCCCAAATCCCAAATCTTGTGGAACTTTCCGGAATTACCTGTAGCCTCTGGCGCGGGGCCGTGCGTAGCCGCTGTAGAAGCGGGAGCGCTGGGAGCCGAACCCCCCCCCCCGGCCCCGGAATCGTCCCCGGGGGAATCCGCGGTCGGTGCTGCTGATCCCGGGGCGGTTGGTGCGCTTGGGGATCACCTGGAGGGGGGAAAACGGGGGGAAAAAGGGGGGATTTGGGAAAAAATGGGGAGAAAAGGGGGAAATTTGGTGAAAATCGGTGAAAATTTGGGGAAAATCGGTGAAAAAATGGGGAAAATAGGGGGAAAAATGGAGAAAATACAGAGAAAAAAAAGGATTTAAAGGAATTTTGGGAGAAGTTTGGGGATTTTGGGGAGAAATGAGGGGGATTTGGGGAGAAAAGGAGGGAATTTGGGAAAAAATGGGGAAAAAATGGTGAGAAATGGTGAAAAAATGGTGAAAATCGGTGAAAAAATGAGGAAAATAGGGGAAAAGTGGGAAAAAAAGGGAAAATTTCGGGAAAAGGGGGAAAATGGGGGAAAAAGGGGAAATTTGGGGAAATTGGGAGGGAAAATGGGGTGAAAAAGAGGGGATTTGGGAAAAAATGGGGGGAAAATGGGGAAAAACGGTAAAAAAATGAAAAAATTAGGAAAAAAAATGGGGGAAAAAAATGGGAAAAAAATGGAAAAAAAATTGGAAAAAAAAAAGGAAAAAAATCAGAAAAAATCCAAAAAAAATTTGGGAAAACTGGGAAAGGGTTGGGAATGTTGGGAATGTTGGGAATTCTGGGAATTTTGGGAATTTGAGGCTCTGACCCTGGGCAAAAAAATCAGGAGAAAAAAGGGGAAAAAATTGAGAAAAATTGGCAAAAAATTGGGGAAAAATCAGAAAAAAATGGGGAAAAATCTGGAAAAAATTGGGGAAAAATCAGGAAAAAAATGGGACAAATACCGGGAAAAAACCGAGAAAAATTGGGAAAAATTGGGCAAAAAATCAGGAAGAAAAAGGGGAAGAAATTGAGAAAAATTAAAAAAAAATTGGGAAAAATCAGGAAAAAACAGAAAAAAATTGGGGAAAAATCAGAAAAAAATGGGGAAAAATCAGGAAAAATTGGGAAAAAAATCAGAAAAATTTGAGACAAATACCAGGAAAAAATAATGGAAAATTGGGAAAAATTGGGCAAAAAATCAGGAAAAAAAAGGGGAAAAAATTGAGAAAAATTGGCAAAAAATCGGAAAAAAAATCAGAAAAAAATGGGGAAAAATCAGGAAAAAATGGGGAAAAATCAGGAAAAATTGGGAAAAAAATCACAAAAAAATGGGACAAATACCGGGAAAAAATCAAGAAAAATTGGGAAAAACTGGGGAAAAAATCAGGAAAAAAAAGGGGGAAAAAATTGAGAAAAATTGGAAAAAAATTGGAAAAAAATCAGGAAAAAATCAGAAAAAAATTGGGGAAAAATCAGAAAAAAAATGGGGAAAAATCAGGAAAAAAATGGGGAAAAATCAGGAAAAATTGGGACAAATAGCAGGAAAAAATCAGGAAAAATTGGGAAAAATTGGGCAAAAAATCAGGAAAAAAAAGGGGAAAAAATTGAGAAAAATTGGAAAAAAAATTGGGAAAAATCAGCAAAAAATTGGGAAAAAATCAGGAAAAAATCAGAAAAAAAATGGGAAAAATCAGGAAAAATTGGGAAAAAAATCAGAAAAAAATGGGACAAATACCGGGAAAAAATTTAGAAAAATTGGGAAAAATTGAGCAAAAAATATGGAAAAAAAATGGGAAAAACCTGAGAGAAATGGGAAAAAAATTGGGAAAAAAAAGAGAAATAATTGGGGAAAAATTGGGAAAAAAAACAGGAAAAAAAATCATGAAAAATTGGGAAAAATTGGGCAAAAAAAATCAGGAAGAAAAAGTGGAGAAAATTGAGAAAAATTGGCAAAAAATTGGGAAAAAAATCGAAAAAAATTAGAAAAAAATCAGAAAAAAATCGAAAAAAAATCGAAAAAAATGGGAAAAAAATGGGAAAAAATGGGGAAAAATCAGAAAAAAATGGGGAAAAATCAGGGAATGTTGGGAATGTCGGGAATGTCGGGAATTTTGGGAATTCTGGGCTCTGACCTTGATCTGTCGGCCGCGGAAGAGCGACTCGTCCAGCGCCATGGAGGTTCGCACCGACTCCTTGTCGGAGAACTCGATGTAGGCGAAGCTGACAGGGGAGGAGACGAGGTCAGGGGGGGAATTCCGGGAAAATTCCAGCCCTGGAGAGACCCTCCAAGAGTGGGGGAGGGGTGGGGAGTTCAGGGGAATTTTTGGGGATTTTTTTGGGTTTTTTGGGGATTTTTTTGGATTTTTTTTGGATTTTTTTGGGGATTTTTTGGGGTTTTTTTGGGAATTTTTTGGGATTTTTTTGAGGTTTTTTTGGGTTTTTTTGGGGGTTTTTTGGGGATTTTTGGGTTTTTTTTTGGAAGTTTTTTGGGATTTTGGGGGGGGGTGTTGGAATTTTTGGGGATTTTTTTGGGATTTTTTGGGGGTTTTTTGGATTTTTTTGGGATTTTTTGGGGTTTTTTGGGGATTTTTTTTGGATTTTATTGGGTTTTTTTGGAAATTTTTTTTGGGTTTTTTGGGATTTTTTGGGGGTTTTTTTGGAATTTTTTTAGGGTTTTTTTTGGGGGTTTTTTTTTATTTTTTGGGGATTTTTTTGGGGTTATTTTTTTGGATTTTTTAGGGATTTTTTTGGATTTTTTGGGAAAATCCAAATTTGGGAAATATCCCTAAAAAACCCAAAATCCCCTCAAAAAAAGCCCCAAAAAACTCAAATAAAACCCTCAAAAAAACTTAAAAACCCTTAAAAAAAACCCCCCAAAAAATCCCTAAATGCCCTCAAAAACCCCGATAAAAACCTCCAAAAAATCCCAAAATTCCTTCAAAAACCTCAAAATCCCCAAAAAGCCCCAAAATCCCCTCAAGAAACCCAAAAAAAACTTAAAAAAAAACCCCAAAAAAACCCTCAAAAACCCCCAAAAATTCCATTTTCCTGCTTTTTTTACCCCATAAATCGCCACAACCCTGCCCAAACACTGATAAATCAGCATTAATTAGCATTAATTAGCATGAATTAGCATTAATTAGCATAAATTACCCCTTGGGGTGCCCGCTGTACTTGTCGCAGAGGATGGTGACGCGATTGACGGAGCCGCAGCCGTGGAAATGCGCCTCCAGCTCCTCGGCCGTGGCGCCGTAATCCACCTGCAAGAAACATTCCAGAACATTCCTTGGGAATTCTGGGGAATTCTGGGGAATTCTGGGAATTTTTGGGAATTTTTTGGGATTTTTTTGGGGGTTTTTTGGGAATTTTTTTGGGGTTTTTTCTTACGTTGCCGACGTAGATGGAGCGAGCGTCGGCCTCCATTTTCTCCTCCAGGGACATGATCACCGGGCCGGCTGTGAGGGGGAAAAAATGGGAATTTTTTGGGAATTCGGGGGGTTTTTGGGAATTCTGGGAATTTTTGGGATTTTTTTGGATTTTTTGGGGGGTTTTTGGGTTTTTTTTTTAATTTTTGGGGATTTTTGAGGATTTTTTTTGGATTTTTTGGGGGGATTTTGAGGAATTTTTGAGGACTTTTTTTTGAATTTTTGGGGATTTTTTGGGGGATATTTTGGGGTATTTTTTGGGATTTTTGGGGAATTTTTGGGGATTTTTGAGGATTTTTTTTGAATTTTTGGGGATTTTTTGGGGATTTTTTGGGGGGATTTTGAGGGATTTTTGAGGATTTTTTTTGAATTTTTGGGGATTTTTGAGGATTTTTTTTCGAATTTTTGGGGATTTTTTGGGGGATTTTTGGGTTTTTTTTTGATTTTTGGGGAATTTTGAGAATTTTTTTTGAATTTTTGGGGATTGTTGAAGATTTTTTTAGGATTTTTGAGGATTTCTGGGAAATTCTGGGAATTTTTGGGATTTTTTGGGGATTTTTTTGGGGGGATTTTGAGGAATTTTTGGGGATTTTTGAGGATTTTTTTGGGGGGATTTTGAGGAATTTTTTTGAGGATTTTTTTTTAATTTTTCGGGATTTTTTGGGGTTTTTTTTTGGGGATTTTGGGGAATTTTTGGGCAGTTTTGAGGATTTTTTTTGAATTTTTTGGGATTTCTGGAAAATTCTGGGAATTTTTGGGATTTTTTGGGGATTTTTTTGGGGGGGATTTTGAGGAATTTTTGGGGATTTTTGAGGATCTTTTTTGAATTTTTTGGGAATTTTTGGGATTTCTCTGAATTTTTGGGGAGTTTTGGGAATTTTTGGGGGAATTTTCAGGAATTTTTTGGGGCTTTTGGGGAATTTATGGGGATTTTCTTTTAATTTTGGGGATTTTGGAAGATTCTTGGGAATTTTGGGGATTTGGGAACATTTTCCCAATTTTTCCCCATTTTAGGTCCATTTTCTCCATTTTAATTCCATTTTCCCCATTTTAGTCCCATTTTTCCCCATTTTAGTCCCATTTTTCCCCATTTTTGCTCAATTTTCCCCCATTTTAATCCCATTTTTCCCACTTTAATTCCATTTTTCCCATTATTGTGCCATTTTCCCCCATTTTCCTCATTTTAATCCAATTTTCCCCCATTTTATTTCCATTTTCCCCATTTTAATTCAATTTTTCCCATTTTATTTCCATTTTTCCCCATTTTAATCCCATTTTCCCCCATTTTAATCCAATTTTCCACATTTTAGTTCCATTTTTCCCCCATTTTAAACCAATTTTTCCCATTTTAATTCTATTTTTCCATTTTTCCTCAATTTTCCCCATTTTAATTCCATTTTCCCATTTTAATCCCATTTTTCCCATTTTAGTTCCATTTTCCCCATTTTAATTCCATTTTTCCCCATTTTTACTCAATTTTCCCCCATTTTAATCCCATTTTTCCCATTTTAATTCCATTTTCCCCCATTTTATTTCCATTTCTCCCATTTTAATTCAATTTTTCCCATTTTATTTCTACTTTCCCCATTTTAATCCAATTTTCCCCATTTTAATCCCATTTTTCCCCATTTTAATCCCATTTTTCCCCATTTTATTTCCATTTTCCCCCATTTTTCCTCAATTTTCCCCCATTTTAATCCCATTTTCCCCCATTTTAATCCCATTTTTCCTCAATTTTCCCCCATTTTAATCCCATTTTTCCCCCATTTTCAGTCAATTTTTTCCCCCTGGGGTTTTTGGGCCGTTTTGGGTCCATTTTTGGGGTGATTTTGTGCCATTTTGGGCCATTTTTTCCCCTCTCACCATTGCCCGGAGGGGGGCTCATGTTCATCTGCTTCTCCACCTCGTTCTGCAGCTCTTTCAGCTTTTCCGCCTCCTCCTCCATCTCCCTCACCCGGGCCTTGATCGCCTCCAGCTCCTGCAAAATTCCCAAAAAAATCTCATTTTTATCCCCAAAATCCACCTGCAAAACAAAAATCCCCAAATTCTCCCTTTTTTCCCTCAAAATCTGCTTTTTTTCCCCCAAAATTCCCATTTTTATCACTCAAATTCTCCCTTTTTTCCCCCAAAAATCTCATTTTTATCCCTCAAAAATCTCATTTTCCCCCTCAATTTCCCATTTTTATCCCCCAATTTCCCATTTTTCCCCTCAATTTCCCATTTTTTCCCTCAAATTCCCATTTTTTCCCTCAAATTCCCCTTTTTTCCCTCAAATTCCCCTTTTTTCCCTCAAATTCCCATTTTTTCCCTCAAAATATCCCTTTTTTTCCCCCAAGATCTGATTTTTATCAGTCAAATTCTCTTCTTTTCCATCAAAATCGTGCTTATATTCCTCAAATTCCCATTTTTTCCCTCAAATTCTCCTTTTATGCATCAAAATCTCATTTTTATCCCCAAAATCCACCTGGAAAACAAAAATCCCCAAATTCTCCCTTTTTTCCCTCAAAATCTGCTTTTTTTCCCCAAAATTCCCATTTTTATCAAATTCTCCCTTTTTTCCCCCCAAATCTCTTTTATCCCTCAAAATCTCATTTTTCTCCTCAATTTCCCATTTTTTCCCTCAAATTCCCATTTTTTCCCTCAAATTCCCATTTTTGTCCCTCAAATTCCATTTTTTCCCTCAAATTCCCATTTTATCCCCAAATTCCATTTTCCCTCAAATTCTCCCTTTTATGCATCAAAATCTCATTAAATCCACCTGGAAAACAAAAATCCCCAAATTCCCCCCTTTTTCCCCTCAAAATCTGCTTTTTTCCCCCAAAAATCTCATTTTTATCAGGCAAAATCTGCTTTTCTCCATCAAAATCTCACTTTTATCCCTCAAACTCCCATTTTTATCACCCAAATTCCCAATTTTCCCCTCAAATCCCAACTTTTGTCTTCAAATCCCAACTTTCTCCTCAAATCCCCATTTTTCCCCTCAAACCTTCCTTTATCCCCACAAATTCCCATTTTCCCCTCAAATCCCAACCTTCCCCCTCAAATTCCCAATTTCCCCCTCAAACCTTCCTTATCCCCACAAATTCCCAATTTTTCCCCTCAAACTCCCAGTTTTCCCCTCAAACCCCAACTTTTTCTCCTCAAATTCCCAATTTTTCCCCTCAAACTCCCATTTTTCCCCCTCAAATTTCCTTTTTTCCCCTCAAATTCTCCTTTCACCTCCCAAACTCCCTTTTTCCCCTCAAATCCCAACTCTCCCCCTCAAATTCCCAATTTTCCCCCTCAAATTCCCAATTTTCCCCCTCAAACTCCCATTTTTCCCCTCAAATTCCCAATTTTCCCCTCAAATCCCAACTTTCCCCCTCAAATCCCCATTTTTCCCCTCAAACCCCCATTTTTCCACTCAAATCCCAACTTTTCTCCTCAAATTCCCATTTTTCCCCTCAAATCCCAACTTTCCCCCTCAAATCCCCATTTTTCCCCTCAAATTCCCATTTTTCCCCTCAAACCTTCCTTTATCCCCACAAACTGCCATTTTTCCCCCTCAAATTCCCAATTTTTCCTCTCAAATCCCAACTCTCCCCCTCAAATTCCCAACTTTTTCCCCTCAAATTCCCAATTTTCCCCCCTCAAACTCCCATTTTTCCCCCTCAAATTTCTTTTTTCCCTCAAATTCTCCTTTCACCTCCCAAACTCCCTTTTTTCCCCTCAAATTCCCATTTTTTCCCCTCAAATCCCAACTCTCCCCCTCAAATTCCCAATTTTTCCCCTCAAATTCCCATTTTTCCCCTCAAGTCCCAACTTTCCTCCTCAAATTCCCAATTTTTCCCTCAAATTCCCATTTTTCCCCTCAAACCTTCCTTTATCCCCACAAACTCCCATTTTTCCCCTCAAATCCCAACTTTTCTCCTCAAACTCCCATTTTTCCCCCTCAAATTTCTTTTTTCCCTCAAATTCTCCTTTCACCTCCCAAACTCCCTTTTTTCCCCTCAAATCCCCATTTTTTCCCCTCAAATCCCAACTTTCCCCCTCAAATCCCCATTTTTCCCCTCAAACTCCCATTTTTCCCCCTCAAATTTCCTTTTTTCCCCTCAAATTCTCCTTTCACCTCCCAAACTCCCTTTTTTCCCCTCAAATCCCCAGTTTTTCCCCTGAAGTCCCATTTTTTCCCAAGTCCCAACTTTTCTCCTCAAATTCCCAACTTTCCCCCACAAATTCCCAACTTTTCCCCTCAAATTCCCAATTTTTCCCTCAAACTCCTTTCCCCTCTTCCCACCCCCCCCCATCCCTTTCCCGCCTTTTTCCTTCCCGCCCCCCCCCCCCCCATCCCCTCACGCTCCCCTCACTCACCGGGTCCTCAATGGCGGCTTCTCCCGCCTCGCCTTCCCCAAGCCCCGCTTCCTCCTCCAGCTCCTCCCCGCTGGCTTCGTGAGGCGGCCCCGGCGCTGAGGCGGCGGCGGCGGCGGCGGCGGCGGCGGCGGCGGCAGCGGCGGCGGCTCCAGCCCCGGTTCCCCCCGCCGCCCCTCCCGACCCTCCCCCGGCCCCTCCGCGGCCGCTCCCTCCCCGGCCCCGGCTCCCCCCTTCGCCCAGCGCCGCCTCCTCCGGCCCCGCCGCCGCCCCCAGGCCGTTGCCGTAAGGCGGGGAAGGATCCCCGGTTCCTCCGGGACCCCCCGGGCCCGCCCCGGTTCCGGCCGCGGCTCCTCCGGCAGCCGCCGCCATGGCCGCCATGGCCGCCCGCCCGCGCCGTGAGAGGCCGTGAGGGGGCGGCCAATCACAGAGCGCGGTGGGGCTTCGTGGGCGGGACTTCGCGCGAAACAACCAATCAGCGACGGGGACCGCTGATAGGCGGGTGGAGCAACCAATAAAACGGCGGATGCTCTACGCGGCGTCGTCCAATGGGATTAAAGGAGGGCGGGACAAAGAGGAGGGCGGCCAATAGAAAGAGGAGGCGGGAAGAGCGGCAGCCAATGGCGGCGAAAGGCGGGGGCGTGGCTTGGCGGCATCTAACCAATAGCAACGCGCATTTCGGCGGAATGGGCGTGGCTAAGAGCAGACAACCAATAGCGAGGCGCGTAAGGGCGGAAACGCGTTCAGGCTTCAGCCAATCAGCGCTGAGGGGCGGGGCTCAGTCGAAACCGACCAATAGGAAGGCGCGGGGGGCGTGGCTTCCTCTTAAAGGCGCCTCCGCCGCTTCCCTCAGCGCCGTCAATTAACGAGCGAGGCTTAATTACGCTAATTAATAAATTAATTAAGCGGCGGCGAGCGCCGCGCGTAACGGGGGACGCGTCCATCGGGCTCATTAGCGTTAATTAGCGCGCGGACGGGGGTTAAACAGCGCGCGGTGGGGGTTAATTAGCATCCAACCCATTAATTAACGACGCAGCCGGTTAATTAAACATCCATTAATTGCGTCGCTAATTGCGGAGGGCCTCAATTAGCGGCGAAGCGGGCGGCTCGAAGCTCAATTAGCGGAAGGGGTTAATTAGAAACCCCCGCGGAGGCCCCAGGGGGTTAATTAATAACCCGCTAATGAGGGCGCGGGGTGGTTAATTAGTCAGCTATTAACGAGGAACGAGGGGGGGTAATTAATGAAGCGTTAATTGCGGTGGGGGAAGGGAAGGGGGAGCGTGAGGGGAGAGGGGGCGTGGCTTAAAAAGGGGCGGGGCCAACGCAAGGGGAGGGGTTTAATCCCTTATATGGGCATTAGGGGCGTGGCTTATTCCTTATAAGGAAGAAAGGGGCGGGGCTTAAGGCGCGTGGGGTTCAATTGAGGGGGCGTGGCCGGAGTTTGATTGACGGGAAAAAAGGCGGGAAAAAGCGTCTCGCGAGAAGGGGGCGGAGCCAGCGCTGAGGGGGAGAAAAATGGCGGGAAAGCGGCGAGGCGGGAAAATGTGAGGGGAGGGGGGGAAAAAATGGGAATTTGGGTGGAAAAAGGGGAATTTTGGTAAAAAAACCGGGAATTTGAGGGGAAAATTGGGGAGTTTTGGGGGGAAAATGGGGATTTGGGTGAAAAATTGGGGAATTTTGGTTAAAAGACCGCGGAGTTTGAGGGGAAAATTGGGGAATTTTCGGTTAAAAAAACCGGGAATTTGAGGGGAAAAATGGGGAGTTCTGAGGGGAAAAATGGGAATTTGGGTGGAAAAAGGGGAATTTTGGTTAAAAAACCGGGGAGTTTGAGGGGAAAATTGGGGAGTTTTGAGGGGAAAATGGGAATTTGGGTGAAAAATTGGGGAATTTTGGTTTAAAAACCGGGAATTTGAGGGGAAAAATGGGGAGTTTTGAGGGGGAAAAGGGAAAGATTTGGGTGAAAAATTGGAAATTTTGGTTAAAAAACTGCCGAAAAAACAAGTAAAAAACCCCAATTTTTTTCCTTATTTTTTCCCCATTTTTCCTCCTTTTTATTCCCATTTTTTTATCCCATTTTTCCCCCCCTTTTTCCCCCATTTTATTCCCATTTTCCCCCTTTTTATTCCCATTTTTTATCCCATTATTTTCCCCATTTTTTCCCCCATTTTCCCTCATTTTTCCCCTTTTTTTCCCCATTTTTATTCCCATTTTCCCCCCATTTATTCCCATTATTTTTCCTTTTTTTCCCCCATTTTTCCCCAATTTTTTTCCTTTTTTATTCCCATTTTTTCCCCATTTTTTCCCCCATTTTATTCCCATTTCCCCCCCCTTTTATTCCCATTTTTTCCCCCATTTTCCTTCATTTTATTCCCATTTTTCCCACTATTTTCCCCACTATTTTTCCCTTTTTTTCTCCCATTATTTTCCCCCCTTTTTTCCCCCCATTTTTTTCCCCTTTTATTCCCATTTTTTTTCCCATTCTCCCCCCCATTTTTTCCCCATTTCCCCCACTTTTTATTCCCATTTTTTCCCCATTTTATTCCTATTTTTCCCCCTTTTTATTCCCATTTTTTTCCCCATTTTTTCCCCTTTTTATTCCCATTTTTTCCCCTTTTTTCCCCTATTTTTCCCCATTTTATTCCCATATTTTTCCCCCATTTTTTTCCCCTATTTTTCCCCATTTTTTCCCCATTTTATTCCCATTTTTATTCCCATTTTTCCCCCTTTTTATTCTTCCTTTTCCCCCATTTTTTCCCCCCTTTTATTCCTATTATTTCCCCCCATTTTTTCCCATTTTCCCCCATTTTTTCCCCATTTTTTTCCTCTTTTTATTCCAATTTTTTCCCCATTTTATTCCCCGTTTTATTCCCCATTTTTTCCCCATTTTTTTCCCATTTTTTCCCCCATTTTTTCCTTTTTTATTCCCATTTTTTCCCCTATTTTCCCCCCTTTTATTCCCATTATTTTTTCCCCATTTTCCCCCATTTTCCCCATTTTTTCCCCATTTCCCCCCCCTTTTATTCCCATTTTTTTCCCCATATTTTTCCTCTTTTTATTCTAATTTTTTCCCCATTTTTTCCCCATTTTTTCCCCCTTTTATTCCCATTTTCCCATTATTTTTCCCCATTTTATTCCCCATTTTTCCCCCCCTTTTCTCCCCATTTTTCCCCATTTTTTCCCCATTTTATTCCCATTTTTCCCCCCTTTTATTCCCATTATTTCCCCCCACTTTTTCCCATTTTCCCCCATTTTTTCCCCATTTTTTTCCTCTTTTTATTCCAATTTTTTCCCCATTTTATTCCCCATTTTTTCCCCATTTTTTCCCCATTTTTTTCCTTTTTTATTCCCATTTTTTTTCCATTTTTCCCCCCTTTTTTTCCCCATTTTTCCCCTTTTTATTCCCATTATTTTTTTCCCATTTTTTTCCATTTTCCCCCCTTTTATTCCCATTATTTTTTCCCCATTTCCCCCCATTTTTTCCCCATTTTCCCCCCATTCCTCCCCCCTCCCCTCCCCTCCCCCTCCTCCTCCTCCTCCTCCTCCCGTCCAAGCCCGGCCCCGCCGAGGCCGAAGGTCACCCCCAAGGATCCCGGGACCAATTCCCGGCTCTTCCTCCCTCCTTTTGCCCCAAAAATCCCCATTTTCCACCAAAAAAAATCCCAATTTTCCACCCCTTTTATCCCCCAAAAAATCCCATTTTTTTAACCCTTTTTTTCCCATTTTTTCCCCTTTTTTTCCCCTTTTTTTCCCTTTTTTTCCCATTTTTTTTCTCATTTTTTTCCCATTTTTTTCCCTTTTTTTTCCCCTTTTTATTTCCATTTTTCCCCCTTTTTTTCCCATTTTTCCCCTTTTTCCCCCCATTTTTTTCCATTTTTTTCCCCATTTTTTCCCCTTTTTTCTCCTTTTTTCCCTCAAAAAAATTCCCTTTTTTATTTCTTTTTTCCTGCTTTTTTCCCCAATTTTTCCCCTTTTTTTCCCCATTTTTCCCCATATTCCCCTAAAAAAAATCCAATTTTTTTCCCCTTTTTTTTCCCATTTTCCCCTCAAAAAAATCCTGATTTTTTTCCCCCTTTTTTCCCCTTTTTTTCCCATTTTTCCCCTATTTTTCCCTCAAAAAAAAATCCAATTTTTTCCCTTTTTCCCCTCAAAAAAAATCCATTTTTTTCCCTTTTTTTCCTCAAAAAATTCTTGATTTTTCCCCCTTTTTTTCCCATTTTTCCCTCTTTTTTCCCCATTTTTTCCTCCAAAAAATCCAAATTTTTTCCCCATTTTTTCCCATTTTTCCCCATTTTCCCCTAAAAAAAAATCCATTTTTTTCCCCAATTTTTCCCCTTTTTTCCTCATTTTCCCCTAAAAAAAAATTCCAATTTTTTCCCCTTTTTTCCCCTTTTTTTCCCTTTTTTTCCCCATTTTTTCCTCAAAAAAAAATCCAATTTTTTCCCTTTTTTTTCCTCAAAAGAATCCAAATTTTTTCCCCCTTTTTTTTCCCATTTTTTCCCTTTTTCCCCTTAAAAAAAAATCCAATTTTCCCCCTTTTTCCCCCTTTTTTTCCCATTTTTTCCCCTTTTTTCCCTCAAAAAAAATCCAATTTTTTCCCCTTTTTTTCCCCATTTTCCCCCCATTTTTTCCCTCAAAAAAATCCAATTTTTTCTCCCCTTTTTTCCCCATTTTCCCCCCATTTTTCCCTCAAAAAAAATCCAATTTTTTCCCCTTTTTTTCCCCTTTTTTCCCCTTTTTCCCCCCAAAATTCTAAAAAATGAAATCCGCCCCCAAAACCCGCGGAAATCTCCCCAAAAACGAAGAAAAACCCGAGGAAGATGAAGGAGTCGCCCTCAAGAAGGAGATCGGGCTCCTCAGCGCCTGCGGCATCATCGTGGGTGAGTCCCAAAAACCCCCAAAAAGCCCCAAAATCGCCCAAAATTGCCCAAAATCCCCCAAATTTTCACCCCCAAAATTCCCGCCAAAAATCGAATTTTTTGGGAATTTTTCCCGCCCGTTTTTCCCTTCCTGTCGTCCCTCGGGATCCCCCCCAAAAAGGGAATTTTTGGGATTTTCCCCTAAAAAAAAATCGGGAAAAATAAATTTGGGGTGAAAAATTCGAATTTTGGGATTTTTGGATTTTTTTGTGATTTTTTTTGGGGTTTTTTTCTGATTTTTTTGGGATTTTTTAATGAAAAATTCCCAAATTTTCGTCCCTCGGGAACCCCCCTAATTTGGATTTTTTGGGATTTTCCCTAAAAAAAAAATGGGGAAAAATAAATTTGGGGTGAAAAATTCAAATTTTGGGATTTTTGGGATTTTTTCGGATTTTTTTCTGATTTTTTTTTGGGTTTTTTTCTGATTTTTTTTGGTTTTTTTAATGAAAAATTCCCAAATTTTCGTCCCTCGGGATCCCCCCCAAAAGGGGAATTTTCTGCATTTTTCCCTAAAAAAAATCGGGAAAAATAAATTTGGGGTGAAAAATTCGAATTTTGGGATTTTTGTGATTTTTCTGATTTTTTTCTGATTTTTTTTGGGTTTTTTTCGGATTTTTTTTGGGGTTTTTTTAATGAAAAATTCCCAAATTTTCGTCCCTCGGGAACCCCCCTAATGTGGATTTTTTGGGATTTTCCCCTAAAAAAAATCGGGAAAAATAAATTTGGGGTAAAAAAATCAAATTTTGGGATTTTAGGAATTTTTTTGGATTTTTTTCTGATTTTTTTTGGGTTTTTTTGGGTTTTTTTAATGAAAAATTCCCAAATTTTCGTCCCTCGGGAACCCCCCTAATTTGGATTTTTCGGGATTTTCCCTAAAAAAAAATCGGGAAAAAATAAATTTGGGGTGAAAAATTCAAATTTTGGGATTTTTGCATTTTTTCTGATTTTTTTCTGATTTTTTTCTGGGTTTTTTTCTGATTTTTTTGGGTTTTTTTAATGAAAAATTCTCAAATTTTTGTCCCTCGGGAACCCCCCTAATTTGGGTTTTTTGGGATTTTCCCATTAAAAAAATCGGGAAAAATAAATTTGGGGTGAAAAATTCAAATTTTGGGATTTTTGTGATTTTTTCTGAATTTTTTTCTGATTTTTTTCGGATTTTTTTTGGGGTTTTTTAATGAAAAATTCCCAAATTTTCGTCCCTCGGGAACCCCCCTAAAAAGTGGAATTTTTGGGATTTTTCCCTAAAAAAAAATCGGGAAAAATAAATTTGGGGTGAAAAATTCAAATTTTGGGATTTTAGGAATTTTTTTGGATTTTTTTGTGATTTTTTTTGTGGTTTTTTTGGGGTTTTTTTAATGAAAAATTCCCAAATTTTCGTCCCTCGGGATCCCCCCCAAAAGGGGAATTTTTGGGATTTTTCCCTAAAAAAAAATGGGGAAAAATAAATTTGGGGTGAAAAATTCAAATTTTGGGATTTTTGGGTTTTTTTCTGATTTTTTTTGCATTTTTTTCTGATTTTTTTTGGGTTTTTTTTGGGGTTTTTTAATGAAAAATTCCCAATTTTTCGTCCCTCGGGAACCCCCCTAATTTGGATTTTTTGGGATTTTCCCATTAAAAAAAATCGGGAAAAATAAATTTGGGGTGAAAAATTCAAATTTTGGGATTTTTGGGATTTTTTTCTGATTTTTTTCTGATTTTTTTTGGGGTTTTTTAATGAAAAATTCCCAAATTTTCGTCCCTCGGGAACCCCCCTAATTTGGATTTTTCGGGATTTTCCCATTAAAAAAAATCGGGAAAAATAAATTTGGGGTGAAAAATTCAAATTTTGGGATTTTTGGGATTTTTTCTGATTTTTTTCTGATTTTTTTTGGGTTTTTTTTGGGGTTTTTTAATGAAAAATTCCCAATTTTTTGTCCCTCGGGATCCCCCCCAAAAAGGGAATTTTGGGGATTTTCCCCTAAAAAAAAATCGGGAAAAATAAATTTGGGGTGAAAAATTCAAATTTTGGGATTTTTGCATTTTTTGTGATTTTTTTCTGATTTTTTTCTGATTTTTTTTGGGTTTTTTTTGGGTTTTTTTAATGAAAAATTCCCAAATTTTCGTCCCTCGGGAACCCCCCTAATTTGGATTTTTCGGGATTTTCCCCTAAAAAAAATCGGGAAAAATAAATTTGGGGTGAAAAATTCAAATTTTGGGATTTTTGGGATTTTTTTCTGATTTTTTTCGGATTTTTTTCGGATTTTTTGGGGTTTTTTTAATGAAAAATTCCCAAATTTTTGTCCCTCGGGAACCCCCCTAATTTGGATTTTTTGGGATTTTTCCCATAAAAAAAATCGGGAAAAATAAATTTGGGGTGAAAAAATCAAATTTTGGGATTTTAGGATTTTTTTTTGGGACTTTTTTCTGATTTTTTGGGGGTTTTTTTTGGGTTTTTTTAATGAAAAATTCCCAAATTTTTCGTCCCTCGGGATCCCCCTCCCCTCCCCCACCCCTCCCAAAATCCCCGGATTTTGCCCCAAATTAATTCGGATTTTTTTGGAGCCAAAAAATCCCAAAATCCCCTCAAAATTTAACCCCAAAATTCCCCGATTTTCCCTCAAAAATCCCCAATTTTCACCCAAAAATTCCCTTTTTTTTTCCATAAAAAACCCTAAAAATCCCCATTTTTCCCAAAACCCCCAAAAATTCCATTTTTCCCCCAAAATCCTCAATTTTCTACTAAAAATCCCCAATTTTTCCCTAAAAATCCAATTTTTTTTCCCCAAAAAAATCTCCAAAAATCCCAAATTTTGTCCTAAAAATCCCAATTTTTTACCCCTAAAAATCCCAATTTTTTTCCCTAAAAATCCCAAATTTTTTACCCAAAACCCCCAAATTTTCTCCTAAAAATCCCCATTTTTTTCTCCTAAAAATCCCATTTTTTTCCCCAAAAAAATCCCTAAAAATCCCAAATTTTTTATGAAAAAAATCTCCAAAAAAACCCCAAATTTTCTCCTAAAAAAAATCCAAATTTTCTCCCAAAAACCCCAATTTTTCCCCTAAAAAAATCCAAATTTTCTCCCTAAAAATCCCCATTTTTTTCCCCAAAAAATTCCCTAAAAATCCCAAATTTTTATGAAAAAATCCCAAATTTTCTCCTAAAAAATCCAAATTTTCTCTTAAAAATCCCCATTTTTTTCCTAAAAAAACCCCCAATTTTTCTCCTAAAAACCCCATTTTTTTTCTCCAAAAAATCACCGATTTTCTCCTAAAAATCCCATTTTTTTTCCCTAAAATCCCCAAATTTTTTCCCCAAAAAACCCAAATTTTCTCCCTAAAAAATCCCCATTTTTTCCTCCTAAAAATCCCATTTTTTTCCTAAAAATCCCCGTTTTTTTTCCCAAAAACCCCTAAAAATCCCCATTTTTTTCTCTTAAAAAATCCAAACTTTGTTCCAAAAATCCCAAATTTTCTCCTAAAAAATCCCCGCTTTTTTTCCCTAAAAATCCCAATTTGTTTTCCCAAAAACCCCAAATTTTGTCCTAAAAATCCCAAATTTTCTCCTAAAAACTCCCAATTTTTTCCTCAAAAATCCCCAATTTTTTCCTTAAAAAAATCCAATTTTTTTCCCCAAAAAACCCAAATTTTCTCCTAAAAATCCCCATTTTTTCTCCTAAAAACCCCATTTTTTTCCTAAAAATCCCCGTTTTTTTTCCCAAAAAATCCTAAAAATCCCCATTTTTTTCTTCTAAAAAATCCGAATTTTGTTCCAAAAATCCCAAATTTTCTCCTAAAAAATCCCCATTTTTTTTCCCTAAAAATCCCAATTTATTTTCCCCAAAATCCCCAAATTTTGTCCTTAAAATTCCAAATTTTCTCCTAAAAAAATCCAAATTTTCTCCTAAAAAATCCAACTTTTCTCTTAAAAATCCCATTTTTTTTCTCCAAAAAATCAACAATTTTCTCCTAAAAAAGCCGATTTTTTTCCCCAAAAATCCCATTTTTTCTTCCCTAAAAAATCCAAATTTTCTCCTAAAAAAATCCAAATTTTCTCCTAAAAAATCCAAATTTTCTCCTAAAAAATCCAAATTTTCTCCTAAAAAATCCAAGTTTTCTCCTAAAAACCCCTTTTTTTTTCCCTAAAAATTCAAAAAAACCCCAAATTTTCTCCTAAAAAATCCAAATTTTCTCTTAAAAAATCTCATTTTTTTCCCTAAAAATACCTAATTTTTTTTCCAAAAATCCCCAAATTTTCTCCCTAAAAAATCCCAAATTTTCTCCTAAAAACCCCAATTTTTTTTCTAAAAATCCCATTTTTTTTCCTTAAAAATTCCAAAAAAACCCCAAATTTTCTCCTAAAATCCCCCGATTTTTTCCTAAAAAATCCAAATTTTCTCCCAAAAACCCCATTTTTTTTCCCAAAACCCCTAAAACCCCATTTTTTTTCCCTTTATTTCCCCTCAGGTAACATCATCGGCTCGGGCATTTTCGTGGCTCCCCGTGGCGTTTTGGCTCACGCCGGGGCCGTGGGTCCCTCCCTCATCGTCTGGGGCCTCAAAACCCCCAAAAATCCCCAATTTCACCCCAAAAACACCAAAAATCCACAATTTCCTCCTAAAAATCCCCATTTTTTTCAAAAAACTCCCCTAAAAATTCCAAATTTTTTTCCCCAAAAACCCCAATTTTTCTCTTAAAAATCCCCAATTTTTTCCTCAAAAAAATCACCAATTTTCTCCTAAAAATCCAAATTTTTTCTCTAAAAATTCCAAAAAAATCCCCAAATTTTCTCCTAAAAATCCAAATTTTTTTCCTAAAAATCCCCATTTTTTTTTCCCCCAAAACTCCAAATTTTCTCCCTAAAAAATCCAAATTTTCTCCTAAAAATCCCCAATTTTTTTCCCTAAAATTCCCAATTTATTTTCCCCCAAATCCCCAAATTTTCTCCTAAAAAAATCCAAATTTTCTCCTAAAAAAACCCAAATTTTCTCCTAAAAATCTCCATTTTTTTTCACAAAAATCCGCAATTTTTTCCTTAAAAAAAATCCAAATTTTTTCCTGAAAAAAATCCCAATTTTCTCCTAAAAAATCCAATTTTTCTCCTAAAAACCCCAAATTTTCTCCTAAAAAAATCCAATTTTTCTCCTAAAAACCCCAAATTTTCTCCCAAAAATCCCTTTTTTTTTCCCCAAACCCCTAAAACCCCCATTTTTTTTCCCTTTCCCCTCAGGTAACATCATCGGCTCGGGCATTTTCGTGGCTCCCCGTGGCGTTTTGGCTCACGCCGGTGCCGTGGGTCCCTCCCTCATCGTCTGGGCGCTGTCGGGGGCGGTGACGGCGGCCGGGGCTCTCTGCTACGCCGAGCTGGGCGTGGCCCTGCCCCTCCCCGGCGGCGACTACGCCTACGTCAGCCACGCCTTCGGGCCCCTCACGGGGTGAGCGGGGGCTCCTGGGGGGGTTCCCGCCAATTTCTGCCCGTTTCCCGCCAATTTCTGACAGTTTCCCGCCAATTTCTGGCAGGTTCCCGCCAATTTTTGGCGGTTTCCCGCCAGTTTGTGTCAGGTTCCCGCCAATTTCTGGAAGGTTCCCGCCAATTTCTGGCAGGTTCCTGCCAATTTCTGGGAGCTTCCCGCCAATTTCTGCCGGTTTCCCGCCACTTTGTGTCAGGTTCCCGCCATTTTCTGGAGGTTTCCCGCCATTTTATGGAGGTTTCCCGCCATTTTGGATGGTTTCCCGCCATTTTCTGGGAGTTTCCCGCCATTTTCTGGGAGGTTCTCGCCAATTTCTGGAGGTTTCCCGCCAATTTCTGGGAGGTTCCCGCCAATTTCTGCCAGTTTCCCGCCAATTTCTGGGAGGTTCCCGCCATTTTCTGGTGTTTTCCCGCCATTTTCTGGCGGTTTCCCGCCAATTTCTGGGGGTTTCCCGCCATTTTCTGGGAGTTTCCCGCCATTTTCTGAGGGTTTCCCGCCAATTTCTGGAGGTTTCTCGCCATTTTCTGGACGTTTCCCGCCAGTTTGTGTCAGGTTCCCGCCATTTTCTGGCAGTTTCCCGCCATTTTCTGGGAGGTTCCTGCCATTTTCTGGGAGTTTCCCGCCATTTTCTGGAGGTTTCCCGCCATTTCGTGTCAGGTTCCCGCCATTTTCTGGGAGTTTCCCGCCATTTTCTGCCAGTTTCCCGCCAATTTCTGGGAGGTTCCCGCCATTTTCTGGCAGTTTCCCGCCATTTTCTGGGAGTTTCCCGCCATTTTCTGGCAGTTTCCCGCCATTTTCTGGGAGTTTCCCGCCATTTTCTGGGAGTTTCCCGCCATTTTCTGGCAGTTTCCCACCATTTTCTGCCGGTTTCCCGCCAGTTTGTGTCAGTTTCCCGCCATTTTCTGGGTGTTTTCCCGCCATTTTGGGCCGTTCTTCATTTTAATGGAGTTTTTATGGAATTTTTATGGAATTTTCCGGGCGATTTTCCCAGGAATTTCTCCCAAAATTCCCCCAGAACCTTCTGGAACCTTCCAGAACCTTCCAGAATTCCCATTTTTTCCCAAAATCCCCGTTTTTTATCAGATTTCTGCGCCTCTGGATCTCGCTGCTGGTGATTTACCCGACCCAATTTAATCCAATTTAATTTAATTTAATTTAATTCCATTTAATTCGATTTAATTTAATTTAATTTTATTTAATTTAATTTGATTTAATTTAATTCAATTTAATTTAATTTAATTCCCCCAAATTTCTCCTGGAATTTTCAGTGGAATTTTTTAATGGAAATTTTTTCCTGGAATTTTTTTTTTAATGGAATTTTTTAATTGGAATTTTTTGGGAATTTTTTTTTTTAATGAAATTTTTTTGGGGAATTTTTTTTAATGAATTTTTTTGGGAATTTTTTATTTAATGGAATTTTTAAATTCAATTTTAAACTGAATTTTAATTGAATTTTAAATTGAATTTTAATTGGAATTTAAATTGAATTTAAATTGAATTTTAAACTGAATTTTAATTGGAATTTTAATTGGGATTTTAATTGAATTTTAATGGAATTTAAATTGGATTTAAATTGAATTTTAAATTGAATTTTAATTGGAATTTTAATGGAATTTAAATTGAATTTTAAACTGAATTTTAATTGAATTTTAAACTGAATTTTAATTGGAATTTAAATTTAATTTTAATTGGAATTTTAATTGGAATTTTAATTGGAATTTTAAACTGAATTTTAATTGGAATTTTAATTGGAATTTTAATGGAACTTAAATTGAATTTTAAACTGAATTTTAATTGGAATTTTAAACTGAATTTTAATTGGAATTTTAATTGGGATTTTAAATTGAATTTTAATGGAATTTTAATGGAATTTAAATTGAATTTTAAATTGAATTTTAATGGAATTTTAATGGAATTTAAATTGAATTTTAAATTGAATTTAAATTGAATTTTAAATCCAATTTTCCCCATAATTTCGCCCATAATTCCCATTTTTTTTCCCCGTTTTTTTTCCCCCCATTCCCAGAAATTTCTGGAACCTTCCGGAACCTTCCAGAATTCCCAAAATTCCCGTTTTTTTCCCCAAATTCCCAGTTTCCTGCGCCTCTGGATCTCCCTGCTGGTGATTTACCCGACCAACCAGGCCGTCATCGCCCTCACCTTCGCCAACTACGTCCTGCAGCCGCTCTTCCCCTCCTGCCCCACCCCCGAGAGCGCCCAGAGGATCCTGGCTGCCGCCTGCCTGCGTGAGTATTCCCAAAAATCCTGAAAATCCTGGAATTCCGGGAATTCCCAAAAAAAATCCGGGGAAAAACGGCGAAAAAACGGCGAAAAACGGTCAAAAAATGGCTAAAATCGACCCAAAATTGACCCAAAATGGATCTAAAATTGACTGAAATTTCACCCAAATTTCATCTGGGATTCAGCTCAGTTCCCAGAATTCCCAACATTCCCAAAATTCCCGGAATTCCCAAAAAAATTTGGGTGGAAATGGGAAAAACGGTGAAAAAACGGCAAAAAAGGTCAAAAAATGGCAAAAAACGACCAAATTTGACCCAAAATTGACTCAAAATAGGTCCAAATTTAAGTGGGATTCAGCTGAGATCCCACAATTCCCAGAATTCCCAAATTTCCCAAAATTTCTGGAAAAATCTGGGAAAAAATGGGAAAAATAGTGAAAAAATGGTGAAAAATGACCAAAATTGACCAAAATTGACCCAAATTTGACCCAAAATTGACTGAAATTTGACCCAAATTTCACCTGGAATTCACCTGAGATCCCACAATTCCCAGAATTCCCAAAATTCCCGGAATTCCCAAAAAAATTTGGGAGGAAATGGGAAAAATGGTGAAAAAATGATGAAAAATGGTGAAAAAATGGCAAAAATGGGTCAAAATGACCCAAAATGGGTCCAAAATGGACTCAAATTTGGTCCAAATTTAACTGGGATTCATCTGAGATCCCAGAATTCCCAAAATTCCCAAAATTCCTGGAAAAATCTGGGAAAAAATGGGAAAAATGGTGAAAAAATGATGAAAAACGGTCAAAAAATGGTAAAAATGGGTAAAAATGACCCAAAATGGACCCAAAATGGATCCAATTTGGGTCCAAATTTAACTGGGATTCACCTCAGTTCCCAGAATTCCCAAAATTCCCGGAATTCCCAAAAAAAACGGGGAAAAAAAGAGAAAAATGGTGAAAAAAAGGTGAAAATGGTCAAAAAATGACCAAAATTGACCCAAATTTGACCCAAAATTGACCCAAATTGGGTCAAAATTGGGTCAAAATTTAACTGGAATTCATCTGTGTTCCAAGAATTCCCAAAATTCCCGGAATTCCCAAAAAAAACGGGGAAAAAATGGGAAAAATTGTGAAAAAATGGTGAAAATGGTCAAAAAATGACCAAAATTAACTCAAAATTGACCCAAATTGACCCAAAATGGCTCAAAATGAACCCAAATTGGGTCCAAATTGAACTGGGATTCACCTCAGTTCTCAACATTCCCAAAATTCCCGGAATTCCTGGAAAAATCCGGAAGAGAATGGGAAAAAATGACCCAAAATGTCCAAATTGACCCAAAATGAGCCCAAATGGCCCCAAATTGGCTCCTCTTCCCCTCCTGCCCCACCCCCGAGAGCGCCCAGAGGATCCTGGCTGCCGCCTGCCTGCGTGAGTATTCCCGGAATTCCCAAAATTCCCGGAATTCCCGGAATTCCCAAAAAAAATCCGGGGAGAAACGGCGAAAAAACGGCGAAAAACGGTCAAAAAACGGCGAAAAATGGCTTAAAGTGGCCCAAAATGGACCCAAAATTGACCCAAAGTTGACTGAAATTTGACCCAAATTTAACTGGAATTCACCTCAGTTCTCAGAATTCCCGAAATTCCCGGAATTCCCAAAAAAAACGGGGAAAAAATGGGAAAAACGGTGAAAAAATGACGAAAAACAGCGAAAATTGACCAAATTTGACCCAAAATTGACCCAAAATTGACTCAAATTTCACCTGGAATTCACCTGAGATCCCACAATTCCCAGAATTCCCAAATTTCCCAAAATTTCTGGAAAAATCTGGGAAAAAATGGGAAAAATGGCAAAAAATGGTAAAAAATGGTCAAAAAATGAGCAAAATTGACCAAAATTGACCCAAAATGGACCCAAATTGGGCCCAAATTTCATCTGGAATTCACCTGAGATCCCACAATTCCCAGAATTCCCAAATTTCCCAAAATTCCTGGAAAAATCTGGGAAAAAATGGGAAAAATAGTGAAAAAATGGTGAAAAATGACCAAAATTGACCAAAATTGACCAAATTTGACCCAAAATGGACTCAAATTGACCCAAATTTCACCTGGAATTCACCTGAGATCCCACAATTCCCAGAATTCCCAAAATTCCCGGAATTCCCAAAAAAAATGGGGAAAAAATGGGAAAAATGGTGAAAAAATGACGAAAAACGGTCAAAAAATTGCAAAAATGGGTCAAAATGACCCAAAATGGCTCAAAATGAACCCAAATTGGGTCCAAATTTAACTGGGATTCAGCTGAGATCCCAGAATTCCCAAAATTCCCAAAATTCCCCAAAAAAACGGGGAAGAAATGGGAAAAATGGTGAAAAAATGGTGAAAATGGTCAAAAAATGACCAAAATTGACCAAATTTGACCCAAAATGGCTCAAAATGGACCCAAATTGGGTCAAAATTGGGTCCAAATTTAACTGGGATTCACCTGAGATCCCAGAATTCCCAAAATTCCTGGAATTCCCAAAAAAATCCAGAAAAAAATGGGGAAAAAAAATGACCCAAAACAGCTTCGAATTGACCCAAAAATGGCTCCAAAAATTCCAATTTTTTTCCCTTAAAAATCCCAATTTTTTGCTCCAAAAATTCCCATTTTTTCACCCAAAATCCCCCAATTTTTTTTTACCAAAATCCCCAATTTCTTCCCCAATTTTCAAGTCCATTTTCCCCCTAAAAAATCCAAATTTTTCCCTAAAAAAAGCCATTAAAAATCCATTTTTTGCCCTAAAAACTCCATTTTTTTTCTAAAAATCCCAATTTTTTTTGCTAAAAATCCCAATTTTTTTCCCCAAATCCCCGATTTTTTCCCCAATTTTTTGAGTCCATTCTCCCCCTAAAAATTCTGATTTTTTCCCTAAAAAAATACCATAAAAAATCCATTTTTTGCCCTAAAAACTCCATTTGTTTTGCTAAAAATCCCATTTTTTCACCCAAAAATCCCAAATTTTTTCCCAAAATCCCCAATTTTTTCCCCAAATATTTGAGTTCGCTTTCCCCCTAAAAATCCAATTTTTCCCCTAAAAAACACCATAAAAAATCCATTTTTTCACCTAAAAACTTCATTTTTTCATCTAAAAATTCCATTTTTTTTGCTAAAAATTGCGTTTTTTTTCCCGAATTTTCCCAAAATCTTGGTTTTTCGCCCCAGTTCTGCTGACGTGGGTGAACTGCGGCAGCGCCCGCTGGGCCCTTCCCAAACCTCATTCCCGCCCCTAAAAATCCCATTTTGTAACCGAAAAATGCTCCCAAAAAATCCCAATTTTAACCCTAAAAATCCCAAATTTTTCACCCAAAATTCCCAATTTTTTTTTCCCAAAATCTTCAATTTTTTCCCCAATTTTTTTGAGTGAATTTTACCCCTAAAAAATCCAATTTTTTCCCTAAAAAATCCCTTAAAAATTCCATTTTTTGCCCTAAAAACTCCATTTTTTCACTTAAAAATCCCATTTTTTTCCCAAAAATCCCAAATCTTTTTCCTAAAATCCCCATTTTTTTCCCCAATTTTCAAGTCCATTTTACTCCTAAAAAATCCAATTTTTTCCCCAAAAAATCCCTTAAAAATTCCATTTTTTGCCCTAAAAACTCCATTTTTTCACTTAAAAATCCCATTTTTTTCCCAAAAATCCCAAATTTTTTCCCAAAATCCCCAATTTTTTCCCCAAATATTTGAGTCCAGTTTCCCCCTAAAAATCCAATTTTTTCCCTAAAAAATCCCTTAAAAATTCCATTTTTTGCCCTAAAAACTTCGTTTTTTTTTCTAAAAAATCCCATTTTTTCACCTAAAAATCCCATTTTTTTTCCTAAAATTCCCCAATTTTTTTGCCAAAATCCCCGATTTTTTCCCCAAATTTTTGAGTCCATTTTACTCCTAAAAAATCCCATTTTTTCTTCCAAAAATGCCCTAAAAAATCCATTTTTCACCTAAAAATCCCATATTTTTTCTAAAATTCCCATTTTTTCACCTAAAAATCCCAAATTTTTTCCCAAAATCACCAATTTTTCCCCAATTTTCTGAGTTTGTTTTTCCTCCCAAAAAATCCCATTTTGTGCTCTAAAAATTGCAATTTTTGCCCTAAAAAATCCCTTTTTTCTCCTAAAAATCCCCAAATTTCTCCTAAAAATACCAAATTTTTTCCTAAAATTCTCGAGTTTTTTCCCAAAATCCCCAAATTTTTCCCCAATTTTTTCCCTCGCACCTGAGCCCATTTTTACCCCTAAAAATCAAATTATTTTCCCCAAAAAACGCCGTAAAAAATCCATTTTTTCACCTAAAAATTTCATTTTTTTTGCTAAACATCCCATTTTTTCCAGAATTTTCCCAAAATCCCAGAATTTCACCCCAAATTTTCATTCGAGCTCATTTTGTGTCCCAAAAAATCTCCTTTTTTGCTTTAAAAATCACATTTTTTGCCCTAAAAAATCCATTTTTTCACCTAAAAACTTCATTTTTTTCCCAAATTCCCTGATTTTTTCCCCAATTTTTTGAATCCATTTTCCCCCTAAAAATTCCGATTTTTTCCCAAAAAAATGCCCTAAAAAATCCCCAAAAAATCCATTTTTTTGTCCTAAAAACTCCATTTTTTCACCTAAAAATTTCATTTTTTCACCTGAAAATCCGAAATTTTTTCCCAAAATCCCCAATTTTTTCCCCAAATTTTTGAGTCCATTTTCCCCCTAAGAATTCCTATTTTTTCCCTAAAAAATGCCCTAAAAACTCCATTTTTTTTGCTAAAAATCCCATATTTTTTCCTAAAATTCCCATTTTTTCACCTAAAATCCCCAAATTTTTTTCCCAAAATCCTCGGTTTTTTCCCCAATTTTCCAGTCGGTTTTAGCCCTAAAAATCAAATTATTTTCCCAAAAAAGGCCCTAAAAAATCCATTTTTTCACCTAAAAACTTCATTTTTTTTGCTAAAAATTCCATTTTTTTTGCTAAAAATTGCGTTTTTTTTCCTGAATTTTCCCAAAATCGCGGTTTTTGGCCCCAGTTCTGCTGACATGGGTGAACTGCGGCAGCGCCCGCTGGGCCCTTCCCAAACCTCATTCCCACCCCTAAAAATCCCATTTTTTACCCCAAAAATGCTCCAAAAATTCCATTTTTTTCCCTAAAAAATCCCAATTTTTTTCCCAAAAATTCCGAAGTTTTTTTTCCCAAAATCCCCAAATTTTCTCCCAATTTTTTGAGTCCATTTTCCCCCTAAAAATTCCGATTTTTTCCCAAAAAAATGCCCTAAAAAATCCATTTTTTGCCCTAAAAACTCCATTTTTTCACTTAAAAATCCCATTTTTTTCCCAAAAATCCCAAATTTTTTTCCTAAAATCCCCATTTATTTCCCCAATTTTCAAGTCCATTTTACTCCTAAAAAATCCAATTTTTTCCCCAAAAAATCCCTTAAAAATTCCATTTTTTGCCATAAAAACTCCATTTTTTCACTTAAAAATCCCATTTTTTTCCCAAAAATCCCAAATTTTTTTCCCAAAATCCTCTTTTTTTCCCCCAATTTTCCAGTCCATTTTACTCCTAAAAAATCCGATTTTTTCCCTAAAAAATGCCCTAAAAAATCCATTTTTTCACCTAAAAATTTCATTTTTTTTTCTAAAAATTACAAATTTTTTCCTAAAATTCCCTAATTTTTTCCGAAAATCCTCGAATTTTTCCCCAAAATTCCCAATCTCATGTGAGTCCACTTTCCCCCTAAAAATCCAATTTTTTCCCCAAAAAATGCCATTAAAAAATCCATTTTTTGCCCTAAAAAATCCATTTTTTTTGCTAAAAATTTCGGGTTTTTTGCTAAAAATCTCATTTTTTTTCCCGAATTTTCCCAAAATCGTGGTTTTTCACCCCAGTTCTGCTGACGTGGGTGAACTGCGGCAGCGCCCGCTGGGCCACGCGGGTCCAGGACGCCTTCACGGGGGGGAAGCTGCTGGCGCTGGCGCTGATCGTGGGCGCCGGGGCCCTGCTCATGGCCAGAGGTGAGAAATGGGCTGAAAAAATCCAATTTTGGGAAAAAACGGGAATTTGGGGGGAAAAAACGGGATTTGGGGGAAAAAAACCCGGGGAAAAACGGTGGGAAAATGGGGAAAAATGGGGAAAAATGGGGAAAAAATGGGAATGAAAGGGTTAAAAATGGGGGGAAAAAATGGGGGAAAAATGAGGAAAAATGGGAAAAAATGGGGAAAAAAAAGAGGAAAAAATGGGGAAAAAATTGAGAAAAAATGGGGAAAAATGGGGAAAAATGGGGAAAAAAAGTGGAAAAAATGGGAAAAAATGGGGAAAAATGGGGATAAAAATGAGAAAAAAATTGGGAAAAAATTGGGGGAAAAATGGAAAAAAATGGTGAAAAAAAATGGAAAAAATAGGAAAAAATTGGGGAAAAAAATGAGAAAAAATTGGGGAAAAAATGGGGAAAAAATGGAGAAAAACATGGGGAAAAAATGGGGAAAAATTTGAGGAAAAAATGTGGAAAAAATGGGAAAAATTTGAGGAAAAAATGGCAAAAAATGGGGGAAAAAATAGGAAAAATTGAGAAAAATTTAAGAAAAAAATGGGAAAAAAATGAGAAAAAAATGGAGAAAAATGGGGAAAAAATTGGAAAAAAATGGGGAAAAAATTGGGGAAAAATTGGGTAAAAATGGGTAAAAATGGGGAAAAAATTGGAGGAAAAAATGGGAAAAAAATGGAAAAAAAATGGGAAAAAATGGGGAAAAAAAAGAGAAAAATTTGAGGAAAAAATGGGAAAAAATGGGAAAAAATGGGAAAAAAATGGGGCAAAACTGTTTAAAAGTGGGTGAAGAAAGTGGGAATTTGGGTGAGCGGGCAAAGGTCGGGAATGTTGTGGGAAATGGGGGAATTTGGGGCATTTTGGGGCATTTTGGGGCATTTTGGGGAGTTTGGGGATTGGGCTCCAGGACGCCTTCACGGGGGGGAAGCTGCTGGCGCTGGCGCTGATCGTGGGCAGAGGTGAGAAATGGGCTGAAAAAACGGGAATTTGGGAAAAAACGGCGATTTGGGGGGAAAAACGGGATTATGGGGGAAAAAAACCCGGGGAAAAACGGGGGAAAAATGGGGAAAAAATGGGGAAAAATCGGAAAAAATGGGGAAAAAATGGGGGAAAAAATGGGAATGAAATGGGGAAGAAAGGGTTAAAAATGGGGGGAAAAAATGGGGGAAAATTCTGCGAATTTGGGAAAAAACGGGTAAAAAATGGGGAAAAAATTGGGGGAAAAATGGGAAAAAATTGGGAAAAAATGGGGAATAAAAATGGGGAAAAAATGGGGAAAAATGGGGAAAAAATGGGGAAAAAATGGGGAATAAAAATGGGGAAAAATGGGGAAAAAATGGGGAAAAAATGGGGAAAAATGGGGAAAAAATGGGAAAAATTTGAGGAAAAAATGGTGAAAAATGGGGAAAAATTGGAAAAAATGGGGAAAAAATTGGGGAAAAAATGGGGAAAAAATGAGGGAAAAATTTGAGGAAAAAATGGGGAAAAAATGGGAAAAAATTGGGGAAAAAATGAGAAAAAATTGGGGAAAAATGGGAAAAATGAGAAAAAAAATGGAGAAAAAATGAGAAAAATTTGAGGAAAAAATGGGGAAAAATGGGGAAAAATGGGGAAAAAATTGAAGGAAAAATGGGAAAAAAATGAGAAAAAATGGGGAAAAAATGAGAGAAAAAATGAGAAAAATTTGAGGAAAAAATGGGTAAAAAAATGGAAAAAAATGGAAAAAAAATGGGAATAAAAATGGGAAAAAATGGTTAAAAATTGGGGCAAAAGTGTTTAAAAATGGGTGAAGAAAGTGGGAATTTGGGTGAGCGGGCAAAGGTCGGGAATGTTGTGGGAAATGGGGGAATTTGGGGCATTTTGGGGCATTTTGGGGAGTTTGGGGATTGGGCTCCAGGACGCCTTCACGGGGG
Source organism: Poecile atricapillus (assembly GCF_030490865.1). Lineage (NCBI taxonomy): Eukaryota > Metazoa > Chordata > Aves > Passeriformes > Paridae > Poecile > Poecile atricapillus. The sequence goes on from NC_081267.1 coordinate 467,066, forward strand.
GGAAGCTGCTGGCGCTGGCGCTGATCGTGGGCAGAGGTGAGAAATGGGCTGAAAAAACGGGAATTTGGGAAAAAACGGGAATTTGGGGGAGTTTGGGGAAAAAACCCGGGGAAAAACGGTGGAAAAATGGGGAAAAAATGGGGGAAAAATGGGGAAAAAATGGGGAAGAAAGGGTTAAAAATGGGGGGAAAAAATGGGGGATTTTGGGAAAAAATGGGTGGAAAAAATGGGGAAAAAATTGGGGAAAAAATGGGGAAAAAATTGGGGAAAAATGGGGGAAAATGGGAAAAAAATGGGAAAAAATGGGATAAAAATGGAAGAAAAAATGGGAAAAATTTGAGGAAAAAATGGGGAAAAATGGGGAAAAAATGGGGAATAAAAATGGGGAATAAAAATGGGGGAAAAATGGGAAAAAATGGGGGAAAAACGGGGAAAAAATGGGGAAAAAATTGGGGGAAAAATGGGAAAAAATGACAAAAAAATGGGGAAAAATGAGAAAAAAATCGAAAAAAAATCGAAAAAAATTCGAAAAAAATTCGAAAAAATTCCAAAAATTTTCCCAAACTTTCCCGATTTTTCCCCAAAATTTCCAGGTGAGCACTTTTGGCTCCGCCCCTCGCAGGCCTTCACCTTCTGGGCGGGGCCGGGGGCGGGGCCGCTGTTCCTGGCCTGGAAAAATCCCCAAAGAAATCCCAAAAAATCCCCAAAAATCCCCCAAAAATCCCCCAAAAATCCCCAAAAAATCCCCAAAAATCCCCAAAAATTCAGGAAAAATCCGGAAAAAAATCCAGAAAATTTAAAAAAAAAATCAGAAAAAAAATCCTAAAAAAGTCCCCCAAAAAATCCCCAAAAAATGGGAAAAATCCCCCAAAATTCCCCAAAAAAATCTGAAAAAAAATCAGAAAAAAATCGGAAAAAAATTAGAAAAAAATTCAAAAAATGGGAAAAATCCCCAAAAAATCTGATAAAAAATCCTAAAAAATTCCCCAAAAAAATTCAGAAAAAAATCAGAAAAAAGTCAGAAAAAAATCGAAAAAAATCCAAAAAAAAATCAGAAAAAGATCTGAAAAAAACCTGAAAAAATCCCCAAAAAATTCATTAAAAATTCGCAAAAATTCCAAAAAAAATCAGAAAAAAATCGAAAAAAATCCAAAAAAATTCAGAAAAAAATCTAAAAAAAATCTGAAAAAATTTGGAAAAATTTCCCAAAAAATTTAAAAAAAATTCAGAAAAAAATCTAAAAACAATCAGAAAAAATTGGGAAAAATTCCCCAAAAAATCTAAAAAAATTCAGAAAAAGTTGGGAAAAAAATAAAAAAAAATCTCAAAAATATCCGAAAAAGTTCCGAAAAAAATCTGAAAAAAATCGGAAAAAATTCGAAAAAAATCAGAAAAAAATCGAAAAAAATTCGGAAAAAATTCGAAAAAATTCTAAAAAAAATCCGAAAAAAATGGGAAATTTTCCCAAAAACCCCCAAATTTTCCCCAAATTTTCCCCGATCTAGGTGAGCACTTTTGGCTCCGCCCCTCGCAGGCGTTCCAGTTCTGGGCGGGGCCGGGGGCGGGGCCGCTGTTCCTGGCCTGGAAAAATCCCCAAAAAATCCCCAAAAAATCCCAAAAAAATTTCCCAAAAAATTTCCCCAAAATCCCCCAAAAATTTGGGAAAAATCTGAAAAAAATCCAGAAAAATTAAAAAAAAATTCAGAAAAAAATCTCAAAAAAATCGAAAAAAAATCCAAAAAAATATGGGAAAAATTCCCAAAAAATTCCCCAAAAATAAAAAAAATTCCGAAAAAAATCCAAAAAAAATAAAAAAAAATAATAAAAAATTCAGAAAAAATTCCAAAAAAGAATCAGAAAAAAATCGAAAAAAATCCGAAAAAATTCAGAAAAAAAATCCGAAAAAAAATCCGAAAAAAATCCAAAAGAAAATCTGAAAAAGTCCCCAAAAAATTCATTAAAAATTTGAAAAAATGCCAAAAAAAATCCGAAAAAAATTCAGAAAAAATTCAGAAACAAATATAAAGAAAATCAGAAAAAATTGGAAAAAATTCCCAAAAAAATCCCCAAAAAATTCAGAAAAAATTTAGAAAAATTAAAATAAAAAATCTCAAAAAAATCCGAAAAAAATCCAAAAAAAACCCGAAAAAAATCAGAAAAAATTCAAAAAAAAAATCAGAAAAAAATCGAAAAAAATTCGAAAAAAATTCGAAAAAAATCAGAAAAAATTCTGAAAAAAATCAGAAAAAAATCAGAAAAAAATCCCAAAAAAATCAGAAAAAAATCGAAAAAAATTCGAAAAAAATTCGAAAAAATTCCAAAAATTTTCCCAAAACTCCCGAAATTTTCCCCAATCCAGGTGAGCACTTTTGGCTCCGCCCCTCGCAGGCGTTCCAGTTCTGGGCGGGGCCGGGGGCGGGGCCGCTGTTCCTGGCCTGGAAAAATCCCCAAAGAAATCCCAAAAAAATCCTCAAAAAATCCCCCAAAAATTTCCCCAAAATTCCAAAAAATTTAGGAAAAATCTGAAAAAAATCCAGAAAAATTCTGAAAAAAATCTAAAAAAAATCAGAAAAAATTGGGAAAAATTCCCCAAAAAATCCAAAAAAATTCAAAAAAAATTGAGAAAAAATTCAAAAAAAATCAGAAAAAAATCAGAAAAAAAATCCAAAAAAATTCAGAAAAAATTCCATAAAAAATCAGAAAAAAATCGAAAAAAATCAGAAAAAAATCGAAAAAAAAAGGAAAAAAAAAGGGAAAATTTCCCAAAAATTCCCAATTTTTCCCCAATCCAGGTGAGCACTTTTGGCTCCGCCCCTCGCAGGCGTTCCAGTTCTGGGCGGGGCCGGGGGCGGGGCCGCTGTTCCTGGCCTGGAAAAATCCCCAAAGAAATCCCCAAAAAATCTGAAAAAAAATCCGAAAAAATTCAGAAAAAATCAGAAAAAAAAAACAAAAAAAAAATCTAAAAAATGGGAAAAATTCCCCAAAAATTCGCAAAAAATTCCCCCAAAAAATCTGAAAAAATCCAAAAAAATTCAGAAAAAAATGGGAAAAATTCCAGAAAAATTCCCCAAAAAATCAGAAAAAATTCGAAAAAAATCTGAAAAAATTCCGAAAAAAATCTAAAAAAAATCTGAAAAAATCCCCAAAAAATTCATTAAAAATTCACAAAAAATCAGAAAAAAATCGAAAAAATCCGAAAAAAATTCGAAAAAAATCAGAAAAAATTGGGAAAAATTCCCAAAAAAATTCAAAAAAATTCAGAAAAAAATCTCAAAAAAATCTCAAAAAAATCTTGAAAAAAATAAAAAAAAAATTCGAAAAAAATTCAAAAAAAATCAGAAAAAATTCCGAAAAAAATCAGAAAAAAATCGAAAAAAATTCGAAAAAAATTCGAAAAAATTCCAAAAATTTTCCCAAAACTCCCGAAATTTTCCCCGAACCAGGTGAGCACTTCTGGCTCCGCCCCTCGCAGGCCTTCACCTTCTGGGCGGGGCCGGGGGCGGGGCCGCTGTTCCTGGCCTGTCTCCAGGGCTCCTTCGCTTACGGGGGTTGGAATTTCCTCAATTACGTCACCGAGGAGCTGCGGGACCCCGAGAGGTGAGAAATGGGGGGAAAAAGCGGGAATTTGGGAAAAAACGGGAGAAAATGGGGAAAAATGACAAAAATCGGTGAAAATTTGGTGAAAATCGGTGAAAAAATGGGGAAAATCGGTGGGAAAATGGGGAAAAATGGGAAATTTTGGGGTTAAAAATTTGGAATGTTTTGGGTTAAAAATTGGGAATTTTTTGGGTTAAAAATGGGGATTTTGGGGTCACCTGAGAGGGAAATGGGGAAAAAATGAGGGAAAATGGGAAAAAATGGGGGAAAATGCAGAAAAATTGGGGAAAATTGGTGGAAAAATGGGAAAAAAATGGGGAAAAATTTGAGAAAAAAAATGAGGAAAAAAAGGGGAGAAATGGGAAAAAATTGAGGGAAAAAATGGGGAAAAATGGGGAAAAATGGGAAAAAAATGGGGAAAAAAAGAGAAAAAATTGAGGAAAAAATGGGAAAAAATGGGGGAAAAATGGGGAAAATTTGGTGAAAAAATGACAAAAATTTGGGGAAAAATGGGGAAAAAAATGGGAGAAAAAATGGGGGAAAAATGGGAAAAAATTGAGGGAAAAAATGGGGGAAAAATGGGGAAAAATGGGAAAAAATTGAGGGAAAAAATGGGGAAAAAATGGGGAAAATTTGGGGAAAAAATGGGGAAAAATATGAGGAAAAAAAGGGGAAAAATGGGAAAAAATTGGGGGAAAAATGGGGAAAATTGGGAAACAAATGGGAAAAAATGGGGAAAAATTTGAGAAAAAATGGGAAAAAAAATGGGGAAAAAATGGGGGAAAAATGGGAAAAAATTGAGGGAAAAAATGGGGGGAAAATGGGGAAAATTTGGGGAAAAAATGGGGAAAAATGAGGAAAAAATGGGGGAAAATGGGAAAAAATTGAGGGAAAAAATGGGGGGAAAATGGGGAAAATTTGGGAAAAAAATGGGAAAAAATGGGGAAAAATGGAGAAAAAAAGGGGAAAAATTTGAGAAAAAATGAGGAAAAAAAGGGGAAAAATGGGAAAAAATTAAGGGAAAAATTGAGGGAAAAAGTGGGGGAAATTGGGGGAAAAAAGGGAAAAAATGAGAAAAAATTGGGGAAAAAAAGAGAAAAAATTTGAGGAAAAAAAAGGGAAAATTTGGTGAAAAAATGACAAAAAGTGGTGGAAAAATGGGGAAAAAATGGGAAAAAAATGGGGGAAAGAAAGGGTTAAAAATGGGAATTTTTGGGGTAAAAAATGGGGATTTTGGGGCCACCTCGGAGGGAAGTGGGGGAAAATGGGGAAAAAAATGGGGATTTTTTTGTTTTTTGAGTCAGTTTTGGAGGTTTTTTGGTCAAATTTGGGTTTTTTTGGGTCAATTTTTCTGATTTTTGGGTCAATTTTGGGGTTTTTTGGGTCGTTTTTTCCAAATTTTGGGTCATTTTGGGTGATTTCGGGCTCCCCCGAGCAGGAACCTGCCCCTGGCCATCTCCATCTCGCTGCCGCTGGTCACCTTCCTGTACGTGGCGGCCAACGTGGCGTACCTGGCGGCCATGAGCCCGCAGGAGATCCTGCAGAGCGACGCCGTGGCCGTGGTGAGCGCACCTGGGGCGGGGATTGGGGCGAAAAGGGGAAAAAACGGGAAAAAACGGTGAAAAAATGGTGAAAATCGGTGAAAAAATGACGAAAATAGAGAAAAAAATGACAAAAATAGAGCGAAAAATGTGAATTTTTGGAAATAAAATGGGATTTTGGGGTTAAAAATGGGGATTTTGGGGTCACCTGGGGGAGAAAGTGGGGGGAAAATGGGAAAATTTGGGGAAAATCGGTGAAAATTTGGTGAAAATCGGTGGAAAAATGGTGAAAATAGAGCGAAAAATGTGAATTTTGGAGGTAAAATGGGGATTTGGGGTTAAAAATGGGGATTTTGGGGTTTTGGGGTCACCTGGGGCGGGGATTGGGGTGAAAAAGGGGAAATTTGGGAAAAAACGGTGAAAAAATGGTGAAAATCGGTGAAAAAATGGGGAAAATAGAGCGAAAAATGTGAATTTTGGAGATAAAATGGGATTTTGGGGTTAAAAATGGGGATTTTGGGGTTTTTGGGGGTTTTGGGGTCAATGGGGGCTGGAATTGGGGTGAAAAAGGGGAAATTCGGGAAAAAATGGTGAAAATTTGGTGAAAATCGGTGGAAAAATGACAAAAATAGAGCAAAAAATGGGGATTTTGGAGGTAAAATGGGATTTTGGGGTTAAAAATGGGGATTTTGGGGTTTTTGGGGTCACCTGGGGCGGGGATTGGGGCGAAAAGGGGAAAAAACGGGAAAAAACGGTGAAAAAATGGTGAAAATCGGTGGAAAAATGGGGAAAATAGAGCGAAAAATGGTTTTGGGGTTAAAAATGGGGATTTTGGGGTTTTTGGGGCAGAAAATGAGGTAAAAAATGGGAAAAATGGTGAAATTTGGGAAAAAACGGTGAAAATTTGGTGAAAATTGGTGAAAAAATGACAAAAATAGAGAAAAAATGGGGAAAATAGAGCGAAAAATGTGAATTTTGGAGGTAAAATGGGATTTTGGGGTTAAAAATGGGGATTTTGGGGTTTTTGGGGTCACCTGGGGCGGGGATTGGGGCGAAAAGGGGAAAAAACGGGAAAAAACGGTGAAAAAATGGTGAAAATCGGTGGAAAAATGGGGAAAATAGAGGGAAAAATGTGAATTTTGGAGATAAAATGGGATTTGGGGTTAAAAATGGGGATTTTGGGGTTTTTGGGGCAGAAAATGAGGTAAAAAATTAGAAAAATGGGGAAATTTGGGAAAAAATGGTGAAAATTTGGTGAAAATCGGTGGAAAAATGGGGAAAATCAAGGAAAAAATGTGAATTTTGGGATAAAATGGGGATTTGGGGTTAAAAATGGGGATTTTGGGGGTTTTGGGATCACCTGGAGATTCCTGGATTGGAAATTGGGGTGAAAAAGGGGAAATTTGGGAAAAATCGGTGAAAATTTGGTGAAAATCGGTGGGAAAATGGGGAAAATAGAGCGAAAAATGTGAATTTTGGAGATAAAATGGGGATTTGGGGTTAAAAATGGGGATTTTGGGGTTTTTGGGGGTTTTGGAGTCAATGGGGGCTGGAATTGGGGTGAAAAAGGGAAAATTTGGGAAAAAACGGTGAAAATTTGGTGAAAATCGGTGGAAAAATGGGGAAAATAGAGCGAAAAATGTGAATTTTGGAGGTAAAATGGGGATTTGGGGTTAAAAATGGGGATTTTGGGGTTTTGGGGTCACCTGGGGCGGGGATTGGGGCGAAAAGGGGAAAAAACGGGAAAAAACGGTGAAAAAATGGTGAAAATCGGTGGAAAAATGGGGAAAATCGGTGAAAAAATGACAAAAATAGAGCGAAAAATGGGGAATTTCGGGGGAAAAAAAAAAGGGGATTTTGGGGTTAAAAATGGGGATTTTGGGGGTTTTCGGGTTACTTGGGGACTGGAATTGGGGTTAAAAAGGGGAAATTTGGTCAAAATCGGTGAAAAAATGACAAAAAAAGAGCGAAAAATGTGAATTTTGTAGATAAAATGGGGATTTTGGGGTTAAAAATGGGGATTTTGGGGGTTTTGGGGTCACCTGGGGCTGGAAATTGGGGTGAAAAAGGTGAAATTTGGGAAAAAACGGTGAAAATTTGGTGAAAATCGGTGGAAATATGACAAAAATTGAGCAAAAAAATGGGGAATTTTTGGGGTTAAAAATTGGGATTTTTGGGGTTAAAAATGGGGATTTTTAGGAAAAAAAAAACCCAAATTTTTGGGATAAAACCTGGGGATTTTGGGAAACTTTGGGAAAAACTTGGAAATTTGGGAATTAAGAGGGAAAATATGATAAAGTTGAGGGAAAAATTTGAATATTTGGGGTAAAAAAAGTGAAATTTTGGGGAAAAAATGGAATTTTTGGGGTTAAAAAATGGGAATTTTGGGTAAAAGAAGTGGGAATTTCAGGGAAATTCTTGGGATTTTGGGAAAACTTTGGGAAATTCCAGAAATTTGGGGAAAAAGAGGAAAAATGATAAAAATTGAGGGAAAAATTTGAATATTTGGGATAAAAAAAGGCAAATTTTGGGGGGAAAAAGCCAAATTTTGGGGTAAAAATTGGGAATTTTGGGAAATCTCAAAAATTTGGGGAAAACCTTTAAAATTTGGGAATAAAAAGGGAAAAAAATGATAAAATTATGGGAAAAATTGGAATATTTGGGATAAAAAAAGGGAAATTTAGGGGGAAAAAAGCCAAATTTTGGGGTAAAAATTGGGAATTTTGGGAAAATTTTGGGAAATCTCAGAAATTTGGGGAAAAATCTTGGGAATTTGGGAATCAAAAGAGAAAAAATGATAAAATTATGGGAAAATTTTGAATATTTTGGGTAAAAATGTGAATTTTTTGGGGGGAAAAAAGCCGAATTTTGGGGTAAAAATTGGGAATTTTGGGGAATCTCAAAAATTTGGGGAAAAACCTTTAAAATTTGGGAATAAAAAGGGAAAGAAATGATAAAAATTGAGGGAAAAATTGGAATATTTGGGTCAAAAAAAGGGAAATTTTGGGGGGAAAAAAGCCAAATTTTGGGGTAAAAACCGGGAATTTTAGTAAAAACTCCCGGAATTTTCCGTTCCCGTGGGGAATTCCGGGATTTTCCCCATTTTTCCCCCTCTCCAGACGTTCGGGGAGAAGGTTCTGGGCCCCATGGCCTGGGTGATGCCGTTCGCCGTCGCCCTCTCCACCTTCGGCGGCGTCAACGGTTCCCTCTTCACCTGCTCCAGGTAAAATTCCCCAAAATTCCCAAAATTCCCAAAATTCCTAAAATTTTCCCATTTTTTCCCATTTTTTCCCAATTTTTTCCCATTTTTTTTCCATTTTTTTCCCATTTTTTTCCCATTTTTTCCCATTTTTTTCCCATTTTTTTCGCATTTTTTCCCATTTTTTTCCCATTTTTTTCCCGTTTTTTTCCCATTTTTTCCATTTTTTCAAATTTTTTTCCCATTTTTTTCTCATTTTTTTCCCATTTTTTCCCATTTTTTTCCCATTTTTTCCCATTTCTTTATGATTTTTTCCCATTTTTTTATTTTTTTCTGATTTTTTTCTGATTTTTTGTCATTTTTATCCCAATTTTTCTCCTCCCTCTCCCCCTCTTCACCTGCTCCAGGTAAAATGCCCGAAATTCCCAAAAATTCCCCAAAATTTTCCCATTTTTTCCCTTTTTTTCCCGATTTTTTTCTGATTTTTTTTCCCGTTTTTTTCTGATTTTTTTTCCGTTTTTTTCCCAATTTTTTTGTCCAAAACCCCCCAAATTTCCCCAAATTCCCCCAAAATCTCAAAATCCTCTCAAATTTACCCTGAAAAATTCTAACTTTTCCTTCCAAAATTTTCCCCCCAAAAATCCCCAAAATCCCCAAATTTTACCCCAAAATCCCCAAATTTTCCCAAATTTCCCCCAAAATTCCCAATTTTCCGCCCAAAAATCCCAAATTTCCCAATTTTTCCCTCATTTTTTCCTCTTTCCCTTTTTTCCCATGACGTCACCGAATGATGACGTCACCGAATGATGACGATGACGATGATGACGTCACTCGGCCACGCCCCCTGATGACAAAATTCCCAATTTTACCCCCCAAAATTCCTAAAATTCCCCCTAAAATCCACAATTTTACCCCCAAAATTCACAAATTTTCCCCAAAATCCCCAAATTTTCCCCAAATTCCCCCCAAAATCCCAATTTCCTCCCAAAAATCTCCAAACTTCCCAAATTTTCCCCAAAATCCCCAAATTTCCCCAAAAAATCCCGAAAATTCCCCCAAAATTCCCCCAAATTCCCAATTTTCCTCCAAAAAAATCTCAAAATCCCCAATTTCCCCCGAAAAATCCCAAAATTCCCTCCAAATTTCCAAAATTCTCCCCAAAATACCAAAATTCCCCCAAATTTTCCCAAAAACCCTGAAAATTTTCCCCAAAAATCCCCAAATTTCCCCCAAAATTCCCAATTTTTTCCCTAAAACCCCAAATTTCCCGAAATACCTTCAAAATGCCCAATTTTACCCCCAAAATTCCCAAATTTTCCCCAAAATCCCCAATTATTCCCCAAAATTCCCCCAAATTCTACCCAAAATCCCAATTTTCTCTTCAAAACCCCCCAAATTCCCCCCAAAATCCCAAAATTTCCCCAAATTTTCCCCAAAACCCTGAAATTTCCCCCCAAAATCCCCAAATTTTCCCTAAAATTCCCCCCAAAATCCCAAAATTCCCCCAAAAATCTTCCAAATTCCCCCCGAAAATTCCAATTTTTTCATCCAAAACCCCCCAAATTTCCCCAAATTTCCCCAAATTTTCCCAAATTTCCCAAATTTCCCCCAAAATCCCAATTTCCCCCAAATTTCCCCCAAAATTCCCAAATTTTCCCAAAATTCCCCCAAAAATCCGAATTTTTCACCCCAAAAATCCCCATTTTTTCCCTCATTTTCCCTCCTTTCCCTTTTTTTTCCCCATGACATCACCGAACGATGACATCACCGGACGATGACGTCACCGAATGATGATGATGACGTCACTCGGCCACGCCCCCTGATGACAAAATTCCCAATTTTACCCCCCAAAATCCCCAAAATTTCCCCCAAAATCCCCAAATTTTCCCCAAAATCCCCCCAAATTCCCCCCAAAATCCCCAAATCCCTCAAAATTCCCTCAAAATTCCCGATTTCCCCCCAAAACTCCCCAAATTCCCCAAAAAATCTCCCAAATTCTCCCCAAAAACCCGATTTTTTCGTTCAAAACCCCTCAAATTTCCCCAAATTTTCCCAAATTTCCCCAAATTCCTCCCAAAATCCCATTTTTTTTGTCCAAAAACCCCAAATTTCCCCAAATTTTCCCAAATTCCCCCCAAAATCCCAAAATTTCCCCAAATTTTCCCCAAAACCCTGAAATTTCTCCCCAAAAATCCCAATTTTTGCCCCCGAAATCCCCAATTTTACCCCAAAAATCCCAAAATTTTCAATTTCCTCCCTCATTTTCCCTTTTTTCCCTTTATTTTCCCATGACGTCACCCAATGATGACATCACCGGACGATGACGTCACCGAATGATGACGATGACGACGACGATGACGTCACTCGGCCACGCCCCCATTTCCCACCTCATTTTCCCCTCTTTCCCTTTTTTTTTCCCATGACATCACCCAATGACGATGACGTCACCGAATGATGATGATGACGTCACTCGGCCACGCCCCCTGATGACAAAATTCCCAATTTTACCCCCCAAAATTTCTAAAATTCCTCCCAAAATCCCCAATTTTACCCCCAAAATTCCCAAATTCCCCCCAAAATCCCCAAATCCCTCAAAATTCCCTCAAAATTCCCGATTTCCCCCCAAAACTCCCCAAATCCCCCAAAAAATCTCCCAAATTCTCCCCAAAATTCCAATTTTTTCGTCCAAAACCCCCCAAATTTCCCCAAATTTTCCCAATTTCCCCCAAAAAATCCCAAAATTCCCCCAAATTTTCCCAAAACCCTGAAATTTCTCCCCAAAATTCCCAATTTTCCCCCCAAAAATCCCCCAAAACCCCCAAATTTCCCAAATTTTCCCCCATAAAATCCCAATTTCTCCCCAAAATCCAAAAATTCCCTCAAAATCCCCAATTTTCCCCCAAATCCCCAAATTTCCCCCAAAAAATCCCAAAATTCCCCCAAATTTCCCCAAAACCCTGAAAATTTTCCCCAAAATCCCCAAATTTCCCCCAAATTTCCCCCAAACTTCCCAAATTTTCCCCAAAATCCCCAAATTTTCCCCCGAATTCCCTCCAAATTTCCCCTAATTCCCCCAAAATTCCCAAATTTCCCCCAAAATCCCAATTTTTTCGTCCAAAACCCCCCAAATTTCCCCAAATTTCCCCAAATTTCCCCAAATTTCCCCAAATTTTACCCAAATTCCCTCAAATTTTCCCCAAAATCCCAATTTCCCCCCAAAATCCCCAATTTTTCCATTATTTTTTTCTTTTCCCGTTTTTTCCCATGACGTCACCGAATGATGACGTCACCGGACGATGACGTCATCGAATGATGATGATGACTTCATTTGGCCACGCCCCCATTTTCCGCCATTTTCCCCTCTTTCCCTTTTTTTCCCCATGACATCACCGAACGATGACATCACCAAATTATGACGTCACCGAATGATGACAAAATTCCCAATTTTACCCCCCAAAAACCCCCAAATTTTCTCAAATTCACCCCAAAATCCCCAATTTTACCCCCAAAATTCCCAATGTTCCTCCCAAAAATCCCCCAAATTCCCTCAAAAATCCCAAAATCTCCTTAAATTCCCTCAAAAACCACGAATTTCCCCCAAAATCCCAATTTCCCCCCAAAACTCCCCAAATTCCCCGAAAAATTTCCCCAAATTCCCTCAAAACTTCCCCAAAATCCCAAAATTCCCCCAAAAATTCCAATTTTCCACTAAATTCCCTCAAAAACCACAAATTCCCCTCAAAATTCTTGAATTTTCCCCTCCAAAAATCCCCAAATTCCCCCAAAATTCCCAAATTTTCCCCAAAATCCCAATTTCCCCCCAAAACTCTCAAAATTCCCCGAAAAATCTCCCAAATTCCGCCCAAAATCCCAATTTTTTCCTTATTTTTTTATCTTTCCCTTTTTTTCCCATGACATCACCAAATGATGACATCACCGGACGATGACGTCACCGAATGATGATGATGACGACGACGACGATGACGTCATTCGGCCACGCCCCCATTTCCCACCTCATTTTCCCCTCTTTCCTTTTTTTCCCCATGACATCACCCAACGATGACATCACCGGACGATGACGTCACCCAATGATGACGATGACGATGACGTCACTCGGCCACGCCCCCATTTCCCACCTCATTTTCCCACCTTTCCTTTTTTTTTCCCATGACATCACCGGACGATGACATCACCGGACGATGACGTCACCGAACGATGACAATGATGACGTCACTGGGCCACGCCCCCATTTGCCGATGATGACGTCATCCCCAGGCTGTTCTACGCGGGCGCCCGGGCGGGGCAGCTGCCGGCCCTGCTGGCCATGATCCACCTGCGGCGCCGCACGCCCGTCCCCGCCCTGCTGATCACGGTCAGGGGAGGGGGGATTGGGGGGAAAAAACGGGATTTTGGGAAAAATGGGAAAAAAACGGGAATTTGGGAAAAAAGGGATTTGGGGAAAAAATGGGAAAAAATTTGGGGAGAAACGGTGAAAAAATGGGGAAAAATGGGGGAGAAATGGGGGAGAAATGGGGGAAAAGAAAGGGTTAAAAATGGGTTAAAAATGGGGATTTTGGAGTGAAAAAAGGGGATTTTGGGCAAAAAGGGGAAAAAATTTGGGGAGAAAGGGTGAAAAAATGGGGAAAATCGGTGGAAAAATGGGGGAAAAGAAAGGGTTAAAAAGGAGGTAAAATGGGGAGGAAGTGGTAAAAATGGGGATTTTTGAAGGTGAAAATGGGATTTTGGGGTGAAAAAAGGGGAATTTGGGCAAAAAAATGGGAATTTGGGAAAAAATTTGGGGAGAAAAATGGTGAAAAAATGGGGAAAATCGGTGGAAAAATGGGGAAAATAGAGTGAAAAATGGGGGAAAAGAAAGGGTTAAAAATGGGTTAAAAATGGGGAGGAAATGGTAAAAAATGGGGGTTTGGGGTAAAAAATGGGGATTTTGGGAAAAAAGGGGATTTGGGAAAAAAGGGGGGAAAAAATGGTGAAAAAATGGGGAAAAATGGGGGAAAAATGGGGAAAATAGAGCGAAAAATGGGGATTTTCGAGATAAAAATGGGGATTTTTGTGAGTGAAAATGGGGGTTTGGGGTGAAAAATGGGGATTTTGGGAAAAAAGGGGATTTTGGGAAAAAATGGGAAAAAATTTGGGGAGAAACGGTGGAAAAATGGGGAAAATAGAGTGAAAAATGGGGGAAAAGAAAGGGTTAAAAATGGGTTAAAAATGGGGAGGAAATGGTAAAAAATGGGGGTTTGGGGTAAAAAATGGGGATTTTGGGAAAAAAGGGGATTTGGGAAAAAACGGGGAAAAAACGGTGAAAAAATGGGGAAAAATGGGAAAAAATGGGGAAGAAAGGGTTAAAAATAGAGGGAAAAAATGGGGGAAAAATAGGGAAAAAAAAGGGAAAAAAAAGGAAAAAAATGGGGAAAAATTTGAGAAAAAAATGAGGAAAAAAGGGAAACAATTGGGAAAAAATTGAGGGAAAAAATGGGGAAAAAAAGGGGAAAAATGGGGAAAAATTGGGAAAAAAATGGGGGAAAATGGGAAGAAAATGGAGAAAAAAATGGGGGAAAAATGGGGAAAAAACTGAGAAAAAAATGAGGAAAAAAAGGGAAAAAATGGCAAAAAATTGAGGGAAAAAATGGGGAAAAAATGGGGAAAAATGGGAAAAATGGGAAAAATGAGGAAAAAAATGGGAAAAATGGGAAAAATGGAAAAAAGGGGAAAAAATGGGAAAAATGGAGAAAAACGGGTTAAAATGGGAAAAAATGAAAAAAATGAGAAAAAAATGGGAAAAAATGGGGAAAATATGGGGAAAAAATGATAAAAAATAAGGAAAAAATGGGGAAAAAAAGGAAAAAATGGGAAAAAATGGGGAAAAATGTGGAAAATTGGGTAAAAATGGGAAAAAAATGAGAAAAAAATGAGAAAAAAATGGGGAAAATGAGAAAAAATGGGGAAAAATGGGAAAAAATGGGGAAAATATGAGAAAAAATGGGAAAAAATGGGAAAAAATGGGGAAAAAATAAGAAAAAAAATGAGAAAAAAATGGGGAAAAAATGGGAAAAAATTGGAAAAAAGTGGGGGAGAAATGGGGGAAAATGGGGAAAAATGGAAAAAAATGGGGAAAAAATGGGGAAAAAAATGGGGAAAAATGAGGAAAAAAAGGGAAAAAAAAGAGAAAAAAATGGGAAAAAAGGGAAAAAATGGGGAAAAATGGGGGAAAATGGGAAAAAAATTGAAAAAAATGAGAAAAAAATGGGGAAAAAAGCCCAAATTTGGTTTTGTGGGGTGGGGGAGGGGCGTGTCCGGAAGTGGGCGTGGCCTGAGCCTTGGCCCCGCCCCCTCTCTCCCCTCCCCTCCCCCCAGTGCGCGTCGACGCTGCTGATGCTGGTGACGGGCGACATTTACACGCTGATTAATTACGTGGGGTTCGTTAATTACCTGTGGTACGGCGTCACCGTGGCCGGGCTGCTGCTGCTGCGCTGGAGGGAGCCGGAACTGCCCCGGCCAATCAGGGTGAGGCCACGCCCACTTCCGGGGAAACTGAGGCCACTTCCGGGTTAAACCATGCCCACTTCCGGGGAAACTGAGGCCACTTCCGGTTAAACCATGCCCACTTCCGGGGAAACTGAGTCCACTTTTGGGGAAACTGAGTCCACTTCTGGGTTAAACCACGCCCACTTCCGGGGAAAACACGCCCACTTCCAGGGAAACTGAGTCCACTTCCAGTTAAACCACGCCCACTTCCGGTCTGAAAACACAACCCACCTCCGGGTAAAGCCACGCCCACTTTTGGGGAAACCACGCCCATTTCCGGGTAAAACCACGCCCACTTTCAAGGGGAAACTGAGTCCACTTCTGGGGTTAAACCACACCCACTTCCGGGGAAACTGAGGCCACTTCTGGGTTAAACCACGCCCACTTCCGGGTTAAACCACGCCCATTTCTAAGTTAGACCACAACCACTTCTGGGTTTAACCACACCCACTTTCCGGATTAAACCACGCCCACTTCCGGGTGAAACCACGCCCACTTTGGGGTTAAACCACCCCAACTTCCTGTCACAGACCATGCCCACTTCCGAGTTAAACCACGCCCACTTCCGGATTAAACCACGCCCTCTTCTGGGCTAAACCACGCCCACTTCCGGGTGAAACCATGCCCACTATGGGGTCAAACCGCACCAACTTCCTGTCACAGACCACGCCCACTTCCGGGTTAAGCCGCGCCCATTTCCGCCCATAAACCACGCCCTCTTCTGGGCCAAACTCCACTTTTGATTTAAAAACCCCAAATTTTCACCCAAAAACCCCAAATTTTTTATAAAACTCTTAGAACCCTACCCAAAATCTCAATTTTGATCCAAAACCCCTTTTTTTTGCAAAAAAACTGAATTTTTGGGGTAAAAATCCTCAATTTTGGGGCTCCTGTAAATGGTGGCTCCGTGCTCGAAAAACTTCCATTTTTGACCTAAAATCCCCAAATTTTCACCCAAAAACCCCAAATTTTTTGCAAAACTCTTCGAATCCCACCCAAAATCCCAATTTTTGCTCTACAACCCCTTTTTTTCTGCAAAAAATTTGAATTTTTGGGGTAAAATTCCTCAATTTTGGGTGTCCCTTAGGTGGCGCCTCCGTGCTCTAAAAACCTCAATTTTTGATCTAAAATCCCCAAATTTTCACCCAAAATTCCCAAATTTTCGCCTAAAACCCCCAAATTTTTCATAAATCACCCCAAACTCATCCTAAAATCCAAATTTTTGCTAAAAAAATCCCAATTTTGGGGTAAAAATCCTCAATTTTGGGGCTCCTGTAAATGGCATCTTCGTGCTTAAAAAAACTTCAATTTTTGACCTAAAATCCCCAAATTTTCACCCAAAATCCCCAAATTTTCACCTAAAAACCCCAAATTCTTTCCCAAACATTCCAAACTCATCCTAAAATCCCAATTTTTGGGGAAAAATCCCCGAATTTTTGGGGTAAAAGTCTTCAATTTTGGGTCTTCTTTAGGTGGCACCTCCATGCTTCAAAAACTTCAATTTTTGACCTAAAATCCCCAAATTTTCACCTAAAAACTCCAAATTTTCGCCCAAAATCCCCAAATTTTTCATAAATCACCCCAAACTCATTCTAAAATCCCAATTTTTGGGGAAAAAATCCCAAATTTTGGTAAAAAAACCCTAAATTTTTTCCATTAAAAAATGGATTTTTTTGCTGTAAAAAACCTCGAATTTTTGACCTAAAATCCCCAAATTTTTACCCAAAACCCCCAAATTTTCACCCAAAAACCCCAAATTTTTCATAAATCACCCCAAACTCATCCTAAAACCTCAATTTTCACCCAAAAAAATGCAATTTTTGGTAAAAAAACCCTAAATTTTTTCCATAAAAAAATGGATTTTTTGCCGTAAAAAACTTCAATTTTTGACCTAAAATCCCCAAATTTTCACCTAAAAACCCCAAATTTTCACCCCAAATCCCCAAATTTTTCATGAATCACCCCAAACTCATCCTAAAATCCAATTTTCACCCAAAAAACCCCAAAATTTTACTAAAAAAATCGATTTTTTATGATAAAAAATTCAATTTTTTTTCCGTAAAAAATTCATTTTTTTGCCTAAAATCGCGGGATTTTCACCCAAAATCCCGGGAATTTTTGGGAATTTGGGGAATTTTGTGTTCCCGAGGTTCCCCTGGTGCTGCCGCTGCTGTTCCTCCTCTTCTGGGCGGGGCTGTTGCTGTTCTCGCTGTGGGCGGAGCCCGTGGTGTGCGGGGTGGGCGTGGCCAGCCTGGCCTTCATTAAATATGCAAATTTATGCGGAAAAAACTCAAATTTCCACCCAAAAACCCCAAATTTTCACCTAAAAACCCCAAATTTTTTGCAAAACTCTTCGAATTCCGCCCAAAATCCCAATTTTTGGGGAAAAATCCTCAATTTTTTGCAAAAAATTTGAATTTTTGGGGTAAAATTCCTCAATTTTGGGGCTCTTGAAGGTGCCATTCTCACGCTCCAAAAAACTTCAATTTTTGACCTAAAATCCCCAAATTTTCACCTAAAAACCCCAAATTTTCCATAAATCACCGCAAACTCATCCTAAAATCTCAATTTTTGGGGAAAAATCCCTGAATTTTGGGCAAAACTCATCAATTTTGGGGCTCCTGTAAATGGCATCTGTGCGCTTAAAAAAACTTCAATTTTTGACCTAAAATCCCCAAATTTTCACCTAAAAACTCCAAATTTTCGCCCAAAAAATCCAAATTTTTCATAAATCACCCCAAACTCATCCTAAAATCCAAATTTTTGCTAAAAAAATCCCAATTTTGGGGTAAAAATCCTCAATTTTGGGGCTCCTGTAAATGGCGTCTCCCTGCTCCTAAAAACTTCAATTTTTGACCTAAAATCCCCAAATTTTCACCCAAAAACCCCAAATTCTTTCCCAAACATTCCAAACTCATCCTAAAATCCCAATTTTTGGGGAAAAATCCCCAAATTTTTGGGGTAAAATTTGTCAATTTTGGGTCTTCTATAGGTGGCGCCTCCATGCTCCAAAAACCTCAATTTTTGACCTAAAATCCCCAAATTTTCACCTAAAATTCCCGAATTTTTTCCCAAACATTCCAAACTCATCCTAAAATCCAAATTTTTGCTAAAAAATATCAATTTTTGGTAAAAAAAACCCATTTTTAGTGATAAAAATCTCATTTTTTGCCGTAAAAAATTCATTTTTTTGCCTAAAATCGCGGGATTTTCACCCAAAATCCCGGGAATTTTTGGGAATTTGGGGAATTTTGTGTTCCCGAGGTTCCCCTGGTGCTGCCGCTGCTGTTCCTCCTCTTCTGGGCGGGGCTGTTGCTGTTCTCGCTGTGGGCGGAGCCCGTGGTGTGCGGGGTGGGCGTGGCCAGCCTGGCCTTCATTAAATATGCAAATTTATGCGGAAAAAACTCCAATTTCCACCCAAAAACCCCAAATTTTCACCTAAAAACCCCAAATTTTTTGCAAAATTCATCAAAATCCACCTAAAATCCCAATTTTTGGGGAAAAATCCTCTTTTTTTTGCAAAAAGTTTGAATTTTTGGGGTAAAATTCCTCAATTTTGGGGCTCTTGAAGGTGCCATTCTCACGCTCCAAAAAACTTCAATTTTTGACCTAAAATCCCCAAATTTTCACCCAAAATCCCCAAATTTTTTGTCAATCACCCCCAATCCCACCTAAAATCCCAATTTTTGGGGAAAAATCGCTGAATTTTGGGCAAAACTCATCAATTTTGGGGCTCCTGTAAATGGCATCTGTGCGCTTAAAAAAACTTCAATTTTTGACCTAAAATCCCCAAATTTTCACCCAAAATCCCCAAATTTTTTATAAATCACCCCAAACTCATCCTAAAATCCAAATTTTCGCTAAAAAAATCCCAATTTTTGGTAAAAAATCCCAATTTTTTACTAAAAAAAATGAATTTTTTGCCGTAAAAAATTCATTTTTTTGCCTAAAATCGCGGGATTTTCACCCAAAATTTTGGGAATTTTCTCTTCCCGAGGTTCCCCTGGTGCTGCCGCTGCTGTTCCTCCTCTTCTGGGCGGGGCTGTTGCTGTTCTCGCTGTGGGCGGAGCCCGTGGTGTGCGGGGTGGGCGTGGCCAGCCTGGCCTTCATTAAATATGCAAATTTATGCGGAAAAAACTCAAATTTCCACCCAAAAACCCCAAATTTTCACCTAAAAACCCCAAATTTTTTGCAAAACTCTTCGAAATCCACCTAAAATCCCAATTTTTGGGGAAAAATCCTCATTTTTTTGCAAAAAGTTTGAATTTTTGGGGTAAAATTCCTCGATTTTGGGGCTTCTGTAGTTGGCGCCCCCTGCTGGATTCCCACGCTCTAAAAACTTCAATTTTTGACCTAAAATCCCCAAATTTTCACCCAAAATCCCCAATTTTTTTAGAAATCACCCCAAACTCATCCTAAAATCCCAATTTTTGCTCTAAAATTCTCAATTTTCGCAAAAAAAATCTCAAATTTTGGGGTAAAAATCCTCAATTTTGGGGCTCCTGTAAATGGCATCTTCGTGCTTAAAAAAACTTCAATTTTTGACCTAAAATCCCCAAATTTTCACCCAAAAACCCCAAATTTTCACCTAAAATTCCAGAATTTTTTCCCAAACATTCCAAACTCATCCTAAAACCTCAATTTTCACCCCAAAAAAATTTGAATTTTTAGAAAAAAAGACCCCAATTTTTTCCATTAAAAAATGGGTTTTTTGCCGTAAAAAACTTTAATTTTTGACCTAAAATCCCCAAATTTTCACCCAAAATCCCCAAATTTCTCATAAATCACCCCAAACTCATCCTAAAATCTAAATTTTTGCTTAAAAAAATCACAATTTTTGGTAAAAAAATCCCATTTTTAGTGATAAAAATCTCATTTTTTCGCCGTAAAAAATTCATTTTTTTGCCTAAAATCGCGGGATTTTCACCCAAAACTTTGGGAATTTTCTCTTCCCGAGGTTCCCCTGGTGCTGCCGCTGCTGTTCCTCCTCTTCTGGGCGGGGCTGTTGCTGTTCTCGCTGTGGGCGGAGCCCGTGGTGTGCGGGGTGGGCGTGGCCATCACGGCCTCGGGAGCTCCGGTTTATTGGCTGTGCCTGAGGAAGGGGCGGGGCCAGAGCCGGACACGCCCCCTGCAAGGGATGAGGAAGAGGATGGGTGAGGAAGGGGAAAAAATTTGGGAATTTTTGGGGAAAATTTGGGGGATTTGGGGAAAAAAATTGGGAAAAATTTGGGAATTTTTGGGGGAATTTTGGGATTTTTGGGGGATTTTTTGGGGATTTTTTGGGGAATTTTTGGGCAATTTTTGGGGGAATTTTGGGGAAAAATTTGGAATTTTTGGGGGAAAATTTGGGAGAATTTTTGGGGAATTTTGGGGAATTTTTGGGGAATTTTTGAGGGAATTTTGGGAAAAATTTGGGAGATTTTGGGGGAAAATTTGGGGGATTTTGGGGAAAATTTGGGAATTTAAGGGGATTTTGGAGGAAATTTGGGAATTTTGGGGAAAAATTTGGGATATTTCAGAGAAAATTTGGGGATTTTTGGGAAAAATTTGGGAGAATTTGGGGAAAATTTGGGAATTTTTGGGGGATTTTGGGGGAATTTGGGAAAATTTGGGGAATTTTGGGGGAATTTTGGGGGAAAATTTGGGGGAAAATTTGGAATTTTTGGGGGAAAATTCGGGAATTTTTGGAGGAATTTTGGGGAATTTTTTGGGAATTTTTGGGGGGTTTTGAGGGAATTTTGGGAAAAATTTGGAATTTTTGGGGAAAATTTGGGAGATTTTGGGGAAAATTTGGCGAAATTTGGGAATTTTGGAGGAAATTTGGGAGATTTTGGGAGAATTTTGGGAATTTTGGGGGGATTTTGAGGGAAATTTGGAAATCTTGGGGGAAATTCGGAAATTTCGGGAGAAATTTGGGAATTTTGGAGGAAATTTGGAAGTTTGGAGAAATTTTGGGGAATTTCGGGGGGATTTTGGGGAAAATTTGGGACTTTTGGGGGGATTTGGGGAAAATTCAGAGGAAATTTGGGAATTTGGGGGAAATTTGGGGGATTTTGGGGAAAATCTGGGAATTTTGGGGAGGATTTGTTGATTTTGGGGGGATTTTGGGGAAAATTCAGAAAAATTTTGGGGGATTTTGGGAACAATTTGGGAAATTTGGGGATTTTGGGGGAAATTTGAGGGGATTTGGGGGGAATTTGGGGGATTTTGGGAAATCTGGGATAATTTTGGGGGATTTTGGGATAATTTGGGGATAATTTTGGGTTTATTTTGGGATAATCTTGGGATAAAATTTTGGGGTAAATTGGGGATAATTTGGGGACAATTTTGGGGTAAATTCGGGATAATTTTTGGGTTTATTTTGGGGGGATTTGGGGATAATTTCTGGATAATTTTGGGTTTATTTTGGGATAAAATTTTGGGGTAAATTTGGGATAATTCGGGGATAATTTTGGGGTAAATTCGGGATAATTCCAGGATAATTTTGGGATAATTTTGGGGTGAATTTGGGGATAATTTGGGGACAATTTTGGGGTAAATTCGGGATAATTTTTGGGTTTATTTTGGGGGGATTTGGGGATAATTTGGGGATAATTTTGGGTTTATTTTGGGTTTATTTTGAGGGGATTTGGGGATATTTTCTGGGTAATTTTGGGTTTATTTTGGGATAAAATTTTGGGGTAATTTTGGGATAATTTAGGGACAATTTTGGGGTAAATTCGGGATAATTTGGGGATAGTTTTGTGACAATTTTGGGTTAATTTTTGGGAAAATTTTGGGGGGATTTGGGGATAATTTCAGGATAATTTTGGGATAATTTTGGGGTGAATTTGGGATAATTTCAGGATAATTTCGGGATAATTTGGGGACAATTTTGGGGTGAATTTGGGATAATTTGGGTGTTTTTTTCCCCCTCCCCCCGCAGCCTCCTGGAGCCGTTTCTGGCAGCGCCTGCTCCTCGTGGTTTACCCGGGTGGGGGAGGGGCCCCTCAGCGCCCCTCCCCCACCCCCGAACCCCCCCTCAAACCCCCCGAGCCCCTCCCCCACCCCTAAACCCCGCCCCCACCCCAAAAAACCCCGCCCGAAAAGGGGCGGGGCTTCAAAATGGCGCCTTTTTTGTCTTATGACGTCACCGGGGCAGAGCAGGCTCCGCCCCTTTTCCCCTTTAAGGAAAAAGGGGCGTGGCCTCGGTGTGGTCGGGGCTGTCAATCAAACCCCGCTGGCCAATGAGAAAATTCGAAATAAAAACATAAAAAAAATAAGTAAAGCGTAAATAAAATATAAATAAAAAACAAATTAAAAATTTTAATTAAAAAAGAATAAATAAAAATCAAATAAAAATTGCATAAAAATAAATAAAAACCTGTAAATAAAAAAAATTATAAATAAAAATAACAAAAAATAAAGAAGATAAAGTTCTTTGTGCGTTTTTTCCTTTTTGTTTTATTTTAAAAGGTTTTATTTTGTTTTTCCCGAAATCCCGAAGATTTTTCCCTCGACTTTTCCGCGGTTTTGACGGAAAATCGCGAATTTTTTCCACAGAAAATCCCTAATTTTTCCGCTAAAAATCGCGAATTTTTTTTCCACTCCAAATCACGAATTTTTTAAACTTAAAACCGCGAATTTTTCCACCGAAAACCTCCAATTTTTTCCACTAAAAATCGCGATTTTCCCACCGAACATCGCGATTCTTCCACCATAAATCGCGAATTTCAACCGAAAAACCGCGAATTATTTTTTTTTTCACTAAAAACTCCGATTTTTAACCCAAAACCGCGATTTTTGGGGCTGTTTTCCCTGAAAACCGCGACTTTTCCCACAGAAAATCGCGATTTTCCCCACACAAAACCACCGATTTTTTTCCACTCAAAATCGCGATTTTTTCACTAAAAACCGCGAAATTTTTACTTCAAACCCCGATTTTTAACCGAAAAATCGCGAATTATGTTTTCTTCACGGAAAATCTCCGACTTTTAACCCAAAACCTCGATTTTTTCCCCACAGAAAATCGCGATTTTCCCACATAAAACCACCAATTTTCCCCCCAAAAAACCCTCGATTTTTCCCCAAAAACCGCGATTTTCCCCCAAAAAACCTCACCTTTTTTATTTCCCCCACATCCCCTCCCACTTTTACCTCAAAAAAACGCGATTTTTTAACCCGAAATCCCCCAAATTTTCACTTTTTCCCCTCATTTTAACGGAGTTTTACCGGAAACATCCGAACTCTCCACAGAAATTCCCGCCTTTGCCCCCCCCCGCTCCGGAAACACCCGAAGAGCTCCGGAAACACCCGAAGAGCCCCAGAACCCCCCGAGCGCTGCCGGAAACACCCGAAGAGCCCCAGAACCCCCCGAGCGCTGCCGGAAACACCCGAAGAGCAGCGGAAACTCCCGAACGTTGCCGGAAATACCCGAAGCTCCCCTTGCGGAAGTTGCCGAAGAGCCGGAAGCGTCCGAAAGGCGCAGCGCTTAAGCGGCGCCACACCAAGATGGCGGACGGGGAGGAGGTGACTCTGGACGGGCGGCCGCTCCATCTGCTGCGCGTCGCCGACCTCAAAGCGGCCCTGGAGCAGCGAGGCCTCGCCAAGAGCGGCCAGAAGAGCGCCCTGATCAAGCGGCTGCGAGGGGTGAGAGGAAGGAGGGGGGGAACGGGGTGGAAATGGCGGCGGCGCTGAGGGGGAGGCCGCCGTGAGGGGAAGGGAGGATGAAGGAGGAGGGGGGGGCGGGAAAATGGCGGCGCATGCGCGGGGTGCGTGAGGGGGGTTCTCCCCCTCAGGGTTTTCCCGCCAACGCGTGAGGGGGGGAAAAAGGCGGGAAGGGAAAACAGAGACCCCCCCCCACCCCCCACCATCATCATCACCCCCCCTCACAGAAATCGAGCCGAGGTTTGGGGTGAAAAAAGGCGATTTTGGGTCGGTGGTGAGGGGAGGGTTGAGGTGAGAGGGGAGGGTTTGGGGTTTGGGGTTAAAAGATAAAGGTTTTTTGGGGTAAAAGTGGCGGTTTGGGAGGTTGAGGTCGAGCGTGAGGCGGTTTGGGTTGAAAAGTGCGGGATTTGGGGGTTTTGTGAGGGGGTTTGGGGTAAAATCCGCGGTTTTTGGGAGTTCCGGTGAAAGCCTGAGGTGATTTGGGTTTAAAACTCCACTTTTGAGGTTTTTGTGAGGGGATTTGGGGTAAAAGTCCCGATTTTTGTGAGTTTGAGGAGTTTGTGAGGGGATTTGAGGTGAAAATCGCGGTTTTTGTGAGTTCCGGTTAAAGCGTGGCGCGATTTGGGTTTAAAACCTCGATTTTGAGGAGTTTGTGAGGGGATTTGGGGTAAAAATCGCGATTTTTGTGAGTTTGAGGAGTTTGTGAGGGGATTTGGGGTAAAATCCGCGGTTTTTGTGAGTTTGGGGAAAAGTTTGAGGCGATTTGGATTTAAAGGTCCGGGATTGAGATTTTTGTGAGAGGATTTGGCGTAAAAATCCCGATTTTTGTGAGTTTGAGGAGTTTGTGAGGGGATTTGAGGTAAAATCCGCGATTTTTGTGAGTTTGAAGGGAATTCTGAGGGGATTTGGGTTTAAAACTCGGGTTTTGAGGTTTTTGTGAGGGGATTTGGGGTGAAAATCGCGGTTTTTGTGAGTTCCGGTTAAAGCGTGGCGCGATTTGGGTTTAAAACCTCGATTTTGAGGAGTTTGTGAGGGGATTTGGGGTAAAAATCGCGATTTTTGTGAGTCTGAGGAGTTTGTGAGGGGATTTGGGGTAAAATCCGCGGTTTTTGTGAGTTTGGGGAAAAGTTTGAGGCGATTTGGATTTAAAGGTCCGGGATTGAGATTTTTGTGAGGGGATTTGAGGTAAAAATCGCGGTTTTGATGAATTTTAGGAGAAATAGGAGGAAATTTGAGGTAAAAGTCGCGGTTTTGATGAATTTGAGGAAAAGTCTGAGGAAATTTGGGTTTAAAACTCCAATTTTGAGGAGTTTGTGAGGGGATTTGGGGTAAAAATCGCGATTTTGATAAATTTGAGGAGAAGTTTGAGGCGATTTGGGTTTAAAACCCCGATTTTGAGGAGTTTTTGAGGGGATTTGAGGTAAAAATCCCGGTTTTTGTGACTTTAAATGAAATTCAGAGGAGATTTGGGTTTAAAACCCCGATTTTGAGGAGTTTTTGAGGAGATTTGGGGTAAAAATCGCGGTTTTGATGAATTTAAGGAGAAATCGGAGGAAATTTGATTTTAAAATTCCACTTTTGGGGTTTTCGTGAGGGGATTTGGGGTAAAAATCGCGATTTTGATGAATTTGAGGAAAAGTCTGAGGAAATTTGGGGTTAAAACTCCAATTTTGAGGAGTCTGAGGGGATTTGGGGTAAAAATCGCGATTTTGATAAATTTGAGGAGAAGTTTGAGGCGATTTGGGTTTAAAACCCCGATTTTGAGGAGTTTGTGAGGGGATTTGAGGTAAAAATCCCGGTTTTTGTGACTTTAAATGAAATTCTGAGGAGATTTGGGTTTAAAACCCCGATTTTGAGGTTTTTTTGAGGAGATTTGGGGTAAAAATCGCGGTTTTGATGAATTTAAGGAGAAATCGGAAAAAATTTGATTTTAAACTTTTGGGGTTTTCGTGAGGGGATTTGGGGTAAAAATCGCGATTTTTGTGAGTTTAAAGGAAATTCCGAGGGGATTTGGGGTAAAAATCGGGATTTTGACCAATTCCAGTGAAATAAATTAAAATAATCGAGTTTTAAATCCCGATTTCGGGAGCTTGGCGAGGAAATTTGAGGCGAAATTCCCGATTTTGATGTATTTCGGGTGAAAAAACCCGAAGCGATTTTAAGTTTTAAAACCCAATTTTTGGTGAATTTGGGGCGAAATTCGCGGTTTTGGGGAGGAATTTGGGGTGAAATTGAGGATTTTTTGCTTTTCTAATGAATTTTTGGGGTGATTCGGGGTTGTTTTGAGGGGGTTTTTGTTGAAAAATGTGAATTTTGGCGGATTTGTGAGGGATTTGAGGTAAAAATCGCGGTTTTGGGGTAAAAAATGATGATTTTGGTGAGGTTTTGAGGGGAAAAATGGCGGTTTTGGGGCAAAAAAATTGGATTTTTGGGCAAGTTTTGGGTGGGAAATTTGGGATTTTGGGGGGAATTCCGGGGGTTTTGGGGCTGGAAATTGAGGGAAAAGGAATTTGTGGGGTTTGGGAGTGGAGATTTTTTGGTTTTGACTGAAATTTGTGTGATTTGACCCAAAATTCAGGCGCTGATGTTGGAGAACCTCCAGAAGCACTCGAGCCCCCACCCGACCTTCCAGCCCAATTCCCAGGTGAGAATTGGCCAAAATCGCCCGAATTTCACCCAAATTTCACCAATTTCACAAAAATCTTCGTTAAATTGACCAAAATTTCCTTAAATCACCCCAAAAAAATCCCGAAAATTTAAAAATTCTCCCCAAAAATCTCCCAAAATTTCACTTAAATTCACAAAAAATCTTCATTAAATTGATTAAAATTCAAAAAAAACCCCTAAAATTCTCTCAAATTTGCTAAAAAATTTACAAAATTCACCCGAAATCTTCATTAAATTGCCCAAAATCCCCTCAAATCACCCCAAAAAATCCCCAAAAATTCAAAATTTTCTCAAATTTTCCCCAAATCTCTCAAAATTTCACCCAAATTCACCCAAAATCTTCTTTAAATTGACCAAAATTTCCTTAAATTGCCTCAAAAAATTCCAAAAAATTTAAAATTGTTTCAAATCATCCCAAAAATCAACAAATTTCACCCAAATTCACAAAAATCTTCATTAAATTGCCCAAAATTCCCCCAAAAAATCCCCAAAAATTCAAAATTCTCCCCAAAAATCTCCCAAAATTTCACTTAAATTCACAAAAAATCTTCATTAAATTGATTAAAATTCAAAAAAAATCCCCAAAAAATTCAGAATTTTCTCAAATTTGCTCAAAAATTAATAAAATTCACAAAAAATCTTAATTTAATTGATTAAAATTTAAAAAAAATCCCAAAATTCCAAAATTGCCTCAAATTTGCTCAAAAATTAACAAAATTCACCCAAAATCTTCATTAAATTGCCCAAAATCTCCTCAAATTGCCCGAAAAAAATTCCAAAAATTCAAAATTGCTTCAAATCATCCCAAAAATGAACAAAATTCTCCCAAAATTTCACCAAATTCCCCCAAAATTTTCCTTAAATTGCCCAAAATTCCCCCAAAAAAATCCCCAAAATTCCGAAATTCCTTCAAATCCTCCCAAAAAATGGGAAAAAATTCCCAAAAATCACCAAAAAATGGGAAAAAATTCCCAAAAATTGGGAAAAAAAAGGGAAAAAATTCCCAAAAATCACCAAAAAATGGGGGAAAAAATGGGAAAAAAATCCCAAAAATCACCAAAAAATGGGAAAAAAATGGACAAAAAATTCCCCAAAATTCCAAAATGATCCCAGATTTTTGGGAATTCCCGGTTTTTGGGATTTGGGGGTGAAGGAGCTTCAATTAAATCCAAAAAATCACAAAAAAATCCAAAAAAATTAGAAAAAAATGGGGAAAAAATGGGAAAAAACTGGAAAAAATTGGGAAAAAATTGGGAAAAATGTGGGAAAAAAATGGGAAAAAATTCCCAAAAATTCGGGAATGATCCCAGATTTTTGGGAATTCCCAATTTTTTGGGATTTGGAGGTGGAAGAGCTTCAATTAAATCCAAAAAATCATTTAAAAAAATCTCAAAAAAATGAGCAAAAAATGGGAAAAATTGGGAAAAATCTGGGAAAAAAATGGGAAAAAATTCCCAAAAATTCGGGAGTGAGCTCGAATTTTTGGGAATTCCCAATTTTTTGGGATTTGGGGGTGGAAGAGCTTCACTTGATCCCAAAAAATCATAAAAAAATCACAAAAAAATCACCAAAAAATCAGAAAAAAATGGGAAAAAATTGGGAAAAAAATGGGAAAAAATTCCCTAAAATTTGGGAATGATCCCAGATTTTTGGGAATTCCCAATTTTTTGGGATCTGGGGGTGGAAGAGCTTCACTTGATCCCAAAAATGTTTAAAAATCACCCAAAAAATCCCTAAAAAAATCAGTAAAAATCCCAAAAAAATGGGAAAAAAATGGGAAAAAAATGGGAAAAAATTCCCAAAAATTCGGAAATGATCCCGGATTTTTGGGAATTCCCAATTTTTGGGATTTGGGGGTGGAGGAGCTTCAATTAATCCCTAAAAATATCCAAAAAATTCCTAAAAAATCCCTAAAAAATCACAAAAAAAATCACCAAAAAATGGGAAAAAAATGGAAAAATTGGGGAAAAAATGGGAAAAAATTCCCAAAAATTTGGAAATGATCCCGGATTTTTGGGAATTCCCAATTTTTTGGGATCTGGGGGTGGAAGAGCTTCACTTGATCCCAAAAATGTTTAAAAATCACCCAAAAAATCCCCAAAAAAATCAGCAAAAATCCCAAAAAAATGGGAAAAAATGGGAAAAAAATGGGAAAAAATTCCCAAAAATTTGGAAAATATCCCAGATTTTTGGGAATTCCCAATTTTTTGGGATTTGGGGGTGGAAGAGCTTCACTTGATCCCAAAAAATCATTTAAAAAATCACAAAAAAATGGGAAAAAAATGGGAAAAAAATGGGAAAAAATGGGGAAAAAAAGGGAAAAAAATGGGAAAAATTCCCAAAAATTCCCGATTGGATCCCAAATTTTTTGGGAATTGCTGGAATTTCGGCAGATGGGCGAGGCCATGGGGCAGAACAGCATCATCAAGCAGTACCTGGAGAAGCAGCAGGAGCTGCTCCAGCAGCGCCGGGACCCTCCGGAAACTCGAGGTGAGAATTCCCAGAAAATTCCCAGGGAATTTCCTGGAATGTTCCCAAAAAAATCCCAAAAAATTTCCCCAAAAATTCCCGAAAAATCCCAAAAAATTCCCCAAAAATTCCCGAAAAATTCCCGAAAAATTCCCCAAAATTCCCCCAAAAATTCCCCCCAAAAATCCTCAAAAATTCCCAAAAAATCCCCCAGAAAATTCAAAAAAAATTCCCAAGAAATTCCTGAAAATTCCTAAAAAATCTCCCAAAATTCCCCCAAAAATTCCCCAAAATTCCCCAAAAATTCCTCCCAAAAAACCCTGAAAAATTCCCAAAAAATCCCCCAAAAATTCCCAAAAAATTCCTGAAAAATTCCTAAAAATTCCCTGAAAATCCCAAAAAAATTCCTGAAAAAATTCCCAAAAAATCCCCCAAAAATTCCCAATAAACTCCCAAAAAATTCCTGAAAAATCCTTCAAAAATTCCCAGAAAATTCCAAAAAAATCCCAGAAAAACTCCCCAAAAAACTCCCCAAAAAATTCCCAAAAAATTCCCAAAAAATCCTTCAAATGTTCCCAAAAAATTCCCCAAAAAATTCCCAAAAAGTTTCCAAAAATTCCTGAAACATTCCCAAAAAAAATCCCCAAAAATTCCCAAAAAATCCCCCAAAATTCCCCAAAAATTCCCGAAAATTCCCCAAAAATTCCCGAAAATTCCCCCCAAAAATCCCTGAAAATTCCCAAAAAATCCCTGAAAAATTCCTAAAAATTCCCTGAAAATCCCAAAAAAATTCCTGAAAAAATTCCCAAAAAATCCCCCCAAAATTCCCAAGAAACCCAAAAAAATCCCTGAAAAATTTCTAAAAAACCTCTCAAAATTCCCAAAAAATTCCCAAAAAAGTCCCGAAAAAATTCCCAAAAAATCCCTAAAAAAATCCCCAAAAACTCCCAAAAAAATTCCAAAAAAATTCCCCAAAATTCCCCAGAAAGTCCCAAAAAAATCCCCGGAAAATTCCCCAAAAATTCCCGAAAAATCCCCAAAATTCCCTCAAAAATTCCCCCCCAAAATCCCTGAAAATTCTAAAAAATTCCTGAAAAAATTTTTGAAAAAATTCCCAAAAAATTTTTGAAAAATTCCCAAAAAATCCCCAAAAAATTTCAAAAAAATCCCCCAAAAATCCCCAAAAAATTCCCAAAAAATTCCCCCCAAAAATCCCTGAAAAATTCCCAAAAAAATCCCTCAAAAATTCCCAGAAAATTCCCAAAAAAATCCCACAAAAATTCCCCAAAAAATTCCCAAAAAATCCCCCGAAAATTCCAAAAAAATTCCCAAGAAATTCCTGAAAAATTCCCAAAAAATCCCCAAAAATTCCCCAAAAAAATCCCCGAAAATTCCCCAAAAAAATCCCTAAAAAATTCAAAAAAATTCCCGAAAAAATTCCCAAAGAATTCTCCAAAAATCCCTAAAAAATCCCCAAAAACTCCCCAAAAAATTCCAAAAAAATTCCCCAAAATTCCCCAGAAAGTCCCCAAAAAATCCCCGGAAAATTCCCCAAAAATTCCTCAAAAATCCCCAAAATTCCCTCAAAAATTCCCCCCAAAAATCCCTGAAAATTCCAAAAAATTCCTGAAAAAATTCCCAAAAAATCCCCGAAAAATTCCCGAAAATTCCAAAAATTCCTCAAAAAGTTCCCCCAAAAAACCCCTGAAAATTCCCAAAAAAATCCCGAAAAAATTCCCCAAAAATTCCCCCAAAATTCCCAAAAAATCCTTCAAAAATCCTGAAAAAATTCCCAAAAATTCCCGAAAAATTCCCAAAAAATCCCCAAAAAATTCCTGAAAAATTCCCCAAAAATCCCTCAAAATTCCCAAAAATTTACCGAAAAAAATCCCAAAAAATTCCCAAAAACTCTTTGAAAAATTTCCAAAAAATCCCCCAAAATCTCCCCAAAAATTCCCAAAAAATTTCCAAAAAATCCCCAAAAAATTCCCAAAAATTCCCAAAAAATTCCCAAAAATTCCCAAAAAATTCCCCAAAAATCCCCAAAAAATCCCCAAAAAATTCCTGAAAAATTCCCCAAAATTCCCCAAAAATCCCCAAAATTCCCTCAAAAATTCCCCCCAAAAATCCCTGAAAATTCCCAAAAAATTCCTGAAAAAATTTTTGAAAAAATTCCCAAAAAGTTTTTGAAAAATTCCCAAAAAATCCCCAAAAAATTCCCAAAAAAATCCCTCAAAAATTCCCAAAAAATTCCCAAAAAATTCCCGGAAAATCCCCCAAAAATCCCCAAAAAATTCCCAAAAATTCCCCAAAAATCCCCCAAAAATTCCCATAAAATCCCCCAAAAATTCCCAAAAAATTCCCAGAAAATTCCCAATAAATTCCCAAAAAATCCCCAAAAAATTCCCAAAAATTCCCAAAAAATTCCCAAAAAATTCCCAAAAAATTCTCAAAAAATTCCAAAAAAATTACCAAGAAATTCCAAAAAAAATTCCCATCAAATTCCCGTTTTTTTTTCCCTGGGCAGCCTCGGAGCCGGGCGAGGAGGAGGAGGAGGAGGAAGAGGAGGAAGGAGCCGGGAGGAAGGAGAGGAGGAGGATGGTGAGGAAATCCCGGGAATTCTGGGGGAAAATCCGGGAATTTTGGGGAAAACTCGAGAATTTTGGGTAAAAATTTGGGAATTTTGGGGGAAATTCGGGAATTTTGGGGGAAATTTGGGAATTTTGGGTGAAATTTGGGAATTTTGGGGGAAAATTTTGGGAATTTTCACAATTTTGGGTCCAAGTTTTCCATTTTTTGGGTCGAATTTCTTCGGTTTTGGGTCAAATTCTTCTGTTTTTGGTGATTTTTCCCCGTTTTGGGATCAGATTTGTCAATTTTGGGCAAAATTCCCAATTTTGGGCTGAAATTCCCCATTTTTGGGTCAAAATCTCTCATTTTGTGATCAAATTTCTTCAATTTTGGGTCAAATTCCCTCAATTTTGGGTCAAAATTCCCATTTTCAGTCAAATTTTTCCATTTTTGGGTCAAAATTCCCAGTTTTGGTTGAAAATCCCAATTTTGGGTCAAATTTTCTCCATTTTGGGTCAGATTTCCCCATTTTTGGATTAAAATTCTCAATTTTGGGTCAAAATTCCCCGTTTTGGGTCAAAATTCCCAATTTTGGGTCAAATTCTTCAATTTTAGGTCAAATTTCCCAATTTTTGGGAAGAATTTCCCCATTTTTGGGTCAAATTTCTCAATTTTGGGTCAAAATTCCCAATCTTGGCTCAAATTTCCTCATTTTTGGGTCAAATTTTCTCATTTTCGAGTCAAATTTCCCCATTTTTTGGTCAAAATCCTCCATTTTGGGTGAAATTCCTCAATTTCGGGTCAAAATTCCCAATTTTTGGTCCAATCCCTCAATTTTGGGTCAAAATTCGCAATTTTGGGTCAAATTTTCTAATTTTCGGTTCAAATTTTACAATTTAGGGTCAAAATTCCTCATTTTCGGTTCAAATTTCCCAATTTTGGGTCAAATTTCCCCGGTTTTGGGTCAAAATTCCCAATTTTGGGTCAAATTTCTCCATTTTGGGAAAACTTTCTCATTTCCCGCCATTTTCTGATTTCCCGCCATTTTCTCTCCCCTTTTCCCGCCAGACCCGCTCGGCCCCGCCCCCCGGCCCCGCCCCCGAGCCCGGCCCCGCCCCCCGGCGCCGCCGCCCCGCCCCCCAGGTGGGCGTGGCCGGGGAGGAAGAGGAAGAGGAGGAGGAGGAAGAGGAAGACGAGGAGGAAGAGGAGGAGGAGGAAGAGGAAGAGACCCCCAAACCCCCACCGGAAAAACAGGAAGTGACGTCACCAAAACCGGAAGTCACATCGCCAAAACAGGAAGCGACCTCACCAAAACCGGAAGTGACATCACCAAAACCGGAAGTGGCGTCTCTGAACCAGGAAACGACATCGCCGACACCGGAAAAGGCGGAGCCTAAACCGGAAGTTCCGCCGGCAAAACAGGAAGTGACGTCACCAAAACCGGAAGTGGAGGAAACCGGCACGGGGAGCCCCTCCCCTCCCCCCCTGCAAGGGGCGGGGCTTCCGGAGAAGGGGGAGGGGCTTCCGGAAAAGGGGGAGGGGCTTGAGGAGGAGGAAGAGGAGGGGGAGCCCCTCCCCCCTCTGCTCAGCGCTGAGGCTCCGCCCCCTCCCCGCCCCTCCCCCCCCTCTTCCTCCTCCTCCTCCTCTTCCTCCTGCCCCTCCCCCCACCCCGCGCCGGCCTCGCCCGCGGGGGGAGCTCAGGTGAGGAAAAGGGGGCGGGGCTTAAAGAGGGGGAGGGGCTTGGAAAGGAAAAGGGGGCGGGGCTTAAAGGGGGGAGGGGCTAAAGAATTCCCGCCAAAAAATTCCCAGAAAAATCCCAAAATTTTCCCAAAATCACCAAAGATTTTCCTCAAAATTCCCCAAATTCTGCAAATTTGCCCCAAAATCCCCCAAAATTTCCCCAAATCTAAAAATTCCCCAAAAATTCCCAGAATTTCCCCCAAAATTCCCCAAAATTCCCTCAAATTCCCCAAAATTTCCCCAAAATCCCCAAAGTTCCCCCAAAATCCCCAAAATTTCCTCAAAATACCCAAAATTCCCTCAAAATCCGCAGAATTTCCCTCAAAATTCCCAAAAATCCCCAAAATTTCCCCAAAATTGCGTCAAAATCCCCAAAATTCCCCAAAAAATTCCAAAATTTCCACAAAATCCCCAAAATTCCCTCAAAATCCCAAAAATTCCCTCAAAATCCCCAAAATTTCCTCAAAATACCCAAAATTTCCCCAAAATCCCCAAAATTCTCTCAAAATCCCCAAAATTCCCTCAAAATTCCCAAAAATCTCCAAAATTTCCCCAAAATTCCCTCAAAATCCCCAAAATTTCCACAAAATCCCCAAAATTTCCCCCCAAAATTCCCCAAATTTTTCCCAAATTTCCAAAATTCCCCCAAAATCCCCGAAATTCCCCCGAAATCCCCAAAATTCCCTCAAAATTCGCACAATTTCCCTCAAAATTCCCAAAAACCCCCAAATTTCCCCAAAATTGCCTCAAAATCCCCAAAATTCCCTCAAAATCCCCAAAATTTCCCCAAAATCCCCAAAATTCCCCAAAAAATCCCAAAATTTCCACAAAATCCCCAAAATTCCCCCAAAATTTCCCCAAATTTTTCCCCAAAATCCCCAGAATTTTGTTCAAAATTCCCCCAAAAAATTTCCCGCCAAAATTCTCCCCTTAGGGCGGGGCTTAAAGGGGGCGGGGCTTAAAGGGGGTGTGGCTTAAAAGGACAGGAATTAAAGGGGCGGGGCTTAAAGGGATGAGGGTTAAAGGGGCGGGGTTTAAGGGGGTGGGGCTTAAAGTGGGTGTGGCTTAAAGGGGTGGGGCTTAAAGGGGCCAAATTGGGTGGGGCTTAAAGGGGCGGGGCTTAAAAGGACAGGGATTAAAGGGGGTGTGGCTTAAGGGGTCCAGTTAAAGGGGGCGGGGCTTAAAGGGGTTAAAGGGGGCGGGGCTTAAAGGGGCAGAGTTTAATAGGGACAGGAATTAAAGGGGTGGAGCTTAAAGGGGGTGGGGTTAAAAGGGGTGGGGCTTAAGGGGGCAGGGTTAAAGGGGGCGGGGCTTAAAGAGGAGGGGCTTAAGGGGGTGGGGTTCAAAGGGGGTGGGGCTTAAAAGGGCAGGGTTTAAAAGGGTGAGGTTTAAATGGGGTGGGGCTTAAAGGGGTGGGGTTTAAAGGGACAGGGATTAAAGGGGTGGGGCTTAAAGGGGCGGGGCTTAAAGGGGATAAAAGGGGCGGGGTTAAGGAGCAGGGCTTAAAGGGGCGGGGCTCAGAAGGACAAGAATTAAAGGGGCGGGGCTTAAAGGGGGTGGGGCTTAAAGGGACAGGGCTTAAAGGAATGGGGCTTAAAGGGGGTGAGATTAAAAGGGGTGGGGCTTAAAAGGGGTGGGGTTTAAAGGGAGGCAGGGTTAAAAGGGGTGGGGCTTAAAGGGGGCAGGGCTTAAGTGGGTGGAGCTTAAAGGGGTGGGGCTTAGAACGGGCAAAGGGTTAAAGAGCAGGAATTAAAGAGGGTGGGGCTTAAAAGGGTGGAGTTTAAGAGGGCGGGGCTTAAAGGGGTGAGGTTAAAAGGGGTGGGGCTTATTCAGGTGGGGTTTAATGGGTGGGGCTTAAAGGGGCGGGGTTTAAAGGGTGGGACTTAAAGGGGTGGGGTTTAAAGGGTGGGGCTTAAAGGGGCGGGGCTTAAAGGGAGCAGGGCTTAAAGGGGCAGGGTTTAAATGGGAGGGGCTTAAAGGGGTGGGGCTTAAAGAGGCGGGGCTTAAAGGGGTGGGGCTTAAAGGGGGTTAAATTTAAATGGGCGGGGCTTAAAGTGGATGGGGTTTTAAGGGGGTGGAGCTTAAAGGGGGCGTGGCCAAGCCCCTCCCTTCCCCCCCCCATGACCGGTTTTTGGTTCGTTCCGCAGGAGGGGGAGGGGCAGCGCCGGGAACCCCCCGAGGAGGAGCCCAGGTGAGCGGGGGAGGGGAAAAAAAAACCGGGAAAAAACGGGAATTCCGGGAGGGGAAAAAACGGGAATTTCACGTGGGAATTTTGGGAATTTTATGGGAATTTTTAGGAATTTTTGGGGGGGATTTTGGGGCAATTTTTTGGAGAAATTTTGGGGATTTTTTGGGGGAATTTTTGGGAATTTTTTAAGGAACTTTGGGGGATTTTATGGGAATTTTTTTGGAATTTTATCGTGGATTTTTAGGGTTTTTTATTGGGAATTTGTATGGAATTTTTGGGGATTTTTATGGGAATTTTTCAGGGGATTTTGGGAATTTTGGGAGGGAATTTTTAGGGAATTTTGGGGGATTTTTAGGGATTTTTATTGGGAATTTTTATGGAAGTTTTGGGCATTTTTATGGAAGTTTTGTGGGGAAAGTTTGAGGATTTTTGGGAATTTTTGTCGGGAATTTTGAGGGGATTTTATGGAAATCTTTAGGGAATTTTTGGGGTTTTTTTCTTATTTTTATGGGAATTTTTTAGGGGATTTTGGGAATTTTGTGAGGGAGTTTTTGGGGAATTTTATGGGAGTTTTTAGGGGATTTCCCAGGGAATTTTCAGGGAATTTTCTGGGGATTTTATGGGAATTTTTTGGGAAATTTTTGGGGATTTTTTTGGGGGAATTTTCGGGAATTTTTAAAGGATTTTTGGGGGATTTTATGGGATTTTTTTGGGATTTTTCTGGGATTTTTAGCGATTTTTATTGGGAATTTTTATGGAATTTTTGGGGATTTTTATGGGAATTTTTCAGGGGATTTTGGGAATTTTGGGAGGGAATTTTTAGGGAATTTTGGGGCATTTTTGGGGAATTTTATTGGGAATTTTTATGGAATTTTTGGGGATTTTTAGGGGGAATTTTGGGACTTTTTAATGGGAATTTTTTGGGATTATTTTGGGGATTTTTTTTTTTTTAATTTCAGGGAATTTTTGGGAATTTTTATCAGGAATTTTGAGGGGAAATTTTAGGGGATTTTATGGGAGTTTTTTAGGAATTTTGGGGAAATTTTTAGGGATTTTTATTGGGAATTTTTAGGGATTTTTTTGGTGTTTTTTATGGGAATTTTGGGGAATTTTTATGGGAAATTTTGGGGATTTTTTTGGGAATTTTGGGGGGATTTTTTGAGGAATTTTGGGGGATTTTTTGGGGAATTTTTAGGGGATTTTGGGGACTTTCTTATGGGAATTTTTCCGGGTATTTTGGGAATTTTGGGAGGGAACTTTTGGGGAATTTTATGGGAATTTTCTGGGTTTTTTGGGGGGTTTTATGGGAATTTTTTAGGGAATTTTTATCGGGAATTTTAGGGAATTTCTTGAGGATTTTATGGGAATTTCTTGGGAATTTTGGGGGATTTTTATGGGAATTTTTTGGGGCTCTTTTGGGGATTTTTTTTTGAATTTTGGGAAATTTTTATCGGGAATTTTAGGGGAGTTTTACGGGGATTTTTAAGGGAATTTCATGGGAATTTTTAGGGAATTTTTGTGTTTTTTTAATGGGAATTTTGGGGGAATTTTGGGGTTTTTTGGGGAGACTTTTAAGGGAGATTTATCGGGAATTTTGGGGGATTTTTGTGGGAATTTTTCGAGGGAATTTTGGGGGTTTTGGGGGCGAATTTTTAGGGAATTTTATTGGGGATTATTCGGGATTTTTTGGGGGATTTTTGAGGGGAATTTGGGAGAATTTTTAGGGAATTTTGGGGAATTTTTAGGGGGGATTTTTGGGGGGATTTTGGGGTTTTTTGGGATTTTTTTGGGGCATTTTTTGGGAATTTTGGGAGAATTTTTGGGGGAATTTTGGGGGGATTTTTGGGAATATTTGGGGGAATTTTGGGGGGATTTTGGGGAATTTCGGGGGGATTTTTTAGGGAAAATTTCCGGGAATTTTGGGCGGGGATTTGGGGGAATTTTTCGGGATTTTGGGGTGAATTTTTGGGATTTTTTGGGGAATTCCGGGGGCATTTTTTTTGGCATTTTTGGGGGGATTTTTTTTGAATTTTGGGGGAATTTTGGGGGATTTTGGGGTTTTGGGATCCCTAAATCCAATCCGGGGCTGGAATTTGGGGAAATTTCGGGAATTTTTGGGGCATTTTTGGGAATTTTCGGGGAATTTTTCGGGGTCCCGAGCGCCGCCCCTCCCCCCCTTCCCTGGGCGTGCCCTCCCCATCAATCAAACCCCCCTCATTTGCATAAACCCCGCCTCTCATTACCTTATATGGGCATAACCACGCCCCTCTCATTGCTGGCAATAGGGGGTTTGGCCACGCCCCTTCTGGGCGCTGATTGGCCGCGGGGTTTTGGCGCCACTCCCCCAGCGGCGCCGCTGATTGGTCGGGAGGGGAGGCCACGCCCATTGGGCGGCGCGGGGCATGCTGGGATCGCGGCAAGATGGCGGCCCCGCCCGGCTGCGGCCGCCCCGCACAATAGCGGGGGGGGGAGGGGGCGCGGGGTGAGGCGGGAAAAAAAATCGGGAAAAGGGGAAAAAAAAAACCGGGATAAGGAAAAAAATCGGGAAAAGGGCGGGAATGGTGGGGAAAAGGCGGGAATCGGGGGGGGAAAAGGGCGGGAATCCGGGGGGGAAATGGGGGGGGGGGTCTCCGGTGAGGGGGGAGGGGGAGCGCGGTTTGTGAGGGGAAAATTGGGATTTTGGGGGGGAAAAATGGGAATTTGGGGGGGAAAAATGGGAATTTTTGTGGGAAAAGTTGGAATTGTGAGGGGAAAATTGGGGGTTTTGTGGGGAAAATGGGGATTTTTTGTATGAAAATGGGGATTCGTGTGGGATAAATTGGGAATTTTGGGGGGAAAATGGAAATTCGTGAGGGGAAAATGTGGAATTTTGTGGGGAAAAATTGGGATTTGTGAGGGGAAAATGGGGATTTTGGGTGGAAAAATCAGAATTTTGGGGGGAAAAGTGGGGATTTTGTGGGAAAAATGCGGATTTTTGAGGGGAAATTGAGGGGTTTGTGTGGGAAAACCGGGAATTTGTGAGGGAAAATTTGGGAATTTTGGGGGGAAAATGGGAATTTCTGTGGGAAAAGTGGGGATTTTGGGGGGAAATTTGGGATTTGTGAGGGAAAAATGTGGAATTTTGTGAGGAAAAGTGGGAATTTGTGAGGGTAAAATGGGGATTGTGAGGGGAAATTTGGGATTTGTGAGGGGAAAATGGGGATTTTGTGTGGAAAAATGCGGATTTGTGAGGGGAAATTGAGCGTTTTGTGTGGGAAAATGGGGAATTTGTGAGGGGAAAATGGGAATTTTGAGGGGAAAATGGGGATTTCTGTGGGAAAAGTGGGGATTGTGAGGGGAAAAATGGGAATTTTTTGTGTGAAAATGGGGATTCGTGAGGGGAAAATGTGGAATTTTGTGGGAAAAAGGGGAATTTCTGTGGGAAAAGTGGGGATTTTGGGGGGAAATTTGGGATTTGTGAGGAGAAAATGAGGAATTTTGTGGGAAAAATGTCGATTTGTGAGGGGAAAATGGGGACTTCTGTGGGAAAAATGGGAATTTTGGGGGGAAAACCAGGAAATTTTGTGGGAAAAGTGGGATTTGTGAGGGGAATTTTGGGATTTTTGTGGGGAAAATGGGTAATTTTGTGGGAAAAATGTGGATTTATGAGGGGAAATTGAGGGCTTTGTGTGGGAAAACGGGGAATTTGTGAGGAAAAATTTGGGATTTGTGAGGGGAAAATTGGGAATTTTGTGGGGAAAATGTCGATTTGTGAGGGAAGATGGGGAATTTGTGAGGGAAAAGTGCGAATTTTTGGGGGAAAATGGGAATTTCTGTGGGAAAAGTCGGGATTTTGGGGGGAAATTTGGGAATTTGTGAGGGGAAATTGGGAATTTTGGGGGGAAAAACGGGAATTTTGTGGGAAAAAGTGGGATTTGTGAGGGAAAATTTGGGATTTGTGAGGGGAAAATTGGGATTTGTGAGGGGAAAATGGGGATTTTTGGGGGAAAATGGGGGTTTTTTGTATGAAAATGGGGATTCGTGAGGGGAAAATTGGGATTTCTGAGGGGGAAAATGTGGAATTTTGTTGGAAAAATGTTGATTTGTGAGGGGAAAATGGGGATTTTTGTGGGAAAAGTGGGGATTTATGAGGGGAAAATTGGGAATTTGGGGGGGAAAATCGGGAATTTCTGTGGGAAAAGTGGGATTTGTGAGGAGAAATTTGGGATTTGTGAGGGGAAAATGCGGATTTTTGGGGGAAAAATGGGGATTTTTTGTGTGAAAATGGGGATTCGTGAGGGGAAATTTGGGATTTGTGAGGGGAAAATGTGGAATTTTGTGGGAAAAGTGTCGATTTGTGAGGGGAAAATGGGGATTTCTGTGGGAAAAGTTGGAATTGTGAGGGGAAATTTGGGATTTGTGAGGGGAAAAATGGGAATTTCTGTGGGAAAAGTGGGGATTTGTGAGGGGAAATTCGGGATTTGTGAGGGGAAAAATGGGGATTTTGGGTGGAAAAATGGGAATTTGTGAGGGGAAAAATGGGAATTTAGGGGAGAAAATGGGAATTTGTGAGGAGAAATTTGGGATTTTTGAGGGGAAAATGGGGATTTTGGGTGGAAAAATTGGGATTTCTGTGGGAAAAGGGAGATTTTGGGTGGAAAAATGAGGATTTTTTTTGTATGAAAATGGGGATTTGTGAGGGGAAAATTGGGAATTTGGGGGCAAAAATGGGAATTTTTGTGGGAAATTTGGGATTTGTGAGGGGAAAATGCGGATTTTGGGTGGGGAAATGCAGATTTTGGGGAAAAATTGGGATTTTTGGGGTGAAATTGAGATTTTTGAGGGGAAAATGCGGAATTTTGGGGGAAAATTGGGATTTTTGGGGGAAAATTGGGATTTTTGGGGTGAAATTGAGATTTTTGAGAGGAAAATTGCGGTTTTTGTGGGAAAATTGGGATTTTTGGGTTGAAAATTGGGGATTTTCGGGGGGGAAATTTGGGATTTTTTTGAGGGGAAAATTTTGGATCCCTGGAATTCCCCAAACCCTCCCAAAATCCCCGAAATTTGGATTTTTAGGACAAAAATCTCCCTAAAAACCCCCAAAACTGCCCAAAAATTTCAATAATTTTCGAAAATTGGGATTTTTAGGATAAAATTTTTCCAGAAATATCCCAAAAATTCCCAAAATTCCTTAAAAATGCCATAAAAATTTTCCAAAATTTGGATTTTTTGGGATAAAATTCTCACCCAAGAACCCCAGGAAAATTCCCAAAAAATCCTGAAAAAAAATCCCAATAAATGAAAAAAAAAATCCTGGGAATTCCAAGAAAATCCTAAAAAATTCTCAGGAAAAATCCCGGGAAAACCTAAAAAAAAAAATTCCCCCCAAAAAATTAAAAAAAAATGAAAAGAAAATCAAAAAAAAATCTCCAAAACGCCCAAAAATTCCCCAAAAAATCCCCCCCAAAAATTCCAAAAATCCCCCCAAAAAATCTTAAAAAAACCCCAAAAAATTCCCGAAAATTCCCCCCAAAAAAACCCAAAAAGTAAAAAAAAAATCCAAAAAAATTTAAAAAAAATACCCAAAAATTCCCCCAAAAATCCCAAAAAAATCCCCAAAAAATCCCCAAAAAATCCCGAAAAAATCCCAAAAAATTCCCTAAAAATCCCCCAAAAATTCCCAAAAAATCCCCAAAATTCCCCCAAAAAACCCCCAAAAAATCCACAAAAAATCCCCAAAAAATTTCTAAAAAATCCCAAAAAATCCCCAAAAAAATCCCCTAAAAATCCCCCAAAATTCCCCAAAAAATCCCATAAAACCCCCAAAAAGTTCCCAAAAAAGTCCCCAAAAAATCGCCAAAAATCCCCAAAATTCCCCAAAAAAATCCCCAAAAATCCCAAAAAAATTCCCCAAAAAAATCCCAAAAAACCCCGAAAAAATTCCCCAAAAATCCTCAAAAAATTCCCAAAAATCCCCAAAATTCCTCCAAAAGATTCCCCAAAAAATGTCCAAAAAATTCCAGAAAAATCCCTCAAAAAATCCCAAAAAACCCCCAAAAAATCCCCAAAAATTCAAAAAAATTCCCAAAAATCCCCAAAAATCCCCCAAAAATTCCCAAAAATCCCAAAAAAATTCGCAAAAAATCCCCAAAAATTCCCCAAAAAATCCCCAAAAAATCCCCAAAAAATAAAAAAAATTCTCAAAAAAATCCCCCAAAAAAACCCAAAAAAATCCCCAAAAAATCCCCAAAAATTCAAAAAAAAAATCCCCAAAAAATCCCCAAAAATCCCCAAAATATCCCCCAAAAAATCCAAAAAAATCCAAAAAAATCCCCCAAAAATTCCCCAAAAATCCCCCAAAAATTCCCAAAAATCCAAAAAAAATTCGCAAAAAATCCTAAAAAAATAAAAAAAAGTCCCAAAAATTCCCCAAAAATGCCCAAAAAAACCCCAAAAAAATCCCCAAAAATCCCCAAAAAAATCCCCAAAAAATCCCCAAAAATTCCCAAAAATCCCCAAAAACCCCAAAATCCCTTGAATTCCCCCCAAAACTCTTCCCTTGGTTTTTTTCCTCTCCCTCATTCCCGATTCTTTCCCCTTTTTTCTCTCTCCCCTCCCCCACCCTTCCGGAACTTTCCCAGCCCGGATTCGGCCCCGCCCATGGAGCCCGGACCCAGCCCCGCCCCCCCCGAGGTAACGCCCCCTGCGGGTGGGGGAGGGGCGGGACCCCCCCGGGGGGTGGGGGAGGGGTGGGGGGAGGGGGGAGGGGAAACCCCCAGGGATGGGGGGAGGGGGAAAAAAACAGCCCCAAAATCCCGGGATTTGAGCCCAAAAATGGGGGGAAGGGGGCAAAAATGGGGGGTTTGGAGCCAAAATTGGGGTTTTTGGAGCCAAAAATTGGGTTTTTTGATCAAAAATCGATGATTTTGAACAAAAATTGGGGATT
The DNA here is from genome assembly GCF_030490865.1 of Poecile atricapillus. NCBI lineage: Eukaryota > Metazoa > Chordata > Aves > Passeriformes > Paridae > Poecile > Poecile atricapillus. Next base: position 509,152 of record NC_081267.1, read on the forward strand.
TTAGATCTAAAATTGGGGTTTTTGACCCAAAATTGGGGTTTTTTAGACCAAAACTTGGGGGGCTTTGACCCAAAATTGGGGTTTTTAATCTAGATTTGGGGTTTTTTGATCAAAAATGGAGGATTTTGACCCAGAATTTGGTGGGTTTTGGAATCAAAATTGGGGTTTTTTGACCCAAAAAATGGGTTTTTAGACCCAAAATTGGGGATTTTGACCCAAAATTGGAGTTTTTTGACCCAAAATTGGGGATTTTGACCCAAAAAGTGGGGATTTTAGACCCAAAATTGGGGGTTTTGGAGCCAAAATTGGGGTTTTTAGACCCAAAATTGGGGTTTTTAGACCCAAAATTGGGGTTTTGGAGCCAAATTTGGGGTTTTTGACCAAAAATTGGGGTTTATAGACCAAAATTGGGGTTTTTAGACCCAAAAATTGGGGCTTTTGACCCAAAATTGGGGTTTTTTGACCCAAAATTGGGGTTCTTAGGCCAAAACTTGGGGATTTTGACCCAAAATTGGGGTTTTTTGACCCAAAATTGGGGTTTTTAGAGCCAAAATTGGGGTTTTTAGCCCAAAAATTGGAGTTTTTGACTCAAAATTTGGGTTTTTTGAGCCAAATTTGGGGTTTTTTAACCCAAAATTGGGGGTTTTGGCCCAAATTGAGGATTTTGGACTAAAATTGGGGATTTCAGGTCCAAGAATTGGGATTTTCACCCTAAATTTGGGATTTTTACCCAAAATTGGGGATTTTTAACCCAAACCCCACTTGTGGGGCTGCCCCATAGATCTGGGACCCCCAAAAATTGGGATTTTTACCCCAAAATTGGGCATTTTAGTCCCAAAAATTGGGATTTTCCACCCAAAAAATTGGTATTTTCGGTCCAAAAATTGGGATTTTTTACGGAAAATTTGGGGATTTTTGCCCAAAATCGGGGATTTTTAACCCAAACCTCACTTGTGGGGCTGCCCCATAGATCTGGGACCCCCAAAAATTGGGAATTTCGGTTCAAAAATTGGGAATTTTGACCCAAAAAATTGGGATTTTAACCCCAAAAAATTGGGAATTTTGACCCAAATCTGGGGATTTTTGCCCAAAATCGGGGATTTTTGACCCAAACCCCACTTGTGGGGCTGCCCCATAGATCTGGGACCCCTCCCCAGCCCCCCCGGACCCCCCACACGTCTCTTTTTTGGGCACCCAGCGCCGCCCCACGGAACCTTCCGGAACCCCCCCCACGGATCCACCCCCCCCATTTCCACTTATGGGGCAGAAACGGAGCCTGAGACCCCCAAGTTCCACTTGTGGGGCAGAGAACGGGACTTGGACCCCCCCAAAATTCACTTGTGGGGCACCTGGAGACCCCAAAATTCCACTTGTGGGGCAGAGAACGGACTTTGAGACCCCCAAGTTCCACTTGTGGGGCAGAAATCGACTTCAGTGACCCCCAAGTTCCACTTGTGGGGCAGAGAACGGGACTTGGACCCCCAAAATTCCACTTGTGGGGCAGAGAATGGACTTGGACCCCCAAAATTCACTTGTGGGGCACCTGGAGACCCCCAAGTTCCACTTGTGGGGCAGAAACGGAGTCTGAGACCCCCAAGTTTCACTTGTGGGGCAGAGAATGGACTTGGACCCCCCAAATTTCACTTGTGGGGCAGAAATGGAGCCTGAGACCCCCAAGTTCTACTTATGGGGCAGAAGTGGAGCTTGAGACCCCAAAGATTTCATCTATGGGGCGGAAACGGAGCCTGAGACCCCCAAAATTCACTTGTGGGGCACCTGGAGACCCCAAAATTCCACTTGTGGGGCAGAAATCGACTTCAGTGACCCCCAAGTTCCACTTGTGGGGCAGGAAATGGACCTTGAGACCCCCAAGTTCTACTTATGGGGCAGAAATGGACCTTGAGACCCCCAAAATTCCACTTATGGGGCAGAGAATGGACTTTGAGACCCCCAAGTTCTACTTATGGGGCAGAAACGGAGCCTGAAACCCCCAAGTTCCACTTATGGGGCAGAGAACGAGACTTGGACACCCAAAGTTCACTTGTGGGGCACCTGGAGACCCCAAAATTCCACTTGTGGGGCAGAAATCGACTTCAGTGACCCCCAAGTTCCACTTGTGGGGCAGAAACGGATTCCAGTGACCCCCAAGTTCCACTTATGGGGCAGAGAACGGAGCCTGAGACCCCCAAAATTCCACTTATGGGGCAGAAGTGGAGCTTGAGACCCCAAAGATTTCATCTATGGGGCAGAAAATGGAACCTGAGACCCCAAAGTTTCATCTATGGGGCAGAAAATGGAACCTGAGACCCCCAAGTTCCACTTGTGGGGCAGAGAACGGGACTTGGACCCCCCCAAAATTCACTTGTGGGGCACCTGGAGACCCCAAAATTCCACTTGTGGGGCAGAAACGGAGCCTGAGACCCCCAAAGTTCACTTATGGGGCACCTGGAGACCCCCAAGTTCCACTTGTGGGGCAGAGAATGGAACCTGAGACCCCCAAGTTCCACTTATGGGGCAGAGAACGGACGTTGAGACCCCCAAGTTCCACTTGTGGGGCAGAAATGGATTCCAGTGACCCCCAAGTTCCACTTGTGGGGCAGGAAATGGACCTTGAGACCCCCAAAATTCCACTTGTGGGGCAGAGAACGGACGTTGAGACCCCCAAGTTCCACTTGTGGGGCAGAGAACGGACTTTGAGACCCCGAAATTCCACTTGTGGGGCAGGAAATGGACCTTGAGACCCCCAAGTTCTACTTATGGGGCAGAAATGGATTCCAGTGACCCCCAAGTTCCACTTGTGGGGCAGAAATCGACTTCAGTGACCCCCAAGTTCCACTTGTGGGGCAGGAACGGGACTTGGACCCCCCAAAATTCACTTGTGGGGCAGAGAATGGAACCTGAGACCTCCAAGTTCCACTTGTGGGGCACCTGGAGACCCCCAAGTTCCACTTGTGGGGCAGAGAACGAGACTTGGACCCCCAAGTTCCACTTATGGGGCAGAGAACGGACTTTGAGACCCCCAAAATTTCATCTATGGGGCAGAAATCGACTGCAGTGACCCCCAAGTTGCACTTGTGGGGCAGAGAACGGAGCTTGAGACCCCCAAAATTCACTTGTGGGGCACCTGGAGACCCCAAAATTCCACTTGTGGGGCAGAGAACGGACTTTGAGACCCCCAAGTTCCACTTGTGGGGCAGAAATCGACTTCAGTGACCCCCAAGTTCCACTTGTGGGGCAGAAATCGACTTCAGTGACCCCCAAGTTCCACTTGTGGGGCAGGAAATGGACTTTGAGACCCCCAAGTTCCACTTGTGGGGCAGAAACGGATTCCAGTGACCCCCAAGTTCCACTTGTGGGGCAGAAATCGACTTCGGTGACCCCCAAGTTCCACTTGTGGGGCAGGAAATGGACCTTGAGACCCCCAAAATTCCACTTGTGGGGCAGAGAACGGACTTTGAGACCCCCAAGTTCCACTTGTGGGGCAGAAACGGATTCCAGTGACCCCCAAGTTCCACTTGTGGGGCAGAGAATGGACTTTGAGACCTCGAGGTTTCATCTATGGGGCAGAAACGGAGCCTGAGACCCCCAAAATTCCACTTATGGGGCAGAAATCGACTTCAGTGACCCCCAAGTTTCACTTATGGGGCAGAAACGGAGCCTGAGACCCCCAAGTTCCACTTGTGGGGCAGAGAACGAGACTTGGACCCCCAAAATTCACTTGTGGGGCACCTGGAGACCCCAAAGTTCCACTTGTGGGGCAGGAAATGGACTTTGAGGCCCCCAAAATTCAATTTGTGGGGCAGAAACGGAGCCTGAGACCCCCAAGTTCCACTTGTGGGGCAGGAAATGGATTTTGAGACCCCCAAAATTTCATCTATGGGGCAGAAACGGATTCCAGTGACCCCCAACTTTCACTTATGGGGCAGAAAAATGAACTTTGAGACCCCAAATTTCCACTTGTGGGGCAGAAAATCGACTCCAACCACCCCAAACTCCACTTATGGGGCAGGAACGGATTCCAGTGACCCCCAAGTTCCACTTGTGGGGCAGAGAACGGAGCCTGAGACCCCCCAACTCCACTTATGGGGCAGAGAGAGGACTCCAATGACTCCAAAGTTCACTTATGGGGCAGAAACGGATTCCAGCGACCCCCAAGTTCCACTTATGGGGCAGAGAACGGAGCCTGAGACCCCCAAGTTTCACTTATGGGGCAGAGAATGGAGCCTGAGACCCCCAAGTTTCACTTGTGGGGCAGAGAATGGACTTTGAGACCCCAAAGTTTCATCTATGGGGCAGAAACGGATTCCAGCGACCCCCAAGTGTCACTTGTGGGGCAGAAAATGGATTTTAAGACCCCAAAAATTCACTTGTGGGGCAGAAAAATCGACTTTAAGACCCCAAAATCCACTTGTGGGGCAGAAACCAAACTCCAGCGACCCCCAGCTTCACTTATGGGGCAGAAAAATGAACTTTCAAGACCCCAAAATTTCTGATTTTTGGGGCAGAAAAAGGAACTTTTAAGACCCCAAAACTTCCGATTTTTGGGGCAGAAAAAGGAACTTTCAAGACCCCAAAATTTCCGATTTTTGGGGCAGAAAAAGGAACTTTCAAGACCCAAAAATTCAAATATTTGGGGCACAAAAATGGACTTTTAAGACCCCAAAACTTCGGATTTTCGGGGCAAAAAAATCAACTTTGAGACCCCAAAATTTGCCATTTTTGGGGCAGAAAAATGGACTTTTAAGACCCCAAAATTTGCCATTTTTGGGGCAGAAAAATGGACTTTTAAGACCCCAAAACTTCCGATTTTTGGGGCAGAAAAACGGAACTTTAAGACCCCAAAACTTCAACTTTTGGAGGAGAAAAAATTGACTTTAAAACCCAAAAAATTTCGATTTTTGGGGCAGAAAAAGGAACTTTCAAGACCCAAAAATTCAAATATTTGGGGCACAAAAATGGACTTTTAAGACCCCAAAACTTCTGATTTTTGGGGCAGAAAAATGAACTTTCAAGACCCCAAAATTTCTGATTTTTGGGGCAGAAAAATGAACTTTTAAGACCCCAAAACTTCCGATTTTTGGGGCAGAAAAAGGAACTTTAAGACCCCAAAACTTCAACTTTTAGAGGAGAAAAAATCAACTTTAAAACCCCAAAATTTGCCATTTTTGGGGCAGAAAAATGGAATTTCAAGACCCCAAAATTTCCGATTTTTGGGGCAGAAAAAGGAACTTTCAAGACCCCAAAATTCAAATATTTGGGGCAGAAAAACGGACTTTTAAGACCCCAAAACTTCTGATTTTTGGGGCAGAAAAATGGACTTTTAAGACCCCAAAATTTCCGATTTTTGGGGCAGAAAAACGCAACTTTAAGACCCCAAAACTTCAACTATTGGAGGAGAAAAAATTGACTTTAAAACCCAAAAAATTTCGATTTTTGGGGCAGAAAAATGGACTTTTAAGACCCCAAAATTTGCGTTTTTTGGGGCAGAAAAAGGAACTTTTAAGACCCCAAAATTTCCGATTTTTGGGGCAGAAAAAGGAACTTTCAAGACCCCAAAACTTCAACTTTTGGAGGAGAAAAAATTGACTTGAAAACCCCAAAATTTCCGATTTTTGGGGCAGAAAAATGAACTTTTAAGACCCCAAAATTTCCGATTTTTGGGGCAGAAAAATGGACTTTTAAGACCCCAAAATTTGCGTTTTTTGGGGCAGAAAAATGGACTTTTAAGACCCCAAAATTTGTGATTTTTGGGGCAGAAAAATCGAATTAAAGACCCCAAAATTTCCCATTTTTGGGGCAGAAAAACGGAACTTTAAGACCCCAAAACTTCAACTTTTGGAGGAGAAAAAATTGACTTTAAAACCCCAAAATTTCCGATTTTTGGGGCAGAAAAAGGAACTTTCAAGACCCAAAAATTCAAATATTTGGGGCACAAAAATGGACTTTTAAGACCCCAAAATTTCTGGTTTTTGGGGCAGAAAAATGGACTTTTAAGACCCCAAAATTTGCCATTTTTGGGGCAGAAAAAGGAACTTTTAAGACCCCAAAACTTCAACTTTTAGAGGAGAAAAAATCAACTTTAAAACCCCAAAATTTGCCATTTTTGGGGCAGAAAAATGGAATTTCAAGACCCCAAAATTTCCGATTTTTGGGGCAGAAAAAGGAACTTTCAAGACCCAAAAATTCAAATATTTGGGGCAGAAAAACGGACTTTTAAGACCCCAAAACTTCTGATTTTTGGGGCAGAAAAATGGACTTTTAAGACCCCAAAATTTGCCATTTTTGGGGCTGAAAAATGGACTTTCAAGACCCCAAAATTTGGGTTTTTTGGGGCAGAAAAAGGAACTTTGAACCCCCCCCAGAGCTTGACTTGTGGGGCAGCCGCCGGACCCGCCCCCTTTCCGGAAGTCTCCGCCCCCTAAACGCCAAATATGGAAGTGTGGGAGGGGCTTTTGTGAATGGGGGTGGGCGTGGCTTGGAAAAAGGCGGGAAAATGGGAGGGGGAGGAGCTTGAGGCTCCGCCCCTTTTGTGCTGACGTCATCCCCCCCCCTTTCCCCCACGCCCCTCCCCCCTCCTCTGGCCCCGCCCCCGTCTCTCGCCAGGCCACGCCCAGGGGATTCAAGAGGAAGATTGCGGTGCTGTGTGAGTGGGCGGGGCCGAGGGAGGGGGCGGGGTATGCAAATGAGGGGGTGGGAGGGGGCTGGGTATGCAAATGAGTGGGTGTGGTTGAATTGGGAGGGGTTTGGGTATGCAAATGAGGAGGTGGGGCTGGAATTGGGGTGGGTTATTGGGCGTGGGAAAGGTCTGGGTATGCAAATGAGGGGGTTGGAGGGGTTTGGGTATGGAAATGAGGGGGTGGGAAAAATTTGGGTATGCAAATGAGGGCGTGGGAGGGGCTTGAATAGCAAATGAGGGGGCGGGGCTTGAGTTTAGAGGGGTTTAAGGCAGTGGGAGGGGTCTGGGTATGCAAATGAGGGGGTGAAAGGGGTTCAGGTATGCAAATGAGGGGGTGGAGCTTAAGTTTGGGTTGATTATTGGGACTGGGAGGGGTTCTGGTATGCAAATTAGGCAGTAGGAGTAATTCTGGTATGCAAATTAGGTGTTAAAAGGGGGTTGGGTATGCAAATGAGGGGGTGGGAGGGGTTCGGGTATGCAAATGAGGGGGTGGGGCCTAAATGGGAGGGGTTTGGGTATGCAAATGAGGGGGTGGTGATTGAATTGGGAGGGGTTTGGGTATGCAAATGAGGGGGTTTGAAGGGTTTGGGTATGGAAATTAGGTGGTGGGAGGGGTTCAGGTATGCAAATGAGGGGGTGGGAAGGGTCTAGGTATGGAAATGAGGGGGTGGGAAAGGTTCGGGTATGCAAATGAGGGGAATAGAAAGGTTCGGGTATGCAAATGACAAGGTTGGAGGGGTTTGGGTATGCAAATGAGGGGGTGGGATGGGTTTGGGTATGCAAATGAGGCGGTGGGGCTTGAGTGGGGAAAGGTTTGGTGAGAGTGGGAGGGGTTCGGGTATGCAAATGAGGGGGTGGGAGGGGTTCGGGTATGCAAATGAGGAAGTGGGAGGGTTTCAGGTATGCAAATGAGGGTGTGTGATTGAATTGGGAGGGGTTTGGGTATGCAAATGAGGGTGTGGGAGGGGTTCAGGTATGCAAATGAGGGGGTGGGGCTTGAGTTGGGAGAAGTTTGGGTATGCAAATGAGGGTGTGGGAGGGGTTTGGGTATGCAAATAAGGGGGTGTGATTGAATTGGGAGGGGTCTGGGTATGCAAATGAGGGGGTGGGAGGGGCTTGGGTATGCAAATGAGGAGCTGGGAGGGGCGGATATGCAAATGAGGGGGTGGGAGGGGCTCAGGTATGCAAATGAGGGGGTGGGGCTTGAGGTGAGTTGGGTTATGGAAAGTGGGAGGGGTCTGGGTATGCAAATGAGGGCCTGGGAGGGGTTTGGGTATGCAAATGAGGGGGTGGTGCTTGAAATGGGAGGGGTTTTGAGCAGTGGGAGGGGTCTGGGCATGCAAATGAGGGGGTGGGAGGGGTTTGGGTATGCAAATGAGGGGGTGGTGATTGAATTGGGAGGGGTTTGGGTATGCAAATGAGGTGGTAGGAGGGGTCCTGGTATGCAAATAAGGGGGTGGGAGAGGTTTGGGTATGCAAATGAGGGGGTGGGACTTAAGTTGGGAGGGGTTCGAGAAAGTGGGAGGGGTCTGAGTATGTAAATGAGGAGGTTGGAAGAATTTGGGTATGCAAATTAGGAGCTGGGAAAAGTTTGGGTATGCAAATGAGGGGGTGGAGCTTAAGTTTGGGTTAATTATTGGGAGTGGGAGGGGTTCTGGTATGGAAATTAGGCATTAGGAGGGGCTTGGGTATGCAAATGAGGGGGTGGGACTTAAGTTGGGAAGGGTTTGGTGAGAGTGGGATGGGTTCGGGTATGCAAATGAGGGGGTGGGTAAGGTTTGGGTATGCAAATGAGGGGATTAGAAGGGTCTGGGTATGCAAATGCGGGTGTGGGACTTAAGTTGGGAGGGGTTTGAGGCACTGGAAGGGGATTGGATATGCAAATGAGGGGGCGGGAAAGGTTTGGGTATGCAAATGAGGAGGTGGGAAGGGTCTGGGTATGCAAATGAGGGGCGGGGTGGATTTGAGGTGGCTTTAAATATGCAAATGAGGGGGTGGGGCTTAATTGAGGTGGATCAATGGAAAAGGGAGGGGCTAGAATATGCAAATGAGGGGGTGTGGCTTGCATTTGAGTGGTTGTGGGAGGGGTTTAAATATGCAAATGAGGGTAATGAAACAACACGGCTCAAGTGGGAAATGTTAATGTATGCAAATTAAGGGGGAGTTTTAATTAAAAGAAGTTCAGATATGCAAATGAGCGGGTGGGGCTTAATTAATATTGGCGGTAATTAATAGGAAAGGAATTGCAGCAATTAATTTCTGGTGGGTTGACTGGTAAATTAGACTAATTAATACTAATTTATGCAAATTAGCTGCTAATCAAGAGCCCGAGGGGGGCGGAGCTAAAAGGAAATAATTAGAATATTAGACGTTATTAATTATTAGTAGGATGATTATGGTAATTAATCCCTTAGGGTGGGTTTATGGCTAAATTAACGATGCTAATTTATGCAAATTTATGCAAATGAGCGGTCAGGGGCAGTTTGAAGCCAGAGGGGCACTGGGCTAATCTCTAATTAATCAGTAATAAATCACTAATAATTGGTGCTAATAATATCGGGGTAATCGATGAATTAAGGGCAAATTAACGATGCTAATTAATGCAAATTTATGCAAATTTATGCAAATCAGCGGGTAGGGGCAGCCTAAAGCCAGAGGAGGGCTGGGCTAATATTTTATTAATAAATAATAAATCACTAATAATTGGTGCTAATAATATTGGGTTAACCAATGAATTAAGGGCAAATTAACGATGCAAATTGATGCAAATTTATGCAAATGAGCGGCCAGGGGCAGCCTGAAGCCAGAGGAGGGCTGGGCTAATATTTTATTAATAAATAATAAGTCACTAATAATTTGTACTAATAATATTGGAATAATTGATGAATTAAGGGCAAATTAGTGATGCTAATTAATGCAAATTTATGCAAATCAGCGGCCAGGGGCAGCCTGGAGCCCGAGGGGGGCGGGGCCAGCGCGGGGGGGCCCCGGAAGCGTCGCTGGGGGGCCACGACCCCCAAGAAACCCTCGATCAACATCAGCACCGACTCCCTCAAGGTGAGGCCAGAATTCCACCCAAAAAAATTCCCAAAAAATTCCCAAAAATCCCCAAAATTTGGGAAAAGATTCCTGGGATTTTTTAAGGTTTTTTTTTGGGTGAAAATCCGGCGATTTTTGGTCAAAATTTGGATTTTTTACCATAAAAAATCGATTTTTTCCTCTTAAATTCCTCTTTTTTTTTACCAGAATTCCCGTTTTTTTCCCCAAAATTCCCAGATTTTCACTCAAAAATCCCAGCTCTTTGAAATTCCACATTTTTTAGCCCAAAATTGCCCAAAATCCCGAATTTTTTGGCCCAAAAATTCACATTTTTATCTCTATGGGGGGGGTCTCCATCAACATCAGCACCGACTCCCTCAAGGTGAGAGAATTCCACCCAAAAAAATTCCCAAAAATCCCCAAAAATCCCCAAAATTTGGGAAAAAATTCCTGGAATTTTTTAAGGTTTTTTTTTGGGTGAAAATCCGGCGATTTTTGGTCAAAATTCGGATTTTTTACCATAAAAATTCCATTTTTTCCCGTCAAATTTCACGTTTTTTTCAGGAATTTTTGGGTTTTTTCCCAAAATCCAGGGAAACCTCGGGAAAAAATTCCAGGATTTTTTTAAGGTTTTTTTTTTGGGTGAAAATCCGGCGATTTTTGGTCAAAATTCGGATTTTTTACCATAAAAATTCGATTTTTTTCCGTCAAATTTCACTTTTTTTTCAGGAATTTTTGGGTTTTTCCCAAAATTCCTGAATTTTCCATGGAAATCCTGGATGTCCTCTGAAATTCCCGATTTTTTAGCCCAAAATTTCCCAAAATCCCCCAATTTTTGGCCAAAAAAATTCACATTTTTTTTTCCTTTATGGGGGTTCTCGATCAGCACCGACTCCCTCAAGGTGAGGCCAGAATTCCACCCAAAAAAATTCCCAAAAAATTCCCAAAAATCCCCAAAATTTGGGAAAAGATTCCTGGAATTTTTTAAGGATTTTTTTTGGGTGAAAATCCGGCGATTTTTGGTCAAAATTCGCATTTTTTGCGATAAAAATTCGATTTTTTCCCGTCGAATTTCACGTTTTTTTCAGAAATTTTTGGTTTTTTTCCCGAAATTTCCAAGTTTTCCTGGAAAATTCCAGATCTTCTCTGAAATTCCCGATTTTTTAGCCCAAAATTGCCCAAAATCCCCCATTTTTTGGCCCAAAAATTCACATTTTTTTCTCTATGGGGGGGTCTCCATCAACATCAGCACCGACTCCCTCAAGGTGAGAGAATTCCACCCAAAAAAATTCCCAAAAATTCCCAAAATTTGGGAAAAAATTCCCAGATTTATAAATTCAAAATTTAAAATTTTTTTGGGTGAAAATCCGGCGATTTTTGGTCAAAATTCGGATTTTTTACCATAAAAAATTCGATTTTTTTCCATCAAAATTCACGTTTTTTTTCCGAAATTTTCGGTTTTTTTCCCAAAATTTCCAAGTTTTCCTGGAAAATTCCAGATCTTCTCTGAAATTCTCGATTTTTTAGCCCAAAATTGCCCAAAATCCCCCAATTTTTGGCCCAAATATTCACATTTTTTTCTCTATGGGGGGGTCTCCATCAGCACCGACTCCCTCAAGGTGAGACCAGAATTCCACCCAAAAAAATTCCCAAAAATTCCCAAAAATCCCCAAAATTTGGGAAAAGATTCCTGGAATTTTTTAAGGTTTTTTTTTGGGTGAAAATCCGGCGATTTTTGGTCAAAATTCGGATTTTTTGCGATAAAAAATAGATTTTTTCCCCTTAAATTCCCCTTTTTTTTTACCAGAATTCTAGTTTTTTTCCCCAAAATTCCCAGATTTTCCCTCAAAAATCCCGGCTCTTTGAAATTCCGCATTTTTTAGCCCAAAATTACCCGAAATCCCCCAATTTTTGGCCCAAAAATTCACATTTTTATCTCTATGGGGGGTCTCCATCAACATCAGCACCGACTCCCTCAAGGTGAGAGAATTCCACCCAAAAAAATTCCCAAAAATTCCCAAAAATCCCCAAAATTTGGGAAAAGATTCCTGGAATTTTTTAAAGTTTTTTTTTGGGTGAAAATCCGGCGATTTTTGGTCAAAATTCGCATTTTTTACGATAAAAATTTGATTTTTTTTCCGTCAAATTTCACATTTTTTTCAGGAATTTTTGGGTTTTTCCCAAAATTCCCAAATTTTTTCCTCATAATACCTAATTTTTTCCTATATTTCCCCCAAAAATTCCCAAGATTTCCCCAAAATCCCCAAATTTTTCCCCAAATCCCCAAATTCTCCCAAAACTCACAAATTTTTCCCCAAAATCACCAAATTTACCCCAAAATCCCTGAATTTTCCCCAAAAATCTCCGAATTTTCCCCAGAATTTCTAAATTTTTTCCAGAGTTCCCAATTTTTTCTCAAAACTCTCAAATTTTTCTCCAAATTCCCAAATTTTCCCAAAATCTCTGGATTTACCCCCAAAATCCCCAAAAATTCCCCCAAAATCCCCAAATTTGTTCCAAAATCCCCAAATTTTCCCCCAAAATCCCCAAAAATTCCCCCTAAATTCCCAAATTTTTCCCCAAATTCCCCAAATTTTTCCCCAAAATCCCCAAATTTCCCCCAAAAATCCCCAAATTTACCCCAAAATCCCCAAATTTTTTCCCCAAAATCCCCAAAAATTCCCCCAAAATCCCTGAAAATTCCCCAAAAATCCCCAAATTTTTCCCAAAACTCTCAAATTTTCCCCCAAAATCCCCAAATTTCCCCCAAAATCCCCAAATTTCCCCCAAAATTCCCAAATTTTTCTCCAAATCCCCCAAATTTTCCCCAAAATCCCCGAATTTTCCCCAAATCCCCGGATTTTCCCCCAAAATCCCCAAAATTCCTCCAAAATCCCCGAATTTTCCCCCCAAATCCTCGAATTTTCCCCAGAATTTCCAAATTTTTCCCCAAAATCCCCGAGTTTTCCCAAAATCCTCAAAAATTCCCCCAAAATCCCCAAATTTACCCCAAAATCCCCAAAAATTCTCCCCAAATCCTCAAAATTTTCCCCAAAATCCCCAAAAATTTCCCCAAAATCCCCAAATTTTTCCCCAAAATCCCCAAAAATTTCCCCAAAATCCCCAAATTTCCCCCAAAATCCCCAGATTTCGCCCCAATTCTCTCTCTCTCCCCTCCCCCCAGGGGCTGATCCCGGACATTCGGGGCGGGGCCGGGGCGGAGCCTCCGGATCCTCCCCCGGAAGCCTCGGTGGGCGTGGCCGGAGCTGAGGGGGAGGGGCCGGAAGTTGGGGAGCCGGGGGGCGTGGCCTCCTCTTCCTCCTCCTCCCCTTCCGGCCCCGCCCCCCTGCCCCACCCCCCGCTGCTGCTCCCCTCCCCCCACCACCACCACGGGGGGGCGGGGCTGAAGATCTGCAGGACGGTGACGCAGGTCAGGCCACGCCCACAATCACTAAACCCCTCCCCCACACTATAAAGCCCCTCCCCCAGTCCTTTAAGCCCCTCCCCCATTTTCTTAAGCCCCTCCCCCACCCTTTAAAGCCCCTCCCTCACCCCGTTTAAGCCACTTTGGCCCCTCCCCCACCCCATTTAAGCCCCTCCCCCTCACTCTGGCCCCTCCCCCTTTTAAACCCCTCCCCCTGTGGTCCCTCCCACACTTTATTTAAGCCCCTCCCCCTTTTAGAGCCCCTCCCCTTTTTAAGCTCCTCCCCCCTTTAGACCTCTCCCACTTCTTTAAGCCCCTCCCCCTCCGGCCCCTCCCTCTCTGGACCCTCCCCCTTCTTAAAGCCCCTCCTATTTTAAGCCCCTCCCCCTTTAAGCCCCACCCCCTTGTTTAAGCTCTTCCCCTTTAAGCCCCTTATCCACCCATTTAAGCCCCTCCCCCTTTATTTAAGCCCCTCCCCCTTTTTCTAAGCCCCTCCCCCAGACTCTGGCCCCTCCCCCTCTGGCCCCTCTGCCCTTTAAGCCCCTCCCCCTTCAAGCCACTCCCCCTTTTTTAAGCCACTCCCCCTTTAAGCCCCTCCCCCACCCCTTTTAGCCCCTCCCCCATTAAGCTCCTTTTACTCTGGTCCCTCCTCCTTTTTTTAAGCCCCTCCCCTTTAAGCCCCTCCCCCCTTTAAGCCCCTCCCCAATGGCCCCTCCCTTTTTGTTTAAGCCCCTCCCCCACCCCTTTAAGCCCCACCCCCTTTAAGCCCCTCCCCCTTTGGCCCCTCCCCCTTTCCTTAAGCCCCACCCCTTTTAAGCCCCTCCTCTCTGGCCCCTCCCCCTTTCTCTAAGCCCCTCCCCCTTTGGCCCCTCCCCATTTCTTTAACCCCCCCCTCCTCTGGCTCCTCCCCCACCCCTTTAAGCCCCTCCCCCTTTATGTCCCTTCCCTTTTTCTAAGCCCCTCCCCTTTCTTTAAGCCCCTCCCCCTTTAATGCCTCCCCCTTTAAGCCCCTCCTCTTTCTCTAAGCCCCTCCCCCTCTCTCTAAGCCCCTCCCCCACCTCTCTAAGCCCCTCCCCCACTCTCTGGCCCCTCCCCCAGGTGGTCCCTGGCGAGAACGGCCGGGGGGAGGGGCAGGAGGAAGAGGAGGAAGAGGAGGGGGAGGAGAGCGACGGAGGGGGCGGGGCAGGGCCCGGGGGGCGGGGCCTGGACAGCCACAAGCCCCGCCCCCCCCCTCCCCCCCGCCCCGGTGACGTCATCGGCGGGGGGAGGGGCCGCCCCTCCCCCGCCCCCAACGGCGACTGCGGCAACGACGGCCACGCCCCCCTCGGGGGAGGGGGAGGGGCGAGGGGGTGAGTGAGGGGGAGGGGCTGGGAAAGGGGGAGGGGCTTAAAGGGTGGGGGAGGGGCTTTAATGGGTGGGGAGGGGCTCTAAAGATTGGGGGAGGGGCTTAAAGGGAGGGGGAGGGGCTTGAAAAGTGGGAGAGGGGCGTTGAGGGGGAGGGGTTAAAGGGGTGGGGGAGGGGCTTAAGGGATGAAGGAGGGGCTTAAAAAGTGGGGGAGGGGCCTAAAGGGGGAGGGGTTAAAGGGGTGGGGGAGGGGCCTGAAGAACGGGGAGGGGCTTAGAGGGGTGGGGGAGGGGCTTTGAGAGGTAGAGGAGGGGCTTAAAGGGGTGGGGGAAAATGGGGGAGGGGCTTAATAGAGTGGGGGAGGGGCTTAAAGGGGTGGGGGAGGGGCCTAAAGGGTGGGGGAGGGGCATAAAGGGGTGGGGGAAAAATGGGGAGGGGCTTAACAAAGTGGGGGAGGGGCTTAAAGGGGTGGGGGAGGGGCTTAAAGGGGTGGGGGAAATGGGGGAGGGGCTTAATAGAGTGGGGGAGGGGTTTAAGGAGTGGGGGAGGGGCTCTGAAAATTGGGGGAGGGGCTTAAGGGGTGGGGGAGGGTCTTTAGTGGTTGGGGAGGGGCTTAAAGGGTGGGGGAGGGGCTTAAAAAAAGGGGGAGGTGCTTAAAGGGGTGGGGGAGGGGCTTAAGGTGTTGGGGGAGGGGCTTAAGGGGTGGGGGAGGGGCTTTAATGGGTGGGGGAGGGGCTTAAAGGGTGGGGGAGGGGCTCTCAAAATAGCGGGAGGAGTTCAAAGGGTGGGGGAGGGTCTTAAAGGGGTTGGGGGAGGGGCTTAAAGGGTGGGGGAGGGGCAAAAACCCCTTTGAAAATCCTTTTAAAAATCCTAGAAAATTATTAAAAAATGGTAAAAATTTGGGGTTTTTTTCCAAATTCGAATTGATGACGTCATCGCCTTGGCCCCGCCCATTTTCAGCCGAGGCCCCGCCCCCTCCCCGGCGTTCCCAGGGCCCCCCCTGGCGGCCGGGGGCGCTGCTGCTGCTGCCCGTGGACGAACCCGTGAGGGCGGCGCCCCGCCCCTCCCCCCCCCGCCACCGCCCCTCCCCCATCGTGCACCTCTGCAACCTGGTGAGTCAATGGGGGGGGGAGGGGGGGGAGGGGGAGTTGGGGGGATTTTTTGGGGATTTTTTGGGGATTTTTGGGGGATTTTTGGGGACTTTTTGGGATTTTTTTGGGAGTTTTTTGGGATTTTTTTGAGACTTTTTGGGGTTTTTTGGGGGGGATTTTTTTGGGGATTTTTTTAGGAATTTTTTGGGGATTTTTTGGGGGTTTTTTTGAGAATTTTTTTAGGATTTTTTAATGAATTATTTGGAATTTTTTGGGAAATTTTTTTTTTTTTTTTGGGATTTTTTTGGGGATTTTTTGAGACTTTTTGGGGATTTTTTGGGGGGATTTTTTTGGGATTTTTTTTGAGACTTTTTGGGGATTTTTTTAGGAATTTTTTTGGGGATTTTTTGGGGGATTTTGGGGGGGATTTTTTGTGGATATATTGTGACTTTTTGGGGGATTTTTTGGGATTTTTTTGGGATTTTTTTGAGGCTTTTTGGGGATTTTTTGGGATTTTTTTTGGAAATTTTTTGAAATTTTTTTGGGATTTTTGGGGGAATTTTTTGGAACGTCTTTCCTCAATTTTTGTTTTAAATTTTTGGGCTTTTTTGGGGAATTTTTGGTGGAATTTTGGGTATTTTTTGGGAAATTTTTCAGGAATTTTTTGGGAATTTTCAGGAGTTTTTTAGGAATTTTTCAGAGATTTTCTGGGAATTTTTTGGAATTTTTTGGGGGATTTTTTGGGCATTTTTTTTGCGAATTTTTTGGTGATATTTTGGGAATTTTTGGGAATTTTTTGGGGACTTTTTTGGGGAATTTTTGTGATTTTTTTGGGGATTTTTTGGGAATTTTTCTTGAATTTTTTTGGAATTTTTTGGGGGTTTTTTTGGGAATTTCGGGGAATATCTTTGCTCAATTTTTGTTATAAATTTTTGAGCTTTTTTGGGCAACTTTTACCGAATTCCTTGGATTTCTTGGCCAATTTTTGGGGCTAATTTGTGCCAATTTGGGCAAATTTTTTGTGGAATTTTTTCGTGAAATTTCTGGCTCATTTTTGGGTCATTTTACATCAATTTTGGGTCATTTTTCCTCATTTTTTCCCCATTTTTTCCCCGTTTTTTCCCGTTTTTTCCCATTTTTTCCCATTTTTTCCCCGTTTTTCCCCGTTTTTTCCCAATTTTCCCCCATTTTTTCCCATTTTCCCCCGTTTTTGCCCCGTTTCCAGGTGCGTCCCTTCACCCTGGGGCAGCTCAAGGAGCTCCTGGGCCGCACCGGGCGCCTCAAGGACGACGGATTCTGGATCGACCGCATCAAATCCCACTGCTTCGTCACGGTGAGAGGGGAAAAACGGGCTGAAAAAACGGGAATTTGGGCAAAAAACTGAATCCAGCAAAAAAAACGGGGCGGGAAATGGGAGATTTGGGGAAAAAACGGGATTTTTTGGGGAAAAAATGTGAATTTTTAAGGGAAAAATGTGAATTTTTGGAGGAAAAATTTGAATTTTTGCAGATAAAAATGTGAATTTTTAAGGGAAAAATGTGTTTTTTTTTAGGGTAAAACGTGAATTTTTAAGGAAACACACCCAAATTTTTTAGGGGGAAAAAGGTGGATTTTTAAGGGAAAAATGTGAATTTTTATTGGATAAAATTTGATTTTTTTAGGAGTTAAATGTCGAGTTTTTTAGGTGCAAAATGAAGGTTTTTGGGGAAAAATGTGAATTTTTAAGTGAAAAATGTGAATTTTTAAGGGAAAACCGTGAATTTTTGGAGGAAAAAATTTGAATATTTTTGAATATTTGGATATTTTGAGAGATGAAATGAATTTTTTTAGAGATGGAATTTTGGGGAGAAAAATGTCGATTTTTAGGAAAAAAATTGGGGTTTTTTGGGTAAAAATGTGGAATTTTAGAGGTAAAATTGGAGGTTTTAGAGAGAAAATTGGAATTTTCTGGGGGAAAATTGAGGGATTTTTGGGAAAAATCGACCGCATCAAATCCCACTGCTTCGTCACGGTGAGAAAACGGGGAAAAACGGGCTGAAAAAACGGGAATTTGGGCAAAAAACTGAATCCAGCAAAAAAAACGGGGTGGAAAATGGGAGATTTGAGGAAAAAACGGGGTTTTGGGGGGAAAAAATGTGGATTTTTAAGGGAAAAATGTGAATTTCTGCAGATAAAATTTGGGTTTTTTAGGAGAAAAATGTGAATTTTTGAGGAAAAAAACCCGAATTTTTTAAGGGGAAAAATGTGAATTTTTGAGGGAAAAATGTGAATTTCTGGGGGCAAAAATTGGATTTTTTAGGGAGAAACGAGGATTTTTAGGGAAAAAACTTGAATTCTCCCAAAATTCCCAAAAACTCCCCAAAACATCCCGAAATTTTTTCCTAAAAACCAAAAAATTCACTTTGCATCCCTAAAAACTTTGAATTTCACCAAAATCGCCCGAAATTTTCTTCCAAAATTCGTTTTCTTGGAATTCCCAAAATTTTCCAGAAAATGCCCCAAAATCCACCCAAAAAAAAGCCCCAAAAATTCACTTTTTACCCTTAAAATCTCCCCAAAAACCCCAAACTTCACCAAAATCGCCCAAAATTTTCTCCCAAAATTCCTTTTCCCAAAATTCCCAAGATTTCCTCGAAATTCCTTGAATTACCTCAAAAATCGCAAAAAATATCCCAAAATACACCAAATAAAATCCAAAAATTCGTTTTTTACCCCCAAAACCCCAAGTTTCACCAAAATCACCCAAAATCCTTTCCCAAAATTCCTTAAAGTTTTCTAAAGCTCTCAAAATTTCCCCAAAATTCCCAAAATTTCCCCAAAATCCCCAAAACTCTCCAAATTTTCCAAAAATTCATACAAAAAAACCCGAAAAATTCGATTTTTGCCCCCAAAACCCCCAAATTTCGCCAAAATCCTTTCCCAAAATTCCTTAAAATTTTCTAAAACTCCCAAAATCCCCCCAAAATTCCCAAAGTTTTCCCAAAATCTCCAAAATTTCCCCTAAATTCAGAAAATTCTCCCAAAATTTTCCCAAAATTTCCCCAAAATTCCCAAAATTTTCCCAAAAAAACCCCCAAAAATTCAATTTTCACCCTAAAAACCCCAAATTTTGGGGGATTTTCGCGGGGTTTTCTCCTCCCCCGCCCCCGGGGGGACCCCGGGAATTCCGGGAAGCCCCGGAACATTCCGGAATTCCCGGGATTTTCCCCCCCAGTACTGCTGGGTAGATTTTTAGTTAAAAAGAGAAATTTTTTTAGGGATAAAATTAAAATTTTGGGGAAGAAAATGTGGATTTTTAGGAGAATATTTTCCGGATTGTCCCAAAATTCCCAAAATTCTCCCAAATTCCCCAAAACATCCCAAAATTTTACAAAAAAACCATAAAAATTAATTTTTCCCCCCGAAATCCCCTCCAAAACTCCCTAAAAATCCCAGATTTCACCAAAATCGCCCAAAATTTTGTTGTAAAATTTCTTTTCCCAAAATTCCCAAAATTTTCCCGAAATTCTCTGAAACTTTTCCCAAAAATCTCAAAAATATCCGAAAATACACAAAAAAAACCTCAAAAATTCTATTTTCACCCCTAAAACCCTTAAATTTCACCAAATTCACCTAAAATCTTTACCCAAGATCCCTTAAATTTTCCCAAAAATCCTTAAAATTCACCCAAAATTCCAAAAATTCCCCCAAAATTTCTAAAACTCTCCAAAAATCCCCAAAATTTCCCCAAAAAAACAAAAAAAAAGTCATTTTTTACCCCCAAAACCCCCAAATTTCACCCAAACCCCCCCAATTTTCTCCCAAAAATCCTTAAAATTCCCAAAATTGCCCCAAAATCCCCAAAATCCCCCAAAATTCCCAAAACTCTCCAAAATACCCCAAAACCCACCCAAAAAAACCCCAAAAAATTGGATTTTCATCCCTAAAATTCCCAGATTTCACCAAAACTGCCCAAAATCCTTTCCCAAAATCTCTTAAATTTTCCTAAAATCCCCAAAATTCCCTCAAAATCCCCAAAATTTCCCCAAAATCCCCAAAATTATTCCAAAAATACCCAAAACTCACCGCGAAAAGACCCAAAAAATTCAATTTTCGCCCCCAAAACCCCAAATTTTTGGGGATTTTCGCGGGGTTTTCTCCTCCCCCGCCCCCGCGGGGACCCCGGGAATTCCGGGCACCCCCGGAACGTTCCGGAATTTCCCGGATTTTCCCCCCCAGTACTGCTCGGTGGAGGAGGCGGTGGCCACGCGCGAGGCCCTGCACGGCGTCAAGTGGCCCCAGTCCAACCCCAAGGTGCTCGCGGCCGACTTCGCCCAGCAGGAGGAGGTGAGACGGCGGAACCTTCTGGAAACTTCTTGGAATTTCTGGGAATTTTGTGGGATTTTTTGGGGATTTTTTTGGGGATTTTTTTGGGGATTTTTTGAGATTTTTTGGGGATTTTTTTGGGGATTTTTTTGGGGATTTTTTGGGGAATTTTTGGGGGATTTTTTGGGGATTTTTTGGGAATTTTTTTAGGGATTTTTTGGGGGATTTTTTTGGATTTTTGGGGGAATTTTTTTGGGGAATTTTTTGGGATTTTTGGGAATTTTTGGGGGATTTTTTGGGATTTTTTTGGGGAATTTTCGGGGGAATTTTTTGGGATTTTTTAGGAATTTTTTGGGATTTTTTGGGATTTTTTTTGAGACTTTTTTGGGATTTTTTTGGAATTTTTTTGGGATTCTTTCTGGGTTTTTTTTCGGATTTTTTTGGGATTTGTTGGGGATTTTTTAGGATTTTTTTGGGTTTTTTTCGTATTTTTTTGATACTTTTTGGGGATTTTCTGGGATTTTTTGGGGATTTTTTGGGGATTTTTTTGGATTTTTTGGGGATTTTTTTGGGACTTTCTGGGATTTTTTCGCGGCCGACTTCGCCCAGCAGGAGGAGGTGAGACTGCGGAACCTTCCGGAAACTTC
Source organism: Poecile atricapillus (assembly GCF_030490865.1). NCBI lineage: Eukaryota > Metazoa > Chordata > Aves > Passeriformes > Paridae > Poecile > Poecile atricapillus. Next base: position 529,679 of record NC_081267.1, read on the forward strand.
GGGGAATTTCTGGGATTTTTTTGGGATTTTTTTGGGGATTTTTTGGGATTTTTTTGGGGATTTTTTTGACTTTTTAGGGATTTTTTTGGGAATTTTTTGGGATTTTTGGGGGGATTTTTTGAGACTTTTTGGGGATTTTTTTGGGGGATTTTTTGGAATTTTTGGGAATTTTTTGGGATTTTTTGGGGGATTTTTTTGGGATTTTTGGGGAATTTTTGGGGATTTTTTGGGGAATTTTTTTGGGATTTTTGGGGATTTTTTGGGGATTTTTTGGGGGATTTTTTGGGGGATTTTTGGGGACTTTTTTAGGAATGTTTGGGCATTTTTTTAGGAATTTTTAGAGGATTTTTTGGGGGATTTTTTGGGATTTTTTGGGGATTTTTTGGAATTTTTTGGGGGTTTTTTGGGATTTTTTGGGAATTTTTTGGGATTTTTTTAGGGATTTTTTGGGGATTTTTTTGGAACTTTCTGGGATTTTTCCGCGCTGCGGAACCTTCTGGAAACTTCAGGGAATTTCTGGGAATTTTTTGGGATTTTTTTGGGATTTTTTGGGGATTTTTTGGGGATTTTTTTGGGAATTATTTGGGATTTTTTTAGAAATTTTTGGGAATTTTCTGGGATTTTTTGGGGTTTTTTGGGGGATTTTTTCAGGTTTTTTTTTTTCGGGTTTTTGAGACTTTTTGGGGATTTTTTGGGATTTTTTTGAGTCTTTTTGGGGTTTTTTTGGGGTTTTGGGGATTTTTTTGAGATTTTTGGGGATTTTTTTGAGACTTTTTTTGGAATTTTTGGGGGATTTTTTGGGACTTTTTTGGGATTTTTTCCGGGTTTTTTTTGGGGATTTTTTTGAGAGTTTTGGGGATTTTTTGGGATTTTTTGGGGATTTTTGGGGACTTTTTTTGGGAATTTTTGGGCATTTTTTTAGGAATTTTTAGAGGATTTTTTTTTGGATTTTTGTGGGGATTTTATTGGAATTTTTTGGGGATTTTTTAGGGGATTTTTTGGGAATTTTTTGGGATTTTTGGGGGGATTTTTTGAGACTTTTTGGGGATTTTTTGGGGATTTTTTTGGATTTTTTTGTGAATTTTTCTGGATTTATTTTTTTTATTTTTGGGTGATTTTTTGGTAATTTTCTGGGATTTTTGGGCATTCTTTTAGGAATTTTTAGAGGATTTTTTGGAATTTTTTTGAGACTTTTTGGGGAATTTTTTGGGGATTTTTTTGAGATTTTTTGGGGATTTTTTTAGGGGATTTTTTGGATTTTTTGGTGATTTTTTTGGGATCCTTTTGGGATTTTTTTGATACTTTTTGGATTTTTTTGGGGATTTTTTTGGGATTTTATTGGAATTTTTTGGGATTTTTGGGGATTTTTTGGGGATTTTTTTGGGATTTTATTGGAATTTTTTAGGAATTTTTTGGTGATTTTTTTGGGATTTTTTGGATTTTTTGGGAATTTTTTTGGGAATTTTTTTGGGAACTTTTTGGGGATTTTTGGGGGATTTTTTTGGGGTTTTTTTTTATTTTTTTGGAAATTTTTTGTGATTTTTATGGGGATTTTGGGGGGATTTTTGTGGTAATGTTTTTGGAATTTTTTTTGAAATTTTTTGGATTTTTTAAAGATTTTTTTTGGGATTTTTTTATAGATTTTCGATGAATTCTTGGGGGTTTGGGGGGATTTTCTGGGAATTTCGTGAATTTCGGGGGGAATTTGGGAATTTTGGGGATTTTTGGGAATTTTTGGAGATTTTTTGGGATTTCTTTGTTATTTTTATTTATGTTACTTTATTTTTTTAGGGATTTTTTTGAGATTTTTTTTGCAGACTTTTGGTGAATAATTTGGGGGGTTTTGGGGATTTTCTGGGAATTTGGGAATTTTCTGGGAATTTGGGAATTTCTGGGGATTTTTGGGGGTTTTTTTTTTTTGTGGATTTTCAAGGAGTTTTTTGGGGGGGATTTTGGGGCAATTTCCTGGGAATTTGGGGATTTTTCAGGGAATTTTGGGATTTTTTCGGGGAATTCCTGACGGGAAATTTCGGGAATTCTTGGGGAAAATTTTGGGAATTTTGGGGAAATTTTTCCTGGGATTTTCTGGGAATTTTCCTGGGAAACTCCCGGAGTTTTCCCCGCCAAATTCCCAACACAAACTCCTCCCCTTTTCTCTTGGCCCCTCCCCCTTTTCCTTTTGGCTCCTCTTCTTCTTTGGCCCCGCCCCTTTTGGTCTCTCCCTTTCCTTGGCCCCACCCATTTCTGGCCCCTCCCCCTTTTCCCTTGGCCCCGCCCCTTTTCCTTGGCCCCGCCTTCTTTCCCCTGGCTCCACCTTTTTTGCTCCTCCCATTTTTTGCCCCTGCCCTTTTCCCATTGGCCCTTTCCTCCCTTGGCCCCGCCCCTTTCTTTTGGCCCCGCCCCTTTTGCCCCTTTCCTCCCTTGGCCCCGCCCCTTTCTTTTGGTCCCGCCCCTTTCTCCCTTTGACCCCGCCCCTTTCTCCCTTTGGTTCCTACCCTTTTCCCTCGGCCACGCCCCATTTCCTTGGCCCCTCCCCTTTTCCCTTGGCCCCACTTCTTTCTGGCACCTCCCCCTTTCCCCTGGCCCCTCCCCTTTTTTTGCTCCTCCCATTTTTCCCCCTCCCTTTTTATCCCTGCCCTTTTCCCATTGGCCCCGCCCCCTTTCTTTTGCCTCCGCCCCTTTTGTCCCTTTCCTCCATTGGCCCCGCCCCTTTTCCTTTTGGCCCCACCCCTTTTTGCCCATTTCTCCCTTGGCCCCGCCCCTTTTCCCTTTTCCCTGCTCTTTTTGACCCATTTCTTCCTTGACCCCGCCCCTTTTCCCTTGGCCCCGCCCCTTTTAACCCACTAATCCCTTGGCCCCGCCCATTTCCCCTTTGCCCCCGCCCATTTTCTTTTGGCCCCGCCCCTTTTAACCCATTTCTTCCTCGGTTCCGCCCCTTTTCCCTATGGCCCCGCCCCCTTTCTTTTGCCCCTCCCCCAGCTGGATTTCCACCGCGGCCTCCTGGCCCCTCCCCCCGGCTCCTCCCCCTCCCCTTTAACCCCCCGCCCCTCCCCCCCTTTCCCCGTGGCCCCTCCCCCCGGCTCCTCCTCTTCCTCCTCCCTCGCTGGGGGCGTGTCCTCACCCGGCCACGCCCCCCGGGGGGCGGAGCCCTGGCAGTGGGCGGAGCGGGAGCGCGAGCGTTCGCGGCGGGAGCGCGCCCGCGAGCAGCGCGAGTGGGACCGGGGGAAAAGCCCCGCCCCTTCCGGGACACGCCCACTTCCGGCGGGGGGCGGGGCCGCCCCGGGACACGCCCCCCGCGACGGCCGGGGAAACCGAGGCAGGATCCAAGGGGGCGGGGACAAGGAGAAGGGGCGGGGCCAGCGGGAGGCGCGGCCCGAGAGGAAAGGTGAGACCTTATATGGGCATAAAAGGGGCGGGGCTTGGGGTGGGAGGGTTTAATTACCATATATGGGCATAAAGGGGCGGGGCTTGAAGGTGGGAGGTGTTAATGACCATATATGGGCATAAAGGGGCGGGGCTTGAAGGTGGGAGGGGTTTAATTACCATATATGGGCATAAAGGGGGCGGGGCTTGGGGGTGGGAGGGGTTAATGACCAAATATGGGCATAAAAGGGGCGGGGCTTGGGGTGGGAGGGGCTTAATGTCCATATATGGGCATAAAATGACAATGGGAGGGGCTTAAAGAGAAGTGGGCGGGGCTTCATGACCATATATGGGCATTGGAGCAAAGGGGGAGGGGTTTCAGTGGGTGGGCGTGGCCTAAACAGGAAGTAGGAGGGTTTAATGACCATATATGGGCATTGAGTGACAGTGGGAGGAGCTTAAAGGAGTGGGCGTGGCCTTATGGTATAGAATGACCATATATGGGCATAAAACAAAAGTGGGAGGAGTTTAGGAGGGTAGGCGTGGCCTAAACAGGAAGTAAGGTGGTTTAATGACCATATATGGGCATTTAACAAAAATGGGCGTGGCCAAACGGGATCAAAGCGGGGTGGGCGTGGTCTGTGACGTCACAAGGGCGTGACCTTCACTCCTGGCCCCGCCCCCTCTCAGAGAAGCCTCCGGAAGAGCCCCCGGCCAAACTCTTGGACGATTTGTTCCGGAAAACCAAAGCGGCGCCGTGCATCTATTGGCTGCCGCTGACCGACTCCCAGGTGCTCATTTGCATATATTTGCATACATTTGCATACGTTCGGAGAGGGGGAGGGGAAAAGGGGAAAAAAATTTGGGGTTAAAAGATGAAAATTTGGGGATTTTGGGTGAAAATTTGGATTTTTTGTGGGGATTTTGGGGTTTTTGGGGAGAATTTGGGGGAAATTTGGGGATTTTGGGGGAAATTTTTGGGACTTTTGGGGAGAAATTTGGGAATTTTGGGGGAAAAATTGGGGATTTTGGGAAAAATTTGGGAATTTTTGAGTGAAATTTGGGGATTTTGGGGGAAAATTTGCATTTTTTGGGGTTTTGGGGGGGAATTTGGGGGAAATTTGGGGATTTTGGGGAAATTGGGATTTTAGGGGGGAAATTGGGGAATTTCGAGGAGAGATTTGGGAATTTCGGGGGAAAAAATTGGGAATTTTGGGACAAAATTTGGGAATTTTGTGCGAAATTTGGGGATTTGGGGAAAAAATTGGGAATTTTTGAGTGAAATTTGGGGATTTTGGGGGAAAATTTGCATTTTTTTGGGTTTTTGGGGGGAATTCGGGGGAAATTTGGGGATTTTGGGAAACTTTTGGGAGAAATTTGGGGATTTTGGGAAAATTGGGATTTTTGGAGGGGAAATTGGGGAATTTCGGGGAAAGATTTGGGAATTTTGGGGAAAAAATTGGGGATTTTGGGAAAAAATTGGGAATTTTTGAGTGAAATTTGGGGATTTTGGGGGAAAATTTGGATTTTTTGGGGTTTTTTGGGGGAATTCGGGGGAAATTTGGGGATTTTGGGGAAATTGGGATTTTTGGGGGGAAATTGGGGAATTTCGGGGAAAAATTTGGGAATTTTGGGAGAAAAATTGGGAATTTTGTGTTGGAATTTGTGAATTTTGGGGAAAATTTTGGGGGAAAATCTGGGATTTTGGAAAAATTTGGGATTGGGGGAAAATTTTGGGATTTTGGGGGAAAAGTGCGGAGTTTTGGGACAAAATTTGGGAATTTTGGGGAGGAATTTGAGATTTTGGGGTGAAATTTGGGGATTTTGGGAGGAAATTTGAGTTTTTTTAGGTGAAATTTGCATAAATTTGCATAAATTTACATAACCAGTGGCTTTATTTCCTGACAAAACGCTGATTTTTTCCAAAAACGTGAATTTTTAACCAAAAAAACCCAATTTTTTCCCCAAAAAAGCCTCATTAACCTCAAATTCTGTTAATTTGGGATCCAATTTATTTCTAATTTGCATAAATTTGCATAACCAGGTAAATTTTCCTCCACGATTTCTTTAATTTTTATTAAGAATGACTCAAAAAATGTGAATTTTTAACCAAAAACCCCATTTTTTCCCCCAAAAAATCCCTTAATCCCAAATTTTGTTAATTTGCATATTAAACTGTTTCTAATTTGCATGAATTTGCATAACCAGCTAATTTTTCTCCAGATTTTCTTTAAAATGACTCAAAAGATGTGAATTTTCAACCAAAAAACTCCAAATTTTTCCCCAAAAAAATCCCTTAACCCCAAATCTTGTTAATTTGGCATCTGAGTGGTTTCTAATTTGCATGAATTTGCATAACCATGTACAATTTTCTCCCAAATTCAATTTTTATTAAAAAAGACTCAAAAAATGTGAATTTTTAACCAAAAAAACTCCAGATTTTCCCTAAAAACCCTCATTAATCCCAAATTTTGTTAATCTGCATGCGAAATTATTTCTAATTTGCATAAATTTGCATAACCAGCTGCTGAACCTTTTTCTAAAAACACAAATTTTTCCCAAAAAAGTGAACTTTTAACCAAAAAAAACCCAATTTCCCCCCCCAAAAAATCCTTTAACTCCAAATTTCGCTCATTTGCATATGAAATGGTTTCTAATTTGCATACATTTGTGTAATCAGGTAAATTTTTCTCCACAATTTGTTTCGTTATCATTAAAAATAAATCAAAAAATGTGGATTTTTAACCAAAAACCCCAATTTTTTCCCCCAAAAAATTCCTTAATCCCAAATTTTGTTAATTTGCATATAAAATGGTTTCTAATTTGCATAAATTTGCATCACCGGATAATTTTTCTCCAGATTTTCCTTTAAAATGACTCAAAAACTGCGAATTTTTAACCAAAAAACTCCAAATTTTTCCCCCCCAAAAATAAATTTTGCTAAGTTGCGTATGAAGCGATCCCTAATTTGCATAAATTTGCATAAACAGCTGCAGAATTTTCTACCCAAAACGCAAATTTTTTCCAAAAAAGTGAATTTTTAACCAAAAAAACCCCAATTTTTTCCCCCAAAAAAATAACACTAAATTTTGCTAATTTGCGTATGAAACGACCCCTAATTTGCATAAATTTGCATGTTTAGCTGCTGCAGAAGCAGGCGGAGCGCGCGGCGCGGGCGCGGGAACGGGAGCGGCGCCGGAAGGAACAGGAAGAGGAGGAGCTCCGGCAGCGCCAGATGGGCGGAGCTTCCGGAGGGGGCGTGGCCGGAGGGGGCGGGGCTTCCTCCACTTCCGGCCCCGCCCATTCGCGCACTTCCGGTGGGGGCGGGGCCTCGCAGAGGGCGGGGCCGGGGGGATCCCGGAAGAGGCGGAGCCGGAGTCGGAGCCCGCCCGGGCGGGGCCGGCGTTAAAGCACGGAGAGGGGGAGGGGCGGAAGGTTCCGGAAGGCGGCGGGAAAAAGGGGAATAAAAAATGGGGGGAAAAAAGAGAAAAAAGAGAAAAACGGGAAAATTTTGTGGTTTTTTTGGGGGAAAAATTGGGATTTTGGGGTGGAAAAATTGGGGAAAAATTGGGGATTTTGGGGGAAAAATTTGGGGATTTTTGGGGGGATTTTGGGAGAAAAAATGAGGATTTTTTGGGGGAAAAAATGAGGATTTTTTGGGGAAAAAATGAGGATTTTTTGGGGAAAAAAAGGATTTTTTGGGGGGAAAAATTGGGAAAAAATTGGGGATTTTGGTGAGAAAAAATGAGGATTTTTTGGCGGGAAAAATTGGGGATTTTGGGAGAAAAAATGAGGATTTTTTAAGGGGAAAAATTGGGGATTTTTGGGGGTTAAAAATGAGGATTTTTAGGGGGAAAAATTGGGGATTTTGAGGGGAAAAATGAGGATTTTTGGGGTGGAAAAATTGGGGATTTTGGGGAAAAATTTGGGGATTTTTGGGGGGATTTTGGGAGAAAAAATGAGGATTTTTGGGGTGGAAAAATTGGGGATTTTGGGAGAAAAAAATGAGGATTTTGTTAAGGGGAAAAATGGGGAAAAATTGGGGATTTTTGGGGGAAAAATGAGGATTTTTTAAGGGGAAAAATTCGGGATTTTTTGGGGGGATTTTGGGGGAAAAAATGAGGATTTTTTTAAGGGGAAAAATGGGGAAAAATTGGAGATTTTTGGTGGGATTTTGGGGAAAAAATGAGGATTTTTTGGGGGGAAAAATTGGGGTTTCTAGGGGAAAAAATGAGGATTTTTTGGGGGAAAAATTGGGGGTTTTGGATGAAAAATGAGGATTTTTTAAGGGGAAAAATTGGGGGTTTTGGGTGAAAAATGAGGATTTTTTAAAGGGGCAAAATTGGGGATTATGGGAGAAAAAATGAGATTTTTTTTGGCGGGAAAAATTGGGGATTTTTGAGGAAAAAATGAGGATTTTTTGGGGGGAAAAATGGGGAAAATTTGGGGATATTTTGGGGGTAAAAATGAGGATTTTTTGGCCGGAAAAATTGGGATTTTGGGGGGAAAAATTGGGGATTTTTGGTAAAAAATGAGGATTTTTTAAGGGGAAAATTGGGGATTTTGGGGGAAAAAATGAGGATTTTTTGGCGGGAAAAATTGGAGGTTTTGAGGAAAAAATGAGTGGGGAAAATGGGAATTTTTTGGGAATTTTTGGCGGGAAAAATGAAGGAAAAATTTGAGGTTTTTTGGGGGGAAAATTGGGGAAAAAAATGAGGATTTTTGGGTGGAAAAATTGGGGATTTGGGGTAAAAGTAAAGTTTTTAGGGGGGAATTGGGAATTTTTGGGGGTTTTTCGGCGGGAAAAATTTGCGGGAAAATTGGGAGTTTTAGGAAAAAATGAGGATTTTGGGGGGTGAAAAATTAGGGGAAAATTGGGGATTTTGGAGTAAAAAATGAGGATTTTTTTACGGGGTAAAATGGGATTTTTTGGGGATTTTTTGGCGGGAAAAAATTGGGGAAAAATTGGGAATTTGGGTTAAAAAAAAATGCGGATTTTTTAGGATAAAAAACGGAATTTTTTGGCAGGAAAATTGGGGGGAAAATCGAGGGTTTTTTGGGGAAAAATTGGTATTTTTTTGGAGGGAAAAATTAGAAGTTTTAGGGGGGAAAAAAGGGATTTTTTAGGACAAAAAATGGAATTTTTTTGGCGGGAAAAATTGGGGATTTTGGGTGGAAAAAATGAGGATTTTTTTTGTGGGTAAAAATGGGAAATTTTGGGGGGAAAAATTGAGGAAAAATTCGGAATTTTAAATTAATTGAGAGAAATAAATTGAATTTTTAGGGTCCTGGTGATAATTTAGAGGGTCCTGATTGGGTTTGGGGGGTGAAAAGGGAAATTTTTGGGTGGAAAAAACGAAATTTTGGTGAAAAAATGGAATTTTCGCGGTCCCGAACGCTTTAAAGCGCTGGAGCCGCTTCGGGGTCAATTCTGGCTTCTCATTGGCTGCCGCGCCTGTCAATCATCGCTTCGCGCGTTGCCATTGGCTGATCGTCCTGATTGGACGCGCTGTTTCCCGCCTTTCTGTAATCTCATTGGTCAGCGTTCAGCGATTCCGCGCGTTGATTGGCTCTTGGGCCTGTCAATCATTCCTCCGGGACTTATGGGCGGGACTATGTGCGCGCTTCTCGCGTTCTGATTGGTCGAGGCTTCGCGCGCCTCGCTCCGATTGGCTGCGGCGTCCTCCCCTCACGCTCATTTCCAACATGGCGGCGGCTGAGGCGGTCGCGTTGCTGGAGGCGCTGCGGGCTCAGGTGAGGCCCCAAAATCCCAACAAAAAACCCCAAAATTGGACGAAATTGCCCCAAAATGACGCTCCGGGGTCTCTGCAGGTGGCGGAAGTGGCGGCGCACGGGCGGGAAATGCTGCGGAGAGTGAGGGGAGGACAGCTCGACACCAAGGAGGTACCGGAGGGGCGGGAATTTGGGAAAATCCTGAGGGGAATTTGAGGGATCCTGAGGGGGGAATTTTGGGATCCTGAGGGAATTTTGGGATCCCTGAGGGATTTTTGGGATCCCTGAGGGGAATTTGAGGGATCTTGAGGGGGGAATTTTGGGAATCCTGAGGGAATTTTGGGATCCTGAGGGAATTTTGGGATCCCTGAGCGGATTTAAGAGGATTTTTGGGGATCCTGAGGGAATTTTGGGGAATCCTGAGGGAATTTTGGAAATCCTGAGGAGAATTTTGGGATCCTGAGGGAATTTGGGATCCCTGAGGGAATTTTGGGATCCTTGAGGGGATTTTTGGGATCCCTGAGGGGAATTTGGGGATCCTGAGGGAATTTTGGGATCCCTGAAGGAAATTTGGGATCCCTGAGGGGAATTTGGGGATCCCTGAGGGGATTTTTGGGATCCCTGAGGGAATTTTGGGATCCCTGAGGGAATTTAAGGGAATTTTAAGGGGATTTTTGGGGATCCTGAGGGAATTTTGGGATTCTGAGGGAATTTGAGGGAATTTTAAGGGGAATTTGGGAATCCTGAGGGGAATTTTGGGATCCCTGAGGGAATTTTGGGATCCCTGAGGGGATTTAAGGGAATTTTAGGGGGATTTTTGGGGATCCTGAGGGAATTTTGGGATCCCTGAGCGGATTTAAGAGGATTTTTGGGGATCCTGAGGGAATTTTGGGAATCCTGAGGGGAATTTTGGGAATCCTGAGGGAATTTTGGGATCCCTGAGGGGAATTTGGGATCCCTGAGGGGAATTTTGGGATCCCTGAGGGAATTTTAAGGGGATTTTTGGGGATCCTGAGGGAATTTTGGGATCCCTGAGGGAATTTGAGGGAACTTTAAGGGGATTTTTGGGGATTCTGAGAGAATTTTGGGAATCCTGAAGGAATTTTGGGATTCCTGAGGGAATTTTGGGATCCCTGAGGGGAATTTGGGATCCCTGAAGGAAATTTGGGATCCCTGAGGGGAATTTTGGGATCCTGAGGGGATTTTGGGATCCCTGAGGGAATTTTAAGGGGATTTTGGGGAATCCTGAGGGAATTTTGGGATCCTGAGGGAATTTTGGGATCCCTGAGGGGATTTAAGGGAATTTCAAGGGGATTTTTGGGGATCCTGAGGGTATTTTGGGATCCCTGAGGGAATTTTGGGATCCATGAGGGAATTTTGGGATCCATGAGGGAATTTTGGGATTTTGAGGGAATTTTAAGGGGATTTTTGGGGATCCTGAGGGAATTTTGGGATCTCTGAGGAGATTTAAGGGAATTTTAAGGGGATTTTTGGGGATCCTGAGGGAATTTTGGGATCTTGAGGGGAATTTGGGATCCCTGAGGGGAATTTGGGGGATCCCTGAGGGAATTTTGGGATCCCTGAGGGAATTTTGGGATCCTGAGGGAATTTGAGGGAATTTTAAGGGGATTTTGGGGGATCCTGAGGGAATTTTGGGATCCCTGAGGGGATTTTTGGGATCCCTGAGGGGATTTTTGGGATCCCTGAGGAGATTTGGGGGATCCCGAGGGGATTTAAGGGAATTTTAAGGGGATTTAAGGGAATTTTAATGGGAATTTGGGGGATCCTGAGGGGATTTTTGGGACTTTTTTGGGGTCAAATTTTGGGATTTTTTGGGAGGCGAATTTTGGGGATCTTGGCGGGATTTTGGGTTGGGTTTTGGGGTGGATTTTGGGGCGATTTCTGGGGATTTTGGGGGTGGTTTTGGGAGATTTTGGGGTCAAATATTTGGATTATTTTGGGGCGATTTCTGGGGATTTTGGGGTGGATTTTTGGGGCAATTCCTGGGGATTTTTGGAGATTTTTTTGGGCCAATTTTTCGAGATTTTGGGGTTTTTTTTGGGGCGATTTCTGGGTATTTTGGGGTCAAATTTTGGGATTTTTTGGGGGGATTTTGGGGGATATTTTTGGGGCGATTTCTGGGGATTTTGGGGATATTTTTGGGGCGATTTCTGGGGATTTGGGGGTCAAATTTTGGGATTTTTTTGGGGGATTTTGGGGGATATTATTGGGGCGATTTCTGGGAATTTTGGGGTCAATTTTTGGGATTTTTTGGAGGGATTTTGTGGATTTTTTTTGGGCAATTCCTGAGTCTTTTGGGGTCAAATTTTGGGATATTTTTGGGGCAATTCCTGGGGATTTTGGGGATATTTTTGGGGCAATTTCTGGGGATTTTGGGGGTGGATTTTTGGGGCAATTCCTGGGGATTTTGGGGTGGATTTTTGGGACGATTTCTGGGGATTTTGGAGATTTTTTTAGGCCAATTTTTCGAGATTTTGGGGGTTTTTTTGGGGCGATTTTTGGGGATTTTGGGGTCAAATTTTGGGATTTTTTTGGGGCGATTTCTGGGGATTTTGGGGTGGATTTTTGGGGCGATTTCTGGGGATTTTGGGGTCAAACGTTAAGATTCTTTTGTGGATGTTTTTGGGGTGAATCGGGGCTGTTTTGGGGTTCCTCCCGCAGGGGGTTTCTCTCCTGGAGCTGCGCTCGGGGTCCCTCCTGGGCTACCTGCAGGACCTGGCCCTGCTCGTCTGCGCCAAGGCCCGGGGGGGGCCCCAAATTGGGATTTTTTTGGGGACAATTTTGGGAATTTTGGGGATTTTTTTGGAGCCGTTTCTGGGGCGATTTCTGGGGATTTTGGGGTCAAATTTTGGGGATTTTTTTGGGGCGATTTCTGGGGATTTTGGTGACTTTTTGGGGGGATTTTGTGGGATTTTTTGGGGGCAATTTCTGAGGATTTTGGGGTCAAATTTTGGGATTTTTTTTGGGCAATTTCTGGGGATTTTGGGGATTTTTTTGGGGCAATTCCTGGGGATTTTGGGGTGAAATTTTGGGGATTTTTTGGGGCGATTTCCATCGATTTTGGGGGAATTTTGGGTTGAAATTGGAGGATTTTGGAGGGGATTTGGGGGATTTTTTTGGGGCGATTTCTGGGTATTTTGAGGTCAAATTTTGAGATTCTTTTGGGGCGATTTCTGGGGATTTTGGGGATTTTTTTGGGGCAATTCCTGGGTATTTTGGGGATTTTTTTGGGGCGATTTCTGGGTATTTTGGGGTCAAATTTTGGGATTTTTTCGGGGTAATTTCTGGGGCGATTTTGGAGATTTTTTTGGGGCAGTTTTTCGAGATTTTGGGGATTTTTTTGGGGCGATTTCTGGGGATTTTGGGGTCAAATTTTGAGATTTTTTTGGGGCAATTTCTGGGGATTTTGGGGATATTTTTGGGGCGATTCCTGGGGATTTTGGGGGTGGATTTTTGGGGCGATTTCTGGGGATTTTGGGGATTTTTTTGGGGCAATTCCTGGAGATTTTGGGGGTGGATTTTTGGGGCGATTTCTGGGGATTTTGGGGTCAAATTTTGGGATTTTTTTTGGGCGATTTCTGGGATATTTTGGGATCAAATTTTGAGATTCTTTTGGGGCAATTTCTGGGGATTTTGGGGGTGGATTTTTGGGGCGATTTCTGGGGATTTTTTTGGGCCAATTTTTTGAGATTTTGGGGATTTTTTTGGGGCGATTTCTGTCGATTTTGGGGGATATTTTCTGGGCGGTTTCTGTGATCCTTTGTGGATATTTTTGGGGTGAATTGGGGCTGTTTTGGGGTTCCTCCCGCAGGGGGTTTCTCTCCTGGAGCTGCGCTCGGGGTCCCTCCTGGGCTACCTGCAGGACCTGGCCCTGCTCGTCTGCGCCAAGGCCCGGGGGGGGCCCCAAATTGGGATTTTTTTGGGGACAATTTTGGGAATTTTGGGGATTTTTTTTGAGCTGTTTCTGGGGCGATTTCTGGGGATTTTGGGATCAAATTTGGGGATTTTTTTGGGGCGATTTCTGGGGATTTTGTGGTCAAATTTGGGGATTATTTTAGGGCGATTTTTTAGGATTTTGTGGTCAAATTTGGGGATTATTTTAGGGTGATTTTTCAGGATTTTGGGGTCAAATTTGGGGACTTTTTTGGGGCGATTTCTGGGTATTTTGGGGTCAAATTTTGGGGATTTTTTGGGGCGATTTCTGTCGATTTTGGGGGATTTTTTGGGGGGAATTTTGGGTTGAAATTGGAGGATTTTAGAGGGGATTTGGGGGATTTTTTTGGGGCGATTTCTGGGGATTTTGGGGTCAAATTTTGGGATTTTTTTGGGGCAATTCCTGGGGATTTTGGGGATTTTTTTTGGGCAATTTCTGGGGATTTTGGGGTGGATTTTTGGGGCGATTTCTGGGTCTTTTGGGGTCAAACGTTGGGATTCTTCTGTGGGTATTTTTGGGGCAATTTCTGGGGATTTTGGGGATATTTTTGGGGCGATTTCTGGGGATTTTGGGGGTGGATTTTTGGGGCGATTTCTGGGGATTTTGGGGATTCTTTTGGGGTGATTTTTGGAGATTTTGGGGATTTTTTTGGGGCGATTTCTGGGTATTTTGGGGTCAAATTTGGGGATTTTTTTGGGGCGATTTTGGGGGATTTTTGGGACTTTTTGGGGACAAATTTTGGGATAGTTTTGGGGCAATTTCTGGGGATTTTGGGGTTGATTTTTGGGGCAATTTCTGGGGATTTTGGGGGTGGATTTTTGGGGTGATTTCTGGGGATTTTTTTGGGCCAATTTTTTGAGATTTTGGGGATATTTTTGGGGCGATTTCTGGGGATTTTGGGGATATTTTTGGGGCAATTTCTGGGGATTTTGGGGTGGATTTTTGGGGCGATTTCTGGGGATTTTGGGGTCAAACGTTGGGATTTTTTTGTGGATATTTTTGGGGTGAATTGGGGCTGTTTTGGGGTTCCTCCCGCAGGGGGTTTCTCTCCTGGAGCTGCGCTCGGGGTCCCTCCTGGGCTACCTGCAGGACCTGGCCCTGCTCGTCTGCGCCAAGGCCCGGGGGGGGCCCCAAATTGGGATTTTTTTGGGGACAATTTTGGGAATTTTGGGGATTTTTTTGGAGCCGTTTCTGGGGCGATTTCTGGGGATTTTGGGATCAAATTTTGGGATTTTTTTGGGGCAATTTCTGGGGATTTTGTGGTCACATTTGGGGATTTTTTTGGGGCGATTTTTCAGGATTTTGGGGTCAAATTTGGGATTTTTTTGGGGCGATTTCTGGGGATTTTGGGGTCAAATTTTGAGATTCTTTTGGGGCGATTTCTGGGGATTTTGGGGGTGGATTTTTGGGGCGATTTTTGGGGATTTTGGGGGTGATTTTTGGGGTCAAATTTTGGGATCTTTTTGGGGCAATTTCTGGGATATTTTGGGATTTTTTGGGGGCGATTTTTGGGGATTTTGGGATGAAATTGGGGTTGTTTTGGAGTCAAATTTTGGGATTTTTTTGGGGCAATTTCTGGGGATTTTGGGGGATATTTTTGGGGCGATTTCTGGGGATTTTGGGGGATATTTTCTGGGCGGTTTCTGTGATCCTTTGTGGATATTTTTGGGGTGAATTGGGGCTGTTTTGGGGTTCCTCCCGCAGGGGGTTTCTCTCCTGGAGCTGCGCTCGGGGTCCCTCCTGGGCTACCTGCAGGACCTGGCCCTGCTCGTCTGCGCCAAGGCCCGGGGGGGGCCCCAAATTGGGATTTTTTTGGGGACAATTTTGGGAATTTTGGGGATTTTTTTGGAGCCGTTTCTGGGGCGATTTCTGGGGCTTTTGGGGTCAAATTTTGGGATTTTTTTGGGGCGATTTCTGGGGATTTTGGTGATTTTTTGGGGGGATTTTGTGGGATTTTTTTGGGCAATTTCTGGGGATTTTGTGGTCAAATTTGGGGATTATTTTAGGGCGATTTTTCAGGATTTTGGGGTCAAATTTGGGGATTTTTTTGGGACGATTTCTGGGTCTTTTGGGGTCAAATTTTGAGATTCTTTTGGGGCGATTTCTGTCGATTTTGGGTGATTTTTTTGGGGGGAATTTTGGGTTGAAATTGGAGGATTTTGGAGGGGATTTTGGAGGGGATTTGGGGGATTTTTTTGGGGCAATTTCTGGGGATTTTGGGGTCAAATTTTGGGATTTTTTGGGGCAATTCCTGGGGATTTTGGGGATATTTTTGGGGCGATTTCTGGGGATTTTTGGGTCCAATTTTGGGATTTTTGGGGGGGATTTTGGGGGATATTTTTGGGGCGATTTCTGGGGATTTTGGGGGTGGATTTTTGGGGCAGTTCCTGGGGATTTTAGGGTGGATTTTTGGGGTGATTTCTGGGGATTCTGGGGATATTTTTGGGGCGATTTCTGGGGATTTTGGGGGTGGATTTTTGGGGCAGTTCCTGGGGATTTTAGGGTGGATTTTTGGGGTGATTTCTGGGGATTCTGGGGATATTTTTGGGGCGATTTCTGGGGATTTTTGGGTCCAATTTTGGGATTTTTTGGGGGGATTTTGGGGATATTTTTGGGGCAATTCCTGGGTATTTTGGGGACTTTTTTGGGGCGATTTCTGGGTATTTTGGGGTCAAATTTGGGGATTTTTTTGGGGCGATTTTGGGGGATTTTTGGGACTTTTTGGGGACAAATTTTGAGATTTTTTTGGGGCGATTCCTGGGTATTTTGGGGGATATTTTCTGGGCGGTTTCTGTGATCCTTTGTGGGTATTTTTGGGGTGAATTGGGGCTGTTTTGGGGTTCCTCCCGCAGGGGGTTTCTCTCCTGGAGCTGCGCTCGGGGTCCCTCCTGGGCTACCTGCAGGACCTGGCCCTGCTCGTCTGCGCCAAGGCCCGGGGGGGGTCCCTGGGGGCCGCGGGGGGAGCCCGGGAGCGGCTGCTGGAGACGCGAGTGGTGAGATTTGGGGGGAAAAAACGGGGATTCGGGAAAATCCGGGGGAAATCGGGGATTTTTGGGATTTTTTGGGATTTTTTAGGGGGATTTTTTTGGGGATTTTTAGGGGGATTTTGGGAATTTTTGGGGGAATTTTTGGGATATTTTTGGGAATTTTAGGGGGATTTTTGGGGGGAAATTTGGGATTTTTGGGTGGATTTTTGGGATTTTTTTAAGGAATTTTAGGGGGATTTTGGGGCGGATTTTTGGGGAATTTTTGTGATTTTTTTGGGGATTTTTAGGAAGAATTTGGGAATTTTGGGGGGGGATTTTTTGGGAATTTATGGGGGGAATTTTAGGAGGATTTTTGGGGAAATTTGGGATTTTTTGGGCAAACTGAGATTTTTTTGGGGGAAGAAGTTGGGATTTTTTAGGCAAAATTTGGGTATTTTGGGACAAAATTTGGAATTTTTTGGGTAAAATTTGGGAATTTTTTGGGCAAAATTTGGAATTTTTCGGGCCAAAATTTGGGATTTTTTGGGACAAAATTGGGATTTTTTTGGGCAAAGTTTGGGATTTTTTTGGGTAAATTTTGGGAATTTTTGGGTAAAATTTTTTTTTTCTGGGAATTTTTTTGGGTGGAATTTGAGGATTTTTGGGACAAAATTTGGGATTTTTTATGTAAAATTTGGGATTTTTTAGTACAAAATTCATGAATTTTATTTTGGTGAATTCAAGATTTTTTTGGGTTAAATTTGGGATTTTTGAAACAAAATTTGGGATTTTTGGGACAAAACTTGGGATTTTTTTGGGGCAAAATTTGGGATTTTTTTGGGTAAAATTTGGGATTTTTTGGTACAAAAGTCAGGAATTTTTTTTGGTGAATTTGGGATTTTTTTGGGTTAAATTTGGGATTTTTTTGGGTAGAATTTGGAATTTTTTGGGACAAAATTTGGGATTTCTTTCGGTGAAAATTTGGGATTTTTTGGGTAAAATTTGGAATATTTTGGGGCAAAATTTGGGATTTTTTGGGACAAAATTTGGAATTTTTTGGGACAAAATTTGGGATTTTTCAGGACAAAACTTGGGAATTTTTTTGGGTTAAATTTGGGATTTTTTGGTACAAAATTTATCTTTTTTTTTTTTGATGAATTCAGGATTTTTTTTGGGTTAAACTCCGCTGTTTGTGGTGAATAATCTCCCAAGCCCCGCCCCTTTTTCCAGGTGCTGGAGAAGCTCCGCCCCCTTGAGCAGCGCCTCAAATACCACCTGGAGAAACTCCTGAGGGCGGCGGCCTCGGGGGGGCGTGGTCAGTGCTGGCCCCGCCCCCTTCCCCCTGACCACGCCCCCTTCCCATCCCCCACCTCCCTTTTGATTTGATTGACAGCTGTCAATCAATCCCCGCAGGCGCCGAGGATCCCCTGAGCTTCCGGCCCGCCCCTTCCAACATGGCGGCGCAGGTGAGGGCGGGGCTTGAGGGGTTAAAGGGGCGGGGCTTGAGGGGTTAAGGGGTGGGGCTTGAGGGGTTAAGGGGCGGGGTTTAAGGGGTTAAATGGGCAGAGCTTAAGGGGTTAAATGGGCGGGGCTTAAGGGGTTAAATGGGCGGGGCTTAAGGGGTTAAGTGGGTGGGGCTTAAGGGGAAAATGGGTGGGGCTTAAGGGGTTAAAGGGGCGGGGCTTAAGGGGTTAATGGGTGATGGTTAAAGGGGTGTGGCTTAGGGGAAATGGGCGGGGTTTAAGTGGTTAAATGGGTGTGGCCTAATAGGAATGGGCGGGGTTTAAAGGGTTAAATGGGCAGGGCTTAAGGGGTTAAATGAGCGGGGTTTAAAGGGTTAAATGGGTGGGGTTTAAGGGGTTAATGGGCGGGGCTTAAGGGGTTAAAGGGGTGTGGCTTAAGGGCAAAGTGGGTGGGGGTTAAGGGGTTAATGGGCGGGGTTTAAGGGGTTAAATGGGCGTGGCTTAAAGATAAATAGGTGGAGTTTAAGGGGTTTAATGGGCGTGGTTTAATGGGAAAGTGGGTGGGGTTTAAGGGGTTAAATGGGCGTGGTCTAATGCAAAGTAGGCGGGGTTTAAGGGGTTAAATGGGCGGGGATTAGGGGGTTAAGTGGGCGTGGCCTAAGAAGATGTGGGTGGGGTTTCAGGTGTTAAATGGGCGGGGCTTAAGGGAAAAGTGGGCGGGGTTTAAGGTGTTAAATGGATGGAATTTAAGGGGTTAAATGGACGGAATTTAAGGGGTTAAATGGGCGGGGGTTGAGAGTAAAAATGGGCGTGGCTTAATGCAAATAGGGGCGTGGTTTTGAGTAGCAAGTGGGCGTGGCCTGATGATTTTGTGGGCGTGGTCTAAGGGGTAAAATGGGCGTGGCTTGATGGATTTGGGGGCGTGGTTTAAGGGGTAAAATGGGCGTGGCTTAAGGACTTTGTGGGCGTGGTTTATTGTGATTGTGGGTGTGGCTTAAGGGATTTGTGGGCGTGGTTTGTGGGATTTGTGGGCGTGGCCTGAGTGGGCGTGTCCCGCAGGATAAAGATGAGGAGGAAGAGGAGGAGCAAGGCCAAGGGGGCGGAGCCAAAGCCCCGGGGTTGGGGGGAGGGCGGCGCTACGTCCCGCCCCGGCTGGTGCCGGTCAGCTGCGGTGAGTGAGCCAAAAACACCCAAAATTCACCCAAAAACACCCAAAAACACCCAAAATCTGCAAAAATCAACCCAAAATCTTGAAAATTCGACCCAAAATTACCCAAAATCGACCCAAAATTACCCAAAATTACCCAAAATTGACCCAAATTTACCCAAAATTGGACAAAATTGACCTAAAATTGGCCAAAATTGACCCAAATTTACCCAAAATTGGACAAAATCCACCCAAAATCCACCCAAAATTCACCCAAAATGAACCAAAATCTGGAAAATTCGACCCAAAATTACCCAAAATCGACCCAAAATTGGACAAAATTTGACCCAAAATTGGACAAAATCCACCCAAAATTCACCCAAAATGAACCAAAATTGGAAAATTCGACCCAAAATTGGCCAAAATCCACCCAAAATTGGACAAAACTGACCCAAAATTTACCCAAAATTGGACAAAATCCACCCAAAATCCGCCCAAAAAGAACCAAAATCTGGAAAATTCAACCCAAAATTACCCAAAATTGACCCAAATTTACCCAAAATTGGACAAAATCCACACAAATTCACCCAAAATTACCCAAAACCTGGAAAAATCAACCTAAAATTGTCAAAAATCTGCGAAAATTTATCCAAAACCACCCAAAATCCATTTGAAACGGTTTTATCCCAAAAATCCCCATTTTAACCCCAAAATTCCCATTTTCCTCCCAAAATTGCCAAATTTTACCCCAAATTCCCCATTTTAACCCCAAAAATCCCAATTTTACCCCAAAAATTCCCCATTTTCCACCCAAAACTCCCCAAAAATCTCAATTTTATCCCCAAAAATTCACATTTTATCCCAAAAAATCCGAATTTTTTCCTAAAATTCCCAATTTTACCCCAAAAAATCCCGATTTTTTCCCAAAAATCCCAATTTTTTCCTAAATTTCCCAATTTTATCCCAAAAACCCCAAATTTTATCCCAAAAAATCCAAATTTTATGCCAAAAATCCCAATTTTATTCCAAAAACTCCGAATTTTCCACCAAAAAATTCCAGTTTTATCCCAAAAAATCCAAATTTTCCACCAAAAAATCCCATTCTAATCCCAAAAATCCCAATTTTTCCTTTAAAATTCCCAATTTTTTCCCAAAATCCCCATTTTTAACCCAAATTTTTCCGGTATTTTCCAGAGCCGGCTCCGAATCCCGATCCCGCTCCCGGCTCCGGCTCCGGGCTTTGAACTCGGGAACCCCAACAATCCCAAATTTTATCCCCAAAAATCCCAATTTTATCCCAAAATTCCCAATTTTCCACCCAAAAATCTCAATTTTATCCCCAAAAATTCACATTTTACCCCAAAAAATCCAAATTTTATGTCAAAAAATCCCAATTTTTTCCCAAAATCCCCAAATATTATCCCAAAAAATCCCAATTTTATCCCAAAATTCCTCATTTTATCCCAAAAAATCCCAAATTTATCCCAAAAAATCCCGAATTTTACCCCAAAAAATCCCATTTTAATCCCAAAAAATCCCAAATTTATCCCAAAATTCCCCATTTTATCCCAAAAAATCCAAATTTTATCCCAAAAATTCCCAATTTTATCCCAAAATTCCTCATTTTAATCCCAAAAATCCCAATTTTTTCCCAAAATCCCCATTTTTAACCCCATTTTTTAACCCTTTCTGTTCCAGAGCCGGCTCCGGATCCCGAATCCCGATCCCGCTCCCGGCTCCGGCTCCGGGCTTTGAACTCGGGAACCCCAAAAATCCCCAAATTTTATCCCAAAAATCCCGAATTTTATCCCAAAAACCCCAAATTTATCCCAAAATTCCACATTTTCCACCCAAAAATCCCCAAAAATCTCAATTTTTTCCCCAAAAATTCACATTTTACCCCAAAAAATCCAAACTTTATCCCCAAAAATCCCAAATTTTATCCCAAAAAATCCCAATTTTACCCCAAAAATCCCAATTTTATCCCCAAAAATCCCAATTTCTTCCCAAAAATCCCATTTTTTCCCAAAATCCCCATTTTTAACCCCCATTTTTTAACCCTTTCTGTTCCAGATCCGGCTCCGGATCCCGAATCCCGATCCCGCTCCCGGCTCCGGCTCCGGGCTTTGAACTCGGGAACCCCAAAAATCCCCAAATTTTATCACAAAAAATCCCAAATTTGTCCCAAAAAATCCCGAATTTTATCCCAAAAATCCCATTTTAATCCCCAAAATCCCAATTTTTTCCTAAAATTCCCAATTTTTTCCCAAAATTCCACATTTTCCTCCCAAAAAATCTTAGTTTTAACCCAAAAATCCCAAATTTTTCCTAAAATTTCCAACTTTATCCCCAAAAATCCCAAATTTTATCCCAAAAAAATCCCAAATTTTATCCCAAAAATCCCATTTTAATCCCAAAAATCCCAATTTTTTCCTAAATTTCCCAATTTTATCTTAAAAACTCCGAATTTTATCCCAAAAAATCCAAATTTTACCCCAAAAAATCCCCTTTTAATCCCAAAAAATCCCAAATTTATCCCAAAATTCCACATTTTCCTCCCAAAATTCCCATTTTTTTCCCAAAATTTCACATTTTAACCCCAAAAAATCTCAAGTTTTATCCCAAAATTCCCAATTTTTTCCCAAAAAATCCAAATTTTATCCTTAAAAATTCCGATTTTACACCCAAAAGTCCCCAAAAATCCGAGTTTTATCCCAGAAAATTCCAATTTTTTCCCAAAATCCTCATTTTTAACCCCATTTTTTAACCCTTTCTCTTCCAGATCCGGCTCCGGATCCCGAATCCCGATCCCGCTCCCGGCTCCGGCTCCGGGCTTTGAACTCGGCCGCGCTCCGGGAGCTGCGCCAGGAGTTGGGGGAGGGGCCCCTGGAGGAGGGGGAGGGGCTGCAGCCCCCGCACCGGGAGGAGATCCAGAGGTGGGGAAAGTTCCGGAAAAATCCGGGAAAAACCCGGGAAAAATCCGGGAAAAATCTGGGAATTTTAGGGGAAAATTTTGGGAATTTTTTAGGATTTTTTTGGGATTTTTGGGGAATTTTTGGGATTTTTTTTGGGAATTTTTCCTGGAATTTTTTGGGGAATTTTTTGGGATTTTTTGGAATTTTTTTGGGAATTTTTTGGGAATTTTTGAGATTTTTTTGAGGTTTTTTGGGGGGATTTTTGGAATTTTTTGGGGGGAATTTTTGGGAATTTCTGGGAAAATTTTGGGATTTTTTGGAGATTTTTTGGGGATTTTTTGGGGATTTTTTTTGGAATTTTTCCTGGAATTTTTTGGGGGAATTTTTTGGGAATTTTTTAGATTTTTTTGGGAGGGATTTTTGGGATTTTTTGGGGGATTTTTTGGGAATTTTTGGGAAAATTTTTTGGGGAATTTTTGGGGATTTTTTTTGGAATTTTTTGGGGTTTTTTGGAATTTTTTGGAATTTTTTTGGAATTTTTGGGGGATTTTTTTGGGGGAATTTTTTTGGAATTTTTGGAATTTTTTGGGAATTTTTTGGGATTTTTTGGGGGGATTTTTTTGGGAATTTTTGGGAAAACTTTGGGAATTTTTTGGGGAATTTTTTGAGGGAATTTGGGAGTTCAGGAATTCCTGAGAATTTTTAGGGAATTTTTGGGATTTTGTGGCAGTTTCTTGGGGAATTTTTTGGGAACTTTTGGGATTTTTTAAAGAATTTTTTGGGATTTTTTGGGGATTTTTTTGAGATTTTTTTGGGGATTTTTTTGGGAATTTTTGGAAATTTTCCAGGAAAATTTCGGGAATTTTTGGGGGAATTTTTGGGAAAATTTTGGGAATTTTTTGGGAATTTTCTGGAATTTTTTGGGAATTTTTTGGGGATTTTTTGGGATTTTTTGGGTGAATTTTGAGGGGATTTGGGAGTTCAAGAATTCCAGGAAAAAATTCAGGAATTTTGGAGGGAAATTTCTGGGAATTTTTGGGGGAATTTTTGGGAATTTTTCCGGGATTTTTTCGGGGAAATTTTAAGAGAATTTTGGGCTGAATTTGGGTCATTTTGGGTCAATTTTTACAAAATTTGGGCAATTTTGGGTCAATTTTTCCGGAATTTGGGTCATTTTGGGTCAATTGGACCCTCCCGAATCAGAATTTGGGGGTTTCGAGGTCGATTTTGGGTGAAATTTGGGCGATTTTGGGTCAATTTTCCACAACTCAGGTGAAACTTGGGCATTTCTGGGTCAATTTTGGGTTAAATTTGGTCAATTTTGGGTCAATTTTTGCGGATTTTGGGTCATTTTGGGTCAATTCGACCCTCCCGGATCAGAATTTGAGGGTTTGGGATCGATTTTGGGTGAAATTCGGGCGATTTTGGGTCAAATTTGAGTCAATTTCTCCCATTTCTAGCAAAATTTGGGCAATTTTGGGTCAATTTTGATCGAAATTTGGTCAATTTTGGGTCAATTTTTCCGGAATTTGGGTCATTTTGGGTCAATTCGACCCTCCCAGAGCAGAATTTGGGGTTTTTGAATCGGATTTTGGGTGAAATTTGGGCGATTTTGGGTCAATTTTGGGTCAATTTCTCCCATTTCCAGCAAAATTTGGGCATTTCTGGGTCAGTTTTGGGTCAAATTTGGTCAATTTTGGGTCAATTTTTGCGGAATTTGGGTCATTTTGGGTCAATTCGACCCTCCCGGATCAGAATTTGGGGGTTTCAGGGTGGATTTTGGGTGAAATTTGGGCGATTTTGGGGTTTTTTTGGGCGCAGGCGGCGCTGGGAGGAGTCGATGCTGCAGCGCCTCAGCGCCCCCTGCCGGCGGCGCCGGGGGGCGGGGCTTGGCCTCGATGACGTCACCAACTTCGGGGCTTTTCCCGCCCTTTTGGGAGCCAATCAGGTGAGAGGGGGGCGGGGCTTGGGGGGGAAATGGCGGGAAAAGGGAAAATGGGGGAAAAATGGGAAAAAATGGGAAAAAAATGAGAAAAAAAATTAAAAAAAAATGAGGAAAAATTGGGGGAAATTGGGAAAAATGAAGGAAAAGTTTTGGGGGAATTTTGGGAAAATTTTGGGGGGAAAATGGGAAAAAATTGGGGAAAAAGGAAAAATTTGGGGGAAAAAATTGAGAGAAAAAAGGGAAAAAATGGGAAAAAAATGAAGGAAAAAATGAGGGAAAATTGGGAAAAATGAAGGAAAAGTTTTGAGGGAATTTTGGGGGAAAAATGGGGAAAAATTTGAGGAAAAAATGGGAAAAAAATTGGAAGAAAAAATGGAAAAAATGGGAAAAAAATGAAGGAAAAAATGAGAGAAAATTGGGAAAAATGAGGGAAAAGTTTTGGGGGAAATTTTGGGGGAAAAAGGTGAAAAATGGGAAAAAATGAAATTAAAAATGAGGGAAAATTTGGGAAAAATGAGGAAAATTTGTGAGGGAATTTTGGGAAGAATTTGGGGGGAAAAAGTTGAAAAAAATGGGAAAAAAAGGGGGAAAATGGGAAAAAAATTGAAGGAAAAATGGGAAAAAATGAAGAAAAAATTGAGAAAAATTGGTAAAAATGAGGGAAAAGTTTGAGGGAATTTTGGGAAAAATTTGGGGGGAAAAATGGGAAAAAAGTGGGGAAAAATTGAAGGAAAAATAAGGAAAAAATTGGGAAAAATTGAGGCAAAATGAAGGGAAAACGAAGAAAATTTTTGAGGGAATTTTGGGAAAAATTTGAGCAGAAAAAGGTAAAAAATGGAAAAAAAACGGGAAAAAATTAAGGAAAAATGAGGGAAAATTGGGGAAAAATGAGGAAAAATTTTGAGGGAATTTTGGGGAAAATTTGGGAGGAAAAAGTTAAAAAAAATTGGGAAAAATGGGAAAAAAGAAAGGAAAAAAAATTGGAAAATTTAAAGAAAAAATTTGGGAATAAAAAACGGGAATTTGGGGAAAAAATTCCGGAATTTGGGGGGAAAAAATTTGGGGAAATGTGGGAAAATTCCTGGGGAAAAAAAACGGGAATTTGGGAATTTTAGGGGAAAAATTGGGAATTTTGGGGAAAAAATTGGGAATTTTGGGAATTTTGGAGGAAAATTTTAGAATTTTGGGACAAAAGTTTGGAATTTTGGAGACATTTGGGAATTTTGGGTGAAATTTGGGAATTTTGGGGTAAAAATTGGGAATTTTAGAGATATTTGGCAATTTTGGGTGAAATTTGGGGATTTTTGGGTGAAAATTTTGGAATTTTGGGTGAAATTTGGGAATTTTGGGTCAAAAATTTGGAATTCTGCAGAAATTTGAGAATTTTAGGTCAAAATTTTGGAGTTTTGGAGAAATTTTGGACTTTTGGGGTAAAAATTTGGGAATTTGGGAGAAATTTGGGAATTTTGGGACAAAAATTGGGAATTTTGGGTGAAAATTGGGAATTTTGGGAGATTTGGGGTGAAAATTGGGAATTTTGGGGTAAAATTTGGGGATTTTGGGAATTTTGGGGTAAAATTTGGGGATTTTGGGGTGAAAATTGGGAATTTTGGGGTAAAATTTGGGAATTTGGGGAATTTTGGGGTGAAACTTGGGGATTTTGGGAATTTTGGGGTGAAATGTGGGGATTTTGGGAATTTTGGGTGAAATTCAGGGATTTTGGGGTGAATTTTGGGAATTTTGGGGTGAAATTTGGGAATTTTGGGGTGAAATTTGGGGATTTTGGGATTTTGGGGTGAAAATTGGGAATTTTGAGTGAAATTTGGGAATTTTGGGGAATTTTGGGGTGAAATTTGGGAATTTTGGAGAAATTTGGGAATTTTGGGTGAAATTTGGGAATTTTGGGGAACTTTGGGTGAAAATTGGAAATTTTGGGGTGAAATTTGGGAATTTTGTGTCAAAAATTTGAAATTTTGGAGAAATTTTGGAATTTTGTGTCAAAAATATGAAATTTTGGGTGAAAATTGGGAATTTTGGGGTGAAATTTGGGAATTTTGGGTGAAATTTGGGAATTTTGGGTGAAATTTGGGAATTTTGGAAAAATTTGGAAATTTTGGGGTGAAATTTGGGAATTCTGGGTCAAAAATTTGGAATTTTGGAGGAATTTGGGATTTTTGGGTGAAATTTGGAGAATTTGGGATCAAATTCGGAAATTCTGAGTGAAATTTGGGAATTTTGGGGAATTTTGGGGTGAAAATTGGGAATTTTGAGTGAAATTTGGGTGAAATTCGGGAATTTTGGGGGAAATTTCGAGATTTTGGGATCAAATTTGGGAATTTTGGGGAATTTTGGGGTGAAATTGGGGAATTTTGGGAATTTTGGGGTGAAATTTGGGGATTTTGGGAATTTTTCCCCCCCAGGAATCGTCGGAGCCGCCGCAGAAAAAGAGAAAAAAACCCAAAATGGGGAAGAAAAAAGGGAGAAAAGGTGAGAGAGGAGAAACCAGTAAAAACCAGTGAAAACCAGTATAAACCAGTATAAACCAGTTTAAATTAGTTTAAACCAGTAAAAACCAGTTCAAACCAGTAAAAACCAGTTTAAACCAGTATAAACCAATCTCTGAGTTGAAACCAGTTCAGACCAGTAAAAACCAGTTTAGACCAGTTCAAACCAGTTTAAACCAGTTCAAACCAGATCCCAAACCCTGTCCCAGAGCCTCCCAGTTCAAACCAGTTTAAACCAGTTTAAACCAGTAAAAACCAGTTCAAACCAGTTCAGACCAGTATAAACCAGTTCAGACCAGTATAAACCAGTTCAAACCAGTAAAAACCAGTTCAGACCAGTATAAACCAGTTCAGACCAGTATAAACCAGTTCAAACCAGTTCAAACCAGTATAAACCAGTTCAGACCAGTATAAACCAGTTCAAACCAGTTTAAACCAGTTCAAACCAGTTCAAACCAGTAACTCCCAGTTTCCCCCCCCAGGTTTCCGCCGTCGCCGCTGAATCCGCCAATAAAAATCCGTGGCTTCGTTTGCATCTCATTTGCATCTCATTTGCATCCGTGTGACGTCATTTCCGCGCCAGGGGAGGGGAAGAATCCGGGAATTCCCAAAATCCCAAAATCCCGGGGTTTGCGCCCAAAAAAAATTCCCAAAAAAATTCCAAAAAAATTCCCAAAAAATCTCCAAAAAAATTCCCAAAAAATTCCCAAAAAAATCCCCCGAAAAATTCCCAAAAATTCCCAAATAATTCCCAAAAAATCCCAAAAATTCCATTTTTATTCCCTTAAAAACCCAAATTTTTCCCCCCAAAAAATCCCCAAAAATTCAATTTTTATCCCCCCCAAAAAACCCCAATTTTTCCCCAAATAAATTCCAAGAAAATCCCCCAAAAATCCAAATAAATTCCAGTTTTTTCGCCTCAAAAAACCAAATTTTTCACCCAAAAAAATCCCAAAAAAATCATCAAAAAAACCCCAAAAAGCCACAAAAATTCCATTTTTATTCCCCCCAAAAAAACCAAATTTTTTCCTCCAGAAAAACAAAAAAAATCCCAAAAATTCACAAAAAAAAACCCAAAAATGCCATTTTTATTACCCAAATAATCTAAATTTTTCCCCCCAAAAAAATTCCGTTGTTTTCCCCAAAAAACCCCAAAAAAACCCCAAAAAATCAGCAAAAAAAATCACAAAAAAAATCATAAAAAATCCCCAAAAATCCACCAAAAGATCACAAAAAAATCACAAAAAAAAACCCCAAAATATCCCCAAAAAATCCCCAAAAATAACCAAAAAAAATCCCCAAAAATTCCATTTTTATTCCCAAAATAATCCAAATTTTTCCCCAAAAGAAATTCCATTTTTTCCTCCAAAAAAACCCTAAAAAATCCCCCAAAATCACAAAAAAACCCACAAAAAATTCGCCATAAATTCCATTTTATTTTCCCGAAATTTCCCGTTTTTTTCCCAAAATCCTCATTTTTTTTTTGCCCAAAATCCCGGTTTTTCACCTCACTTCTTGTACTCGTCCTGCAGCTGTGCTACCCCCAGAGTGTCACCTAAAAATCCCCATTTTACACCAAAAAAATTCACATTTTTACACCAAAAAAAATCACCATTTTACACCAAAAAAAATCCACATTTTACACCAAAATGTCCCAAAAAAATCCCAAAAAAATCAGAAAAAATTGTAAAAAAATGACAAAAAAAATCACAAAAAAATCCCCAAAATTGCCCCAAAAATCCCCAAAAAAATCCCCAAAAATCACAAAAAATCGCAAAAATCAACAAAAAAAATGCCCCAAAAATCACAAAAAATCCCCCAAAAATCAGAAAAAAATACCAGAAAAATCCCCCCAAAAAAATCGCAAAAAAATCACAAAAAATCACAAAAAATCCCCAAAAAATTCCCAAAAAAATCCCCCAAAATCCAAAAAAAAGTCGTAAAAAAATCCCAAAAAATCACAAAAAAATCACAAAAAAATCACAAAAAATCCAAAAAAAATTCCCAAAAATTCCCCAAAAAACCCCAAAAAATCCCCCAAAAAATCCCAAAAAAATCCCAAAAAATCAGAAAAAAATTCCCAAAAAATCCCCAAAAAATCCCCAAAAGTTCCATTTTTATTCCCAAAAAATTCCAAATTTTTCCTAAAAAAATCCCATTTTTTCCTCCAAAAAACCCCCAAAAAATCCCCAAAAAAATCCCAAAAAAATCCCCAAAAATCCCCAAAAAAACCACAAAAAAACCACAAAAAATTCCAGATAAATTCCATTTTATTTTTGCCCAAAATCCCGTTTTTTCACCTCATTTCCCGTCCTGTTCCTGCAGCTGTGCCACGCAGTCGCAGCTCACCTGTCTCCATCCCTGGGGTCCCACCTGCAGCACCCTGACGCTGCCCCCGGAGTGGCACCCAAAAACCCACATTTTACACCCAAAAAAATCCCAAAAAAATCCCCCAAAAAATCCCAAAAAATCCCCAAAAAATCCCAAAAAAATCCCCCAAAAAAGCCCAAAAAAAATCCCCAAAAAATCCCAAAAAAATCCCAAAAAATCAGAAAAAAAATCTAAAAAAAATCCCCAAAAAATCCCCAAAAATCGCAAAAAAATCCCAAAAAATCCCCAAAAATCCCCAAAAATCCCCAAAAAATCCCCAAAAAAATCCCAAAAAATCCCCAAAAAATCCTAAAAAAATCCCAAAAAATCAGAAAAAATTCCCAAAAAATCCCAAAAAAATCCAAAAAAAATTCCATTTTTATCCCCCAAAACCCCTGATTTTTTCCCCAAAAAAATCCCATTTTTATCTCCGAAAAATCCCCAAAAAATCCCAAAAAAACCACAAAAAAATCACAAAAAATTCCAGATAAATTCCATTTTTATTCCGCGAAATTTCCCGTTTTTTGCCCAAAATCCCGGTTTTTTGCCCCATTTTCTGGCTCATTTCCCGTACTGTTCCTGCAGCTGTGCCACGCAGTCGCAGCTCACCTGTCTCCATCCCTGGGGTCCCACCTGCAGCACCCTGACGCTGCCCCCGGAGTGGCACCCAAAAACCCACATTTTACACCCAAAAAAAATCCACATTTTACACCAAAAAAATCCCCAAAAAATCTCAAAAAAATCAGAAAAAATTCACAAAAAAATAATAAAAAAATCACAAAAAAATCCCAAAAATTGCCAAAAAAATCCCCAAAAAATTCACAAAAATCCCCAAAAAATCCTAAAAAAAATCCCCAAAAAATCCCAAAAAAATCCAAAAAAATCCGAAAAAAATAAAAAAAAATCCCCCAAAAATTCCAAAAAAATCCCAAAAAAATCCCAAAAAATCCCCAAAAAAATCCAAAAAAATCCCAAAAAAATCCCAAAAATATCGCAAAAAAATCCCAAGAAATCACAAAAAAAATCACAAAAAAATCACAAAAAATCCCCAAAAAATCAGAAAAAAAACCCCCAAAAATCACAAAAAAATCCCAAAAAATCCCCCAAAAATTCCCCAAAAATTCTATTTTTATTGCCCAAAACTCCTGATTTTTTCCCCAAAAAAATCCCATTTTTTCCTCCAAGAAACCCCCAAAAAATCCCAAAAAATCCCCCAAAAATCCCCAAAAAAATCCCAAAAAAATCCGAAAAAATCCCCAAAAAACCACAAAAAACCACAAAAAATCACAAAAAATTCCACATAAATTCCACTTTATTTTTGCCCAAAATCCCGTTTTTTTGCCCCATTTTCTGGCTCATTTCCCGTACTGTTCCTGCAGCTGTGCCACGCAGTCGCAGCTCACCTGTCTCCATCCCTGGGGTCCCACCTGCAGCACCCTGACGCTGCCCCCGGAGTAGGCGTCGCGCGTGGCCGCCTGGAAGATGGCGCGGCGAGCCAGGGCTAGTGCCTGCTCCTCGCTGGCCACCGGCTCCGCCAGCCCCCGGTCCAGGACGCCGTAGGCGTACGAGGAGCCCGAGCCCACGGCGAACGCCGAGCCGGCCACACGCTGGCCCTCGCTGTCCACGTAGTACAGACCTGGGGAAAAGAGCGTGGCTAGTGAGTTTGGGGGGGTGGCTACCAAATTTGGGGTGTGGCTAGTGAGTTAGGGGTCATTAAAAGCTATTTGGGGGGCGTGGCTACCAGTTTTGGGGTGTGGCTAGTGAGTTTGGGGGTGTGGCTAGTGAGTCTGGGGGTGTGGCTACCAAGTTTCAGGCATCAGGAGCAAGTTTGGGGTCATTAGGAGTCAGTTTGGCGTCGTTAGGACCAAGTTTGGCATCATTAGGAACAAGTTTGGGGGCGTGGCTAGTGAGTTTGGGGACATGGCTAGTGAGTTTGGGGGTGTGGCTACTGAGTTTGGGTCATTAGGAGCAAGCTTGGGGTCATTAGGAAAGAGTTTGGGGGCGTGGCTAGTGATCTTGGGGCTGTGGCTACCAAATTTGGGGTGTGGCTAGTGAGTTTGAGAGTGTGGCTACCAAGTTTGGGGCATCAGGAGCAAGTTTGGGGTCATTAGAAACAAGTTTGGGGTGGTTAGGAATGAGTTTTGGGGTGTGGCTAGTGAGTCTGGGGGTGTGGCTAGTGAGTTTGGGGGCGTGGCTAGTGAGTTTGGGGGTGTGGCTAGTGAGTTGGGGTCATTAGGAAGGACTTTGGAATCATTAGGAAGAACTCTGGGGTCATTAGGAACAAGTTTGGGGGTGTGGCTAGTGAGTTTGGGGGCGTGGCTACCAAGTTTGAGGCGTGGCTACCGAGTTTGGGTTCATTAGGAGTGAGTTTGGGGTCATCAGGAGCAAGTTTGGGGTCATTAGGATCAGTTTTGGGGGTGTGGCTAATGAGTTTGGGGGGGTGGCTAGTGAGTTTGAGGCATGGCTACCGAATTTGGAGTCATTAGGAGCAAGTTTGGGGTCATTAGGAGCAACTTTGGGAGTTTGGCTAGTGAGTTTCGGGGTGTGGCTAGTGAGTTTGGGGTGTGGCTACCAAGTTTGGAGTCATTAGGAGTGAGTTTGGGTCATTAGGAGCAAGTTTGGGGTCATTAGGAACGAGTTTGGGGGCGTGGCTAGTGAGTTTGAGGGTGTGGCTACCAAGTTTGAGGCGTGGCTACCGAGTTTGGGGTCATTAGGAACCAGTTTGGGGTCATTAGGAGCAACTTTGGGGGTGTGGCTAGTGAATTTGGGGGTGTGGCTACCAAATCTGGGGTGTGGCTAGTGAGTTTGGGGGTATAAACCAGTATAAACCAGTTCAAACCAGTAACCCCAATCCCCATTTTAACCCAATTTTCACCCGTTTTTAACCCAATTTTCACCCCCAGTCCCCTCCCAGTATAAACCAGTACAGACCAGTATAAACCAGTATAAACCAGTAACCCCAAACCCCATTTTTAACCCATTTTTCCTCATTTTTTCCCCATTTTCTTCCCATTTTTCCCCCAATTTTCACTCATTTTCAACCCAATTTTCACCCAATTTTCACTCCCAGTCCCTCCCAGTACAAACCAGTACAAACCAGTATAAACCAGTACAAACCAGTATAAACCAGTAACCCCATTTTTAACCCATTTTTCCTCATTTTTTCCCCATTTTTTCCCATTTTTAACCCATTTTTTCCCCATTTTTCACCCGTTTTTAACCCAATTTTCCCTCCCAGTCCCTCCCAGTATAAACCAGTACAAACCAGTAACCCCAAACCCCCATTTTTAACCCTTTTTTCCCCATTTTTTCCCCATTTTTAACCCTTTTTTCCCCATTTTTAACCCATTTTTTCCCATTTTTAACCCATTTTTTCCCATTTTTAACCCATTTTTTCCCATTTTTAACCCGTTTTTCACCCAATTTTTTCCCATTTTTCACCAAATTTTCAGTCCCAGTATAAACCAGTATAAACCAGTAACCCCAAACCCCATTTTAATCCATTTTTAATCCTTTCTTTGCCATTTTTAACCCTTTTTCAGCCATTTTTCAGCCGATTTTCACCCAATTTTCACCCAATTTTCACCCAATTTCCACCCAATTTTCCCTCCCAGTACAAACCAGTATGTCCCAGTATAAACCAGTACAAACCAGTCCGTCCCAGTACCTGGCCCGCGCTTGTCCCAGCCGCACACCATGGTGCCCAGGCTCAGCCCCGTGCCCTTGTACTGGTAGACGAGGTTGGCCAGCAGCTTGGAGGCGGCGGCCACCGACACGGGCTCCTGCTCCCAGTCCCTCCCAGTGCAAACCAGTATAAACCAGTACAAACCAGTATAAACCAGTAACCCCATTTTTAACCCATTTTTCCTCATTTTTTCCCCATTTTTTCCCCATTTTTAACCCGTTTTTCACCCAATTTTCACCCATTTTTTCACCCATTTTTTCTCATTTTTTCCCCATTTTTCACCCAATTTTCACTCCCAGTATAAACCAGTATAAACCAGTAACTGAAACCCCATTTCCCCCATTTTTAACCCATTTTTAACCCTTTTTTTCCCCATTTTTAACCCATTTTTTCCTCATTTTTTCCCCATTTTACCCCCATTTTTCACCCAATTTTCACTCCCAGTATAAACCAGTATAAACCAGTAACCCCAAACCCCATTTCCCCCATTTTTAACCCATTTTTCCCCATTTTTAACCCTTTCTTCCCCATTTTTAACCCATTTTTTCCTATTTTTAACCCTTTCTTTGCCGTTTTTCACCCATTTTTAACCCAATTTTTCCCCATTTTTAACCCAATTTTCACTCCCAGTCCCTCCCAGTATAAACCAGTATAAACCAGTAACCCCAAACCCCCATTTTTAACCCTTTTTTCCCCATTTTTTCCCCATTTTTAACCCTTTTTTCCCCATTTTTAACCCATTTTTTCCCATTTTTAACCCATTTTTTCCCATTTTTAACCCATTTTTTCCCATTTTTAACCCGTTTTTCACCCAATTTTTTCCCATTTTTCACCAAATTTTCAGTCCCAGTATAAACCAGTATAAACCAGTAACCCCAAACCCCATTTTAATCCATTTTTAATCCTTTCTTTGCCATTTTTAACCCTTTTTCAGCCATTTTTCAGCCGATTTTCACCCAATTTTCACCCAATTTTCACCCAATTTCCACCCAATTTTCCCTCCCAGTACAAACCAGTATGTCCCAGTATAAACCAGTACAAACCAGTCCGTCCCAGTACCTGGCCCGCGCTTGTCCCAGCCGCACACCATGGTGCCCAGGCTCAGCCCCGTGCCCTTGTACTGGTAGACGAGGTTGGCCAGCAGCTTGGAGGCGGCGGCCACCGACACGGGCTCCTGCTCCCAGTCCCTCCCAGTGCAAACCAGTATAAACCAGTACAAACCAGTATAAACCAGTAACCCCATTTTTAACCCATTTTTCCTCATTTTTTCCCCATTTTTTTCCCATTTTTTCCCATTTTTTCCCAATTTTTTCCCATTTTTCACCCAATTTTCACTCAATTTTCCCTCCCAGTATAAACCAGTACAAACCAGTACAAACCAGTAACCCCATTTTTAACCCATTTTTCCTCATTTTTTCCCCATTTTTTTCCCATTTTTAACCCATTTTTAACCCATTTTTTTCCCAATTTGCACCCAGTTTTCACTCCCAGTCCCACCCAGTATAAACCAGTTCAAACCAGTAACCCCAAACCCCATTGCCCCCATTTTTAACCCTTTTTTCCCCATTTTTAACCCTTTCTTTGCCATTTCTCACCCATTTTTCACCCATTTTTCACCCAATTTTCACCCGATTTTCACCAAATTTTCACTCCCAGTATATCCCAGTCCGTCCCAGTACCTGGCCCGCGCTTGTCCCAGCCGCACACCATGGTGCCCAGGCTCAGCCCCGTGCCCTTGTACTGGTAGACGAGGTTGGCCAGCAGCTTGGAGGCGGCGGCCACCGACACGGGCTCCTGCTCCCAGTCCCTCCCAGTCCAAACCAGTCCAAACCAGTATAAACCAGTATAAACCAGTACAAACCAGTAACCCCATTTTTAACCCATTTTTCCTCATTTTTTCCTCATTTTTTCCCATTTTTAACCCATTTTTCCCCATTTTTCACCCAATTTTCACTCCCAGTACAAACCAGTACAAACCAGTACAAACCAGTATAAACCAGTATAAACCAGTAACCCCAAACCCCATTTCCCCCATTTTTAACCCTTTCTTTGCCATTTTTCACCCATTTTTCACCCAATTTTCACCCAATTTTCACCCAATTTTCACTCCCAGTATAAACCAGTATAAACCAGTAACCCCAAACCCCATTTTTAACCCATTTTTAACCCTTTCTTCCCCATTTTTAACCCTTTCTTTGCCATTTTCCACCCATTTTTCCTCATTTTTAAGCCATTTTTAAGCCGTTTTTCACCCAATTTTCACCCAATTTTCACTCCCAGTCCCTCCCAGTACAAACCAGTATAAACCAGTAACCCCAAACCCCATTTTCCCCATTTTTAACCCTTTCTGTGCCATTTTTAACCCATTTTTTCCCATTTTTTCCCAATTTTTTCCCATTTTTCACCCAATTTTCACTCCCAGTACAAACCAGTATAAACCAGTAACCCCAAACCCCATTTCCCCCATTTTTAACCCTTTCTTTGCCATTTTTCACCCATTTTTCCTCATTTTTCACCCATTTTTCACCCGTTTTTCACCCAATTTTCACTCCCAGTATAAACCAGTATGTCCCAGTCCATCCCAGTACCTGGCCCGCGCTTGTCCCAGCCGCACACCATGGTGCCCAGGCTCAGCCCCGTGCCCTTGTACTGGTAGACGAGGTTGGCCAGCAGTTTGGAGGCGGCGGCCACCGACACGGGCTCCTTGTTGCGGAGCTCCTGGACCCGGCTCTGCCGCGCCACCAAACGCTGCCAGAAGCTGCAGTCGGCGGCGCCGCCCGCCAGCGTGCCCAGGATGTGGCGCGTGATGCCCAGCGCCTTCCGCACCGACTGCGACGCGATGTACGAGCCCGCCGTGGCGCGCGAGTCCACGGCTACGGTGACACCGAACGGCGTCTGCGGAAAAATGAAAAAATCCCATTTTTTTACCATTTTTTCCAAATTTTTTACCATTTTTTTACCATATTTTTACCACTTTTTACCATTTTTTTCTGATTTTTTTCGGATTTTTTACCATTTTTTTAATATTTTTTTCTGATTTTTTACCATTTTTTTGCCATTTTTTTCTGATTTTTTGCCAATTTTTTCCCATTTTTTTAGAATTTTTTACCATTTTTTTACCCTTTTTTTCATATTTTTTACCATTTTTTACCATTTTTTTACCACTTTTTACCATTTTTTTCGGATTTTTTCCCATTTTTTTCCCATTTTTTACCATATTTTTTAGGATTTTTTACCATTTTTTTACCATTTTTTTAGAATTGTTTTAGAATTTTTTACCATTTTTTACCATTTTTTTTCCATTTTTTCCCCATTTTTTCCCATTTTTTTCCCATTTTTTAACCAATTTCTTACCATATTTTTAGGATTTTTCACCCATTTTTCACCATTTTTTTCCCATTTTTTACCACTTTTTTCATTATTTTTTACCATTTTTTTACCATTTTTTCCCATTTTTTTCATGATTTTTTCCCATTTTTTCACAATTTTTTACCATTTTTTTCCAATTTTTTCCCATTTTTTCCCACTTTTTTCTCATTTTTTCTCCATTTTTTTCCTATTTTTTATCCATTTTTTCCCCATTTTTTTACCATGTTTTTCCCATTTTTTTACCCATTTTTTACCTACTTTTTCTCTATTTTTCCCTATTTTTTACACCATTTTTACCCATTTCTTTCTCAATTTTTAGATTTTTTTTTCTCCCTATTTTTCCCCATTTTTCCCCATTTTCTCCCATTTTATTCTCCCCCCCAGCGTGCCCAGGATGTGGCGCGTGATGCCCAGCGCCTTCCGCACCGACTGCGACGCGATGTACGAGCCCGCCGTGGCGCGAGAGTCCACGGCCACCGTCACACCAAAGGGGGTCTACAGAAATACCAAAAAAATCCCATTTTTTTACCATTTTTTCCAAATTTTTTACCATTTTTTTACCATTTTTTCCTGATTTTTTACCATTTTTTTCTGATTTTTTTCAGATTTTTTACCAATTTTTTACCATTTTTTTAGGATTTTTTACCATTTTTTACCATTTTTTTACCATTTTTTTCTGATTTTTTTCCATTTTTTTACCATTTTTTTCATATTTTTTACCATTTTTTTACCCTTTTTTTCATATTTTTTACCATTTTTTTACCATTTTTTTCATATTTTTTCCCATTTTTTTCCCATTTTTCTCCCATTTTTTCCCATTTTTTTCTGATTTTTTACCACTTTTTTTCCATTTTTTACCATTTTTTCCAGATTTTTTACAATTTTTTACCATTTTTTTACCATTTTTTTCCAATTTTTTCCCATTTTTTTCTGATTTTTTTACCATTTTTTTCTAATTTTTTATCATTTTTTTACCATTTTTTACCATTTTTTACCCTATTTTTAGGATTTTTTACTCATTTTTTTCCCATTTTTTTCATATTTTTTACTATTTTTTTTCCCATTTTTTTAGGATTTTTTACCATTTTTTAACCATTTTTTTCAGATTTTTTTACCATTTTTTCCCCATTTTTTTGATTTTTTACCATTTCTTTACCATTTTTTTCAGATTTTTTACCTTTTTTTCCCCATTTTTTTTCCATTTTTTTACCTTTTTTTTTCAGATTTTTTCCTATTTTTTAACCATTTCTTACCAATTTTTTACCATTTCTCCCCTATCTTTTATATTTTTTTAAACATTTTTTAACGATTTTTTTCCCATTTTTTCTCCATTTTTCACCTATTTTTTTCTCACTTTTATCAAATTTTTTTCCTCATTTTTTCCCATTTTTTCTCGTTCTTTCCCCATTTTATTCTCCCTGGCTCTCCCCCCCAGCGTGCCCAGGATGTGGCGCGTGATGCCCAGCGCCTTCCGCACCGACTGCGACGCGATGTACGAGCCCGCCGTGGCGCGAGAGTCCACGGCTACGGTGACACCGAACGGCGTCTGCAGAAATACCAAAAAATCCCATTTTTTTACCATTTTTTCCAAATTTTTTACCAATTTTTTACCATTTTTTTACCACTTTTTACCATTTTTTTCTGGTTTTTTTCGGATTTTTTACCAATTTTTTACAATTTTTTTAGGATTTTTTACCATTTTTTTCCCATTTTTTTAGAATTTTTTACCATTTTTTTACCATTTTTTTCCCATTTTTTCCAGATTTTTTCCCATTTTTCCCATTTTTTTTGGATTTTTAACCATTTTTTAGCATTTTTCCCCCATTTTTTACCATTTATTTTCCCCTTTTTTTCTGATTTTTTACCATTTTTTTTCGGATTTTTTTCCCATTTTTTTCACATTTTTTACCATTTTTTTCCCATTTTTTTTCCACTTTTTACCATTTTTTTCTGATTTTTTTGCCATTTTTTACCATTATTTTTCGGAATTTTTACCCATTTTTTTACCATTTTTTTACCATTTTTTTCATGATTTTTTACCATTTTTTTCCCATTTTTTACCATTTTTTTCCCATTTTTTTCACATTTTTTACCATTTTTTCCCATTTTTTTCCCATTTTTTCCCATTTTTTTCCCATTTTTTTCTGATTTTTTACCATTATTTTACCATTTTTTTAGGATTTTTAACCCATTTTTCACCATTTTTTTACCATTTTTTACAGATTTTTTCCCATTTGTTTTCTGATTTTTACCATCTTTTTCTGATTTTTTACCATTTTTTACCTTTCTTTTTCGGATTTTTTACCCATTTTTTTACCATTTTTTCCCAATTTTTTCCCACTTTTTTACAATTTTTTTCAGGTTTTTTACCACTTTTTTACCATTTTTTACCAATTTTTTTACCATTTTTTACCAATTTTTTACCATTTCTTTACTATTTTTTTCAGATTTTTTTCCCATTTTTTTCGGATTTTTTACCATTTTTTTAAAATTTTTTACCTTTATTTTTTACCATTTTTTCCTGATTTTTTACCATTCTTTTCCCATTATTTTCCCATTTTTTCCTATTTTTTTTCCCCATTTTTTTCAGATTTTTTTACCATATTTTTTGGATTTTTTACCACTTTTTTCTCATCTTTTTCCCATTTTTTCTTGATTTTTTACCATTTTTTTACCATTTTTTTACTGTTTTTTTCCATTTTTTAAGAATTTTTTACCATTTTTTCCAGATTTTTTAGAATTTTTTTAGAATTTTTTACCATTTTTTACCATTTTTTTCCCATTTTTTAGGATTTTTTCCCCTTTTTCCCCAATTTTTATCATTTTTTTACCATTTTTTACCGTTTTTTACCATTTTTTACCATTTTTACCATTTTTTTAGAATTTTTTACCATTTTTTAACCATCTTTTTCCCCATTTTTTACCATTTTTTTACCATTTTTTCCCATTTTTTCCTCATTTTTTATTATTTATTTCCCCATTTTTTAACATTTTTGGGTCAAAAAGCAAATTTTGAGGTGCCCAGAGGGAAATTTTGGGTCTAAAAACCGAATTTTTGGGTCCAAAATTCAAATTTTGAGGTGCAAAAATGGAATTTTTGGGTCAAAAAAACGAATTTTGAGGCTCCCAGAGGGAATTTTTGGCTCCAAAAGGGAATTTTTGGGTCAAAAAACCGAATTTTTGGGTCCAAAATTCAAATTTTAAGGTGCCCAGAGGGAATTTTTGGGTCAAAAATTTGAATTTTTGGGTCAAAAACCAAATTTTGAGGTGCAAAAATGGAATTTTTGGGTCCAAAAGGGAATTTTTGGGTCCAGAACTCAAATTTTTGGGTCAAAAAAACGAATTTTGAAACTCCCAGAGGGAATTTTTGGGTCAAAAAACCGAATTTTTGGGTCCAAAAAGCGAATTTTGAGGTGCCCAGAGGGAATTTTTGGGTCCAAAACTCAAATTTTTGGGTCCAAAATTCAAATTTTGAGACTCCCAGAGGGAATTTTTGGGTCAAAAAATTGAATTTTTGGGTCAAAAACCAAATTTTGAGGTGCAAAAATGGAAATTTTGGGTCAAAAAAACGAATTTTGAGACTCCCAGAGGGAATTTTTGGGTCAAAAAACCGAATTTTTGGGTCCAAAAAAGGAATTTTGAGGTGCAGAGAGGAAATTTTTGTGTGAAAAAAGCGAATTTTTGGGTCCAAAAAGGGAAATTTTGGGTCCCAAAGGGAATTTTGAGGCGCCCAGAGAGAATTTTGGGTCTAAAAATCGAATTTTTGGGTCCAAAAAGCGAATTTTGAGGTGCCCAGAGGGAAATTTTAGGTCCCAAAGGCGATTTTTGGGTCCAAAATAGAATATTTTGGGTCCCAAAGGGAATTTTAAGGCACCCAGAGAGAATTTTTGGGTCGAAAAATCGAATTTTTGGATGAAAAAGGGAATTTTGAGGCACCCACAGGGAATTTTTGGGTCCAAAACTCAAATTTTTGGGTCCAAAATTCAAATTTTGAGACTCCCAGAGGGAATTTTTGGGTCAAAAAACCGAATTTTTGGGTCCAAAATTCAAATTTTGAGGTGCCCAGAGGGAAATTTTGGGTCGAAAAATTGAATTTTTGGGTCAAAAACCAAATTTTGAGGTCCAAAAATGGAATTTTTGGGTCCAAAAGGGAATTTTGAGGCTCCCAGAGGGAATTTTTGGGTCAAAAACCGAATTTTTGGGTCCAAAAAAGGAATTTTGAGATGCAGAGAGGAAATTTTTGTGTGAAAAAAGCGAATTTTTGGGTCCAAAAAGGGAAATTTTGGGTCCCAAAGGGAATTTTGAGGCGCCCAGAGAGAATTTTGGGTCAAAAAACCGAATTTTTGGGTCAAAAAAGGGAATTTTGAGGTGCAAAAATGGAATTTTTGGGTCCAAAAGGGAATTTTTGGGTCAAAAAACCGAATTTTTGGGTCCAAAAAGCAAATTTTGAGGTGCAGAGAGGAAATTTTGGGTCAAAAACCAGAATTTTTCGGTCAAAAAAAACAAATTTTTGGGTCAAAAACCAAATTTTGAGGTGCAAAAATGGAAATTTTGGGTCAAAAAAACGAATTTTGAGGCTCCCAGATAAGAATTTTGGGTCTAAAAATCGAATTTTTGGGTCCAAAAAGCGAAATTTGAGGTGCCCAGAAGGAAATTTTAGGTCCCAAAGGGAATTTTTGGGTCCAAAAAGGGAAATTTTGGGTCCCAAAGGGAATTTTGAGGCGCCCAGAGCGAATTTTTGGGTCGAAAAGTCGAATTTTTGGGTGAAAAAAGGGAATTTTGAGGTGCCCAGAGGGAATTTTTGGGTCCAAAACTCAAATTTTTGGGTCCGAAATTCAAATTTTGAGACTCCCAGAGGGAATTTTTGGGTCAAAAAACCGAATTTTTCGGTCAAAAAAAACAAATTTTTGGGTCAAAAACCAAATTTTGAGGTGCAAAAATGGAAATTTTGGGTCAAAAAAGGGAATTTTGAGGTGCCCAGAGGGAATTTTTGGGTCTAAAAATCGAATTTTTGGGTCAAAAAAGCGAATTTTGAGGTGCCCAGATAAGAATTTTGGGTCTAAAAATTGAATTTTTGGGTCCAAAAAGCGAATTTTGAGGTGCCCAGAGGGAAATTTCAGGTCCCAAAGGCGATTTTTGGGTCCAAAATAGAATATTTTGGGTCCCAAAGGGAATTTTAAGGCACCCAGAGAGAATTTTTGGGTCGAAAAGTCGAATTTTTGGGTCAAAAAAGAGAATTTTGAGGTGCAAAAATGGAATTTTTGGGTTCAAAACCCCAATTTTTGGGTCAAAAACCCGAATTTTTGGGTCAAAAATTCAAATTTTGAGACTCCCAGAGGGAATTTTTGGGTCAAAAAAACGAATTTTTGTGTCCAAAAATCAAATTTTGAGGTGCCCAGAGGGAAATTTTGGGTCGAAAATTTGAATTTTTGGGTCCGGAACCCAAATTTCGAGGTGCCCGGACGGGATTTTTAGATCCAAAAGGGAATTTTTGGGTCCAAAAAACGAATTTTTAGATCCAAAAGGGAATTTTTGGGTCCAAAAAACGAATTTTGAGGTCCCCAAAGGGATTTTTTGGGGTCAAAAAAGGGAATTTTGAGGCGCCCAGAGAGAATTTTTGGGTCGAAAAATCGAATTTTTGGGTCCAAAAAGCGAATTTTGAGGTGCCCAGAGGGAATTTTTAGGTCCCAAAGGGAATTTTTGGGTCCAAAAATGGAAATTTTGGGTCCCAAAGGGAATTTTGAGGCGCCCAGAGAGAATTTTTGGGTCAAAAAATCGAATTTTTGGGTCAAAAAAGGGAATTTTGAGACTCCCAGAGGGAATTTTTGGGTCAAAAAACCGAATTTTTGGGTCCAAAATTCAAATTTTGAGGTGCCCAGAGGGAAATTTTGGGTCGAAAAATTGAATTTTTGGGTCAAAAACCAAATTTTGAGGTCCAAAAAAGGAAATTTTGGGTCCCAAAGGGAATTTTGAGGTGCCCAGAGAGAATTTTTGGGTCGAAAAATCGAATTTTGAGGTGCAGAGAGGAAAATTTTGGGTCCAAAAGGGAATTTTTGGGGTCAAAAAACGAATTTTGAGGTCCCCAAAGGGATTTTTTTGGGTCAAAAAAGGGAATTTTGAGGCGCCCAGAGAGAATTTTTGGGTCGAAAAATCGAATTTTGGGTCGAAAAATCGAATTTTTGGGTCCGGAACCCAAATTTTGAGGTGCCCGGGTAGGATTTTTAGATCCAAAAGGGAATTTTTGGGTCCAAAAAACGAATTTTTAGATCCAAAAGGGAATTTTTGGGTCCAAAAAACGAATTTTGAGGTCCCCAAAAGGGAATTTTCGGGTCCAAAAAACGAATTTTGAGGTCCCCAAAGGGATTTTTTGGGTCAAAAAAGCGAATTTTGAGGTGCCCCGAGAGAATTTTTGGGTCTAAAAATCGAATTTTGGGTCGAAAAATCGAATTTTTGGGTCCAGAAACCAAATTTTGAGGCGCCCGGGTAGGATTTTTAGGTCCCAAAGTGGATTTTCGGGTGAAAAAAGCCAATTTTCGCCTCAAAAAACCCCATTTTCCCGCCTTTTCCCCTCACCTTAAAAGCCAGAGTGGTCGTTCCGTGCAGCATCTCAAAGCCGGGCCCATCCAACACCGCCTGAACCCCGCACGGCGGAGCCGCCAAAACCCGCGGAGGCCCGGGAGGATCCCTCAGAATCTCCGGGATCGCCTCAGAATCTTCTGGAAAACCTTTGGAATATCCCGGGAAACCTTTGGAAAACTCCGGCAGCTCCGAGCGGAGGACGCTGGCCAGCGCCATCTTGGATGAGGGCGGCTGAGGGGAGTGGGGGGGGTGGCCACAAAATGGCGGCGGTGAGGGCGGCCGGGCGCCATCTTGGTTGAGGGCAAAGCCAAGCGGAGGCGCGAAATGGCGGCTGCGCATGCGCAGGAAGCGCTGAGGGGAGGCGCGAAGGCGCCGGCGCCATTTTGGTTGAGGGCGGAGTGAGGGAGGGAAAAGGGCGCGAAATGGCGGCGGCGCATGCGCAGAGCGGGAAGGGGGAAAAGGGCGGGAAGGCGCCGGCGCCATTTTGGCTGAGGGCATGACTCGGAGGAGGGGGGAAAAATTGGAATTAAAGGAGGAAAATGAGGCGGAAAAAAGGGATTTTCGGTAAATATGAATTGTCACGGTTCCTCCCAGTCCCTCCCAGTAACTCCCAGTAACTCCCAGTGGTCCCCAAAGCTCCCCGTGTCCCCAAAGGTCACCCCAATCCCGGCATCGTCCCTCACGGTCCCCCCAGGCCCTCACGGTGACCCCAAATCCCCTCCCAGTTCCTCCCAGTAACCTCAGAACCCCTCCCAGTTCCTCCCAGTGACCACAAATCCTCGCCGGGTCCCTCCCAGTTTCCTCCTGGTAACTCCCAGTCCTTCCCAGTGACCCCCGAACCCCTCCCAGTAACCCCAGAACCTTTCCCAGTCACCCCCATAAACCCTTCCCAGTCCCTCCCAGTTTATCCCAGTAAGCCCAAATCCCCTCCCAGTCTCTCCCAGTCCCTCCCAGTGACCCCAAATCCCCTCACAGTTTATCCCAGTTTTTCCCAGTAACCCCAAATCCCCCCCCAGTCCCTCCCAGTGACCCCAAA
This sequence comes from Poecile atricapillus, assembly GCF_030490865.1. Taxonomy (NCBI): domain Eukaryota; kingdom Metazoa; phylum Chordata; class Aves; order Passeriformes; family Paridae; genus Poecile; species Poecile atricapillus. The sequence goes on from NC_081267.1 coordinate 572,709, forward strand.
TCCCCTCCCAGTCTCTCCCAGTCCCTCCCAGTTTATCCCAGTGACCCCAAATCCCCTCCCAGTTTATCCCAGTGACCCCAAATCCCCTCCCAGTTCCCTCCCAGTGACCACAAAACCCCTCCCAGTAACCCCAAATCCCCTCCCAGTCTCTCCCAGTCCCTCCCAGTTTATCCCAGTCCCTCCCAGTGACCCCAAATCCCCTCCCAGTTCCTCCCAGTTTATCCCAGTAACCCCAAAACCCCTCCCAGTTTTTCCCAGTGACCCCAAATCCCCCCCAGTCCCTCCCAGTGACCCCAAATCCCCTCACAGTTCCCTCCCAGTTTATCCCAGTAACCCCAAATCCCCTCCCAGTTTATCCCAGTGACCCCAAAACCCCTCCCAGTTCCTCCCAGTTCCCTCCCAGTTCCTCCCAGTTCTCTCCCAGTCCCTCCCAGTAACCTCAAAACCCCTCCCAGTTCCTCCCAGTTCCCTCCCAGTTCCTCCCAGTGACCCCAAAACCCCTCCCAGTAACCTCAAAACCCCTCCCAGTCCCTCCCAGTGACCCCAAATCCCTTCCCAGTTCCCTCCTAGTTCCTCCCAGTAACCCCAAAACCCCTCCCAGTCTCTCCCAGTAACCCCAAATCTCCTCCCAGTCTCTCCCAGTCCCTCACAGTTTATCCCAGTAACCCCAAATCCCCTCCCAGTTTTTCCCAGTAACCCCAAATCCCCCCCAGTCCCTCCCAGTGACCCCAAAACCCCTCCCAGTTCCTCCCAGTTCCCTCCCAGTTCCCTCCCAGTAACCTCAAAACCCCTCCCAGTTCCTCCCAGTAACTCCCGATCTCCTCCCAGTGACCCCAGCTCCTCTCCCAGTCCCTCCCAGTTCCCTCCCAGTAACTCCAGCTCCCCTCCCAGTGACCCCAAATCCCCTCCCAGTTCCTTCCAGTCCCTCCCAGTAACCTCAAAACCCCTCCCAGTTCCCTCCCAGTTCCCTCCCAGTCCCTCCCAGTAACCTCAAAACCCCTCCCAGTTCCTCCCAGTTCCCTCCCAGTTCCCTCCCAGTCCCTCCCAGTGACCCCAAATCCCCTCCCAGTCCCTCCCAGTTCCCTCCCAGTTCCCTCCCAGTTCGTCCCATTGACCCCAGCTCCCCTCCCAGTCCCTCCCAGTAACCTCAAAACCCCTCCCAGTTCCCTCCCAGTCCCTCCCAGTCCCTCCCAGTTCCCTCCCAGTCCCTCCCAGTCCATCCCAGTTCCATCCTAGTTCCTCCCAGTGACCCCCAAATCCCCTCCCAGTCCCTCCCAGTTCCTCCCAGTCCTTCCCATTGACCCCAGCTCCCCTCCCAGTTCCTCCCAGTCCCTCCCAGTAACTCCAGATCTCCTCCCAGTGACCCCAGCTCCCCTCCCAGTTCCTCCCAGTTCCCTCCCAGTGACCGCAGCTCCCCTCCCAGTTTGTCCCAGTTTGTCCCAGTCCGGGATGTGGCGCGGGGGGAGCCCCGGGAGGTTCCGGGCGGTTTTTGGGGGGTCCCCGCTGAGCTCGGGGGGGTCCCCGAGAGCCCTGGAGGGGAAAGTGGCGCTGGTGACAGCGGGAACCGACGGGTGAGTGACGAACCCAGAAATGCCCGGAATTCAGCCCAAAATTCACCACAAAATTAACCCCGAAATGCCCGGAATTCAGCCCAAAATCCCTGGAATTCACCCCAAAATCCAGCCCGAAATTCAGCCCAAAATCCAGCCCAAAATACCCGGAATTCACCCCAAAATTCACCACAAAATTAACCCCGAAATGCCCGGAATTCAGCCCAAAATCCAGCCCGAAATCAATCCCAAAATCCCCGGAATTCAGCCCAAAATCCAGCCCGAAATGCCCGGAATTCAGCCCAAAATCCAGCCCGAAATACCCGGAATTCAGCCCAAAATCCCTGGAATTCAGCCCAAAATTCACCCCAAAATCCCTGGAATTCACCCCAAAATCCAGCCCAAAATCCAGCCCAAAATACCCGGAATTCAGCCCAAAATTCACCCCAAAATACCCGGAATTCAGCCCAAAATTCAGCCCGAAATCCAGCCCGAAATCCCTGGAATTAAACCCAAAATTCACCCCAAAATTAACCCCAAAATAACCGGAATTCACCCCAAAATCCAGCCCAAAATACCCGGAATTCAGCCCAAAATCCAGCCCAAAAATCTCTGGAAATCACCCCAAAATCCAGCCCGAAATTCAGCCCAAAATCCAGCCCAAAATAACCGGAATTCAGCCCAAAATCCAGCCCAAAAATCCCTGGAATTCAGCCCAAAATTCAGCCCAAAATCAATCCCAAAATCCCCGGAATTCAGCCCAAAATTCATCCCGAAAGTCACCCAAAAATACCCGAAATTCACCCCAAAATCAACCCCAAAATACCCGGAATTCAGCCCAAAATCCACCCCAAAATACCCGGAATTCACCCCAAAATCAACCCCAAAATACCCGAAATTCACCCCAAAATCCACCCCAAAATACCCGGAATTCACCCCAAAATCAACCCCAAAATACCCGGAATTCAGCCCAAAATCAACCACAAAATACCCGGAATTCACCTCAAAATCCAGCCCGAAATTCACCACAAAATCAACCCCAAAATACCCGGAATTCAGCCCAAAATCCAGCCCGAAATAACCGGAATTAAACCCAAAATCCAGCCCAAAATCCCTGGAATTCAGCCCAAAATCCACCCCAAAATCCACCCCAAAATCCAGCCCAAAATCCCTGGAATTCAGCCCAAAATTCACCACAAAATTAACCCCGAAATGCCCGGAATTCACCCCAAAATCCAGCCCAAAAATAACCGGAATTTACCCCAAAATCAACCCCAAAATCAATCCCAAAATACCCGGAATTCACCCCAAAATCCAGCCCAAAATAACCGGAATTCACCCCAAAATTCAGCCCGAAATAACCGGAATTCACCCCAAAATTCATCACAAAATCAATCCCAAAATCCCCGGAATTCACCCCAAAATCCAGCCCGAAATAACCGGAATTAAACCCAAAATCCAGCCCAAAATAACCGGAATTCAGCCCAAAATTCACCCCAAAATCAATCCCAAAATCCCCGGAAATCAGCCCGAAATCCAGCCCAAAATCCCTGGAATTCACCCCAAAATCCAGCCTGAAATGCCCGGAATTCACCCCAAAAATCCAGCCCAAAATTCAGCCCGAAATACCCGGAATTCAGCCCAAAATTCACCCCAAAATCCAGCCCGAAATCCCCGGAATTCACCCCAAAATCCAGCCCGAAATCCCCGGAATTCACCCCAAAATCCAGCCCGAAATAACTGGAATTCACCCCAAAATTCACCACAAAATTAACCCTGAAATTCCCGGAATTCAGCCCAAAATCCAGCCCAAAATACCCGGAATTCACCCCAAAATTCAGCCCAAAATCCAGCCCAAAATGCCCAGAATTCACCCCAAAATCCAGTCCAAAATGCCCGGAATTCACCCCAAAATCCAGCCCAAAATCCCTGGAATTCAGCCCAAAATTCACCCCAAAATCCCTGGAATTCACCCCAAAATCCACCCCAAAAATACCCGGAATTCACCCCAAAATCCAGCCCAAAATAACCGGAATTCAGCCCAAAATCCAGCCCCGAAATGCCCGAAATTCAGCCCAAAATCCAGCCCGAAATAACCGGAATTCAGCCCAAAATCAACCCCAAAATCCAGCCCAAAATTCACCCCAAAATGCCCGGAATTCAGCCCAAAATTCACCACAAAATTAACCCCGAAATGCCCGGAATTCAGCCCAAAATCAACCCAAAAATAACCGGAATTCAGCCCAAAATCCAGCCCAAAATACCTGGAATTCACCCCAAAATTCACCCCAAAATTCACCACAAAATTAACCCCAAAATCCCCGGAATTCAGCCCAAAATCAACCCCAAAATAACCGGAATTCAGCCCAAAATCCAGCCCGAAATTCACCACAAAATCCAGCCCAAAATACCCGGAATTCAGCCCAAAATTCACCACAAAATTAACCCCGAAATGCCCGGAATTCACCCCAAAATCCAGCCCGAAATGCCCGGAATTCAGCCCAAAATTCACCTCAAAATCAATCCCAAAATACCCGGAATTCACCCCAAAATCCAGCCCAAAATACCCGGAATTTACCCCAAAATCCAGCCCGAAATACCCGGAATTCACCCCAAAATCCAGCCCAAAATACCCGGAATTTACCCCAAAATCCAGCCCGAAATACCCGGAATTCACCCCAAAATCCAGCCCGAAATACCCGGAATTCAGCCCAAAATCCAGCCCAAAATCCCTGGAATTCAGCCCAAAATCCAGCCCGAAATAACCGGAATTCAGCCCAAAATTCACCACAAAATTAACCCCGAAATGCCCGGAATTCAGCCCAAAATCCAGCCCAAAATCAACCCCAAAATCCCCGGAATTCACCCCAAAATTCACCCTAAAATACCCGGAATTCACCCCAAAATCAACCCAAAAATAACCGGAATTCAGCCCAAAATCCAGCCCAAAATACCCGGAATTCAGCCCAAAATTCATCCCGAAATTCACCCAAAAATACCCGGAATTCAGCCCAAAATTCACCCCAAAATCCAGCCCGAAATGCCCAGAACTCAGCCCAAAATCCAGCCCAAAATACCCGGAATTCACCCCAAAATCCAGCCCAAAATTCACCCCAAAATAACCGGAATTCAGCCCAAAATTCACCTCAAAATACCCGGAATTCAGCCCAAAATTCACCCCGAAATTCACCCCAAAATCAACCCCAAAATACCCGGAATTCAGCCCAAAATCCACCCCAAAATCCACCCCAAAATCCAGCCCAAAATACCCGAAATTCACCCCAAAATTCAGCACAAAATCCAGCCCAAAATACCTGGAATTCACCCTAAAATTCAGCACAAAATCAATCCCAAAATCCCCGGAATTCACCCCAAAATTCACCCTAAAATACCCGGAATTCAGCCCAAAATTCATCCCGAAATTCACCCAAAAATACCCGGAATTCAGCCCAAAATCAACCCCAAAATCCCTGGAAATCACCCCAAAATCCAGCCCGAAATTCACCCCAAAATCCAGCCCAAAATACCCGGAATTCACCCCAAAATTCACCACAAAATTAACCCCGAAATGCCCGGAATTCAGCCCAAAATCCAGCCCGAAATCCCTGGAATTCAGCCCAAAATTCATCCCGAAATTCACCCAAAAATAACCGGAATTCAGCCCAAAATTCATCCCGAAATTCACCCAAAAATACCCGGAATTCAGCCCAAAATCAACCCCAAAATCAATCCCAAAATCCCCGGAATTCAGCCCAAAATCCAGCCCGAAATTCACCCCAAAATCAACCCCAAAATACCCGGAATTAAACCCAAAATCAATCCCAAAATAACCGGAATTCAGCCCAAAATTCACCACAAAATCCAGCCCAAAATACCCGGAATTCAGCCCAAAATCCACCCCAAAATAACCGGAATTCAGCCCAAAATCCAGCCCGAAATTCAGCCCAAAATCCAGCCCGAAATAACCGGAATTCAGCCCAAAATCAACCCCAAAATACCCGGAATTAAACCCAAAATCAATCCCAAAATAACCGGAATTCAGCCCAAAATTCACCCTAAAATACCCGGAATTCAGCCCAAAATCCAGCCCAAAATAACCGGAATTAAACCCAAAATCAACCCCAAAATACCCGGAATTCACCCCAAAATTCACCCCAAAATCCAGCCCAAAGTCCCTGGAATTCAGCCCAAAATTCATCCCGAAATTCACCCAAAAATACCCGGAATTCAGCCCAAAATCCAGCCCAAAATACCCGGAATTCAGCCCAAAATTCACCACAAAATTAACCCTGAAATCCCCGGAATTCACCCCAAAATCCAGCCCAAAATCCAGCCCAAAATACCCGGAATTCAGCCCAAAATTCACCCAATTCACCTCAGGTGTCCCCAGGTGTGTCCAGGTGTGTCCCCTCCCCCCCAGGTGTGTCCCCTCCCCCCCAGGTGTGTCCCCTCCCCCCCCAGGTGTGTCCCCTCCCCCCCAGGTGTGCCCCTCCCCCCCCAGGTGTGTCCCCTCCCCCCCAGGTGTTTCCCCTCCCCCCCAGGTGTGTCCAGGTGTGTCCCCTCCCCCCCCAGGTGTGTCCCCTCCCCCCCAGCTGTGCCCCTCCCCCCATGTGTGTCCCCTCCCCCCCAGGTGTGTCCCAGGTGTGTCCCCTCCCCCCCAGGTGTGTCCCCTCCCCCCCAGGTGTGTCCAGGTGTTTCCCCTCCCCCCCCAGGTGTGCCCCTCCCCCCCAGGTGTGTCCCTGTCCCCCCCAGGTGTGCCCCTCCCCCCCAGGTGTGTCCAGGTGTTTCCCCTCCCCCCCCAGGTGTGCCCCTCCCCCCCCAGGTGTGCCCCTCCCCCCCAGGTGTGTCCAGGTGTGTCCCCTCCCCCCCAGGTGTGCCCCTCCCCCCCAGGTGTGTCCCCTCCCCCCCAGGTGTGTCCCCTCCCCCCCAGGTGTGCCCCTCCCCCCCAGGTGTCCCCAGGTGTTTCCCCTCCCCCCCAGGTGTGTCCCCTCCCCCCCCAGGTGTGCCCCTCCCCCCCAGGTGTGTCCCCTCCCCCCCCAGGTGTGTCCCCAGGTGTGCCCCTCCCCCCCAGGTGTGTCCCAGGTGTGCCCCTCCCCCCCAGGTGTGTCCCAGGTGTGCCCCTCCCCCCCAGGTGTGTCCCAGGTGTTTCCCCTCCCCCCCAGGTGTGCCCCTCCCCCCCAGGTGTGTCCCAGGTGTGTCCCCTCCCCCCCAGCTGCGTGGCCCCGCCCCCCCGATGACGTCATGGCCGTTCCAGGATCGGATTGGCCGTTGCCGAGGCTCTGGGCGTGGCCGGGGCTCAGGTGTTCCTCAGTTCCCGCCACGCCCACAACGTGCAGAGAGCCCTGGAGCGGCTCCGGGGGCGGGGCCTGAAGGTGAGGGGCGGGGCTTGCATAGGTAATGAGCTGAGGGGTGGGGTTTGCATAGATAATGAGCTGAGTGGGCGGGGATTGCATAGATAATGAGCTGAGGGGCGGGGCTTGCATAGATAATGAGCTGAGGGGGCGGGGCCTGCATGGGTAATGAGCTGAGGGGCGGGGCTTGCATAGATAATGAGCTGAGGGGCGGGGATTGCATAGATAATGAGCTGAGGGGCGGGGATTGCATAGGTAATGAGATAAGGGGCGGGGATTGCATAGATAATGAGCTGAGGGTGCGGGGCCTGCATAGATAATGAGCTCAGGGGCGGGGATTGCATAGGTAATGAGCTCAATGGGTGGGGCTTACAGGTGAGGGGCGGGGCTTGCATGGGTAATGAGCTGAGGGGCGGGGCTTACATAGGTAATGAGATAATGGGCGGAGCTTGAATAGGTAATGAGATGAGGGGGCGGGGATTGCATAGATAATGAGCTCAATGGGTGGGGCCTGCAGGTGAGGGGCGGGGCCTGCATAGATAATGAGATCAGGGGTGGGGTCTGCATAGATAACAAGCTCGGGGGCGGGGCCTGCATAATCACCTCAGGGGCGGGGCTTGCATAGGTAATGAGCTCAGGGGGCGGGGCCTGCATATATAATGCGCTCAGGGGCGGGGCTTGCATAGATAATGAGATCGGGGCGGGGCTTGCATAGATAATGAGCTGAGGGGCGGGGCTCGCATAGATAATGAGCTCAGGGGCGGGGCTTGCATAGATAATGAGATCGGGGCGGGGCCTGATGGTGAGGGGCGGGACTTGCATAGATAATGACCTGAGGGGCGGGGCTTGCATAGATAATGAGATCGGGGCGGGGCTTGCATATTAAATGAGCCAAGGGGGCGTGGCTTGCATGGCTAATGAGGCGGGGTGTCACGTGACCTGAGAGTGGGCGTGGCCTGCAGGCGAGCGGCGTCACCTGTCACGTGGGCGTGGCCGAGGAGCGCGAGCGGATGGTGCAGCAGGTGAGAGAACACCCGGAAACTTCCGGAACATTCAGAAACTTCCGGAACATCCGGGAACTTCCAGAAACTTCTGGAACATCCAGAACATCCGGAAACTTCTGGAACAGCCGGAAACTTCCGGAAACTTCTGGAAACTTCTGGAAACTTCTGGAAACTTCTGGAACATCCGGAAACTTCTGGAACATCTGGAAAGTTCCGGAACATCCGGAAACTTCCGGAAACATCCGGAAACTTCCGGAACATCCGGAAACTTCTGGAACACCCGGAAACTTCCAGAACATCCGGAAACTTCCGGAAACTTCTGGAACATCCAGAAACTTTGGGAACATCCGGAAACATCCGGAAACTTCTGGAACTGCAAATTCTGGCAATTTTGGTCAATTCTGGATGGTTTTGGTTAATTTTGGCAATTTTGGGTCGATTTTGGACATTTTTGGTGAATTTTCGTCACTTTTGGGTCAATTTTGGCCATTTTGTGTCCATTTTAGCCATTTTGGGTTGATTTTGTTCATTTTTTGGGTCAATTTTAGTCATTTTTGGATCAATTTTGGTCATTTTTGGGTCGATTTTTGTCATTTTGAGTCAATTTTCTCCATTTTTGGTGAATTTCAGTCATTTTGGGTCGATTTTCACTTTTGGATCAATTTTTGCGTTTTTTGGGTCAATTTTTGTCATTTTAGGTCAATTTTCTCCATTTTGGGTTAATTTTGGTCATTTTTGGGGTTGATTTTGTCCATTTTGAGTGAATTTTTGTTATTTTTGGTCCAAACTTGATCATTTTTGGGTCAATCTGGGTCATTTTTGGGTCAATCTGGGTCATTTTTGGTCCAAATTTGATCATTTTTGGGTCAATTTAGGTCATTTTTGGTCCAAATTTGATCATTTTTGGGTCTATTTTGGTCATTTTTGGGTCGATTTTGGTCATTTTTGGGCCAAATTTCTCCAATTTTGGGTCAATTTTGGTCATTTTTGGTCCAAATTTGGTCATTTTTGGGCCAATTTTGGTCATTTTTGGCCAAATTTCTCCAATTTTGGGTCAATTTTGGTAATTTTTGGTCCAAATTTGATCATTTTTGGGTCGATTTTGGTAATTTTTGGGCCAAATTTCTCCGTTTTTGGGCCAATTTTTGTCATTTTTGGTCCAAATTTGATCATTTTTGGGTCTATTTCGGTCATTTTTGGGCCAAATTTCTCCAATTTTGGGTCAATTTTGATCATTTTTGGCTCAATCCTGGTCCTTTTTCAGTCAATTTTCCCCATTTTGGGTCTATTTTGGTCATTTTTGGGTCAATTTTGGGTCTATTTTGATCATTTTTGGGCCAAATTTCTCCAATTTTGGGTCGATTTTGGTCATTTTTGGTCCAAATTCGATCATTTTTTGGTCATTTTTGGTCCAAATTTGATCATTTTTGGGTCGATTTTGGTCATTTTTTGGGCCAAATTTCTCCAATTTTGGGTCGATTTTGATCATTTTTGGGCCAAATTTCTCCAATTTTGGGTCAATTTTGGTCATTTTTGGCTCAATCCTGGTCCTTTTTTCGGTCGATTTTCCCCATTTTGGGTTTATTTTGGTCATTTTTGGGTCAATTTTGGGTCTATTTTGGTCATTTTTGGGTCAATTTTGGGTCTATTTTGGTCATTTTTGGGTCTATTTTGGTCATTTTTGGGTCAATTTTGGGTCTATTTTGGTCATTTTTGGGTCAATTTTGCTCATTTTTGGGTCAATTTTCTCCATTTTTGGCTCAATTTTTCCCGTTTTTTCCCGTTTTTCCCGGGAATTTCCCCTCACCTGCCTCACCTGCCTCACCTGTCTCACCTGTCCAGGCCCTGGACACTTTTGGCGCCATCGACATCCTCGTCTCCAACGCCGCCGTCAATCCTCACCTGGGCCCCGCCCTCGACGCCGACGAGCGCGTCTGGGACAAGGTCAGGCCACGCCCACACGGCCACGCCCACTTTTTCCCGCCAAAACCCAAAAAATCCCAAATTCCCCAAATTTTCCCCAAATTTTCCCCGAATTTCCCCCCAAATTCCCCAAATTTCTCCCAAAATCCCCAATTTCCCCCCAAAATCTCCCAAATTTTCCCCAATTTCCACCAAATTTCCCCAAAAATCGCCAAAATGTCTCAATTTTCTCCCAAAAATTCCGTATTTTTCCCGAAGTCTCAATTTGCCTAAAAGTTTCTCGGTTTCCCCAAAATTCCCCAAATTTCACCCAAAATTCCCCAATTTTTCCACAAATTTCCCTGATTCCCCCTAAAATCCCCAAATTTTCCCCAAATTTCCCCCCAAATTCCCCAAATTGCTCCCAAAATCCCAAATTTCCCTCCAAAATCCCCCAAAATTTCCCAAATTTTCCTCGATTTTCCCCAAATTTCCCCAAAAATCTCCAAAATTCCTCAATTTTCTCCCAAAAATTCCGTATTTTGCCCAAAATGTCTCGATTTGCCTAAAAATTCCCCAGTTTTCCCCAAAATTCCCCAAATTTCACCCAAAATTCCCCAATTTCCCCCCAAAATTTCCCCAATTTTCCCCAATTTCCTCCAAATATCCCCAAAAATCTCCAAAATTCCTTGATTCTCTCCCAAAAATTCTGTTTTTTTCCCAAAATGTCTCGATTTGCCTGAAAATTCCCCAGTTTTCCCCAAAATTCCCCAAATTTCACCCAAAATTCCCCAATTTTTCCACAAATTTCCCTGATTTCCCCTAAAATTTCCAAATTTCCCCAGATTTCCCCCAAATTCCCCAAATTGCTCCCAAAATCCCCAATTTCCCCCCAAAATCCCCCAAATTTTCTTCAAATTTCCCCAAATTTCCCCAAAAATCTCCAAAATTTCCCCAATTTCTCCCCGAATTTCCCCAATTTCTCCCAAAATTCCCCAAATTTCCCCAATTTCCTCCAAAATTTCCCCAGTTTCTCTTAAAATTCCCCAATTTTCTCCCTAAATCCCCCAAATTTTCCCAATTTCCACTAAAATTCCCCAATTTCCTCCCCAAAAATTCCCCAATTCCCCCAAAATCCCTGAAATTCCCCAAATTTCCCCAAAAATCCCCAAAAATCCCCCAAAATTCCCCCAAAATACCCCCAAATTCCCCCTTAAGCTCCGCCCCCTTTCACAAACCCCACCCACAATGACGTAATCCATTCCCCAAACCCCGCCCCCTGTCACAAACCACGCCCACAATGACGTCACCCTTTTAAAACCCCACCCCCTTTCACGAACCCCGCCCCAATGACATCATCCCTTTCCCAAGCCCCGCCCCAATGATGTCACACCTTTGCCAAGCCCCGCCCCCTTTCACAAACCCTGCCCCCAATGACATCATCTCTTTCCTAAGCCCCGCCCCTTTTCACAAGTCCCACCCCAATGACATCACCCTTTCACAGACCCCGCCCCCTTTCACAAACCCCACCCACAATGACGTCATCCCTTACCAAGCCCTGCCCCCTTTCCCAAGCCCCGCCGCCAATGACGTCATCCCTTCCCCAAACCCCGCCCCTTCCCCAAACCACGCCCCTTTCACAAACCACGCCCACAATGACGTCATCCCTTTCATAAACCCCACCCCCAGTTACGAACCCCGCCCCCAATGATGTCACCCTTTAATAAACCTCGCCCCTTCCACAAACCCCGCCTACAATGACATCATCCTTTAATAAACCCCGCCCCCTTTCACAGACCCCCTCCCACAATGACGTCATCCCTTTCATAAACCCCGCCCCCTTTCACTGACACCGCCCCAATGACAGAATCCTTTCACAAACCCCGCCCCTTTCACAGGCCCCGCCCCAATGACATCATCCCTTCCCAAGCCCCGCCCCCTTTCACAGACCCCGCCCCCAATGATGTCACCCATTCCCAAGCCCCGCCTCCATTCACAAACCCCACCCACAAGGATGTCACCCTTTATAAGCCCCGCCCCCTTTAGCAAGCCCCGCCCCAATGACATCACCCCTTCCCAAACCCCGCCCCCAATGACGTCATCCCTTTCACAAACCCCACCCACAATGACATCATCCCTTTCACAAACCCCGCCCCAATGACGTCACCCTTTTCCAAGCCCCGCCCCAATGATGTCACCCCTTTGCCAAGCCCCGCCCCCTTTCACAAACCCTGCCCCAATGACATCACCCCTTCCCAAGGCCCACCCCCTTTTGCAAGCCCCGCCCCCTTTCACAGACTCCACCCCAATGACGTCACCCCTTTGCCAAGCCCTGCCCCCTTTCCCAAACCCCACCCCCAATGATGTCATCCCTTCCACAAACCCCGCCCACAATGACATCATCCCTCCCCAAACCCCGCCCCCTTTCCCAAACCCCACCCACAATGACATCATCCCTTCCCAAGCCCCGCCCTTTTTCACAAACCCCACCCACAATGACATCATCCCTTACAAGCCCCGCCCCCTTTCCCAAACCCCACCCGCAATGACATCATCTCTTTCCCAAGCCCCACCCCCTTTCACAAACCACACCCACAATGACGTCACCCCTTTACCAAGCCCCGCCCCTTCCCGAACCCCACCCCCAATGACATCACCCCTTTGCCAAGCCCCGCCCCAATGACGTCATCCCCTCTCCCAAGCCCCGCCCCCTTTCACAAGCCCCGCCCCAATGACATCATCCCTTTACCAAGCCCCACCCCCAATGACGTCACCCCTTCCTCAAACCCCGCCCACAATTACATCATCCCTTCCCCAAACCCCGCCCCTTCCCCAAACCCCGCCCCAATGACGTCACCCTTTCTCAAGCCCCGCCCCCAATGAAGTCACCCTTTTGCCAAGCCCCGCCCCCTTTCACAAACCCCGCCCCCAATGACATCATCCCTTTGCTAAGCCCCGCCCCAATGACGTCATCCCCTTCCCAAGCCCCGCCCCCTTTTGCAAGCCCCGCCCCCTTTCACTGACCCCGCCCCAATGATGTCACCCCCTTGCCAAGCCCCGCCCCTTTCACAAACCCCACCCCAATGACATCACCCCTTTCCCAAGCCCCGCCCCCTTTGCCAAACCCCGCCCCCTTTCCCAAGCCCCGCCCCAATGACGTCACCCCCTTCCCAAGCCCCGCCCCCTTTCACAAGCCCCACCCCTAATTACATCACCCCTTTCCCAAGCCCCGCCCCCAATGACATCATCCCTTCCCCAAACCCCGCCCCAATGACATCACCCTTTGCCAAGCCCCGCCCCCAATGACATCATCTCTTTCCCAAGCCCCACCCCTTTCACAAGTCCTGCCCCAATGACATCATCCTTTCTCAAGCCCCGCCCCCTTTCTCAAGCCCCGCCCCCTCTGCTGACGTCACCCCCAGGTGTTCCAGGTGAACGTGACGGCGGCGGCCATGTTGGTGCGGCTGGTGGTGCCACACATGGAGAGACGGGGGTGACTGGTTCTTACTGGTTCATACTGGGAGAGACTGGGAGAGACTGGTTTATACTGGTTCTTACTGGTTTATACTGGTTTATACTGGTTTAGACTGGTTTATACTGGTTTAGACTGGTTTATACTGGGAGAGACTGGGAGGGACTGGAAGAGACTGGGAGAGACTGGTTCATACTGGTTTATACCAGTTTATACTGGTTTATACTGGTTTGGACTGGTTTGGACTGGGAGAGACTGGGAGAGACTGGGAGAGACTGGTTTGGACTGGTTTGGACTGGTTTATACTGGTTTGGACTGGTTTATACTGGGAGAGACTGGGAGAGACTGGGAGGGACTGGGAGACACTAGTTTATACTGGTTTGAACTGGTTTATACTGGTTTATACTGGTTTGAACTGGTTTATACTGGTTTAGACTGGTTTATACTGGTTTAGACTGGCTTGGACTGGTTTATACTGGTTTAGACTGGTTTGGACTGGTTTATACTGGGAGGGAACTGGGAGGGGTTTCGGGGTCTTTGGTTTGAACCGGTTTAAACTGGTCTGAACTGGTTTAAACTGGTTTGAACCGGTTTTTACTGGTCTGAACTGGTTTAAACTGGTTTAAACTGGGGGGGAGGGGGCGTGGCTTCCCTTGATTGACAGCTCCATCCTTTAGGGGCGGGGCCATCGTGCTGATGTCATCGATCGCCGGCTACCAGCCAATGGCGGTGAGACTGGTTTATACTGGTTTATACTGGTTTATACTGGTTTGTACTGGTTTGTACTGGTTTATACTGGTTTGGGGGCTGGGGTCACTGGTTTGAACTGGTTTGAACTGGTTTGAACTGGTTTGAACTGGGAGGGGCTCAGGGCTCACTGGGCCAAACTGGGAACGCCATTTCCCCTTACTGGTTTATACTGGTTTATACTGGTTTGTGCTCTGGGGTTGCTGGTCTGAACTGGTCTGAACTGGTTTGAACTGGGAGGGGCTCTGGGAGGGAATTTAGAGTTACTGGGCTGAACTGGGAATGGGATTTTCCTTACTGGTTTATACTGGTTTGTACTGGTTTGTACTGGTTTGGGGCCTGGGGTCACTGGTTTGAACTGGTTTGAACTGGTCTGAACTGGTCTGAACTGGTTTGAACTGGTTTGAACTGGTTTGAACTGGTTTGAACTGGTTTGAACTGGTTTGAACTGGTTTGAACTGGGAGGGGCTCTGGGCTCACTGGGCTGAACTGGGAACGGGATTTTCCTTACTGGTTTATACTGGTTTGGCGTTTCCCCTTACTGGTTTGGGGCTTGGGGTTACTGGTCTGAACTGGTTTGAACTGGTTTGAACTGGTCTGAACTGGTTTGAACTGGTTTGAACTGGTTTGAACTGGGAGGGTCACTGGGGTCACTGGGATGGGATTTGGGATCACTGGGCTGAACTGGGAATGGGACTCCCCTTACTGGTTTATACTGGTTTGTACTGGTTTGGGGGCTGGGGTTACTGGTTTGAACTGGTTTGAACTGGTTTGAACTGGTCTGAACTGGTCTGAACTGGTTTGAACTGGTTTGAACTGGTTTGAACTGGTTTGAACTGGGAGGGGCTCTGGGAAGGAATTTAGAGTTACTGGGATGAACTGGGAATGGGATTCCCCTTACTGGTTTATACTGGTTTGCTCTTTTCCCTTACTGGTTTGGGCTCTGGGGTTACTGGTTTGAACTGGTTTGAACTGGTTTGAACTGGTTTGAACTGGTTTGAACTGGTTTGAACTGGTTTGAACTGGGAGGGGCTCTGGGAGTGGCTCAGGGCTCACTGGGATGAACTGGGAACGCCATTTCCCCTTACTGGTTTATACTGGTTTGGTCTCTGGGCTTACTGGTTTGCCCCGGGGCGGGCTGTGGGCGTGTCCCCCGCTATGCTAATGAGGTGGGCGTGTCCGTGTGATGACGTCACAGGGGCTGGGCCCGTACAGCGTCAGCAAGACGGCGCTGCTGGGCCTGGTGGCAGCGCTGAGCCCGGAGCTGCTGCCCCGGGGGATCCGGATCAACGGCGTCGCCCCCGGGCTGGTCCAGACCCGCTTCAGCTCTGCCGTGAGGGTTACTGGGTTATACTGGTTTATACTGGTTTATACTGGGAGGGGAAAAAATGGGAAAAAATGGGGAAAAAATGGGGAAAATATGGCAAAGAAAGGGTTAAAAATGGGGAAGAAAGGGTTAAAAATGGGGGAAATGGGGGTTTGGGTTACTGGGTTATACTGGTTTATACTGGTTTATACTGGGAGGGACTGGGAGGGGGAGAAATGGTGAAAAAATGGGGAAAAATGGGGAAAATCGGTGAAAAAATGAGGAAAATATGGCAAAGAAAGGGTTAAAAACGGGGAAAATGGGGGTTTGGGGTTACTGGTTTATACTGGTTTATACTGGGAGGGACTGGGAGGGGAAAAAACGGGGAAAAAATGGGAAAAAACGGTGAAAAAATGGGGGAAATATGGGAAAGAAAGGGTTAAAAATGGGGAAAAAAGGGTTAAAAATGGGGGGGAATGGGGGTTTGGGGTTACTGGTTTGTACTGGTTTATACTGGTTTGGACTGGGAGGGGAAAAAACGGGGAAAAAATGGTGAAAATCGGTGAAAAAATGGTAAAGAAAGGGTTAAAAATGGGGAAAAATGGGTTAAAAAAGGGGAGGAAAGGGTTAAAAATGGGGGAATGGGGGTTTGGGGTTACTGGTTTATACTGGTTTATACTGGGAGGGACTGGGAGGGACTGGGAGGGGGAGAAATGGTGAAAAAATGGGGAAAAAATGGGGAAAATCGGTGAAAAAATGAGGAAAATATGGCAAAGAAAGGGTTAAAAACGGGGAAAATGGGGGTTTGGGGTTACTGGTTTGTACTGGTTTATACTGGTTTATACTGGTTTATACTGGGAGGGACTGGGAGGGGAGAAAATGGGGAGAAACGGGGAAAAAACGGGGAAAAAATGGGGAAAATATGGGAAAGGAAGGGTTAAAAACGGGGAGGAAAGGGTTAAAAATGGGGGAAATGGGGGTTTGGGGTTACTGGTTTGTACTGGTTTGTACTGGGAGGGGAAAAAATGGGGAGAAATGGGGAAAAAATGGGGGAAATATGGGGAAAGAAAGGGTTAAAAATGGTAAAAAAAGGGTTAAAAATGGCGGAAATGGGGGTTTGGGGTTACTGGTTTATACTGGTTTGTACTGGTTTATACTGGTTTGGACTGGGAGGGGAAAAAACGGGGAGAAACGGGGAAAAAATGGGAAAAAATGGGGAAAAAAGGGTTTGGGGTTACTGGTTTATACTGGTTTGAACTGGTTTATACTGGTTTGAACTGGTTTATACTGGTTTATACTGGTTTGAACTGGTTTGAACTGGTTTATACTGGTTTGAACTGGTTTATACTGGTTTATACTGGTCTATACTGGTCTATACTGGTTTGAACTGGTTTATACTGGTTCATACTGGTTTGAACTGGTTTCCCCAGCTGTGGCAGGACGAGGCCGTGCAGGAGAAGGCGCTGGGAGCCCTGGGAGCGCTGAGGTGAGAGCCCAGTCCCTCCCAGTACAAACCAGTACAAACCAGTCCAAACCAGTAACCCCAAACCCCATTTCCCGCCATTTTGTCCCCGAATTCCGCCATTTTCCCCCATTTTTTTCCCATTTTTCCCAATTTTTTCCAGTTTTTCCCCATTTTCCCCCTCCCCCATCTCCTCCCAGTCCCTCCCAGTATAAACCAGTACAAACCAGTAACCCCAACCCCCATTTCCCGCCATTTTGTCCCCGAATTCCACCATTTCCCCCCATTTTTCCCCATTTTTCCCCATTTTTTCCCGTTTTTTCCCGTTTTTCCCCCATTTCCCCCCTCCCCCAGCCCCTCCCAGTCCCTCCCAGTCCCTCCCAGTATAAACCAGTACAAACCAGTAACCCCAATCCCCATTTCCGCCATTTTGTTCCCATTTTCCGCCATCTTGTTTCCATTTTCCACCATTTTCCCCAATTTTCCCCCATTTTTCCCCATTTTTCCCCATTTTTTCCCATTTTTTCCCGTTTTTCCCCCATTTCCCCCTTCCCCCATCCCCTTCCAGCCCCTCCCAGTCCAAACCAGTACAAACCAGTAACCCCAATCCCCATTTCCCGCCATTTTGTTTCCATTTTCCGCCATTTTGTCCCAATTTTTCCCATTTTTCCCATTTTTTCTCGTTTTTTCCCATTTTTCCCCCATTTCCCCCCTCTCCCAGCCCCTCCCAGTCCCTCCCAGTATAAACCAGTACAAACCAGTAACCCCAACCCCCATTTCCCGCCATTTTGTCCCCGAATTCCACCATTTCCCCCCATTTTTCCCCATTTTTCCCCATTTTTTCCCGTTTTTTCCCTTTTTTTCCCCATTTCCCCCCTCCCCCATCCCCTCCCAGTCCCTCCCAGTATAAACCAGTACAAACCAGTAACCCCAATCCCCATTGTCCGCCATTTTCCACCATCTTGTTCCCGAATTCCGCCATTTTTCCCCATTTTTCCCCATTTTGTCCCAATTTTCCCCATTTTTTCCCCGTTTTTTCCCATTTTTTCCCCCTCCCAGTCCCTCCCAGTACAAAC
This sequence comes from Poecile atricapillus, assembly GCF_030490865.1. NCBI lineage: Eukaryota > Metazoa > Chordata > Aves > Passeriformes > Paridae > Poecile > Poecile atricapillus. The sequence continues at coordinate 590,579 of NC_081267.1, forward strand.
CAGTACAAACCAGTAACCCCAAACCCCATTTCCCGCCATTTTGTTTCCATTTTCCGCCATCTTGTCCCTGAATTTCGCCATTTTTCCCCATTTTGTCCCAATTTTCCCCATTTTTTCCCGTTTTTCCCCGTTTTTTCCCCATTTCCCCCCTCCCCCATCTCCTCCCAGTCCCTCCCAGTCCCTCCCAGTACAAACCAGTAACCCCAAACCCCATTTCCCGCCATTTTGTCCCCAAATTCCGCCGTTTTCCCCCATTTTTCCCCATTTTTCCCCATTTTTTCCCATTTTTTCCCTTTTTTTCCCCATTTCCCCCCTCCCCCATCCCCTCCCAGTCCCTCCCAGTCCAAACCAGTACAAACCAGTAACCCCAAACCCCATTTCCCTCCATTTTGTCCCCGAATTCCGCCATTTTTCCCATTTTTCCCCATTTTTTCCCCATTTTTTCCCCATTTTTTCCCATTTTTTCCCTTTTTTTCCCCATTTCCCCCCTCCCCCATCCCCTCCCAGTCCCTCCCAGTACAAACCAGTACAAACCAGTAACCCCAATCCCCATTTCCGCCATTTTCTGCCATCTTGTTTCCATTTTCCACCATTTTGTCCCAATTTTTCCCAATTTTTCCCATTTTTTCCCGTTTTTCCCCCATTTTCCCCCTCCCCCAGCCCCTCCCAGTCCCTCCCAGTATAAACCAGTACAAACCAGTAACCCCAACCCCCATTTCCCGCCATTTTCCGCCATCTTGTCCCCGAATTCCGCCATTTTTCCCCATTTTCCCCATTTTTCCCCATTTTTTCCCCGTTTTTTCCCTTTTTTCCCCCATTTCCCCCCTCCCCCAGCCCCTCCCAGTATAAACCAGTACAAACCAGTAACCCCAAACCCCCATTTCCGCCATTTTGTCCCCGAATTCCACCATTTTGTCCCCATTTTCCCCCATTTTTTCCCGTTTTTTCACCATTTTTTCCCATTTTTCCCCCATTTCCTTCCTCCCCCAGCCCGTCCCAGTCCTTCCCAGTCCCTCCCAGTCCAAACCAGTAACCCCAATCCCCATTTCCGCCATCTTGTCCCCGAATTCCGCCATTTTCCCGAATTTTCCCCCATTTTTTCCCATTTTCCCCATTTTTTTCCCGTTTTTTCCCGTTTTTCCCCATTTCCCCCCTATCCCATCCCCTCCCAGTCCCTCCCAGTCCCTCCCAGTACAAACCAGTCCAAACCAGTAACCCCAAACCGCATTTCCCGCCATTTTCCGCCATCTTGTCCCTGAATTCCGCCATTTTGTCCCAATTTTCCCCCATTTTTCCCCATTTTTCCCATTTTTTCCCCGTTTTTTCCCATTTCCCCCCTCCCCCAGCCCCTCCCAGTCCCTCCCAGTACAAACCAGTACAAACCAGTACAAACCAGTAACCCCAAACCCCATTTCCCGCCATTTTGTTTCCATTTTCCGCCATCTTGTCCCCGAATTCCGCCATTTTTCCCCCATTTTCCCCCATTTTGTCCCATTTTTCCCCATTTTTTCCCCGTTTTTTCCCATTTTTTCCCCTTCCCAGTCCCTCCCAGTACAAACCAGTACAAACCAGTAACCCCAATCCCCATTTCCCGCCATTTTCCGCCATCTTGTCCCTGAATTCCACCATTTTTCCCCATTTTTCCCCATTTTTTCCCCATTTTTCCCATTTTTTCCCCGTTTTTTCCCATTTTTCCCCCATTTTTTCCCCCTCCCAGTCCCTCCCAGTCCCTCCCAGTATAAACCAGTAACCCCCAGTCCCCGCAGGCTGGGCCAGCCGCAGGAAGTGGCGGCGGCCGTGCTGTTCCTGGTGTCCCCCCAGGCCTCCTTCATCGCCGGGCAGACGCTGCTGGTGGCCGGAGGGGGCGGGGCCAGGCTCTGACCACGCCCCCTCCCTCATTAACATGCAAATCTATGCAAATTTATGTAAATTTATGCAAATGTGCGCGAAATCCGGGTGTGGTTTATCGGCTGTATGCAAATGAGGCGTTGATTAAAGATGGCGGAGCTGGCGTGAGTGGTGCTTTGTGGGGGGACTGGTTTATACTGGTTTATACTCGGAGGTACTGGTTTATACTGGTTTATACTGGGAGGGACTGGTTTATACTGGTTTATACTGGTTTATACTGGGAGGGACTGGTTTATACTGGTTTGTACTGGGAGGGACTGGTTTTTACTGGTTTATACTGGAAGGGACTGGTTTTTACTGGTTTATACTGGGAGGGACTGGTTTATACTGGTTTGTACTGGGAGGGACTGGTTTTTACTGGTTTATACTGGAAGGGACTGGTTTTTACTGGTTTATACTGGGAGGGACTGGTTTATACTGGTTTATACTGGTTTATACTGGGAGGGACTGGTTTATACTGGTTTATACTGGTTTATACTGGGAGGGACTGGTTTATACTGGTTTATACTGGTTTGGACTGGGAGGAATTGGTGTGGACTGGTTTGGACTGGTTTATATTGGGTTATACTGGTTTGGGCTGGTTTGGACTGGTTTATACCGGTTTTTACTGGTCTGAACTGGTCTGAACTGGTCTGAACTGGTTTTTACTGGTCTGAACTGGTTTTTACTGGTCTGAACTGGTCTGAATTGGTCTGAACTGGTTTTTACTGGTCTGAACTGGTCTGAACTGGTTTTTACTGGTCTGAACTGGTCCGAACTGGTCTGAACTGGTTTTTACTGGTCTGAACTGGTTTTTACTGGTCTGAACTGGTCTGAACTGGTCTGAACTGGTCTGAACTGGTCTGAACTGGTTTTTACTGGGAGGGGAATTTGAGGCTCCCTGATGGGACAGGAGCTCCTCAAGCTCCGCCCCCAAGATGGCGAAGAAAGGGGGTGGGATTATGCAAATGAGTGGCAGGGATATGCAAATGAGGCATGACTGTCACTGGGAGGGCAAATGATGGAAATGAGGGGCGGGGTTATGCAAATGAGGACTGGCATTGCATGGGAGCACTGTTATGCTAATGAGGGGGCGTGACCATTCAAATGAGTGTTCTTTATGCTAATGAGGGGTGTGGCTATAATGATGCTGACCTAATTATGCTAATGAGGGGCGTGGCTATGGCACCAAGGTCGACGTCATGCTAATGAGGGGGTGTGGCTTTGACACTGGTGTTATGTTAATGAGGGGTGTGGCCATAGTGATGCAAGCCTAATTATGCTAATGAGGGGCGTGGCTATAGGAACTGGGTGGTGTTATGCTAATGAGCGCGGCCATGATGATGTCAGTATGCTAATGAGGGGGCATGGCCACAGCAATTCATTATTATGCTAACGAGATGTGCATGGCCTTGGTGATGGTCTCATTATGCTAATGAGGGGGGTGTGGCCACAGTAATTCATCATTAAGCTAATGAGATGTGCGTGGCTATGGTAATATTGGTCTCGTTATGCTAATGAGGGGCGTGGCCACAGTATTTATTCATTATTATGCTAATGAGACATGTGTGGCCATGGTGATGTTTCATTATGGTAATGAGGGGCGTGGCCACAGTAACTATTAATCATTATGCTAATGAGATGTGCGTGTTCATGGTGATGTCTCATTATGCTAATGAGGGGCGTGGCCGGTGAATTGTCCTAATTAAGGCCCTCTATTTCAATATGCTAATGAGGGGGCGTGACCGCAGCGTTATGCAAATGAGTCCAGCCCAATCCGTTTCTTCTCTTTATTAATCACAATTAATTAATTATTAAGCCCCGCCCCCTCCCTCCTCCCATCTGAGGGGGGGCGGGGCCAAGCTCGGCCCCTCCCCCCCCCTTTGCCCCTCCCCCGTCCCGCGGGAAAAAAAAAACAAAAAAAACAAAAAAAAAAAAGAAAAAATTTGGGAATTTTTTTTGGGAAAAGGGGGAGGGGATCCCGCCCCTCCCCCACCCTCGGAATTCCCAAAAAAACCCCAAAAATTGGAAAAAAAAAAAAAATAAAAAAAAAATTAAGAAAAAAGAGGAAAAAAATCCCGGAAAAAATGGATGAAAAAAATCCCGGCCACGCCCCCCTCATTTGCATAAACCCAATGGGGGGCGGGGCCCGGCCCGCAGCACCATCAATGGGGGGAGGAGGGGGCGGGGCCTGAAGGGGGCGTGGCCTGGATGGGAGGGGGCGGGGCCAGGCGAGACTGGCTCAGCCAGCGAGGGAGGGGTTAAACGCGGGGGGCGTGGCCATGCAAATTAGGGTGACCAGTCGAGTCTGAGGGCGTGGCTATGCAAATTAGGTGTGTCCAGTCCAGTCTGGGGGCGTGGCTATGCAAATTAGGGGTGTCCAGGTGAGTCTGGGGGCATGGATATGCAAATTAGGGGTGTCCAGGTGAGTCTGGGGGCGTGGATATGCAAATTAGGGGTTTCCAGGTGAGTCTGAGGGGCGTGGTTATGCAAATTAGGGGTGTCCAGGTGAGTCTGAGGGGCGTGGTTATGCAAATTAGGGGTGTCCAGGTGAGTTGGGGGCGTGGATATGCAAATTAGGGTGTTCAGTCAAGTCTGAGGGGCGTGGCTATGCAAATTAGGGGCATCCAGTTGAGATTAGGGGCGTGGCTATGCAAATTAGGGGTGTCCAGTCTAGTCTGAGGGCGTGTCCATGCAAATGAGGCTCACCCAATCACGTCAGAGTGGGCGTGTCCATGTCAAATTGTGTCATAGTGGGCGTGTCCATGCAAATGAGGGGTGTCCAATCTTGTCAGAGTGGGCGTGTTTATGCAAATGAGGTGTGTACAGCCTGGTCAAAGTGGGCGTGTCCAAGTCCAGTGGGCGTGTCCATGCTAAGTGGGCGTGTCCAATGGAGTCAAGGGGTGTGTCCACATCCATTGGGCGTGTCCATGCAAATGAGGTGTGTCCATGCAAATGAGGTGTGTCCATGCAAATGAGGTGTGTCCATGCAAATGAGGTGTGTCCATGCAAATGAGGTGTGTCCATGCAAATGAGGTGTGTCCATGCAAATGAGGTGTAGCCATGCAAATGAGGTGTGTCCAATCCTGTCAGAGTGGGCGTGTCCATGCAAATGAGGCGTGTCCAGACATGTAAAAGTGGGCGTGTCCATGCAAATGAGATGTGTCCAATTGCGTCAGAGTGGGCGTGTCCAATGAAGTCAGAGTGGGCATGTCCATGCAAATGAGGCTCGCCCAATCACGTCAAAGTGGGCGTGTCCATGCAAATGAGGCTCGCCCAATCACGTCAAAGTGGGCGTGTCCATGCAAATGAGGTCTCCGGGCAGGTCAAAGTGGGCGTGTCCATGCAAATCAGGTCTCTAGGGCAATTAAAAGTGGGCGTGTCCATGCAAATGAGGTGTGTCCAGTCACGTCAAAGTGGGCGTGTCCAAGTCCAGTGGGCGTGTCCATGCAAATGAGGTGTGTCCAATCCTGTCAGAGTGGGCGTGTCCATGCAAATGAGGCGTGTCCAGACATGTCAGAGTGGGCGTGTCCACGTCCAATGGAGTCAAAGTGGGCGTGTCCATGCAAATGAGGTCTCCAGAGCAATTAAAAGTGGGCGTGTCCATGGAAATGAGGCGTGTCCATGCAAATGAGGTGTGTCCAATCACTTCAAAGTGGGCGTGTCCATGCAAATGAGGTGTGTCCAGACATGTCAGAGTGGGTGTGTCCAATGGAGTCAAAGTGGGCGTGTCCATGCAAATGAGCCAAGTCCAATGGAGTCAGGGGGCGTGTCCATGCAAATGAGGCGTGTCCAAGTGGGTGTGTCCATGCAAATGAGCCAAGTCCAATTGCATCAGAGTGGGCGTGTCCAATGGAGTCAGAGTGGGCGTGTCCATGCAAATGAGCCAAGTCCAATCCCGTCCAAGTGGGTGTGTCCATGCAAATGAGCCGAGTCCAATGGAGTCAAAGTGGGCGTGTCCATGCAAATGAGGTCTCCGGGCAGGTCCAAGTGGGCGTGTCCATGCAAATGAGGTCTCCGGGCAGGTCCAAGTGGGCGTGTCCATGCAAATGAGCCACACCCATGCAAATGAGCCCCCCTCCCCTAGACCCTGGGCAGCAGCGAGCGCTGACACCTGCGCAGGTGCGCGTTGGCCCCGCCCCCTCTGCGGCACAGCGCCGCAGCCACGCCCAGCGCCGCCCCGGCCACGCCCAGCAACGCCAACGGCGCCGCCACCGCCCCCGGCCCCGCCCCCACCGCGATGACGATGACGTCGCCGTCGCCGCCGGCGGGCGGGGCCGTGGGCGGGGCCGGGGCGGGGCAGCCCAGCCAATCACGGAGCGCGGATTTGGGGTATCCGGGGAGGGGCCGGAGGGCGGAGTTGTCGAATTTCCAGTAGAGGTGGGAGCGGTAGAAATAGGTGAAGGCTGCGGGGAGGGGATACTGGTCAGACTGGTTTGGACTGGTTTATACTGGTTTATACTGGTTTGGACTGGGTTATACTGGTTTATACTGGTTTGGACTGGTTTGGACTGGTTTGGACTGGTTTATACTGGTTTGGACTGGGTTATACTGGGTTATACTGGTTTGGACTGGTTTAGACTGGTTTGGACTGGGTTATACTGGTTTGGACTGGTTTATACTGGTTTGTACTGGTTTATACTGGTTTGGACTGGGTTATACTGGTTTATACTGGTTTGGACTGGTTTGGACTGGTTTGGACTGGGTTATACTGGTTTGGACTGGGTTATACTGGGTTATACTGGTTTGGACTGGTTTAGACTGGTTTGGACTGGTTTATACTGGTTTGGACTGGTTTGGACTGGTCAGACTGGGATAGACTGGGTTATACTGGGAGGCACTGGTTAGACTGGGTTATACTGGTTTATACCAGTTTATACTGGTTTGGACTGGGTTAGACTGGTTTGTACTGGTTTGGACTGGTTTGGACTGGGTTATACTGGTTTTTACTGGGAGGGACTGGTTTGGACTGGTTTATACTGGTTTATACTGGTTTATACTGGTTTGGACTGGTTTGGACTGGGTTAGACTGGTTTGTACTGGTTTATACTGGTTTATACTGGTTTGGACTGGGTTAGACTGGTTTGGACTGGTTTGAACAGGTTTATACTGGTTTATACAGGTTATACTGGGTTATAGTGGTTTATACTGGTTTGGAGTGGGTTAGACTGGTTTCTACTGGTTTAGACTGGGAGGGACTGGGAGGGACTGGTTTGTACTGGGAGGGACTGGGTTATACTGGTTTATACCAGTTTGAACTGGGTTATACTGGTTTATACTGGTTTATACTGGTTAGACTGGGTTATACTGGTTTGGAGTGGTTGGGACTGGTTTATACTGGTTAGATTGGGTTATACTGGTCTATACTGGTTTGGACTGGGTTATACTGGTCTATACTGGTTTATACTGGTCTATACTGGTTTGGACTGGGTTATACTGGTTTGGAGTGGGAGGGACTGGGTTATACTGGTTTATACTGGGACAAACTGGGATGACTCCGCCCCCTCCCCTCCCCCATTCCAACCCCCCACAGCGCCCCCTGCTGCCCGGGAGGACCCAATTTTGGCGGGAAAATCACCGATTTTGGCGGGAAAATCACCGATTTTGGCGGGAAAATCACCGATTTTGGCGGGAAAATCACCGATTTTGGCGGGAAATCTGCTGATTTTGGTGGGAATTCCACCGATTTTGGCGGGAAAATCACCCATTTTGGCGGGAATTTGGCAGGAATTTCGCCGATTTTGGCGGGAAACCCCCCGGTCTTGGCGGGAAATTCGCAAGAATTCTGCCGATTTTGGCGGGAACTTGGCGGGAAATTCCCTGATTTTGGCAGGAATTTCGCCGATTTTTGGCGGGAATTCCGATTTTGGAGGGAATTTGGCGGGAATTTCTCGGATTTTGGCGGGAATTCCGCCGATTTCGACGGGAATTTCGCGGGATTTTGGGGATTTTGGGGGATTCTGGGAATTCTCACCTTCGTCGGGGCCCATGAAAGCTCCGCGGGGGGCGGGGGGGACCCCCCAGACCTCGATGCTTTTGGGGTACTCGGGGTCCACGGCCCCCAGGGCCTCGTTGAAGCGATAATACCTGAGGGGGGGGAGGGGAAACGGGGGAAATTTGGGGGAAATTCGGGGATTTTGGGAGGAAATTTGGGGATTTTGGGAGGAAATTTGGGGATTTTGGGATAAAATTTAGGGGTTTGGGGGGGTTTTGGGGGGGAAATTTGGGGATTTTGGGAGAAATTTGGGAATTTTGGGATAAAATTTGGGAATTTTGGGGGGGAAATTTGGGGATTTTGGGATAAAATTTGGGAATTTTGGGATAAAATTTGGGAATTTTGGGGGGGAAATTTGGGGATTTTGGGAGAAATTTGGGAATTTTGGGGGGGAAATTTGGGGATTTTGGGATAAAATTTGGGAATTTTGGGGGGGAAATTTGGGGATTTTGGGATAAAATTTGGGAATTTTGGGATAAAATTTGGGAATTTTGGGGGGGAAATTTGGGGATTTGGGATAAAATTTGGGAATTTTGGGATAAAATTTGGGGATTTGGGGGGTTTTGGGGGGGAAATTTTGGGATTTTGGGAGAAATTTGGGAATTTTGGGGGGGAAATTTGGGGATTTTGGGATAAAATTTGGGAATTTTGGGATAAAATTTGGGAATTTTGGGGGGGAAATTTGGGGATTTTGGGATAAAATTTGGGAATTTTGGGATAAAATTTGGGAATTTTGGGGGGGAAATTTGGGGATTTGGGATAAAATTTGGGAATTTTGGGATAAAATTTGGGGATTTGGGGGGGTTTTGGGGGGAATTTGGGGATTTTGGGAGGAAATTTGGGAATTTTGGGGGGGAAATTTGGGGATTTGGGGATAAAATTTGGGAATTTTGGGATAAAATTTGGGGATTTGGGGGGTTTTGGGGGGGAAATTCGGGGATTTTGGGAGGAAATTTGGGCAATTTGAGGGATTTGGGGAGGGAATTTGGGAATTTGGGAGAAATTTGGGGATTTTGGGGAAAATTTGGGACTTTTGGGAGGAAATTTAGGAATTTTGGGGGATTTTGGGGGGAAATTTTGGGGATTTTGGAGGAATTTGGAGGATTTTGGGGGGAGATTTGGGGATTTTGGGGGAAAGTTTGGGGATTTGGGGGAATTTGGGAGGAATTTGGAGAGAAATTTTGGGATTTTAGGGGATTTTTGGGGATTTTGGGAAAAAATTGGGAATTTTGGGAGGAGATTTGGGAATTTGGGGGATTTTGGGAGGAAATTGGGGGATTTGGGGGGAATTTGGGGTCCTGAAAGGTTCAGAGAAGGTTCTGGAAGGTCCCAAAAAGGCCCAGAAAGTCCCAAAAGACAGGTCCTGAAAGATGCATAGAAAACCCCAAAAACGGGGGGAAAAAAATTCCCAGAAATTCCCAGAAATTCCCAGAAGGTCCCGGAAGATTCCAGAAGGTCCTGGAAGGTCAGAAAAGAGCCCCAGAAAGTCCCAAAAAGGCCCAGAAAGTCCAAAAAAAGGCAAGACAGGTCCTGGCAGATGCATAGAAAACCCCAAAAATGAGTGGAAAAAATTCCCAAAAATTCCCAGAAATTCCTGGAAGGTTCCAGAAGGTTCCAGAAGGTTCAGAGAAGGTCCTGGAAGGTTCAGAGAAGGTTCTAGAAGGTGAAGGAAAAGCCGAGAAAATCTGAAAGAAGTCCAGACAGGTCCTGGAAGATGCATAGAAAACCCCAGAAATGGGTGGAAAAAATTCCCCAAAATTCCCAGAAATTCCAGGAAGGTCCCGGAAGGTTCCAGAAGGTTCCCGAAGGTTCAGAGAAGGTCTTGGAAGGTCAGAGAAGCTTCTAGAAGGTGAAGAAAAAGCCCAGAAAACCCCAAAGAAGTCCAGACAGGTCCTGGCAGGTGCATAGAAAACCCCGAAAATCAGGGATAAAAAGCTCCAAAAATTCCCAGAAATTTCCAGAAATTCCAGGAAGGTTCCAGAAGGTTCCAGGAAGTTCCGGAAGGTTCAGAGCAGGTCCTGGAAGGTGATAAAAGAGCCAGAAAGTCCCAGAAAAGACCCAAATGAAGCCAGACAGGTCCTGGAAGATGCATAGAAAACCCCGAAAATCAGGGATAGAAAGCTCCAAAAATTCCCAGAAATTCCCGGAAGGTTCCAGAAGGTTCCAGAAGGTTCCCGAAGGTTCAGAGAAGGTCCTGGAAGGTCAGAGAAGAGCCACAGAAAGTCGCAAAAAAGCCCAGAAAATGCCAAAGAAATGCAGACAGGTCCTGGCAGATGCATAGAAAACCCCAAAAATGAGTGGAAAAAATTCCCAAAAATTCCCAGAAATTCCCGGAAGGTTCCAGAAGGTCCCGGAAGGTTCCCGAGGACGCACTTGTCCCCCCGGAAGAGGTAGGTGTGTCCGCTGGGCAGCCAGAGCAGCGCGGCGTCCAGCCGGTCGCCGGGGACGCCGCGGCCGAGCTCGGCCAGGGGCCGGGGGTAGCCGGGGGCCAGGAGCCCCTCCTCGAAGAGCCAGTGGCGGGAGCCTGGTTTGGGGTGAAAAGAGCCGGAATCGGGAAAAAATCAACGGGAAAAGGGAAAAAAAAAATATCAGTCAAAATTGGCCTGAAATTGATCTGAGATTGGGCAAAAATTCGGTCAAAATTGGGTCAAAAACGGCCCAAAATTGGGTCAAAAATGGCCCAAAATTCACCCAAAAATGGCCCAAAATTGGCCCAAAATTGACCTGAAATTGGGCAAAAATTGGGTCAAAATTGGGTCAAAAACGGCCCAAAATTGGGTAAAAAATGGCCCAAAATTCAGCCAAAATTGGGCAAAAATTCACCCAAAATTCAGCCAAAATTGGGCAAAAATTCAGCCAAAAATTGACCCAAAATTGGCCCAAAATTCAGCCAAAATTGGGTCAAAAACGGCCCGAAATTCAGCCAAAATTGGGCAAAAATTCACCAGAAATTGACCCAAAATTGACCCAAAATTGGCCCAAAATTCACCCAAAATTGGGTCAAAAACGGCCCAAAATTCACCCAAAATTGGGTCAAAAACGGCCCAAAATTCATCCAAAATTGGGCAAAAATTCAGCCAACAATTGACCCAAAATTGGCCCAAAATTGGCCCAAAATTCAGCCAAAATTGGGTCAAAAATGGCCCAAAATTCACCCAAAATTGGGTCAAAAACGGCCCAAAATTCAGCCAAAATTGGGCAAAAATTCACCCAAAAATGGCCCAAAATTGGCCCAAAATTGGCCCAAAATTCAGCCAAAATTGGGTCAAAAACAGTCCAAAATTCACCCAAAATTGGGTCAAAAACGGCCCAAAATTCAGCCAAAATTGGGTCAAAAATTCACCCAAAAATTGACCCAAAATTGACCCAAAATTGGCCCAAAATTAAGCCAAAATTGGGCAAAAATTCACCCAAAATTCACCAAAATTCACCCAAAATTAACCTGAGATTGGCCCAAAATTCAGCCAAAATTGGGCCAAAATTCACCAAAAATTGACCCAAAAGTTGACCCAAAATTGCCTCAAAATTGGCTCAAAATTCACCAAAATTAACCCAAAATTGGCCCAAAATTGGCCCAAAATTGACCCAAAATTGGCCCAAAATTCAGCCAAAATTCACCCAAAATTGACCCAAAATTGCCCAATAAATCCCAATAAAATCCAATTAAACCCCAATAAATCCCAATAAATCCCAATAAAATCCCAATAAAATTCAGATAAAAACCCAATAAATCCCAATAAAATCCCAATAAAATCCCATAAAATTCCAATAAATCCCAATAAAATCCAATTAAATCCCAATAAGCCCCAATAAAATCCAATTAAACACCAATAAAGTTCAATAAATCCCAATAAACCTCAATAAATCCCAATAAAAACCCAATAAATCCCAATAAAACCCCAATAAAAACCCAATAAATCCCAATAAAACCCCAATAAAATCCAATAAAATCCCAATAAAATCCCATAAAATCCCAATAAATCCCAATAAAACCCCAATAAATCCCAATAAATCCCAATAAAATCCCAATAAAATCCAAATAAAATGCAATTAAACCCCAATAAAATGCCAATAAAATCCAATAAAATCCCCATAAAAACCCGGATTTCCCCGGAATGTTCCGGAATTCCCGGGAATTCCCCCCCGGACCTTTGAAGAAGACGAATTTTCCGTCGCTCCTCTCGTAGGCGGCGTCGATGCTGGGGGGGAGCCCCGGCCAGAGGTGAGCGATGGGGAGGGGGGACCCCGGCATCACCCGGCCCCCCCGGACACGCCAGAACCAGCGCTCCTGGAAACCGGGAAAAAAACGGGAAAAAATGGGAAAAAATGGGATTAGAGAGGGGAATAAATGGGGAAAAAATCCAGGATTAGAGAGGGGAAAAATTGGGGAAAAATGGGGAAAAATTGGGGAAAAATTGGGGAAAAAATGGAAATAAAATGGGGAAAAAATGGGGAAAAACAGGGAAAAAATTGGGGAAAAATTTGGGGAAAATTGAAGAAAAATTGGGGAAAATTTGGGGAAAATTGGGGGGAAAATGGGGGAAAAATTGGGGAAAAAATGGGGAAAAAATTGGGGGAAAAATGGGGAAAAATTGGGGGAAAATGGGGAAAAATTGGGGAAAAATTGGGGAAAAATTGGGGGAAAATTGGGGGAAAATTGGGGAAAAAATGGGGAAAAAATTGAAATAAAATGGGGAAAAAATGGGGAAAAATGGGGAAAAAATGGAAATAAAATGAGGGAAAAATAGGGAAAAATTGGAAATAAAATGGGGGAAAAATGGGGAAAAATGGAAATAAAATGGGGAAAAAATTGGGGAAAAATTGGGGGAAAATTGGGGAAAAAATGGGGAAAAATAGGGAAAAAATTGGGGGAAAATGGGGAAAAATGGGAAAAAATTGGGGGAAAAATGGGGAAAAAATGAGGGGAAAAAATGGGGGAAAAATTGGAAATAAAATGGGGAAAAAATGAGGAAAAAATGGGGGAAAAAATGGGGGAAAAATTGGGGGAAAAATGGGGAAAAAATTGGGGAAAAATGGGAAAAAATGGGGAAAAATGGGGGAAAAATTGGAAATAAAATGGGGAAAACTTGGGGGAAAAAAGGGGGAAATGGGTAAAAAGGGAAGTGAGCGATGGGGAGGGGGGACCCCGGCATCACCCGGCCCCCCCGGACACGCCAGAACCAGCGCTCCTGGAAACCGGAAAAACGGGAAAAAATGGGAAAAAAATGGGATTAGGGAGGGGAAAAATCGGGGGGAAAATGGGGGGAAAAGGGAAAAAAAAAACGGAAAAATCGGGAAAAAAATGGGGGAAAAATGGAGAAAAATAGGGAAAAAAATGGACCAAAAATGAGGAAAAATGGCGAAAAATTAAGGAAAAAATGGGGAAAAAATGGGGGAAAAAGGGAAAAAAAAAACGGAAAAATCGGGGAAAAAATGGGGGAAAAAATGGGGAAAAATGGGGAAAAAATTGGGGAAAAATGGGGAAAAATGGGGAAAAAATGGGGAAAAAATTGGGGGAAAATGGGGAAAAAATGGGGAAAAATTTGGAATAAAATGATGCAAAAAAGGGGGAAAATGGAGGAAAATGGGGGGAAAATTGGGGAAAAATTTGGGAGAAAATTGGGGGAAAAAAGGGGGAAATGGGTAAAAAGGGAAGTGAGCGATGGGGAGGGGGGACCCCGGCATCACCCGGCCCCCCCGGACACGCCAGAACCAGCGCTCCTGGAAATGGGAAAAACGGGAAAAAACGGGAAAAAAACGGGAAAAAAATGGGATTAGAGAGGGGAAAAATCGGGGGGAAAATGGGGAAAAAATTGGGGGAAAATTGGGGGAAAATTGGGGAAAAAATGGGGAAAAAATTGGAAAAAATGGGGAAAAAATTGGGGGAAAAAATGGTGAAAAAATGGGGAAGAAAAATAGGGGAAAAATGGGGGAAAAATGGGGAAAAAATTGGGGGAAAAATGGGGAAAAATTGGGGAAAAATTGGGGAAAAAATGGGGGAAAAATGGGGAAAAATTGGGGAAAAAATGGGGAAAAAATTGGGAAAAAATTGGGGGAAAATGGGGAAAAATGGGGAAAAATGGAAATAAAATGGGGGAAGAATGGGGAAAAATAGGGGGAAAATAGGGGAAAAAATGGGGAAAAAATGGGGAAAAATTGGAAAAAAATGAGAAAAAATGAGAAAAAAATGGGGAAAAAATGAGGAAAAAATGGGAAAAAAATGAGGAAAAAATGGGATTAGAGAGGGGGAAAATGGAAAAAAATTGGGGAAAAAATTGGGGGAAAAATGGGGAAAAAATGGAAACAAAATGATGCAAAGATGGTGAGAAAAATGGAGAAAAAATTGGGGAAAAAATTGGGGAAAAAATTGGGGAAAAAATTGGAAATAAAATGATACAAAAATGGGGAAAAAATTGGGGAAATTTTGGGGAAAATTGGGGAAAGATTGGGGAAAAAATGGGGGAAAACCCCCCAAAAATTGGGAAAAAATGGTATAAAAATGGGGGGAAAATTGGGGAAAAATTGGGAAAAGATGAGTAAAAAATGGGGAAAAATTGGAAATAAAATGATGCAAAAATGGGGGAAAAATTGGAAATAAAATTGGGGAAAATGGGGAAAACTTGGGGGAAAAAAGGGGGAAAAAATGAGGGGAAAAATGGGGAAAAATGAGGAAAAAATGGGGAAAAATGGGGAAAAATTGGAAATAAAATAGGGAAAAATTGGGGAAAAAACGGGGAAAAAATTGGGGAAAAAATTGGGAAAAAATTCCGGAAAATTCTGGAAAATTAAAAAAAAAATTTCCCATTAAAACCCAGAATTCCCTCCCCAAATCCACCCCTAAAACAGGTCCTGGAAGGTCGATAAAAATTAAAAAAAAAAAAAAAAAAAAAAAAAGGAAAAAAATCAGAAAAAAATGGGAAAAAATTGGGAAAAAATTCCGGAAAATTCTGGAAAATTCCCAAAAAAATTCCCATTAATACCCAGAATTCCCTCCCCAAATCCTCCCCTAATAACGGTCCTGGAAGGTCAATAATAATTTAAAAAAATATATATAAAATATTTTTTAAAAATTGAAAAAAATTGGAAAAAAATGGGAAAAAATTGGGAAAAAATTCTGGAAAATTCTGGAAAATTCCAAAAAAAATTCCCATAAAAACCCAGAATTCCCTCCCCAAATCCACCCCTGAAACAGGTCCTGGAAGATCGATAAAAATTTTAAAAAAAAATTAAAAAAAAAAAATATTGGAAAAAAATCATTAAAAAATCGGAAAAAAATCTGGAAAATTCCAGAAAATTCCGGAAAAATTCCCGAATTTTTTTTCCTGCTCCCGGAATTCCCACCTTGAAGACGAACATCTCCCCCCGGAGCATGGCCACGGTGTCGAATTCGCCGTCGCAGATCCGGGGGCCGTAGGGGGGGCCCGGGGGGGGGAGGGGAGGGGTGCGAGGGGTGGGGGAGGGGCGGGTGGGGCCGGAGGAGGAGCCTGCGGAAAAGGAGAGAAAATTCCCAAAAAAAAAATCAGGAAAAGAGGGGAAAAAATCGGGAATTTGGGGGGATTCAGAGGGGAATTTTGGGGGAATTTTTGGGGAATTTTTGGGGATTTTTGGGGAATTTTTGGGGGAATTTTTGGGGATTTTTTTGGGAATTTTTCGGGGAATTTTTTGGGGATTTTTGGGGAATTTTTGGGGAATTTTTGGGGGATTTTTGCGAATTTTTGTGGAATTTTTTGGGAATTTTTGGGGAGTTTTGGGGGGAATTTTTGGGGAATTTTTGGGGATTTTTGGGGAATTTTTGGAGGAATTTTTGGGGGAATTTTTGGGGAATTTTTGGGGGAATTTTTGGGGGAATTTTTGGGGATTTTTGGGGAATTTTTGGGAATTTTTGGGGAATTTTTGGGGAATTTTTGGGGGAATTTTTGGGGATTTTTGGGGAATTTTTGGGGGAATTTTTGGGGATTTTTTTGGGAATTTTTCGGGGAATTTTTTGGGGATTTTTGGGGAATTTTTGGGGAATTTTTGGGGGATTTTTGCGAATTTTTGGGGAATTTTTTGGGAATTTTTGGGGAGTTTTGGGGGGAATTTTTGGGGAATTTTTGGGGATTTTTGGGGAATTTTTGGGGGAATTTTTGGGGAATTTTTGGGGAATTTTTGGGGGATTTTTGCGAATTTTTGGGGAATTTTTTGGGAATTTTTGGGGAGTTTTGGGGGGAATTTTTGGGGAATTTTTGGGGATTTTTGGGGATTTTTTGGGGGATTTTTTGGGGATTTTTTGGGGATTTTTGGGGAATTTTTTGGGGAATTTTTGGGGAATTTTTGGGGATTTTTGGGGGAATTTTTGGGGGAATTTTTGGGGAATTTTTGGGGATTTTTGGGGAATTTTTGGGGGAATTTTTGGGGAATTTTTGGGGATTTTTGGGGAATTTTTGGGGGAATTTTTGGGGATTTTTGGGGAATTTTTGGGGATTTTTTTGGGAATTTTTCGGGGAATTTTTGGGGAATTTTTGGGGATTTTTTGGGAATTTTTTGGGGAATTTTTGGGGATTTTTTGGGAATTTTTTGGGGAATTTTTGGGGATTTTTTGGGAATTTTTGGGGGAATTTTTGGGGAATTTTTGGGGATTTTTTGGGAATTTTTTGGGGAATTTTTGGGGATTTTTTGGGAATTTTTGGGGGAATTTTTGGGGATTTTTTGGGGAATTTTTGGGGATTTTTGGGGGAATTTTTGGGGGAATTTTTGGGGAGTTTTGGGAAATTTTTCAGGGAATTTTTGGGAATTTTGGGTCAATTTTTGGTGCAATTTCAGCCAATTTTGAGCCAATTTTTGACCAATTTTGGGCCAATTTTTGGTCAATTTTAAGCCAATTTTTGGTGAAATTTGAGTCAATTTTTGGCCAATTTTCACCCAATTTTCACCCAATTTCTCCTGGTAATTCCCGGCATTCTGGAATTTTCCGGAATTTTCCGGAACCTTCCGTCCCCACCGTAGAGCTGCTGGATGGGGAATTTGGACCCAATTTTGGGCCAATTTTTGACCAAATTTCACCCAATTTTGGGCCAATTTTTGTCCAATTTTCGCTCAATTTTCACCCAATTTTAGTCCAATTTTCACCCAATTTTCACCCAATTTCTCCAGGTAATTCCCCTCACTCCGGAACATTCCCGGAACATTCCGGAACATTCCGTCCCCACCGTAGAGCTGCTGGATGGGGAATTTGGACCCAATTTTGGACCAAAGTTTGGGCCAATTTTGGGTGAATTTTGGTGCAATTTGAGTCAATTTTGGGTCAATTTTTGTCCAATTTTGGGCCAATTTTGGGTCAATTTTTATCCAATTTTGGGCCAATTTTGGGTCAATTTTGGGCCAAATTTGGGTCAATTTTGGGTCAATTTTGGGTCAATTTTTATCCAATTTTAGGTCAATTTTGGGTCAATATTGGGTCAATTTTGGGTAAATTTTTATCCAATTTTAAGCCAATTTTTGTCCAATTTTTGTCCAATTTGGGCCAATTTTTGGTCAATTTTGATCCAATTTTTGTCGAAATTGAGCCAATTTTGGGTCAATTTTGGGTCAATTTTGGGCCAATTTTGGGTCAATTTTTATCCAATTTTGGGCCAATTTTGGGTCAATTTTTATCCAATTTTTGTCCAATTTGGGCCAATTTTGGGTGAATTTTGGGCCAATTTGGGTCAATTTTGGGTCAATTTTGGGCCAATTTTGGGTCAATTTTTATCCAATTTTGGGTCAATTTTGGGTCAATTTTTATCCAATTTTTGTCCAATTTGGGCCAATTTTGGGTCAATTTTGGGCCAATTTGGGTCAATTTTGGGTCAATTTTGGGCCAATTTGGGCCAATTTTGGGTCAATTTTTGTCCAATTTTTGACCAATTTTTGTCCAATTTGGGCCAATTTTTGGTCAATTTTGATCCAATTTTTGTCGAAATTGAGCCAATTTTGGGTCAATTTTGGGCCAATTTTGGGTCAATTTTTGCCCAATTTTCACCCAATTTTCACCCAATTTTCACCCAATTTCTCCAGGTAATTCCCATCACTCCGGAACATTCCGGAACATTCCGTCCCCACCGTAGAGCTGCTGGATGGGGAATTTGGAACCAATTTTGGACCAAATTTTGGGCCAATTTTGGGTCAATTTTGGACCAACTTTTGTTCCAATTTTGGGCCAATTTTGGCCCAATTTGAGCCAATTTTGGGTCAATTTTGGGCCAATTTTGGGTCAATCTTGGGTCAATTTTGGTCTATTTTTAGGAGAATTTCACCCAATTTTGAGCCAATTTTGGGTCAATTTTGGGTCAATTTTGGGCCAATTTTGGGTCAATTTTGGGTCAATTTTGGGTCAATTTTGATCCAATTTTTGATGCAATTTGAGCCAATTTTGAGCCAATTTTGGGCCAATTTTGGGTCAATTTTGGGTCAATTTTGGGTCAATTTTTAGGGGAATTTCACCCAATTTTGGGTCAATTTTGGGTCAATTTTGGGCCAATTTTGAGTCAATTTTGGGTCAATTTTGGGTCAATTTTGGGCCAATTTTGGGTCAATTTTTGCCCAATTTTCACCCAATTTTCACCCAATTTTCACCCAATTTCTCCAGGTAATTCCCATCACTCCGGAACATTCCGGAACATTCCGTCCCCACCGTAGAGCTGCTGGATGGGGAATTTGGAACCAATTTTGGACCAAATTTTGGGCCAATTTTGGGTCAATTTTGGCCCAATTTGAGCCAATTTTGGGTCAATTTTGGGCCAATTTTGGGTCAATCTTGGGTCAATTTTGGTCTATTTTTAGGAGAATTTCACCCAATTTTGAGCCAATTTTGGGTCAATTTTGGGTCAATTTTGGGTCAATTTTTAGGGGAATTTCACCCAATTTTGGGTCAATTTTGGGTCAATTTTTATCCAATTTTGGGTCAATTTTTGTCCAATTTTAAGCCAATTTTTGTCCAATTTTGGGCCAATTTTGGGTCAATTTTGGGCCAATTTTTGTCCAATTTTTGTCCAATTTTGATCCAATTTTTGATGCAATTTGAGCCAATTTTGAGCCAATTTTGGGCCAATTTTGGGTCAATTTTGGGTCAATTTTGGGTCAATTTTTAGGGGAATTTCACCCAATTTTGGGTCAATTTTGGGTCAATTTTGGGCCAATTTTGGGTCAATTTTGGGCCAATTTTGAGTCAATTTTTATCCAATTTTGGGTCAATTTTGGGTCCATTTTTGATCCAATTTTTGCTCAATTTTTGTCCAATTTTCACCCAATTTTCACCCAATTTCTCCAGGTAATTCCCCTCACTCCGGAACATTCCCGGAACATTCCGGAACATTCCGGAACCTTCCCCCTCACCGTAGAGCTGCTGGATGCCGCGCCGGTCGTCGTCGGGCAGCCGGAAGTCCTCGGTGTCCATCCATTGGTAGAAGGGCGCCATGATGGCCGAGGGGTCGCTGGAATGTTCCAGGCCCAGGGCGTGGCCCAGCTCGTGCACGGCCACCAGGAACAGGTCGTTACCTGGGAAACGGGTCCTGGAAGGTCACAGCGCGGCGGGGGAGGGCGTGGGAGCGTGTAGAAGGGTGTGGAAGGTCATGGAAGGTCATGGAAAGTCTTTGTCTTCAATGGAAGGTCATGGAAAGTCTTTGTCTTCAATGGAAGGTCATGGAAGGTCATGGAAGGTCATGGAAGGTCATGGAAAGTCTTTGTCTTCAATGGAAGGTCATGGAAGGTCATGGAAAATCTTTGAGGTCAATGGAAGGTCATGGAAGGTCATGGAAGGCCATGGAAGGTCAATGGAAGGTCATGGAAGGTCATGGAAAATCTTTGAGGTCAATGGAAGGTCATGGAAGGTCATGGAAGGCCATGGAAGGTCATGGAAGGTCATGGAAGGTCATGGAAAGTCTTTGTCTTCAATGGAAGGTCATGGAAGGTCATGGAAGGTCATGGAAGGTCATGGAAGGCCATGGAAGGTCATGGAAGGTCATGGAAGGTCATGGAAAGTCTTTGTCTTCAATGGAAGGTCATGGAAGGTCATGGAAGGCCATGGAAGGTCATGGAAGGTCATGGAAAGTCTTTGTCTTCAATGGAAGGTCATGGAAGGTCATGGAAAGTCTTTGTCTTCAATGGAAGGTCATGGAAGGTCATGGAAAATCTTTGAGGTCAATGGAAGGTCATGGAAGGTCATGGAAGGTCATGGAAGGTCGTGGAAGGTCATGGAAGGTCATGGAAAGTCTTTGAGATCAATGGAAGGTCATGGAAGGTCATGGAAGGTCATGGAAGGTCATGGAAGGTCAATGGAAGGTCATGGAAGGTCACGGAAGGTCAATGGAAGCTCTTTGAGGTCAATGGAAGGTCATGGAAGGTCATGGAATGGTGTAGGAGGCCATGGAAGGTCAATGGAAGGTCATGGAAGGTCATGGAAAGTCTTTGTCTTCAATGGAAGGTCATGGAAGGTCATGGAAGGTCATGGAAGGTCATGGAAGGTCATGGAAGGTCATGGAAGGTCATGGAAAGTCTTTGAGATCAATGGAAGGTCATGGAAGGTCATGGAAGGCCATGGAATGTCATGGAAGGTCAATGGAAGGTCATGGAAGGTCATGGAAAGTCTTTGAGATCAATGGAAGGTCATGGAAGGTCCTGGAAGGTCATGGAAGGGTGTGGAAGGGTGTAGAAGGATGTAGAAGGTCATGGAAGGTCATGGAAGGTCATGGAAGGGCGTGGAAGGTCAATGGGAGACTGTGGTAGGGTGTAGAAGGGCGTGGAAGGTCATGGAAGGTCATGGAAGGTCATGGAAAGTCTTTGAGATCAATGGAAGGTCATGGAAGGTCATGGAAGGTCATGGAAGGTCATGGAAATCCTTTGAGGTCAATGGAAGGTCATGGAAGGTCATGGAAGGTCAATGGAAACTCTTTGAGGTCAATGGAAGGTCATGGAAGGGTGTAGAAGGATGTAGAAGGTCATGGAAGGTCAATGGAAATCCTTTGAGATCAATGGAAGGTCATGGAAGGTCATAGAAGGTCAATGGAAACTCTTTGAGGTCATGGAAGGTCATGGAAAGTCTTTGACATCAATGGAAGGTCATGGAAGGTCATGGAAGGTCAATGGAAGCCCTTAGAAGTCATGGAAGGGCGTGGAAGGGTCTAGAAGGGCATGGAAGGTCATGGAAGGTCAATGGAAGCTCTTTGCGGTCATGGAAGGCCATGGAAGGTCAATGGAAGGTCATGGAAGGTCATGGAAAGTCTTTGACATCAATGGAAGGTCATGGAAGGTCAACGGAAATCCTTTGAGGTCAATGGAAGGTCCTGGAAGGTCATGGAAGGGCGTGGAAAAGCATGGAAAATCATGGAAGGTCATGGAAGGTCATGGAAGGTCATGGAAGGTCATGGAAGATCAAAGCAAACCTTTCAAGGTCCTGTCAGCTCAAACCCCAATCCCACTGACCAGAACCAGGTCCTGGCAGCTCAAAGCTCAGTTCCCAGGTCCTGTCAGCTCCAAACTCAATCTCAATGACCAGAACCAGGTCCTGGCAGCTCAGAGTTCCCCAAGGTCCTGTCAGCTCTGGGCAGGTCCTGGCAGCTCAAACCTCAATTCTCAGGTCCTGTCAGCTCCATAGCCAGGTCCTGTCAGCTCTGGGCAGGTCCTGTCAGCTCAGAGCCCCCCCAGGTCCTGGTAGCTCAAACCCCAGTTCCCAGGTCCTGGCAGCTCAAACCTCAATCCCAGGTCCTGGCAGCCTCAAATCCAGGTCCTGTCAGCTCAAACCTCAGTTCCCAGGTCCTGGCAGCTCAAACTTCAATTCTCAGGTCCTGTCAGCTCCAAACTCAATCTCAATGACCAGAACCAGGTCCTGTCAGCTCAAACCCCGCTCCCAGGTCCTGTCAGCTCAAACCCCAATCCCAATGACCAGAACCAGGTCCTGTCAGCTCAAACCTCAATCCCAGGTCCTGTCAGCTCCCCCCAGGTCCTGTCAGCTCAATCCCCGCTCCCAGGTCCTGTCAGCTCAATCCCCGCTCCCAGGTCCTGTCAGCTCAAACCTCAATTCTCAGGTCCTGTCAGCCCCATAGCCAGGTCCTGTCAGCTCAGAGCCCCCCCAGGTCCTGTCAGCTCTATCCAGGTCCTGTCAGCTCCCCCCAGGTCCTGTCAGCTCACCGCTGAGATCGTCTGCGCGGTGCGTCCACGGCTCGGCCCCGTCGAAGTGCGTGTCCCCCCCGATGTGTGGCCCGGGGAAGAAGGTCCTGGCAGCTCAAACCCCAATTCCCACAAAACCCCAGGTCCTGGCAGCTCAAACCTCAATCCCAGGTCCTGTCAGCTCAAACCTCAGTTCCCAGGTTCTGGCAGCTCAAACCTCAATTCTCAGGTCCTGTCAGCTCTATCCAGGTCCTGTCAGCTCAAACCTCAATCCCAATGATCAGAACCAGGTCCTGGCAGCTCAAACCTCAGTTCCCAGGTCCTGGCAGCTCAAACCTCAATTCTCAGGTCCTGTCAGCTCTATCCAGGTCCTGTCAGCTCTGGGCAGGTCCTGTCAGCTCAGAGCCCCCCCAGGTCCTGGTAGCTCAAACCCCAGTTCCCAGGTCCTGGCAGCTCAAACCTCAATCCCAGGTCCTGGCAGCTCAAACCTCAATCCCAGGTCCTGGCAGCCTCAAATCCAGGTCCTGTCAGCTCAAACCTCAGTTCCCAGGTCCTGGCAGCTCAAACCTCAATCCCAGGTCCTGGCAGCTCAAACCCCAATCCCAATGATCAGAACCAGGTCCTGTCAGCTCAAACCTCAATCCCAGGTCCTGGCAGCTCAAACCCCAATCCCAATGATCAGAACCAGGTCCTGGCAGCTCAAACCTCAATCCCAGGTCCTGGCAGCTCTATCCAGGTCCTGTCAGCTCCCCCCAGGTCCTGTCAGCTCAATCCCCGCTCCCAGGTTCTGGCAGCTCAAACCTCAATCCCAATGATCAGAACCAGGTCCTGGCAGCTCAAACCTCAGTTCCCAGGTCCTGGCAGCTCAAACCTCAATTCTCAGGTCCTGTCAGCTCTATCCAGGTCCTGTCAGCTCTTGGCAGGTCCTGGCAGCTCACCGCTGAGGTCGTCCGCGCGGTGCGTCCACGGCTCGGCCCCGTCGAAGTGCGTGTCCCCCCCGATGTGTGGCCCGGGGAAGAAGGTCCTGGCAGCTCAAACCCCAATTCCCAATCCCCAATTCCCATATCCAGGTCCTGGCAGCTCCAAACTCAATCCCAATCCCCAAACCCCGCTCCCAGGTCCTGTCAGCTCAAACCCCAATTCCCAATCCCCAATCCCCGCTCCCAGGTCCTGTCAGCTCTATCCAGGTCCTGTCAGCTCCCCCCAGGTCCTGTCAGCTCTTGGCAGGTCCTGTCAGCTCACCGCTGAGGTCGTCCGCGCGGTGCGTCCACGGCTCGGCCCCATCGAAGTGCGTGTCGCCCCCGATGTGTGGCCCGGGGAAGAAGGCGTGGGCCAGGAAGCCCCCGGGGCCGTCGAAGGGCGCGGAGTCGCCGTGGAAACCCTCGGCGAACAGGACCATGATGTCGGCGCCCGGCGCGGCCCCGGCGCGGATCTGCCCGTACGGAACCTCCCGGAAGCGCAGGGCGGGGGCGGCCGACGCCCACACCTGGAAGGCGCGGCGGATGGCGGCGCAGGTGGCGGCCTCGCCCACCTTGGGGGTGTAGTTCTGGATGCTGGGGGGGGGAGGGGACAGGTGTGTCCAGGTGTGTCCAGGTGTGTCCAGGTGTGTCCCCAAACCCCTCCAGGTGTCCCCAGGTGTCCCCAGGTGTGCCTCAGGTGTCCCCAGGTGTGTCCAGGTGTGTCCCCAAACCCCTCCAGGTGTGTCCAGGTGTGTCCAGGTGTGTCCAGGTGTCCCCAGGTGTGTCCAGGTGTGTCCCCAAACCCCTCCAGGTGTGTCCAGGTGTGTCCAGGTGTGTCTCAATAACCCCCAGGTGTCCCTCAGGTGTCCCCAGGTGTGTCCAGGTGTGTCCCCAAACCCTCCCAGGTGTCCCCAGGTGTGTCCAGGTGTGTCCAGGTGTCCCCAGGTGTCCCCAGGTGTCCCCAGGTGTCCCCAGGTGAGGTTTTGGTGTCCCCAGGTGTCCCTCACCTGTCCCCAGGTGTCCCCAGGTGTGTCACCTGTCCCCCCCTCACCTGTAGGTGATCTCAGGCTGCTCCCAGGTGTCCCCAGGTGTCCCCAGGTGTATCTCAGGTGTCCCCAGGTGTCCCCAGGTGTCCCCAGGTGTGTCCAGGTGTCCCCAGGTGTCCCCAGGTGTCCCCAGGTGTATCTCAGGTGTCCCCAGGTGTCCCCAGGTGTCCCCAGGTGTCCCCAGGTGTCCCCAGGTGTATCTCAGGTGTCCCCAGGTGTCCCCAGGTGTCCCCAGGTGTCCCCAGGTGTATCTCAGGTGTATCTCAGGTGTCCCCAGCTGTCCCCAGGTGAGGTTTTTGGTGTCCCCAGGTGCCCCCAGGTGTGTCCCCAGGTGTCCCCAGGTGTGGTTTTGGTGTCCCCAGGTGTCCCCAGGTGTGTCCCCTGTCCCCTCACCTGTCCCCAGGTGTGTCACCTGTCCCCCCCTCACCTGTAGGTGATCTCGGGCTGCTCCCAGGTGTCCCCAGGTGTCCCCAGGTGTATCTCAGGTGTCCCCAGGTGTCCCCAGGTGTCCCCAGGTGTGTCCAGGTGTCCCCAGGTGTCCCCAGGTGTCCCCAGGTGTCCCCAGGTGTATCTCAGGTGTCCCCAGGTGTCCCCAGGTGTCCCCAGGTGTCCCCAGGTGTCCCCAGGTGTATCTCAGGTGTCCCCAGGTGTCCCCAGGTGTCCCCAGGTGTCCCCAGGTGTCCCCAGGTGTATCTCAGGTGTATCTCAGGTGTCCCCAGCTGTCCCCAGGTGAGATTTTTGGTGTCCCCAGGTGTCCCCAGGTGTGTCCCCAGGTGTCCCCAGGTGTGGTTTTGGTGTCCCCAGGTGTCCCCAGGTGTGTCCCCAGGTGTCCCCAGGTGTGGTTTTGGTGTCCCCAGGTGTATCTCAGATGTGTCCCCTGTCCCCTCACCTGTCCCCAGGTGTGTCACCTGTCCCCCCCTCACCTGTAGGTGATCTCGGGCTGCTCCCAGCGCAGTCCTTGCAGGGCGAAGCGGCGCCGCCGCACCTGAGCCTTCACCTGCGCCCCGAACTTATCGGGGACCCCGCACCTGGGCCTCTGCATGGCCCTGTGGGACCAGTACGGACCAGTATAAACCAGTATGGACCAGTATAAACCAGTATGGACCAGTATGGACCAGTATAAACCAGTATAAACCAGTATAAACCAGTATGGACCAGTATGGACCAGTATAAACCAGTATGGACCAGTCTGGACCAGTATAAACCAGTATAAACCAGTATGGACCAGTATGGACCAGTACGGACCCCAAAATGCACATTTTTGGACCCAAATGACCCCAAAATGGCCCCAAATGACCCCAAAATGGACCCAAACCCAACCCTGACCCCAAAAATTCCCCAAGCGACCCCAAAACGACCCCAAAAAGTCCCGGAACGACCCCAAAATGACCCCAAACCCAACAAAGATCCCAAAAAGGACCCAAATGAGCCCAAATGGACCCAAAATGGACCAAAATGACCCAAAATGGACCCAAAATGGTCCCAAACCCAACCCTGACCCAAAAAGATCTGAAACGACCCCGAAACGACCCGAAAATGGCCCCAAATGGACCCAAAATGGACCCAAACGACCCCAAACCCAACAAAGACCCCAAAACGGATCCCAATTGACCCAAATGACCCCAAAATGGACCCAAAATGATCCCAAACCCAACAAAGACCCCAAAACAACCCCAAATGACCCCAAAATGGCCCCAAACGACCCCAAAATGGGCACAAATTGACCTAAAATGGCCCCAAACGACCCCAAACCCAACAAAGACCCCAAAAAAAGACCCAAATGACCCCAAAATGGACCCAAAAAGTCCCCGAATGACCCCAAAATGGATCCAAATCGCCCCAAACCCAACAAAGACCCCAAAAAGACCCCAAACGACCCCAAAATGGACCCAAATGGACCCAAAATGGACCCAAATGACCCCAAAATGGACCCAAATGGACCCAAAATGACCCCAAACCCAACCCTGACCTCAAAATGGCCCCAAATGACCCCAAAATGGACCCAAACTGGACCAAAATGACCCAAAATGGACCCAAAATGGACCCAAACCCAACAAAGACCCCAAAAATTCCCCAAACGACCCCAAAAAGGCCCCAAATGACCCCAAAATGGACCAAAATGACCCAAAATGGACCCAAAATGACCCCAAACCCAACCCTGACCCCAAAATGGCCCCAAATGACCCCAAAAAGGCCCCAAATGACCCCAAAATGGACCAAAATGACCCAAAATGGACCCAAAATGACCCCAAACCCAACAAAGACTCCAAAATGGCCCCAAATGACCCCAAAAAGGCCCCAAATGACCCCAAAATGGACCAAAATGACCCAAAATGGACCCAAAATGACCCCAAAAAGGCCCCAAATGACCCCAAAAAGGCCCCAAATGACCCCAAAATGGACCAAAATGACCCAAAATGGACCCAAAATGACCCCAAACCCAACCCTGACCCCAAAATGGCCCCAAATGACCCCAAATGACCCCAAAAAGGCCCCAAATGACCCCAAAATGGACCAAAATGACCCAAAATGGACCCAAAATGACCCCCAAAAGGCCCCAAATGACCCCAAAATGGACCAAAATGACCCAAAATGGACCCAAAATGACCCCAAACCCAACAAAGACCCCAAAAATGCCGGAAACGACCCCAAAAATGCTGGAAACGAGCCCAAAATGGCCGATCCTGACCTGAGGGTGTCGGGGTCGGCGGTGCCGGTGACGCGCAGGCCGTAGAATCGCTGCATGGCCGCCAACGCCGCCGCCAGCGACGCCGGCGCCGGACGAGCCCCCGCGCGCAGGTCACCGGGGGGGAGGTACCCGTAC
This sequence comes from Poecile atricapillus, assembly GCF_030490865.1. NCBI lineage: Eukaryota > Metazoa > Chordata > Aves > Passeriformes > Paridae > Poecile > Poecile atricapillus. The sequence goes on from NC_081267.1 coordinate 617,411, forward strand.
TGCTGCAGCCACGCCTGCAACGGAAAGTTCCGGAATTTTGGGGGAGTTTTGGGGAATTTTGGGATTTTTTGGGATTTTTTTTGGGATTTTTTTGGGATTTTTTGGGATTTTTTTGTGAATTTTTTGGGATTTTTTTGTGAATTTTTTGGGATTTTTTTGGATTTTTTGGGGATTTTTTGTGAATTTTTTGGGGATTTTTCCGGGGCTTTTTTGGGAATTTTTTGGGATTTTTTGGGGTTTTTTGCAATATTTTGGGGGTTCTTTTGGGAATTTTTTAGTGAATTTTTTTGTGAATTTCTGGGGGATTTTTTTGAGAATTTGTTGGGATTTTTGGGGATTTTTTTCAGAATTTTTTTGGATTTTTTGGGGGTTCTTTTGGGAATTTTTGGGGATTTTTTTGTGAATTTTTTGGGGATTTTTTGTGAATTTTTTGAGATTTTTTGGGGATTTTTTTGGGATTTTTTTTTATTTTTTGGGGATTTTTTGGGTGGTTTTTGGGTGTTTTTTGGGTGTTTTTTGGGTGATTTTTGGGTGTTTTTTGTCCCCTGTCCCCGCGCGCAGGTCACCGGGGGGGAGGTACCCGAACTGCTGCAGCCACGCCTGAAACGGAAAGTTCCGGAATTTTTCGGGGGATTTGAGGGATTTTGGGGATTTTTTGGGATTTTTTTGGGATTTTTTGGGATTTTTTTGGGACTTTTTGGGGATTTTTTGGGGTTTTTTTTTGATTTTTTACGAATTTTTTGGGGATATTTTGGGGATTTTTTGGGATTTTTTTGGGATTTTTTGGGATTTTTTTGTGAATTTTTTTGGATTTTTTAGTGAATTTTTGGGGATATTTTTGTGAATTTTTTGGGGTTTTTTTTGTGAATTTTTGGGATTTTTTGGGATTTTTTGGGGATTTTTTTGGGATTTTTTGGGGATTTTTTGGGAATTTTTTGTGGTTTTTTGGGGGAATTTTTTCCGGATTTTTGGGGATTTGTTTTGGGTTTTTTTGAGATTTTTTTGGGATTTTTTTGGGATTTTTTTTGGATTTTTTGGGGATTTTTTGGGTGATTTTTGGGTGTTTTTTGGGTGTTTTTTGTCCCCTGTCCCCACCCGCAGGTCCCCGGGGGGGAGGTACCCGAACTGCTGCAGCCACGCCTGAAACGGAAAGTTCCGGAATTTTGGGGGAGTTTTGGGGAATTTTGGGATTTTTTGGGATTTTTTTTGGGATTTTTTTGGGATTTTTTGGGATTTTTTGGTGAATTTTTTGGGATTTTTTTGTGAATTTTTGGGGATTTTTTTGGATTTTTTGGGGATTTTTTGTGAATTTTTTGGGGATTTTTCTGGGGCTTTTTTGGGAATTTTTTGGGATTTTTTGGGGTTTTTTGCAATATTTTGGGGATTTTTTTGGGAATTTTTTAGTGATTTTTTTTGTGAATTTCTGGGGGATTTTTTTGAGAATTTTTTGGGATTTTTTTCAGAATTTTTTTGGATTTTTTGGGGGTTCTTTTGGGAATTTTTGGGGATTTTTTTGTGAATTTTTTGGGGATTTTTTGTGAATTTTTTGAGATTTTTTGGGGATTTTTTGGGGATTTTTTTTTATTTTTTGGGGATTTTTTGGGTGTTTTTTGGGTGTTTTTTGGGTGTTTTTTGTCCCCTGTCCCCACCCGCAGGTCACCGGGGGGGAGGTACCCGAACTGCTGCAGCCACGCCTGCAACGGAAAGTTCCGGAATTATGGGGGGATTTGGGGGATTTTGGGGGTTTTTTGGGATTTTTTTGAGATTTTTTGGAATTTTTTGGGGATTTTTTGGGGATTTTTTTGGATTTTTTTTGGATTTTTTGGGATTTTTTTGTGAATTTTTTGGGGATTTTTTGGGGATTTTTTTGTGAATTTTTTGGGGATTTTTTGGGATTTTTGGGGAATTTTTGGGAATTTTTTTGTGAATTTTTTGGGGTTTTTTTGTGAATTTTTTGGGATTTTTGGGGATTTTTTGTGAATTTTTTGGGGATTTTTTGGGGGATTTTTTCGGATTTTTTTAGGAACTTTTAGGGGTTTTTTGGGGAATTTTTTGGTGTTTTTTGGGGAATTTTTTGGGTATTTTTTGGGTGTTTTTTGGGTGTTTTTTGGGTGTTTTTTGAGTGATTTTTGGGTGATTTTTGGGTGATTTTTGAGTGATTTTTGGGTGATTTTTGGTGGTTTTTGGGTGTTTTTTGGGTGATTTTTGGGTGTTTTTTGGGTGTTTTTGGGTGATTTTTGGGTATTTTTTGGGTGTTTTTTGGGTGTTTTTTGGGTGTTTTTTGGGTGTTTTTTGGGTGTTTTTTGGGTATTTTTTGGGTGTTTTTTGGGTATTTTTTGGGTGTTTTTGGGTGTTTTTTGGGTATTTTTTGGGTGTTTTTTGGGTATTTTTTGGGTGTCTTTTGGGTGATTTTTGGGTATTTTTTGGGTGTTTTTTGGGTGATTTTTGGGTATTTTTTGGGTGTTTTTTGGGTGGTTTTTGGGTGTTTTTTGGGTGATTTTTGGGTATTTTTTGGGTGTTTTTTGGGTGTTTTTTGGGTATTTTTTGGGTGTTTTTTGGGTGTTTTTTGGGTGTTTTTTGGGTGATTTTTGGCTATTTTTTGGGTATTTTTTGGGTATTTTTGGGGTGTTTTTTGAGTATTTTTTGGGTGTTTTTTGGGAGTTTTTTGGGTGATTTTTGGGTGTTTTTTGGGTGTTTTTTGGGTGTTTTTCTGGGATTTTTTGGCCACTTTTTTGGCCATTTTTTGGGGATTTTTGGGAAATATTTTCAAATTTTTTTGGCTACTTTGGGATTTTTTTTTTTCTTCTTTTTTAATTTTTTTTAAATTTATTTGGGAATTATTTTTATTTTTTGGTGTTTTTTTTGGATGAAATTTGGGGAATTTTGTGTAAATTTTGGGGTTTTTTGGGTGAATTTTGGCTGATTTTTGGGTGAATTTTGGGAAATTTTTTGTGTGAATTTTGGGATTTTTTTGGGTGAATTTTGGGATTTTTTTGGGGGGAATTTTGGGGTTTTTTTGGGTGAATTTTGGGAATTTTTTTGGGTGAATTTTGGGAATTTTTTTGGGTGAATTTTGGGTATTTTTTGGGGTTTTTTGGGGTATTTTTTTGGGTGTTTTTTGGGGTTTTTTTGGGTAAATTTTGGGTTTTTTTGGGTTAATTTTGGTTGAATTTTGGGGTTTTTTGGGGTGAATTTTGGGGTTTTTTTCGGTTAATTTTGGGGTTTTTTTGGGTGAATTTTGGGTGTTTTTTGGGGTTTTTTTGGGTGAATTTCGGGGTTTTTTGGGGCAAATTTTGGGCAAATTTTGGGCTCGGCCGCCCCTCCCCCACCCTCCCTTTTCCCCGATATTTTATTTTGAATTTTTCCGGTAAAAAATTTGGGTTAAAAACCGGCAATTTCGGTTAAAAATGAAAAAAAAAAGAGAGGGGGGTGGGGGAGGGGAAGGAACGGCCACGTCTCGCCCCTCCCCCACCCCGAGGGGTTTTTTTGGGAATTCTTTATTTTTTGGGAATTTTTTTTTGGGGAAAAAAAGCGGAAATTCCCGAAAAGTTAAAAAAAAAACCCAAAAATGGGGAAAAAAAGCGGAAAAAATGGAAAAAAAAAAAGGGGGTGGGGGAGGGGCGGGAGGGAGACGTGGCGGGAGGGGGGGGAGGGGAAATCCCGAAAAATTCTTTGGGATCGGGATTTGGAGCCGAAATTTGGGGATTTCAGCCCAAAATTCGGGGATTTTGGGGGGTCCCGGGTGGAAATTTGGGGATTTTGAGTCGAAATTTGGGGGTTTGGACCCAAAATTCGGGGATTTCAGCCCAAAATTTGGGGATTTTGGGGGGACCCGAGTGGAAATTTGGGGATTTTGAGTCGAAATTTGGGGTTTTGAGCCAAAATTTGGGGATTTCTGATCAATTTTGGGGGTCCCGAGTGGAAATTCGGGGGTTTGGAGCCAAATTTTGGGGATTTTGAGTCAAAATTTGGGGATTTTGGGGGGTCCCGAGTGAGAATTTGGGGATTTGGAGTCGAAATTTGGGGGTTTGAGACCAAATTTGGGGATTTCAGCCCAAAATTTGGGGATTTTGGGGTGTCCCGAGTGGAAATTTGGGGTTTTGAGTCGAAATTTGGGGATTTTGAGTCAAAATTCGGGGATTTCAGCCCAAAATTTTGGGGTTTGGACCCAAAATCTGAAGATTTCAGCCCAAATTTGGGGGTCCCGGGTGGAAATTTGGGGATTTGGAGCCAAAATTTGGGGATTTGAGACCAAATTTGGGGGATTTGGTCCCAATTTCGGGAATTTCTGATCAATTTTGAGGATTTTGAGCTGAAATTTGGGGGTTTTGGGGGGTGCCGAGTGAGAATTTGGGGTTTTGAGTCGAAATTTGGGGATTTTGAGTCGAAATTTGGGGATTTGGAGCCAAAATTCGGGGATTTCAGCCCAAAATTTTGGGGTTTGGACCCAAAATCTGAAGATTTCAGCCCAAATTTGGGGGTCCCGGGTGGAAATTTGGGGATTTGGAGCCAAAATTTGGGGATTTGAGACCAAATTTGGGGGATTTGGTCCCAATTTCGGGAATTTCTGATCAATTTTGGGGATTTTGAGCTGAAATTTGGGGATTTTGGGGGGTCCCGAGTGAGAATTTGGGGGTTTTGAGTCGAAATTTGGGGATTTCAGCCCAAAATTTGGGGATTTTGGGGTGTCCCGAGTGGAAATTTGGGGTTTTGAGTCGAAATTTGGGGATTTTGAGTCAAAATTCGGGGATTTCAGCCCAAAATTTTGGGGTTTGGACCCAAAATCTGAAGATTTCAGCCCAAATTTGGGGGTCCCGGGTGGAAATTTGGGGATTTGGAGCCAAAATTTGGGGATTTGAGACCAAATTTGGGGGATTTGGTCCCAATTTCGGGAATTTCTGATCAATTTTGGGGATTTTGAGCTGAAATTTGGGGATTTTGGGGGGTCCCGAGTGAGAATTTGGGGTTTTGAGTCGAAATTTGGGGGTTTGGAGCCAAAATTTGGGGATTTCAGCCCAAAATTTGGGGATTTGGAGTCGAAATTTGGGGGTTTGGAGCCAAAATTTGGGGATTTTGGGGTGTCCCGAGTGGAAATTTGGGGATTTGGAGTCGAAATTTGGGGATTTGGGGCCAAAATTTGGGGATTTCAACCGAAAATTTGGGGGTTTTGATCCAAAATTTGGGGATTTTGAGTGAAAATTTGGGCATTTTGGGGGGTCCGAGGGAAAATTTGGGGGTTTTGAGTCGAAATTTGGGGATTTTGAGCCAAAATTTGGGGATTTGGACCCAAAATTTGGGATTTGGACCCGAAATTTGGGGATTTTGGAGGGTCCCGAGTGAAAATTCGGGGATTTGGAGCCAAAATTTGGGGATTTCAGCCCAAAATTTGGGGATTTTGGGGGGTCCCGAGGGAAATTTCGGGATTTTGAGTCGAAATTTGGGGGTTTTGGGATAAAAACCTGGGATAAAACCTCCGAAATTTGGGGATTTTGGGGTTAAAAAACCCAAAATTTGGGTATTTTTGGGTTAAAACCGCCAGAATTTTGGGGATTTTTGGGATAAAAGAACCCAAATTTCTGCTTTTTTTGGGTTAAAACCCCTGAAATTCGATTTTTTTTAGGGTTAAAACCGCCGAAATTCTGCTTTTTTTGGGGGATAAACGGCTGGAATTTGGGGTTTTTTTGGGTTAAAACCGCCGAAATTTGGAGTTTTTTGGGTCAAAAGCCCGAAATCTGGGTTATTTTTGGGATAAAACCGCTGGAATTTGGGGATTTTTTTGGTTTAAAAACCCCGAAATTTGGGGTTTTTTTAGGGTTAAAACCGCTGGAATTTGGGGATTTTTTGGGTTAAAACCCCCGAAATTTGGGGTTTTTTTAGCGTTAAATCCCCCGAAAATTCGGCATTTTTGAGGTTAAACCCCCCGAATTTTCGCTTTTTTTTGGGTTAAAACCCCCAAAATTCGAGTTTTTTTGGTCAAAACCCCTAAATCTGGTTTTTTTTTTGGTTAAAACCCCCGAAATTTGGTTTTTTTTGGGTTAAAACCCCCGAAATTTGGGGTTTTTTTAGCATTAAACCCCCGGAAAATTCGGCATTTTTGGGGTTAAACCCCTGTAAAACTCGCATTTTTTGGGTTAAAACCCCCAAATTTTCACTTTTTCTGGGGTTTTCGACCCCGCCGAATTTTTTGGGAGGGGTCCCAGAACGGGGGGAGGGGTCGGGGGGGGTCTCACCTCGGGCGAGAATCGAGGCTGGGGGGCGCAGGGTGGGGCCAGGACCCCCCAAAAAATCAACAGCGCCGGGAGCATCTCCGGGATCCTTCGGGCTGGGAAAAAAAAATAACAATTCCCAAAAAAAAAAATAATCCGGGAAGAGGCGGGGGAAGGGGAGGGGTTTGAGGGGGAGTGGAAAAGATGAAAAAAAACCGGGAATTTTGGGGTTTTTTTGGGGTTTTTTTGGGGTTTTTTGAGGGAGGAGGCGCTGAGGGGAGGCCGCGGGTGTTGGCGCCCCCTGGCGGGCGGGAGGACCCCGGAAAAAAGGCGGGAAATCCTTTTTAATGATCTTCATTTATTTATTATCATTTATTTCTTTTTTTAATTTTTTTGGGCGGTTTTGGGGATTTTTTGGGATGGTTTGGGAGGGTGGGGGGGTGGGGGGAGGGGCAGGATGTGGTCAGCCCCTCCCCCATCCCCCTCGGATCAGCTGACTCAGCGGAGTCACCCGCCGGTGACGTCATCCCCCCCCCAAAAAAAACGGGAAAAAAGCCAAATTTTCGGGAATTTTTAGGGGGTTATCCCGCCAAAATTTTTGGGAATTATTTTTTTCCCGCTATTTTGGCCGGGAGGGGGAGGGAAAAATTATGTTTTTTTTGGAGAAATGGCGGGAAAAAAAAAAACTTTCGGGATTCCCCAGGAAGGAAATGGTTGGGGGAGGGGGGAGGGGCCCTCCCGGGGTATTTTTGGGAATTCGTTTGTGGCGCTAATTAAAGACCGGGAGGGGGTGTGGCCTCGCTAATTAAACCCAGAAAGTGGGCGGGGCTTAAAGGGGCGGGGCCACGTTGCCCTTTTAAGGCGCCGTTGCCGTTTTAAGAGGTCGTTGCCCTTTTAAGAAGCCGTTGCCGTTTTAAGAAGCCGTTGCCCCTTTAAGGAACCGTTGCCCCTTTAAGAAGCCGTTGCCCTTTTAAGAAGCGCCGTTGCCGCTTTAAGGCCGCTCCCGATGGTCCCCACCCGCGGCTCGAAGGCTCCGCCCCTTCCCAGTTCATCCCAGTCCATCCCAGTTCATCCCAGTTCATCCCAGTCCATCCCAGTTCATCCCAGTGAGGCCAAAACGCCCTCCCAGTCCCGTCCCAGTCCCCGCTTCTCCGTACTGGTTTGTACTGGGAGCCTTTGGGGGTCGGGACGCGGCGCTGGGAGGGGACTGGGAGGGGCCTGGGCCATACTGGGACTTACTGGGAGGGGACTGGGAGGAACTGGGAGTTACTGGGAGGAACTGGGCCGACTTTGTCCCGCCCACTCGCTTCCCATTGGTCGCCTCCTCTTTATCCCGCCCTTCCATTGGTTACTTGCGCTGTCACTCACTGCGTTATCCCCGCCTATCCGCGCTATGATTGGCAGCCGCGTTTTCCCGCCCCGCGCTCTCATTGGTCCGTGGTTTTCCCGCCGCGCGCTGTCATTGGCTGGCGCGGCAGGGGGGCGTGGCCGGGCGCGGCGCGGCGGGAACGCCGTGAGGGGGAAAGCGGCTGCCGGGGGGGGGCGCGGGTGAATTTTGGGGGAAAAAATGGGAAAAACGGGGCCGGAAATGCTGGGAAAGCGCCGGGAAAGGCTCCCGAGGGCTCCTGGCAGATTTCTGGGCGCTTTCCGCCGGGTTTTTTGGGGGGAAATCCGCGGGTTTAAGTGGGCTCGGCGGGGAGGTTCTGAGGGAGGGCCGGGAGGTGGGGGGGGCTCCGCGGTCCCTGAGGGGTTTTTAGGGGTTCTGAGGGGTTTTAGGGGGTCCTTGAGGGGGATTTGGGGAAATCTGGGGGGATTTGGGGGATCCCTGAGGGGTTTTGGGGGTTCTGAGGGGTTTTGGGGGGTCTTGAGGGGGTTTGGGGGGATTCTTGAGGGGAATTTGGGGGGTCCTGAGGGGGATTTTGGGGGATCCCTGTGGGGTTTTGGGGTTTCTGAGGTGTTTTTGAGGGGTTTTAGGGGGATCCTTGAGGAGGATTTGGGGGATCCTGAGGGGAATTTGGGGTGTTGGTGGGGAAATTTGGGGGATCCTGAGGGACTTAAGGGGTCCTGAGGGGGTTTTTGGGTTCCTGAGGGGGTTTTGGGGGTTCCTGAGGGGGTTTTGGGGGGTCCCTGAGGGGGTTTTGGGATTCCCTGATTTAATTTTGACCTTCCTTGATTTAATTTTGGGGTTCCCCGGTGGAATTTTGGGGTTCCCCGATTTAATTTCGGGGTTCCCCCATTTAATTTTGACCTCCCCCCCCCAGGTGCCCTTTTATTTTTTGGGGTGTCCCCAAAAACTTCCCCCGATGGCTCTGGGGCTTCCCCCGAACCTCCCGCTGCCTCCAGGTGAGGGAAAAAAAAAAAACCCCAAAAAATTAAAACAAACCCCAAAAAATCCACAAAAAAATTAAAAAAAAATATTCAAACCCCTAAATTTTAATTAATTAATTTTGTTTTTAATTGAAGCAGACGAAGAAGCCCCGGGACCCCCAAATTCCGCCACCCCCCAGGAGCTGGGAGCCAACCCGGGGCTGGCGCGGCTGCTCCGGAATCTGGGGGGGCTCCTGGGGGAGGATGGGCTGAGCCCCCCCCTGCAGAAGGAGCTGAGCCAGGTGAGGGGGAAAAATTCCCAAAAATCTGGGAATTTTGGGGATTTTGGGACGAGCCCGAGGTGAGGAATTCTGCAAAAATTCCGATTTTTTTAAATTATTTTTAATTTTTTTTTTCCTGATTTTTAACCCCGAATTTTCAGGTTTTTTTTTTCCCACAATAATGAGTTAAGAATTGGCGGGAATGCGTTTTTTTTTGGGAGTTTTAGCCCCAAATTATTCCAAAATTCCATTTAATGTTCCAAATTCCCTGGATTTTACCCTCAAAATTCCCAATTTTCCTGAATTTTACCCTCAAAATTCCCAATTTTCCTGGATTTTACCCTCAAAATTCCCAATTTTCCTGGATTTTACCCTCAAAATTCCCAATTTTCCTGGATTTTACCCTCAAAATTCCCAATTTTCCTGAATTTTACCCTCAAAATTCCCAATTTTCCTGGATTCTACCCTCAAAATTCCCAATTTTCCTGGATTTTACCCTCAAAATTCCCAATTTTCCTGGGTTTTACCCTCAAAATTCCCAATTTTCCTGAATTTTACCCTCAAAATTCCCAATTTTCCTGGATTTTACCCTCAAAATTCCCAATTTTCCTGGATTTTACCCTCAAAATTCCCAATTTTCCTGGATTTTACCCTCAAAATTCCCAATTTTCCTGAATTTTACCCTCAAAATTCCCAATTTTCCTGGATTCTACCCTCAAAATTCCCAATTTTCCTGGATTTTACCCTCAAAATTCCCAATTTTCCTGGGTTTTACCCTCAAAATTCCCAATTTTCCTGAATTTTACCCTCAAAATTCCCAATTTTCCTGGATTTTACCCTCAAAATTCCCAATTTTCCTGGATTTCAGCCCCAAATTCCCCATTTTTTCCCCAAATTCTTCCAAAATTGGCCACAAATTTCACTTTTTTTTTTTTCCCCCAAATTTCAGCACAAAATTCCTTTAAATTTCCAAGATTTTGGGGGTTTTGGGGTGATTTTTGGGGTTTTTGAGTTCCCTGGGTTGGATTTTTGGGGTTTTTTGGGTCCCCAAGGTGATTTTTGGGGTGAATTTGGGGTTTTTTGGGTCCCCGAGGTGATTTTTGGGGTAATTTTTGGGGTTTTTGAGTTCCCTGGGTTGGATTTTTGGGGTTTTTTGGGTCCCCGAGGTGATTTTTGGGGTGAATTTGGGGGTTTTTGGGTCCCTGGGTTGGATTTTTGGGGTTTTTTGGTTCCCCGAGGTGATTTTTGGGGTGAATTTGGGGGTTTTTGGGTCCCTGGGTTGGATTTTTGGGGTTTTTTGGTTCCCCGAGGTGATTTTTGGGGTGAATTTGGGGGTTTTTGAGGTCCCTGGGTTGGATTTTTTGGGATTTTTGGGTTCCCCGAGGTGATTTTTGGGGTGAATTTGGGGGTTTTTGGGTCCCTGGGTTGGATTTTTTGGGTTTTTGGGTTGGATTTTGGGGTTTTTTGGTTCCCCGAGGTGATTTTTGGGGTGAATTTTGGGTTTTTTGGGTCCCTCCAGGCCGAGGTGTCCCTGTGCCGGGCCCGGACGCTGTGGCTGCACCTGGAGCTGCTCTGGAGGATTCTGGGGGAGCTGATCCGGGACCCCCGAAATTTGGAGCCTTCTGTGAGTCCCCAAATCCTGCCCAGAATTCCCAAATAATTCCCTCTGAACCACCCCCAAATTCCCCCAAAAATTCCCAAAATTTCCCTCCCAAAACTGCCCCCAAAAATTCCCAAAAATTCCCTCAAAATTCTCCCAAAATTCCCTCAAAAATTCCCCCAAAAATTCCCCAAAAATTTCCCAAAAATTCCCTCAAAAATTCCCAAAAAATCCCCACAAAATTCACTCAAAATTGCCCCAAAATTCCAAAAAAATGCCACAAAAATTCCCTTAAAATTCTCCCTAAAATCCTCCAAAATTCCTCCTAAAATTCCCCCCAAAAATTCCCTGGAAATCCTCTTAAAATTCCCCCAAAATTCCTCCTAAATTCCCTCAAAATCCCCCTAAAATTCCAATAAAAAAATTCCCCAAAATCCCTCAAAAATTCCCCCTAAAATCCTTCAAAATTCCCTCGAAAATTCCCCCAAAATTCCAAAAAAATTCCCTAAAAATTTTCTCAAATTCCCCTCCTGAAATCCTCCAAAAATTCCGAAAAATTCCTCCTAAAATTCCCTCAAAATTCCCCAAAATCCTCTCAAAATTCCCACGAAATTTCCCCAAAAATTTCCCCAAAATTCCCCTCAAAATTCCCAAAAATCCACCCACAATTCTCGAAAAATATTCCCAAAAGTTCTCCCAAATTTCCCTCAAAATTCCCTCAAAATTTTCCCAAAAATTCCAAAAAAATCCCCACAAAATTCCCTCAAAAATTCCTAAAAGTTCCACAAGAATTCCCTTGAAATTCCCTCCCAAAATCCCCCCAAAATTCCCTATGAAATTCCCCAAAATCCCTTCCAAATTCCCCAAAATCCTCTCAAAATTCTCTCGAAAATTCCCAAAAAATCCCCCAAATTTCCCTCAAAATTCCTCCAAAATTCCCTCAAAATTCCCTCAAGAATTCCCAAAAAACTCCCACAAAATTTGCTCAAAAATTCCTAAAAATTCCCTCAAAATTCCCCCAAAATCCCCCCAAAATTCCCTCAAAAATTCCCAAAAATCCCTCCCAAAATCCTCTCAAAATTCCCTCAAAATTTCCCCAAAAATTCCCCCAAAGTTTCCCTCAAAATTCCCAAGAATCCGCCCAAAATTCCCTCAAAAATTCCCAAAAATTCCCACAAAATTCCTTCAAAATTCTCTCAAAAATTCTATCAAAAATTCCTAAAAATTCCCACAAAAGTCCCTCAAAGTTTTCTCAAAAATTCCAAAAATATCCCCACAAAATTCCCCCAAAATTCCAACAAAACTCCCAAAAAAATTCCCCAAAAAATTCCACAAAAATTCCCCCAAAATCCCCTCCCAGAATTCCCCAAATCCCCCGGAATTCCCGGAATGTTCCGGAATGTTTTCCAGCTGCTGCGGGCTCTGGAGCAGGAGCTCACCTGGGCCCAGGTGCGCCGGGGCCCCCCCGAGATCGCCCGGCTCCTGCCGCCCCCTCAGGTGAGAAATTCACCCCAAAATCCACCCCAAAATACCCCGAAATTCACCCCAAAATCCCCGGAATTCACCCCAAAATTCACCCCAAAATCCCACAAATTCACCCCAAAATCCCCCCCAAAATTCACCCCAAAATACCCAAAATTCACCCCAAAATCCACCCCAAAATCCCCAAAATTCACCCCAAAATTCACCCCAAAATCCCACAAATTCACCCCAAAATCCACACAAAAATTCACCCCAAAATCCCACAAATTCACCCCAAAATCCACCCCAAAATACCCAAAAATTCACCCCAAAATTCACCCCAAAATACCCAAAAATTCACCCCAAAATTCACCCCAAAATACCCAAAAATTCACCCCAAAATTCACCCCAAAATCCCACAAATTCACCCCAAAATTCACCCCAAAATCCCCGGAATTCACCCCAAAATCCACCCAAAAATTCACCCCAAAATCCCACAAATTCACCCCAAAATCACAAAAATTCACCCCAAAATTCACCCCAAAATCCACCCCAAAATTCACCCCAAAATCCCAAAAATTCGCCCCAAAATTCACCCCAAAATCCCTGGAATTCACCCCAAAATTCACCCCAAAATTCACCCCAAAATACCCCAAATTCACCCCAAAATCCTCAAAAATTCTCACCAAAATTCACCCCAAATTTACACCAAAATCCCCAAAATTCACCCCAAAATCCACCCCAAAATCCCCAGAATTCACCCCAAAATTCACCCCAAAATCCCCGGAATTCACCCCAAAATCCACCCAAAAATTCACCCCAAAATCCCCAAAATTCACCCCAAAATCCACCCCAAAATTCACCCCAAAATCCACCCCAAAATATCCAAAAATTCACCCCAAAATCCACCCCAAAATACCCAAAAATTCACACCAAAATTCCCAAATTTCCCCGAAATCCCCCCAAATTCCCAAATTTTTCCAAATTTCCCCCGGAATTCCCGAATTTCCCCCCAAATCCCCAAACTTCCCCCCAAAATTTCCCCAAAATTCCCCAATTTCCCCCAGAATTCCCTCAGAAATTCCCAAATTTCCTTCAAAATCCCCAAATTCCCCCGAAATCCCCAAATTTCCTCCCAAAATTCCCAAATTTTCCCAAAATTCCCGAATTTTCCCAAAATTCCCAGTTTTTCCCTCTTTTCCCGCAGCCCCCCCGGCTCCTCCCCCGGCTCCTCCCGGAGCTCCAGCGGCGCCTGCGGGAAAAACGGGAAGAGCTCCGGGATTTCCTCCTGGGACCCCCCAAAATTCCCAAAATTCCCCCCAAAATTCCCGGAATTCCCCAAAAAACCGCCAAAATGACCCAAAATCCCCCCAAAATGACCCAAAATCCACCCAAAATGACCCAAAATCCTCCCAAAATGACCCAAAATCCTCCCAAAATGACCCAAAATCCTCCCAAAATGCCCCAAAATCCCCCCAAAATGACCCAAAATCCCCCCAAAATGACCCAAAATCCCCCCAAAATTCCCGAAATTCCCTCTGGAATTCCCGGAATTCCCGAATTTCCCGAAATTCCCGGAATTCGCCCCAATCTCGGGGGGCTCCTGGAGGCGGAGCGGCTCCGGCAGCGGCGGCTGCGGGAAAAGCTGGAGAGGATGAGGTGGAAATACCCCCAGGTTTGGACTGGTTTATACTGGTTTATACTGGTTTATACTGGTTTGTACTGGGAGGGGACTGGGAGGGGGGAATTGGGGGAAAAACGGGGAAAATTGGGAAAAAAACGGGGGAGAAAGAAGGGTTAAAAATGGGGAAGAAAGGGTTAAAAATGGGGAAGAAAGGGTTAAAAATGGCGGGAAATGGGGTTTGGGGTTACTGGTTTGTACTGGTTTGTACTGGGAGGGACTGGGAGGGGGTTTTGGGGTGATTTTGGGGGATTTTGGGGCTCTGAAAAGGGGGAAAAAAAAAGGGGAAAATGGGGATTTGGGGTTACTGGTTTATACTGGTTTGGGCTGGGAGGGACTGGGAGGGACTGGTTCATACTGGTCCGTACTGGTTTATACTGGTTTATACTGGTTCATACTGGTCCATACTGGTTTATACTGGTTTATACTGGTCCATACTGGTCCATACTGGTTTATACTGGTCCATACTGGTTTATACTGGTCCATACTGGTTTATACTGGTCCATACTGGTTTATACTGGTTTATACTGGTCCATACTGGTTTATACTGGTTTATACTGGTCCATACTGGTTTATACTGGTTTATACTGGTTTATACTGGTTTATACTGGTCCATACTGGTTTATACCGGTCCATACTGGTTTATACTGGTCCATACTGGTCCATACTGGTTTATACCGGTCCATACTGGTTTATACTGGCCCATACTGGTCCATACTGGTTTATACTGGTTCATACTGGTCCATACTGGTTTATACTGGTTTATACTGGTTTATACTGGTTCATACTGGTTTATACTGGTTTATACTGGTCCATACTGGTCCATACTGGTCCATACTGGTTTATACTGGTCCATACTGGTCCATACTGGTCCATACTGGTTTATACTGGTCCGTACTGGTCCATACTGGTCCATACTGGTCCATACTGGTCCATACTGGTTTATACTGGTTTATACTGGTCCATACTGGTCCATACTGGTCCATACTGGTCCATACTGGTCCATACTGGTCCATACTGGTTTATACTGGTCCATACTGGTCCATACTGGTCCATACTGGTCCATACTGGTTTATACTGGTCCATACTGGTCCATACTGGTTTATACTGGTTTATACTGGTCCATACTGGTCCATACTGGTTTATACTGGTCCATACTGGTCCATACTGGTCCATACTGGTCTATACTGGTTTCCTCCCCAGGTGCTCAGCCGCTGTCTCTCTCACCTGTCCCAGCTGCGCTCCCTGGGCTCCCTCCAGGCTCACCTGGATCGGGGGCGGGGCCTTTACCTGCTGGCCAAGGGCGGGGCCGTGCTGCTCAAGAGCAGGTGCTCATTTGCATCTCATTTGCATCTCATTTGCATCTCATTTACATACCCACCACCCCGCCGCTCAACCGGCTCATTAATATTCATCAGGCTGGAGGAGCTGCGCATCCTATTGGACAGTTACCCTGCCCCCACCATCGAGGCGCACCGGCGAATCAGGTGAGAGGACACGCCCACCTCATTAGCATAGAGAGGGTACGCCCACCTCATTAGCATAGAGGACACACCCCCTCATTAGCATAGAGTGATCACGGCCCCCTCATTAGCATAGCAATGAGGGCATGCCACCTTCATTAGCATAGCAAGGAGGGCATGCCCCCTCATTAGCATAGCGATGATGGCACGCCCATCCTCATTAGCATAGAGCAATTGGGGTCTCCTCATTAGCATAGTGAGGACGCACCCAACTCATTTGCATAGAGTGATTGCGGCCCCCTCATTAGCATAGTGATGGGGCACACCCCCCTCATTAGCATAGCGAGGAGGGGCCACCCCCTCATTAGCATAGAATGATTGTGGCCCCCTCATTAGCATAGAGCAATCGCGGCCCCCTCATTAGCATAGTGAGGAGGGCACGCCCACCTCATTAGCATAGAGCAATCACGGCTCCCTCATTAGTATAGCGATGAGGACACGCCCCCCTCATTAGCATAGAGTGATCACGGCTCCCTCATTAGCATAGCAAGGGCGCGTCTTCTCATTAGCATAGTGATGAGGGCACACCCCTTCATTAGCATAGCAAGGAGGGCACGCCCCCTCATTAGCATAACATGGCCCTATTACTGCACCCCCTAATTTACATGTTTCCCTCATTAGCATAGCCATGTCCTTAATTTGCATAACACCATCTTCATCAGCATAATCATGTGTCATTAGCATATCACTGGTCGTGGCTCATTAGCATAACAGTGCCTTCATTAGCATAAAAAAGACAATCCATGGGCATAGCCACGCCCTCTCATTAGCATAGCCCACCCACACGCCTCATTAGCATAACTCTGCCCCTGATTAGCATAACCATGCCCACCCAATGCACCTCATTAGCATAACCCCACCCCTGATTAGCATAACCACACCCCTGATTAGCATAACCCCACCCCTGATTAGCATAACCTCACCCCTGATTAGCATAACCCCACCCCTGATTAGCATAACCATGCCCACCCAATATCCCTCATTAGCATAACCCTGCCCCTGATTAGCATACCCATGCCCACCCATTGCTCCTAATTAGCATAGTCCTGCCCCTGATTAGCATAACCCTGCCCCTGATTACCATAACCCTGCCCCTCACACACCTCATTAGCATAACCCTGCCCCTGATTAGCATACACATGCCCACCCATTGCTCCTAATTAGCATAGCCCTGCCCCTGATTAGCATAACCCTGCCCCTCACACACCTCATTAGCATAACCCTGCCCCTGATTAGCATAACTATGCCCACCCAATGCACCTCATTAGCATAACCCTGCCCCTGATTAGCATAACCCTGCCCCTCACACACCTCATTTGCATAACCCTGCCCCTGATTACCATAACCTTGCCCCTCACACACCTCATTAGCATAACCCTACCCCTGATTAGCATAACCACGCCCATCCACTGCACCTCATTTGCATAACCCCGCCCCTGATTACAAAGGGGTTTTTGGGGTGGGTTTTGGGGGTCTCAGGGGGTTTTTGGGGTGGTTTTTGGGGGTCTCAGTGGTTTTTGGGGTAGTTTTTGGGGGTCTCTGGGTTTTTGGGGTGGTTTTGGGGGTCTCAGTGGTTTTTGGGGTGGTTTTGGGGGTCTCAGGGGGTTTTTGGGGTGGGTTTTGGGGGTCTCAGGGGGTTTTTGGGGTGGGTTTTGGGGGTCTCAGGGGGTTTTTGGGGTGGTTTTTGGGGGTCTCAGTGGTTTTTGGGGTGGTTTTTGGGGGTCTCAGTGGTTTTTGGGGTGGTTTTTGGGGGTCTCAGTGGTTTTTGGGGTGGTTTTTGGGGGTCTCAGGGGGGTTTTTGGGGTGGTTTTTGGGGGTCTCAGTGGTTTTTGGGGTGGTTTTGGGGGTCTCAGTGGTTTTTGGGGTGGTTCTAGAGGTTTCTATGGGGTTTCCAGACGTTTCTATGGGAGTTCTAGAAGTTTCCATGGGGGTTGTGTAAGCATCTATGGGAGTTCCATGGGGTTTCTAGAGGCTTCTATGGAGTTCCAGAGGTTTCCATGGAGGTTCTCGAGGTTCCTATGGGAGTCCTAAAGGTTTCCATGGGGTTTCTAGAGGTTTCTATGGAGGTTCTAGGTGTTTCTATGGGGTTTCTAGATGTTTCTATGGGGTTTCCAGAGGTTTCCGTGGAATTTCTTGACGTGTCTGTGGAGTTCTAGAGGTTTCTATGGAGGTTCCAGATGTTTCTATGGAGTTCTGGAGGTTTTTGTGGGGTTTCTAGAGGTTTCTATGGAGGTTCCAGATGTTTCTATGGAGTTCTAGAAGTTTCTATGGGGGTTCTAGAGGTTCCTATGGAGGTTCTAGAGGTTTCCATGGGGTTTCTAGAGGTTCCTATGGAGGTTCTAGACGTTTCTATGGGGTTTCTAGATGTTTCTATGGGGTTTCCAGAGGTTTCCGTGGAATTCCTTGACATTTCTATGGGGTTTCTAGACGTTTCTATGGGGGTTCTAGGGGTTTCTATGGGGTTTCTAGAAGTTTCTATGGGGGTTCTAGAGGTTCTCATGGGGTTCTAGACTGATCTAGACCGTTCTAGATCGTTCTAGACTGTTCTAGAGGTTCTAGAGTGTTCTAGAAGGTTCTAGAAGGTTCTAGATCGTTCTAGAGGTTCTAGAAGGTTCTAGAAGGTTCTAGATCGTTCTAGAGGTTCTAGAGGTTCTAGAAGGTTCTAGATCGTTCTAGAGGTTCTAGAAGGTTCTAGATCGTTCTAGATCGTTCTAGAGGTTCTAGAGGTTCTAGACTGTTCTAGAGGTTCTAGAAGGTTCTAGAAGGTTCTAGAAGGTTCTAGAAGGTTCTAGACTGTTCTAGAGGTTCTAGAGGTTCTAGAAGGTTCTAGAAGGTTCTAGAGGTTCTAGAGGTTCTAGAGGTTCCAGAGGTTCTAGACTGTTCTAGAAGGTTCTAGAAGGTTCTAGAGGTTCTAGAGGTTCTAGAAGGTTCTAGAAGGTTCTAGAAGGTTCTAGAGGTTCTAGAGGTTCCAGAGGTTCTAGAGGGTTCTAGAGGTTCTAGAAGGTTCTAGAGGTTCTAGAGGTTCTAGAGGTTCTAGAAGGTTCTAGACTGTTCTAGAAGGTTCTAGAGGTTCTAGAAGGTTCTAGAGGTTCTAGAAGGTTCTAGAGGTTCTAGAGGTTCTAGAGGTTCTAGACTGTTCTAGAAGGTTCTAGAGGTTCTAGAAGGTTCTAGAGGTTCTAGAGGTTCTAGAAGGTTCTAGAGGTTCTAGAGGTTCTAGACTGTTCTAGAAGGTTCTAGAAGGTTCTAGAGGTTCTAGAAGGTTCTAGAGGTTCTAGAAGGTTCTAGATCGTTCTAGATCGTTCTAGAGGTTCTAGAGGTTCTAGAGGTTCTAGAAGGTTCTAGAAGGTTCTAGAGGTTCTAGAAGGTTCTAGATCGTTCTAGATCGTTCTAGAGGTTCTAGAGGTTCTAGACTGTTCTAGAGGTTCTAGAGGTTCTAGAAGGTTCTAGAGGTTCTAGAGGTTCTAGAAGGTTCTAGATCGTTCTAGAAGGTTCCAGAGGTTCTAGAAGGTTCTAGAGGTTCTAGAGGTTCTGGAGGTTCTAGAAGGTTCTAGAGGTTCTAGAAGGTTCTAGAGGTTCTAGAAGGTTCTAGATCGTTCTAGAGGTTCTAGAGGTTCTAGAGGTTCTAGAGGTTCTAGAGGTTCCAGAGGTTCTAGACTGTTCTAGAAGGTTCTAGAAGGTTCTAGAGGTTCTAGATCGTTCTAGATAGTTCTAGAGGTTCTAGAGGTTCTAGACTGTTCTAGAGGTTCTAGAGGTTCTAGAAGGTTCTAGATCGTTCTAGATCGTTCTAGAGGTTCCGGAGGTTCTAGAAGGTTCTAGAGGTTCTAGAAGGTTCTAGAGGTTCTAGAGGTTCTAGAAGGTTCTAGAAGGTTCTAGAAGGTTCTAGAAGGTTCTAGATCGTTCTAGATCGTTCTAGAGGTTCTAGAGGTTCTAGAAGGTTCTAGAAGGTTCTAGAGGTTCTAGATCGTTCTAGATCGTTCTAGATCGTTCTAGAGGTTCTAGAGGTTCTAGAAGGTTCTAGAGGTTCTAGACTGTTCTAGAGGTTCTAGAGGTTCTAGACTGTTCTAGACTGTTCTAGAAGATTCTAGAGGTTCTAGAGGTTCTAGACTGTTCTAGGGGTTCTAGAAGGTTCTAGATCGTTCTAGATCGTTCTAGAGGTTCTAGAGGTTCTAGAAGGTTCTAGAAGGTTCTAGAAGGTTCTAGAGGTTCTAGAAGGTTCTAGAGGTTCTAGAGGTTCTAGAGGTTCTAGAAGGTTCTAGATCGTTCTAGAAGGTTCTAGAGGTTCTAGAGGTTCTAGAGGTTCTAGAAGGTTCTAGAGGTTCTAGAAGGTTCTAGAAGGTTCTAGAGGTTCTAGAGGTTCTAGAAGGTTCTAGATCGTTCTAGAAGGTTCTAGAGGTTCTAGAGGTTCTAGAGGTTCTAGAAGGTTCTAGAGGTTCTAGACTGTTCTAGAGGTTCTAGAGGTTCTAGAGGTTCTAGATCGTTCTAGAAGGTTCCAGAGGTTCTAGAAGGTTCTAGAGGTTCTAGAGGTTCTAGATCGGGTTCTAGAAGGTTCTAGAGGTTCTAGAGGTTCCGGAGGTTCTAGAAGGTTCTAGAGGTTCTAGAGGTTCTAGAGGTTCTAGAAGGTTCTAGAAGGTTCTAGAGGTTCTAGAGGTTCTAGAGGTTCTAGATCGGGTTCTAGATCGGGTTCTAGAGGTTCTAGAGGTTCTAGAAGGTTCTAGAGGTTCTAGAAGGTTCTAGATAGTTCTAGAAGGTTCTAGAAGGTTCTAGAAGGTTCTATAAGGTTCTAGAAGGTTCTAGAAGGTTCTAGATCGTTCTATGGGTGGTTCTAGGTGGTTCCCTGGGGTTCTAGGTGGTTCTTTGGGGGTTCTGGAAGCATCTTTGGGGTTCCTAGGGGCTTTCTATGGGGTTCTAGAAGCTTCTGTGGGGTTTCCATGGGGTTCTAGAAGCTCCTGTGGGGTTTCCATGGGGTTCTAGAAGCTTCTGTGGTGTTTCTACGGGGTTCTAGAAGCTTCTGTGGCGTTTCTATGGGGTTCTAGAAGCTCCTGTGGGGTTTCCATGGGGTTCTAGAAGCTCCTGTGGGGTTTCCATGGGGTTCTAGAAGCTTTTGTGGTGTTTCTATGGGGTTCTAGAAGCTTCTGTGGTGTTTCTACGGGGTTCTAGAAGCTTCTGTGGTGTTTCTATGGGGTTCTAGAAGCTTCTGTGGGGTTTCTACGGGGCTCTAGAAGCTTCTGTGGGGTTTCTATGGGGTTCTAGAAGCTCCTGTGGGGTTTCTATGGGGTTCTAGAAGCTTCTGTGGTGTTTCTACGGGGTTCTAGAAGCTTCTGTGGGGTTTCTACGGGGTTCTAGAAGCTTCTGTGGGGTTTCTACGGGGTTCTAGAAGCTTCTGTGGGGTTTCTACGGGGTTCTAGAAGCTTCTGTGGGGTTTCTACGGGGTTCTAGAAGCTTCTGTGGGCTTTCTATGGGGCTCTAGAAGCTTCTGTGGTGTTTCTATGGGGTTCTGGAGGTTTCCATGGGGTTCCTCAGGCGTCTCTGAGGTTCTGGAGCCATTTATGGAGTTCCAGATGTTTCTATGAGGTTCCATTGGGTTTCTATGGGGTTCCAGAAGCTTCTATGGGTTTCTGAAAGCATTTATGGGGTTTCTGGATGTTTCTGCGGGCTTTTAGAAGATCCTACGGGCTTCTAGATGTTTCTATGGGGTTCCAGAAGCATCTGTGAGGTTCTAGAAGCATCTATGAGGTTCCATGGGATTTCTATGGGATTCTAGATGAGTCTATGAGGTTCTAGAAGCATCTATGAGGTCCCTATGGGGTTTCTATGGGGTTCCAGAAGCTTCTATGGGGTTCTAAAAGCATTTATGGGGTTTCTGGATGTTTCTACGGGCTTCCAGAAGGTCCTATGGGCTTCTAGATGTTTCTATGGGATTCCAGAAGCATCGGTGAGGTTCTAGAAGCATCTATGGGCTTCTAGAAGCATCTATGAGGTTCCATTGGGTTTCTGTGAGGTTCTAGGAGCATCTGTGAGGTTTCTGTGGGGAGATGTTGGTGGGATCAGGAGATGTCGTTAGCATAACCCCGCCCCTGATTAGCAAAACACTGCCCCTGATTAGCATAACCCCACCCCTGATTATAATAACCCCACCCCTGATTAGCATAACCCTGCCCCTGATTAGCATAACCCCACCCCTGATTAGCATAACCGTGCCCACCCAATATCCCTCATTAGCATAACCCCGCCCCTCATTAGCATAACCCTGCCCACCCACACACCTCATTAGCATAACCCCGCCCCTTTTAACATCAACATTCTCACCCAATGCACCTCATTAGCATAGCCCCGCCCCTGATTAGCATAGCCATGCCCACCCAATGTACTTCATTAGCATAACCCTGCCCCTGATTGTCGTAATTGCGCCCACCCGCCTCATTAGCATAACCCCACCCCTGATTAGCGTAACCCTGCCCGCCCACACACCTCATTAGCATAACCCCGCCCCTGATTAGCATAACCCTGCCCACCCACACACCTCATTAGCATAACCCCACCCCTCGTTATCATAACTTTGCCCTTATTACTATAACCCCGCCCCAGGGACACCTCATTAGCATAAACCCACCCCTCATTAGCATAACCCCGCCCCCCTTTCTCTTGCAGGGCGGGTCTCTCGGAGCGGCGCCGCGCGGCCGAGGCGCAGGCCGCCATCTTGGGGGCGGAGCTTGCGGCGCTGCGGGGGCTGGGCCCGGAATTCCGGGATCTGGCGCTGGAATTGGGGCGGATCCGGCGGGAAAGCGACCGGAAGCGCTGGGCCCTGCGCCAGCTCCGCCCCCGTGACGTCACCGACGCTCATTAAAATATCGCTGGCACCGCCCACTTCCGCCTCCTCTTTCCTTCTATGGGATGATTGACAGCTCCCGAAATTCCCGCCAAAACCCGCTGGGGAATGCCGGAAAATGATTGACAGGGGAGAAGTGGGCGGGGCTTGGGGGGAGGGTGAATGACAGCGAGCTCCCATTGGTTGGCAGAGTGGGGCTCTGTGAAAGGACACGCCCCCTGCGGGTGATTGACAGCCGGCTGAGCGCTGTGATTGGCTCAGCGCCGCTGGTGGGCGTGCTCAGCGCTCTCCGCGTTGATTGACAGCGGATCCCGCGCTCCTATTGGCTGGCGCTGCTGAAGGGGGTGGGTTTAATCTTCCCGCCGCCGCCGCTTTGATTGACAGCCGGCCCCGCGCTCTCATTGGCTCTCCTTTCCGTGATTGACGCCTCTCCGCGCTCCCCCATTGGTTCGCGGCTCCTCCGCTTTGATTGACAGCTGTTTCTCGGCTCCCCATTGGCCGAGCGGGGGGCGGGCCGCGCGCGGATTGGCCGGCGCCTGAGGGAGGGGGCGGGAGCAGAGGAGCAGCGATGGCGGCGGGGCCGGGAGCGGCGGGCGCCGCTCGGGTCTCCTCAGGCCGCGACCTGAGCTGCGTCCCGGAGGTGGCGGGAGCGCTGGGAGCCGTGGCCAGGCAGGGGTGAGAGCGGGAATTCCCGACATTCCCAAAAAAAAACCTCGGGAAAGGCCCCGAAAATCCTCCCCGGGCGTGGCGCTGGGATCGGAGCTCCGGCGGGAATCGCGGGTCTCCCTCAGGGATCTCGGATTCCCCTCAGGGATCCCCAGATTTCCCCTCAGGGATCTCGGATTCCCCTCAGGGATCCCCAGATTTCCCCTCAGGGATCCCCAGGTCTCCTCAGGGATTCCCGAATTCCCATCAGGAATTCCCAGAAATTCCCCTCAGGGATCCCGAAATTCCCCTCGGGAACCCCAAATTCCCCTCAGGGATCCCCAGATCTCCTCAGGGATCCCCAAATTCCCCTCAGGATTCCCAAAATTCCCTCAGGAATTCCCAAATTCCCCTCAAGGTTCCCAGATTTCCCTCAGGGATCCACAAATCCCCTTGGGGATCCCCAAATCCCCTCAGGGATTCCCAAATTTCCCTCAAGAATCCCAAAATTCCCCTCAGGGACTCTGGAATTCCTTCCAGGATTCCCAAATTTCCCTCAGGGATCCCCGAATTCCCCTCAGGATTCCCAAATTCCCCTCAGAGATCCCAAATTTCCCCTCAGGATCCCCCAAATTCCTCTCGGGAATCCCAAAATTCCCTCAGGGATCCCAAAATCCCCTCAGGGTTCCCAAATTTCCCTCAGGAATTCCCAAATTTCCCTCAGGAATTCCCAAATTCCCTCAGAATTCCCAAATTTCCCCTCAGGATTCCCAAATTTCCCTCAAGGTTCCCAAATTTCCCCTCAGGAATTCCCAAAATCCTCTCTGGAATTCCCAAATTTCCCTCAGGAATTCCCAAATTTCCCTCAGGAATTCCCAAATTTCCCCTCAGGAATTCCCAAATTTCCCCTCAGGAATTCCCAAAATTCCCCTCAGGAATCCCCAAATTTCCCTTCCCAGTCCCTCCCAGTACAAACCAGTACAAACCAGTAACCCCCATGTTGGATTTCCTGTGCATCCCAGTATAAACCAGTCAGTCCCAGTTCCCTCCCAGTCCCTCCCAGTTTGATCCCAGTTCCCTCCCAGTCCCTCCCAGTATAAACCAGTCCAATCCCAGTTTGATCCCAGTCCCTCCCAGTCCAATCCCAGTATAAACCAGTCAGTCCCAGTCCCCTCCCACTCCATCCCAGTTCATCCCAGTCCCCTCCCAGTCCCTCCCAGTATAAACCAGTACAAACCAGTCCCCCCAAACCCCCATTTCCCCCATTTTTAACCCTTTCTTCCCCATTTCCCCCCGTTTTTTCCCCTCCCAGTTTGATCCCAGTCCCCTCCCAGTCCCTCCCAGTATAAACCAGTACAAACCAGTATAAACCAGTCTCCCCCAGGTTCGATTTCCTGTGCATCCCGCTCTTCCACCCTCGGCACCGCCGGGAATTCTCGGCTGCGCCGGCGCGGGACCGGCCCGGACCCCAAACCCGCTCCGACCTGGTGCTGGCCGGACGAGGTCTGTACTGGTTTATACTGGTTTGTACTGGTTTATACTGGTTTGTACTGGTTTATACTGGGAGGGGACTGGGAGGGGGAAAAACGGGGAAAAAATGGGAAAAAATGGTGAAAAAATGGGAAAAAATGGGGAAAAAAGAGGGAAACGGGGGTTTGGGGTTACTGGTTTGTACTGGTTTGTACTGGTTTGGACTGGGAGGGGACTGGGAGGGGGAAAAACGGGGAAAAAATGGGAAAAAATGGTGAAAAAATGGGAAAAAATGGGGAAGAAAGGGTTAAAAATGGGGGGAAACGGGGGTTTGGGGTTACTGGTTTGTACTGGTTTGTACTGGTTTGGACTGGGAGGGGACTGGGAGGGGGAAAAACGGGGAAAAAATGGGAAAAAATGGGGAAGAAAGGGTTAAAAATGGGGGGAAACGGGGGTTTGGGGTTACTGGTTTGTACTGGTTTGTACTGGTTTGGACTGGTTTGGACTGGGAGGGACTGGGAGGGACTGGGAAGAGACTGGGAGGGGGAAAAATGGGGAAAAAATGGGAAAAAGTGGGAAAAAAATGGGGAAAAAAGGGTTAAAAATGGGGGGAAATGGGGGGAAATGGGAGTTTGGGGTTATTGGTTTATACTGGTTTATACTGGTTTATACTGGGAGGGACTGGGAGGGGAAAAATAGGGAAAAAATGGTTAAAAAAGGGTTAAAAATGGGGAAAATGGGGAAAAAAAGGGGGAAATGGGGTTTGGGGTTACTGGTTTATAGTGGTTTGTACTGGTTTATACTGGGAGGGACTGGGAGGGGATTTTGGGGGTAAATTTGGGGTGAATTTGATGAATTTTGGGGTAAATTTGGGGTTTTTGGGGTAAATTTGTGAAATTTTGATGAATTTTGGGCTGAATTTGATGAATTTTGGGGTAAATTTGGGGGATTTTGGTGAATTTTGGGCTGAATTTGGCGATTTCTGTTTATTTTGGGGTGAATTTCGGGGGTTTTGGAGAATTTTGGGATGAATTTGGTGATTTTTGTTAATTTTGGAGATTTGGGGGTAAATTTGATTAATTTGGGGTAAATTTGGGGATTTTGGGGTAAATTTGGGTGATTTTTGTCAATTTTGGGGTAAATTTGGTGAATTTTGGGGATTTTGGGGTGGATTTGGGAAATTTTGGGTTGAATTTGGGAGATTTTGGTGAATTTTGGGGTGAATTTGATGAATTTTGATGAATTTTGGGCTGAATTTGTGGGGTTTTGGTGAATTTTGGGCTGAATTTGGTGATTTTTGTTAATTTTAGGTTGAATTTTGGGGATTTTGGGGTAAATTTGGGGGTTTTGGGGTAAATTTGGGTGATTTTTGTCAACTTTGGTTGAATTTGATGAATTCTGGGGTAAATTTGGGGGATTTTTGTCAATTTTGGGTTGAATTTGATGAATTTTGAGGTCAATTCAAGCAAATTTTTCGAATTTTGGGTCAAATTTGGGGTTTTTGGGGTAAATTTGTGCAATTTTTATGAATTTGGGGTCGAATTTTATGAATTTGGGGTCGAATTTAATGAATTTTGGGTCGAATTCTCTGAATTTTGGGTGGAATTCATCGGATTTTGGCTCAGACTGGAACACCCTGATCGTGGGGAAACTCTCGCCCTGGATCCGCCCGGATTCGCCGCTGGAACACGTCCGGAAAAACTCCCAAAAAGTAAAAAAAACGGGAAAATTTGGGGAAAAATTGGGAATTTTCAGGGACTTTGGGGGAATCCTCAGAGATTTCAACAAAATTCAGGAATTTTGGGGCGATTTCCTTGAATTTTGGGGTTTTTTTGGGGGGGAATTTTCGTGATAATCGGAAAGAAAATCCCAGGATTTCTCCTCCTGGAATTTTGGGGTGAATTTTAAAGGATTTGGGGTCAAAATTTGATGTTTTTTTTTTTTCAGGGATTTTGGGATAAATTTGGGGGAATTTTGGTGTCCAGAACTTTCATTTTTTGCGGGTTTTGGGCCGAATTTTGACCAAAATTTCCCGATTTTCACCCAATTTTAGGAGCAAATTTCAGTAAATTTTTTGGGAATGAATTTGGGAATAAACTTGGGATAAATTTGAGATAATTTTGGGATAAATTTGGGATAATTTTGGGATAAATTTGGGATAATTTTGGGAAAATTTTTTCCTCCCAAACCTTCGGTTTTTTGCCAATTTTACCCCAAATTTTTCCCGATTTTGGCCGTTTTGAACCCAAATTTCCCAAATTTTCCCCGAATCCCATCCAAATTTTTTTGGGAATCTCGTGAATTTTTCGGGAATAAATTTGGGATAAATTTGGGGAAAATTTGGGATAAATTTGGGATAAATTTGGGGAATCCTGGAGTTTAGAACCTGCGTTTTTTGAGCATTTTACAATGAATTTTTCCCGATTTTGGTCGATTTTACACCAAATTTTTCTAGATTCCGATCAGGATTAATTTGGGGAATCTCTTTAATTTTTTGGGAATAAATTTGGGATAAATTTGGGGAAAATTTGGGATAAATTTGGCACAAATTTGGGATAATTTTGGTCTCCAGAACCTTCATTTTTTGCCAATTTTGCCTCAAATTTTTCCCATTTTTTTCTCGTTTTTCCCCCCAATTTTTCCTAATTCCCACATGGGGTTTATTTTTGGGAATTTTTTTGGGAATTTTGGAAATTTGATAAAATTTGGGGAAAATTTTGGGATAAATTTGGGATAATTTTGGTCTCCAGAACCTTCGTTTTCTGCCAGTTTTGCACCAAACTTTTCCCGTTTTCTGTCGGTTTTCCCCCAAAATTTTTCCCGATTCCCTTCGGGATTTTTTGGGGAATTTGGGGAATTTCGAAAATTGGATAAAATTTGGGAAAAATGTTGGGATAAATTTGGGGAATTTTGCTCTCCAAAAATCTTCATTTTTTGCCGATTTTTTTCCCCGTTTTTTGCCGTTTTTCCCCCAAATTTCCCCCGATTTTGCCGGGGATTTTTTTGGGGGGAATT
Organism: Poecile atricapillus; assembly: GCF_030490865.1. Classification (NCBI taxonomy): domain Eukaryota; kingdom Metazoa; phylum Chordata; class Aves; order Passeriformes; family Paridae; genus Poecile; species Poecile atricapillus. The sequence continues at coordinate 644,426 of NC_081267.1, forward strand.
TGGGGAATTTTTGGGGATTAATTTGGGGTGAATTTGGGCGAATTTGGGATAAATTTTTAACCCTTTCAGGCCCTGCGTCAGGAGCTGGATTTCGGCGCTTACCTGGGCCTGGCCGCTCACCTGGTGCCGCTGCGGGGGGGGCACAACCCCAACCTGGCCCGGGGGCTGAGCGCCCACCTGCACAGCGGCCACCACGCCACACAGGTACTGGTTTGTACTGGTTTGTACTGGTTTATACTGGGAGGGGGAAAAAACGGGGAGAAACGGCGAAAAAACGGCGAAAAACGGGGAAAAAATGGGGAAAATATGGCAAAGAAAGGGTTAAAAATGGGGGAAATGGGGGTTTGGGGTTACTGGTTTGTACTGGTTTGTACTGGTTTGTACTGGGAGGGGACTGGGAGGGGACTGGGAGGGAAAAAATGGGGAGAAATGGGGAAAAAAACGGGGAAAAAATGGCGGGAAAACGGAAACAAAATGGCGGGAAATGGGGTTATACTGGTTTATACTGGTTTATACTGGTTTATACTGGTTTATACTGGTTTATACTGGTTTATACTGGTTTGGACTGGTTTGAACTGGTTTGGACTAGTTTATACTGGTCCATACTGGTTTATACTGGTCCATACTGGTTTATACTGGTTTATACCGGTCCATACTGGTTTGTACTGGGTTATACTGGTTTATACTGGTCCATACTGGTTTATACTGGTCCATACTGGTTTGTACTGGGTTATACTGGTTTATACTGGTCCATACTGGTTTATACTGGTTTATACTGGTCCATACTGGTTTATACCGGTCCATACTGGTTTGTACTGGTCCATACTGGTCCATACTGGTTTATACTGGTTAATACTGGTCCATACTGGTTTATACTGGTCTATACTGGTCCATACTGGTTTATACCGGTCCATACTGGTTTGTACTGGTCCATACTGGTCCATACTGGTTTATACTGGTCCATACTGGTTTATACTGGTCTATACTGGTCCATACTGGTTTATACTGGTCCATACTGGTTTATACTGGTCCATACTGGTTTATACTGGTTTATACTGGTCCATACTGGTTTATACCGGTCCATACTGGTTTGTACTGGTCCATACTGGTCCATACTGGTTTATACTGGTTAATACTGGTCCATACTGGTCCATACTGGTTTATACTGGTCCATACTGGTTTATACCGGTCCATACTGGTCCATACTGGTCTATACTGGTTTATACTGGTTTATACTGGTCCATACTGGTCCATACTGGTCCATACTGGTTTTTCCCGGCTCAGTTCTGGGTGCAGGTGCCGCTGGTGGCTCCGGAAGATTCCCGCGATGACGTCATCGGGAACGAGGAGGCGCCGGGGGGAGGGGACGAGGAGAACACCTGGGAATGGTGAGAGCGGCGGAAGCTTCCGGAACGCCGGGGAAAAACGGGAATTCCGGGGAAAAAAACGGGAATTCTGGGGGGAAAAAGTCTGGGAATTCTGGGGGGAAAAAATCTGGGAATTCCGGGGAAAAAAACGGAAATTCTGGGGGGAAAAACGGGAATTCTGGGGGGGAAAAAACCTGCGAATTCTGGGGAAAAAAATTGGGAATTTTGGGGAAAAAAACCCGGGAATTTTGGGAAAAAAATTGGGAATTTTGGGGGAAAAAATCTGGGAATTCTGAAAAAAAAAATGGGAATTCTGGGGGGAAAAAATCTGGGAATTCTGGGGGGAAAAAATCTGGGAATTCTGGGGAAAAAAAACGGGAATTCCGGGAAAAAAAAACGGGAATTTTGGGAAAAAAATGGGGAATTTTGGGGGAAAAAACCTGGGAATTTTGGGAAAAAAATTGGGAATTTTGGGAAAAAAATTGGGAATTTTGGGGAAAAAAAACGGGAACTCCGGGAAAAAAACGGGAATTCCGGGAGGGAAAAAATCTGGGAATTCTGGGGGGGAAAAAATTGGGAATTTTGGGGGGAAAAAAATCCAGGAATTCTGGGGAAAAAATTGGGAATTTTGGGGGAAAGAACCTGGGAATTTTGGGGGAATTTTGGGAAAAAATCCAGGAATTTTGGGGAAAAAAAATTGGGAAATCTGGGGGAAAAAAAATTGGGAATTTTGGGAGGAAAAACGGGAATTTTGGGGGAAAATTCGGGAATTTTAGGGGAATTTTGGGAAAAAAAAATTGGGAATTCTGGGGAATAAAATTGGGAATTTTGGGGAAGAAAAATTGGGAATTTTGGGGAAAAAAATTGGGAATTTTGGGGAAGAAAAATTGGGAATTTTGGGGAAAAAAATTGGGAATTCTGGGGGAAAATTTGGGGATTTTGGGGGAATTTTGGGAAAAAAAATCCGGGAGTTTTGGGGAAGATAAATTGGAATTTTAGGGGAATTTTGGGAAAAAAAATTGGGAATTCTGGGGAAAAAAAATTGGAAATTTTGGGGAAAAAAACCTGGGAATTTTGGGGGAATTTTGGGAAAAAAAATTGGGAATTTTGGGGAAGAAATTGGAATTTTAGGGGAGTTTTGGGAAAAGAATTGGGAGTTTTGGGGGGAAAATGGGGAATTCTGGGAAAATCTGGGAAATCTGGGGGAAGAAATAGGAATTTTGGGGTAAAATTGGGGAATTTTGGGGTAAAAAATGGAAATTTTGTTGGATTTTTGGGGAAAAATGGGAATTTTGGATGAAAAAAAGGGAATTCAGGAAAAAATGGGGATTTTGGTCCGATTTTGGGGGAAAAACAAGGATTTTAAGGGAAAAAATTGGGAATTTTGGGGGAAAAAATGGGATTTTTTGGGAAAAACTGGAATTTTTTGGGGAAAAAAATGGGAATTTTTGTGGGAAAAAATGGGAATTTTGTGGGAAAAAATGGGAATTTTGTGGGAAAAAATGGGAATTTTGTGGGAAAAAAAGGGAATTTTTGGGGAAAAATGGGGATTTTTTTGGGATTGGGGGGCGGGGCCATTCCCGTGTGGGTTTTGGGGAATTTTTGGGAATTTTTTCCGGGATTTGTTTGGGAATTCCGTGGCCCCGCCCCCTTTTGCAGGTGGCACAAATTCCGAACCCTCCTGGATTACAACAAGAGGCTGGCGCTCGGTGAGGGGCGGGGCTAAGGGGAAAGGGGCGGGGCTAAGGGAAAAGGGGCGGGGCTAAGGAAAAAGGGGCGGAGCTAGGGGAAAAGGGGCGGGGCTAAGGGGAAAAGGGGCGGGGCTAAGGGGAAAGGGGCGGGGCTAAGAAGAAAGGGGCGGGGCTAAGGGAAAAGGGGCGGGGCTAAGGGGAAAGGGGCGGGGCTAAGGGAAAAGGGGCGGGGGCTAATGGGAAAGGGGCGGGGCTAAGGGAAAAGGGGCGGGGCTAAGGGGAAAAGGGGCGGGGCTAAGGGGAAAAGGGGCGGGGCTAATGGGAAAGGGGCGGGGCTAAGGGGAAAGGGGCGGGGCTAAGGGAAAAGGGGCGGGACTAAGGGGAAAGGGGCGGGGCTAAGGGAAAAGGGGCGGGACTAAGGGGAAAGGGGCGGGGTTAAGGGGAAAGGGGTGGGGCCAGAGGGGAAAGGGGCGGGGCTACAGGGAAAGGGGTGTGGCTAAGGGAAAGGGGCGGGGCTAAGGGAAAGGGGCGGGGCTAAAAAGAAAGGGGCGGGGTTAAAGGGAAAGGGGTGGGGCTAAGGGGAAAAGGGGTGGGGCTAAAGGGAAAGGGGTGGGGTTTAAGGGAAAGGGGTGGGGTTAAAGGGAAAGGGGTGGGGTTAAAGGGAAAAGGGGCGGAGCTAAAGGGAAAGGGGCGGGGCTAAAAAGAAAGGGGCGGGGTTAAAGGGAAAGGGGCGGGGCTAAAGGGAAAGGGGCGGGGTTAAAGGGGAAAGTGGCGGGGCTAAGTGAAAGGGGCAGGGTTAAAAGGAAAGGGGTGGGGCTAAGGAGAAAAGGGGTGGGGTTAAAGGGAAAGGGGCGGGGCTAAGGGAAAAGGGGCGGGGTTAATGGGAAAGGGGTGGGGCTAAGGGGAAGGGGCGGGGTTAATGAGGAAAGGTGCAGGGCTAAAGGGAAAGGGGTGGGGCTAAGGAGAAAAGGGGTGGGGTTAAAGGGAAAGGGGCGGGGCTAAAGGGGAAAGGGGCGGGGCTAAGGGGAAAGGGGCGGGGCCAACGGGAAAAGTGTAGGGCTGTGGGGAAAGGGGCGGGGCTAAGTGAAAGGGGCGGGGCTAAAGGGAAAGGGGTGGGGCTAAGGAGAAAAGGGGCGGGGCTAATGGGGAAAGGGGCGGGGCTAAGGGGAAAGGGGCGGGGCCAACGGGAAAAGTGTAGGGCTGTGGGGAAAGGGGCGGGGCTAAGAGGGAAAGGGGGCGGGGCCAACGGGAAAGGGGCGGGGCTAAGGGAGAGAGGGCGGGGCATCTGACCCCACCCTGGCTGGTTTATACTGGTCTATACTGGTCTATACTGGTTTATACTGGTCTGTACTGGTTCATACTGGTTTGTACTGGTTTATACTGGTTTGTACTGGTTTTCCAACCCTGGAACTGGGCCCGGACCTGCCCTCAGGCCCCGCCTTGGCTGGTTTATACTGGTTTATACTGGTCTATAATAGGTTACAGTGGGTTATATTGGGTTACAATGAGTTATACTGGTTTATACTGGTCTATACTGGTCCATACTGGTTTATACTGGTTTGTACTGGTTTTCCAGCCCTGGAACTGGGCCCGGACCTGCCGTCTGGCCCCGCCCTGGCGCGCTGGCTGGGGGAGCCGGTGCGGGCCGTGCTCCTCCCCACCCGCCTCTTCCTCACCAACAAGAAAGGATTCCCAGTGCTGGGCCGGGGCCACCAGCGCCTGCTGGGACAGCTGCTCAAGGTACTGGTTTGTACTGGTTTGTACTGGTTTGTACTGGTTTGTACTGGGAGGGGCGGGAGGGCGAAAAAACGGGGAAAAACGGGTGAAAAATGAGCGAAAAATGGCAAAAAAAAGGGGTTAAAAATGGCACAGAAAGGGTTAAAAGTGGTTAAATGGGGGGGGTTGGGGTTACTGGTTTATACTGGTTTATACTGGTTTATACTGGGAGGGACTGGGAGGGGATTTTGGGGCGTTAAAAGAGTTGGAAATGGGGAAAAATGGGTGGAAAATTCAGGTTTTGGTACCGGTTTGGACTGGTTTATACTGGTTTATACTGGTTTATACTGGTTTATACTGGGAGGGACTGGGAAAGCAGTTGGGATGGATTGAGACCAGTCTGTACTGGTCCATACTGGTTTATACTGGTTTACATTGGTTTATACTGGTTTATACCGGCTCATACTGGACCATACTGGTTTATACTGGTCCATACGAATTTATACTGGTTTATACTGGTTCATACTGGTTCATACTGGTTTGTACTGGTTTATATTGGGATTCCCTGCCTGAACTCTGCCAGGACACCAAACTGGGATCACCAAAACCAGCAAAAAATGGGAAAAAATGGGAAAAAAAAGCAAAAAAAATGGAAAAAAACGGGAAAAAAAGCCCGTACTGGTTAATACTGGTTTATACTGGTTTCTACTGGTTTCTACTGGTTTCCCCCGCAGCTGGACGTGCAGATCATCGTGCAGGGAGCCCCCAGGCACGGCGGCCGCCCCCTGGCCGCGTACCTGCAGTACCTGGAGCACCTGGGCCAGCACCGGCCCCCGCCCTCGGCCTACGAGCTCTACGCCCGCGGCTACGAGGATTACCTGCAGAGCCCGCTGCAGGTCAGCTCCCAGTTCACACCAGTTCACACCAGTTTGGCCCCAGTTACCCCCCAGTTCAGCCCAGTCACCTCCCAGTTCAGCCCAGTAACAAAAAACCCCAAACCAGTAACAAAAAACCCCAAACCAGTAACTCCCAGTAACCCCAAATCCCCTCCCAGTGACCCCAAATCCCCTCCCAGTTCAGCCCAGTTCATCCCAGTTCAATCCCAGTTCAATCCCAGTCCATCCCAGTTCATCCCAGTTCAATCCCAGTTCAGCCCAGTAACAAAAAACCCCAAACCAGTAACAAAAAACCCCAAACCAGTAACTCCCAGTAACCCCAAATCCCCTCCCAGTGACCCCAAATCCCCTCCCAGTTCATCCCAGTTCATCCCAGTTCATCCCAGTTCATCCCAGTTCAATCCCAGTTCAATCCCAGTTCAGCCCAGTTCATCCCAGTTCAGCTCAGTGACCCCCCAGTTTATCCCAGTAACCAAAGACCCCAAACCAGTAACCCCAAAGCCCTTCCCAGTTCATCCCAGTTCATCCCAGTTCATCCCAGTTCAATCCCAGTTCATCCCAGTCCATCCCAGTTCAATCCCAGTTCATCCCAGTTCAATCCCAGTCCATCCCAGTTTATCCCAGTTCCCTCCCAGTCCATCCCAGTTCAATCCCAGTTCAATCCCAGTCCAATCCCAGTTCAGTCCCAGTTCATCCCAGTTCAATCCCAGTTCAATCCCAGTTCATCCCAGTTCATCCCAGTTCAATCCCAGTTCAATCCCAGTTCATCCCAGTCCATCCCAGTTCAATCCCAGTTCAATCCCAGTTCAATCCCAGTTCAATCCCAGTTCAATCCCAGTTCATCCCAGTTCAATCCCAGTTCAGTTCATCCCAGTTCAATCCCAGTTCAATCCCAGTTTATCCCAGTTCATCCCAGTCCATCCCAGTCCATCCCAGTCCCTCCCAGTTCAATCCCAGTTCATCCCAGTCCATCCCAGTTCATCCCAGTTCAATCCCAGTGACCTCCCAGTTCAGACCAGTAACAAAAAACCCCAAACCAGTAACTCCCAGTAACCCCAAATCCCCTCCCAGTTCATCCCAGTTCATCCCAGTTCATCCCAGTAACCCCAAATGAGAATTTGGGGGAAAAAACTGGGAATTTTGGCTTAACTTTGAAGAGAAAAACGGGAATTTTGGGGGGAAAATCCAGGAATTCCGGGCAAAAAATGGGAATTTTGGGGAAAAAATGGGAATTCTTGGGGGAAGTTTTGGGGAAAAAAAAGGGAATTTTGAGGGGAAAATGGGAATTTTGGGGAAAAACTTAAGAATTTTGGGGAAAATTTGGCCAAAAAAATGGGATTTTGGGGGAATTTTGAGGGAAAAATGGGAATTTTGAGGGGAAAAAATGGGAATTTTGAGGGGAAAAAATGGGAATTTTGAGGGGAAAAAATGGGAATTTTGGAGGAAAAATGGAATTTTGGTTAAATTTTGAAGGAAAAATGGGAATTTTGAGGGAAAAATGGGAATTTTGAGGGAAAAATGGGGATTTTGTGAGGAAAAATGGGAATTTTGTAGGAAAATGGGAATTTTGAGGGAAAAATGGGAATTTTGAGGGAGAAAAGGGAATTTTTAGGGAAAAATGGGATTTTTGAGGGCAAAATCGGAATTCTGGGGCAAAAATTGGGAATTTTGAGGGCAAAATTGTGAATTTAGGCTGAATTTTGACAGAAAAAAATGGGAATTTTTATGGAATTTTGGGGGAAAAAACCGGGAATTTTTGGGGGATTGGTGAAAATCCCGGGAATTTGGTCGGGATGCCGGAAAATTCTGGAATTTTTTCCCGGGAATTCCCGCAGCCCCTGATGGACAACCTGGAATCCCAAACCTACGAGGTCTTCGAGAAGGATCCCATCAAATACTGCCAGTACCAGCAGGTCAGCTCATTTGCATCTCATTTGCATCTCATTTGCATTTCATTTAAATGCAATGTTTCATCCCGTTTACACATCCACATGCCGCTCAAAAGCATTCCCTCATTTGCATGCCATTTGCATATCATTTACATTCAATTCCAATGACACACCCACCTGCTGCTCAAAGGCGTTCCTTCATTTGCATCTTATTTGCATCTCATTTACATCTACTTTCCATCCCGTTGACACGCCCACACACTGCTCAGAAACGTCCCCTCATTTGCATATAATTTGCATATCATTTGCATTTGGTTACCATTGCACTGACACACCCATATGCTGTTTGAAGGCGTCCCCTCATTTGCATATCATTTGCATATCATTTACATTCAATTCCCATCCCATTGGGACGCCCACAGTCTGATCAAAAGCGATTCCTCATTTGCATCTCATTTGCATATCATTTAAATCAATTTTCCCGCTCATTCACACCGCCACACCCCGCTCAAAAGTCTGTCCTCATTTGCATCTCATTTGCATACCAACGCCTCCCCTGTTGGTTATCGGCTGACACCACCCTAATTTGCATAGATTTGCATAAACCAATGGGAAATTTGCATAATTTGCAGCTGATTTGCATAATTTACTCAATAACCGGTATAAAGCGTCAAGTAATTTGCATAAATTTCTCGTTAATTTGCATGGAGTTCTCAGTGATTTGCATAAAACTCAATTCTGCGCATAAATTATCTGCAAATTTGCATAGAAGTCCATACAATGTCCGTTAATTGAATGGTAATTTGCATAAATTAAATTGCATCATAAATATGTTAGAAAGTTATGCAAATTATGCCGTGATTTGCATAAATTATTTTTTTTTTTAATTTGCATACATTATCAGTTGTTCTGGGATTTGTGTAATTATCATTGTTCGGTGTTTTATGCAAATGATTCTAATTGTCAGATTTGCATGTTAATTAACTGAGTTTACCATATTGAGCTGATTAACGGATTCATTTGCATAAATCAACTGTACTTGTTTCAGTATCACCTAATTTGCATAAAATTAGAAATCATCTTAACACTTAATTGTGGTGATTATTAATTAATTTATTATTTTTACATGTAATTAAGAGCTTACTAATTAGCTGTTAATTTGGCATCAGAATCAACTCAATTTGCATGAAAATGAACACAACCCAATTAAAAACCAGCCTAATTTGCATAGCCCTGCCCTCATTTGCATAACACAGTGCTCTTTGCATATTCACACCCTTAATTTGCATATTTCAAGCGTGATTAGCGCCTTAATTTGCATGGCTGCTCTGATAATTAAGGCTGGCAGGTTGATGAAAAGGTTTGGGGGTGGGGCCATGCCCATAATTTGCCTAAATTTCCATAAATTTGCATAAATTTGCATATTCTCCAGGCCATTTTCAAGTGTCTCCAGGACCGGGTCCCTGAGGGGGAGCGAGAGACGAACGTGCAGTGAGTGCCCCAAAATCCCGGGAATTCCACCCAAAATCCACCCAAAATCGCCTGGAAAACCCCGGAATTCCCAAAAACCCCTCCCAAATATCCCGGAATTCCCAAAAATCCGCCTGGAATGTTCCGGAATTCCCAGAAAATCCCACCCAAAACACCCCAAACTGCCCAAAAATGCCCTCGAAATTGACCCAAAATCCCTCAAATCCACCCCAAAATCTTGGGAATTCCACCCAAAATCGCCTGGAAAACCCCGGAATTCCCAAAAACCCCTCCCAAATATCCCGGAATTCCCAAAAATCCGCCTGGAATGTTCCAGAATTCCCAGAAAATCCCACCCAAAACACCCCAAAGTCACCAAAAATCACCTCGAAATTGACCCAAAATCCCTCAAATCCTGCCCAAAAACAGCCCCGAAATCCCGGGAATTCGACCCAAAATCGCCTCAAAAACCCCGGAATTCCCAAAAACCCATCCCAAATATCCCGGAATTCCCAGAAATCCGCCTGGAATGTTCCAGAATTCCCAGAAAATCCCACCCAAAACACCCCAAAGTCCCCAAAAATCACCTCGAAATTGACCCAAAATCCTTCAAATCCCACCCAAAACCCCCCCAAAATCCCCGGATTTTGACCCAAGATCACCTGGAAACCCCCGCAATTCCCAAGAACCCCTCCCAAATATCCCGGAATTCCCAGAAATCCGCCTGGAATGTTCCGGAATTCCCAAAAAATCCCACCCAAAACACCCCAAAGTCCCCAAAAATCGCCTCGAAATTGACCTAAAATCCCTCAAATTCACCCAAAAACGGCCCCAAAATCCCCGGAAATCGACCCAAAATCGCCTCAAAACTCCCAGAATTCCCAAAAACCCATCCCAAATATCCCGGAATTCCCAAAAATCCGCCTGGAATGTTCCAGAATTCCCAAAAAATCCCACCCAAAACACCCCAAAGTCCCCAAAAATCCTTTTTTTTGGGGGGGAAATTTGGGTGATTTTGGGTGATTTTGGCTGATTTTGGGTTGTTTTGGGTGAATTTGGGTGATTTTGGGGTGATTTTTGCTGTTTTTGGGTGTTTTTGGGGTGTTTTTGGGTGTTTTCAGGGTGTTTTTGGCCGTTTTTGGTGTGATTTTGGCCGTTTTTGGTGTTCCCAGGGTCGTGATGGTGTTTTGGGGGTGATTTTGGTGTGATTTCGGCTGTTTTTGGTGTTATTTTGGCTGTTTTTGGGGTGATTTTGGCTGTTTTGGGGTGTTTTTGGGGTGATTTTGGCCGTTTTTGGTGTTCCCTGGGTGGTGATGGTGTTTTTGGGGTGTTTCTGGGTGTTTTCAGGGTGTTTTTGCCCGTTTTTGGGCTGATTTTGGCTGTTTTTGGGCTGATTTTGGCCGTTTTTGGTGTTATTTTGGCCGTTTTTGGCCGTTTTTGGGCTGATTTTGGCTGTTTTTGGTGTTCCCAGGGTGGTGATGGTGATTTTGGGGTGAATTTGGGGTGTTTTTGGCCGTTTTTGGGCTGATTTTGGCCGTTTTTGGCCGTTTTCAGGGCGGTGATGGTGATTTTGGGGTGAATTTGGGCCGTTTTTGGCCGTTTTTGGTGTGATTTTGGCTGATTTCGGGTGTTTTTGGCCGTTTTCAGGGTGGTGATGGTGATTTTGGGGTGATTTTGGCTGATTTTGGCCGTTTTTGGTGTTATTTTGGCCGTTTTTGGCCGTTTTTGGGCTGATTTTGTCCGTTTTTGGCCGTTCCCAGGGTGGTGATGGTGATTTGGGGTATTTTTGGTGTGATTTTGGCCGTTTTTGGCCGTTTTTGGTGTGATTTTTGGCCGTTTTTGGCCGTTTTTGGGCTGATTTTGGCTGTTTTTGGTGTTCCCAGGGTGGTGATGGTGCTGGGCGCCGGCCGGGGGCCGCTGGTGGCCGCGGCGCTGCGAGCCGCTCGCCAGGCCGGGGCGCGGCTGCGCCTCTACGCCGTGGAGAAAAACCCCAACGCCGTGGTCACGTGAGCCACCCTAATTAACCCTAATTAGCACTAATTAATCAGTTAATTAACACTAATTAATCAGCTAATTAAGGCCGCTCGCCAGGCCGGGGCGCGGCTGCGCCTCTACGCCGTGGAGAAAAACCCCAACGCCGTCGTCACGTGAGTCACCCTAATTAGCACTAATTAACGCTAATTAATCAGTTAATTAACACTAATTAATCAGCTAATTAAGGCCGCTCGCCAGGCCGGGGCGCGGCTGCGCCTCTACGCCGTGGAGAAAAACCCCAACGCCGTCGTCACGTGAGCCACAATCGATAACCCATCGATAACTGATCGATAACTGATCGATAGTGATCAATAACCCATCGATAACCCATCAGTATAACCCATTGATAACTGATAGATAACTGATCGATAGTGATCAATAACCCACCGATAACTGATCGATAACTGATCGATAACCCATCGATAGTGATCGATAACCCATCCATAACCTATCCATAGTGATCAATAACCCATCGATAACTGATCAATAACTGATCAATAACCCATCCATAACCTATCCATAGTGATCAATAACCCATCAATAACCCATCGATAACCCATCGATAACCCATCCATAGTGATCAATAACCCATCGATAACTGATCAATAACCCATCGATAACTGATCAATAACCTATCGATAGTGATCAATAACCCATCGATAACTGATAACTGATCAATAACCCATCCATAACCCATCGATAGTGATCAATAACCCATCAATAACTGATCAATAACCCATCGATAGTGATCAATAACCCATCAATAACTGATCAATAACTCATCAATAACCCATTGATAACCCACCCATAGCGATCAATAATTAGCTAATTAGCACTGATTACGGCTAATTAAGCCTGTTTATGACCTAATTAAGGCTAATTAAAGGTAATTAAGGCTAATTAAGAATGGAAATTCCCACTGGGGGGGAGCAGGGAGGGTTATTGATCACCGATAATTTATTGATCACTTATCGGAATTAACCCGCGATCGCTCCGGGGGATAATTAATGGCTATTAATGAACTAATTAGTGCTAATTGGGGCTAATTAGGGTCATTAATGACCTAATTAAGGTTAATTAAGAGCAGGAAAATGGCAGAGGGGGAGGAGGGAGGGTTATTGATCACCGATAATTTATCGATCCCTTATCAGACTTAACCCGCGATCACTCCAGGGGGTTATTAACGGTTATTAATTAGCTAATTATGGCTAATTACAGCTAATTAAGGCCATTAATGAACTAATTAAGGCTAATTAAGTCTAATTAAGAGCGGAAATCCCCACTGGGGGGAGCAGGGAGGGTTATTGATCACCGATAATTTATCGATCCCTTACCGGATTGAACCCGCGATCGCTCCGGGGGATAATTAACGGCTATTAATGAACTAATTAGTGCTCATTACGGCTAATTAGGGTCATTAATGAGCTAATTAAGGCTAACTGAGAGCAGAAAAACAGCAGAGGGGGAGCAGGGAGGATTATTGATCACCCATAACCCATCGATCCCTTATCGGAATTAACCCGCGATCGCTCCGGGGGGCTAATTAACGGCTATTAACGAGCTAATTAGTGCTAATTGGGGCTAATTGCAGGCTGGAGAACTGCCAGTGGGAGGAGTGGGGCTCTCAGGTGTCGGTGGTGCCGCGGGACATGCGGGGCTGGGCGGCGCCGGAGCCGGCGGATCTGGTGGTGTCGGAGCTGCTGGGATCCTTCGGGGACAACGAGCTCTCCCCGGAGTGCCTGGACGGGGCCCGGGGGTGCCTGAAAGGTGGGAGGGAATCCCTGGAATTCCTGGAAAAATCTGGGAATTCATGGGGAAAAATCTGGGGATTCTGGGGAAAAAAACCCGGAGAGAATCGGGGAAAAAATGGGGGAGAAATGGGGGAAAATGGGAAAATAAAGGGATAAGGAGCTGTCCCCGGAGTGCCTGGACGGGGCCTGGGGCTGCCTGAAAGGTGGGAGGGAATTCCAGGAATTCCTGGAAAAATCCGGGAATTCATGGGGAAAAATCTGGGGATTCTGGGAAAAAAAACCCGGAGAGAATCGGGGAAAAAATGGGAAAAAAATTGGGGAAAAAAGCAAATAAAAAGGTGAAATAATGGAGGAAACAATTGGGAAAAAATGGGGAAAAATAAGAAAAAATAGGGAAAACATTGGGAAAAATCTGGGAATTCTGGGGATTCTGGGGAAAAAAACCTGGAGGGAATTGGGGAAAAAATGGGGGAGAAATGGGGAAAAATGGGGAAAAAATGGGGAAAAAAATGGGAAGAAATTGGGAAAAATTTGGGGAAAAATAGGAAAAAATGGGGAAAACATTGGGAAAAATTTGGGAATTCTTGGGAAAAAATCCTGGAAAAGAATCTGGGAATTCTGGGGGTTCTGGGGAAAAAAACCCAGAGGAAATCAGAGAAAAAATGGGGAAAAAATGGGGGAAAATGGGAAAATAAAGGGATAAGGAGCTGTCCCCGGAGTGCCTGGACGGGGCCAGGGGGTGCCTGAAAGGTGGGAGGGAATCCCTGGAATTCCTGGAAAAATCCGGGAATTCATGGGGAAAAATCTGGGGATTCTGGGGAAAAAAACCCGGAGAGAATCGGGGAAAAAATGGGGGAGAAATGGGGAAAAATGGGGAAAAAGTGGGGAAAAAATGAGAAAAAAAAGGGAAAAAAATGGGGAAAAATGGGGGAAAAAATGGGGAAAAATTTGGGAATTCTGGGGAAAACATTCTGGGAATTCTGGGGAAAAAAACCCAGGGAAAATCGGGGAAAAAATGGGGGAGAAATGGGGAAAAATGGGGAAAAAAATGGGAAGAAATGGGGGAAAAAATTGGGGAAAAATTGGGGAAAAAATGGGGAAAAAATGGGAATTCTTGGGAAAAATCTGGGAATTCTGGGGATTCTGGGGAAAAAAACCCGGAGGAAATTGGGAAAAAAATGGGGAAAAAATGGGGGAAAATGGGGAAAAAATGGGGAAAAAAAATGGGAAGAAATTGGGAAAAATTTGGGGAAAAAATGGGAAAAATCTGGGAATTCTTGGGAAAAAATCCTGGAAAAGAATCTGGGAATTCCGGGGATTCTGGGGAAAAAAACCCGGAGAGAATCGGGGAAAAAATGGGGGAGAAATGGGGAAAAATGGGGAAAAAATGGGGAAGAAAATGGGAAAAAATTGGGAAAAATTTGGGGAAAAAATGGGAAAAAATGGGGAAAAAAATGGGGAAAAATTTGGGAATTCTTGGGAAAAAATCCTGGAAAAGAATCTGGGAATTCTGGGGGTTCTGGGGAAAAAAACCCAGAGTAAATCAGAGAAAAAATGGGGAAAAAATGGGGGAAAATGGGAAAATAAAGGGATAAGGAGCTCTCCCCGGAGTGCCTGGACGGGGCCAGGGGGTGCCTGAAAGGTGGGAGAGAATTCCAGGAATTCCTGGAAAAATCCGGGAATTCATGGGGAAAAATCTGGGGATTCTGGGGAAAAAAACCCGGAGAGAATCGGGGAAAAAATGGGGGAGAAATGGGGAAAAATGGGGAAAAAGTGGGGAAAAAATGAGAAAAAAAAGGGAAAAAAATGGGGAAAAATGGGGGAAAAAATGGGGAAAAATTTGGGAATTCTGGGGAAAACATTCTGGGAATTCTGGGGAAAAAAACCCAGGGAAAATCGGGGAAAAAATGGGGGAGAAATGGGGAAAAATGGGGAAAAAAATGGGAAGAAATGGGGGAAAAAATTGGGGAAAAATTGGGGAAAAAATGGGGAAAAAATGGGAATTCTTGGGAAAAATCTGGGAATTCTGGGGATTCTGGGGAAAAAAACCCGGAGAGAATCGGGGAAAAAATGGGGGAAAAATGGGGGAAAATGGGGAAAAAATGGGGAAAAAAAATGGGAAGAAATTGGGAAAAATTTGGGGAAAAAATGGGAAAAATCTGGGAATTCTTGGGAAAAAATCCTGGAAAAGAATCTGGGAATTCCGGGGATTCTGGGGAAAAAAACCCGGAGAGAATCGGGGAAAAAATGGGGCAAAAATGGGGGAAAATGGGGAAAAAATGGGGAAAAAATGGGAAAAAAATGGGGGAAAAATGGAAAATAATGGGAAAAATTTGGGAATTCTGGAGAAGAATCTGGGAATTCTGGGGGTTCTGGGGAAAAAAACCCGGAGAGAATCGGGGAAAAAATGGGGCAAAAATGGAGGAAAATGGGGAAATTTTGGGGGGAAAAATTGGGAATTTTGGGTGGGAAAAAATGGGAATTTTGGGGGGGATAAATGGCATTTTTTGGGGAAAAAATGGGAATTTTTAGGGGAAAAATGGGAATTTTTAGGGTTGGGGAAAGATGGGAATTTTGTGGGGAAAAACGGGAATTTTGGGAGGAAAATCTGGGAATTTGGGTGGGGAAAATAGGAAGTTTTCCTTTTTGAAATGGGATTTTGGGGGGGAAATGTTCATTTTGTGTGGGGAAAAATGGGAATTTCGAGGGAAAAAACTGGGAATGTGGGTGGGAAAAAATTGGAATTTTTGGGGGGGAAAACCCTGGAATTTTGGGTGGGGAAAAAATGGTAATTTTGGGGGAAAAATGGGAATTTTGGGGTGAGGAAAATGGGAATTTTGGGTGGGAAAAATGGAATTTTTTCAGTGAAAAAACAGGATTTTGGGTCAGAGAAAAATGGGAATTTTTTGGGGAAAAAATGGGAATTGTGGGTGGGAAAAAATGGGATTTTGGAGGAAAAAATTGGGATTTTGGGTGGGAAAAATGGGAATTTTGGGTGGGAAAATGGGAATTTTGGGGGAAAAAATGGGGATTTTGGGGTTGGGGAATGATGGGAATTTTGGGTGGGAAAAATGGGAATTTTTTTGGGGGAAATATGGGAATTTTTGGGGGGTAAAAAATGTGATTTTGGGTGAAAGAAATTGGGATTTTGGGTGGGAAAAACGGAATTTTTTGGGGTAAAAAATGGGAATTTTGGGTGGGAAAATGGGAATTTTTTGGGGTAAAAAATGGGGATTTTGGGTGGGAAAAATGGGAATTTTTGGGTGGGGAAAAATGTGATTTTGGGGGGTAAAAAATTGAGATTTTGGGTGGGAAAAAGGGAATTTTTTGGGGTAAAAAATGGGGATTTTGGGTGGGAAAAATGGGAATTTTTTGGGGGGGTTTGGGAATGTCGGGAATTGCGGGAATGTCGGGAATTTTTCCTTTGGGAATTGCAGAGGACGGAGTTTCCATCCCCCAATCCTACACCTCCTTCCTGGCCCCCGTCTCCTCCTCCAAACTCTACAACGAGGTGCGAGGATGCCGCGAGCACGACCGGCACCCCGAGGTGAATCCCGGGAAAAAAACAACGGAATTCCGGGAATTCCGGGCGGGAAAAATACCAGGGAAAATTGGGGATTTTTTGGGGATTTTTGGGAATTTTTTTGGGGGGAAAATGGGGAAAAAATTGGATTTTTTTGGAATTTTTTGGGATATTTTTGGGATTTTTTTTTGGATTTTTTTCGGGGAAAATGGGGAAAAATTGGGAATTTTTGGGGATTTTTTGGGAATTTTGGGGGGATTTTTTGGCAATTTTAGGGGGATTTTTTGGGGATTTTTTTTTTTATTTTTTTTTATTTTTTGGGGATTTTTTGGGAATTTTTTAGGATTTTTTGGGGGTTTTTTGGGAATTTTTTGGGGATTTTTTTTGGAATTTTTGGGGGATTTTTTGGGATTTTTTGGGGAATTTTTTGGGAATTTTTTGGGATTTTTTTGGGGATTTTTTGGGAATTTTTTGGGGGGAAAATGGGGAATTGGATTTTTTTGGATTTTTTGGAATTTTTTGGGGGATTTTTTTTTGGGATTTTTTTGGGATTTTTTTTTTATTTTTTTTGGGGAAAATGGGGAAAAATTGGGAACTTTTGGGGATTTTTTGGGGATTTTTTTTCATTTTTTTGGGATTTTTTTGGGATTTTTTTAGGGGAAAATGGGAAAAAAATGGGAATTTTGGGGGAAGAAGTGGGGAAAAAAATGGGATTTTTTGGGGGGAAAAAATTGAGAATTTTGGGGGATTTTTGGGGGGAATTTGGGGGGAAAATGAGGGAAAATGGGGGAAAATTGGGATTTTTTGGGGGAAATGGGGAAAAAAATTGGGAATTTTGGGAGTTTTTTGGGAATTTTTTGGGGGGGGAAATGGGGAAAAAATGGGAATTTTGGGGGGGGAATGGGGAAAAAAATGGGAATTTTTGGGAATTTTTGGGGGGGAATTTGGGGGGAATTTGGGGGGGAAAATTCATGGAAAAATGGGAAAATTGATGGAAAAATGGGAAAATTGATGGAAAAATGGGAAAATTGATGGAAAAATGGGAAAATTGATGGAAAAATGGGAAAATTCATGGGAAAATGGTAAAATTGATGGAAAAATGGGAAAATTGATGGAAAAATGGGAAAATTCATGGGAAAATGGGAAAATCCCTGGAAAAATTCAGAATATTGGGAAAATTTTGGGGAAAAACCGGGAATAAATGGGGGGAAAAAGGAGGAATTTGGGGTTTAAATGGGAAATTGGGAATTTGGGACTGGGAGTGGAGGAATTTGAGGGGATTTTGGGGGATTTTGGGGGATTTTGGGGATTTTTGCAGGCGCAGTTTGAGACCCCGTACGTGGTGAGGCTCCACAATTTCCATCAGGTGGCTCCGCCCCTGCCCTGCTTCACCTTCCAGCATCCCAATCCCGGTGAGGAAAGTTCCGGAAAAACGCCGGGAATCGGCGGGAAAAACGGGGGAAAAATCTGGGAAAAATCTGGGAAAAAATGGGGAAAAATCTGGGAAAAATGTGGGAAAAATGGGGAAAAACGGGGGAAAAATCTGGGAAAAAATCTGGGAAAAATTGGGAAAAAATGGGGAAAAACGGGAAAAATCTGGGAAAAATTGGGAAAAAATTCAGGAGAAAATTGGGGAAAAAATCTGGGAAAAACGGGGAAAAAAATGGGGGAAAGTCTGGGAAAAAATGGGGAAAAATCTGGGAAAAAATCTGGGAAAAATTGGGAAAAAATTCAGGAAAAAATCCGGGAAAAAACGGGGAAAAATATGGGAAAAATTGGGAAAAAATCTGGGGAAAAATCCGGAAAAAAACGGGGAGAAAATTAGGAAAAAATGGGGAAAAAACGGGGAAAAATCTGGGAAAAAATCTGGGAAAAATTGGGAAAAAATTCAGGAAAAAATCCGGGAAAAATTGGGAAAAAATGGGGAAAAAATCCGGGAAAAAATGGGGAAAAAATAGGCAAAAATCCGGGAAAAGATGAGGAAAAAATGGGTAAAAATGGGGGAAAAATTCTGGGAAAAAATGGGGAAAAATTTGGGAAAAATGAGGAAAAATTGGGGAAAAAGTCAGGGAGAAAACGGGGAAAAAATGGGAAAAATGAAGGAAAAATCCAGAAAAAAAATGGGGAGAAAATGGGGAAAAATGTGGGAAAAAATGAGGAAAAATGGGGGGAAAATCCGGGAAAAATTGGGAAAAAATCCGGGAAAAAACGGGGAAAATTTTGGAAAAAATTTGGGAAAAAAATGGAGAAAAAATGGGGAAAAATTACGGGAAAATATGTGGGAAAAATCTGGGAAAAACGGGGAAAAATTTCTGAGAAAAACCAGGGAAAAAATCCAGGAAAAATGGGAAAAAATCCGGGAAAAGTGGGAAAAAATCTGGGAAAAAGTTCTGTGAAAAAAAGGGGAAAAAACCTGGGAAAAACAGGGAAAATTTTGGGAAAAATGTGGAAAAAAACCAGAAAAGTTTCTGGAAAAAATGGGGAAAAAGTCTGGGAAAAAAAGGAAAAAAAAATCTGCGAAAAAATGCATAAAAAATTCGGGAAAAATGGAGGAAAAATTCTGGGAAAAATTTGGGAAAAAATATAAGAGAAAAATGGGGAAAAATTCTGGAAAAAATGAGGGAAAAGGGGGAAAAATTCCAGGAAAAATCTGGGGGAAAATGGGGGAAAATTCTGGAAAAAAAAAGAAAAAAAAAAATCTGGGGAAAAATCGAGAAAAAATCTGGGAAAAAATGGGGGAAAAGTTCCAAGAAAAATCCACAAAAAAATGGGGAAAAAATTCAGGAAGAAACGGGGAAAAAATGGGGAGAAAATCTAGGAAAAAACAGGAAAAAATTCCAGAATAAATGGGGAAAAAATAGGGAAAAGATCTGGGAAAAATCTGGGAAAAATTTTGGAAAAAATGGTGGAAAAATCTGGGAAAATTCTGGGAAAAATGTGGGAAAAATGGGGAAAAAATCTGGGAAAAATTTGGGAAAAAAATGCAGAAAAATTCCAGAAAAAAATGGGGAAAAAATCCAGGAAAAATAACGGGAATCTGGGGGAAAATTGGGATAAATTTAATGAGAAAATTCGAATTAAAAACCAAAAAAAAACCCCAAAAAATCCCGAAAAAATCCAAATTTGGGTGGAAAAAAATGGGGATTTTTCTGAAGGGAATTTTGGGGTTTTTTTGGGAATTTTTTCCAGAAGTTTCTCCGGATAACAGCCGCTACACGGAGCTGAGCTGGCGGGTGGAGGTGGGGACGGTGCTGCACGGATTCGCCGGATACTTCGAGACGCGGCTCTACGGAGACGTCACCCTGAGTGAGGAAAATGGGGAAAAAGTGGGAAAAAAAATGGGAAAAGGTGGGGAAAAAATGGGGAAAAAATGGGGATAAAATGGGAAAAAAATGGGGAAAAAATTTGGGGAAAAAATGGGGGGAAAAATGGGAAAAATTGGGGGGAAAATGGGGAAAAATTGGGGAAAAATTGGGGGAAAAAATGAGAGAAAAATGGGGAAAAAATGGGGGAAAAAATGGGGAAAAAATGGGGGGAAAATGGGGAAAAAATGGGAAAAATTTGGGGAAAAAATGGGGAAAAATGGGGAAAAAAATCAGGAAAAAATTGGGGAAAATCGGAAAAAAATTGGGGGAAATTTGGGGAAAATTGGGAAAAAATGGGAAAAAAATGGTGAAAAATTGGGGAAAAAATTGGGGGAAATTTGGGGGAAAATTGGAAAAAAATTGGGGGAAATCTGGGAAAAATTTGGGGAAAAAAATGGGGAAAAAAGGGGAAAAATTGGGGGAAAATTGGGGGAAAATTGGAGAAAAATCTGGGAAAAAATTGGGGAAAAAATTGGGAAAAATTGGGAATAATCTGGGAAAAGTTGGGGAAAAAGTGGGGAAAAAATGGGGAAAAATGGGGGAAAATTGGGGAAAAATGGGGGAAAATTTGGAAAGAATTGGGGAAAAAATTGGGGAAAATGGGGGAGAATTTGGGGAAAAAATGGGGGAAAATTGGGGAAAAAATTGGGGGAAAATGGGGAAAAATTGGGGAAAAATTTGGGGAAAAAATTGGGAAAATGGGGGGAAAAATTGGGAAAAATTTGAGAAAACATTGGGAAAAATGTGGGGAAAAAATTGGGGGAAAATGGAAAAAATTTGGGGAAAACTTGGGGAAAAAATTTGGGAATAATTGAGGAAAACTTGGGAAAAAAATGGGGGAAAAAATCAGGGAAAAAATGAGAAAAAATTGGGGGAAAAATGGCAGAAAACATGAAAAAAAAATTTGGGAAAAAATGGGAAAAAATGTGGAAAAATCTGGGAAAAAATGTGGGAAAATTTGGGGAAAAATTTGGGGAAAAGTTGGGAAAAAGTGGAGAAAAATTGGGAAAAACTGGGGGAAAAGCTGAGGAATAATTGGGGAAAAATTTGGGAAAAATTTGGGAAAAAATGGGGAAAATTGGGGAAAAATGGGAAAAAATTGGGGGAAAAATCAGGAAAAGAAAGGGGGAAAAATTGGGAAAAGTTTGGGAAAAATTTGGGAAAAATTTGAGGAAAAATTGGGGAAAAATGGGGGAAAAATTGGGAAAAATTTGGGAAAAATTGGGAAAAAACTGAAAAAAAATGGGAAGAATGGGGGAAAAAAATTGGGAAAAATCTGGGAAAAATTTGGGATAATCTCAGGAATTTTGGGAATTTTTTGGGAATTTTTTGGGAATTCCCAGGCATCCGACCCGAGACGCATTCCCCGGGATTGTTCTCCTGGTTTCCCATTTTTTTCCCCATCAAGGTGAGTCGGGAATGGGCGGAAAAATGGGAATTTTGGGAGATTCTGGGAAAATTCCCCAAGGGGGGGAATTCCCAGAGGGAAAAGTTTTGGAATTTGGGAGAAAATGGGGAAAAAACGGGAAAATTTGATGAGGAAATGGAAAAAAATTGGGATTTTTTGGGTTTTTTGGAGGGGTTTTTTTTGGGAATTTTGGGGTTTTTTTGGAATAAAAAAATGAAGTTTTGATGGAATTCCCAAAAAAAAGTTTGGGAAGAATTTGTGGCAAAAGAATTCCAGGAAAATTGTGGAAAAAACCGGAAAAAAATCCCAAAAAATTGGGAGAATTTTTAAAAATTTGGAGCAAAACCAAAAAAAAAAAAAAACAGAAAAAAAAATTCCCGAAAAAATTTTTGGGATGGAACCGAAGCAAAAATCCCCAAAAATTTTGGGAGGGACAAAAACACAAAAATTCCTGGAAAAAACAAAAAAAATTCGGGAAAAATCCGGGAAAATTTGGGCGAGAAAAGGGGAAAAAAGCGAATCGGTGACGTCATCGGCGGCCATCTTGGAAAATGGCGGCTGGGGGTGGTGGGCGTGGCTATGCAAATTAGGTCAAAGAGGGTGGGGTTATGCAAATTAATCTGTGAGGGTTATCGGGTGTGGTTATGCAAATTAACCTTTAGAGGGTGGGGTTATGCAAATTAAGCTTTGGTGGGTGTGGTTTATGCAAATTAATGGGTACCATGTGGGTGACGTTATGCAAATTAACCTCTGGTGGGCGTGGCTTATGCAAATTAACCCCCGAGGGCTCCAGGTGGGCGCGGTTATGCAAATTAACCTTTGGCGGGTGTGGCTATGCAAATTAGCATTTGCTGGGTGTGGCTTATGCAAATTGCTGCGTTTCAGGTGGGTGGGGTTATGCAAATTAACATTTGGTGGGCGTGGCTTATGCAAATTAACCCCGAGGGTTCCAGGTGGGCGTGGTTATACAAATTAACCTTTGCTGGGTGTGGCTTATGCAAATTAATGAGTTCCAGGTGGGTGGGGTTATGCAAATTAATGTGTATTGCAGGTGGGTGGGGATATGCAAATTAACCTTTAGTGGGCGTGGTTTATGCAAATCAACCCATGTGGGTTCTTGGTGGGTGTGGTTATGCAAATCAGGCTTTGGTGGGTGGGGTTATGCAAATTAAGGCGGTTTCCAGGTGGGTGGGGTTATGCAAATTAACCTTTGGTCTGCATTGTTTATGCAAATTAACCATGAGGGTTCTAGGTGGGCGTGGCCATGCAAATTTACCCTTGCCGCCATCTTGGTGGGCGTGGTTATGCAAATTAACCCTGGCCGCCATCTTGGTGGGCGTGGCCACTCCCACACCAACCACCGGCGGCCATCTTGGTGGGCGTGGTTATGCAAATTTCCCTCAGTGGGCGTGGCCACACCATTGACCATTGGCAGCCATTTTGGTGGGCGTGGCCATGCAAATTTACCCTGGGCGCCATCTTGGTGGGCGTGGCCACCTCACACAAACCATTGGCAGCCATCTTGGTGGGCGTGGCCATGGTAACTCCCCCTGGCCGCCATCTTGGTGGGCGTGGCCATGTCTGTGACCATTGGCGGACATCTTGGTGGGCGTGGCCCCGTTAATTTCCCCTGGCGGCCATCTTGGTGGGCGTGGCCACACCCTTGCTCATTGTCGGCCATCTTGGCGGGCGTGGCCATTTCAATTTCCCCCTGGCGGCTATCTTGGTGGGCGTGGCCACACCCTTGCCCACCAGCCGCCATCTTGGTGGGCGTGGCCACACCAACACCCACCAGCCGCCATCTTGGTGGGCGTGGCCACACCCTCGCCCACCAGCCGCCATCTTGGTGGGCGTGGCCACACCCTCGCCCACCAGCAGCCGTCTTGGTGGGCGTGGCCACACCCTCGCTTGCCAGCCGCCATCTTGGTGGGCGTGGCCACACCCTGTGACCACCAGCCGCCATCTTGGTGGGCGTGGCCATGGTAATTCCCCCTGGCGGCCATCTTGGTGGGCGTGGCAACACCCTGTGACCACTGGCCGCCATCTTGATGGGCGTGGCCATGGTAATTTCCCCTGGTGGCCATCTTGGTGGGCGTGGCCACACCCTCGCCCACCAGCCGCCATCTTGGCGGGCGTGTCCGCGCTAACCACGCCCCTTTTTCCCCTCCCCCCACAGCAGCCGGTGCCGGTGCGGGCGGGGCAGGAAGTGTCGGTGGCGTTTTGGCGCGTGGCCACGCCCAGCAAGGTTTGGTACGAGTGGGCGGTGACGTCACCGGCGTGCTCCGCCCTCCACAACCCCAGCGGCCGCTCCTACACCATCGGCCTCTGACGGTCACGTGACCCGTGACGTCACACGCGCGCGGAATAAAAACCGCCCCTCCCCCGCGCAGAGCGGAGACTCCGGTGTGGTGTTTTTGGGGGGAAAACGGGGAAAATGGGAATTTGGGGAAAAAAATGGGAATTTTGATGGAAAATTCGGGAATTTTGGGGGGGAAAACGGGAATTTTGGGGAAAAAATTTGTATTTTTGGGGAAAACTGGGGAATTTGCAGGGGAATTTGGGAATTTTGGGGGGAAATTCAGGAATTTTGCGGGGGAAATGGGAATTTTTGGAGAAAAAATGGGAATTCTGGAGGAAATTTGGGAATTTTGGGGGAAAAAATGGGAATTTTGGGGGGAAAAGTTGGATTTTTGGGGAAAATTGGGGAATTTGAGGGGGAATTTGGGAATTTTGGGGGGAAATTTGGGAATTTTGGGGGGGAAAATGGGAATTTTAGGAAAAAAATTGAATTTTTGGGGAAAATTGAGAGATTTGAGAGGGAATTTTGGGAGAAAAAATGGGAATTTTGGGGGAAAAATGGGAATTTTGATGGGAAAATTGGGGAATTTTGGGGCAAAAATTGGATTTTTGGGGCATTTTTTGGGAATTTTGGGGGGAATTTTTTTGGATTTTGGGGGGAAATTTGGGAATTTTGGGGTAAATGGGAATTTGGGGGAAAAAATGGGAATTTTGATGGGAAGTTTGGGAATTTTGGGGGGAAATATGGGAATTTGGAAGAAAAATTTGGGAATTTGTAAGGAAAAATGAGAATTTTTGGGGAAAAAAGGGATTTTGGGGAGATTTTGGGATTCTTGGGGGAAAAATGGAATTTCAGGGGGAAAATTTGGGATTGGGGGGAAAAAAGGGAATTTTGATGGGAAATTTGTGGGGAAAATGGGGGTTTTGGGGGGAAAAATGGGATTTTTGGGGAAAAATTCGGGAATTTGGGGAAAAAATTTGGGAATTTTGGGAGAAAAATGGGATTTTTGGGGGTAAAACGAAGAAATTTTGGGGTGAAAGGGGAAATTTGCCAAAAAATGGATTTTTTTTGGAATTTATGAGAATAAAAAAGGAAATTTTGGGGAATTCTGGTGGGAAACGGGGAAAATTTTGGAGAGAAAACAGAAATTTGGGAAAAAGTTGAAAAAATCGGGAAGAAATTAAAAAAAATTCAAGGTGAGTTAAAAAATGGGGAAAAAAGGGGAAAAAAAGAAGAGAAATGGGGAAAAGGGGAGGGAAAAAGGGGAATTTTGGCAAAATTTGGGAAGATTTGGGCAAAATTTGGAGGAATTTTGGAAGATTTTGAGCAGAGTTGGGGAAAAAATGAAGAAATTTGGGTTAAATTGAAGGAAAATGGAAATTTTGGAAGAAAATCTGGGAGAATTTGGGGTGAGTTTATGGAATTTTCAAGAAAAACGGGAAAATTCCGGGAAAATTTGGGTGGATCCAGGAAAATTCCTAAAAAAATTTAAAGAGTTAAATAAAAAAATGAAATAAAAATTGTGGAAATATCCGGGAAAATCCTTGGAAAAATCATTTCAAAATCACAGAAAAACTGGAAAAAATTCCCAAAAAATCTCCTCAAACCCAATAAAGAAAAATAAAAAAAAAAAAAAAAAATTTAAAAAAATATAAAGAAAATTCCAAAGAAATATCTGGAAATAAAAGAAAAATCTGCTAAAAAAAACCCCTTTAAACTTCCAAAAAAATAGAAAAAAAATCACACAAAAAACTCTCCCAAACCTCCCTAAATTCCAATAAAAATTCCCAAAAAATTCCCAAAAATATCCCCAAAAAATCCTTTAAAAAAACCCTAAAAATTAAAAATAAAAAAAATCCGAATAAACGCCCAAAAATCACAAAAAAAAACCCAAAAAACAAAGAAATCCTCAAGAAATCTCCCAAACCTCTGGAAAAATCCCCAAAAATCCCAATTTGAGGTGAATTTGAAGGAATTTGATCCAATTTTTTGACCAATTTGAGGCGAATTGAAGGAATTGGATCCAATATTGAGGATTTTGAACCCAAAACCTCCCAAATCCCCTCAAACTGAGCCCGTTTGCCTCCAAAGCAGCAAAACCGGGAGAAATGAGGAATATCCGATAAAACTTTGGGAATTTTGAGGGAAGGCAGAATTTAGGGAATATTTGGAGTTATTTTATCTTTGTTGTCCCTCTCTTTTTAAACCGCTTCATTTTAACGCTCTCAAATCCTTCTCTGCCGCCCCGCGCCGCCACCCGCGCTTCCCTCAGCGCTTTTTAATCCCATTTCCAGGATTTTATTCCCAAAAATCTCATTTTTATTCCCCAGTTTTTGGACGCCGCGGTTCCTCCTTACTCGAGCTCAGGCTCCGCAGGCCGCGCTAGGCCGCGTTGCCATGGAGACGGCGCAGCGGGAAAGGGGCGGGGCCCGCCCCTTTCCCCTCCCTCAGCCAATCAAAACGCGCGTCTCATCCACCAATCAGCCGCGACGACACTTCGAGGCCTGCTGACCAATCAGCGCCGCCGAGTTTTGACGGACGGATCCACCGACCAATAGCGAGGCGGTAACGCCGCGCCGCAGCCAATAGGAGCGCGGAGTGGGCGGGGCGAGCGCCGCGGGCAGGGCGAAGGAGGAGGGGGGGGAAGGTTCTGGAGGCCGCCGCCATCTTTGCCGCCGCGTCCGGGGCCGCCGCCGCCGCCGCCGCCGCCGCCGCTTCGGGGTTCAGGGGGGGCCGGTAAGATCGGCAGCGCTGTCGCGATATGACGTCAGCCGTGACGTCACTCCGGGCGGGGTGAAGCGGCGGAGAAGCGGAGAAGGGGGAGGGGTGGGGAGTGGGGGGGGGGGAAGGGCGGGAAACGGAGCCGTGAGGGCGGCGCCGCCAGGGGGCGCCAAAGCCGTGAGGGGAGGGGGGGAGCGGGGGGCGTGGCTTAACGAAGGGGGCGTGGCTTGCGCAGCATTGCCGGCAGTGGGAGGGGGCGTGGCTTAATGAAGGGGGCGTGGCTTGCGCAGCATTGCCGGCAATGGGAGGGGGCGTGGCTTAACAAAGGGGGCGTGGCTTGCGCAGCATTGCCGGTAATGGGAGGGGGCGTGGCTTAACGAGGGGGGCGTGGCTTGCTCAGCATTGACAGCAATGGGAGGGGGCGTGGCTTGCGCAGCATTGCCGGCAATGGGAGGGGGCGTGGCTTAACGAAGGGGGCGTGGCTTAAGCGCCATTGCCGGCAATGGGAGGGGGCGTGGCTTTAACGAAGGGGGCGTGGCTTGAGCGCCATTGCCGGCAAATGGGAGGGGGCGTGGCTTGAGGGAGGGGGCGTGGCTTCTGCGCCCTTGCCGGTAATGGAGGGGGCGTGGCTTAAGGGAGGGGGCGTGGCTAAATGATCGATTCGCTGTGGTGATGTCATTGCTGACGTCACCACTGTTTGTTTTTTTTTCCCACTTTGTGACGTCACCGCAGGAAAAAGAAATTCCCGGATTCCGGGGGTTTTCCCCCCCCCCAAAAATCCCCGGGATGGAATCGGGGGGATCCAAAACTCTGCCGGACCCGGTGAGCGACCGGAAAAAATTCCCAAAAAAAAAAAAAATTCCCGGAATTTTTTCCCTGGGGAATTTTCCCGGCGCTGAAATTTTTAATTTTTCCCCTCTTTTTCCCAAAAAAATTCCCGCCAGGCCGACGCGATGACGTCAGACGACTTCGACATCGTCATCGAGGCCATGCTGGAGGCGCCCTACAAGAAGGAGGAGGTGAGGGAATTCCCAAAATTCCAGGAATTCCAGGAATTCTGGGAATTCTGGGAATGGCTTTTCCCACTTTTTCCCCTTTTTTCATCCCAATTTTTCTCAGTTTGGCTCCATTTCCACCGAAAATTCCCAATTTTGGGTCAATTTTCCCCAATTCTCCTCATTTTTGTCCCATTTTTTCCCAATTTTTCCAATTTTTTCCCAATTTTTGGCTCGGTTTTTCCCGAATTTCTCCATTTTTGGTTCCATATTCCCCCAAGTTTCCCAATTTTCCCCTTTTTTGGTTCCATTTTTCCTAATTTTTCTCTTTTTTGGATCAAATTTTCCCAATTTTCCTCATTTTTGTTCCATTTTTTCCCCATTTTCCCATTTTTTCCCAATTTTTGACTGAATTTTCCCCAAATTTTCTCATTTTTGCTCCATTTTTCCACAAATTTTCTAATTTTCCCAATTTTGGTTCCATTTTCCCCCAAATTTCTCCATTTTTGGCTCAATTCTTCCCAAATTTTCTCAATTTTTCCCAGTTTTCCTCATTTTTATTCCATTTTCCCCAAATTTCCCAATTTTTCTCAATTTTTAGCTCAGTTTGTCCCAATTTTCCCTTTCTTGGTTCCATTTTCTCCCAAATTTCCCAATTTTGGGTCAATTTTTGTTGATTTTCCTCATTTTTGGTTTTTTTTCCCAAATTTCCCCATTTTTGAGTCATTTTTTCCCAATTTTCCTCCATTTTTCCCTAAAATTTCCCAATTTTTCCCATTTTTGTTCCATTTTTCCTCAAATTTCCTTATTTTTGGATCAAATTTTTTCAAATTTTCTCATTTTCCCCAATTTTTCTCTTTTTTGGCTCAAAATTTCCCAATTTTCCCCATTTTTGTTCCATTTTCCCCCAAATCTTCCAATTTTTCCCAGTTTTTGGTTTCATTTATCCAAAAATATTTCAATTTTTTGCTCCAGTTTTCCCAATTTTCCTCATTTTGGTTCCATTTTCCCCCAAATTTCCCCATTTTTGGATCAAATTTTCCCAAATTTTCCAGTTTTCCCCAAATTTTCCAATTTTTTACCAATTTTTGGTTTCATTTTTCCAAAAATTTCCCATTTTGGCTCCGTTTTTCCCAATTTTCCAAATTTTTGGTTCCATTTTCCCCCAAATTTCCCAAATTTTCCCATTTTTCCCAATTTTTGACTCAATTTTTCCCAAATTTCTCAATTTTTGGCTGAATTTTTCCCAAATTTTCTCATTTTTCTTCCATTTTCCCCCAAATTTCCCAATTTTGGGTCAATTTTTTGTTGATTTTCCTCATTTTTTTGTTCATTTTTCCCAAATTTCCCCATTTTTCCTCCATTTTTCCCTAAAATTTCCCAATTTTTTCCAAATTTTCTCCATTTTCCCTCAAATTTCCCCATTTTTGGTTCCATTTTCCCCCAAATTTTCCAAAATTTCCCAAATTTCCCCATTTTTGTTCCATTTCCCCCCAAATCTTCCAATTTTTCCCATTTTTCCCAATTTTTAACTCAATTTTTTTGTTCATTTTCCTCATTTTTGGTTCAATTTTTTCCCAAATTTCCTCATTTTTGGTTCCATTTTTCCCAAATTTTCCCAATTTTCCCCCAAATTTTCCCATTTTTGTTCCATTTTCCCCCAAATTTCCCCATTTTCCCCTCAACTTTTCCCAAATTTTCCCGTTTTTCCGGATTTTTCCAGGCCCAGCCCGGCCCTTCCAAGGCCCCAGCGGAGCCGGCCCCGGCCCAGGTGGGAATTCCGGGAATTTCCTGGGAATTTCGGGAATTCTGGGTGGGAATTTTGGGGAATTTCTTGGGAATTCTGGGAATTCTGGGCAGGAATTTTGGGGGTTCTTAAGAATTTTTTGGGGAATTTCCGTGGAATTTTGGGAATTTCTTGGAATTTCGGGAGTTTTTTGTGGAAATTCTGGGGATTTTGGGTGGGAATTCGTGGAATTCCAGGGATTTTTGGGAATTCCTGGGGGAGGGGAGGGGCGGCCTGGGATGGATTTTTGGGAATTTTTTTGGGAATTTTTTGGGGAGTTTTGGGGAATTTTTTGGGAATTTTGGGGATTTTTTTTTGGATTTTTTTGCGTAATTTTGGGAATTGTTTGGGAATTTTTGGGGAATTTTTTCGGAATTTTTTGGGAATTTTTGGGAATTTTCTGGGAATGGTGGGGGATTTTTTGGGATTTTTTTGGGGAATTTTTTGGGAATTTTTGGGAATTTTCTGGGAATTGTGGGGGGAATTTTCTGGGAATTTTTTTGGGTTTTTTGGGAATTTTATGGGAAATTTTTGGGATTTTTTTGGGGAATTTTGGGAATTTTTTTGGGATTTTTTTGGGGAATTTTTTTCAGAATTTTTTGGGGAATTTTTTGGGGAATCTTTTGGGAATTTTTTAGGGAATTTTCTGGGAATTGTGGGGGATATTTTTGGGAATTTTTTTGGGAATTTTTTGGGGAATTTTTTGGGGAATTCTTTGGGAATTTTTGGGAATTTTTTTTGATTTTTTGGGAATATTTTGGGAATTTTCGGGAATTTTGGGGGGAATTTTTTGGGAATTCTTTGGGAATATTTTGGGAATTTTTTGGGAATTTTCTGGGAATATTTTGGGGAATTTTTTTGGAATTTTTGGGAATTTTGGGGGGAATTTTTTGGGGAATTCTTTGGGAGTTTTTGGGAATTTTTTGGGAATATTTTGGGAATATTTTGGGAATTTTCTGGGAATTTTCCGGCAGGCGCCGCCGGAGGAGCCGAAGGAGCCCAAGAAGGAGAGCGGGAGCAGGTGAGGAAATCCCGGAATTCCGGGAATTTCGGGTCGGAATTCCCAGATTTTGGGGGGAATTTGGGTCAGAATTCCCGAAATTTTCAGATTCTGGGCTGGAATTCCGGGATTTTGGGCAAAAATTCCCGGAATTTGTGTGGGGATTTTGGGGTTTTGGGGGATTTTGGGATGGAATTCCCAGATTTTGGATCAGAATTCCGGGATTTTTTTGGAATTTGGGTTGGAATTCCAAGATTTTGGGGCATTTTGGGTCAGAACTCCCAGATTTTGGGTGAAAATTCCGGGATTTTGGGTCAGAATTCCAGGATTTTGGGGGATTTTGGGTGGGAATTCCAGGAATTTTTGGGAATTTGGGTGGGAATTTCGGGATTTTGGGATGGAATTCTGGGATTTTGAGACGGAATTTTGGGAATTTTGGGTGGGAATTCCCAGATTTTGGGGGATTTGGGGTGGAAATTCCGGGATTTTGAGGGATTTTTCCCTGGAATTTTCTGGAATTTTCTGGGATTTTCCGGGATTTCAGCAGCCGGAAGAAGCGGAGCCGGAGCCGGAGCCGCGAGCACAGACACAGGTGGGGAAAATCCGGGAATTTTGGGGGGAAATTTGGGAATTCTGGGGGGAAATTCGGGAATTCTGGGGGAAATATGGGAATTCTGGGAGGAAATTTGGGAATTCTGGGGGAAATTCGGGAATTTTGGGTTGAAATTTGGGAATTTTTGGGATTTGGAGCCACAATTTGGGGATTTTTTCCGGAATTTTTCTCCTTTCCAATCCAGGGTTTTTTTAGGAATTCTTTGGGAATTTTTTTGGGAATTTTTTTGGGATTTTGGGGGGGGAAATTCACTGGGAATTTATTGAGAATTTTCTAGAAACTTTTGGGGGAAATTTTTTTTGGAATTTTCTGGGAATTTATTTTAGAAACTTTTGGGAATTTTTGGGGGGAATTTTCTGGGATATTTTTAGGAATTTTTAGGAATTTTTTGGAATTTTTTAGGAATTTTTTAGGAATTTTTTGGGAATTTTGGGGTGGGATTTTTTGGGACTTTTTTTAGGAATTCTTTGAGGTTTTTTTTGGGAATTCTCTGGGAATTTTGGGGGGAATATTTTTCAGGAATTTTTCAGGGATTTTTTAGGAATTTTCAGGGAATTTTTGGGGGAATTTTTTTGGGAATTCTTGGCGAGTTTTTTAGGGAATTCTCTGGGAATTTTTTAGGGAATTTTTTGGGAACTTTTAAAGGAATTTTCTGGGAATTTTGGGGGGAATTTTTTCAGGAAATTTTTGGGAAATTTTTAAGGAATTTCTTGGGAATTTTGGGATTTTTGGGGGGAATTTTTTGGGAATTTTTTAGGAATTTCTTTGGAATTTTTTAAGGAATTTTCTGGGAATTTTGGGGGGATCATTTTGGGAATTTTTTTTAGGAATCCTTGGAAATTTTTTTGGGGAATTCTTTGGGATTTTTTTAGGAATTCTCTGGGAATTTTTGGGGGGAATTTTTTTAAAAAAAAAAATTTCTGGAACTTTTTTTGGAATATTTTTGGAATTTTTTCTGGGAATGTTTTAGGAAATTTCTTGGGAATTTCTGGGGGGGAATTTTCAGGAATTTTTTAGGAAAATTTTTAGGAATTTTCTGGGAATTTTGGGGGAATTTTTTAGGAATTTTCTGGGAATTTTTCAGGGATTTTCTGGGAATTTTTCGGGAGTTTTCCTGGGAATTTTTCAGGAATTTTTTGGGAATTTTCTGGGAATTTTTCAGGAATTTTCTGGGAATTTTCTGGGAATTTTTCAGGATTTCTTTTGGAATTTCCTGGTAATTTTTTCCCGGGAATTCCCCGCTAATTCCCGGTTTTATTTTGGTTTTCCCCCGGGATCAGCCGGAGCCGGGACCGGGATCGGGATCGGCGCCGCCGGAGCCGGAGCCGGGAGCGCCGGAGCCGCCACCGGAGCCGGAGCCGGGAACGCCGGAGGAGCCGGAGCCGGGAACGCCGGAGCCGCGAGGAGAGAGCCAGGTGGGGGGGAAAGCACGGAATTCCCGGGAAAAAACACGGAATTCCCGGGAAAAACACGGAATTCCCAACGGGAACGGCCGGATTCCAGCTCGGAATGGCCAAAAATCCCGGGATTCCAAACCAAAATCCCGGAATTCCGGCCCAAATTTGGGAATTCTGGTGCGAAATCGACCAAAATCCCAGGATTCTTGCTCAGAATCTTGGAATTCCAGCCCAAAATCCTGGAATTCCAGCTCAAAATCCCGGAATTCCAGCCCAAATCCGGGAATTATTGCTCAAAATCCTGGAATTCTAACTGGAAATTCTGGAATTCCAGCGTGAAATTGCCCAAAATCCCGGGATTCCTGCTCAAAATCCCAAAATTCCTGCCCAAAATCTCGGGATTCCTGCCCAAAATCTGGGAATTCCAGCACAAAATTGACCAAAACCCCAGAATTCCAGCCAAAATCCTGGAATTCCGGTCCAAATCTGGGAGTTCAGACACGAAATCCCGGAATTCCAACCCAAAGTCCTGGAATTCTGGCCCAAATCCTGGAATTTTTGCCCCAAATCCCCCAAAATCCTGGAATTCCAAACCAAAATCTTCCAAAATCCTGGAATTCCGGTCCAAATTTGGGGATCCTGGTGCGAAATTGACCAAAATTCCGGAATTCCAGCCCAAAATCCCAGAATTTTCACCCAAAATCCCAGAATTCCTGCTCAAAATCTTGGAATTCCGACCCCAAAGCTTCCACAATCCCGGAATTTTTGACCCAAAATCCCTTAAAATCCCAAAATTTCGTCCCAAAATTCAGGAATTCTGACCCCAAACCCCCTGAAATCCGGGAATTCCAACCCAAAATCCCAGAATTTTCACCCAAAATCCCAAAATTCCGATCTCAGATCCTGGAATTCTGACCCAAAATCCGGGAATGCCGACCCCAAACGCCCCAAAATCCGGGGATTTTGGCGGGAATTCCGGGAATTTTGGCGGGAAATCCGGGGATTTTTGGCAGGAAATCCAGGGATTTTAGTGGGAATTCCGGCGATTTTGGCGGGAATTTTGGCGGGAATTCCGGGGATTTTGGCGGGAATTCTGGGGATTTTGGCGGGAGTTCCGGGGATTATGGTGGGAATTTCGGGAATTTTGGCGGGAAATACGGCGATTTTGGCGAGAATTCCGGGGATTTTGGCGGGAGTTCCGGGGATTTTTGGCGGGAAATCCGGGGATTTTGGCGGGAATTCCAGGGATTTTTGGCGGGAAATCCGGGGATTCCGTTGGGAAATACCGGAATTTTGGCGGGAATTCCGGGGATTTTGGCGGGAATTCCGGGGATTCCGTCGGGAATTCCGGGAATTCCGAGGGATTTTGGCGGGAATTTGGTTCCGCAGGCGCCGCTTCGGGCACAGCAAGAGCCCCCTGTACCGGGAGAGCCCCGGGAGGTGAGAACGGGGGGAAAAACGTGGAAAACGGGAAAAAACGGGGGAAAATGGGGAAAAAAATGGGAATTCTGGGAAAAAATGGGGAAAAAATGGGAATTCTGGGGGAAAAATGGGGAAAAAAATGGGAATTTTGGGGAGAAGGGGAATTCTGGGAAAAAATATGGGAAAATAGGGAAGAAATGGGGGAAAAATGGGAATTGTGGGAAAAAATTGGGGATTTTGGGAAAAAAATGGGAATTTTAGGGGAGAAATGGGAATTTTTGAGCCAAAACCTGGAGATTTTAAGGGAAAAAAGGAGATTTTTGCCCCCCAAAAAAACGGGATTTTTTTTTGGGAAAATCGGGAATATTTGGAGGTGAAAGTTGAGAATTCCGAGGGGAAAAAAGGAGAATTTTTAAAGGAAAAAAAAACCCGGAATTTTTGGGCTTTTTTTGGGCTTACTTTGGGTCAATTTTGGGGCTATTTCTGTCAATTTTGGACCTTTTCTCGCGGGATTTTTTGGGAATTCTGTGGGAATTTTGGGAATTTTTGGGAATTCCGTCCCAGGATCTTCTCCCACCTTTCCCAGGGAATCTTTGGGTTCATTTTGGGTCCATTTTGGTCGATTTTAGTCAATTTTGGGTCAGTTTTGGGGCTATTTCTGTCAATTTTGGGCCTTTTCTCGCGGGGTTTTTTGGGAATTCCGTGGGAATTTTGGGAATTTTTTGGGAATTCCCCTCCCCCCCTTTCCCAGGGAGCCGCTGGGGTCGCTGAGCCCCGAGGAGAGGGACGCCAGGACGGTTTTCTGCATGCAGCTCGCCGCCCGCATCCGGCCCCGCGACCTCGAGGATTTCTTCTCCGCCGTCGGAAAGGTGGGGGCGGAACCTTCTGGAAAAATCCCCGGGAAAAATCCGGGAAAAATGCCGGGAAAATCCCCGGGAAAATGCGGGAAAATACTGGGGAAAATTCAGGGAAAATCCTGGGAAAATTCTGGAAAAATTGAGGGAAAATCCCGGAAAAATCCGGGAAAATTCCGGGAGAAATTCTGGAGAAATTCCGGAAAAATCCGGGAAAATACGTGGAAAATTCAGGGAAAATCCTGGGAAAATTCTGGAAAAACCCCAGAAAAATCTGGAAAAAAATACCTGGAAAGTTCAGGGAAAATTCTGGAAAACTCCCCAGAAAAATCCCTGGAAAAATCCGGGAAAATACGTGGAAAATTCAGGGAAAATCCAGGGAAAATTCTGGAAAAATCCCAGGAAAATTCCGGAAAAATCCCCGGAAAAATGCCGGGAAAATACCTGGAAAATTCTGGGAAAATTCCGGAAAAATCCCCGGAAAAATCCGGGAAAATTCTGGGAGAAATTCCGGGAAAATTCCGGAAAAATCCGGGAAAACGCCTGGAAAAATATGAGGGAAATTCAGGGAAATTTCTGGGAAAAATCCCCGGAAAATTCTGGAAAAATCCGGGAAAATATCTGGAAAATTCCGGGAAAATCCAGGGAAAACTCTGGAAAAATCCCCAGAAAAATCCAGGAAAATTGCGGGAAAATTCAGGAAAAATCCCGGGAAAATTCCGGAAAAATCCCCGGAAAACTCTGGGAAAATACCTGGAAAATTCAGGGAAAAATTCCAGGAAAATTCCGGAAAAATCCCCGGAAAAATCCGGGAAAATGCCTGGAAAATTCAGGGAAAAATCTCGGGAAAATTCCGGAAAAATCTGGGAAAATACCGGGAAAATTCAGGGAAAATTCCGGAAAAATCCCCGGAAAAATGCCGGGAAAATACCTGGAAAATTCTGGGAAAATCCCGGGAAAATTCCGGGAAAATCTGCAGAAAAATCTGGAAAAATACCTGGAAAATTCAGGGGAAATCCAGGGAAAATTCTGAAAAAATACCAGGAAAATTCCAGAAAAATTCCCGGAAAAATCCGGAAAGAAATACCTTGAAAATTCAGGGAAAATTCTGGAAAAATACCTGGAAAATTCAGGGAAAATTCCGGAAAAATTCCGGGAAAATCTGCAGAAAAATCCGGAAAAATACCTAGAAAATTCAGGGACAATCCGGGGAAAATTCCGGAAAAATCTGGAAAAATTCTGGGAAAATTCCGGGGAAAATCACGGGAAAATTCCAGAAAAGTCCCTAGAAAAATCTGGAAAAATACCTGGAAAATTCTGGAAAAATCCCGGGAAAATGCAGGGAGAATCCAGGGGAAATGGTGGGAAAATCCTGGGAAAAATACCAGGAAAATCCAGGGAAAATTCCAGAAGAATCCTGGGTAAGTCCCAGGAAAATCCAGGTGAAATCCAGGGAAAATCCTGGGAACATTCCAGAATAAAATCCCCCGGGAAAATTCCAGAAAAAAGTCCTGGAAAATCCTGGAAAAATCCTGGAAAATTCTGGAAAAATCTTGGGAAAATCCTGGGAAAAAATTCCTCCAAAATCCTGGGAAAATCATGAAAAAATTCCGGGAAAATCCCAGGAGAATTCCAGAAAATTCCTGGAAAATCCTGGGAAAATACCAGGAAAATTCTGGAAAAGTCCCAGGAAAATCCCGGGAAAATCCTGGGAAAATTCTGGAAAAATACCAGTAGAATCCACAGAAAATAGCAGGAAAATCTTGGGAAAAATCCTAGAAAAAACCAGGGAAAACTTACGGGAAAATTTTACGAAAATTCCGGAAAAGTCCAGGGAAAATCCAGGGGAAATGCCGGGAAAATTCTGGGAAAATCCCCAAAAAATCCCCCCAAAAATCCTTAAATATCCACCAAAAATCGGAAAAGTTCGTGAAAAATTCCCGAAGAATCACGAAAAGTACAAAAAAAAAAAATCTAAAAATCCCCCCAAGAATTCCTAAAAAATTCCTTTAAAAATCCAGGAAAATAAAAAAAAAAAGTCCTTAAAAATTCCCGAAAAATCTCCAAAACAAACGGAAAAAATCCCAGAACAATCCTCCCAAAAATCCCAAAAAATTTCTTGAATGATCCCGAAAAATCCTTAAAAATTCCCAAAAACCCAAAAAAATCGCAAAAAAAATTCCCCAAAAAATTTCAAAAAATTCTTCCAGAAAATTCCAAAAAAATCCCCAAAAAATCCCCAAAAATTCCTAAAAAATCCCCAAAAATGTCCCCAAAAATTCCTAAAAAATCCCAAAAATTCCTGAAATATCCAAAAAAAATCTCAAAAAAATCCCCAAAAAATCCCAAAAAATTCCCAAAAAAATCCAAAGAAATCCCAAAAAAATCCCAAAAAAATCCCCAAAAGACCCAAAAAAACCCCAAGAAATTCCCCCAAAAATTCAAAAAGAATCCCAAAAAAATCCCCAAAAACCCCAAATAAATCCCAAAAAATTCCCCCCAAAATTCCAAAAAAATCTCAAAAAAATCCAAAAAAAATCCAAAAAAATTCCAAGAAAATCCCGGACAAATCCCAAAAAATTCCCTCAAAAAATCCCAAAAAATCCCCAAAAAATCTCAAAAAAATCCCAAAAAATTCCAAAAAAAATCCCAAAAAAATCCCAAAAAATTCCAAAAAAAATCCCAAAAAAATCCCAAAAAATTCCCAAAAAATTCCCCAAAAATTCCCAAAAATTCCCACCCCCTTCCATCTGTTTTCCTGTTCCGTTTCCCTTCCAGGTCCGGGACGTTCGGATCATCTCGGACCGGAATTCCCGACGTTCCAAAGGCATCGCCTACGTGGAATTCTGCGAGATCCAATCGGTGCCCTTGGCCATCGGCCTGACGGGCCAGCGCCTCCTGGGGGTGCCCATCATCGTCCAGGCATCCCAGGTGAGCTTCTGGAATCTTCTGGGAATTCTGGGAATTTTTTGGGAATTTTTCCGATTTTTTTTGGATTTTTTTCGCATTTTTTGGGGGGTTTTTTGGTGTTTTTTATGCAGCTTTCAGGACCTTTCCAAGTGCTTTTGAGGTGTTTTTTTGACCTTTCAGGACCTTTGGCGGATTTCAGAGATGATTTGGGATTTTTGGGAATTTTTTTGGGAATTTTTGTGGGAATATTTTGGGAATTTTTTGGGAATTTTTCCGATTTCTTTTGGATTTTTTTTTTTATTTTTGGGGGTTTTTTGGTGTTTTTTATGCAGCTTTCAGGACTTTTCCAAGTGCTTTTGAGGTGTTTTTTTGACCTTTCAGGACCTTTGGCGGATTTCAGAGATGATTTGGGATTTTTGGGAATTTTTTTGGGAATTTTTTTGGGAATATTTTGGGAATTTTTTGGGAATTTTTCCCATTTCTTTTGGATTTTTTTTTTATTTTTTTGAGGGTTTTTTGGTGTTTTCTATGCAACTTCCAGGACTTTTCCAAGTGCTTTTGAAGTGTTTTTGTGATCTTTCAGGACCTTTAGCGGATGTCAGAGATGATTTGGGATTTTTGGGAATTTTCTGGGAATTTTCTGGGAATTTTCCAAATTTTTTTCTGTTTTTGTTTTGTCTTTATTTTTGGATTTCTTAGTTTGTTTTTTTTTCAGCTCTCAGGACCTTATTATTGGGTTTTTGGTGTTTTTGGGACCTTTCAGGACCTTTAAGGGATTCCTGGGAATTTTTGGGATTTTTGGGGAATTTTATTCCTATTTTTTATTTCATTTTTTGGGGTTTTTTTTAGCTTTTTTTATGTAGCTTCCAGGATTTTTCCAAGTGGTTTTGAGGTGTTTTTTTGATCTTTCAGGACCTTTAGTGGATTTATGGGATGATTTGGGATTTTTGGGAATTTTTTGGGGAATTTTTTTGGAATTTTTCCGATTTTTTTTGGATTTTTTTTAGATTTTTTTTTTTGTTTTTTTAGCGTTTTTTTTTGCAGCTTTCAGGACCTTTTCGTTGGCCTTTTGGTGTTTTTGTGACCTTTCAGGACCTTTAGGGGATTCCTGGGAATTTTCTGGGAATTTTTGGGTCAATTTCAGCCATTTTTGGGTCACTTTGAGCCATTTTAGGTCAATTTTGGTCATTTTTGTGTCAATTTTGGTCATTTTTGGGTCATTTTGAGCCATTTTAGGTCAATTTTGGTCATTTTTGGGTCAATTTTCACCATTTTTGGGTCAATTTTCACCATTTTTGGGTCCATTTTTGGGTTCATTTTGGTCATTTTAGGATCAAATTTTGGGTAATTTTTGGGTCAATTTTGGTCATTTTTGGGTCAAATTTTGGGTAGATTTTGGTCATTTTTGGGTCAATTTTGATCGTTTTTGGGTCTAATTCTGCCATTTTTGGGTCAATTTCAGCCATTTTTGGGTCAATTTCAGCCATTTTTGGGTCAATTTTGGCCATTTTGGGGTCAAATTTTGGGTGAATTTTGGGTAATTTTTGGGTCGATTTTGGATGAATTTTGGATGAATTTTGGGTCAATTTTGGTCATTTTTGGGTCAATTCTGGCCATTTTTGGGTCAATTTTGGTCATTTTTGGGTCAATTTTGGTCATTTTTGGGTCAAATTTTGGGTCGATTTTGGTCATTTTTGGGTCAATTTTGATCGTTTTTGGGTCTAATTCATCCATTTTTGGGTCTAATTCAGCCATTTTTGGGTCTAATTCAGCCATTTTTGGGTCAATTCTGGGTCATTTTTGGGTCGATTTTGGGTCGATTTTTGGGTCAATTTCAGCCATTTCTGGGTCAATTTTGGTCATTTTTGGGTCAAATTTTGGGTCAATTTTGAGTGAATTCTGGGTAGTTTTTGGGTCGATTTTGGGACAAATTTTGGGTCGATTTCGGCCGTTTTTGGGTCAATTTTGGCCATTTTTGGGTCAATTTTGGCCATTTTTGGGTCGTTTTTCGTCCGATTTTCACCGTTTTTTCACCGTTTCTCCCCATTTTTTTCCCCTTTTTTTCTCCTCCCCTCCCCCCTCCCCTCCTCCTCCTCCCCTCCCCCCTCCTCCCCTCCCCCCTCACCTGTCCTCACCTGAGCTCCCCTAAGCTGGATTTTGGGTCAATTTCATCAATTTTTGGGTCACTTTGAGCCATTTTAGGTCAATTCTGGTCATTTTTGGCTCAATTTTTGCCATTTTTGGGTCGATTTTGTTCATTTTTGGGTCAATTTTGGTCTATTTTAGTTCAATTTGGTCATTTTTGGGTCAATTTTAATCATTTTTGGGTCAATTTTGGCCATTTTAGGGTGAATTTCGGTCATTTTTTATTTGGCTCATGTTTGGGTTGACTTCAGCCATTTTTGGGTCAATTCTGGCCATTTTTGGGTCGATTTTGTTCATTTTTGGGTCAATTTTGGTCTATTTTAGTCCAATTTGGTCATTTTTGGGTCAATTTTGGCCATTTTAGGGTGAATTTCGGTCATTTTTTATTTGGCTCATGTTTGGGTTGACTTCAGCCATTTTTGGGTCAATTCTGGCCATTTTTGGGTCGATTTTGATCATTTTTGGGTCAATTTCAGCCATTTTAAGTTTATTTTGGTCATTTTTGGGTCAATTCTGGTGGTTTTTGGGTCCATTTTGGTCATTTTTGGGTCAGTTCTGGTCGTTTCTGGCTTGATTTGGGTCATTTTTTGGGTCGATTTCAGCCGTTTTTAGGTCAATTCTTCTCATTTTTGTGTCTATTTTGATCATTTTTCGTCTGATTTTCACCGTTTTTTCACCGTTTCTCCCCATTTTTTTTCCCCTTTCTTTCTCTTCCCCTCCCCCCTCCCCTCCCCTCCCCCTTACCTGTCCTCACCTGAGCTCACCTGAGCTGGATTTTGGGTCAATTTTAGCCATTTTTGGGTCAATTTTGGTCATTCTTGGGTCTAATTCAGCCATTTTTGGGTCCATTTCAGCCATTTTTGGGTCAATTTTGGTCATTTTTGGGTCAATTTTGGGGTCAAAATTTGGGTGAATTTTGGGTAATTTTTGGGTCGATTTTGGGTCAATTTTGGGTGAATTTTGGGTCAATTTCGGCCATTTTTGGGTCGATTTTGGTCATTTTTGGGACAATTTTCACCATTTTTGGGTCAATTTTGGGGTGAAATTTTGGGTGAATTTTGGGTATTTTTTGGGTCGATTTTGGGTGAATTTTGGGTTAATTTTGGTCATTTTTGGGTCGATTTCGGCCATTTTGGGTCAATTTTGGCCATTTTTGGGTCGTTTTTCGTCCGATTTTCACCGTTTTTTCACCGTTTCTCCCCATTTTTTTTCCCCTTTTTTTCTCCTCCCCTCCCCCCTCCCCTCCTCCTCCTCCCCTCCCCCCTCCTCCCCTCCCCCTTACCTGTCCTCACCTGAGCTCACCTGAGCTGGATTTTGGGTCAATTTTAGCCATTTTTGGGTCAATTTTGGTCATTCTTGGGTCTAATTCAGCCATTTTTGGGTCCATTTCAGCCATTTTTGGGTCAATTTTGGTCATTTTTGGGTCAATTTTGGGGTCAAATTTTGGGTGAATTTTGGGTAATTTTTGGGTCGATTTTGGGTCAATTTTGGGTGAATTTTGGGTCAATTTCGGCCATTTTTGGGTCGATTTTGGTCATTTTTGGGACAATTTTCACCATTTTTGGGTCAATTTTGGGGTCAAATTTTGGGTGAATTTTGGGTATTTTTTGGGTCGATTTTGGGTGAATTTTGGGTTAATTTTGGTCATTTTTGGGTCGATTTCGGCCATTTTTGGGTCAATTTCAGCCATTTTTGGGTCAATTTCAGCCATTTTTGGGTCAATTTTGGTCATTTTGGGGTCAAATTTTGGGTGAATTTTGGGTAATTTTTGGGTCAATTTTGGGTCAATTTTGGGTGAATTTTGGGTCAATTTCGGCCATTTTTGGGTCGATTTTGGTCATTTTTGGGACAATTTTCACCATTTTCGGGTCAATTTTGGGGTCAAATTTTGGGTGAATTTTGGGTATTTTTTGGGTCGATTTTGGGTGAATTTTGGGTTAATTTTGGTCATTTTTGGGTCGATTTCGGCCATTTTGGGGTCAATTTTGGTCATTTTTGGGTCGTTTTTCGTCCGATTTTCACCGTTTTTTCACCGTTTCTCCCCATTTTTTTTCCCCTTTTTTTTCTCCTCCCCTCCCCCCTCCCCTCCCCTCCCCCCCTCCCCTCCCCCGCAGGCGGAGAAGAACCGGCTGGCGGCCATGGCGGCGCCCCTGCAGAAGGGCTCGGGAGGCCCCTTGCGGCTCTACGTCGGCTCCCTGCACTGCAACATCACCAAGGAGATGCTCAGGGGCATCTTCGAGCCCTTCGGGAAGGTCAGGAGGGGGTTTTGGGGCGAAAAAGGGGGATTTTGGGAAAAAAACGGTGAAAATTTGGGGAAAATCGGTGAAAATTTGGGGAAAATCGGTGGAAAAATGGCGGAGTTATGGTCAAAAATGGGGATTTTTGACATAAAAATGGGGATTTTGGGGTTAAAAATGGGAATTTTGGAGTTGAAGTGTGGATTTGGGGTGAAAAAGGGGAATTTTGGGAAAAAAACGGAGAAAATTTGGGGAAAATCGGTGAAAATTTGGGGAAAATAGAGCAAAAAATGGCGGAGTTATGGGTCAAAAATGGGGATTTTGGAGGGGAAAATGGAAATTTTTGTTATAAAAATGGGGATTTTGGGGTGAAAAACGGAGATTTTAGGAAAACTGGGGGGAAAGAGGGAAAAACTGGTGAAAATTTGGTGAAAATCGGTGAAAATTTGGTGAAAATCGGTGGAAAAATGGCGGAGTTCTGGTCAAAGATTGGGATTTTTGACATAAAAATGGAGATTTTGGGGTTAAAAATGGGGATTTTGGGGTTAAAAATGGGGATTTTGGGGGGAAATTTGGGGTTTTGGGATGAAAAAGGGGGATTTTGGGAAAAAAATGGAGAAAATTTGGGGAAAATCGGTGAAAAAATGGGGAAAATCGAGCAAAAAAATGGCGGAGTTCTGGGTAAAAATGGGGATTTTTGACATAAAAATGGGGATTTTTTGGGGTTAAAAGTGCGGATTTTGGGGTTAAAAATGGGGATTTTGGGGGGAAATTTGGGGTTTTGGGGTGAAAAAGGGGGATTTTGGGAAAAAAACGGTGAAAATTTGGGGAAAATCGGTGGAAAAATGGGGAAGTTATGGTCAAAAATGGGGATTTTTGGTATAAAAATGGAAATTTTTGACATAAAAATGGGGATTTTGGGGTTAAAAACGGGGATTTTGGGATGAAATGTGGATTTGGGGTGAAAAAGGGGGATTTTGGGAAAAAAATGGAGAAAATTTGGTGAAAATCGAGCAAAAAATGGCGGAGTTCTGGTCAAAAATGGGGATTTTTGACATAAAAATGGGGATTTTGGGGTTAAAAATGGGAATTTTGGGGTTAAAGTGTGGATTTGGGGTGAAAAAAGGAGATTTTGGGAAAAAACGGGAGAAAAAGGGGAAATTTGGAGATTTTTGGGGTTAAAAATGGGAATTTTGGTTCAGTTTTGGGTAATTTTAATGAACTTGGGGTGAATTTGGTCGCTTTTGATGGATTTTGGGTCAATTTTGGGTCACTTTGGGTGAATTTTGGTCAATTTGGGGAATTTTGGGTCAAATTTGGGTCATTTTGGGTCATTCTGGGTAATTTTGGGTCATTCTGGGTGATTTTGGGTCATTTTGGGTCATTTTTGGGTCATTTTGGGTGATTTTGGGTCATTCTGGGTGATTTTGGGTCATTTTTGGGTCATTTTTGGGTCGTTTTTGTTGTTTTTGGGTTATTCTGGGTGATTTTGGGTCATTTTGGGGTGATTTTTGGTGTTTTTGGGTGATTTTGGGGTGAACTTGAGTGAATTTGGATGATTTTGGGTGTTTTTGGGGTGTTTTTGGGTGGTTTTGGGGTGATTTTGGGTCATTTTATGTGGTTTTGGGTCATTTGGGGTCATTTTGGGTCATTTCTGGTGATTTCGGGTGATTTTGGGTGGTTTTGGGTTGATTTTTGTTGATTTTGGGGTAATTTTGGGTGATTTGGGGTCATTTTGGGTGTTTTTGGGGTATTTTAGGGTGATTTTGTGTGTTTTTGGGGTGATTTTGGGTGATTTTGGGTGATTTTGGGTGATTTTGGGTGGGTTTGGGTGATTTTGGGGTGATTTTGGGTGATTTTGGGGTGATTCTGGGTGATTTTGGGTGTTTTTGGGGTGATTTTGGGGTGATTTTGGGGTGATTTTGGGTGATTTTGGGTGTTTTTGGGGTGATTCTGGGTGATTTTGGGGTGATTTTGGGTGATTTTGGGGTGATTTTGGATGTTTTTCAGATTGACAGCATCGTCCTGATGCGCGATCCCGAGACCGGGCAGTCCAAGGGCTACGGCTTCATCACCGTGAGTGACGTCATCAGGGGGGGAAGACGGGCTGAAAAACACCAAAAATGGGAAAAATCAAAAAACTGAAAAAATGGGGAAAAAAATCTCAGAAAAAACTGGAAAAAAAACGGGGAAGAAACGAGGAAAAACGGCCAAAAAATGGGGAAAAAACAGGAAAAAATACTAATTATTGATGTGAGTGACGTCATCGGGGGGAAAATGGGGTGAAAAACATGAGAAATGGGAAAAATCAAAAAACTGGAAAAATGGGGAAAAATCCCGGAAAAAACTGGAAAAAAAACGGGGAAAAAATGAGGTAAAATGGGAAAAAATGGGGGAAAAATGGGGAAAAATTTGAATTATTGCTGTGAGTGACGTCATCGGGGGGAAAATGGGGTGAAAAACACAAAAAATGGGAAAAATTGAAAAAAGGGATAATAATGGGGAAAAAATGGAGAAAAAAGGGGGGAAAAAATGGGGAAAAATGAAAAAAAAGGGGAAAATGGGGAAAACCAATTTTTTCGCTAAAAGTCCCTGTTTTTTCCAAGAAAAATACCATTTTTTTCCCCAAAAAATCCCATAAAAATTCCGTTTTTTCGCCAAAAAACCAATTTTTTTCCCCATTTTTTCCCAGAATTCCCCTTTTTTTCCCCAAAATTTTTCTCACTTTTGCTCACGTGACAGAACACCTTCTAAAAACCCCCCAAAATCCTCTAAAAATTCCATTTTTACCCCAAAAAATCTCATAAAAATAGAAGAAAAAACTTATAAAAAACCCAAAAAATCATAAAAAATTCATTTTTTCACCAAAAATCGCCATTTTTTCCGTTTTTTCCCCAAATCTTTCATTTTTCCTCTAAATCATCTTCTTGTGTACTCACATGATACGAAAACATTTAAAACCCCCAAAAAAATCCTTTAAAAATTCCCTTTTTTCCCCAAAAAAATCCCATTTTTTCCTTAAATAAATCCCATGTTTTCACTAAAACCCCATTTTTTCCCAAAAACTCACATTTTTCTCTCAAAAAATCCCATTTTTTCGCTAAAAAATCCCAATTTCTTGTCAAAAAATCCTTAATTCTTCCTGAAAAAAAATCCCCATTTTTTCCCCTAAAAAATCCCATTTTTTCACCAAAAACTGCCGCTTTTTCTCTGAAGAAAATGTAATTTTTTCACATAAAAATCCCTTTTTTTTCTTTTTTGTTTTTTCCCAAAATCACTCACTTTTTCCCCAAAATTTTCTTTACTTGTGTTCAGACAACCCGAAACTCCTCCAAAACCCAAAAAAAACCCCGAAAACACCCCAAAAAAAACCCCCAAAAAATCCCGATTTTATCACTAAAAAATCTCAATTCTTTTGTCCAAAATTCTCATTTTTTTCCTAAAAAATCACCATTTTTTCTCTCAAAAAATA
Source organism: Poecile atricapillus (assembly GCF_030490865.1). NCBI lineage: Eukaryota > Metazoa > Chordata > Aves > Passeriformes > Paridae > Poecile > Poecile atricapillus. Next base: position 689,387 of record NC_081267.1, read on the forward strand.
CCATTTTTCCCCCAAAAAATCATATTTTTTCCTCAAAAAATTCCCGTTTTTTTAGTAAAAAACCCATTTTTTTCCCAAAAACTCACTTTTTTTCCTTAAAAAAAATCCTATTTTTTCACTAAAAAATCCCAATTTTTGGTCAAAAAATTATAATTTTTTTCCCCTAAAAACCACCATTTTTTCCTGTAAAAATCCCATTTTTTGACCAAAAAATCTCATTTTTTCACCAAAAAAATCCGTTTTTTCCGTTTTTTCCCAAAATCACCGGCTTTTTCCCCAAAATCGTTTTCCCTTGTACTCACATGACGCAAAACCGTTTAAAAACATAAAAAATCCCATTTTTTACCCAAAAAATCCCATAAAAAACCCAAAAAAATTCATAAAAAATCCATTTTTTATCCGTTTTTCTTCATTTTTTTTTTGTTTTTTCCCAAAATCTCCGTTTTTCCCCCCAGTTCTCGGAGGCGGAGTGCGCCCGGCGCGCCCTGGAGCAGCTGAACGGTTTCGAGCTGGCCGGGCGGCCGATGGGACCCAAAAACCCCAAAACACCCCAAAAAAATCCCAATTTTATCACTAAAAAATCTCAATATTTTTGTCCAAAATTCTCATTTTTTCTCCCAGAAAATCACCACTTTTTCCTCAAAAAAATCCAATTTTTTCATCAAAAAAATCTTATTTTTTCAGTAAAAACCCCATTTTTTCACCAAAAATTCACTTTTTTTCCTTAAAAAAATCTTATTTTGTCACTAAAAAATCCCAGATTTTTGTCAAAAAATTCTCTGTTTTTCCCCCCAAAAAAACACCATTTTTTCACCAAAAAATCTTTATTTTTTCACCAAGAAGCGTCATTTTTTCGCTTAAAAAAATCAGGTTTTTTCTGATTTTTTCCCAAAATCACCCATTTTTTCCCCAAAGTTTTCTTCATTTTCTCAACACAAATCCGTTTCAAAACCCTAAGAAAAAATCCTTTAAAAATCTCATTTTTGCCCCAAAAAATCCCATTCAAAAGTCATAAAAATTCATAAAAAATCCGTTTTTTCACCAAAACTCACCTTTTTTTTTTTGTTTTTTCCCAAAATTTTCCTTTTTTTCCCCAAAATCGTTGTGTCTTATACTCATGACACAAAACTATCTGAAAACCCCAAAAAATCCTTTAAAAATCTCATTTTTACCCCAAAAAACCCCATAAAAAACCCAAAAAAATTCATAAAAAATCCATTTTTTATCCGTTTTTCTTCATTTTTTTTTTGTTTTTTTCCCAAAATCTCGGTTTTTCCCCCCAGTTCTCGGAGGCGGAGTGCGCCCGGCGCGCCCTGGAGCAGCTGAACGGTTTCGAGCTGGCCGGGCGGCCGATGGGACCCAAAAACCCCAAAACACCCCAAAAAAATCCCAATTTTATCACTAAAAAATCTCAATATTTTTGTCCAAAATTCTCATTTTTTCTCCCAAAAAATCACCACTTTTTCCTCAAAAAAAATCCCATTTTTTCATCAAAAAATTCCCATTTTTTCAGTAAAAAACCCATTTTTTCACCAAAAATTCACTTTTTTTCCTTAAAAAAATCCTATTTTTTCACTAAAAAATCGCAATTTTTTATCAAAAAATTCTCAATTTTTCCTTCAAAAAATCTCCTTTTTTTTCTCCTAAAAACCCTGTTTTTTCATCAAAAATCCTCATTTTTTCACTAAAAATTCCAATTTTTTTCCCATTTTTTCCAAAACCACCGATTTTTTCCCCGAAATTTTCTTCATTTTGCTCACATTACAGAAAACCATTTAAAAACCCTAAAAAATTCCATAAAAACCCCAAAAAAACCCATAAAAAAATCCAAAAAAATCATAAAAAACCCAAAAAAATTCACAAAAAATCCATTTTTTGTCCGTTTTTTACCATTTTTTTTTAAAAAAATCCCAAATTTGGTGTTTTTCTCCCCAGTTCTCGGAGGCGGAGTGCGCCCGGCGCGCCCTGGAGCAGCTGAACGGTTTCGAGCTGCCCGGGCGGCCGATGGGACCCAAAAACCCCAAAAACACCCCAAAAAAATCCCAAAAAATCCTGATTTTCTCCCAAAAAGACGCCAATTTTTTTTGTCCAAAATTCTCATTTTTTCTCCCAAAAAATCACGACTTTTTCCCCAAATAAAATCCCCTTTTTTCTGAGAAAATTCCCATTTTTTTTCTAAAAATCCCATTTTTTAACTAAAAACACCAATGTTTTTCCAAAAATTCACATTTTTTCACTAAAAAACCCCAATTTTTTGTCAAAAAATTCTCATTTTTTCCCCCAAAAAACCACCATATTTTCCCTTGAAAATCTCATTTTTTCACCAAAAAAGCCCCACTTTTTTGTCTAAAAACCCCATTTTTTCACCAAAAAAAACCTGTTTTTTTCCTTTTTTCCCAAAATCTTCTATTTTTTCCCTAGAATCGTCTTCTCTTGTACTCACATGACGCAAAACCATTTAAAAACATAAAAAATCCCATTTTTTACCCAAAAAACCCCATAAAAAAACCCAAAAAAATTCATAAAAAATCCATTTTTTCACCAAAAATCACCATTTTTTTTTGTTTTTTCCCAAAATCTCGGTTTTTCCCCCCAGTTCTCGGAGGCGGAGTGCGCCCGGCGCGCCCTGGAGCAGCTGAACGGTTTCGAGCTGGCCGGGCGGCCGATGCGCGTGGGGCAGGTGAGCGAACGTCCCGACGGCTCCGCCGACGTCGCCTTCCCCGAGGGACCCGGCCCCGCCCCCGCGGCCACGCCCGGCCACGCCCTCACCTGCGGGGAGGAGCCCGAGCTGGGAACGGCCGCGGGGAGGCTGCAGCTGATGGCAAAGCTGGCTGAAGGTGAGGGACACCTGGGGACACACCTGGACACACCTGAGATACACCTGAGATACACCTGGGTACACCTGGACACACCTGGGGGGGGTTGGGGCCACGCCCTCACCTGCGGGGAGGAGCCCGAGCTGGGAACGGCCGCGGGGAGGCTGCAGCTGATGGCAAAGCTGGCTGAAGGTGAGGGACACCTGGGGACAGGTGACACACCTGAGATACACCTGGGGACACCAAAACCACACCTGGGACACACCTGGGGACACCTGGGGACGGGTGACACACCTGAGATACACCTGGGGACACCTGAGATAGAGCAGGACACACCTGGGGACAGGTGACACACCTGAGACACACCTGGGGACACCTGAGATACACCTGGGGACACCAAAACCACACCTGAGATACACCTGGGGACATCTGGGGACACCTGAGATAGAGCAGGACACGCCTGAGACACACCTGGAGGGGTTTGGGGACACCTGAGATACACCTGGGGACACCTGGAGACACCAAAACCACACCTGAGATACATCTGGACACACCTGGGGACAGGTGACACACCTGAGATACACCTGGGGACACCTGGGGACACCTGGGGACATCTGGGATAGAGCAGGACACACCTGGAGGGGTTTCAGACACACCTGGACACACCTGGGGACACCTGGGACACACCTGGGGACACTTGAGATACACCTGGAATAGAGTAGGACACACCTGGAGACACCTGGGGACACCTGGAGGGGCTTGGGGACACCTGAGATACACCTGGACACACCTGGGGACACCTGGGGACACCAAAACCACACCTGAGATACACCTGGACACACCTGGGGACACCTGGGGACACCAAAACCACACCTGAGATACACCTGGACACACCTGGGGACATCTGGGATAGAGCAGGACACACCTGGAGGAGTTTCAGACACACCTGGGGACACCTGGGACACACCTGGGGACACTTGAGATACACCTGGAATAGAGTAGGATACACCTGGAGACACCTGGAGGGGTTTGGGGACACCTGAGATACACCTGGACACACCTGAGATAGAGCAGGACACACCTGGGGACACCTGGACACACCTGGAGCAGTTTGAGACACACCTGAGGACAGGTGACACACTTGGGGACACACCTGGGGACACCTGGAGAGGATCTGGAGGGGTTTGGGGTCACACCTGGACACACCTGGACACACCTGGGGGGGGTTGGGTCACACCTGGACACACCTGGACACACCTGGGGGGGGTTGGGGCCACGCCCTCACCTGCGGGGAGGAGCCCGAGCTGGGAACGGCCGCGGGGAGGCTGCAGCTGATGGCAAAGCTGGCTGAAGGTGAGGGGGGGACACACCTGGGGACAGGTGACACACCTGAGATACACCTGGGGACACCTGGGGACACCAAAACCACACCTGAGATACACCTGGGGACATCTGGGGACATCTGGGGACACCTGAGATAGAGCAGGACACACCTGAGACACACCTGGAGGGGTTTGGGGACACCTGAGATACACCTGGACACACCTGGGGACATCTGGGGACACCTGAGACACACTTGGGGACACTTGAGACACACCTGAGATAGAGCAGGACACACCTGAGACACACCTGGAGGGGTTTGGGGACACCTGAGATGCACCTGGACACACCTGGGATAGAGCAGGACACACCTGGGGACACCTGGGGACACCTGGGGACACCTGGGGACACTTGAGATAGACCTGAGATAGAGCAGGACACACCTGAGACACACCTGGGGACACCTGGGGACACCAAAACCACACCTGGGGACACCTGGAGAGGATCTGGAGAGGTTTGGGGCTCACCTGGGGACACCTGGGGACACCTGGGGACACCTGGGGACACCTGGGAGGGGTTGGGGACACACCTGGGGACACCTGAGACACACCTGGGGACACCTGGAGAGGATCTGGAGAGGTTCAGGTGACACCTGAGGACACCTGGACACACCTGGAGGGGTTTGGGGACACACCTGGGGACACCTGGGGGGGGTTGGGACACACCTGGACACACCTGGACACACCTGGACACACCTGGACACACCTGGGGACACCTGGGGGGGGTTGGGACACACCTGGACACACCTGGACACACCTGGACACACCTGGACACACCTGGGGACACCTGGGGGGGGTTGGGACACACCTGGACACACCTGGACACACCTGGACACACCTGGACACACCTGGACACACCTGGGGACACCTGGAGAGGATCTGGAGAGGTTCAGGTGACACCTGAGGACACCTGGACACACCTGGACACACCTGGAGGGGTTTGGGGACACACCTGGACACACCTGGGGACACCTGGGGACACCTGGGGACACCTGGGAGGGGTTGGGGACACACCTGGACACACCTGGACACACCTGGGGGGGTTTGGGGACACCTGGGGACACCTGGACACACCTGGACACACCTGGACACACCTGGAGGGGTTTGGGGACACACCTGGACACACCTGGGGACACCTGGACACACCTGGACACACCTGGGGGGGTTTTTGGAGCTCCCAGGTGAAATTTTTGGGCTTTTTTGGTGTCTCTGACTCCAATTTTGGGAGAATTTTGGGTCAATTTTGGGACTTTTTGGTGTTTTTGGGGTTTTTTGATGTCCTTGACTCCAATTTTGGGGCCAATTTTGGTGTTTTTGGGGTCTTCGGGGTCTCTGATTCCGATTTTGGGTCAATTTTGGGATTTTTGGAGATTTTTGAAGTTCCTGACTGGAATTTTGGGGATTTTTGGTGTCTCTGACTCCGATTTTGGGTCGATTTTGGGTCTTTTTGGGTCCAATTTTGGTGTTTTTGGGTTTTTTGGTGCCTTTGATGCCAATTTGGGGCCGATTTTGGGCTCAATTTGGGCTTTTTTGGGGTTTTTGGGGTCTCTGATTCCAATTTTTGGGCAATTTTGGGTTTTTTTGAGGTTTTTTGGTGTCGGACTCAAATTTTGGGGCAATTTTGGATCTTTTTGGGTCAATTTTGGGTCAATTTTGGGAGGTTTTGGGTTTCTGGTGTCTGTAATTCCAATTTTGAGCCGATTTTGGGCTCAATTTGGGGAATTTTGGGGTTTTTGGGGTTTCTGACGTCGCTGATCTCAATTGTGGGATAATTTTGGGTTGATTTTGGGTGGTTTTGGGTCAATTTTGGGTCAATTTTGGTGGTTTTGGGTCAATTTTGGGTCAATTTTGGGTGGTTCTGGTCCCATTTTGGTGTTTCTTGGGTTTCTGACGTCACTGATTCCATTTCTGGGTTAATTTTGGGCGATTTTGGTTAATTTTGGGCGGTTTTGGGTCAATTTTGAGCCGATTTTGGGCTCAATTTGGGCTTTTTGGGTGTTTTTGGTGTTTCTGAGTCTGACTTTGGGGCCCATTTTGGGCTCAATTTGGGGTTTTTGGGGTTTCTGATTCCAATTTTGGGTCAATTTTGGGAGTTTTTGGGATTTTTGGTGTCTCTGACTCAAATTTTGGGGCAATATTGGATCTTTTTGGTTCAATTTTGGGTTTTTTGAGTTTCTGGTGTCTGTAATTCCAATTTTGGGTCAATTTTGGTGCCGATTTTGGGCTCAGTTTGGGGGATTTTGGTGTTTTTGGGGTTTCTGACGTCGCTGATCTCAATTCTGGGATAATTTTGGGTTGATTTTGGTCGATTTTGGGTGTTTCTGGCTCAGGTTCGGGGCTGCAGCAGCTGAACGGGGCCATTTTGGGCTCAATTTGGGGAATTTTGGGGTTTTTGGGGTTTCTGACGTCGCTGATTCCATTTTTGGGTTAATTTTGGGTGTTTTTGGGTCAATTTTGGGTCAATTTTGAGCCGATTTTGGGCTCAATTTGGGGAATTTTGGTGTTTTTGGTGTCTTTGATTCTGATTTTGGGCTGATTTTGGGCTCAATTTGGGGGATTTTGGTGTTTTTGGGGTTTCTGACGTCACTGATTCCATTTTTGGGTTGATTTTGGGTTGATTTTGGGTGATTTTGGGTGTTTTTGGCTCAGGTTCGGGGCTGCAGCTCCCCGCCCCCGCCCAGGCCGCGCTGCAGCAGCTGAACGGGGCCCTGACCCCCCTGGGGGGGCTGAACCCGGCGGCGCTGACAGGTGACGGAATTCCGGGAAAAACGGGAATTCCGGGGGGAAAAACGGGAAAAACCGGGAATTCTGGGGGGAAAAACGGGAATTCTGGGGGGAAAAACGGGAATTCTGGGGGAAAAACGGGAATTCTGGGGGGAAAAACGGGAATTCTGGGGGAAAAACGGGAATTCTGGGGGGAAAAACGGGAAAAACCGGGAATTCTGGGGGGAAAATTGGGAATTCCGGCAAAATCCGGGAATTCTGGGGGGAAAAACGGGAATTCTGGGAGGAAAATAGGGAATTTTGGGAAAATTTGGGGAATTTTGGGGAAATTTTGGGGGAAAATTGGGAATTCTGGGGAGAAATTCAGGGAATTTGGGGGGAAATTCGGGAATTCTGGGGGAATTTTGGGGAAATTTGGGGGAATTTTGGGGAAATTTGGGGGAAATTTGGCAATTCTGGGGGAAAATTCGGGAATTGTGGGGGAAATTCAGGGAAATTTGGGGGAAATTTGGGAATTCTGGGGGAAAATTTGGGAATTGTGGGGGAAATCTGGGGAATTCTGGGGGAAATTTGGGAATTTTTGGGGGAAATTCGGGAATTCTTGCGGGAAATCCGGGAATTCCGGGAAAATCCGGCAATTCTGGGGGGAAATTTGGGAATTTTGGGAGAATTTTTGGGGGGAAATTTGGGGGAATTTCAGAAAATTTTGGGGGAAATTTGGGAATTCTGGGGGGAAATTTGGGAATTCTGGGGGAAAATTGGGAATTTTGGGAAAATTTGGGGAATTTTAGGGAAATTTAAGGGAAATTTGGAGGAAATTTCGGGGAGAATTTGGGAATTCTGGGGGGAAATTTGGGGAGTTCTGGGAAAATTTGGGAATTTTGGGGGAAATTTGAGGAATTTTGGGAAAATTCAAGGAATTTTGGGGGAAATTCGGGAATTCTGGGAAAATTTGGGGGGAAATTCGGGAATTCTGGGGGGAAGTTTGGGAATTCTGGGGTAAATTGGGGGATTTTGGGGGAATTTTGGGGAAAATTGGGGAATTTTGAGGGATTTTGGGAGGAGTTTTGGGAATTGTGGGGGGATTTTGGGGAAATTTGAGGGGAAATTTGGGTGAATTTCGAGAATTTTGGGGGAATTTTGGGGGATTTGGGGGCAAATTGTTAAAATTGGGTGAATTTTTGGAGGAGTTTGGGGAATTTTGGGGCGATTTTGGGAATTTTCAGGGGAATTCGGGAATTTTGGGGGGAAATTTGGGAATTTTGGTGGAATTCGGGGAATTTTGGGGATTTTTGGGAGAATTTTGAGGGGATTTTGGGAAAATTTTGGGGAATTTTTGGGGAATTTTGGAAGTTTGGGGGGAAATTCTGTTAAGATTTGGGGAATTTTGGGGGGAATTTTGGGAATTTTGGGGTGAATTTGGGAAAATTGGGGAAATCTGGGAAGATTTGGGAATTTTGGGGTGAATTTGGGAAATTTTGGGTGAATTTTGGACGATTTTGGGGGAATTTGTTAAAATTGGGTGAATTTGGGGAGAAATTTGGGAATTTCGGGGGATTTGGGGGGGAAATTTTGGGGAATTTGGGAATTTTGGGGGATTTTGGGAATTTTGGGGGATTTTGGGAATTTGGGGGAATTTTGGGTGGAATTTTGGGGGAATTTTGGGTGGAATTTTTTGGGAATTCCGGGAATTTTCTGGGAATCTTTGGTGGAATTTTCGTGGGGATTTTTTTTTTCTGGGAATTCCGGGAATTTTTTGGGTGGAATTTTGGGAATTTTGGGAATTTTTGGGAATTTCGGGACCCCCCTGACCCTTCCCCCTCCTCTCTCTCTCCCCTCCCCCAGCCCTGAGCCCGGCGCTGAATTTGGCTTCGCAGTGTCTGAGCCTGTCCGGGCTCTTCTCACCCCAAACCATGTGAGTGTAAACCAGTATAAACCAGTATAAACCAGTATAGACCAGTATAGACCAGTATGGACCAGTATAAACCAGTATAAACCAGTATAAACCAGTATAAACCAGTATAAACCAGTATGGACCAGTATAGACCAGTATGGACCAGTATAGACCAGTATAGACCAGTATGGACCAGTATAAACCAGTATAAACCAGTATGGACCAGTATAGACCAGTATAAACCAGTATAAACCAGTATAAACCAGTATAAACCAGTATAGACCAGTATAGACCAGTATAAACCAGTATGGACCAGTATAAACCAGTATAAACCAGTATGGACCAGTATGGACCAGTATGGACCAGTATAGACCAGTATGGACCAGTATGGAACAGTATGGACCAGTATAGACCAGTATGGACCAGTATAAACCAGTATGGACCAGTATAGACCAGTATAAACCAGTATAGACCAGTATAGACCAGTATAAACCAGTATGGACCAGTATAGACCAGTATAGACCAGTATAAACCAGTATAGACCAGTATAGACCAGTATAGACCAGTATAAACCAGTATAAACCAGTATAGACCAGTATAGACCAGTATAAACCAGTATGGACCAGTATAGACCAGTCTAAACCAGTATAACGAGTATAAACCAGTTCAAGCCAGTCTAGACCAGTATAAACCAGTCTAAACCAGTTCAAGCCAGTATAGACCAGTATAAACCAGTATAAACCAGTTCAAACCAGTTCCCCTCTGACCCCTCCCCCCTCTGTTCTTTTCCAGGTGAGATTTTTGGCTCCGCCCCCTTTTCCTTTTCCCGCCCTTTTCAAGCCACGCCCCCTTTCCCCAGGCCCCGCCCCCCTGGTTTTGGCGGGAAAAGGGGGCGTGGCCTCGGCCTTGGCCCCGCCCCCTCCCGGCCCCGCCCCCTCCCGGCTCCGGAATTTGGGGAATTTTTGGGAATTTTTTGGATTTTTTGGGAATTTTTGGGTTTTTTTGTTTTGTTTTGTTTTTTTTGGGAATCGGAAAAAAAAAAAAATAAAAAAATTCTGGAATTTTGGTGTTGGACTGGTTTGTACTGGGAGGGACTGGGAGGGACTGGGATGAACTGGGATTGAACTGGGATTGAACTGGGATGAACTGGGATGGACTGGGATTGAACTGGGATGAACTGGGATGGACTGGGATTGAACTGGGATTGAACTGGGATGAACTGGGATGGACTGGGATGAACTGGGATTGAACTGGGATGAACTGGGATTGAACTGGGATGGACTGGGATGAACTGGGATGGACTGGGATGAACTGGGATGGACTGGGATGAACTGGGATTGAACTGGGATTGAACTGGGATGAACTGGGATTGAACTGGGATGGACTGGGATGGACTGGGATGAACTGGGATGGACTGGGATGAACTGGGATTGAACTGGGATTGAACTGGGATTGAACTGGGATTGAACTGGGATTGAACTGGGATGAACTGGGATGAACTGGGATGAACTGGGATTGAACTGGGATTGACTGGGATGAACTGGGATTGAACTGGGAGGAACTGGGAAGGACTGGGATCAAACTGGGATTGACTGGTTTATACTGGGATGGAGTGGGAGGGACTGGGATGGACTGGGATCGAACTGGGATCAAACCGGTTTGTACTGGGATGAACTGGGAGGGAACTGGTTTATACTGGTTTATACTGGGAGGGTGGTCAGGGGTTACTGGGATGAACTGGGAGGGGCTTTGGGGGTTACTGGTTTATACTGGTTTGAACTGGGAGGTGCCGCTGGCCCTTTAAGGCAGCTTCAGGTAAGCCCCGCCCTCCTCCCAGTCCCCTCCCAGTATAAACCAGTATAAACCAGTCCAAACCAGTATAAACCAGTACAAAGCAGTATAAACCAATATAAACCAGTTCAAACCAGTATAAACCAGTACAAACCAGTTCAAACGGGTCTGTCCCACCCCCTCCCAGCCTCTCCCAGTATAAACCAGTATAAACCAGTATAAACCACTCTGAGCTTTATTGACGATTCCTTATAAGGCAAAAGGGGCGGGGCCAGCGCTGGGCGGAGCCTCCGGAGGGGGCGGGGCCGGATCTCCTGTGGGGAAAAACCAGTAAAAACCAGTTTAAACCAGTATGGACCAGTATGGACCAGTATAAACCAGTTTAAACCAGTATAAACCAGTATAACCAGTATGGACCAGTTTAAACCAGTTTAAACCAGTTCAAACCAGTCCCTCCCAGTCCCTCCCAGTATAAACCAGTATAAACCAGTACAAACCAGTATAAACCAGTACAAACCAGTCCAAACCAGTCCAAACCAGTACAAACCAGTATAAACCAGTAACCCCGTTTTCCCCCCGTTTTTAACCCTTTTTTCCCCGTTTTTTCACCCCAAACCCCCTCCCAGTATAAACCAGTAACTCCCAGTTCCCCTCCCAGTTCCCCCCCAGTATAAACCAGTATAAACCAGTGACCCCCGTTTCCGCCATTTTTAACCCTTTTTTTGCCGTTTTTTCGCCGATTTTTTCGGGGTTTTTTCCTCCCAGTCCCTCCCAGTATAAACCAGTACAAACCAGTAACCCCAAACCCCCATTTCCCGCCATTTTTAACCCTTTCTTCCCCATTTTTAACCCTTTTTTTGCCGTTTTTTCACCCATTTTTTCGGGGTTTTTTCCTCCCAGTCCCTCCCAGTATAAACCAGTATAAACCAGTAACCCCCCAGTCCCTCCCAGTTCACTCACCTCTCCTCACTGGTTTGTACTGGGAGCCTTCGGGGGGTCCTTGGCGGCCTCCAGGGAGCGGCTGAGAGCCAGGGCCCGGCACTGGTGTGAACTGGGAGTTACTGGTTTATACTGGGAGGGACTGGGACGGGGATTTTTTTTTTCCGGGAGTTTTTTTTTCGGGAATTTTTTTGGGAATTATTTGGGAATTTTTGGGAAATTTTTGGGGAATTTTTTGGGAATTTTTTGGGGATTTTTTTAGGAATTTTTTGGGATTTTTGGGAATTTTTTGGGATTTTTTGGGATTTTTTGGGGGGATTTTTTTGGGGATTTTTGGGGGATTTTTTTGGGATTTTTTGGGGTGATTTTTGGGAATTTTTGGGAATTTTTTGGAATTTTTTTTGGGGATTTTTTTGGGATTTTTTTGGGATTTTTTTCGGAATTTTTTGGGAATTTTTGGGAAATTTTTTGGGATTTTTAAGGGATTTTTTGGGGAATTTTTGGGAATTTTTTGGGATTTTTTAGGGATTTCTTGGGATTTTTTGGGAATTTTTTGGGGATTTTTTTGGGGATTTTTGGGGAGTCTTTTCAGGGATTTTTTGGGAATTTTTGGGAATTTTTTTTGGGATTTTTTTTTTGGATTTTTTGGGAAGTTTTTGGGAATTTTTGAAGATTTTTTGGGGAATTTTTGGGATTTTTTTTGGAATTTTTTTGAAATTTTTTGGGGGATTTTTTGGGAATTTTTTTGGGATTTTTTTGGGGGAATTTTTTGGGAATATTTTGAAATTTTGGGGAATTTTTTTCAGGGAATTTTTTTCAGGGAATTTTTTGGGGATTTTTTTTTTAATTTTTGGGGGATTTTTTTGGGGAACTTTCGGGGATTTCGGGGGGGAATTTTTTGGGAGTTTTTTGGGAATTTTTGAGGAAATTTTAGAGATTTTTTAGGGTTTTTTTTATAATTTTTTGGGGAATTTTCTGGGATTTTTTTGTGGGATTTTTGGGAATTTTTAAAGGATTTTTTTGGGAATTTTTGGGGAATTTTTTTTTGGATTTTTGGGGATTTTTTTGGAATGTTTTTAGGAATTTTTGGAGATTTTTTTGGGAACTTTTGGGGAATTTTTTGGGGAACTTTCGGGGATTTTTGGGGGGAATTTTTTTGGAATTTCTTGCCATTTTTGGGGAATTTTTGGGGAATTTTTTTTTTTTTGATTTTCGCGGATTTTTTTGGGGGAATTTTTTGGGAATATTTTAGAATTTTGGGGAAATATTTTCAGGGAATTTTTTGGGGATTTTTTTTAAATTTTGGGGGAAATTTTGGGGGATTTTTTTTTTAATTTTCGGGGATTTTTTGGGAGAACTTTCGGGGATTTCGGGGGGGAATTTTTTGGGAATTTTTTGGGAATTTTTTTGGATTTTGTTTGCGAATTTTTTGGGATTTTTTGGGAATTTTTGAGGAAATTTTAGAGATTTTTTAGGGTTTTTTTTTTAAATTTTTTGGGGAATTTTCTGGGATTTTTTTGTGGGATTTTTTGGGAATTTTTAAAGGATTTTTTTGGGAATTTTTTGGTATTTTTTTAGGGGGATTTTTTGGGGATATTTAGGGAATATTTTTTTTAATTTTTAAGGATTTTTTTGGGAATTTTTGGGGAATTTTTTTTGGATTTTTGGGGATTTTTTTGGAACATTTTTAGGAATTTTTGGGGATTTTTTTGGGAATTTTTGGGGATTTTTTTAGGAACTTTTGGGGAATTTTTGGGGAATTTTTTGGGAATTTCTTGCGATTTTTGGGGAATTTTTGGGGAATTTTTTTTTTTTGATTTTCGGGGATTTTTTTGGGGGAATTTTTTGGGAATATTTTGGGATTTTTGGGGAATTTTTTTCAGGGAATTTTTTGGGGATTTTTTTTAAATTTTGGAGGGAAATTTGGGGATTTTTTTTTTAATTTTCAAGGATTTTTTTGGGGAACTTTTAAGGATTTTGGGGGGGAATTTTTTGGGAATTTTTTTGGGCAATTTTTGAGGATTTTCTTAGCGAATTTTTTTGGATTTTTTGGGAATTTTGGAGGAAATTTTAGAGATTTTTTAGGGATTTTTTTTTTTAATTTTTGGGGGTTTTTTTTAGGGGGAATTTTGGGGGGATTTTGGGTCCAAACCAGTCCAAACTGGTCTGAACTGGTCTGAACTGGTTTTTGCTCACTCACCACCAGCTCTCGCTGCTCCCGGAGCCGCCGGAGCTGCCCCCGCCAGGGGGGGGAGGGGCGCCCGTCTGGAGGGGGGGGAGGGGCCGGATCCGCATCCCAGAATTCCCAAAAATCCCCAAATTCCCCAAATTCCCCAAAATTCCCTTTTTTCCCGCCAAAATCCCCGTTTTCCCGCCAAAATTCTCGTTTTCTCACGCCAAAAATCCCGTTTTTCCCGCCAAAATTCCCGTTTTTTCCCGCCAAAATTCCCGTTTTTCCCGCCAAAATTCCCGCTTTTTTCCCACCAAAACTCCCGGTTTTTTCCCGCCAAAATTCCCGTTTTTCCCGCCAAAATTCCCGTTTTTTCCCCCCCCAAAATTCCCAGTTTTTCCCCCTCAGAATTCCCAAATTTCCCCCCATAAATTCCCAGATTTCTCCCCAAATTCCCGATTTTTTCCCCGCCAAAAATTCCCAGATTTTCCCTCAAATTCCCAAATTTTCCCCCAAATTCCCAATTTTTCCCCAAAATTCCCTCAAAAATTCCCAATTTCCCCCAAAATTCCAGAATTTCCCCCAAAATTCCAATTTTTCCCCCCAAACCTCACCCAAAACTCCCCCAAATCCCCCCAAATTCCCCAAAATTCCAATTTTTCCCCCAAATTCCCCAAAATTCCCCCTAAAATTCCCAAATTTCCCCAAAATTCACATTTTCCCCCCCAAATTTTCCCAAAATCCCCCAAATTTCCCCCAAAACTCCCCCAAATCCCCCAAATTTTCCCAAAATTCCCAATTTTTCCCCAAATTCCAATTTTTTCCCCCGAACCCCACCCAAATTTCCCCAAATTCCCCAAAATTCCCCAAAATACCCCAAATTTCCCTCAAAATTCCAATTTTTTCCCCAAAACTCCCCCAAATCCTCCAAAATCCCCCAAAATTTCCCAAATTTCCCCCAAATTTCCCAAAATTCCCCCTAAAATTCCCAAATTTCCCCCAAAATTCCCTTTTTTTCCCCCAAATTTTCCCAAAATCCCCCAAATTTCTCCCAACTCCCCAAATCCCCCAAATTTTCCCAAAATTCCCAATTTTTCCCTAAATTCCCATTTTTCCCCCAAACCCCACCCAAAACTCCCCCAAATTTTCCCAAAATTCCCCAAAATACCCCAAATTTCCCCCAATTTCCCCCAAAATTCCAATTTTTTCCCCAAAACTCCCCCAAATCCTCCAAAATCCCCCAAAATTTCCCAAATTTCCCCCAAATTTCCCAAAATTCCCCCTAAAATTCCCAAATTTCCCCCAAAATTCCCTTTTTTTCCCCCAAATTTTCCCAAAATCCCCCAAATTTCTCCCAAAACTCCCCCAAAATCCCCCAAAATCCCCCAAATTTTCCCAAAATTCCAATTTTTTCCCCCAAACACCACCCAAAACTCCCCCAAATTTTCCCAAAATTCCCCCAAATTTCCCCCAATTTCCCCCAAAATTCCAATTTTTTCCCCAAAACTCCCCCAAATCCTCCAAAATCCCCCAAAATTTCCCAAATTTCCCCCAAATTTCCCAAAATTCCCCCTAAAATTCCCAAACTTCCCCAAAATTCCCATTTTCCCCCCAAATTTTTCCAAAATCCCCCAAATTTCTCCCAAAACTCCCCAAAACCCCCAAATTTTGGCAAAATTCCCAATTTTTCCCCAAATTCCCATTTTTTCCCCCAAACCCCACCCAAAACTCCCCCAAATTTTCCCAAAATTCCCCCAAATTCCCATTTTTTTCCCCCCAAAATTCCCCCTAAAAATCCCCAAATTTTCCCCAAAAATTCCCATTTTTTCCCCAAAACTCCCCCAAATTTCCCCAAAATCCCCCCAAATCCCCCAAAATTTCCCAAAATCCCCCAAAATCCCCCAAACTCCCCCAAATTTTCCCAAAATTCCCCCAAATTCCCATTTTTTCCCCCCCAAAATTCCCACTAAAAAATCCCCAAATTTTCCCCAAAAATTCCCATTTTTTCCCCCAAAACTCCCCCAAATTTCCCAAAATTTCCCAAAATCTCCCAAATTTTCCCAAATTCCCCCAAATTTTCCCAAAATTCCCCCAAATTCCCATTTTTTTCCCCCCAAAATTCCCACTAAAAAATCCCCAAATTTTCCCAAAAAATTCCCATTTTTTCCCCCAAAACTCCCCCAAATTTCCCCAAAATTTCCCCAAATCCCCTAAAATTTCCCAAAATTTCCCAAATTCCCCCAAATTTTCCCAAAATTCCCGTTTTTTTCCCCGTTACCTGCGAAGCTCCAATCCGGGAGGTCCCGGAGGGGGCCGGGCCCGGAGGGGCTGGGGGAGAGCCCAAAGCTGCCAAAAAAACCCCAAAATTCGGGAATTTCAACCCAAAATTCCGCCCAGATCCGGCCAAAAATCCAAAATTCCCCAAAAAACCCAAAATTCCCCCCAAAAAAACCCAAAATTTGGGGAAAAAAAGCCAAAATTTGGGAAAAAAAAGGGGAAAATCTGAATTAATTTGACTCAAAATTCCCGATTTTGACCCAAATTTGCCCAAAATCGCCCCAGGAATCCCAAATTTTAGGGAAAATCCCGAAATTTTGGGGAATTTTCAAGATTTTGGGGGGAAAAAGAATCAAAATTTAAGGAGAAATCCCAAATTTTTTACGAAATTCCTCAAAAATTCTCCCCAAAATCCGTTCAGGAGTTCAAAATTCAGGGAAAAATCCAAAATTTTTGGGAAAAAACCCAAAATCCTGGAAAATTTCCCGAAATTCCACCCCAAAATCCCCAAATTTTCCCCAAAATTCAGGGAAAAATTCCAAATTTTGGGAAAAAAACCCAAAATCCTGGAAAATTTTACAAAATTCCACCCAAAATCCCAAAATTCAGAAAAAAAATCCAAAATTTAAGGAAAAAACCCCAAAATTCCGGGAAAATCCCCCGAAATCCCGAAATTCTGGGAAAAACCCAAAATTTAAAGATAAAAACCCCAAATCCTCCAAAAATCTCAAAATTGCCCCAAAATCCAGGGAAAAATCCCAAATTTTAGGGAAAAAAACCCAAAATCCTGGGAAAATCCACAGAATTTCACCAAAAATTCCAAAATTTCCCCCAAAATTCAGGGAAAAATCCCAAAATTTAGGGAAAAAAACCCCAAAATTTAAGGAAAAAACCCCAAAATTTCAGAAAAAAAACCCCAAAAATTAAGGAAAAAAATCCCAAAATTTAAGGAAAAAAACCTCAAAATTTCAGGAAAAAAACCCCCAAAATTTCAGGGAAAAACCCCGAAATTTAAGGAAAAAAACCCCAAAAATTCTGGAAAGAAATCCCAAAATTTCAGGGAATAAAACCCCAAAATTTAAGGCAAAAAATTCCAAAAATTTCAGGAAAAAAAACCCCAAAATTTCAGGGAAAAAAATCCCAAAATTTCAGGAAAAAAACCCCAAAAATTAAGGAAAAAAAACCCAAAATTTCAGGAAAAAAAACCCCAAAATTTCAGAGAAAAAATCCCAAAATTTTAGGGAAAAAACCCCAAAATTTCAGGAAAAAAATCCCAAAATTTCAGGGAAAAAAATACCAAAATTTAAGGAAAAAACCCCCAAAATTTAAGGAAAAAAACCCCAAAATTTCAGGAAAAAAAACCCCAAATTTCAGGAAAAAACCTCAAAATTTAAGAAAAAAAAAATCCCAAAATTTTAGGAAAAAACCCCAAAATTTAAGGAAAAAAACCCCAAAATTTCAGGGGAAAAACCCCAAAATTTAAGAAAAAAAAATCCCAAATTTAAGGAAAAAAACCCCAAAATTTCAGGGAAAACCCCAAAATTTAAATAAAAAAAATCCCAAAATTTCAGGAAAAAACCCCCAAAATTTCAGGAAAAAAACCCAAAATTTCAGGGAAAAAACCCAAAATTTCAGGAAAAAAATCCCAAAATTTCAGGAAAAAATCCCAAAATTTAGGGAAAAAACCCAAAATTTTGGGAAATTCCCCCAAAATTCACTCCAAATCCATCCCGCTCCCCGAAATCCAAGGAAAACCCCGAAATTTCCCGCCAAATCCCTTCAAATTTCCCGCCAAAATCCAAAGATAAAGCCCCCCGCCCTTAATTTCCCGCCAATTTTCCCTGATGAGGCCCCGCCCCTTTTTGAGGCCACGCCCCCTTTGCTCACCTCTCACGCCATTGGCCAATCCGCGGAGGGGGGCGGGGCAAGGGGCGGAGCGATCGCGCCTGGCGCTCGGCTGGGGGGGGAGGGGCGGACACGTCAATCAAACCCCGTCCCCTCAGCGAGGCCACGCCCACTTTTCCCTCAAACCACGCCTTTTTCCGCCTCATATCGCGATAAAACCGCGCGGAATCGCGATAAAAACCCCCGAGGCCACGCCCACAAACCCCTCCCCCACCTTTAATCAGCGCCCCCCGCCCCTCCCCCACCCTCCGGAGGGACCCCCCGAGGTCGAACCGAGCCGGAGGATCCTGCGCGACGCCATCTTGGAGGCGGACGGAAGTGACGTCAGCACGCACGCTGCGGGAGGAGGCGGAAGTGGGGTGGCGGCCGCCATGTTGTACGGAATGAGTCGGAGACATGCGCGGCGCCATTTTGGTGGTCACGTGATGCGGAAGTGAAGGGCGCCGCCATCTTGTACGGAAGGCGGGAAAAGCGGGGTTTAAACTCGATTTTATCGCGATTTTAACGCGATTTTATCCCGATTTTAAC
Organism: Poecile atricapillus; assembly: GCF_030490865.1. NCBI lineage: Eukaryota > Metazoa > Chordata > Aves > Passeriformes > Paridae > Poecile > Poecile atricapillus. Next base: position 707,810 of record NC_081267.1, read on the forward strand.
GCGAATTTAGCGCGATTTGAACGAGATTTAAACGCGATTTTAACTCGAATTTATCGGGAATTTATCCCGATTTTAACGCGAATTTATCCCGATTTTAACGCGATTTTAACGCGATTTAAACGCGAATTTAGCGCGATTTTATCGCGATTTTAACGGGATTTTAGCGCGATTTTAACTCGATTTTAACGCGATTTAAACGCGAATTTAGCGCGATTTTATCGCAATTTTAACGGCATTTTAGTGCGATTTTAACGCGAATTTATCCCGATTTTAACGCGAATTTAACGCGATTTTAACGCGAATTTAACGCGATTTTAACTCGATTTTATCGCGATTTGAAGGAGATTTTAACGGGATTTTATCGCGATTTAAACTCGAATTTAACCGCGAATTTATCGCGATTTGAACTCCATTTAAACGCGATTTTAACTCGATTTTATCGCGATTTTGGGATTACGCCAAAACCACCGCGGTTTCATCTCTGCGCATGCGCGGCCGCCATTTTGTACGGCAAAACAACCGAGGTTGTCTTTGCGCATGCGCGGCCGCCATTTTGTACGGCAAACTGCGCGCCGCCATCTTGTACGGCAAAACAACCCCAATTTCATCTCTGCGCATGCGCGGCCGCCATTTTGTACGGCAAACTGTGCGCCGCCATTTTGTACGGCAAAACCACCGCGGTTTCTTCTCTGCGCATGCGCGGCCGCCATTTTGTACGGCAAACTGCGCGCCGCCATTTTGTACGGCAAAACAACCGCGGTTTCATCTGTGCGCATGCGCGGCCGCCATCTTGTACGGCAAACTGTGCGCCGCCATCTTGTACGGCAAAACCACCGCGGTTTCTTCTTTGCGCATGCGCGGCCCCCTCAGGGCCGCCGCCATTTTGTCACGGCAACCCCCAGCGACCAAACCACCCCAAACTTCGCCGAATTTCGCCGTTTTTTCCCCAAAAAATTCGGTTTTTTTTATTTTTCGCGCGGTTTTTATTTTTGGGGTCTCCCCCCTCATCCCAAAGTGTTTTTCCAGGGTCTTTTTGGGCTTTCTGAGGTCGGTGCCGGGGCGGTGCTGGGTGTGGGGAGGGGGTTTTTGGCGAAGGTTTGTCTGAGCGGGCCTGGAAAATGAAAAAAATTAAAGAATTAATAAATTAAAGTTGGGGAAGGGTCCGGGGAGGTTTTTGGGGTGTTTTTGTGGGGTTTTTGGTCACCTTTGGCGGCGAGGTCGAGGTGGTTCTTGAGGCGCCAGCGGCGCTGCTCGGCCTCGTGCGTGGCCTGGGCCTCGCGCCACTCTGGGGATTCGGGGAGCCCCAAAATCAGTCTGGGAGCCCCAAAATCCGGTCAAAAACCCCCAAAATCGGGTCCGGGGACCCCGAAAATGGGTGGGGGGACCCGGAAAATGGGTTTGGGGGTGTTGGAATGAGCCAAAACAACCCAAATTTACCCAAAATGACCCAAAATGACCGAAATTCAACCCAAATTGAAATAAAATAGCCCCAAAATGACCCAAATTCAACCCAAAATTGAAATAAAACAACCCCAAAATGACCCAAAATGACCCAAATTTAACCCAAATTGACACGAAATGATTCAAATCCCACCCAAAATTGTAATAAAATAGCCCCAAAATGACCCAAATTCAACCCAAAATGAGATAAAATAGCCCCAAAATTACCCAAATTCAACCCAAAATGACCCAAATCCCACCCAAAATGAGCTGAAAAGTCCCAAAATGACCCAAATTCAACCCAAATTGAAATAAAACAGCCCCAAAATGACCCAAAATGATCCAAATTTAACCCAAAATGACCCAAAATAACCCAAATTCAACCCAAATTGACCCAAAATAGCCCAAAATGACCCAAAGTTGCATGAAAATCACCCAAATTGACCCAAAATGACCCAAAATGATCCAAAATGACCCAAATTCAGCCCAAAATGAGTTGAAAAGCCCCAAAATGACCCAAATTCAACCCAAATTGAAATAAAACAGCCCCAAAATGACCCAAAATGATCCAAATTTAACCCAAAATGAGATAAAATAGCCCCAAAATGACCCAAAATGACCCAAATTTAACCCAAAATGAGATAAAATGATCCAAATCCCACCCAAAATTGAGATAAAATAGCCCCAAAATGACCCAAATTCAACCCAAAATTGAGATAAAACAGCCCCAAAATGACCCAAAATGATCCAAATTTAACCCAAAATGACCCAAAATGATCCAAATTCCTCCCAAAATTGAAATAAAATAGCCCCAAAATGACCCAAATTCAACCCAAAATTAAATAAAACAGCCCCAAAATGACCCAAAATGATCCAAATCCCACCCAAAATGAAATAAAATAGCCTCAAAATGACCCAAAATGACCCAAAATTATCCAAAATAACACAAATTCAGCCCAAAATGAGATAAAATAGCCCAAAAATGACCCCAAATAACCCAAATTCCGCCCAAATTGAAATAAAACAGCCCCAAAATGACCCAAAATGACCCAAATTTAACCCAAAATGACCCAAAATGATCCAAATCCCACCCAAAACTGAAATAAAATAGCCCCAAAATGACCCAAATTCAACCCAAAATGAAATAAAATAGCCCCAAAATGACCCAAAATGACCCAAAATAGCCCAAAATGAGCCAAAGTTGCATGAAAATCACCCAAATTGACCCAAAATGACCCAAAATTATCCAAAATGACCCAAATTCAGCCCAAAATGAGTTGAAAAGCCCCAAAATGACCCAAATTCCACCCAAATTGAAATAAAATAGCCCCAAAATGACCCAAAATGATCCAAAATTATCCAAAATAACACAAATTCAGCCCAAAATGAGATAAAATAGCCCCAAAATGACCCAAAATAACCCAAATTCCACCCAAATTGAAATAAAACAGCCCCAAAATGACCCAAAATGATCCAAATTTAACCCAAATTGAGATAAAATAGCCCCAAAATGACCCAAATTTAACCCAAAATTGAGATAAAATAGCCCCAAAATGACCCAAAATGATCCAAAATAGCCCAAATCCCACCCAAAATGAGCTGAAAAGTCCCAAAATGACCCAAATTCAACACAAATTGAAATAAAACAACCCCAAAATGACCCAAAATGATCCAAATTTAACCCAAATTGAGATAAAATAGCCCCAAAATGACCCAAAATGATCCAAAATAGCCCAAATCCCACCCAAAATGAGCAGAAAAGCCCCAAAATGACCCAAATTCAACCCAAATTGAACCAAAATGCTCCAAATAACCCAAAATTATGAAAAATAACCCAAATTCAGCCCAAAATGAGATAAAACAGCCCCAAAATGACCCAAATGTCCCAAAATTTCCCCAAATCCACCCAAAAAATGACCCCCAAAAACCCAAAATGACCCAAAATGACCCAAAAAACCCAAAATTCCCCAAAATGGCCCCAAAAACCCCAAAATTCCCCAAACCGACCCAAAATTCCCAAATTTTCCCCCAAAATCCCCAAATTTTCCCCCCCCAAGTTCCAAAATTTTGGGATTTTCCCCCAAAATTCTCAAGAAAAACTCCCCAAAATCCCAGGATTTGCCCCCAAAATTTCCCCCCCAAACCCCAAGATTCCCAAATTCCCCCCCAAAAAAATTCTCCCAAAATTCCCAAAAATGTCCAAAGAAAATCCCCCAAAATTCCCAAATATTTGTCCCCAAAATCCCCAAAATATAAAAAAAAAACAAAACAAAAATCCCCCCAAAATTGCCCCAAAATTCCCCAAAATTCCCCCAAAATTCCCCAAAACTTCCCAAAAAAATTCCAAAAAATTCCCCAAAAAATCTCCCAAAAAGTCCCCAAAAAATTCCCAAAATCCCTAAAAACTTTCCCCCCCAAAATTCCCAGAAATGTCGAAAAAAAAAGTCCCAAAATCCGCCAAAAAATCCCAAAAATTCCCCAAAAATCCCCAAAATTTCTCCCAAAATTCCCAAAATTTTCCCCAAAATTTTCCCCCCAAAATTCCCAAAAAAGTGACAAAAATAAGTCCCAAAATTCCCAAAAAAATCCCAAAAATTCTCAAAAAAACCCCCAAAAATTCCCAAAATTTCCCCAAAAAAATCCCCAAAAAATCCCCAAAAAATTCCCCAAAAATCCCAAAAATTCCCCAAAAAGTTCCCCAAAAATCCCCCCAAAATTCCCCCTAAATTTCCCCCCAAATTCGCCCCAAAATTCCTAAAAAAGTGACAAAAAAAAGTCCCAAAATTCCAAAAAAATTCCCATAAAATTCCCCAAAAAATCCCAAAAATTCAAAAAAAATCCCCAAAAATTCACAAAAATTCAGAAAAAAATCAGGAAAAAATCCAAAAAATTCCTCAAAAAATCCCCAAAAATTCAAAAAAAATTCCCCAAAATTCCCCCAAAATTCCCAAAAAAATTCCCCCAAAAATTCAAAAAAATTCCCAAAAATCCCCAAAAATTCTCAAAAATTCCGAAAATTCCCAAAAATTCCCTCAAAAAATTCCCCAAAAATTACCAAAAAATCCCCCAAAAATTCCAAAAAAAATCCCCCAAAATTCCAAAAAAATTGCCCCAAAATTCCCCAAAAATTCCCCAAAATATCCACAAAAATTCAAAAAAATTCCCAAAAAATTCCCCCAAAATTCCTTTAAAGATTCCCAAAAAATTCCCAAGAATCCCCCAAAAATTCACAAAAAAATCCCAAAAAATCCCCCAAAAATCCCAAAAATTCCCCAAAAATTCCCCAAAAAATCCCCCAAAAATCCCAAAAATTCCCCAAAAATTCCCCAAAAAATCCCCAAAAAATCCCAAAAATTCCCCAAAATTTTCCCCCAAAATTCCCCTCAAAATTCCCAAAAAAGTAACAAAAAGAATTCCCAAAATTAAAAAAAAATCCCCCAAATTCCCCCAAAATTCCCAAAATCCCCCAAAATTCCCAAAACTGTCAAAATCCCAAAATCCCCAAAAAAATCCCCAAAATTTTCCCCCAAAATTGCCAAAACAGTGACAAAAAAAGTCCAAAAATTCCCCCAAAAAATCCCCAAAAATCCCAAAAAATTCACAAAAAAATCCCCCAAAAATTCACAAAAAACCTCAAAAAATCCCAAAAAAATCCCAAAAAATTCCCAAAAAATCACCCAAAAATCCCAAAATTTCCCCCAAATTCCCCCAAAATTTTCCCCCCAAATCCCCCCCAAAATTCCCAAAAAACCCCCCAGAAATTCCCGTTTTCCCCTCCTTTTCCAGACCTTTCCGCAGCTGCTGCAGGATTCCCGCCTTGGCTTTGGGGGCGGGGCCGGTGGGCGTGGCCGGGGGCGTGGCCAAGGGCGGGGCCACGCCCACCATGGCCCGGAGGGCGGGGACTCGCAGCAGCCCCGTCTGCAATAGGCTGAAGCCGTTGGACGTCAGCCAATAGGTGAAGACGGCCTGGGGGGGAGGAGCCAATCAGAGGCGAGGACACGCCCACAAGGGGCGGGGCCTCGCGGCGAACCCGGAAGTGCCGAACCAGGGAGGGAAAACCCGGAAGCGAACCCGGAAGTGCCAAATTAGGAACGAAAAACCCGGAAGTGAACCCGGAAGTGCCAAATCAAAAAGGAAAAAACCGGAAGTGAACCCGGAAGTGCCAAATCAGGAAATAAAACCCGGAAGTGAACTCGGAAGTGTCAAACCCGGAAGTGAACCCGGAAGTGACGAAACAGGAAGTGGCAAAGCAGAAAGTGGATTTGGGGGTAATTCCCGAGATTTTGGGTGAACACGCCCCCTTTTAAAGTGGTCACGCCCCTCTTAAAGGGACCCATCCGCATTTAAAGGTGGCCACGCCCCTTTTAAAGGGGCACGCCCCATTTTTAAAGGGACAGTAACCCTATTTAAAGTGGCCACGCCCCTTTTAAAGGGACCACACCCTTATTTGAAATGGCCACGCCCCCTTTTAAAATGACCACGCCCCTTTTAAAGGGGCCACGCCCTTCTTAAAGTGACCATACCCTGTTTTTAAAAGGCCACGCCCCTTTTAAAGAGACAGTGCCCCATTTAAAGTGGCCACACCCCCTTTTAAAGTGGCCACGCCCCCATTTAAAGCGCTCCTTTTTTTTAAAGTGACCACGCCCAATTTAAAGTGACCCCACCCACATTATGCGTGGCCACGCCCCTCTTAAAGTGACCACGCCCCATTTTAAAACGGCCACGCCCCTTTTAAAGGGACAGTACCCCATTTAAAGTGGCCATGCCCCTATTTTTATTTGGCCACGCCCCCATTTAAAGTGACCCCGCCACCTTTTAAAGTGACCCCGCCCCCGACTCACGCTGGGGAAGTGGATGATGAAGGGCAGGAAGACGAGGGGGAGGAACCTCAGGATTTGACGGACAGGCCCCGCCCCCGGCGCGGCCACGCCCGTCTCCGCCCCCAGCTGCGGAGAAATGCAAATCAGCCACGCCCCTCATTTGCATACAAGGTGCCCCGCCCCTTTTTGCTGCTTAATTTCTATTAAAACCCCCCCAAAAATGGAATTTTTAACCAAAATTTGCATATTTTAAGCAAATTTTGAATTATTTTTGTTTCTCAACCACTTGGCCACGCCCACTTTAAGCCACGCCCACCCCACCCCCTCCAAAATCCCAATTTTCCCACAAAATTCCCGTTTTTTTTCGACAAAATTCCCATTTTTTTTGGACAAAATTCCCATTTTTTATCAAAATCGTTTTTTTATCTCCCAAAATCTCATTTTCCCACCCTAAAATTCCCATTTTTTACCCCAAAATTCCCATTTTTTTACCCAAAAATTCCATTTTTTCCTGAAAACTTTTAATTTCTTCCCGAAATTCCCATTTTTTTCCCAAAAATTTCATTTTTTACTAAAAATTCCCATTTCTTTTATCAAAAATTACTCATTTTCCACCCAAAATTCTCATTTTTAACCAAAAAGTTCCATTTTCCCCAAAATTCCCATTTTTGCCCCAGAACATCCCATTTTTCCCCCAAAATTCACATTTTACCCCCCAAAAAACCCCATTTTACACTAAAAATTCCATTTTTTTCACCTAAAAATCCCCATTTTTTATCCCAATCCCGTTCTCCTCATAAATCCCCATTTTCCCTCTAAAATCCCCATTTTTTCCCTTAAAAATCTGATTTTTTCACCTAAAAATTCCATTTTTGCACCTAAAACTTCAATTTTTTCACCTAAAAATCCCCATTTTTTTCTCCAAAAATCCCCATTTTTCCCCAATTTCATTTTCATCCAAAATCCCCATTTTTTCCTCTAAAATTCACATTTTTCCACCCAAAATCCCCAATTTTTGCCATAAAAATCCCATTTCTTCTCATAAAAATTCCATTTTTTCCCTAAAATCCCCATTTTTTCCCCTAAAATCTCTTTTTCCCAAATCCCCATTTTTCTACCGAAAAAATCCAATTTTTCCATCTAAAATCCCCATTTTTCCCCAATAAAATCCCCATTTTTTGCCATAAAAAATCCATTTTTTCACCCAAAAATCCCATTTTTTCCCCTAAAATCTCCTTTTCCCAATTCCCCATTTTTCCACCTAAAAAATCCAATTTTTCCCTCCAAAATCCCCATTTTTCCATCTAAAATCTCCATTTTTTGCCATAAAAAATCCATTTCTTCACCCAAAAATCCCATTTTTTCCCCTAAAATCTCCTTTTCCCAAATCCCCATTTTTCCACCCAAAAAATCCGATTTTTCCCTCTAAAATCCCCATTTTTCCCCCTAAAATCTCCATTTTTTACCATAAAAATTCCATTTTTTCACCTAAAAATCCCATTTTTTTCCCAAAATCCCCATTTTTTTCCCCTAAAATCTCCTTTCTCGGAATCCCCATTTTTCTACCTAAAAAATCCAATTTTTTTCCTCTAAAATCCCCATTTTTTGCCATAAAAAATCCATTTTTTGCCATAAAAAATCCATTTTTTCACCTAAAAACTTCATTTTTTCGCCTAAAAGTCCCATTTTTTTTCCCAAAATCCCCGTTTTTTCCCCCAAATCCTCTCACCTCCAGGACGAGCCAGGTGGAGGCGGTGACCAGCACGGGCAGGATGTACAGGGGGTCGGGAGCTGCCAAATTTGGGAACCAGCCCAAACCCCCCTGCAGGAACCACGGCACCGGCGCCGCCGCCATCCCCTGCAGAGCCAGGAAAAAAGAGACAAAAAGGGGGGTCTGGGGGACCCCCCGAAATCAGGGAAAATTCCAGAAAAATTGGGGAATTTTGGGGGATTTTTTGTGGTTTTTTTGAATTTTTTTGGAATTTTTTTGGAATTTTTTGGAGTTTTTTTGGAATTTTTTCTGATTTTTTTCTGATTTTTTTTGATTTTTTTTCACTTTTTTTCTTGATCTTTCAAGTGATTTTTTTGGAATTTTTAAGAGATTTGTTGGGTCAGGAATGCCCCAAAATCAGGGAAAATTCCAGAAAAATTTGGGAATTTTGGGGGATTTTTCGTACTTTTTTGGAATTTTTTTGGGAATTTTTTCTGATTTTTTTCAGATTTTTTGGGGGGTTTTTTCTGGGTTTTTTCACATTTTTTCTTGATTTTTTAAGTGATTTTTTTCCAATTTTTAAGAGATTTATTGGGTTCGAAATCCCCCGAAATCAGGGAAAATTCCAGAAAAATTGGGGAATTTTGGGGGATTTTTTATGGTTTTTTTGAATTTTTTTTGAATTTTTTTGGAATTTTTTTGGAATTTTTTCTGATTTTTTTCTGATATTTTTTGGGTTTTTTTCACTTTTTTTCTTGATCTTTAAAGTTGATTTTTTTTGAATTTTCGAGGCATTTATTGGGCCTGGAATCCCCCTAAATCAGGGAAAAATTCCAGAAAAATTTGGGAATTTTGGGGGATTTTTCGGGTTTTTTGGAAATTTTTTTGGAATTTTTTCTGATTTTTTTCTGATTTTTTTTTGGTTTTTTTCACTTTTTTTCTTGATCTTTCCAGTGATTTTTTTCGAATTTTCAAGAGATTTATTGGGTTTGGAATCCCCCGAAATCAGGGAAAATTCCAGAAAAATTGGGGAATTTTGGGGGATTTTTCGGGTTTTTTGGGAATTTTTTTGGAATTTTTTTTGGAATTTTTTCTGATTTTTTTTGGGTTTTTTTCACATTTTTTTCTTGATCTTTAAAGTGGATTTTTTTGAATTTTCAAGGGATTTATTGGGTCTGAAATCCCCCAAAATCAGGGAAAATTCCAGAAAAATTGGGGAATTTTGGGGGCTTTTTCGGGTTTTTTTTGAATTTTTTTGGAATTTTTTCTGATTTTTTTCTGATTTTTTGGTTTTTTTTCACTTTTTTCCTTGATTTTTTAAGTGATTTTTTTCGAAGTTTCAAAGGATTTATTTGGTCTGGGAATCCCCAAAATCAGGGAAAATTCCAAAAAAATTGGGGAATTTTGGGGGATTTTTCGGGGTTTTTTTGGAATTTTTTTTGGAATTTTTTCTGTTTTTTTTCAGATTTTTTGGGGTTTTTTTCTGGGTTTTTTCACATTTTTTCTTGATCTTTAAAGTGATGTTTTTTGAATTTTCAAGGGATTTATTGGGTTTGGAATCCCCCAAAACCAGGGAAAATTCCAGAAAAATTGCGGAATTTTGGGGGATTTTTTGTATATTTTTATAATTTTTAAATTTTTTTTAAAGACTTTTTTCTCATTTTTTTCTGATTTTTTTTTGGTTTTTTCCTGATTTTTGGTGGTTTTTTCTTGATTTTTTAACTGGGTTTTTTTGAATTTTCAAGGAATTTTTTTGGTCTGGAATCCCCCAAAATCAGGGAAAAATCCAGAAAAATTTGGGAATTTTGGGGGATTTTTTATATTTTTTTTTTTAATTATTTTTTTCATCTTTTCTGATTTTTTTAACATTTTTTCTTGATTTTTTTAAAGTGTTTTTACCAAAATTTTTTTGGGTTAATCCCAAATTATTTTCATTTAATCCCCAAATTTTTCTCAGGGCAAATTCCCAACTTTTCTCTGTTAATTCCCTAATTTTTTACCCCTTAATTCCTAAACTTTTTGGGATAATTCCCACATTTTTTGGGTTAATTCCCAGATTTTTTTGGCGGGTAATTCCCAGATTTTTTTGGGTGTTAATTCCCAAATTTTTTGGGTTAATTCCCCGATTTTTTGGGGGTTAATTCCCAGTTTTTTTGGGGGTTAATTCCCTGATTTTTTCAGAACAATTCCCAGATTTTTTTTGTGACAATTCCCAAATTTTTTTGGGTTAATTCCCAGATTTTTTGGGTCGATTCCCGAATTTTTTTGGGGGATTTTTATCCAAACCTGCACGAGGGGCACCAGGAAACCCCGGAGCGGATTCACGTCGTGGCGCCGCTGGTACGACACCAGCTCCGAGTAAGCCACGGCCACTGAAGGGTTAAAAAGGGGGCGTGGTCAGCCTGGAAGGGGCGTGGCCACCAAGCCACACCCACCCCGGACCGGCCACGCCCACAAAAATTTGGGGAAAAACCATTAAAAAATGGTAAAAACATAACAGAAATTAAAATGGGGTGAGGTCCCTTTAAGAACAAGCCACACCCACTCTGTGCCCATATATGGAATGGACACTTAAGGGAGGCCACGCCCCTTTTCTCACCAAGCCGCGCCCACAAAAAATTGGGGAAAAAACATTAAAAATGGTAAAAAAAGAAAAAAATATAAAATGGGGTGAGGTCCCTTTAAGAACAAGCCCCTCCCACTTTGTTAAGCCACGCCCCCAAAATCTTAAGCCACGCCCCCAAATTTCCATTTTTAGCCATTTTTACCCCATTTTTTGGCCTTTTTTCACCCAAATTTCACCCCAAATGCCCCAAAACTTCACGAAATCGCCCCAAAATTGAAGCCACGCCCCTTTTAGGCCACACCCACTTAAGCCACGCCCACATCCCTTAAGCCACGCCCCCAAATTTCCATTTTTAACCATTTTAACCCCATTTTTTGGCTTTTTTTCACCCAAATTTCGCCCCAAATGCCCCAAAACTTCGTGAAATCGCCCCAAATTTGTGGCCACGCCCCCTTAGGCCACACCCACTTAAGCCACGCCCACATCCCTTAAGCCACGCCCACATCCCTTAAGCCACGCCCCCAAATTGCCATTTTTAGCCATTTTTACCCCATTTTTGGACCTTTTTTCACCCAAATTTCGCCCCAATGTCCCAAAACTTCACGAAAACGCCCCAAAATTGAAGCCACGCCCCCTTTAGGCCACACCCACTTAAGCCACGCCCAAACCCACTTAAGCCACGCCCACATCCCTTAAGCCACGCCCCCAAATTTCCATTTTTGGCCATTTTAACCCCTTTTTTTGGTCTTTTTTCGCTCAAATTTCGCCCCCAAGGCCCCAAATCTTCACCAAATTTTAAGGCCACGCCCATCAAGCCACACCCACTTAAGCCACGCCCACATCCCTTAAGCCACGCCCACATCCCTTAAGCCACGCCCCCAAATTTCCATTTTTAGCCATTTTTACCCCATTTTTTCGCCTTTTTTCACCCAAATTTCGCCCCAAAGGTCCCAAATCTTCACCAAATTTTAAGGCCACGCCCCTTTAGGCCACACCCACTTAAGCCACGCCCACATCCTTTAAACCACGCCCACTTATTTCGATTTTTAGCCATTTTAACCCCGTTTTTTGGTCTTTTTTCACCCAAATTTCGCCCAAAATGCCCCAAAACTTCGCGAAATCGCCCCAAAACTGAAGCCCCGCCCACCCTGGTTGGCGTCGGCGCCGCGCCGCGCCTCGGCCAGGCGCTGGGAGAGGCGCTGGAGCTGCGGGAGGTGGCGGGAGAGACGGGCGGCCTCGCGCTGGCCCCGCAGCACCAGGGGCAGCAGGAGGAGACGGGCGCCCACCGTGCCTGGAAAAGATAAAAAAAGAACAAAATTTGGGGTGAAATCCTGGGATTTTGGGGGAAAAGGAAAAAAATTTGGGGAAAAACGGTGAAAAAATGGCGGAATTCGGGTAAAAAATGGGGGAGCTACGCTGGAAATTCAATTTTTTTTAATGAATTTGGACCAAAAATTGTCATTTTTAACCTAAAATTCTATTTTAGGATGAAATTCTGGGATTTTGGGTAAAAAAGTAAAAATTCTGATAAAAAACAGTGAAAAAACGAGGGAATTCAGGTAAAAAATGAGGGAGTTATGGACAAAATCCTGCTTTTTATCAAATTTAGACCAAAAATTGCCATTTTTTGCCCCAAAATTCTATTTTAAGATGAAATTCTGGGATTTTGGGTGAAAAGGAAAAAAATCTGGTGAAAAAACGAGAGAATTTGAGTAAAAAATGAGAGAGTTATGGACAAAATTCTGGTATTTGATCGAATTTAGACCAAAAATCGGCATTTTTGCCTCAAAATTCTACCTTAGAATGAGATTCTGGGATTTTGGGTAAAGAAGAAAAAAAATGTGGGAAAATGGTGAAAAAATGGCAAAATTTGGGTAAAAAATGGGAGAGTTACGGTAAAAATTCGATTTTTTTAAATGAATTTGGACCAAAAATCGTCATCTTTAACCCAAAATTCTATTTTAGGATGAAATGATGGGATTTTGGGTAAAAAGGAAAAAAATCTGATAAAAAACCAGCGGAATTCGGGTAAAAAATGGGGGAGTTACGGTCAAAATTCGATTTTTTTAAATGAATTTGGACGAAAAATCGTCATTTTTAACCCAAAATTCTATTTTAGGATGAAATGATGGGATTTTGGGTAAGAAAGTAAAAATTCTGATTAAAAACAGTGAAAAAACAAGGGAATTTGGGTAAAAAATGAGGGAGTTATGGACAAAATCCTGTTTTTTTATCAAATTTAGACCAAAAATTGGCATTTTTGGACCCAAAATTCAATTTTGGGATGAAATTCTGGGATTTTGGATGAAAAGGGAAAAAATTTGGCGAAAAACGGTGAAAAAATGGCAGAATTTGGGTAAAAAATGGGGGAGCTACGTTCGAAATTCAATTTTTTTTCTCACATTTGGTCCAAAAAACATCATTTTTAACCCAAATTTCCATTTTAGGATGAAATTCTGGGATTTTGGGTAAAGTAGAAAAAAACCTGGTGAAAAATGGTGAAAAAAACGGCGGAATTCCAGTAAAAAATGTGGAAGTTATGGACAAAATTATGGTTTTTGATCGAATTTAGACCAAAAATTGGCATTTTTGGACCCAAAATTCTATTTTAAGATGAAATTCTGGGATTTTGGGTAAAAAGGAAAAAAATCTGGTGAAAAATGGTGAAAAAAACGGCGGAATTTGGGTAAAAAATGGGGGAGTTACGGAAAAAATTCGATTTTTTAATCTAATTTGACCCAAAAATGGTCATTTTTTTTTCAAAAAAAATCCCATTTTTTCCCCCCAAAAATCCCACTTTTTTCCCCCCAAAAATCCAAATTTTTTCCCCAAAAAAATACCAAATTTTTCCCCAAAAAATCCCATTTTTTCACAAAAAAATCCAAATTTTTCCCCAAAAAATTGCATTTTTTCCCCCAGAAAATTACATTTTTTCCCCAAAAAAATCCCATTTTTTCCCCCAAAAAATCCCAAATTTTCCCCAAAAAATCCCAATTTTTTTCCCCAAAATATCCCAAATTTTTTCCAAAAAAATCCCAATTTTTCCCCAAAAAAAATCCCAAGTTTTTTCCCCAAAAAAATCCCAAATTTTTTCCCCAAAAAATCCCAAATTTTTCCCCCAAAAATCCCAATTTTTTCTCCCAAAAAATCCCAATTTTTTTCTCTCCAAAAATCCCATTTTTTCTCCCAAAAAATCCAAATTTTTTCCCCAAAAAAATCCCAATTTTTTCCCCAAAAAATCCCAATTTTTTCCCCAAAAAAATGCCAATTTTTTCTCCCAAAAAATCCCAAATTTTTTCCCCAAAAAAATCCCATTTTTTTCCCTAAAAAATCCCATTTTTTTCCCCCAAAAATCCCAATTTTTTCCCAAAAAAATCCCATTTTTTTCCCAAAAAATCCCAAATTTTTCCCCAAATAATCCCAAATTTTTTCCCTAAAAAATCCCAATTTTTCCCCCAAAAAATCCCATTTTTTTACCAAAAAATCCCAAATCTTTTTCCCAAAAAAATCGCATTTTTTCCCCCCAAAAATCCCAATTTTTTCCCTAAAAAATCCCAAATTTTTTCCCCAAAAAATCCCAATTTTTTCCCCAAAAAATCCCAAATTTTTCTCAAAAAAATCCCAATTCCATTCCAGAAGGTTCTGGATCATTCCCACGGCCGTGGCCCCGCCCAGCCCCAGCTCCTCCCAAATCCCCCCCCAAAAACATCAAAACTCCACCCAAAACATCCCCAAAAACCCCAAAAACACAACTTGGACAACAAAAATCACCATTTGCACCAAAATCCCCCATTTTCTGCCAAAACACACCAAAATCCACCACCACATCCACCCCAACCTAAAATCCCATTTTTCCCAACCCAAAATCACCAATCCCCTTCCCCCAAAAAATCCCAAATTTTCACCTACCCAAAATCCCCCAACCCTTTCTCCCAAAAATACCAAATTTCTCCCAACAAATCCAATTTTACAAATCCAAAAATCCCAATTTTTCCCCCAAAAATCCCAATTTTTTCCCAAAAAATCCCAAATTTTTCCCTAAAAAATCCCAAATTTTTCCCAAAAAATCCCAATTTTCCCCAAAAAAATTCCAATTTTCCCCCCAAAAATCCCAATTTTTTCTCAAAAAATACCAATTTTTCCCCCAAAAAATCCCAAATTTTTTCCCCCAAAAAGTCCCAATTTTTCCCCCAAAAAATCCCAATTTTTTCCACAAAAAATACCAAATTTTTCCCCCAAAAATACCAAATTTTTTCTCAAAAAATCCCAATTTTTTCCCCAAAAACCCATTTTTTTCCCCAAAAAATCCCAAATTTTTACCCCAAAAAATCCCAATTTTTTCCCCAAAAATCCCAATTTTTCCCCCAAAAAATCCCAAATTTTTTCCCCAAAAAATCCCATTTTTTTCTCAAAAAAATCTCATTTTTTCTCAAAAAAACCCCATTTTTTTCCCCAAAAAATCCCAATTTTTTCCCCAAAAAATCCCAATTTTTTACACAAAAAAATCCAGTTTTTCTCCCAAAAAATCACAATTTTTTTCTCCCCAAAAATCCCAAATTTTTTCCCAAAAAATCCCAATTTTTTTACCAAAAGTCCCAAATTTTTTCCCCAAAAAATCCCAAAGTTTTCCCAAAAAATCCCAATTTTTTCCCAAAAAATCTCAATTTTTCCCCCCCAAAAAATCCCAATTTTTCCCCAAAAATCCCAATTTTTCCCCCCAAAAAAATCCCAAATTTTTCCCCAAAAAAATCCCAATTTTTCCCCAAAAAATCCAAATTTTTTCACCAAAAAAATTCCAATTTTTTCTCAAAAAATCCCAAATTTTTTTCGCAAAAAATCCCATTTCTTCCTCAAAAAATCCCAAATTTTTTCCCCAAAAAATCCCAAATTTTTTCCAAAAAAATCCCATTTTTTTTCCCAAAATCAGATTTTTTTCCCAAAATCCCATTTTTCCCCAAAATCCCATTTTTTCCCCAAAATCCCCATTTTTCCCAAACTCCCATTTTTTCCCAAACCCCCATTTTCCCCCAAAATCCCATTTTTTTCCCAAAAAATCCCAATTTTTGCCCCAAAAAAAATCCCAAATTTTTTCCAAAAAATCCCTTTTTTTTTTTCCCAAATCCCCCCATTTTTCCCCCAAAATCTCCATTTGTTCCCCAAAATCCCCATTTTTCCCAAACTCCCATTTTTTCCCAAACCCCCATTTTCCCCCAAAATCCCATTTTTTCCCAAAATCCCATTTTTTTTCCCCAAAAATCAGATTTTTTTTTCCCAAAATCCCATTTTTTCCCAAAACCCCCCGTTTTTCCCCCAAAATCTCCATTTGTTCCCCACCTGCGGCGATGGCCCCCCAGCAGGGCAGCCCCAGCTCCAGGTGCAGCCATTCCAGAAGGTTCTGGATCATTCCCAAAATCCCAATTTTTCCCCCAAAAAATCGCAAATTTTTTCCCCAAAAAAATCCCAATTTTTTCCCCAAAAAATCCCAAATTTTCCCCAAAAAATCCCAAATTTTTTCCCCAAAAAATCCCAAATTTTTCCCCAAAAAATACCAATTTTTTCCCCAAAAAAACCCAATTTTTTCTCAAAAAAAATCCCAAATTTTCCCCCAAAAAATCCCAAATTTTTCCCCAAAAATACCAAATTTTTTCCCAAAAAAATCAAATTTTTCCCCAGAAAACCCCAAATTTTCCCCCAAAAAATCCCAAATTTTTTCCCCAAAAAATCCCAAATTTTTTCCCCAAAAAATCCCATATTTTCCCCAAAAAATCGAATTTTTCCCCCAAAAAAATCACATTTTTTTCCAAAAAAATCCCATTTTTTTTCCCCAAAAATCAGATTTTTTTTTCCCAAAAAAACCCAATTTTTTCCCCCAAAAACTCCAAATTTTCTCCCAAAAATTCCCAATTTTTCCCCCAAAAAATCACAATTTTTTCACAAAAAATCCCAATTTTTTCCCCAAAAAATCCCAAATTTTCTCCCAAAAAATCCCATTTTTTCCCCCAAAAAATTCCATCTTTTTCTCAAAAAATCCCAATTTTTTCCCCAAAAAATCCCATTTTTCCCAAAACCCCCCGTTTTTCCCCCAAAATCTCCATTTGTTCCCCACCTGCGGCGATGGCCCCCCAGCAGGGCAGCCCCAGCTCCAGGTGCAGCCATTCCAGAAGGTTCTGGATCATTCCCAAAATCCCAATTTTTCCCCCAAAAAATCCCAATTTTTTCCCTAAAAAATCCCAAATTTTTTCCCCAAAAAATCCCAAATTTTTTCCCCCAAAAAAACCCAATTTTTTACCCAAAAAAATCCCAAATTTTTTCCCCAAAAAATCCCAAACATTTCCCCCAAAAATCCCAATTTTTCCCAAAAAAAATCCCAATTTTTTCCCCAAAAAATCCAATTTTTTTCTCCCCAAAAATCTCATTTTTTTGTCCCAAAAACCCCAATTTTTTCCCCAAAAAATCCCAATTTTTCCCCAAAAAAATCCCAAATTTTTCCCCCAAAAAATCCCAATATTTTTTCAAAAAAAATCCCAAATTTTCTCCAAAAAATCCCAAACTTTTCCCCAAAAAATCCCAAATTTTTTCCCCCAAAAAATCACATTTTTTCCCAAAAAATCCCAATTTTTTCTCAAAAAATGCCAAATTTTTTCTCTCAAAAAATTTCATTTTTTCCCCAAAAAATCCCAATTTTTCCTCAAAAAATCCCAATTTTTTACAAAAAAAATCCCATTTTTTCCCCAAAAAATCCCAAATTTTTCCCCAAAAAAATCCCATTTTTTCCCCAAAATATCCCAATTTTTTCCCCAAAATCCCATTTTTTCCCAAAATCCCCCGTTTTCCCCCCAAAATCTCCATTTGTTCCCCACCTGCGGCGATGGCCCCCCAGCAGGGCAGCCCCAGCTCCAGGTGCAGCCATTCCAGAAGGTTCTGGATCATTCCCAAAATCCCAATTTTTCCCCCAAAAAATCCCAATTTTTTCCCTAAAAAATCCCATTTTTTTCCCCCAAAAAATCCCAATTTTTCCCCCAAAAAATCCCATTTTTTTTCCCCAAAAAATCCCAAATTTTTTTCCCTAAAAAATCTTAATTTTTCCCCAAAAAATCCCAATTTTTTCCCCAAAAAATCTCAAATTTTTTCCCCTAAAATACCAAAATTTTTCCCAAAAAAAATCTCTTTTTTTTTCCCCCAAAAAATCCCAATTTTTCCCCCCAAAAAATCCCAATTTTTCCCCAAAAAAATCCCAATTTTTTCACCAAAAAATCCCAATTTTTTCCCAAAAAAATCCCATTTTTTCCCCAAAAATACCAAATTTTTCCCCCCAAAATCCCAAATTTTTTCACCCAAAAATCCCAAATTTTTCCCCCAAAAATCCCAATTTTTCCCCCAAAAAATCCCAATTTTTCCCCCAAAAAATCCCAATTTTCCCCCCAAAAATCCCTTTTTTTTCCCCAAAAAATCCCAAATTTTCCCCCCAAAATCCCATTTTTTCCCAAAACCCCCCGTTTTTACCCCAAAATCTCCATTTGTTCCCCACCTGCGGCGATGGCCCCCCAGCAGGGCAGCCCCAGCTCCAGGTGCAGCCATTCCAGAAGGTTCTGGATCATTCCCAAAATCCCAATTTTTCCCCCAAAAAATCCCAATTTTTTCTCAAAAAAATCCCATTTTTTCCCCAAAAAATCCCAATTTTTTCCCAAAAAATCCCAAATTTTCTCCCCAAAAAATCCCAAATTTTTCCCAAAAAAATCCCATTTTTTCCCCAAAAAATCCCAAATTTTTTCCCAAAAAATCCCAAAATTTTTCCCCAAAAAAATCCCATTTTTCCCCCAAAAAATCCCATTTTTTTCCTAAAAAAATTCCATTTTTTTCCCAAAATCAGATTTTTTTCCCCAAAAAAATCCCAATTTTTTTCCCAAAATCCCATTTTTTTCCAAAAAAATCCCATTTTTTTCCCCAAAATTCCATTTTTTTCCCAAAACCCCCCATTTTTCCCCCAAAATCTCCATTTGTTCCCCACCTGCGGCGATGGCCCCCCAGCAGGGCAGCCCCAGCTCCAGGTGCAGCCATTCCAGAAGGTTCTGGATCATTCCCACGGGCGTGGCCCCGCCCAGCCCCAGATCCTCCAAATTCGGGATTTTTCCAGAAAATTCCGGCGCTTCTGGAAGGGCGGGGGGGGGAGGGGAGGGGGAGGGGGGAGGGGAAGGGAGGGGGAGGGGCTGGGGGGGGAAATGAAAGGGTTAAAATGAGAAAATTCGGGGATTTTACCCCAAAAAAATGTGAATTTTCGGGGTGAAAAGAATAAAATCGGAGCAGGGGACTCCCGGGTTTTACCAAAATCGCGAAAATTTGGCCCAAAAAACACAAAATTTGAGAGCAAAAATGAAATTTGAGACCAAAGTTTCACCAAAATCGTGAAAGTTTGGCCCAAAAAAACCCAAATTTGGGATCAAAAATCAAATTTGAGACCAAAATCCCAAAGTTTGACCCAAAAAAACCCCAAATTTGAGGCAAAAAATGAAATTTGAGACCTAAATTTCACCAAAATCCTCAAAGTTTGACCCAAAATCCAAAAATTTGACAAAAACCTGAAAGTTTTGACCCAAAATTTCACCAAAACATCAAAATTTGACCCCAAAACCCCAAATTTTGACCTCAAAACCCCAAATTTTGAACCCAAAACCCCCAAATTTGACCCCAAAACCCCCAAATTTAACCAAAACCTCCAAAATTTGACCCAAAAATCCAACGTGACCCCAAAACCGCCAAATTTTCCCTCAAATTTCAACAAAAAACCCAAAAAACCCAAATTTTGACCCCAAAATCCCAAAATTTGATCCCAAAACCCCCAAATTTAACCAAAACCCCCAAAATTTGACCCAAAAATTCCAACGTGACCCCAAAACCGCCAAATTTTCCCTCAAAAAATCCCAAAAAACCCCAAAATTTGACCTCAAAACCCCAAATTTTAACCCCCAAAACCCCTAAAATGTGACCCCAAAACCCCAAATTTTGACCCAAAAAATCCCAATTTTTGACCAAAACCCCCAAAATTTGACCCAAAAATTCCAACGTGACCCCAAAACCGCCCGATTTTCCCTAAAATTTCCACAAAAAACCCCAAATTTTGACCCAAAACCCCAAATTTTGACCCAAAACCCGAACAATTTTAACCCCCAAAATCCCTAAAATTTGTCCCCAAAACCCCAAAATTTGACCCCAAAATCCCAATTTTTGACCAAAACCTCCAAAATTTAACCCAAAAAATTCAACGTGACCCCAAAACCGCCCAATTTTCCCTCAAATTTCCACAAAAAAAAACCCCAAAAAACCCAAAATTTGACCCAAAAATGCCAAAATTTAACCCCAGACCCCAAATTTCCCCTCAGGACCTCAAAACCCGCCCAAAACCCGCCCAATTGTAACTCCCAAAACCCCAAATTTTGACCCCAAAATCCCAATTTTTGACCAAAACCCCCAAAATTTGACCCAAAAATTCCAATGTGATCCCGATTTTCCCTCAAATTTCCACAAAAAACCCCAAATTTTGACCCAAAAATCCCAAATTTTGACAAAAACCCGAGC
This sequence comes from Poecile atricapillus, assembly GCF_030490865.1. Classification (NCBI taxonomy): domain Eukaryota; kingdom Metazoa; phylum Chordata; class Aves; order Passeriformes; family Paridae; genus Poecile; species Poecile atricapillus. The sequence continues at coordinate 727,920 of NC_081267.1, forward strand.
AATTTTAACCCCCAAAACCCCTAAAATTTGACCCCAAAACCCCAAATTTTGACCCAAAAAATCACAATTTTTGACCAAAACCTCCAAAATTTAACCCAAATTCTTCAATGTGACCCCAAAACCGCCCAATTTTGCCTCAAATTTCCACAAAAAACCCAAAAAACCCCAAAATTTGACCCAAAAATGCCAAAATTTAACCCCAGACCCCAAATTTCCCCTCAGAGCCTCAAAACCCGACCAATTTTAACCCCCAAAACACCAAATTTTGACCCCAAAACCCCAAATTTTGACCCCAAACGCCCCAAATTTAACCAAAACCCCCAAATTTTGACCCAAAAATTCCAACGTGATCCCGATTTTCCCTCAAATTCCCACAAAAAACCCCAAAATCCCCCCCAAAATTTCCCCTTTAAATCCTCACCTGCTCTCCCGCGCTCGCCACTCCCCTCACGGCCGGGCCCAACCCGGGGGCGGCTCCGCAGCTCCAAAGGGGACCCCGAAACCTCTTCCCAAAAAAAACCCCAAAAAACCGGGATACGCGATGACGTCAAAACCCTTTTGACGTCATAACATTCCCAAAAAATATTCCCGCTCCCGCTTTACCTGAATTGTGAGGGAGCGGAGCAGCAGCGGCCGCAGCCGCGGGGTCGCCGCCGCCATCATGGCGGCCTGAGGGATGAGGGGAAGGTGGGCGGGGCTTAAACGGCGCTGAGGGAGGGGGGCGTTTCCCGCCGAAAGCGACGGCTCTGATTGGTCGGTTTAGAAAGGCGGGAAACGCCATTTTGCTGAAGGGCTGCCCTTAGATGGGCGTGGCCAATGAGGAGAGAGGCGGGAAAAGAATCAGCCAATAGGAGCGCGGATTGAGCTGGCGCATGCGCACTGTCAAGGAAAGCGCCGACCGCCATCTTAAGTAAGGGCAGGAGTGAGGGAATGACGTCACAGAGGGGAAGCCACGCCCACTTTCTCCCCCCCCCTCCCTCAGGAGGCGCCGCCATTTTGGATCCGCCGCCGCTCCCTGAGGTAAAAACGGGGGGGCGACCCCGCCTCAAATTTGGGAGGGTTGTAAAAACTCCAAAATCCTCGAAAACACCCCAAAAATCATCACGAACTTGCGGGGAGGGGGGGTGGGGGTGAAGGGGCGCCTCACCCTCGAATTCATTTAAAGATCACCCCCACCCCCCCCCCCCCTCAAAAATCTCATTAAATTTGGCCCCCTCAGGTCCATAAAACAGCTCCGGATCACCCTAAAAACGCCCCAAAAGTTGTCGAAAAGCTTCACAAATTTTTGCGGTTAACGGGGTGGAAACCCGTTCTAAATTTGGGGGGATGAGGAGACTTAAGACACCCCAAAACATCCCCGAAATCGCCTCAAATTTTGGGGGGGTTCAGGGGCTTCAGAGCGTCGAAACATCCTTAAAATTGGGTGTGCAAAGGGGTCCCAAAATCCCCTTAAATTTGGGGTTTTTAAAAGGTTCTAAAGTCTGCAAACAACTTTAAAATTAGGGGTTTAAAGAGGATTAAAAAAAATCCAAAGTAAAATGCACCAAATTTGGCTGAAATCGCCCCAAAATCTTCCAAAATCGCTCTGAATCCAATTTTGGGGGAGTCTCAGACCTTCAGGCCCTCCCTAAAATCCTCAAAATTCTCTGGAAAGTCCCAAAATTTCCCCAAGTTTTGTTTTTTTTCCTCTTCCTCAGGTGATGCCAGACCCACCCAAAGCCCCCCCAGATTTGGGGTCTCTCCAGGTGAGCTCTCCTCAAACCCCAAAATCCCCCAAATTTCCCCGAAAAAAACTTCAAATCCCCCTCCCAAAAATCTTTGGAGTCTCCCCAGACTTCCCAAATTCCCCAAATTTCTCCCTCAAAGTCCATCAAACCCTCAAAATTCACCCAAAATTCCCCCAAATCCCCCAAATTTCACCCTCAAATTCCCTAAATTCCCCCAAATCCCCCCAAATTTCCCCAAACTCAACTTAAACTCCCCTAAAATCCCCAAATTTATCCCAAATTTCCCAAATTTCTCCCTCAAATCTCCCAAATTCACCCAAATTCACCCAAATTTCCCCAAATTCACCTTAAACTCCCCTAAAATCCCAAAATTTATCCCAAATTTCCCAAATTTCTCCCCCAAGTCCCCCCAAATTCACCCAAATTCACCCAAATTGCCCCAAATTCACCCAAATTCACCTTAAACTCTCCTAAAATCCCCAAATTTATCCCAAATTTCCCAAATTTCTCCCTCAAATCCCCCCAAATTCACCCAAATTCACCCAAATTCATCCAAATTCACCCAAAATTCCCCAAACTCAACTTAAACTCCCCTAAAATCCCCAAATTTATCCCAAATTTTCCCAAATTTCTCCCTCAAATCCTCCCAAATTCACCCAAATTCCCCCAAATTCTCCCAAATTTCCCCAAATTCACCCAAATTTCCCCAAATTTCCCCAAATTCTCCTTAAACTCCCCTAAAATCCCAAAATTTATCCCAAATTTCCCCCTCAAATCCTCCCAAATTCACCCAAATTCACCCAAATTCACCCAAATTCTCCCAAATTCCCCCAAATTCCCCCAAATTCACCCAAATTCACCCAAATTTCCCCAAACTCACCTTAAACTTCCCTAAAATCTCCCAAAATTCCCCCCAAATCTCCCCAAAATTCCCAGGATTTCCCCAAAATTCCCCATTTTTCCCAAAATTCCCCAAAATTCCTCAAGTTTCTCCCTTCAAATCCCCCAAAATCCCCGTAAAATTCCCCAAAACCCCCCAAAATCCCTGAATTTCCCCCAAATTCCCCAAATTTCCCCAAAATTCCCAGATTTTTCCTCAAAATCCCCATTTTTCCCAACTTCTCTCCCCAAAACCCCCCTAAAATCCCCAATTTTTCCCAAATTTTGCCCCAAATTCCCCAATTTCCCCCCAAATTTCCCCCAAATTTCCCCAAAATCCCCAAATTTCCCCCAAAAAATCCCAAATTTTCCCCCAAAATTCCTGGATTTTTCCCCAAAATTCCCCAGAATTTCCCCAAAATTCCCCAAATTTTCCCCCAAAATCCCCAAATTTTCCCCAAAATCCCCAAATTTTCCCCAAAATCCCCAAATTTTCCCCAAAATCCCCAAATTTTTCCCCAAAATTCCCCAAATTTTCCCCAAAAAATTCCCATTTTCCCCCAAAAATCCCAAATTTTTCCCCAAAATCCCCAAATTTCCCCCCGAAATCCCCAAATTTTTCCCCAAAATCCCCAAATTTTTCCCCAAAATCCCCAAATTTTCCCCAAATTTTTGGTTTTTTTCCCCAAAATTCCCATTTTTCCCAACTTCTCTCCCCAAAACCCCCCTAAAAATCTCAAATTTTCCCCCAAATTTCCCCAAAATTCCCCAGATTTTCCCCCAAAATCCCCAAATTTTCCCCAAATTTTCCCTCAAAATCCCCAAATTTCCCCCCAAAATCCCCAAATTTTTCCCCAAAATCCCCAAATTTTCCCCAAAATCCCCAAATTTCCCCCAAAATTCCCCAAATTCCCCCCAAAATCCCCATTTTTTTCCCTCTCCCCCCCCAGGAGCTGCGGAAAGCTCTGGAAGGTTCCCTGAGGCTGCGGCCGGCGCTGGCCGAGCCCCCGGAGCTGCTCCCGCTGCTGCGGCTGCCGCTGCCCCCCCAGGGGAAACTCGCCGTCCTCCCGGGGACACAAATCCTCAGGGAAAACCTGCAATGGGTGAGTCCGGAATTCCTGGGAATTCTGGGGAATTTTGGGAATTTTTTGGGAATTTTTGGGGAATTTTTTGGAATTTTTTTGGATTTTTTGGGATTTTTTTGGGATTTTTTTTTTGATTTTTTTGGTATTTTTTTGGGATTTTTTTTGGATTTTGGGATTTTTTTTGGATTTTTTTTTGATTTTTTAGAGATTTTTTTAGAATTTCTTGGGAATTTTTTGGGATTTTTTTTGGATTTTTTTGGGATTTTTTTGGGATTTTTTTTGGTTTTTTTGGGGGATTTTTTGGGATTTTTTGGGGATTTTTTTCTGAATTTTTTGGAATTTTTCGGTATTTTTTGGGATTTTTTTGGTGAATTTTTGGGGATTTTTTTCTGAATTTTTAGAATTTTTTAGGATTTTTTTGGGATTTTTTTGGATTTTTTTGGGATTTTTTTAGAATTTCTTGGGGATTTTTTGGGATTTTTTTTTGGAGTTTTTTAAGATTTTTTTGTGAATTTTTTGGGATTTTTTCTGATTTTTTTGAGATTTTTTTGTGAATTTTTTTGGGATTTTTTAGGATTTTTTGATGATTTTTTTGTGAATTTTTTGGGATTTTTTTGTGAATTTTTTGGGAATTTTTGGGATTTTTTTTTGATTTTTTTTTGATTTTTTGGGGATTTTTTGGTGAATTTTTGGGGATTTTTTTCCTGATTTTTTGGGATTTTTTTTGGATTTTTTGGGATTTTTTTTTATGTTTTTGGGATTTTTTTGGGATTTTTTGGGGATTTTTTTAGAATTTTTTGGGAATTTTTTGGGATTTTTTTTGGATTTTTTTAAGATTTTTTTGGGAATTTTTTGGGATTTTTTCTGATTTTTTGGTGAATTTTTGGGATTTTTTTGAGGATTTTTTTGGGGATTTTTGGGATTATTTTGGGATTTTTGAGGATTTTTTTGAGATTTTTTTGTGAATTTTTTTGGGATTTTTTTGTGAATTTTTTGGGATTTTTTTGTGAATTTTTGTGAATTTTTGGGATATTTTGGGGATTTTTTTGGGATTTTTTTGGGATTTTTTTGGGATTTTTTCAGATATTTTTGGTGAATTTTTTGGTAATTTTTTGGGAAATTTTTGTGAATTTTTTTGTGAATTTTTAGGATTTTTTTGGGATTATTTTGGGATTATTTTGGGGTTATTTTGGGGTTATTTTGGGATTATTTTGGGATTATTTTGGGATTATTTTGGGGTGTTTTGGGGCCCCCGGAGCTGCTCCTGCTGCTGCGGCTGCCGCTGCCCCCCCAGGGGAAACTCGCCGTCCTCCCGGGGACACAAATCCTCAGGGAAAACCTAAAATGGGTGAGTCCGGAATTCCTGGGAATTCTGGGGAATTCTGGGAATTTTTTGGGAATTTTTGGGAATTTTTTGGGATTTTTTGGGGATTTTTTTGGGATTTTTTTTGGATTTTTTTTGATTTTTTTGAGGATTTTTTGTGATTTTTTTTGGATTTTTTTGGTGAATTTTTGGGGATTTTTAGAATTTTTTCAGGATTTTTTTGGGAATTTTTGGGAATTTTTTGAGGATTTTTTTAGAATTTTTTAGAGATTTTTTTGGGATTTTTTGGTGAAGTTTTGGGATTTTTTGTGAATTTTTTGGGGATTTTTTGGGCATTTTTTTGATGAATTTTTGGGGATTTTTTTCTGAATTTTTGGGATTTTTTTAGAATTTTTTGGGAATTTTTTGGGATTTTTTTTTTGATTTTTTTAAGATTTTTTTGGGAATTTTTTGGGATTTTTTCTGATTTTTTTTGTGAATTTTTGGGATTTTTTTGTGATTTTTTTGGGGATTTTTAGGGAATTTTTTGGGATTTTTTGGGATTTTTTAGGATTTTTTTCTGAATTTTTGGGGAATTTTTGGGATTTTTTAGGGATTTTTTTTATTTTTTGGGGATTTTTTGGGGATTTTTTTGTGAATTTTTGGGAATTTTTTTGGGATTATTTTGGGATTATTTTGGGATTATTTTAGGAATTATTTTGGGATTATTTTGGGATTATTTTGGGATTATTTTGGGATATTTTGGGATTATTTTGGGGTTATTTTGGGGTGTTTTGGAGCCCCCGGAGCTGCTCCCGCTGCTGCGGCTGCCGCTGCCCCCCCAGGGGAAACTCGCCGTCCTCCCGGGGACACAAATCCTCAGGGAAAACCTAAAATGGGTGAGTCCGGAATTCCTAGGAATTCTGGGGAATTCTTGGGAATTTTTTGGGAAATTTTTAGGAATTTTTTGGGATTTTTTGGGGTTTTTTTGGGATTTTTTTGGGATTTTTTGGGATTTTTTTAGGATTTTTTGTGGATTTTTTGGGGGATTTTTTGGGATTTTTTGGGGATTTTTTTCTGAATTTTTGGGAATTTTGGGGGATTTTTTTTGGGATTTTTTTCTGAATTTTTGGCATTTTTTGGGATTTTTTTGGGGATTTTTTTCTGAATTTTTGACATTTTTTGGGATTTTTTTTTTAATTTTTTGCTGAATTTTTGGGATTTTTTTGTGAATTTTTTGGGATTTTTTGGGGATTTTTGAGGATTTTTTTAAGATTTTTTTGTGAATTTTTTGGGATTTTCGACGATTTTTTTGAGATTTTTTTGTGAATTTTTTTGGGATTTTTTAGGATTTTTTGATGATTTTTTTGTGAATTTTTGGGATTTTTTTGTGAATTTTTTGGGATTTTTTGGGTGAATTTTTGGGATTTTTTGGGATTTTTTTTTATTTTTTCAGAATTTTTTGGGATTTTTTTGGGATTTTTTGGGAATTTTTTGTGATTTTTTTAGGAATTTTTGGGGGGATTTTTTTGGGAATTTTTTAAGGAATTTTTTAGGAATTTTTTTAGGGATTTTTTGTGAATTTTTAGGGAATTTTGTGAGATTTTTTGTGGGTTTTTTTTATTTTTTGGGGGATTTTTTTGTGATTTTTCTTTAGAATTTTTGGGAATATTTTGGGATTTTTTTGTGATTTTTTTAGGAATTTCTTTGCTTTTTTTTTGATTTTTAGGAAATTTTTTTAGGGATTTTTAGGGAATTTTTGGGGAATTTTTTGTGAATTTTTTTGTGATTTTTTTCGGAATTTTTTTGCATTTTTTTTTTATTCTTAGGAATTTTTTTAGGGATTTTTTGGGAATTTTTTGAGGGTTTTTTTGTGAATTTTTTGTGAGCTTTTTAGAACTTTTTTTCCTTTTTTTTTGATTTTTAGGAAATTTTTTTGGGGATTTTTTGTGAATTTTTTGTGATTTTTTTTAAGAATTTTTTTGCATTTTTTTTTATTTTTAGGAGATTTTTTTAGGCATTTTTTGGGATTTTTAGGGATTTTTTTGGGATTTTTCTGTGAATTTTTTGGGGACTTTTTTAGATTTTTTTTTTCATTTTTTTGGGGATTTTTTGGGGATTTTTTAGGAATTTTTTTGTGAATTTTTTGTGAATTTTTTGGGATTTTTTTGTGGATTTTTCGGGATTTTTTGGGAATTTTTTGGGACTTTTTTAGGATTTTTTTATTTTTTTTTTAATTTTTTTGTGAATTTTTGGGGAATTTTTCAGGGATTTTTTTTTAGGATTTTTTGGGGATTTTTTTAGGAATTTTTTTGCATTTTTTGGGGATTTTTGGGGGAATTTTTTTTTGGTATTTTCCATTAATTTTCCCCACGCTTTCCCTCCCTTTTCCCGTGCTAATTCCCATTTTTTTTCCCGTTTTCCCACAGGATCCCCGGGGCCCCCCACGGGGATTTGAGGATTTTTTTGTGCATTTTTTGGGATTTTTTTGTGAATTTTTTTGGGATTTTTTTGTGAATTTTTTGGGATTTTTTGTGAATTTTTTTTAATTTTTGAGGATTTTTTTAGGAATTTTTTGAGGATTTTTTTGTGAATTTTTTGGGATTTTTTGTGATGTTTTTAGGAGTTTTTTTGCTTTTTTTTTTGATTTTTAGGAAATTTTTTAGGGGATTTTTTGTGATTTTTTTTTTCAGAATTTTTGGGATTTTTTGTGAATTTTTTGTGATTTTTTTAGGAATTTTTTGAGGATTTTTTTGTGAATTTTTTGGGAATTTTTTGTGAATTTTTTAGGAATTTTTTAGGAATTTTTTTGCTTTTTTTTTTTTATTTTTAGAAAACTTTTTTAGGGATTTTTTGTCAATTTTTTCAGGGATTTTTTGTGATTTTTTAGGATTTTCTGGGGAGATTTTTTGAGGATTTTTTTGGGAATTTTTTGGGATTTTTTGTGAATTTTTTTGAGTATTTTTTAGGAATTTTTTTGCATTTTCTTTTTGATTTTTAGGAAATTTTTTGGGGGATTTTTTGTGATTTCTTTTTAGAATTTTTGGGATTTTTTGTCATTTTTTAGGAATTTTTTTGCTTTTTTTTTTATTTTTAGGAAATTTTTTTAGGGATTTTTTGGGATTTTTAGGGAATATACTGGGGGGATTTTTTGAGGATTTTTTGGTGAATTTTTGGGATTTTTTGTGAATTTTTTGTGATTTTTTTAGGAATTTTTTTGCTTTTTTTTAAATTTTTTTAGGAATTTTTGGGGGATTTTTGGGGGTATTTTCCATTAATTTTTCCAGTGATTTCCCTCCCTTTTCCCCCCTAATTCCCGCTGTTTTCCCGTTTTCCCGCAGGATCCCCGGGGCCCCCCGTGGGCATTTGAGGATTTTTTTGTGCATTTTTTGGGATTTTTTTTGTGAATTTTTTAGGGATTTTTTTGTGAATTTTTTTGGGATTTTTAGGAAATTTTTTAGGGGATTTTTTGGGATTTTTTAGGGGTTTTTTTGGGAATTTTTTGGGGTTTTTTTTTGATGAATTTTTGGGGATTTTTTTGTGAATTTTTTGAGATTTTTTGTGATTTTTTTGGGGACTTTTTGTGATTTTTTAGGAAATTTTTTTATGAATTTTTTGGGATTTTTTGTGGATTTTTTTGGATTTTTTTAGGAATTTTCTTGCATATTTTTTCTATTTTTAGGAAGTTTTTTTAGGGATTTTTTGGGAATTTTTTTGTGTTTTTTTAGGAATTTTTTTACTTTTTTTTTTTGATTTTTAGCAAATTTTTTTTAAATTTTTTTTTAGGAATTTGCTGTAACTTTCCCCACGCTTTCCCTCCCTTTTCCCGTGCTAATTCCCGCTGTTTTCCCGTTTTCCCGCAGGATCCCCGGGGCCCCCCACGGGGATTTGAGAATTTTTTTGTGAATTTTTTGTGAATTTTTTGTGATTTTTTTAGAATTTTTTTTACACGTTTTTTTGGTTTTTATGAAAATTTTTTAGGAATTTTTTTGTGAATTTTTTGGGAATTTTTTGGGATATTTTTGGGGATTTTTCCGGATTTTTTGGGAATTTTTTCGGACTTTTTTCGGATTTTTTTGATTTTTTTTTTTTTTAATTTTTTTGGGAATTTTTGGGGAATTTTTCAGGGATTTTTTGAGGATTTTTTGTGGATTTTTATGGATTTTTTTTTTATTTTTGGGGGGGATTTTTTGTGATTTTTTTTTTAGAATTTTTGGGATTTTTTTGTGAATTTTTTGTGATTTTTTTCGGAATTTTTTTGCTTTTTTTTATTTTTAGGAATTTTTTTAGGGATTTTTTGTGATTTTTTGGTGGATTTTTTTGTGAATTTTTTGGTGATTTTTTTCGGAATTTTTTTGCTTTTTTTTTATTTTTAGGAATTTTTTTAGGGATTTTTTGGGAATTTTTTGAGGCTTTTTTTTGTGAATTTTTTGTGATGTTTTTAGGAATTTTTTTGCTTTTTTTTTTGATTTTTAGGAAATTTTTTTAGGGATTTTTTGGGATTTTTAGGGAATTTCTGGGGGGGGATTTTTTTGTGAATTTTTTGGGATTTTTTGTAATTTTTTTGGGAATTTTTTTGCTTTTTTTTTTATTTTTTTGGGATTTTTTTAGTAATTTTTTTACATTTTTTTTTTGATTTTTAGGAATTTATTTTAGAAATTTTTTCTGAATTTTTTTCAGGAATTTCCCTGTAACTTTCCCCACGCTTTCCCTCCCTTTTCCCGTGCTAATTCCCATTTTTTCCCGTTTTCCCGCAGGATCCCCGGGGCCCCCCGCGGGGTCTGGACTCTCTCCGGAGGGCGCTGCAGATCCTGGAGAAATACGGACGGAACCTGCTCAGCCCCCGGCCCCCGCCCCACTGGAGAGGAGTTCGCTTCGGGAACCCCGTCTACAGATCCACCCTGGCCCACATCCAGGTCGGAATTCCCAAAATTCCCAAAATTCCCAAATTTCCCAACATTCCCTGAAAAAATCCCGCTTTTCCTGAAAAAATCCCGCTTTTTTTGGCTGAAAAACGGCATTTTTTGGGTAAAAATTGCATTTTTTCCACCAAAATTTGCATTTTTTTTCCTCCCAAAATTCCCATTTTTTCCTCTCAAAATTCCCATTTTTTTCCCCCAAAATCCCATTTTTTTCCCCCAAAAATTCCCATTTTTTCCCCAAAAATTCCATTTTTTTCCCCAGAAATCCCAATTTTTTCCCCCAAATCCCAAACTCTTTTCCCACAAAATTCCCATTTTTTTACCCTGAAAAAACAATTTTTTCCCAAATGATCCTGCTTTTTCCCCAAAAAGTTCCATTTATTTCGCTCAAATTGTTTTTCCTAAAAATTCCAATTTTTTCCCCCAAATCCTATTTTTTCTCCCAAAAATCCCCATTTTTTCCCAAAAATCCCCAATTTTTTAATCAAAATTTCCCATTTTTTTCTCGAAATTTGCCCCATTTTTTTTCCCCCAAATCCCATTTTTTTCCCCAAAATCACAATTTTTTCCTCCAAATTCCCAATTTTTCCCCTAAAAATCCAATTTTTTCCTAAGAAATCCCAATTTTTTTCCCAAAAATTACATTTTCTCCCAAAAATCCCTATTTTCCCCAAAAATCTCCACTTTTTCCCCAAAAATCTTTGGTTTTTTCCCCCAAATTCCCATTTTTTCCCCCAAATCCCAATTTCTTTCCCCAAAATCCCCTTTTATTTCCCAAAAAGCCCAATTTTTTTCCCCAAAATCCCCATTTTTCCCCCAAAATCCCATTTTTCCCCTCCCAATCCTGGGGAGCTTCGGGAACCCCGTCTACAGATCCACCCTGGCCCACATCCAGGTCAGAATTCCCAAAATTCCCAAAATTCCCAACATTCCCAACATTCCCAGAAAAAATCCCGCTTTTTTTGGTGAAAAAATGACTTTTTTTCACCAAAATTTGCATTTTTTTCCTCCCAAAATTCCCATTTTTTCCCCAAAAAAATCACCATTTTTTCCCCCCAAAAATTCCCATTTTTTCCCCAAAAATTCCATTTTTTTCCCCAGAAATCCCTATTTTTTTCCCCCAAATCCCAAATTCTTTTCCCACAAAATTCCCATTTTTTTACCCTGAAAAACCAATTTTTCCCCAAAAACTCCTGTTTTTTCCCCAAAAAGTTCCATTTATTTCGCTCAAATTGTTTTTCCTAAAAATCCCAATTTTTTTACCAAAAATCCCCATTTTTTCCCCAAAAATCCCCAATTTTTTAATCTAAATTTCCCATTTTTTCCTGAAATTTTCCCCATTTTTTCCCCAAATATTCTCATTTTTTTTACCAAAAAATTCCCAATTTTCTCCCCAAAATCCCCATTTTTTTTACCAAAAATCCCCATTTTTTCCCTAAAATCCCCATTTTTTCCTCAAAAAATCCAATTTTTTCCTAAAAATCCCAATTTTTTCCTAAGAAATCTCAATTTTTTTCCCCAAAATCCCAATTTTTCCTCAAAATCACAATTTTCCCCCCAAAAATCCATTTTTCCCCCAAATTCTTGGGATTTTTCCCTAAAAATCCCCGTTTCATTTCCCCAAAAATCCCATTTTTTCCCCTCCCAGTTCCTCCCAGTACAAACCAGTATAAACCAGTACAAACCAGTAACCCCAAAGTCCATTTTCCCCATTTTTTCCCCATTTTTAACCCATTTTTAACCCTTTCTTTGCCATTTTTAACCCCATTTTTGCCATTTTTTCCCCATTTCTCCCCATTTCTCCCCCTCCCAGTCCCTCCCAGTATAAACCAGTACAAACCAGTATAAACCAGTAACCCCAAACCCCCAATTCCGCCATTTTTAACCCTTTCTTCCCCCTTTTTAACCCTTTTTTTCCCATTTTTAACCCCATTTTTGCCATTTTTTCACCGTTTTTTCCCAGTTTTCCCCCATTTTTTCCCCTCCCAGTCCCTCCCAGTACAAACCAGTATAAACCAGTATAAACCAGTAACCCCAACCCCCAATTCCGCCATTTTTAACCCTTTCTTTCCCATTTTTAACCCATTTTTAACCCCATTTTTGCCATTTTTTCACCGTTTTTCCCCATTTTTCCTCCATTTCTCCCTCCCAGTCCCTCCCGGTCCCTCCCAGTATAAACCAGTACAAACCAGTAACCCCAAACCCCCATTTCCGCCATTTTTAACCCTTTCTTCCCCATTTTTAACCCTTTCTTTGCCATTTTTAACCCTTTCTTTGCCATTTTTAACCCCATTTTTGCCATTTTTTCACCGTTTTTCCCCATTTTTCCCCCATTTCTCCCCCTCCCAGTCCCTCCCAGTATAAACCAGTATAAACCAGTAACCCCAGCCCCCAATTCCGCCATTTTTAACCCTTTCTTCCCCATTTTTAACCCTTTTTTCCCCATTTTTTCACCGTTTTTTCCCATTTTTTCCCATTTTTCCCCGTTTTTTCCCCATTTTTCCTCCTCCCAGTACAAACCAGTACAAACCAGTAACCCCAAACCCCCATTTCCGCCATTTTTAACCCTTTCTTCCCCATTTTTAACCCTTTCTTCCCCATTTTTAAGCCTTTCTTTCCCATTTTTTCACCGATTTTCCCCATTTTTCCCCCTCCCAGTCCCTCCCAGTATAAACCAGTACAAACCAGTAACCCCAGCCCCCAATTCCGCCATTTTCCCCCCATTTTCCCCCATTTTTAACCCTTTCTTTGCCATTTTTCATCATTTTTTCACCATTTTTCCCCATTTTTAATCCTTCTTTCCCCATTTTTTCACCGTTTCTCCCCGTTTTTCCCCCATTTTTCCCCTCCCAGTCCCTCCCAGTATAAACCAGTAAAAACCAGTACAAACCAGTAACCCCAGCCCCCATTTCCACCATTTTTAACCCTTTCTTTGCCATTTTTTCACCCTTTTTCCTCATTTTTTCACCGTTTTTCACCATTTTTTCACCGATTTCCACCGTTTTTCCCCCATTTCTCCCCCTCCCAGTATAAACCAGTACAAACCAGTACAAACCAGTAACCCCCAACCCCCCCCCAGGGAGGCCGGGCCGTGCTGAAGCTGCTGGGTTACACCGAGGAGTCGGGGGAGGGGCTGAGCTTCCCTCCCCCCCCCGCCGCGCCCCTCCCCCACCGCGTGGCCGCCGTCACCGCCGACGTCATCCTGCTGCGGGCCGAGCTGGAGCTGCTGGCACTGGTTTGTACTGGTTTGTACTGGGAGGGACTGGGAGGGGGGAAAATTGGGGGGAAAACGGAAAAAATGGTTAAAAAACGGGGAAAAAATGGTAAAAATAGGAGAAAAAATGTTAAATAAAGGGTTAAAAAGGGTTAAAAATGGGAGAAAAAGGGTTAAAAATGGCGGAATTGGGGGTTGGGGTTACTGGTTTATACTGGTTTGTACTGGGAGGGACTGGGAGGGGAAAAATGGGGAAAAACGGTGAAAAAATGGTGAAAAAATGGTAAAAATAGCAGAAAAAATGGTAAATAAAGGGTTAAAAAGGGTTAAAAATGGGAGAAAAAGGGTTAAAAATGGGGGAAATGGGGGTTGGGGTTACTGGTTTGTACTGGTTTATACTGGTTTGTACTGGGAGGGGGGGAAAAATGGGGAGAAACGGTGAAAAAACGGGAAAAAACGGTGAAAAAATGGGGAAATCGGTGAAAAAATGGCCAAGAAAGGGTTAAAAATGGGGAAGAAAGGGTTAAAAATGGGTTAAAAATGGGGGAAAAAATGGGGGAAAAATGGGGGAAATGGGGGTTTAGGGTTACTGGTTTATACTGGTTTATACTGGTTTGGACTGGGAGGGACTGGGAGGGACTGGGAGGGGGGGAGAAATGGGGAGAAAGGGGGAAAAAACGGGAAAAAACGGTGAAAAAATGGTGAAAATTGGTGAAAAAATGGTAAAGAAAGGGTTAAAAATGGGGAAGAAAGGGTTAAAAATGGGGTTTGGAGTTACTGGCTTATACTGGTTTGTACTGGTTTATACTGGGAGGGACTGGGAGGGACTGGGAGGGGAAAAATGGGGAAAAATTGGGGAAAAAATGGTAAAGAAAGGGTTAAAATGGGAAAAAAGGCTTAAAAATGGGGAAGAAAGGGTTAAAAATGGTGGAAAATGGGGGTTTGGGGTTACTGGTTTGTACTGGTTTGTACTGGGAGGGACTGGGAGGGGAAAAATGGGGGAAAAACGGGAAAAAATGGTAAAAATAGGAGAAAAAATGGTAAATAAAGGGTTAAAAAGGGTTAAAATGGGAGAAAAAGGGTTAAAAATGGGGGAAATGGGGGTTGGGGTTACTGGTTTGTACTGGTTTGTACTGGTTTGTACTGGTTTGTACTGGGAGGGACTGGGAGGGGAAAAATGGGGAAAAAATGGTAAAAATAGGAGAAAAAATGGGGAAGAAAGGGTTAAAAATGGCGGAAATGGGGGTTGGTTTGTACTGGTTTATACTGGTTTATACTGGTCTATACTGGTCTATACTGGTTTATACTGGTTTTACTGGTTTATACTGGTTTATACTGGTTTATATTGGTTTATACTGGTTATACTGGTTTATACTGGTTTGTACTGGTTTATACTGGTGAGCTCTGATCTCTCCCTTCCCCCCACAGAACCAGCACCCCAACCCCCAGTTCTTCACCCAGATCTTACTGGGAGAGGAGGAGGTGAGACTGGTTTATACTGGTTTATACTGGTTTATACTGGTTTATACTGGTTTATACTGGTTTGGACTGGTTTATACTGGTTTATACTGGTTTGGACTGGTTTGGACTGGTTTATAGTGGTTTATACTGGTTTATACTGGTTTATGTTATCTATACTGATCTATATTGGTTTATACTGGTCCATACTGGTCCATACTGGTCCATACTGGTTTACCCTGGTTTATACTGGTCTATACTGGTTTACACTGGTCTATACTGGTTTATACTGGTCTATACTGGTTTATACTGGTCCATACTGGTCCATACTGGTTTATACTGGTTTATACTGGTCTATACTGGTCCATACTGGTTTATACTGGTCCATACTGGTTTATACTGGTGTCCCCAGTTGCCGCTGGTGTCGGATGCGCTGCCCAACCCCCCTGAGGCTCCCCCGGCCGGTAAAAAATGGGAATTTTGGGGGAAAAAATGGGAATTTTGGTAAAAAATGGGAATTTTGGTAAAAAATGGGAATTTTTTGGGGAAATTCAGGAATTTTTGGGGGAATTTTGGGAATTTTGGGGAATTTTATGGAATTTTTGGGGGTTTTAAGGGAAAAATTGGGAATTTTGGGTTTAAAAAATGGGAATTTTGGGGGAAAATATGTGAATTTTGGGAAAAAATGGGAATTTTGGGGAATTTTAGGTATTTTTGGGGAATTTTAAGGGAAAAATTGGGAATTTTGGCAACAAAAAATGGATATTTTGGGGGGAAAATCGGGAATTTTGGGGGGAAAATGGGAATTTTGGGGAATTTCAGGAATTTTTGGGGGGTTTTAAGTGAAAAAATGGGAATTTGGGGGGAAAAAAATGGGAATTTTAGGAAAAAAATGGAATTTTCATAAAAAAACGGGAATTTTGGTGGCAAAAATGGGAATTTTGGCGGGAAATTTGGGAATTTTGGCGGGAAATTTGGGAATTTTGGGGGGAAATCTGGGAATTTTAGCAGGAAAAAATTGGAATTTTGGTGGGAATAAAATGGGAATTTTGGGGGAAAAATGGGAATTTTTGGAAAAAAATGGAATTTTCATAAAAAAATGGGAATTTTGGTGGGAAAAATGGGAATTTTGGGGGAAAAATGGGAATTTTGGTAAAAAATGGGAATTTTGGGGGGAAAAATGGGAATTTTGGGGGGAAAAATGGAAATTTTGGGGGAAAAAATGGGAATTTTGGGGGGAAAAATGGGAATTTTGGTGGGAAAAATGGGAATTTTGGGGGGGAAAAAATGGGAATTTTGGGGGAAAATGGTAATTTTGGAGGGAAAAATGGGAATTTTGGGGGGGAAAAATGGGAATTTTGGGGGGAAAAATGGGAGTTTTAGGAAAAAAATGGAATTTTCAGAAAAAAATGGGAATTTTGGGGGGAAAAATGGGAATTTTTGGGGGAAAAATGGGGATTTGGGGAAAAATGAGAATTTTGGTGGGAAAAATGGAATTTTTGGGGAAAATGGGAATTTGGGGGGGAAATTGGGGAATTTTGGGGGAATTTTGGGGATTTTGGTGGGAAAAATGGGAATTTTTGGGAAAAATGGGTATTTGGGGGAAAAGGAAGGAAATTTTGGGGAAAAAATGGGAATTTTAGGAAAAAATGGAATTTTTGGAAAAAAATGGGAATTTTGGCGGGAAAAAATGGGAATTTTGGGGAGAAATTGGGGAATTTTGGGGGGAAAAATGGGAATTTTGGCAGGAAAAATGGGAATTTTGGTGGGAAATTTGGGAACTTTGGGGGAAATAATGGGAATTTTAGGAAAAAATGGAATTTTTGGAAAAAAATGGGAATTTTGGGGGGGAAAAAATGGGAATTTTGGGGGGAAATTTGGGAATTTTGGTGGGAAATTTGGGAATTGTGGGAATTGTGGGAATTTTGGGAATTTTGGGAATTTCCCCTCCCCCCCCCGCAGCGGATTCCGAGGATTTCTGGGAATGTCGGAGCTGCACATTCCGGAACCCCTCCCCCCACGTGCTCTGCCAGGCCTGCGAGAGACCCCGGCTGGCACGGAGACCCACGGTGAGAAAAACGGGGGAAAAACGGGAATTTTGGGGGAAAAACGGGAATTTGGGAATAAAACGGGAATTTGGGGGAAAAAATGGGAATTTTGGGGGAAAAAATGGGAATTTGGGGGAAAAATGGGAATTTGGGGAAAAAAAATGGTGATTTTTGGAAAAAAAAAATGGTGATTTTTGGGAAAAAAATGGGAATTTTAGGTTAAAAAATGGGGGTTTTAGGGGAAAAAAATGGGAATTTTGGATTAAAAAATGGGGATTTTAGGGGAAAAAATGGGAATTTGGGGGAAAAATGGGAATTTTGGGTTAAAAAATGGGGATTTTAGGGTAAAAAATGGGAATTTTGGGGTAAAAAACTTAAATTTTTGCGGAATTTTTGGGAAAAAAAGTGGGAATTTTTGGGAAAAATTGGGGATTTTGGCAAAAATTGGGGATTTTGGGAAAAAACGGGAATTTTGGGAACAGAAATGGAGATTTTTGGAAAAAAAATGGAAAGTTTAGGTAAAAAAATGGGGATTTTAGGGGAAAAAATGGGAATTTTGGATTAAAAAATGGGGATTTTGGGAAAAAAATTGGGAATTTTAGGGTCAAAAATGAGATTTTTGGGGAGAAAATGGGGATTTTGGATTAAAAAATGGGGATTTTAGGGGAAAAATGAGAATTTTGTGATAAAATGGGAATTTTGGGAAAAAATGGGGATTTTTGGGTAAAAAATGGGAATTTTGGGAACAGAAATGGTGATTTTTGGGAAAAAAATGGGAATTTTTGGGTAAAAAATGGGGATTTTAGGGAAAAAAATGGGAATTTTTGATTAAAAAATGGGAATTTTAGGGGAAAAAATTGGGAATTTGGGGAAAAATGGGAATTTGGGGGAAAAATGGGAATTTTGGAAAAAAAAATGGTGATTTTTGGGAAAAAAATGGGGATTTTAGATTGAAAAATGGGGATTTTAGGGGGAAAAAATGGGAATTTTGGATTAAAAAATAGGAATTCTGGGAATAGAAATGGAGATTTTTGAAAAAAAAAAAGGAGATTTTTGGAAAAAAATGGGGATTTTAGATTAAAAAATGAGAATTTTAGGGGAAAAAATGGGGATTTTAGATTAAAAATTGGGAATTTGGGGAAAAAAATGGGAATTTGGGGAAAAATGGGAATTTGGGGAATAAAATGGAGATTTTTGGAAAAAAAAATGGTGATTTTAGGGTAAAAAATGGGGATTTTAGATTAAAAAATCGGAATTTTAGATTAAAAATGGGGATTTTGGATTAAAAAATGGGGATTTTGGGAAATAAGTTGGGAATTTTAGGGTCAAAAATGAGATTTTTGGGGAAAAGGGAATTTTAGGTTAAAAAATGGTGATTTTAGGGGAAAAAATGGGAATTTTGGGAATAAAAATGGAGATTTTTGGAAAAAAAAATGGTGATTTTTGGGAAAAAAATGGGGATTTTGGATTAAAAAATGGAGATTTCAGGGGGAAAAAATGGGAATTTTAGGGTCAAAAATTAGATTTTTGGGGAAAAAATGGGAATTTTAGGTTAAAAAATGGGGATTTTAGGGGAAAAAATGAGATTTTTGGGGAAAAAATGGGAATTTGGGGGAAAAATGGGAATTTTGGAAATAAAAATGGAGATTTTTGGAAAAAAAATGGTGATTTTAGGGGAAAAAATGAGGATTTTAGAGGAAAAAAAAGGGGAATTTTTGGGGAAAAAACGGGAATTTGGGGAAAAAACGGGAATTTGGGGAAAAAAATAGGGAATTTTAGGGGAAAAAAGGGAATTTTAGATTAAAAAATAGGAAATTTTGGGAAAAATGGGAATATTGGGAATAAAATGGGAATTCTGGGAATAGAAATGGAGATTTTTGGAAAAAAAATGGGGATTTTAGATTAAAAAATGGGGATTTTAGGGGAAAAAAATGGGGATTTTAGGGGGAAATAAGGGGAATTTTGGATTAGAAAATGGGAATTTTAGGGGGAAAAAATGGGAATTTTGGGAATAAAATGGAGATTTTGGGAACAGAAATGGAGATTTTTGGAAAAAAAACGGTGATTTTTGGAAAAAAAATGGGGATTTTAGGTTAAAATATGGGAATTTTAGATTAAAAAACAGGGACTTTAGATTAAAAAATGGGAATTTTAGATTAAACAATGGGAATTTTGGATTAAAAAATGGGAATTTTGGATTAAAAAATGGGAATTTTGGATTAAAAAATGGGAATTTGGGGAAAAAAATGGGAATTCTGGGGAAAAATGGGAATTATGGGGAAAAAAATGGTGATTTTTGGGAAAAAAATGGGAATTTTAGGTTAAAAAATGGGAATTTTAGATTAAAAAATGGGAATTTTGGGGTAAAAAATTTGAATTTTTGCTGAATTTTTGGGAAAAAAAGTGGGGATTTCGGGAAAAAATGGGAATTTTGGGAAAAATTGGGAATTTTGGGAAAAATTGGGAATTTTGGGAAAAATTGGGAATTTTGGGATCTGATTTTGGTTTTTTTTGGGTTCCAGGAAAGCCCCTCCCCCCCCCAGGCCTGGCCCTGCCCCCGCTGCACCTTCCTCAACCCAGGCCCCTCCCCCCGCTGTGACGTCTGCGGCTCTGACCCCGCCCACCGCGATGACGTCATCGCCGAGGCGGCCACGCCCACTTCCCGCAAAAATCCGGTCGCTTCCGGGTTTAAAAATGACACTTCCGGTTTTGGCCCCGCCACTTCCGGTGAGGTAACGATCACTTCCGGGTGTGGCTCCGCCCCTTCCGGTGAGGTTAAGGTCACTTCCGGGTGTGGCTCCGCCCCTTCCGGTGATGGCACAACCACTTCCGGGTGTGGCTCCGCCTCTTCCGGTGTGGATAAAGGCACTTCCGGGCTAGGCCCCGCCCCCTCCCGTGATGCTTTGCGGCAACGGAAGCTTCTGGAAGACGGACGGCGCCTGGTGGAGCTCGTGAGGGTGAGGAAAAATCCCCGGAATTTTCTGGAATTTTCTGGAATTTTGGGGAATTTTGGGAGGAGTTTGAGGGAAATTTGGGGAATTTTGGGAATTTGGGGATTTTTTTGGGGAATTTTGGGTAAAAATTGAGGAATTTGGAAATTTTTTGGGAATTCTGTGGAATTTTGGGAGGGGTTTGAGGGAAATTTGGGGAATTTTGGGAATTTCGGTTTTTTTTAAGGAATTTCGGGGAAAAAATGGGGAATTTGGGGATTTTGAGGGAATTTTTCGGAATTTTGGGGAATTTTGGGGAATTTTAGGATTTTTTTAGCGAATTTTGGGGAAAAAATTGGGAATTTGGGGATTTTGAGGGAATTTTGGGGAATTTTGGGGAATTTTGGGAGGGTTTGAAGTAAATTTGGGGAATTTTGGGGATTTTGGGTTTTTTTTAGGGAATTTTGGGGAAAAAATTGGGAATTTTGGGATTTTGTGGGAATTTTGGTGGAATTTTGGGGATTTTGGGAGAATTTTGAGGGAATTTTGGGGAATTTTGGGAATTTTGGGATTTTTTAAGGGCATTTTTGGGAAAAAATTGGGAATTTGGGGATTTTGTGGGAATTTTTGGGGAATTTTGGGAAGGGTTTGAGGGAAATTTCGGGAATTTTGGGAATTTGGGAATTTGGGGATTTTTTTAAAGAATTTTGGGGAAAAAATTGGGAATTTGGGGATTTTTTTGCGGGAATTTTGGTAAATTCCAGAATTTTTCTGGGAATTTTTGGGGATTTTTGGGGATTTTTGGGAATTGTTGGGAATTTTTGATGGGAATTTTCGCTGAATTTTAGAAAATTCCCAAAATTCCATAAATTTCCCCAATTTTCCCGGGAATTTTTCCAGGCCGCCCAATCCCAAGGTCTCCCCCCGGAATCTCTCGGCCCCTCCCCCCTCTCGGGAATTCCGGAAGCTTCCGACGCCGCTTCCCGGATCCGAAAATTCCGGAGCCGCCTCGGCCCCGCCCTCAGGGCCCTTCAGGAGGCGGAGCCAGAGCCGGAAGTGGGCGGGGCTTCACTCGGAGCGTTCTCATTGGTCGAAGCCGCCTGGGCGTGGCTGGAGGGGGAGGGGCAGCCGGAGCGGGCGCAACGCGCTCTGATTGGCCGGAGGAGGCAGCAGGTGAGAGGAAGAGGGGCTGGAGGGGCGGAAAATGGCGGGAAATGGGATCAAAATGGCGGAAATCAATTCCAAAATGGCGGAATTTGGGTCAAAAATGGCGGGAAATGGGTTCAAAATGGCCGAATTTGGGTTCAAAATGGCGGATTTGGGGTTCAAAATGGCGGAATTGGAGTTCAAAATGGCGGAAATTGAGGGCGGGGCTTCAAAATTTGGGTTCAAAATGGCGGAAATTGGATTCAAAATGGCGAAAATCAGATTCAAAATGGCGGAAATCAGATTCAAAATGGCGGATTTGGGGTTCAAAATGGCGGAAATTGGGGGCGGGGCTTCAAAAATAGGATTCAAAATGGCGGAATTTGGGTTCAAAATGGCGGATTTGGGGTTCAAAATGGCGGAATTTGGATTCAAAATGGCGGAAATTGGGTCAAAAATGGCGGAAATCAGATTCAAAATGGCGGAAATCAGATTCAAAATGGCGAAAATCAGATTCAAAATGGCGGAATTTGGGGGCGTGGCTTCAAAATCTGTTTTCAAAATGGCGGAATTTGGGTTCAAAATGGCGGAATTTGGATTCAAAATGGCGGAATTTGGGAGCAGGGTCTAAAATTTGGGTTCAAAATGGCGGAAATTGGATTCAAAATGGAGGAATTTGGGTTCAAAATGGAGGAATTTGGGTTCAAAATGGCGGAAATTGGGTTCAAAATGGTGGAATTTGGGTTCAAAATGGCGGAAATTGAGTCAAAATGGCGGAATTTGGGTTCAAAATGGCGGAAATTGAGTCAAAATGGCGGAATTTGGGTTCAAAATGGCGGATTCGGGGTTCAAAATGGCGGGGAATGGATTCAAAATGGCCGAAATTGGATTCAAAATGGCGGAAATTCGATTCAAAATGGCGGATTTGGGGGCGGGGCTTCAAAAATAGGATTCAAAATGGCGGAATTTGGGTTCAAAATGGCGGAATTTGGGTTCAAAATGGCGGAATTTGGGGGCGGGGCTTCAAAAATTGGATTCAAAATGGCGGAATTTGGGTTGAAAACGGCGGATTTGGGGTTCAAAATGGCGGAAATTGGATTTAAAATGGCCGAATTTAGCTTCAAAATGGCAGAAATCAGATTCAAAATGGCGGAATTTGGGTTCAAAATGGCGGAAATCAGATTCAAAATGGCGGATTTGGGGTTCAAAATGGCGGAAATTGGGGGCGGAACTTCAAAAATTGGATTCAAAATGGCGAAATTTGGATTCAAAATGGCGGCAAATGGTTCAAAATGGCAGAATTTGGGTTCAAAATGGCGGAAATCAAATTCAAAATGGCGGAAATCAGATTCAAAATGGCGGAAATCAGATTCAAAATGGCGGAATTTGGATTCAAAATGGCGGAAATCAGATTCAAAATGGCGGATTTGGGGTTCAAAATGGCGGAATTTGGGTTCAAAATGGCGGAATTTGGGTTCAAAATGGCGGAATTTGGGAGTGGGGCTTCAAAATTTGGATTCAAAATGGCGGAATTTGGGTCCAAAATGGCGGAATTTAGGTTCAAAATGGCGGAATTTGGGTTCAAAATGGCGGATTTGGGGTTCAAAATGGCGAAATTTGGGTCCAAAATGGCGGATTTGGGGTTCAAAATGGCGGAATTTGGGAGCAGAGTCTAAAATTTGAATTCAAAATGGCGGAATTTGGGTCCAAAATGGCGGATTTGGGTTCAAAATGGCGGAAATTGGCTCCAAAATGGCGGAAATCAGATTCAAAATGGCGGATTTGGGGTTCAAAATGGCGGAATTTGGATTCAAAATGGCGGAATTTGAATTCAAAATGGCGGAATTTGGGTTCAAAATGGCGGAATTTGGGAGCAGGGTCTAAAATTTGGGGTAAAAATGGCGGAATTTGGATTCAAAATGGCGGAATTTCAGGGCAGAGCCTAAAAATTTGAATTCAAAATGGCGGAATTTGGCTCCAAAATGGCGGGAAATGGGTTCAAAATGGCGGATTTTGGATTCAAAATGGCGGAATTTGGGAGTAGGGTCTAAAATTTGGGGTCAAAATGGTGGAAATTGAATTCAAAATGGCGGAATTTGGGTTCAAAATGGCGGATTTGGGGTCCAAAATGGCGAAAATTGAATTCAAAATGGCGAAAATTGAATTCAAAATGGCGGAATTTGGATTCAAAATGGCGGAATTTGGGGTCAAAATGGCGGAAAATGGATTCAAAATGGCGGAATTTGGGTTCAAAATGGCGGAAATTGGATTCAAAATGGCGGAACTTGGGTTCAAAATGGCGGGAAATGGATTCAAAATGGTGGAAATCAGGTTCAAAATGGCGGAATTTGGGTTCAAAATGGCGGATTTTGGGTTCAAAATGGCGGAAATTGTGCCAGAATGGCGGAAATTGGGTTCAAAATGGCAGAAATCAGATTCAAAATGGCGGAAATTAAATTCAAAATAGCGGGAATTGGATTCAAAATGGCGGAAATTGGGTTCAAAATGGCGTTAATTGAATTCAAAATGGCGGAATTTGGAATTCAAAATGGCGGAAATCGGGAGCAGGGTCTAAAATTTGGGGTCAAAATGGCGGAATTTGGTTCAAAATGGCGGAATTTGGGTTCAAAATGGCGGAAATCAAATTCAAAATGGCGGAAATTAAATCCAAAATGGCGGAAATTAAATTCAAAATGGCGGAAATCAAATTCAAAATGGCGGATTTGGGGTTCAAAATGGCGGAATTTGGATTCAAAATGGCGGCAATCAAATCCAAAATGGCGGAAATTAAATCCAAAATGGCGGAAACTGGGTTGAAAATGGCGGGAATTGGGACAAACTGGGATGAACTGGAACCTACTGGTTTATACTGGTTTGGACTGGTTTGGATTGGCTTATACTGGTTTATACTGGTTTATACTGGTCCATACTGGTTTATACTGGTTTATACTGGTTTATACTGGTCCATACTGGTTTATACTGGTCCATACTGGTTTATACTGGTTTATACTGGTTTATACTGGTTTATACTGGTCCATACTGGTTTACACCGGTCCATACTGGTCCATACTGGTTTGTACTGGTCTATACTGGTTTATACCGGTTTATACTGGTTTATACTGGTATATACCGGTTTATACCAGTCTATACTGGTCCATACTGGTTTATACTGGTTCATACTGGTATGTACTGGTTAATACTGGTCTATACCAGTTTATTCCAGTCCATACTGGTTTATACTGGTTTATACTGGTCTATACTGGTCTATACTGGTTTATACTGGTTTATACTGGTCTATACTGGTCCATACTGGTTCATACTGGTATATACCTGTCCATACTGGTCCATACCGGTCCATACCGGTCCATACCGGTCCATACCGGTCCATACTGGTTTATACTGGTCCATACTGGTCCATACCGGTCCATACTGGTTTATACTGGTCCATACTGGTCCATACTGGTTTATACTGGTCCATACCGGTCCATACTGGTTTATACTGGTCCATACTGGTCCCAGCTAGCTCTCCTATCCCGCCTGGGCTTTCCGGAAGTCTCCGCGGCGCCGGCGCTGCGACGTCACGGCGGCGACCAATGGGAGGCGGCGCTGGAGCTGCAGCGGCTCAAGCTCCGCCCCTTCCTCTTACGTCACTTCCGGGGGGAGGAGCCAGCGCTGGACTTCAACCGGGACGACCAGCAGGTAACTGGGGGATACTGGTTTATACTGGTTTATACTGGGAAAGACTGGTTTATACTGGTTTATACTGGGAGGGACTGGGAGGGACTGGTTTATACTGGTTTAGACTGGTTTATACTGGGAGGGACTGGTTTATACTGGGAGGGATTGGTTTGAAGTGGTTTGTACTGGTTTATACTGGTTTATACTGGTTTAGACTGGTTTAGAGTGGTTTATACTGGTTTGTACTGGTTTATACTGGTTTGAACTGGTTTATACTGGGAGGGACTCGGAGGGACTGGTTTAGAGTGGGAGGGACTGGTTTGGACTGGTTTAAACTGGTTTATAAACTGGTTTATACTGGTTTGTAGTGGTTTGGACTGGGAGGGACTGGGAGGGACTGGTTTAGAGTGAGAGGGACTGGTTTATACTGGTTTGGAGTGGTTTATACTGGTTTATACTGGTTTATACTGGGAGGGACTGGGAGGGACTGGTTTATACTGGGAGGGATTGGTTTGAAGTGGTTTAAACTGGTTTATACTGGTTTGGACTGGGAGGGACTGGGAGGGACTGGTTTAGAGTGGGAGGGACTGGTTTGGACTGGTTTATAAACTGGTTTAGACTGGTTTAGACTGGTTTATACTGGTTTATACTGGTCTATACTGGTTTATACTGGTTTATAGTGGTTTATACTGGTTTATACTGGTTTATACTGGTCTATACTGGTTTATATTGTTTGAAAGTGGTTTATAGTGATTAATACAGGTTATACTGGTCCATACTGGTTTATAGTGGTATATAGCGATTTATACTGGTTTATACTGGTTTATACTGGTTTATACTGGTCTATACTGGTTTATACTGGTTTATACTGGTTTATACTGGTCTATACTGGTCTATACTGGTTTATACTGGTTTATATTGTTTTATATTGCTTGAAAGAGGTTTATAGTGATTAATACAGATTATACTGGTCTATACTGGTTTATACTGGTTCATACTGGTTTATACTGGTTTATACTGGTTTTTCCAGGCTCTCCTCCGCCAGATCCTGGCCACTCTCCCCGTGGCCAGCTGGGGCCGGGCGTGGCTGGTGGCCGGGCTGGGCCGGGAGCTGGGACTGGGCCGGGTGGAGTCTCCCAGTTTGGATCCTTTACTGGTTGAACTGGTGGAGGCGGTGGGGGCGTGTCCGGACCGGGCGGCGCTGAGGAGGCGGCTGCGCTGCGAGTGCGCCCTCTGCGGCTGGGGGCTGCCGAGGCAACTGGTTTGTACTGGTTTATACTGGTTTGTACTGGTTTATACTGGGAGGGGACTGGTTTATACTGGTTTGGACTGGGAGGGGGAAAAAATGGGGAAAAAAGAGTTAAAAATGGGGAAAAATGGGGAGAAATGGGGTTTGGAGTTACTGGTTTATACTGGTTTGTACTGGTTTATACTGGTTTATACTGGTTTGTACTGGGAGGGGACTGGTTTATACTGGTTTGTATTGGTTTGGACTGGGAGGGGGGAAAATGGGTTAAAAATGGCAAAGAAAGGGTTAAAAATGGGGAAAAAAGGGTTAAAAATGGTGGAAATGGGGGTTTGAGGTTACTGGTTTGTACTGGTTTATACTGGTTTATATTGGGAGGGGACTGGTTTATACTGGTTTATACTGGTTTGGACTGGGAGGGGGAAAAATGGGGAAAAAAGAGTTAAAAACGGGTTAAAAATGGGGAAGAAAGGGTTAAAAATGGCGGAAATGGGGGTTTGGGGTTACTGGTTTGTACTGGTTTATACTGGGAGGAGACTGGGAGGGACTGGGAGGAGACTGGTTTGTACTGGTTTGTACTGGTTTGTACTGGTTTGGACTGGGAGGGGGGAAAATGGGTTAAAAATGGCAAAGAGAGGGTTAAAAACGGGTTAAAAATGGGGAAAAAATGGGGGAAATGGGGTTACTGGTTTATACTGGTTTGTACTGGTTTATACTGGTTTGTACTGGTTTGGACTGGGAGGGGGGAAAATGGGTAAAAAATGGCAAAGAAAGGGTTAAAAACGGGTTAAAAATGGGGAAAAAATGGGTTAAAAATGGGGGAAATGGGGTTACTGGTTTATATTGGTTTGTACTGGTTTATACTGGTTTGTACTGGTTTATACTGGGGGGGAAGTGGTTTATACTGGTTTATACTGGGAGGGAGAAAATTGGGGGAAAATGGGGGGAAAATGGGGAAGAAAGGGTTAAAAATGGCGGAAATGGGGGTTTGGGGTTACTGGTTTGTACTGGGAGGAGACTGGAAGGGACTGGTTTATACTGGGAGGGGGGAAAATGGGTGAAAAATGGCAAAGAAAGGGTTAAAAACGGGTTAAAAATGGGGGAAAAAGGGTTAAAAATGGGGGAAATGGGGTTACTGGTTTATACTGGTTTGTAGTGGTTTATATTGGGAGGGGACTGGTTTATACTGGTTTATACTGGTTTATACTGGGAGGGGGAAAATGGGGAAAAATGGGGAAAAAATGGGGAAAAAAGGGTTAAAAATGGCGGAAATGGGGGTTCAGGGTTACTGGTTTATACTGGTTTATACTGGGAGGAGACTGGGAGGGACTGGGAGGAGACTGGTTTATACTGGTTTGTACTGGTTTGGACTGGGAGGGGGGAAAATGGGTTAAAAATGGCAAAGAAAGGGTTAAAAACGGGTTAAAATGGGATAAAAATGGGTTAAAAATGGGGGAAAGGGGGTTACTGGTTTATACTGGTTTGTACTGGTTTATACTGGGAGGAGACTGGGAGGGACTGGGAGGAGACTGGTTTATATTGGTTTGTACTGGTTTATACTGGGAGGGGGAAAATGGGGAAAAATGGGGGAAAAAGGGTTAAAAATGGGGGAAAATGGGGGTTTGGAGTTACTGGTTTATACTGGTTTATACTGGTTTGTACTGGTTTGGACTGGGAGAGGACTGGGACTGGTTTATACTGGTTTATACTGGTTTATACTGGTTTATACTGGGATTTCCTCTCCAAATTCTGCAAGGAAACCAAACTGGGAGCACCAAA
Source organism: Poecile atricapillus (assembly GCF_030490865.1). Taxonomy (NCBI): domain Eukaryota; kingdom Metazoa; phylum Chordata; class Aves; order Passeriformes; family Paridae; genus Poecile; species Poecile atricapillus. The sequence continues at coordinate 755,335 of NC_081267.1, forward strand.
AATGGGGAAAAACCACAAAAAAATGGGAAAAAATGAGAAAAAAATGGGAAAAAATCCCATACTGGTTTATACTGGTTTATACTGGTTTATACTGGTTTATACTGGGATTTCCTCTCCGAATTCTGCCCGGAGACCAAATTGGGGTCACCAAAAATGGGAAAAAATGGGGAAAAATGGGAAAAAATGGGAAAAAAATTGGAAAAAAACGGGAAAAAAGCCCATACTGGTTTATACTGGTTTGTACTGGTTTATACTGGTTTATACTGGTTTATACTGGGATTTCTTCTCTGAATTCTGTCAGGAGACCAAACTGGGACCACCAAAAATGGGAAAAAATGAGGAAAAATCACAAAAAAATGGGAAAAAATGCAAAAAAAAAGGGAAAAAAATGGGAAAAAAAGGGGAAAAAAATCCCATACTGGTTCATACTGGTTTATACTGGTTTATACTGGTTTATACTGGTTTGTACTGGTGCAGATGCAGTGGCTGCCCGGCTGCTCGTGCCCGCTGTGCCCCGAGTGTTTCCGGCTCCATTTCACGGTGGGGCTGGAAACCCTTCCTGGGATCTACTGGTTTATACTGGTTTATACTGGTTTATACTGGTTTATACTGGTTTATACTGGTTGTTCCTATTTAAATGGTTTATACTGGTTTATACTGGTCTATACTGGTTTATACTGGGATTTCTTCTTCAAATTCTGCTAGGAGACCAAACTGGGAGCACCAAAAATGGGGAAAAATCACAAAAAAATGGGAAAAAATGGGAAAAAAATGTAAAAAAAATTGGAAAAAATCCCATACTGGTTTATACTGGTTTATACTGGTTTATACTGGTTTATACTGGTTTATACTGGGATTTCCTCCCTAAACTCTGCCAGGAGACCAAACTGGGACCACCAAAAACAGCAAAAAATGGGGAAAAATCACAAAAAAATGGGAAAAAATGCAAAAAAAGAAGGGAAAAAAAGGAGGGAAAAGTCTATACTGGTTTATACTGGTTTATACTGGTTTATACTGGTTTATATTGGGATTTCTTCTCTGAATTCTGCCAGGAGACCAAACTAGGACCACCGAAAATGGGAAGAAATGAGGAAAAATCACAAAAAAATGGGAAAAAATGCAAAAAAAATGGGAAAAAAAACGGGAAAAAAAGGGGAAAAAAAGCCCATACTGGTTCATACTGGTTTATACTGGTTTATACTGGGATTTCTTCTCTGAATTCTGCCAGGAAACCAAACTGGGACCAGAAAAAATGGGGAAAAATCACTAAAAAATGGGAAAAAATGGGAAAAAAATGTAAAAAAAATGGGAAAAAAACGGGAAAAAAAGCCCATACTGGTTCATACTGGTTCATACTGGTTTATACTGGTTTGTACTGGTGCAGATGCAGTGGCTGCCCGGCTGCTCGTGCCCGCTGTGCCCCGAGTGTTTCCGGCTCCATTTCACGGTGGGGCTGGAAACCCTTACTGGGATCTACTGGTTTATACTGGTTTATACTGGTTTATACTGGTTTTTCCTATTTAAATGGTTTATACTGGTTTATACTGGTCTATACTGGTTTATACTGGGATTTCTTCTTCAAATTCTGCCGAAACTGAACTGGGAGCACCAAAAATGGGGAAAAATCACAAAAAAATGGGAAAAAAATGTAAAAAAAAAGGGAAAAAATCCCATACTGGTTTATACTGGTTTATACTGGTTGATACTGGTTTATACTGGGATTTTCTCTCCGAATTCTGCCCAGAGACTGAATTGGGGTCACCAAAAATGGGAAAAACTGGGGAAAAAATGGGGAAAAATGAGAAAAAAATGGGAAAAAAATGTAAAAAAATTTAGAAAAAAAGGGGAAAAAAGCCCATACTGGTTTATACTGGTTTATACTGGTTTATACTGGTTTAGACTGGGATTTCCTCCCTAAACTCTGCCAGGAGACTAAACTGGGACCACTGAAAATGGGAAAAAATGAGGAAAAATCACAAAAATTGGGAAAAAATGCAAAAAAAACGGGAAAAAAACGGGAAAAAAAGCCCATACTGGTTCATACTGGTTTATACTGGTTTATACTGGTTTATACTGGTTTATACTGGGATTTCTTCTCTGAATTCTGCCAGGAAACCAAACTGGGACCAGAAAAAAAGGGGAAAAATCACTAAAAAATGGGAAAAAATGGGAAAAAAATGTAAAAAAAACGGGAAAAAAACGGGAAAAAAAGCCTATACTGGTTTATACTGGTCTATACTGGTTTACACTGGTTTGTACTGGTGCAGATGCAGTGGCTGCCCGGCTGCTCGTGCCCGCTGTGCCCCGAGTGTTTCCGGCTCCATTTCACGGTGGGGCTGCGCGAGAGGGGCGTGGGGGCCCTGGGCTGCCCCAGCTGCGGCCGCCCCGACCTCAGGGACGAGGCCCAGCGCCTCTGCTACTGGTCCACGCTGGAGCCCGCGGTACTGGTTTATACTGGTTTATACTGGGAGGGACTGGGAGGGAATGGGAGGAAAAAACCCGGAAAAAATCGGTGGAAAAATGGGTAAAAAATGGCGGAATTAAGGGTTAAAAATGGCGGAAATGGGGGTTTGGGGTTACTGGTTTGTACTGGTTTATACTGGTTTATACTGGTTTGTACTGGTTTGTACTGGGAGGGACTGGGAAGGGAAAACCTGGAAAAAATTGGTGAAAAAACGGTGAAAAAATGGGTTAAAGATGGTAAAAAAAAGGTTAAAAATGGGGAAGAAAGGGTTAAAAATGGCGGGAAATGGGGGTTTGGGGTTACTGGTTTGTACTGGTTTGTACTGGGAGGGACTGGGAGGGACTGGGAGGAAAAAACCGGGAAAAAATCGGTGGAAAAGTGGGTTAAAAATGGCGGAATTAAGGGTTAAAAATGGCGGGAAATGGGGGGTGGGGTTACTGGTTTATACTGGTTTATACTGGTTTATACTGGTTTATACTGGGAGGGACTGGGAGGAAAAAACCCGGAAAAAATTGGTGAAAAAACGGCAAAAAAAGGGTTAAAAATGGGGAAAAAAGGGTTAAAAACGGCGGAAATGGGGGTTACTGGTTTATACTGGTTTATACTGGGAGGGAACTGGGAGGGGGACTGGGAGTTACTGGTTTATACTGGGAGAGGGTTTGGGGTGAAAAAACGGGGAAAAAAGGGTCAAAAACGGGGGAAAAAATGCTTTATTCTGGTTTATACTGGTTTATACTGGTTTATACTGGTTTATACTGGTTTATACTGGTTTATACTGGGAGGGACTGGGAGGGACTGGGAGGGATCGGAGGGCGAAAAAACGGGGCAAAAAGGGTTAAAAACGGGCGAGAAACGGGTAAAAACGCTTTATACTGGTTTATACTGGTTTGTACTGGTTTGTACTGGTTTATACTGGTTTATACTGGTTTATACTGGTTTATACTGGTTTATACTGGGAGCAGCTGCGGCGCTGCCTGGACCCCAACACCTTCGGCCTGGTGACCCGGAAGTTGGCGGAGCTGGAGCTGCTGAGGGACCCCCAGTTCCTGTGGTGCCCCCATGTACTGGTTTATACTGGTTTATACTGGTTTATACTGGTTTATACTGGTTTATACTGGTTTCATACTGGTTTGGGGTCCGGGGTTACTGGTTTGGACTGGGATGGGGTTGGGAAGGGGTTTGGGGTTACTGGGATGAACTGGGATGGACTGGGATGAACTGGGAGGGGGATTTTAGCCTTACTGGTTTATACTGGTTTATACTGGTTTGGGCTTTTTCCTTACTGGTTTCATACTGGGAGTTACTGGTTTGAACTGGGATGGGAATTTGGGGTTACTGGGATGAACTGGGATGAACTGGGATGAACTGGGAGGGAGATTTTCACCTTACTGGTTTATACTGGTTTATACTGGTTTGGGCTTTCTCCTTACTGGTTTCATACTGGGGGTTACTGGTCTGAACTGGTTTGAACTGGGATGGGGTTTAGGGGTTACTGGGATGAACTGGGATGAACTGGGAGGGAGATTTCACCTTACTGGTTTATACTGGTTTATACTGGTTTATACTGGTTTCATACTGGGAGTTACTGGTCTGAACTGGTTTGTACTGGGATGGGGTTTAGGGGTTACTGGGATGAACTGGGATGAACTGGGAGGGCATTTTCCCCATACTGGTTTATACTGGTTCGAACCCGGCCCTCCCCCAGCCCCTCCCAGTCCAAACCAGTACAAACCAGTACAAACCAGTATAAACCAGTAACTCCCAGTTTGCCCCCAGTGCTCCTTCGGGTTCATCTTCGAGGCCGAGCGGGGCCCGGCCCGGTGTCCCCAGTGCCAGCAGAGCTGCTGCCCCCGCTGCCAGCTGCCGGTACTGGTTTATACTGGTTTATACTGGTTTATACTGGTTTATACTGGTTTGGACTGGTTTATACTGGCTTGGACTGGTTTATACTGGTTTGAACTGGTTTTGAACTGGTTTTGGACTGGGAGGAATCTGGGAGGGACTGGGAAGGGACTGGGGATACTGGTTTATACTGGTTTGAACTGGTTTATACTGGCTTGAACTGGTTTATACTGGTTTGAATGGGTTTAGACTGGTTTATACTGGTTTGAACTGGTTCGAACTGGTTTATACTGGCTTATACTGGTTTGAACTGGTTTGAACTGGTTTATACTGGTTTATATTGGTTTGAACTGGTCCATACTGGTTTATACTGGTCCATACTGGTTTATACTGGTTTATACTGGTTTGGGAGGGTTTTTCTTACTGGTTTTTACTGGTTTGGACTGGGAGGGGATTTGGGGAATTTTGGGAATTTTTTGGGGGGAATTTTGGGGGTTTTGGGTTCAAATTTTTCGGGATTTTTTGGGGAATTTTGGGTTGAATTTTTTGGGAATTTTTTTGGGTTCTTTTCATGGAATTTTGGGAAAATTTTTCGGGATTTTCTTGGGAATTTTGGGGAGAAATTTTTGGGAATTTTTTTGGAATTTTTGGGGGATTTTTGGGGCAAATTTTGGGAATTTTGGGACAATTTTTTGGGGATTTTTTGGGAGAATTTTTTGGGGGATTTTTGGGACAAATTTTGAGGATTTTGGGACAATTTTTGGGGATTTTTTGGGTTTTTTTGGGGGGATTTTTTGGAAATTTTTGGGAGAAATTTTGGGGATTTTTGGGAATTTTTTTGGTGTTTTTGGGGCCATTTTTGGGATCAATTTTTTTGGGGGATTTTTTGCTGATTTTTGGTTGAGTTTTTGGGGAGAAAACCTGAGATATTGGGAAAAAAAGGGGATCTGGGTTAAAAAAATGGGGATTTTTGGGGAAAAAAGGGAATTTTGGGGAAAAAAAACGGGGATTTTGGAAAAAATGGGGATTTTTGTAAAAACGGGGGTTTTGGGGAGAAAATGGGAATTTGTGTAAAAAAATGGGAATTTTTGGTAAAAAAATGAGGATTTTTGGTAAAAAAAGGGGATTTTTGGTTAAAAAATGGGAATTTTCGGGGATAAAATGGGAATTTTTGGTAAAAAATGGGGATTTTTGGAGAAAAAATGGTTATTTTGGAGAAAAAATGGGAATTTTTGGGAAAAAATGGGGAATTTAGTGAAAAATGGGTATTTTTGGTAAAAAATGGGGATTTGGGGGTATTTTTTTGGGGATATTTTGGGATTTTTGGGGACAATTTTTGGGATTTTTTGGGGAGTTTTTTGGGGAATTTTTGGGGATTTTTTGGGAATTTTTGGGTCGAATTTTTTCGGGATTTTTTTTGAATTTCTGGATTTTTTTGGGGAATAATTTTGGGTTGATTTTAGCCAATTTTGGGTCCATTTTTAACCCTTTGTTCCCCACAGTGGGAGCCCCAGCACGGCTCCATGTCCTGCTCCGAGTTCCGGGATTGGAGTTTAATTTTGGGAAAAAAATTGGGATTTTTGGGGAAAAAATGGGGATTTTTGGTAAAAATTGGGAATTTTGGGGAAAAAAATTGGGATTTTTCGTAAAAAATGGGGATTTTGGGAAAAAATGGGGTTTTTTGGTAAAAAAATTGGATTTTTGGTAAAAAAATGGGGATTTTGGGGGAAAAATGGGGATTTTTGGTAAAAAAAAGGGATTTTTGGTTAAAAAAATGGGATTTTTGGGAAAAAATGGGGATTTTTTGGTAAAAAAATGTGGAATTCTGTAAAAAATTGGAATTTGGGGGGAAAAAATGGAATTTTGGGAAAAAATGGGGATTTTTGGGAAAAAATGGGGATTTTTGAGGAAAGAATGGGGAATTTTGGTAAAAAATGGGAATTTTTAGTAAAAAATGGGGATTTTAGATAAAAAATGGGGATTTGGGGGGATTTTTTTGGGGATATTTTGGGATTTTTTGGGGACAATTTTTGGGATTTTTTGGGGATTTTTTTGGGGACAATTTTTGGGATTTTTTGGGGATTTTTTTGGGGAATTTTTGGGGATTTTTGGGAATTTTGGGGTCGATTTTTTTGGGGTTTTTTTTGTAATTCCTGCATTAATTTTTGGGGATAATTTGGCTGATTTTGGGTCATTTTTAACCCTTTCTTTGCCACAGTGGGAGCCCCAGCACAGCTCCATGTCCTGCTCCGAGTGCCGGGACTGGAGTTCATTTTTGGGGAAAAAAATGGGGATTTTGGGAAAAAATGGGGATTTTTGGTAAAAAAATGGGGATTTTGGGGAAAAAATGGGATTTTTGGGGAAAAATGGAGATTTTTGGTAAGAAAATGGGATTTTTGGGGAAAAAAATAGGATTTTTGATAAAAAATGGGAATTTTTAGTAAAAAATGGGGATTTTTGGTAAAAATATGGGAACTTTTGGTAAAAAACGAGATTTTTAGGGAAAATATGGGAATTTTAGGAAAAAATGGGGATTTTTGGGGAAAAATGGGGATTTTTTGGGAAAAAAAATGGGAATTTTGGTAAAAAATGGGGATTTTTGGGAAAAAATGTGGATTTTTGGGGAAAAAAATGTGGATTTGGGGGGATTTTTTTGGGGATATTTTGGGATTTTTTGGGGATAATTTTTGGGATTTTTTTTGGTTTTTTTTGGGGAATTTTTGGGATTTTTTGGGGAATTTTTTGGGGATTTTTGGGTCGAATTTTTTTTGGATTTTTTTGTAATTTCGGGATGAATTTTTGGGGATAATTTGGCCGATTTTGGGTCATTTTTAACCCTTTATTCCCCACAGTGGGAGCCCCAGCACGGCTCCATGTCCTGCTCCGAGTTCCGGGATTGGATCCGATCCCGGGAGCCGACCCCGACCGGGCTGGGGGCGTTCCTGGGGGACACCGGCATCGGTGAGAGAAAAACGGGGTGAAAAACGGGGATTTTGGGAAAAAATAATGAAAGAGTAAAAAAAATGGAATTTGGGAAAAAAAACCCGATGATTTTTGGTGAAAAAATGGGGATTTTAGAGCAAAAAATGTGAATTTTAATGAGAAAAATCAGATTTTTTTTCGGAAAAAAATTATTTTGGGTGGAAAAAATAGGATATTGGGAAAAAATATTAAAAAAGGGAAAAAAATGGGGTTTGGGGAAAAAAAAATGGGGATTTTTGGTGAAAAAATGGGGATTTTAGAGTAAAAAATGGGAATTTTTGGGGGAAAATTGGGATTTTTTTTGGAAAAAATTGGGATTTTTTGGGTGGAAAAAATGGGATTTTGGGAAAATTTGGGATTTGGGATAAAAATGGGGATTTTTAGTGAAAAAATGGGGATTTTTTTGGGAAAAAATTGGGATTTTGGGTGGATTTTGTGGTTTTTGGGTAATTTTGGGTCTTTTTTCCATTTCTGGGCTGATTTTGGGTCAATTTTGGTAAATTTTGGGTGATTTTGGGTCCATTTTGGGTAATTTTGGGTCAATTTTTCCATTTCTGGGCTGATTTTGGGTCAATTTTGGTGCTTTTTGGGTCATTTTGGTTCAATTTTGGTGAATTTTGGGTCAATTTTTCCATTCCTGGGCTGATTTTGGGTCGATTTTGTTGAGTTTTGGGTCATTTTTTGTGGTTTTTGGGTAATTCTGGGTGGATTTTTACGTTTTTTGGGTCGTTTTTTCCATTCCTGAGCTCATTTTGGGTCAATTTTGGTATTTTTTGGGTGATTTTGGGTCAATTTTTCCATTTCTGGGCTGATTTTGAGTCAATTTTGGTGTTTTTTGGGTAATTTTGGGTTGATTTTGGTGGATTTTGGGTCCATTTTGGGTAATTTTGGGTATTTCTTTCCATTTCTGGGCTGATTTTGGTAAATTTTGGTGGATTTTGGTAAATTTTGGGTCATTTTGGGTCGATGTTGGGTAATTTTGGGTCAATTTTTCCATTCCTGGGCTGATTTTGAGTCAATTTTGGTCAATTTTGGGTGATTTTGGGTCAATTTTGGGTGATTTTGGGTCGATGTTGGCTAATTTTGGGTCAGTTTTTCCATTTCTGGGCTAATTTTGGGTCAATTTTGTTGAGTTTTGGGTGGATTTTGTGGTTTTTGGGTAATTCTGGGTGGATTTTTACATTTTTTGGGTCGATTTTCCCATTTCTGGGCTGATTTTGGGTCAATTTTGGTGTTTTTTGGGTAATTTTGGGTCAATTTTGGTGGATTTTGGTAAATTTTGGGTGATTTTGGGTCCATTTTGGGTAATTTTGGGTCAATTTTTCCATTTCTGGGCTGATTTTGGGTCAATTTTGGTAAATTTTGGGTGATTTTGGGACCATTTTGGGTAATTTTGAGTCAATTTCTCCATTCCTGGGCTGATTTTGGGTCAATTTTGGTAAATTTTGGGTGATTTTGGGTCAATTTTGGGTGATTTTGGGTCAATTTTGGCTAATTTTGGGTCAATTTTTCCATTTCTGGGCTAATTTTGGGTCAATTTTGTTGAGTTTTGGGTGGATTTTGTGTGTTTTGGGTAATTTTGGGTGGATTTTTACACTTTTTGGGTCGTTTTTTCCATTTCTGAGCTCATTTTGGGTCAATTTTGGTGTTTTTTGGGTGTCTCAGAGTGCCCCCGCTGCAGGCAGCGCTTCGCCCTGGCCCGGGGGGGTTGTTTGCATTTCCAGTGCTCCCAGTGCCACCACCAGTTCTGCTCCGGCTGCGGGGCCCAGTTCCACCGGCCCGGGGTGAGTCGGGCACTGGTTTGTACTGGTTTGTACTGGGAGGGGGGAAAATGGGGGAAAAACAGGGAAAAATGGGAAAAAAGGGTTAAAAAATGGGGAAGAAAGGGTTAAAAATGGGGAAGAAAGGGTTAAAAATGGGGAAGAAAGGGTTAAAAATGGCGGAATTGGGGGCTGGTTTGTACTGGTTTGTACTGGTTTATACTGGGAGGGACTGGGAGGGGGAAAAATGGGGAAAAAACGGTGGAAAAATGGGGAAGAAAAGGTTAAAAATGGGGAGAAAAAGGGTTAAAAATGGCGGAATTGGGGGCTGGGGTTACTGGTTTATACTGGTTTGTACTGGGAGGGACTGGGAGGGGGAAAATTGGGGAAAAACGGTGAAAAAATGGTGAAAAAAGGGTTAAAAATGATTAAAAAATGGGTTAAAAATGGGGAGGAAAGGGTTAAAAATGGCGGAATTGGGGGTTTGGGGTTACTGGTTTGTACTGGTTTATACTGGTTTGTACTGGTTTATACTGGGAGGGGAAAAATGGCTCAATTTTGGACTCAGTTTTGGGTGAATTTGAGCCAATTTTGGGTCATTTTTGGTTCAGTTTTTTTTGGTGTTTTTGGCTCCTTTTTGGGCCAAATTTTGGGTGAATTTGGGCCAATTTGGGTCAATTTTATCTCAATTTAATCTCAATTTTGGCTCCATTTTGTGCCAAATTTTGGGTCATTTTACCTCAATTTTATCTCAATTTTCTGCCAAGTTTTGGGTGAATTTATCCCAATTTTGGCTCAATTTTATCCCAATTTTTGGTCAATTTTGGGCTGAATTTTGAGTGAATTTGGGCCAATTTTGTCTCAATTTTACCTCAATTTTATCTCAATTTTATCTCAATTTTGCTCAATTTTGGGCTGAATTTTGGGTCATTTTATTTCAATTTTTTTGCCGAATTTTGGCTCAATTTCTCCCAACTTTATCTCCATTTTATCTCAATTTTGTGTCAATTTTCTGCCAAGTTTTGGGTGAATTTTGGCCCAAATTTGGCTCAATTTTATCTCAATTTTAACCCAATTTTATCTCAATTTTGGCTCAATTTTGGGTGAATTTGGGTCAATTTTATCTCAATTTTGGTTCAATTTTATCTGAATTTTATCAGAATTTTATCTCAATTTTATTTCAATTTTGGGTCAAATTTTGGGTGAATTTGGGTCAATTTTATCTCAATTTTATCTCAATTTTATTTCAATTTTGTGCTGAATTTTGGGTGACTTTAGGCCAATTTTGGCTCAATTTTATCTCAATTTTATTTCAATTTTGGGCCAAATTTTGGGTGAATTTCTCTCAATTTTGGCTCAATTTTATCCCAATTTTACCTCAATTTTACCTCAATTTTATCTCAATTTTATCTCAATTTTTGGTCAATTTTGGGCTGAATTTTGGCTCAATTTTATCTCCATTTTATCTCAATTTTTTCTCAATTTTGGACCAATTTTGTGCCGAATTTTGGGTGAATTTCTCCCAATTTTGGCTCAATTTTATCCCAATTGTGGCTCAATTTTATCTCAATTTTGGGTCAAATTTGGGCCAATTTTGTGCCAAATTTTGGGTCATTTTATCTCAATTTTTTTTCAATTTTGGGCCAAATTTTGGGTGAATTCAGCTCAATTTTATCCCAATTTTTTCTCAATTTTATCTCCATTTTTTCTCAATTTTCTGTCAATTTTGGGCCGAATTTTGGGTCAATTTCTCCCAATTTTGGTTCAATTTTATCTCAATTTTGGCTCAATTTTATCTCAATTTTGGGTCAATTTTGTGCCAAATTTTGGGTCATTTTATCTCAATTTTATCTCAATTTTCTGCCAAATTTTGGGTGAATTTGGGGCAATTTTGGGTCAATTTTATCCCAATTTTCGTTGAATTTGGGCCAATTTTGTCTCAATTTTGGGCCAATTTTGTGCCAAATTTTGGGTGAATTTCTCCCAATTTTGGTTCAATTTTATCTCAATTTTATCTCAATTTTATCTCAATTTTGGGCCAAATTTGGCCCAATTTTATCTCAATTTTGGGTCAATTTTGGGCTGAATTTTGGCTCAATTTTATTTCAATTTTTTGCCGAATTTTGGGTGAATTTCTCCCAATTTCGGTTCAATTTTTTCCCATTTTTTTTTCCCATTTTCCCCCATTTTTTCCCCATTTTCCCCAGACCTGCCCCTCCCCCCAGTGCCCTTTGGGGGGGTCCCTGCACGGGCACCACCCCCGCGATTGCCTCTTCTACCTGCGGGACTGGGCCCCGCCCCGCCTGCAGGAGCTGCTCAGGGTGAGTCCCCTACTGGTTTGTACTGGTTTGTACTGGTTTATACTGGGAGGCAAAAAAACGGGGGAAAAACGGCGAAAAAACGGTGAAAAACGGTGAAAAAATGGTAAAGAAAGGGTTAAAAATGGGGAAGAAAGGGTTAAAAATGGTGGAAATGGGGGTTTGGGGTTACTGGTTTATACTGGTTTATACTGGTTTATACTGGGAGGGACTGGGAGAGGAAAAATGGGGGAAAAAATGGCGAAGAAAGGGTTAAAAATGGGAAAAAAGGGTTAAAAATGGCAGAAATGGGGGTTTGGGGTTACTGGTTTGAACTGGTTTATACTGGTTTATACTGGTTTATACTGGTTTATACTGGTTTGTACTGGGAGGCGAAAAAACGGTGAAAAAACGGTGAAAAAATGGTGAAAAATGGTGAAAAAATGGGGAAGAAAGGGTTAAAAATGGCGGAATTGGGGGTTTGGGGTTACTGGTTTGTACTGGTTTGTACTGGGAGGAAAAAATCCGGGGAAAAAAACGTGAAAAAATGGGGAAAATCGGTGAAAAAACGGTGAAAAAATGGCAAAGAAAGGGTTAAAAATGGCGGAAATGGGGGTTTGGGGTTACTGGTTTATACTGGTTTATACTGGTTTGTACTGGTTTGTACCGGGAGGCGAAAAAACGGGGGAAAAAACGGTGAAAAAACGGTGAAAAAATGGTGAAAAACGGTGAAAAAATGGGGAAGAAAGGGTTAAAAATGGCGGAATTGGGGGTTTGGGGTTACTGGTTTGTACTGGTTTGTACTGGGAGGCGAAAAAATGGGAAAAAACGGCAAAAATCGGTGAAAAAATGGTGAAAAATGGGTTAAAAATGGGGAAGAAAGGGTTAAAAATGGCGGAAATGGGGGTTTGGGGGTTACTGGTTTATACTGGTTTATACTGGGAGGGACTGGAAAGTGAAAAATGGGGGAAAAAATGGGAAAAATTGGAGAAAAAATGGTAAAGAAAGGGTTAAAAATGGGGAAGAAAGGGTTAAAAATGGCGGAAATGGGGGTTGGGGTTACTGGTTTGTACTGGTTTGTACTGGGAGGGACTGGGAGGCGAAAAAATGGGGAAAAATGGGAAAAAATGGTGAAAATACAGGGAAAAATGGTTTATACTGGTTTGTACTGGTCTATACTGGTTTGGACTGGTTTGGACTGGTTTATACTGGTCCATACTGGTTTGGAGCGGTTTATACTGGTTTATACTGGTCCATACTGGTTTGAACTGGTCTGTTCCGGTTTCTCTCCCGCCCCAGGCTGGGAACGTCGAGTTCGAGACGGAGCCGCCCCCTGAGGCCCCACCCAACCCCACTGGTTTGTACTGGTTTATACTGGTTTGAACTGGTTTTTACTGGTTTGGACTGGGACAGCCCCAAAATTCCCATTTTCCCCCCAAATTCCCCCAAAATTGCCAATTTTTCCCCAAAATTCCCCATTTTCTCCCCAAAATTCCCAATTTCCTTTCAAATTCCCCCAAAATTCCCAAATTTCCCCTTCAAAATTCCAATTTTTCTCCCAAAATTCCAAATTTTTCTCCCAAAATTCCCATTTTTTCCCCAAATTCCCAATTTTCCCCCAAAAACCTCTCAAAATTCCCAATTTTTCCCCAAAATCCCCCATTTTCTTTCCCAAAATTCCCAAATTTTCCCTCAAAATCCACCCAAAATTTCCTACGAAATTTCCAAATTTCTTCTTTAAAATTCCCAAATTTTCCCCCCAAAAATCTAAATTTTCCCTCAAAATTCCCAATTTTCCCCTTAAAATTCCCCAAATCCTCTGAAATTCCCAATTTTCTCCCAAAATTCTCCAATTTCTCCCAAAATTCCCAAATTTCTCCCAAAATTCCCAATTTTCCCCCCAAAACCCCCAAATTTTCCCTCAAAATTCCCGATTTTTCCCCAAATTTTCCCCAAAATTCCCAAATTTTCCCCTCAAAATTCCCCATTTTCCTTCAAATTCCCCCAAAATTCCCAAAATCCCTCCAAAATTCCCAATTTTCCCTTTTAAAATTCCCATTTTTTCCCCAAAATCCCCAATTTTCCCCCCAAAATTCTCAAATTTCTCCCAAAATTTCCCAAATTTCCCCTTTAAAATTCCCATTTTTTCCCAAAATTCCCAAATTTTCCCCCAAAATTCCCAATTTTTCCCCAAATCTTCCCCAAAACTCCCAAATTTCTCCCAAAAATTCCCAAATTTCCTCAAAAATCCTCGAATTTCCCCTTCAAAATTCCCAAATTTTCCCCTAAAATTCCCATTTTTTCCCAAAATCCCCAATTTTCCCCCCAAATCCCCAATTTTTCCCCCAAAATTCCCAAATTTTCCCCCAAAATTCCCAAATTTCCTTCAAATTCCCCCAAAATTCCCAAATTTCTCCCCAAAATTCCCAAATTTCCTCAAAAATCCTCAATTTTCCCTTTCAAAATTCCCAAATTTTCCCCCAAAATTCCCATTTTTCCTCCTTAAAATTCCCCAAATCCCCCAAAATTCCCAAATTTCTTCCAAAATTCCACCAAAATTCTCAAATTTCTCCCAAAATTCCCAAATTTCTCTATTAAAATTCCCATTTTTTCCCAAAATTCCCAAATTTTCCCCCAAAATTCCCAATTTTTCCCCAAATCTTCCCCAAAACTCCCAAATTTCTCCCAAAAATTCCCAAATTTCCTCAAAAATCCTCGAATTTCCCCTTCAAAATTCCCAAATTTTCCCCTAAAATTCCCATTTTTTCCCAAAATCCCCAATTTTCCCCCCAAATCCCCAATTTTTCCCCCAAAATTCCCAAATTTTCCCCCAAAATTCCCAAATTTCCTTCAAATTCCCCCAAAATTCCCAAATTTCTCCCCAAAATTCCCAAATTTCCTCAAAAATCCTCAATTTTCCCTTTCAAAATTCCCAAATTTTCCCCCAAAATTCCCATTTTTCCTCCTTAAAATTCCCCAAATCCCCCAAAATTCCCAAATTTCTTCCAAAATTCCACCAAAATTCTCAAATTTCTCCCAAAATTCCCAAATTTCTCTATTAAAATTCCCATTTTTTCCCAAAATTCCCAAATTTTCCCCCAAAATTCCCAATTTTTCCCCCAAAATTCCCAATTTTCCCCTCTAAAATTCCAATTTTTCCCCCAAAATTCTCAAATTTCCCCCAAAATTCTCAAATTTCTCCCAAAATTTCCCAAATTTCCCCTTTAAAATTCCCATTTTCCCCCAAAATTCCCAATTTTCCCTTCAAAATTCCCAAATTTTCCCCAAAATTCCCAATTTTTTCCCCAAAATTCTCAAATTTCTTGCAAAATTCCCAAATTTCCCCTTTAAAATTCCAGTTTTTCCCCAAAATTCCCAAATTTCCCCTTTAAAACTCCAATTTTTCCCCCAAAATTCCCAATTTTTCCCCAAAATTCCTAAATTTTCCACCAAAATTCCCAAATTCCCTTCAAATTCCCCCAAAATTTCCCAAATTTCCCCTTTAAAATTCCCATTTTTTCCCAAAATTCTCAAATTTCCTTTTTAAAATTCCCATTTTTTCCCCCAAAATTCCCAAATTTCCTTCAAATTCCCCCAAAATTCTCAAATTTCCCCTTTAAAATTCCCAATTTTCCCCCAAAATCCCCAATTTTTCTCCCAAAATTCCCAAATTTCCCTTTTAAAATTCCCATTTTTTCCCAAAATTCCCAAATTTTCCCCCAAAATCCCCAATTTTTCCCCAAAGTTCCCAAATTTCCCCTTTAAAATTCCCGTTTTTTCCCCAAAACCCCTCATTTTCCCCCCAAACTCACCCCCCAAATTCCCGTTTTTTCCCCAAAATTCCCGTTTTTTCCCCCGGAATTCCGGGATTTTTCCCTCTTTTCCAGGCCGGTGTCCGGTTCCGGAGCAGAAGGCGCTGGGGGCGACGTTCCGGGACGAGCCCTGCGGGAAGGAGACGGAGCCGGGACACGCCGGGCTCTGCCGGTGCGTTCCCGGGGAATTCCGGGAATTCTGGGGGGAATTTGGGAATGCTGGGGGAATTTGGGAATTTTTGGGGATTTTTTTGGATTTTTTTGGGATTTTTTTGGATTTTTTGGGATTTTTTTTGGAATTTTTTAGGATTTTTTGGGGGAATTTTTGGGAATTTTTTGGGGATTTTTGGAGATTTTTTGGGATTTTTTTTGAATTTTTTGGGGATTTTTTTGGATTTTTTCGGATTTCTTTGGGGATTTTTGGAGATTTTTTGGGGATTTTTTTTTTAATTTTTTGGGATTTTTTGGGGAAATTTTTGGGATTTTTTGGCATTTTTTTGGATTTTTTTGGGATTTTTTGTGGATTTTTTTGGGATTTTTTTTTTATTTTTTGGGATTTTTTTGGGATTTTTTTTGGATTTTTTGGGATTTTTTTGGGGACTTTTTTGGGATTTTTTTTGGAATTTTTTGGGATTTTTTGGGGAATTTTTTGGGATTTTTTTTGTGATTTTTTGGGATTTTTGGAAATTTTTTGGGATTTTTTTGAATATTTTTTGGAATTTTTTGTGATTTTTTGGGAATTTTTTTGGAATTTTTCGGGATTTTTTGGGGGATTTTTTTGGATTTTTTGGGATTTTTTTTTAATTTTTGGGGATTTTTTTTTTAATTTTTGGGGATTTTTTTGGGATTTTTTTTGGATTTTTTGAGTTTTTTTTGGAATTTTTTGGGATTTTTTGGGGAATTTTTTGGGGATTTTTTTGGAATATTTTGGGATTTTTGGGGGGATTTTTTGGGAATTTTTTTGGGATTTTTTGGGATTTTTTTTTTAATTTTTTGGGATTTTTTTGGGATTTTTTAAGGACTTTTTTGGGGTTTTTTTTTGGAATTTTTTGGGATTTTTTTGGAATTTTTTGGGATTTTTTGGGGAATTTTTTGGGATTTTTTGGGATTTTTTGGGATTTTTTTGGGAAATTTTTGGGATTTTTTTGGGGGATTTTTTGGAAATTTTTGGGGATTTTGGGGAGAATTTTTGTGGAAATTTTTGGGACATTTTTGGGAAATTTTTGGGTATTTTTGGGGAATTATTTGGGGTATTTTTGGGGAATTTTTGGTGAATTTTTTGGGGAATTTTTAGGAATTTTTGGGGAATTTTTGGGGAATTTTTAGAGGAAATTTTGGAAATTTTGGGGTAATTTTTGGAGGATTTTTTTTAGGATTTTTTGGGGAATTTTTAGGGGATTTTTTGGAGTATTTTTTGGGAATTTTTGGGGTTTTTTTGAAAATTTTGGGGGGAATTTTTGGGGATTTTTTGGGGATTTTTTGGGGAATTTTTTGTGATTTTTTTGGGTTTTTTTTGGACTTTTGGGGGGAATATTTTGGGAATTTTTTTTGATTGTTTTAGGGATTTTTGGGGGGTTTTTTTCGGGATTTTTTGGGGAATTTCTGGGGGTTTTTGTGAATTTTTTTGTGATTTTTGGAGGAATTTTTGGGGAATTTTTTGGGGACTTTTTTAGGGATTTTTTTGGGTATTTTTGGGTTTTTTTCGAATTTTTTGGGGCATTTTTTTGGGGGAACTTTTTAGTAATTTTTTTTTAAATTATTTAGAGAATTTTAGAAAATTTTGTGAATTTTTTTATATTTATTTTGAGCTAAATTCCGGTGTTTTTGGTTAATTCCAGCTCCCATTACACCGAGTACCTCGTCACCCTCATCAACCTCCACGGCCTTGACCCCGCCCCCTTTTACCGGGAATTGGGGGAATTTTGGGGATTTTTTGGGGAAAGTTTTGGGAAAATTTGTGAAATTTTTGTAGATTTTTTCGGGAATTTATTAGGATTTTTTGGGATTTTTTTAAGATTTTTTTGGGAATTTTTTTAGGAATTTTTTGGGGATTTTTGAGGGATTTTTTTGTGATTTTTTTGTGATTTTTCAGGGAAATTTTGGGGGATTTTTTTTTTGGTTTTTTGGGACTTTTTGGGGGATTTTTTTGGGGACTTTTTTAGGAATTTTTGGGGAATTTTTGGGGAATTTTTGGGGGAATTTTTGGGGAATTATTTGGGGATTTTTGGGGAATTTTTGGTGATTTTTTGGGGGAATTTTTGGGATTCTTTGGGGGATTTTTGGGGGGATTTTTTGGTGATTTTTTGGAGTAATTTTTGGATTTTTTGGGATTTTTTTGGGGATTTTTTTGGGAATTTTTTTGGGAATTTTGGGGGAATTTTTTTTAAATATTCTAAATTTTTTTTTGTATTTATTTTGGGCTAATTTCTGGTGTTTTTGGTCAATTCCAGCTCCCACTACACCGAGTACCTCGTCACCCTCATCAACCTCCACGGCCTTGACCCCGCCCCCTTTTACCGGGGGGCGGAGCTTGAGGCGGCCGCTCTTCGTCACCTCCCGGCCGGAAGTGGGCGGAGCTTACCCGGAGAAAGCCCCGCCCACCGCGAGCTCCGCCTCCGCCGCCTATTGGCCAATCAGGCGCCGCTCAGGCCACGCCCACCCGCGCCTAAGCCACGCCCCCTATGTTAATGAGCATTGCCTTATATGGGAATAATGAGCTTATATGGGAATAATGAGCTTATATGGGAAAGGGGGGGTTTGACGGGGGGTTTTGGGGGGATTTGGGGAAATTTTGGGGAATTTGGGGGGTTTTAGATGATTTGGGGAGTTTTTGGGGATTTTGGGGATTTTTGGGGATTTTTGGAAATTTTTGGGGAATTTTTAAAGGAATTTTTGGGGAATTTTTGGGGAATTTTAGGGGAATTTTTGGGAATTTTTTGGGAATTTTTTGGGGGGAATTTTTGGGAATTTTTTGAGGAATTTTTAGGAATTTTAGGGAATTTTTGGGGGAATTTTTGAGTAATTTATTTAGAATTTTTGGGGAATTTTGGGGAATTTTTTGGGGAATTTTTGGGACACTTTGGGGAATTTTTGGGCAATTTCTGGGAATATTTTGGGGAATTTTTTTGGGAATTTTTGGGGAATTTTTGGGAATTTTTGGGGGAATTTTTGGGAATTTTTTGGGGAATTTTTTGGGGAATTTTAGGGAATTTCTGGGGCTTTTTTTTTTAATTTTTTGGGGAATTTTTTGGGATTTTTAAAGGAATTTTTTGGGGGAATTTTTGGGATTTTTTTTGGAATTTGGGGGATTTTTTGGGAATTTTTGGAAATTTTAAGGAATTTTTTGGGGAATTTTTTGGGAATTTTTGGGGATTTTTAAAGGAATTTTTGGGTCATTTTTGGGAATTTTGGGGGCAATCTTTGGGGAATTTTTAGATGTTTTGGGAAATTTTTGGGAGTTTTTGAAAATTTTTGGGAATTTTTTTGGGAATTTTTGGGATTTTTTGGGGGAATTTTTGGGGAATTTTTGGGCCTTTTTTGGGGAATTTTGGGTCTTTTTTTTTTGTTGTTAATTTTTGGGAATTTTGGGGTTATTTTTGGGTCATGTTTTGGGTCATTTTTGGGTCATTTTAGATTCAGTGCTGGGGGCGGAGCTTCCTGACAGGCCACACCCCCAGGAGGGCGTGGCCAATCAATTATGCAAATGAACTTACCATATATGGCAGAAATCACCATAAAAGGAAACGAGGGCGGGGCCAGCACAATTTATGCAAATAAAGGCTGTAAAAGAGATTAATTAACAGTGATTAATTGTCTTTTTTGGGGGGAAAATAAAGTTTATTTATGAGCCACGCCCACTTTTATGCAAATGAGGTTTGGTCACTGGGTTGAGCCACGCCCTTTATGGTAATGAAGATCAAAATATGAAATTTGGAGCTCCAAAATCCACAGAATTCACCCCAAAATCCCTGAAATTCACCCCAAAATCCACCCAGGAACCCCAAAATCCCTGAAATTCACCTCAAAAATTCCACGAATTTTTCCCCAAAATCCCCCAAATTCACCCCAAAATCCACACGAAAACCCCAAAATTCCTCAAATTTCCACAAAAATTCCTCAATTTTTCCCCAAAATCCCCCAAATTCACCCCAAAATCCATCTGAGAACCCCAAAATCCCTCGAATTTCCACAAAAATTCCTCAAATTCCCACAGAAATCCCTCAAATTTTCCCCCAAATCCCCCAAATTCACCCCAAAATCCATCAAATTCACCCCAAAATCCACATGAAAACACCAAAATCCCTGAAATTCACCCCAAAATCCACCCGGGAACCCCAAAATTCCTCAAATTTCCACAAAAATCCCTCAAATTTTCACAGAAATCCCCCAAATTTTCCCCAAAATCCCTGAAATTCACCCCAAAATTCTTCAAATTCACCCCAAAAAATCCACGAATTTTTCCCCAAAATCCCTGAAATTCACCCCAAAATCCACCCGGGAACCCCAAAATTCCTCAAATTTCCACAAAAATCCCGCAAATTTTCATGGAAATCCCTCAAATTTTCCCCAAAATCCCCCAAATTCACCCCAAAATCCACATGAAAACCCCAAAATTCTTCAAATTCACCCCAAAAATTCCACGAATTTTTCCCCAAAATCCCTGAAATTCACCCCAAAATCCACCCGGGAACCCCAAAATTCCTCAAATTTCCACAAAAATCCCTCAAATTTTCACGGAAATTCCTCAAATTTTCCCCAAAATCCCCCAAATTCACCCCAAAATCCACCCGGGAACCCCAAAATCCCTGAAATTCACCCCAAAAATTCCACGAATTTTTCCCCAAAATCCCCCAAATTCACCCCAAAATCCGCACGAAAACCCCAAAATTTCTCAAATTCACCCCAAAAATTCCACGAATTTTTCCCCAAAATCCCCCAAATTCACCCCAAAATCCACCCGGGAACCCCAAAATTCCTCAAATTTCCACAAAAATCCCTCCAATTCCCACAGAAATTCCTCAATTTTTCCCCAAAATCCCCCAAATTCACCCCAAAATCCACAGGAAAACCCCAAAATTCCTCAAATTCACCCCAGAAATTCCTCAATTTTTCGCCAAAATCCCTGAAATTCACCCCAAAATCCACCCGGGAACCCCAAAATCCCTCAAATTCCCACAAAAATTCCTCAAATTCCCACAGAAATCCCTCAAATTTTTCCCAAAATCCACCAAATTCACCCCAAAATCCATCAAATTCACCCCAAAATCCACCCGGGAACCCCAAAATCCCTGAAATTCACCCCAAAAATTCCACGAATTTTTCCTCAAAATCCCTCCAATTCACCCCAAAATCCACCAGGGAAGCCCCCAAATCCGTCAAATTCCCACAGAAATTCCTCAAATTTTCCCACAAATCCCCGAAATTCACCCCAAAATCCACCCGGGAACCCCAAAATCCCTGAAATTCACCCCAAAATCCACCTGGGAACCCCAAAATTCCTCAAATTTCCACAAAAATCCCTCAAGTTCCCACAGAAATTCCTCAATTTTTCCCCAAAATCCCTCAAATTCACCCCAAAATCCACCCGGGAACCCCAAAATTCCTCAAATTCACCCCAGAAATTCCTCAATTTTTCCCCAAAATCCCTCATATTCACCCCAAAATCCACACGAAAGCTCCAAAATTCTTCAAATTCACCCCAAAAATTCCACGAATTTTTCTCCAAAATCCCCCAAATTCACCCCAAAATCCCTCAAAATTCACCTCCAAATCCCTGAAATTCAACCCAAAATCCACCCTGGATCCCCAAAATCCCTCGAATTTCCCCCAAAATCCCTCAGATTTTCCCCAAATCCCACAAATTCACCCCAAAATTCCTCAAATTTCCACAAAAAATCCCTCCAATTCCCACAGAAATTCCTGATATTTTCCCCAAAATCCCCCAAATTCACCCCAAAATCCACCTGGGAACCCCAAAATTCCTCAAATTTTCACAGAAATCCCTCAAATTTTCCCCAAAATCCCCCAAATTCACCCCAAAATCCCTGAAATTCACCCCAAAATCCAGCCGGGACCCTCAAATTTCCACAAAAATCCCTCAAATTTTCACGGAAATCCCTCAAATTTTCCCCAAAATCCCCCAAATTCACCCCAAAGTCTCTCAAATTTTCCCCAAAATCCCTGAAATTCACCCCAAAATCCCCCCAAAATCCCCCCAGGAACCCCAAAACTCCTCAAATTTCCCCCAAAAGCCCTCAGATTTTCCCCAAATCCCACAAATTCACCCCAAAATTCCTCAAATTTCCACAAAAAATCCCTCAAATTCCCACAGAAATTCCTGATATTTTCCCCCAAAATCCCTCAAATTTTCCCCAAAATCCCTGAAATTCACACCAAAATCCCTCAAATTTTCCCCAAAATCCCTGAAATTCACCCCAAAATCCACCCGGGACCCCCAAAATTCCTCAAATTTCCACAAAAATCCCTCAAATTCCCACAGAAATTCCTCAATTTTTCCCCAAAATGCCCCAAATTCACCCCAAAGTCCCTCAAATTTTCCCCAAAATCCCTGAAATTCACCCCAAAATCTCCCCAAAATCCCCCCAAAATCCACCCGGAAACCACAAAACTCCTCGAATTTCCCCCAAAATCCCTCAGATTTTCCCCAAAATCCCCCAAATTCACCCCAAAATCCACCCGGGACCCCTCAAACCTCCCCCGGTTCGCTCCGGCCGCCATTTTCCCTCTCCTTCTCCCCTCACGGCCGCCGCGCTCTGATTGGCCGCACGCCGTGAGGCACCCGGCGCTCCCATTGGCTCAGCGTTTCCCGCCTTTTCCAAACCCCTCTCTGATTGGTTAATGCCTGTCTCCGGGATGAGAGCCGCGCGCTGATTGGCTGACGGGGAAAAAGGCGGGCTAAAACAGGGCGGGCTCTCCTGAGGCGAGCTGCGCGGTGATTGGCTGAAAGGCGGGAAAGGGGGCGGGGCTACCGAGGTGATATAAGGGGCGGCGCGGCGCCCTCAGGCTCAGTCCGGAGGTGGCGGCGGTCGAGGCGCGGCGGCTCCAAGGGCGGTTTAATCGATTCCTTTCTTCATTTAATTAATTTAATTAACTTAATTAGCGGCGAGGAGCTCAATTAAGGCGCTAATTGGCGCCCCTGAGGGCGATTCGAGGCTATTTTGGGTTTTAAAGGAGGAAATCCGGGGGGGGACGTTTAAAGCTCTTTTTAATTTTAATCTGTTCTTCTAAATTTAATCCGTTAATTAACTTAATTGTTTAATTGCTCAATTCGTTTAATCGCGGCGTTTTTTTGCCGCTTTTTTTTTTTTTGAGGGGTTTCCGGTTTTGAATTAGTTTTATTAAATAGATTAAATAATTTGCTATAAATACGTTAAAGTTTATTAAGCAATTAAAATAATTTTAGCGCTAAAATCGCATTTTAAACTTATTTTTACCTTAAATTTCTTCAAATCGCCTCAGGTTTATTCGATTTTAAGCAATTTTTCCCTTCAGATATATTGAATTATTAATTTATTAGCATTAAATTATTTAACTTATCTGTATTAAATTATTTATTAATTTATTAGCGTTAAATTATTTAACTCACCGGTATTAAATTATTTATTGTTTCCGAAATTTATTCGATTTTTGGGGAAGTTTTGGAGTTTTTATCCTGTTTCATATTTAAATAATTTAAATTTTGCCGTGGTTTAGCCGAGTTTATTAATATTTAATTAATATTTAATTAATATTTAATTAATATTTAATAACTAATAAGCACTTAATTAATATTTATTAATATTTGTCAGGTTTGGCAAATTTTATTCAAATTTTGAGGAGTTTCGGGTTCTTTTTTAAGATTAAAAATTCCCTTTTTAAGCGTTAATTTAAAATCTATTTATAAAATAATTAATTAAATATTTAAAGTTTTTATTGAAGGTTTAAATTATTTAGTATTTATTAATTATTCAATTAAATTATTACATAAAATTAAAGAAAGTTTTATTTCATTTTTATAGATTTTTTTGAGGCGTTTTGGGGCAATTTTTCCTCTTTTTTCTTCTCCTAAATAATTAAAAAATCCCTTTTAATTAATTAATATTTAATTAATTAATATTTAATTAATTAATATTTAATTAATTGTTTAATCTTCATTAAATTATTGGTTTATTAAAAGATTTGAGGTTTTTAATTGTTTAATCTCGGGGCTATAAATTTGTTTAGTTTTAATTTTCATTAATTATAAATTTTGGATAATTTAAATTTTATATCATTTTAATTTTATATCATTTTAATTTTATATCATTTTAATTTTATATCATTTTAATTTTAAATGATTTTAATTAAAGAAATAATTCTGGATAATTTGGATTTTAATTAATTTTAATTTGAGATAATTTTCAATAATTTTAATTTAAAATAATTGTAAATAATTTGGATTTTAATTAATTTCAATTTTAGGTAATTTTAGATAATTTTCTTAATTTTAAATAATTTTGATTTTATTCGGTTTTAATTTTATTTAACTTTAATTGAGTATAATTTTAATTCCATAAAAATAATTATTAATTCTAATAACTTTAATAACTTTAATAATTCTAGTAAATAACAAATAAAATATTAATTTTTAATTCCATTTCATTCATTTTAATAATTTTTATTTAAGTATTTTTGTGACTTTGTTTAATTACTTAATTATAATTAATAGCATATTAATTAATATATTTTTATTCCTATTTTAATTTATATTAATGCAATTAATTTGGATGTATTAATTCTAATATAATTAAAATCAGTTCTCCAATTAATTTTAATACATATTTATAGTAATTATTAAATTATTTCAATTATTACAATTAATAATAATTGTTAAATTAAAAAAGTAGTGTTTATTAACATTAATAGTAATAATTATTTTATTTATTAATTACTAATTAATATTAAATTTTATTCCCATTTTTCGCTGTTTTTGGTTCATTTTGGGGTCATTTCTCACCCTCAAAACTTCATTTTTTTGATCTAAAATTTAAATATATTAAATACAGTTAATTACATATTAATTTATGCAAATTTATGCAAATTAATATTTAAAAAGAAATAATTTTTTAGGGTTTTTTTAAAGTGGATTTTTCTCCTTTTTTGGCCTAAAATCGCCTCTTTTTGCCCCAAAATAATTCAAAATTTGTTAAAAATAATTTGAAATTATTCAGATTTGTTTTGAATTATTTAAATTTATTCAAATTTATTCAAATTTATTGGAATTTGGGGGAGAGCTTCCGGAATGTTCTACTACCCCGAGGTTCTGCGGCGTCGCAGCGGCTGCTTCGGGACCATCTGGTGAGAGATTTTGGGGAGAATTCCTGGGATTTTGGGAAATTTGGGAAAAATGGGGAAAAATTGGGAAAAAATTGGGAAAAAATTGGGAAAAATGGGAAAAAATTTGGGGGAAAATTGGGGAAAAAAAAGGGAAAAATGGGGAAAAAATGGGAAAATTTGGGGGAAAAAAAATGGGAAAAAATTAAATTAATGGGGGAAAATTGGGAAAAAATGGGAAAAAATGGGGGAAAAATTAAATTAATTTGGGGAAAATTTGGTTGAAAAATGGGGAAAAATGGGAAACAAAAAGGGGAAAAAATTAAATAAATTTGGGGGAAAAATGGGAAAATTTGGGGAAAAAAAAGGGGAAAATTTGGGAAAAAATTGGGGGAAAATTGGGAAAATGTGGGAAAAAATGGGAAAAAATGGGGGAAAAAATTGGGAAAAAATTAAATTAAATTGGGAAAAATTTGGGGGAAAATGGGGAAAAAATGGGGAAAAAATGGGGGAAAAAATGGGGGAAAATTTGGGGAAAAATTGGGGTAAATTGGGAAAAATGGGGAAAAAATGGGAAAAATTTGGGAAAAATGGGGAAAAAATTGGGGAAAGATTGGGAGAATTTGGGGAAAAAATGGGGGGAAAATGGGGGAAAAATTAATTTGTGAAAAAATGGGGAAAAATTGCGGGAAAAATTGGGAAAATTTGGGGAAAAAAAGGGGAAAAAATTAAATTAATTTGGGAAAAATTTGGGGGAAAATGGGAAAAATTTGGGAAAAAATTGGGGAAAAAAATTAATTTGGAAAAAATTTGGGGGAAAAATAGGGGAAAATTGGGAAAATTTGGGAAAAATTTGCTAAAAAATGGGGAAAAAAATGGGGAAAAAATTAAATTAATCTGGGAAAAAAATGAGGGAAAATTGGGGGAAAAAAAGGGGAAAAAATTAAATTAATTTGGGGGAAAATTTGGGAAAAAATGGGGGAAAAAATGGAAAAAAATGGGGAAAAATTGAAGAAAAAAATGGGGGAAATTTGGGGAAAATGGGAAAAAACTTGGGAAAAAATTGAGGGAAAATTTGGGAAAAAATTGGGGGAAATTGGGAAAAATAGGGGAAAAATGGGGAAAAAATTTTCCCCCATTTTTTTCCCCAAACTTTTCCCAAATTAATTTAATTTTTTCCCCTTTTTTTTTCCCCAAATTTTCCCATTTTTCCCCCAAATTAATTTAATTTCTTCCCCTTTTTTTCCCCCTTTTTTTCCCATTTTTCCCCAATTTTTCTCCCATTTTTTCCCAAATTTTCCCCCATTTTTTCCCTAATTTTTTCCCGAATTTTTTCCCATTTTTCCCCATTTTTCCCCCAAATTTTTCCCAAATTAATTTAATTTTTTCCCTTTTTTTTTTCTAAATTTTCCCATTTTTTCCTCCAATTTTTCCCCATTTTTTTCCCAAATTAATTTAATTTGCCCGATTTTGGTGAATTTTCAGCCAATTTTGGGTCATTTTGAGCCAATTTTGGGTCATTTTCAGCCAATTTTGGGTCATTTTCAGGCAATATTCTCCATTTTGGGTCATTTTGGGTCAATTTTGCTTCATTTTGGGTGCATTTTTATTCATTTTTAGTGAGTTTTGATCCATTTTTTTTCCAACTTTTATCCATTTTTGGTGAATTTTGAGCCGATTTTGGGTCATTTTCAGCCAATTTTGGGTCATTTTCAGTCAATTTTGGGTCATTTTCAGCCAATTTTGGGTCATTTTCCTCGGATTTTGGATCATTTCAGATTCTGGATGGTTTTGGGTTAATTTTTGCCCGATTTTGGTGAATTTTGGGTGAATTTTGTGGTTTTTTTGCAGGTTGGCAGCCACCTGCCACTCCCGGCTGCTCCGTCGCGAATATTTGGGTGTGGACGTTCCCCGAACCTGGTAAGGACCCAAAAACCCCAAAATTCACCCCAAAAATCCCAATTTCACCCCAAAAATCCCAATTTCACACCAAAAACCTTAAATTTCACCCCAAAAACCCCCAAATTCACGCCAAAAATCCCAATTTCACACCAAAAACCCCAAAAATCCTCAAATTTCAACCCAAAAACCACGATTTTCACCCCAAAAAACCTCAAATTTCACCCAAAAATCCTCAAATTTCACCTCAAAAAACCCCGAATTTCACCCAAATTTCACCCTAAAAACCTCAAATTTCACCCCAAAAAATCCCTCAAATTTCACCTTAAAAAAATCTCTGAATTTCACCCAAATTTCCCCCCAAAAAACCCCAAATTTCACCTTAAAACCCCAAAAACCTCAAATTTCACCCCAAAATCCCAAATTTCACCTCAAAAAACCTCAAATTTCACCCGAATTTCACTCTAAAAAAACCCAAATTCCACCCAAATTTCACCCCAAAAAACCTCAAATTTCACCTTAAAAAACCTCAAATTTCACCTCAAAAATCCCCAAATTTCACCCCAAAAATCTCCCGAATTTCACCCAAATTTCACCCCAAAAATCTCAAATTTCACCCCAAAAA
Source organism: Poecile atricapillus (assembly GCF_030490865.1). NCBI lineage: Eukaryota > Metazoa > Chordata > Aves > Passeriformes > Paridae > Poecile > Poecile atricapillus. Next base: position 782,328 of record NC_081267.1, read on the forward strand.
ACTCCAAATTTTACCCCAAAAAACCCCAAATTTCACCCAAAATTCACCCAAATTTCACCCCAAAAACCCCAAATTTCACCTCAAAAAACCCCAAATTTCACCCCAAAAAACCTCAAATTTCACCCCAAATAACCTCAAATTTCACCCAAATTTCACCCCAAAAAAACCCCAAATTCACCCCAAAAACCCCAAAAACCTCAAATTTCACCCCAAAAAACCTCAAATTTCACCTTAAAAAAACCTTGAATTTCACCACAAAAAACTTGAAATTTCAACCCAAAAATCCCCAAATTTCACCCCAAAATCCCCCAAATTTTACTCCAAAAAACCTCACATTTCACCCCAAAAACCCCCGAATTTCACCCGAACTTCACCCAAATTTCACCCCAAAAACCCCTCAAATTTCACCCCAAAATCCCCCGAATTTCACCTTAAAACCCCAAAAACCTCAAATTTCACCCCAAAATCCCAAATTTCACCTCAAAAAACCTCAAATTTCACCCGAATTTCACTCTAAAAAAACCCAAATTCCACCCAAATTTCACCCCAAAAAACCTCAAATTTCACCTTAAAAAACCTCAAATTTCACCCCAAAAATCCCCAAATTTCACCCCAAAAACCCCCAAATTTCACCCCAAAAAACTCCAAATTTTACCCCAAAAAACCCCAAATTTCACCCCAAAAATCTTCAATTTCACCCCAAAAAACCCCAAATTCACCCCAAAAACCCCAAAAACCTCAAATTTCACCACAAAAACCCCCAAATTTCACCCCAAAAATCCTCAAATTTCACCTCAAAAAACCTCAAATTTCACCCAAAAACCCTCAAATTTCACCCCAAAAAAACTCAAATTTCACCCAAAAACCCCGAATTTCACCTCAAAAAACCTCAAATTTCACCTCAAAAAACCTCAAATTTCACCTTAAAAAAACTCAAATTTGACCCCAAAAATCTCTGAATTTCACCCAAATTTCACCCCAAAAAACCTCAAATTTCACCTCAAAAAAACTCAAATTTCACCCCAAAAAAACTCAAATTTCACCCCAAAAACCTCAAATTTCACCCGAATTTCACCCAAATTTCACCCCAAAAAACCCCAAATTTCACCCCAAAATTCCCCAAATTTCACCCAAATTTCACCCCAAAAAGCCCCAAATTTCACCCCAAAATCCCCCAAATTTCACCCAAATTTCGCCCCAAAAACCCCCAAATTTCACCTCAAAAATCCCCAAATTTCACCTCAAAAAACCTCAAATTTCACCCCAAAAACCCTCAAATTTCACCCAAAAAACTCCACTTTCACCCCAAAAACCCAAATTTCACCTTAAAACCCCAGAAACCCCCAATTTCACCCCAAAACCCCCCGAATTTCACCCCAAAAAACCTCAAATTTCACCCAAAAAACTCCACTTTCACCCCAAAAACCCAAATTTCACCTTAAAACCCCAGAAACCCCCAATTTCACCCCAAAACCCCCCGAATTTCACCCCAAAAAACCTCAAATTTCACCCCAAAAAACCCTGAATTTCACCCAAATTTCCCCCCAAAAAACCTCAAATTTCACCCCAAAAAACCTCAAATTTTACCCAAAACCCCTCAAATTTCACCTTAAAACCCCAAAAACCCCAAATTTCACCCCAAAAAACCCCAAATTTCACCTCAAAAAAACTCAAATTTCACCCCAAAAAAGACCCCAAATTTCACCCCAAATATCCTCAAATTTCACCTTAAAAAAACTCAAATTTCACCCCAAAAAACCCCAAATTTCACCCCAAAAAACCTCAAATTTCACCCCAAAAAAACCCCGAAATCCCCTCAGAAAACTTTAAAAAATATAAAAAATATAAAATTCAAAATGGCGGCCTGAGGGGAATCCCTGAATTTATCCCTAAAAAAAACCACCAAAAATGCACCAAAATCCCTCAAAATCAACCCAAAATCCTCGAATTTTACTAAAAATCTTCAATTTCACCCCAAAAAACCCCAAAATCCCCTCAAAAAACCCCAAAATCCCCTCAGAAAACTTTAAAAAATATAAAAAATATAAAATTCAAAATGGCGGCCTGAGGGGAATCCCTGAATTTATCCCTAAAAAAAACCACCAAAAATGCACCAAAATCCCTCAAAATCAACCCAAAATCCTCGAATTTTACTGAAAATCTTCAATTTCACCCCAAAAAATGCCAAAATCCCCCCAAAAATCCCCAATTTCACCCCAAAAAACCCCAATTTCACCTTAAAACCCCAAAAACCCAAAACCCCCGAATTTCACCCAAATTTCACCTCAAAAAACCTCGAATTTCACCCCAAAAAACCCCGAATTTCACCCCCAAAAACCCCGAATTTCACCCAAATTTCACCCCAAAAAACTCCAAATTTCACCTCAAAAAACCTCAAATTTCACCCCAAAAAACCTCAAATTTCACCTCAAAAAACCTCAAATTTCACCCCAAAAAACCTCAAATTTCACCTTAAAAAAACTCAAATTTCACCTAAAACTCCCCAAATTTCACCTTAAAACCCCAAAAACCCCAAATTTCACCCCAAAACCCCCCAAACCCACCCCAAAAACCCCAAATTCCACCCAAAAAACCCCAAAATCCGCCGATTTTACCTCAAAAACTCCTCTCCCCCTCACGCTTTCCCGCTCTTTTCTTGGCCCCGCCCAGCGCCGCCGTCACCTCGTTCGTGATTGGTCGAGGCGGTTGGGAAGTCCCGCCCCCTCCCCCCGGGGCCCCGCCCCCTCGCTGCTCGCTCTATTTGGGGGCGTTGCTGCAGCTGGGTCTCGCGAGAGTTTACGGCCGGCAATGCCTCAGCCTGCTGGGTAGGGAACGAGATTATGCTAATGAGGGGGGCGGGGCTTAGCGGCGAGCGGCGGCTGAGGGGGGAGGAGAAAATGGCGGGAAAGGGGGGGGGTTGGGGGTTTTGGGGTGAAATTTGGGGATTTTGGGGCAAAATTTGGGATTTTTGGGGTTTTCTTGTGGGGAAATTGAGGTTTTTGGGGTGAAATTTGAGGTTTTTGGGGTAAAAATTGAGGGTTTTGGGGTTTCTTTGGGTTTTTGGTCTCGCGAGAGTTTACGGCCGGCAATGCCTCAGCCTGCTGGGTAGGGAACGAGATTATGCTAATGAGGGGGCGGGGCTTAGCGGCGAGCGGCGGCTGAGGGGGGGAGAAGAAAATGGCGGGAAAGGGGGGGGGTTTTGGGGTGAAATTTGGGGATTTTGGGGCAAAATTTGGGGGTTTTGGGGTGAAATTTGGGGTTTTTGAGGTAAAATTTGGGGATTTTGGGGTGAAATTTGGGGGGTTTGGGGTAAAATTTGGGGTTTTTGGGGTAAAATTCGGGGTAAAATTTTGGATTTCTGGGGTGAAATTTGAGGTAAAATTTGGGATTTTTGAGGTTAAATTTGGGGTTTTTGGGGTAAAATTTGGGGTTTTTTGGGGTGGAATTTGGGGATTTTGGGCAAAATTTGGGGGGTTTGGGGTAAAATTTGAGGTAAAATTTGGGATTTTTGGGGTGAAATTTGGATTTTTTGGGGTAAAATTTGGGGTTTTTGGGGTAAAATTTGAGGTAAAATTTGGGATTTGTGAGGTAAATTTTGGGGTTTTGGGGCAAAATTTGGGATTTTTGGGGTTTTCTTGTGGGGAAATGGAGGTTTTTGGGGTGAAATTTGAGGTTTTTGGGGTGAAATTTGAGGTTTTTGGGGTAAAAATTGAGGGTTTTGGGGTTTCTTTGGGTTTTTGGTCTCGCGAGAGTTTACGGCCGGCAATGCCTCAGCCTGCTGGGTAGGGAACGAGATTATGCTAATGAGGGGGGCGGGGCTTAGCGGCGAGCGGCGCCTGAGGGGGGAGGAGAAAATGGCGGGAAAGGGGGGGGGTTTTGGGGTGAAATTTGGGGATTTTGGGCAAAATTTGGGGATTTGGGGTAAAATTTGAGGTGAAATTTGGGGTTTTTGGGCAAAATTTGGGGTTTTTGAGGTGAAATTTGGGGTTTTTGGGGTAAAATTTGAGGGATTTGGGGCAAAATTTGGGGGGTTTGGGGTAAAATTTGAGGTAAAATTTGTGGATTTTGGGCAAAATTTGGGGTTTTTGGGGTAAAATTTGGGGTTTTGAGGTAAAATTTGGGGTTTTTGGGGTGAAATTTGAGTTTTTTTGGGGTGAAATTTGGGGTTTTGGGGTAAAATTTGAGGTAAAATTTGGGATTTTTTGGGTAAAATTTGAGGTAAAAATTGGGAATTTTGGGGTAAAATTCGGGGTAAATTTTGGGATTTTTGGGGTAAAATTTGAGGTAAAATTTGGGATTTGTGAGGTAAATTTTGGGGTTTTTGGGCAAAATTTGGAGTTCTTGAGGTAAAATTTGGGGTTTTGGGGTAAAATTTGGGATTTTTGGGGTTTTCTTGTGGGGAAATTGAGGTTTTTGGGGTGAAATTTGAGGTTTTTGGGGTGAAAATTGAGGGTTTTGGGGTTTCTTTGGGTTTTTGGTCTCGCGAGAGTTTACGGCCGGCAATGCCTCAGCCTGCTGGGTAGGGAACGAGATTATGCTAATGAGGGGGGCGGGGCTTAGCGGCGAGCGGCGCCTGAGGGGGGGGAGAAAATGGCGGGAAAGGGGGGGGGGGTTTGGGGTGAAATTTGGGGATTTTGGGCAAAATTTGGGGGTTTTGGGGCAAAATTTGGGATTTTTGGGGTTTTCTTGTGGGGAAATTGAGGTTTTTGGGGTAAAAATTGAGGGTTTTGGGGTTTCTTTGGGTTTTTGGTCTCGCGAGAGTTTACGGCCGGCAATGCCTCAGCCTGCTGGGTAGGGAACGAGATTATGCAAATGAGGGGGGCGGGGCTTAGCGGCGAGCGGCGCCTGAGGGGGGGGAAGAAAATGGCGGGAAAGGGGGGGGGTTGGGGGTTTTGGGGTGAAATTTGGGGATTTTGGGCAAAATTTGGGGTTTTGGGGTGAAATTTGGGATTTTTGGGGTTTTCTTGTGGGGAAATTGAAGTTTTTGGGGTGAAATTTGGGGCTTTTGAGGCAAAATTTGGTTTTTTTTTGGATAAAATCTGAGGTAAAATTTGGGATTTTTGAGGTGAAATTTGGAGTTTTTGAGGTAAAATTTGGGATTTTTGAGGTGAAATTTGGGGTTTTTGGGGTAAAATTTGAGGGATTTGGGGTAAAATTTGGGGGTTTTGAGGTAAAATTTGGGATTTTTGGGGTAAAATTTGGGGGTTTTGGGGCAAAATTTGGGATTTTTGGGGTGAAATTTGGGGATTTTGGGCAAAATTTGGAGTTTTTGAGGTAAAATTTGGGGTTTTTGGGGTAAAATTTGGGTTTTTTGGGGTGAAATTTGGGGTTTTGGGGTAAAATTTGAGGTAAAATTTGGGATTTTTGAGGTAAAATTTGGGGGTTTTGAGGCGAAATTTGGGGGATTTGGGCAAAATTTGGATTTTTTGGGGTAAAATTTGGGGTAAAATTTGGGGTTTTGGGGTAAAATTTGAGGTAAAATTTGGGATTTTTGGGGTAAAATTTGGGGTTTTTGGGGTAAAATTTGAGGTGAAATTTGGGGTTTTTGAGGTGAAATTTGGGAGTTTTGGGGTGAAATTTGGGGGCTTTTGGGCAAAATTTGGGGTTTTTGGGGTAAAATTTGGGGTTTTTGGGGTAAAATTTGAGGGATTTGGGGCAAAATTTGGGGTTTTTGGGGTGAAATTTGAGTTTTTTTGAGTTGAAATTTGGAGTTTTGGGGTAAAATTTGAGGTAAAATTTAGGGATTTTGGGCAAAATTTGGGGTTTTTGGGGTGGAATTTGGGGATTTTGGGCAAAATTTGGGGTTTTGGAGTAAAATTTGAGGTAAAATTTGGGATTTTTGGCGCAAAATTTGGCCGTTTTGGGGTAAAATTTGGTGTTTTTTAGGGTGGAATTTGGGGATTGTGGGCAAAATTTGGGGGTTTTGGGGTGAAATTTGAGGTAAAATTTGGGGTTTTTGGGCAAAATTTGGGGTTTTTGAGGTGAAATTTGGGGATTTTGGGCAAAATTTGGGGTTTTTGGGGTGAAATTTGGATTTTTTGGGGTAAAATTTGGGGTTTGTGGGGTAAAATTTGAGGCAAAATTTGGGATTTGTGAGGTAAATTTTGGGGTTTTTGGGCAAAATTTGGAGTTTTTGAGGTAAAATTTGGGGTTTTGGGGTAAAATTTGGGATTTTTGGGGTTTTCTTGTGGGGAAATTGAGGTTTTTGGGGTGAAATTTGAGGTTTTTGGGGTAAAAATTGAGGGGTTTGGGGTTTCTTTGGGTTTTTGGTCTCGCGAGAGTTTACGGCCGGCAATGCCTCAGCCTGTTGGGTAGGGAACGAGATTATGCTAATGAGGGGGGCGGGGCTTAGCGGCGAGCGGCGCTTGAGGGGGGGGGAGAAAATGGCGGGAAAGGGGGGGGGGTTGGGGTGAAATTTGGGGATTTTGGGCAAAATTTGGGGGTTTTGGGGCAAAATTTGGGATTTTTGGGGTTTTCTTGTGGGGAAATTGAGGTTTTTGGGGTGAAATTTGAGGTTTTTGGGGTAAAAATTGAGGGGTTTTGGGGTTTCATTTGGTTTTTGGTCTCGCGAGAGTTTACGGCCGGCAATGCCTCAGCCTGCTGGGTAGGGAACGAGATTATGCTAATGAGGGGGGCGGGGCTTAGCGGCGAGCGGCGGCTGAGGGGGGGGGAAGAAAATGGCGGGAAAGGGGGGGGGGATGGGGTTTTTGGGGTAAAATTTGAGGTAAAATTTGGGATTTTTGAGGTAAAATTTGGGGGTTTTGGGCAAAATTTGGGGTTTTTGGGGTAAAATTTTGGGTTTTTGTGGTGAAATTTGGGGTTTTTGGGGCAAAATTTGGGATTTTTGGGGTAAAATTTGGGGTTTTTGTGGTGAAATTTGGTTTTTTTGGGGTAAAATTTGGGGGTTTTGGGGTAAAATTTGGGTTTTTCGGGGCAAAATTTGGGGTTTTGGGGTAAAATTTGAGGTAAAATTTGGGATTTTTGAGGTAAAATTTGGGGGTTTTGGGCAAAATTTGAGGGGTTTGGGGGTAAAATTTGGGGTTTTTGGGGTGAAATTTGGATTTTTTGGGGTTAAATTTGGGGTTTTTGGGGTGAAATTTGGGATTTTTGGAGTAAAATTTGGGGTAAAAGTTGGGGTTTTTGGGGTAAAATTTCAGGTAATATTTGGGATTTTTGGGGTAAAATTTGAGGTAAAATTTGGGATTTGTGAGGTAAATTTTGGGGTTTTTGGGCAAAATTTGGAGTTCTTGAGGTAAAATTTGGGGGTTTTGAGGTAAAATTTGGGATTTTTGGGGTTTTCTTGTGGGGAAATTGAGGTTTTTGGGGTGAAATTTGAGTTTTTTGGGGTAAAAATTGAGGGTTTTGGGGTTTCTTTGGGTTTTTGGTCTCGCGAGAGTTTACGGCCGGCAATGCCTCAGCCTGCTGGGTAGGGAACGAGATTATGCTAATGAGGAGGGCGGGGCTTAGCGGCGAGCGGCGCCTGGGGGGGGGAGAAAATGGCGGGAAAGGGGGGGGGTTGGGGTGAAATTTGGGGATTTTGGGGCAAAATTTGGGGTTTTTGGGGCAAAATTTGGGATTTTTGGGGTTTTCTTGTGGGGAAATTGAGGTTTTTGGGGTGAAATTTGAGGTTTTTGGGGCAAGATTTGGTTTTTTTGGTGTAAAATTTGGGGTTTTTGGGGTAAAATTTGGGATTTTTGGGGCAAAATTTGAGGGCTTTGGGGTAAAATTTGAGGTAAAATTTGGGGGTTTTGGGCAAAATTTGGGGGTTTTGTGATAAAATTTGAGGTAAAATTTGGGGATTTTGGGCAAAATTTGAGGTTTTTGGGGTAAAATTGGGGGTTTTTTGGGGAACATTTGGGCAATTTTGGGCAAAATTTGGGGTTTTTGGGCAAAATTTGGGATTTTTAGGGTAAAATTTGGTGTTTTTGGGGTGAAACTTGAGGTAAAATTTGGGATTTTTGGGGTAAAAGTTGGGGTTTTTGGGGTAAAATTTCAGGTAAAATTTGGGATTTGTGAGGTGAAATTTGGGGATTTTGGGCAAAATTTGGAGTTTTTGAGGTAAAATTTGGGGTTTTTGGGGTAAAATTTGGGTTTTTTGGGGTAAAATTTGGGTTTTTTGGGGTGAAATTTGGGATTCTTGGGGTAAAATTTGAGGTAAAATTTGGGATTTTTGAGGTGAAATTTGGGGTTTTTGGGCAAAATTTGGAGTTCTTGAGGTAAAATTTGGGGTTTTGGGGTAAAATTTGGGATTTTTGGGGTTTTCTTGTGGGGAAATTGAGGTTTTTGGGGTGACATTTGAGGTTTTTGGGGTAAAAATTGAGGGTTTTGGGGTTTCTTTGGGTTTTTGGTCTCGCGAGAGTTTACGGCCGGCAATGCCTCAGCCTGCTGGGTAGGGAACGAGATTATGCTAATGAGGGGGGCGGGGCTTAGCGGCGAGCGGCGCCTGAGGGGGGGGAAGAAAATGGCGGGAAAGGGGGGGGGGTTTGGGGTGAAATTTGGGGATTTTGGGCAAAATTTGGGGCTTTTGGGGTGAAATTTGGGGTTTTTGAGGTGAAATTTGGGGTTTTTGGGCAAAATTTGGGATTTTTGGGGTAGAATTTGAGGTAAAATTTGGGATTTTTGGGACGAAATTTGAGGTAAAATTTGGGGTTTTGGGTAAAATTTGTGGTTTTTGGGGTGAAATTTGGGGTTTTTGGGTAAAATTTGGGGTAAAATTTGGGGTTTTTCAGGTAAAATTTGAGGTAAAATTTGGGATTTTTGAGGTGAAATTTGGGGTTTTGGGGCAAAATTTGGGGGTTTTGGGGCAAAATTTGGGATTTTTGGGGTTTTCTTGTGGGGAAATTGAGGTTTTTGGGGTGAAATTTGAGGTTTTTGGGGTAAAAATTGAGGGGTTTTGGGGTTTCATTTGGTTTTTGGTCTCGCGAGAGTTTACGGCCGGCAATGCCTCAGCCTGCTGGGTAGGGAACGAGATTATGCTAATGAGGGGGGCGGGGCTTAGCGGCGAGCGGCGCCTGAGGGGGGGGAGAAAATGGCGGCAAAGGGGGGGAGGTTTGGGGTGAAATTTGGGGATTTTGGGGCAAAATTTGGGGTTTTTGAGGTGAAATTTGGTTTTTTTGGGGTTTTTCTTGTGGGGAAATTGAGGTTTTTGGGGTGAAATTTGAGGTTTTTGGGGTAAAAATTGAGGGTTTTGGGGTTTCTTTGGGTTTTTGGTCTCGCGAGAGTTTACGGCCGGCAATGCCTCAGCCTGCTGGGTAGGGAACGAGATTATGCTAATGAGGGGGGCGGGGCTTAGCGGCGAGCGGCGCCTGAGGGGGGGGAGAAAATGGCGGGAAGGGGGGGGGGTTTTGGGGTGAAATTTGGGGATTTTGGGCAAAATTTGGGGGTTTTGGGGTGAAATTTGGGGTTTTTGGGGTGGAATTTGGGGTTTTGGAGTAAAATTTGAGGTAAAATTTGGGGTTTTTGGGCAAAATTTGGGTTTTTTTGAGGTGGAATTTGGGGTTTTTGGGGTAAAATTTGGGGGTTTTGTGATAAAGTTTGATGTAAAATTTGGGGATTTTTGGGCAAAATTTGGGGTTTGTGGGGTGAAATTTGGGTTTCTTTGAGGTGAAATTGGGAATTTTGGGGTAAAATTTGGATTTTTTAGGGAAAATTTGAGGTAAAATTTGGGGTTTTTGGAGTGAAATTTGGGGTTTCGGGGTAAAATTTGGGGTAAAATTTGAGGTAAAATTTGGGATTTTTGAGGTGAAATTTGGGGGATTTTGGAGTAAAATTTGAGGGGTTTGAGGTAAAATTTGGGATTTTTGGGGTAAAATTTGGGGTAAAATTTGGGATTTTTGGGGTAAAACTTGAGGTAAAATTTAGGATTTTTGAGGTGAAATTTGGGGGTTTTTGGGCAAAATTTGGAGTTTTTGAGGTAAAATGTGGGGGTTTTGAGGTAAAATTTGGGTTTTTGGGGTGAAATTTGGATTTTTTGGGGCAAAATTTGGGATTTTTGGGGTTTTCTTGTGGGGAAATTGAGGTTTTTGGGGTGAAATTTGAGGTTTTTGGGGTAAAAATTGAGGGTTTTGGGGTTTTTTGTGGTTTTTGGGGGGTAAGTTTGGGGTTCTGGGGGATTTTTGGGGTAAAATTTGGGAATTTTGGGATTTTTCAGGGATTTGGGGATAAAATTTGAGAATTTTGGGGTTTTTTTTCCTTGTTTTGGGGCAGTTTTTTGGGGAGAATTTGGGGATTTTTGGGGTAAAATCAGAGAGTTTTCGGGAATTCTTGGATTTTTGGGGTAGTTTGGGTGGATTTAGGATTTTTTGGGGCAAAATTTGGGGATTTTGGGGAGGTTTTGGGAAGAATTTGGGATTTTGTGGAGAAATTTGGGATTTTTGTGGAGAAATTTGGGATTTTTGAGGTGAAATTGGGGAATTTTGGGAAAAATTTGGAATTTTGGGAATTTTGGGGGAAATTTTGAGATTTTTGGGGGGGTTTTGGGGCAAAATTTGAAGATTTTGGGGTTTTTTTCTTTGTTTTGGGGGGAATTTTGGGATTTTTGTGGAGAAATTTTTAACTTTTTGGGGGGAAATTGGGGAATTTTGGGAAAAATTTTGATTTTGGGGAATTTTCGGGGAAATTTTGGGATTTTTGTGGAAAATTTTGGGATGTTTGAGGGGAAATTGGGGAATTTTGGGAAAAAAATTTGGATTTTGGGGAATTTTGGGGGGAATTTTGGGATTTTTGTGGAGAAATTTTTAATTTTTTTGGGGGAAATTTGGGAATTTTGGGAAAAATTTGGATTTTTGGGCATTTTGTGGGGAAATTTGGGATTTTTGGGGGGAAATTCAGGGATTTTGGGTCATTTTTGTGGGAAATTGGGGGATTTTGGGGCGAAATTTTTGGTTTTTGAGGCGAATTTGGGGTTTTGGGGTTGGATTTTGGGGCGTTTTTGGGGTTTTTTGGGGTTTTTTTTGCAGAGGAAGTTTCGATGGTTTTGGAGCGGCTGCACCGAGCCCGGAGGCCCCCGGTGGAGATCGACATCAGCCCCCCCAGGAGGTGCCAAAAAACCCCAAATTCACCCCAAAATCCAGCCAAATTCACCCCAAAATCCACCCAAATTCAGCCCAAAAATCACCCCAAAAATCACCCAAATTTATTCCAAAAATCACCTAAAGATCACCCAAAAATCACCCCAAAAATCACCCAAATTCAGCCCAAAAATCACCCAAAAATCCACACAAAATTCACCCAAAAATCACCCAAATTCACCCCAAAAATCACCCAAATTCACCCCAAAAATCATCAAAAAACTACACAAAAATCACCCCAAAAATCACCCCAAAAATCACCCAAATTCAGCCCAAAAATGGCTTAAAATTTACCAAAAAATCCCCAAAATTCACCCCAAAAATCATCAAAAAAACACCCAAAAATCACCCAAATTCAGCCCAAAAATCACCCCAAAAATCACCCAAATTCACCCCAAAAATGGCCCAAAAAATCACCCAAAAATCCCCAAAATTCACCCCAAAAATCACCCAAATTCACCCCAAAATCCAGCCAAATTCAGCCCAAAAATCAACTAAAAATCAACCAAATTCAGCCCAAAAATCACACAAAAATCAGCCAAAATTCACCCCAAAAATCACCCAAATTCACCCCAAAAATCCCCCAAAAATCAGCCAAAATTCACCCCAAAAATCACACAAAAATCACCCAAATTCTCCCCAAAAATCATCAAAAAACTACACAAAAATCACCCCAAATTCACCCCAAAAATCACCTAAAAACCACCCAAATTCACCCCAAAAATTGACCCAAATTCACCCCAAAAATCACCCAAATTCAGCCCAAATTCACCCCAAAAATCACTCAAAAAAATCACCCAAAAATCACCCAAAAATCACTCAAATTCACCCCAAAAATCACCCAAATTCAGCCCAAAAATCACCCAAAAATCACCCAAAAATCTCCCAAAAATTATCCAAAAATCATCCAAAAATCAGACAAAATTCACCCAAGAATCACCCAAAAATCACCCAAAAATTCACCCCAAAATCACACAAAATCCACCCAAAAATCACCCAAAAATTATCCAAAATTTACCCAAAAAAGACCTAAAAATCACCCAAATTCACCCCAAAATTCACCCCAAAAATCACCTAAAAATTACCCAAATTCACTCCAAAACTCATCAAAAAAAGACCCAAAAATCCACCAAATTCACCCCAAAAATAATCAAAAAACTACACAAAAATCACCCCAAAAATCACCCCAAAAATGACCCAAAAATCACCCCAAAATCACCCAAATTCTCCCCAAAAATTATCCAAAAATCACTGAATTTTACCCCAAAAATCACCCAAAAAATCCACAGAAAATTCACCCCAAAATTATCCAAAATTTACCCAAAAATCACCGAAATTCACCCCAAAAATCACCCAAAAATCCATAGAAAATTCACCCCAAAAATCACCCTGAAATCACCCAAAATTCATCCCAAAAATCACCCAAAAATGACCCAAAAATGACCCAAAAATTCACCTAAAAATCACCCAAAATTCGCCCAAATTCACACCAAAAATCATCCCAAAAATCACCCAAAAAATCAACCAAAAATCACCCAAAAATCCACCCAAAATCCACCAAAATTCACCCCAAAAATCACCCAAAAATCACCCAAAAATCCAGCCAAATTCAGCCCAAAAATCACCCAAAATTCACCCCAAAAATCACCCAAAAATCACTGAATTTTACGCCAAAAATCATCAAAAAAACACCCAATTTCACCCCAAATATCACCCAAAAAATCGCCCAAAAATCACCGAATTTTACCCCAAAAATCACCTAAAAAACACCCAAAAATCACCCAAAAATCAGCCAAATTCACCCCAAAAATCACCCCAAAAATCACCCAAATTCACCCCAAAAATCATCAAAAAAACACCCAAAAATCACCCAAAATTCACCCCAAAAATTATCCAAAAATCACCCAAAAATCACTCAAATTCAGCCTAAAAATCACCCAAAAAACACTGAATTTTACCCCAAAAATCATCAAAAAAACACCCAATTTCACCCCAATTCAGCCCAAAAATCACCCAAAAATCACCCAAAAATCAGCCAAAATTCACCCCAAAAATCACACAAAAATCACCCAAATTCACCCCAAAAGTCATCAAAAAAACACCCAAAAATCACCCAAATTCACCCCAAAAATTATCCAAAAATCACCCAAAAATCACTCAAATTCAGCTTAAAAATCACCCAAAAAACACTGAATTTTACCCCAAAAATCATCAAAAAAACACCCAATTTCACCCCAATTCAGCCCAAAAATCACCCAAAAATCCCCAAAATTCACCCCAAAAATCACCTAAAAAACACCCAAAAATCAGCCAAAATTCACCCCAAAAATCACCCAAATTCACCCCAAAAGTCATCAAAAAAACACCCAAAAATCACCCAAATTCACCCCAAAAATCACCCAAAAATCACACCAAAATTTACCCAAAATTCGCCCAAATTCACCCCAAAAATCAACTAAAAATCACCCGAAATTCACCCCAAAAATTATCCAAAATTCACCCCAAAATCCACCCAAATTCACCCCAAAAATCACCCAAAATTCAGCCCAAAAATCACCCAAAAATTACCCAAAAATGACCCAAATTCACCCCAAGAATCATCAAAAAAACACCCAAAAATGACCCAAATTCACCCCAAAAATCATCAAAAACCCAAAAATCACCCAAATTCAGCCCAAAAATCACCCAAATTCACCCCAAAAATCACCCAAATTAACCCCAAAAATCACCCAAATTCACCCCAAAAATCACCCAAATTCACCCCAAAAATCACCCAAATTAACCCCAAAAATCACCCAAAAATCACACCAAAATTTACCCAAAATTCGCCCAAATTCACCCCAAAAATCATCCAAAAACCACTCAAAAAATCACCCAAAAATCACCCAAAATTCACCCCAAAATCCACCCAAATTCAGCCCAAAAATCACCATTTTTTCCCATTTTTTCCCCAATTTTCCCCCATTTTTCCCGTTTTTTCCCCAATTTTCCCCATTTTTATCCCATTTTTCCCATTTTTCCCCATTTTTTCCCATTTTTCCCGTTTTTTTTATCCCATTTTCCCCATTTTCCCCGTTTTTATTCCATTTTTCCCATTTTCCCCGTTTTTTCCCCCATTTCCAGGTCCCTTTTGCTCCCGGATTCCCGAGCTCTGATGGAGGAACTGGAGGAAGCTCCCGACCCTTTCTTCGGGATCATGGGGGTGGAGCTGCCCCAGGTGAGCCCCAAAATCCCCAAATTCCACCCCAAAATTCCCAAAATTCCCAAAATTCCACATTCCCAACATTTCCCAGTTTTCCCTCAATTTCCCCAAATTTTCCCCAATTTTTTCCCATTTTTTTCTCAATTTTTTCTCATTTTTTCCCAAATTTTTCCCATTTTTTTCCTGATTTTTTTTCCCATTTTTTCCTTTTTTTTCCCAATTTTTTCCCAATTTTTCCCATTTTTTTCCCAATTTTTCCCCAATTTTTTCCCTATTTTTTCCCAATTTTTTCCCATTTTTTTCTCTGATTTTTTCCCAATTTTTTTCCCATTTTTCCCTCATTTTTCCCAATTTTTTCCCAATTTTTCCCAATTTTTTTCCCATTTTTCCCCAATTTTTCCCCCATTTTTTCCCATTTTTTTCCCAATTTTTTCCCAATTTTTTCCTTCATTTTTCCCAATTTTTTCTAATTTTTTCCTGATTTTTCCCCAATTTTTTCCCAATTTTTCCCAATTTTTCCCCAATTTTCCCCAATTTTTTTCCCATTTTTTTCCCAAATTTTTCCCAATTTTTTCCCCAATTTTTTCCCATTTTTTCCAGATCTTTTCCCATTTTTTCCTGATTTTTTTCCCATTTTTTTCCCATTTTTCCCCAATTTTTCCCCAATTTTTTCCCAATTTTTTGCCCAATTTTCCCCAATTTTTTCCCAATTTTTTTCCACTTTTTTCCCATTTTTTTCCCATTTTTTCCCCATTTTTTCCCATTTTTCCCTCATTTTTCCCCAATTTTTTCCCAAATTTTCCCCAATTTTTTCCCATTTTTTCCCAATTTTTTTCCAATTTTTTCCCAATTTTTTCCCAATTTTTCCCAATTTTTTTCCCAATTTTTTTCCCATTTTTCCCAAATTTTTTTCCATTTTTTTTCCCAATTTTTTGTCATTTTTTCCAAATTTTTTCCCATTATTTTCTTGGGTTTTTTTCCCCAATTTTTTCCCATTTTTCCCCATTTTCCCCAAATTTTTCCCAAATTTTTTCCCATTTTTTCCTGATTTTTTTCCCATTTTTTTCCCAATTTTTTTCCCATTTTTTCCAATTTTTTCCCCAATTTTTTCCCATTTTTTCCCAAATTTTTCCCAGATTTTTTCCCATTTTTCCCATTTTTTCCCCATTTTTCCCCATTTTTTTCTTGTTTTTTTTCCCAAATTTTTTCTTCTTTTTTCCCATTTTTTCCCCATTTTTTCCCATTTTTTCCATTTCTTTCTTATTTTTTTCCGATTTTTCTCATTTTTTCCCAAATTTTTTTCCGTTTTTTCTCTTTATTTTTCCTTGATTTTTTTCAAATTTTTCCCAGTTTTTTTCTCATTTTTCCCCAATTTTTCCCGAATTTTTTCCTTTTTTTTTCCCCCATTTTTTCCCCTTTTTTTCCCCATTTTTTCCCCAATTTTCCCAATTTTTTCCCAATTTTTTCCCAATTTTTCCCCCAAAATTATCAATTTTTTCCCCAAATTTCCCAAATTTTTTCCCAAATTTTCCCATTTTTCCTTCAAATTCCCTGAATTTCCCCCAAATTTCCATTTTTATCCCAAATTTTATCCCAAATTTCCCAATTTTATCCCAAAATTCCCAATTTTATCCCAATTTTTCCCAATTTTATCCCAAATTTTCCCATTTTTATCCCAAATTTCCCCATTTTTATCCCAAATTTCCCAATTTTATCCCAAATTTTCCCATTTTTATCCCAAATTTTTCCCATTTTCCCCCAAATTTTCCCGTTTTAATCCCAAATTTCCGTTTTTTAACCGGAATTTTCCCGTTTTTCCCGTTTTTTGCCCCATTCCAGGTTCAGGAGCTGCTGCCCCCGGAGGAGCCCCCAGGTCTGACCCAAAATCCCCCAAATTCACCCCAAAAATTCCCAAAATTCCCAAAAATTCCCAAAATTCACCCCAAAAATTCCCAGAATTCCCAAAAATTCCCAAAATCACCCAAATTCACCCCAAAAAACCCCAAAAATTCCCAAAATTCCCCAAAAAATCCTAAAATCCCCCAAATTCACCCCAAAAATTCCCAAAAAATCCCAAAAATTCCCCAAAATCCCCCAAATTCACCCCAAAAATTCCCAAAAAATCCCAAAAATCGAAAAAATTAAAAAAATTCACCCAAAATTCCCAAAAATTCCCCAAAATTCCCAAAATTCACCCCAAAAATTCCCAAAATTCCCAAAAATTCCCAAAATTCACCCCAAAAATTCCCAGAATTCCCAAAAAAATCCCAAAATCCCCCAAATTCACCCCAGAAATTCCCAAAATTCCCAAAATTCACCCCAAAAATTCCCAAAATTCCCAAAAATCAAAAAAATTAAAAAAAAATTCACCCAAAATTCCCAAAAATTCCAAAAATCCCCCAAATTCACCCCAAAAATTCCCAAAATTCCCAAAAATTTTTCCAAAATCTCCCAAATTTCACCAAAATTCCCATAAAATTCCCAAAAATTCCCACAAATAAAAAAAAATTCCCAAAAAATTCTGAAAAAAAAAATTTTCCAAAAATCCCAAAATTCCCCAAAAAATCCCAAAAAATTCCAAAAAAATTCCCCCAAAAAAATCCCCCAAAAATTCCCCAAAAAATTCCCAAAAAATTCCCAAAAAAATCCCCCAAAATTCCCCAAAAATCCCCAAAAATTCCCCAAAAATTCCCAAAAAATTCCCCAAAAAATTCCCCAAAAATTCCCAAAAAAATCCCAAAAAATCCCAAAAAGTTTCCAAAAATCCCAAAAAATTCCCCAAAAATTCCCCCAAAATTCCCAAAAAATTCCCAAAAAAATCCCCAAAAAGTTCAAAAAAATTTCCCCAAAAATCCCAAAAAAATCCCTAAAAAATTCCCCAAAAATTCCCAAAAATTCCCCCAAAAATTCCCAAAAGTTCCCAAAAAATTCCCAAAAATTCCCCAAATTTTTGCCCAAAATCCCCGAAATTTTCCCCCCAAAATTCCCAAAAAAGTGACAAAAAAGTCCCAAAATTAAAAAAAAAATTCCTCCCAAAAATCCTCAAAAACTCCCCAAAAAATTCCCCAAAAAAATCCCAAAAAATCCCCAAAAAATCCAAAAAAATTCCCCCAAAAATTCCCAAAAAAATTCCCCAAAATTCCCCCAAAAATCCCAAAAAATTCCCCAAAAAATTCCCAAAAAAATCCCAAAAAAATCCCCTAAAATTCCCCAAAAATCCCAAAAAATCCCCCAAAAATTCCCTAAAAAATTCCCCAATAATTCCTAAAAAATTCCCCAAAAATTACCCAAGAATTCCCCAAAAAATTCCCAAAAAAATCCCAAAAATTCCCTAAAAAATAAAAAAAATTCCCAAAAATTCCCAAAAATTCCCAAAAAATTCCCAAAAAAATTCCTAAAAAATTCCTAAAAAAATAAAAAAAAAATTCACAAAAAATCCCAAAAAATTCCCCAAAAAATTCCCAAAAAATCCCAAAAAAAATCCCCAAAAAACCCCTAAAAATCCCAAAAAATTCCCCAAAAAATTCCCAAAAAATCCCAAAAAAATCCCAAAAATCCCCAAAAATT
Source organism: Poecile atricapillus (assembly GCF_030490865.1). NCBI lineage: Eukaryota > Metazoa > Chordata > Aves > Passeriformes > Paridae > Poecile > Poecile atricapillus. The sequence goes on from NC_081267.1 coordinate 800,166, forward strand.
CCCCAAATTCCCCAATTCTCCCCCAACCCTTTGGAATTCTCCTGGAATTCTCCCGGAATTCTGGAACGTTCCGGAACATTCCCAGAGGTTCCGTTGGTGGCGTCTCCGGAGTTGATCACCCTGAGGGAGCCGGAGCCGCCCCTCCCCCCCCCGGAGCCGCCTGAGGTGAGAGAAAAACGGGAAAATTCCCGGGATTTGGGGAATTTTGGGAATTCTGAGAATGTTGGGAATTTTTGGGGAATTTTTGGGGAATTTTTTGGGATTTTTTTGGATTTTTTTGGTGATTTTTTTGGGAATTTTTGGGGGATTTTTTCAGAATTTTTTTGGGATTTTTTTGGGAATTTTTAGGGATTTTTGGGGATTTTTTGGGCATTTTTGGGGGATTTTTTGGGGATTTTTGGGAATTTTTTGGGAATTTTTTTGAAGGATTTTTTAGGAATTTTTGGGGGAATTTTTTAGGAATTTTTTGGGAATTTTTGGGAATTTTTTAGGGACTTTTTTGGGATTTTTGGGATTTTTTTGGGAATTTTTTAGGGAATTTTTTAGGGAATTTTTTAAGAATTTTTTTAGGAATTTTTTGGGAATTTTTGGGGGATTTTTTGGGATTTTTTGGGGAATTTTTTTAGGAATTTTTGGGAAGTTTTTGGGAATTTTTGGGAATTTTTTTGGGATTTTTTTGGGATTTTTTGGGGAAATCTTTTAGGAATTTTTTTTTTAATTTTTGGGGAAGTTTAGGGGAATTTTTTGGATTTTTTGGGGGGATTTTTTGGGATTTTGTGGGAATTTTTTTGGATTTTTTTGGCAATTTTAATGGGATTTTTTGGGGATTTTTTTGGGATTTTTTTGGGAATTTTTGGGGATTTTTTTGGGAATTTTTTTGTATTTTCTGGGAATTTTTTGGGAATTTTTGGAAATTTTTGGGGAATTTTTGGGGAATTTTTTTGGGATTTTTTGGGAATTTTTGTGGAACTTTTTGGGATTTTTTGGGATTTTTTGGGATTTTTTGGGGATTTTTTTGGGATTTTTGGGAATTTTTGGGGGGATGTTTTGGGGATTTTTTGGGAATTTTTTTTTGGATTTTTGGGAATTTTTGGGGGGATTTTCTGGGAATTTTTGGAATTTTTTTGTGAATTTTAGGGGAATTTTTTTGGATTTTTTGGGGAATTTTTTTTTGATTTTTTGGGATTTTTTTGGGATTTTTTTGGGATTTTTTGGGAATTTTTTGGGAAATTTTGGGATATTTTGGGGATTTTTTTTTTTTTTTAATTTTTGGGGATTTTTTGGGGCATTTTTTGCGAATTTTTTGGGAATTTTTTTGAATTTTTTTTAGGAGTTTTTGGGATTTTTTGGGGGGATTTTTTGGGAATTTTTTAGGGATTTTCTTTGGGTTTTTGGGATTTTTTTAGGAATTTTTTTTTTAAATTTTGGGGAATTTTTGGGAATTTTGGGGGGATTTTTTTGGGATTTTTTAGGATTTTTGGGGAATTTTTTTGGGAATTTTTTGGGATTTTTTGGGATTTCTTGGGGATTTTTTGGGAATTTTGAGGGGATTTTTTGGGAATTTTTTAGGAATTCTTTGGGAATTTTTGGCGAATTTTTTCAGAATTTCTTGGGAATCTTTTGGGAATTTTTAGAAATTTTTTGGGATTTTTTTGGGGAAATTTTTTGGGAATTTTGGGGGATTTTTTTAGAAATTTTTTGGGATTTTTTTTGGGAATTTTTTTTTTTATTTTTGGGAATTTTTTAGGATTTTTTTCAGAATTTTTTTGGATTTTTTTGGGATTTTTTTGGGGATTTTTTGGGGCTTTTTTGGGAAATTTTTGGGAATTTTTGGGGTGAATTTTTTGGGGATTTTTTTGGATTTTTTGGGGGAATTTTCTGGAATTTTTTTTGATTTTTGGGGAATTTTTTTTGGAATTTTTGGGGAATTTTTTGGGAACTTTTTGGATTTTTTTTTTTGGAATTTTTTAGGGAAAATTTGGGGGAATTTTGGGTCAAACTTTGTCAATTTTGGGTCAATTTTATCCAATTTTGGATCAATTTTGGTGAATTTTGGGTCAATTTTAATGATTTTTGGGTCGATTTTAACCATTTTTGGTCATTTTTGGGTCAATTTTAACCAATTTTGGGTCAATTTTAATGAATTTTGGGTCCCTTTTATCCAATTTTGATCAATTTTGGTCATTTTTGGGTCACTTTTGGTCAATTTTGGTCAATTTTGATCAACTTTGGGTCAATTTTGGGTCAATTTCATCGATTTTTGGGTCAATTTTGGGTCATTTTTTGTTCAATTTTGATCAATTTTTGTCAATTTTGGGTCAATTTCATCGATTGTTGGGTCAATTTTATCCAATTCTGGTCAATTTTGGGTCAATTTTGTCCAGTTTTGATCAATTTTGGATCAATTTTGGTCAATTTTGGGTCGATTTTAACGATTTTTGGGTCAATTTTAACCATTTTTGGTCATTTTTGGGTCAATTTTAACCATTTTGGTCATTTTTGGGTCAATTTTAACCAATTTTGGTCATTTTTGGGTCAATTTTAACCATTTTTGGTCAATTTTGGGTCAATTTTAACAATTTTTGGGTCAATTTTAACCATTTTTGGTCAATTTTGGGTCAATTTTAACCATTTTGGTCATTTTTGGGTCAATTTTAACCATTTTTGGTCAATTTTGGGTCAATTTTAACCATTTTTGGCCATTTTTGGGTCAATTTTAACCATTTTTGGTCATTTTTGGGTCAATTTTAACCAATTTTGGTCATTTTTGGGTCAATTTTAACCATTTTTGGTCAATTTTGGGTCAATTTTAACCATTTTTGGCCATTTTTGGGTCAATTTTAACCATTTTTGGTCATTTTTGGGTCAATTTTAACCAATTTTGGTCATTTTTGGGTCAATTTTAACCATTTTTGGTCATTTTTGGTCATTTTTGGGTCGATTTTAACCGTTTTTGATCATTTCTGTCCAGGAGGAGCTGCCCGAGGTGACCCCGCGGGAGCTGCAGCTGCTGCTGGAGGCCGAAGGTACCGGGAATTCCAGGGGGAATCTGGGAATTCTGGGAATTTTGGGAATTTTTGGGAATTTTTTTTGATTTTTTGGGAATTTTTTGTGAATTTTTTGGGAATTTTTGTTGAATTTTTGGGAATTTTTGGGAATTTGGGGAATTTGGGAATTTTGGAATTCTGGAAATTTTTGGGAATTTTTTGGAATTTTTTTGGGATTTTTTTGGGTTTTTTGGGGATTTTTTTGGTGAATTTTTGGAAATTTGTGTTGAATTTGGGGGAATTTTTGTGAATTTGGGGGAATTTGGGAATTCTGGGAATTTTTTAGGAATTTTTAGGAATTTTTTGGGATTTTTTAGGAACTTTTTGGGGATATTTTGGGGATTTTTTTGGGAATTTTTGTCAAATTTGGGGGAATTTTTGGGAATTTTGGGGAATTTGGGAATTCTGGGAATTTTTGGGGATTTTTTGGGAACTTTTTGGGGTGATTTTGGGTCATTTTGGGTCATTTTGGGTCATTTTGGGTCATTTTGGGTGAATTTAGTGAATTTTGGGTGATTTTGGTGATTTTTCTCTCCCCTCCCCCGCAGTGGAGGCGCCGGAGCTGGAGCTGCCCCTCCCCCCCCGTGAGGAATTTGGGGAAAATTCCGGAAAATTCGGGAAAAATCGGGAAAATTTGGGGAAATTTGGGGGGATTTTGGTAAAAAATGGGAATTTTGGGAGGTTTGGGGGCAAATTTGGGGTAAAAAATTGGGAATTTTGGGGGGAATTTGGGAAAAATGCGAAAATTTGGGAATTTTGGGGGAATTTTGGGAGAAAATTTGGGGATTTTGGGTGGAAATTTGGGGAAAATTTGGGAATATTTTATAAAATTTGGGAATTTTGGGGGGAATTTTGGGGAATTTTGGGCAAAAATTTGGGAAAAATGGGGAAATTTGGGGAGAATTTGGGAAAATTTGGGAATTTTGGGGAAAATTTCAGTATTTGGGTGGAAAACTTGGGAATTTTGGGGGGAAAATTTGGGAATTTGAAGGAATTTTGGGGAAAAAATTGGGAAAGTTTGGGAAATTTTGGGAAAATTTGGGAATTTTGGAGGAATTTTGGGGAAACTTTTGGGAAATTTGGGAAAAATTTGGGAGTTTTGGGGAAAAAACTTGGGAAAAGTGGGAAAATCTGGGGAAAATTTGGGAATTTTGGGGGAAATGTGGGAATTTTGGAGAAATTGGGGAAAAATTTGGGGAAAATTTCACAATTTTTGGGGAAATTTGGGAATTTTGGGTGGAAACTTTGGGAAATTTGGGAAAAAATTGGGAAATTTTGGGAAATTTGGGGAAAATTTGGGAATTTTGGGGAAAAACTTGGGAAAAGCGGGAAAATCTGGGGAAAATTTGGGAATTTTGGGGGGAAATTTGGGAAATTTTGGGGAAATTTTGGGAATTTTGGGGGAAATGCGGGAATTTTGGACAAATTGGGAAAAAATTTGGGGTAAATTTCACAATTTTTGGGGAAATTTGGGAATTTTGGGTGGAAATTTTGGGAAACTTGGGAAAAATTTGGGAGTTTTGGGGAAAATTTGGGAATTTGAGGAAATTTAGAGGAAAAAATTGGGAAAAATGGGAAAATTTGGGAAAACTGGAAATTTTGGGGAAAAATTATGAAAAAAATTTGGGAATTTTGGGGAAAATTTGGGTGGAAATTGGGGAATATTTGATGAAATTTGGGAATTTGGGGGGAAATTCTGGGAAATTCACGAAAAATTTGGGAATTTTGGGGGAAAGAATTGGGAATTAGGGGGGAAAACTTGGGAATTTGAGGGAATTTCAGGGAAAATTTTGGGAATTTTGGGGAAATTTTGGGAAATTTTTGGGAAAATTGGGAAAAATTTGGGAATTTTGGGGGAAATTCGGGCATTTTGGGATAAAATTTTAGGAATTTTGGGAAAAATCTGGGAATTTTGAGGAAATTTCAAAAATTCTGGGAAAATTGGGAAAAATTTGGGAATTTTGGGGAAAATTTGGGAATTTTAGGGAAATTCTGGGAAATTTTGGGAAATTTTGGGATAAAATTTTGGGAATTTTCTGGGAATTTTGGGGAAAATTTGGGAATTTTGGGGGAAATTTGGGGAAAAAATTGGGAAAAATTGGAAGATTTTGGGAAATTTGGGAACTTTGGGATAAATTTTGGGAAATTTGGGATAAAAATTTGGGAATTTTGGGGAAATTTGGGGATTTTGGGGGAAAAATTCGGGAAATTTTGGAAAAATTGGGGAATTTGAGGGAATTTTGGGGAAAATTTTGGGAATTTTGGGGAAAATTTGGGGACTTTGAGGAATTTTGTGGGGAAATTTTGGGAATTTTGGGGGAAAATTTGGGAATTTTGGGGAAATTCTGGGAAATTTTGGGAAAATTGAGATAAAATTTGGGAATTTTGAGGGAATTTTGGGGAAAATTTTGGGAATTTTGGGGAAATTCTGGGAAATTTTGGGAAAATTGGGAAAAATTTGGGAATTTTCTGGGAATTTTGGGTGAAAATTCCGGGAATTTTTTTCCCCCTTTTCAGGCCCCGCCCCCCCTTTGGCTCCGCCCCTCCCCCTCCCTGCCCCTCCCCCTCCCCCCCCTCCTCTTCCTCCCCCTCCCCCCTCCCGGCCCCTCCCCCTCTGGGACCCCCGGCCCCAAATCCCGGCCGGGAAAATCCGGGAACGGATCCGGGAAATCGGAGCCGACTGCAGGGAGAGGGTGAGGAGGGAACGTTCCGGAATGTTCCGGGGAGAAATCCGGGAATTCTGGGGGGAAATCCGGGAATTCTGGGGGGAAATTTGGGAATTCTGGGGGAAAATCTTGGAAATTCTGGAATATTCTGGGAAAAATCCTGGAATTCTGGGGGAAATCTGGGAATTCTGGGGGAAAATCTGGGAATTCTGAGCCAGGAAAGTTCCAGAATGTTCCATGGAAATTTCCGGGAATTCTGGGGGAAATCTGGGAATTCTGAGGCAGGAAATCCCGGAATTCCTGCCCCATAGATCAGGTCCTGCCCCACAGATCCCATCCCTGCCCCATAGATTCTGATCCTGCCCCATAGATTTAGTTTTGCCCCATAAGTCCCATCCCTACCCCATAGATCCCAAATTCCTGCCCCATAGAAACCAAATCTTGCCCCATAGGTGCAGCTCTGCCCCATAGATCCTGAATCCAGACCCACAGATCTCATCCCTGCCTCATAGACTTGGTTTTGCCCCATAGATCCCAGATTCCTGCCCCATAGATCTGATTGTGCCAGATAAATCCCATCCCTGCCCCATAGATCCAGTTCTGCCCCATAGATTCGATTCTGCCCCATAGATCCCATCCCTACCCCATAGATCTGAGTTTCTGCCCCATAGATCACGTTCTGCCCCATAGATCCCAAATTCCTGCCCCATAGATCTGATTGTGCCCCATAGATCAGGTCCTGCCCCATAGAAACCAAGCCCTGCCCCATAGACTTGGTTCTGCCCCATAGGTCCCATTCCTGCTCTATAGATTCTGAATTCCTGCCCCATAGATTCAGTTCTGCCCCATAGATTCCAAATCCTGCCCCATAGATCCAGCTCTGCCCCATAGATCCTCAATTCCTGCCCGATCCCGTCCCTGCCCCACAGATCCCGTCCCTGCCCCACAGAGCCCGTCCCTGCCCCATAGATCCGGTTCTGCCCCACAGATCCCGTCCCTGCCCCACAGATCCCGTCCCTGCCCCATAGATCTGGTTCTGCCCCATAGATCCGGTTCTGCCCTACAGATCCCATCCCTGCCCCATAGATCTGGTTCTGCCCCATAGAGCCGGTTCTGCCCCATAGATCCAGTTCTGCCCCATAGATCGGGTTCTGCCCCACAGATCCCGTCCCTGCCCCCTAGATCTGATCCTGCCCCATAGATCCGGTTCTGCCCCACAGATCTGGTTCTGCCCCATAGATCCCGTTCCTGCCCCATAGATCCAGTTCTGCCCCATAGATTTGGTTCTGCCCCATAGATCCGGTTCTGCCCCATAGGTCCTGTCCTTGCCCCACAGATCCCGTTCCTGACCCAGAGATCTGGTTCTGCCCCACAGATCCTGTCCCTGCCCCATAGATCCAGTTCTGTCCTATAGGTCCCATTCCTGCTCCATAGATCCTGTTCTGCCCCATAGATCGGGTTCTGCCCCACAGATCCCATCCCTGCCCCATAGATCTGGTTCTGCCCCATAGATCCCATCCCTGCCCCATAGATCCGGTTCTGCCCCATAGATCCGGTTCTGCCCCACAGATCCCGTCCCTGCCTTACAGATCCGGTTTTTTCTCATAGATCTGATCCTGCCCCATAGATCCGGTTCTGCCGCATAGATCCTGTTCCTGCCCCATAGATCTGGTTTTGCCCCATAGATTTGGTTCTGCCCCATAGATCTGGTTCTGCCCTATAGATTTGGTTCTGCCCCATATATCTTCTCCCTGCCTCACAGGTCCCGTCCCTGCCCCCTAGATCTGATCCTGCCCCATAGATCCGGTTCTGCCCCACAGATCTGGTTCTGCCCCATAGATCCCGTTCCTGTCCCATAGATCCGTTCTGCCCCATAGATCCGGTTCTGCCCCATAAAACCCGTTCCTGCCCCATAGATCCGGTTCTGCCCCATAGATCCCGTCCCTGCCCCATAGATCCGGTTTTGCCCCATAGATCCCGTCCTTGTCCCTTTTGTCTTTCTCTGCCCCACAGGAGCCGGTGTCTCTGCCCCACACCCTGCGCCGGACCCCGAACGAGCTGCTGGGGACGCCCTGTCACCGTGAGAGCCCCACGGATCCCAAATCCTGCCCCATAGATCCGGTCCTGCCCCATAGATCCCAAATCCTGCCCCACGGATCCCATCCCTGCCCCATAGATCCCAAATCCTGCCCCACGGATCCCAAATCCTGCCCCATAGATCCTGCCCCACACATTCGTGTCCCACACATTCCTGCCCCACACATTCCTGCCCCACAGATTCTGCCCTATAGATCCTGACCTATAGATCTTGCCCCACACATTCCCTGCCCCATTGATCATGCTGCACATTCCCTGCCCCACAGATCCTGCCCCACACATTCCCTGCCCCACACATTCCTGCCTCACACATTCCCTGCCCCACACATTCCCTGCCCCACACATTCCCTGCCCCATAGGTCCTGCCCCATAGATCCTGCCTTACATATTCCCTGCCCCACATATTCCCAGCCCCATAGATCGTGTTCCACAGATCCTGCCCCACACATTCCCTGCCCCACAGATCCTGCCCCACACATTCCTTACCCCACACATTCCTACCCCATAGATCCTACCCCACACATTCCTGCCCCACACATTCCTGTCCCACACATTCCTGCCCCATAGATCCTGCCCCACAAATCCTGCCCCACAGATCCTGCCCCATAGATCCTGCCCCACACATTCGTGTCCCACACATTCCTTCCCCATAGATCCTGCCCCACACATTCTTTGCCCCTCACATTGCCTGCCCCACACATTCCCTGCCCTATAGATCCTGCCCCATAGATCCTGCCCCACACATTCCCTGCCCCACACATTCCCTGCCCCACACATTCCTGCCTCATAGGTCCTGCCCCACACATTCCCTGCTCCACACATTCCTGCCCCACACATTCCCTGCCCCACACATTCCCTGCCCCACACATTCCTGCCTCATAGGTCCTGCCCCACACATTCCCTGCCCCACACATTTCTGCCCCATATATTGTTGCCCCATACATTCCCAGCCCCACACATTCTGTGCCCCACACGTTCCTGCCTCACAGATCCTGCCCCACACGTGACTCAGTTTCCCTCCCAGCCCCATCTGTGTCTCAGTTTCCCCCATCCCCACTCATGCCTCAGTTTCCCCCAGCCCCACACGTGCCTCAGTTTCCCTCCCAGCCCCATCAATCTCAGCCCCACTCGTGCCTCAGTTTCCCCCAGCCCCACGCGTGCCTCAGTTTCCCCCGAGTCCCACTCGTGCCTCAGTTTCTCCCAGTGCCGCTTGTGTCTCAGTTTAACCCAGCCCCACTCATGTCTCAGTTCCCTCCCAGCCCCACACGTGCCTCAGTTTCCCTTCCAGCCCCATAGATTCCAGCACCACACGTGCCTCAGTTTCCCCCAGTCCCACCTGTGCCTCAGTTTCCCTTCAGCCCCACAGATCCTGGTCCACACGTGCCTCAGTTTCCTTCCAGCCCCTCACGTGCCTGTTTCCCCCAGCCCCACTCGTGCCTCAGTTTCCCTTTAGCCCCACCCATGCCTCAGTTTCTCTCCCAGCCCCACACGTACCTCAGTTTCTCCTCCAGCCCCATAGATTCCAGCCCCACCCGTGCCTCAGTTTCCCCCAGTGCTGCTTGTGCCTCAGTTTCCCCCTACCCCATTCGTGCCTCAGTTTCCCTTTAGCCCGATCCGTGCCTGAATTTCTCCCAGCCTCACTCGTGCCTCGGTTTCCCCCCCAGCCCCACCCGTGCCTCAGTTTCCCCCGTCCCCACACGTGCCTCAGTTTCCCCCCCAGCCCCATAGATTCCCACCCCACTCGTGCCTCAGTTTCTGCCCAGCCCCTCAAGTACCTCAGTTTCCCCCAGCCCCAGTCGTGCCTCAGTTTCCCCCCTGCCCCATCAATCCCAGCCCCACTCGTGCCTCAGTTTCCCCCTGGCCCCTCACGTGCCTCAGTTTCCCCCCGGCCCCTCACGTGCCTCAGTTTCCCCCCAGCTCTGCTGCCCCCGGAGCTTCGCCGCCTTTGGACTCGTCTGGTCCGGCCCCTCCCCCGCCCCCCGGAGCCGCCCCCGGAGCCGCCGAGCGAGGTGGAGGTGGGGCTGCCCCATAGATCTGAATTCTGCCCCATAGATCCCATCCCTGCCCCATAGATTCTGTCCCTGCCCCATAGATCTGAGCTCTGCCCCATAGATCTGAATTCTGCCCCATAGATCTGTCCTGCCCCATAGATCCCATCCCTGCCCCATAGATCCCATCCCTGCCCCATAGATCTGATCCTGCCCCATAGATCCCAATTCCTGCCCCATAGATCCTGATCCTGCCCCATAGATCCCGTCCCTGCCCCATAGATCCTGTCCCTGCCCCATAGATCCTGATCCTGCCCCATAGATCCCATCCCTGCCCCATAGAAACCAAATCCTGCCCCATAGATCCCATCCCTGCCCCATAGATCTGAGTTCTGCCCCATAGATCCAAACTCTGCCCCATAGATCCTGATCCTGCCCCATAGATCTCGTCCCTGCCCCATAGATCCGAATCCCTGCCCCATAGATCCCAATTTGTGCCCCATAGATCCCCAATTCCTGCCCCATAGATCCCAATCCCTGCCCCATAGATCCCAAATCCTGCCCCATAGATCCCCAATTCCTGCCCCATAGATCCCGTCCCTGCCCCATAGATCCCAATTCCTGCCCCATAGAAACCAATTCCTGCCCCATAGATCCAAACTCTGCCCCATAGATCCCATCCCTGCCCCATAGATCCCAATTCCTGCCCCATAGATCCAAGCTCTGCCCCATAGATCCTGATCCTGCCCCATAGATCCCAATTCCTGCCCCATAGATCCCATCCCTGCCCCATAGATCCCAAATCCTGCCCCATAGATCCCATCCCTGCCCCATAGATTCTGTCCCTGCCCCATAGATCTGAGCTCTGCCCCATAGATCTGAATTCTGCCCCATAGATCTGTCCTGCCCCATAGATCCCATCCCTGCCCCATAGATCCCATCCCTGCCCCATAGATCTGATCCTGCCCCATAGATCCCAATTCCTGCCCCATAGATCCTGTCCCTGCCCCATAGATCTGATCCTGCCCCATAGATCCCAATTCCCGCCCCATAGATCCCAAATCCTGCCCCATAGATCTGAACTCTGCCCCATAGATCCCAAATCCTGCCCCATAGATCTGAACTCTGCCCCATAGATCCCATCCCTGCCCCATAGATCTGAACTCTGCCCCATAGATCCCATTCCTGCCCCATAGATCCCATCCCTGCCCCATAGATCCAGTCCCTGCCCCATAGATCTGAACTCTGCCCCATAGATCCCATCGCTGCCCCATAGATCCTGTTCCTGCCCCATAGATCCAAACTCTGCCCCATAGATCCCAAATCCTGCCCCATTGATCCCGTCCCTGCCCCATAGATTCCATCCCTGCCCCATAGATCCTGTCCCTGCCCCATAGATCCTGATCCTGCCCCATAGATCCCATCCCTGCCCCATAGATCCTGTCTTGCCCCATAGATCCTGTCCCTGCCCCATAGATCCCATCCCTGCCGATTAGATCCCGTCCCTGCCCCATAGATCCTGTCCCTGCCCCATAGATCCCATCCCTGCCGATTAGATCCCGTCCCTGCCCCATAGATCCCATCCCTGCCCCATAGATCCCATCCCTGCCCCATAGATCCCAATTCCTGCCCCATAGATCCCAATTCCTGCCCCATAGATCTGAATTCCTTCCCCATAGAAACCAAATCCTGCCCCATAGATCCCAATTCCTGCCCCATAGATCCCATCCCTGCCCCATAGATCCGAACTCTGCCCCATAGATCCCATCCCTGCCCCATAGATCCCATCCCTGCCCCATAGATCCCAATTCCTGCCCCATAGATCCCAATTTCTGCCCTATAGATCCGAACTCTGCCCCATAGATCCCATCTCTGCCCCATAGATCCGAACTCTGCCCCATAGATCCTGATCCTGCCCCATAGATCCCAATCCCTGCCCCATAGATCTGATCCTGCCCCATAGATCCTGATCCTGCCCCATAGATCCCATCCCTGCCCCATAGATCCCAAATCCCTGCCCCATAGATCCCCATTCCTGCCCCATAGATCCCAAATCCTGCCCCATAGATCCGAATTCCTGCCCCATAGATCCAAACTCTGCCCCATAGATCCCAATTCGTGCCCCATAGATCCCAGTCCCTGCCCCATAGATCCCAATCTCTGCCCCATAGATCCCATCTCTGCCCCATAGATCCCAATTCCTGCCCCATAGATCCCGTCCCTGCCCCATAGATCCCAATCTCTGCCCCATAGATCCTGATCCTGCCCCATAGATCCTGATCCTGCCACATAGATCCCAAATCCTGCCCCATTGATCCCGTCCGTGCCCCATAGATTCCATCCCTGCCCCATAGATCCTGATCCTGCCCCATAGATCCCATCCCTGCCCCATAGATCCCATCCCTGCCCCATAGATCCCATCCCTGCCCCATAGATCTGATCCTGCCCCATAGATCCCAAATCCTGCCCCATAGATCCCAATCCCTGCCCCATAGATCCTGAGTTCTGCCCCACAGATCCCAATTCCTGCCCCATAGATCCCAATCTCTGCCCCATAGATCCCAGTTTCCGCCCCATAGATCCCAATTTGTGCCCCATAGATCCCAATTCCTGCTCCGTAGGTCCCGTCCCTGCCCCATAGATCCCATCCCTGCCCCATAGATCCAAACTCTGCCCCATAGATCCTGTCCCTGCCCCATAGATCCGAACTCTGCCCCATAGATCCTGTCCCTGCCCCATAGATCCCATCCCTGCCCCATAGATCCCATCCCTGCCCCATAGATCCCGTCCCTGCCCCATAAATCCTGTCCCTGCCCCATAGATCCCAATTCCTGCCCCATAGATCCAAACTCTGTCCCATAGATCCAAGCTCTGCCCCATAGATCCCATCCCTGCCCCATAGATCCCATCCCAGCCCCATAGATCCTGATCCTGCCCCATAGATCCTGATCCTGCCCCATAGATCCCAGTTCCTGCCCCATAGATCCCGTCCCTGCCCCATAGATCCAAACTCTGCCCCATAGATCCCAGTTCCTGCCCCATAGATCCCAATTCCTGCCCCATAGATCCCATCCCTGCCCCATAGATCCCATCCCTGCCCCATAGATCCCGTCCCTGCCCCATAGATCCTGTCCCTGTCCCATAGATCCCATCCCTGCCCCATAGATCCCATCCCTGCCCCATAGATCCCAATTCCTGCCCCATAGATCCCGTCCCTGCCCCATAGATCCGAACTCTGCCCCATAGATCTCGTCCCTGCCCCATAGATCCCATCCCTGCCCCATAGATCCAAACTCTGCCCCATAGATCCTGATCCTGCCCCATAGATCCTGATCCTGTCCTATAGATCTGAACTCTGCCCCATAGATCTCTGTCCTGCCCCATAGATCCCAAATCCTGCCCCATAGATCTCGTCCCTGCCCCATAGATCCTGATCCTGCCCTATAGATCCGAACTCTGCCCCATAGATCCCAATTCCTGCCCCATAGATCTGAGTTCTGCCCCATAGATCCCAATCCCTGCCCCATAGATCCCAGTTTCTGCCCCATAGATCCCATCCCTGCCCCATAGATCCCATCTCTGCCCCATAGATCCCATCTCTGCCCCATAGATCCGAACTCTGCCCCATAGATCCTGATCCTGCCCCATAGATCCTGATCCTGTCCTATAGATCTGAACTCTGCCCCATAGATCTCTGTCCTGCCCCATAGATCCCAAATCCTGCCCCATAGATCCCCTCCCTGCCCCATAGATCTGAATTCTGCCCCATAGATCCCAATTCCTGCCCCATAGATCCTGATCCTGCCCCATACATCCCATCCCTGCCCCATAGATCTGAGTTCTGCCCCATAGATCCAAACTCTGCCCCATAGATCCTGATCCTGCCCCATGGATCCCAATTCCTGCCCCATAGATCCCAATTCCTGCCCCATAGATCCCAATCCCTGCCCCATAGATGCCGTCCCTGCCCCATAGATCCCAAATCCTGCCCCATAGATCCGAACTCTGCCCTATAGATCCCATCTCTGCCCCATAGATCCCAAATCCTGCCCCATAGAAACCAAATCCTGCCCCATAGATCCCAAATCCTGCCCCATAGATCTGAGTTCTGCCCCATAGATCCCGTCCCTGCCCCATAGATCTGAACTCTGCCCCATAGATCCCAATTCCTGCCCCATAGATCCCATCCCTGCCCCATAGATCCTGATCCTGCCCCATAGATCCCAATTCCTGCCCCATAGATCCCATCCCTGCCCCATAGATCCCAAATTCTCCCCAGAATTCCCATTTTTCCCCCAAAATTCCCATTTTTTCCCCAATTTCACCCCAAAAACCCCAAAATTTCCTTCACAATTCCCAAATTTTGCCTCCTTTGTTCCCCAAAATCCCAAATTTTGCCCCAAAAATCCCAAATTTTCCCTCAAAATCCCAATTTTTGCCCAAAAATTCCAATTTTTCCCTCAAAAATCCCCAAATTTCCCTCAAAATTCCCAAGTTTTCCTCCAAAAATTCTCATTTTTTTTCCTTATTTTGCCCCAAAATCCCAAGTTTTCACCCCAAAATCCAAAATTTTCCTCCAAGAATTCCCATTTTTCCCCAAAATCCCAATTTTTGCCCCAAAAATCTCAAATTTTCCCCAAAATTCCCATTTTTTGCCTAAAAATTTCAGAATTTTCCACAAAATTCCCAAATTTTCTCGAAAAATTCCCATTTTTTCCCCAATTTTTCCCTAAAAATCCGAAATTTTGCCCCAAAATCCCAAATTTTCATCCCAAAATCCCAATTTTTCCACAAAAATTCCAATTTTTTCCCGTTTTTTTCCCCAAAAAACTCAAATTTTCTCCAAAATTTCCAAATTTTCCTCCAAAAATTCTCATTTTTCTCCAATTTCGCCGCAAAATCCCAATTTTTCCCCCAAAATTCCCTTTTTTTGCCGCAGAAATTCCAAAATTTCTTCCAAAATTCACAAATTTTCTCTAAAAATTCCCATTTTTCCCCGATTTCACCCCAAAATCCCAAAATTTTCCCCAAAAATTCCCATTTTTCCCATTTTTTGCTCAAAAATCCCAAATTTTCCCCCAAAATTTCCCCAAAAATCCCAATTTTTGCCCCAAAATTCCCAAAATTTTCACCTAAAAATTCCCATTTTTTCCCCTTTTTCCCCCAAAAATCCCAAAATTTTCCCCAAAATTCCTGAATTTTCCCCAAAATTCCCAAATTTTCCCCAAAATTCCCATTTTTTCCCCCAAATTTTTGGTTTTTTTCCCAAAATTCTGGGATTTTGCCCCAAATTTTCCCCCCCAGGTTCTTCGGGAGGCGCTGGAGCCGAGCCTGCCCCCCCCCAGCTCCGGTGAGAAAATCGGGAATTCCGGGAAAAATCGGGAATTTTGGGAGAAAATTGGGAATTCTGGGGGAAATTGGGAATTCTGGGGAATTCTGGGAATTTTGGGGGGAATTTTTTGGGATTTTTTTGGGAATTTTTGGGAGATTTTTTTGAGAATTTTTTTGGATTTTTTTGGAATTTTTTGGGAATTTTTTGGGAATTTTTTTGGGGAATTTTGGGAATTCTTGGGAATTTTTTGGGGAATTTTGGGGGAATTTTTGGGAATTTTTTGGGGAATTTTTGGGAATTTTTTTGGATTTTTTTGGGAATTTTTGGGAATTTTTTTGGGAATTTTTGGGGAATTTTTGGGGAATTTTTGGGAATTTTTGGGAATTTTTTGGGGAATTTTTGGGAATTTTTTTGGATTTTTTTGGGAATTTTTGGGAATTTTTTTGGGAATTTTTTGGGAATTTTTTGGGAATTTTTTGGGAATTTTTTTGGGAATTTTTTGGGATTTTTTTGGGAATTTTTTGGGCATTTTTGGGAATTTTTTTGGGAATTTTTTTGGGATTTTCAGGGAATTTTTGGGGAATTTTTGGGGAATTTTTTGGGGAATTTTGGGGATTTTTGAGGAATTTTTTGGGAATTTTTTGGAATTTTTGGGGAATTTTTGGGGAATTTTTGGGAATTTTTTGGGAATTTTTTGGGAATTTTTTGGTGTTTTTTTGGAATTTTTGGAGGGAATTTTTGGGAATTTTTGGGCATTTTTGGGGGAATTTTGGGGGAATTTTTTGGGAATTTTTTGGGAATTTTTTTGGGGATTTTTTGGGAAATTTTTGTGATTTTTTTTGGAATTTTTTTGGGGGGAATTTTGGGAGAATTTTGGGGAAATTTGGGTAAAAAATTGGGAATTTCTGGGAAAATTTGGAAGTTTGGGAATTTTTAGGAGAAAAATTGGGAATTTTGGGGAATTTTTTGGAGATTTTGGGAAAATCTGAGAGAAAATGAAGATTTTTGGGAGTTTTGGGGAAAATTTGGGGAATTTTTGGGGAAATTTGGGGAAAAAATTGGAAAATTTGGGATTTTTGGGAAAAAATTGGGAAATTTTTGGAGTTTTTGGGATTTTTTTGGGAGTTTTTTGGGAATTTGGGGGGAATTTTGTAAAAATTGGGAATTTTGGGAAAAATCTGGGAATTTTTGGGATTTTTGGGAAAAAATTTGGATGGAAAAAGGAAAATTTGAAGGAATTTTTGGAGAAAAATCGGGAATTTGGAAGAAAATCGGGAAAAAATGAGAAAATTTTGGGAAAATTCAATAAAAAATCAGAATTTTTGGGAAAAATTTGGGAATTTTTGGGGTAAAATTGGGAATTTTTTGGAGAAATTTGGGAATTTTGGGGAAAATTTGGGAATTTTGGGTGAAAATTGGGAATTTTGGGTGAAAATTGGGAATTTTTGGAAAAATTTGGGAATTTGGTGAAAATTTGAGAATTGAAGAAAATTTAGGAATTTTGACTGAAAATTTGGGAATTTTGGGGAAAATTTTGGGGCAAAATTTGGGAATTTTGGGGAAATTCGGGAATTTTTGGAGAAATTTGGGAATTTTGGGTGAAAATTTGGGAATTTTTTTGGGAATTTTGGGAATTTTGGCGCTGATTTTGCCCCTCCCCCTTCCAGAACTTTCCCTGGAGCCGATGGAGGAAGAACCGAGGTGGGGGCGGGGCTAAAACCGGAAGTGGGCGGGGCTTGGACCGGAAGTTGAAAGCAAAACCGGAAATGGAATTCTGGGAAAAAATCTTTGGGATTTGGGAGAAATTTTCTGGAATTTTCTGGGAATTTTGAGGGAAAAAGGGAAAAATTGGGAAAACAAAATGGCGGCCGGAAGTGGAAAAACAAAATGGCGGCCGGAAGTGGGCGGGGCTTAAACCGGAAGTGGGCGTGGCGTCACCAAATAAGCCCGGAATTGAACCGGAAGTGCTGTCGGTGGGCGGGGCTTGATTGATGACGTCATCTTTCCAGCATCCCGCCACTTCCGGCTCCGCCCCCCGAGGTTCTCCCGGAAGTTCCGGAAGCGCCGGCGCTCGACCTCCGAAGGTGAGGCTGAAAAAAATGGGGAAAAATCGGGAATTTTTGGGAAAATTTGGGGAATTCTGAGGAATTTGGGGAATTTTATAAAAATTTGAAAAATTTTGGAGCATTTTAATGGAATTTTTGGGGAATTTTTGGAGTTTTTTGGGAATTTTGGGGGAATTTTTGGGAATTTTTTGGGGAATTTCTGGGAATTTTTTTGGGAATTTTTGGGGAATTTTGGGGGAATTTTTTGGGAATTTTTGGGGAATTTTTGCGGATTTTTTTGGAATTTTTTGGGGAATTTTTGGGAATTTTTGGGGGATTTTTTGGGATTTTTTTTGGAATTTTTGGGGAATTTTTGGGAATTTTGGGGGAATTTTTGGGGATTTTTTTGGGACATTTTGGGAATTTTTTGGGGAATTTTTGGGGAATTTTGGGGGAATTTTTGGGGATTTTTTTGGGAATTTTTTGGAATTTTTTGGGGAATTTTTGGGAATTTTTTGGGGAATTTTTGGGGAATTTTTGGGGATTTTTGGGAATTTTTTGGGGATTTTTTTTTAATTTTTGGGAATTTTTTTGGGAATTTTGGGGAATTTTTTGGAATTTCTGGGGAATTTTTGGGGAATTTTTGGGGAATTTTGGGGAATTTTTGGTGATTTCTTTGGGAATTTTTGGGAATTTTTTGAGGAATTTTTGGGAATTTTTTGGGAATTTTTTTGGGAATTTTTGGGAATTTTTTTGGAATTTTTGGGAAATTTTTTGGAATTTTTTTGGGAATTTTTGGGAATTTTTTGAGGAATTTTTGGGGATTTTTTTGGAATATTTGGGGGAATTTTTGGGAATTTTTTGGGGATTTTTTGGAATTTTTTTTGGAATTTTTGGGGAATTTTTGGGAATTTCTGGGGAATTTTTGGGGATTTTTTTGGGAATTTTAATGGAATTTTTTTGGAATTTTCAAAGTTTTTTGGGGATTTTGGAGAAATTTTTTTAAAATTTTAATTTTTTAAAGAACGTTAAAGGAGTTTTTGGGGGATTTGAGGAATTTTTGGGAGGTTTTGAGGAGGAATTTTGGGGATTTTAGGGAATTTTGTCGGAATTTTTTGGGGGATTTTGATGAATTTTTTTCTCCTCATTTTTTATGGAATTTTCCCTGAATTTTTTTCCTGAATTTTTCCAGAATTTTCTTAATTTTTTTCACTTTTCTCTGAAATTTTCATTTTTATTTCTGAATTTTTCCTGATTTTTTTATCTTTATTTTTCTTTTTTCTTTATAAATTCTTTCTTCATTTTTTTTTCCTTTTCCTCTGTTTTTTCCTTATTTTCCCCAAATTTTTTAATTTTTTTTTTTGTTTTTTTCCAGATTTTTCACTTCAATTTTTAATGATTTTTAAATTAATTTTTATTTAATTTTCCCTGATTTTTCCAAACTTTTTTATTATTTTTTCCCTTTTTTTGTACATTTTTTTCCTGTTTTTTTTTTATTGTTTTTTCCTGATTTTCCCAAAATTTTTAAACGTTTTTTTTGTTCTTTTCAGGATTTTTCACTTCAATTTTTAATGATTTTTAAGTTTATTTTTATTTGATTTTCCCTGATTTTTCCAGACTTTTTTGATTTTTTTTTCTTTTTTTGTCGATTTTTTCCTGATTTTTTTCCAGAATTTTAATTTTTTTTTCTGGATTCTTTTTTTCATTTTTCACTTCAATTTTTAATGTTTTCTAAATTTATTTTTATTTAATTTTCCCTGATTTTTGCAGACTTTTTCCTGATTTTTTTTCTTTTTTTTGTAGATTTTTTCTTTATTTTTTTTTTTGTTTTTTCCTGATTTTCCCCAAATTTTTTTAATTTTTTTTTTGTTCTTTTCCACATTTTTCACTTCAATTTTTAATGATTTTTAATTTTATTTTTATTTAATTTTCCCTAATTTTTCCAGACTTTTTTGTTATTTTTTTTCTTTTTTTGTAGATTTTTTTCCTGATTTTTTTTCCTGTTTTTTCCTGATTTTTTTCCAGAATTTCAAATTTTTTTTCTGGATTCTTTTCCTCATTTTTCACTTCAATTTTTAACAATTTTTAAATTTATTTTTATTTAATTTTCCCTGATTTTTCCAGACTTTTTCCTGATTTTTTTTCCTTTTTTTGTAGATTTTTTTCCTGATTTTTTTTTACTGTTTTTTCCTGATTTTCCCCAAATTTTTTTAATTTTTTTTTTGTTCTTTTCCACATTTTTCACTTCAATTTTTAATAATTTTTAAATTTATTTTTATTTAATTTTCCCTGATTTTTCCAGAGTTTTTCCTGATTTTTTTTTCCTTTTTTTGTACATTTTTTTCCTGATTTTTTTCCAGAATTTTAAATTATTTTTCTGGATTCTTTTCCTGATTTTTCACTTCAATTTTTAATGATTTTTAAATTTATTTTTCTTTAATTTTCCCTGATTTTTCCAGACTTTTTCCTGATATTTTTCCCTTTTTTTGTAGATTTTTTTCCTGATTTTTTTTTCCTGTTTTTTCCTAATTTTTTTCCAGAATTTTAATTTTTTTTTCTGATTTCTTTTCCGCATTTTTCACTTCAATTTTTAACGATTTTTAAATTTATTTTTATTTAATTTTCCCTGATTTTTCCAGACTTTTTCCTGATTTTTTTTTTCTCTGTTTTCCTGAATTTTTTCCAGAATTTTAAATTTTTTTAATGGATTCTTTTCTGGATTTTTCACTTCAATTTTTAATAATTTTTAAATTCATTTTTCTTTAATTTTCCCTGATTTTTCCAGACTTTTTCCTGATTTTTTTTCTTTTTTTGTAGATTTTTTTCCTGATTTTTTTTTACTGTTTTTTCCTCATTTTTTTCTAGAATTTTAGATTTTTTTTCCGGATTCTTTTCCTCATTTTTCACTTCAATTTTTAATAATTTTTAAATTCATTTTTGCTTAATTTTCCCTGATTTTTCCAAACCTTTCCCTGATTTTTTTCCTGAACTTTTCCCATTTTCCCCTTTTTCTTTCTTTTTGAATTTTTGCTCTTTTTTCCCCGATTTTTTTGTGAATTCTGCGAAAATTCCCACTCAAAATTCCCACAATTCCCATAAAAATTTTTCCTCATTTTTCACTTTTTTAAAGAATTCTCCCCAAATTTTTTTTCTTTTTTTCCCCTGATTTTTCCCCATTTTTTTTCCCCCAAAATTCCCTAAAAAACCCCAAAATTCCCCCTAAAAATTCCCAATTTTTTTAATTAACCTCCCCCACCCCAGGCTGATCCTTGACCACGCCCAACTTCCGGAAGGGGCGGAGCTTGCCGCCATCTTGGATCCGGCTTGGCCACGCCCGCTTGTGGCTCGGGCCTTCGCTCTCTGCCTGGGTAAGCCCCGCCCCCTTTCCCTTAAGCCCCGCCCCCTTTCCATAAGCCCCGCCCACTTCACCCAGACCTGTCAATCACTTCAGCCCCGCCCCTTTTAACCCTTTAAGCCCCGCCCCCTTTAAGGCCACACCCCTATCACCTTGACCTGTCAATCATTTAAGCCGCGCCCCTTTTAACCCTTTAAGCCCCGCCCCTTTAACCCCAACCCCTTAAGCCCCACCCCCTTTAACCTCACCTGTCAATCACTTAAGCCCCTCCCCTTAAACCTCTTTAAGCCCCACCCCTTTAAACCCATTTAAGCCCCGCCCCTTTTTGTTCTGTCCCTTTAAGCCCCGCCCCTTTAACCCTTTAAGCCCCGCCCCTTTACCTCTGACCTGTCAATCACTTCAGCCCCGCCCCTTTAACCCCTTTAAGCCCCGCCCCTTTTTGTTCTGTCCCTTTAAGCCCCACCCATTTCTATTCAGACCTGTCAATCACTTAAGCCCCGCCCCTTTGACCCCTTTAAGCCCCGCCCCCTTTAGGCCACGCCCTTTTATCCTGACCTGTCAATCACTTAAGCCCCGCCCCTTTAACCCCTTTAAGCCCCGCCCCCTTTAGGCCACACCCCTTTTTTCCTGACCTGTCAATTATTTAAGCCCCTCCCCTTAAACCTCTTTAAGCCCCGCCCCCTTTGACCCATTTAAGCCAAGCCCCTTTTTGTTCTGTCCCTTTAAGCCCCGCCCATTTTAACCCTTTAAGCCCCACCCATTTCCCCAGACCTGTCAATCATTTAAGCCCCGCCCCTAAAGCCTTTAAGCCCCGCCCCTTTTAACCCTTTAAGTCCCGCCATTTTCTCCTGACCTGTCAATCACTTAAGCCCCGCCCCTTTTAACCCTTTAAGCCCCACCCACTTCACCCAGACCTGTCAATCACTTCAGCCCCGCCCCTTTTAACCCTTTAAGCCTCGCCCCTTTTTTCTGTCCCTTTAAGCCCCGCCCCCTTTTCCAAACAAACCCAAATTTTCCGGGATTTTTTTTTGGGATAAATTCCGGGAATTTTGGAGGATTTTTTTTCAGGATTTCAGGGAAATTTTTGGGAATTTTTGGCGGGAATTTTTTTGGGATTCGAGCGGGAATTTTGGGATGAAATTTCTGGAAATTTTTTCCCATTTTTTGGGGAGAATTTCAGGAATTTTTAAAGAATTTTTAAAGGAATTTTTCGGGGATATTCCCAAATTTTTTAATGAATTTTTTTAGGAAATTTTTAAGGAATTTTCCATAATTTTGGTTGAAAATTTGGGAATTTTTAAAGGAATTTTTAAGGATATTTTCAGGAATTTTATGGTAATTATTAACGGGAATTTTAAAGGAATTTTTGGAATTATCCATAAAATTTTTTGGGAATTCCAGGAAAACTTTTAAGGGAATTTTTTGGAATTCCAAGTTAATTTTTTTGGAAACAATATTTTAATTAAATTTCCATGAATTTTTGGAAACTTAATTAAAATATTAATAAAATATTGATGTTATTAATACTGAATTATTATTATTAAATGTTGTTAAATGCTAAATTTATTAAATAATAATATTCTATGTATTATAATTAAAAAATAGTATTATTAAATAATAATAATTAAATAATTAAAATAAAATAAAATATAATTATAAAATAAAATAAAAATTCAATGATTAAATAATAATATTAAATAGTATTAAATTATATTAATATAATTGCATAATAATATTATTAAATATTATTAATATTAAATAATTTTATAAAAATATAAATATTAAATAGTTATTAAATAATATAAATAAATTAATAATAATAATAGTATACGTTATATAATAAATAATAATTATAATAAAATATATAAATAATAATATTATATACAATATTCTAATTAAAAATATTACAATTTTATAATAAATAATTAACAAACATTATTAAATAATAAAATTTTAAAAATACAATGTTATAATTAATAAATATAATATATTTAATAATAAATAGTTAATAAATATTATTAAATAATTATATTAATTAGATATAATATTATAATTATTAAATTTTGTATATTTAATAATAAATATTTAATAAATATTATTAAATAATTATATTAATTAAATACATTATAATTATTAAATATTTTTAAAAAACATTATTAAATAATAATATTAAATACAATATTATAATTAATAAATATAATATATTTAATATTAAGTAGTTAATAAGTATTATTAAAAATTATATTAATTAGATATATTATAATTATTAAATTTTATATATTTAATAATAAATATTTAATAAATACTATTAAATAATTATATTAATTAGATGTAATATTATAATTATTAAATATATATTTAATTATAAATAGTTCATGAATATTATTAAATAATTATATTAATTAAATGTAATATTATAATTATTAAATATAATATATTTAATAATAAATATTTAATAAACATTATTAAATAATAATATTAAATTAATAATACTAAAATTTTTTCTGGGACTTTTTTTGGGAATTTTTGGGTTCATTTTTAAGCAAAATTTTTTTAGGTGAAAAAATTCCAACAAATCTCCAAAAATTCCCTCAAATTTTTCAGGAATTCCCTAAAAATTCCCAAATTTCCCCAAAACACCAAAAATTCCCAAGTTTTCCCCACAAAAATCCCAATTTTCCCTCCAAAAATCCCAATTTTCCCCCAAATTCCCCCAAATTTTTCCAACGATCCCAAAAATTCCCAAATTTTATAAAAACCAAAAAAAATCCCGAATTTTTTGGGGTTTTTTTATGGAATTCTACAAATTTTGGGGATTTCCCGCCAATTTTTCACAAGCCCCGCCCCCTTTTAGAGCTCTGCGCTTCCCATTGGCTGCAGCTGGAGCAGCCCCGCCCCTACGGACCAATCAGAATCAAGCTCCGCCCACAGCGCCAATAAACCACGCCCACATGACCATATATGGAGTTGGAGTTGGTTTTTTTTGGGGAATTTTGGGAATTTTGGGGTTGTTTAAAGGGAATTTTTGGGGATTTTGGCGGGAAAATTTTGGCGGGAATTTTGGGGTGAATTTTTGGGAGTTTTTGGGGATTTTTATGGAATTTTTTGGGAATTTTTTGGGAATTTTTTGGGGAATTTTTTGGGGAATTTTTGGGGAATTTTTTGGGAATTTTTGGGGAATTTTTTGGGAATTTTTTTTGGGAATTTTTTGGGGAATTTTAGGGAATTTTTTGGGGAATTTTTTGGGAATTTTTTGGGGAATTTTTGGGGAATTTTTGGGAATTTTTTTGGAATTTTTTGGGAATTTTTGGGGAATTTTTGGGAATTTTTGGGGAATTTTTTTGGAATTTTTTGGGAATTTTTTGGGGAATTCTTGGGGAATTTTTGGGAATTTTTGGGGAATTTTTTTGGAATTTTAGGGAATTTTGGGGAATTTTTTCGGAATTTTGGGGTTGTTTGAAGGGAATTTTTGGGGGATTTTGGCGGGAAAATTTTGGCGGGAATTTTGGGGTGAATTTTTGGGAGTTTTTGGGGAATTTTTTTGGGAACTTTTGGGGAATTTTTGGGGAATTTTGGGGAATTTTTTTGGGAATTTTGGGGGAATTTTTAAGAATTTTTTGGGGAATTTTTGGGGAATTTTGGGGAATTTTTTGGGGAATTTTTTTGGAAATTTTGGGTTGATTTTTTTGGAATTTTGGGGAATTTTGGGGGGAATTTTTGGGGATTTTTTTGGGAATTTTTTGGGGAATTTTTGGGGAATTTTTGGGAATTTTTTGGGAATTTTTGGGGGAATTTTTGGGGAAATTTTGGGGATTTTTGGGAATTTTTTTGGGAATTTTTTGGGATTTTTTTTGGAATTTTTGGGGAATTTTTGGGCATTTTGGGGGAATTTTTTTGGAATTTCTGGGGAATTTTGGGGGAATTTTTGGGAATTTTTGGGGAATTTTTGGGGATTTTTTTGGAATTTTTTTGGGAATTTTGGGAATTTTGGGGTTGTTTAAAGGGAATTTTTGGGGGATTTTGGCGGGAAAACTTTGGCGGGAATTTTGGGGTGAATTTTTGGGGAAATTTTTGGGAATTTTGGGGAATTTTTTGGATTTTTTTGGAATTTTTTTGGGGAATTTTGGGAGAATTTTGGGGAAAATTTGGGTAAAAAATTGGGAATTTCTTTGGGAAAATTGGGAATTCTGGGAATTTTTTGGGCATTTTTGGGAATTTTTTGGGAATTTTTGGGGAATTTTTTTGGAATTTTTGGGGAATTTTTTTGGGGAATTTTTGGGGAATTTTTTGGGAATTTTTGGGGAATTTTGGGGGATTTTTGGGAATTTTTTGGGGGAATTTTTTGGATTTTTTTGGAATTTTTTGGGGGAATTTTGGGAGAATTTTGGGGAAAATTTGGGTAAAAAATTGGGAATTTCTTTGGGAAAATTGGGAATTTTGGGAATTTCTGGAGGGAATTTTGGGGGAATTTTGGGGAATTTTTTGGGATTTTTTGGGGGAATTTTTTGGGAATTTTGGGTTTATTTTTATGGATTTTTTGGGGAGGAATTTTTGGAAATTTTTTTGGGAATTTTTTGGGATTTTTTTTGGAATTTTGGGGAATTTTGGGGGGAATTTTTGGGAAATTTTTTTGGGAATTTTTGGGGAATTTTTTGGGAATTTTTGGGGAAATTTTGGGGATTTTTGGGAATTTTTTGGGGAATTTTTTGGATTTTTTTGGAATTTTTTTGGGGAATTTTAGGAGAATTTTGGGGAAAATTTGGGTAAAAAATTGGGAATTTCTTTGGGAAAATTGGAAATTTTGGGAATTTCTGGAGGGAATTTTGGGGTGAATTTTTGGGGATTTTTTGGCGGAATTTTGGGAAAATTTGGGTTTATTTTTATGGATTTTTTGGGAGGAATTTTTGGGAATTTTGGGGTTATTTTAAGGGATTTTTGGGAATTTTGGCGGGAAAATTTTGGGTGGAATTTTTGGGAATTTTGGGATTTATTTTTAGGGGATTTTGGGAATTTTTAGGGGAATTTTTTTAGGAATCTTGGGTTTATTTTTAAGGATAATTTTTTGGGAGTTTTTAGGAATTTTTTCGTTCAATTTTAAGGTGAATTTTTTGGGGAAATTTTATGGGAATTTTGGGTTTATTTTTAAGGAATTTTTGGGAATTCCAAGGTTATTTTTAAGGGTTTTTTTTGGGGAATTTTAATGGGAATTTTTGGGTATTTTGGGTTCATTTTTACGGGGAATTTTTGGGAATTTTTGGGTTGTTTTTAATGGATTTTGGGGAATTTTTTGGGAATTTTTATGGGAATTTTGAGAGGGAATTTTGTGTTTATTTTTGGGAATTTTGGGGAATTTTTGGGGGATTTTTTTGGAATTTTTTGGGAATTTTTTGGGATTTTTTTGGGGGTTTTTTTTGGGAATTTTTTGGGGAAGTTTTTGGAATTTTGGGTTCATTTTTATGGGGAAGTTTTTGGAATTTTTGGGTTATTTTTAATGGATTTTGGGGAATTTTTTGGGAATTTTTATGGGATTTTTGGGGGGATTTTGTGTTTATTTTGGGGAATTTTGGGGGAATTGTTGGGGAATTTTTGGGGAATTTTTTGGGAATTTTTTTGGAATTTTGGGGAATTTTTTGGGAATTTTTTGGGAATTTTTTTGGAATTTTTTGGGAATTTTTTGGGAATTTTTTGGGAATTTTTAAGATTTTTTTGGGAAAATTTTGGAATTTTGGGGAATTTCCCTCCCAATTTAACAAATTCCCGGAATTTTTCCCCCCAAATCCATTGGAATTCCCCAAGCCCCGCCCACTTCCGGAATAAACCACGCCCCCTTTCCCCTCCCAGCGTTTTTATTGGCCGCCGATGACGTCATCCAAAAGTCGCACCAAGATGGCGGCGTGGGCGGGGTCCAACGAGGCCACGCCCACCCGGAAGCGCTGAGGGTCGGCCACGCCCATTTCCCGGAGCAACTCGAGCAGGGATTGGCTGAGAGCTGAAAGGGGGCGGGGCCAAAGGGAGCAAAACCGGAAGTGACCAAAAATGAGGAAAAAAGCAGCAAAAAATCCGGAATTTTTTCCTGAAATTCCCAAATTTTATTCAAATTTCTCCCAAATTTCCCCGAAACAACAAAAATTCCCAAGTTTTCCCTACAAAAATCCCGTTTTTCCCTCAAAAAATCCCAATTTTCCCCCAAATTTCCCAAAATTCTCCCAAAATTCGCAAATTTCACCAAAAATCCCAATTTTTCCCCAAAATTCCTCCAAAAAACCCCAAATTTTTCCCCAAATCCATTAAAAAATCCCCATTTTCTCGAAATTCTCTCCAAAATTCCCAAATTCCCACAAATGATCCCAAAATTCCCAAATTTCCCCCAAAAAATCCCGATTTTCCAACAAATTCCCGCCAAAAAATCCCAAATTTTCCCCCAAAAATCCAAAATTTCCCCCAAAAATCCCAATTTTTATCCCAAATCTCTCCTAAACAACCAAAATTCCCAAATTTTCTGGCTAAAATTCCCATTTTTATACTAAAAAATGTCCAAAATGATCCCAAATTCCCAAAATTTCCCCAAAATCCCAATTTTTCCCCCTCTAAACCAAGATTTTCCCATTTTTTCCGGAATTACCACAAAAAATCCCAATTTTTCCTCAATTTTCCCCCAAAATCCCCTTAAAACGACCCCAAAATTCCCAAATTTTCTCAAAATTCCCCAAATTTCCCCAAAAATTCCCAAATTCCCTCAAAAATCCCATTTTCCCTCAAATTACCTCTAAAAAATCCCAATTT
This sequence comes from Poecile atricapillus, assembly GCF_030490865.1. Taxonomy (NCBI): domain Eukaryota; kingdom Metazoa; phylum Chordata; class Aves; order Passeriformes; family Paridae; genus Poecile; species Poecile atricapillus. The sequence goes on from NC_081267.1 coordinate 827,479, forward strand.
TACCCCAAAATCCCCTTAAAACGACCCAAAAACTCCCCCAAAATTCCCGAATTCCCCCAAAATTCCCAAATTTCCTCAAAATTCTCCCAAAATTCCCCCAAAATTCTCCCCAAATTCCCAAATTCCCTCCAAAAAATCCCAATTTTTCCTCAATTTTCCCCCCAAATCTCCTTAAAATTCCCCCAAAATTCTCCCAAAATTCCCCCAAAATTCCCAAATTTCCCCAAAATTCTTAAATTTCCACCAAAATTCCCAAATTTCCCCAAAATTTCCCCAAAAATTCCCCCAAAATTCCCAAATTTCCCCCAAAAAAATCCCAATTTTTCCCCTATTTTTTCCCCCAAATCCCCTTAAAACGACCCAAAAATTCCCTGAAAATTCTCAAATTCCCCCAAAATCCCCAAAATTCCCCCAAAATTCCCAAAATTCCCCAAAAATTCCCGAATTTCCCCAAAATTCTGAAAAAATTCCTCAAAAATTCCCAAATTCCCTCCAAAAAATCCCAATTTTTCCTCACTTTTTCCCCAAAATCTCCTTAAAATTCCCCCAAAATTCCCAAATTTCCCCCAAAATTCCCCAAAATTCCCAAAATTCCCAAATTTCCACCAAATTCCCAAAAAATTCCCCAAAAATTCTCCCAAAATTCCCAAATTTCCCCCAAAAAATCCCAATTTTTCCCCTATTTTTTCCCCCAAATCCCCTTAAAATTCCCCCAAAATTCCCAAATTTCCTCAAAATTCCCATTTTCCCTCAAATTCCTTCTAAAAAATCCCCATTTTACCCCAAAATCTCCTTAAAGTGACCCAAAAACTCCCCCAGAATTCCCAAATTTCCACCAAAATTCCCAAATTTCCACCAAAGTTCCCAAATTCCCTCAAAAATCCCAATTTTCCCCCGAATTCTCTTAAAAATCCCAATTTTTCTCCAAAATCCCCTTAAAACGACCCAAAAATTCCCCCAAAATTCCCAAATTTCCCCCAGAAATTCCCAAATTCCACCAAAATTCCCCAAAAATTCTCCCAAAATTCCCAAATTTCCCCAAAAAAATTCCCAAATTTCCACAAAATTCCCAAATTTCCCCAAAATTCCCCCAAAATTCCCAAATTTCCCCAAAATTCCCCCAAAATTCCCAAATTCCACCAAAATTCCCCAAAAATTCCCCAAAAATTCTCCCAAAATTCCCAAATTTCCCTCAAAAAATCCCAATTTTTCCCCTATTTTTTCCCCAAAATCCCCTTAAAACGACCCAAAAATTCCCTGAAAATTCCCAAATTCCCCCAAAATTCCCAAATTTCACCCAAAATTCCCAAATTTCCTCTAAAAATCTCCCAAAATTTCCAAAATCCCTCCAAAAAATCCCAATTTTCCCTCAATTTTTCCCCCAAATCTCCTTAAAATTCCCCCAAAATTCCCAAAATTTCCCCAAAATTCCCCAAAAATTCCCAAATTCCCCAAAAATTCCCAAATTTCCCCAAAATTTTCTCCAAAAATTCCCCCAAAATTCCCAAATTCTCACAAAAAATCCCAATTTTCCCTCAGTTTTTCCCCAAAATTCCCCCAAAATTCCCCCAAAATTCCCAAATTTCCTCAAAATTCCCAAATTTCCCCCCAAAATTCCCAAATTTCCCCAAAATTTCCAAATTTCCCCAAAATTCCCAAAAAATTCCCCAAAAAATTCTCCCAAAATTCCCAAATTTCCCCCAAAAAATCCCAATTTTTCCTCACTTTTTCCCCAAATCTCCTTAAAATTCCCCCAAAATTCCCCCAAAATTCCCAAAATTTCCCAAAATTCCCAAATTTCCACCAAAATTCCCCAAAAAATTCTCCAAAAATTCTCCCAAAATTCCCAAATTTTTTCCCAAAAAATCCCAATTTTCCCACAATTTTCCCCCAAATCCCCTTAAAATTCCCCCAAATTCCCCCAAAATTCCCCAAAAATTCCCAAATTTCCCCAAAATTTTCTCCAAAAGTTCTCCCAAAATTCCCAAATTCTCACAAAAAATCCCAATTTTTCCTCAATTTTTCCCCAAAATTCCCCCAAAATTCCCAAATTCCCCCAAAATCCCAAAAAAATTCCCCAAAAATTCTCCCAAAATTCCCAAATTCCCTCCAAAAAAATTCCAATTTTCCCTCAATTTTTCCCTCCAAATATCCTTAAAATTCCCCCAAAATTCCCAAATTTCCCCAGAATTCCCCCAAAATTCCCAAATTCCCCAAAAATTCCCAAATTTCCCCAAAATTTTCTCAAAAAATTCCCCCAAAATTCCCAAATTCTCACAAAAAATCCCAATTTTCCCTCAATTTTTCCCCAAAATTCCCCCAAAATTCCCCCAAAATTCTCAAATTTCCCCCCAAATTCCCAAATTTCCCCCAAAATTCCCAGATTTTCCCGGAATTCCCGGATTTTCCTCACCCGGATCCAGCCGGTTCTGGGCCAGGGCGGGGCCGACGCCGCGGACGAGCTCAGGGAGGTGGGGGAGGAGCTGGGGAGGGAAAATTGGGATCAAATCCCAGGAATTTGGGAAATTTGGGATTTTTGGGGAAATTGGAGAATTTTTGGGATTTTTTTGGGAATTTTTGGGATTTTTTTGGATTTTTTTGGGATTTTTTGGGGAATTTTTTGGAATTTTTTGGAATTTTTTGGGAATTTTTTGGAATTTTTGGGGAAATTTTGGGAATTTTTAGGGAGAATTCCAAGGAATTTGAAATTTTCTGGGATTTTTGGGAAAATTTTGGAATTTTTGGGGAGAAATTGGGAAGAATTTGGAGAATTTGGGGGAAATTTTGGGAATTTTGGGAAATTTCTTGGAATTTTTAGGCAAAATTTGGGGGATTTTGAAAATTTTTGGGGATTTTTGGGGAATTTTGGGGAATTTTTTGAGATTTTTGGGGAAATTTTGGAATTTTTTGGGAGACTTTGGAAAATTGGAAATTTTTAGGGATTTTTGGGAAATTTTAGGAATTTTTGGGGGAGAAATTGGGAAGAATTTGGGGAATTTTAAGAAAATTTTGGGATTTTTGGGGGATTTTATGGAAATTTCCAAATTTTTATGCAAATTTTGAGTTATTTTTATGCAAATTCTCCTGATTTTAATGCAAGTATTTCCTACAATTTTATGCAAATTTCCTCTGACTTTTATGCAAATTTTTTGTAATTTTTATGCAAATTACTGCGATTTTTTAAATGCAAATTTTTCCAGATTTTTAATGCAAATTTCCTGTGAATTTATGCAAATTTTCCGTGGTTTTATGCAAATTCTAACTAATTTTTATGCAAATTTATCCTAATTATTATGTAGATTTCCTGATATTTTTATGCAAAAACTCTCAAATTTTTATGCAAATTTACTTTGATTTTTATGCAAATTCCACCGACTTTTAGTTGCATTTTCATGCAAATTTCTCATTTCTCTTTTTATGCAAATTTCTTGATTTTTATGCAAATTACTCAGATTTTTCTGCAATATTTTAATGATTTTTATTTAAATTTCCTTTGATTTTCCTGTAAAATCTTTTTAAATTTTATTGAATTTAATTTAAATTTAATTTTAAAGCAAATTTTCCCAGATTTTTATGCAAATTTCCTGTGACTTTTATGCAAATTTCTCCCAATTTTTATGTAAATTTTCCTGGATTTTTATGCAGATTTTCCTTGAGTTTTATGCAAATTTCGTGTGATTTTTAATGCAGATTTTTTACTGATTTTTATGCAAATTTCCCCTGATTTTTATGTAAATTTCCACGGTTTTTATGCAAATTTCCTGTGATTTTTATGCAAATTTCCTGTGATTTTTATGCAAATTTCTCTGACTTTTATGCAAATTCCATGACCTTTATACCAATTCACTGTGACTTTATGCAAATCACCCCATTTTAATGCGAATTCCCCAAACTTTATGCTAATTTCCAGCGATTTTTATGCAAATTTCATTATCTTTATGCAAATTTTCTGGGTTTTATGCAAATTACCCGACTTTTATGCAAATTTCCAGCTATTTTTTTGCAAATTTCACAATCTTTATGCAAATTACCCGACTTTTATGCAAATTTCTCAATCTAAATGCAATTTTCCAATATTTTATGCAAATTTCCAGCGATTTTTATGCAAATTTCACGATTTTTATGCAAATTTCACTATCTTTATGCAAGCTTCCCGGTTTTTATGCAAATTTCCCGTGTTTTATGCAAATTTTCCGTGTTTTATGCAAATTTCCCGTATTTTAGGCAAATTTCCCGGGTTTTATGCAAATTTCCCGGGTTGTATGCAAATTTCCCGGGTTGTATGCAAATTTCCCGGGTTCTATGCAAATTTCCCGGGTTTCATGCAAATTTTCAGCGATTTTTATGCAAATTTCACGATCTTTATGCAAATTTCCCGGGTTTATGCAAATTTCCCGGGTTTTATGCAAATTTCCCGGGTTTTATGCAAATGAGGGGAGTTGTGGGCGTGGCCTCACCCGCTCAGGCCCCGCCCCCAGCAGGAACCTCAGCACCGGCTCCTCCTCTTCAAAATCCTCCTGCAGGGGCAGCGCCCCCAGCACCAGCGGCAGCACCTGGGGACCAGTATGGACCAGTATGGACCAGTATGGACCAGTATAGATCAGTATGGACCAGTATAAACCAGTATGGACCAGTATGGACCAGTATGGACCAGTATAAACCAGTATGGACCAGTATGGACCAGTATAAACCAGTATGGACCAGTATAAACCAGTATGGACCAGTATGGACCAGTATGGACCAGTATAAACCAGTATGGACCAGTATAAACCAGTATGGACCAGTATGGACCAGTATAAACCAGTATGGACCAGTATGGACCAGTATGGACCAGTATAGACCAGTATGGACCAGTATGGACCAGTATGGACAAGTATAAACCAGTATAAACCAGTATAAACCAGTATAAACCAGTTCAAACCAGTCCAAACCCTCCCAGTCCCTCCCAGTAGCCCCCCAGCTCAAACCAGTGCCCTCCCAGTATAAACCAGCAACCCCCAGCCCCCCTCCCAGTCCAAACCAGTCCAAACCAGTCCAAGCCAGTATAAACCAGTATAAACCAGTCCAAACCAGTATAAACCAGTAACCCCCAGCCCCCCTCCCAGTCCAAACCAGTCCAAACCAGTCCAAACCAGTATAAACCAGTATAAACCAGTCCAAACCAGTCCAAACCAGTCCAAACCAGTATAAACCAGTATAAACCAGTCCAAACCAGTCCAAACCAGTCCAAACCAGTATAAACCAGTCCAAACCAGTCCCTCCCAGTATAAACCAGTCCAAACCAGTCCAAACCAGTATAAACCAGTCCAAACCAGTATAAACCAGTCCAAACCAGTATAAACCAGTCCAAACCAATCCAAACCAGTCCAAACCAGTATAAACCAGTCCAAACCAGTATAAACCAGTCCAAACCAGTATAAACCAGTATAAACCAGTCCAAACCAGTATAAACCAGTATAAACCAGTATAAACCAGTACAAACCAGTATAAACCAGTACAAACCAGTATAAACCAGTCCAAACCAGTCCAAACCAGTCCAAACCAGTATAAACCAGTCCAAACCAATATAAACCAGTATAAACCAGTACAAACCAGTATAAACCAGTCCAAACCAGTATAAACCAGTATAAACCAGTCCAAACCAGTACAAACCAGTACAAACCAGTATAAACCAGTCCAAACCAGTCCAAACCAGTCCAAACCAGTATAAACCAGTCCAAACCAGTCCAAACCAGTATAAACCAGTATAAACCAGTATAAACCAGTCCAAACCAGTATAAAACAGTCCAAACCAGTATAAACCAGTCCAAACCAGTCCAAACCAGTATAAACCAGTCCAAACCAGTATAAACCAGTCCAAACCAGTCCAAACCAGTCCAAACCAGTATAAACCAGTCCAAACCAGTACAAACCAGTATAAACCAGTACAAACCAGTACGTACCTGTCCCAGTGGCGCCCCCCGCTGTCTCACCAGTGCTCCCAGTACGTTGTCCCGCACCCGGCCCGGCCCCTCCCCCCCCTCCCCCAGGGCGCGGCAGCAAAGCTCCGCCCCCGGCCACGCCCCCCTGGGGGCGGGGTTAAGGAAAAAGGGGCGGGGCTTGACCTTATATGGGAAAGGGGCGGGGCTTATATGGGAATGGGGCGGGGCCTGACCTTATATGGGAATGGGGGCGGGGCTTATATGGGAATGGGGCGGGGCTTGGCCTTATATGGAAATGGGGGCGGGGCTTATATGGGAATGGGGCGGGGCTTATGTGGGAATGGGGGCGGGGCTTGAACTTATATGGGAATGGGGGCGGGGTTTAACCTTATATGGGAATGGGGCGGGGCTTATATGGGACTGGGGGCGGGGCTTAACCTTATATGGGAATGGGGGGGCGGGGCTTAATCTTATAGGGGAATGGGGTTTATCCATATATGGGAATATGGGCGGGGTTTAACCGTATATGGGAATGGGGCGGGGCTTATCCATATATGGGAATGTGGGCGGGGTTTAACCTTCTATGGAAATTCCATTGGGATTTTTCCTTATATGGGAATGTGGGCGGGGTTTAACCTTATATGGAAATCTCAGATTTTTCCTTATATGGAAATGTGGGTGGGGCTTGGCCTTATATGGGAATGGGGCGGGGCTTAGATGGGAATGGGGCGGGGCTTATATGGGAATGGGGGCGGGGCTTATATGGGAATGGGGGCGGGGCTTGGCCTTATATGGGAAAAGGGGGCGGGGCTTATATGGAATGGGGGCGGGGCTTAACCTTATATGCAAATGGGGTTTATCCATATATGGGAATGGGGCGGGGCTTGGCCTTATATGGGAATGGGCGGGGCTTGGCCTTATATGGAAATGGGGCGGGGCTTATATGGGAATGGGGGCGGGGCTTGGCCTTATATGGGAAAAGGGGCGGGGCTTATATGGAAATGGGGGTGGGGCTTATATGGGAAGGAGGCGAGGCTTATATGGGAATGGGGCGGGGCTTATGTGGGAATGGGGGCGGGGCTTGGCTTTATATGGAAATAGGGGCGGGGCTTGACCTTATATGGGAAAAGGGGGCGGGGCTTAACCTTATATGAGAATGGGGGGGCGGAGCTTAATCTTATAGGGGAATGGGGTTTATCCATATATGGGAATATGGGTGGGGTTTATCCATATATGGGAATATGGGTGGGGTTTATCCATATATGGAAATGGGGGCGGGGCTTGGCCTTATATGGAAATGTAGGAGGGGTTTATCCATATGTGGGAATGGGGGCGGGGCTTATACGGGAATGGGGGCGGGGTTTATCCATATATGGGAATGTAGGTGGGGCTTAACCTTATATGGAAATTCCAATGGGATTTTTCCTTATATGGAAATGGAGGCAGGGTTTGACCTTTTATGGGAATGTGGGTGGGGCTTGACCTTATATGGAAATTCCAATGGGATTTTTCCTTATATGGGAATTGGGGCGGGGCTTATCCATATATGGGAATGGGGGCGGGGCTTAACCTTATATGGGAATTCCAATGGGATTTTTCCTTATATGGGAATGTGGGCGGGGCTTAACCCTATATGGGAATTTCAATGGGATTTTACCATATATGGGAATGTGGGCGGGGCTTAACCCTATATGGAAATTTCAATTAGATTTTTCCTTATATGGAAATGTGGACAGGGTTTAACCTTATATGGAAATTTTAGATTTTTCCTTATATGGGAATGTGGGCGGGGCTTAACCTTATATGGAAATTCCAATGGGATTTTGCCTTATATGGAAATGGGGGTGGGGCTTATCCATATATAGGAATGGGGGCGGGGCTTAACCTTATATGGGAATGGTGGCGGGGTTTATCCATATATGGGAATGTGGGCGTGGCTTAAGCTTATATGGAAATTGCAATAAGATTTTTCCTTATATGGGAATGGGGGCGGGGCTTATATGGGAATGGGGCAGGGCTTATATGGGAATGGGGCAGGGCTTATATGGGAATGGAGGCGGGGCTTAATCTTATATGGAAATGGGGTTTATCCATATATGGGAATGTGGGCGGGGCTTAACCTTATATGGAAATTTCCACCTGATATTGCCATATATGGGAATGGGGGTGGGGTTTATCCATATATGGGAATGTGGGCGGGGCTTGGCCTTATATGGAAATGTGGGTGGGGTTTAACCTTATATGGAAATTTCAGATTTTTCCTTATATGGGAATGTGGGCGGGGCTTAACCTTATATGGAAATTCCAATGGGATTTTGCCTTATATGGAAATGGGGGTGGGGCTTATCCATATATGGGAATGTGGGCGGAGCTTAACCTTATATGGGAATTCCAATTGGATTTTTGCTTATATGGGAATGTGGGCGGGGTTTAACCTTATATGGGAATGGGGCGGGGCTTGGCCTTATATGGAAATGGGGGCGGGGCTTGGCCTTACATGGGAATGGGGGCGGGGCTTGGCCTTATATGGCAATGTGGGCGGAGTTTATCCATATATGGGAATGTGGGCGGGGCTTATCCATATATGGGAATTCCAATGCGATTTTTCCTTATATGGAAATGTGGGAGGGGTTTAACCTTATATGGGAATGTGGCCAGGGCTTAACCTTATATGGAAATGGGGGTTTATCCATATATGGGAATGTGGGCGGGGTTTAACCTTATATGGAAATTCCAATGAGATTTTGCCATATATGGGAACGTGGGCGGGGCTTATCCATATATGGAAATTCCAATTGGATTTTTCCTTATATGGGAATGTGGGCAAGGTTTAACCTTATGTGGAAATTCCAATGGGATTTTTCCTTATATGGGAATGTGGGCGGGGTTTATCCTTATATGGAAATTTCAGATTTTTCCTTATATGGAAATGTGGGTGGGGCTTGGCCATATATGGGAATGTGGGCGGGGTTTAACCTTATACGGAAATTTCTATTGGATTTTTCCTTATATGGAAATGGGGGTGGGGTTTGACCTTATATGGAAATAGGGTGGGGCTTATCCATATATGGGAATGGGGGTGGGGCTTATCCATATATGGGAATGTGGGCGGGGCTTAACTTTATATGGGAATGTGGGCGGGGTTTACCCATATATGGGAATGGGGGTGGGGCTTAACCTTATATGGGAATGTGGGCGGGGCTTAACCTTATATGGAAATATTAGATTTTTCCTTATATGGGAATGTGGGCGGGGTTTATCCATATATGGGAATGTGGGCGGGGCTTAACCTTATATGGAAATTCCAATGGGATTTTTCCTTATATGGGAATGTGGGCGGGGTTCCCCCTCCCCTGATTGGTGGATACTCGTGGTAGGCGTGTCCCAGCGCCTCCCCGATCCGTCCAATGGCGTAGAAGGCGTTGGACCTGACCTCGGGCTCGGCGTCGCCGACGGCCAATCGGAACGCGGGAACCAAATCCGGTAAAAAGGGCGTGGCCTCCTCGCCCAGGGCGTGGCCCAGCTGACCAATCACGGCCCCCGCCCACGACCGCGCCCCCGGGTGGGCGGGGTCAGCCAAAGCGGCCAATAGGGAGGGGAGGATGCGGCGGAAGAGGTGGGGCGGGAAAGCCACGCCCCTTCCGGGGTTGATGACGTCATTTCCTGTTTGGCTTCGGGCCATGGCCGCGCCCAGTTCCGGCAGCCAATCGGAGGCGGCTTCGCGGAGCTCGGCGCGCTGGGAGGTCTGGGGGGGACTGGGGGTTACTGGGAGGGACTGGGATGGACTGGGATGGACTGGGATGGGGTTTTGGGGTTACTGGGAGGGACTGGGATGAACTGGGAGGGGATTTGGGGTTACTGGGATGAACTGGGAGAAACTGGGAGGAACTGGGACGGACTGGGATGGGGTTTTGGGGTTACTGGGAGGAACTGGGAGGAACTGGGAGGGGATTTGGGGTTACTGGGAGGGAACTGGGAGGGACTGGGATGGGGGTTTGGGGTTACTGGGAGGGAACTGGGAGGAACTGGGAGGGGATTTGGGGTTACTGGGATGAACTGGGATGAACTGGGATGGGGATTTGGGGTTACTGGGAGGGACTGGGATGAACTGGGAGGGGATTTGGAGCTACTGGGTTAAACTGGGACAGGGATTTGGGGTTACTGGGATGAACTGGGAGAGACTGGGATGAACTGGGATGGGGATTTGGGGTTACTGGGATGAACTGGGATAGACTGGGATGGGGTTTTGGGGTTACTGGGATGAACTGGGAGGAACTGGGACGGACTGGGATGGGGTTCTGGGGTTACTGGGAGGAACTGGGATGAACTGGGATGGATTGGGATGGGGTTTTGGGGTTACTGGGATGAACTGGGATGGAACTGGGACGGACTGGGATGGGGTTCTGGGGTTACTGGGATGAACTGGGAGGAACTGGGATGGACTGGGATGGGGTTTTGGGGTTACTGGGAGGAACTGGGAGGAAGTGGGAGGGGATTTGGGGTTACTGGGAGGGACTGGGATGAGCTGGGAGGGAACTGGGAGGGACTGGGATGGGAATTTGGCGTTACTGGGAGGGAACTGGGAGGGGACCGGAAGAGGACTGGGAGAAACTGGGAAAAGGATTTGGGGTTGCTCGGATGAACTGGGATGAACTGGGAGGGGATTTGGGGTTACTGGGAGGAACTGGGATGGACTGGGATGGGGTTTTGGGGTTACTGGGAGGAACTGGGAGGAACTGGGATGAACTGGGATGGGGTTTTGGGGTTACTGGGATGAACTGGGAGGAACTGGGAGGGGATTTGGGGTTACTGGGATGAACTGGGACAGACTGGGATGGGGTTTTGGGGTTACTGGGATGAACTGGGAGGAACTGGGACGGACTGGGATGGGGTTTTGGGGTTACTGGGAGGGAACTGGGATGAACTGGGATGGGGTTCTGGGAGGGACTGGGAGGGAACTGGGATGGACTGGGATGGGGTTTTGGGGTTACTGGGAAGAACTGGAAGGAACTGGGAGGGGATTTGGGGTTACTGGGATGAACTGGGAGGAACTGGGATGTGGTTTTGGGGTTACTGGGAGGGAACTGGGAGGGACTGGGAGGGGATTTGGAGCTACTGGGTTAAACTGGGACAGGGATTTTGGGTTACTGGGATGAACTGGGAGGAACTGGGATGGGGATTTGGGGTTACTGGGAGGGAACTGGGATGGAACTGGGACGGGATTTGGAGTTACTGGGATGAACTGGGACAGACTGGGAGGGGATTGGGGGTTACTGGAAGGAACTGGGATGGACTGGGAGGGGATTTGGGGTTACTGGGAGGAACTGGGAGAGGATTTGGGGTTACTGGGATGAACTGGGATGGACTGGGATGGGGATTTGGGGTTACTGGGATGAACTGGGAGGAACTGGGAGGGACTGAGAGAGGATTTGCAGCTACTGGGTTAAACTGGGACAGGGATTTTGGGTTACTGGGATGAACTGGGAGGAACTGGGATGGGGTTTTGGGGTTACTGGGATGAACTGGGACAGACTGGGATGGGGATTTGGGGTTACTGGGGGGAACTGGGATGAACTGGGAGGGGATTTGGAGTTACTGGGAGGAACTGGGAGGAACTGGGAGGAACTGGGAGGGGATTTGGGGTTACTGGGAGGGACTGGGAGGAACTGGGATGGACTGGGATGGGGTTTTGGGGTTACTGGGATGAACTGGGAGGAACTGGGAGGGGATTTGGGGTTACTGGGATGAACTGGGAGGAACTGGGACGGACTGGGATGGGGTTTTGGGGTTACTGGGAGGAACTGGGATGGGGATTTGGGGTTACTGGGATGAACTGGGAGGAACTGGGAGGGGATTTGGGGTTACTGGGATGAACTGGGAGGAACTGGGAGGGGATTTGGGGTTACTGGGATGAACTGGGAGGAAGTGGGAGAGGATTTGGGGTTACTGGGAGGGAACTGGGAGGAACTGGGAGGGGATTTGGGGTTACTGAGATGAACTGGGACAGACTGGGATGGGGTTTTGGGGTTACTGGGAGGAATTGGGAGGAACTGGGATGAACTGGGATGGGGATTTGGGGTTTTTGGGATGAACTGGAACGAACTGGGCGCCCCTCCCCCACCTCATCCTCGTCATCGTCGTCCCCCCGGCGCCTCAGGCAGGTGATCTGGGGAGGGGGGGGAGGGGCGAGTTAGGCCACGCCCACCCCATTAAACCCCACCCACAAACCCTTTAGGCCACGCCCACCCATTAACCCCCGCCCATAACCCATTTAGGCCACGCCCACCCCATTAAACCCCGCCCACAACCCCTTTAGGCCACGCCCACTCCATTAAGCCACGCCCACAACCCCTTTAAGCCACGCCCACTTCATTAAACCCCGCCCAGATCCTTTTTAGGCCACGCCCACTCCCATTAAACCCCGCCCACACCCTCTTAAGCCCCGCCCACTCCATTAAACCCCGCCCACAACCCCCACAGGCCACGCCCACCCCATTAAACCCCGCCCACAACCCCCATAGGCCACGCCCACCCGTTAAACCCCGCCCACCACCCCCACAGGCCACGCCCACCCCACTAAACCCCGCCCACAATCCCCACAGGCCACGCCCAGTCCATTAAACCCCGCCCACAACCCCTTTAGACCACGCCCACACCATTAAACCCCACCCACAAACCCCTTTAGGCCACGCCCACCCCATTAAGCCCCGCCCACAAGCCTTTTAAGCCACGCCCACCCCGTTAAACCCCGCCCACAACCCCCAAAGGCCACGCCCACCCCATTAAACCCCGCCCACAACTCCTTAAAATGAGCTTCAAGCCCCGCCCCCTTCGGTTTAAGCCCCGCCCCCTTCGGTTTAAGCCCCGCCCCCTTCGGTTTAAGCCCCGCCCCTTTGGTTTAAGCCCCGCCCCCTTCGGTTTAAGCCCCGCCCCCTCACCTCCCCAGCGATGACGTCACACAGGGCTTGGCCAATGGGCTCCAGCCATTCCTTGGGGGCGTGGCCTGGGGGCTGCAGGATCCGCCCGACCCCGCCCACCGCCCCCAAGGCCCCGCCCACTTCCGGCTCCGCCCTCAGCCCCTGCAGGAGAGCCCGGAGAGCCCCGTGCTGGGCGGGGGTGGGGCCTGCAAAACCAGTATGGACCAGTATGGACCAGTATGGACCAGTATGGACCAGTATAAACCAGTGTGGGCCAGTATGGACCAGTATAAACCAGTAAGAACCGGTATAAACCAGTATAAACTGGTATGGCCCACTATAAACCAGTACAAACCAGTACAAAGCAGTATGGACCAGTATAAACCAGTATAAACCAGTATGGACCAGTATAAACCAGTATGGACCAGTATGGACCAGTATGGACCAGTATAAACCAGTATGGACCAGTATAAACCAGTATGGACCAGTATGGACCAGTATAAACCAGTATGGACCAGTATAAACCAGTATAAACCAGTATGGACCAGTATAAACCAGTATAGACCAGTATAAACCAGTATAAACCAGTATGGACCACTATAAACCAGTATAAACCAGTATGGACCAGTATGGACCAGTATAAACCAGTACAAACCGGTATGGACCAGTATAAACCAGTATGGACCAGTATGGACCAGTATAAACCAGTATGGACCAGTATGGACCGGTATGGGCCAGTATGGACCAGTATAAACCAGTATAGACCAGCATGGACCAGTATGGACCAGTATAAACCAGTATAAACCAGTAAGGACCGGTATAAACCAGTATAGGCCAGTATGAACCAGTATAAACCAGTATAAACTGGTATGGCCCACTATAAATCAGTACAAACCAGTACGGACCAGTATAAACCAGTATGGACCAGTATAAAGCAGTATGGACTGGTATAAACCAGTATTGACCAGTATAAACCAGTATAAACCAGTATGGAACAGTATAAACCAGTATGAACCAGTATGGACCAGTCCAGACCTCTTCAAACCCCTCCCAATCCCTCCCAGTTTATCCCAGTTCATCCCAGTTCCCTCCCAGTAAAAACCAGTAACTCCCAGTCCCCTCCCAGCCCCAACCAGCCCCTCCCAGCCCAAACCAGTATAAACCAGTATAAACCAGTACAAACCAGTCTGCGGCTCCCGGCCCCTCCCGCAGCAGCAGAGGCTCCCCAGGGCCTCGAAGGCGGCGGCTCTGACCTCAGACTGGGGGAACTGGGAGAGACTGGGAGTTACTGGTTTGGACTGGGAGGGGACTGGGAGGGAACTGGGATGAACTGGGAGTGAACTGGGATGGACTGGGAGGGACTGGGATGGACTGGGAGGGAACTGGGATGGACTGGGAGGGAACTGGGATGGACTGGGATGGACTGGGATGGACTGGGATTGAACTGGGAGGGACTGGGATGGACTGGGATGGACTGGGAGGGAACTGGGATGAACTGGGATGGACTGGGATGGACTGGGAGGGAACTGGGATTGAACTGGGAGGGAACTGGGATGAACTGGGATGAACTGGTTTGGACTGGGAGGGCTCACCTGGGTCAGATCCAAGATGGCCGCCAGGCTGGGCTCCAGGTAAGGCAGGAAGGCGGAGCTGGGGACCAGTATAAACCAGTATAAACCAGTATAAACCAGTATGGACCAGTATGAACCAGTATAAACCAGTATAAACCAGTATGGACCAGTATAAACCAGTATAAACCAGTATGGACCAGTATGGACCAGTATAAACCAGTATAAACCAGTAGCTGCCCCTCCAGTAACTCCCAGTTCAAACCCGCGACCCCTCCCAGTATAAACCAGTAACCCCAAACCTCCTCCCAGTTCCCTCCCAGTTCATCCCAGTAACCCCAAGCTCCAAACCAGTATAAACCAGTATAAACCAGTATAAACCAGTATAAACCAGTATAAACCGGTATAAACCAGTCCCTCCCACTCCAAACCAGTATAAACCAGTATAAACCAGTATAAACCAGTATAAACCAGTATAAACCGGTATAAACCACTCCAAACCAGTATAAACCAGTCCCTCCCAATCCCTCCCGATCCCTCCCAGTATAAACCAGTATAAACCGGTCCCTCCCAATCCCTCCCAGTCTAAACCAGTCCCTCCCAGTCCTCCCAGTAAAAACCAGTATAAACCAGTCTAAACCAGTATAAACCAGTGTAACCAGTATAAACCAGTATAAACCAGTCCCTCCCAATTCCTCCCAGTCTAAACCAGTCCCTCCCAGTCCTCCCAGTAAAAACCAGTATAAACCAGTCTAAACCAGTATAAACCAGTGTAACCAGTATAAACCAGTATAAACCAGTCCCTCCCAGTCCCCCCCAGCAGAAACCAATATAAACCATTATAAACCAGTATAAACCAGTATAAACCAGTCCAAACCAGTCCAAACCAGTAGAAACCAGTCTAAACCAGTCTAAACCAGTCTAAACCAGTCTAAACCAGTATAAACCAGTATAAACCACTCCCTCCCAGTCCAAACCAGTCCAAACCAGTATAAACCAGTATAAACCAGTCCCTCCCAGTATAAACCAGTATAAACCAGTATAAACCAGTATAAACCAGTTACCCGCAGTTCTCCGCCAGCTCCCCCAGCGTCCCCAGCGCCGCCTCGGCCAATCCGGGGAAGGCTCCGCCCACTTCCGCCCTGTGAGGGGGCGTGGCCATGACCATAAATGGGCATTGCTGGCTCCGTAAGCCCCGCCCACTTCCCCCAAAGCCACGCCCCCTCCTCTAAGCCACGCCCCCTTTAAGCCACGCCCCCTTTTCTAAGCCCCGCCCACCCGGCCCTGGCCCCGCCCCTTTTTCTAAGCCCCGCCCACCCGGCCCTGGCCCCGCCCCCTCCTCACGGCAATGGCTCCTCCCAGGCGGTGACGTCATCGTCCATGGGCTCCGCCCCCTCGGCGTCGTCGTGGAGATGGAGCAGCCAATCAGGAGCCTCGGCGGGGGGCTGGGGGGGGATGGGGAGGAGGATGGACCAGTATGGACCAGTATGGACCAGTATAAACCAGTATGGACCAGTATAAACCAGTATGGACCAGTACAAACCAGTATGGACCAGTATGGACCAGTATAAACCAGTATGGACCAGTATGGACCAGTATAAACCAGTATGGACCAGTATAAACCAGTATAAACCAGTATAAACCAGTATAAACCAGTATAAACCAGTATAAACCAGTATGGACCAGTATGGACCAGTATGGACCAGTATGGACCAGTATAAACCAGTATGGACCAGTATGGACCAGTATGGACCAGTATGGACCAGTACAAACCAGTATGGACCAGTATAAACTGGTATAGACCAGTATAAACCCGTATAGACCAGTATGGACCAGTATGGACCAGTATAAACTAGTATAAACCAGAACAAGACAGTACGGACCAGTATAGACCAGTATAAACCAGTATAAACCAGTATAAACCAGTATAAACCAGTATAGACCAGTATAAACCAGTAACACCCCAGTTCCCTCCCAGTATAAACCAGTAACCCCAAACCAGTATAAACCAGTACAAACCAGTACAAAACCCCTCCTTTAACCCCAACTCCCCCCATTTTTAACCCTTTAAGCCCCTCCCAGTCCCCTCCCAGTCCAAACCAGTCTAAACCAGTAACCCCAGAGCCCAAACCAGTACAAACCAGTACAAACCAGTATAAACCAGTATAAACCAGTACAAACCAGTAACCCCAAACCCATCCCCAGTTCACCCCCAACCCCCTCCCGGTAACCCCAGAACCCCCTCCCAGTCCAAACCAGTTGAAACCAGTAACCCCAGAGCCCAAACCTGGTATAAACCAGTACAAACCAGTATAAACCAGTATAAACCAGTACAAACCAGTATAAACCAGTATAAACCAGTATAAACCAGTACTCACAGGGGGCTGGGGGGGACACAGCGCCCCCTGCAGGAGCGGCAGCGCCCGGGGCAGGACAGGCCCCGCCCCCTCCCCCAACAGCTCCGAGACCGACGACAGCAGCTGCAAACTGGGAGGAACTGGTTTATACTGGGAGGGGACTGGGAGGGACTGGGAGGGACTGGGATTGAACCGGGATGAACTGGGATTGAACTGGGATGGACTGGGATGAACTGGGATTGAACTGGGATGGACTGGGATGAACTGGGATGAACTGGGATTGAACTGGGATTGAGCTGGGATTGAACTGGGATGAACTGGGATTGAACTGGGATGAACTGGGATGGACTGGGATTGAACTGGGATGAACTGGGCTGAACTGGGATGAACTGGGATGGACTGGGATGGACTGGGATTGAACTGGGATGAACTGGGATTGAACTGGGATGAACTGGGATGAACTGGGATGAACTGGGATGAACTGGGATTGAACTGGGATGAACTGGGATGGACTGGGATGAACTGGGATGAACTGGGACTGAACTGGGATGGACTGCGATGGACTGGGATGGACTGGGATGAATTGGGATTGAACTGGGATGAACTGGGATGAACTGGGATGAACTGGGATTGAACTGGGATGAACTGGGATGAACTGGGATTGAACTGGGATGAACTGGGATTGAACTGGGATGAACTGGGATTGAACTGGGATTGAACTGGGATTGAACTGGGATGAACTGGGATTGAACTGGGATGGACTGGGATGAACTGGGATTGAACTGGGATTGAACTGGGATGAACTGGGAGGGACTGGGATGAACTGGGCTGAACTGGGATGAACTGGGATGAACTGGGATTGAACTGGGATGGACTGGGATGAACTGGGATGAACTGGGATTGAACTGGGATGAACTGGGATTGAACTGGGATTGAACTGGGATGAACTGGGATGAACTGGGATGGACTGGGATTGAACTGGGATGGACTGGGATTGAACTGGGATTGAACTGGGATGAACTGGGATGAACTGGGATTGAACTGGGATGAACTGGGATGAACTGGGATTGAACTGGGATGAACTGGGATTGAACTGGGATGAACTGGGATTGAACTGGGATTGAACTGGGATGAACTGGGAGGGACTGGGATGAACTGGGATTGAACTGGGATGAACTGGGATGGACTGGGATGAACTGGGATGAACTGGGATGAACTGGGATGAACTGGGATTGAACTGGGATGAACTGGGATGAACTGGGATTGAACTGGGATGAACTGGGATTGAACTGGGATGAACTGGGATGGACTGGGATTGAACTGGGATAAACTGGGATGGACTGGGATTGAACTGGGATGAACTGGGATGAACTGGGATGGACTGGGATTGAACTGGGATGAACTGGGATGAACTGGGAAGCAGAAAAGGGGGCGGGGCCAAAGCACAAAGTGGGCGTGGCTTAAAAGGGGAGTGGGCGGGGCTTGAATGACGAATGGGCGGGGCTTAATGGGAGTGGGCGGGGCTTAAAAGGAGTGGGCGGGGCTTGAATGGTGAATGGGCGGGGCTTAATGGAAGTGGGCGTGGCTTAAAAGGAGTGGGCGGGGCTTGAGTGATGAGTGGGCGTGGCTAAAGGGGAGCGGGCGGGGCTTGAGCAGTGAATGGCACTTAATGGGAGGGGGCGTGGCTAAAGGGGAGTGGGCGGGGCTTGATAATGAATGGGGCTCAATGGAGGGGGCGTGGCCTAAAAGGAGTGGGCGTGGCTTCAGTGATAAATGGGCGGGGCTTAATGGGAGTGGGCGTGGCCAAAGGGGGCGAGCATGACCAAATAAGGAAGTGGGCGGGGCTTATATTGGAAAGTGGGCGGGGCTTAAAGGGAATTGCTGAGGGTTAATGGGAGTGGGCGGGGCTTGGTTGGAAAGTGGGCGTGGCTTAATGGGAGTGGGCGTGGCTTAGCGGGAGGGGGCGTGGCCAAGGGGAATTTTCTGGGGATTTTTTTGGGGGGGAATTTCGGGGGATTTTTCCCGGAATTTTGGGGTTTTTTGGGAATTTTGGGGTTTTTTGGGAAATTTGGGGAATTTTGGGAATTTTTTGGGTTTTTTTTGGGGAATTCCCATTTTTGGGGGATTTTTTGGGATTTTTTTTTGGGAATTCTGGGGAATTTTTCCAAAAATTTTTGTGGCTTTTTGGGAATTCTGGATTTTTCTTCCTGGAATTTTGAGATAATTTTGAGGGAATTTTGGGGCTTTTTGGGAATTTTGGGGGTTTTTTGGGAATTTTGAGGAAATTTTTTAGGAATTTTGGTTTTTTGGGGAATTTTGGGGTTTTATTTGGAATTTTTCAAAATTTTTGGGGAATTTTTGGGGTTTTTTGGAATTTTAGGATTTTTGGGGGGAATTTTTGGGATTTTTTAGGGAATTCTCAGAATTTTTTGGGGAATTTTGGAGGCTTCTTGGGAATTTTGGGTTTTTTTGGGAATTCTGGGGAACTTTGGGTTTTTTTGGGGAATTTCTGGGAGTTTTTTTTTTAATTTTGGGATTTTTTTGGGGGGAAATTTGAGTTTTTCTGGAAATTTTGGGATTTTTTGGAAAATTCCAGGATTTTTTCAGGAATTTTGGGTTTTTTTGGGGGAATTCTGGGAATTTTGGGGCTTTTTTTAGGGAAATTCTGGATTTTTTGGGGGAAATTTTGGGATTTTTGGGGTTTTTTTGGGGAATTTTGGGAAATTTTGGGAATTTTGGGAATATCTCGGAGTTTTGGGGGATTTTTTTGGAAATTCAGGATTTTTGGGGAGGAATTTTGGGATTTTTGGTGTTTTTTGGGGGAATTTTGGGGAATTTTTGGGAATTCTGGGGAAATTTGGGGAATTTGGGGAATTCTGGGAATTTTGGGGGTTTTTTTTTGGAAATTCAGGAATTTTGTGGGGGAATTTTGGGGTTTTTGGGGTTTTTTTGGGGGAATTTTTGGGGAATTTTGGGGGAATTTTGGAAATTCAGGATTTTTTGGGGGGAATTTTGGGATTTTTGGGGTTTTTTGGGGGAATTTTGGGTTTTTTTGGGAATTTTGGGGAATTTTGGGGGAATTTTGGGGTTTTTTGGGGAGTTTTGGGGAAATTTTGGGGAATTTTTGGGGAATTTTGGGGAAATTTTGGGGGAATTTTGGGTTTTGGGGAGTTTTGGGAATTCTGGGAATTTTGGGGTTTTTTTTTTGGAATTTCAGAATTTTTTGGGGGGGAATTTTGGGATTTTGGGGTTTTTTGGGGAATTTTGGGAAATTTTGGGGGAATTTTGGGGAATTTTGGGGAATTTTTGAAAAATTTTGGGGTTTTTTGGGAAGTTTTGGGGAATTTTTGGGAATTTTGGGAATTTTTGGGGAATTTTGGGAGTTTTGAGGAATTTTGGGTTAATTTTGGGGGTTTTTTGGGGGGAATTTTGGGGTTTTTTGGGGTTTTTGGGAATTTTGGGAATTTTGGGGTTTTTTTCGGGAATTTTGGGAATTCTGGGATTTCTGGGATTTCTGGGAATTCCGGGAATTCCGGGAATTGCGTCACTCACCTCACCCTGGTGGCCTCAGGGTCCCCCGGGGCCAGGCCCAGCCCCCGCTCCAGAGCCTCCAGCAGCCCCTCCCCCACCACGGCCGGGCCCAGCGCCGCCAGCACCTCTGGAACCAGTATGGACCAGTATAAACCAGTATGGACCAGTATGGACCAGTATAAACCAGTATAAACCAGTATGGACCAGTATAGACCAGTATGGACCAGTATGGACCAGTATGGACCAGTATGGACCAGTATGGACCAGTATGGACCAGTATAGACCAGTATAAACCAGTATGGACCAGTATAGACCAGTATGGACCAGTATGGACCAGTATGGACCAGTATGGACCAGTATAGACCAGTATGGACCAGTATAGACCAGTATGGACCAGTATAAACCAGTATAAACCAGTATGGACCAGTATGGACCAGTATAGACCAGTATGGACCAGTATAAACCAGTATAACCCAGTACAAACCAGTATGGACCAGTACTCAAAATTCCCCAATTTTTCCCCTTTTTTTCCCCATTTTTCAACCCAAAAAATTCCCAAAAATTCCCCAAAATCTCCTCCCAGTACAAACCAGTCCCTCCCAGTATAAACCAGTATAAACCAGTAACCCCAAACCCCCATTTCCGCCATTTTTAACCCTTTCTTCCCCATTTTTAACCCTTTTTTTCCCCATTTTTTCCCCAAATTTTCCCATTTTTTCCCGTTTTTCCCCCATTTCTCCCCCTCCCAGTCCCTCCCAGTATAAACCAGTACAAACCAGTCTCACCCAGTGCCTGTAACTGGTGGGGTCCCCCCCGGGCCAGGGCGGTGACGGCTCCCAGGGCGGGGGAGGGGAGATCCAGAGTCCCGGAGCTGCAGGCTGGGGAAAGACACGGAAAGTTCCGGAAAAATCCCGGGAAAATTCTGGGAAAAATCTGGGAAAAATTCTGGAAAATTCCAGAAAAATTCCCAGAAATTCCTGGGGAAATTCTGGGGGAAATTCTGGAAAATTCCAGAAAAATCTGGGGAAAATCCTGGAAAGTTCCGGAGAAATCCAGGGGAAATCCAGGAAAATTCCAGGGAAAATTCTGGATAAATCCGGGGAAAGTTCCAGAAAAATCCGGGGAAAACAATCCTGGAAAATTCCGGAAAAATCCTGGAAAAAATCTGGGAAAATTCCAGAAAAATCCTGGGAACGTTCCGGAAAAATCCAGGAAAATTCCAGGAAAATCCGGGGGAAATTCTGGAAAAATCCCAGGAAAAATCCCTGGAAAGTTCCGGAAAAATCTTGGAAAATTCTGGAAAATTCCAGGAAAATTCCAAGAAAATTGCCGGGAAAATTCCGGGGAAAAACCAGGAAAAATCCGGGGAAAATTCTGGAAAAATTCCCAGAAATTCCTGGGAAAATTCTGGGGAAATTCTGGGGAAAATTCCAGAAAAATCCGGGAAAAAATGCGGGAAAAATCCAGGAAAATTCTGGAAAAATCCCAGAGAAAACAATCCGGGAAAATGCCAGAAAAATCCTGGGAAAATTCTGGAAAAATCCGGGAAAAATTTTGGAAAAAAATCCTGGAAAATTCCAGAAAAATCCTGGGAAAAACCCCGGAAAAATCCCAGGAAAAATCCCAGGGAAGTTCCGGAAAAATCCAGGGAAAATCCGGAAAAATTCCAGGAAAATCCGGGGAAAATTCTGGGAAAAATCCAGAAAAATCCCGGGAAAAAATCCTGGAAAATTCTGGAAAAATCCGGGAAAATTCTGGAAAAATTCCCAGAAATTTCTGGAAAAATTCTGGGGAAATTCTGGGAAAATTCCAGGAAATTCTGAGAAAAATCTGGGGGAAATTCTGGGGAAGATTCCGGAAAAATCCGGGAAAATTCCAGGAAAAATTCTGGAAAAATCCCTGGAAAATTCCGGAAAAATCCGGGAAAATTCTGGAAAATTCCAGAAAAATCCCAGGAAAAATCCCTGGAAAGTTCCGGAAAAATCCAGGAAAATTCCTGGGAAAATCCAGAAAAATCCCAGGGAAAATTCCGGGGAAAAACCAGGAAAAATCCGGGCAAAATTCTGGAAAAATCCAGAGAAAATCCAGGAAAATTTCAGGGAAAATTCTGGAAAAATCCCGGGGAAAAATCCGGGAAAGTTCCAGGAAAATCCTGGGAAAATTGCGGAAAAATCCTGGGAAAATCCAGGAAAATTCCAGAAAAATCTGGGGGAAATTCCGGAGAATTCCAGAAAAATCCAGGGAAAAAATCCAGGAAAATTCCGGAAAAATCCGGGAAAAAAATCTGGGAAAAAATCTGGAAAAAAAATCCAGATAAAACTGGGAAAATTCTGGGAAAATCCAAGAAAATTCCAGAAAAATCTTAGAAAGTTCCAGGGAAAATTCAGGAAAATTCACAGAAATTTCTGGGAAATTCTGGAAATTTCTGGGAAAATTCCTGGAAAATTTCAGGAAAGTTTCAAGGAAATTCCAGAAAAATCTGGGAAAATTCCAGAAAATTCTGGAAAATCTGGGAAAAATTTAAGGAAAATTCCGGGAAATTTCTGGAAAATTTTGGGGAAAGTCTGGGAAAATTCCAGAAAATTCTGAGGAAAATCTGGGGAAAATCTGAAAAATTTTGGGAAATTCCAAAAAAATCTGGAAAATTTTGGAAAAATCCAGGAAAAATTCCTGGAAAATTCCAAAAAAAACGGGGAAAATTCCAAGGAAAATCTGGAAAATTCTGGGGAAAATTGGAAATTTTAGGGGGAATTTTTGGGGGTTTTTTTTGGGTGATTTTGGGGCATTTCCAGTGATTTTTGGGGTGTTTTTAGGTGGTTTTTTTGGTGTTTTTTGGGTGATTTTTGGGTGATTTTTGGGTGTTTTTCAGTATTTTTTGGATATTTTTTGGTTGTTTTCAGAGTTTTTTGGGGGTATTTTTCGGGTGTTTTTGGGGTGTTTTGGGTGATTTTGAGGTGTTTCTTGGGTGATTTTTGGGTGTTTTTTTGGGGTATTTTTTGGGTATTTTTGGTGGTTTTTTGGGGCATTTTTAGGTATTTTTGGGGTATTTTAGGGGTGTTTTTTGGTTGTTTTTGGGGTGTTTTTTTGGGTGGTTTTTTGGTGGTTTTTGGGTGGTTTTTTGGGTGTTTTTTGGGTTGTTTCAGGTGTTTTTTGGGTGTTTTTTGGTATTTTTTTGTATTTTTTGGTTGTTTTTGGGTTGTTTTTAGGTAGTTTTTTTGGTGTTCTTTTGGGGTATTTTTCGGGTGTTTTTGGGTATTTTTTCGGTTTTTTCTGGTGTTTTTTGGGGTATTTTTGGGGCATTTCAGGTGTTTTTTGGGTGTTTTTCGGTATTTTATGGCTGTTTTTGGGCTGTTTCAGGTGTTTTTTGGGTGTTTCTGGGTGTTTTTGGGGTGTTTTAGATATTTTTTAGGTGTTTTTGGGGTATTTTTGGGTTGTTTTGGGTGTTTTTTGGGTGTTTTTGGGGCATTTCAGGTGTTTTTCGTGTGATTTTTGGGTGTTTTTTGGGTGTTTTTTGGGTGGTTTTGGGTGTTTTTTGGGTGTTTTTCGGTATTTTTTGGGTATTTTCTTGTTGTTTTCGGGGTGTTTTTGGGGGTGTTTTGGGTGGGTTTTTTGGTGGTTTTTTCCTGGTGTTTTTGGGGCATTTCAGGTGTTTTTTGGGTGATTTTTCGGTGGTTTTTGGATATTTTTTGGTTGTTTTCAGAGTTTTTTGGGGGTATTTTTCGGGTGTTTATGGAGTGTTTTGGGGTTTTTTGGGTGTTTTTGGGGTGTTTTGGGGTTTTTTGGGTGAATTTCAGGATTTTTTGGGGTTTTTTGGGTGTTTTGGGTGATTTTTCGGGTGGTTTTGGGTTGTTTCAGGTGTTTTTTGGGTGATTTTCGGTGTTTTTTGGTTATTTTTTGGTGGTTTTTTGGGTATTTTTGGGTTGTTTCAGGTGTTTTTGGGCTGTTTTTTGGCTCTCACCCAGCGTGTGCAGCGCGCTCAGCGCCAGCTCCCGGCTCCGCTCCGGCTCCGACGCCTCCAAAGCTCCCAAAATCCTGGGAATCACCTGGGGCAGCCAGGGCTGCACCCCCTCCCCTGCCCAGCCCCAAAAAACCACAAATTCACCCCAAAATCCCAGCCCAAATCCAACATTTCCCCAAAATCCCCAAAATTCCCAAAAATTCCCCAAAATTCCCAGGATTTTACCCCAAAAATCCCCATTTTTCACCCCAAATCCTTCAAAATTCACAAATTTCCCCCATTTTTTCCCAAAATTCCAAGATTTTAATCCCAAATCCTTTAAATTTCCTCAACTTTCCCCAAAATTCCCCAGAATTCCCAAAAATTCCCTGGGTTTTATCCCAAAAATTCCAAAATTTTCCCCCAAATCCTTCAAAATTCACAAATTTTCCCCATTTTTTCCCAAATTCTCTCAATTTAATCCTAAAATTCCCAACATTTCCCCAAAATTCCCAAAAATCCCAGGATTTTACCCCAAAAATCCCCATTTTTCTCCCCAAATACTTCAAAATTCTGAATTTTTCCCCATTTTTTCCCAAAATTTCAAGATTTTAACCCAAAATCCTTCAAATTTCCCCAATTTCCCAAAAATTCTCAAAATTCCCAAAAATTCCCCAAAATTCCCTGAATTTTATCCCCAAAATCTCAATTTTTCACCCCAAATCCTTAAAATTTCCCAATTTTTCCCCTTTTTTTCCCAAAATTCCAAGATTTTCACCCAAAATCCTTCAAATTTCCCAACATTTCCCCAAAATTCCCAAAAATTCCCAGGATTTTACCCCAAAAAATCCAAATTTTCACCCCAAATCCTTTAAATTTCCCAATTTTTCCCCATTTTTTCCCAAAATTCCAAGATTTTAACCCAAAATCCTTCAAATTTCCCCAATTTCCCAAAAATTCCCAAAAATTCCCAAAAATTCCCAGAAATTCCCAGGATTTTACCCCAGAAATTCAAAATTTTCACCCCAAATCCTTCATATTTCCCAAATTTCCCCCTTTTTTTCCCAAAATTCCAAGATTTTAATCCCAAATCCTTTAAATTTCCTCAACTTTCCCCAAAATTCCCCAGAATTCCCAAAAATTTTTTCCCCCAAAATTCCCATTTTTTTCCCCCAAAATTCCCATTTTTTTTCCCAAAATTCCCAATTTTCCCCCAAAATTCCCATTTTTTTTCCCAAAATTCCCATTTTTCCCCAAAATTCCCATTTTTTCCCCCAAAATTCCCATTTTTTTCCCCAAAATTCCCAATTTTCCCCAGAAATTCCCATTTTTCCCCCAAAATTCCCATTTTTTCCCCCAAAATTCCCTTTTTTTTTTCCAAAATTCCCATTTTTCCCCAAAAATTCCCATTTTTCCCCCAAAATTCCCCTTTTTTTTCCCAAAATTCCCATTTTTTCTCCCAAAATTCCCATTTTTTTCCCAAAATTCCCATTTTTCCCCCAAAATTCCCAAATTTCCCCCCAAAATTCCCATTTTTTCCCCAAAATTCCCATTTTTCCCCCAAAATTCCCATTTTTTTCCCAAAATTCCCAATTTTCCCCCAAAATTCCCATTTTTCCCCCAAAATTCCCAAATTTCCTCCAAAATTCCCATTTTTCCCCCAAAATTCCCATTTTTCCCCAAAATTCCCATTTTTTCCCCAAAATTCCCATTTTTTTCCCAAAATTCCCGTTTTTCCCCCCGGAATTCCTCACCCAGCGCCTCCAGCAGCGTCTCCAGCACGAACCAGGATTTGGGGTCGGGATTTGGGGAATTTTGGGAATTCTGGGAGCCCCAAAATTCCCCCAAAATCCTCGGGAGGGCCTCGGCCGCCACCTGAGCCAGCTCGGGCTGCTCCCAGTATAAACCAGTACGGACCAGTAAGGGAGGGGAGGGGAAAATAGAGTGGAATGTTCCCAAAATTCCACCCCAAAAAATTCCCAAAATTCCCAAAATTCCCCTCAAAAAATTCCCAAAATTCCCAAAATTTCACCCCAAAATTTCCCAAAATTCCCAGAATTCCACCCAAAATAATCCCAAAATTCCACCCCAAAAATTCCCAAAATTTCACCCCCAAAATTCCCAAAATTTCACCCCAAAAATTCCAAAATTTCCTGAAAAATTCCCAAAATTTTCCCAAAATCCCCCTCAAAAAATTCCAAAAAATTTTCCCCCCAAAAAGTCCCAAAATCACCCCAAAATTCCCAAAATTTCACCCAAAAAATTCCCAAAATTCCACCCCAAAAATTCCCAAAATTTCACCCCAAAAATTCCAGAATTTCCTCCAAAAATTCCCAAAATTCCCCCAAAAATTCCCAAAATTTCACCCAAAAAATTCCCAAAATTCCACCCAAAAAATTCCCAAAATTTCCTTCAAAAATTCCCAAAATTTCACCCCAAAATATTCCAAAAATTCCCAAAATTCCACCCCCAAAATTCCCAAAATTTCCACCCAAAAATTCCCAAAATTCCCCCAAAAATTCCCCAAAATTTCACACCAAAATATTCCAAAAATTCCTCCAAAAATTCCCAAAATTTCACCCCAAAAATTCCCAAAATTCCACCCAAAAATTCCCAAAATTTCACCCCAAAAATTCCAAAATTTCCCAAAATTCCCCTCAAAAAATTCCCAAAATTCCCAAAATTCCACCCCAAAAAATTCCCAAAATTCCCAAAATTTCACCCCAAAATATTCCAAAAATTCCCAGAATTTCACCCCAAAAATTCCCAAAATTTCACCCCAAAAATTCCAAAATTTCCTCCAAAAATTCCCAAAATTTCACCCCAAAATATTCCCAAAATTCCCAAAAATCCACCCAAAAAATTCCCCAAATTTCACCCCAAAAATTCCCAAAATTTCACCCCAAAAATTCCAAAATTTCCTCCAAAAATTCCCAAAATTTCCTCCAAAAAATTCCCAAAATTCCACCCCAAAAATTCCAAAATT
Organism: Poecile atricapillus; assembly: GCF_030490865.1. NCBI lineage: Eukaryota > Metazoa > Chordata > Aves > Passeriformes > Paridae > Poecile > Poecile atricapillus. Next base: position 854,696 of record NC_081267.1, read on the forward strand.
TCCTGAAAAATTCCCAAAATTCCCCCAAAAATTCCCAAAATTTCACCCAAAAAATTCCCAAAATTCCACCCCAAAATATTCCAAAAATTCCCAAAATTCCACCCCAAAAATTCCCAAAATTCCACCCCAAAATATTCCAAAATTTCCTCCAAAAATTCCCAAAATTTCACCCTAAAATATTCCAAAAATTCCCAAAATTCCACCCCAAAAATTCCCAAAATTTCCTCCTGAAAATTCCCAAAATTCCCCCAAAAATTCCCCAAAATTTCACACCAAAATATTCCAAAAATTCCTCCAAAAATTCCCAAAATTTCCCCAAAATCCCCCTCAAAAAATTCCAAAAAAATTTCCCCCAAAAAAGTCCCAAAATCACCCCCAAAAAAATTCCCAAAATTTCCTCCTGAAAATTCCCAAAATTTCACCCTAAAAATTCCCAAAATTCCCCCAAAATCCCCCTCAAAAAATTCCAAAAATTTTTCCCAAAAAAGTCCCAAAATCACCCCCAAAAATTCCCCAAATTTCCCCAAAATATTCCCAAAATTCCCCCCAAAATTCCCCAAATTTTACCCCAAAAATCCCAAAATTCCACCCAAAAAATTCCCAAAATTCCACCCCAAAAATTCCAAAATTTCCTGAAAAAATCCCAAAATTCCCCCAAAAATTCCCAAAATTTCACCCCAAAAATCCCAAAATTTCACCCCAAAATTCCCCAAATTCCCTCCAAAAATTCCCAAAATTCTCCTCAAAAAATTCCAAAAATTTCCTCCCAAAACTGCCCAAATTTTCCCCAAAATATGCCCAAAAATCCCTCTAAAAATTCCCAAAATTTGTCCCCAAAAATGCCCAAAAATTTTCCCCCAAAAATCCCAAAATTTCCCCAAAAAATCCAAAAATTCCTCCCCCAAAATTCCCCAAAAAATTCCCCAAATTTCACCCCAAAAATTCCAAAAATTTTCCCCCAAAATTCCCAAAATTTCCTCCAAAAATTCCAAAATTTCCCCAAAAAATTCCCAAAATTTCACCCCAAAAATTCCAAAAATTCCCCCAAAAATTCCCAAAATTCCCCCAAAAATTCCCTAAATTTCACCCCAAAAATTCCAAAATTTCCTGAAAAAATCCCAAAATTCCACCCAAAAAATTCCCCAAATTTCACCCCAAAAATTCCCAAAATTTCACCCCAAAAAATCCCAAAATTTCACCCCAAAAATTCCAAAAATTTTCCTTAAAAGTCCCAAATTTTCCCCAAAATATTCCCAAAATTTCCATCAAAAAATTCCCAAAATTTTCCCTCCAAAAATTCCCAAAATTCCCCCAAAAATTCCCAAAATTCCACCAAAATATTCCCAAAATCACCCCAAAAAATTCCCAAAATTTCCTCCAAAAATTCCCAAAATTCCACTTAAAAAATTCCAAAATTTCCTGAAAAAATTCCCAAAATTTCTCCCAAAAGATCCCAAAAATTTCCTCCCCAAAATGCCCAAATTTTCCCCAAAAATTCCCAAATTTCTTCCCAAAAAAATTCCCAAAATTCCCTCCTGAAAATTCCCAAAATTTCCCCAAAAAATCCCAAAATTCCCCCAAGAAACTTCCCCCAAAATTCCCCAAATTCCCTCCAAAAATTCCCAAAATCCCCCTCAAAAAATTCCAAAAAATTTCCTCCCAAAACTTCCCAAAATTTCTCCCAAAATGTTCCCAAAATTCCCTCAAAGTTCTCCAAAAAATTCCTTAAAAATTCCCAAAAAATTCCTTAAAAATTCCCTCAAAATTCCTTAAAAATTCCCTCAAAATTCCTTAAAAATTCCATAAAAATTCCTCAAAAATTCCCTGAAAAATTCCCAAAAAATTCCTTAAAAATTCCCTCAAAATTCCTTAAAAATTCCCTCAAAATTCCTCAAAAATTCCCTCAAAATTCCTTAAAAATTCCATAAAAATTCCTCAAAAATTCCCTCAAAATTCCCTCAAAAATTCCCACAAAATTCCTTAAAAAATTCCTTAAAAATTCCCTCAAAATTCCTCAAAAATTCCCTCAAAATTCCTCAAAAATTCCCTCAAAATTCCCTCAAAAATTCCGTCAAAATTCCTTAAAAATTCCATAAAAATTCCCTAAAAATCCCTCAAAAATTCCCTCAAAATTCCTTAAAAAATTCCTTAAAAATTCCCTCAAAAATTCCATAAAAATTCCATAAAAATCCCTTAAAAATTCCCTCAAAATTCCTCAAAAATTCCCAAAAATTCCTTAAAAATTCCCTCAAAAATTCCATAAAAATCCCTTAAAATTCCCTAAAAATTCCTTAAAAATTCCCTCAAAATTCCTTAAAAATTCCCTCAAAATTCCTCAAAAATTCCCAAAAATTCCTTAAAAATTCCCTCAAAAATTCCATAAAAATCCCTTAAAATTCCCTAAAAATCCCTCAAAAAATCCCTCAAAATTCCTCAAAAATTCCCTCAAAATTCCTCAAAAATTTCCAAAAAATTCCTTAAAAATTCCCTCAAAATTCCTTAAAAATTCCTTCAAAATTCCTCAAAAATTCCCTCAAAATTCCTTAAAAATCCCTCAAAAATTCCCTCAAAATTCCTTAAAAATTCCATAAAAATTCCTCAAAAATTCCCTCAAAATTCCTTAAAAATTCCCAAAAAATTCCTTAAAAATTCCTTTAAAATTCCATAAAAATCCCTTAAAATTCCCTAAAAATTCCCTGAAAAATTCCTTAAAAATTCCCTCAAAATCCCTCAAAAATTCCCTCAAAATTCCTTAAAAATACCATAAAAATCCCTTAAAAATCCCTTAAAATTCCCTAAAAATTCCCTGAAAAATTCCTTAAAAATTCCTTAAAAATTCCTTAAAAATTCCCTAAAAATTCCTCAAAAAATTCCCTCAAAATTCCTTAAAAATTCCCTAAAAATTCCATAAAAATCCCTTAAAATTCCCTAAAAATTCCCTGAAAAATTCCTTAAAAAAATTCCCTCCAAATTCCTCCAAAATTTTCCCAAAATTCCCTCGAAACTCCCCAAAAATTCCCCCAAAAAATCGTCAAAACCCCTCCCAGTCCCTTCCCAGTATAAACCAGTACAAACCAGTACAAACCAGTATAAACCAGTATAAACCAGTACAAACCAGTACCTGCAGCTGCTCCCTCAGCTCCCTCAGCGCCGCCGCCGCCGCCCCCCTGACGGCGCCGTCGGGGTCTCCCAGGCCCCCCCGCAGGGCCCCCAGCACCGGGGCCAGGAACCTGCACCAGTATAAACCAGTATGGACCAGTATGGACCAGTATAGACCAGTATGGACCAGTATAAACCAGTATGGACCAGTATGGACCAGTATAAACCAGTATGGACCAGTATAAACCAGTATGGACCAGTATGGACCAGTGTAAACCAGTATGGACCAGTATGGACCAGTATAGACCAGTATAAACCAGTATGGACCAGTATGGACCAGTATGGACCAGTATAAACCAGTATGGACCAGTATGGGCCAGTATAGACCAGTATGGACCAGTATAAACCAGTATAAACCAGTATGGACCAGTATGGACCAGTATAAACCAGTATAAACCAGTATAAACCACTCCCAGAGGAACCATAAGCCCCGCCCCCTTTTCCGGGTTAAGCCCCGCCCACAACCCATAAAAGGCTTTAAGCCCCGCCCATTTTCCCCATATAAGGGCATAAACCCCGCCCCGTACTGAAGCCCCGCCCATTTTTCCCATATAAGGGCACAAACCCCGCCCATTTTCCCCATATAAGGACAAAACCCCGCCCATTTTTCCCATATAAGGGCACAAACCCCGCCCCCGCGCCGAAGCCCCGCCCATTTTTCCCCATATAAGGGCAAAACCCCGCCCATTTTCCCCATATAAGGGCATAAACCCCGCCCCCGCAGCGAAGCCCCGCCCATTTTTTCCATATAAGGGCACAACCCCCGCCCCCGCGCTGAAGCCCCGCCCATTTTTCCCATATAAGGGCATTGGCCACGCCCCCTCACCGCTGCCGCAGGGCGGCGCCGCAGCCGCGCGCCAGCGCCGCCAGCGCCAACAGCGCCCCCTTGCGGCCGCCGGCGGAACCGCCCCGGCCCGGCCCCTCCAGCAACGGCAACTTCCGGGTTCGGCCCGACCCCAAAACCGCCGGATTTTCACCCAAAAAACGGGCGGGGGGGAGGGGGGAGAGGGGGGAGGGGGAGCGGAGAGTGAGGGAGAGGAGGGAAAAGGGAAAAAAGCCGGGGAAAAACGGGAGGAGAGAGCGGGAATTAGCGAAAAACGGCTGAGAACGCAGGAAAAGCGGCAGGAAACGCAGCAAAATTGGTACAAAATGCACCGAAATCGGCGGAAATTGCACCAAAATCGCGGCTAAAGAACATCAAATTCACTAAAAATTCCGGTTTTTCCACCCAAAAAATGAAAATTTGAAAATTCCAGGGTTTTTTTCCCGGATTTTTCCAGGTTTTCCATGAGGAAGGTCCTGGAAGGTCGCTAAGGAAAAGTCGTGGTTAAAAATAAATAGAATTTGAATAAAAGTGAGGGAAAAATCATCGAATTTTTCCAAGTTTTGGTGAATTGCAACCAAAATTTGCGATTTTTGGGCGTCCTGACCCCAAAATTTCCAAAATTCGCCTCAGGAGTTACGAAATGACCTCAAAAGGTCCTGAAAGGGCGGGAAAAAAAAATCTAAAAATTCGTGAAGAAATTTTTTATAAAATAAAAAAAATTCGATAAAAATGTCAAAAAAATTTTTCCCCCAAATTCCCAAATCCCTCAAGGAAATCCTGAACCCAAAATCCTTAAAATTCCACCCAAAATTCCCCTCAGGATCTCTGAAATTCCTGCTCAAAAAAGGTCCTGGAAGGTCAAAAACCCCTCAGTGAAAATTGAAAAAAAATTCTGAAAAAAAATATTAAAAAATCAAAAAAATTCCAAAAAAATTCCAAAAAAATTCCAAAAAAATTCCCAATTTTTTCAATCCAACCCCAACCCCAAAATCTCCCCAATTCTCCCCAAAATTCCCCTCAGGTTTCTCCAAATTCTTCCCCAAAAAAGTCCTAAAAGGACGTAAAAAAAATCATAAAATTCCTCAAAAAAAAACTTTAAAAAACCGGGAAAAATTCCCAAAATTCCCTAAAAATTCCCAAAAGTTTCCAAAATCTCCAAATTCCCGAAAATTCCCTCAAAAAATTCCCATTTTTCCCTCAAAACTCACCACTTCTTTCAGCAGCTTTTCCGGGGGCAGCCCCTGAGCCAGAGCGTCCAAAGCCTGAGGGGAACAAAATTGGGTCAAAAACTCCCAAATTTGGGCAAAATTCCCCCCAAAATTTGGGAATTTCTCCCTGAATTTGGTGAATCTGAAAAAAAAAATGGAAAAACAGCAAAAAAATTGGGAAAATTGGCACTAAAATGGTGAAATTTGGGCTTAAAATTGGTTTAAATTTTGATTAAAAATGGAGATTTTTGGGAAAAATGAGATTTTCAGGAAAATTTGGGGGATTTTGGGGTAAAATGGTGGAAATTTGGGGAAAACTCCCCTGGAAAAAGGGGGAATTTTGAATGAATTGGATGGAAATTGGTGAAAAGTGGGAAAATTCCCCAAAAAATGGGAAAATTTAAAAAAAAACAGGGAAAAAAGCAAAAAAATCGGGAAATTTGGAAAAAATGGGAAAAAATGAAATAATTTGGGAAAAATCTCTAAAAATTCATCCTAAAGTGATCAAAATGAGGCAAAATTGGGAAAAATCCCCAAAATTCCAACAGAAATCCCCAAAATTCACCCAAAATTCTGCAAAATTTGGGAAAATTCACAATAAAATGGGAAAAATCCCCAAAATTCACCCAAAACTTTGCAAAACTGGGGAAAATTCCCAATAAAATGGGAAAAATCCTCAAAATTCACCCAAAAATCTGTGAAATTTGGGAAAATTCCCAATAAAATGGGAAAAATCACCAAAATTCACCCAAAAATCTGTGAAATTTGGGAAAATTCCCAATAAAATGGGAAAAATCCCCAAAATTCCAACAAAAAACGTGGAAAAATTCCAAATAAAAAGGGGAAAAACGCCAGGATTTTGGGAATTTTTTTTGGATTTTTTTGGGGAATTTTTTGGGAATTTTTTGGGAATTCTGACCTGGGCGGCGGCGTGGCGGGGGCAGGGCCCCTGTCCTCCTTCATCCTCATCCCAAATTTCCTCGGGATCGGGATTTTCCGGGCGGATTTCGGCGCAAAGAGGGACCAGGAGCCCCCTGAGGACCAGAGGGAGGAGGTTCCCTCGGAGCAAAGCCTGCACCAGTAAAAACCAGTAAGAACCAGTATGAAAACCAGCGGGTTTTGAGGGTTGTTAGGAGTGCCAAGGTCCCTCCCAGTATAAACCAGTGGCTCCCAGTCTCACCCTGGGTCTCTTCTGGGCCAGGAAGGTCACGGTGGCCAGCGCACGAACCCGCACGGCGTCGCCCCTGCACTCGTCCCCGGCCACCTGAGGGTGAAATCCCAGCTGGGGAGTCCCAAAAAATCCTCCAGGGGGAATTCCCAAAAAAATCCCCGGGAATCGCCCCAAAATCCTGGGAATGGGTGCCCCTAAATTCCCATTGATTTCAATGGGTAGACCTGGTGTCCCTCCAATCCCATTGGTTTCAATGGGTAGACCTGATGTCCGTTTTATCCCATTGATTTCAATGGGTAGACCTGGTGTCCAAAAATTCCCATTGACTTCAATGGGTAGACCTGGTGTCCAATTTCCCCCATTAACTTCAATGGGTAGACCTGATGTCTCTCAATTCCCATTGACTTCAATGGGTAGACCTGGTGTCCAATAATCCCCATTCATTTCAATAGGTAGACCTGGTGTCCCATTTCTCCCATTGACTTCAATGGGTAGACCTGGTGTCCAATGATCCTCATTGATTTCAATGGGTAGACCTGGTGTCCCATTTCTCCCATTGACTTTAATGGGTAGACCTGGTGTCCCTCCAATCCCATTGATTTCAATGGGTAGACCTGGTGTCTCTTCAATCCCCATTGGTTTCAATGGGTAGACTTGGTGTATCCAATGATCCCCATTGACTTTAATGGGTAGACCTGGTGTTCGATTTCTCCCATTGCTTTCAATGGGTAGACCTGGTGTCTCTCAATTCCCATTGACTTTAATGGGTAGACCTGGTGTCCAATGATCCCCATTCACTTTAATGGGTAGACCTGATGTCCCATTTCTCCCATGGACTTCAATGGGTAGACCTGGTGTCCAATGATCCTCATTGATTTCAATGGGTAGACCTGGTGTCCAATGATCCCCATTGACTTTAATGGGTAGACCTGGTGTCGAATGATCCCCATTGACTTTAATGGGTAGACCTGGTGTCCCAATGATCCCCATTGATTTCAATGGGTAGACCTGGTGTCCAATGATCCCCATTCATTTCAATGGGTAGACCTGGTGTCCCATTTCTCCCATTGACTTTAATGGGTAGACCTGATGTCCCTCTAATCCCATTGACTTCAATGGGTAGACCTGGTGTCCAATGCTCCCCATTAACTTCAATGGGTAGACCTGGTGTCCAATGATTCCCATTCATTTCAATGGGTAGACCTGGTGTCCCATTTCTCCCATTGAGTTCAATGGGTAGACCTGATGTCCAATGATCCCCATTCATTTCAATGGGTAGACCTGGTGTCCAATGATTCCCATTCATTTCAATGGGTAGACCTGGTGTCCCTCAATCCCCATTTATTTCAATGGGTAGACCTGGTGTCCAATGCTCCCCATTCATTTCAATGGGTAGACCTGGTGTCCCACTCCCATTTTGGGTTAAAAACCCCAAATTTTGGCTAAAATTTCCCAAATTTTGACTCCAAACCCTCCATTTTTGGCATTTACCTGCAGGCAAAGCTCCAGCATGGGCCTCAGGTGCGGGATCAGGGATTCAGGATTGGCTTCCAAGAATTCATCCAGGACTTCCAGAGCGTCGGCGCCGCGATCCTGGAGCGGAAATCGCCAGAATTTCCCAAAATTTCCTCGTTTTAACCCCAAATTTTCCCAAAATATCCCCAAATTTTCACCTCAACTTTTCCCTCCAAATTCCTCCTTTTTAGCCCCAAATTTTTTCCTTGGATTTTTCCCAAATTTTGATTTTTTTTAAATTTTTTTTGAATTTTTTTGGAATTTTTTGGATTTTTTATTTTAATTTTTTTTTATTTTTACCAATTTTTTTCCCATTTTTTCCCAAATCTTTCCGGTTTTTTCCCAAAAATTTACCTCATCCATGTTCAGGAGGTCCTGGAGAGCCTGGAGGATTTCAGGGACCAGAGATTGAAGGAATTTCTAGGAAAAAAAATGGGAAAATTTGGGTTAAAAAATGAGGAAAAAAAAAGGGTTCAAAACTCCCCAAAATTGGGGATTCAGCCTCAAAAATTCCCATTTTTTTCCAGCTGGAAATTCCTGGTTTTTTCCCCCAAAATTCCCATCTTTTTCCCCCAAAATTCACATTTTTTTCTCCCAAAATTCTTAATTTTTTCCCTCCAAAATTCCAATTTTTTCCCCAAAAATTCCTATTTTTTAACCCAAAATTCCCATTTTTTTAACCCAAAATTCTGAATTTTTTCCCCCAAAAATTCACATTTTTTAACCCAAAATTCCCATTTTTCCCAAAAAATCCCCATTTTTTCCCAAAAAAAATTCCCAATTTTTCTCCAGAAAATTCTCATTTTTTAACCAAAATTCCCATTTTTTCCCCTAAAATTCCCTTTTTTTTTAACCCCAAAATTCCCATTTTTTCCCCCAAAATTCCCATTTTTTTCATCCTTTCCTGATTTTTGGGTCAAAAAATCCAAATTCTGGGTTAAAAATGACAAATCTTGAGTAAAACCTCAAATTTTTGGTCAAAAACCCCAAATTTTGTGCCGAAAATCCAAATTTTGGGTCAAAAAATCCAAATTTTGGGTAAAAAAATTCGAGTTTTGGGTCAAAAAATTCAAATTTTGGGTCAAAAAATTTGAATTTTGGGTCAAAACCCACAAATTTTGGGTCAAAAAATTCAAATTTTGGGTCAAAAAATTCCAATTTTCGGTTAAGAAATTCAAATTTTGGGTCAAAGAATCCGAATTTTGCATTAAAAAATCCAAATTTTGAGCCAAAAAATTCGAATTTTGGGCCAAAACCCTTAAATTTTGGGTTAAAAAACCCAAATTTTGGGTCAAAGAACCCAAATTTTGGGTCACAAAATCCAAATTTTGGGTCAAAATCCTTAAATTTTGATCCAAAAACCCAAAATTTTGGGTCAAAAAATCCAAATTTTGGGTCAAAAAATCTGAATTTTGGGTCAAAACCCCCAAATTTTGGGTCAAAAAATTCGAATTTTGGGTCAAAACCCTTAAATTTTGGGTTAAAAAACCCAAATTTTGGGTCAAAGAACCCAAATTTTGGGTCACAAAATCCAAATTTTGGGTCAAAATCCTTAAATTTTGATCCAAAAACCCAAAATTTTGGGTCAAAAAATCCAAATTTTGGGTCAAAAAATCTGAATTTTGGGTCAAAACCCCCAAATTTTGGGTCAAAAAATTCGAATTTTGGGTCAAAACCCACAAATTTTGAGTCAAAAAATTCGAATTTTGAGCCAAAAACCCCAAATTTTGGGTCAAAGAATTCGAATTTTACGTCAAAAAACCCAAATTTTGGGTCACAAAATCCAAATTTTGGTTCAAAATGTCTGAATTTTGGGTCAAAAAATTCGAATTTTGGGTCAAAACCCCTAAATTTTGGGATAAAAACTCCAAATTTTGAGACAAAAAATTCAAATTGTGGGTCAAAAAATCCAAATTTTGCGTTAAAAAATCCAAATTTTGAGACAAAAAATTCGAATTTTGGGTCAAAAAATCACAAATTTTGGGTCAGAACCCCCAATTTTTGGGTCAAAAAATCCGAATTTTGGGTTAAAAAATCCGAATTTTGGGTTAAAAAATCCAAATTTTGTGTCAAAAATCCAAATTTTGGGTCAAAACCCCCAAATTTTGGGTCTAAAAATCCAAATTTTGGGTAAAAAATCTGAATTTTGGGTCAAAAAATCCAAATTTTGGGTCAAAAAATCCAAATTTTGTGTCAAAAAACCCGAATTTTGGGTCAAAAAATCAGAATTTTGGGTGAAAATCCCGGAATTTTGGGTGACTCACGGTTTTTTTTGGGTCCCACGGCGGCCGCCAGCGCCCCCAGGGCTCCCAGGGCGGCTCCGAGGATTCCGGGATCGCTCCGGGCTCGGAGCCCCCCCCGGAACAGCCCGGAAAGGGCGGAGCCACGGCCGGAAAGGGCGGGGCCGGCCACGCCCAGAGCCACGCCCAGGAACCGCAGCGACGCCTGAGGGAAACAAAAATGGGAAATGTTGGGGAGATTTGGGAATTTTGGGGATTTTGGGGATTTTTTTGGATTTTTTAGGAGATTTTTATGATTTTTTTGTGATTTTTTTTGAGTTTTTTGGGATTTTTTTCGGAATTTTTTGGAATTTTTTTGTGATTTTTTTAGGAAATTTTTGGAGATTTTTGTGGGATTTTTTAGGAATTTTTTGGAATTTTTTGTGGCTTTTTTAGGAATTTTTTTGAGGTTTTTTGGGATTTTTTTTAGGAATTTTTTGGAGTTTTTTTCGGATTTTTTTAAGAATTATTTGGATTTTTTTGAGATTTTTTGGGGATTTTTTGGGATTTTTTTAGAGTTTTTTGGGATTTTTTTAAGAATTTTTTTGAGGTTTTTTGGGGATTTTTTAGGAATTATTTGGATTTTTTCTGGGATTTTTTAGGAATTTTTGGGGTATTTTTTATGAGTTTTTTAGAGTTTTTTGGGGATTTTTTTAGGAATTTTTTGGAATATTTTTGTGATTTTTTAGGAATTTTTTGGATTTTTTGGGATTTTTTTAGGAATTTTTTGGAGTTTTTTAGTGGCTTTTTTAGGAATTTTTTAGATTTTTTGAGGATTTTTTTAGGAATTTTTTGGAATTTTTTAGGGATTTTTTTTAGGAATTTTTTTGAGGTTTTTTGGGGATTTTTAAGGAATTTTTTGGAGTTTTTTTAGGAATTTTTTGCATTTTCAGGGGATTTTTTAGAGTTCTTTAGAGTTTTTTGGGGATTTTTTTTAGGAATTTTTTGGAGTTTTTTTAGGATTTTTTAGGAATTTTTTAGATTTTTTTTTTATTTTTTTAGGAAATTTTTGGAGTTTTTTGGGGATTTTTTGGGGGATTTTTTAGGAATTCATTTCAGGTTTTTTCGGATTTTTTTAAGAATTATTTGGAGATTTTTGGGGATTTTTTAGGGATTTTTTAGGAACTTTTTGGAAATTTTTTTGTGATTTTTTTGTGATTTTTTTAAAGTTTTTTGAGATTTTTTAGGAATTTTTTTGAGGTTTTTTGGGGATTTTTTAGGAATTTTTTGGACTTTTTTTGGTGATTTTTTTAGTAAATTTTTGGAGTTTTTGGGGATTTTTTTAGGAATTTTTTAGATTTTTTGGGGTTTTTTTAGGAATTTTTTTAGAGGTTTTTGGGGATTTTTTTTTAGGATTTTTGGAATTTTTTTGAGATTTTTTTTGAATTTTTTGAGAGTTTTTTGGGGAATTTTTTGAGGATTTTTGGGGAGATTTTGGGATCAGGGCGGGGCCGGCCACGCCCAGAGCCACGCCCAGGAACCGCAGAGACGCCTGAGGGAGAGAAAAATGGGAATTGTTTTGGGGGATTTTGGGAATTTTGGGGATTTTGGGGATTTTTTTGGATTTTTTTAGGAATTTTTTGGGGATTTTTTGGGATTTTTTTAGAGTTTTTTGGGATTTTTTTCGGAATTTTTTGGATTTTTTTTGAGGTTTTTTTAGGGATTTTTTAGGAATTTTTGGGGATTTTTTATGAATTTTTTGGAGATTTTTGGGGAATTTTTTTTAGGAATTTTTTGGATTTTTTTGGCAATTTTTTGGGATTTTTTTAGAGTTTTTTGGGGATTCTTTAGGAATTATTAGGATTTTTTTTAGGGATTTTTTTAGGAATTTTTTCGAGGTTTTTCGGGGATTTTTTAGGAATTTTTTGGATTTTTGTGATTTTTTTTAGGAATTTTTCGGAGATTTTTGGGGATTTTTTAGGAATTTTTTTGAGGATTTTTGGGGAGATTTTGGGATCAGGGCAGGGCCGGCCACGCCCAGAGCCACGCCCAGGAACCGCAGAGACGCCTGAGGGAGACAAAAATGGGAATTGTTGGGGAGAATTTTGGGAATTTTGGGGATTTTTTGGGATTTTTTTGGGATTTTTTTCGGAATTTTTTGGAATTTTTTTGTGATTTTTTCGGAAATTTTCGGAGATTTTTGGGGATTTTTTAGGAATTTTTTGGAATTTTTTTAGGAATTTTTTTAGGAATTTTTTGAAGTTTTTGTGGGATTTTTTTTAGGGTTTTTTGGAGGTTTTTTGGGATTTTTTAGGAATTTTTTGGAGTTTTTTTGGGATTTTTTTGGTGATTTTTTAGTGATTTTTTTAGAGTTTTTTTGTGATTTTTTTTGGAAATTTTTGGAATTTTTTAGGGATTTTTTTAGGAATTTTTTGGAGTTTTTTTAGGAATTTTTTTAGGAATTTTTTAGGGATTTTTTGGGGATTTTTTAGGAATTTTTTGGACTTTTTTTGGTGATTTTTTTAGTAAATTTTTGGAGTTTTTGGGGATTTTTTTAGGAATTTTTTTAGATTTTTTGGGGTGTTTTTTAGGAATTTTTTTAGAGGTTTTTGGGGATTTTTTTTTAGGATTTTTGGAATTTTTTTGAGATTTTTTTTGAATTTTTTGAGAGTTTTTTGGGGAATTTTTTGAGGATTTTTGGGGAGATTTTGGGATCAGGGCGGGGCCGGCCACGCCCAGAGCCACGCCCAGGAACCGCAGCGACGCCTGAGGGAGAGAAAAAATAGGGAATTATTTTGGGGGGATTTTGGGAATTTTGGGGATTTTTTTGGATTTTTTAGGAATTTTTTGGTGATTTTTTGGGATTTTTTTGGGCTTTTTTGGGGATTTTTTAGGAATTTTTTTGTGATTTTTTTGTGGTTTTTTTAGGAAATTTTTGGAGGTTTTTGTGGGATTTTTTTTAGGATTTTTTGGAGATTTTTGGGGATTTTTTAGGAATTATTTGGATTTTTTCTGGGATTTTTTAGGAATTTTTTGGAATTTTTTTAGGGATTTTTTTTAGGAATTTTTTCGATTTTTTGAGAATTTTTTCGGAATTTTTTGGAATTTTTTAGGGATTTTTTTAGGAATTTTTTTCAGGTTTTTGGGGATTTTTTAGGAATTTTTCGGAGATTTTTTGGGGATTTTTAAGGAATTTTTTGAAATTTTTTTAGGAATTTTTTGCATTTTTAGGGGATTTTTTGGAGTTCTTCAGAGTTTTTTGGGGATTTTTTTTAGGAATTTTTGGGATTTTTTTTAGGAATTTTTTTGAGATTTTTTTAAGGCATTTTTTGATTTGTTTGGGATTTTTTAGGAATTTTTTTGAAGTTTTTTGGGATTTTTTTAGGAATTTTTTGGGATTTTTTTAAGAATTTTTTTGAGGTTTTTTGGGGATTTTTTAGGAATTATTTGGATTTTTTCTGGGATTTTTTAGGAATTTTTGGGGTATTTTTTATGAGTTTTTTAGAGTTTTTTGGGGATTTTTTTAGGAATTTTTTGGAATATTTTTGTGATTTTTTAGGAATTTTTTGGAATTTTTTGGAATTTTTTAGAGATTTTTTTAGGAAATTTTTAGATTTTTTGAGAATTTTTTAGGAATTTTTTGGATTTTTTTAGGAATTTTTTAAGAAATTTTTTGAAGTTTTTGTGGGATTTTTTGAAGGTTTTTGGGGATTTTTTAGGAATTTTTCAGAGATTTTTTTGGGGATTTTTAAGGAATTTTTTGGAGTTTTTTTAGGAATTTTTTGCATTTTCAGGGGATTTTTTGGAGTTCTTTAGAGTTTTTTGGGGATTTTTTTTAGGAATTTTTTGGAGCTTTTTTGAGGATTTTTAAGGAATTTTTTTAATTTTTTTGAGGTTTATTAGGGATTTTTTAGGAATTTTTGGGAATTTTTTTGAGATTTTTTTAAGGCATTTTTTGATTTGTTTGGGATTTTTTAGGAATTTTTTTGAAGTTTTTTGGGATTTTTTTTAGGAATTTTTTGGAGGTTTTTTCGGATTTTTTTAAGAATTATTTGTATTTTTTGAGGATTTTTGGGGAATTTTTTGAGGATTTTTGGGGAGATTTTGGGATCAGGGCGGGGCCGGCCACGCCCAGAGCCACGCCCAGGAACCGCAGAGACGCCTGAGGGAGAGAAAAATGGGAATTGTTTTGGGGGAATTTGGGGGATTTTGGGGATTTTTTTTTATTTTTTAGGAATTTTTTGGAATTTTTTTCAGATTTTTTTTGAATTTTTTTGTGATTTTTTTAGGAATTTTTTTGAGGATTTTTTGGGGATTTTTTTTTTCAATTTTTAGGAATTTCTTGGCGATTTTTTGGGGATTTTTTTTTTAAGATTTTTGAGGATTTGGGGGAATTTTTGGGGGGAATTTTTTCTTTTTTTTGAGGATTTTTTGGGGATTTTTTTTTTTCAGTTTTTAGGATTTTTTTTTGAGATTTTTTGGGATTTTTTGGGGTTTTTTTTTTCAATTTTTAGGATCTTTTTTGAGGTTTTTTGGGAATATTTGGGGATTTCTTTTTCAATTTTTAAGGATTTTTTTTGAGATCTTTTGGGATTTTTTGGGGATTTTTTTTTTTTAATTTTTAGGAATTTTTTTGAGATTTTTTGGGATTTTTTTTAAGATTTTTGAGAAATTTTGGGGAATTTTTTTTATTATTTTTTTGAGGATTTTTTGCAATTTTTGGGAGGATTTTTTGGGGATTTTTTTTTCAATTTTTAGGAATTTTTTGGCGATTTTTGGGGGATTTTTTTTTTTAGATTTTTGGGAATTTTTGGGAATTTTTGAAGGAATTTTTTTTATTTTTGAGGATTTTTGGGGGATTTTTTTTTCAGTTTTCATGATTTTTTTTGGAGATTTTTTGGGATTTTTGGGGGATTTTTTTTTCAATTTTTAGGAAATTTTTGGGCGATTTTTTGAGGATTTTTTTTTTCAATTTTCACGAATTTTTTGAGGATTTTTTGGGATTTTTTGGGGATTTTTTTTTCAATTTTCAGGATTATTTTTTGAGATTTTTTGGGATTTTTTTGGGTTTTTTTTCAATTTCCACCAATTTTTTCAGAATTTTTTTAAAATTTTCCCCAGATTTTTTTTTAACACTTCATAATTTTATTTCTTTTTTAAATTTTCCCAAATCCCCCATTTTTTTAAGCCTCTCACCTCTGTTTTTTGGGGATCTTTTGCCGCCTCCTGGATCCATTTTTCCAGCGGTTCCCAAACGTGGGGACCCCCCAGGAGCAGCAGCCGCGCCCCGAGCTGGGCCAGGGACCCTCGGCAGGAGGAGCTGGGGACCAAAAACCCAAAATTCCCGACAAAATTCCCAAATTTCCCCACCAAATTCCCAATTTTCAGCCCGAAAAACCCCCTTTTCACCCCAAAATTGTTTTTTTTTCACCAAAATTCAGCTTTTTTTACCAAAAAATTGACATTTTTTAGGCCGATTTTCAGGGTTTTACCCCCAAAATTCAAATTTTTCCCCCCTGAAATGGATTTTTTAAGCATTAAAATCCCAATTTTTGTGCTAAAATCTCACTATAATTGGAAAATTCTCATTTTTTTCCCCAAAATCCCCTTTTTTCCCCAAAATTCCCCATTTTCCACCAAAATCCCCCTTTTTTCTGGAAAATTCCCATTTTCCCCCCAAAATCCCCTTTTTTTCCCCCAAAATTCCCCATTTTCCACCAAAATCCCCCTTTTTTCTGGAAAATTCCCATTTCCCACCCCAAAAATTCCCAATTTTTACGCCAAAATCCCCATTTTTATTAGAAAATTCCCATTTTTCCCCCCAAATCCCCTTTTTTCCCCCCAAAATTCCCAATTTTCCACCAAAATCCCCCTTTTTTCTGGAAAATTCTCATTTTTCCCCAAAAAAATTCCCAATTTTCCCCCAAATTCACCTTTTTTTCCCCCAAAAAATCCCAATTTTCCACCAAAATCCCTTTTTTTGTAAAAATTTTCAATTTTTACCCCAAAATTCCCAATTTTTGTGCTAAAATCCCCCTTTTTTTCGCAAAAATCCCATTTTCTCCCCAAAATTCCCAGTTTTTCACCCAAAATCCCCTTTTTTCCCCAAAAAAATTCCCATTTTCACCCTAAATCCCCACATTTTAACCAAAAATTCCCATTTTTTCACAAAATCTCCCATTTTTGGGAAAAAAAATCCAAATTTTTCCCCAAATCCCCGATTTTCCCCCAAAAAATTCAGATTTTTGGAAAACCTCCTGTTTTCCCCAAAATTCCCCATTTCCCCCTCAAAAAATTCCAAATTTCCCAAAAAAATTCCCATTTTTTCCCCAAAATTTCAATTTTTTTCCCCAAAATTTTCCCCCAAAATTCCAATTTTTCCCCCAAAATTCCCCCAAATTTTCCCCCAAAATTCCCATTTTTTCCCCAAAATTCCCATTTTTTTCCCCAAAATTTTCCCCCAAAATTCCCATTTTTTTCCCCAAAATTCCTGATTTCTCCCCCCAAAAATTCCAAATTTTCCCCCAAAATTCCCCATTTTTTTCCCCAAAATTCCCCAAAATTTTCCCCCAAAATTCCTTTTTTTTCCCAAAATTCCCCCAAATTTTCCCCCAAAATTCCCATTTTTTCTCCAAAATTCCCATTTTTTTCCCCAAAATTCCCCAAAATTTTCCCCCAAAAATTCCTATTTTTTTCCCCAAAATTCCCATTTTTTTCCCCAAAATTCCCCCAAATTTCCCCCCATAATTCCCATTTTTTTCCCCAAAATTCCCAATTTCTCCCCCCAAAAATTCCGAATTTTCCCCCAAAATTCCCAATTTTTTCCCCAAAATTCCCATTTTTTTCCCCAAAATTCCCCATTTTTCCCCCAAAATTCCCCCAAATTTTTCCCCAAAATTCCCAATTTCTCCCCCCAAAAATTCCAAATTTTCCCCCAAAATTCCCATTTTTTTCCCCAAAATTTTCCCCCAAAATTACCATTTTTTCCCCCAAAATTCCCCCAAATTTTCCCCCAAAATTCCCATTTTTTCCCCAAAATTCCCGATTTCTCCCCACAAAAATTCCGAATTTTCCCCCAAAATTCCCATTTTTTCCCCAAAATTCCCCCAAATTTTCCCCCAAAATTCCCTTTTTTTCCCCCAAAATTCCCAACTTCTCCCCCCAAATTCCCCCAAATTTTACCCCCAAATTCCCATTTTTTTTCCCAAAATTCCCCCAAATTTTCCCCCAAAATTCCCAATTTCTCCCCCCAAAAATTCCGAATTTTCCCCCAAAATTCCCTTTTTTTTCCCCAAAATTTTCCCCCAAAATTCCCATTTTTTTTCCCCCCAAAATTCCCCCAAATTTTCCCCCAAAATTCCCATTTTTTTCCCCAAAATTTTTCCCCAAAATTCCCATTTTTTCCCCACCCCCAAATTTCTCTCCCAAATCCCCCAAATTTGGGGAATTTTAGGAGGAAAAAATAATAAAATTTGGGAATTTCCACTCACTCCGTCTCCCGCTCCAGGGCCTCGACCACGAGATGGGGGAGCCTGGAGGGGGCGTGGCCAGGGTTAGCCCCGCCCCTTCATTACCATATATGGTCAAACCACGCCCCTTTAGAGCTTTAAGCCACGCCCCCTCCCATTGACTTTATTGGGGCTTAAGCCACGCCCCCTCTCATTGACTTCAATGGGGCCTAAGCCACGCCCCCTCCCATTGACTTTATTGGGGCTTAAGCCACGCCCCCTCCCATTGACTCCAATGGTGCTTAAGCCACGCCCCCTCCCATTGACTCCAATGGTGCTTAAGCCACGCCCCCTCCCATTGACTTCAATGGGGCCTAAGCCACGCCCCCTCCCATTGATTTCAATGCTGCTTAAGCCACGCCCCCTTCCCATTGAGTCCAATGGGGCTTAAGCCACGCCCCCTCCCATTGACTCCAATGGTGCTTAAGCCACGCCCCCTCCCATTAAACCCAATGGGGCTTAAGCCACGCCCCCTCCCATTGACTCCAATGGGGCTTAAGCCACGCCCCCTCCCATTAAACCCAATGGGGCTTAAGCCACGCCCCTTCCCATTGACTCCAATGGGGCTTAAGCCACGCCCCCTCCCATTGACTTCAATGGGGCTTAAGCCACGCCCCTTCCCATTAAATCCAATTGTGCTTAAGCCACGCCCCCATTGACTTCAATGGGGATTAAGCCACGCCCCCTCCCATTGACTTCAATGGTGCTTAAGCCACGCCCCCCCATTGACTTCAATGGGGCTTAAGCCACGCCCCCTCCCATTGACTTCAATGGGGCTTAAGCCACGCCCCCTTTCCATTAAATCCAATGGTGCTTAAGCCACGCCCCCTCCCATTGACTCCAATGGTGCTTAAGCCACGCCCCCTCCCATTGACTCCAATGGTGCTTAAGCCACGCCCCCTCCATTAAAACCAATGGTGCTTAAGCCACGCCCCCTCCCATTGACTTTAATGGGGCCCCTGGCCCCGCCCACCTGTCAATCAATTCCTGAGGGAGTTTCCTGAGGAGCCTCCGGAGCAAAACCGCGGCCAAATTTCGGACCTGGGAGCCAAAACACCCCAAATTCACCCCAAAATTCACCCCAAAATCCAGCTGGGAAGCTTGAAAATCCTCAAAATCCACCCGAAATTCCCCAAAATCCAGGTAGGAACCCCAAAATCCCCACAAAAATCAGCCCAAAATCCGCCCGGAAACACAAAATTCCCTCAGAATTCCTAAATTCCCCTCAGAATTCCCAAATTTCCCTCACAATTCCCAAATTTCCCTCAGAATTCCCAAATTTCCCTCAGAATTCCCAAAATTCCCTCAGAATTCCCAAATTTTCTCAGAATCCCCAAATTTCCCTCAAAATTCCCAAATTTCCTTCAGCATCCCCAAATTTCCCTTCAGAATCCCCAAATTTTCCCTCAGAATCCCCAAAATTCCCTCAGAATTCCCAAATTTCCCTCAGAATTCCCAAATTTCCCTCAGAATTCTGAAATTTTCCCCTCAGAATTCCCAAAATTCCCTCAGAATTCCCAAAATTTCCCTCAGAATTCCCCAAATTTCCCTCAGAATTCCCCAAATTTCCCTCAGAATCCCCAAATTCCCGCCCAAATCCCCTCAGGATCCCCAAAAATTCCCCTCAAAATTCCCTCAGAATTCCCAAAATTCCCCTCAGAATCCCCTCAAAATTCCCAAAATTTCCCTCAGAATTCCCCAAAATTCCCTCAGAATTCCCAAATTTCCCCTCAGAATTCCCCAAATTTCCCCTCAGAATCCCCAAAATTCCCCCCCAAATCCCAAGATTTCCCTCAGAATTCCCAATTTTCCTCAGAATCCCCAAATTCCCCTCAGAATTCCCAAATTTCCCCTCAGAATCCCCAAATTCCCGCCCAAATCCCCTCAGGATCTCCAAAAATTCCCCTCAAAATTCCCCCCCAAATACCAAAATTCCCCTCAGAATTCCCTCAAAATTCCCAAATTCCCCTCAAAATTCCCAAAATTTCCCTCAGAATTCCCTCAGAATTCCCAATTTTCCCTCAAAATCCCCAAATTTCCCTCACAATTCCCAATTTTCCCTCAGAATTCCCAAATTTCCCTCAGAATCCCCAAATTCCTGCCCAAATCCCCTTAGGATCCCCAAAAATTCCCCTCAAAATTCCCCCCCAAATCCCAAAATTCCCCTCAGAATCCCCGAATTTCCCCTCAGAATTCCCAAAATTCACACAGAATTCCCAAATTTCCCTTTCAGAATTCCCAATTTCCCTCAGAATCCCCAAATCCCCTCAGAATTCCCAATTTTCCCCTCAGAATCCCCAAATTCCCGCCCAAATCCCCTCAGGATCCCCAAAAATTCCCCTCAAAATTCCCTCAGAATCCCCAAATTCCACCTCAGAATTCCCAAATTTCCCCTCAGAATTCCCAAATTTCCCCTCAGAATTCCCAAATTCCCCTCAGAATTCCCCAAATTCCCCTCAGAATTCCCAAATTTCCCTCAAAATTCCAAAATTTCCCCTCAGAATTCCCAAAATTCCCTCAGGATCCCCAAAAATTCCCTCAGAATTCCCAAATTTCCCTCAGAATCCCCCAAAATTCCCTCAGAATTCCCAAATTTCCCTCAGAATTCCCAAATTTCCCTCAGAATTCCCCAAATTTCCCTCAGAATTTCCCAAATTCCCCTCACAATTCCCAAATTTCCCCTCAGAATCCCCAATTTTCCCTCAGAATCCCCGAATTTCCCTCAGAATTCCCAAATTTCCCTCAGAATTCCCAAATTCCCCTCAGAATTCCCCAAATTCCCCTCAGAATTCCCAAATTTCCTCAGAATTCCCAATTTTCCCGCCCAAATCCCCAGATTCCCCTCAGAATTCCCTCAGAATTCCCAAATTTTCCCTCAGAATCCCCAAATTCCCCAGAATTCCCAAATTTCCCTCAGAATCCCCAAATTCCCCTCAGAATTCCCAGATTTCCCTCAGAATTCCCAAATTTCCCCTCAGAATTCCCAAATTCCCCTCAGAATCCCCCAAATTCCCTCAAAATTCCTAAAAATTCCTCTCAGAATTCCCAAATTTCCCTCAGAATTCCCCAAAATTCCCGCCCAAATCCCCTGAGGATCCCCAAAAATTCCCCTCAGAATTCCCTCAGAATTCCCAAAATTCCCCTCAGAATTCCCGAATTTTCCCTCAGAATTCCCAATTTTCCCTCAGGATCCCCGAATTCCCCTCAGAATCCCCAAATTCCCCTCAGAATTCCCAAATTTCCCTCAGAATCCCCAAATTCCCGCCCAAATCCCAAAATTCCCTCAGAATTCCCAAAATTCCCTCAGAATTCCCAAATTCCCCTCAGAATTCCCAAATTTCCCCTCAGAATTCCCAAATTTCCCTCAGAATTCCCTCAGAATCCCCAAATTTCCTTCAGAATTCCCAAATTTCCCTCAGAATTCAAAAATTCCCCTCAGAATTCCCCAAATTTCCCTCAGAATCCCCAAATTCCCGCCCAAATCCCCTCAGGATCCCCAAAAATTCCCCTCAAAATTCCCTCAGAATCCCCAAATTCCACCTCAGAATTCCCAAATTTCCCTCAGAATTCCCAAATTTCCCCTCAGAATTCCCAAATTTCCCCTCAGAATTCCCAAATTCCCCTCAGAATTCCCCAAATTCCCCTCAGAATTCCCAAATTTCCCTCAAAATTCCAAAATTTCCCCTCAGAATTCCCAAAATTCCCTCAGGATCCCCAAAAATTCCCTCAGAATTCCCAAATTTCCCTCAGAATCCCCCAAAATTCCCTCACAATTCCCAAATTTCCCCTCAGAATCCCCGAATTTCCCTCAGAATTCCCAAATTTCCCTCAGAATTCCCAAATTCCCCTCAGAATTCCCCAAATTCCCCTCAGAATTGCCAAATTTCCTCAGAATTCCCAATTTCCCGCCCAAATCCCCAGATTCCCCTCAGAATTCCCTCAGAATTCCCAAATTTTCCCTCAGAATCCCCAAATTCCCCAGAATTCCCAAATTTCCCTCAGAATTCCCCATTTTCCCCTCAGAATCCCAAATTCCTCTCAGAATTCCCAGATTTCCTCTCAGAATTCCCCAAATTTCCCTCAGAATTCCCCAAATTTCCCTCAGAATTCCCAAAATTCCCTCAGAATTCCCAAATTCCCGCCCAAATCCCCTCAGGATCCCCAAAAATTCCCCTCAAAATTCCCCCCCAAATCCCAAAATTCCCCTCAGAATCCCCTCAAAATTCCCAAATTCCCCTCAGAATCCCCAAATTCCCTCAGAATTCCCCAAATTTCCCTCAGAATTCCCAAATTCCCCTCAGAATTCCCAATTTTCCCCTCAGAATCCCCAAATTCCCGCCCAAATCCCCTCAGGATCCCCAAAATTCCCCTCAAAATTCCCAAATTTTCCCTCAGAATTCCCCAAATTTCCCTCAGAAATCCCAAAATTCCCCTCAAAATTCCCACAGAATTCCCAAAATTCCCCTCAGAATTCCCAAATTTCCCTCAGAATTCCCAAATTTCCCTCAGAATTCCCAAATTTCCCTCAGAATTCCCAAATTTCCCCTCAAAATCCCCAATTTTCCCTCAGAATCCCCAAAATTCCCCTCAGAATCCCCAAATTCCCGCCCAAATCCCCTCAGGACCCCCAAAAATTCCCCTCAAAATTCCCCCCCAAATCCCAAATTTCCCTCAGAATTCCCAAATTTCCCTCAAAATTCCCAAATTTCCCTCAAAATTCCCCAAATTTCCCTCACAATTCCCAGATTTTCCCTCAGAATTCCCAATTTCCCCTCAGAATTCCCAAAATTCCCTCAGAATTCCCCAAAATTCCCTCAAAATCCCCAAATTCCCTCAGAATTCCCAAAATTCCCACAGAATTCCCAAATTTCCCTCAGAATCCCCAAATTCCCTCAGAATCCCCAAATTTGCCTCAGAATTCCCAAATTTCCCTCAGAATCCCCAAATTCCCGCCCAAATCCCCTCAGGATCCCCCAAATTCCCCTCAAAATTGCCCCCAAATCCCAAAATTCCCCCCCAAATCCCAAGATTCCCCTCAGAATTCCCAAATTTTCCCTCAAAATTCCCAAATTCCCCTCAGAATTCCCCAAATTTCCCCTCAGAATTCCCAAATTCCCCTCAGAATTCCCAAATTTCCCTCAAAATTCCCAAAATTCCCTCAAAATTCCCAAATTTTCCCTCAGAATCCCCAAAATTCCCCCCCAAATCCCAAAATTCCCCTCAGAATTCCCAAATTTCCCTCAGAATTCCCCAAATTCCCCTCAGAATCCCCAAATTTCCCTCAGAATTCCCAAAATTCCCTCAGAATCCCCAAATTTCCCCTCAGAATTCCCAAATTTCCCTCAGAATTCCCCAAATTTCCCTCAGAATTCCCAAATTTCCCCTCAGAATTCCCAAAATTTCCCTCAGAATTCCCAAATTTCCCTCAAAATTCCCAAATTTCCCTCAAAATTCCCAAATTTCCCTCAGAATTCCCAAATTTCCTCAGAATCCCCAAAATTCCCTCAGATTTCCCCAAATTCCCCTCAGGATCCCCAAAATTCCCCCCCAAATCCCAAATTTCCCTCAGAATTCCCAAATTTCCCCTCAGAATCCCCAAATTCCCGCCCAAATCCCAAGATTCCCCTCAGAATTCCCTCAGAATTCCCAAATTTTCCCTCAGAATCCCCAATTTTCCCCCTCAGAATTCCCAAATTTCCCTCAGAATTCCCAAATTCCCCCTCAGAATTCCCAATTTTCCCTCAGAATTCCCAAATTTCCCTCTGAATCCCCAAATTCCCGCCCAAATCCCCTCAGGATCCCCAAAAATTCCCCTCAAAATTCCCCCCAAATCCCAAAATTCCCCTCAGAATTCCCAAAATTCCCTCAAAATTCCCAAATTTTCCCTCAGAATTCCCAATTTTCCACAGAATTCCCCAATTTTCCCTCAGAATTCCCAAATTTCCCTCAGAATTCCCTCAGAATTCCCAATTTCCCCTCAGAATTCCCAAATTCCCCTCAGAATTCCCAAATTTCCCCTCAGAATTCCCCAAATTTCCCCTCAGAATTCCCCAAATTTCCCCTCAGAATTCCCCAAATTTCCCTCAGAATTCCCCAAATTTCCCTCAGAATCCCCGAATTTCCCTCAGAATTCCCAAATTCCCCTTCAGAATTCCCAAATTTCCCTCAGAATTCCCAAAATTCCCTCACAATTCCCAATTTTCCCTCAGAATTCCCCAAATTTCCCTCAGAATCCCCAAATTTCCCTCAGAATTCCCAAATTTCCCTCAGAATTCCCAAAATTCCCTCAGAATTCCCCAAATTTCCCTCAGAATTCCCCAAATTTCCCTCAGAATCCCCAAATTTCCCTCAGAATTCCCCAAATTCCCACCCAAATCCCAAAATTCCCTCAGAATTCCCTCAGAATTCCCCAAATTTCCCCTCAGAATTCCCTCAGGATCCCCAAAAAATCCCCTCAAAATTCCCCCCCAAATCCCAAAATTCCCTCAGAATTCCCAAAATTTCCGTCAGAATTCCCCAAATTCCCTCAGAATCCCCAATTTTCCCCTCAGAATTCCCAAATTTCCCTCAGGATCCCCAAATTCCCCTCAGAATTCCCAATTTTCCCTCAAATTCCCCTCAGAATTCCCCAATTCCCCTCAGAATCCCCAAATTCCCGCCCAAATCACAAAATTCCCTCAGAATTCCCAAATTCCCCCTCAGAATTCCCAAAATTCCCTCAGAATTCCCAAATTCCCTCAGAATTCTCAAATTTCCCCTCAGAATCCCCAAAAATTCCCCCCAAATCCCAAGATTCCCCTCAGACTTCCCTCAGAATTCCCAATTTCCCCTCAGAATTCCCAAATTTTCCCTCAGAATTCCCAAATTCCCGCCCAAATCCCCTCAGGATCCCCAAATATTCCCCTCAAAATTCCCTCAGAATTCCCAAAATTCCCCTCAGAATCCCCTCAAAATTCCCAAAATTCCCTCAGAATCCCCAAAATTCCCCTCAAAATTCCCTCAGAATTCCCAAATTTCCCTCAGAATCCCCAAATTCCCCTCAGAATTCTCCAAATTTCCCCTCAGAATTCCCAAATTTCTCTCAGAATTCCCAAATTCCCCTCAAAATTCCCCCCAAATCCCAAAATTCCCCTCAGAATCCCCTCAAAATTCCCAAAATTCCCCCTCAGAATTCCCAAATTTCCCTCAGAATTCCCAAATTTTCCCTCACAATTCCCAAATTTTCCCTCAGAATTCCCAATTTTCCCGCCCCAATCCCCTCCCACCTGCGGCGTCTCCGCCTCCCTCAGCAGCACCGCGAGGCCTTCGCTCCCCTCAGGCTCCTCCAGCGCCTCCCTCAGCTTCGCCGTGGCCTGAAAAGGAAACAAAAAACCCCCAAATTCCACCCAAACCCTTTGGAAAATTCCCAAATTTTCCCAAATTTTCCCAAATTTTCCCAAATTTTCCCAAATTTTCCCGGTACCTGGCGAATCCCGGCGCTGTCCGGTTCCAAAAGCTCCGTCAGGAGCCGCTCCAGCGCGGGCGCCGCCATTTTGGAACGGTGAGAATGCGGAAGTGAAGCGCAGCGCGGCCGGAAGTGGGCGGGGCTAAGCGGCGCGCTACCCGCCTGGGAGGACTTCTCTATGGTCTTAAAGCGGCCATTAAGAGGTGGGGACCGCTCTTAAAGGGGCGAGAGGGGATTCGGGGTTAAAAGCGGCGATTTTGGGGTTAAAAATGAGGAATTTGGGCAAAAATTGGCTAAAAAAGGCGAATTTGGGGTTAAAAATGAGGAATTTGGGCAAAAAATCGGCTAAAAAAGGCGAATTTGGGGTTAAAAATGAGGAATTTGGGCAAAAATTGGCTAAAATTCCCTCAGAATTCCCAAATTTCCCTCAGAATTCCCAAATTTCCCCTCAGAATTCCCAAATTTCCGAATTTGGGGTTAAAAGTGGGAATTTGGCGGTTCAGAGCGGCTATTGAGGGGTGAAATCGTCGGTTTGGGGTAAAAAATGAGGGTTTTGGGCAAAATTTGGGCGGTTTTGTGAACAAAAGGAGGATTGAGGGTTAAAAGGGGAGATTTTGGGGCTAAAAATGATGATTTTGGGGCTGAAAAGATCGACTTGGTTGTTTTGGGATCGGAATGTTGATTTTGGGGCAAAATAAAGCGATTTGGGGTCATTTTGCTCCTCGAAATTTGGAATTTTGGGGGTAAAACTGAGGATTTTAAGGACTTGAGGGGTAAAAAGAAGAATTTGGGGGCGGGGTTGAAGATTTGGGGGCGAAATCGGCGATTTTGGGGCTAAAAATGGACATTTTGGGGCTAAAAATCGCGTTTTGAGTTAAAGCTCTTAAAAGGGCAACGCCTCCCTGAGCGGGTTGGGGGGGGTCCACAGGGGCCTTAAAGGGGCAACGCTCTTAAAAGGGCAACGCCGCCTTAAAAGGGCAATGTCGGCTACAAGTGGGGCCCGCCAGGTTTTGAAGCAGGAAATGACATCACGGAGACGCGCGTGACGTCATCGACGCGCTGCTGACGTCATCAGCGAACCTTTATTAAATAAGAACGGAGTCACCGGCGGGAAAGGAGCTCAAAGGGGGAAGGAAATGAGGGGTGGGCGTGGTTTGAAAGGGAGTGGGCGTGGTCTGGGCGTGACCACGCCCCCTTTTTCCTCCTCTTCAGGGCCTGGCCACGCCCCCCCGCAGGGCCAGCACAAGATGGAGGACGGAGCCCCCCTGGATTTTGTAGTCGGCCGCCGTCTTCTCATCGTTCCTGAGGGAGGGGGAGGGGTCAGCGAGGCCACGCCCACTTTGGCCACACCCATTTAAATAAACCCCACCCCCAACAAGCCACGCCCACCTCATTAAATCCCATTTTTAACCCAAATTTTCACCCCAAATTCATCTTCGGACACCCAAAATTTGCCTCGAATTCCTCCATTTTACCCCCCAATTCCACCATTTTTAACCCAAATTCCCAATTTTTCACCCAAAACTCCCAATTTTCCCAAATTTTACCACTAAATTTCCAATTTTCACCCCAAAAAACCCAAAATTCCCAATTTTTACCACAAAATCCCAAATTTTCACCCCAAAAACCCCAAAATTCCCAAATTTTACCAAAAAATTCCCAAATTTTGTCCCCAATTCCCAAATGTCCCAAAGTTTCTCCCACAAAATTCCCCAATTTCTCCATTTTCTCTCTTTTTTCCCCAATTTTTTCACATTTTTCCCAAAATCCCAATTTTTCACCCCAAAATTCCCACCAAACCTTGAACACCCAAAAAAAAAATCCCATTTTTTTTCCCTTTTCTCCTCATTTTTTCCCCATTTTTCACCCAATTTTTTTCCCATTTTTTCCCAGATTTTTCCCAAAATTCCCAATTTTCCCATTTTTCTCAAAATCCCATTTTTTCTCCCCAAAATTCCCATCGAATATTGAACAGCACCTAAAAAATCTCTATTTTTCCCCCATATTTTCATCATTTTTTGGCCGTTTTTTCCCCAATTTTTCCCCAATTTTTACCCTTTTTAACATAAAATCCTGGTTTTTAACCAAAACTCCCGATTTCCCACAAATTTCCCCATTTCCCACCCAAAATTCCCAATATCCCACAAATTTCCCCATTTTTTACCCCAAATTTCCCCATTTTTCTCCAAATTTTCCCATTTTTACCCCAAATTTCCCCATTTTCACCCAAAATTCCCAAATTTTTCTCCCAAAATCCCCAAATTTCCCAAATTCCTCCATTTTTCACTCAAATTTCCCCATTTTGCACACAAAATTCCCCATTTTTACCCCAAATTTCTCCATTTTTACCCCAAATTTCTCCATTTCTCCCCAAAATTCCCAATTTCCCCCCAAAATTCCCATTTTCCCACCCAAACTCCCCCATTCACCCAAATTCCTCCATTTTTCACCCAAATTTCCAATTTTTCCCACAATTTTCCCCATTTTTACCCAAAATTCTCAATTTTTTCACCGAAAACCCCAAATTTCCCCAATTTTACCCAAAATTCCCAATTTCCCATGCAAATTTCACCATTTTCACCCAAAACTCCAAATTTTCCCCAAAATTTCCCCATTTTTACCCCAAATTCCCATTTCCCACCCAAATTCCAACATTTTTACCCCAAAATCCTCAATTTTTAAACACAAATTCCGTGATTTTTAACCCAAAATTCCCAAATTTCCCCCAAATTTCCCCATTTTTACCCCAAAGTCCTCAATTTTAACCCAAAATTCCCAATTTTTTCACCTAAAATTCCCATTTTCCCACTCAAATTTCCCTATTTTTACCCTAAATTCCCAATTTTCTCCCGAAATTTCCCATGTTCCCCCAAATTCACCCATTTTTACCCCAATTTTCCCCATTTTTACCTAAAAATCCAATTTTTTACCCCAATTTTCCCCATTTTTATGCAAAATTCTCAAATTTTTCACCCAAAACTCCAAATTTCCCCCAAATTTCCCCATTTTTAGCACAAAATTCCCCCATTTTTCACCAAAAATTCCCAATTTTCCAAAATTCCCAATTTCCCACCCAAATTTCCCAATTTTTAACCCAAATTCCTTCTTTTTCCACCCAAATTTCACCATTTTTAACCTAAAATTCTCAATTTTTACCCCAAATTCCCAAATTTTTCACCCAAAATCCCCGATTCCCCCAGAATTCCCCATTTTTAATCCAAATTCCCAATTTCCCCCAAATTTCCTCATTTTTAATCCAAATTTCTCCTTTTTCCACCCAAATTTCCCCATTTTTACCCCAAATTTCCCCATTTTTAACCCAAACTTCCCAATTTCCCCCGAATTTCACCATTTTTACCCCAAATTCCTCATTTTTCACCCAAAATTCCCATTTTTTATCCCAAAATTTCCCTTTTTTACCCAAATTCCCCCATTTTCCCCCCAAATTCCCCCATTTTTACCCCAAATTTCCTCATTTTTCACCCAAAATTCCCAATTTTCCCCAAACTTCCCCATTTTTACCCCAAATTTCTCAATTTCCCACCTAAATTCCACCATTTTTACCCAAAAAATCCTCAATTTTTAAGCCAAAATTCCCCATTTTCCACCCAAAAATCCCAGTTTCCCCCAAATTTCTCCATTTTTACCCCAAAATCCTCAATTTTTAAACACAAATTCCCAAATTTTTAACCCAAAATTCCCAAATTCCCCCAAATTTCCCCGTTTTCCACCCAAATTTCCCCACTTTTAACCTAAAAACCCCCATTTTTATCTCAAATTTGTAATTTCCCTCAAATTTCCAATTTCCCACCCAAATTTCTCCATTTTTACCCCAAATTTCCCCATTTACCAAATTTCCCTATTTTTACCCCAAATTCCCAATTTTTACCCCAATTTTCCCCATTTTTACCTAAAAATCCAATTTTTTACCCCAATTTTCCCCATTTTTACCCAAAAATTCTCAAATTTTTCACCCAAAACTCCAAATTTCCCCCAAATTTCCCCATTTTTAGCCCAAAATTCCCCCATTTTTCACCAAAAATTCCCAATTTTCCAAAATTCCCAATTTCCCACCCAAATTTCCCCATTTTTAGCCCAAATTCCTTCTTTTTCCACCCAAATTTCACCATTTTTAACCTAAAATCCTCAATTTTTACCCCAAATTCCCAAATTTTTCACCCAAAATCCCCAATTCCCCCGGAATTCCCCATTTTTAATCCAAATTCCCAATTTCCCCCAAATTTCCCCATTTTTAATCCAAATTCCTCCTTTTTCCACCCAAATTTCACCATTTTTACCCCAAATTTCCTCCTTTTTCCACCCAAATTTCCCCATTTTTACCCCAAATTTCCCCATTTTTAACCCAAATTTCCCAATTTCCCCTGAATTTCACCATTTTTACCCCAAATTCCTAATTTTTCACCCAAAATTCCCTTTTTTTATCCCAAAATTTCCCTTTTTTACCCAAATTCCCCCATTTTTCACCCAAATTTCCTCATTTTTACCCCAAATTCTCAATTTCCCACCAAAATTGCACCATTTTTACCCAAAAAATCCTCAATTTTTGACCCAAAATTCCCCCATTGCTCCCAACCCCTCCCCAGTTAAGCCACGCCCCCTGAGGCCACGCCCCCTTCCAGAGGCCACGCCCCTTTCCATATAGGCTGTCAATCCCCGAAGCCACGCCCATTTCCCGAGGCCACGCCCCCTTCCCCTCATAGGCTGCCAATCCCCGAGGCCACGCCCCCTTTTTATCATAGACCCCCTCAGGCCACGCCCCCTTTCCTCATAGACCCACTTAGGCCATGCCCCCTTTCCATATAGGCTGCCAATCCCCGAGGCCACGCCCCTTACCCGAGGCCACGCCCCGTTATCCTCATAGGCTGCCAATCCCCGAGGCCACGCCCCTTTTTGAGGCCACGCCCCTTTATTCACAGACCCCTTTAGGCCACGCCCCTTCCCTAGACCACGCCCCCTTCCCGAGGCCACACCCCCTTTCCTCACAGACCCCCTTAGGCCACGCCCCCTTCCCCTCATAGGCTGTCAATCCCTGAGGCCACGCCCCCTTTCCATATAGGCTGCTGGCCCCGAGGCCACGCCCCCTTCCTGAGGCCACGCCCCTTTCCCTCATAGGCTGCCAATCCCCGAGGCCACGCCCCCTTTTCCTCATAGACCCATTTAGGCCACGCCCCCTTTTCCTCATAGACCACTTAGGCCACGCCCTCTTTTATCATAGACCCATTTAGGCCACGCCCCCTTTCCATATAGGCTGCCAATCCCTGAGGCCACGCCCCTTCCCGAGGCCACGCCCCTTTTTACAGACCACTCCCGAGGCCACGCCCCCTTTTCCTCATAGACACCCTAGGCCACGCCCCCTTTCCTCATAGACCCCCCTAGGCCACGCCCCCTTCCCCAGGCCACGCCCCCTTTCCCTCATAGGCTGTCAATCCCCGAGACCACGCCCATTTCCCCGAGGCCACGCCCCCTTCCCGAGGCCACGCCCCTTTCCTCATAGGCTGTCAATCCCCGAGGCCACGCCCCCTTTTTATATAGGCTGCCAATCCCTGAAGCCTCGCCCAGTTCCCGAGGCCACGCCCCCTTCCCCTCATAGGCTGCCAATCCCTGAGGCCACGCCCCCTTCTCTAATAGACCCCTTAGGCCACGCCCCCTCCCCGAGGCCACGCCCCCTTTCCATATAGGCTGCTGGCCCCGAGGCCACGCCCCTTTCCCGAGGCCACGCCCCCTTCCCCATATAGGCTGCCAATCCCTGAGGCCACGCCCACTTTTCCTCATATACCCACTTAGGCCACGCCCCCTTTCCATATAGGCTTCCAATCCCCGAAGCCACGCCCCCTTCCCGAGGCCACGCCCCCTTTCCATATAGGCTTCCAATCCCCGAAGCCACGCCCCCTTCCCGAGGCCACGCCCCCTTTACATATAGGCTTCCAATCCCCGAGGCCACGCCCCTTTCCCGAGGCCACGCCCCCTTTCCCTCATAGGCTGTCCCTTACAAAGCCACGCCCCTTACCCGAGGCCACGCCCCCTCCCCAAGACCACGCCCCTTCCCTTATAGGCCCTCTTAGGCCACGCCCCCTTCCCGAGGCCACGCCCCCTTTTCCTCATAGGCTGATTTCCCTGAGGCCACGCCCCCTTGAGGCCACGCCCTTCCCCTTATAGGCCACGCCCTCTCCTTGAGGCCACGCCCCCTTCCCTGAGGCCACGCCCCCTCCTTGAGGCCATGCCTTTTTCCCCATAGACCCCTCTTAGGCCACGCCCCCTTCCCGAGACCACGCCCCCTTTCCCTCATAGACCACCCCCTTCCCGAGACCACGCCCCCTTCCCGTGGCCACGCCCCCTCCTCTAAGCCCCGCCCACATTTGCTTCCCGCTGTAGATCAGCCGCTGCTGCTGGGGGGGGATCCCTTCCTTCTCCTCCACGCGCTCCTTGATCCGCTCCACCTGCGCCGCCAAAAACACACCTGGAGCACACCTGGGGCACATCTGGGGACGTTTGGGGACATTTCGGGGCATTTTGGGCAAATTTGGGGCGGTTTTCGGCACTTTTGGAGCTCCGGCAGCGGGCGCCGCCATTTTTGTGGTCATAGAGAGGGGGAAGTGGGGGATGGAGCGCCGCCGGAAGTGGGCGGGGCTAAAGGAGGCGCGCAGGGCGGCTCGGAGGACTCGTCTATGGTCTTAAAGCGGCTGTCAATGGGGATGGGGACCGCGCTTAAAGGGGCGATGGTGGAGGGAGGGACTGGGATGGACTGGGAGGGACTGGGAGGGAACTGGGATGGACTGGGAGGGACTGGGAGGGAACTGGGGGGAACTGGGATGGACTGGGAGGGAACTGGGAGGGAACTGGGAGGGACTGGGAGGGAACTGGGATGGACTGGGAGGGAACTGGGAGGGACTGGGAGGGAACTGGGAGAGACTGGGAGGAAATGGGATGGACTGGGAGGGAACTGGGGGGAACTGGGAGGAACTGGGAGGGACTGGGAGGGACTGGGATGGACTGGGAGGGACTGGGAGGGAACTGGGGGGAACTGGGAGGAACTGGGAGGGACTGGGAGGGACTGGGATGGACTGGGAGGGACTGGGAGGGAACTGGGGGGAACTGGGGGGAACTGGGATGGACTGGGATGGACTGGGAGGGACTGGGATGGACTGGGATGGACTGGGACCAGTTTGCACCATACTGGGAATACTGGGAGGAGTTACTGGGAGCACTGGGAGGGGATTGGGCCTTACTGGGAGGAACTGGGGCATACTGGGAGGGAACTGGGAGGGAACTGGGAGGGAACTGGCTCATAGTGGGATGAACTGGGATGGACTAGGAGGGAACTGGGACCAGTTTGAACCAAACTGGGAGCACTGGGAGAGACTGCAAGGGGACTGGGATGGAGTGGGATGGACTGGAAAGGAACTGGGAGGGAACTGGGATGGACTGGGAGGAAACTGGGAGGGACTGGGATGAACTGGGGCATACTGGGAGGGAACTGGGATGGACTGGGAGGAAACTGGGAGGGGACTGGTGGATACCGGGATGAACTGGGAAGGATCTGGGCCATACTGGGATGGACTGGGAGGGAAGTGGGAGAGAATGAAGGGGAATTGAGAGCACTGGGCCATACTGGGAGGGACTGGGAGGGACTGGGATGGACTGGGACCAGTTTGCACCATACTGGGAATACTGGGAGGAGTTACTGGGAGCACTGGGAGGGGATTGGGGCTTACTGGGAGGAACTGGGGCATACTGGGAGGGGACTGGGAGGGACTGGGAGGGAACT
Organism: Poecile atricapillus; assembly: GCF_030490865.1. Lineage (NCBI taxonomy): Eukaryota > Metazoa > Chordata > Aves > Passeriformes > Paridae > Poecile > Poecile atricapillus. The sequence continues at coordinate 887,532 of NC_081267.1, forward strand.
GGGATGGACTGGGATGAACTGGGAGAGAACTAAGGGAGCCTGGGAGGGAACTGGGATGGACTGGGAGGGAACTGGGAGGGAACTGGCTCATACTGGGATGAACTGGGATGGACTGGGAGGGATTGGGGGGGAACTGGGAGAGAATGAAGGGAAATTGAGAGCACTGGGCCATACTGGGAGGGACTGGGATGGACTGGGACCAGTTTGAACCATACTGGGAATACTGGGAGGAGTTGCTGGGAGCACTGGGAGGGGATTGGGGCTTACTGGGATGAACTGGGGCATACTGGGAGGGAACTGGGAGGGACTGGGAGGGACTGGGAAGGATCTGGGCCATACTGGGATGGACTGGGAGGGACTGGGAGGGAACTGGGATGGACTGGGAGGGACTGGGAGGGAACTGGGATGAACTGGGACGGACTGGGATGGACTGGGAGGGACTGGGGTGAACTGGGATGAACTGGGCCATACTGGGAACCACTGCCCCCTTACTGGGAAACCCCTTGGCGGTTTCCCCCCCAACTTTAACCCACCCCAAACTGGTTTATACTGGTTTAAACTGGGAGCTCACCTTGTCCGTGGGTTCGATGTCGATCTCGATCTCCTTTCCCGTCAGCGTCTGTGGGGGGCGCCATCATCCCACAATGCACCGCGCGCTCCCCTCACGCTCCCCGCGCCAAAATCCCGCCCAGAACCCCCCCAAAACCCGCCCTTTTCACCCCAAAACCCCCCCCCGCCCCTTCCCCTGATGGAAAAGCTTCGGATTTTCCCGAAATCCCCGTTTTTCACCTCAAAATAAATAGAGAAAAACCTTGACTTTGATGAGCATCGTGGCGGCTGCGGCGGCGCCTCAGGAGCCGCCAAACCGGAAGCGGAAGTGAGGACGCGGCCGCTGCGGCCTGGCTGCCCGGATTTAAAATGGCGGGCGGAGCGCTTCCGGTGTGAATCAGCCAATCAGCGCGTTGCGCCCGCCTACTGCCCGCGCTCAAAATGGCGGGGTTTGTAGTTCGGAGAGCGCTTCCGGGTTCTGGACGCGCGCCATTGGTTGGAGGCGCTGTCAATCAAAAGCGGCTCCCGCCCGCTCTCCGGTTTGCCGGGGGGGGGAGGAAAAAAGGCGGAAAAACCCCAAAATTTCCCTTTTTTACCCCAAATTTCGCTGTTTACACGGTCAGTGACGTCACGGCCGACGTCTCACCCCTCCCCAACCACTCCTGGCTGCGATTGGCCCCCAAAATCCCCCCCGCGAACCCTCATTGGCTGCCCCAAACCCCCCCCCGCATTACAATGGTTTGCCCCATGCTAATGAGGGGGCGGAGCTTCCGCACTCACGGTAAGGGGAGAAGCGGAGTGGGCGGAGCCTGCGGCGCTGGGGGCGGGGCTTCACCCTGCATCCATAAACTGCTTAATTAGCGGCCTAATTAGCATATTCATTAAGATGACGGGTGTGTGGGCGTGGCCACTCACATGGGCGTGGTCTTCCGAGCCGGGATTGGGCGCGGCACCGGCGCTGTGGGCGTGGTTTTGCATTAATCACACACCTCATTTGCATACGACTTTCCCGCCCTTTTAAGCCCCGCCTACCCGGGTGGGCGTGGCCAACTTCGGCCCAATAGCGGCGCAGGATGGGGAGGGGGCGTGTCCTAAACCCTGGGGGGGCGTGGCTTCGGCAGAGGGCGTCCAGCTGTGCCATATAAGGAAAAAAGGGGCGGGGCTTCAGCAAAAGGGGCGGGGTTTAAGGGGAAAGGGGCGGGGCTTTGTGAGGCCACGCCCACTGTGGGCGGGACTTACCTGGGCCAGGTCGGGTGGGGGAAGGGCGCTCTCCAAACGGAGCAAAAATTCCAGGAAAAGATTCCCGAGAGAATTCCGGAAACGTGGCCCGTACTCCTGGGAATGGGAACTGGGATGGACTGGGAGGGACTGGGAGGGAACTGGGATGGACTGGGAGGGACTGGGAGGGAACTGGGATGGACTGGGAGGGACTGGGAGGGACTGGGAGGGAACTGGGAGGGAACTGGGATGGACTGGGAGGGACTGGGAGGGAACTGGTTTATACTGGGATGGACTGGGATGGAACTGGGAGGGACTGGGAGGGACCTGGGATGGAACTGGGATGGACTGGGAGGGAACTGGGAGGGAACTGGGAGGGAACTGGGAGGGACTGGGATGAACTGGGAGGGACTGGGAGGGACTGGGAGGGAACTGGGAGGGACTGGGATGGACTGGGAGGAAACTGGGATGGACTGGGATGGACTGGGAGGGAACTGGGATGGACTGGGATGGACTGGGAGGGAACTGGGATGGACTGGGATGGACTGGGAGGGAACTGGGAGGGACTGGGAGGGACTGGGATGGACTGGGAGGGACTGGGATGGACTGGGATGGACTGGGATGGACTGGGAGGGAACTGGGATGGACTGGGATGGACTGGGAGGGACTGGGATGAACTGGTTTAGACTGGGATGGACTGGGAGGGACTGGGAGGGAACTGGTTTATACTGGGATGGACTGGGAGGGAACTGGTTTATACTGGGAGGGAACTGGGATGGACTGGGAGGGACTGGGATGGACTGGGAGGGACTGGAAGGGACTGGGAGGGAACTGGTTTATACTGGGAGGGAACAGGGAGGGAACTGGTTTATACTGGGAGGGAACTGGTTTATACTGGGAGGGAACTGGGAGGGAACTGGGAGGGACTGGGAGGGAACTGGGACGAACTGGGATGAACTGGGATGGACTGGGAGTTCCTGGTTTACACTGGGATGGACTGGGAGGGAACTGGTTTATACTGGGACAAACTGGGAGGGAACTGGGAGGGAACTGGTTTATACTGGGAGGGAACTGGGAGGGAACTGGGAGTTCCTGGTTTACACTGGGAGGGAACTGGGAGGGCACTGGTTTATACTGGGAGGGAACTGGGAGGGACTGGGAGGGACCTGGGAGGGCACTGGTTTATACTGGGAGGGAACTGGGAGGGGGTCACCGCTCCATACTGGTCCTTACTGGTCCATACTGGTCTCACCTCCAGGAAGGGCTGCAGGCCCCGCCCACTTCCCAGAATTCCCAGCACCTGCTCCCGGAAGCTCTCCTCGGCCACGGCCACCAGGGGGCGCCCTTGCAGCGTCTGGGGGCGGGGCCTGCCTCAGGCCACGCCCCCTTTGCCCATATATGGGAATTGGCGGTTTGGCCACGCCCCCTTTTCCATATATGGGACTGTGTGGTGTGGCCACGCCCCTTTTGCCCATATATGGGAATGGGTTCGGTTGGCCACGCCCCCTCTGGGAGGGGTTAAAGGGAGTCCAGGGCTCCCAGTATGGCCCCAGTTCAATCCCAGTCCATCCCAGTTCAATCCCAGTCCATCCCAGTCCATCCCAGTCCATCTCAGTTCATTCCCAGTTCAGCCCAGTTCAATCCCAGTTCATTCCCAGTTCATCCCAGTTCAATCCCAGTTCAATCCCAGTTCATCCCAGTTCATCCCAGTTCATCCCAGTTCAGCCCAGTTCAATCCCAGTTCATCCCAGTTCATCCCAGTCCATCCCAGTCCATCCCAGTTCAATCCCAGTTCATCCCAGTTCAATCCCAGTTCATCCCAGTTCATCCCAGTCCATCCCAGTCCATCCCAGTTCAATCCCAGTTCAATCCCAGTCCATCCCAGTTCAATCCCAGTCCATCCCAGTTCATCCCAGTCCATCCCAGTCCATCCCAGTTCAATCCCAGTTCAATCCCAGTCCATCCCAGTTCAATCCCAGTTCATCCCAGTCCATCCCAGTTCAATCCCAGTCCATCCCAGTTCATCCCAGTCCATCCCAGTCCATCCCAGTTCAATCCCAGTTCAATCCCAGTCCATCCCAGTTCAATCCCAGTCCATCCCAGTCCATCCCAGTTCAATCCCAGTTCAATCCCAGTCCATCCCAGTTCAATCCCAGTCCATCCCAGTTCATCCCAGTTCATCCCAGTCCCTCCCAGTTCAATCCCAGTTCAATCCCAGTCCATCCCAGTCCATCCCAGTTCAATCCCAGTTCATCCCAGTCCATCCCAGTTCAACCCCAGTTCATCCCAGTTCAATCCCAGTTCAATCCCAGTCCATCCCAGTCAATCCCAGTTCAATCCCAGTTCAATCCCAGTTCAATCCCAGTTCAATCCCGGTTCAATCCCAGTTCAATCCCAGTTCAATCCCAGTTCATCCCAGTTCAATCCCAGTTCAATCCCGGTTCAATCCCAGTTCATCCCAGTTCAATCCCAGTTCATCCCAGTTCAATCCCAGTTCATCCCAGTTCATCCCAGTCCATCCCAGTTCAATCCCAGTTCATCCCAGTCCATCCCAGTTCAATCCCAGTTCATCCCAGTTCAATCCCAGTTCAATCCCAGTTCATCCCAGTCCATCCCAGTTCAATCCCAGTTCATCCCAGTCCATCCCAGTCCATCCCAGTTCATCCCAGTCAATCCCAGTTCATCCCAGTCAATCCCAGTTCATCCCAGTCCATCCCAGTTCAATCCCAGTTCAATCCCAGTTCATCCCAGTCCATCCCAGTTCATCCCAGTTCAATCCCAGTTCATCCCAGTCCATCCCAGTCCATCCCAGTTCAATCCCAGTCCATCCCAGTCAATCCCAGTTCATCCCAGTCAATCCCAGTTCATCCCAGTCCATCCCAGTTCAATCCCAGTTCATCCCAGTCCATCCCAGTTCAATCCCAGTCCATCCCAGTTCAATCCCAGTTCATCCCAGTCCATCCCAGTTCAATCCCAGTTCAATCCCAGTTCAATCCCAGTTCATCCCAGTTCAATCCCAGTTCATCCCAGTTCATCCCAGTCCATCTCAGTCAATCCCAGTCCATCCCAGTTCAATCCCAGTCCATCCCAGTTCATCCCAGTTCAATCCCAGTTCATCCCAGTCCATCCCAGTCCATCCCAGTCCATCCCAGTCCATCCCAGTCCATCCCAGTTCAATCCCAGTTCAATCCCAGCTCATCCCAGTTCAATCCCAGTTCATCCCAGTTCAATCCCAGTTCATCCTAGTTCAATCCCAGTTCATCCCAGTTCATCCCAGTTCAATCCCAGTCCATCCCAGTCCATCCCAGTCCATCCCAGTTCAATCCCAGTTCATCCTAGTTCAATCCCAGTTCATCCCAGTTCATCCCAGTTCAATCCCAGTTCAATCCCAGTCCATCCCAGTTCAATCCCAGTTCATCCCAGTTCAATCCCAGTTCATCCCAGTTCATCCCAGTTCATCCCAGTCTCACCCCGAGGGCGTGTCCCGCCGCTGGCCCCGCCCCCTCCGGGAAGAGCCAATCCAGCGCGTCCAGCACGGCGGGGGAGGGGCCGAGCTCCCTCAGCAATGACGTCACCACCTGCAAAGGGGGCGGGGCCAGGGTGGGGGGCGTGGCCTAGAGCTGCCCTCACCCATATAAGGAAATGGGGGCGGGGTTTAGAGGAGTGGGCGTGGCCTAGAGCTGCCCTCACCCATATAAGGAAATGGGGGCGGGGTTTAGAGGAGTGGGCGTGGCCTAGAGCTGCCCTCACCCATATAAGGAAATGGGGGCGGGGTTTACAACAGTGGGCGTGGCCTAGAGTTCTCCATGCCCATAAAAGGACAAAAGGGGCGGGGCTTAGAGGAGTGGGCGTGGCCTCTCAATGCCCATTTAAGGATGCTGGGGGTGGGCGTGGCTTCACCAAAAGGGGGCGTGGCTTGAGGGCTCATTCCCTAAATGGGCAGGGAGCTGGAGTGGGCGTGGCCTGAAAGAAGGGGGCGTGGCTTATGAACAAATGGGCGTGGCTTAAACCCCCAATGGCCACAGTGGGTGGGCGTGGCTTAGAAAAGGGGGCGTGGTTTATTTATAAAGGGGCGGGGCTTAAATTGCTTAGGAGCATATATGGGCGGGGTTTTAATGGAGTGGGCGTGGCTTAGCCTTAAAGGGGCAGGGCTTAAATTGCTTATAACCCACAAAGGGTGGGGTTTAAAGGGGTGGGCGTGGCCTGGACATGAGTGGGCGTGGCCTAAACATCAATGGGCGGGGTTTTAATGTGTGGGCGTGGCTTAGACGTGAGTGGGCGTGGCTTAGTCTTAAAGGGGCGGGGCTTAAATCGCTTATAACCCACAATGGGCGGTGTTTAAAGGGGTGGGCGTGGCTTAGACGCGAGTGGGCGTGGCCTAAACATCAATGGGCGTGGTTTAAATGGGTGGGCGGGGCTTAGATGTGAGTGGGCGTGGCTTAGCCTTAAAAGGGGCAGGGCTTAATTGCTTATAACCATATATGGGCGGGGTTTAAATGGGTGGGCGTGGCCTGGACGCGAGTGGGCGTGGCCTAAACATCAATGGGCGGGGTTTAAATTGAGTGGGCGTGACTTAGCCTTAAAGGGGCGGAGCTTAATTCCTTATAACCATATATGGGTGGGGTTTAAAGAGGTGGGCGTGGCTTGGACGCGAGTGGGCGTGGCCTAAACATCAATGGGCGGGGTTTAAATGGGTGGGCGTGGCTTAGACGTGAGTGGGCGTGGCTTAGGCTTAAAGGGGCGGGGCTTAAGGCCATTATAACTCACAATGGGTGGGGTTTAATGGGTGGGCGTGGCCTGGGATGGAGTGGGCGTGGCCTGGGCTCGAGTGGGCGTGGCCTGGGTGGGGTGGGCGTGGCCTGGGTACAAGGGGGCATGGTCTGGGTGGGGTGGGCGTGGCCTGGGCTGGAGTGGGCGTGGCCTAAGCTCGAGTGGGCGTGGCCTAAGTTCGAGTGGGCGTGGCCTAAGCTCGAGTGGGCGTGGCCTAAGCTCGAGTGGGCGTGTCCTACCTGTGCCCTCAGCCCCAGGCTGAGCCGGGCGCGGTGCCGGGGTCGCAGCAGCGCCGGGGCCCCGCCCCCCACGGCCTCCAGCAGCGCCAGGAGCCGCCCCCAGCCACGCCCATCCAGGCCACGCCCATCCAGGCCACGCCCATCCAGACCACGCCCACCCAGGCCACGCCCCCTCAGCGCCCACCAGGCCCCAGCCATGGCCAGGCGGAGGGAGGGGGAGGGGCTGGGAGGGGGAGGGGAGGGAGAGAGAGAGACCAGTTCAAACCAGTTCAAACCAGTTCAGTCCCTGTTTATCCCAGTTCAATCCCAGTTCATCCCAGTCCATCCCAGTTCAATCCCAGTTCATCCCAGTTCATCCCAGTTCAATCCCAGTTCATTCCAGTTCATCCCAGTTCATCCCAGTTCAATCCCAGTTCATCCCAGTCCATCCCAGTTCAATCCCAGTTCAATCCCAGTCCATCCCAGTCCATCCCAGTTCAATCCCAGTCCATCCCAGTTCAATCCCAGTTCAATCCCAGTTCATCCCAGTTCAATCCCAGTTCATCCCAGTTCATCCCAGTTCAATCCCAGTTCAATCCCAGTCCATCCCAGTCCATCCCAGTTCATCCCAGTTCATCCCAGTTCAATCCCAGTTCAATCCCAGTCCATCCCAGTCCATCCCAGTCCATCCCAGTCCATCCCAGTTCAATCCCAGTTCATCCCAGTTCAATCCCAGTTCAATCCCAGTTCATCCCAGTCCATCCCAGTTCCCCCCGCCTCACCTGACGTCACTCCCGCTCATCCCGCGCCTTTTCCCGCGCTCTCCGTGACGTCACTTCCGCCGCGGCCCCGCCGGTTCCCGGCACTCTCCGGTAGCGGCGGCGGCGGCGGCGGCGTCGCGCCCCGAGTGACGTCATCGCTGCGCGCCCGCGCCCCAGCCCGCGCTCGCTCCCCATTGGCCGCCGCTTCGGCCAATCCCGAGCGGCCCCCGCGCGCCTTGGCCCCGCCCCTTCAATGACGTCACTGAACTCGGGGTTGGTTTTTTTTTAACTGCGCTTTTATTGGAGGGCGGGAAAGTGACGTCATCCGGAGCGGTGACGTCACGGGGAGGGTTGGGGCGGGGACTGGGGCGGTCCCAGTGCTCCCAGTATGGACCAGTATGGACCAGTATGGACCAGTGGCCCCTCCCAGTGCTCCCAGTATGAACCAGTGACTCCTCCCAGTCCTCCCAGTGCTCCCAGTATGGTTCCCAGTACTCCCAGTATGAACCAGTGACCCTTCCCAGTGCTCCCAGTGATCCCAGTATGGCTCCCAGTACTCCCAGTATGAACCAGTGACCCTTCCCAGTGCTCCCAGTGCTCCCAGTACGGCTCCCAGTGCTCCCAGTATGAACCAGTATGACTCCCAGTCCCTCCCAGTCCCTCCCAGTTCCCCTCCCAGTGCTCCCAGTATGGCCCAGTGACCCCTCCCAGTCCCTCCCAGTGTTCCCAGTATGAACCAGTGACCCCTCCCAGTCCTCCCAGTGATCCCAGTATGAGCCAGTACGGCCCCCAGTCCCTCCCAGTCCCTCCCAGTTCCCCTCCCAGTGCTCCCAGTATGGTCTGGTGACCCTTCCCAGTGCTCCCAGTATGGTCTGGTGACCCTTCCCAGTGCTCCCAGTGCTCCCAGTATGGGCCAGTGACCCCTCCCAGTGCTCCCAGTGCTCCCAGTATGGGCCAGTGACCCCTCCCAGTGCTCCCAGTATGGCTCCCAGTGCTCCCAGTATGAGTCCCAGTGCTTCCCAGTCCCTCCCAGTTCCCCTCCCAGTGCTCCCAGTATGGTCTGGTGACCCTTCCCAGTGCTCCCAGTGCTCCCAGTATGGCTCCCAGTGCTTCCCAGTCCATCCCAGTTCCCCTCCCAGTGCTCCCAGTATGGCCCAGTATGACTCCCAGTCCCTCCCAGTCCCTCCCAGTGCTCCCAGTATAGCCCAGTATGACTCCCAGTCCCTCCCAGTCCCCCTCCCAGTGATCCCAGTGAGCCAGTACGGCTCCCAGTGCTCCCAGTATGAACCAGTGACCCCTCCCAGTGCTCCCAGTCCCTCCCAGTCCCTCCCAGTTCACCCCCCCGTGCTCCCCCCGCGCCTCCCCCTCCTCCCCCTCCTCCTCCCGCCAACCCCGCGCGCGTTCCCGCCATTCCCGCGCGCGTTCCCCGCCATTCCCCAGCGCGTTCCCGCCACTCCCCTCCCCTCCCCCGCCGCTCCCAGTGCTCCCAGTGCTCCCAGTTTGCACCAGGAACTGGAGGCTGCCGTGCAGCGGCGCGAGGGAGGAACTTTCCAGAACAGCCGCCAGGCGGCGCTGCCCCGCCCGCAGCGGCGTCACTGATTGGCTGAGACGGAGAGTCTGCCCCGCCCCCACCGAGCTGCGGGGAGAATAAACCAGTATGGACCAGTATGGACCAGTATGGACCAGTATGGACTGGTATGGACCAGTATAAACCAGTATGGACTGGTATGGAACAGTGTAAACCAGTATGGACCAGTATAAACCAGTATGGAACAGTGTAAACCAGTATGGACCAGAATGGACCGGTATAAACCAGTATGGACCAGTATAAACCAGTATGGACCAGTATAAACCAGTATGGACCGGTATAAACCAGTATGGAACAGTATGGACCAGTATAAACCAGTATAAACCAGTATAAACCAGTATGGACCGGTATGGACCAGTATAAACCAGTATAAACCAGTATGGACCAGAATGGACCGGTATAAACCAGTATAAACCAGTATAAACCAGTATGGACCAGAATGGACCGGTATAAACCAGTATAAACCAGTATAAACCGGTATGGACCAGTATGGACAAGTATAAACCAGTATAAACCAGTATGGACAAGTATGGACCACTATGGACCAGTATAAACCAGTATGGACTGGTATGGACCAGTATGGACCAGTATGGACCAGTATAGACCAGTATAAACCAGTATGGACCGGTATAAACCAGTATGGACCAGTATGGACCGGTATGGACCAGTATAAACCAGTATGGACCAGTATAAACCAGTATGGACCAGTAACCTTTTTTCCCCCATTTTTAACCCTTTCTTTCCCGGATTTTTAACCCTTTAACCCTCCCAACCCCCTCCCAGTATAAACCAGTATAAACCAGTAAACCCAAACCCCCATTTCCGCCATTTTTAACCCTTTCTTCCCCATTTTAACCCTTTCTCCGCCATTTTTAACCCTTTTTTTGCCATTTTTAACCCATTTTTAACCCTTTTTCCCCCGGATTTTTAACCCTTTAACCCCCCCAACCCCCTCCCAGTATAAACCAGTACAAACCAGTAAACCCAAACCCCCATTTCCCCCCTTTTTAACCCTTTCTTCCCCATTTTTAACCCATTTTTGGCCATTTTTAACCCATTTTTAACCCTTTTTCCCCCGGATTTTTAACCCTTTAACCCCCCCAACCCCCTCCCAGTATAAACCAGTACAAACCAGTCAGACTCACCCCAGCGCCGCGGGTTTGGGGCAGGCGATTCCGGCCCCTTCCATGCGCAGGGAGGCTCCGCTCAGAGGTTTGGGCAGAGGGTTCTGGAAAACCACCTGGATCGGCACCTCCTGCCCCACCACAGCCTGGCCCAGGAGCTGCAGGAGAGACCGAATCCATCCCAAAAATTATCTGGGAATTACCCAAAATTCCAGGATTTTACACCAAAAAAATCCCGGTTTTTTAACAGAAAAAAATCCCCTTTTTTAAAAAAAAAAAATCTATTTTTTTACCTCAAAATGGGAATTTTTAAGTCGAAAAAATCCCATTTTTACCTCAAAAAAATCCCATTTTTTACCTCAAAAAATCTCGGGTTTTTTCCTCAAAAAATCTTCAGTTTTTTGCTCTAAAATCCTCATTTTTAACCCCAAAAAAATGCTGGTTTTTACCCCAAAATTCTGCCCCATTGAAACCAATGGGAATCTAGGGACACCAGGTCTACCCATTGAAGTGAATGGGAACTCAAGGACACCAGGTCTACCCATTGAAGGCAATGGGATAAATGGGACACCAGGTCTACCCATTGAAGTCAATGGGGTTTTAGGGACACCAGGTCTACCCGTTGAAGTCAATGTGAATTGAGAGACAACAGGTCTACCCATTGAAGTCAATGGGATAAAAAGGACACCAGGTCTACCCATTGAAGTGAATGGGAACTCAAGGACACCAGGTCTACCCATTGAAGTGAATGGGAACTCAAGGACACCAGGTCTACCCATTGAAGTCAATGGGAATTTCGGGGACACCAGGTCTACCCATTGAAGTCAATGGGATAAAACAGACACCAGGTCTACCCATTGAAGGCAAAGGAAATTTCAGGACACCAGGTCTACCCATTGAAGTCAATGGGGATTGAAGGACACCAGGTCTACCGATTGAAGGCAATGGGGATTTCGGGACACCAGGTCTACCCATTGAAGTCAATGGGAATTGAGAGACAACAGGTCTACCCATTGAAGTCAATGGGATAAAAAGGACACCAGGTCTACCCATTGAAGTGAATGGGAACTCAAGGACACCAGGTCTACCCATTGAAGGCAATGGGATAAAAAGGACACCAGGTCTACCCATTGAAACCAATGGGAATCCTTGGACACCAGGTCTACCCATTGAAGTCAATGGGAATGGAGCGACAACAGGTCTACCCATTGAAGTCAATGGGGTTTCAGGGACACCAGGTCTACCCATTGAAGTCAATAGGAATGGAGCGACAACAGGTCTACCCCCGTTTTTTCCCATTTTTCCCATTTTTCCCATTTTTCCCGTTTTTCCCGTTTTTTCCCCCATTTTCCCCCCCCCCCCCCCGCTCGTTACCGTCATGGTGAGCTCCGGCGTGTGCAGCCTCACCAGCAGCTCCTTGGCCAGCACCTGCCCCGTCTCCCCCATTTCCCCCCAGTTTTTCCCAGTTACCATCATGGTGAGCTGTGGTGTGCCAGGACACCAGGTCTACCCATTGAAGTCAATGGGAACTGAAGGACACCAGGTCTACCCATTGAAGTGAATGGGAACTCAAGGACACCAGGTCTACCCATTGAAGTGAATGGGAACTCAAGGACACCAGGTCTACCCATTGAAGTGAATGGGGATCATTGGATACCAGGTCTACCCATTGCAGTAAACGGGAATTTAGAGACACCAGGTCTACCCATTGAAGTAAATGGGATAAAAACGACACCAGGTCTACCCATTGAAGTCAATGAGAATTTAGGGACACCAGGTCTACCCATTGAAGTCAATGGGGATTTCGGGACACCAGGTCTACCCATTGAAGTCAACGGGAATTGAAGGACACCAGGTCTACCCATTGAAGTCAATGGGGATTTCGGGACACCAGGTCTACCCATTCAAGTCAATAGGAATGGAGCGACAACAGGTCTACCCCCGTTTTTTCCCATTTTTCCCATTTTTCCCGGTTTTTTCCCCCATTTCCCCCCCCCCCCCCCGCTCGTTACCGTCATGGTGAGCTCCGGCGTGTGCAGCCTCACCAGCAGCTCCTTGGCCAGCACCTGCCCCGTCTCCCCCATTTCCCCCCAGTTTTTCCCAGTTACCGTCATGGTGAGCTGTGGTGTGCCAGGACACCAGGTCTACCCATTGAAGTGAATGGGAGCTCAAGGACACCAGGTCTACCCATTGAAGTGAATGGGAGCTCAAGGACACCAGGTCTACCCATTGAAGGCAATGGGATAAAAAGGACACCAGGTCTACCCATTGAAGTCAATGGGAATTAAGAGACACCAGGTCTACCCATTGAAGTGAATGGGAACTCAGGGACACCAGGTCTACCCATTGAAGTCAATGGGAATTGAAGGACACCAGGTCTACCCATTGAAGTCAATGTGAATTGAGAGACAACAGGTCTACCCATTGAAGTCAATGGGAATTTCAGGACACCAGGTCTACCCATTGAAGTCAGTGGGGATCATTGGATACCAGGTCTACCCATTGAAGTCAATGGGATAAAAACGACACCAGGTCTACCCATTGAAGTCAATGGGAATTGAAGGACACCATGTCTACCCATTGAAGTCAATGGGAATGGAGCGACAACAGGTCTACCCCCGCTTTTCCCATTTTTCCCATTTTTCCCATTTTTCCCATTTTTCCCGTTTTTCCCGTTTTTTCCCCCATTTCCCCCCCCCCCCGGGTCGTTACCGTCATGGTGAGCTCCGGCGTGTGCAGCCTCACCAGTAGCTCCTTGGCCAGCACCTGCCCCGTCTCCCGCATTTCCCCCCAGTTTTTCCCAGTTACCGTCATGGTGAGCTGTGGTGTGCCAGGACACCAGGTCTACCCATTGAAGTGAATGGGAACTCAAGGACACCAGGTCTACCCATTGAAGTGAATGGGAGCTCAAGGACACCAGGTCTACCCATTGAAGTGAATGGGAGCTCAAGGACACCAGGTCTACCCATTGAAGTGAATGGGAACTCAAGGACACCAGGTCTACCCATTGAAGTCAATGGGGATCATTGGATACCAGGTCTACCCATTGCAGTAAATGGGAATTTAAAGACACCAGGTCTACCCATTGAAGTCAATGTGAATTGAGAGACAACAGGTCTACCCATTGAAGTAAATGGGAATTTAAAGACACCAGGTCTACCCATTAAAGTCAATGGGATAAAACAGACACCAGGTCTACCCATTGAAGGCAATGGAAATTTCAGGACACCAGGTCTACCCATTGAAGTCAGCGGGGATCATTGGACACCAGGTCTACCCATTGAAGTAAATGGGCTAAAAACGACACCAGGTCTACCCATTGAAGTAAATGGGATAAAAACGACACCAGGTCTACCCATTGACGTCAATGGGAACTCAAGGACACCAGGTCTACCAATTGAAGTCAATGGGAATTTCAGGACACCAGGTCTACCCATTGAAGTCAATAGGAATGGAGCGACAACAGGTCTACCCCCGTTTTTTCCCATTTTTCCCATTTTTCCCATTTTTCCCATTTTTCCCCCATTTCCCCCCCCCCCCCCCCCCGCTCGTTACCGTCATGGTGAGCTCCGGCGTGTGCAGCCTCACCAGCAGCTCCTTGGCCAGCACCTGCCCCGTCTCCTGCACCGCCCCGGCCGCCGTCAGCTTGAGCGCGTCCTGCTCGCCCACGTGGGGCTGGTACTCGCCAAAGGGCACCGACATGGACACCGAGTCCTCTGGGGGACAGGGAAACTGAGGCACGGGGAAACTGAGGCACGGGGGGGGGACACGGACTGACCGACATGGACACCGAGTCCTCTGGGGGACACCGGGGAAACTGAGGCACGGGGAAACTGAGGCACGGGGGGGGACACGGACTGACCGACATGGACACCGAGTCCTCTGGGGGACACAGGGGAAACTGAGGCACGGGGAAACTGAGGCACGGGGGGGGGGACCGACATGGACACCGAGTCCTCTGGGGGACAGGGAAACTGAGGCACGGGGAAACTGAGGCACGGGGGGGGGACCGACATGGACACCGAGTCCTCTGGGGGACAGGGAAACTGAGGCACGGGGAAACTGAGGCACGGGGGGGGGACCGACATGGACACCGAGTCCTCTGGGGGACACCGGGGAAACTGAGGCACGGGGAAACTGAGGCACGGGGGGGGGGACCGACATGGACACCGAGTCCTCTGGGGGACACAGGGGAAACTGAGGCACGGGGAAACTGAGGCACGGGGGGGGACCGACATGGACACCGAGTCCTCTGGGGGACACTGGGGAAACTGAGGCACGGGGAAACTGAGGCACGGGGGGGGACCGACATGGACACCGAGTCCTCTGGGGGACACTGGGGAAACTGAGGCACGGGGAAACTGAGGCACGGGCCATGGGGGGGGACACAGACTGACCGACATGGACACCGAGTCCTCTGGGGGACAGGGAAACTGAGGCACGGGGAAACTGAGGCACGGGGGGGGACACGGACTGACCGACATGGACACCGAGTCCTCTGGGGGACAGGGAAACTGAGGCACGGGGAAACTGAGGCACGGGGGGGGACAGGGACTGACCAACATGGACACCGAGTCCTCTGGGGGACACAGGGGAAACTGAGGCACGGGGAAACTGAGGCACGGGGGGGGACACGGACTGACCGACATGGACACCCAGTCCTCTGGGGGACACCGGGGAAACTGAGGCACGGGGAAACTGAGGCACGGGGGGGGACACGGACTGACCGACATGGACACCGAGTCCTCTGGGGGACACCGGGGAAACTGAGGCACGGGGGAAACTGAGGCACGGGAGGGAAACTGAGGCACGGGGGGAACTGAGGCACGGGGGAAACTGAGGCACGGGGGAAACTGAGGCACGGGGGAAATTGAGGCACGGGGAAACTGAGGCACGGGGGGAAACTGAGGCACGGGGAAACTGAGGCACGGGGAAACTGAGGCATAGGGGGGGAAACTGAGGCATGGAGGGGGGGACACAGACTGACGGCCCCCCAAACCCCCTCCCAGTCCCTCCCAGTATAAACCAGTATAAACCAGTAACCCCAAACCCCCATTTCCGCCATTTTTAACCCTTTCTTCCCCATTTTTAACCCTTTTTTCCCCATTTTTCACCCATTTTTAACCCTTTCTTCCCCATTTTTCCCCATTTTTTCCCCAATTTTTTCCCCCAAACCTCCTCCCAGTATAAACCAGTACAAACCAGTATAAACCAGTATAAACCAGTAACCCCAAACCCCCATTTCCCCCATTTTTAACCCTTTTTTCCCCATTTTTAACCCATTTTTTCCCATTTTTAACCCTTTTTTCCCCAGAATTTTAACCCTTTAACCCCCCCAACCCCCTCCCAGTACAAACCAGTATAACCCAGTATAAACCAGTAACCCCAAACCCCCATTTCCTCCATTTTTAACCCTTTCTCTGCCATTTTTAACCCCTTTTTCCCCATTTTTCACCCATTTTTAACCCTTTCTTCCCCATTTTCCCCCAATTTTTCCTCTCCCAGTCCCTCCCAGTACAAACCAGTATAAACCAGTAACCCCAAACCCCATTTCCCCCATTTTTAACCCTTTCTTCCCCATTTTTAACCCTTTCTTTCCCCATTTTTCCCCATTTTTTCCCCAATTTTCCCCTCCCAGTATAAACCAGTACAAACCAGTAACCCCAAACCCCCATTTACCCCCATTTTTAACCCTTTCTTCCCCATTTTAAACCCTTTCATCCCCATTTTTAACCCTTTTTTTACCATTTTTAACCCAATTTTTCCCTTTTTTTCCCCAATTTTTCCCCCATTTTTTCCCTCCCAGTCCCTCCCAGTATAAACCAGTACAAACCAGTAACCCCAGTTCCCCATTTCCCCCATTTTTAACCCTTTCTTCCCCATTTTTAACCCTTTTTTCCCCATTTTTAACCCTTTTTTTCCCATTTTTTTCCCCAATTTTTCCCTCCCAGTCTCTCCCAGTATAAACCAGTATAAAAAACCCAATTTTTTCCCCATTTTAAACCCATTTTTCCCCATTTTTAACCCTTTCATCCCCATTTTTAACCCTTTCTTTCCCATTTTTTCCCATTTTTTCCCCATTTTTTCCCCAATTTTTTCCCTCCCAGTCCCTCCCAGCCCAAACCAGTATAAACCAGTATAAACCAGTAACCCCAAACCCCCATTTCCCCCATTTTTAACCCTTTCTTCCCCATTTTTCCCCATTTTTCCCCCAATTTTTTCCCCCAGTCCCTCCCAGTACAAACCAGTATAAACCAGTAACCCCAGATCCCCATTTCCCCCATTTTTAACCTTTTTTTAACCCTTTCATCCCCATTTTTAACCCTTTCATCCCCGTTTTTAACCCTTTTTTCCCCACTTTTTCCCCATTTTTCCCCATTTTTTCCCCAATTTTTTCCCCCAATCCCTCCCAGTACAAACCAGTACAAACCAGTATAAACCAGTATAAACCAGTAACTCCAAACCCCCATTTTCCCCCATGTCCCCCATTTTTAACCCTTTCATCCCCATTTTTAACCCATTTTTAACCCATTTTTAACCCTTTCTTTCCCACTTTTAACCCTTTCTTCCCCATTTTCCCCCAATTTTTTCCCTCCCAGTCCCTCCCAGTCCCCTCCCAGTCCAAACCAGTACAAACCAGTATAACCCAGTCCCCTCACCCTGCCCCGGCGGCAGCGTCCGGCTGTGCTGCTCCTGCCGGAAGGCGGCGCCGGCCACCCCGGTGTAACGCACGGCGCAGAGCGAGAGGCGGAGCCGCAGCGTCCGAGGCTCCGCCCCCCGGTTCCCAAGCTCCGCCCTCAGCTCCAGGGCGGCTCCGGCCACCGCGGTCACCGCGGTCACCGCCATGGTCACCTCGCCGGACGCGGCCGGAGGGCGGCGGCGCGGCCGGGAGCCGTGGGAGGTGGCGGTGGAGACGGCGCGGCGCTCTTCCTCCGAGCCTGGGGGGAAAGGGGCAAAGGTCAAAGGTCAAAGGTCAAGAGGTCGTGGTGGGGTCATTGGTCATTGGTCATCGGTCATTGGTCATCGGTCATTGGTCAAGGGTTGGGTCAAGGGGTCATTGGTGGGGTCAAAGGTCAGTGGTGGGGTCAGTGGTGGGGTCAAGGGGTCATTGGTGGGGTCAAAGGTCAATGGTCATTGGTCAATAGTCATTGGTCAGTGGTCAGTGGTGGGGTCAAAGGTCAGGGGTGGGGTCAAGGGGTCATTGGTCATTGGTCATTGGTCAGTGGTGGGGTCCAAGGGGTCAAGGGTTGGGTCAAGGGGTCAGTGGTGGGGTCAAAGGTCAAGGGTTTGGTCATTGGTGGGGTCAAGGGGTCATTGGTGGGGTTAAAGGTCAAGGGTTGGGTCAAGGGTCAAGGGTTGGGTCAAGGGGTCAGTGGTGGGGTCAAAGGTCAAGGGTTGGGTCATTGGTGGGGTCAAGAGGTCAAGGGTTGGGTCAAAGGGTCAAGGGTTGGGTCAAGGGGTCATTGGTGGGGTCAAAGGTCAAGGGTTGAGTCAGTGGTGGGGTCAAGGGGTCATTGGTGGGGTCATTGGTCATTGGTGGGGTCAAAGGTCAAGAATTGGGTCAAGAGGTCAGTGGCAAGGTCAAAGGTCAAGGGTTAGGTCAAGGGGTCAGTGGCGGGGTCAAAGGTCAAGGGTTGGGTCATCGGTCATTGGTCATTGGTCAAGGGTTGAGGTCAAAGGGTGAAGGGCTGGGTCAAAGGGTCAAGAGTTGGGTCAAGGGGTCATTGGTGGGGTCAAAGGTCAAGGGTTTGGTCAGGGGTGGGGTCAAGGGGTCATTGGTGGGGCCAAGGGGTCAGTGGTGGGGTCAAAGGTCAAGGGTTGGGTCAAGGGGTCATTGGTGGGGTCAAAGGTCAAGGGTTGAGTCAGTGGTGGGGTCAAGGGGTCAGTGGTGGGGTCATTGGTCCTTGGTGGGGTCAAAGGTCAAGGGTTGGGTCATTGGTCATTGGTGGGGTCAAGAGGTCAAGAATTGGGTCAAGAGGTCAGTGGCGGGGTCAAAGGTCAAGGATTTGGTCAAGAGGTCAAGGATGGGGTCAAAGGGTCAAGAATTGGGTCATTGGTCGGGGGGGTCAAGAGTTCAGTGGTGGGGTCAAAGGTCAAGGGTTGGGTCAAGAGGTCAAGGACGGGGTCATTGGTCATTGGTGGGGTCAAGGGGTCAGGGGTGGGGTCAAGGGGTCAGTGGTGGGGTCACAGGTCAAGGGTTGGGTCAAGAGGTCATTGGTGGGGTCATTGGTGGGGTCAAAGGTCAAGGGTTGGGTCATTGGTGGGGTCAAGAGGTCAAGGATGGGGTCAAGAGGTCAAGGGTTGTGTCAAGGGGTCAGTGGTGGGGTCAAAGGTCAAGGGTTGGGTCAAGAGGTCAAGGGTTGGGTCAAGGGGTCAGCGGTGGGGTCAAAGGTCAAGGGTTGGGTCAAAGGGTTGGGTCATCGGTCATTGGTCATTGGTCAAGGGTTGGGTCAAGGGGTCATTGGTCATTGGTTGGGTCATTGGTCAGTGGTGGGGTCAAGGGTCAGTGGTCATTGGTGGGGTCAAGGGGTCAGTGGTGGGGTCAAAGGTCAAGGGTTGGGTCGAAGGGTTGGGTCATTGGTCATCGGTCATCGGTCATTGGTCATTGGTCAAGGGTTGAGGTCAAAGGGTCAAGAGTTGGGTCAAGGGTCAAGGGTTGGGTCAAGGGTTCAGTGGAGGGGTCAAGAGGTCAAGGATGGGGTCAAGAGGTCAAGGGTTGGGTCAAGGGGTCAGTGGTGGGGTCAAAGGTCAGTGGTCATTGGTCAGTGGTCAGTGGTCAGTGGTCAGTGGTCAATGGTCATTGGTCAGTGGTGGGGTCAAGAGGTCAGTGGTCAGTGGTCATTGGTCATTGGTCAGTGGTCAGTGGTCATTGGTCAATGGTCAGTGGTCAGTGGTCAGTGGTCATTGGTCAGTGGTCATTGGTCATTGGTCAGTGGTCAGTGGTCATTGGTCAGTGGTCATTGGTCAGTGGTCATTGGTCATTGGTCAGTGGTCAATGGTCAGTGGTCATTGGTCAGTGATCAGTGGTCAGTGGTCATTGGTCATTGGTCAGTGGTCAGTGGTCATTGGTCATTGGTCATTGGTCACTGGTCAGTGGTCATTGGTCAGTGGTCATTGGTCATTGGTGGGGTCAAGAGGTCATTGGTCGTTGGTCATTGGTCATTGGTCAGTGGTCATTGGTCATTGGTCAGTGGTGGGGTCCAAGGGGTCAAGGGTTGGGTCAAGAGGTCAGTGGTGGGGTCAAAGGTCAAGGGTTGGGTCATTGGTGGGGTCAAGGGGTCATTGGTCATTGGTCACTGGTCAGTGGTGGGGTCAAGGGGTCAGTGGTGGGGTCAAAGGTCAAGGGTTGGGTCATCGGTCATTGGTGGGGTCAAGAGGTCAAGAATTGGGTCAAGAGGTCAGTGGCGGGGTCAAAGGTCAAGGGTTGGCTCATTGGTCATTGGTTGGGTCAAGGGGTCAGTGGTGGGGTCAAAGGTCAAGGGTTGGGTCATTGGTGGGGTCAAGGGGTCAGTGGTGGGGTCAAGAGGTCAAGGGTTGGGTCAAGGGGTCAGTGGTGGGGTCAGGGGTGGGGTCAAGGGGTCAGTGGTGGGGTCAAAGGTCAAGGGTTGGGTCAAGGGTCAAGGGTTGGGTCAAGAGGTCATTGGTGGGGTCATTGCTCCTTGGTGGGGTCAAGAGGTCAAGGATGGGGTCAAAGGGTCAAGAGCTGGGTCATTGGTCATTGGTGGGGTCAAGAGGTCAAGGGTTGGGTCAAAGGGTCGGGTCATTGGTCAGCGGTCATTGGTCAAGGGTTGGGTCAAGGGTCAAGGGTCAAGTCAAGGGGTCATTGGCGGGGTCAAGGGTCAAGGGTTGGGTCAAGGGGTCAGTGGTGGGGTCAAAGGGTCAAGAGTGGGGTCAAGGGGTCAGTGGTGGGGTCAAGGGGTCAGTGGTGGGGTCAAGAGGTCAAGGGTTGGGTCAAAGGTCAAGGGTGGGGTCAGGGGTGGGGTCATTGGTAAGTGGTGGGGTCATGGGTTGGGTCATTGGTCAGCAGTGGGGTCAAAGGTCATTGATTGGGTCAAGAGGTCAATGGTGGGGTCAAGGGGTCAGCGGTGGGGTCAAAGGTCATTGGTCAGTGGTCAGTGGTCAGTGGTCATTGGTCAGTGGTCATTGGTCAGTGGTCATTGGTCAGTGGTCAGTGGTCATTGGTCAGTGGTCAATGGTCAGTGGTCAGTGGTCATTGGTCAGTGGTCATTGGTCATTGGTCATTGGTCAGTGGTCATTGGTCAGTGGTCAGTGGTCATTGGTCAATGGTCATTGGTCATTGGTCAGTGGTCATTGGTCAGTGGTCATTGGTCATTGGTCATTGGTCAGTGGTCATTGGTCAATGGTGGGGTCAAGAGGTCATTGGTCATTGGTCAGTGGTCATTGGTCAGTGGTCATTGGTCATTGGTCAGTGGTCAGTGGTCATTGGTCATTGGTCAGTGGTCATTGGTCAGTGGTGGGGTCAAGAGGTCATTGGTCATTGGTCAGTGGTCGTTGGTCATTGGTCAGTGGTGGGGTCAAGAGGTCATTGGTCATTGGTCAGTGGTGGGGTCGTTGGTCATTGGTCAGTGGTGGGGTCAAAGGTCAAGGGTTGGGTCAAAGGGTTGGGTCATTGGTCATCGGTCATTGGTCAAGAGTTGGGTCAAGGGTCAAGGGTTGGGTCAAGAGGTCAAGGATGGGGTCAAAGGTCAAGGGTTGGGTCAAGAGGTCAAGGGTTGGGTTGAGGGGTCAGTGGTCAGTGGTGGGGTCAAGGGGTCATTGGTGGGGTCAAAGGTCAAGGGTCGGGTCATTGGTCATTGGTGGGGTCAAGGGGTCATTGGTCATTGGTCATTGGTGGGGTCAAGGGGTCAAGAGGTCAAAGAGTTGGGACAGGAACGGAACTGACCAAACCTGGAGGGGTCACTGAGCGGTCACTCACACTCATCGAGTGGTCACTCAGTGGTCACTCAGGGTCACTCAGGGTCACTCAGGGGTCACTCAGGGGTCACTCAGGGGTCACTCACACTCATTGAGTGGTCACTCACCGAATGGTCACTCAGGGGTCACTCACACTCATTGAGTGGTCACTCACTGAATGGTCACTCAGGGGTCACTCAGGGGTCACTCAGGGGACACTCAGGGTCACTCAGGGGTCACTCAGGGGTCACTCAGGGGTCACTCAGGGTCACTCAGGGGTCACTCAGGGGTCACTCAGGGGTCACTCAGTGAGTGGTCACTCAGTGGTCACTCAGGGTCACTCAGGGTCACTCAGGGGTCACTCAGGGTCACTCAGGGGTCACTCAGGGGTCACTCAGGGTCACTCAGGGGTCACTCAGGGGTCACTCAGGGTCACTCAGGGGTCACTCAGGGGTCACTCAGGGGTCACTCAGGGTCACTCAGGGGTCACTAAGGGGTCACTCAGTGAGTGGTCACTCAGGGTCACTCAGGGGTCACTCAGGGGTCACTCAGGGGTCACTCAGGGGTCACTCAAGGGTCACTCAGGGTCACTCAGGGGTCACTCAGGGGTCACTCAGGGTCACTCAGGGGTCACTCAGGGTCACTCAGGGTCACTCAGGGGTCACTCAGCGGTCACTCAGTGGTCACTCAGGGTCACTCAGGGGTCACTCAGGGGTCACTCAGGGGTCACTCAGGGTCACTCAGGGGTCACTCAGGGGTCACTCAGGGGTCACTCAGGGTCACTCAGTGAGTGGTCACTCACCCTCGGGGTGTTTGTACTGGTCAGTGATGTCCACTCTGTGTGGTCACTCAGGGTCACTCAGGGGTCACTCAGGGGTCACTCAGGGGTCACTCAGGGGTCACTCAGGGGTCACTCAGGGGTCACTCAGGGTCACTCAGGGGTCACTCAGGGGTCACTCAGTGTCACTCAGGGGTCACTCAGTGGTCACTCCGGGGTCACTCAGGGGTCACTCAGGGGTCACTCAGGGGTCACTCAGGGGTCACTCAGTGGTCACTCAGGGTCACTCAGTGGTCACTCAGGGGTCACTCAGGGGTCACTCAGGGGTCACTCAGTGGTCACTCACCCTCGGGGTGTTTGTACTGGTCAGTGATGTCCACTCTGTGTGGTCACTCAGGGGTCACTCAGTGGTCACTCAGGGGTCACTCAGTGGTCACTCAGTGGTCACTCAGGGGTCACTCAGTGGTCACTCAGTGGTCACTCACACTCACCCTCGGGGTGTTTGTACTGGTCAGTGATGTCCACTCTGTGCGGTCACTCACACTCACTGAGTGGTCACTCAGTGGTCACTCAGGGGTCACTCAGGGTCACTCAGGGGTCACTCAGGGGTCACTCAGTGGTCACTCAGGGGTCACTCAGTGGTCACTCAGTGGTCACTCACCCTCGGGGTGTTTGTACTGGTCAGTGATGTCCACTCTGTGCGGTCACTCACACTCACTGAGTGGTCACTCAGGGGTCACTCAGGGGTCACTCAGGGTCACTCAGTGGTCACTCAGGGGTCACTCAGTGGTCACTCAGTGGTCACTCAGGGGTCACTCAGGGGTCACTCAGGGGTCACTCAGGGGTCACTCAGTGGTCACTCAGGGGTCACTCAGGGGTCACTCAGGGTCACTCAGGGTCACTCAGGGGTCACTCAGGGGTCACTCAGGGGTCACTCAGGGGTCACTCAGGGGTCACTCAGGGGACACTCAGGGGTCACTCAGGGGTCACTCAGAGGTCACTCAGTGGTCACTCAGGGGTCACTCAGGGGTCACTCAGGGGTCACTCAGGGGTCACTCAGGGGTCACTCAGTGGTCACTCACACTCACTGAGTGGTCACTCAGGGGTCACTCAGGGGTCACTCAGGGGTCACTCAGGGTCACTCAGGGGTCACTCAGGGGTCACTCAGGGTCACTCAGTGGTCACTCAGTGGTCACTCAGGGGTCACTCAGGGGTCACTCAGTGGTCACTCAGGGTCACTCAGGGGTCACTCACACTCACTGAGTGGTCACTCAGGGTCACTCAGGGTCACTCAGGGGTCACTCAGGGTCACTCAGTGGTCACTCAGGGTCACTCAGGGGTCACTCACACTCACTGAGTGGTCACTCAGGGTCACTCAGGGGTCACTCAGGGGTCACTCAGGGGTCACTCGCACTCACTGAGTGGTCACTCAGGGGTCACTCAGGGGTCACTCAGGGTCACTCAGGGGTCACTCAGGGTCACTCAGGGGTCACTCAGGGGTCACTCAGTGGTCACTCACCCTCGGGGTGTTTGTACTGGTCAGTGATGTCCACTCTGTGCGGTCACTCACACTCACTGAGTGGTCACTCAGTGGTCACTCAGGGGTCACTCAGGGGTCACTCAGGGTCACTCAGGGGTCACTCAGGGGTCACTCAGTGGTCACTCACCCTCGGGGTGTTTGTACTGGTCAGTGATGTCCACTCTGTGCGGTCACTCACACTCACTGAGTGGTCACTCAGTGGTCACTCAGTGGTCACTCAGGGGTCACTCAGGGGTCACTCAGGGGTCACTCAGGGTCACTCAGGGTCACTCAGTGGTCACTCAGGGGTCACTCAGTGGTCACTCAGGGGTCACTCAGGGGTCACTCAGGGTCACTCAGGGGTCACTCAGGGGTCACTCAGTGGTCACTCACCCTCGGGGTGTTTGTACTGGTCAGTGATGTCCACTCTGTGCGGTCACTCACACTCACTGAGTGGTCACTCAGGGGTCACTCAGGGGTCACTCAGGGTCACTCAGGGGTCACTCACACTCACTGAGTGGTCACTCAGGGGTCACTCAGGGTCACTCAGGGGTCACTCAGGGGTCACTCAGGGGTCACTCACACTCACTGAGTGGTCACTCAGGGGTCACTCAGGGTCACTCAGGGGTCACTCAGTGGTCACTCAGGGGTCGCTCAGGGGTCACTCAGGGGTCACTCAGTGGTCACTCAGGGGTCACTCAGGGGTCACTCAGGGGTCACTCAGGGGTCACTCAGAGGTCACTCAGTGGTCACTCAGGGGTCACTCAGGGTCACTCACACTCACTGAGTGGTCACTCAGGGGTCACTCAGGGGTCACTCAGGGGTCACTCAGAGGTCACTCAGGGGTCACTCAGGGTCACTCACACTCACTGAGTGGTCACTCAGGGGTCACTCAGTGGTCACTCAGGGGTCACTCAGTGGTCACTCAGGGTCACTCAGGGGTCACTCAGTGGTCACTCAGGGTCACTCAGGGGTCACTCACAGTGAGTGGTCACTCAGTGGTCACTCAGGGGTCACTCAGTGGTCACTCAGGGGTCACTCAGTGGTCACTCAGGGTCACTCAGGGGTCACTCAGGGGTCACTCAGTGGTCACTCAGGGGTCACTCAGGGGTCACTCAGAGGTCACTCAGGGGTCACTCAGGGTCACTCAGGGGTCACTCAGGGGTCACTCAGGGGTCACTCAGGGGTCACTCAGGGGTCACTCAGGGGTCACTCAGTGGTCACTCAGGGGTCACTCAGTGTCACTCAGGGTCACTCAGGGGTCACTCAGGGTCACTCAGGGGTCACTCAGTGGTCACTCAGGGGTCACTCAGTGTCACTCAGGGTCACTCAGGGGTCACTCAGGGTCACTCAGGGGTCACTCAGGGTCACTCAGTGGTCACTCAGGGGTCACTCAGGGGTCACTCACTGAGTGGTCACTCAGGGGTCACTCAGGGGTCACTCAGGGGTCACTCAGGGGTCACTCAGTGGTCACTCAGGGGTCACTCAGGGGTCACTGAGGGTCACTCAGGGGTCACTCAGGGGTCACTCAGGGGTCACTCAGTGGTCACTCAGGGGTCACTCAGTGGTCACTCAGTGGTCACTCAGGGGTCACTCAGGTGTCACTCAGTGGTCACTCAGGGGTCACTCAGGGTCACTCAGGGTCACTCAGGGGTCACTCACCCTCGGGGTGTTTGTACTGGTCAGTGATGTCCACTCTGTGCGGTCACTCACACTCACTGAGTGGTCACTCAGGGGTCACTCAGGGGTCACTCAGGGTCACTCAGGGGTCACTCAGGGGTCACTCAGGGGTCACTCAGGGTCACTCAGGGGTCACTCAGGGGTCACTCACAGTGAGTGGTCACTCAGGGGTCACTCAGGGGTCACTCAGGGTCACTCAGGGGTCACTCAGGGGTCACTCAGTGGTCACTCAGGGGTCACTCAGTGGTCACTCAGTGGTCACTCACCCTCGGGGTGTTTGTACTGGTCAGTGATGTCCACTCTGTGCGGTCACTCACACTCACTGAGTGGTCACTCAGTGGTCACTCAGGGGTCACTCAGGGTCACTCAGGGGTCACTCAGGGGTCACTCAGGGGTCACTCAGGGTCACTCAGGGGTCACTCAGGGGTCACTCAGGGGTCACTCACACTCACTGAGTGGACACTCAGGGGTCACTCAGGGTCACTCCGGGGTCACTCAGGGGTCACTCAGTGGTCACTCAGCGGTCACTCAGGGGTCACTCAGGGGTCACTCAGTGGTCACTCAGGGGTCACTCAGGGGTCACTCAGGGGTCACTCAGGGGTCACTCAGGGGTCACTCAGGGGTCACTCAGGGGTCACTCAGGGTCACTCAGGGGTCACTCAGTGGTCACTCAGGGGTCACTCAGGGGTCACTCAGGGTCACTCAGTGGTCACTCAGGGGTCACTCAGGGGTCACTCAGTGGTCACTCAGGGGTCACTCAGTGGTCACTCAGGGGTCACTCAGGGGTCACTCAGGGGTCACTCAGTGTCACTCAGGGGTCACTCGGTGGTCACTCAGGGGTCACTCACAGTGAGTGGTCACTCAGGGGTCACTCAGTGGTCACTCAGGGGTCACTCAGTGGTCACTGAGGGGTCACTCAGGGGTCACTCAGGGGTCACTCAGGGGTCACTCAGTGGTCACTCAGTGGTCACTCACACTCACCCTCGGGGTGTTTGTACTGGTCAGTGATGTCCACTCTGGCCGCAGTCCCGGCCCCCTGGGTGCTGATCCTGCGGCCGATCGCCCCCTCCTCCACGTGCACCACGGCGAAGCCCCCGTGGGGCTGCCGCTGCCAGTACACCTTGTCGCTGTTCACCTGCCCATTTGCATAATTAATGAGCTCATTTGCATAATTAATTACCTATCTGTTAGTGGGATTCATTATGTCACTCAATTAGGGTGATTAGTCCCTGTTTTGTTAATGAGGCAATGGGACAGGTTCTGTGTGTCTGATGTTGTCGGTGCACCTTGTCGCTGTTCACCTGCTCATTTGCATAATTAATGAGCTCATTTGCATGTCTAATTAGCCCTCGGTCAGTGGAAGTCGTTGTGCTCCCTAATTAGGGTGATTAGTGCTCGCTTTGTTAATGAGGCAATGGGACAGGTTGTGTGTGTCTGCCACTACGCCTTGTGACGATTTGCCTTCTCATTTGCATAATTAATGAGCTCATTTGCATATCTAATTAGCCCTCTGATAGCGGAATCAGTCATGCCCCTTATTGAGGGTAATTAGTGCCCGCTGTCTTAATGAGGCAATGGCAAAGCCCCCATGTGTCTGGTGTTGTCGGTGCACCTTGTCGCTGCTCACCTGCTCATTTGCATAATTAACGAGCTCATTTGCATGTTTAATTACCCCTCTGTCAGCGGAATTTGTTATACTCCCTAATTAGGGTAATTAGTGCTCGCTTTGTTAATGAGGCAATGGGACAGGTTGTGTGTGTCTGCCACTACGCCTTCTCATTTGCATATTTAATGAGCTCATTTGCATATTTAATTAGCCCTCTGATACCTGAATCAGTCATGCCCCTTATTGAGGGTAATTAGTCCCTGCTTTGTTAATGAGGCAATGGAAGAGGTTCTGTGTGTCTGATGTTGTCGGTGCACTTTGTCCCTGTTCACCTGCTCATTTGCATAATTAACGAGCTCATTTGCATATTTAATCACCTCTGAGTTAGTGGGATTCATTATGTCACTCAATTAGGGTGATTAGTGCTGGCGTTGTTAATGAGGCGATGGCAAAGCCCCCCGTGGCTCTGGTGTTGCTGGTGCACCTTGTCACTGTTCACCTGCCCATTTGCATAATTAATGAGCTCATTTGCATGTCTAATTAGCCCTCTGTCAGAGGAATTTGTTATACTCCCTAATTAGGGTAATTAGTCCCCAATTTGTTAATGAGGGAATGGAAGAGGTTCTGTGTTCCTGATGTTGTCGGTGCACTTTGTCCCTGTTCACCTGCTCATTTGCATAATTAATGAGCTCATTTGCATGTTTAAATTAGCCCTCTGTCAGCAGGATTTGTTATGCTCCCTAATTAGGGTAATTAGTCCCTGCTTTGTTAATGAGGCGAGGGCAAAGCCCCCATGTGTCTGGTGTTGTCGGTGCACCTTGTCGCTGTTCACCCGCTCATTTGCATACTTAATGAGCTCATTTGCATATTTATTTATCCCTTAGTTAGGGGAATTCGTTACACCGCTCAATGAGGTTAATTAGTTTCCAATTTGTTAATGAGGCAATGGAAGAGGTTCTGTGTGTCTGGTGTTGTCGGTGCACCTTGTCCCTGTTCACCTGCTCATTTGCATAATTAACGAGCTCATTTGCATGTTTAATTAGCCCTCTGTCAGCAGGATTTGTTATGCTCCTTAATTACGGTAATTAGTGCTCGCTTTGTTAATGAGGCGATGGGACAGGTTCTGTGTGTCTGGTGTCGTCGGTGCACCTTGTCGCTGTTCACCTGCTCATTTGCATAATTAACGAGCTCATTTGCATATTTAATTATCCCTTAGTTAGTGGGATTCATTATGTCACTCAATTAAGGTAATTAGTCCCCGCTTTGTTAATGAGGCAATGGAAGAGGTTCTGTGTGTCTGGTGTTGTCGGTGCACCTTGTCGCTGTTCACCTGCTCATTTGCATAATTAACGAGCTCATTTGCATGTTTAATTAGCCCTCGGTCTGTGGAAGTCGTGATGCTCCCTAATTAGGGTGATTAGTGCTGGCGTTGTTAATGAGGCAATGGGACAGGTTGTGTGTGTCTGCCACTACGCCTTGTCACGGTTTGCCTTCTCATTTGCATGATTAATGAGCTCATTTGCATATCTAATCACCTCTCCGTTAGTGGGATTCGTTATGTCACTCAATTAGGGTAATTAGTCCCTGCTCTGTTAATTAGGGCTGGGTGAAGTCAGATGGTGATAATGCCACTGTTTCCCTTCTCATTTGCATAATTAACTGCCTCATTAGCATAAATAACCACCCCAGACCTGCAGAATTACTCCTAATTTGCATAATACCCCCCCTAATTAGTCTAATTAACCTCTGCTTTGCATAATGGCCTGCTGACTCTACATCTCATTTGCATAATAAATTAAATCATTTAACTTTAGTCCTTACATGGCTCATTTGCATAATTTGTTCCAGACTCACATAATTAACTTTAATTGCATCATTAATTGCGATTAATTTGAATGAAGTGCTTGAATACTTAATTATGCTATTTGAATACTTAATTAAGCTAATTAATTAAGAACAAGTATGTCATTTGCATTATTAATTACCCCATTTGCATAAATAACCCCTTATTAGCCCCATTAACACTGCTCATTAGCATAAACCACACCCCTCATTAGCGATTTACAGCCGCACCTGCTCTCATTTGCATAAAATTTGCACCTAATTAGTATTAGCGCTATGATGTCTTGCTCCTCATTAGCATAAGCATGCCCCTCATTTGCATGCCACGCCCACCATACCCACAATCCATTTCGTTAGAGGCCTCGTTTGCATCTCATTAGCATCTTGTTTGCATACAGCCACGCCCACCATACCGGCAATCCATTGAGCATGCTCCGTTAGCGGCCTAATTTGCATATTAATGAGCCTGTTGTAGAGCTGCCTTAGGGTGAGTGCAGAGGTAAGGGGTTGTTAGCCTCTCATTTGCATCTCATTAGCATCTCATTAGCATGCGGAGGCCACGCTCACTATACCGACAATGCATTGAGGTCGCCAACGGAGCAGCCTCATTTGCATATTAATGAGCCCTTTGCGCAGTCGCCATAGGGAGAGTGCGGAGGGGAGGGGTTGTTAGCCTCTCATTTGCATCTCATTAGCATCTAATTAACATGCGGCAACTCCCACTGCGCCATCAATGCATTGAGGCCGCTCCGTTAACGCCCTCATTTGCATATTAATGAGCCTGTTGTGCAGCCGCCATAGGGTGCGTGCAGAGGGGAGGGGTTGTTAGAGCCTCATTTGCATCTCATTAGCATCTAATTAACATGTGGCAACACCCACTGCGCCATCAATGCATTGAGGCCGCTCCGTTAACGCCCTCATTTGCATATTAATGAGCCTGTTGTGCAGCCGCCATAGGGTGAGTGCGGAGGGGAGGGGTTGTTAGCGCCTCATTAGCATCTCATTAGCATCTCATTAGCATGCGGAGGCCACGCCCACCTCGGCGAAGACGAAGGGCGTGTCGTACTTGAGGAAAACCTCCCCGTTCTTCACAGCCGTGAGCGAGCAGGGACCACAGCAGAACAGGCCTGGAAACCAGTATGGACCAGTATAAACCAGTATGGACCAGTATGGACCAGTATAAACCAGTATGGACCAGTATGGACCAGTATAAACCAGTATGGACCAGTATAAACCAGTATGGACCAGTATGGACCAGTATGGACCAGTATAAACCAGTATGGACCAGTATGGACCAGTATGGACCAGTATAAACCAGTATAAACCAGTATGGACCAGTATAAACCAGTATGGACCAGTATGGACCAGTATAGACCAGTATGGACCAGTATGGACCAGTATGGACCGGTATAAACCAGTATGGACCAGTATAAACCAGTATGGACCAGTATAAACCAGTATGGACCAGTATGGACCGGTATGGACCAGTATAAACCAGTATGGACCAGTATGGACCAGTATGGACCAGTATGGACCCGTATAAACCAGTATGGACCAGTATGGACCAGTATAAACCAGTATAAACCAGTATGGACCAGTATAAACCAGTATGGACCAGTATTAACCAGTATAAACCAGTATGGACCAGTATGGACCAGTATAAACCAGTATGGACCAGTATAAACCAGTCCAAACCAGTCCAAACCAGTCCAAACCACTTCAAACCAGTTCAAACCAGTTCAAACCAGTATAAACCAGTATAAACCAGTATAAACCAGTATAAACCAGTATGAAAATCCATCCATTTCCCCCATTTTTAACTCTTTTAACCGCCCAAAAATTCCCAAAAAATTCCCAAAAAAATCCCTGGGACCCCTCCCAGTCCCTCCCAGTCCAAACCAGTATAAACCAGTATAAACCAGTATAAACCAGTATAAACCAGTATAAACCAGTACCGCTGCTGGTCTCCTGCGGCGTGGCGTCCACCACCTGCCAGCCGTCGTATCCGTCGGGGAGGTCCGGCCGCTTCATCCAGCAGTCGTTCCACACGTGGAAATTCCTGGAAAACCAGTACAGACCAGTATAAACCAGTATGGACCAGTATAAACCAGTATAGACCAGTATAGACCAGTATAGACCGGTATAAACCAGTATAAACCAGTATAAACCAGTATAGACCGGTATCAAAACCCATCGATTTCCTCTATTTTTCCCCCAAAAAAATTCCCAAAAAATCCCTGGGGTCCCTCCCAGTATAAACCAGTACAAACCAGTATAAACCAGTATAAACCAGTACAAACCAGTATAAACCAGTATAAACCAGAATCAAAATCCATCAATTTTTCCCATTTTTCCTCATTTTTCCCTCAAAAAAATCAAAAAAAAATCCCAAAAAAATCTCAAAAAATTCCCAGAAAAATCCCTGGAGCCCCTCCCAGCCCCTCCCAGTACAAACCAGTATAAACCAGTATAAACCAGTATAAACCAGTATAAACCAGTATAAACCAGTATAAATATCCATCCATTTCCCCATTTTTCCCCATTTTTCCCCCCAAAAAATCCAAAAAAATCCCAAAAAAATTCCCCAAAAAATCCCTGAAGCCCCTCCCAGTATAAACCAGTATAAACCAGTACAAACCAGTACAAACCAGTATAAACCAGTATAAAAATCCATCAATTTCCCCCATTTTTCCCCCCAAAAAATCCAAAAAAATTCCAAAAAAAATCCAAAAAAATTCCCAGAAAAATCCCTGGGGTCCCTCCCAGTATAAACCAGTATAAACCAGTATAAACCAGTATAAACCAGTATGGACCAGTATCAAAACCCATCAATTTTCCCATTTTTTTCCATTTTTCCCCCCAAAAATTCCAAAAAAATCCCCAAAAATTCCCAAAAAAATCCCTGGGGTCCCTCCCAGTATAAACCAGTATAAACCAGTATAAACCAGTATAAATATCCATCAATTTCCCCCATTTTCCCCCATTTTTCCCCCCAAAAAACCCCCAAAAATTCCAAAAAAATCCCAAAAAAATCCCAAAAAATTCCCTGGGCACCCTCCCAGCCCCTCCCAGTACAAACCAGTATAAACCAGTATAAACCAGTATAAACCAGTATAAAAATCCATCAATTTCCCCCATTTTTTCCCCATTTTTAACCCTTTAAACCCCTCAAAAACCCCCCAAAAAATCCCAAAAAATTCCCAAAAAAATCCCTGGAGCCCCTCCCAGCCCCTCCCAGTATAAACCAGTATAAACCAGTATAAACCAGTATAAACCAGTATAAACCAGTACAAACCAGTATAAACCAGTATAAAAATCCATCAAGTTCCCCCATTTTTCCCCATTTTTCCCCCCAAAAAAACCCCCAAAAATTCCAAAAAAATCCCAAAAAAATCCCAAAAAATTCCCTGGGCACCCTCCCAGCCCCTCCCAGTACAAACCAGTATAAACCAGTATAAACCAGTATAAACCAGTATAAACCAGTCTAAACCAGTATAAACCAGTATAAACCAGTATAAACCAGTATAAAAATCCATCAATTTCCCCCATTTTTCCCCATTTTTAACCCTTTAAACCCCTCAAAAACCCCCCAAAAAATCCCAAAAAAATCCAAAAAAATCCCAAAAAAATCCCAAAAAATTCCCAAAAAAATCCCAGTACAAACCAGTATAAACCAGTATAAACCAGTACCAGACGGAGTCGGTGTTGAGGCGCTCCAGCGGCCGCATGCTCTCGTCCAGGTAGATGTCGGTGGTCAGCGAGGTGTCGGTGTCGTGGGCCGAGTTGTAATTGGTCACCGTGCGGGTGGGCAGCCCCAGGCAGCGCAGGACTGACCAGTAGAAACCAGTAGAAACCAGTTTGGACCAGTATAAACCAGTATAAACCAGTATAAACCAGTATAACCCGGTATAAACTGGTATAGTGCAGAATAAGACAGTTTAAAGTGGTTTAAACCAGTATAAACCAGTTTAGAGATGGTTTCTGTCCCAGTTTGACTCGGTTCTGACCAGTATAAACCAGTATAAACCAGTATAAACCAGTATAAACCAGTATAAACCAGTATAGGGCAAAATAAGTCACTTTAAACTGGTTTAAGTCAGTATAAACCAGTATAAACCAGTATAGGGATGGGTTGTGTCCCAGTTTGACTCGGTTCTGACCAGTATAAACCAGTATAAACCAGTATGGACCAGTATAAACCAGTATAAACCGGTATAAACCAGTATAGACCAGTATAGACCAGTATAGGGCAAAATAAGTCACTTTAAACTGGTTTAAGTCAGTATAAACCAGTATAAACCAGTATAGGGATGGGTTGTGTCCCAGTTTGACTTGGTTCTGACCAGTATAAACCAGTATAAACCAGTATAAACCAGTATAAACCAGTTTGGACCAGTAGAAACCAGTACAGACCAGTATAAACCAGTATAGGGCAGAACAAGCCAGTTTAAAGTGGTTTAAACCAGTATAAACCAGTATAAACCAGTATAGGGATGGTTTATCTCCCAGTTTGACTCAGTTCTGACCAGTATAAACCAGTTTGGACCAGTTTGGACCAGTATAAACCAGTACAAACCAGTATAAACCAGTATAAACCAGTTTGGACCAGTATAAACCAGTATAAACCAGTATAAACCAGTACAAACCAGTATAAACCAGTATAAAGCAGTATAAACCAGTTTGGACCAGTATAAACCAGTATAAACCAGTCCAAACCAGTCACCCCAAACCCCATTTTTAACCCTTTCTTTCCCATATTTTTGCCATTTCCCCCCCGTTTTTCCCCTATTTTTCCCCTCCCAGTATAAACCAGTATAAACCAGTATAAACCAGTACAAACCAGTAACCCCAAGCCCCCATTTACCCCCATTTTTAACCCTTTCTTTTCCATATTTTTTGCCCATTTTTAATCCTTTCTTTGCCATTTTTAACCCTTTCTTTGCCAGGTTTGTCCCGTTTTTTCCCCATTTTTTCCCGTTTTTCCCCCATTTCTCTCCTCCCAGTATAAACCAGTACAAACCAGTAACCCCAAACCCCATTTCCCCCATTTTTAACCCTTTATTTACCATATTTCCACCATTTTTTCACCATTTTTCACCATTTTTTCACCATTTTTTCCCGTTTTTCTCCCATTTCTCTCCTCCCAGTATAAACCAGTATAAACCAGTATAAACCAGTATAAACCAGTAACCCCAAACCCCCATTTCCGCCATTTTTAACCCTTTCTTCCCCATTTTTAACCCTTTCTTCGCCATTTTTCC
The DNA here is from genome assembly GCF_030490865.1 of Poecile atricapillus. Classification (NCBI taxonomy): domain Eukaryota; kingdom Metazoa; phylum Chordata; class Aves; order Passeriformes; family Paridae; genus Poecile; species Poecile atricapillus. Next base: position 921,360 of record NC_081267.1, read on the forward strand.
CATATTTCCACCATTTTTTCACATTTTTCCCCATTTTTTCTCCTCCCAGTCCCTCCCAGTATAAACCAGTATAAACCAGTAACCCCAAACCCCCATTTCCCCCATTTTTAACCTATTTTGTCCCCATTTTTAACCCTTTCTTTGCCAGATTTTTCCCATTTTTTTATTGTTTTTTCACCATTTTTTCCATTTTTTCCCATTTTTCCCCTCCCAGTCCCTCCCAGTATAAACCAGTACAAACCAGTCACTCCAAACCCCATTTTTAACCCTTCCTTTGCCATTTTTAACCCTTTCTTCACCATTTTTAACCCTTTCTTCGCCGTTTTCCCCATATTTCCGTCATTTTTTCACCATTTTTTCCCATTTTTTCACCGTTTCTCCCCATTTTTTCCCCATTTCTCTCCTCCCAGTATAAACCAGTATAAACCAGTAACCATTTCCGCCATTTTTAACCCTTTCTTCCCCATATTCCCCCATTTTTAACCCTTTATTTACCGTATTTCCGCCATTTTTTCACCATTTTTCACCATTTTTTCACCGTTTTTCCCCATTTTTTCCCCGTTTTTTCCCGCTCCCAGTCCCTCCCAGTATAAACCAGTACGAACCAGTGGTGACCACGCCGGCGAACACCCAGCACTGTCCGTATCTGACGGGGGCTCCGGTGCCGTGGAAGCTGCGCAGGATCCCCACGGAGCCGGCCCAGGCCGAGGGGTTCGTCCCTTGGGAATAATCCCCGGTCCAGTTCCCCACCAGAACCCCGCTGTCGTCCAGGGAATTCACCTGGGAAATTCAGGAAAATTATCCGGGAAAAATCTGGGAAAGCTGGGAAAAATCCCGGGAAAAATTGGGGGAAATTTGGGAAAAATCGGGGAAAAAATTGGGAAAAAAATTGGGGAAAAATTGGGGGAAAAATCGGGGATAAAATCAGAAAAAAATCGAGGAAATTCAGGGAAAATCCCAGGGAAAAATCAGGGAAAAATAATAGGGAAAAATCGGGGGAAAAGTGGGGGAAAATCGGGAAAAAATTGGGGAAAAATCGGGGAAAAATCAGGGAAAAAATCCGAAAAAAACCGAGGAAATTCAGGAAAAATCCCAGGGAAATCAGGGAAAAATAATAGGGAAAAATCGGGGGAAAAATCGGGAAAAATTGGGGAAAAAATCGGGGAAAAATTGGGGAAAAAATTGGGGGAAAAATTGGGCAAAAGAGGAAAAAATAATAGGGAAAAATCGGGGGAAAAGTGGGGGGAAAATCGGGAAAAAATCGGGGAAAAATTGGGGAAAAATCGAGGAAAAAATTGGGGGAAAATTGGGGAAAAATTGGGGAAAAAATTGGGAAAAATTGGGGAAAAATTGGGGGAAATTGGGGGAAAAATTGAGGGAAAATTGGGGAAAAAATTGGGAAAAAATCGGGGAAAAAATCGGGGAAAAATGAAGAAAAATCGGGGAAAAAAATTGGGGGAAAATCGGGAAAAATTGGGGAAAAATGGGTAAAAAAATAGGAGGAAAAATGGGGGAAAAAATTTGGGGAAAATCGGGGAAAATCGGGAATGGGGAGGTTCGTCCCTTGGGAATAATCCCCGGTCCAGTTCCCCACCAGAACCCCGCTGTCGTCCAGGGAATTCACCTGGAAAACATTCCGGGAAAAATCCGGGAAATTCGGGAAAATTATCCGGGAAAAATCTGGGAATTCACGGGAAAAATCCCGGGAAAAATCGGGGGAAATTTGGGAAAAATCAGGGAAAAAATCGGGGGAAAATCGGGGAAAAATTGGGGAAAAATTGGGGAAAAAATTGGGGAAAATTGGGAAAAATAATTGGGAAAAATGGGGGAAAATAATAGAGAAAATAGGGAAAAATAATAAGGAAAAAATGGGGGAAAAAAGGGAAAAATAATAGGGAAAAATAGGGAAAAATCGGGAAAAATCCCGGGAAAAATCGGGGAAAAAATAATAGGGAAAAATTGGGGAAAAATTGGGGAAAAACGGGGAAAAATTGGGGGAAAATTGGGAAAAATAGGGAAAAATAATAGGGAAAAATAATAGGGAAAAATTGGGGGAAAAATAGGGGGAAAAATAGGGGAAAAATTGGGGAAAAATTGGGGAAAATTGGGTAAAAAATGGGGAAAAATTGGGAAAAAAATAGGAGGAAAAATGGGGGAAAAATCAGGGAAAAATCGGGGAAAAATGAAGAAAAATCGGGGAAAAAAATTGGGGGAAAAATTGGGGAAAAAATCGGGGAAAAATTGGGAGAAAAATCAAGGAAAAAATTGGGGAAAAATTAGGGAAAAATTGGGAAAAAAATAGGAGGAAAAATGGGGGAAAAATCAGGGAAAAATCGGGGGAAAATCGGGAAAAATGGGGAGAAAATGGGGAAAAATCGGGGAAAAAATTGGGGAAAAATAATAGGGAAACATTGGGGGAAAATTGGGGAAAAAAATCAGGGAAAAATCAAGGAAAAAATCAGGGGGGAAAATAGGGAAAAATTCCGGGAAAAATCGGGGAAAATTGGGGGAAAATTGGGAAAAATTGGGGAAAAAATTGGGGGAAAATTGGGGGAACTGGGTAAAAAAACAGGAGGAAAAATCGGGGAAAAATCGGGAAAAAAATGGGGAAAAATTGGGGGAAAATTGGAGAAAAATTGGGGGAAAATTGGGGAAAAATTGGGGGAAAATTGAGGAAAATTGGGAAAAAATTGAGGAAAAAATTGGGGGAGAATTGGGGAAAAATGGGGAAAAATGGGGGGAAAATGGGGGAAAAATCGGGAAAAATAATAAGGAAAAATGGGGGGAAAAATTGGGAGAAAATTAGGAAAAATAGGGAAAAATAATAGGGAAAAATGGGGGGAAAATCGGGGGAAAATTGGGGGAAAAATAGGGAAAAATTGGGAAAAAAATGGGGAAAAATCAAGGAAAAAAAATGGGAAAAAATTGGGGAAAAATCGGGAAAAAATCGAGGAAAAAATTGGGGGAAAATCAACAAAAATCGGGGAAAAAAATGGGGAAAAATTGGGGGAAAATTGGGGGAAAATGGTGGGAAATGGGGAATGGGGAGGTTCGTCCCTTGGGAACAATCCCTGGTGCAGTTCCCCACCAGAACCCCGCTGTCGTCCAGGGAATTCACCTGGGAAATTCGGGAATTCCAGGGGAAAATTATCTGGGGAAATCTGGGAAAAATCCCGGGAAAAATTGGGGGAAATTTGGGGAAAAATTGGGGAAAAATCAGGGAAAAAATCAGAAAAAAATGAGGAAATTCAGGAAAAATCCAGGGAAAAATCGGGAAAAAAATAATAGGGAAAAATCGGGGAAAAAATCGGGAAAAATCAGGGAAAAATTGGGGAAAAATTGGGGAAAATAGGGAAAAATAATAGGGAAAAATCGGGGGAAAAATAGGGGGAAAATCGGGGGAAAATTGGGAAAAAATTGGGGAAAAATCGAGGAAAAATCAAGGAAAAAAATAGGAGGAAAAATTGGGAAAAAATCAGGGAAAAATCAGGGAAAAATCAGGGAAAAATCCGGGAAAAATCGGGGAAAAATCAGGAAAAATAATGAGGAAAAATGGGGGAAAAAATTGGGGGAAAATTGGGAAAAATAGGGAAAAATATTTGGGAAAAATAATAGGGAAAAATTCCCGGAAAAATCGAGGAAAAAAATGGGGAAAAATCAGGAAAAATAATAGGGAAAAATGCGGAAAAATAATAGGGAAAAATCCGGGGAAAAATTGGGGGAAAATGGGGAAAAATTTGGGGAAAAATCGGGAAAAAATCGAGGAAAAAATTGGGGGAAAATTGGGGGAAAAATTGGGGGAAAATCAACAAAAATCGGGGAAAAAAATGGGGAAAAATTGGGGGAAAATTTGGGGAAAATGGTGGGAAATGAGGAATTGGGAGGTTCGTCCCTTGGGAATAATCCCCGGTCCAGTTCCCCACCAGAACCCCGCTGTCGTCCAGGGAATTCACCTGGGAAATTCGGGAAAATTATCCGGGAAAAATCTGGGAATTCACGGGAAAAATCCCGGGAAAAATTGGGTGAAATTTGGGAAAAATCGGGGGAAAAATTGGGGAAAAATTGGGGGAAAATCGGGGATAAAATCAGAAAAAAACGAGGAAATTCAGGAAAAATCCCAGGGAAAAATCAGGGAAAAATAATAAGGAAAAATCGGGGGAAAAATGGGGAAAAAATTGGGGAAAAAATCGGGGAAAAATTGGGGAAAAAATTGGGGAAAATCGGGAAAAATAATTGGGAAAAATGGGGGAAAATAATAGAGAAAATAGGGAAAAATAATAAGGAAAAACCAGTGGAATAAAGGGAAAAATGTCGGGGAAAAAAAGGGAAAAATAATAGGGAAAAATCCCGGGGAAAATGGGGAAAAATAATAGGGAAAAATAGGGGAAAATCGGGGAAAATTGGGAAAAATCAGGGGAAAAAACAGGGAAAAAATCAGGGAAGAAATTGGGGAAAATGGGGGAAAATGGGGGAAAAATGGGGAAAAAAAAGGGAAAAATAACAGGGAAAAATCGAGGAAAAATCGGGGAAAAATCAGGGAAAAAATGGGAAAAAATCATGGAAATTCAGGAAAAAATTCCAGGAAAAATTGGGAAAAAATGGGGGAAAAAATTGGGGAAAAAAATGGGAAAAATCCCGAGAAAAAGTCGGGAAAATTGGGAGGTGAAGGGAGGGGAAATGGGGAGGGAATTGAGGGGATTCAGCCCAAAATCCCAGGAATTCACCCAAAATTCCCCAAAATTCCTCCCAAAATCCCCAGAATTCCCTCAAAATTCCTGAATTTCTCCCCGAATTCCAGGAATTCCCTCAAAATCCCCAAAATTCCCCCAAAATACCCAAAATTCCCCCCAAAATTAACCAAATCCCTCCAAAATTCCCTGATTTACCCCCAAATTCCCCAAAATTCTCCCCAAAATTCCCCAAATTCCCCCAAATCCCAAAAATTCCCCCAAAATTCCTTTCCAAATCCCCCCAAATCCCTCCGAAATCCCCAAATTTCCTGAATTTCCCCAAAATTCCCCAAAGTTTTCCCAAAATTCCCAGATTTCCCCCCAAATTCCTGAATTCCTCTCCAAAATCCCCAAAATCCCTCAAAATTCCCCCAAAATCCTAAGAATTCCCCCCAAAATTTCCCCAAATTCCCCCAAAATTCCGGGATTTCCCCCCGAATTCCCAGGATTTTGCCTCCAAATTCCCAACAGTCCCCCCAAAATCCCTCAGAAATTCCTAAAGTCCCAAAATTTACCCCCAAATTCCCGAATTTTCCCCAAATTTCTCCAAAATTCCCAAAAATTCTCTCAAAATTCCCAAAAAATTCCCCAAAATTCCCAAATTCCCCCAAAATTCCCAAAATTTTCCCCAAATTCCCAAATTTCCCCTCAAATCCCCCCCAAAATTCCCCCAAAATTCTCAAATTTTCCCTCAAAATTCCCTCAAAATTCACTTAAAATTCCCAAAAATTCACTTAAAATTCCCAAATTTAGCCCCAAATTCCCAAATTTCCCCTCAAAATTCCTCCAAAATTCCCAAAATTTCCCCAAAATCCCCAAAATTCCCCCCAAAATTCCCCCCAAAATTCCAGGATTGTTCCTCAAATTCCCCCAAAATTCCCCAAAAATTCACTTAAAATCCCCGGATTCCCCCCAAAATTCCCAACATTTTCCCCCCAAATCCCCCAAATTTCCCCAAAAATCCCCCCCAAAATTCCCAAATCTCCCCAAAATCCTCCAAAATTTCCCCCAAATCCCAAAAATTTCCCCCAAATTCCCCCAAAATTCCCAAATTTCCCCCAAATCCCCAAAAATTTCCCCCAAATTCCCAAGAATTTCCCAAAAATCCCCCCAAAAATTCCCTCAAAATTCCCCAAAATTCCCAAATTTTCCCCAAAATTCCCAAATTTCCCCTCAAAATTCCCCCAAAATTCCCAAAATTTCCCCAAAATTTCCCCAAAAATTCCGAAATTTCCCCAAAATTCCCCCAAATTCCCCCAGAATTCCCAAATTTCCCCCCAAAATTCCCCAAATTCCCCCAAATTCACAAAATTTCCCCCAAAATTTCCCCCCAAAATTCCCAAATTTCCCCCAAATTCCCCCCAAATTTCCCCCGAATTCCCAATTTTCCCCCAGAATTCCCATTTTTTCCCCAAAATTCCCAAAAATTTCCCCCAAAATTCCCTCAAAATTCCCCCAAAATTTCCCCAAAATTCCCTCAAAATTCCCCCAAAATTCCCCAAAAAATCCTCAAAATTTCCCCAAAATTCCCAAATTTCCTCAAAAATCCCCAAATTTCCCCCAAAATTCCCAAAAATTTCCCCCAAAAATCCCCGAAATTCCCGCAAAATTCCCCCAAAATTCCCCCAAAATTCCCCAAAAATTCACTTAAAATTCCCAAATTTTCCCCCAAAAATTCCCTCAAAATTCCCGGATTTTTCCTCAAATTCCCCCAAAATCCCCAAAAATTCACTTAAAATTCCCAAATTCCCCCAAAAATTCCCTTAAAATTCCCAAATTTCCCCCAAAATCCCCAAATTTCCCCCCAAAATTCCCCCAAAATGCCCAAAAATTCACTTCAAATTCCCAAAATTTCCCCGAAATTCCTGGATTTCCCCCCAAATCCCCCCAAAATTCCCCCAAAAATTCCCAAAAAATTCCCCAAAATTCCCAAATTTCCCCAAAATTCCCTCAAAATTCCCCCAAAATGCCCAAAAATTCACTTAAAATTCCCAAATTTCCCCCCAAAAATCCCCAAAATTTCCCCAAAATTCCCAAAATTCCCCAAAATCCCCCAAATTTCTCCCAAATTCCCCCAAAATTCCCCAATTTTCCCAAAAATTCCCCCAAAATTCCCAAATCCCCCGGAATTCCCAAATTTCCCCCAAAATTCCCAAAAATTCCCAAAAAATTACTTAAAATTCCCAAATTTTCCCAAATTTACCCCAGAATTCCCAAATCTCCCCTCAAATCCCCCAAAAATTCCCCAAAAATCCCCAAATTTCCCCAAAATCCCCCAAATTCCCCCCAAAATTCCCCCCAAATTCCCAATAATTCCCTTAAAATTCCCAGATTCCCCCCAAAATTCCCAAATTTCCCCCAAAATTCCAAAATTTCCCCCCAAATTTACCCCAAAATCCCAAAATTTCCCCAAATTCCCCCAAAATTCCCAAAAATTCACTTAAAATTCCCAAATTTTCCCAAATTTCCCTCAAAATCCCCGGATTCTCCCCAAAATTCCCAAATTTTCTCCCCAAAATTCCCAAATTTCCCCCCAAATTCCCTCCAAAATTCCCCCAAATTTCCCCAAAATTTCCCCAAAATTCCCTCAAAACTCCCCAAAAATTCCCCCAAATTTCCCCAAAATTCCCAAAAATTCACTTAAAATTCCCAAATTTTCCCAAATTTACTCCCAAATTCCCAAATTTCCCATCAAAATTCCCCCAAAATTCCCCAAAATTCCCCCAAAAATTCCCCAAAAAATCCCCAAAATTCCCTCAAAATCCCCCAAAAATTCCCTTAAAATTCCCAAATTTCCCCCAAAATTCCCAAATTTCCCCCAAAATTCCCATTTTTCCCCCAGAATTCCCATTTTTTCCCCAAAATTCCCAAAAATTTCCCCCAAAATTCCCGCAAAATTTCCCCAAAATTCCCCCAACATTCCCAAATTTCCCCCAAAAATTCCCAAAATTCCCCCAAAATTCCCCCAAAATTTCCCCAAAATTCCCCCAAAATTCCCCCAAAATTCCCCCAAAATTCCCAAAAATTCCCTTAAAATTCCCAGATTCCCCCCAAATTCCCAAATTTCCTCAAAATTCCCCCAAAATCCCCAAAAATTCCCCCAAAATTCCCCCAAAATTCCCAAATTTCCCCAAAATTCCCTCAAAATTCCCCCAAAATGCCCAAAAATTCACTTAAAATTCCCAGATTTCCCCCCACATCCCCCCAAAATTCCCAAATTTCCCCCAAAATTCCCAAAATTCCCCCAAATCCCCCAAATTTCCCCAAAATTCCCAAATTTCCCCTCAAAATTCCTCCAAAATTCCCAAAATTTCCCTCCAAAATCCCCAAATTCTCTCAAATTTCCCCCAAAATTCCCAAAAAATCCCCAAAAAATCCCCAAAATTTCCAAAAATTTCCCCAAAATCCCCAAAAATCCCCAAATTTTCCCCCAAAAATCCCCAAATTTCCCCCAAAAAATCCCAAAAATTCCCCCAAAATTCCCAAATCCCCCAGAATTCCCAAATTCCCCCCAGAATTCCCAGATTTTTCCCGGAATTCCGGTTTTTTCCTCACCATGGCCGACACCACCCTGGCCACCATGACGGGGTCACCGCGGGCGCTGTGGGGCATCCCCCGGCGGTCCAGGATGAAGAGGCAGGCGTCCAAAACCCCCGGCTCGAACTGCGGGAATGGCCAAAAAATTCCCAAAATTCCCAAAATTCCCAAAAATCCCCAAATTCCCGAAATTTCCCGAAAAAAATCCGGTGGAAAACGGCGAAAATTGGGGGAAAATGCGTTAAAATGACCCAAAAATGGCACTTTTTGACCCAAAATTTGGGGTTTTTTATGGATTTCTGATCCCAAATTTTTGAAACTGTTCCCAAAAATCCCAGAATTCCCAAAATTCCCAAAATTCCCGAAATTCCAAAAAAAATCCGATCAAAAATGGCGAAAATTTGAGAAAAATGCGTTAAAATTGACGAAAATTGGCTCTTTTTGACCCAAATTTTGGGGTTTTTTATGGATTTCTGATCCCAAATTTTTGAAACTGTTACAAAAAATCGTGGAATTCCCAAAATTCCCAAAATTCCCAAAAAATTCCAAAAAAATCCGATCAAAAATGGCCAAAATTTGGGGAAAATGTGTTAAAATGACCCAAAAATGGCTTTTTTTGACCCAAATTTGGGGTTTTTTATGGGATTTGGGATCTCAAATTTTTGGAATTGATCCCTAAAATCTCAAAATTCCCAAAATTCAAAAAAATTCCCCAAAAATTCCCAAAATTCCCAAAAAAAAATCCGGTGGAAAACGGCGAAAATTGGGGGAAAATGCGTTAAAATGGTGATTTTTGACCCAAATTTTGGGGGTTTTTATGGATTTCTGATCCCAAATTTTTGAAACTGTTACAAAAAATCGTGGAATTCCCAAAATTCCCAAAATTCCTGGAATTCCCGAAAAAATCCGGTCAAAAATGGCCAAAATTTGGGGAAAATCCCCTAAAATGACCCAAAAATGGCTCTTTTTGACCCAAATTTGGGGTTTTTTTATGGGATTTGGGATCCCAAATTTTTGGAATTGATCCCAAAAATCCCAGAATTCCCAAAATTCCCAAAATTCTTGGAATTCCAAAAAAAATCCGGTCAAAAATGCAAAAAATTTGAGAAAAATGTGTTAAAATTGACCAAAATTGGAGCTTTTTGACCCAAATTTTGGGGTTTTTATGGGATTTGAGATCCCAAATTTTTGGAATTGATCCCAAAATTCCCAAAATTCCCAAAATTCCCAAAATTCCTGGAATTCCAAAAAAAATCCGATCAAAAATGGCCAAAATTTGAGGAAAATCCCCTAAAATGACCCAAAAATGGCGCTTTTTGACCCAAATTTTGGGGGTTTTTATGGGATTTGGGATCCCAAATTTTTGGAATTGATCCTGAAAATCCCAAAATTCCCAAAATTCCCAAAATTCCTGGAATTCCCCAAAAAAATCCGGTCAAAAACGGTGAAAATTTGAGAAAAATGCGTTAAAATTGACCTAAATTGGCGCTTTTTGACCCAAATTTTGGGGTTTTTATGGGATTTGGGATCCCAAATTTTTGGAATTGATCCTGAAAATCCCAAAATTTCCAAAATTCCCAAAAATTCCCAAAAAATTCCCAAAAAAATCCGGTTAAAAATGGCCAAAATTTGAGGAAAATGCGTTAAAATTGACCTAAATTGGCGCTTTTTGACCCAAATTTTGGGGTTTTTTTATGGGATTTGGGATCTCAAATTTTTGGAATTGATCCTGAAAATCTCAAAATTCCCAAAATTCCTAAAAATTCCCAAAATTCCCCAAAATTCCCCAAAATTCCCAAAAATTCCCCAAAAAAATCCGATCAAAAATGGCGAAAATTTGAGAAAAATGAGTTAAAATTGAGCTAAATTGGCTTTTTTTGACCCAAATTTTGGGGGTTTTTAAGGGATTTGGGATCTCAAATTTTTGGAATTGATCCTGAAAATCTCAAAATTCCCAAAATTCCCAAAAATTCCCAAAAAATTCCCCAAAATTCCCGAAATAAATTGGGTCAAAAATGGAAAAAAATTTGAGGAAAATGAGTTAAAATTGACCTAAATTGGCTTTTTTTGACCCAAATTTTGGGGTTTTTTATGGGATTTGGGATCCTAAATTTTTGGAATTGATCCTGAAAATCTCAAAATTTCCAAAATTCCCAAAATTCCTGAAATCCCAAAAAAAATCCGGTCAAAAACGGCGAAAATTTGAGGAAAATCCCCAAAAATGACCCAAAAATGGCACTTTTTGACCCAAATTTTGAGGTTTTTATGGGATTTGGGATCCCAAATTTTTGGAATTGATCCCAAAAATCCCAAAATTCCCAAAATTCCCAAAATTCCCCAAATTCCTGGAATTCCTGAAAAAATCCGATCAAAAATGGCGAAAATTTGAGGAAAATGAGTTAAAATTGACCTAAATTGGCTTTTTTTGACCCAAATTTTGGGATTTTTATGGAATTTCTGATCCCAAATTTTTGGAATTGATTCCTAAAATCCCAGAATTCCCAAAATTCCTAAAAATTCCCAAAAATTCCCCAAAAAAATCCAATCAAAAATGGCGAAAATTTGGGGAAAATGCGTTAAAATGGCCCCAAAATGGCTTTTTTTGACCCCAAATTTTTGGGATTTTTCCCAAATTTTTCATGGAAAATTCCCAAATTTTCCGGAATCCCAAAATTCCCCAAATTCCCCCCAAAAATTTCCCCAAATCCCCCGAAATCGAAACCATTTTGGCTCCAAAATGGCAAATTTTGGGGTAAAAAATCCCAATTTTGGGTAAAAAAAAAATCCCAATTTTGGGTCAATTTTGGGGCTTTTCCCAAAATTCCAGAAAATTCCGGAAAATTCCCAAAATTCCCATTTTTTTCTGGATTAACCCCTCCAAACCTTTCAATTTTAGGGCAAAAAAGTCCAATTTTGGGGCAAAAATTCCAAATTTTGGGGTAAAAAAATCCCAATTTTAGGACTAAAAATCCAAGTTTTTGGTAAAAAAAACCAATTTTGGGGCAAAAAAAAAATCCCAATTTTGGGGCAAAAAAATTCCAATTTTGGAGGAAAAATTCCGGATTTTGGGTCAAAAAATCCAATTTTAGGGTAAAAAAATCTGATTTTGGGGCAAAAATTCCAATTTTTGAGGAAAAAAATCTCAATTTTAGGGCAAAAAATCCAAATTTTTGGTAAAAAAATCCAATTTTTTGGTAAAAAAATCCCAATTTTTGGGCAAAAATAATCCCAATTTTGAGGCTAAAAAATCCCAATTTTGGGGCAAAAAATTCCAATTTTTGAGAAAAAATTCTGGATTTTGGGGCAAAAAAGTCCAATTTTAGGGTAAAAAATCCAATTTTGGGGTAAAAAATCACAATTTTGGGGTTAAAAATCCAACTTTTTGGTAAAAAATCCCAATTTTGGGCCAAAAAAAATTCCAATTTTGGGGCTAAAATCCAATTTTAGGGTAAAAAAAATCCAATTTTTTTGGTAAAAAAATCCCAATTTTGGGGAAAAAAAAAAAATCTCAATTTTAGGGCTAAAAATTCCAATTTTGAGGCAAAAAAATCCCAGTTTTGTGGCAAAAGTTCCAACTTTTTGGTAAAAAAATTCCAATTTTGGGCCAAAAAAAATCCCAATTTTGTGGTTAAAAATCCAATTATTTGCTAAAAAAACCTCCCAATTTTGGGGCTAAAAATGCAAATTTTGGGGCAAAAAATCCAATTGTTTTGGTAAAAAAATCCCAATTTTGGGGCAAAAAAATTCCCAATTTTGGGGCTAAAAAAATCCCAATTTTGGGCCAAAAAATCCCAATTTTAGGGTAAAAAAATCCAATTGTTTTGGTAAAAAAATCCCAATTTTGGGGCAAAAAAAATCCCAATTTTAGGGCCAAAAAAAATCCCAATTTTTGGGGCAAAAAAATCCAATTTTTTGTCAAAAATTCCAATTTTGGGCAAAAAAATCCCAATTTTGGGTCAAAAAAAAATCCCAATTTTGGGCAAAAAATCCCAATTTTGTGGCAAAAATTCAAATTTTTGAGCAAAACATCCAATTTTTTTTACTAAATCCCAATTTTGTGTCTAAAATTCCAATTTTTTGGTAAAAAAATCTGATTTTGGGGTGAAAAAAATCCAATTTTGGGGCTAAAAATCCCAATTTTGGGGAAAAAAAAATCCCAATATTGGGCAAAAAAACCAAATTTTGGGGCAAAATTTCAAATTTTTGAGGAAAAATTCCAATTTTTTTGTAAAAAATCCAATTTTGAGTCAAAAAATCCAATTTTGGGGTAAAAAAATCCCAATTTTGAGGCAAAAAACCCCAATTTTAGGGTAAAAAAATCCAATTTTGGGGCAAAAAAAATCCCAATTTTGGGGCAAAAAAATCCCAATTTTGGGGCTAAAAAAATCCCAATTTTGGGGCAAAAAAATCCCAATTTTGGGGCAAAAAAATCCCAATTTTGGGGCTAAAAAAATCCAATTTTAGAGAAAAAATTCCAATTTTTGCCAGAAAATTCTGGATTTTGGGGCAAAAAAAATCCAATTTTGGGGCTAAAAAATCCCAATTTTGAGGCAAAAAATCCCAATTTTGGGGCTAAAAATCCCAATTTTGGGGTCAAAAAATCCAATTTTAGGGTAAAAAAAATCCAATTTTGGGGCTAAAAATGCAAATTTTGGGTCAAAAAAATCCAATTTTTTTGGTAAAAAATCCCAATTTTGGGGCAAAAATTCAAATTTTGAGGCAAAAAATCCAATTTTTTTGGTAAAAATATCCCAATTTTGGGGCAAAAAAAATTCCAATTTTGGGGCAAAAATTCCAACTTTTTGGTAAAAAAACCAATTTTGAGACAAAAAATCTCAATTTTGGGGCTAAAAATCCGATTTTGGGCTAAAAAATTCCCAATTTTGGGGCTAAAAATCCCAAATTAGTGTCAAAAATTCCAAGTTTTTGGTAAAAAAAAATCCAATTTTGGGCCAAAAAAAATCCCAATTTTTGGGGCAAAAAACCCCCAATTTTAGGGTAAAAAAAATCCAATTTTGGGGCTAAAAATGCAAATTTTGGGGCAAAAAAAATCCCAATTTTTTGCTGAAAAAATTCCAATTTTGGGCCAAAAAAATTCCCAATTTTAGGGGCAAAAAATCCCAATTTTGGGGCAAAAAAATCCCAATTTTTGGCAAAAAGAATCAAATTTTGGGTCAAAAAATCCAATTTTGGGTCAAAAAAATCCCAATTTTTTGCTGAAAACCCCCAATTTTCTCGTGAAAATCCCGGATTTTTGGTCCATTTCCCTCTGGGATTTTTTTTGGGTTGAATTCCCGGGATTTTGGGGCTCGGACCTGGCCGTAATTCCAGGATCTCTCCGCGATTTGCTCCTCGGTGCCGTAGAAGATTCGGCCGCTCTCGTTCAGGACGTACTCGCTGAGGTCGCTCGTTTTCTCCATGTAAACGGAATCCTCTGAAATTCCCGGGAAAAATTTATCCCAAAAAACACCAAAATCAGCCCAAAAAATATCCGGGGAAAATTCCTCAAATTTCCCAGAGAAAATTCCCGGATTTTAACCCCCAAAAAACCCCAAAATTCTCAATTTTCAGCCCAAAATTCCCAAATTTCTCCCCAAAATTCCCAATTTTTCCACCCAAAATTCCCAATTTTCCACCCAAAATTCCCAAATTTTACCCCAAAATTTCCAAATTTCACCCCCAAAACCCAAAATTCCCAAATTTCCACCCAAAAAACCCCAAAACTCCCAATTTTTGCCCCATAAATTCCCGATTTTCCCACTAAATTCCCAATTTTCTGCCCTAATTCCCAAATTTCTCCCCCAATTCCAAAATTTTCCAATTTCCCACAGAATTCCCAATTTTCCCACCCAAAATCCCAAATTTTCACCCCAAAATTCCCAAATTTCCCCCAAAATTCCCAGATTTCCACCCAAAAAAACCCAAAATTCCCAATTTTCCACCCAAAAATCCCCAAATTCTCAATGTTTCCACCCAAAATTCCCAATTTTTCCCCAAAATTCCCAAATTTCTCCCCAAAATTCCCATAATTCCCCAATTTTACCACAAAATTTCCAAATTTCACCCCAAAAAACCCCAAAATTCCCAATTTTTGCCCCAAAATTCCCAAATTTCCCAGAGAAAATTCCCGGATTTTAACCCCCAAAAAACCCCAAAATTCCCAATTTTTTACCCCCAAATTTACAATTTTTCCACACAAAATTCCCAAATTTTCACCCCAAAAAACCCAAATTTCCCAATTTTTGCCCCAAAATCCCCAATTTTCCACCCAAAATTCCCATTTTTCCCCCAAAATTCCCAATTTTTCCCCAAAATTCCCAAATTTCCACCCAAAATTCCCAAATTTCCCAGAGAAAATTCCCGGATTTTAACCCCCCAAAAAACCCCAAAATTCTCAATTTTCCACCCAAAATTCCCAAATTTCTCCCCAAAATTCCCGATTTTCACCCCAAAAAATCCCCAAATTCTCAATTTTTCCACCCAAAATTCCCAATTTTTCCACCAAAATTCCCAAATTTCACCTCAAAAACCCCAAAATTCCCAATTTTCACCCCAAAAACCCCAAATTTCCCAATTTTCCCCCCAAATTCCCAATTTTCACCCCAAAATTCCCAAAATTCCCCAATTTTACCCCAAAATTCCCAAATTTCACCCCAAAAAAACCCAAAATTCCCAAATTTTGCCCCAAAATTCCCAAATTTCTCCCCAAAATTCCCAATTTTTCCACCCAAAATTCACAATTTTTCCCCCAAATTCCCAATTTTCCACCCAAAAAAACCCAAAATTCCCAATTTTCCCCCAAAATTCCCAGATTTCACCTCAAAAACCCCAAAATTCCCAAATTTCCACCCCAAAAAACCCCAAATTCCCAATTTTTCCCCTCAAATTCCCAATTTTCTCCCCAAAATTCCCAAAATTCCCAAATTTTACCCCAAAATTTCCAAATTTCACCCCAAAAACCCCAAAATTCCCAATTTTCCCCCCAAATGCCCAAATTTCCCAAATTTCACCCAAAATTTTCAGATTTCATCCCAAAGAACCCAAAATTCCCAATTTTTCACCCAAATTCCCAAATTCCCTCCCAAAATTCCCAATTTTCCACCCCAAAAAACCCAAAATTCCCAATTTTTCCCCTCAAATTCCCAATTTTCCACAAAAAAATCCCAAATTTCCCAGATTTCACCACAAAATTCCCAAATTTCACCCCCCCAATTCCAAAATTCCCAATTTTTTACCCCCAAAATTCCCAAATTTTACCCCAAATTCCCCCAAAATTCCCAATTTTTGCCCTAAAAATCCCAATTTTTTCACCCAAAATTCCCAATTTTTCCACCCAAATTCCCAAATTTCTCTCCAAAATTCCCCAAATTCCCAAATTTTACCACGAAATTTCCAATTTTCACCCCAAAAACCCCAAAATTCCCAATTTTCCACCCAAAATTCCCAAATTTTTCCCTCCAATTCCAAAATTTTCCAGATTTTCCCCCAAATTCCCAATTTTTCACCCCAAAAAAACCCCAAAATTCCCAATTTTTGCCCCAAAATTCACAAATTTCCACCCAAAATTCCCAATTTTCCAATAAAATTCCCAGATTTCTCCCCCAATTCCAAAATTTTCCAGATTTTCCCCCAAAATTCCCAATTTTTCCACCAAAATTCACAAATTTCACCCCAAAACCCCAAAATTCCCAATTTTTGCCCCAAAATTCCCAATTTTTCCACCCAAAATTCCCAAATTTTCTCCCAAATTCCCCAAAGTTTCTCCCACAAAATTCCCAAATTTCTCCATTTTCTTTCTTTTTTTCCCCAATTTTTTCCCAATTTTTTCCCAAAATCCCAATTTTTTCATTTTTCCCAAAATCCCATTTTTTCACCCCAAAAATATCCCAAAAAACCTTGAACACCCAAAATAAAATCCGTTTTTTTTTTCCCTTTTCTCCTCATTTTTTCCCCATTTTTTGGCCATTTTTTCCCCAATTTTCACCCAATTTTCACCCGGATTTTTCCCCAAAATCCCAATTTTTTATTTTTCCCAAAATCCCATTTTTTCTCCCCAAAAATTCCCACCAAACCTTGAACAGCACCAAAAAAAATCTCCTTTTTTCCCCATATTTTTCCCATTTTTTCCCCATTTTTCACCCAATTTTTTCCCAATTTTTTCCCAAATTTCAATTTTTCCCCATTTTTCCCAAAATCCCATTTTTTCTCCCCAAAATTCCTATATAATATAGAACAGCACCTAAAAAATCTGTGTTTTTCCCCCATATTTTCATCATTTTTTGGCCGTTTTTTCCCCAATTTTCACCCAATTTTTTCCCAGATTTTTCCCAAAATTAAAAAATTCCAGTTTTTCCCAAAATCCCATTTTTTCACCCCAAAAATATCCCAAAAAACCTTGAACAGCACCTAAAAAATCTCCTTTTTTCCCCATATTTTTCCCATTTTTTCCCCATTTTTCACCCAATTTTTTCCCAATTTTTTCCCAAATTTAAATTTTTTCCCATTTTTCCCAAAATCCCATTTTTTCTCCCCAAAATTCCCATATGATATTGAACAGCACCTAAAAAATCTGTGTTTTTCCCCCATATTTTCATCATTTTTTGGCCGTTTTTTCCCCAATTTTCACCCAATTTTTTCCCGGATTTTTCCCCAAAAATCCCAATT
Organism: Poecile atricapillus; assembly: GCF_030490865.1. Lineage (NCBI taxonomy): Eukaryota > Metazoa > Chordata > Aves > Passeriformes > Paridae > Poecile > Poecile atricapillus. Next base: position 938,291 of record NC_081267.1, read on the forward strand.
TTTCCATTTTCCCCAAAATCCCATTTTTTCACCCCAAAAATATCCCAAAAAACCTTAAACAGCACCAAAAAAATCTCCTTTTTTCCCCATATTTTTCCCATTTTTTCCCCAATTTTCACCCAATTTTTTTCCCGTTTTTTCCCAGATTTTTCCCAAAATCCCAATTTTTTCATTTTTCCCAAAATCCCATTTTTTAACCCCAAAACACCCACAGGGAACATCTCCTAAATCTCATTTTCCCCCCTTTTTTTCCCATATTTTCATCATTTTTTGGCCGTTTTTTCCCCAATTTTCACCCAATTTTTCCCCAATTTTTTCCCAAAATCCCAATTTTTCCATTTTTCCCAAAATCCCATTTTTTCACCCCAAAATCCCGCACCAAACCTTGAACACCCAAAAAAAATCCCATTTTTCACCCTTTTTTCCCCATTTTTTCCCTGTTTTTTCCTCAATTTTCACCCAATTTTTTTCCAGATTTTTTCCCAAAATCCCAATTTTTCATTTTTCCCAAAATCCCATTTTTTCACCCCAAAAATTCCCACCAAACCTTCAACAGCACGAGAAAAATCTCATTTTCTCACCTATTTTTTGCCAGATTTTCCCCATTTTTTCCCCAATTTTCACCCAATTTTTTCCCATTTTTTCCCAGATTTTTCCCAAATTTCAATTTTCCCATTTTTCCCCAAATCCCATTTTTTCACCCCAAAAATTCCCTCGGGGACACCAAACCTTGAACATCCCAAAATCCCATTTTTCCCCATATTTCCACCATTTTTTCCCCAATTTTCACCCAATTTTTTTCCCGTTTTTTCCCACATTTTTTCCCAAAATTCCCAATTTTCCATTTTTCCCCAAATCCCCATTTTTAATCCCAAAATATCCCAAAAAACCTTGAACTTCCCCAAAAAAATCCCATTTTCTCATCTATTTTTTCCCATATTTTCCCCATTTTTTGGCCGTTTTTTCCCCAATTTTCACCCAATTTTTTCCCAGATTTTTCCCCAAAATTCCCATTTTTTTCCATTTTTCCCAAAATCCCGTTTTTTCCCCCCAAACCCTCACCGGGACACCATGGATTAAACAGCACCACCACGTCGTTGTCGCTGTCGAAGGGGGCGGCGAATTCCCCGCTCTCCGTCCTCGTCCTCACGCTCAGCCGGTACCGACCAATGGGAGCCGTGGGCGGGGCCCGGAGCCCCACCCACACCACGTCACTTCCGGCCACGCCCACCAGCGCCTCGGCCACGCCCTCATCAAGCTCCGCCTCCCAGCCCGAGGGGGAGGAGCCTCCCAGGGGCACCAGGACGTGAGTGCCCTTGGAGACCTGGGGGGTGGGGCCTGGAATTCCGGGAATTCCGGGAATTCCGGTCAGATCCAGGAATTCCCCGGGAAAAATCCTCAATTTCCACAAATTTACCCCAAATTTTCCCCAAAATTCCCAAAATTTTCACATTATTTTCCCAAAATTTTCCCCCAAAAAATCCAAAAATTTGCCCAAAAATTTTCCAAAAATTCACCCAAAATTTCCCAGAATTTTCCCAAAAATTCCCCAAATTTTCCCAAATTTTTCCCAAATTTTTCCCAAAAATTTCCCCAAATTTCCTGATTTTTTTCCCAAAAATTCCCCCAAATTTTTACAAAATTTTCTCAAATTTTTCCCCAAATTTCCCAAAATTTTCCCCAAAATTTCCCCCCAAAAATCAAAAAATTTGCCCAAAATTTGACCAAATTTTCCCAAAATTTACCCAAAATTTCCCCAAATTTTTCCCAAAAAATTCACCCAAAACTTCACAAAATTTTCACAAAAATTCACCCAAATTTTCCCAAATTTTTCGCAAAAATTCCCCCAAATTTTCTGAATTTTTTCCCAAAAATTCCCCCAAAATTTCCCCAAATTTCCCCAAAAATTCTCTCAAAATTTCCCCAAAAATTTTCCCAAAATTTTCCCAAAAAAATTTCCCAAAATTTTCCCAAAAATTGCCAAAATTTCCCCAAATTTTTCCCAAAAATTTTCCCAAAAAAAATCCCAGAATCTCTCCAGATTTTTACATAATTTCCCAATATTTTCCCAAATATCCCCAAATTTCACCCAAAATGTACGAAATTACCCCAAATTTCCGCAAAATTTCCCAAAATTCCCCAAAAAAAGTGAATTTTTGGGTGCCAATCCAGGGACGTGAGTGCCCTTGGAGACCTGGGGGGTGGGGCCTGGAAATCCGGGAATTCCGGGATTTGGGAACCAATCCCAAAGATTTGGGATGAAAATCCCAAATTTTCACAAAATTTTCCCCAAATTTTTACAGAATTTCTCCAAATTTTCACCATTTTTTCCCAAATTTTCCCCAAAATTTCCCCCCAAAATTCCAAAAATTTTCCCTAAAATTTCCCCAAAATTTCCCAAAATTTGCCCAAAATTTGCCCAAAATTTTCCCAAATTTTCCCACATTTTTCCCAAATTTTCCAAAATTTATCCCAAAAATTCTCCCAAAATTTTCACAAAAATTCACCCAGATTTTCCCAAATTTTTCCCAAAAATTTCCCAATTTTTCTGAAATTCTTCCCAAAAATTCACCCAAAATTTTCCACAAAATTCACCCAAATTTTCACAATATTTTCCCAAAAACTTTTCCCAATTTTTCCCAAATTTTCCCAAAAATTCTCCCAAAATTTTCCCAAAATTTTCTCCCCAAAATTTCCCCAAATTTTCACAAATATTACCCAAAAAATTCCCAAAAAATTCCGAAAATATTCCCAAATTTTTCCCAAAAAAAATCCCAAAATTTCTCCAATTTTCACAAAATTTTCCCAAATTTTCCCAAACTTTCCCAAATTTTTCCCAAAAATTCTCCCCAAATTTTCCCCAAATTTTCCCCCAAAAAATCCAAAAATTTGCCCAAAATTTCTCCAAATTTTCCCAAATTTTTCCCAATTTTTCCCAAATTTTTCCCAAAAAATTTTACCAAAATTCAGACAAAATTTCTCCAAATTTTCACAAAATTTTCCCAAATTTTCTCAAAATGCAGACAAAATTTCCCAAAGTTCCCAAAATTCCCCCCAAAATTCAAAAAATTTTTCCAAAATTTTCCAAAAATTCACCCAAAATTCACCCAAAATTTTCACAAAATTTTCCCAAAATTTCTCCAAATTTTCACCATTTTTTCCCAAATTTTCCCCAAAATTTCCCCCCCCAAAATTCCAAACATTTTCCCAAAATTTTCCAAAAATTCACCCAAAATTTCCCAGAATTTTCCCAAAAAATTCCCCAAATTTTCTGATTTTTTTCCCAAAAATTTCCCCAAAATTTCCCAAAATTTCCAAAAAAATTTCGCAGAATTTCCCCAAAATTCACCCAAAATTTCACAAAATTTCACAAAATTTCCCAAAATTCCCTCAAAATATTCCCAAAATTTCCCCAAAAATTTTCCCAAAATTTTCCCAAAAATTTCCCAGAAAAATCCCAAAATTTCTCCAAATTGTTACAAAATTTCCCAGTATTTTCCCAAAAATTCACACAGAATTTTCCCAAACTTCACCAAATTTTCCCAAAATTTACCCCAAAATTGGCAAAATTTCCCTCCAAAAATTTTCCCGAAAATTTTCACCAAATTCATCCAAATTTTCCCAAAATTTCTCCAAATTTTCACCATTTTTTCCCAAATTTTCCCCAAAATTTCCCCCCCCAAAATTCCAAAAGTTTTCCCAAAATTTTCCAAAAATTCGCCCAAAATTTTCCACAATTTTCCCAAAAATTCCCCCAAATTTTCCCAAAATTTCCCCAAAAAATTCTCCCAAAATTTCCCAAAAAATTTTCCCAAAATTTTCCCAAAAATTGCCAAAATTTCCCCAAATTTTTCCCAAAAAAATTTCCCAAATTTTCTGAAATTTTTCCCAAAAATTCTCCCAAAATTTTCCACAAAATTCACCCAAATTTTCCCAAATTTTCCCAAAGTTTTCCCAAAAAATTTTCCCAAAATTTCTCCAAATTGTTACAAAATTTCCCAATATTTTCCCAAAATTTCCCAGGATTTCCCAGTATTTTCCCAAAATTTCCAAAAATTTTCCCAAAATTCCCCAAAAAAGTGAATTTTTGGGTGCCAATCCCAGGACGTGAGTGCCCTTGGAGACCTGGGGGGTGGGGCCTGGAATTCCGGGAATTCCGGGAATTCCGGTCAGATCCAGGAATTTGGGAACCAATCCCAAAGATTCGGGATGAAAATCCCAAATTTTCACAAAATTTTCCCCAAATTTTCCCCAAATTTCACCATTTTTTCCCAAATTTTCCCCAAAATTTCCCCCAAAATTCCAAAAATTTGCCCAAAATTTTCCCAAAATTTGCCCAAAAATTCCCCAAAAATTCCCCAAAATTTCCCCAAATTTTTCCCAAAAAATTCACCCAAAATTTCACAAAATTTTCACAAAAATTCCCCAAATTTTCCCAAATTTTTCCCAAAAATTCCCCCAAATTTTCTGAATTTTTTCCCAAAAATTCCCCCAAAATTTCCCCAAATTTCCCCAAAAATCTCTCAAAATTTCCCAAAAAATTTTCCCAAAATTTTCCCAAAAATTCCCCCAAAATTTTCCCAAATTTTCCCAAATTTTTCCCAATTTTTCCCAAATTTTTCCCAAAAATTCTCCCAAAAATTTTCCAAAAAATTCACCCAAATTTTCACAAAATTTTCCCAAACAATTTTCCCAATTTTTCCCAAATTTTTCTGAAAAATTCACCGAAATTTTCATAAAATTCACCCAAAATTTTACCCGAATTTTCCAAAATTTTCCCAAAAATTTTCCCAAAAATTTTCTAAACAAAATTTTCCCAAAATTTCCCCCAAAATTCCAAAAATTTGCCCAAAATTTGACCAAATTTCCCCCAAGTTTTCCCAAATTTTCTGAATTTTTTCCCAAAAATTCCCCCAAATTTTTACAAAATTTTCTCCAAATTTTCCCCAAAATTTCCCAAAATTTCCCCCCAAAATTTCCCCAAAATTTCCTTAAAATTTTTCAAAATTTTCCCAAAAAATCCCCAAAAAATTTTCCCAAATTTTCCCAAATTTTTCCCAAATTTTCCAAAATTTATCCCAAAAATTCTCCCAAAATTTTCACAAAAATTCCCCAGATTTTCTCAAATTTTTCCCAAAAATTTCCCAATTTTTCTGAAATTCTTCCCAAAAATTCCCCCAAATTTTCCCAAAAATTCCCCAAAAAATTCTCCCAAAATTTCCCCAAAAATTTTCCCAAAATTTTCCCAAAAATTTACCGAAAATTTTTCACAAAATTCACCCAAATTTTCACAAAATTTTCCCAAAAATTCTCCCAAACTTTCCCAAAAAATTTTCCCAAAATTCACCCAAAATTTCCCCAAAAATTCCCACAAAATTTCTCCAAATTTTCCCAAAATTCTCCCAAAATTTTCCCAAAATTTCCCCAAATTTTCTGAATTTTTTCCCAAAATTCCCCCAAAATTTCTCCCCAAAATTTCCCCCCAAAAAATCCAAAAATTTGCCCAAAATTTTCCCCAAAAAATTTTTCCAAAAATTTGCACAAATTTTCCAAAAGTTCACCCAAAATTTTTCCCAAAATTTTCCCCAAAATTCCCCACATTTTCCCAAATTTTTCCCAAAAAAATTTCCCAAATTTTTCCAAAATTTTCCCAAAAATTCCCCCCAAATTTTCCACAAAATTCACCCAAATTTTCCCAAAGTTTTCCCAAAAATTCCCAAATTTTTCCCAAAGTTTTCCCAAAAAATTCCTCAAAATTTCTCCAAATTGTTACAAAATTTCCCAATATTTTCCCAAAATTTCCCAGGATTTCCCAGTATTTTCTCAAAAATTCTCCCAGAATTTTCCCAAAATTTACCCAAAATTGCCAAAATTTTCCCCCAAAAATTTCCCAAAATTTCCCAAAATTCCCAAAAAAAGTGAATTTTTGGGTGCCAATCCCAGGACGTGAGTGCCCTTGGAGACCTGGGGGGTGGGGCCTGGAATTCCGGGAATTCCCATAAATCCCGGAATTCCCAGGGAAAAATCCTCAATTTCCACAAAATTCACACAAAATTTCCCAAAAAATTCCCAAAATTTTCACATTATTTTCCCGAAAATTCCCAAAATTTTCCCCCAAAAAATCCAAAAATTTGCCCAAAATTTTCTCCAAATTTCCCAAATTTTTCCCAAAAAACTTTCCCAAATTTTCCCAATTGTTCCCAAATTTATCCCAAAAATTCTCCCAAAATTTTCCAAAAATTCACCCAAAATTTCACAAAATTTTCACAAAAATTCCCCAAATTTTCCCAAATTTTTCGCAAAAATTCCCCCAAATTTTCTGAATTTTTTCCCAAAAATTCCCCCAAATTTTCCCAAAATTTCCCCCAAAATTCTCCCAAAATTTCCCAAAAAATTCTCCCAAAATTTTCCCAAAAATTCCCCCAAAATTTTCCCAAATTTTCCCAAATTTTTCCCAATTTTTCCCAAATTTTTCCCAAAAATTCTCCCAAAAATTTTCCAAAAAATTCACCCAAATTTTCACAAAATTTTCCCAAACAATTTTCCCAATTTTTCCCAAATTTTGACCAAAAATTCACCGAAATTTTCATAAAATTCACCCAAAATTTTACGCGAATTTTCCAAAATTTTCCCAAAAATTTTCCCAAAAATTCTCCCAAAATTTCCCCCAAAATTCCAAAAATTTGCCCAAAATTTGACCAAATTTCCCCAAAGTTTTCCCAAATTTTCTGAATTTTTTCCCAAAAATTCCCCCAAATTTTTACAAAATTTTCCCAAAATTTTCCCCAAATTTCCCAAAATTCTCCCAAAATTTTCCCCAAAATTTCCCCCCAAATTCCAAAAATTTTCCCAAAATTTTCCCCCCAATTTTCCCCAAATTCCCCCAAAATTGCCAAAATTTCCCCCCAAAACATCCAAAAATTTTCCCAAAATTTTCCCAAATTTTTCCCCCAAAAGTTTCCCCAAAATATTCCCAAAATTTCCCAAAAAATTTCGCAGAATTTCCCCAAAATTCCCCCAAAATTTCCCCAGAATTTCTCCAAATTCTCAGAAAATTTTCCCAAATTTTCTCAAAAATTCTCCCAAAATTTTCTACAAAATTCACCCAAAATTTCCCAAAATTTTCCCAAAATTCCCCAGAAAAGTGAATTTTTGGGTGCCAATCCCAGGACGTGAGTGCCCTTGGAGACCTGGGGGGTGGGGCCTGGAAATCCGGGAATTCCGGGAATTCCGGTCAATCCCGGGGTTTGGGAACCAATCCCAAAGATTTGGGATGAAAATCCCAAATTTTCACAAAATTTTCCCCAAAATTTTCCCAAAATTTCTCTAAATTTTCACCATTTTTTCCCAAAATTCCCCCAAAATTTTCCCCAGAATTTCCCCCCAAAATTCCAAAAATTTGCCCAAAATTTGCCCAAAATTTTCCAAAAATTCACCCAAAATTTCCCAGAATTTTCAAAAAAATTCCCCAAATTTTCCCAAATTTTCCCAAAATTTTCCCAAACAATTTTCACAAATTTTCCCAAATTTTCCCAAAATTTTTTCCAAAATTTCCCAAAAATTCCCAACATTTCCCCACAAAATTAAAAAAATTTTCCCAAAATTTTCCCAAAAATTCCCAAATTTTTCCCAAATTTTTCCCAAAAAAATTCCCCAAAATTTCTCCAAATTTTTACAAAATTTCCCAATATTTTCCCAAAATTTCCCAGGATTTCCCAGTATTTTCCCAAAAATTCACCCAGAATTTTCCCAAAATTTACCCAAAATTTTCCCAAATTTTCCCAATTTTTCCCAAATTTTTCTGAAAAATTCACCGAAATTTTCATCAAATTCACCCAAAATTTTACCCGAATTTTCCAAAATTTTCCCAAAAAATTTTCCCAAAAATTTTCCCAAAAATTCTCCCAAAATTTCCCCCAAAATTCCAAAAATTTGCCCAAAATTTGACCAAATTTCCCCAAAGTTTTCCCAAATTTTCTGAATTTTTTCCCAAAAATTCCCCCAAATTTTTACAAAATTTTCTCAAAATTTTCCCCAAAATTTCCCAAAATTTTCCCCAAAATTTCCCCCCAAAATTCCAAAAATTTTCCCGAAATTTTCCCCCAAAAATTTTTCCAAAATTTTCCCCAAAATTTCCCCAAAATTTCCCCAAAATTTCCCAAAATTTCCAAAAAAATTTCTCAGAATTTCCCCAAAATTCCCCCAAAATTTCCCCAGAATTTCTCCAAATGCTCAGAAAATTTTCCCAAATTTTCTCAAAAATTCTCCCAAAATTTTCCCCAAAATTTCCCCCCAAAAAAATCCAAAAATTCAGCCAAAATTTCCCCAAAACTTCCCCAAATTTTCCCAAAGTTTTCCCAAAAATTTCCAAAATTTTCCCAAATTTTCCCAAAATTTTCCCAAACTTTCACAAAATTTTCACCAAAATTCACCCAAATTTTTCCCAAATTTTCCCAAATTTTTCCCAAATTTTCCCAAATTTATCTCAAAAATTCTCCCAAAATTTTCCCAAAATTCACCCAAAATTTCCCAAAATTTGCCCAAAAATTCCCCAAATTTTCCCAAATTTTTCCCAATTTTTCCCAAATTTTTCCCAAAAATTCTCCCAAAAATTTTCCAAAAAATTCACCCAAATTTTCACAAAATTTTCCCAAACAATTTTCCCAACTTTTCCCAAATTTTTCCCAAAAATTCACCGAAATTTTCATAAAATTCACCCAAAATTTTACCCGAATTTTCCAAAATTTTCCCAAAAATTTTCCCAAAAATTTTCCCAAAATTTCCCCCAAAATTCCAAAAATTTGCCCAAAATTTGACCAAATTTCCCCAAAGTTTTCCCAAATTTTCTGAATTTTTTCCCAAAAATTCCCCCAAATTTTTACAAAATTTTCTCAAAATTTTCCCCAAAATTTCCCAAAATTTTCCCCAAAATTCCCCCCCAAAAAATCCAAAAATTTGCCCAAAATTTTCCCCCAAAAATTTTTCCAAAATTTTCCCAAAAATTTCCCCAAAATTTCCCCAAAATTTCCCAAAATTTCCAAAAAAATTTCTCAGAATTTCCCCAAAATTCCCCCAAAATTTCCCCAGAATTTCTCCAAATTCTCAGAAATTTTTCCCAAATTTTCTCAAAAATTCTCCCAAAATTTTCTACAAAATTCACCCAAAATTTCCCAAAATTCTCCCAAAATTCCCAAAAAAAGTGAATTTTTGGGTGCCAATCCCAGGACGTGAGTGCCCTTGGAGACCTGGGGGGTGGGGCCTGGGAATCCGGGAATTCCGGGAATTCCGGTCAGATCCAGGAATTTGGGAACCAATCCCAAAGATTTGGGAACCAATCCCAAAGATTCGGGATGAAAATCCCAAATTTTCACAAAATTTTCCCCAAATTTTCCCTAAATTTCCCCAAATTTTCTGAATTTTTTCCCAAAATTTTACCCAAAAATTCCCCCAAAATTTTCCCAAAATTTCCTTCAAATTTTCCAAAATTTTCCCAAAAATTCCCCCAAAATTTTCCCAAAATTTCCGCAAAATTTCCTAAAATTTCACAAAATTTTCCCAAAAATTCCCCACATTTTCCCCAATTTTTCCCAAAATTCCCCCAAAATTTTCCCCAAAATGTCCCAAAATTATCCCAAAAATTGCCAAAATTTCCCCCCAAAAAATCCAAAAATTTTCCCAAAATTTTCCCAAAATTTTCCCAAAAATTCACCCAAAATTTCCCCCAAAATTCCAAAAATTTTTCCAAATTTCCCCCAAAATTTCCTAAAATTTCCCCAAAAATTCCCACAAAATTCACCCAAAATTTCCCAAAATTTCCCCACATTTTTCCAAAATTTCCCCAAAATTCCCCAAAGTTCACCCAAAATTTTCCCAAATTCTCCAAAATTTCCCAAAATTTACCCAAATTTTCTTTAAAATTTCCAAAAATTTTTCCAAATTTCGTTAAATCCCGGAATTCCCGTTACATCCCAGATTTTGGGAACGAATCCCAAAGATTTGGGATGAAAATCCCAAATTTTCACAAAATTTTCCCAGCATTTTTACAAAATTCACCCAAAATTTCCCAATATTTTCCCAAATGTTCCCCAAAATTTCCCCCCAAAATTCCCAAAATTTTCCCAAAAATTCCCCAAAAAATTTTCCCAAATTTTCCCAAATTTTCCCAAAATTTCCCCAAAATTTCCTTAAAATTTTCCAAAATTTTCCCAAAAATTCCCCCCAAATTTTCCCAAATTTTTCCCAAATTTTCCGAAATTTATCCCAAAAATTCTCCCAAAATTTTCTAAAAATTCACCCAAAATTTCCCAAAATTTCTCCAAATTTTCACAAAATTTCCCCAGATTTTTCCCAAAAATTCCCCAAATTTTCCCAAATTTTTCCTACAAATTTCCCCAAATTTTCTGATTTTTTCCCAAAAATTCCCCCAAATTTTCTGAATTTTTTCCCAAAAATTCACCCAAATTTTCCCAAAATTCACCCAAAATTTCCCCAAATTTTTCCCAAAAAATTCACCCAAAATTTCACAAAATTTCCAAAAAATTTTCCCAAAATTTTCCCCCAAAAATTTTCCCAAAATTCCCCAAAAAAGTGAATTTTTGGGTGCCAATCCAGGGACGTGAGTGCCCTTGGAGACCTGGGGGGTGGGGCCTGGAATTCCGGGAATTACGGGAATTCCGGTCAGATCCAGGAATTTGGGAACCAATCCCAAAGATTCGGGATGAAAATCCCAAATTTTCACAAAATTTTCCCCAAATTTTCCCTAAATTTCCCCAAATTTTCTGAATTTTTTCCCAAAATTTTACCCAAATTTTTCCCCAAAATTTCCCCCCCAAAATTCCAAAAATTTTCCCAAAATTTGCCAGAATTTTCCCAAAAATTCCCCCCAAATTTTCCCAAATTTTTCCCAAATTTTCCAAAATTTATCCCAAAAATTCTCCCAAAATTTTCACAAAAATTCCCCACATTTTCCCAAATTTTTCCCAAAAATTCTCCCAAAATTCCCTCAAAATATTCCCAAAATTTCCCAAAATTTTCCCCAAAATTTCCCCCAAAATTCCAAAAATTTTCCCAAAATTTTCCCCCAAAAATTTTCCCAAAATTTTCCCAAATTTTCCCAAAATTTTCCCAACATTTTCCAAAAAAACTTTCCAAATTTTTCCCAAAATTTTCCCAAAAATTCCCCACATTTTCCCAAATTTTTCCCAAAAATTCTCCCAAAATTTCCCAAAATTTCCCAAAATTCCCTCAAAATATTCCCAAAATTTCCCAAAATTTTCCCCAAAATTTCCCCCCAAATTCCAAAAATTTTCCCAAAATTTTCCCAAAATTTTCCCCCCAATTTTCCCCAAATTTCCCCAAAATTGCCAAAATTTCCCCCCAAAACATCCAAAAATTTTCCCAAAATTTTCCCAAATTTTTCCAAAAATTGACCCAAAATATTCCCAAAATTTCCCAAAAAATTTCGCAGAATTTCCCCAAAATTCACCCAAAATTTCTCCAAATTCTCAGAAAATTTTCCCAAATTTTCTCAAAAATTCTCCCAAGATTTTCTACAAAATTCACCCAAATTTTCCCAAAATTTCCCAAAAATTCTCCCAAAATTTCCCAAAAATTCACCCAAAATTTCCCAAAAATTCACCCAAAATTTCCCAAAAATTCACCCAAAATTTCCCAAAAATTCTCCCAAAATTTTCCCCAAATTTTCCCCAAAAAATTTTCCAAAAATTTCCCAAAATTTCCTTAAAATTTCCCAAAATTTTCCCAAAAATTCCCCAAAAAATTTTCCCAAATTTTCCCAAAATTTTTTCCAAAATTTCCCAAAATTTCCCAAAATTTTCCACAAAATTCACCCAAATTTTTCCCAAAAAAATTTCCCAATTTTTCTGAAATTTTTCCCAAAACTTTCCCAAAAATTGCCAAAATTTCCCCAATTTTTTCCCAAAAATTTTCCCAAATTTTCCCAAATTTTCCCAAAAATTTCGTAAAAAAATCCCAAAATATCTCCACATTTTTACAAAATTTCCCAATATTTTCCCAAAATTTCCCAAAGTTTTCCCAAAATTTCCCCAGAATTCCCCTAAAATTTTCCAAAATTTTACAGAATTTTCCCCGAATTCCCAAAATTCCCCCAAAAATTCCCCCAAAAAATCCCCAAAATTCCCCAATTTTTCCCCAATTTTCCCCCATCCCCCAAACTCCCCAAAATTCCCAAAATTCCCCTCAAAAATTCCCCAAAAAATTCCCCAAAAATCCCAAAAAATCAAAAACTCCCCCCAAAATTCCTAAAATTCCCCCAAGAATTCCCAGATTTCCCTCCAAAATTCCCAAATTTTCCCCAAAAATCCCAAAAAAATCCCCCCTAAATCCCCGAACAAATCCCCAAATTTTTCCCAATTTCCTCCATCCCTAAAACCCCAAAAATTCCCAAAATTCCTCTCAAAAATCCCAATTTTTTCCCTAAAACAATTCTAAAAATTCCCCCAAAAATCCCAAAAAATCCCCAAAAATTCCCAAAAAAATTTACAAAATTCCCTCCCCAAAAATTCCCAAAATTCCCCAAAAAATCCCCCAAAAATCCAAATTTTTCTCCAATTTCCCCCATCCCCAAAACGCCCAAAATCCTAAAAAATCTCCCAAAATTCCTCAAAAAAATCCCCAAAAGATCCCAAAAAAATCCCCAAATTCCCCCAAAAATAAAAAAAAAATCCCCAAAATTCCCCAATTTTTCCCCCATCCCCCAAACCCACCAAAATCCCCAAAATTTCCCCCCAAAAATCAAAAAAAATCCCCCAAAAAATCCCAAAAAATCCAAAAAAATCCCCAAATTTTCCCCAATTTTCCCTCCATCCCCAAACCCCCCAAAATTCCCAAAATTCCCCCAAAAAATCCCAAAATTCCCTCAAAACATCCCAAAAATCCCTCAAAAAATCCCCAAAAAATCCCCAAAAAATCCCCAAAAAATCCTCAAAAAAATCCCAAAAAAATCCCAAAAAAATTAAAAAAAATCCCAAAAAATCCCCAAATTTTCCCCAATTTTCCCCCCATCCCAAAACCCCAAAATCCCAAAATCCCCCTCAAAAGTTCCCCAAAATTCCCTCAAAACATCCCAAAATTCCCACAAAAAATCCCCAAAAAATTCCCAAAAAATCCCCAAAAAATCCCCAAAAATCCCAAAAAAACCCCAAAAAATCCCCAAATTTTCCCCAATTTCCCCCATCCCCAAAACCCCCAAAATTCCCAAAATTCCCTCAAAACATCCCAAAAATACCTCAAAATTCCCCCCAAAAATCCCCAAAAAATCCCAAAAAAATCCCCAAAAAATCCCCAAATTTTCCCCAATTTCCCCCCAACCCCCAAAACCCCAAAAATTCCCAAAATTCCCTCAAAAAATCCCCAAATTCCCTCAAAACATCTCAAAATTCCCTGAAAAAATCCCAAAAAAATCCCCAAAAATCCCAAAAAAATCCTCAAAAAATCCCAAAAAATCCCAAAAAAATCCCCAAAAAATAAAAAAAAAAACCCCAAAAAATCAAAAAAAAATCCAAAATTTCCCCCAATTTCCCCCCAATCCCCAAAACCCCCCAAAAATTCCCAAAATTCCCCTCAAAAAATCCCCAAAAAGATCCCCAAAAATCCAAAAAAAATCCCCAAAAAAATCCCAAAAAATCCCCAAATTTTCCCCAAGTTCCCCCCAACCCCCAAACCCCCAAAAATTCCCAAAATTCCCTCAAAAATTCCCAAAAATCCCTCAAAATTCCCCCCAAAAATCCCAAAAAATTTCCCCAAAAATCCCCAAAAATCCCAAAAAAAATCCCCAAAAAATCCCCAAAAAAATCCCCAAAATCCCCAAATTTCCCCCAATTTCCCCCCAACCCCCAAAACCCCGAAAATTCCCAAAATCCCCCAAAAAATCCCCAAAATTCCCCCAAAAAAAAAAAATCCCAAAAAAATCCCCAAAAAATAAAAAAAAATCCCCAAAAAATCCCAAAAAAATCCCAAAAAAATCCCAAAAAATCCAAAATTTCCCCAATTTCCCCCCAACCCCCAAACCCCCAAAAATTACCAAAATTCCCAAAATTCCCCTCAAAAATTCCCAAAATTCCCAAAAAATCCCCAAAATTCCCCCAAAAATCCCAAAACTTCTCAAAAAATCCCCAATATTCCCCACAAAAATCCCCAAAAAAATCCCAAAAAACCCAAAATTTCCCCAATTTCCCCCATCCCCAAAACCCCCAAAATTCCCTCAAAAAATCCCAAAATTCCCTCAAAACATCCCCAAAATTCCCCAAAAAATCCCCAAAAAAATCCCAATATTCCCCCCAAAAATCCCCAAAAAAATCCCAAAAAAATCCCAAAAAATCCCCAATTTTTCCCCAATTCCCCCCAACCCCCAAAACCCCAAAAATTCCCAAAATTCCCCTCAAAAGTTCCCAAAATTCCCTCAAAAAATCCCAAAATTCCCTCAAAAAATCCCCAAAAAATCGCCAAAAAATCCCCAAAATTTCCCAAAAAAATCCAAAAAAATCCCCAAATTTTCCCCAACTTTCCCTCCATCCCCAAAACCCCCAAAATTCCCAAAATTCCCGCCAAAAATCCCAAAAAATCCCCAAAATTCCCCAAAAAATCCCCAAAAAAATCCCAATATTCCCCCCAAAAATCCCCAAAAAAATCCCAAAAAAATCCCAAAAATTCCCCAAATTTTCCCCAATTTCCCTCCAACCCCCAAAACCCCCAAAATTCCCAAAATTCCCTCAAAAAATTCCCAAAATTCCCTCAAAACATCCCAAAATTCCCTCAGAAGATCCCCCAAAAATCCCCAAAAATCCCCAAAAAATTCCCCAAAAATCCCCAAAAAAAATCCCAAAAAAATCCCAAAAATTCCCCAAATTTCCCCAATTTCCCCCCAACCCCCAAAACCCCCAAAATTCCCAAAATTTCCCTCAAAAATCCCAAAATTCCCTCAAAACATCCCAAAAATCCCTCAAAATTCCCCCCAAAAATCCCAAAAAATCCCCAAAAAATCAAAAAAAAATCCCC
This sequence comes from Poecile atricapillus, assembly GCF_030490865.1. NCBI lineage: Eukaryota > Metazoa > Chordata > Aves > Passeriformes > Paridae > Poecile > Poecile atricapillus. The sequence continues at coordinate 953,327 of NC_081267.1, forward strand.
AAAAAATCCCAAAAAATCCCCAAATTTTCCCCAATTTCCCCAAAAATCCCCAAAACCCCCAAAATTCCCAAAATTCCCCTCAAAAAATCCCAAAATTCCCTCAAAACATCCCCCAAAAATCCTCAAAAAATCCTCAAAAAATTCCCCAAAAAATTCCCCAAAAAATTCCCAAAATTCCTCCCAAAAAATCCCAAAATTCCCCTCAAAAATTCCCAAAATTCCCTCAAAAAATCCCCAAAAAATTCCCCAAAAATCCCAAAAAAATCCCAAAAAAATCCCAAAAAATCCCAAAAAAATCCCAAAAAATCCCCAAATTTTTCCCCAATTTCCCCCCAACCCCCAAAACCCCCAAAAATTCCCAAAATTCCCCTCAAAAATTCCCAAAATTCCCTCCAAAAATCCCCAAAAAATCCCCAAAAATCCCCAAAAAATCCTCAAAAAATCCCAAAAAAATCCCAAAAAAATCCCAAAAATTCCCAAAAAATCCCCAAATTTTCCCCAATTCCCCCCAAACCCCCAAAACCCCCCAAAATTCCCAAAATTCCCCTCAAAAATTCCCAAATTTCCCTCAAAACATCCCAAAAAAATCCCCAAAAAATCCCCAAAAAATCCCCAAAGATTCCAAAAAATCCCCAAAAAATCCCAAAAAAATCCCCAAAAAATCCCAAAAAAATCCCAAAAAATCCCCAAATTTTCCCCAATTTCCCCCCAACCCCCAAAACCCCAAAAATCCCAAAATTCCCCTCAAAAATTCCCAAAATTCCCTCCAAAAATCCCCAAAAAATCCCAGAAAAATCCCCAAAAATCCCCAAAAAATCCCCAAAATTTCCCAAAAAATCCAAAAAAATCCCAAAAAAATCCCAAAAATTCCCCAAATTTTCCCCAATTCCCCCAAACCCCCAAACCCCAAAAATTCCCAAAATTCCCCTCAAAAGTTCCCAAAATTCCCTCAAAAAATCCCAAAATTCCCTCAAAAAATCCCCAAAAAATCCTCAAAAAATTCCCCAAAAAATCCAAATTTTTCCCCAATTTTTCCTTCATCCCCAAACCCCCAAAAATTCCCAAAAATCCCCCAAAATTTCCAAAAAATTCCCCAAAATTCCCCCAAAAATCCCCCAAAAATTCCCAAAATTCCCCTCAAAAGTTCCCAAAATTCCCTCAAAAAATCCCCAAAAAATCCCCAAAAAATCCAAAAAAATCCAAAAAAATCCCCAAATTTTCCCCAATTTCCCCCATCTCCCAAACCCCCAAAAATTCCCCAAATTCCCCCAAAAATCCCCAAAAATTTACCAAAAAATCCTCAAAAAATCCAAATTTTCCCCCCCTTCCCCAAACCCCCAAAATTCCCCTCAAAAATTACCCGAAAAATAAAGAAATACAAAATTTTACCCAATTTTTCCTTCATCCCCAAACCCCAAAAAATTCCCAAAATTCCCCCCAAAATTACCAAAATTCACCCAAAAAATCCCAAAAATCCTCCAAAAATTCCCAAAAATCCCCGAAAAATCCCCAAAAAAATCCCAAAAAATCCCCCAAAAAATCCCCGAAATTCCCCCCAAAAAATCCCCAAAAAATCCCCAAAAAATCCCAAAAAATCCCCAAATTTTCCCCAATTCCCCCAAACCCCCAAAACCCCCAAAATCCCAAAATTCCCGTCAAAAATTCCCAAATTTCCCTCAAAACATCCCAAAAAAATCCCCAAAAAATCCCCAAAAAATCCCAAAAAAATCCCCAAAAATTCCTCAAAAAATTCCCAAAAAATCCCAAAAAATCCCAAATTTTCCCCAATTTCCCCCCAAACCCCCAAAACCCCCAAAAAATTCCCAAAATTCCCTCAAAATTCCCTCAAAAAATCCCAAAATTCCCTCAAAAATCCCCCCAAAGATTCCAAAAAATCCCCCAAAAAATCCCAAAAAAATCCCCAAAAAATCCAAAAAAATCCCAAAAATTCCCCAAATTTCCCCCAATTCCCCCCAAACCCCCAAACCCCCCAAAATTCCCAAAATCCCCCCAAAAATCCCCCCAAATTTCCTCACCCAGCGTCAGCTCCATGCAGATCTCATCCCCCTCGCGGAGGGGGCGGGGCAAGGCCACGCCCACATGGAAGCGCTGCCCCCTCCTGACCACCAGGGGGCGCTGCGCGAACTCCTGCGTGTGATGAGCCACGCGATTGGCTGAGGAGCCGGGGCGGAGCCTGACGGGAGCCAATAGGCCTGCGAGGAGAAGGGAAAGGGGGCGGGGCTTAGCGCGGCCGCCATCTTGGGCTGAGGAGGCGTGAGGGGATGAGGGGAAATGGCGGTTTTGGCGGGAAAGTTGGGATTTTGGGGGAAAAATTGGGGATTCTGAGGGAAAAAAATGGGAATTTTAAGGGGAAAGTGATTTTTTTTTGGGTGGTGAAAGAGAATTTTGGTGATTTTTGGCACAAAATTTGATTTTTTCGTAATTTTTTGGGATTTTTCGCAGCAAAAAAATGGGATTTTTTGAGGGTTTTTACCCCAAAACAGGGGGATTTTGAGGGAAAAAGTCGGGAATTTTGGGCTGAAAATTGGGGATTTTGGAGGAAAATGAAGGTTTTGGGTGGAGAAATGGAATTTTTGGCATTAAAAAAATGATATTTTTTTAATGATTTTTCTCAGAAAAGAAATTGGATTTTTTGGAGCGTTTTTACCCCCGAAAATTGGAATTTTCGAGAGATTTTGAGGCAAAAATGCGAGTTTTTTACCCAAAAATCGTGTTTGGGATGCAAAAATGGGAGGTTTTTAACCCAAATTTGTCATTTTTTGAGAGAAAAATTGGCCAATGAGGAGGCGGGAAGGGGAAAAGGGGGCGGGGCTTAGCGCGGCCGCCATCTTGGGCTGAGGAGGCGTGAGGGGATGAGGGGAAATGGCGGTTTTGGCGGGAAAGTTGGGATTTTGGGCTGAAAATTGGGGATTTTGGGGCAAAATTTGACAATTTTTTGAGGAAAATTATTTTTTTCGGCGGTGAAAGTGGATTTTTTTTATTTTTAGTGCAAAAACCAATTTTTTCGTGATTTTTTTTGATTTTTCTCAGCAGAAAATGTGATTTTTTGGAGAGCTTTTACCCAAAAATTGGGAATTTTGAGGGAAAAAGTTGGGAATTTTGGGGCGAAAATTGGGAATTTTAAGAGGAAAGTGATTTTTTTTGGGTGGTGAAAGAGAATTTTGGCGATTTTGGGCTCAAAATCTGATTTTTTGGGGATTTTTTTTGGTTTTGTAGGTAAAAATTGCGGGGTTTTTTTTGAGGGTTTTTTCTCAAAGATTGGGAAGTTTGAGGGAAAAAGTTGGGAATTTTGGGGCAAAAATTGGGGATTTTGGGTGGAAAATGAATTTTTTGAGTGGTGAAAATTGATTTTTGGGGACTTTTAGTGCAAAATTCGATTTTTCCACAATTTTGGGGGGTTTTTCTTGGGAAAAATTTGGATTTTCTAGAGCATTTTTACCCAAAAAATAGCAATTTTTGAGGCAAAAATGCGATTTTTTTACCCAAAAATCGTGTTTGGGATGCAAAAATGGGAGGTTTTTAACCCAAATTTGTCGTTTTTTGAGAGAAAAATTGGCCAATGAGGAGGCGCGAAGGGGAAAAGGGGGCGGGGCTTAGCGCAGCCGCCATCTTGGGAAGAGGCATCCCCATTTCCCCTCCCCCCCCATCCCAAAAATCCCCCAAAAAATCCCAAAAAAATTCCCAAAAAATCCCAAAAAATCCCCAAAAATCCCAAAAAAATCCCAAAAAATCTCCAAAAAAATCCCCCCAAAAAACCCCAAAAATAAAAAAAAAAAAAGCCCAAAAAATAAAAATAAAAAATCCCAAACAAATCCCAAAAAAATCCCAGAAAAATTCCAAAAAATCTAAAAAAATCGAAAAAAATCCCCAAAAAATCCCCAAAAAACCCTCAAAAAATTCCCCCAAAAAATCCCAAAAAATCCAAAAAAATCCAAAAAAATCCCAAAAAAATCGAAACAAATAAAAAAAAAAATCCCCCAATAAAATCCCCCCAAAAAATCGAAAAAAATCCCAAAAAAATCCCTAAAAAAAATCCCAAAAAAACCCCAAAAAATCGAAAGGAAATCCAAAAAAAATTTGAAAAAAATCCAAAAAAAATCCCAAAAAAATCCCAAAAAAACCCCAAAAAAAAAAAAAAAATCCCAAAAAATCCCAAAAACTAAAAATGAAAAATTCCAAAAAAATCGCAAAAAAATCGCAAAAAAATCCCAGAAAAATCCTAAAAAAATTCAAAAAAAAACCCAAAAAAAACCCAAAAAAATCCCAAAAAAATCCCAGAAAATCCCCCCCAAAAAAAAAAAAACCCCAAAAAATCCCAGAAAAATCCTAAAAAAATCCAAAAAAATCTAAAAGAAATCTAAAAAAAATCCCCAAAAAATCTAAAAAAAATCCCCAAAATAGCCCAAAAAATCCCAAAAAATCCCCAAAAAATCTCCAAAAAATCGAAAAGAAATCCAAAAAAAATTGAAAAAAATCCCAAAAAAATCCCAAAAAAATCCCAAAAAATAAAAATAAAAAATCAAAAAAAAATCCCCAAATGGGACCAAAAAATCCCAAAAAAATCCCCAAAAAATCCTCAAAAAACCCTCAAAAAATCCCCAAAAAAATCCCCCAAAAAACCCAGAAAAATCCTAAAAAAACCCCAAAAAATCCCCAAAAAACCCCAAAAAATCCCAAAAAAAATCCCAAAAAAATTTTAAAAAATCCCCAAAAATCCCCATTTTCCCATTCCCCCAAATCCCCATTTTTCCCCCCATTCCCCTGTCTCTCACCAGGCCGCAGCGGTTGCTCCCCTCTCCTCCCGGGCAGTTCCGCAGGGTTCGGTTCCCATTCCCGCTCCCGCTCCCGGTTCCCGCAGCAGCCGCAGCAGCCGCTCCCCGCCAGGCGGCGCCACCGCCAGCGCCGCCCCGGAGACCCCGCGGGGGGCGGGGCCGGGGGCGCCCCCTGCAGGCGGACGGAGGAAAAACGGCCCCGGTCCGCACGGGGGTCGGGCATGGCCTGGAACGGACCAGTATGGACCAGTATGGACCAGTATGGACCAGTATAAACCAGTATGGACCGGTATAAACCAGTACGGACCAGTATAAACCAGTATAAACCAGTATAAACCAGTATGGACCAGTATAAACCAGTATAAACCAGTATAAACCAGTATGGACCAGTATGGACCAGTATGGACCGGTATAAACCAGTATAAACCAGTATAAACCAGTATGGACCAGTATGGACCAGTATAAACCAGTATAGACCAGTATGGACCAGTATGGACCAGTATAAACCAGTATGGACCGGTATAAACCAGTACGGACCAGTATAAACCAGTATAAACCAGTATAAACCAGTATGGACCAGTATAAACCAGTATAAACCAGTATAAACCAGTATGGACCAGTATGGACCAGTATGGACCGGTATAAACCAGTATAAACCAGTATAAACCAGTATGGACCAGTATGGACCAGTATAAACCAGTATAGACCAGTATGGACCAGTATAAACCAGTGTGGACCAGTATGGACCAGTATGGACCGGTATAAACCAGTATAAACCAGTATAAACCAGTATGGACCAGTATAAACCAGTATAAACCAGTATAAACCAGTGTGGACCAGTATGGACCAGTATGGACCGGTATAAACCAGTATAAACCAGTATGGACCAGTATGGACCAGTATAAACCAGTATAGACCAGTATGGACCAGTATAAACCAGTATAAACCAGTATGGACCGGTATGGACCAGTATAAACCAGTATAAACCAGTATGGACCGGTATGGACCAGTATAAACCAGTATAAACCAGTATGGACCAGTATGGACCAGTATGGACCGGTATAAACCAGTATGGACCAGTATGGACCGGTATAAACCAGTATGGACCGGTATGGACCAGTATGGACCAGTATAAACCAGTATGGACCAGTATGGACCAGTATGGACCAGTATAAACCAGTATGGACCAGTATGGACCAGTTGTGTCCCAGTACAAACCAGTAACCCCTCCCAGTGCTCCCAGTATGAACCAGTCCTTACCAGTACAAACCAGTAACCCCTGTTGAGCTCCCAGTATGAACCAGTAACCCCTCCCAGTCTCCCAGTATAGACCAGTAACTTCTCCCAGTGCTCCCAGTATAGATCAGTTTCATCCCAGTACAAACCAGTAACCCCTCCCAGGCTCCCAGTATGAACCAGTTGTCTCCCAGTATGAACCAGTAACCCCTCCCAGTGCTCCCAGTATGAACCAGTAACCACTCTCGGGCTCCCAGTATAAACCAGTAACTGCTCCCAGTACTCCCAGTGCTCCCAGCACAAACCAGTAACCCCTCCCAGTGCTCCCAGTATGAACCAGTTTCATCCCAGTATGAACCAGTAACCCCTCCCAGTGCTCCCAGTACGAACCAGTAACTGCTCCCAGTGCTCCCAGTACGAACCAGTAACTGCTCCCAGTGCTCCCAGTACAAACCAGTAACTGCTCCCAGTGCTCCCAGTATGAACCAGTAACCCCTCCCAGGCTCCCAGTATGAACCAGTAACCCCTCCCAGGCTCCCAGTATGAACCAGTAACCCCTCCCAGTGCTCCCAGTATAGACCAGTCCTTCCCAGTATGAACCAGTAAGCCCTCCCAGTGCTCCCAGTGCTCCCAGTATGAACCAATTGTGTCCCAGTATAAACCAGTAACCCCTCCCGGACTCCCAGTATAGACCAGTTTCATCCCAGTACGAACCAGTAACTGCTCCCAGTGCTCCCAGTACAAACCAGTAACTGCTCCCAGTGCTCCCAGTACGAACCAGTAACTGCTCCCAGTGCTCCCAGTACAAACCTGTAACCCCTCCCAGGCTCCCAGTCCCAACCCGGAAGCCGCTCCCAGTGCTCCCAGTCCCTCCCAGTTCCCTCCCAGTCCCTCCCAGTCCCTCCCAGTCCCTCCCAGTTCCTCCCAGTCCCCCAGGCCGGGCCTGTCCCAGCAGCTCCTCCCCCGCCAGACCAGTTCTCCCAGTTTGCCCAGTTCCCCCCGCGCCTCCCTCCCAGTGCTCCCAGTAACCCCCGCCGACCTCCCAGTGCTCCCAGTACAAACCAGTAACCCCCTCCCAGTGCTCCCAGTGCTCCCAGTGCTCCCAGTAACCCACTCCCAGTGTTCCCAGTATGAACCAGTTGTGTCCCAGTATGAACCAGTAACCCCTGCCGGGCTCCCAGTATGAACCAGTAACTACTCCCAGTGCTCCCAGTGCTCCCAGTAACCCCCTCCCAGTCCTCCCAGTAGCCCCAGTTGCCCCTCCCAGTGCTCCCAGTGCCCTCCCAGTCCTCCCAGTCCGCCCAGTAACACCCTCCCAGTGCTCCCAGTTTGCCCAGTTGCCCCTCCCAGTGCTCCCAGTGTTCCCAGTGCTCCCAGCAACCCCCTCCCAGTGCTACCAGTGCCCTCCCAGTCCTCCCAGTAACCCCCTCCCAGTGCTCCCAGTCTGACCAGTAACCCCCTCCCAGCGCTCCCAGTCAAACCAGTAACCCCCTCCCAGTGTTCCCAGTGTTCCCAGTGCTCCCAGTAACCCCCTCCCAGTACTCCCAGTGCCCCCCAGTCTTCCCAGTAACCCCCTCCCAGCGCTCCCAGTCAAACCAGTAACCCCCTCCCAGTGCTCCCAGTAGCCCCAGTAACCCCCTCCCAGTGCTCCCAGTCTAACCAGTAACCCCCTCCCAGTGCTCCCAGTGCTCCCAGTGCCCTCCCAGTGTTCCCAGTAAACCCCTCCCAGTGCTCCCAGCGCTCCCAGCAACCCCCTCCCAGTACTCCCAGTGCCCCCCCAGTGCTCCCAGTTTGCCCAGTTGCCTCCTCCCAGTGCTCCCAGTCTTCCCAGTAACCCCCTCCCAGCGCTCCCAGTCAAACCAGTAACCCCCTCCCAGTGTTTCCAGTGCTCCCAGTGCTCCCAGTAACCCCCTCCCAGTGCCCCCCAGTCCTCCCAGTAACCCCCTCCCAGCGCTCCCAGTCAAACCAGTAACCCCCTCCCAGTGCTCCCAGTCCTCCCAGTGCCCTCCCAGTGCCCTCCCAGTGTTCCCAGTAACCCCCTCCCAGCGCTCCCAGTCAAACCAGTAACCCCCTCCCAGTACTCCCAGTGCCCCCCAGTCCTCCCAGTAACCCCCTCCCAGCGCTCCCAGTCAAACCAGTAACCCCCTCCCAGTGCTCCCAGCACTCCCAGTAACCCCCTCCCAGTGTTCCCAGCGCTCCCAGTAACCCCCTCCCAGCGCTCCCAGTCAAACCAGTAACCCCCTCCCAGCGCTCCCAGCGCTCCCAGTCCTCCCAGTCCGCCCAGTTGCCCCATCCCAGCGTTCCCAGCGCTCCCAGTTCCCTCTCCCAGCGCTCCCAGTCCGCCCAGTTGCCCCTCCCAGCGCTCCCAGTGCTCCCAGTTTGCCCTCCCAGCGCTCCCAGTGCTCCCAGTTTGCCCCCCCAGCGCTCCCAGTACCTCCTCAGGGGGCTTCCAGTAGCTCCCAGTAGCTCCCAGTTGCTCCCAGTTGCTCCCAGTACCTCTCAGTGGGCTCCCAGTAGCTCCCAGTAGCTCCCAGTGGCGGCGGAGCGAGGAAAGGGGCGTGGCCAGAGGAAGGGGCGTGGTCACCGCAGGCCACGCCCCCCGGCTCATTCCTGGATCACTATTTGGCAGGAGGGGCTCTACGGGCGGGGCAATGGCTCACTATGTGGCACCTTTCCCAGTATAAACCAGTACAAACCAGTAAGCACGGAGCCACCCCAAAATCCTTCCCGGTGAGTCCCGGAGTGTCCTGAGCGCCCTCCCAGTATAAACCAGTACAAACCAGTACAAACCAATACTCCCCGATTCATTCCCGCTGGGCGCCGAGCCCCCTCCCAGTATAAACCAGTACAAACCAGTGCGCCAGAAACCGTTCCCGGCCAGTCCCAGAGCATCCCGAACAGCCTCCCAGTATAAACCAGTACAAACCAGTATGTGGCAGGGGCTGAACCAGTGGCTCACTATGTGGCAGGGGGGTCCCTATGGGGGATTCAATGGCTCACTATGTGGCAGGGGGGTCCCTATGGGGGATATTCAATGGCTCACTATGTGGCAGGGGGGTCCCTATGGGCGGTACCAATGGCTCACTATGTGGCAGGGGGGTCCCTATGGAGGATTCAATGGCTCACTATGTGGCAGGGGGGTCCCTATGGGCGGATTCAATGGCTCACTATGTGGCAGGGGGTCCCTATGGGCGGTACCAATGGCTCACTATGTGGCAGGGGGGTCCCTATGGGCGGTACCAATGGCTCACTATGTGGCAGGGGGTCCCTATGGGCGGTACCAATGGCTCACTATGTGGCAGGGGGGTCCCTATGGGGGATTCAATGGCTCACTATGTGGCAGGGGGGTCCCTATGGAGGATTCAATGGCTCACTATGTGGCAGGGGGGTCCCTATGGGCGGTACCAATGGCTCACTATGTGGCAGGGGGGTCCCTATGGGACATTCAATGGCTCACTATGTGGCAGGGGGGTCCCTATGGAGGATTCAATGGCTCACTATGTGGCAGGGGGGTCCCTATGGGGGATTCAATGGCTCACTATGTGGCAGGGGGGTCCCTATGGAGGATTCAATGGCTCACTATGTGGCAGGGGGGTCCCTATGGGGGGTACCAATGGCTCACTATGTGGCAGGGGGGTCCCTATGGGCGGTACCAATGGCTCACTATGTGGCAGGGGGGTCCCTATGGGACATTCAATGGCTCACTATGTGGCAGGGGGGTCCCTATGGGCGGTACCAATGGCTCACTATGTGGCAGGGGGGTCTCTATGGGGGATTCAATGGCTCACTATGTGGCAGGGGGGTGCCTATGGGCGGTACCAATGGCTCACTATGTGGCAGGGGGGTCCCTATGGGACATTCAATGGCTCACTATGTGGCAGGGGGGTCCCTATGGGCGGTACCAATGGCTCACTATGTGGCAGGGGGGTCCCTATGGAGGATTCAATGGCTCACTATGTGGCAGGGGGGTCCCTATGGGACATTCAATGGCTCACTATGTGGCAGGGGGGTCCCTATGGAGGAGTCAATGGCTCACTATGTGGCAGGGGGGTCCCTATGGGCGGTACCAATGGCTCACTATGTGGCAGGGGGGTCCCTATGGAGGATTCAATGGCTCACTATGTGGCAGGGGGGTCCCTATGGGCGGTACCAATGGCTCACTATGTGGCAGGGGGTCCCTATAGGGGATTCAATGGCTCACTATGTGGCAGGGGGGTCCCTATGGGCGGTACCAATGGCTCACTATGTGGCAGGGGGGTCCCTATGGGGGATTCAATGGCTCACTATGTGGCAGGGGGGTCCCTATGGGACATTCAATGGCTCACTATGTGGCAGGGGGTTCCCTATGGAGGATTCAATGGCTCACTATGTGGCAGGGGGGTCCCTATGGGCGGTACCAATGGCTCACTATGTGGCAGGCGGGTCCCTATGGGACATTCAATGGCTCACTATGTGGCAGGGGGGTCCCTATGGGGGATTCAATGGCTCACTATGTGGCAGGGGGGTCCCTATGGGCGGTACCAATGGCTCACTATGTGGCAGGTGGGTCCCTATGGGACATTCAATGGCTCACTATGTGGCAGGGGGGTCCCTATGGAGGAGTCAATGGCTCACTATGTGGCAGGGGGTTCCCTATGGAGGATTGAATGGCTCACTATGTGGCAGGGGGGTCCCTATGGGCGGTATCAATGGCTCACTATGTGGCAGGGGGGTCCCTATGGAGGATTCAATGGCTCACTATGTGGCAGGGGGGTCCCTATGGGCGGTACCCATGGCTCACAATTTGGCAGGGAGGTTCCCCATGGCCTGACCCCTCGGATCACTATTTGGCAACGCCTGACTCACTATTTGCCAACCTTGGCTCACTATTTGGCAACTCCCCTCCCCTCCCCCCCTCCCCCCCTCCCCCCACGCCCGTGGCTCACTATTTGGCAAGGCCTCGCCCTAGGGCTGGGCCCGTGGATCACTATTTGGCAACGACGCTTTCCCGCCCCTCCCCCACCCCGAGCCCAACCCCCCCCCCTGCCCCTCCCCCCACCCCGCCCCTCCCCCACCCGCGGTGGCGCAACCGGGGCGGAGGTTTGGGGTTAGGATGAGGCAACTGGGAGGGACTGGGAGGGACTGGGGGGCACTGGGAGGGCACTGGGAGGGCACTGGGAGGGACTGGTTTGTACTGGGAGGGACTGGGAGGGGTCTGGAGGTCACTGGTTTATACTGGGAGGGCACTGGGAGGGCACTGGGATGGACTGGAGGTCACTGGTTTATACTGGGAGGGCACTGGAGGGCTCTGGGAGGGGACTGGTTTATACTGGGAGGAACTGGGAGGGCACTGGGTGGGGACTGGGGGTTAATGGGAGGGGGTTGGAGGTTACTGGTTTATACTGGGAGGGACTGGGATGGGACTGGGGGGCACTGGGATGAACTGGGAGGGGATTGAAGGTTACTGGTTTATACTGGGAGGGGACTGGGGGTTACTGGGAGGGCACTGGGAGGGACTGGTTTATACTGGGAGGGACTGGTAGTTACTGGGAGGGGACTGGGAGGGCACTGGGGGTTAATGGGAGGGGATTGAGGGTTACTGGTTTATACTGGGATGGACTGGGAGGGGACTGGAGGTGACTGGGAGGGACAAACTGGGACGAACTGGGACAAACTGGGACAAACTGGGAGTCTCCCCTTTATTGAACCCCAGAAAGGGGCGGAGCCCAACCCGGAAGTGCCCGGGACCAGAAAGGGGCGTGGCCAACCCCAAACCACGCCCCCAACCCGGAAGTGCCGCCGAAAAGGGGGCGTGGCCAACCCCAAACCACGCCCCCAACCCGGAAGTGCAGCCGATAATGGGGCGTGGCCAACCCCAAACCACGCCCCAACCCGGAAGTGCCGCCGAAAGGGGGCGTGGCCAACTCCAAACCACGCCCCCAACCCGGAAGTGCTGCCGCCGACCCGCGGGAAAAGGGGGCGTGGTCACAGCGGGAGGGGGCGTGGCCAGGAGAGGCCGCAGCCAATCAGCTGAAGGTGACGTCAACAGAGGGGAGGAGCTCGGCCAGGAGGGCGGGGCCGTCGGGGGCGGAGCCAAGCGGGGTCTCAGCCAATCCCAGCAGGGCGAGCCGGGGCCAGGCAGCCAATGGGGTGAGAGCGGAGGCGTGGCCAATGGCTGGGGGCGGGGCCATGCTGGGACCACGCCCCCCCAAAGGGGGGAATGCACGCCCAGTATGGACCAGTATGGACCAGTATGGACCAGTAACCTCCCAGTGCCCTCCCAGTGCCCTCCCAGTTCATCCCAGTTCAATCCCAGTTCAGCCCAGTGCCCTCCCAGTCCCCTCCCAGTTCCCTCCCAGTCTATCCCAGTCCATCCCAGTACATCCCAGTGCCCTCCCAGTTCATCCCAGTATGGCCCAGTGCCCTCCCAGTTCATCCCAGTCCCCTCCCAGTCCCCTCCCAGTCCATCCCAGTTCATCCCAGTCCCATCCCAGTTAATCCCAGTAAGCCCAGTCCCTCCCAGTTCATCCCAGTCCCCTCCCAGTTCATCCCAGTCCATCCCAGTCCCCTCCCAGTGGCCTCCCAGTCCATCCCAGTTCATCCCAGTATGTCCCAGTATACCCCAGTCACCTCCCAGTGCCCTCCCAGTTCCTCCCAGTCCATCCCAGTTCCCCCCCCAGCGCTCCCAGTTGCCCCCCAAACCCCTCCCAGTCCCTCCCAGTATAAACCAGTTCCCTCCCAGTCCCTCCCAGTCCCTCCCAGCCCCTCCCAGCCCCTCCCAGTATAAACCAGTATAAACCAGTCCGTACGGTTCCGGTCCAGCCGCAGCAGCCGCAGGCGGGGGAGGGGCGGGGCCGATCCCAGTTTGGAGACGCGGTTATCGGAGAGATCCAGTTCCTGCGGGACTGGGTTATACTGGGAGCACTGGGAGGGGACTGGGAGGGGACTGGGAGGGACTGGGTTATACTGGGAGGGAACTGGAATGGACTGGGTTATACTGGGAGGGACTGGGAGGGAACTGGGAGGGACTGGGAGGGACTGGGAGGGGACTGGGAGGGAACTGGTTTATACTGGGAGGGGACTGGGAGCACTGGGAGGGACTGGGATGGACTGGAAGGGACTGGGAGGGGACTGGGAGGGAACTGGGAGGGGACTGGGTTATACTGGGAGCACTGGGAGGGACTGGGAGGGGACTGGGAGGGAACTGGGAGAGACTGGGAGGGAACTGGGTTATACTGGGAGCACTGGGAGGGACTGGAAGGGACTGGGAGGGAACTGGGAGGGAACTGGGTTATACTGGAAGGGACTGGGAGGGAACTGGGAGGGAACTGGGAGGGAACTGGGCTATACTGGGGGGGACTGGGAGGGGACTGGAGTGGTTACTGGTGTAACTGGTGTGTGTTACTGGTGTTACTGGTGTGTTACTGGTGTAACTGGGAGCTGTTACTGGTGTTACTGGTGTCACTGGTGTAACTGGGAGCTGTTACTGGTGTGTTACTGGTGTTACTGGTTTCCCTTACTGGTGTCACTGGTGTGTCACTGGTGTCACTGGTGTGTTACTGGTGTAACTGGGAGCTGTTACTGGTGTTACTGGTTTCCCTTACTGGTGTCACTGGTGTCACTGGGAGCTGTTACTGGTGTCACTGGTGTCACTGGTGTAACTGGGATTGGTTACTGGTGTCACTGGTGTAACTGGGAGCTGTTACTGGTGTGTTACTGGTGTTACTGGTTTCCCTTACTGGTGTCACTGGTGTGTCACTGGTGTGTGTTACTGGTGTCACTGGTGTTACTGGTTTCCCTTACTGGTGTCATTGGTGTAACTGGAATTGGTTACTGGTGTTACTGGTGTCACTGGTGTGTTACTGGTGTCACTGGTGTGTCACTGGTGTAACTGGGATTGGTTACTGGTGTGTTACTGGTGTTACTGGTTTCCCTTACGGGTGTTACTGGTTTCCCTTACTGGTGTCATTGGTGTAACTGGGATTGGTTACTGGTGTCACTGGTGTAACTGGGAGCTGTTACTGGTGTCACTGGGAGCTGTTACTGGTGTCACTGGTGTGTCACTGGTGTGTTACTGGAGTCACTGGGAGCTGTTACTGGTGTAACTGGTTTCCCTTACTGGTGTTACTGGTGTCACTGGTGTCACTGGGAGCTGTTACTGGTGTCACTGGTGTCACTGATGTAACTGGGATTGGTTACTGGTGTTACTGGTGTCACTGGTGTGTTACTGGTGTAACTGGGATTGGTTACTGGTGTCACTGGTGTAACTGGGAGCTGTTACTGGTGTCACTGGTGTCACTGGGAGCTGTTACTGGTGTTACTGGTTTCCCTTACTGGTGTTACTGGTTTCCCTTACTGGTGTCACTGGTGTAACTGCGATTGGTTACTGGTGTCACTGGTGTCACTGGTGTAACTGGGAGCTGTTACTGGTGTGTTACTGGTGTTACTGGTGTCACTGGTGTAACTGGGAGCTGTTACTGGTGTTACTGGTTTCCCTTACTGGTGTCACTGGTGTAACTGGGATTGGTTACTGGTGTTACTGGTGTTACTGGTTTCCCTTACTGGTGTCACTGGTGTCACTGGTGTGTCACTGGTGTTACTGGTGTAACTGGGAGCTGTTACTGGTGTGTTACTGGTGTTACTGGTGTGTGTTACTGGTGTCACTGGTGTGTCACTGGTGTAACTGCGATTGGTTACTGGTGTCACTGGTGTAACTGGGAGCTGTTACTGGTGTTACTGGTTTCCCTTACTGGTGTCATTGGTGTAACTGGGATTGGTTACTGGTGTTACTGGTGTCACTGGTGTGTTACTGGTGTTACTGGTGTAACTGGGATTGGTTACTGGTGTCACTGGTGTCACTGGGAGCTGTTACTGGTGTTACTGGTGTGTTACTGGTGTTACTGGTTTCCCTTACTGGTGTCACTGGTGTAACTGGGATTGGTTACTGGTGTCACTGGTGTAACTGGGAGCTGTTACTGGTGTCACTGGTGTAACTGGGATTGGTTACTGGTGTCACTGGTGTGTTACTGGAGTCACTGGGAGCTGTTACTGGTGTTACTGGTTTCCCTTACTGGTGTTACTGGTGTCACTGGTGTGTTACTGGTGTAACTGGGATTGGTTACTGGTGTCACTGGTGTAACTGGGAGCTGTCACTGGTGTGTTACTGGTGTTACTGGTTTCCCTTACTGGTGTCACTGGTGTAACTGGGAGCTGTTACTGGTGTCACTGGTGTCACTGGTGTGTGTTACTGGTGTGTCACTGGTGTTACTGGTGTTACTGGTGTGTGTCACTGGTGTAACTGGGAGCTGTTACTGGTGTAACTGGTTTCCCTTACTGGTGTCACTGGTGTAACTGGGAGCTGTTACTGGTGTTACTGGTGTCACTGGTGTAACTGGGAGCTGTTACTGGTGTGTTACTGGTGTTACTGGTTTCCCTTACTGGTGTCACTGGTGTGTCACTGGTGTCACTGGTGTGTTACTGGTGTAACTGGGAGCTGTTACTGGTGTTACTGGTGTCACTGGTGTAACTGGGAGCTGTTACTGGTGTGTTACTGGTGTTACTGGTTTCCCTTACTGGTGTCACTGGTGTGTCACTGGTGTCACTGGTGTGTTACTGGTGTAACTGGGAGCTGTTACTGGTGTTACTGGTTTCCCTTACTGGTGTCACTGGTGTCACTGGGAGCTGTCACTGGTGTTACTGGTTTCCCTTACTGGTGTCACTGGTGTCACTGGTGTAACTGGGATTGGTTACTGGTGTCACTGGTGTAACTGGGATTGGTTACTGGTGTTACTGGTGTCACTGGGATTGGTTACTGGTGTCACTGGTGTTACTGGTTTCCCTTACTGGTGTTACTGGTTTCCCTTACTGGTGTTACTGGTGTGTCACTGGTGTAACTGGGAGCTGTTACTGGTGTTACTGGTGTGTTACTGGAGTCACTGGGAGCTGTTACTGGTGTTACTGGTGTCACTGGTGTGTTACTGGTGTAACTGGTTTCCCTTACTGGTGTTACTGGTGTGTGTTACTGGTGTTACTGGTGTGTTACTGGTGTCACTGGTGTGTTACTGGTGTTACTGGTTTCCCTTACTGGTGTCACTGGTGTGTGTTACTGGTGTTACTGGTTTCCCTTACTGGTGTTACTGGTGTCACTGGTGTGTCACTGGTGTAACTGGGAGCTGTTACTGGTGTGTCACTGGTGTAACTGGGAGCTGTTACTGGTGTGTTACTGGTGTTACTGGTTTCCCTTACTGGTGTCACTGGTGTCACTGGGAGCTGTTACTGGTGTTACTGGTTTCCCTTACTGGTGTCACTGGTGTGTTACTGGTGTAACTGGGATTGGTTACTGCTGTCACTGGTGTCACTGGTGTCACTGGTGTGTGTTACTGGTGTTACTGGTTTCCCTTACTGGTGTTACTGGTTTCCCTTACTGGTGTTACTGGTTTCCCTTACTGGTGTCACTGGTGTAACTGGGAGCTGTTACTGGTGTCACTGGTGTGTGTTACTGGTGTAACTGGTTTCCCTTACTGGTGTCACTGGTGTGTCACTGGTGTAACTGGGATTGGTTACTGGTGTGTCACTGGTGTCACTGGTGTGTGTTACTGGTGTCACTGGTGTAACTGGGAGCTGTTACTGGTGTCACTGGAGTCACTGGGAGCTGTTACTGGTGTGTTACTGGTGTTACTGGTGTGTTACTGGTGTTACTGGTTTCCCTTACTGGTGTTACTGGTTTCCCTTACTGGTGTCACTGGTGTGTCACTGGTGTAACTGGGAGCTGTTACTGGTGTTACTGGTTTCCCTTACTGGTGTCACTGGTGTCACTGGTGTGTGTTACTGGTGTCACTGGTGTAAGTGGGAGCTGTTACTGGTGTGTTACTGGTGTGTCACTGGTGTGTTACTGGAGTCACTGGGAGCTGTTACTGGTGTGTTACTGGTGTTACTGGTTTCCCTTACTGGTGTCACTGGTGTAACTGGGATTGGTTACTGGTGTCACTGGTGTAACTGGGATTGGTTACTGGTGTGTTACTGGTGTCACTGGTGTGTCACTGGTGTCACTGGGAGCTGTTACTGGTGTTACTGGTGTTACTGGTTTCCCTTACTGGTGTCACTGGTGTGTGTTACTGGTGTCACTGGTGTGTTACTGGTGTAACTGGTTTCCCTTACTGGTGTCACTGGTGTGTTACTGGTGTTACTGGTGTGTTACTGGTGTTACTGGTTTCCCTTACTGGTGTCACTGGTTTCTCACCTTGAGGCTCCTCAGGGCTCCCAGCGCCGCCGGCAGCTCCCGCAGTTCATTCCCAGCCAGATCCAGCCGGGCCAGCGCCGCCATCCGCTCCAGCAGGGGCACTGCCGTCAGCCCCTAAACCAGTATAGACCAGTATAAACCAGTATGGACCAGTATGGACCAGTATAAACCAGTATAGATCAATATACACCAATATAACCCATTATAAACCACAATAAACCACTATAAACCGCTATGGACCAGTATAAACCAGTACAGACCCAGCCCCATCCGCTCCAGCAGGGGCACTGCCGTCAGCCCCTAAACCAGTATAAACCAGTATAAACCAGTATGGACCAGTATATACCAGTATAGATCAATATAACCCACTATAAACCACAATAAACCACTATAAACTGCTATAAACCAGTATAAACCAGTACAGACCCAGCCCCATCCGCTCCAGCAGGGGCACTGCCGTCAGCCCCTAAACCAGTATAAACCAGTATAAACCAGTATGGACCAGTATAAACCAGTATAAACCAATATAACCCATTATAACCCGCTATAACCCAGTATAACCTGCTATAAACCACTATAAACCAGTATAAACCAGTACAGACCCAGCCCCATCCGCTCCAGCAGGGGCACTGCCGTCAGCCCCTAAACCAGTATAAACCAGTATAAACCAGTATAAACCAGTATAGATCAATATACACCAATATAACCCATTATAACCTGTTATAAACCGCTATAAACCAGTATAAACCAGTACAGACCCAGCCCCATCCGCTCCAGCAGGGGCACTGCCGTCAGCCCCTAAACCAGTATAAACCAGTATAAACCAGTATAAACCAGTATAGATCAATATACACCAATATAACCCATTATAACCTGTTATAAACCGCTATAAACCAGTATAAACCAGTATAAACCAGTATAAACCAGTACAGACCCAGCCCCATCCGCTCCAGCAGGGGCACTGCCGTCAGCCCCTAAACCAGTATAGACCAGTATAAACCAGTATGGACCAGTATGGACCAGTATGGATCAATATACACCACTATAAACCACAATAAACCACTATAAACTGCTATGGACCAGTATAAACCAGTATAACCCAGTATAAACCACTCTAAACCAATATAAACCACTATGGACCGGTATAAACCAGTATGAGCCAGTACAAACCAGTATAAACCAGTAAAACCACTACAAACCAGTATAAACCAGTATAAACCAGTATAAACCAATATAAACCAGTATAAACCAGTATAAACCAGTACAAACCAGAATAAACCAGTATAAACCAGTATAAACCAGTACAAACCAGTAAAACCACTACAAACCAGTATAAACCAGTATAAACCAGTATAAACCAGTAACCCCCAAACTCCCTCCCAAAGCCCCCAGACCCCTCCAATCCCTGCCCCAGTATAAACCAGTATAAACCAGTAAGCCCACAAGTCCCTCCCAGTACCTCCAAACATCCCCAAACCCCTCCCAGTATAAACCAGTATAAACCAGTACAAACCAGTATAAACCAGTACAAACCAGTACAAACCAGTAACCCCCCCAAACCTCTCCCAGTCCAAACCAGTATAAACCAGTAACCCCCAAAAATCCCTCCCAGTAGCCCCCAGAGCCTCCCCAGCGCCCTCCCAGTCCAAACCAGTATAAACCAGTACAAACCAGTATAAACCAGTAACCCCAAAATTCCCTCCCCAAAACCCCCCAACCCCTCCCAGTATAAACCAGTCCAAACCAGTGACCCCAGAACCCCCCAGAAGTCGCTCCCAGCGGCTCCCAAACCCCTCCCAGTCCAAACCAGTATAAACCAGTATAAACCAGTATAAACCAGTATAAACCAGTATAAACCAGTATAAACCAGTTACCTTGGCGGGCAGGCTCAGCCCCTCCCCCGCTCCCAGTACGGCCAGCGCCACCTCGAAGCGGGACCGGACGTCGGCCACGAACCCCGAGCGCAGGGGGTCGGCCTCCTGCACCAGTATAAACCAGTATAAACCAGTATAAACCAGTATGGACCAGTATGGACCAGTATAAACCAGTAAGGAGCAAAAAAACCCCGCCCCAAAGCTCCTGAGGGCATTCCCAGTATAAACCAGTATGGACCAGTTAGCCCAGCACCCCCAAGTCCAGCCCGGAAGGGTTCAAACCCCTTTCCCAGTATAAACCAGTATAAACCAGTATAAACCAGTATAAACCAGTAAGGCCAAATTTCCCTCCCGAATGTGCCCAAATCCCTCCCAGTATAAACCAGTATAAACCAGTAAGACCCCAAACCCTGTCCCGCCCACCCCCAGGCCCCTCCCAGTATAAACCAGTATAAACCAGTATAAACCAGTGACCCCAAAATTCCCTCCTAAAAGTGCCCAAACCCATCCCAGTATAAACCAGTATAAACCAGTAACCCCCAAACTCATTCCCACTCACCCCGAAACCCCTCCCAGTCCAAACCAGTCCAAACCAGTCCAAACCAGTATAAACCAGTATAAACCAGTAAGCCCAAAATTCCCGGCCCAAAACCCCCAAACCCGTCCCAGTATAAACCAGTATAAACCAGTATAAACCAGTAAGCCCCAAACCCTCTCCCCTGAGACCCTCCCAGTCCAAACCAGTCTAAACCAGTCTAAACCAGTATAAACCAGTATAAACCAGTATAAACCAGTATAAACCAGTATAAACCAGTGACCTGCAGGCTCCGCAGGTGCTCCCGGATCTCCCGGGCGTGGCCGCGAGGATCCAGCGCAGCCAAGAGCAGGGCCAGGGTCAGCAGACAGCCTGAAACCAGTATGGACCAGTATAAACCAGTATGGACCAGTATGGAACAGTATGGACCAGTATGGACCAGTATGGACCAGTATAAACCAGTATGGACCAGTATAAACCAGTATGGACCAGTATGGACCAGTATAAACCAGTATAAACCAGCATGGACCAGTATAGATCAGTATGGAGCAGTATGGACCAGTATAAACCAGTATGGACCAGTATGGACCAGTATAGACCAGTATGGACCAGTATGGAACAGTATGGACCAGTATGGACCGGTATAAACCAGTATGGACCAGTATGGACCAGTATGGAACAGTATGGACCAGTATGGACCGGTATAAACCAGTATGGACCAGTATGGACCAGTATGGACCAGTATGGACCAGTATGGACCGGTATAAACCAGTATGGACCAGTATGGACCAGTATGGACCAGTATAAACCAGTATGGACCAGTATGGACCAGTATGGACCGGTATAAACCAGTATGGACCAGTATGGAGCAGTATGGACTAGTATGGACCAGTATAAACCAGTCCAAACCAGTATAAACCAGTATAAACCAGTCCAAACCAGTCCAAACCAGTATAAACCAGTATAAACCAGTATAAACCAGTATAAACCAGTCCAAACCAGTATAAACCAGTATAAACCAGTATAAACCAATATAAACCAGTATAAACCAGTTCAAACCAGTCCAAACCAGTATAAACCAGTCCAAACCAGTATAAACCAGTATAAACCCGTCCAAACCAGTATAAACCAGTATAAACCAGTACAAACCAGTCCAAACCAGTCCAAACCAGTCCAAACCAGTTCAAACCAGTCCAAACCAGTATAAACCAGTATAAACCAGTATAAACCAGTATAAACCAGTCCAAACCAGTATAAACCAGTATGGAGCAGTATGGACCAGTATGGACCAGTATAAACCAGTTCAAACCAGTATAAACCAGTATAAACCAGTCCAAACCAGTCCAAACCAGTATAAACCAGTCCAAACCAGTCCAAACCAGTATAAACCAGTCCAAACCAGTCCAAACCAGTCCAAACCAGTCCAAACCAGTATAAACCAGTCCAAACCAGTCCAAACCAGTATAAACCAGTATAAACCAGTATAAACCAGTCCAAACCAGTATAAACCAGTATAAACCAGTATAAACCAGTCCAAACCAGTATAAACCAATATAAACCAGTATAAACCAGTATAAACCAGTATAAACCAGTCCAAACCAGTATAAACCAGTATAAACCAGTCCAAACCAGTATAAGCCAGTATAAACCAGTATAAACCAGTCCAAACCAGTATAAACCAGTATAAACCAGTACGGAGCAGATTTTGGGGGGGATTTTTGGGATGAATTTGAGGGAATTTTTGGAGATATTTTTTGGATGATTTTTGGGTATTTTGGGGGTGATTTTTGGGTGATTTTTGGGTGATTTTTGGGTGTTTTGGGGGTGATTTTTTTGCATTTTTGGGCATTTTTGGGATATTTTGGGGTGTTTTTTTGGGTGTTTTTTGGGTGATTTTTGGGTGATTTTTTGGTGATTTTTGGATGTTTTTTGGGTATTTCTGGGTGGGTTTTGGGTAATTTTTGGGTGTTTTTTGGTGTTTTTGGGGTGTTTTTGGGGTTATTTTTGGGGTGGTTTTGGGCTGTTTTTGGGTGATTTTTGGGTGTTTTTTGGGTGATTTTTGGGTGTTTTTTGGGTGATTTTTGGGTGATTTTTGGGTGTTTTGGGGGTGTTTTTTTTGCATTTTTGGGATTTTTGGGTGTTTTTTGGGTGATTTTTGGGGGTATTTTTTGGGTGTTTTTTGGGCATTTTTGGGATATTTTTGGGTGTTTTTTGGGTGATTTTTGGGTGTTTTTTGGGCATTTTGGGGTTGTTTTTTGGGTGTTTTTTGGGTGATTTTGGGGGGTATTTTTTGGGTGGTTTTGGGTGATTTTTGGGCATTTTTGGGGTATTTTTGGGGTCTTTTCTGGGTGTTTTTTGGGTGTTTTTTGAGATTTTTAGAGCATTTTAAGAGTTGGGGTTTGGGTGTTTTTGGGGGATTTTTTGAATTTTTGGGGTGTTTTTTGGGGCTGTTATGGGTATTTTTGTGATATTTTGGGGGTGGTTTTTGGGTGTTTTTTTTTGCATTTTTGGGATTTTTTGGGTGTTTTTGGAGTATTTTTGGATGTTTTTGGGGTGATTTTGGGGTATTTTGGGGGTGGTTTTTGGGTGTTTTTTGGGTATTTTTGGGGTGTTTTTGGGTGTTTTTTGGGTGTTTTTTGGGTGTTTTTTGGGTGTTTTTTGGGTGTTTTTGGGGTGGTTTTTTAGGTGTTTTTTGGGCATTTTTGGGGTATTTTTTGGGTGTTTTTTGGGTGATTTTTGGGTGTTTTTGGGGTGTTTTTTTGCTGATTTTTGGGTATTTTTGGGGTATTTTTGGGCTGTTTTTTGGGCATTTTTGGGCTGTTTTTTGGGTGATTTTTGGGTGTTTTTTGGGCATTTTTGGGTGATTTTTGGGGATTTTTTGGGTGTTTTTTTGGGTGATTTTTGGGTGATTTTTGGGTGATTTTTGGGTGATTTTTTGGGTGTTTTTTTGGCATTTTTTGGGTGTTTTTTGGGTGTTTTTGGGGTGTTTTTGGGGTATTTTGGGGGTGTTTTGGGGGTATTTTTTTTGTATTTTTAAGGTATTTTTGGGGTGTTTTTTGGGGTGTTTTGGGGGGATTTTGAGGGTTTTTTGGGGTAATTTTGGGGGATTTTTGGGTGTTTTTTGGGTGATTTTTGGGTATTTTTGGAGTGTTTTTCTGGGTATTTTTTGGGGGCATTTTTGGGATTTTTTGGGGTGTTTTGTGGGGTTTTTTTTGGTATTTTTGGGGTGTTTTTTGGGTGATATTTGGGTGTTTTTGGGGTGTTTTTTGAGGTGTTTTTGGGGGTATTTTGGGGGTATTTTGGGTATTTTGGGAGTATTTTTGGGTGATTTTATTTTATTTTTTGGGTATTTTTGGGGTGTTTTTTGGGTATTTTTGGGGTAGTTTTGGAGTGATTTTTGGGGTGATTTTTGGGTATTTTTGGGATATTTTTGGGGTGATTTTTGGGTATTTTTGGGGTGTTTTTGAGATTTTTTTCGGGCATTTTTTGGGTGTTTCAGGAGGATTTTTGGGTGGGTTTGGGGCTGTTTTTTGGGTGTTTTTGGGGGTGATTTTGGGATTTTTTGGGGCTGTTTTTTGGGTGTTTTTTTGGTATTTTTAGGGTGTTCTTTGGGTGTTTTTTGGGTGTTTCTTGGGTGATTTTTGGGTGGTTTTGGGAGATTTTGGGGGGTTTTTTGGGGGTATTTTGGGTATTTTGGGAGTATTTTTGGGTGATTTTATTTTATTTTTTGGGTGTTTTTTTGGTGTTTTTGGGTATTTTTGGGGCATTTTTGGGGTGATTTTTGGGTATTTTTGGGGTGTTTTTGAGATTTTTTGGGGCATTTTTTTGGGGTGTTTGAGGAGGATTTTTGGGTGGTTTTGGGGTTGTTTTTTGGTTGTTTTTTGGGTGTTTTTGGGGGTGTTTTTGGTCTTTTGGGGCTGTTTTTTGGGGTGTTTTTGGGGATATATTTTATGTATTTTTAGGGTGTTTTTTTGCCTGTTCTGGGGTTTTTTGGGTGTTTTTCCAGCTGTTTTTTGGGGTGTTTTGGGAGTGGTTTTGAGGATTTTTTGGGGTAATTTTGGGTGGTTTTTGGGTGGGTTTTGGGTGATTTTTGGGTAGCTTTTTGGGTATTTTTTGGGGCATTTTTGGGATTTTTTTGGGCTGTTTTTTGGGTGTTTTTTTGGTAATTTTGGGGTGGCTTTTGGGTATTTTTTGGGTGTTTTTTTGGTGTTTCTGGGGGTGTTTTTTCAGTATTTTTGGGGGTAATTTTGGGGTGCTTTGGGGGTATTTTGGGTATTTTTTGGTGTTTTTAGGGTGTTTTTTGGGGTGATTTTTGGGTGTTTTTGGGGTGTTTTTTGGGGGGTTTTTGGGGGTATTTTGGGGTTCTTTTTGGGTATTTTGGGAGTATTTTTGGGTGATTTTATTTTATTTTTTGGGTGGTTTTTTGGTGTTTTTTGGGTATTTTTGGGGTGTTTTTGGGGTGATTTTTGGGTATTTTTGGGGTGTTTTTGAGATTTTTTTGGGGCATTTTTTGGGGTGTTTCAGGAGGATTTTTGGGTGGTTTTGGGGTTGTTTTTTGGGTGTTTTTTAGGTGTTTTTGGGGGTGTTTTTGGGGCTGTTTTTTGGGTGTTTTTGGGGGTGTTTTTGGGATTTTGGGGCTGTTTTTTGGGGTTGTTTTGGGGATATTTTTTATGTATTTTTGGGGCTGTTCTGGGGTTTTTTGGGTGTTTTTTCAGGGGTTTTTTGGGGTGTTTTGGGGGGTGGTTTTGATAATTTTTGGGGTAATTTTGGGGTGTTTTTTGGGGTGTTTTTTGGGTGATTTTTGGGTGGTTTTGGGGTGTTTTTTGGGGTATTTTGGGGGGTATTTTTGGGGGTATTTTTGGGATTTTTTGGGGCTGTTTTTTGGGTGGTTTTTTGGTATTTTTGGGGTGGTTTTTTGGGTGTTTCTGGGGGTGTTTTATCAGTATATTTGGGGGTAATTTTGGGGTGTTTTGGGGGTATTTTGGGTTATTTTTTATTATTATTTGGGTATTTTTTTGGTGTTTTTAGGGTGTTCTTTGGGTGTTTTTTGGGGTGTTTTTTGGGTTTTTTTTGGTGTTTTTTGGGTATTTTGGGAGTATTTTTGGGTGATTTTATTTTATTTTTGGGGGGTATTTTTTGGTGATTTTTGGGTATTTTTGGGGTGTTTTTGGGGTGATTTTTGGGTATTTTTTGGTGTTTTTGGATATTTTTGGGGCGTTTTTGGGGTGATTTTTGGGTGTTTTTGGGGTGTTTTTGAGATTGTTTTGGGGCAGTTTTGGGGGTGTTTCAGGAGGATTTTTGGGTATTTTGGGGTGATTTTTGGGTGTTTTTGGGGGTATTTTTGGGATTTTGGGGCTGTTTTTTGGGGTGTTTTTGGGGATATTTTTAATGTATTTTTGGGTTGTTTTTTGGGGCTGTTCTGGGGTTTTTTGGGTGTTTTTTCAGTTGTTTTTTGGGGTGTTTTGGGGGCCATTTTGAGGTTTTTTGGGGTAATTTTGTGGTGTTTTTGGGTGGTTTTTGGGTGATTTTTGGGTATTTTTGGGGTGCTTTTTGGGTATTTTTTGGGGCATTTTTGGGATTTTTTTGGGCTGTTTTTTGGGTGTTTTTGGGTGTTTTTGGGTGTTTTTGGGGTGGCTTTTGGGTGCTTTTGGGGTGGTTTTGGGGTGTTTTTGGGGTGTTTTTGGGGGAGGTTTTGGGGGTATTTTGGGGTTATTTTTGGGGGTAATTTTTGGGGTGTTTTTGGGGTGGTTTTGGGATGTTTTTGGGTGGTTTTGGGGTTTTTTTGAGGTGTTTTTGGGGTTATTTTGGGGGTGGTTTTGGTGTGGTTTTGGGGTATTTTTGGGGTGGTTTGGGGTTATATTTGGGGTATTTTGGGGTGATTTTTGGGTGTCTTTGGGGTATTTTTGGGGTGTTTTTGGGGTGGTTTTGGGGAAGTTTTGGGGCTATTTTTGGGGTAGTTTTCGGGGTATTTTGGGGGTATTTTTGGGGTGTTTTTGGGGTATTTTTGGGGTGGTTTTGGGGTGGTTTTGGGGTATTTTTGGGATTATTTTTGGGGTGGTTTTTGGGTGTTTTTGGGGGTGTTTTTTGGGTGTGTTCTGGGTGTTTTTTGGGGTATTTTTGGGGTGGTTTTGGGGTGTTTTCTGGGTGGTTTTGGGGCAGGTTTTGGGGGTATTTTTGGGTTACTTTTTTGGTGTTTTTTGGGTGTTTTTTGGGGTGTTTTTTGGGGTGGTTTTGGGGCTATTTTTGGGGGTGGTTTTGGGGTGTTTTTGGGGTATTTTTGGGTTATTTTTGGGTTATTTTGGGGTGGGTTTTGGGTGTTTTTCAGGTGTTTTTTGGGGTGTTTTTTGGGTTATTTTTGGGGTGGTTTTGGGTCATTTTTGGTGTTATTTTGGGGTATTTTTGGGGTGGTTTTCGGGGTTATTTTTGGGGTGTTTCTGGGGTGTTTTTGGGGGTGTTTTGGTGTATTTTTGAGTTATTTTTGGGGTATTTTTGGGGTGCTTTTGGGGTGTTTCTGGGGTGTTTTTGGGGTATTTTTGGGGTTGTTTTGGGGTGGTTTTGGGTTGGTTTTTGGGGTGTTTTTTGGGTGATTTTGGGTGTTTTTTGGGGTGTTGTTGGGGTTATTTTTGGGGTATTTTTGGGGTGGTTTTGGGGTGTTTTTTGGGTGGTTTTGGGGAGGTTTTGGGGAGGTTTTGGGGCTATTTTTGGGGTGTTTCTGGGGTGTTTTTGGGGTATTTTTGGGGTTATTTTGGGGTGGTTTTGGGTTGGTCTTTGGGGTGTTTTTTGGGTGTTTTTTGGGTGATTTTGGGTGTTTTTTGGGGTGTTTTTGGGGTTATTTTTGGGGTATTTTTGGGGTGGTTTTGGAGTGTTTTCTAGGTGGTTTTGGGGAGGTTTTGGGGCTATTTTTGGGGTGGTTTTGGGGTGTTTTTCAGGTGTTTTTGGGGTTATTTTTGGGGTATTTTGGGGTTGGTTTTGGGGTGTTTTTGGGGTGTTTTTGGGGTATTTTTGGTGTTATTTTGGGGTTGTTTTGGGGTGTTTTTGGGGTGTATTTGGCATATTTATGGGGTTGTTTTTGGGGTGCTTTTCAGGTGTTTCTGGGGTGTTTTTGGGGCTCTCACCGCGGCTCTGAGGCTCCAGCTCCAGCAGCTCCCGGCACATCCTCACCTGCTCCTGCAGCACCTGAGCCTCGGCCACGCCCAGCTCCGGCCTGGGGGCGGGGCCAGGGGGTGAGAAAGGGGCGGGGCTTGGGCTCGAGGGGGCGGGGCTTAAATAAGGGGCGTGGTTTAACTGCAAAGGGGCGTGGCTTAACATCATGGGGGTGACTGGCAGCTCCAGGTGGGCGTGGCTTAAAGAAAAGGGGGCGTGGCTTTGGGAAATGGGCGTGGCTTTGAGCCTCATGGGGATGAATGGCAGCTCCTGGTGGGCGTGGCTTAAGGAGAAGGAGGCGTGGCTTTAGGAAATGGGCGTGGCTTGAGGCCAATAGGAGTGAATGGCAACTCCTGGTGGGCGTGGCTTAAGGATAAGGGGGTGTGGCTTTAGGAAATGGGCGTGGCTTGAGCCTTATAGGAATGAAGGGTGGCTCCTGGTGGGCGTGGCTTAAAGAAAAGGGGGCGTGGCTTTGGGAAATGGGTGGGGCTTGAGCCTCATGGGGATTAAAAGAGGCTCCTGGGGGCGTGGCTTAAAGAAAGGGGGCGTGGCTTGGGGAAATGGGCGTGGCTTGAGCCTCATGGGGGTGACTGGCAGCTCCTGGTGGGCGTGGCTTTAAAAGGGGGCGTGGCATTGGGAAAATGGGCGTGGCTTGAGCCTCATGGGGGTGACTGGCAGCTCCTGGTGGGCGTGGCTTTAAAAGGGGGCGTGGCATTGGGAAAATGGGCGTGGCTTGAGCCTCATGGGGATTAAAGGGGGCTCCTGGTGGGCGTGGCTTAAGGAGAAGGGGGCGTGGCTTTGGGAAATGGGCGTGGCTTGAGCATCATAGGGATGAAGGTCAGCTCCTGGTGGGCGTGGCTTAAAGAAAGGGGCGTGGCTTGGGGAAATGGGTGTGGCTTGAGCCTCATGGGGATGAATGGCAGCTCCTGGTGGGCGTGGCTTTGGGAAATGGGCGTGGTTTGAGGGAAAGGGGGCGTGGCTTTCCCAAAAAAGGGGCGTGGCTCACCAGAAAAGCTCCCGCTCCACGATTGGCTCCTGCCAGCAAGCCTGAGTCTCACCTGGGAAAGAGAAAAAGGGGCGTGGCCAGGTGAGGAAAGGGGCGTGGCCAGAAGTGGGCGGGGTCAGAGGGGGTGTGGCCTCACCTGGCAGCAGCGTGACGTCACGGGGGGCGGAGTCAGGAGCCCAGGTGACCTCCAGGTGGGCGGGGCCATCGCTGGGCAGGGCAGGGAGGGCACAGAGCTGATGGCACCTGTCAAGGTGTGCCCGGGGATGGCCACGCCCACCCCTCCGAGCCACGCCCACCCCTCCAAGCCACGCCCACCCCCAGCCACGCCCTCCTGTGGTTTTAAGGCCAAGGATACCCAGGTGTGGCTGGGGCGTGGCCGCCCCTCCCCCGAGCGCCACGGCTCGCTCAGGGCGGAGCCGTCCAGAGTCGCCGTCAGCTCCGGGCACTCCGGGTTCACCTGTGGGAGGGGAGAAAGGATCCAAATTTAGGGGATTTTCCCATCAAAAATTGGGAATTTCCAGCCTCAAAATTGGCTTTTTTAGCCCCAAAACATTTTGGGGCATCAGGTCTACCCATTGAAATGAATGGGGATTGAGGGACACCAGGTCTACCCATTGAAATGAATGGGAATTTTGGGACACCAAGTCTACCCATTGAAATAAATGGGGATTGAGGGACACCAGGTCTACCCATTGAAATAAATGGGATAAATGGGACACCAGGTCTATCCATTCAAGTCAATGGACTAATTGGGACACCAGGTCTACCCATTGAAGTCAATGGGGATTGAAGGACACCAGGTCTACCCATTGACATGAATGGGATAAAACGGACACCAGGTCTACCCGTTGAAGTCAATGGGATAAATGGGACACCAAGTCTACCCATTGAAGTCAATGGGAATTTTGGGACACCAGGTCTACCCATTGAAGTCAATGGGGATTGAGGGACACCAGGTCTACCCATTGAAAGCAATGGGATAAAACAGACACCAGGTCTACCCATTGAAGTCAATAGGAATTTCAGGACACCAGGTCTACCCATTGAAGTCAATGGGATAAATGGGACACCAGGTCTACCCATTGAAATCAATTGGATAAATGGGACACCAGGTCTACCCATTGAAGTCAATGGGATAAATGGGACACCAGGTCTACCCAGTCAAAGCAATGGCAATTCCAGAGCAGAAGTTTAGGGGAGATCCAAAGGATTTTTTTTGGGGGTACCCCGGGGTTTTGGGGAATTCAGCTCTCTGAGGGGTACCCAGGTGTATCCAGGTGATTTTGGGGGGTACCCAGGTGTATCCAGCTGGTTTTTGGGGTTCCCAGGGGTCCCCACTCACCTTGACAGGCCGGGAGAAGATGACGGCCACCGTCGCATCCTCTCGGTCGATGTGGACACAGATGACCCTCGGCGGCGGGGGGGCTGTCGGGGGACACCCCAACATTCAGGGGGGGCACCCCAAAACTCCAGCTGAGGGCCCCAGGGCTGGGAGGGAGCCCTGAGTTACCTCGGGAGAGGATGCAGCGCAGGTACACCCAGGCACTTTGGTCCGTGGGGTCGGTGAAGACGGCGTTCTGCACCAGCTCCAGCTCTGGGGAGAGGAAAAAAGGGGCACCCCAAAATCTCAGGGGGGCACCCAGGTGCGCAGGAGTTCAAGTCTACCCCAGGAAAGGCAATGGGGGTTTTAGGGACACCAAATTTACCCGTTAAAACCAATGGGCATTTAGGGGCATCAGGTCTACCCATTGAAACAAATGGGGAACAGTTGGACACCAGGTCTACCCCCATTAAAACCAATAGGAATTGTAGGGACACCAGGTCTACCAATTGAAACCAATGGGAATTATGGGACAGCAGGTCTACCCATTGAAGTCAATGGGAACTTTGGGACAGCAGGTCTACCCATTGAAACCAATGGGAACTTTGGGGACACCAGGTCTACCCATTGAAGTCAATGTAGTGCATGGGACACCAGGTCTACCCATTGAAACCAATGGGAATTTTTGGGTCACCAGGTCTACCCATTGAAACCAGTAAGAACTTAAGGACACCAGGTCTACCTATTGAAACCAATGGGAATTTTGGGACAGCAGGTCTACCCATTGAAACCAATGGGAACTTTGGGACACCAGGTCTACCCATTGAAACCACCACCACCCACCCCCCGTTCCCTCCGAATCTCCGGGAAAATTTCCCGGGAAAATCTCGGAATTCCGGGAATTTTTCCCGGGAATCTCTCACCTTCCCTCAGCTTTGCTGGCGGCAGCGCCGCGGTTTCCCCGGTGCCGGTGCCGGTGCCATCCCTGGGCGGTGCCAGCAGCACCAGGTCTACCCATTGAATTCAATGGGAATTTAAGGCTACCAGGTCTACCCATTGAAAGCAATGGGACAAATGGGACACCAGGTCTACCCATTGAAACAAATGGGATAAATGGGACACCAGGTCTACCCATTGAAACCAATAAGAACTTACGGACATCAGGTCTACCCATTGAAGTCAATGGGAATTTCAGGGACACCAGGTCTACCCATTGAAACCAGTAAGAACTTAAGGACACCAGGTCTACCCATTGAAGTCAATGGGACAAATGGGACACCAGGTCTACCCATTGAAACCAATGGGAATTTCAGGACACCAGGTCTACCCATTAAAGTCAATGGGATAAATGAGACACCAGGTCTACCCATTAAAGACAATGGAAATTTCAGGACACCAGGTCTACCCATTGAAACCAATGGGAACTTTGGGACACCAGGTCTACCCATTAAAGACAATGGGATAAAACAGACACCAGGTCTACCTGTTAAAGTCAATGTGGTGAATGGGACACCAGGTCTACCCATTGAAGGCAATGGAAATTTCAGGACACCAGGTCTACCCATTGAAACCAATGGGAACTTTGGGACACCAGGTCTACCCATTGAAACCACCACTGTCTCCCACTGGATCTCCGGGAAAATTTCCCGGGAAAATCTCGGAATTCCGGGAATTTTTCCCGGGAATCTCTCACCTTCCCTCAGCTTTTCTGGCGGCAGCGCCGTGGCCCCGGTGCCGGTGCTGTCCCTGGGCGGTGCCAGCAGCACCAGGTCTACCCATTGAATTCAATGGGAATTTAAGGCCACCAGGTCTACCCATTGAAACCAATGGGAACCTTGGGGACACCAGGTCTACCCATTGAAACCAATGGGAATTTCAGGGACACCAGGTCTACCCATTGAAGTCAATGGGATAAAACAGACACCAGGTCTACCCATTGAAGTCAATGGGAATTTCAGGGACACCAGGTCTACCCATTGAAACCAATAAGAACTTAAGGACACCAGGTCTACCCATTGAAGTCAATGGGACAAATGGGACACCAGGTCTACCCATTGAAGTCAATGGGAATTTCAGGACACCAGGTCTACCCATTGAAGTCAATGGGAATTTCAAGACACCAGGTCTACCCATTGAAACCAATGGGAATTTCAGGGACACCAAGTCTACCCATTGAAGTCAATAGGATAAAACAGACACCAGGTCTACCCATTGAAACCAATGGGAATTTCGGGGACACCAGGTCTACCCATTGAAACCAATGGGAATTTCAAGACACCAGGTCTACCCATTGAAGTCAATGGGAATTTCAGGACACCAGGTCTACCCATAAAAGTCAATGGGATAAATGAGACACCAGGTCTACCCATTGAAACCAATGGGAATTTTGGGACACCAGGTCTACCCATTGAAACCACCACCACCCCCCCCGCCTTCCACCGAATCTCCGGGAAAATTTCCCGGGAAAATCTCGGAATTCCGGGAATTTTTCCCGGGAATCTCTCACCTTCCCTCAGCTTTGCTGGCGGCAGCGCCGCGGTTTCCCCGGTGCCGGTGCCGGTGCCATCCCTGGGCGGTGCCAGCAGGCGCAGCCGGTGGTGCCACGCGGAGAAGTTGGAGAAGTCGCGGCTCAGGAGGCTCCGGGTGAAGGCGAGTTCAGCATCGGGGTCCTGAGCCAGAGCCCGGCGGTGATCCCAGGCATGGACTGGGGATGGACCAGTATAAACCAGTATGGACCGGTACGGACCAGTATAAACCAGTATGGACCGGTATAAACCAGTATAAACCAATATAAACCAGTATGGACCAGTACGGACCAGTATAAACCGGTATGGACCAGTATAAACCAGTATGGACCGGTATGGACCAGTATGGACCAGTATGGACCGGTATAAACCAGTATAAACCAGTATGGACCAGTATGGACCAGTATGGACCAGTATAAACCAGTATGGACCAGTATAAACCAGTA
This sequence comes from Poecile atricapillus, assembly GCF_030490865.1. Lineage (NCBI taxonomy): Eukaryota > Metazoa > Chordata > Aves > Passeriformes > Paridae > Poecile > Poecile atricapillus. Next base: position 985,424 of record NC_081267.1, read on the forward strand.
TGGACCAGTACGGACCGGTATAAACCAGTGTGGACCAGTATGGACCAGTACGGACCGGTATAAACCAGTATGGACCAGTATGGACCGGTATAAACCAGTATGGACCAGTATGGACCGGTATAAACCAGTATGGACCGGTATGGACCAGTATGGACCAGTATGGACCAGTATGGACCAGTATGGACCGGTATAAACCAGTATAAACCAGTATGAACCAGTATGGACCAGTATAAACCAGTATGGACCAGTATGGACCAGTATGGACTGGTATGGACCAGTATAAACCAGTATGGACCAGTACGGACCGGTATAAACCAGTGTGGACCAGTATGGACCAGTATGGACCAGTATAAATCAGTATGGACCAGTACGGACCGGTATGGACCAGTATAAACCAGAATAAACCAGTATAAACCAGTACGGACCAGTATGGACCAGTTCGGACCAGTACGGACCAGTACGGACCAGTACGGACCAGTATGGACCGGTATGGACCAGTATGGAACAGTACGGACAAGTATGGACTGGTATGGACCGGTATAAACCAGTATGGACCAGTATAAACCAGTATGGACCAGTGTGGACCAGTATGGACCAGTATAAACCAGTATGGACCAGTATGGACCAGTATGGACCGGTATGGACCAGTATGGACCAGTATGGACCAGTATGGACCAGTGTGGACCAGTATGGACCAGTATAAACCAGTATGGACCAGTATGGACCAGTATGGACCGGTATGGACCAGTATGGACCAGTATGGACCAGTATGGACCAGTGTGGACCAGTATGGACCAGTATAAACCAGTATAAACCGGTATGGACCAGTACGGACCAGTATGGACCAGTATGGACCGGTATGGACCAGTACGGACCAGTATGGACCAGTATAAACCAGTATGGACCAGGGACCCCCCAGGAGCAAATTCTGGATATTTTGGGGCATTTTGGGATGAATTTGGGGGATTTTGGGGTATTCAGGTCAGATTTTTTGGGAATTCTGGGACATTTGGGTTGAATTTTTGGGAATTTTGGGATATCTGGGATGGGATTTTGGGAATTCTGGGGGTTTTGAAGGGATCTGGGGCCGATTTTGGGGTGAATTTGTGGAATTTTGGGGCATTTTGGGATATCTGGGTCAGATTTTTTGGGAATTCTGGGATATCTGGGTTGAATTTTTGGGAATTTTGGGATATTTGGGGCAGATTTTCGGGAATTCCGGGATCTTTGGGATGGGATTTTTGGGAATTCTGAGGGTTTTGAACCCATCCAGAGCCAATTTTGGGCCAAATTCGCCGAATTTTCCCTTGAATTTCCACCATTTCAACCCAATTCTCCTTCCTACCCACCCCACCCACCCCAACCCAGTCCAAACCAGTCCAAACCAGTCCAAACCAGTATAAACCAGTATAAACCAGTCTGAGCACTCACAGTTCCGCGCGTCGGCCGCCAGGAGGCGCTCGCACAGCGCCAGGTCCTCCCGGCCAGCAGGGGGCGCCGCGGCGCGCGCCAGCACCCAGCTCCGGTGGTGCCACGCCCCGTAGGATTTGGGGTTCACCCCCAGGCACTGCCCCACGAACGCCAGCTCCGAGGGCACCCTGAAACCAGTACAGACCAGTATAAACCAGTACAAACCAGTATAAACCAGTATGGGCTTTTTTCACTATTTTTTTCCGTTTTTTTGGCATTTTTTTCCCCATTTTTTCCCATTTTTTTGTGATTTTTCCCCATTTTTGGTGGTCCCAGTTTCGTTTCCTGACATAATTTGAAAAGGAAATCCCAGTATAAACCAGTATAAACCAGTATAAACCAGTATAAACCAGTACAAACCAGTATGGGCTTTTTTCCCGTTTTTTTCCCCTTTTTTTTCCCATTTTTTCCCATTTTTTTGTGATTTTTCCCCATTTTTGGTGGTGCCAGTCTCGTTTCCTGGCAGAATTTGGAGATGAAATCCCAGTTCAAACCAGTATAAACCAGTATAAACCAGTATAAACCAGTACAAACCAATATAAACCAGTATGGGCTATTTTTCCCATTTTTTCCCATTTTTTTGTGATTTTTCCCCATTTTTGGTGGTCCCAATTTGGTCTCCTGACATAATTTGAAAAGGAAATCCCAGTATAAACCAGTATAAACCAGTATAAACCAGTATAAACCAGTATAAACCAGTACAAACCAATATAAACCAGTATGGGCTATTTTTCCCATTTTTTCCCATTTTTTTGTGATTTCTCCCCATTTTTGGTTGTCCCAATTTTGTTTCCTGGCAGATTTTGAAGATGAAATCCCAGTACAAACCAGTATAAACCAGTATAAACCAGTACGGGCTTTTTTCACGGTTTTATTCCGGTTTTTTTTTGCATTTTTTCCCAATTTTTCCCATTTTTTTCCCATTTTTCGTGGTCACAGTTTGGTCTCCTGACATAATTTGAAGAGGAAGTCCCAGTATAAACCAGTATAAACCAGTATAAACCAGTATGGGCTTTTTTTCTGGTTTTTTTGCATTTTTTTCCCATTTTTTCCCATTTTTTTGTGATTTTTCCCCATTTTTGGTGGTCCCAGTTTGGTCTCCTGACATAATTTGAAGAGGAGATCCCAGTATAAACCAGTATAAACCAGTACAAACCAGTATAAACCAGTATGGGCTTTTTTTCCCAATTTTTTCCCCTTTTTTTTTGCATTTTTTTCCCATTTTTTCCCATTTTTTCGTGATTTTTCCCCATTTTTGGTGGTCCCAGTTTGGTCTCCTGACATAATTTGAAGAGGAAATCCCAGTATAAACCAGTATAAACCAGTCTAAACCAGTATAAACCAGCATAGACCAGTATAAACCAGTATAAACCAGTAGGGACCAGTATGGGTGGGAAAAAGCAGGAAAAACCAGAAAAAAATGGGAAAAAACAGTAAAAACCAGTATAAACCAGTATAGACCAGTATGGACCAGTATACACCAGTATAAACCAGTATGGACCAGTATAAACCAATGTGAGTGGTAAAATACAGTAAAAACCAGTAAAAACCAGTATAAACCAGTATAAACCAGTGTAAACCAGCATAAACCAGTATAAACCAGTACAAAGCAGTGTAAATCATACTGGTAGAGAGAGTTATAAACCAGTATAAACCAGTATGGACCAGTATGGACCAGTATGGGTGGGAAAAAGTAGGAAAAAGCAGAAAAAAATGGGAAAAACCAGTAAAAACCAGTAAAAACCAGTATGGACCAGTATAAACCAGTATGGACCAGTATAAACCAGTATAGACCAGTATAAACCAGTATGGACCAGTATGGGTGGGAAAAAGTAGGAAAAACCAGAAAAAAATGGGAAAAACCGGTAAAAACCAGTAAAAACCAGTATAAACCAGTATGGACCAGTACAAACCAGTATGGACCAGTATGGGTGGGAAAAAGTAGGAAAAAGCAGAAAAAAATGGGAAAAACCAGTAAAAACCAGTAAAAACCAGTATAAACCAGTATAAACCAGTACAAACCAGTACAAACCAGTATAAACCAGTATAAACCAGTATAAACCAGTATAAAATCCATCAATTTTCCCCATTTTCCCTCCATTTTTCCCTCAAAAAAATTCCCAAAAAAATCCCAAAAAAATCCCTGGGGCCCCTCCCAGTCGAAACTAGTATAAACCAGTATAAACCAGTATAAACCAGTATAAACCAGTATAAACCAGTATAAACCAGTACAAACCAGTCCTCTCCCAGTGCTCCCAGTGCCCGTCTGCGCAGGTTCCAGCAGGTTCCCACGTCGGGATTGGCCGCCAGGACTGAGGCGCTCAGGGACAGGACCTGGGCGGGCGGAGCCCCCTGCTGGGACCAGTATAGACCAGTATAAACCAGTATGGACCAGTATGGACCAGTATGGACCAGTATAAACCAGTATGGACCAGTATGGACCAGTATAGACCAGTATGGACCAGTATGAACCGGTATAAACCAGTATGGACCAGTATGGACCAGTATGGACCAGTATGGACCAGTATAAACCAGTATGGACCAGTATGGACCAGTATGGACCAGTATAGACCGGTCTGGACCGGTATGGACCAGTATAAACCAGTATGGACCAGTATGGACCAGTATGGACCAGTATGGACCAGTATAAACCAGTATGGACCAGTATGGACCAGTATAAACCAGTATGGACCAGTATGGACCAGTATGGACCAGTATGGACCAGTATGGACCAGTATAAACCAGTATGGACCAGTATGGACCAGTATAAACCAGTATGGACCAGTATGGACCAGTATGGACCAGTATGGACCAGTATGGACCAGTATGGACCGGTATGGACCGGTATGGACCGGTATAAACCAGTATAAACCAGTATGGACCAGTATGGACCAGTATGGACCAGTATAAACCAGTATAAACCAGTATAAACCAGTATGGACCAGTATGGACCAGTATAAACCAGTATAAACCAGTATAAACCAGTATGGACCGGTATGGACCAGTATGGACCAGTATGGACCAGTATGGACCGGTATGGACCAGTATGGACCAGTATAAACCAGTATAAACCAGTATGGACCAGTATGGACCAGTATAGACCAGTATGGACCAGTATGGGCCAGTATGGACCAGTATAAACCAGTATAAACCAGTATGGACCAGTATGGACCAGTATGGACCAGTATAGACCAGTATAAACCAATATGGACCAGTATAAACCAGTATGGACCAGTATAGACCAGTATGGACCAGTATGGACCAGTATGGACCAGTATAAACCAGTGTAAACCAGTATGGACCAGTATAAACCAGTTTAAACCAGTATGGACCAGTATAAACCAGTTCAAACCAGCATAAACCAGTATGGACCAGTATGGACTGGTACGGACCAGTATAAACCACTTTGAACCAGTATAAACCGGTATGAACCAGTATAAACCAGTACAGACCAGTATAGACCAATATAAACCAATTTAATCCAGTATAAACCAGTATAGACCAGTATAAACCAGTCCAAACCAGTCCAAACCAGTCCAAACCAGTATAAACCAGTAAATCCCAGTGCCCTCCCAGTATAACCCAGGAACCCCCACCCAGGGACTTCCCAGTTCAAACCAGTTCCCTCCCAGTATAAACCAGTATGGCCCAGTGACCTCCCAGTCCCTCCCAGTCCGCTCCCAGTCCTTCCCAGTACAAAACCAGTATAAACCAGTACAAAACCAGTACAAACCAGTATAAACCAGTATAAACCAGTATAAAAATCACCCTTCAACCCCGATTCCTCCCAGTTTTTAACCCTTTAATCCCCTCCCAGTCCCTCCCAGTCCCTCCCAGTCCATCCCAGTCCCCTCCCAGTCCATCCCAGTCCCCTCCCAGTATAAACCAGTACAAACCAGTACCCCCAGTAAGGCGTCCATGGCCTCCCGGTAGTGCCTCAGTTTCTCCTCGCGCTGCCGGCGCCGCGCCGCGTCCGGGGGGCGGAGCTTGAGCCGCCCGTGCTGGGAACGGGAACTGGGATGGACTGGGAGGGACTGGGAGGGACTGGGAGGGAACTGGGATGGACTGGGAGGGACTGGGAGGGAACTGGGAGGGACTGGGAGGGACTGGGAGGGACTGGGAGGGAACTGGGATGGACTGGGAGGGACTGGGATGGGACTGGGATGGACTGGGAGGGACTGGGAGGGACTGGGAGGGACTGGGAGGGAACTGGGATGGACTGGGACATACTGGGAGGGAACTGGGATGGACTGGGAAGGGACTGAGAGGTGAACTGGGAGGGGAACTGGGACTGACTGGTTTATACTGGGAGGGACTGGGAGGAAACTGGGATGGACTGGGATGAACTGGGAGGGACTGGGAGGGACTGGGAGGGAACTGGGATGGACTGGGACATACTGGGACATACTGGGAGGGGAACTGGGACATACTGGGACAAACTGGGATGGACTGGGACATACTGGGGGGGACTGGGATGGACTGGGAGGGAACTGGGATGGACTGGGAGGGAACTGGGAGGGACTGGGAGGGACTGGGAGGGACTGGGATGGACTGGGAGGGAACTGGGATGGACTGGGAGGGAACTGGGATGGACTGGGATGGACTGGGAGGGAACTGGGATGGACTGGGATGGACTGGGAGGGAACTGGGATGGACTGGGATGGACTGGGAGGGACTGGGAGGGACTGGGATGGACTGGGAGGGACTGGGAGGGAACTGGGAGGGACTGGGATGGACTGGGAGGGACTGGGATGGACTGGGATGGACTGGGAGGGACTGGGAGGGACTGGGAGGGACTGGGATGGACTGGGAGGGACTGGGATGGACTGGGATGGACTGGGAGAGACTGGGAGGGACTGGGAGGGACTGGGATGGACTGGGATGGACTGGGAGGGACTGGGAGGGAACTGGGAGGGACTGGGAGGGAACTGGGAGTGACTGGGAGGGAACTGGGAGGGACTGGGAGGGAACTGGGAGGGACTGGGAGGGACTGGGAGGGACTGGTTTATACTGGGAAGGAACTGGGATCAAACTGGGATTGGACTAGGAGGGAACTGGGAGGGACTGGGAGGGACTGGGAGGGACTGGGAGGGAACTGGGATGGACTGGGAGGGACTGGGAGGGAACTGGGAGGGACTGGGATGGACTGGGAGGGAACTGGGATGGACTGGGAGGGCACTGGGAGGGGACTGGTTTATACTGGGATGGACTGGGACATACTGGGAGGGAACTGGGAGGGACTGGGAGGGAACTGGAATGGACTGGGTTATACTGGGAGGGACTGGGAGGGAACTGGGAGGGACTGGGAGGGACTGGGAGGGACTGGGACATACTGGTTTATACTGGGAGGGGACTGGGACAAACTGGGATGAACTGGGAGGGACTGGGAGGGACTGGGCCATACTGGGAGGGACTGGGAGGGACTGGTTTATACTGGGAATGGGAACTGGGAGGGACTCGGACAAACTGGGAGGGAACTGGTTTATACTGGGAGGGAACTGGGAAGGAACTGGGAGCACTGGGAATGGGAACTGGGAGGGACTGGGCCATACTGGGATGGACTGGGATGAACTGGGACAAACTGGGAGGGAACTGGGAGGGACTGGTTTATACTGGGAGGGACTGGGATGAACTGGGAGGGACTGGGACCACTGGGACTGGGAAATGGCAGGGACTGGGACAAACTGGTTTATACTGGGAGGGAACTGGGAAGGGAACTGGGAATGGATTTGGGGTTACTGGGCCATACTGGGAGGAACTGGGAGTTACTGGGATTGAACTGGGATGAACTGGGATGGACTGGGATGAACTGGGATTGAACTGGGATGGACTGGGATTGAACTGGGCTGAACTGGGATGAACTGGGATTGAACTGGGATGAACTGGGATTGAACTGGGATGAACTGGGCTGAACTGGGATTGAACTGGGATTGAACTGGGATGAACTGGGATGAACTGGGATGAACTGGGATTGAACTGGGATTGAACTGGGCTGAACTGGGATGAACTGGGATGGACTGGGAGCCCTGGGGGTGGGGGGGGAGCCCCGGGCCGGTTCCATTCCCGCGGGTGGGGGGGGGGAGCCCCGGGCCGGTTCCATTCCTTGCCCGTGGGGGGAGCCCCGGGCCGGTTCCATTCCCGCGGGTCGGGGGGGGGGGGGGAGCCCCGGGCCCGGCCGGTTCCATTCCCTGCCCAGGGGGGGGGGAGCCGTTCCCTCACCATTTCCTCCGGCGGGCGCGGTGGGGGGGTGGGGCGGATCCGGGACCTGCGGGCGGCACCGCGCGCTCCCGGTGAGCTCCCGGTGAGCTCCCGGTGAGATCTCCCCCCCTTCCCCCGCCCTTCCCGCGCTCCCGGGACTCACCGGAGCGGCGGCGGCGGCTGCTGAGGGCGGCGGCGCGGGGGCTGCCGGGAATGGCGGCGCCGCGCGGGGGGTGATGGGATACACCGAGGCGCAATGGCGGCGGCAGCGCGGGGGATGATGGGATACACCGAGGCGCAATGGCGGCGCCATGTTGTCGCGAAAGGCTCGCTTTACGGCGGTGTGGCACGGCGTGCGGGGGGGGGAGCAGTTGCGACGCGGCGGCGCCGCGCTTTGCGGCGGTGTGGCGGAAGTTGTTGAGGGAGGGGATTTGGGACCGGGGAACAGCTGGAGACACCTGGAAACACCTGGAAAACACCTGGAAAACACCTGGAAAACAGCTGGGAACGGCTGGAAAACACCTGGAAAACACCTGGGAACGGCTGGGAACACCTGGGAACATTGAAAAACACCTGGGAACACCTGGAAAACGCTCGGAATCACCTGGAAACGCCTGGAAACATCTGGAGAACATCCAAGAACAGCCGGGAACACCTGGAAACATCTGGAGAACATTGAAAACCACCTGGAATAAACTGGGAACACCTGGAAAACATTGGAAAACACCTGGAAATCACCCAGAAACACCTGAACACCTGGAAATCAAGTGGAATCACCCAGAAACACCTGGAAACATCTGGAGAACATCTAAAAACACCTGGAAACCACCAGGAAACACCTGAAAACATCTGGAGAACATCTAAAAACATCTGGGAACACCTGAGGAACACCTGGGGAACACCTGGGAACATCTGGGAATACCTGGAAACCACCCAGAAACAGCTGGAAAATTCCGGAACCACCTGGAGAAGGTCCTGGGGGCGTCCATCACGCTCGGCCACCACTGGACACCAGAAGGACAAAGGCTCAGGACCATGAGTGGACACCAGGAGATGAAGGCTCCAGACCAGGAGTGGACACCAGGAGATGAAGGCCCTGAACCAGGAGTGGACACCAGGAGATGAAGGCTCCAGACCATGAGTGGACACCAGGAGATGAAGGCTCCAGACCATGAGTGGACACCAGGAGATGAAGGCTCTGGACAGTGAGTGGAAACCAGGAGATGAAGGTTCTGGACCATGAGTGGACACCAGGAGATGAAGGTTCTGGACCATGAGTGGACACCAGGAGATGAAGGTTCTGGACCAGGAGTGGACACCAGGAGATGAAGGTTCTGGACCATGAGTGGACAACAGGAGATGAAGGTTCTGGACCATGAGTGGACACCAGGAGATGAAGGCTCCAGGCCATGAGTGGACACCAGGAGATGAAGGCTCCAGACCATGAGTGGACACCAGGTTATGAAGGCTCTGGACCATGAGTGGACACCAGGAGATGAAGGTTCTGGACCATGAGTGGACACCAGGAGATGAAGGCTCCAGACCATGAGTGGACACCAGGAGATGAAGGCTCAGGACCATGAGTGGACACTAGGAGGATGAAGGTTCTGGACCATGAGTGGACAGCAGAAGATGAAGGCTCCAGACCAGGAGTGGACAGCAGGAGATGAAGGCTCCAGACCATGAGTGGACACCAGGAGATGAAGGCCCTGGACCATGAATGGACACCAGGAGATGAAGGTTCTGGACCATGAGTGGACACCAGGAGATGAAGGCTCCAGACCATGAGTGGAAACCAGGATATGAAGGCTCCAGACCAGGAGTGGACACCAGGAGATGAAGGTTCCAGACCATGAATGGACACCCTGAGGCCAAAAGGTCTTGGCCACCTGCACTGGACACCAGGAGGACAAAAGTTCCTGAGCAACGCTGGACACCCAGGGGAGAAAGGAGCTTGACCATCACTGGACACCCCAAAGAGAAGAGTTCTTGATGGCCACCACTGGACACCAGGAGGATGAAAGCTCTTGACCATCACTGGACACTCAGTGGGACATGAATGACCATCAGTGACCATCAGTAAACATCAATGACCATCAATGACCATCAGTGACCATCCATGACCATCAATGACCATCAGTGACCATCAGTGACCATCCATGACCATCAGTGACCATCCGTGGCCATCAGTGACCATCAGTGACCATCAGTGACCATCAGTGACCATCAATGACCATCAGTGACCATCAGTGACCATCAGTGACCATCAGTGACCATCAATGACCATCCATGACCATCAATGATCATCAGTGACCATCAGTGACCATCAGTGACCATCAGTGACGATCAGTGACCATCAGGGACCATCAATGACCGTCAACGACCATCCATGACCAGCAATGACCATCAACGATCATCAATGACCATCAGTGACAATCCATGACCATCAGTGACCATCCATGACCATCAGTGACGATCAATGACCATCAATGACCATGTCACAGATGGTCACGGATGGTTGTGGATGGTCGTTGATGGTCACTGATGGTCATTCATGGTCATGGATGGTCATGGATGGTCATTAATGGTTGGTGATGGTCATTGATGGTCACTGTTGGTCATTGATGGTCACTGATGGTCATTGATGGTCATGGATGGTCACTGATGGTCATAGATGGTCACTGATGGTCATGGATGGTCACTGATGGTCATTGATGGTCATTGATGGTCACTGATGATCACTGATGGTCACTGATGGTCATTGATGGTCACTGATGGACATTGATGATCATGGATGGTCAATGATGGTCATGGATGGTCACTGATGGTTGTTGATGGTCATGGATGATCATTGATGGTCACTGATGGTCATTGATGGTCATGGATGGTTGTGGATGGTCACTGATGGTCACTGATGGTCATTCATGGTCATGGATGGTCATTAATGGTTGGTGATGGTCATTGATAGTCACTGATGGCCATTGATGGTCACTGATGGTCACTGATGGTCATGGATGGTTGTGGATGGTCACTGATGGTCTTTGATGGCCGTTGATGGTCACAGATGGTCACTGATGGTCACTGATGGTCATTAATGGTCATTTATGGTCACAGATGGTCACAGATGGTCATGGATGGTTGTGGATGGACATTGATGGTCATTCATGGTCATGGATGGTCATTGATGGTCACTGATGGTCATGGATGGTTGTGGATGGTCGTTTATGGTCACTGATGGTCATTGATGGTCATTGATGGTCATTGATGGTCATGGATGGCCAGTGATGGTCATTGATGGTTGTTGGATGGTCACTGATGGTCACTGATGGTCACTGATGGTCATTGATGGTCACTGATGGACATTGATGATCATGGATGGTCAATGATGGTCATGGATGGTCACTGATGGTTGTTGATGGTCATGGATGATCATTGATGGTCACTGATGGTCATTGATGGTCATGGATGGTTGTGGATGGTCACTGATGGTCATTGATGGTCACTGATGGTCACTGATGGCCATTGATGGTCACTGATGGTCATGGATGGTCATTGATGGTCACTGATGGTCACTGATGGTCACTGATGGTCACTGATGGTCATTGATGGTCATTGATGGTCATGGATGGTCACTGATGGTCACTGATGATCACTGATGGTCATTGATGGTCACTGATGGTCACTGATGGTCACTGATGGTCACTGATGGTCATTGATGGTCATTGATGGTCATGTATGGTCACTGATGGTCACTGATGATCACTGATGGTCATTGATGGTCACTGATGGTCACTGATGGTCACTGATGGTCATGGATGGTCACTGATGGTCACTGATGGTCATGGATGGTCGTTGATGGTCATTGATGGTCACTGATGGTCATTCATGGTCATGGATGGTCATTAATGGTTGGTGATGGTCATTGATGGTCACTGTTGGTCATTGATGGTCACTGATGGTCACTGATGGCCACTGATGGTCAATGGTGTTCATGGATGGTCACTGATGGTCACTGATGGTCACTGATGGTCATTGATGGTCACTGATGGTCACTGATGGTCATTGATGGTCACTGATGGTCACTGATGGTCACAGATGGTCACAGATGGTCACTGATGGTCACTGATGGTCATTGATGGTCACTGATGGTCACTGATGGTCATTGATGGTCATGGATGGTCACTGATGGTCATGGATGGTCATTGATGGCCATTGATGGTCACTGATGGTCATGGATGGTCACTGATGGTTGTGGATGGTCACTGATGGTCACTGATGGTCATTGATGGTCACTGATGGTCTTTGATGGCCATTGATGGTCACTGATGGTCATTGATGGTCACTGATGGTCATTGATGGTCATGGATGGTCATTGATGGTCACTGATGGTCAGTGATGGTCACTGATGGTCATGGATGATCACTGATGGTCACTGATGGTCATTCATGGTCATGGATGGTCATTAATGGTTGGTGATGGTCATTGATGGTCACTGTTGGTCATTGATGGTCACTGATGGTCACTGATGGCCACTGATGGTCAATGGTGTTCATGGATGGTCACTGATGGTCACTGATGGTCACTGATGGTCATTGATGGTCATGGATGGTCACTGATGGTCATGGATGGTCACTGATGGTCACTGATGGTCACTGATGGCCATTGATGGTCACTGATGGTCATGGATGGTCATTGATGGTCACTGATGGTCACTGATGGTCATTGATGGTCACTGAAGGTCATTGATGGTCATTGATGGTCATGGATGGTCACTGATGGTCACTGATGGTCATTGATGGCCATTGATGGTCACTGATGGTCACTGATGGTCACTGATGGTCACTGATGGCCATTGATGGTCACTGATGGTCATGGATGGTCATTGATGGTCATTGATGGTCACTGATGGTCACTGATGGCCACTGATGGTCAATGGTGTTCATGGATGGTCACTCATGGTCACTGATGGTCACTGATGGTCATGGATGGTCACTGATGGTCACTGATGGTCATTGATGGTCATTGATGGCCATTGATGGTCACTGATGGTCATTGATGGTCACTGATGGTCACTGATGGCCATTGATGGTCACTGATGGTCACTGATGGACATTGATGGTCACTGATGGTCACTGATGGTCACCAATCGTCATGGATGGTCACTGATGGTTGTTGATGGTCATTGATGGTCTTTGATGGTCATTGATGGTCACTCTTAATCATTTTCACCATTCTCCAGACATTTCTAGAACATTCCGGAACGAGGATGGGCAAACCCAGCCCTGCAGGAGCAGGAGTTGACTTCCAGTCCCATCAGAACGGAAAAGGGGGATCTTCCTGGTAAAAAAATCCAATAATATTTTTAAAAATTCCTAAAAACTTCCCAAATAAAATAAAAACTTTGGTTCCTCCCAGGCCCTGGGAATTATTCTTTCCTTGTGGATTTTTCTGGAATTTTGTCCTTATTTTTCCTTCTTAAAAATCCTTTTTTCCCCCAGTTCCTTTCTGCTTGTTTCCACTATGTTTTCCTCATTTCCAGTGCTGGATGGGATTTTTTTTCGGATCTGGATTGTGTCCTGCCTCTCTCCCCACCTTCCATGCCCCTAAATCCCAAAAAAGAATAACCCAAAGAACCTCAGAAGACTGAATCAGTACACGTGGCATTGTACTGTCATTGGAGTGTTCCTAGAAAAACGGGCAGAAATTTGGGATGAACATTCCCTCTCCAGTAGGGAATGCAATGAGGAAGTGGAAAAAGCTGCTAAAATTGGGATTTTTGCCTTTCCAGGAGTGTCGCCCTGAAAACTCAGCTTCTGAGCTTGCTGCCATGGTTTTCTAAGGACTTTCCCAGGACAGTAACTGTAAACATAGATATGTGAACATTCTTTCTGTTACACGTTGTTATAAATGCAAAGGCAAATTTGGGATAAAATCAAAGAGAGAAATTTATTAATAAACAGCAAGGAATAACAATGAGAGAAAAAAACCACAATAAAAATGATCAGCGCAGCGCTGGGTGGACAGGGTTTACACCCAAGGTGTAGGGTTCCCAAATCCACGTCTGAGCGCTCTCAGGATTGGGGTTTTATAGGATTTTTAAGTCCTCAGGCTAAAATTCCAAGCAGGCTCCATTCACCGAGTATTCTTGATTGTTCGGTGAATGGATTTCCTGGCTTGGAAAAATAGACTTAACCAGTGTCCGGACAGAGTCTCCTCATATGTAAAGAGACTCTGTATGTATTTTAATTTTGGGTTATCAAGGCAGAAGTGGTGTGATCCGGGGTTGGTGCCGATGGAAATCTCGGCGGAGTCTCCCCCTTTGTTTCCAGTGATTGTATCTCCAACACTGGTCTGACAGGTGGGTGATTCAGGACTAGCGGCGGATACTTTTTCTGAGGCTTGTCTTTGTCGACTTTGATTGTTTCACAACCGAGATCTGCAGAGACGTTGGTCAGGTCCGGAGTTGGGTTCCTCCCCCGAGCTAGTCCTTTTGTTATCCTTGATGGCTCCCATCCTGTCTATTTTCCGAGCTAATGTTCGTTATCTGGGTGTTGGCTGCAATCCTTTGCCTTCGGAGAAAAACTCCCGGCCAGGCATGGAAGGAGGTTTTTTTCCTTTTTATATACACATCTTTGGGGTTTTATTATTTCAATACATATACATCTTATTTATATCTTTACGAATTTTTATTTACACATAATTTATTACAACGTCTTGTGATGGACATCTCTCATGGCCAGTGCAGTGAGAAAGTGTTATCCTGACCATCCAATCCCTGGCCGTGGTCAAAAACCGATAAATCCTGGAGGGAAATAATAAATTTTCTCTTCTTTTCACCACACCTGGAGCTGTGTCCGTGTGATCTGCTCATCTTCAGCAGCAACATCTGGTGAACCCCGACGTGTCTTGCACGTGTGTTACCGGCTGCTGTCATAGCATTTCATAGGTTTTCCCAGGCACCTTTCAGTTTGGCTTTTGCTTCCGTGACCAAATTGAGAGCCATCCACGAGCAGGTGTTGATGTTGCACAATTGTGTCATTTATTTTTGAGTTGTGTTGTTTTTTTCTGGTTCTTGTTTTTTGGGTTTTTTGGGTTTTTTGGGTTTTTTGGGTTTTTTGTTGTTTTTTTAATAATAACGAAAGGGTGAGATATCACCCTGAAATTACAGCCTTCTGATTGTATGGAGTATTGTATTTTTTCCTGTTATTTATTATTTTGATTGCTTATAATGTTGCTGGTTTCTTTGTTCATTTTTCTTTTTGCTTTTCTTTTTATTAAACTGAAAAGGGTGAGATGTCGCCCTGAAAACTCAGCTTCTGAGCTTGCTGCCATGGTTTTCTAAGGACTTTCCCAGGACAGTAACTGTAAACATAGATATGCGTACATTCTTTCTGTTACACGTCTTGTGATGGACATCTCTCATGGCCAGTGCTGTGAGAAAGTGTTATCCTGACCATCCAATCCCTGACCGTGGTCAAAAACCTATAAATCCTGGGAGGAAAAATAAATTTTCTCTTCTCTTCACCACACCTCGACCTGTGTCCGTGTGATCTGTTCATCTTCAGCGGCAACATCTGGTGAACCCCGACGTGTCTTGCACGTGTGTTACCGGCTGCTGTCATAGCATTTCATAGGTTTTCCTAGGCACCTTTCAGTTTGGCTTTTGCTTCCCTGACCAAATTGAGAGCCATCCACGAGCAGGTGTTGATGTTGGACAATGGTGTCATTTATTTTTGAGTTTTGTTGTTTTTTTCTGGTTCTTGTTTTTTGGGTTTTTTGGTTTTTTGGGTTTTTTTTAATAATAACGAAAGGGTGAGATATCACCCTGAAATTACAGCCTTCTGATTGTATGGAGTATTGTATTTTTCTATCATTTATTATTTTGATTGTTTATAATGTTGCTAGTTTCTTTGTTCATTTTTCTTTTTTCTTTTCTTTTTATTAAACTGAAAAGGGTGAGATGTCTCCCTGAAAACTCAGCTTCTGAGCTTGCTGACATGGTATTCTAAGGACTTTCCCAGGACAGTAACTGTAAACATAGATATGTGTACATTCTTTCTGTTCCACGTCTTGTGATGGACATCTCTCATGGCCAGTGCTGTGAGAAAGTGTTATCCTGACCATCCAATCTCTGGCCGTGGTCAAAAACCGATAAATCCTGGGAGGAAAAATAAACTCTCTCTTCTCTTCACCACACCTCGAGCTGTGTCCGTGTGATCTGTTCATCTTCAGCGGCAACACCCTGGTAGCCTGCTGGGCTGGAATTTCTCCTATTCCACCTCCAAATTATTCTTTCCTAGTGGATTTGTCTGGAATTTTGTCCTTACTTTTCCCTATTTTTCCTTCTTAAAAATCCTTTTTTCCCCCAGTTCCTTTCTGCTTGTTTCCACTATGTTTTCCTCATTTCCAGTGCTGTATGGGATTTTTTCGGATCTGGATTGTGTCCTGCCTGTCTCCCCACCTTCCAGACCCCTGAATCCCAAAAAAGAATAACCAAAAAAACCTCAGAAGACTGAATCAGTACACGTGGCATTGTACTGTCATTGGAGTGTTCCTAGAAAAACGGGCAGAAATTTGGGATGAACATTCCCTCTCCAGTAGATCCATCAACACCTGCAATGCGGAAGTGGAAAAAGCTGCTAAAATCGGGATTTTGCCTTTCCAGGAGGGTTTTTGAACCTGGCTTTATTCATTAACCTTTCATCGTGCACAACAGAGGACCAAATACGGCAGGGCCTTAGACACAACTTTGGTCCCTGACACACACAGGCTCCTTGTCCCACTACTGGCCTTCAGTAACACCTTGAACTCCACAATGCTGTGGAACCGGGCCTTCAGCACAGGGACCTTTCCAGCCTGATCTGCGCTCGTTCCTCTGCGTCTCTGCACAAAACACGGCACAGGAGAGAACGGCAGGAGGGGCCTGTGTGTCACAGAGCTCTGGATTTGTGACCCTTCAGCTCCACACAGATGCAGGTCAAGTGAAAAAGGAAAACTGTTTATTGATGAAATGCGAAGCAAAGGGATGAGCAGAGGGGCAAAAAAGGGGATGGGGAGTGTCTGAGGGCTGGAAGGAGGGAGCTACCAAAAGGGAGGGAAAGTGGAGGGAAAAAGAAGGGATGGGCAGTGTCTGAGGGCTGCAGGGAGGGAGCTGTCAAAAGGGAGGGAGAGGGCTGAAGCCATGCGAGCTTCTCACAGGCTCAGCTGTGCCAGTGGTGCCTGGAGCTCTAGCTGGTGTCTTCTGGTCTAAATGTAGTCTCATCTTCCATGGCATCAGAAGGTCTTAAATGAACACTGGTTCTTCTGAGCCAGCAGATGAGCGTACTTCTGCAGCTCTTTTACTAAGTATCTCTTGAAGTGCAGTGTTTGAATGGGAAGGGTTGTCATCTCTCCTCAGGGCTTGAAGTGCTGGAAGAGAGGGGAACAGAGCCACAATCAGAACACGGATCTGTGGAAATCCTAGGAGAAAGTCCTACCAGGGCCATCCCAGCCTGCTCTAGCCATGGCCACAAAAGGGGAGGGGGAAATAGGATCAGCTGCAAGGTCCTGGTCACGAATCCACACCTCCCAAACCCCCCGCCCCACTTCCCTGAAATCTCTCTGTGCTCTGCCCACACCACCCCTTGTCCACACAGGGAGCAAAGCCCTCCGCAGCCAGGGCAGGGACTGCAGCACCCCCAGTGCCAACCCCCCACTGCCAGCCCTCACTCACCCTCAGTGAGGGCCTGCAGCTCTTCCTTCTGCCCCCTCAGGATCCGCCCGGCCATCCCTGGGAACACAGAGCCTGTCAGGGCCCCGGCGGCACAGCTCCCTGCCAGCGGCGCTGCCAGCCCTGTGGCCACACGCCCTCCCGCCCCGGCAGGGCTCAGCCCGGGCCCTTGCCGCATCCTGACTCAGCCCAAGGGCACGGCTGCCAGAGGCCGGCAGCAGCCCCGAGGGCAGCCGGGGCTCCAGGGCGCCGGGCCCGGGTGCCGCTGCCGGGGCAGCAGCCGGGGCCGGGGCCGAGCTGCGGCGGGGCGGGGAGGGAGCCCGGGTTCGTGGCTCACCGATGAACCTGATGGCCGCCTCTTGCAGGGTGTCCTGTGGGCTCTGCAGGTACGGCAGGGCCCGGCGCAGCTGCTCGGCCGCTCGGTTCCTGTCCTGTGCCAGCTGGAGAGAGCGGCAGGAGGGAAGGGTTGGTGCGGGCTCTGCCCCTCGGCCGGGCACTGCCTGCGGCCAGCCCCGGCCTCCCGTGCCCGCCCAGCCCTGAGGCCCGGCCAGCAGCCGCTGGCGCCGGGCTCTGGAGGGGGCAGAGGGCCGGCTGCTGCCCGGGGAGCCGCGGTGTCACCCCTCCCCGCATCCCCACTCGGGGCCAGAGGAGCCTGGAGAAGAAGCCATGTGGCCCAGGGAAGGGAGCGGCGTGTGGGGCGCAGGCTGGTGCCCCTGGGTGCAGCACCGGGCAGGGGCCACAGCTGCCAGCCCCACACACTGAGTGCTGGGGCCGGGGGGCTTCTCAAAGTTGAGGCTTCTCCAGGCTGTACTTACCAAACACTCGGCAAACTTCACCATCTTGTCTTTTTCCACCAGCTGCTTGAGATTCCTTCTCTTAAGGAACTTGGCCACATGAAGCAGCGTTGCCCGAGAGACCTGGAGAGCAGTAGAGATAGTAGCACAGTCCAGGACACGTGTTACGTGTCCCTTTGAGAAGGCCAGGAGGAGGCTGCAGCCTGGGTGGTGACCAGGGCAAGAGGCAGCTAAGCCCTCTAGCAGGGGGACACCAGCAGCCCACAGCTCCTCACCTCTGCCACGTGCCGGTTTTCATCATGGTAGTGGAATAATAGTGGACATAGGCTCTGGCACAAAACTGACTCAAGGGGCTTTTTTCCCTTGGCTACTACCAAATCCATCACCTTACAGAAAAGGTAAAGGGAGAGGAGCTGCACTTGGCTGTTGTCCTGTAGGATAGGAAAAAGACTCAGCTGCAACTACTCCAGGCTCACTTGAACAATGGCTGAAAAATCCACAGAGCAGAGTTTCTGGGCAGCAGCCAATGCCCGTGGCTGGGGGCACAGACACTTACATGGTTAAAGAGCAGCAGGAATGCCTGAGCCAGCTTTGGGGCAGTGCTCCTGGATATCAGGATGTATTTGTTCTGGAGCACATTTTTGAGCACAGAGAGGGACATGCCGACCACATCTTCATCTGCATCACCCAGCAGCTCAAGAAGGCTTCGAGACTGGCTGCATATAGGTCTGGCCTGTGTGGAACACAAGGCTGTGCTGGGAAACCATGAACGGCTGCAGAGCAAACACCACCCTGGCACTGCAACCCCACCCTGCTGCTGCCAGGCCCAGAGGCCAAAGGCCTGTCCCAAAGCACTCAGGCAGGTGAGGCAGGAGAGCTGGGAGCAGCTGCCTGAGCTCCTAAAACCCAGCCAGACCAAAGGACTGCTTTCCCCAGCACAGCTTCAGCTGCTGCCCTGTTCTCACCATCAAGGGATACTCGCTGAGCACCACGAGGCCTCTGAGTGCCAGGTGACGCTTCTGCCTGCACTTGCTCTGCAGGTGCCTTGACGCGATCTCAAGGACACTGTCACCACATTCATGCAAGTTCAGGCAATCCAGGACCTGAAAGGCACAGGGCAGTGAGAGGGGAGCCGGCCGGCAGGAGCCTGGAACTGCGCAGGGCTGGGCCCAGGCAGCAGCACAGGGCGCGGGTGCCGTCCCAGGCAGCTGTGGCTGTGCAAGGGGACAGGGCTGGCAGGCAGCTCAGCGAGGTAGTGCTGGCCATCAGGCTCACCTCCACAAAGAATGCCAGGAAGGGCAGATCCCAGGGTGGCTCCTCTCTGCTGAGCAGCCGGAGCAGGCGGAGTGCAATCCCAGAACACAAAGAGAGGGAGGCACCGTGCATCTCCCTGTCAGAGGGAAAAGGCACCAAGACCCTGAGTTGGAGGGACAAGAGACCGTGACTGATTCACAGAGATCCGGTCTTTCCTCACCACACTGGAGGGGATGGGGGTGCTTTGTGGGGAGGCACCTTCTGGGCACCCTCAGCCAGCATTTTCCAGTCTGCTTGGCCATCCCTCAGTGACAAGGCCCTCTGTCCCAGGACCACAGGGACTGTGTGAGGCACCCCAAGTACAGGGCACAATTTCAGAGGCAGTTGGGAGAAGTGAGGCTCACCTGGCCAGCTGACCCACAGCATAGTGCTGGGTGTCAGCACAGAGCAGCGTGTCCCAGCCACGCTTGCATCGCATTTCCATGAGCACACTGTCACACCGCAGTCGGAAGAGCAGAGCCTTCATGGCCTGCACTGCAAACCTGTGTGCACAGCAAAGCCCAGGTCACACTGGGTGCACTGGTGCTGGTCACAAAGGCATTGGAAGGACAGGAGGACTGGGACCTGTTGGGGTTGCTGGGAAGGCAGTGTTCCTCCTGGCATGCTCTCCAGAAGTTATCAACTTCCACTGGTGGCATCAGCTGGGTGGTGATGACAACATGGAACAGCAGAGCCACAAACAGGTGGGAGGAATAAAGCATCATCGCCTCGCGGCACTGAGGCATCTGGACAATCACCCCAAGCACCAGAGTTGCCTGCAAAAGAAACACCCAAAGACAGCGCACAGTGCCGAGATGTCCATGGGGCAGGGCCCGAGGGGAGACACAGGGGAAGCAGCAGGCCTGGTACCCCCTGAGCCTGCCACTAGCCCAGGTTTCAGCTCAGGAACTGAAGCAGGGAGAGGATAGAGAGCTGCTGGAGAAACAACGTCTGGGTGATCAAAGGCCAGCTCCAGGAACTCACAGCCAGAGCAAAAACATCCTTGTTGTCTCCATCAGAGGTGCAGATGCTGTGCAGAGGCCAATCCTCCATCACACAGAGCAGTGTTGGCAGCACTTTCTCTACTGTTGGTCCCGATGAGGCTTGTTGAGGGTTAGGTGTTCTTTTTTTTGTTTTATTTTGTGTTCTGGCCTGCCCAGGGAATTTTTACCCATTATGTGCTGGGACAATCTAACTACCAGTACTTAGGGGTGCTCACAAAGGACAAAGAGTGGCCGGGTCCAGGGTGGGGGGGGAAGGGGGCAGAAAAGGAGGGTGGGGACAGTTTTTAGCTGGCTTTTCCTCGGCTTCGGGGAAGGACGTTCGTGTGCTGGGTCGCGGAGCTGCTGCGGTGGAGAGAAGGGAATTTCGCCATCACCCAGACAGAGCTGCTGCTTCTTCTCCTTCTTCCCTCTTTGTTGGTGGCCTCGCACCCCCTGTCCTGCCGGGATGTGTGGCAGTGCCAGGCACCGCCGCGGAGCTGCTGATCCACCTCATCCACCAGCCCAGGATCTCAGCTCATCCCTGCTGTCCCAGCCGACTGTTTCCTCGGAGCCCTGCAGGAGCACCGGGACTGACTGCCCGAGGGGTTTGTGAAAACAAAACCTCTCCTCCATCCCATCTCAGCCGAGAAAGCTGTCCCGGGGTCCCTGGTTCTGTGTTCTTGTTATTGCTGTAGTTATTGTTTGTCGGCTTGCCTGGTTCTACTAGTAAAGAACTGTTATTCCTATCCCCAGATCTCTGCCTGAAAGCCCCTTGATTTCAAATTTAGAATAATTCGGAGGGAGGGGGTCTACATTCTTTCATCCCAAGGGAGGCTCCTGCTCTCCCTAGCAGACACCTGTCTTCTAGAACCAAGACAAAGCCCTGAGGAATTGGGTGTCAGAGGCCACAAGCAGCCCCCAGGCAGTCGCCTTGTTCCTGCCACCCGCTGCTCTGGTGCTTCCCCTGAGAGACTGCCATGCCTGCGGCAGAAGCCCTCGAGGCTGGGCCTCAGCAGCCCCGAGGTGCCCAGGCTGGGCTGGCTGGGGACAAGGAGGGCAAGGAGGCCCTGCCAGGCCACGGCCACTGGGTGCCTGCGATAAGGGGCAGTGGGCAGAGGCAGGGCTGGCGGCCAGCCCAGGCCCCCGCCCCTGCCCAGGCCACGGTGCTGAGACCGAGGCTCCCCTGACACAGAGCTCTGTGTCTGCACAGCTTCTGCCTCCATGGGGAGGGTGGTGATGTCTCCTCGAGCAGCGCTGCTGAGTCGCTGCTGCTGAAGCGGCTCTGGACAGCGCAGAAACAGCAGCAGAGCGTGCACAGGAACAGCCCTCAGGGCTGGGCTGGAGTGGCCAGGATGCCTCCTTCTCTTGCAGGAATAACAGAGATGATGGACACAGTCCCTTCAGTATGTATGTTCTATAGGCCGTAGTTAGATTCTTCTGTAAATACATTTCTTAGATTGCAATTGTTATAGAGGTCCTTTAATTTGTAAATACATTTTATAGATTGTTGCTATGAAGGTTCTTATAAAGTAAATACATTCTGTAGTTTGGTGGTGGTGGTGGTGCTGTTGTGTAAATAAATTGTCCTTGTTTGTCACAGGCTGTCTGTCTTTGCATTTGCTTTGGGCACAGGCAGCATTTGCACAGTTGTGGTTTCCCCTTGCCCTGGGTTCCTGAGGCTGGAGGTCCCTGGGGGTGCTGGCACAGCCACCCTGGGGCTGGGTCCCCGAGCACAGGAGGGAACCACTGGCGGCGCTCCCAGCACTGGGCACCGCTCGTGTTCCTGGGCTGCTGCAGAGCGCTGTCCCCAAGAGCAAAGCTGTCACCAGCAGAGAGGGGGCTCTGACAGGAGCAGCCCCTGCAGCAATGCAAAGCAGGCAGGAAACCTTCTGCCACCCTTCCTGCTGCAGCCACAGGGACTCCTGGGCTGAGAGCTGGCATCAAGCTGCAGGGATGCAAAATCCACATTCAGGCTCTGAAGGCCTTTATGGCCTTGGGAATTGCTGGAGCCAGCATCTGGGGAGCAGCTTTTGCAGCTGCAGGGGCTGATATTAAGGGCTTGGAGCCCCCAAAAGCTCTGGCCCTCCTCTGCTTTGCATTGCCCCGTGCTCAGATTGTTCAAGGGACAAAAGCCAAGCGAGGGGATCCTGCCCTGCTTGCGTTTCTGCTGCTGGAACACGGGCTGAGACATCACAACTCTGGGGGCAGTGATGTTACAGGAGTCCTGGGACCACTTCCATTAGGGCCTGGAATGATGGAATCCTGGAATGGTTTGGCTTGGGCGGGACCCTAAAGGTCCTCTTGTTCAGCCCTGAGCAACCTCCCACCTCAGCAGGTTGCTCAGGGCCCTGTTCAGCCTGTCCTTTAATGCCTCTCTGCACAGCCTGGCCAGGGCCTCACCCCCCTCACACCAAAGAATATTTTCCTAACATCAAATCCACTCCTGTTCTCCATTGGAACCCATTTCCCCTTGTCCTGTCACTACAGTTCCTGACAAAGAGTCACTCTCCCACTTCTCTGTAGCCCTTTCACACCCTGCAAAGGTGCTGCTCTTGCTCTCCTGGCTGCACGCGAGCATCACAGCCCCATCTCCTCAGCAGCCATCCGTGGCTTCAGATGTTCCTAGAGCAGGGCACAAATCAACTGCAGCCCTGCTACTTTGGTTGGAGCCTCCCAGTTGTATCCTAAATGAGCTGCAGAAATGCTCAGGTGCTTCTGTGACTCCAGTGGATACACACAAATGGTTGGCTTGGGATAACAACAGCCCTGTTTTCTACTGCCACTCTTGTGTTGGAGGTACCAACACTGGCTTGTTCCATTTTATTGGAGTGTCCTAGTTTGACACTAGGCTGGACACCAGGCACGCTGGTGCCGAGGCAGTGAGATAATGCTTCAGCTATGCAAAAAGCTGGATGCAGAAAGAATTAGTTACTTTGGAAAAGGGTATGTGAATGAAGAATTTTTTGGAAATCAGCAAATTTAGCATTGGCAGCCCAGGGGCTCCTTCTGCTGCCCTGAGCCCACAGAGCAGGGCAGCCTTTGCTGATGGTTTGAGCTGTTCCTAAAGATCCTGTTGGGCTGTCTGAGACACTTGGGCCAAGGCATTGCTTCCAACCTGGGCCACTTTGGCTGGGCTGGGTGGAGCCCCAGGGCAGGGGGCAGCGTGTGCAACGGCCCTTGGTGACACGGTGCAGCATGGTAACCGTGGAATGGAACGGGACAGGGTGTCCAAGGGCCCTTTGTGACATGGGGTGACATTAGTGTTGGCAGTGACACAGCCACGCCACAGTGCTTGGTGCACGTGACAGGGCAGGACGGGACAGAGTGGTGCTGTGAGGAGCCCCCGCACGGCGCACTCATTCCTTGCTGACCCACAGCCTTTCCCAGGCGTTACTCCTGCAGGTCACCTCGAGGCCAGACCACAGCACTCGGTGACCTGCAGCCTTCCCGAGGCTTCACTTCTGCTGAGGTGAAGCACCACACTTCTCAGGTGTGCTCGAGGCCAGACCGTGGCATTTCCTCACCGCGGTCCTTGACGAGGAGTCTCCTGTCCTTGTGGCACGAGCCCCTGAGACCTGAGTGCAGGACTTGCTGTCCTGCAGCCTTGCCAAGACTTCACTCCTGCAGGTGCCTTCCAGGCACGGCTGCAGGACTTGCCAACTCCGACCTTTTCCGAGCCACCTCTGCTGCAAGTAGCCATGAATCCAGGCAGTGCTGTTGAGCAGAGACCTCCGAGTGTCCCCAAGGTGACCGGGGTGAAGGAGGAGAAAGAAGGCCCTGGGACTGCCCCAGCACAGCAGCCTGGAGAGCTGGAGCAATTCCAGCCACCGCAGGAGGGTGAGCGGCAGACCTGGGCCACAGGGCTGGTGCCTGCAGCCAGCTTGGCCTCGCCCCATCCCATCCCATCCCATCCCATCCCATCCCATCCCATCCCATCCCATCCCATCCCATCCCATCCCATCCCATCCCATCCCATCCCATCCCATCCCCTGGGGACACGCCCATGGACAGGACAGAAGTGGGGCTGGGGCAGACACCCTGGAGCTGTACTCTGTGCCCTGGGGCATCCCGGGGCTGTCACTGCCTGGGGAGTGCAGGGCTGGGCTGTGTTCTCCGGCCTCTCCCGCAGCCCCTCAGCTCTGGCTGCGCTCGCTCTTTGCCAGGAGCAGCCATGGAGCGCACTCGAGAGCAGGGACGCAGCCGTGGCCTGTTCCGCACAACAGCGCAGGTACCTGCAGCCATCCCCAGCTGGGCTGGGCCTGCTGTCCCTGCTCAGCCCAGCACCACGCTTGGAGCACTCCATGCAATGTCCCTCATTTCTTGCCCTTCTGCTGCAGATGATTTGCAAATTCATGAAGAGAATTCGGGAGGAAGAGACCAGTGCCATGGGCACTGTGGTCAGAGCATACTCTCCCATCTTCAAAACCAAGACCTGTGCTGCCCTGCTGGACATGCTTGTGGAGGAGGGTCCTTCCAGTCCAAAGCAAGTAAGCAGCCTGTGGCCTGGCTTCCACCCTCCCAGGAATTGCTTGGCCACGCCAGCTGCTCACTGTGAGCCTTTGAGGCCGTGGCAGTGTGGTGGGAAGGGAAGCACTTCTCTGGGAAGCTGGGCACATTACTCCCGCTGGCAGCTTTCCAAGTTTCCCTGTGCCTTCTCCAGGTGCCCAGCATGGTGAGGTACATCCACCAGTGGCTCGAGGCTAATGAGTTTCCTGAGTACAATCTGTGCAGGCCCCTTCTGGATCTGACAGAGGCACAGCCTGCTGACGTGGTGATGGCTCTCCTGCGTGTGGCCCCATCGTGTGACAGGTACAGGGCCCACGTGCCCAGAGGGCTCAGGGCATCACCCTGCACAGCCTGGCCCAGGTGTCTGACAAACAGAGGATTCCAGGGCCCTGTGGCTCCTCCCTTTGTCAGCCCTGGCACAGCAGCCCCCGAGCCTGCTGCCCTCAGGGGCCAGTCCCCACAGGGCTGGGCTGCCACTGAGGGGCAGGGGGCAGAGGCAGGGCTGGCAGCCAGTTCAGCTCCCTGCTGCTGCCCAGGCCACAGTGACGTGTCCCAGACCCCCCTGACACAGAACTCTGACCCCACAGAGCTGCTACCACCATGTGGAAGAGCATCATGTGCTCGTGCAGGGCTGCAGAGCCAGCCATGCTGATACTCCTGGATGTGCTGGGCAACTGGCCAGAGCACAGCATGTGCACCTCCGATGGGGACCACACGGCTGTCCCTGCCCTGGCTGTGAGTTTCTGCAGCTGACCTTTGCTCACCCCAAGGTCACCTCTCCCTCAGGTCTCCATCCTCCCTCCTCCCATGGCATCTCCCTGCATCAGGCACTGGGCTCAAACCTGGCCTAGGAGCAGCTCCAGGGCCACCAGGCTGGCTGCTGTCCCTACATCTCCACTGGCCTCTCCCTGCCACGTTCAGGCCCTGCCACATGGACACCTGGGCACTGAGCGCTGACTCGGGCTGCTCTGTCCTTCGCAGGCAACTGTGGTGATGTGGAAGATGCTGCAGCTGCCCTGTGTCCCACATGCAGTGGCAGTGTATTTCCCCCGCCTCTTGGTGCATCTGCTCTTGCAAGTGCTCTTCAGCACACTGGATATGCCAGAGGAGGTCGATACCTTCTGGAAGAGATGCCAGGAGCAACACGGCCTTGCCATCAGCCCCAGCAGGTGCTCCATGCCAGTCCTCCTGTCCCTGCCATGTCCCCAGGGCAGGAGCCCGTGCTCCCAGCATCACCTGGGCTTTTCTGTGCACACAGGTTTGCAGTGCAGACCCTGAAGGCCCTGCTCTGCCGACTGCACTATGAGGATGTGGTGGCGGCAGTGGAAGACGAGTGTGGCTGGGACACGCTGCTCTGTGCTGGCACGCACCACTGTGCCGTGGCTGTGCTGGCCAGGTGAGCTGCCCCCAAACAGCGTTTGTGCCCTGTGCCTGGGGTGCCCCACACAGTCCCCGTGGTCATGGGTCAGAGGGCCTTGTCACCAAGGGATGGCCAAGGACACTGCAAAAGCCTGGGAGAGGAGGGTGCCCAAGAGCAGCTGCCTCCCAAAGGGCCTGGGTCCCCTTGCAGGGTGGTGGAGAAGGGCCAAGCTCCTCCTGTGAGTCAGTCCATGGAGAGGTTTGTCCCGCTGGCTCAGGGTCTTGGTTCCTTTTTCCTCCCGTCAGAGCAATGCGTCACGTGTCCCTACCCTTGTGTTCTGCGATTGCATTCTACCTGCTCGGGCTGCTCAGCAAAGACCTGGCACACGGGGATTTGGCCGCCATGGCATTCCTTGTGGAGGTGAGCCTGAAGGCCAGCGCTGCCTCGCTGAGCTGTCTCCCAGCTCTCTGCCCTCTCGGTGCCGCAGCCGCCCGGGACGGTGCCCACGCCCTGTGCTGCTGCCTGGGCCCAGCCCTGTGCGGTGCTGCCCCGTCACCAGCCTGTGCTCTTCAGATGTTGGAGTGCCTGGACTCGAGTGAATACCGTGACAGCGTCCTGGAGATCACATCAAACAAACTGCAGAGCGAGTGCAGGGAGAGGCGTCGCTTGGCACTCAGAGGCCTTGTGGTGCTCGGCAAGAATTCCTCCATGGTGAGAAGGGGGCAGCGGCTGCCGGCATGGGGCTGGGGAAGGCAGTGGCTTGCGCTTGGCTGGCCTTTGGGCACTGAGGCAGCTGCTGCCAGCTCTCCTGCCTCCTGCCTCTTGCCTTCTGCCCCAGGGCTTTGGCACAGTCCTTTGGCCTCTGGGCCCTGTGGCAGCAGGGTGGCATTTCACACACTTGTGTTCCACACAGGCCAAAAGAATGTGGAGCCTGCATGAAAGGCTCGTGGAGCTCCTGTGGGAAAATGACAGCGATGTGCTTGGGATGAGCATCGCTCTCCTCAGCCGTTTGTTCCTGTACAACGCTGGCCCGATAACCATCCCCCTCGGCCTGCAGCTGGCTGAGGCGCTCCTGCCGCTCTTCGACAATGTAAGGCTCTGTGTCTCCAGCCATGGCCGCTGGCTGCTGCCTAGGCACTGTGCCCTGTGCATTTTCAGGCTGTGCCCAGGTGGGCCTGAAGCAGCTGATGCTGAGGTCTTTATTTCTTCCTTTCCTACAG
Organism: Poecile atricapillus; assembly: GCF_030490865.1. Taxonomy (NCBI): domain Eukaryota; kingdom Metazoa; phylum Chordata; class Aves; order Passeriformes; family Paridae; genus Poecile; species Poecile atricapillus. The sequence continues at coordinate 1,012,957 of NC_081267.1, forward strand.
GATGATAGCCAGGTGCAGCTGTGCTCCATGTTCATCTTTCAAGAGATGATGGATTTCTTGCCAAAGGAGGGAAAAAAGGCCCTGAAGTCCCACGTGCAGCAGAGTCTGCTCCCACTCTCCTTGCACTGCCATGACGAGAACCAGCGCGTGGTTGATGTGAGGACTCGGCAGCTGCTGTGGCTCCCTGGCAGGGCGCTCAGTGCCTCCTGCTCTGCTGCCTCGCAGGCTGCAGCTCCCTCCTGGTCTTGCTCCAGGGACATGGGTCCTGCGCCCTGGGCTGTGGTGCCATCTCTGGGTCTCTGCTGCTCTCCAGGCCTCCCGGGAAACGCTGCTCTGTTCTGCCCGATTCCTGAAGAGGAAGGATCTCCAGCAGATGCTGCGGGTGGATCAGAGCTGGAGGTTCGGCGAGGGCCTGGTAAGGGCGGGCTGGAAGCCCCAGCCCCAGGCTGGAGAAGCTCAGTGTGTGTGGCTGGCAGCTGTGCCCTGCCCAGTGCCGCACCCAGGGGCGCCAGCCTGTGCCCCACACGCTGCTCCCTTCCCTGGGCCCCGCGGGCTCTACTCCAGCCCCCTGTGGCCCCGAGCCGTGTGCCCATGGAGCCCCGGCCCAGATGGCCTGTCGGGCAGGGCGGCACCGCGGCTCCCCGGGCAGCAGCCGGCCCTCTGCCCCCTCCAGAGCCCGGCGCCAGCGGCTGCTGGCCGGGCCTCAGGGCTGGGCGGGCACGGGAGGCCGGGGCTGGCCGCAGGCAGTGCCCGGCCGAGGGGCAGAGCCCGCACCAACCCTTCCCTCCTGCCGCTCTCTGCAGCTGGCACAGGACAGGAAGCGAGCGGCCGAGCAGCTGCGCCGGGCCCTGCCGTACCTGCAGAGCCCACAGGAGCCCCTGCGAGAGGCGGCCATCAGGTTCATCGGTGAGCCACGAACCCGGGCTCCCTCCCCGCCCCGCCGCAGCTCGGCCCCGGCCCCGGCTGCTGCCCCGGCAGCGGCACCCGGGCCCGGCGCCCTGGAGCCCCGGCTGCCCTCGGGGCTGCTGCCGGCCTCTGGCAGCCGTGCCCTTGGGCTGAGTCAGGATGCGGCAAGGGCCCGGGCTGAGCCCTGCCGGGGCGGGAGGGCGTGTGGCCACAGGGCTGGCAGCGCCGCTGGCAGGGAGCTGTGCCGCCGGGGCCCTGACAGGCTCTGTGTTCCCAGGGATGGCCGGGCAGCACCTGAGGGGGCAGAAGAAAGAGATGCTGCTCATTTGTGAGGGTGAGTGAGGGCAGCGGGCTGTCAGCGGGGCTGTCGGGGGGAGCTGCAAGCCCTGGCCTGGCTGTGGAGGGCTCTGCTCCCTGTGTGGATGAGGGGCGGTGTGGGCAGAGCACACCGAGATTTCAGGGGCACGTGGGGCATTCGTGGCCGCAGCTTCGGGCTGATCCCCTCGGTCCCTGCTCCCTGCTGGCCATGGCAAGAGCCGGCTGGGATGGCCCTGGCAGGGGGCTCTCCGTGGGCCCCCGCAGGTCTGGGATCTGACCGTGGCTCTGTCCGTCTCTCTTCCAGCCCTTGAAGACACAGCATGTGACAGCAGCCTGGAGGTTGGAAGCCTGGCACTTCAGACATTGTGCCTTCTCAGGGCAGGAGACCACGCTCCGATCTCCACCTTCCAGAGGCTGCGAGATCAGCTCCGCAGGGCATGGAGGTCACGGCCTCGTCTGTCGGGCCTCAGCTGGCTGCGCTGCTGGAGCTCTGCTGAGAGCTGATCTGGGAGGCTGTGTCTGCTGGGGCCACATGAGCAGCCAGCAGGGACTTTTTTTCCTTCAGGATTGTTCTTTCCTTTTTTGTTTTGCTTTAGGATGTAAATAATGTAGGATAAGTTATAATAGACAGACTCCCAGGAGCTTTCTTTTGCTGCCCAGGGTGTGCAGGGCATAGGGGAAGAGGGGGAAATGGGGGCTTGTGCTCTGCCAGCTGCCCAGGCATGCAGTGGTGCAGGGAAAATGGCCAGAAGCCCCTTGGCCTTTGGTGGTTCTGCTGAAGCCACAAGCCCTGTCCCAGCCAGGAAGTGCCATCTGTGTCCTGCTGCCTGTGTTGCTGCCTGGATTGCTGAGGGCTCTGTCATGATCCGCTAACACAGGCGGGAATCATGAGAGATTCGTTTGATCTCCCAGTGCAAAAGGACACAAAGGGATTTCAGCTTAAATCACAGCAATAGTGCACTTTTATTTTAGTGCCAACAACAGGAGTTCCAGCTGCTATGGTTTTTTGAAGGAAAATTGCTGTAGGTTTATGTGATTCTGGAAGGCCTCGAATTAAAGGGGTCATCATTTCACAGGTAATTGCATTGGTGATTCATAGCCAGTAGTTAATTTTCTGTCATGTATCATTTGCAAGCAGGCAGCTTTGTGCATGTCTTGCAGTAGTTGGTCAGGAGTACCAACTATAGCTACAGGGTCTCCCCTTTCCAATGGATTAAGCCCTGCTGCCCAATGAGCTGCGTGCTGAGTTAGGGACCACGGGTTACATCTGTCTCCTGCTGTTGAGAAGACCCCATGTCCCCAGTACCCACTGGCTTCTTGTTCTGTCAGTCAAATCTGATCTCCTCCGGTGAGAGATGCAGTATGTGTTCTGTCTCTGACTCGTGAGGGAGACGCCCGTGCTCCTTTTTCAGCTCAGCCAATTCAGCAGCAGTGTACAGGATTTCTTTAGTGGTTGTATGCGAATCAAGATCTTCATCATTGTTATGATTATATTCTGTTTTAAATAAAGGTTTCAAGCTAGGACAGCAGTGCTCCCCACAATTTTTCATCAGTTAGTTCTTTTTGAGGGTAAATTTGATTAATGAGAAGGGTTTCCCTCTCCACTGTTTCTTTGGTGCATAAGCATTCTTTGAATTTTTAACCCATTCCTCTCTTTGGGCCACTGGCAAGAGATGGATCTCATTCCTTTCTTCATCTAATTGTTTTTGCAAAATTTCAACTGGGTTTTGAAAGGAGTCCATTCTAGTTCTTTCCTCACCTTTTTGCTTAAAGCAAGTTTCTCTAGCTGCTGTAAGACAAGCTCCCAAAACTGAGCAGAGTATATATTTTTGCCAAGTAAAAGCCTTTGGAACCCATACTGGAGGTCTCCTCCTCATCCTTGTCTCCACCATGTGCCTACCAATATCCTTGTGCCGTGGAGCATTTGCTCTAAGCCGCACCTTGGGTCACCCCGCTGCCGAGTGTCACAATCCCCTAACACAAGTGGAAGTTGTGAGAGGTTCGTTTGATCTCAGAGTGCAAAAAGGACACCAGGGGATTTCAGTTTAAATCACAACAGCACTAATGCACCTTTATTTTAGTGCCAGCAACATGGGTTATGTGATAGATGAGAGGGGGAGAGAGAGATGGAGAGAGGGATAAAGAGGCAAAATGCAAAAAGAAAATAAGGGGGGTTATAGCTACCAACGGATGAGACAGGGTCGCTGGTGTCTTCTTCCATGGGGAGATCTCTCTTGAAGAAAGTAACTTGGAAAAGTCATTTTTACAGTCTGTTTCAAAGCAAGGGGCAGCTGGCCAAGAGGTGGGGAAATTCCTCGGCTGTTGTGATGAGACCCCTTGCTCTGGGAAGCAGGTGTAAGGTACAGAACAGGCCGCTCCTTACAAGTCCCTGCTCAGCAGCAGGAATGAAGGCAGTGTACCTTGACAGCACAACAAGCACACCTGCAAACCATCACCTGGCAAGCTTCCACCTCAACCAGGCCAGAACCCCTGCACAAATTCCCTCAGGGTCTTCAGGGTCTCGGTCTCTGTTCTTGCGATGGTTGTGAGGCAGATGAGGGTAACTTTGGACTGTCTCTAACACCCTAGTAACCCCAAATGACACCAATGACCCCAAATCACCACAAATAACCCCAAATTACTCTAAAGGACTCCTCTGACCCCTCACCTGACCCCAAGTGACCCCAATGACCCCACACCTCACCCCATAGGGCACGGACATTTACCCCCTGCTGAGCTCGGTCCTAAACAACCCCAAATCCTTCAAAAACCCCCAAAATTTGACCCTGGGAACTTCCTGGATGAGCAGGGTCAGTTCCAGCACAACGAGGCCATTGTGCCCTTCTCGGCCAGTGGGCACCCCAAAAATCCCATAAATCCTTGGGGTGGGGCTCTAAATCCTTCTGGAATCCCAAAAATCCCCAAATTCCTTTGGGGTGGGGCCCTACATTCTTTTGGAATCTCAAAATTCCTCGGGGTGGGGACCCCAGACCCATTTAGGACCCCCACCCCTGAAACCCCCAGACCATTTTTGGACCCCAATCCCAAAGCTCCCAGACCCTTTAGGGACCCCCCAGACCCTTTTTGGGGTAGCCCAGACCCTTTTGGGACCCCAGACCCTTTTGGGATCCTGTAGCCCCCAAAGTCCCCAGACCCTTTGGAATCCCCTCGGCCCTTTTGGAATCCCCAATCCCTGAAACCCCCAGCCCCTTTTGAGACCCCCAGCCCCTTTTGGGACCCCAGCCCCTTTTGGGACCCCAGTCCCTCTAGAGACCCCCAGCCCTTTTGGGACCCCCGACCCTTTGGGGTGGGGCGGTGCTGACGCCCCCTCCCCACAGGGCAGTGGCTGTGCCTGGGGGAGGCGCTGGCGCGGGCAGAGCTGTTCCTGTTCCTGACCTCGCTGCTGCAGCGCCTGCGGCCGCGACCCCCGGCACCCCCCGAGGAGCTGCCCACGGCCCCCCTGGAGAGCGGCTTCGCCAACATCGTGCCCCGCTTCCAGCCCCTCCTGCTGCCCCAATGAGACCCCCCCAAATTCCAGACTGCTCCCCAAATTCAGGAACTGCCCCAGGATCGGGACCCTTCCCCATGGCTGGAAAATCTCCCCCCAGATCCTCCCCAAATTCCACTCCCAACATCCCCCTCACTTCCAGCTCAGGATGGGGCTCTGATGAGACCCTTCCCCAAATTCCACCCCCAAGATGCCTCCCCATTGCTGGAAAATCCCCCCAAGTTCACCTCAAACCCCACCCTAAAATTGGGAATCCCCCCCTGAGACCCCCCCCCCCCCCCAATTCAGGATGCCTCCCCAAAATGCCCCTTCTCAATGGGATCAGGACCTCTCCCCATCAATGGAAATTCCCCCAAAACCCAAAAAATTCTCCCCAAATCCCTTTCCCAAAAATCAGAACCCCCCCAAGACCCCTGAATTTCCCCCCAAAACCACCAAATGCCTCCCCAAAAATACCAAAATTCTTCACAAATCACCCCAAAAACCCCAAAACCCCCATACTCCCCCCAAAGTCCCAAATCCACCCAAGACTCAAAATCCCCCCCCCAAAACTCCAAATTTCCCCCCCAAAATGCCAAATTTTTCCCCAAAACCCCCAAATTTCTCAAAACCTCCCAAATTCTACCCACTCCACAAATTTCCCCCCCAAACCACCAAATCCTCTCAAAATCCCAAATCTCCCTCAAGACCCTCAAATTACACCCCAAATCGCCAAAATTCTCCCCCCCGAGACTACCAAATTTCTCCCCAAAAATACAGGGGGTGCTTCTAAACAACCAAATCCCCTCTCGCCAAAATTCCCCTCTGGACTCCAAATTCCCCCCCAAAACCCCCAAATTTTCCCCCCCAAACCCAGTTTTTTTTCCCCAAAACCCCGAATCCTCCCCCTAAAAAACACAGAGTTCTCTCCAAAACCCCAAATTTCCCCCAAACCCCCAAATTCCCCCCAAATTCCCAAATTCCACCCCAAAACTCAGGAGATCCCGCCCAAAAATACAGTGACCCCTCCCGAGAAGCCCTCCAAGATTGCAACTCCCTCCCCAAAAATCACCAAAAAAGCTGAGAACGTGAATTTTTTATTTCGCATTTTTCATACTTTGGGGGGGAGGGGGAACCCCAGAATTCCGGGGATTTTTCCTGTTTTTTGGGGAGGGGGTTGTCCCCAACTTTTCCAACACCCCCCAGGCGACCCCTTCCCAAAATTCCTGTGCCTCAGCCCCCCAAATTAAGTGCACATAAATAAAAAGAGGGAAAAAAAATAGGGAGAAAAAAAGGTAAAAATAAAAAAAAAGAACCCCTCCAACCCAAATCTGGGAGAAGGGGGACAGAGGAAAAATTGAGGGAGGGGATGATTCCCCCCTAAAAAAATTGAGGGACCCCTCAAAAAATTGGGCGAACCTCCTCCGAAAAAACCTCACATGCCAAAACCATCAAAAAAATAGCAAAAAAAGGCAAAAAAACCATGAAAGATTTGGGGGAGAACCCCCCCCCCCAAAAATGTGTCAAAAATGGGGGACCTCCCCCTTGAATCCAAGGAATTTTTGGAAAATTTTTTTTCCCAAAATGGGTTTTTGTGGGTGGCAGGGGAGGAAAGATCCCCTCCAAATTCCTGGGGGTGTTCCTGAGATCCAGTGGAGGCACCTGGTCCTAGAGGGGGACAAAAAGGGAATTTTAGGCAAATTAAGGCAATTTTGAGGGATTTGGGTGAATTTTAGGGAATTTTGGGATTTTTGGGGGGGTCTGGGGGCAGGTCTCAATATTGCGGGTTCTTGCATTTCGAGGCTGCAGGATCATGTCCAAGGAGGCCACAGTTACCAGGAACAGGCATGGGACACCAACGAGATGGGATTCTGCTCAGGAAACCATTTATTCAGCTCAGGAACAAACTCAGATCCAGAGACAGCCCCAAACAGAGGCAGGGAGATGGGGTTTGAGAACCAGAGTGGAGTTCAAGGTCAGGGACCATTGGGAACACAGCAAGGGAGAAACCCCAGGGGCCCAAACCCAATCAGAAATCCCTGGGCTGCCACCCCACGAGGGGTCCAGGGTGGAGTTTCTTCCTGGGCTTGCAGGGCCCAACCTCTGAGGTGGAGGGATGGAATTCCCTCTTGCCCACACCTCTCATTTTAACAATGTTCATTTGAAACTAAATCTTTGCCTCCCTGGGTGGGGGAATCTCACACAAAAACTCACTCAGTAATGGGCTCCCCCTCCCTTCATCATCCCCAAACTTTGGCTGTCTCATTGCAGACCCCAACTCCCCAGTCCCAACCCATCCCATTCCTGCTGGACATCAAGACCCCCTTCCCAAGCCCGATTTCCCCCATTTCACACCTCCCAAACTCCATCCCATCCATCCTGCCTCACCCAATGCCCATCTCACCCCTCCTGATTTGCATCCCACTTCACCCAGTCCCCTTCCAACCCCATTCCACCTGAAGCCTTCAGAAGGCTGACCTAGAACAGAGGCTGGACAGAGTTAAGAATAAAGTTTATTAGAAGAATTTAAATACACCATGGGCAGTACAAGAGCCTGGCAAGGGCTACACCCAAGATAGACCAGAAATGGTCACAAAAATGGACAAGTGATCACAAGGTCTCACATTTTTATAAGCTGAGGTCAATCTGCATATTTGGGTTCATTGTCCAGTTACAGCTTCAGATGATCAAGTCCCATCCTTCTTGTTTTCTCTCTTCAGTCCACCCTTGTTTGTGCTTTTGGGCCTGAAACTTCTAACAACTGTCCTTGGTATCAAGGTAGAAAAGGAATTGTTTTGTCTACCTACTCTGTGAAGAGAGCTCACTAACACTTAATAGGAAGTTCAAAGCTACAATCCTAGGCAGTGCAGTATATGAAAGATGCGAAAGCTAAAACTTGAGGCATCACACCCTGAGGGGCTGTGGAATCCAAGAATTCTGGGTGGGAATGAGTACTTTTCAGTGGCATAGAGTGGTTTTGAGACATATTGAACCCTCTCATCTCTTTGAGTGCCAAGAGATGGAGAAAACTACAACAGATACCCCCACAATCCCCAAGTCCTCCCAAGTATCTCCTTGAATCCCAGATTCCCTTAAAGCACTAGTGAAAAGTGAGGCTTTAGATGCCTTTGACGAATTTGTAGACTTTTACCCCAATTTTGTCTGTTTTAAAGGGATGAAGATTAATCAAAAGATAGAACCAAAATAAAATGACCTCCAGCCCAGTGTGTTCCCAACACAGATCACTGGGAACGTGGGTCATCAGGGCTCTGCCCAACGTGGGTCCTCTGATGGAGGATGGAGCTGGAGCAGAACATGAAGCTCTTCCTGCACTTGGGGCACTCGCAGGGCTTCCCTTACTGGTGCCTCCGTTGGTGTCTGGTCAAGTGAGAGCTCCTGGAGAAGCTCTTCCCACACTGGGGACACTCGTAGGGCCTCTCCCCAGTGTGGATGCGCCGGTGGGTGATGAGGTGGGAGTTGTGCTTGAAGCCCTCCCCACAGTCGGGGCAGCGGAAGGGCCTCTCATCCGTGTGAATGCGCTGGTGCACGAGGAGAGTGGAGCTGGTCTGAAACCTCTTCCCACACTCAGGACACTCGTAGGGCCTCTCCCCAGTGTGGATGCGCTGGTGGATGGTCAGCTGGGACCTCCGGCTGAAGGTCATCCCACACTCCCCACACTCATAGGGACGTTCCCCAGTGTGGATCCTCTGGTGGCAGATGAGGCTGGAGTTGTGGCTGAAGCTCTTCCCACATTCCCCACACTCGTAGGGCCTCTCCCCAGTGTGGATGCGCCGGTGACGGATGAGGTTGGAGCTGCAGCTGAAGCCCTTCCCACATTGCCCACACTCGTAGGCCCATTCCCCAGTGTGGATCATCTGGTGGCAGATCAGTTTGGTGCTCTTGCTGAAGCTCTTCCCACACTCCAAGCACTTGTAGGGCTTCTCCCCATCCTGAAGCTGCTCATGGACCACCAGCTCAGAGCCCTGGCTGGATCTCCGGCCGCCTTCCCGGCACAGGGTGGGTCTTTCCTCCTCAGAGCACCCTGGGCTGGGTTTGGAGCCCCTCCTCCTGCGGGATCTCTGGGGATTTTCCTCCCATTGGTTTCCTCCACCGTGGAGCTGCTCAAAATGGCCTCTTCCATGAGGTTCTGCTGTGGGGATTTCTCCTCCCTGGTCTCCATCCTCAGCTCCTTGTCTGGAGGAGGAAGGACAAGGAGAGGATGGGATTTGCCTCCGTGCCAGAGGGAAGGGGAAGGAGATCCCCCCAGTGCGTCCCCGGCAGGACGGCGTCGGCAGCGGGGTTGTCCTGCAGCCGGGGGCCATGCTGGGCTGGGAGATGGAGCAGGAGAGAGGGGGAAAGGGACACTGACTTCCTCCTCACCTGCCTGGGTGTCCCGGGGCATCTTCCTCTTCCTTACAGCCTCCTTCTCCATCCAGTCATGGTTTGGGAATGAGAAATCCTTGTTTGGGGAAAAATACAGTTCATGAGCATATTGGCTTAAGGGGTTCCTCCTGCCCAAGTCCATCTCTAGAAGTCACTGGCCATCTGGAGTCCATAAAAACCCCCAAACTCCTAGATTCAGCCCTGAAATTGCCTCCCAGGAGTTCCCCATCTCTGGTCTCTTCCCTTTGGTGTTCAGGGGTTCCCCCCTGTCCCAGCGGCTGAAGGTCACGCTTGTACTTTGGGTCCCCTGTCTGCTCAGTCCCTGCCCTCCCCAGGCTGCTGGGAGTGCCAGAAATCTGAAAAGTTCCCCATTTCCATTTCCCCACTTAGGGATGCTGGGACCCCCCAATGTCCCCCCAAGTAGGATTTTCCGCTCAGCTTTAGAGTCCTTAATTCTTAAATATCCCCCCTGAAAAAATCCAACCCAGGGACCCCCCAGGATATCTGGGCTGAGCTCCCCCTCCTCGGTCACCTGTGGAATATGGGGGTGATGATCCCACACGGGTGAGGGGCTTTGAATTCAGGGAGTGCTTGACCTCGTGGTTCCTTCTCCTTTCCCTGATCCTCATTTGTCCCTCCTCTTCCTCCCTCTCCTCCCCTTCCATCCTTCCTCCTCCTCTTCCTCCCTAACCCCACCTCCTTCTCCTACTTCCATCCCCTCTCTCTCCTTCTTCTTCATCCCTCCTCTTCCATCCCTCCTCCTCCTCCCCCAGGAGCAGTGACACCCTCGGTGCCCCGTTCCCAAACCCCTCACAGCCCACGGCAGGAGCAGGGATGGAGCCGGGACAGGTCGGGATGGGCAGTGCGGGGCTCTCCGCTGCTCCCACCCGCTGGGGACGGGGGGAACCCGGCCCGGGGAAAAGGAGAGGGAAACTGGGAAAATTGGGGGCTGCAGATCCAACCTGGGGCTGGCTGGGGACCCTGGCTGGGGACTGCCAGCCCTTGGGGCTGCTCTGGGGAGATGCGGGAGGGGGGAACACAGAGAGGGCTGGGGGATCCCAGGAGTGGCAGCACTGGCAGGGACTGGTTTGTACTGGGATCATCCTGGCAGTGGCTGAGATTGCACTGGCTGTGTACTGACATCATACTGGGATCATACTGGGAGAAGCTGGGCCCATGCCAGGAGAGACTGCGATCACACTGAGGGAGACTGGAATCATACTGGGATGATACTGGCAGTGAGTAGGAAACTTCAGGGGACAATTGAGACCAGGTTTGTGGGAAATGGGATATACTGGGAGTTACTGAGATCATGCTGAGGTTGACTGGGAGCAGCTGTGAGCAACTGGGGTCATGCCAGGAGCAACTGGCAGGAACTGGGAGTTCCTGGGTGCATGCTGGGGGTATCTGGAAGCAACAGGACTTACACTGGGATGAACTGGGATCATGGGAGGTGAATACGATCATACTGGCAGGGAGTCCAACTCCACTGAGGCTGACTGCGAGTGGTTGTGAGCAAATGGGATCATACTGGAAGGAACTGGGAGGGACTGGGAATATGCCCTGCGCTACCCAGAAACCCAGTATCGGCCCCCATGGGTCCCATGTGTCCCCCAGACCCTCCAGGATCCCCGAGTGCCCCCTCAGCGCCTGTTCGGGACCCCCCAAAGCGTCCCTGGATCCCTGAATGCTCCCGACCCCACAGATTCCCCTTCCAGCCACTCCTGGGAATTCATCTCCCATCATCCCACAACACAGTTCCGCGCCCAAACCTCCTGCCGTGCCCCCCGCCCTAAAGAGCCCGGTTACAGCTCCCCAGGTTCCCCCCAAGTGCTCCCGAGCCGTATACATTCGCCCCGAGCACCGACCTGCAGCCATGGCTCGGACGCAAAAGTTTTCTCCAAGCGCTTCCCCACACCGCCGAACGCGCCTTCCGAGCCACTTCCGGGACTACAGCTCCCATCATGCTCCGCGGCGCCCATAGAGCGCTATTCCAGCCGGGACTGCATCTCCCGTCATGCCCCGCGCATCACCGGAACCCATTGGAGCTGCGCCTACAACTCCCGTGATGCTCCGCGGCCCCATTAGACCGTATTATACCGGCGCCTACAGCTCCCATCATCCCCCGCGGCCCATAGATTCCCTGTTACAGCCCCCCAAGTGCCCGCCCGGACCCCGAAGGGCCCCCGGATTCCCCTCCCTGACCTCCAAGCGCCCCCCTGGACCCCCAGGTGCTCCCCCGGATCCCGAATTGTCCCACAGAATCCCTAAGTGCCCCTCCAAGTGCCCTCCCAGCTCCCCCAAGTGTTCTCCAGACCCCCAAGTTCTCTCTAAATTCCCTCCCCAGACCCAAAACTGCCCCAAATGTTCCTCAGAACAGTCTCCATGGACCCCAAAGTTGCTCCTTTTACCCTGTCTGAGAAAAATTTAAAAATTATGACCAAAGGACTAAAAATAATAATTAGCATAAAGAGGGAGAAATAGTGGTCAATTAATTAATGAAGGGAATTGTGATACTTTGAACCAAGGACCAATAATATTTTTAGTCGCTAAAAATTTATCAATTCTGTTATAGAAATATAAAAGTTAGGTTATAAAAATACAGAATTATTATAAAAAGTAAAATTTCATTTTTATTAATTGATTAGATTTTAATGATAAAGAAAAATTGATAAATGTTCTCAGTATTTTGGGATGTCAGTCCCAGGTGGGCGATGTCAGACATGCTGAGGCTCGGGGTGAGGAGCAGGTTGTCCAAACAGGGGCAGCCCACAAGGGGCTCATTCTTCTCTGTGACCAGACCTCCCAAGGAGATTTTCAGCATCAAGATCACTTGGGGAATGCTTCTGTCACCTCTTCTCTCAACTAAAAAATAAAAAAAAATATCTCCTTGATTGTAAAAAAAAAAAAAAAAGTGGTGGATTTTCAAATCTTCCTCCTTAACAGAACTCCAAACTGACTCCAAGCAGCTGCACAAGCCTTGGACTTGAAGACAGTGGAAGGAAGAGAAAGAGCCCCCGAGGCTTTCTGTATTTTAATGAACCCCAGGCTGGATTTGGGGCTGAGTCCAGGACCCTCAGGCACTGAGAGAAGGTTGAAGGAGCTGCTCAAGGAGTCAGAAGCAAAACTCCAAGTCCCTTGGAGCATCCCTGGGCCCCACTGACTGCCGGCTCCTGGCACACTCAGCCATGGCATGGTCCAGTCTCACGCTGGGACACCTCCTGCACCAAAATTCTACCCTGGCAGGGACTTTTCTTTCTCCTCCCCTCCAGGCTGAACCTGCCAAGCTGCACTTTGGGGAGGTTTCCTTCTCTTGCCACTGCCCAGGAAAGCTGTGTCTCCTGCTGTTCACAAACAGAGAAGGGCTGCTGGGGGATGTGGGGGTTGGAGGCTGCCTGGGGTACAGTGACCATGAAATCATTGAGTTTTGAAATATTCTGTGAAAGAAGGAGGGGCATCAACAAAACTCCTACACTGGACTTAGGAAGAACAGTCTTCAGCCGATTAAGGATGCAGATTTGGGGAGCACCAAAATCAGGTACTGATTTTTTTAAGGAAAACAGCCTTTTAAATCAAAGTATTCCAGGAAGGATGGACACACTTCAAGAAAAAAGTCTTGAAGGAGCAGGAACAGCCTGTCCCTCTGTGACAAAAAATGAGCTGGTAAGGAAAATGACTGACCTGGGTGGGCAGGGAGCTTTTGGAGGAACTCAGGGAAAAGATGAGGGTGCATCACCTTTGGACATAGGGACAGGCAACTCAGGAAATGTTTAAGGATGTCATTAGGTCATGCAGAAAGAAAAGTAGAGAGGTGAAAGCTCAATTAGAGCTTAACCTGGCTGCTTCTGTGAAGGATAATAAATATGTTTTTATAAATACATTAATGGTAAAAGGAAGGCTATGGACAACCTCCATTCCTTATTGGAGAGGATATGGTTACCAAAGACGAGGAAAAGGCTGAGGTACTCAACACTTTCTTTGCCTCAGCTTTCAACATCAAGACAGGTTTTCCTCAGGACAAGTGTTCTCCTGAGCTGGTAGATGGGGACAGGGAGCAGAACAGCCCCCTGTAATCCAGGAGGAAGCAGTCAGAGACCTGCTGAGCCACTCAGATGCTCACAGGTGGATGGGATCAGATGGGATCCATGCTAGGGGGATGAGGGAGCTGGTGGATGAGCTCCCCAGGCTGCTCTCCATCATTTCTCCTCATCAGTGCTGGCTCACTGGGGAGGTCCCAGAGGACTGGAGGTGCCAGTGTGAGCCCATCCCCAAGAAGGGCTGGCAGGAGGCTCTGGGGAACTGCAGGCCTGTCAGCCTGAGCTCGGTGCCTGGTGAGGTTTTGGAACAGATCCCCTTGAGTGCCATCCCACGGCACCTCCAGGATGGCCCAGGGCTCAGACCCAGCCAGCGTGGCTTTAGGAGGGGCAGGTCCTGCCTGACCAACCTGATCTCCTTTTATAACCAGCTGAGCCCGCCTGGTGGGTGCGGGAAAGGCTCTGGATGTGTCGAGCTGGACTTCAGCAAGGCCTTGGACACGGAGAGCCACAGCATTCCCTGGAAAAGCTGCAGCCCACGGCTTGGACAGGAGCACTCTTTGCTGGCTGCAGAACTGGCTGGAGGCCGGGCCCAGAGAGTGGTGGGGATGGTGCTGCATCCAGCTGGTGTCCAGTCCCTGGTGGTGTCCCCAGGGATCTGTGCTGGGCCCAGTCCTGGTTAATATCTTCACTGAGGGTCTGGCTGAGGGGGTCGAGTCCAGCACTCACAAATTGCAGATGACACCAAGCTGGCTGCGAGTGGGGATCTGCTGGAGGGCAGGACAAGGAGACACAGCCTTAAGCTGCACCAGGGCAGGTTTAGGCTGGACAATAGGAAGGAGTTCTTCCCAGAAAGGCTGATTGGGAATTGGAATGGGCTGGCCAGGGGGGAGGTAGCAGAGTCACTGTCCCTCTCCAGTGGAGTGCGGGAGTGACATCAATCTCTGTGCTTAATAACTGATTTTACTTTAAAACAATTGCTTCAGAATTGATTCCTGTTACACCCTGAGTGTCTGTACTGGTTTTATATTAGTTGATATTTAGTGAGGAGGGAAGAAGCCACCCATGCAAATGATACTTCTAGGAGGGCACTGCTAAGAGCTTCCTCTGTGCTTAGCAAAACCAACAGCTGGCTGGCTCTGAGAACTGACAACCTATTAAATAATTTTGAAGCTGTATCCTCCTGTGTGAAATCCCCATTTTAAAGACAGGCAAGGCCAGGAAAGCTCTCTGTTGTTTCCAGCTGTGAAGAGTTAACTGGGTGCTGGTCAGGCCGGCCCTGCTCCAGCCTGGCCTGCACCAAGCCGGGCTCCGCCAGGCCCCGGGAGCGGCTCTGGGCTGGGCCAGGCCCCTTCACCACGGCCCGCGCGGCCCCAGCGGCTGCCGGGCACAGGGAGGGGAAGCCATCGGCCCGCAGCTGGAATTGAAGGGAGCAGGGGCCTGGGACCAGCCATGGGGGCAGAACAGCCACGACTGTTCTGGCCGGGCCCCCTGAGATCTTGGCACAGCCCCAGCACTGCCTGAAATCCATCACCGTGACTGCTTCGGCCACTGCCCGGCAGAAACCATCATGAGCATCTGCAGGTCTGGGTGAGATATTAACTCTTTCTGTGCACAGATGAGACCTGCAGACCTCGATCCTCCCCTTGGGTGAGAGGAAAGGACAGAGTGGGAGACTAACGCCACAAGTATGGTAGGCTACACCTGTCTTCATATGTCATTGAATTAGAGAAAAACTCTCTCCAGGGCAAATTATGCAAAACTCTGCCTCACAATCCATCAGGCTTAATTACAATGAGTGGTAGATCTTAATTACGATCCAGTTAGAGCAAATCAACATTGTGTGAATGTCAAGAAGAATTTGCTTGTCAACAGATGAATATGTCCCACTCAAGAATGAACAAAATCTGCCTTTACTTGGAAGAAAGTAGACATGGAGCAATGCAGTATTTGGGTTTTCTCCAGTGATAAATGGGGCAAGAAGCTGTAACAACTCACCTGTTTTACAGAACACAAGTACTGATACAGCCAATAGTGCACCCACACTGAAGGGATCTTCAGAACATTCCTTTATTTCTTAACAAGGAATGGGCAGCAAAATGCTGGCATTTATCTGAACTGGAAGCCATGTTCCTCTCCTGTTTCTCCTTGAGCACACTGTTCTCTGCAGACTTCACTGTGCAGCCCATCAATCCTCTCTTGGCCAACGGCTAAATGGCACAACTACCAAAACACAGGTGCCAGCATCATCACCCCAGCATTATTCCAGCACTCCTTTGCTGGTGCACAGCAGCACAGAATGGCTTGGCTTGGAAGGGACATTTAAAGGCCATCTAGTGCAGTGAGCATGGACAACTTTAGATCAGGTTGCTCAGACCATGAGCTTGAATGTCAGCAGGGATGGATGCCCACCTCTCTGGGCAAGCTGTGCCAGGGTTTCAAAACCCACAGTATAAAAAACATCTTTCTTATGTCTAGTCTGAATCTACCATCTTTTAGATTGATAACATTCCCCCTCAGTCTTGTCACAACAGGCCTTACTAAAAATTCTGTCCTGTCTTTTTTTCAAGCCCCCTTAAAGTACTGAAAGGGAGCAATCAGGTCTCTGTGGAGCCTTCTCTCTTCCAGGCTGAACACCCCCAGCTATCCCAGCCTGTCTCCAAAGCAGAGGGGCTCCAGCCCTCAGAGCATTTTGTCCCTCCTCTGGACCAGCTCCAACAGGACCATGTCCTTCCTGTGCTGGGCACCCAGAGGTGGATGCAGTACTCCAGGTGGGCTCACACCAGAGCAGAGGGGTGGTGGAATCACCTCCTTCAAGCTGCTGGGCACGCTCCTTTGGAGGCACATGGCTGGCTCATGTCCAGCCTCTCTCCTTGCAGCAGCCACAAGTCCTTCTTGTCAAGGCTGCTCTCCATCCCTTCATCCCCCAGCCTGTGAGATCAGCTGGGCTGGGACCCTGTCATAGCCCTTGGACAGAGCTGCAGGGCAGGATGAGCTCCCTAGTGAAGAAGGCAGATCTCACTCCCCACACAATTCCACCCTGGCCATGAGGTCACAGCAGCCTGTGGGGTGACAGCAGGCTGAGGTGACAGCAGGCTCTGAGGTCACAGAGGTCCCAGAGCCCCGTGGTTGCACAGCACCACAAGGACCGAGCAGTCAGTCCTTGACCACGACTGTTGTGGCAGCAGCAGTGGCGGCAGCAGTGGTGCTGACATTGCGACAGCAGTGTCAGGACAGTGGTGGCAGCAAGAGCTGCAGGACTGGCGGTGGGCAAGGCACCATGGCCTTTGCTCTGCGCCTCCTCCTCCTGCTCCTCCTGGCAGTGGCCCTGCCTGACAGGGCTGCCCAGGCTGCTCCATGGCGAGCACGGCGAGCAGGTGAGCCGGCAGCCTGGCTTCCCTTTCCCAGGACAGCACTTCCTTCTCCCTGGGAAGCATTGGGGATGGTTTTCCCCAGGGCTTTAGGGAGGGTTTCCTCTGTGGGAGGGAGAGAGGCCCCAGGGGCCCAGGGATGGTCCCACTGCCCCTCCAGAGATGTTGCACAGGGCCTGCAAAGAGGGTGGAGAGTGACCAGAGCCAGCCCAGAGCTCCCCAGGCCCCTCTGCAGTTTTGGCCATGTCCATTGACATCTGGCTCCCACAGCCTTACCCAAACCCCTTGCAGTTCCCAGTTCCCTAAAACAGAAGGGGATCCCAGCTCACCCTGGTAATGGTCCTGATCTGTGCTCCCTTCTAGATTGGGATCGTAACTTGCATTATCTGGATGCCCTCTTGGATAAAGGCTTGAAACGCTTGGAGAATGCTGGAGGCAAGTTCTCAATGTGCCTTTCCTGAGAGAATAATGGGTGTCAGTGTGGCAAGAGCTCCCTCGTGTGCCATATCTCTTAACATAATCTCAGGCTTGATGGATTCTGGAAACCTTGCCCTGCTCTCTTCTGGAGCCCTGAGTGAGTGCATAACATCGCTGTCAGTGGGACGAAGGAGCATTTAGCTGTCAATCTTCTTCCCATGTGCAATTCCAGTGTCACCTTCTGTGTGCTCTGTGCAGCCACAGAGAAGAGCAGAGAGGGAAGGGGCCGGGCCCAGGGCTGTGCCCTGGGACTGTGCCTTGCACGGCTCCTTTGCTGACCCCAGGGAGCCTGAGCTGCCGCTGCCAAGCCCTGGCCCTGCCTGGGGCTCAGTTCAGAGCTGATGGCAGTTCCAGGGTGTCCTTTCTCCCCTGACTGCCATTCAAGAAGCTTCTTCTATCCTGGTGTGGGGCAACTGCTGGCACGTGGTCTCCCTGCCCCTGCTCCTGGGTGGAAGGCAGAGATGAGGGAGTGCCTTGGAGGGCAGCAATCAGCCAGGTGCACTCACTGTCACTCCGGCATGAAAGAGAATCTTGAGCACTGTCCAGGACCTGTTCTGTCCTGCCTTTCCTTGCAGCTGAACCTATTGATGAAGGCGATCCAGCTTCCCAAACCATGTCCAGGACTCAGCCCTTGGGAGATGGTGAGGGTAGGTCAAGGCCTTTCCCCCTGGGAAAGCTGCCAGCTCAGAACCCAAAAGCTTGTCCAGCTGGCAGCGATGAGAGAAGCTTCTGTGGCTGTTGAGTTACAGGTGTGTCTGCAGGGAGGACTCTCCCAGCTCCTGGGTTGGTTACTGCACACAAGCTCAGCTCCCATCACAGGGGTGAATGGTGTGTCCCTGCTGACCCCACAGGCTGAGGACTGGTTTTCTGGGGTCCATTCCTGGGAAATGGATCTACTTCCTGTCATGGTCCTCTGAGGAGGAGGAACAAAGCTACAGGAGTTATGAAACCCCATGAGCCATCCAAACTCATTAGGAAAATGCTGAAGGAAATGCTGCAGGGAGCGCAAAGTGGGTCCATGTCCCTCAGCCTTCTCCTGAGACTCAGCAGCCGGGAGCTTTCTCTGCACATCTGGACATGCAGTGCCCAACACAGCAGGAAGGGATCCATGGCAGCCTCACTGCCCCACTGCTGCTTTCACACAGTGCAGGGCTGCTTCCCAGCTTGGCCTGGCTGCAGCTTCTCCCCAGCCTCTACAGGAAGGCATTTGGCATCAGCTGACAGGGAGCCCAAACTGCACCATTGGCCATACCCACCCTGAGATCTTCTGCACTTTCCGAGTCTCAGGGTGGACCAGAAATGGTGTTTGTTTGGAGAAAAGAGGGCCCTGGCCAATGCCAAATGTTTATATGATTTCCTTTGAAAAACATTGCCTCCTGAAGATGCCACCTCCCTGTTGCCTTTTAAGCAAGGCAGACACCCTGGTTCAAGGAACAGCATGGTGGCCTCCCCTGGCAACTCAGTCCATTACCCACAAATACCAATGTGATGGATGGCAAATGGCGTTTATGGCTGGAGAATTTGACATTTTATAACCTAGCTTCACTGTGTTACTCCCATCTGCTTTCATCACAGCTAGGTGCTATTGGCTAATTGCAGAGGACATTACCATACTAAAGAGGAGGGGGGGTTACTATCTTTCCGTTACATTCCGGTATCTTCCGAGCGCCGGGTCTTACTTCTACACCTCGCCCAGTGGGGAATGCTGCCATCTGATCCAGCTGTCCCTTTCTGCAGAAGTGGATGGAGAGGCTGTGCTGAAGGCAGCGTTTCCCGGAGGAAGCAGTGGCTCATGGGCAGCCTCTGCTGCAGGAAGGGAGGCCATGCCAGGCACAGTCACAGTCCCAGGAGGTAATTGCTGTGCCTCTGGGCCTGAGCCCTGCTGAGGCTTGAGCTCCCATCTCTGCTGCTTGGCAGTGTGGGCACAGCCCGGACAAGACTGGCACAGCCCAGTGGAATTATCCCCAGCAGGCTCAGGGCACTCGGCTACTGAGCAGTCCTGCTGGGGTCCCTCCATGGGAGACAGGTCCCAAAACCTGGCAGCAGCTGCAAAGGAGTGCCCATGGTGGGGAATAGACAGTGGGGGAGGGCAAGGCTCCACTGTATCCTGAAAGAGCCTGGCTCTGTCCCTATGGGATGGGAGAGCTGTCCCAGCAGAACGTGGGCAGGAGGGAGGGAGGGCCTGAGGGACAGTTGTGGCACTGCCTGCTGTAGTTTTTCCCCATTGCTTTTACAATTCTTTCAGCTGTGGCAGAGAGAGGGCCCCAGTGGGGCCTGGGCTGCTCCAGCCACCTCTCCCAGGGATGCTGCACAGGGCCTGCAAAGAGGGTGGAGAGTGACCAGGAGCCAGCCCAGAGCCCCCAGGCCCCTCTGCAGCTGTGGCCATGTCCACTGATATCTGGCACCCACAGCCTTAGCGCGACTCCCTTGCACTGCCCCGTTCCCTAAGGTAGAAGGGGATCTCAGTACACCATGGAAACAGTTCTGCTCTGTGCTCCCTTCTAGATTTGGAACACAACCTCAATTATTTGGAAGTGCTACTGAATGATACTTTGAATATCTTGGAGAATGCTGGAGGCAAGTTCTTCTATTCCCTTTACTGACAGAACAAGCAATGACAAGGTGGCAAGAGCTCACTCATGTGCCATATCTCTTAACATAATCTCAGGCTTGATGGGTTCTGGAAACCTTGCCCTGCTCCCTTCTGGAGCCCTGAGGGATCCCACAGGTCACTGTCAGTGGGAGGAAGGAGCATTTAGCTGTCAGTCTTCTTCCTGTGTGTAATGCCAGTGTCTCCTTCCCTGTGTGCTCTGTGCAGCCACAGAGAAGATCAGAGAGGGAAGGGGCCGGGCCCAGGGCTGTGTCCCGGGGCTGTGCCTTGTGTGGCTCCTTTGCCAGCCCCAGGGAGCCTGAGGATCTCCTACAGATCCACGGGAGCTCTTCTGCCCTTCCTTTCTTTGCAGCCAAACCTCTTGCTGAAGGTGATCTGGCTTCCCAACCCACACCCAGGACTGAGGCTCTGGAAGATGGTGAGGGTAGGTCAAGCCCTTTTCCCCTGGGAGAGTTGCCAGCTCAGAGCCCAAAGCTTGGCCAGGGCGGCATCGCTGCAGGTGCCAGGACAGAGCCATGCACGTGTGTGCCCTCACTCTGCGTGATCCCCTCACTGCTCCTGTGGCTCAGTGCTGCCTGTGCAGATCAGCAGAGATGAGAGAAGCTTCTGTGGCTGTTGAGTTACAGGTGTGTCTGCAGGGAGGACTTTCCCATCTCCTGGGTTGGTTACTGCACACAAGCTCGGCTCCCATCACAGGGGTGAGTGGTGTGTCCCTGCTGACCCCACAGGCTGAGCACTGGTTTTCTGGGATCCATTCCTGTGAAATGGAATTATTTTGCTCTAAGTTCCTCCAAGAGGAAATACCAAAGCTACAGGAGTTATGAAACCCCATGAGTCATCCAAACCCATGAGACAAATGCTGAAGAAAATTCTGCAGGGAGGACAAGGTGGGTCTGTGTCCCTCAGCCGTCTCCTGAGACTCAGCAGCCGGGGGCTTTCTCTGCACTTCTGGACATGCAGTGCCCAACACAGCAGAAAGGGATCCATGGCAGCCTCACTGCCCCACTGCTGCTTTCATGGCCTGCAGGGCTGTTTCCCAGCCTGGCCTGGCTGCATCTTCTCCCCAGCCTCTGCAGGAAGGCATCTGGCATCAGCTGTCAGGGAGCCCAAACTGCAGCACGGGACTCTGAGATCCCCTGAAAATTTCCTGGTCTCAGGGTAGATCAGGTGTAGGGGCTGTTTAGAAGAGGGAGGGCCCTGGAGCATTTCCAAAACCCTGGGCATTTCCCTGATCCTTATCCATGTCTTTGACAAGTATTGTCTGGAGAAGACCAGCACAGCACAGAGAAATTGTGCCATTCAAGCTCAGGGGGTTGAGCAGCCTTGTGCCAAGGGGTGGCAAGGTGCCTGCAGGCCCCAGCTCTGGGGGAAACAGAGAACGTCCTGACTGTATCCAGCGTGCTGCCAGCTCAGCAGTGGAGCACAGCACGGCTCACACTGCCCATTGCTCCCACAGATGCAGCTGGCACCACAACACATGCTCAGAATATCTGGGAAAGCATGAGAAGAGTTTTCTACCAGGGAACACATGGTTTGATTAAGTTGATGGCCATTGTGGCTGGTGGAGCACTTTTCCTGATGATGTGCTGTGCTGGAGTCTGGTATTGCTGGAAGAGAAAACGGTGAGTGTTTTGTGATCTCGGCCTCAAACAGTTTCTTGAAAGGCTGCTCATAGTCAGGAGACATTCCCAGTGAGGCTGCTGTGGACTTGTGGCTTAAGTTCTTGGTTGCCCAAATAACTCTGCCGAGAGTTCTGCTGCTGCCCAGGCCTTTCATTGGCCTCTTAATTGCTGGGCCTTGTCCTGGGGAGCCCGCTGGGGCTGCAGCCAGTGCTGGCTGCCACTGAGGCTGCCTGGCCAAGAGCAGCCCCAGGAGCAGCAGGCAGAGGCAAAGCAAGGTGGGCAGGAAGAAAGAGCGGGGATGAGATTGCCCTTGAAAGGCAGAGGTGCTCTGGGGCCCGCTCCTGGCCAGGGTCCCTGCCCAGAGCCATCCCCTGCTCTCCAGGGCCTTGAGGGGCAGCTGTCCAGCTGGGCCAAGCTGTGCCAGCAGCTCCAGCCGTGCTGGGGAGCCTTGGCAGCTCTGGGCCCTGCTGTGCAGGAGGGTCCCTGTGTTCCAGCGGCAGCTGGGGGCCTCAGCCACCTCCTCTCTCCACAGGAACACCTCTGCAGCTTCAGAAGAGCAGCCAAAGATTTTAGTCTAAGAGAAGCTGACCTGTTATCCTCGCTCTTCACATCTCTCCCCATCTGCTGTGCTGTGGCTGCATCCCCATCTTGAGGGCATCCCAAGACCCACACCTCCCAAGCGAGACGCTCTGCCCCTGAGCCCCCTGGCCCTGGCCCCTGGCCAGGACTGAAATTGGGCAGCCCCTGTGCACCAGAGCAGGGGCTGGCCCATGTTTTTTGTTCTAATAAAGAGATGGAGCTCTCACCCCAGTGTCTGGCTGGTACCACCAGCAAAGCCCACACAGCACCAGCCCTGTCTGAGCTCCATATCCAGGAGCAGGCAGGGCTGACCACGGTGTGGGCAGGCAGGAGCCAGGCAGGGGCTGCTGTGACCAGCGGTGGTGCACTGAGGGGCTGGGGGAGCCCATGCTGAGCGTCCCTGGGCTGTGAGGGCACATTTCCTTCAGTGGCATCACCTGGGCCTGCACCTCATGAGGCACACAGGGAAAATTTGGGCTCTCTCCTAAGGTGTGCAGGGATCCCCCATGAGGAGTGCAGTGGGGGTAAATTGAGAGGGTTTTTTACTCTTCTCAGCACAGTAAAGGGGACACTCTTGGCCGAGTTTTGCAAAGCTGGGAGGAAGCCTCTTGTGAGCCCTTGGGCCTGGCCTGTGGGCACAGCGGGCAGGTGGAGCCCATCCCTTGAGGCCAGTCCGGGCTGCTCGGGCTGGGCTGGGCTGGGCCAGGTGAGCCGGGCCAATCTCTGGGGCACAGGAGTCACCCGGGGCTGTAACTGAGGCCGTGGCTTCTCACCCTGAAGGGAGGCTGGCTCTGTTGGTTCAGAGGGCACAGCTCAGATCCCAATTACCTTTGTAAAGCTGCTGGGGAAGTGTTGAGGGCAGAGAGTTCCAACCCTTCTCACTAGGAAGCTGGGCTGATGCTGTGGGTTTTTTTAATATTTTGCCTTCTAAATTTGTGTCCTGGCAGAAAGTTAAGTTTGCTTGCTGTCAGTCAGCTCCTTTTCTGCTTGGTGCTATTTTAAATGAAATTAAAATAAGACAACAAGAGCTATTAGGTTAACAGCAATTTAATAACAAGGGAAAAAAAAGATACAATTTAGTGAATTGAATAGAAGGATACAATTTAATAAAAGAATACTATTTAGTGGCCTGAATAGCAATTTGGTACAAACGGAAAACAATTTAGTAAAAGAGTACAATTTAGTGAATAACTTCAGATACATAGATATATATTTGTGAATATAATTTGCCAGTAATTATGATTAAAGCATAAGCAAAACTGACCAGGGTACAGGGAGGGCTTCTCACCCTGCCTCACATACCAAAACAAAGTAATTCAAACTAAAATTATATACTGTATGCTTATAACTACTCATTAATATTTCCCATAAGTCTCCTCCTATTTCCAATTCATTGATTTAATATCACTATTCTTCATGGCACATGCTTCACTTGTTGCTAGGGGGTCTTCTGTCTTGTTTTGGTGGTTTTTTGGATGAAGGCTTACACTCATCCTCGTTGTCCTCTGGATAACCTTACAGGCTGTGCATGCGTACTAAGCGTTGTGTTATGTAAGTAAGCATTGTGCTCCACTAATTAGTCTTATATTTTATAATTTTCAGGCCCTATGCCTAAAGTCATTCCAACTTCATCCATCTCAAGGTCAATTTTGTCTTAGGGCATTTCTTATCTCAAAACTACATTCTGTACCTTAATTTTAACATGTAACATCTGTAGGGGGGCTACATCTGCCTTGTAACACCAATTCCCTTGATTGCTTCTAATAATAACTTTCCAAATAGTTACAATTTAGTTAGCACTAATCATTTCCATTTATTACAGGAAGGTGTGAAAACAGGAGCATTGTTTGGTGTGGCCTCCTCTCTGCCTTTCACACCTTTCAGTGCTTTGACCCAGCCAAGGGCTTTCTCCAGGAGTGCAATGAAGCAGCTGCTCCTGCTCCCAGGTCTGGCTTTTCCCAGTCTCTGACCCTGACTGGTTTTGTCCCTCTTGCTGTGCCCTCTGTTCCCCCAGGGGCTGCCCCAGGCTGAGGGATCAGATCCAGGCACTGCTGCTGCTCCCTGGGGACCAGCCCCAGTTTGGTTGTTGCTGTCAGTGCCAGCAGAAGCGGTGGCTGGAGCAGCGGGTGCTGACAGTGCCCCAAGGCCCGGGGCTGGAGGGGTCCCTGGGCTGGGGCTGGGAGGGAGCTGCCCCTTGTTCTCCCTCTGCCTCACGCAGAGCTGGGCCGGGCACAAGTGGGGCAGCAGAGCCAACAGGGAGCCTGCGAGTCTCTTCCAGCCGTGCCTGCTCAGAGTTTGGCCTTGGAGCTTCAGGTGGGCAAAGGCAGCTGCTCTGCTCCCTCTGCGTGTGCCCGTGTTCAGCAGTGCTGCTCCATCAGTCTGTGCCCAGCAACGGGGAAAAGCCTCAGCCCTGCAGGGCCAGGAGCTGCCGGGCTCTGCCTGAGCAGCTCAGCCAGCGGGAAGGGAGCTGCTCCACACGGGAACCAGGAGCAAAGGACATGCCTTTTCTAGGACATGTTTTCTGTAAAAAAAAACCCAAATAAACAAAACAAAAAAACAAAACAAAAAAGAAAACATGAAAAAATATGAAAGATAAAAATTACCCCCAAATGTGTAGTGAAAAATGATCTATAACTCTGGAGTAAGAAAGAGGTAACCGATCTTTTGAAAAAGAGAACTCAGCTTCGATTTTAGTTACTTAGTTTGTACACGTGCTGGTGGAAAGGATCCATTAGCTGCCTTTCTTTACAGATTTGATGGATGTTTTCCAATATTAAGATATTTTACACTGCAGTTGAAGGAATAGGAAATTGAAATACATGTTCTTCATGACTGTGTCTTGAGTGTAAAAATTTTGCAGTTTGAAACTTGGACCTAAAGTGTTGCAAATGGAAGTGATAAATCCCAATGGACTGAGTGAATGCAGCTTTTCCTATGGGATGTGCAGCACTCCAAGGACTTCCTCAGTGGGGCTGTGGGTGCTTGGAGCTTTGTCCTGTGCCACTCCGGGATGTCATGAAATGGGACTTCACCTGCCACCAGCCCAGGTCACGCTCTGCCGCCCCAGCTCCGTGGACCTTGTGTCCCCAAAGAAGACACAAGGTGTTTCTGCTGCTCCACCTTTGCACAGATCCACAGAGAGCTGGGATTATCCCAAGTCTCATGTTTCCATTGTGCCATATTCCTAAAGAACCAGCAGCCCATCCTGACGAATATGGTGAGTTATGTGGATGGTTGTCAGCTCCCTTTCCTGCCTAGAAATCCTGAAACAGCTTTTAAGTGCTGTTCCCTTCAGCTCTTGGACACCTACTCACACAGAGCTGGGAAAAATAATACCCTGGCCATGGCTTACAAGGTGAGTTATGCCAAAGTTAGAGCTCTGTGGGAAATCTCTATCCATCCCTATCCTTTTAATCTATTTGTACGTGGGGGTGTGCATGGATGTGTCTTGTATGGAAAGGAAGGAGTGTGCAAACAACGTGACTGACACTTTCACTCTCTGTGTTCATTCCATACTCATGGGTACCAAGATATTACAGAAACCTTTGCAAGGACAGACCTTGTGTCCATGGATACAGAGACATCCAAGAGCCCCTGGCACAGACAGGCATTGCTGTTCTTCAGCCACAGACAGGATGAGTCCCTGAGACTGGGGCTTGGCCTTCCTCATGGTGAGGGGCATCAAGGAAGGCTGCAGTGTGATGGAGACTGTGATGGGCTGGGAACTCACTGGGGGAAAGGAGGGAGCAGTTGTGAAGTAAAAGGCAGGTGGGGGACAGAACTCGTTCAGAGAATAGAACTGTTCTGAGCTACAGCTTGAGCAAGATGAAAAATGTCATTTGGGGTCATCCCAGATTGATTTCATTTCAGAAGTTATGGAACAAGTTTAATTTTTGGGTGGTGTCATGTTTTCCCTTGGAGGTGGACACTCTGCAGACTTGAGCTGCATTGCCAAAATGCTCCAGTCGCTGCTGCAGGTCACACCATTTCTTCTTTGGCTGATCCCGGCGCGGTGCTGAGCCCAGCAGAGCCGGGCAGAGCCCAGAGCAGCCTCAGCATCCGCAGAGCCCGGCTGCAAGAAGAGAAAGCAGAAACCGCCCGTCAGCTGAAGGCTCCTGTCCCCTTGTCCCAGCCAGCCGCGGTGCCCAGGCCATGCTGGCCGTGCTCAGAGCTGGGCCCAAAGCTGCCCATCACTGCTGCCTTTGGGAGCAGAGCAGGAGGGCAGGACATGTGCCCAGCCTGCAGCCAGCCACGGCAGATCCAGCCCCTCAGCAGCTGCCCAGAGCGGGATGCTCCTGTGCCCGCTGCCATCTCCCAAAAGCTCTTGTCCCACCCATGCCAGGGAGATGAGGACCCACCTCACACCATCCGCTGCCAGAAGAAAAGCTGGTCCCAAACGATGTCCTCAGTCTTCTCCAAGGGCACGGCCCATCCACGCCACAGCTGGTCCCAAGCACTTCCCGATCCAGACTGGATCCCACCTAGAACGCTTCCTTTAGAAAAACAAACAACAAATTAATGAAAATAGATTACAGACAAAAAGGGGAAACAAGAAAAATGGTAAAAAATCTTATCTCTGTCAGAAGCTTGAGCAAGGCCCAACCCCTACATTCTGGGGAAAAACCCACCCATGGGTGAGGGAAGCCCATGCTTTCTCCCTTTCCCCCTGCACTGTCCCCCAAAATCACGGTGATCCCAAAGCAAAGCAGGGGAGTGGAGCAGCCCAAGCCCTTCCTTGCCTGCACAGCAAAGCAGCCGTGCTCAGGTTCTGGAGTCCCACCTGTGCTCCTGCCATGGGGGTTTGTTTGTGTCGGGCTGGCTGCCCCAGCCCCAGCCCGGGGCACGGTGGGTGGTGGGGGCTGTTGGCAGGGCCAGGATCCCACTCCCATTTCGTAACCACCCCAGCCCATGTCCCCAGCCCTGCCAAAAACCAGCTGGGCAGCCACTGAGGAATCAGTTGCATCTGCCCCAGCAAAGGGGAAACCTTTGGTTGCCGGCCAATGCTCAAATCTGGGAGCATCCCCCTGGGACTGGACTTACCTGAAAATTCACTGTGGAGCCTGGCTTTGAAGAAGGTGCCAGAATCAAAGTCCATCATCACCAGCTCCCGCTGGCCAGGTGGAGGAAGAGGATGTCATCCTTGCTGTTTTCCTCCATGTCTCCAGCAGCAGCAGCAGCCCCACCTGGTCCAGCTTCTCCAGGGGCTCCTTCTTCCCTGGGGTGACACCAGGCTGTCAGGGTTCTGCCCAGGGCCCGGCTGTCAGTGAACCAGGACAAGCAAAACCAGCTCAGATGGTGCCCACCAGTGCTGGGCAGAGCAGCTCAGCTCCAGCACAAGGGCTGTGTGTTCCCATTTGATGAGCCCAGTGCAGTGACACAGGCAGGACAAAAAAGTCTGGGTTTCTTTGCTGCTGATTGCCAGGGCATGTGTGGAGCTGTAACTTACCAGGTCCCTGCATCACTGTGCCTGTGGCTCTCTCCCTTCTTCTAGGGCTGATGAATATCCTGCATCCAGGGATCATGGAACAGGTCTTCTAATGAGGGCCTGTCCAAGGAGTTCAGGGATAAACACCACCTGATCAGAAGCTGGCAATCTGGGGAGAGAAACCACAAACCACTGGTCAGTTGGAGAAGGCTCCTGTCTGCTTTGCCCTATTCCCATACCCAGGCCATGCTGGATGTGCTCAGAGCTGGGCCTAAACTTTCCCATCAATTTTTTTGTTTTGGAGGAGAGCAGGAGAGCAGGACATGTGCCACCTCCTCAGCAGCTGCCAGAGCAGGATGCTCACGAGCCCGCTGCTGTCTCCCAACACTGGTGTTCCCCCTGAGCCCAGAGATGAGGATTCACCTTGGGAGAGCCGTTGTGGCAGCGGGAGCTGGCCCCATCTGATGTTCCTGCCCCTCCTGAAAGGGTGCTCCCCGCAGACCATCTCGTGCAGCAGGATGCCCAGGGTCCAGACGGTCGCTGCCTCGCCATGGTACCACCCAAAGTCGTTCCATTCCGGGGGGCTGTATGATGGTGTTCCTATGGAATATGGATGGAGCTCATCAGGGGGATGCTGCTGCTCCCAGAGCCGGACCCCAGCATCCCTGGGTATGTGGGGGCTTCCCCAGTGGCCCATGGGGTGACCTGCTGCCCTCTCGCCAGCACCTGGGACTTGGGTACAAACCCAGGGCTGGAAACGAAGTCACTGGTGCTGGAAGAGGGCAGCAGAAACCCTGGCAAGGCCCGACCATGACACACAAAGGGAAATACCCACTCAGTGCTGGGGAAAAACCATACCCACATCCTGCCTGCTGGCATTGCCCAAAACATATTTTGAACCAAAGCAAACCAGGGAAGCACAGCAGTCCAAGCCCATTCTCAACTGCACACCAAACCAGCTGGTGCACAGGTTCTGCCTCCCCCTCTCTGCCACCCCTACCCATGGAGGATTTTGTCAGGCTGGCTGCCCCAGCCCCAGTCCTGGGAGAATCCCTCCTGCCACACCCTTGTTGCACCAGGAGATGTTGGGCCAGGAGATGCTGGGACCAGAAGCCTACCCCTGTGTGGGCTCACCTGCAAATTGAGTGTAGGCTGTCTCCTGAAGGTAGGTGCCACAGCCGAAGTCTATCAGTTTTGCCTCGCCGGTGTCCAGGTCTACCAGGATATTCTCTGGTTTTATATCTCGGTGCAGGACCCCGCAGCTGGTGCAGTGCCGCACGGCTGCCAGGACCTGCCGGAACAGCTCCCGCGCCTCTTCCTCGGACAGGAACCTCCGTGCCCGAATGAAGTGCCGCAGGTCCTGACACCGCTCTGGGCGCTCCAGCACCATAACAATGTAGCTGGGGAGCTCAAGCCACTCCAGCAGCTGCACCACGCCGGGGAAGCCTGTGGACACCTTGTCCAGCAGCACTATCTCCAGTGGTGCGCTGGTGCCGTCGGGCTGCGGGAGGAGCACGGTGCTGTCAGTGGGGCTGAGGCCGTGCCAGGGCTCGGGAAGCCCTCAGCCAGCCCGGGATGCTCTGTGCCCTCCGCTGGCCCCATGCCCGCTCTCCCTCCAGGTGTCCTGGCAGCTCCCACCCTGCCAGGTCCCGGCTCATCCCCGCCCGGCACGCCCCGGCTTCTGCCGCTGGCCCCGCTCACTCACCAGCTCGCCCCAGTGCCGGACGCGGTTCCGTGGCACCTTTTTGATGGCCACCTGTAAGCCAAAGGGAACAGCGGATTCAGCTCAGCGCCTGCCGTGTCCAGCCCCATCCTACTCCTCCGCCCCCTTCTCCTCCTCCGCCCCCTCCGCCCGCTCCTCCTCCTCCGCCCGCCGCTGGCCCCACCGCTCACCGGGAGTCCGTCCGAGAGCCGAGTGGCTGCGAAAACTCTGCCAAAGCCGCCGCGTCCCAGCAGTGAACCCACTCGGTAGCGATGCTGCAGGGCCTCCTGCGCCTTCCCTGGGGAAGAGACGCGGCCGTCAGTGCTCGGCCCGGGGCCAGGAACGGCCCCCGAGCGCTCCCTGACCTCCCCGGGCCGGGCATCCGCAGGCGTTCGCTCTTTGGAACGCGACAGCGGCGGCTCGGGGCCGGCGGCCGCGCTGCTGAGCGGCGGAGCTCGGGCCGGGGAAGCCGCAGCGGAGGCGGCGGCAGCGGCCGCGCCGCCTGTGTCCTCCGCGGGCCCCGGGAGGAGCCGGGGCCGGGGCCGGGGTCGGGGCCGGGGCCGGGGCCGGGGCCGGGCCAGGCGGAGCCAAAGGGCAGCGATGCCGCCCCAGCCCCAGGCAATGATGCCCGCCCAGCAGCGCCAGCGCCAGCACAGCCAGAGCTGGGCGGAGGCGAGACCGCGGAGGGATGCTTGGGGCCGGGGCCGGGGACGGGGCCGGGGCCGGAGCCGGGGCCGGGGCAGCCCTGCCCGGGGCCGGGGGCGGACCGGGGGCATGACCCGGGTGGGCACGGGGAGAGGGAAACTGGAAGGGAATGAGACACAGGAAAAGGGAGACCGGGATGGGGTGCGGGACAGTGGGAGAGGGAGAAGAGAGACAGGGAATTGATAAATTCGCTGCTTTCGCTGCTTTCTCTGCTTTTGCTGCTTTCTCTGCTGCCGCTGCTGCTGCTGCTGCTGCCGCTGCAACTGAAGCACCGGGACCGTTTGTCCCCGTGTCCGTTTGTCCGTTGCCCGCTCGGCCCCGCCCCGAGCCCCGCGCTCCCCGGGCAGCCCCTGAGCCTGGCCAAACACGGGAACTTTGCCCTGGTGAGCCAAGAGCCAGAGTCTTGACTCCTGCACAGGGGCACAGCAATGCCCTTGGCTGCTGCTGTGCCTTGTCCCTGCTGAGGGTCAGACACTGTCTGAGCACATTCCCTGAATGCAGAATTTGCACCTGAGCCAAGCACTGCACTTGTGTCTCCAGCATTGCTTTCCAAGTAAAACAGGGGGAGTAAAACTGGGTATTGCTCATGGTATTTTATAGTGTCTAAAACTTGCCAAGTCTCAGATCTTAGAGGTGAGATCCATTTGGAATGAATGGGATGGAGAAACAGTGCAAGATGGAAAAGGGAAACATAAAAATAAATAGAGAAAAATAGAAAAAAACATATTGGTTGTTTCTTTGGATTTTATTTTCATTTCTTAAAAAAGCTGTTTCAATTTTCCCAGAATCTCCTCCACAGTCCTGTCCTTTCCAAAAACCTGTCCTGGAGAACAAGGCACAGCTCCTGTCACAAGATGTGCCCCCAGCTGCAGCTTCTCTTGGCTTCCCACACTGTGAATGCAGCACAACTCTTGCAGCAAAGCAGGACAAATATTTGAAGAACTTGACAACTTGTTCTTTCTTTTCCTTGTGCACTGGGGAGTTGTGCCATTGGTGAGGTTTTCATTGTTCCTCTTCTACCCAAAGAAAACATGATGGGCTACCAGGAATTGTTGGGGAATACAAGCCTGGCTGAATGTGGAGAAAGAATCTCCAGAGCCTGCAGCCAGCAGTGGAGAGCTCATCATTCCAAATGCCCCATGGACATCTTGAAAGTGATCTGGAACGTGAAGATGGGCTGACAGAGGGAGTTTGTTTCTGTGTTCAGTTTAGATGATTCTACATGTCTTGCAGTGGTAGAAATCAAGAGCACAATCAGCTGATGATAAGCACCAGAACATGATAAGCTGGAGCTCTCAGTGGATGAGAGAAAGAATGTGAAAAGGAGAAATGCAGGGAATGACTTGGTGAACTTTGTGTGTAAGAAGGGTCATTTTTTCCTAATAATTCCCAATTCATTCCCTTTGTTTTTATCCTTTTAACAAGGCCAATTGCATCTCAGATTCCCCAGGAAATGAGAACCCTGAGCTTGTGGAACTGCCTGAAAGGTGCCCTGTTCCTTTTTCTTCTGCTGCTCAGAAGAAACAATGAAGCGAGTTGGGAAGTTCTGGTATTTCTTTTCCCTGGTGGATTTTTTCATTTTATTTGCCACTGCAGAGGCAATTTCTGTGATGGCCTCTGTCAGTTGATTCTATTTCAGCAGCAGCAGCAGCAACAGGGCTGTGTTTGAGCACTGCAAATGTGACCTGTGTGGCTTTAATTCCTTTCGATTTTGTGCTCAGGGACTTGGGAGCATTTTGATCTCTACTGATCGTGATGCCTGAAACAAAAATCCTGAGTTCCCTGTGACAAAAGCACAGTGGGTAGCAGTGATTGAAAGAGGCAATTGCAGTTGTAATGCTAAAATTCAGGTGGCAAGCAGAAGAGGGGCAAGAGCAGCCGAGATCTACAACTGCCAAGGCAAATAATTTTGTGGGATTTTTCTGGAATTTTGTGGTATTTTTCTTGAAGTTTATGGAATTTTTGTGGAATTTAGTGGAAATTTGAGGTGATTTTGTGGGATGTTTCTAGAATTTGGTGGGGTTTTGAGAAAATTTAGGGAATTTTTGTGGGATTTTTCTGCAATTTTGTGGGATTTTTCTTAGATTTTCTGGGGTTTTTCTTAGATTTTGTGGAAATTTGTGGAGATTTTGAGAGACGTTTCTGGAATTAGATGGGGTTTTGAGAAGATTTAGGCAATTTTGGGAATTTTTCCTGGAATTTTGAGGTGTTTTGAGAAGACAAGAAGAAATTGGTGAGGGCTTTTTCTTAGATTTTGTGGAAATTTGTGGAGGTTTTGTGCGATTTTGCTGGAATTTCCTGGAATTTTGAGAAAATTGAAAGAATTTTGTGGGATTTAGAAGAGACATAAAGAATTTTGTGGTATTTTCTTAAATTTTGTGGTATTTTGTGGAGATTTGGTGGGATATTTCTGGAATTTGGTAGGGTATTGGGAAGGTTTAGGGAATTTTGTGGGATTTTTTTTTGGTACCTTGTGGGATTTTGACGAACCTTGAAGAATTTTGTGGGTTTTTTTATAGATTTTGGGGAAATTTGTAGAGATTTGGTGGGATGTTTCTAGAATTTGGTAGGGTTTTTTCTTGAATTTTATAGGATATTGAAAAGATTTTGTGAAAGTTTTGTGGAATTTTCAGGGATTTTGAGGAAACATTAAGTATTTTGAGGTATTATCTTAGATTTTGTGGAAATCTGTGAAGATTTTGTGGGATGTTTCTGGAATTTGGTAGGGTTTTGAGAAGTTTTTTGGGCTTTTTTTTAATTTTTTGCACTTTTGTGGGATTTTTCGGGAATTTTGTGGCATTTTTCTTGACTTTTGTGGGATATTGAGGAGATTTTGTGGGATGTTTCTGGAATTTGGTAGGGTTTTTGGAAGATTTAGGGGTGTTTTTAGTTTCTCTCAATTTTGTGGGATTTTTTTTGCAATTTTGTGGAATTTTGCAAAAGTTTAAATATTTTTGTGGGATTTTTTTCTGGAATCTCGAGGGATTTTGAGGAGACTTGAATAATTTTGAGGGATTTTTCTTAGATTTTGTGGGATTTTGTAGAGATTTTTGGGATGTCTCTGGAATTTGGTGGGGTTTTCAGAACATTTAGGGAATTGTTTGGGATTTTTCTGCAATTTTGTCAGATTTTTCTTAGATTTTCCTGGATTTCCCTTAGATTTTGTGGAAATTGGTGGAGATTTTGAGACGTTTCTGGAATTAGATGGGGTTTTGAAAGGATTTAGGCAATTTTGTGGTATTTTTTTCTGGAATTTGTGGGATCTTGATTTTTGTGGGATATTGAGGAGATGTTGTGAAATATTTCTGGAATTTTGAGGGCTTTGGAGGAGAGAAGAAGAATTTGGTGAGGGATTTTTGTTAGATTTTGTGGAATTCTGTGGAGGTTTTGTGCGATTTTGCTGGAATTTTCTGGAATTTTGAGAAAATGGAAAGAATTTTGTGGGATTTTTCTGGATTTTTCTGGGATTTTTTTTCTTGAATTATGTGGGATTTTGAGGAGATTTTGTGGAATGTTTCTGAAATTTTGTGGGATTTAGAAGAGACTTGAAGAATTTAGAGGAATTGTCTTAGATTTTGTGAAAATTTGTGGAGATTTGGTGGGATGTTTCTGGAATTTGGTAGGGTTTTGGGAAGATTTAAGGATTTTTTTAAATTTTTTGCAATTTCGTGGGATTTTTC
Source organism: Poecile atricapillus (assembly GCF_030490865.1). Lineage (NCBI taxonomy): Eukaryota > Metazoa > Chordata > Aves > Passeriformes > Paridae > Poecile > Poecile atricapillus. Next base: position 1,046,257 of record NC_081267.1, read on the forward strand.
TGCGAATTTGTGGGATTTTGCAAAAGTTCAAGTAATTTTGTGGGATTTTTCTGAAATCTTGAGGGATTTTGAGGAGACTTGAAAAATTTCAAAGGACTTTTATTAGATTTTGTGGTATTTTGTGGTGATATGGTGGGGTGTTTCTGGAATTTGATAGGGTTTTGAGTAGATTTCTGCAATTTTGTTGAATTTTTTTCTGGAATTGTGTGGGATTTTGTGGAGACTTGAAGAATTTTGTGTGATGTTTCTGGAATTTAGTGGGATTTTTTTGTAATGTTGTGGAATTTTCTGGTGTTTTGTGGGATTTTGAGGAGACTTGAAGAATTTTGTGTGATTTTTCTTCGATTTTGTGGAAATTTGTGGCGATTTGGTGGGATGTTGTGGAAATTTGATAGGGTTTTCGCAACATTCAGGAAATTCTGTCGGATTTTTCTGGAATTTTGTGGGATGTTTCTTGAATTTGGTGGGGTTTTCGGAACATTTAGGGTATTGTGTCAGATTTTTCTGGAATTTTGTGGGATTTTTCTTAAATTTTGTAGGATATTGAGGAGATTTTGTGGTATTTTTTTTTTTAATTTTGAGGGATTTTGAAGAGACATGAAGAATTTTGATGTATTTTCTTAGATTTTGTGCAAATTTGTGGGGATTTTGTGGGATGCTACTAGAATTTGTTGGGATTTTGAGAAGATTCCTGCAATTTTGTTTGATTTTTCTTGAATTTTGTGGGATTTTGAGGAGACTTGAAGAATTTTGTTGGATTTTTCTTAGATTTTGTGTAAATTTGTGTAGATTTAGTGGGATGATTCTGGAATTTGGTGGTGTTTTGAGAAGATTTCTGCAATGTGTGGGATTTTTTTTGGGTATCTTGAGGGTTTTTGAGGAGACTTGATGAATTTTGTGGGATTTTTTTTAGATTTTGTGGAAATTTGTTGAGAGTTGGTGGGATGTTTCTGGAATTTGGTGTGATTTTGGAAAGATTTAGATAATTGTGTGGGATTTTTCTGCAATTTTGTCTGATTTTTCTGCAATTTTGTAGGATGTTTAAAAGATGTTGTGGGAGTTTTCTGGAATTTTGAGGGATTTTTAGGAGACATGAAGAATTATGGGGTATTTTCTTATATTTTGTGGAAATTTGTGGGGATTTGGTGGGATGTTTCTGGAATTTGGTGGGCTTTTGAGAAGATTTAGGGAAATTTTGTGGGATTTTTCTTGAACTTTGTGGGATTTTGTGGAGACTTGATGAATTATGAGGTATTTTTCTCTAGATTTTTCTGGAATTTTGTGAAGATTTTGTGGGATGCTTCTGGCATTTGGTAGGATTTTGAGAAGATTTTGTGGGATTTTTAAAATTTTTTTGCATTTTTGTGGGATTTTTTGGGAATTTTGTGGCATTTTTCTTGATTTTTGTGGGATATTCAGGAGATTTTGTGAGATGTTTCTGGAATTTGGTAGGTTTTTAGAAAGATTCATGGTTTTTTTTTAGTTTCTCTGAATGTTGTGGGATTTTTTTCAGTTTTATGGGATTTTGCAAAAGTTTAAATAATTTTGTGGGATTTTTTTCTGGAATCTTGAGGGATTTTGAGAAGACTTGGAAAATTTTGAGGGATTTTTCTTCGATTTTGTGTGATGTCTCTGAAATTTGGTGGGGTTTTCAGAACATTTAGGGAATTCTGTGGGATTTTTCTGCAATTTTGTCAGATTTTTCTTAGATTTTCTTAGATTTTTCTTAGATTTTGTGGAAATTTGTGGAGATTTTGAGACGTTTCTGGAATTAGATGGGGTTTCGAAAGGATTTAGGCAATTTTGTGGTATTTTTTTCTGGAATTTTGTGGGATCTTGTTTTTTGTGGGATATTGAGGAGATGTTGTGAAATATTTCTGGAATTTTGAGGGCTTTGGAGGAGACAAGAAGAATTTGGTGAGGGATTTTTCTTAGATTTTGTGGAATTCTGTGGAGGTTTTGTGCGATTTTGCTGGAATTTTCTGGAATTTTGAGAAAATGGAAAGAATTTTGTGGGATTTTTCTGGATTTTTTTTTTATTTTTCTTGAATTATGTGGGATTTTGAGGAGATTTTGTGGGAAGTTTCTGAAATTTTGTGGAAATCTGTGGGGATTTAGTGGGTTGTTTCTGGAATTTGGTGGGGTTTTGGGAAGGTTTTTGCAATTTTGTGGGATTTTTCTGGAATTTTGTGGGATTTTTCTTGATTTTTGTGGGATATTCAGATTTTGTGAGATGTTTTTGGAATTTGGTAGGGTTTTGGGAAGATTTATGGATTTTTTAAAATTTTTTGCAATTTCGTGGGATTTTTTTGCAATTGTGTGGGATTTTGCAAAAGTTTAAATAATTTTCTGGGATTTTTTTTTGGAATCTTGAGGGAATTTTGAAAAGACTTGAAGAATTTTGAGTCATTTTTCTTAGATTTTGTGGGATTTTATAGAGATTTTTGGGATGTCTCTGGAATTTGGTGGGGTTTTTAGACCATTTAGGAAATTTTGTGGAATTTTTCTGGAGTTTTGTGCAATGTTTCTGGAATTTTGTGGGTTTTTGTGGAATTTTGAGAGGTTTTGAGTAGACATGATAATTTTGTGGGATTTTTCTTAAATTTTGTGGAAATTTATGGGGATATGAAAAGGTTTAGGGTATATTTGGGGATTTTTCTGCAATTTCATGGGAGTTTTCTGGAATTTTGTTAGATTTTCAGACAATTTAAAGGAATTTTTGTGATGTTCCTGGGATTTTGTGGGATTTTTTTTTTATTTTCTGGTATTTTTCTGGAATTATATGGGATTTTTCTGGATTTTTGGGGGTTTTTTTGAGGATATTATGGGATTTTCCTCCAATTTCGTAGGATTTTTTTTTAATTTTGTAGGATTTTTCTGGAATTTTGAGGTATGTTTCTGGAATTTTGTGGGATTTTTTTTTAATGTTGTGGAAATTTGAGTAGATCATGTGTGATGTTTCTGGAATTTGATAAAGTCGATTTGATAAGATTTGAAAAATTTTGTGGCATTTTTTTTATTTTTTTGTGATATTGAGGAGACTTGAATTCTGTCGGATTTTTCTTAGATTTTGTGGAAATTTGTGGAGATTTTATGGGATGTTTCTGGAATTTGGTGGGGTTTTGAAAAGATTTCTGCAATTTTGTGGGATTTTTCTTGCATTTCGTGGGATTTGTGGAGACTTGAAGAATTTTTGGGGATTTTTCTTAGATTTTGTGGAATTTTGTGGAGGATTTTGTGGGATGTTTCTGGAATTTGTTCGGGTTTTAAGAAGATTTAAGGAGTTTTGTGAGATTTTTTGTCGAATTTTGTGGATTTTTTCTGGAATTTTGTAGGATTTTGAGAGCATTTGGGGCAATTTTTACGAAGATTTTGATGAAAAAGACAGCAAAATAAAAGGGGAAAATCTGCTAAAATTTTGGTAAACAAAAGTGAAAAACAAAACCTTCCAAAGGGTCCTGAACTCCACACTAAATCTACGTGATTTGGCCTAACATCAGCCAAATGGGGTTAAAATCATCCCAAGGGGTCCAAAGTGCAACCAAAAGGGCATAAAAATGCCCAAACTGGTGTCAAATCCACTCCAAATGGCCTAAAATCACCCTTGAATCTCCCAAATGGGTGCAAGATCCACCCTGAAAGTCGCTGGTTTTGCCTCAAATCACCCAAAGGGCCCCAACATCCCCCAACCTGGCCTGAAACGCCCAAAAGGGACCTGAAATCACCCGAAAAGGGCTCGGTTCGAGCGGCACCGGGACTGGGAGCGAGACCGAGATCGAGACTGAGACTGAGACTGAGACCGAGAGCGGGCCTGAGACTGGGACTGAATCCGGCACCGGCACCGAGACTGGCACCGCTCCGGGACCGGGACTGAGACCGGGACCGGGACTGAGACCGGGACCGGCACCGCTCTGGGATTGAGATCGACACCGGGACCGGAATCGGCTCCGGGAGTGCCCCGGGACTGCTCCGAGACTGAGACCGAGGCCAGCACAGGGACTGGGATCAACACCAGGAGCGCTCCGAGACCGAGACTGAGACCAGAACCGGGATCAGCACTGGGATCACTCCTGGAGCAGCACTGGGATCAGCACCAGGATCACTCCAGGACCAGCACTGGGGTCAGTACCAGGATCGCTCCAGGACCAGCACTGGGATCAGCACCGGGATCGCTCCTGGAGCAGCACTGACACTGGGACAGGAACTGCTCCGAGGCCAAGACTGAGACCAGGACTGAAACCAGCACTGGCACCGGCACTGAGACTGGCACCGCTCCGGGACCGAGACCGGGACTGAGAGTGAGATGGAGACAAAGACTGGGACTGGGAGCGCGCTGGGACCGACACTGGGACCACCACAGCTCTGGGACAGAGATCGACACCGGGACCGGAATCAGCTCTGGGATGGCTCCGGGACCACTGCGTTCACTCCGGGCAGTTTTGGCCATGCTCACGGGTGAGACTGGGAAGGGCTGGGAGGGACTGGGAGAGAACTGGGAGGGAACTGGGAGGGAACTGGGAGGGAACTGGGAGAGAGCCTTCGGCGGGGCGGGACTGCCTCAGTTTGCATCATTCCAGTACAGCCATCCCGGTCCATGTGGTCCCGGTCCATGTGATCCCAATCTCTGGTGCTGATCCATACGGTCCCAGTCTGTGCAATCCCAGTCTGTGCAATCCCAGCCCATGGATCCCAGTCTGTGTGGTCCTGCATGGCACACACTCCAAGAGTCTGGAATTCCAGTTGCCAGCAAGGAAAAGATGTTCCTGCCCTTGAAGGCAAAGCTCTTGAGAAGGGGCCGAGAGCCAAGTGCAGCAAGATCTTACAGTGACATTTCCCTGCCAGCCCCCAGAACTTCACCCATGCTTGTTGTAGCTCCTGGACTGGGAATTAAATCAGGGGAGGGTCTCTGGTGGGAGCTGCCCTGGGTGCAGGGAGATGCTGATGTCAGTGTTCAGGAACACACATAATCACAGATTGATTATATGCAGGTGCTTGATTGAAGCGCACGGGAACTAGGGGTATCAGCAACCCAAATCTAGCTCCATCATCTTTGTCCAAAGTGCACATATTTCTACAATTTCAGCTGTAGCAGTAATCACTGTAACAACCTTATCAATATTGCTTCATTAATATTGCTTGATTAGCTTTATCAATATTGCTTCATGAGAGTTAGCTCATCCTTGTACGAACATGTACGAATCTTATCTCTGGGTGGGTATCCTGGAATCCCCAAGTACCAGTTCCCGTTACCGTAAACATTTCAGCTTGCTAGACCATCCCCAATACCAGACATTCTTGCAGCCTACTTCTTCATGGTTTTAAGAAACATTTTCAGAAACATTTAACCCCATAATAACAAGGCTTTCACTGCTGTGGTGTCACAGACAGTGGAACACTGGGGCTGTCACTGCTGTTGTGTGTGATAGATTGACATTTAAGTAAAAAAGACAAACAGCTAAAGAAGTTAAGGTTGCTGGAGGCTGATGGGAGTTTTTTCTCCTGGCCTATAACTGGTCATTTCCGAGAACTGACAGTAGTTTTGACCATTGAAAAGTGATATCAACCTGTGAACATCACCACTTAAAACTTAAGCCCAGGAATTTCTCTTTCTCTTTGGTTTCTGGCTTTTGAAGAGGTAACAGGGCTCTGGTTCATCCTCCTCCCCCACAAACAGGACAAGGCCCTGGGGGGTGTGGGGCTGGCCGGAGTTCTGCAGTTCCTGGCAGGGGATGGAGACTGTGAAGTGACAGGAGCCCCTTCCCAGAGGGAAGTACTCCCATCTGTCCTACTGGTCTGGCCTTAATTTAAATCTTTGACTTCATCAAAGGGTCATTGCTAAACAAAACCTTGGTTTTGCCTGCTGACATTGCTGGCCAGGCGGTGTCCCAGGAGATGCTCTTGATGGTTCTTGATGCCTCTTTTCCTGGGCATGGCACTGGAGGAGGTCCAGGCCCAGGTGATGCCACTGAAGGAAATGTGCCCTCATCCCAGGGATGCTCAACACAGACTCCCCCAGCCCCTCAGTGCCCCGCTGCTGGTCACAGCAGCCCCTGCCTGGCTCCTGCCTGCCCACACCATGGTCAGCCCTGCCTGCTCCTGGACATGGAGCTCAGCCAGGGCTGGTGCTGTGTGGGCTTTGCTGGTGGTACCAGCCAGACACTGGGGTGAGAGCTCCATCTCTTTATTGGAACAGAAGAGCTGTGCTGGGCCCTGCCCTGGCAGGAGGGACCCACCTTCAGTCCAGGCCACAGAGCAGGGCGGGTCCCTTCAGGGACACAGGGCCTTGCTTTGGGTGGTGGCAGCATCTGCACAGCAGCAAGCTGGTAATGCAGCTGTGACAGGGACATCACGTATGGGCATGAAGATGTGAAATGTGTGGTACAGGTGTCCCTGAGGGAGGTGTTTGGCCTTTCTTGTGAAGATGCAGAGGGGAACCTGTTGAGAGAAGAGATGGCTGAGGCCCCAGCTGCAGCTGGCACACAGGGACCCTCTTGCACACTGGGATATTCTCACTGTGCTCAAAGTTTCCCTCTGAAGACTAAGAGGTGAATGTGGATGGGTTTAGCAGCTGATCTGCAGGCCAAACAATTGAGTTAGCAAAAGAAGAAATTGAGAAAATACAAGTTTATCCATAGCAATGAAGAAAGCAAGGCCGTTAGCATGGAAACCAATAAAAAGGGACATAAGGGGTATTTGCAGTTATGTAATACGTGCCTTGGAGGCAGCATACTTACCTTAATAATCTCTTGTAAACTCTTGCCAATTTATTGTTGATGTTAATTGCTTTGTACCAATAAAATACATTAAGCCATTGCTTTGCTTAATGAATATAATGAGCTGTTTTGATGTAACTAATGACTTAAGATCATGCTTGGTTAAGGGAATAAAAGTTGACAACACTTTGTAACGATGAAGAAGCCACTGTAGTCTCTGCACAAGTGTGTGTTGTGTGTCCGTCTCAAGTGACAGGTCAGACATTCCAAAACGCCTTTGAAAAATCCTAAACTACTATGGAAATTGAGAAGAAACATTTGTGGATTACTTTCTAAAAAAAAAATAAAAATCTAAATGTTCCTAAGAACTTCTTATTTCTAAAAATGAAAAACAAAGATAACATGGTGCTCCATGCCTGGCTGCTGCTGGCAGAGCAAGAACCTAATGATGCAGCTTTGGTGGGGACAACAGACACTGACTGGGAGATGCAGGAAGACAGGTGTAGTTCTCCCTGATTGAAGCCTTTGGCCAGTCTTCTGAAGGTGCAGAGGTGCTCCTGTGGAGAGAGGAGGTGGCTGAGGCCCCCAGCTGCCGCTGGCACTCAGGAACCCTCCAGCACAGCAGGGCCCAGAGCTGCCAAGGCTCCCCAGCACGGCTGGAGCTGCTGGCACAGCTTTGCCCAGCTGGACAGCTGCCCCTCAAGGCCCTGGAGAGCAGGGGATGGTTCTGGGCAGGGTCCCTGCTGTCTGCTTTTCAAGGGCAATCTTATCACCACTCTTTCTCCTGCCCACCTTGCTTTGCCTCTGCCTGGAGCTCTTGGGACTGCTCCTGGCCATGATTAATAATCACTGCTTATTCTGTCAGCAAAGGGACATTGAGAAGTTGTCTCCAGCATGCACCATGATCTTCACAATGTGATTGACCAGGACTGCACGTCAATCCATATCTCAATGCCAGTCTGGACGGGAGCACAGATCAGAAGCGTTTTCATGGTGTACTGGGCTCCCCATCCTGTTTAGGGAACGAGGCACTGCAAGGAGGTCCTCAGTGGCAGAGAAGCCACTGCCTGAGATGTAACCCCGGGTGCCTCCTGTGGCTCAGGGAGCGGCTGTGGCTGTAAATGTGTGTTTGTCTGCAGCACAGAGCCAGGGCTTAGCAAGGCCCTTGTTGTGCCTCGGGCACTGCTCGGCAGCCCCATCGGACCCGGGCCCTCAGCCCTTCCCTGTTGGGGACTGACCTGGCCCGGCCCAGCCATGGGGCAGGGCCCGACAAGGGCGCGGTGGGTCCAGAGGCCCGGCCTGGCCCCGGTCCCCAAGGGATGGGCTCTGTCTGCCTGCACAGCCCACAGGCGAGGCCCGAGGCTCTGCAGGAAGCTTCCTGCCAGCTTTGCACAACCTCCACCGAGAGTGTCCCTTTGCTGAGCTGAGAAGACTAACAAACCCCTCTAGTTTAACCCCACTGCACACCTCATGAGGGATCTCTGCAAATCTCAGGAGAGACCATATTCATTTGTGCCTCATGAGGGATCTCTGCAAACCTTGGCAGGGACCCCAAAATATCCCTTGTTCCTCACAGGATACCTGTGCACACCTTTTCAGAGACCCCAAAATAACCTCATGTGCCTCACAAAAGAATCCGGCCCCTGGCCCACTTTAGGAAGGACTCAGCTCCTCTCCAGGCCTTGATGGCAACCACTAAATGGTCACGTAAATCACGAGGAACTCAAGCCCCCTGCCAGTCTTACAGCGTTCTCCAGTCACCTGTAGCCATAGAAGTGATCCCAATTCCCCTAAGAATTTCAAGAGGAAACCTCAGCCACATGCACCACTTACAAAAGCCCCAAACCCCTGCCTGTCTTACTGGAAAACACAACACCCTGCCCGTGCCTCACGATGGACCCCAATCATCTGGCAGCCTTACAGGGGTCCCCCATTACCTGCATGCCATAGAAAAGCCAGGTGTGCCATTAACTCTAGCCAGCAGCGTGTTCCATGGCAGAAACCTCTCCAATGCCTTTCTGGGAATTGGGAACACGTGTTGTGGTGCCAGCTGCATCTGTGGGAGCCATGGGCAGTGTGAGTCTGTGCTGTGCTCCACTGCTGAGCTGGCAGCACGGTGGATATGGCCAGGATATTCCGTTTCCCCCAGGTCTGGAGCCTGCAGGAACCTTGCTGTCCCCAGGCACAGTCTGTGCTGCCCAACAAAGCTCAGAAGGCTGAGAGGAGAGCCTGAGGACAGCAGGAAGAAGCCACTGCTCTAGAACTGAGGGAGTTCTTCCAGAAGCCCAGATGGTGAATTTAAGTGATTTCCACTGTGCTCAAAGTTTGCCTCTGAAGACTAAGAGGTGAGCTTGTCAGTAATCCCAGAAAATATCTGGAAAAATATTTTATGCAATTTTTTTTTTACTAGATCCAAATCTCCAGTGGGAAAAGAGCCTCCCCAGTATGCGGGGTGTCTTGGGGTGTCTCAGTTCTTCCTAGAGTAAACATTACCAATTAAACGAAATTCCATGTTTTACTGAAGAAATGGAAAAAATGTTCCAGAATTCTAAAACTACTTTGAAAAACATTTTACTACTCTCTAAAAAAAGAAAAGAAACATTTGAGGACTTCTTTCTACCAAGAAAAAATTTTAAATATTTCTAATAATTTCTAATTTCTAAAAATGGAAAACAAAGATATGCCCCATGCCCAGCTGCTTCCTGCCCATCCAAGGCTGTGGCCAGCCAAGCAGCTGTGCCAGTGCTGGTGGTACCAGCCAGACCCCAGAGCAGAAGCCCAAAGGTTTTGTTCAAGCCCTTCCCTGGCAGGAGGGGCCCACATTTGGGCCTGGCCAGGCACCAGGGCCAGCACCTTCAGGGACAGAGGGTCCTGTTCTGGGTGGTGGCGGCACAGCAATAAACTGATAATACAGCTGTAGCGGGGACAACGGACACTGGCTTGGAGAGGGAGGAAGACAGGTGTAGTTCTCCCTGATTGAAGCCTTTGGCCAGTCTTCTGAAGCTGCAGAGGCACTCCTGTGGAGAGAGGAGGTGGCTGAGGCCCCCAGCTGCCGCTGGAACACAGGGACCCTCCTGCACAGCAGGGCCCAGAGCTGCCAAGGCTCCCCAGCACGGCTGGAGCTGCTGGCACAGCTTGGCCCAGCTGGACAGCTGCCCCTCAAGGCCCTGGAGAGCAGGGGATGGCTCTGGGCAGGGTCCCTGGCCAGGAGTGGGGCCCAGAGCACCTCTGCCTGTCAAGGGCAATCTCGTCCCCGCTCTTTCTCCTGCCCACCTTGCTTTGCCTCTGCCCGCTGCTCCTGGGGCTGCTCTTGGCCAGGCAGCCTCAGTGGCAGCCAGCACTGGCTGCAGCCCCAGCGGGCTCCCCAGGACAAGGCCCAGCAATTAAGAGGCCAATGAAAGGCCTGGGCAGCAGCAGAACTCTCAGCAGAGTTATTTGGGCAACCACTGACTACCCACAAGTCCACAGTAGCCTCACTGGGAATGTTTCTATTCTACAACAAACTTTCAAAAGAAGCTGTTTGAGGGAAAGATGAATGAAATACTCACCGTTTTGTCTTCCAGACATACCAGATTCCAACACTGCATAAAATGAAGACAAGCACCAAAGAAAGCAGGCCTGACATTAATTCTAGCCAACAGTGTGTTCCTTGACAGAAACCTCTTCTGATGCCCTTCTGGGTATTGGGAACACGTGTTGTGCTGGCTGCATCTGTGGGAGAATTGGGCAGCATGAGCCCATGCTGTGCTGCGCTGCTGAGCTGGCAGCATGGTGGGTATGTTTCCCCCAGAGCTGGGGCCTGCAGGCACCTTGCCAGCCCTTGGCACAGGCTGTGCCACCCAATAAAACCCAGAAGGCTGAAAGGAGAACCCGGGGACAGCACAGCTGCTTGGGCAGTGGCTCCTTCCAGGGACAGGGGCCAAACCCATCCCTGAGCAGCCACTGCCACCCCTGACCCTCCCTGCTCCGTGACAGCTCCCCCAGCCCAAGGGGACAGAGCCAGGCCCTGTCAGGGGCCAGTGCAGCCCCTGCCCAGTTGGGAGCCAGGGCTGGCTGTGGCCCTGGGATCGTGGCAGGGCTCCTGCTCGGGGCTGCTCCTGTGTCTTGGGCCTCTGGATGCTTAGGGCCAGCTCTGGGAGCAGCTGCAGTGGGATGGACATTGGTGCACGAGTCCTGTTTCCCAGGGGCTGGGAATGAGCTCCAGAGGCCTGGAAGCTGAGGCGCCTCCAGCTTTGGCTGCTGCCGGGCCGTGCAAGGAGAGGCCCTGTGGGAAGAGCTGCTGGCACACAGCCCCACTGAGAGCTGAGCCCAGGACAGCAATTGCCTCCTGTGCCTGGGCCTGTGCCTGCAATTGCCTCCCTTCCTTCAGGAAATGCCGCCTTCCATAGAGTCTCTCTGTCCATCCCTTGAGAAAGGAAGAGGCACAGCTGGATCAGATGGAACCATTACATAGCAGGGAAGTGGCCTCTTCAGGAGGCAGTGCTTGTCAAAGACATGGAAGAGGATCAGGAAAGGGCCCAGGCTCTCTCTTGCCCAAACCACCACCTCTCCTGATCTGCTCAGAGACCAGGAAGTTACAGAGGATCTCAAGGGGTGCATGGCCCATGGTGCAGTTTGGGCAGCCTGCCTGCTGATGCCAAATGCCTTCCTGCAGAGGATGGGGAGAAACTGCATCCAGGCCAGGCTGGGAAACAGCCCTGCAGGGCTTGAAAGCAGCAGCAGGGCAGCGAGGCTGCCATGGATCCCTTCCGATGGTGCAGGGCATGGCATGTCCAGAGAAAGCCACCGGCTGCTGAGTCTCAGGAAAGGCTGAGGGAAATGCACCCACCATGCCCTTTGAGCAGTTCCTTCTCTATTTCTTTCAGGATGTGGTGTGACTCAAGTGATTCTTTCTGCCCTGAGGCTCTGTTCTTCCCTCTTGGAGGACCTTAACAAAAAATAGTTCCATTTACCAGGAATGGATCCCACAAAAGCAATGCTCAGACTGTGGGTACGGCAGGGACACACCACTCACCCCTGCGATGGGAGCCAGGCTTGCGGGCAGTAATCAGCAAAGGAGCTGGGAAAGTCCTCCCTGCAGACACACCTGTAACTCAACAGCCACAGAAGCTTCTGTCACCTGGTTCCTACCAGGTTGTCAATGATTATTCCTTGATGGAACACTGAAAACATACCTGCAGGAGGCTCCAAGGGCTTTAAAACTTTATGCAGCCAATCTAATGGAGAAGCCATCCTAGGAACCTCATCTGGAAGGGAGGACAGATGAGAACCTTTTTCAGGGTGTGCTGAAATCGCCTTCTGCCTTAGGGAACTGGGCACTGCAAGGGGTTTGAGTAAGACCATGGGAGCCAGATATCAGTGGACATGGAGAAAGCTGTAGAGGGGCCTGGGGAGCTCTGGGCTGGCTCCTGGTCACTCTCAACACTCTTTCCATGCCCTGTGCAACATCCCTGAAGGGTGGGCACTCCCCAGCAGCAGAGATGGCAGCTCAAGCCTCAGCAGGGCTCAGGCCCAGAGGCACTGCTAGCAATTACCTCCTGGGACTGTGACTGTGCCTGGCATGGCCTCCCTTCCTGCAGCAGAGGCTGCCCATGAGCCACTGCTTCCTCCAGGAAACGCTGCCTTCAGCACAGGCTCTCTGTCCACTTCTGCAGAAAGGGACAGCTGGATCAGATGGCAGCATTCCCCACTGGGCGAGGTGGCATCTTCAGGAGGCAATGCTTGTCAAAGACTTGGTTAAGGACCAGGATATCATATAAACTTTTGGGATTGGCCAGGGCCCTCCTTTCTCCAAACAGCTGCCATTTCTGATCTACCCAGAAACCAGGGAATCCTACAAGATCTCAGTGTGGGCATGGCCTGTGCTGCAGTTTGGGCTCCCTGTCAGCTTATGCCAAATGCCTTCCTGCAGAGGCTGGGGAGAAGCTGCAGCCAGGCCAGGCTGGCAAACAGCCCTGCAGGGCATGAAAGCAGCAGCAGGGCAGTGAGGCTGCCATGGATCCCTTCCTGCTGTGTTGGGCACTGCATGTCCAGAGGTGCAGAGAAAGTCTCCGGCTGCTGAGTCTCAGGAGAAGGCTGAGGGACACAGACCCACCTTGTCCTCTCTGCAGAATTTTCTTCAGCATTTGTCTCATGGGTTTGGATGACTCATGGGGTTTCATAACTCCTGTAGCTTTGGTATTTCCTCTTGGAGGACCTTAGAGGAAAATAATTCCATTTCCCAGAAATGGATCCCAGAAAAGCAATGCTCAGCCTGTGGGGTCAGGAGGGACACACCACTCACCCCTGCGATGCGAGCCAGGCTTGTGTGCAGTAACCAACCCAGGAGCTAGGAAAGTCCTTGCTGCAGACACACCTGTAACTCAACAGCCACCGAAGCTTCTCTCATCTCTGCTGATCTGCACAGGCAGCACTGAGCTGCGGGAGCAGTGAGGGGATAACGCAGGGAGAGGGCACACACGTGCAGAGCTCTGTCCTGGCACCTGCAGCAATGCCGCCCTGGCCGAGCTTTGGGCTCTGAGCTGGCAGCTCTCCCAGGGGGAAAGGCCTTCACCTACCCTCACCATCTTCCAGAGCCTCAGTCCTGGGTGTGGGTTGGGAAGCCTGATCACCTTCAGCAAGAGGTTTGGCTGCAAGGAAAGGCAGGACAGATCAGCTCCCGTGGCTCTGTAGGAGATCCTCAGGCTCCTTGGGGCTGGCAAAGGAGCCACACAAGGCACAGCCCCGGCGCACAGCCCTGGGCCCGGCCCCTTCCCTCTCTGATCTTCTCTGTGGCTGCACAGAGCACACAGGGAAGGAGACACTGGCATTGCACACAGGAAGACGACTGACAGCTAAATGTTCTTTCCTCCCACTGGCAGTGACCTGTGGGATCCCTCAGGGCTCCAGAAGGGAGCAGGGCAAGGTTTCCAGAACCCATCAAGCCTGAGATTATGTTAAGAGATATGGCACATGAGTGAGCTCTTGCCACCTTGTCGTTGCCTGTTCTGTCAGTAAAGGGAATAGAAGAACTTGCCTCCAGCATTCTCCAAGATATTCAAAGTATCATTCAGTAGCAGTTCCAAATAATTGAGATTGTGTTCCAAATCTAGAAGGGAGCACAGATCAGAACTGTTTCCATGGTGTGCTGAGATCCCCTTCTACCTTAGGGAAGGGGCAGTGCAAGGGAGTCGCGCTAAGGCTGTGGGTGCCAGATGTCAGTGGACATGGCCACAGCTGCAGAGGGGCCTGGGGGCTCTGGGCTGGCTCCTGGTCACTCTCCACCCTCTTTGCAGGCCCTGTGCAGCATCCCTGGGAGAGGTGGCTGGAGCAGCCCAGGCCCCACTGGGGCCCTCTCTCTGCCACAGCTGAAAGAATTGTAAAAGCAATGGGGAAGAACTACAGCAGGCAGTGCCACAACTGTCCCTCAGGCCCTCCCTCCCTCCTGCCCACGTTCTGCTGGGACAGCTCTCCCATCCCATAGGGACAGAGCCAGGCTCTTTCAGGTCACAGTGGAGCCTTGCCCTCCCACTCTGCCTATTCCCCACCATGGGCACCCCTGTGCAGCTGCTGCCAGGATTTGGGACCTGTCTCCCATGGAGGGACCCCAGCAGGACTGCTCGGTAGCCAAGTGCCCTGAGCCTGCTGGGGATAATTCCACTGGGCTGTGCCGGTCTTGTTCAGGCTGTGTCCATACTGCCAAGCAGCAGAGATGGCAGCTCAAGCCTCAGCAGGGCTCAGGCCCAGAGGCACAGCAATTACCTCCTGGGACTGTGACTGTGCCTGGCATGGCCTCCCTTCCTGCAGCAGAGGCTGCCCATGAGCCACTGCTTCCTCCAGGAAACGCTGCCTTCAGCACAGCCCTTTGGTCCTTCTCTGAAAAAAAATAAATTGTACACCTGAATCAGATGGAATTTTCCCCATTGGGGAGGTGGCATCTTCAGGAGGCAATGCTTATCAAAGGAAATCATATAAACTTTTGGGATTGGCCAGGGCCCTCCTTTCTCCAAACAAACACCATTTCTGGTCCACCCTGAGACTGGGAAAGTGCAGAAGATCTCAGGATGGGCATGGCCCGTGGTGCAGTTTGGGCTCCCTGTCAGCTGATGCCAAATGCCTTCCTGCAGAGGCTGGGGAGAAGCTGCAGCCAGGCCAAGCTGGGAAACAGCCCTGCAGTGTGTGAAAGCAGCAGCAGGGCAGTGAGGCTGACATGGATCCCTTCCTGCTGTGTTGGGTACTGCATGTCCAGAGGTGCAGAGAAAGTCTCCGGCTGCTGAGTCTCAGGAGAAGGCTGAGGGACATGGACCCACTTTGCGCTCCCTGCAGCATTTCCTTCAGCATTTGCCTCATGGGTTTGGATGGCTCATGGGGTTTCATAACTCCTGTAGCTTTGTTCCTCCTCCTCAGAGGACCATGACAGGAAGTAGATCCATTTCTCAGGAATGGATCCCAGAAAACCAGTCCTCAGTCTGTGGGGTCAGCAGGGACACACCACTCACCCCTGTGATGGGAGCTGGGCTTGTGTGCAGTAACCAACCCAGGAGCTGGGAGAGTCCTCCCTGCAGACACACCTGTAACTCAACAGTCACAGAAGCTTCTCTCATCACTGCCAGCTGGACAACTTTAAGGTTCTGAGCTGGCAGCTTTCCCAGGGGGAAAGGCTTTGACCTACCCTCACCATCTTTCAGGGGCTGAGTCCTGGACATGGGTTGGGAAGCTGGATCGCCTTCATCAATAGGTTCAGCTGCAAGGAAAGGCAGGACAGAACAGGTCCTGGACAGTGCTCATGATTCTCTTTCATGCCGGAGTGACAGTGAGTGCACCTGGCTGATTGCCGCCCTCCAAGGCACTCCCTCATCTCTGCCTTCCACCCAGGAGCAGGGGCAGGGAGACCACCTGCCAGCAGTTGCCCCACACCAGGATAGAAGAAGCTTCTTGAATGGCAGTCAGGGGAGAAAGGACACCCTGGAATTGCCATCAGCTCTGAACTGAGTCCCAGGCAGGGCCAGGGCTTGGCAGCGGCAGCTCAGGCTCCCTGGGGCTGGCAAAGGAGCCACACAAGGCACAGTCCTGGGGCACAGCCCTGGGCCCAGCCCCTTCCCTCTCTGCTCTTCTCCATGGCTGAACAGAGCACACGGAAGGTGACACTGGCATTGCACATGGGAAGAAGATTGACAGCTAAATGCTCCTTCCTCCCACTGACAGCGATGCTGTGGGATCACTCAGGGCTCCAGAAGGGAGCAGGGCAACTTTTCCAGAACCCGTCAAGCCTGAGATTATGTTAAGAGATATGGCACACGAGGAAGCTCTTGCCACACTGACACCCATTATTCTCTCAGGAAAAGCACATTGAGAACTTGCCTCCAGCATTCTCCAAGCGTTTCAAGCCTTTATCCAAAAGGGCATCCAGATAATGCAAGTTACGATCCCAATCTAGAAGGGAGCACAGATCAGGACCATTACCAGGGTGAGCTGGGATCCCCTTCTGTTTTAGGGAATTGGGAACTGAAATGGGTTTGGGTAAGGCCGTGGGAGCCAAATGTCAAGGGACATGGCAAAAGCTGCAGAGAGGCCTGGGGAGCTCTGGGCTGGCTCTGGTCACTCTCCATCCTCTTTGCAGGCCCTGTGCAGCATCTCTGGAGGGGCAGTGGGACCAGCCCAGGGTCCCTGGGGCCTCTCCCTCCCACAGAGGAAACCCTCCCTTCAGTCCTGGGGAAAACCATCCCCAATGCTTCCCAGGGAGAAGGGAGCACTGTCCCGGGAAAGGGCACCGAGGCCGCCGGCTCACCTGCTCGCCCTGCTCGCCACAGAGCAGCCTGGGCAGCCCTGTCAGGCAGGGCCACTGCCAGGAGGAGCAGGAGGAGGAGGCGCAGAGCAAAGGCCATGGTGCCTTGCCCACTGCCAGTCCTGCAGCTCTTGCTGCCACCACTGTCCTGACACCGCTGTCCCAATGTCAGCACCGCTGCTGCCGCCGCCGCTGCTGCCACAACAGTCGTGGTCAAGGACTGACTGCTCGGTCCTTGTGGTGCTGTGCAACCATGGGGCTCTGGGACCTCTGTGACCTCAGAGCCTGCTGTCACCTCAGCCTGCTGTCACCCCACAGGCTGCTGTGACCTCATGGCCAGGGTGGAATTGTGTGGGGAGTGGGATCTGCCTTCTTCACTAGCGAGCTCATCCTGCCCAGCTGCTCTGTCCAAGGGCTATAACAAGGTCCCGGCCCAGCTGATCTCACAGGCTGGGGGATGAAGGGATGGAGAGCAGCCCTGCTGAGAAGGACTTGTGGCTGCTGCAAGGTGAGAGGCTGAACATGAGCCAGCCATGTGCCTCCAAAGGAGGGTGCCCAGCAGCTTGAAGGAGGTGATTCCACCACCCCTCTGCTCTGGTGTGAGCCCACCTGGAGTACTGCATCCACCTCTGGGTGCCCAGCACAGGAAGGACATGGTCCTGTTGGAGCTGGTCCAGAGGAGGGACAAAATGCTCTGAGGGCTGGAGCCCCTCTGCTTTGGAGACAGGCTGGGATAGCTGGGGGTGTTCAGCCTGGAAGAGAGAAGGCTCCACAGAGACCTGATTGCTCCCTTTCAGTACTTTAAGGGGGCTTGTAAAAAAGACAGGACAGAATTTTTAGTAGGGCCTGTTGTGACAAGACTGAGGGGGAATGTTATCAATCTAAAAGATGGTAGATTCAGACTAGACATAAGAAAGATGTTTTTTATACTGTGGGTTTTGAAACCCTGGCACAGCTTGCCCAGAGAGGTGGGCATCCATCCCTGCTGACATTCAAGCTCATGGTCTGAGCAACCTGATCTAAAGTTGTCCATGCTCACTGCACTAGATGGCCTTTAAATGTCCCTTCCAAGCCAAGCCATTCTGTGCTGCTGTGCACCAGCAAAGGAGTGCTGGAATAATGCTGGGGTGATGATGCTGGCACCTGTGTTTTGGTAGTTGTGCCATTTAGCCGTTGGCCAAGAGAGGATTGATGGGCTGCACAGTGAAGTCTGCAGAGAACAGTGTGCTCAAGGAGAAACAGGAGAGGAACATGGCTTCCAGTTCAGATAAATGCCAGCATTTTGCTGCCCATTCCTTGTTAAGAAATAAAGGAATGTTCTGAAGATCCCTTCAGTGTGGGTGCACTATTGGCTGTATCAGTACTTGTGTTCTGTAAAACAGGTGAGTTGTTACAGCTTCTTGCCCCATTTATCACTGGAGAAAACCCAAATACTGCATTGCTCCATGTCTACTTTCTTCCAAGTAAAGGCAGATTTTGTTCATTCTTGAGTGGGACATATTCATCTGTTGACAAGCAAATTCTTCTTGACATTCACACAATGTTGATTTGCTCTAACTGGATCGTAATTAAGATCTACCACTCATTGTAATTAAGCCTGATGGATTGTGAGGCAGAGTTTTGCATAATTTGCCCTGGAGAGAGTTTTTCTCTAATTCAATGACATATGAAGACAGGTGTAGCCTACCATACTTGTGGCGTTAGTCTCCCACTCTGTCCTTTCCTCTCACCCAAGGGGAGGATCGAGGTCTGCAGGTCTCATCTGTGCACAGAAAGAGTTAATATCTCACCCACACCTGCAGATGCTCATGAGGGTTTCTGCCGGGCAGTGGCCGAAGCATTCACAGTGATGGATTTCAGGCCGTGCTGGGGCTGTGCCAAGATCTCAGGGGGCCCGGCCAGAACAGTCGTGGCTGTTCTGCCCTCATGGCTGGTCCCAGGCCCCTGCTCCCTTCAATTCCAGCTGCGGGCCGATGGCTTCCCCTCCCTGTGCCCGGCAGCCGCTGGGGCCGCGCGGGCCGTGGTGAAGGGGCCTGGCCCAGCCCAGAGCCGCTCCCGGGGCCTGGCGGAGCCCGGCTCGGTGCAGGCCAGGCTGGAGCAGGGCCGGCCTGACCAGCACCCAGTTAACTCTTCACAGCTGGGAACAACAGAGAGCTTTCCTGGGCTTGCCTGTCTTTAAAATGGGGATTTCACACAGGAGGATACAGCTTCTAAATGGTTTCATAGGTTGTCAATTCTCAGAGCCAGCCAGCTGTTGGTTTTGCTAAGCACAGAGGAAGCTCTTGGCAGCCCCCTCCTAGAAAAATGGTTTGCATGGGTGGCTTCTTCCCTCCTCACCAAATATCAACTAATATAAACAAGCACAGACACTCAGGGTGTAACAGGAAGCAATTTTGAAGCAATTGTTTTAAAGCAAAATCAGTTATTAAGCACAGATTGATGTCACTCTCCCAGACCACTGGAGAGGGACAGTGACTCTGCCACCTCCCCCCTGGCCAGCCCATTCCAATTCCCAATCAGCCTTTCTGGGAAGAACTCCTTCCTATTGTCCAGCCTAAACCTGCCCTGGTGCAGCTTAAGGCTGTGTCTCCTTGTCCTGCCCTCCAGCAGATCCCCACTCGCAGCCAGCTTGGTGTCATCTGCAATTTGTGAGTGCTGGACTCGACCCCCTCAGCCAGACCCTCAGTGAAGATATTAACCAGGACTGGGCCCAGCACAGATCCCTGGGGACACCACCAGGGACTGGACACCAGCTGGATGCAGCACCATCCCCACCACTCTCTGGGCCCGGCCTCCAGCCAGTTCTGCAGCCAGCAAAGAGTGCTCCTGTCCAAGCCGTGGGCTGCAGCTTTTCCAGGGAATGCTGTGGCTCTCCGTGTCCAAGGCCTTGCTGAAGTCCAGCTCGACACATCCAGAGCCTTTCCCGCACCCACCAGGCGGGTCAGCTGGTTATAAAAGGAGATCAGGTTGGTCAGGCAGGACCTGCCCCTCCTAAAGCCACGCTGGCTGGGTCTGAGCCCTGGGCCATCCTGGAGGTGCCGTGGGATGGCACTCAAGGGGATCTGTTCCAAAACCTCACCAGGCACCGAGCTCAGGCTGACAGGCCTGCAGTTCCCCAGAGCCTCCTGCCAGCCCTTCTTGGGGATGGGCTCACACTGGCACCTCCAGTCCTCTGGGACCTCCCCAGTGAGCCAGCACTGATGAGGAGAAATGATGTAGAGCAGCTTGGGGAGCTCATCCACCAGCTCCCTCATCCCCCTAGCATGGATCCCATCCGATCCCGTCCACCTGTGAGCATCTGAGTGGCTCAGCAGGTCTCTGACTGCTTCCTCCTGGATTACAGGGGGCTGTTCTGCTCCCTGTCCCCATCTACCAGCTCAGGAGAACACTTGTCCTGAGGAAAACCTGTCTTAATGTTGAAAAGGTGGTTTTATTTATTTAATGTTTATTAAATATTTAAAATTTTATGTTTATGTTTTATTAAATATTGAGGCAAAGAACGTGTTGAGTACCTCAGCCTTTTCCTCATCTTTGGTAACCATATCCCCTCTAAGGAATGGAGGTTGTCCATAGCCTTCCTTTTGCCATTAATGTATTTCTAAAAACATTTTTATTATCCTTCATAGAGGGATCCAGGTTAAGTTCTAATTGAGCTTTCACCTCTCTACTTTTCTTTCTGCATGACCTAATGACATCCTTAAACATTTCCTGAGTTCCCTGCCCCTCTTCCCAAAGGTGATTCATCCTCATATTTTCCTTGAGTTCCTCCAAAAGCTCCCTGCCCACTCAGGCCGATCATTTTCCTCACTAGCTCATTTTTCATCAGAGAAGTTCAGGCTGTTCCTGCTCCTTCAAGATTTCTTTCTTGAAGTGTGTCTATCCTTCCCGGAATGCTTTGATTTAAAAGGCTGTTGCCCTTAAAAAAATCAGTATCTGATTTGGTACTCCCCAAATCTGCATCCTTAATCAGCTGAAGTCTGCTCTTTGTAAGTCCAGTGTAGGAGTTTTGTTGATGCCCCTCCTTCTTTCACAGAATATTTCAAAACTCGATGATTTCATGGTCACTGTACCCCAGGCAGCCTCCAACCCCCACATCCCCCAGCAGCCCTTCTCTGTTTGTGAACAGCAGGAGACACAGCTTTCCTTGGCAGTGGCAAGAGAAGGAAACCTCCCCAAAGTGCAGCTTGGCAGGTTCAGCCTGGAGAGGAGGAGGAGAAAGAAAAGTCCCTGCCAGGGTAGAATTTTGGTGCAGGAGGTGTCCCAGCGTGAGACTGGACCATGCCATGGCTGAGTGTGCCAGGAGCCGGCAGTCAGTGGGGCCCAGGGATGCTCCAGGGAACTTGGAGTTTTGCTTCTGACTCCTTGAGCAGCTTCTTCAACCTTCTCTCAGTGCCTGAGGGTCCTGGACTCAGCCCCAAATCCAGCCTGGGGTTCATTAAAATACAGAAAGCCTCGGGGGCTCTTTCTCTTCCTTCCATTGTCTTCAAGTCCAAGGCTTGTGCAGCTGCTTGGAGGCAGTTTGGAGTTCTGTTGAGGAGGAAGATTTGAAAATCTACCCTGTTTTATTTTTTTTAGATCAAGGGCATATTTTTTTATTTTCTAGTTGAGAGAAGAGGTGACAGAAGCATTCCCCAAGTGATCTTGATGCTGAATGTCTCCTGAGGAGGTCTGGTCACAGAGAAGAATGAGCCCCTTGTGGGCTGCCCCTGTTTGGACAACCTGCTCCTCACCCCGAGCCTCAGCATGTCTGACATTGCCCACCTGGGACTGACATCCCAAAACATTGAAAATATTTATCTTTATAATTTTTCTTTATCATTAAAATCTAATTAATTTATAAAAATAAATATTTGAGTTTTATAATAATATTGTTCTGTATTTTTATAACCTAACTTTTATATTTATATGAAAGAATTGATCCATTTTTAGCAACTAAAACCATTATTGGTCCTTGGTTCAAAGTAACACAATTCCCTTCATTAATTAATTGATCAAAATTTCTCCCTCTTTATGCTAATTACTCCTATTTTTAGTCCTTTGATCATCTTTTTTAATAATTTTCTCAGACAGGGTAAAAGGGACCACTTTGGGGTCCACGGGGACTTTTCTGGGGAACATTTGGGGCAGTTTTGGGTCTGGGGAGGGAATTTAGAGAGAATTTGGGGGTCTGGAGGACACTTGGGGAGCCAGGTGGGCACTTGGAGGGGCACTTAGGGATTCTGTGGGACAATTCGGGGTCCGGGAGAGCACTTGGGGGTCCAGGGGGGCACTTGGAGGTCAGGGAGGGGAATCTGGGGGCCCTTCGGGGTCCGGGCGGGCACTTGGGGGGCTGTAACAGGGAATCTATGGGGCGCGGGGGATGATGGGAGTTGTAGGCGCCGGTATGATACGGTTTAATGGAGCCGCGGAGCATCACGGGAGTTGGAGGCGCAGCTCCAATGGGTTCCGGTGAGGCGCGGGGCATGACGGGAGATGCAGTCCTGGCTGGAATAGCGCTCTATGGGCGCCGCGGAGCATGATGGGAGCTGTAGTCCCGGAAGTGGCTCGGAAGGCGCGTTTGGAGGTGTGGGGAAGCGCTTGGAGAAAACTTTTGCGTCCGAGCCGTGTCTGCAGGTGCTCGGGCGAATGTATACGGCTCGGGAGCACTTGGGGGGAACCTGGGGAGCTGTAACCGGGCTCTTTAGGGCGCGGGGCACGGCAGGAGGTTTGGGCGCGGAACTGTGTTGTGGGATGATGGGAGATGAATTCCCAGCAGTGGCTGGAAGGGGAATCTGTGGGGTCGGGAGCATTCAGGGATCCAGGGACGCTTTGGGGGGTCCCGAACGGGCGCTGAGGGGGCACTCGGGGATCCTGGAGGGTTTGGGGGACATATGGGACCTATGGGGGGTGATGCCAGGGTTCTGGGGAGCGCAGGGCATATTCCCAGTTCCTCACAACCTGGTCTCAGTTGCCCCCTGCAGGCTCCTACTCACTGCCAGTATGATCCCAGTATGATCCCAGTATGATGTCAGTACACAGCCAGTGCAATCTCAGCCACTGCCAGGATGATCCCAGTACAAACCAGTCCCTGCCAGTGCTGCCACTCCTGGGATCCCCCAGCCCTCTCTGTGTTCCCCCTCCCACATCTCCCCAGAGCAGCCCCAAGGGCTGGCAGTCCCCAGCCAGGGTCCCCAGCCAGCCCCAGGTTGGATCTGCAGCCCCCAATTTTCCCAGTTTCCCTCTCCTTTTCCCCGGGCCGGGTTCCCCCCGTCCCCAGTGGGTGGGAGCAGTGGAGAGCCCCGCGCTGCCCATCCCGACCTGTCCCGGCTCCATCCCCGCTCCTGCCGTGGGCTGTGAGGGGTTCGGGAACGGGGCACCGAGGGTGTCACTGCTCCTGGGGGAGGAGGAGGAGGGATGGAAGAGGAGGGATGAAGAAGGAGAGAGAGAAGGGATGGAAGTAGGAGAAGGAGGTGGGGTTAGGGAGGAAGAGGAGGAGGAAGGATGGAAGGGGAGGAGAGGGAGGAAGAGGAGGGACAAAGGAGGATCAGGGAAAGGAGAAGGAACCACAAGGTCAAGCACTCCCTGAATTCATAGCCCGGATATCCTGGGGGGGTCCCTGGGTTGGGTTCATTTTGGGGGGGGTTGTTTGGAGAATGTGGAACTCCAAAGCTGAGCGGAAAATCCTACTTGGGGGGACTTTGGGGGGTCTCACCATCCCTAAGTGGGGAGATGGAAATGGGGAACTTTTCAGATTCCTGGCACTCCCAGCAGCCTGGGGATGGTAGGGACTGAGCAGACAAAGGACCCTCAGTACAAGCGTGACTCCCAGCAGCTGGGACAGGGGGGAACCCTTGAACCCCAAACAGGAGAGACCAGAGATGAGGAACTCCTGGGAGGCATTTTCAGGGCTGAATCTTGGTGTTTTTTGGAGGTTTTATGGATTCCAGATGTCCGGTGACTTCTAGAGATGAGCTTGGACAGAGGGACCTGCAAACTCAATGTGCTCATCCCTTGTATTTCCGCAAACCAGGATTTTTCATTCCCAAACTTTGGCTGGATGGAGTTGAAGGCTGCGAGGAAGAGGAAGATACCCCAGGACACCCAGGCAGGTGAGGAGGAAGTCAGTGCCCCTTTCCCCCTCTCTCCTGCTCCATCTCCCAGCCCAGCCTGGCCCCCGGCTGCAGGACAACCCCGCTGCCGACGCCGTCCTGCCGGGGACGCACTGGGGGGATCTCCTTCCCCTTCCCTCTGGCACGGAGGCAAATCCCATCCTCTCCTTGTCCTTCCTCCCCCAGACAAGGAGCTGAGGATGGAGACCAGGGAGGACAAATCCCCACGGCAGAACCTCGTGGAAGAGGCCATTTTGAGCAGTTCCACGGTGCAGGAATCCAATGGGGAGGAAAAGCTTCAGAGATCCCGCAGGAGGGGCTCCAAACCCAGCCCAGGGTGCTCTGAGGAGGAAAGACCCACCCTGTGCCAGGAAGGTGGCCGGAGATCCAGCCAGGGCTCTGAGCTGGTGGTCTATGAGCAGGTTCAGGATGGGGAGAAGCCCTACAGGTGCTTGGAGTGCGGGAAGAGCTTTGGGCAGAGCAACAGCCTGATCCGCCACCAGATGATCCACACTGGGGAATGGCCCTACGAGTGTGGGGAATGTGGGAAGGGCTTCAGCTGCAACTCCCAGCTCATCACCCACCAGCGCATCCACACAGGGGAGAGGCCCTACGAGTGTCCTGAGTGTGGGAAGAGGTTTCGGATCAGCTCCACTCTCCTCCATCACCAGCGGATTCACACGGATGAGAGGCCCTTCCGCTGCCCTGACTGTGGGGAGGGCTTCAATCAAAACTCCAACCTCATCACCCACCGGCGCATCCACACTGGGGAGAGGCCCTACGAGTGTCCCCAGTGTGGGAAGAGCTTTACACAGAGCTCTCACTTGACCCAACACCAACAGAGGCACCGGTAAGGGAAGCCCTGCGAGTGCCCCAAGTGCAGGAAGAGTTTCGTGCGCTGCTCCAGCTCCATCCCCCATCAGAGGACCCACGTTGGGCAGAGCCCTGATGACCCACGTTCCCAGTGATCTGTGTTGGGAACACACTGCGCTGGAGGTCGTTTTATTTTGGTTTCAATTATCTTTTGATTCATCTTCATCTATTTAAAACAGAGAAATAACAGAGTGGTAAAAATAAACAAATTCATCAAAGGCATCTAAAACCTCACATTTTACTTGTGCTTCAAGGGAATCTGGGAGATACTTCGGAGGATTTGGGGGTTGTGGGGTTATTTGGTGTAATTGTCTCCATTTTTGGCACTCAAAGAGACAAGAGGATTCTATCTGTCACCTCAAAACCTACCTATGCCACTGAATCCTACTCAGTCCCTCTCCAAAATTATTTAGTTTCACAGCCCCTCAGGGTGTGATGCCTTAAGTTTTAGCTTTCATATTTTTCATATTCTGTGCTGCCTAGGTTTGTAGTTTTGAACTTCATATTAAGTGTTAGTGAGCTCTCTTCACAGAGTAGGTAGACAAAACAATTCCTTTCCATGCTTGATACCAAGGACAATTGTTAGAAGTTTCAGGCCCAAAAGCATAAACAAGGGTGGACTGCAGAGAGAAAACAAGAAGGATGGGACTTGATCATCTGAAGCTGTAACTGGACAATGCGCCCCAATATGCAGATGGACCTAAACTTCTAAAAGTATGAGATCAGTTGTCCATTTTTGTGACCATTTTTGGTCCATCTTGGGTGTAGCCCTGGCCAGGCTCTTGCACTGCCCAAGGTGTATCTGTAACATGCTGGTCATGGGTGGGGTGACAAAATCCACAACTCGTGCTCCAGTTGCTCATCAGACAAAACAGCCTCATTTATTATTCAGAACTCACTTGAATACCAAGTTCAAATTTCCCAGGCTAGACAGCCATTGGCTGATACTTCCCTCCCTGCTCTGCATCCTGGCCAGTGGTGTGCAGTGGTTCAGACATGAATTAGGCTCACTAAATTAAATTTGTGCTAAAATCTATGGCTAAAGAGAATTTACTGTTAAATTAGATTTGTGTTATGTCTAGATTTACCTTGTCCAGTCCTGACCAGCTCTACTGTGACCATACTGTGACAATTCACCCTTTTTGGTTAAATTAAAAAATAGAAAATGCTCTCTGTTACCCTATCTGCAAGGGCCCTTTGCAGACATGATAACAGGGACAGCATGGGTTTAATTTGAATGAAGTTTTCTAGTTAACTTGACACAATTAATTCTCTTCAGCAAGCAATATGCTTTGTGTACTAAATTGAGTTTGTAACACTCCCTTCCAGGAGCTGGCAGACAGGATCACAATCCTTTAAGCTAACAAGCCACAGGTTAACTACTTATAGTTAAAAGTTACAACTTAACATTAAAAAACAAGAAAGTATTTAGAACTGAGATTATACGTGAACTCTTTAAACAAGAAACAAAAAACATTCAACATTTAGAACCGTGAGAAAAACCCAACTTAGCAGAAAAACAATTTGTAAACAAACAGTTTTTAAATGAACTGTCTTTCCAAGAGTCTGATTTTCATGTTGAATAAGTTGTTCTGGTTACTCTTCTTTAATCTGCTCCGTCACATCCGTAGAGGTGCTGTCAGGAGGGTGTTGTTTGTGTCCTTTGGCTGTATGTTCAACTCTTTCACATTGGTTGCAGCTTGCATTATCACTTCTTTGTCCCTGAGCTGTCCCCTGTGGAATGGGCTGGTGTGGACAGTTTATTTTCCCGTGGCCTTGTTGTCCACACTTGTAGCAATGGGGTGTGAGTTTAACAGCAGCTGTAATAGAATTGGCTAGCATATCCATGTGATGAGATCCAGTCCCAACCTTAGCACATGCTGTAATCATCTCCTCCAGGGATGGATTCTCTTGAGGTAATTCAGCTATAATTTTTCTGCAGTCTTGGTTTGCATTATCTTGTGCCAATTGTAGCATTAATTGACCCCTTGCTTCACTGCATATATAGCTCATGGGGGTTTTATCTTCTACTTGAATAGCTTTGGGTTGGCACAGACAAGTTGGTAATTTTTGTTAGAGCTCACATTGCTAAGTCTTTCACTTGTGTTAGAATTGCAGAGTTCAAGCGAGCCTGGGTTTGGGGATCTGATACTGCTGAATGATTTATTGTATGAACAGCCTTAGCTACTTTGCTTTCTGGGGTCCCACCACACATTCCTCCCTTTTGGTTTTCAGTAATTCCTGTTAAAGTGCCATGTGCTCTTCCCACAATGACCTGTTTTATTGTTATTTGAGGAACGCCAGTGTGGTGTGTTACATTCCAGGGCTGCAGGAAATGTTTTGTTTTCTGTGAGATGTGTGTTGTTTTGATGCTATGAGGGATGCTCAAAACAGCAAAGGCTGACTGCCAGTGTGCAATGGCATCCCAACCCTTTTCTCTTGTGTGTTTTATAGCACATATTGCTGATGAAAGGGTATCTATGGATAAATGTACATATTTTAAATGTCTAAATTCAGGGATGTGTGTGACATGGGTTTAGCAGATTTGTAAGGCATGCAGTCCACAAGGGTTTGCTCCCGTCTGCAGTGGTGCAGTGTGGCCCTGGTGTCCTGATGGGACACTTGTGGATGGGTTCTTTTTCCCCCTTGGACTGAAGATTGACGAGAGAGAGGCAGTTTTCTCTTGTTTGGACTTGGTTGTTTATTCTTTTATCTCCATTACATGTATACAGGGTACAAGGAGCTACAAGCAGCTATGTGCACTAAGATAGAAAGGTGCAAAATGACTAAAAAAGATCTTCAAGGTTTTTTTATATGTTCATTTACCCAATTAACAAATGCCAAGGAAATTATTTTTCTTAGTGACCCAATGACCCAACACTTGTGTGCTGCACTGCAGCATTCTTTATCCAATCACCTACTACTACCCAAAAACCTCTAGAAGAAGATGAAGAAGAAAGAAGGACAAGAGACAACACCCTGAATCCTCCATCTTGTCCTCTATTTTCTAAACTAGTTTAAACTCCAAACTTTAACTTCTTCATGCAGTGACATAAGAAATCTCTTTAATCTACACACTTACACTCCTGGTTTTTCTATTAACAGTTGTTTTCATGGTGTTATATGAAATTCAGAGTTTTCTTGGATGTCAGAGCCAGGCATCAGAGATAAGGGCACACTCTCAGTGCCTGTGATTACAACAGTAAATGAAGTTGAATATTGTTAAGTGTTATTCCACTGTTAAATCCTGAAGTCATATGTTATAAGTTAGCTTAAATACTGTTAAGTACTTTTGCTAAATTGTGATGTTTGAGGTATAAATTAAGGCATAAGTGAAGTCCTGTTAAGTTTGAGCTCTGTAAAGCTCAAACACACACACACACACACACAGAGGGACGGTTCTGGGTTCATTTCTGGTTTAGTTGCCTGGATTTTGTTTGATTTTGTTGTTGCTTTGTTTCCTTGCTGTGCCTGAAGTGCCCAGTCAGGAGCAGAGTGACTCTTGCCAAGGAACTTTGTGCTGCTGCTGCTTAATATTAAATCTGGTTTTTGCTGCTCCCTTGCTGGGGATTTTTTAAGCGCTCTCAAGCCCTCGTTGGTGACAGGGTGAAGGAGCCCTGGCCCAGGCTCTGGCCCTGGGGGACACAGGGATGCTGCCAGGGGTTCCCTGTTTCCCTGTCCCATGCCCCACAGACCTTGGGATGTCCCACAGCCATTCTGTGATGTCCCAGTCTGGACTGTGATGTCCCAGCCCCTCTGAGATAACAGAACCTACTCTCTGATGTCACAGCCTTCTCTCTGACATCACACACTCTTCTCTCTGCTGTCACACAGCTGCTCTGTGATGTCACAATCTGTCTGATGTCACAGAGCCGCCCTCTGGGATTGTGGTATCTGCTCTGTGACCTCACAGCCCACTCAGTAATGTCACAGCCCACCCTGTGGTGGCTCTGTGATGTCATACAGAAACTCTGTGATGTCACAACCCACTCTGTGATGTCATGCATTCAACCTCTGATGTCATAGTCCTCTCAGTGATGTCACAGCCCACTAAGTGATATCACCCAGCCCCCACTGTGATGCCACACCCTGATTTCTGATGTCACACAATCCCCTCTATGATGCTGTAGCTGCTCAGTGACCTCACACAACAAACTCTGTGATGTCACAGCCCCATCTGTGACCTCACACAACCCACTCGGAGCTGTCACACAGCCCCTTTCTGACATCACAGCTGCTCTGGGGCTCCAGGACACAGCCACAGAGGTGCTGCTGTGACACAGCCCCCTCTGGCACATCCCACAGCCCCTGCCAGTGCTGAGCCCCTGGGAGCTCTGTCTGGGCCTGCTCGTGTCCCTGAGCTGCCCTGGCAGGGCCCCAGCCCTGCTGGGCTGTGCTCAGGAGCTGCTCCTGGCCAGAGCTGTCTCTCTGCAGCGCTGCCCTTGCCAGGAGCTGCCTCTGGGCCAGGAGCCCGGCCCAGCTCAGCAGCACAGACACAGCACCAGCACTTTCATCACCCTCTCGGGCCTTTGGGGCTCTTGGCATCACACTCAGTCCCTCAGAGTGTGCTCCAGAAACTTCTCAAGAACTCAAACACAGACAGAAACACTGAAATTTCTTGTAATTGAAATGAGAGACACGAGTGAGAAAGCGTCCCCAGGTTCCAGGTAGAGCAGAAGACTGGAGGCCCTGATGCCAGCTGGGGACAAGCAAGGGAAAGGTGTCTGTGGTGCTGAGCAAAGCTGGATGTGTTTCAGGAATGCCAAGGGCCAAGGGCTGAGCCCCAGCCCCTGGCAAGGCAGATGCTGTCCCTCCCTCATTGCTCAGGGCTCTTCCCGGGGCACTGGCATGTGGGGATGTGCAATGCCAAGGGCAGCACCATGGGGCGGCCCCTGCCAGGCTGCTGAGCAGGGACAAGGAGGCAATGAGGCCCCAGGGCTGCCAGGGTCACTTGTCCCCTGCTGGCCTCAGGCCCAGGGCCAGCAGCCATGGCCAAAGGGCTGCACAAGTTGCCTCTGGCAGGGCCTTTCAGCTGCACAGCCCAGAGCCCTCAGCCTCTACCTGCTGCTTATGTGATGAGGCCTCCAAACCTGATCCTGAGAGATTTTTGGGTTCTCTCCATAGTCTGTGAAAATGGAAACACTGGTCAAAGTTATTTTCTCACAAATCTTGCAGTGACAGAACAAGGATGAATATCTTTAAAGTGAACTAGAGTGGATTTGGTTGTTTTTAGAAGGAGGAAATATTGTACAATCAGAGTGGCACAAAACTGCAACTGCTTTTGCAGAGAAATGGATGCCTCATACCAGGATTGCTCCAAGAGCAGGAGCTCTGTGCAACCTGACACAGTGAAAGTCCCTCCCATCCCCAAGGATGGAATTCCTGTTGTGTGCGTTCTCTGATGTGCTGGGTGCCCTCACAACGCTCCTGGCCAGAATGTCTGCTGAGGGCCAGCCAGGCTGCTGCAGTGGCACTGACCTCACAGCCATCACCACTGCAGCCATGTCCCCTGGGCCTGGCTCTCCCCTTTCCTCTGCCCCTGCCTTGTCACATAAACCTTTGAAAAAGTCTGGGGCTGGGATTGAATCCAGCTGCTTTCAGTCTTCTCTCTTAGAAAGAATTTAAAAGTCTAGGTGACCTGGAAGGGTTTGAGGATCCATGGTGGCTGTTGGGTGTCATTTCTCCACCTCATGACTCAACAGGAATTTTTTCAATAAAGAAATAAAGCTTTTGCCTGAAGCTCCCACTCTGCCCATGACAGGAAGCCCTGGGAGTGTCTGTGACATCCCGGCTCTTTGGCAGCCTGGGGACTCCTGGGATGTCACCGTGGAGCCCCCGAGAGTGCCTGTGACAGAGCGGTGCCTTTGCAGCCCAAGGTCCCCTGGGATGTCACCATGGAATTGCTGGGACTGTGTCTGACCACACGGCTCTTGAACCTCAGAAACCCCTGGGAGGTCTCCATGGAACCCCTGTCTGTGCCTGTCTCAGGCCTGGAGCCAGAGTCCACTGCCATGGCAACCATTTGCAGTCCCATCCCCAGGCTCATGGGATCACAGAGCCACAGAATTGGCTGAGTTGGGAGGGACCCATGGGGATCCTCCAGTCCAACTGCTGGCCCTGCACAGGACACCCCAACAATCCCAGCCTGGGCCTGGCAGCGCTGGCCAAACGCTGCTGGAGCTCAGCCAGCCCTGGAGCTGGGAGCCTTCCCTGGGGAGCCTGTTCAGTGCCCCAGCAGCCTCGCGGGAAAAACCTTTTCCTCACATCCAGCCTAAACCTGCCCGCCTCAGCTCCAGCCGCTCCCTCCACTCCTGTCCCTGGGCACCAGAGGGAAGAGGTTCCCACAGCCCCCAGCCAGGGACCCGCTCCCAAGGCTGCTGCCATGGCAACCAGGCCTGGCACCAGCTGGGATGCTCGGTTTCCATGGGCTGGGCTTCAGGAATGGCATTCCCCAATTTCCTGTTCCTGCTAAAATCGCACTGCTGCTCGCTTCCTTCCCGCCTCCCATGGAAAGCAGAAAAGGCAAAGATCCCATGCTGGGATAAGAACAATTTATTGAGAACAGATGCAAGATAAGGAACAAACAGGAACAGAAACAATTTGGATAACAGAAGGCATAAGACAAACTATTCACAGGGAAAACTAAAATGCTACCAACTGGCTCTTCCTGGCTACGTATCTCCTCCTACCAAGAAAGGACACTCTTCTCCTCTGGTGAGAGAGAGGGAGTCCTTTTCCTGCCCCTGGCAATGACCTGAGATGGGATTAAATATAATGACAGGGACATGGTCCGACCCTAATGTTCTTTCATCTCACATTATGTCATTGCCATGGGCAGGAAAAGGTACAAGTGTCTTCCCAGCATGGATCACAGGGAACATGGATCACCAGGTGTCTTCCCAACATGGATCCTCCAAGGGGGGATGAAGCTGGAGCAGTGCAGAAAGCTCTTCCGGCACTTGGGGCACTTGCGGCACTCGCAGGGCTTCCCTTATTGGTGCCTCCGTTGGTGTCTGGTCAAGGTAGAGCTCTGGGTGAATCTTTTCCCACACTGGGGACACTCGTAGGGTCTCTCCCCAGTGTGGATGCGCCGGTGCCTGACGAGGGTGGAGTTGTGCTGGAAGCCCTTCCCACAGTCGGGGCAGCGGAAGGGCCTCTCATCCGTGTGAATCCGCTGGTGCTGGACGAGATTGGAGCTGACCCGAAACCTCTTTCCACACTCAGGACACTCGTAGGGCCTCTCCCCAGTGTGGATGTGCTGGTGACGGATGAGTTCAGAGCTGCAGCTGAAGCCCTTCCCACATTCCCCACACTTGTAGGCCCATTCCCCAGTGTGGATCATCTGGTGGTGGATCAGGCTGTTGCTCTGGCTGAAGCTCTTCCCACACTCCAAGCACTTGTAGGGCTTCTCCCCATCCTGAAGCTGCTCATGGACCACCAGCTCAGAGCCTTGGCTTGATCTCTGGCCACCTTCCCAGCACAGGGTGGGTCTTTCCTCCTCAGAGCACCCTGGGATGGGTTTGGAGCCCCTCCTCCTGCGGGATCTCTGAAGCTTTTCCTCCCTGCTTGACTCCTGCGCTGTGGAGCTGCTCAAAACGGCCTCTTCCATGAGGTTCTGCTGCAGGGATTTGTCTTCCCTGGTCTCCATCCTCAGCTCCTTGTCTGGGGGAGGAAGGACAAGGAGAGGATGGGATTTGTCTCCATGCCAGAGGGAAGGGGAAGGAGATCCCCCCAGTGCGTCCCCGGCAGGACGGCGTCGGCAGCGGGGTTGTCCTGCAGCCGGGGGCCAGGCTGGGCTGGGAGATGGAGCAGGAGAGAGGGGGAAAGGGGCACTGACTTCCTCCTCACCTGCCTGGGTGTCCCAGGGCATCTTCCTCTTCCTCACAGCCTTCCTCTCCATCTGGCCAAGGTTTGGGAATGGGAAATCCTGGTTTGGGGAAATACAAGGGATGAGGACATTAGGTTAGATGTTTCTTTCTCTCAAAAACTATCTCAAGAAGTCACTGGGCATCTGGTGCCCATATAAACCACCAAAACAGCATGATTCAGTCTCCAAAAATACACAAATGGCCAAGATTCAGCAAAAACACCCAAGCATGAATTTCCCCACTCTGGTCTCTTCACTGTGGGGTCCTGGAAGCCACCCCTGTCTGGATTGTTGTGGGTCAAGTTTGTATTGGTGTTCCCCCTCTCTGTCTGCTGGAGCTCCTGGCAAGCCAGGAGGTTCCCCCTCTCTGGCCTCACCACTTTGGCATCCCAGGAGTCCTGGGTGGTCAGCACTGTCTGGGCTCCCTGTTTCAGGCTCCTGGGGTATCCATGGGCCCCCTTGTTCATGCTCCCAACATCTGCAGGCTTCGGGAGCACTCCCAGCTCTGGCACTGCCCGTTTCTGCTGCCCCCATTGCCGCTTTCCCTGCCAGCCCTGCTGGTCCGGGCGATCCCCACGTGGCTCCGGGCTGACAATGCAGCCCCTGAGGCGGGCAGAGCAAGCCCCAGCACGGGGGGAGCCTGCATGCTCCGCTCCCTCGGCAGCCGCGCCCAGCCCCGGGCACAGAGCTCCGGCAGCCCCCATTGCCGCCCCCTCCCCAGAGAGCCCCGGGGACCCCCGCAGCCGGGGCTGCCTCTGAGCCAGGCGGCCCCCGAGCCCGGCTGCGTGGCCAGGGGGGCACGGCGAGCCCGGGGCCGCTGTGCCAGCGCTTGTCCCGCTCTCCCTCAGCCTCTGCCCGGCCCGGCCCGGCCCCCCGAGCCCCGCCAAGCCCCGCACGGCCACGGCCGGCCCGGGCCGCTCCCCTCGGAGCCCGCTGCGGACACGGCGCCGGCCCGGCCACACGGGCCGCCCAGCGCTGCCCGGGCCTCGGCCCCGAGCACAGAGCTCTGCCCGGGGGGCTCCCGGCCCGAGGCTGCGGCTCCGGGCCCGCCCGGCCGCTCCCGGCTCCCACAGCCCGCCCGGGGCCGCCCCGCCCGGGCCGGGGCTGCGCCAGCGCTCCCCGCACCCGCGGGGCTGCAAACCGCTGGGCACAGCTCACAAAAAAACATTCCCCCAGCCCCACAAAAACACCAAAATCACAACCGGCCATCACCCCCCCCACAAAAAAAAATCCAAACCCCAAACCCACAAACCGACCGCTTCCAGCCTCTCCTCCTGCGCCTTCCCAGGGATCCCAAGCCCGAGGGAATGCCCCTGGAGCGGGACAGAAAGCTGCTCCAGCCGAGGCACTTGGAACACCCTGGGCTCTCCTCTGGGGGCCCTACAACACCCGCCAGTGGAACCTCGCAGTGCCAAGGAACGATTTTGGTGCTCCCTGGGGAGGCCAGAACTGAAACTTTGTTCCTTTTGCCTCGGGCCGGAGACCCCCGGGCTGTTTTCTGCACACACTTCCAGCCCCCAGCGCTTGCTGCAGCCGCTCCCTGCAAATGTCACACTGCCAGGGCCCTGTCCTTGCTGTCACCCGCTGTGGCTGGCCATGAACAGAGCTCCTGCATTTGCATTTCCAGCTCCTGTGCAACCAGAGCTGAGGGATCTGCAGCTGCCTGAATGCAAAACCTGGCAGAGGAGCCTCTCTCGAGGGGGAAATCTCCCCTTCCTGAGCCAGCCCGTGGCAATGCTGCCATTCTCTGCTGCTGCTGCTGCTGCTGCTGCTGCTGCTGCTGGGGCACTCGGGGCTCTGCTGAGCAGGAAAGGTGACCCTGAACCAAGAGCTTTCCTTGGCTGCATCAAAGCCTCGGTGCACAAAGACCTTCCCAGTGCTGTGCTTGTTTGTTTTTTTAAATTAACTCCCCCTGTCAGCTCTGGGCAGAGCTCTGTAACTGTGTGTGACACTTGTCTGTGGCACTGTGGGGGTGGCCAAGGGGACCTTCCCGAGCTGTCTGCAGAGGAATCCACAGCAGCCCATCTTAGAGATTTTATTGATTAACAAGAGTCGAAATAGCTAATTAACAAATTTTATTAATCATAGCAAGCAAAACAAGGAGGCAATGCAGCGCTGGGCGACAGGGGGATCTCCGTCCTGCCAACTGCCGCGCCTACTGAGGTTCCAGCCAGTCCTTTTAAGTCACTCACGAGCCTATCATTGCTATACTTCCGGAGCACTCCGCGCATGCTTTGAGGCTGTTGCTGGGGCATCTTGCTCCACTTCTGTTCTTCTTGGTTTTCGAGAAAGTACCGCTCGGAAAGTACCACTCGGAAAGTACCACCTGTACAAACATATCTTTACAAAAATAAGCTAACCACAATTTGCAAAAAAAGCTAACCACATCTTTGCTTAACAAACGAACATACCCTATGAACAAACATATTCTATTACAAGAACCACATCCCAGTTAATGAACAAACATAATTCATAACAGCCCAGGCCGGGGGTGCTCAGTGGCCGCTCAGTTCCGCTGACTGGACGCGGCTCTGGACGCTTCCCTTGGAGCATCTCCAGGGAGGGAACGCTGGGGCTGCCCCGGCTGTGGTGTCACTGCCAGGGGAACGCTGGGGCTGCCCCGGCTGTGGTGTCACTGCCAGGGGAACGCTGGGGCTGCCCCGGCTGTGGTGTCACTGCCAGGGGAACGCTGGGGCTGCCCCGCTCCTGCCCCACCCCATCAGCTCTGCCAGCGTCTCCAGGGGACACAAAGGCTGAGCCAAAGGGTGAGAGTTGCACAAGGGGCTGAGCTGGGATCTGGGACCCATTGGGATCATGGAGTCCAGCCCCCGGCCCTGCACAGACACCCCAACAATCGCAGCCCGTGCATCCCTGGCAGCGCTGGCCAAAGGCTCCTGGAGCTGCGGCAGCCTCGGGGCCGTGCCCATTCCCTGGGGAGCCTGGGCAGTGCCCCAGCCCCCTGTGGGGGAAGAAGCTTTTGCTGATCTCCAGCCCAGCCCTGCCCTGGCCCAGCTCCAGCCGTTCCCTCGGCTCCTGTCCCTGCTCACCTGGGCAGAGATCAGAGCTTGCCCAGAGAAGCTGTGGCTGCCCCTGGATCCCTGGAAGTGTCCAAGGCCAGGTTGGAAAGGGCTTGGAACAGCCTGGGATAGTGGAAGGTATCCCTGCCCATGGCAGTTGATGGAATGATAAGGTTCACTTAAGATTTAAGGTGTCTTCCACCCCAAGGCATTCTGTGATTCTGTGATTTTGGGGGAGATGCTGAAGCTCTGGCTCACCTTTATCTCAGCAAATGTCTGGACCCAGCAGCAGCCATGGGTGGGATCATCTCCTCCCTCTCGCTGTGGCTGTAACTCACCCAAGGGCAGTGTCATAAATTAAATTTGGACAACTAGGTCTATTGAGTTTACAGCAGTTTAATAACAAGAAAAAAAATTATACAATTTAGTGAATTGAATACAAGAATCCAATTTAATAAAAGAATACAATTTAGTGGATTGAATAGCAATTTGATATAGAAGGAATACAATTTAATAAAATAGTACAATTTAGTGAATATTGTTATAAATACACTCGAGAGAGTGTTAAAGTTTAATAAAGGGAAGTTTTATTAATTATAGCAAGCAAGCAATAAGCAAAAGACAGCGCTGGACAGCCGGGAAGCGATCCCGCTTCACCGCGGCCGTGCTTCCGTTTTCCGTGTGTCTCCTTTTAATCAGTCCGGCTCTCCGGGCTCTCCTGTGACGTGTCTTTCCTCGAGTATTTCTGCACATGCGCCTTCATCGGTCTAGGGGTTCGGTCGTTTGGTCTTTACTTTATCTTCCTTTAACCTTTCTTCACTGTTCTCTGTAAAGGCTTAGCTCAGTAATTTTTTGGAATGCAAGGAATCTTAGCAAGGACATGATAAACGTCAGTAGCTATACAAGCATCAGTTACTATGCATACGTAAGTAACTATCGTAAGTAAGTAAGGGGTAAATAACAATCTTGATTTTACAGAACATAACATTACAGGATATCATATCTGCATGTTTAGTCTCTGTTTATCACATTTAGGGCGCGGGGCACGGCAGGAGGTTTGGGTGTGGAACTGTGTTCCGAATGGCTCAAATAGCACGAGGGATTGAGCGGGAGATGGGGTTAGGGAAGAAGTGGAGGAGGGAGGAAGAGGGGGAGCAAGAGGAAGAGGAGGGACAAAGGAGGATCAGGGAAAGGAGAAGGAACCACGAGGTCCAGCACTCCCTCAATTCACAGCCGCCTACCTATGGGATCATCACACCCCATCCCACAGGTGACCGGGGAGGGGGACCTCAGCCAAGATATTTTAGGTGCTCCCTATTTTGGGCTGCTTGAGGGGACGTTTGGAGAATGAAGAAATCCAAACCTGAGCAGAAAATGCCCCTTGGGGGTAAATTGGGGCTGCTGGCATCCCTAAGTGGGGAGCTGGTAACCGGGGGAACTTTTTGGATTCTTGGCACTCCCAGCAGCCTGGGGAGGGCAGGGACTGAGTAGACAGAGGACCCCCAGTGCAAGAGTGACCCCCAGCAGCTGGGACAGAGAGGAACCCCTGAACACCAAAGTGGAGAGACCAGAGACGGGGAACTCCTGGGAGACATTTTCAGGGCTGAATCTTGGTGTTTGGGAGGTTTTTATGGACTCCAGATGCCCGGTGACTTCTGGAGATGGACTTGGGTAGAGGGACCTTCAAACTCAATGTGCTCATCCCCTGTTCGCCCCAAACCAGGATTTCCCATTCCCAAATCTTGTCTGGATGGAGAAGGAGGCTGCGAGGAAGAGGAAGATGCCCCAGGACACCCAGGCAGGTGAGGAGGAAGTCAGTGCCCCTTTCCCCCTCTCTCCTGCTCCATCTCCCAGCCCAGCATGGCCCCCGGCTGCAGGACAACCCCGCTGCCAACGCCGTCCTGCCGGGGACGCGCTGGGGGGATCTCCTTCCCCTTCCCTCTGGCACGGAGGCAAATCCCATCCTCTCCTTGTCCTTCCTCCCCCAGACAAGGAGCTGAGGATGGAGACCAGGGAGGAAAGATCCCCACAGCAGAACCTCATGGAAGAGGCCATTGTGAGCAGCTCCATGGCTGAGGAATGTAATGGGGAGGAAAATCTGCAAAGATCCCGCAGGAGGAGGGGCTCCAAACCCATCCCAGGGTGCTCTGAGGAGGAAAGACCCACCCTGTGCCGGGAAGGCGGCCGGAGATCTAGCCAGGGCTCTGAGCTGGTGGTCCATGAGCAGCTTCAGGATGAGGAGAAGCCCTACAAGCGCTTGGAGTGTGGGAAGAGCTTCAGCCAGAGCAACAGCCTGATCTGCCACCAGATGATCCACACTGGGGAATGGACCTATGAGTGTGGGGAATGCGGGAAGGGCTTCAGCTTCAACTCCCAGCTCATCATCCACCAGCGCATCCACACAGGGGAGAGGCCCTACGAGTGTCCTGAGTGTGGGAAGAGGTTTCACAGGAGCTCCACTCTCCTCAGGCACCAGCGGATTCACACGGATGAGAGGCCCTTCCGCTGCCCTGACTGTGGGGAGGGCTTCAAGCGAAACTCCAACCTCATCAGGCACCAGCGCATCCAGACTGGGGAGAGGCCCTATGAGTGTCCCCAGTGTGGGAAGAGCTTCAGCCAGAGAGGTCCCACCTCACCATCCATCAGAGGATCCACACCAGGGAACGGCCCTATGAGTGTGGGGAATGTGGGATGACCTTCAGCCGGAGGTCCCAGCTGACCATCCACCAGATGATCCACACTGGGGAGAGGCCCTACGAGTGTCCCCAGTGTGGGAAAAGGTTTCAGACCAGCTCCACTCTCCTACAGCATCAGCCGATTTACACGGATGAGAGGCCCTTCCACTACCCCGACTGCAGGAGGGGCTTCAAGAACAACTCCCACCTCATCAGGCACCGGCGCATCCACACTGGGGAGAGGCCCTACGAGTGTCCCCAGTGTGGGAAGAGCTTCAGCCAGAGCTGTCACTTGACCAAACACCAACGGAGGCACCGGTAAGGGAAGCTCTGCAAATGCCCCAAAGTGCAGGATGAGCTTTCTCCACAGCTCCAGCCTCATCCCCCCTTGGAGGACCAACATAGGGAAGAGACCTGGTGATCCATGTTCCCTGTGATCCATGATGGGAAGACACCTGTCCCTTTTCTTGCCCGTGGCAATGACATGATTTGGGATCAAAGAATGTGAGAGTGTGATCATGGCCCATTATATTCAGTCCCACCTCAGGTCACTGCCAGGGGCAGGAAAAGGACTCCCTGTCTCTCACCAGAGGAGAAGGGTGTCCTTTCCCGGCAGGAGGAAATACGTGGCCAGGAAGAGCCGGTCGATGACATTTTAGTTTTCCCAGTAAATAGATTGTCTTATCCCTTCTGTTATCCAAATTGTTTCTGTACCTATTTGTTCCTTATCCCATTGTTGTTGTCAATAAATTGTTCTTATCCCAGCCTGGGATCTTTGCCTTTTCTGCTTTCCATGGGAGGTGGGAGAGAAGCGAGCGGCAGAGCCGTATTAGCAGGAGCAGGAAATTGGGGAATGCCGTTCCTGAAGCCCAGCCCATGGAAACCGAGCATCCCAGCTGGTGCCAGGCCTGGTTGCCATGGGCAGCAGCCTTGGGAGCGGGTCCCTGGCTGGGGGCTGTGGGAACCTCTTCCCTCTGGTGCCCAGGGACAGGAGTGGAGGGAGCGGCTGGAGCTGAGGCGGGCAGGTTTAGGCTGGATGTGAGGAAAAGGTTTTTCCCGCGAGGCTGCTGGGGCACTGAACAGGCTCCCCAGGGAAGGCTCCCAGCTCCAGGGCTGGCTGAGCTGCAGCAGCGTTTGGCCAGCGCTGCCAGGCCCAGGCTGGGATTGTTGGGGTGTCCTGTGCAGGGCCAGCAGTTGGACTGGAGGATCCCTATGGGTCCCTCCCAACTCAGCCAATTCTGTGGCTCTGTGATCCCAGGAGCCTGGGGATGGGACTGCAAATGGTTGCCGTGGCAACGGGCTCTGGCTCCAGGCCTGAGCTGGTGTCCATGGCAACCACCCCTGGCATGGGGTCTCCATGGAGCTGCCAAGGGACTGACCATAGCAACAGGGGCTGTGATGGTTGCCATGGAAACAGATCATAACAATGGTGCAGATGTTGCCATGGGAACAGACCACAGCAGAGAGACAGCTCTGGCCAGGAGCAGCTCCTGAGCACAGCCCAGCAGGGCTGGGGCCCTGCCAGGGCAGCTCAGGGACACGAGCAGGCCCAGACAGAGCTCCCAGGGGCTCAGCACTGGCAGGGGCTGTGGGATGTGCCAGAGGGGGCTGTGTCACAGCAGCACCTCTGTGGCTGTGTCCTGGAGCCCCAGAGCAGCTGTGATGTCAGAAAGGGGCTGTGTGTCAGCACCCAGTGGGCTGTGTGAGGTCACAGCTGGGGCTGTGACATGACAGAGTTTGTTGTGTGACGTCACTGAGCAGCTATGTCATCATAGAGGGGACTGTGTGACATCACAGAGAAGGCTGTGACATCATGGCATGGCTGTATGACATCATAGCGCCATGGATGACATTGGCGGGCAGCAAAGAGCGGCGCCAATGGTGGGGCCGGAGGCGGCTCTGGGGGCGGGGCCGGGGCTGTGGGCGGGGCCGCAGCGGAGCAGCGCGATGGCTCCAGCGCTGGGGCCGGGGGCGCTCCCAAGGGGCGGCGAGAGGTGAGGGGGACCCCCGGCACCGGGACTCTTTGATCGCCCATTCCGGAGCGCCAAGGGGCCCCTAAACCCCCATTCCTGGGCGCCGCCATCCCACCGAACCCCCATTCCCGGCCGTGGGTCCCACCCTGCACCCCCTTATCCGGCACCAGGAACGCCTGCACCCCTTTCCCGGCCATCCCGCCTCTCGCAGCCCCCAGAGCCCCCTTCTCCTTGACCCATTTACCCCTTGGACCCCTATTCCTGCCTCTCCCAGCAGCCAGCCCCTCCTTTCCTCAGCACTGAAGACACCCGGGACCCCTATTCCCAGCCATCCCGGCTTTCGCTGCCCTGTCCTGGCAATGGGGACACTGGGGACCCTTGGAGCTCCCTTTCCTGGGTACAGGAACGCCCTGAACTCCAGCCATGCCACACCTAGCCAGCCCCAGCCTCCCCTCCGGTCAGTCCTGGCATCCCCAAATGCCCTTCCCGGCTCTCCCCGTTCCCCCTTTCCTTCAGCCGTGACCCCCCCGATCCCAAATCTCCAAATGTCCCCCCAGTTCTCCTCTCCCTGCGTTCCCTGCACGCGGCGCTGTCGGAGCCCGGCCCGGGCTTCCCGCAGTCCATGTCCATGGGGTCCCTGGCTGGGATCCCCTTCCAGCGCCGCCGCAGCGAGCGGGGCCGGGCGGAGCCGCAGCCGCCGGGGATGGCGGCCGGAGCCGAGCCGGGATCTTGGGATAGCCAGGGCTGGGATATTGGGATATCCAGGGCTGGGATATTGGGATAGCCAGGGCTGGGATATTGGGATAGCCAGGGCTGGGATATTGGGATAGCCAGGGCTGGGATATTGGGATAGCCAGGGCTGGGATATTGGGATAGCCAGAGCTGGGATATTGGGATAGCCAGAGCTGGGATATTGGGATAGCCAGGGCTGGGATACTGGGATAGCCAGAGCTGGGATATTGGGATAGCCAGAGCTGGGATATTGGGATAGCCAGGGCTGGGATATTGGGATAGCCAGGGCTGGGATATTGGGATAGCCAGGGCCGGCACAAGGAGCGGCACCGGCACGGGGCCAGCGGGGAGCTGCAGATGCTGCAGCAGCGGCACAGCCAGAGCGGGGCTGAGCGGGGGGAGCCGGGGCTGGGGGATCTGTGGGGCTGCGATGGCAACTGTGGCACCGCCATGGGGATCCCTGAGATCCAGGCTGAGGGATTAACAAATTCCCTGGCTCACAGCTGCAGGGAATGTCTCCGGAAATATGTCAGATATGGGCGGGAGGCGCTGGAGTGTAAAGGTGGGGAAAGCAGAATTCTCAGGGAATATGGGAATTGAGAATACAGGATTTGGGAGGGTAAAATGTGGGAATGTGGGAATTCCCACGGAAATTCCATGGATGGATCTGACATCCCATTCCTGTGGGACCTCCAAGGATGGATTCTACTGCTGTCCAATTCCCATGTGAACTCTGTGGATGGACCTCACTGCCATGCCATTCCCATGGAATTCCATGGGCAGATCTCCCCATCCCACTGCCATGGGAGTTCCAATCCGGTTCCCCCCCAAACCCATCCTGGGGGTCGCTTTGTTTTTTGCCATCCCCACCCCCTATAAGACTCCTGGGGGTCCCCCCATGACCCACCCAGCCCCCCCCAAAACTCTTCCTGGGTCCCCCCTCATCCCCCTATAACAGGAATTCCTGGGAGTCCCCCCCGTGTCCCCTCCCCCAGGACTTTGGGGGTCCCACCCGGCCTGTCCGTGCACCCCCAGATTTCTTCCACAGCCCCCCTGTGATGGTGGAGGGTGGGGGCCGAGTGCTGGTGCCCCCCTGCCTGCAGCAGATCCAGCGGTGAGGGCAGTTCGGGGGGTCCCTCAGCATTTGGGGTCCCTGGGATTTGGGGTGACCCCCCGAGCCCCCCAGGATCTCTCTGAACACGCTGACGCTGCCCGTGCGCAGTGAGAAGGTTCAAACCCGGCACGGGGTCCCCAGCACTGCCACCTGCATTGCCCAGGTACCCCCAAACCTGCCGAGAACCCCCAAACCCCCCGGGACACCCCAACCTCCCGGGATCCCAAACACAGCCCTGGATGCTCCAAAAACTCCCAAAAACTGCAAAACCCCATACAGACATTGAGAAGGTTCATACCTGGCATGGGGTCCCTATCTGCATCACCAGCAGGTTCCCCAAAACAACCTACCCCTAAAAATGTCACTTAAAGCCATCATGAACCCCCCTCAAAAGGGGCTTGTGGGGCTGCGGCCGCACCAACACCCTAAAATGGGGAGGAAAAAACACCCCTGTAGTGGTGGGATCCCCCCCAATAAACCTGAAAAAGAGAAAAACTCCTCTTCAGAGGGGCCTGAAGACCCTGAAAGGCCCTGGAAGAGGGACAAGATCCCCTCCTCTGCTGGGGCCTCCCCGAGCCGGGAACTCTCCCGTTCCTGCACTCGGGGGAGCCCCGAACGACGGCGGCTCCTGGGCTGAGCCCCCCTCAGCCGGGGCTGCGGGGGGAACTGGGGGGGCTGGGACGGGGCTTGGGGGTCCTGGGGTGAACTGGGGGACCCTCAGTGCTCCCACCTCCCCCTGTTCCCCTGTCCCGCCCCGTTCCCATTGTTCCCCCAAACCTCCGCTGCCCCCAGCTCGGTTTGGGGGGGACCCAGCCCTTTCCCATCGTGTCCCGGCCCGGCCCCGCTCACCCGAGGGCTCCGAACCACGCCCAGGGACAGAGGAGGGACAGAGGAGGAGGAAGAGGAGGGACAGAGGAGGAGGAAGAGGAGGAGCAGGAGGAGGAAGAGCTGGAGCAGGCAGAGGAGGCTCCACGTGCGCTCCCCGCTCTCTGGATCTGCAGCTCCTTCGGGACCATCGCCCCCCATCCCGCAGGTGCCCGGGGAGGGGGAGCTCGCCCCAAATACCCCGGGGCTCCCTGGGTTTGGGGTTTTTGGGGGGGATGTTTGGGGATGGCAGGGCTCCAGAGCCGAGCCGCAGATGCCCCTCGGGGGGACCCCGGGGGTCCCCGGGAGGTGTTTTCGGGGGGTCCCGGTGGCGGCAGAGCCCCGGCAAAGGGGCCGGGGGGATGCGGGTCCCCCCGCGGTGGGGGTTGGGCTTCCCGGGCCGGGCCCCCCGAGCTCTGCCGGGGCCGCGGGTGCGGGGGGAACCCGGTTTTGGGGAAACCCGGGAGAGCCGCGGCTTCCCTGAGCGGGGACCCCGAGAGGGGGGGACCCCTGGGATTGTCGGGACCCCGGGGGGTGCTGGGGCTGGAGGGGCGGCACGGCCGGGAAAGGGGTTCGGGGCTCCCGGTGCCGGCAGTGGGAGCCCAGTTGCTCCCCCCGTGTGGTTCCAGTGTCCTCGGCACCGCAGGACGAGCCAAATCACTCCCAGTCATTCACTATTAGGGTACAATTTGTCTCCATTTTCCCCAAATGTTGTCTCAATTATTTCCCCCACTTTTGCTCCATTTTCCCCCAATTTATTCCCATTTCTGCACAGTTTTATTTAATTTTTCCCCAATTTCCCCCCATTTTTATTTCATTTTTTCCCTATTTTTTCTCCATTTTTCCTCATTTTTATCCCATTTTCATATAATTTTTCCCCATTTTTATCCTATTTTTTCCCCCGTTTTTCCCTGTTTTTCTCCTTTTTTCCTCCATTTTCCCCTTTTTTTATCTCATTTTTTTCTCTATTTTTCCCTATTTTTTTCCCCATTTTTCCTCCACTTTCCCTTAACTTTTTCCTCATGTTTTCTCATTTTTTCAGTTTTTTTTCCCCATATTTAATCTACTTTTTCTCAATTTCCCCATTTTACACCACTTTTGCTCCATTTTTCCCCAGTTTTTTCCCTATGTTCTCTCCTATTTTCTCCATTTTCTGCCATTTTTCTCCCATTTTTCCTTCACTTTTACCATTTTTATTCCCAATTTCCTCCATTTCTCTCCCAGTTTCCTCCTTTTTTTTTCCCATTTTTATCCCAGTT
Source organism: Poecile atricapillus (assembly GCF_030490865.1). Lineage (NCBI taxonomy): Eukaryota > Metazoa > Chordata > Aves > Passeriformes > Paridae > Poecile > Poecile atricapillus. The sequence goes on from NC_081267.1 coordinate 1,090,195, forward strand.
TATTCTCATTTTTCCCCATTTTTCCCAATTTTCTTCCATTTTTTTCTCCATTTTTTCCCCAATTTTTCCTCCATTTCTCTCCCATTTCCAGCATTTTTTTCCTATTTTTATAGCATTTTCTCCATTTTTCTCTCATTTTTGCTCCATTTTTCCTCAATTTTTTTCTCTTTTTTCCCATTTTTTCCAGCTTTTTCCAGATTATTTTTTTCTTTCTTTTCCTCACTTAATCCCTGATTTTTTTCCATTTTTCCCAATATTTTCCCCATTTTTTTTCCTCCCTTTTTTCCTATTTTTCCTGATTTTTCCCTATTTTTTTCCCAAATTTTTCCTGTTTTTTTCCTGTTTTTTTTTTCCTATTTCTTTTCCTGATTTTTCCCTCATTTTTCACATATTTTTTCAAATTTTTTCCTCATTTTTTTCCTGATTTTTGCCTCTGATTTGTCCCAAATTTTCCCCATTTTTTCCTGATTTTTGCCTGTTCTTTACCTAAATATTTCCTGGCTTTTTCCCAATTTTTTTCCATTTTCCAAGGGTTTTTTTCCCCGCCTTCTTTTCCTCATTTTTTCCCTGATTTCTTCCTGGATTTTTTCCCAAATTTTTCCTGGTCTTCTTCCTCTTTGATTTCCTGATTTTTCCCCTGTTTTTTCCCAGATTTTCCCCCATTTTTTCCTTATTTTTCCCTGTTCCTTTCCCAGTTTTTTCCATGTTATTCCCTATTTTTTTCCTAAATTTTCCCCTGATTTTTCCCTGTATTTCCTCTTTTTTTTTCCTGATTTTTCCTGATTTTTTTCCAAGTCTCTTTCCTCTCTCTTTTCTTGATTTTCCCCATTTTTTCCTGATTTTTCTTGATTTCTTTTCCTGATTTTTCCTCTTTCTTTTTCTGATTTTTTCCCAATATTTTCCCAATTTTTTCAAAAATTTTCCTTGATTTTTTTGTGGTTTTGTTCCCATTTTTTTCCCTAGATTTTTCCATTTTCCTTTCCCAAATTTTTCTGGTTTTCCCCAAATTTTTCCTGATTTTTCTTCATTATTTTTTTTTATTTTTCCAGGTTTTTTTATCCTTTTCCTGATTTTTTTCCCCCTGATTTTCCTTTTTCTTTACAATTTTTTCTGATTTTTTTTCCCAATTCTTTTTCTGATTTTTATGCAGTTTTTCCCCAAATATTTCTGGCTTTCCGTTGATTTTTTCAATTTTTTTCCAAATTTTTCCCTGATTTTTTTCCCAGGGTCTTTTTGTCCTTCTTTTCCTGATATTGTACCTGATTTTTTCCCAATTTTTTTCATGCTTTTCCCATTTTTTCCTGATTTTTTCCTCTTCTTCTCCCAAATTTTTCTGTTTTTTTCTCAGTTTCTTCTCAAATTTTCCTGGTTTTTCCCATTTTTTTTCCCATTTTACCAAATTTTATTCCTCTTTCTTTTCCTGATTTTTCCCGATTTTTCCCAGTTCTTTCCCCGTTTTTTTTCCTGATTTTCCCATTTTCCCCAAATTTTTCCTGTTTTTTCTTGATTTTTTCCTTCTTTTCCTATTTTTCCTGATTTTTCCTCATGTTTTCTGATTTTTCCTGATTTTCCCAGTTTTTTTCTGCTTTCTTTCCTGATTTTTTTCCCTGAGTTTTCCTTGAGGTTTCTCCTTTTTTTTTTCCCCCAAATTTTTCCTGGTTTTGCCAACTTTTTGTCAATTTTTTCCCTGTTTTTCCCAAATTTTTCCCATTTTTTCCCTGCTTTTTCCCCAAATTTTTTTGATTTTGCCTTGGGATTTTTTTTCTGTTTTTTCCCTGATATTTCCCCTTTATTTTCCTTGAATTTACCCTGTTTTTTTTCCCATTATTTCCCCATTTTTCTAGTTTCCTTTGCACTCCCAGTCTGATCCCAGTCACTCCCAGTATGAGGCCAGTGGCCCCCAGTTGCTCCCTGTCAGTGCCAGTATGACCCCAGTAGCCTCCAGTGTGATCCCTGGGACTCCCTGTCTCTCCCAGTATATCCGAGTCAGCCCCAGCACGCTCCCAGTCATTCCCAGCTCCTCCCAGTTCCTCTCAGCATGATTCCAGTTGCTCACAGCCACTCCCAGTCAATCCCAGTATGATTCCAGTCACCCTCAGTGGGATCCCAGTCTCAGCCAGCAGGGACCCAGCTGCTCCCACTGTGATCCCAGTATGATCCCAGTTGATTATGATCCCAGAATAGTTTTAATTCTTCCCAGTTCCTACCAGTATGATCCCAGTTGTCCCTGAAATAGTCCCAGTCCATCTCAGCATGGTCCTACTCCCAGTTTCTCCCACTGTGATTCCAGCTGTTCCCAGTTATGGTCACAGTCACTCCCAGTATATCCCAGCTGCCCTCAGCATGCTTGTGCTCATTCCCAGTCATTCCCAGTTACCCCAGTAGGGTTCCAGTTACCCCAGTACAAACCAGTCCCTGCCAGTGCTGCCACTCCTGGGATCCCCCAGCCCTCTCTGTGTTCCCCCTCCCACATCTCCCCAGAGCAGCCCCAAGGGCTGGCAGTCCCCAGCCAGGGTCCCCAGCCAGCCCCAGGTTGGATCTGCAGCCCCCAATTTTCCCAGTTTCCCTCTCCTTTTCCCCGGGCCGGGTTCCCCCCGTCCCCAGCGGGTGGGAGCAGCGGAGAGCCCCGCGCTGCCCATCCCGACCTGTCCCGGCTCCATCCCCGCTCCTGCCGTGGGCTGTGAGGGGTTCGGGAACGGGGCACCGAGGGTGTCACTGCTCCTGGGGGAGGAGGAGGAGGGATGGAAGAGGAGGGATGAAGAAGGAGAGAGAGAAGGGATGGAAGTGGCAGAAGAAGGTGGAGTTAGGGAGGACAAGCAGGAGGAAGAGGAGGGACAAATGAAGATCAGGGAAAGTAGAAGGAACCACTATATCGAGCACTCCCCGAATTCACAGTCCCCCACCCATGGGATCATCATCCCCCATCCCATAGGTGGCCGGGGAGGGGGAGCTTGGCCCAGATATCCTGGGGGGTCCCTGGGTTGGGTTGTTTAGGGGGTATATTTGGGGAATGAAGAACTCCAATGCTGAGTGGAAAATGCCCCTTGGGAGCCCTGGTGGCAGCTGCTGGCAGAGGCAGCCTGGAGGAGCAGAGCCCTGTGACCCCCAGGACCCCAAAGTGGGGAGCCCAGAGAGCAGGAGTGCCGTGGTTCACGGGACCCTCAACCGCCTGGAGAGGGGAAGGGGGGACTCCTTGTACTGCCTGCGCCCCGAAGCAGAGAATAAGGGGAGAAGTGACACTGGAACTCCAAAAACTCCCCACCATCTCTACATGTTGAAGTGAAAATGGGGGGAACTCTTCAGATTCCTGGCACTCCCAGCAGCCTGGGAAGGGCAGGGACTGAGTAGGTGGGGAACCCTCAGTACAAGCGTGACCCCCTGCAGCTGGGACAGGGGGGAACCCCTGAACACCAAAGGGGAGAGACCAGAGATGGGGAACTCCTGGGAGGCATTTTCAGGGCTGAATCTTGGTGTTTGGGAGGTTTTTATGGGCCAATTCTCCGGGTGAAGCTGGTGACTTCTAGAGATGGACTTGGGTCGAGGGACCTTCAAACTGAAGATACTCTTCCCCTGTTTTACCCAAACCAGGATTTCGCATTCCCAAATCTTGGCCCGATGCAAAAAGAGGCTGCGAGGAAGAGGAAGATGCCCCAGGACACCCAGGCAGGTGAGGAGGAAGTCAGTGCCCCTTTCCCCCTCTCTCCTGCTCCATCTCCCAGCCCAGCACGGCCCCCGGCTGCAGGACAACCCCGCTGCCGACGCCGTCCTGCCGGGGACGCACTGGGGGGATCTCCTTCCCCTTCCCTCTGGCACGGAGGCAAATCCCATCCTCTCCTTGTCCTTCCTCCCCCAGACAAGGAGCTGAGGATGGAGACCAGGGAGGACAAATCCCCACAGCAGAACCTCGTGGAAGAGACCATTTTGAGCAGCTCCACAGTGCAGGAATCCAACGGGGAGGAAAAGCTGCAGAGATCACGCAGGAGGAGGGGCTCCAAACCCATCCCAGGGTGCTCTGAGGAGGAAAGACCCACCCTGTGCCGGGAAGGCGGCCGGAGATCCAGCCAGGGCTCTGAGCTGGTGGTCCATGAGCGGCTTCAGGATGGGGAGAAGCTCTACAAGTGCTTGGAGTGTGGGAAGAGCTTCAGCCAGAGGAAAACCCTGATCCGCCACCGGATGATCCACACTGGGGAATGGCCCTACGAGTGTGGGGAATGTGGGAAGGGCTTCAGCTGCAGCTCCCACCTCATCATTCACCAGCGCATCCACACTGGGGAGAGGCCCTACGAGTGTCCTGAGTGTGGGAAGAGGTTTCAGAGCAGCTCCGCTCTTCTCCTGCACCAGCGGATTCACACGGGTGAGAGGCCCTTCCGCTGCCCTGACTGTGGGGAGGGCTTCAAGCAAAACTCTCACCTCATCACCCATCAGCACAGCCACACTGGGGAGAGGCCCTACGAGTGTCCCCAGTGTGGGAAGAGCTTCAGCCACAGCTCCAGCCTGATCTGCCACCAGAGGACCCACACTGGGGAACGTCCCTATGAGTGTGGGGAATGTGGGATGACCTTCAGCCGGAGGTCCCAACTGACCATCCACCAGATAATGCACACTGGGGAGAGGCCCTACGAGTGTCCTGAGTGTGGGAAGAGGTTTCCAACCAGCTCCACTCTCCTCAGGCACCAGCGGATTCACACGGATGAGAGGCCCTTCCGCTGCCCCGACTGCAGAAAGGGCTTCAAGCAAAACTCCCACCTCATCACCCACCGGCGCATCCACACTGGGGAAGGCCCTACGAGTGTCCCCAGTGTGGGAAGAGGTTTCAGAGGAGCTCCACTCTCCTCAGGCACGAGCGGATTCACACAGATGAGAGGCCCTTCCGCTGCCCCGACTGCAGGAAGGGCTTCAAGCAAAACTCCCACCTCATCACCCACCGGCGCATCCACACTGGGGAGAGGCCCTACGAGTGTCCCCAGTGTGGGAAGAGCTTCACCCAGAGATCTCACTTGACCCAACACCAACAGAAGCACCGGTAAGGGAAGCCCTGTGAGTGCCCCAAGTGCAGGAAGAGCTTCGTGCGCTGCCCCAGCTCCATCCCCCATGGGAGGACCCACGTTGGGCAGAGCCCTGATGACCCACGTTCCCAGTGATCTGCGTTTTGAGGACACTGGGTTGGTTGTCATTTTCTTTTGTTCCGATTATCTTTTGATTCATCTTCATCCCTTTAAAACAGACAAAATTGGGGTAAAAGTCTACAAAGTCATCAAAGGCATCTAGAGCCTCACATTTTACTAGTGCTTCAAGGTAATCTGGTATTCAGGGAAATACTTAGGGGTTGTGGAGCTATTTGGTGGAGCTTTCTCCATTTTTTGGCACTCAAAGCAATGAGAGTTTGATCTGTCACCTCAAAACCACTCAATGCCACTGAAAACTGCACAGTCCCACTCAAAACTATTGGATCCCACAACTCCTCCGGGTGTGATGCCTCAAGTTTTAGCTTTAATATCTTTCATGTTTTGCACTGTCTAGGTTTGTAGTTTTGAACTTCCTATTAAGTGTTAGTGAGCTCTCTTCACAGAGTAGATAGACAGAACCATTCCTTTTCTAGCTTGATACCAAGGACAGCCGTTACAAGTTTCAGGCCCAAAAGCATAAACAAGGGTGGACTGAAGAGAGAAAACAAGAAGGACAGGACTTTGTCAACTGAAGCTGTAACTGGACAATGAACCCCAATCTGCAGATGGACCTAAACTTCTAAAAATGTGAGAAATCGTGATGAGTTGTTTTATTGGTTTGTGGTTTTTTTGACTATTTTTTGCTCCATTTTGTGTGTAGCCCTGGCCAGGCTCTTGTACTGCCCAAGGTGTGTCCTTTAAGGCCATTTAATAAACTTTATTCTTAACTCTGTCCAGCCTCTGTTCTATGTCAGCCTTCTGAAGGCATCAGGTGGAATGGGGTTGGAAGGGGATTGGGTGAAGTGGGATGTAAATCAGGAGGGGTGAGATGGGCATTGGGTGGGGCAGAATGGATGGGATGGAGTTTGGGAGGTGTGAAATGGGGGAAATCGGGCTTGGGAAGGGGTCTTGATATCCAGCAGGGATGGGATGGGTTGGGACTGGGTCTGGGGATATGGGCTTGGGTCTGCAATGAGACAGCCAAAGTTTGGGGATGATGAAGGGAGGGTGTGTCCATTACTGAGTGAGGTTTTGGATATTCCACATTCCTGAAGAGATTTTGGGTATCTCACGTTTCTGAGGCAGTTTTGGGACACTCCCCAGCTCTTGGGGGGTTCCTGAGAGCAGCTCCATGGAGCCCCATTGCCAGGGCTGGTTGCCATGGGCACGAGCTCAGAGCTGTAGCCAGAGTGCGTTGCCTCGGTGCTGGAGAGCAGAGAAATGATGAATGGCCCCAGACATCTCCAGGGTGTGTTTGGGGGCAGAGCAAGTTCTGCCTAGGTGGGGCGGTCACTGCCCCAGCCCAGCCACTGCAGCCTCTGCTCCAGCCCCAAAGTGGCTGCCAAGCCCCTGGCACCCTGAAAACCCCAGCTGGGAGAGGGAGCAGAGCAGGTGAGGCTGTGACACGGGAGTGATACTGACACGTGCCATGGCCCTGGAGCTCACAGCAGCTGAGATGGCGCTGGATCCAAGGCTGACTGTGGATCTCTGTCCCTGTCTCTCCTCCCCTTACTTCCAGTTTTCAAAATCTGGATGGCTTGAAGATGGATGGGTTGGACGAGTTGGCTCAGTCAGTGCTTAGTGAAGTGATTTCCTCTAATTGCATGCAGATTTATGATTTCCCGAGTACTTCATTCTCTAAAGTTTGCAGCTGAAAGTTTGTTCCCCATCCTCCTGAGAAGTTTGTTGTTTTCTCCCATGCACTGCCCGAGGGGATCGAGGTACCTCAGGTCCCTTTCCAGCAGGGCCCGAGCGAGCTTGGGGCACAGCACAGGGAACTGCAATGCTGAGCCAGCCCTGGCTGGGTTGGAGGAAGCAGAAAGGCCAAGCCCTGAGCCCAGGCCTGGCACAGCAGGGCCTGTCCCTCACGGGTGGCTCGGGGCTCTTTGTGGGGCAGTGGGATGTGAGGGGCAGCAAGGACAAATGCCATAAACCTGCAAGCCCTGCCAGCCTCCTCAGGGAGGGCCGAGGGAGGAGCAAAGACCTTCCTGGGGCTGTGCCCTGCGGCAGGAGGGATTGTGCCAGTGGAGTTGACCCTAAATTTCTTCTCCCAGGCAGCTTTAGGACATGGAACATGGAGAAGCCAGAGCCAACTCTCAGCTTTCCACAGTCCTCCAGTAGAATCCTGTGTGGGGAGCAGCCTGGGAGCAGGGTTTGTGTGTCAGGGGAGGGGAATTCAGAGCCCTTTTCTCCCCCATGGCCTGAGGGTCTGCATTTTCAATGGCCCTGCAGCTGCCAAAGGGGCCTTTTTCACCCAGCTGAGAACAGTTCTGCTGATGGCCTGTCCTAAACCCGTTTTTCCTGCAAATGTGCCTATGAAACCTCATTTTTTGCATCCCCAGATCTTGTGTGCATGCAGGTTTCTCAACTGAAGGGTAGAACAGCTCTGCTATGTAGGAGCTCTCTTTTTCGTGGTGATTTTTTTTTTTTGTTTTTTTTTTTTAAATTATCTCCCCTGTCAGCTCTGGGCAGAGCTCTGTAACTGTGTGTGACACTTGTCTGTGGCACTGTGGGGGTGGCCAAGGGGACCTTCCCCGAGCTGTCTGCAGAGGAATCCACAGCAGCCCAGGCCGGGGGTGCTCAGTGGCCGCTCAGTTCCGCTGACTGGACGCGGCTCTGGACACTTCCCTTGGAGCATCTCCAGGGAGGGAACGCTGGGGCTGCCCCGGCTGTGGTGTCACTGCCAGGGGAACGCTGGGGCTGCCCCGGCTGTGGTGTCACTGCCAGGGGAACGCTGGGGCTGCTGGCCCGGCTGTGGTGTCACTGCCAGGGGAACGCTGGGGCTGCCCCGGCTGTGGTGTCACTGCCAGGGGAACGCTGGGGCTGCCCCGCTCCTGCCCCACCCCATCAGCTCTGCCAGCGCCTCCAGGGGACACAAAGGCTGAGCCAAAGGGTGAGAGTTGCACAAGGGGCTGAGCTGGGATCTGGGACCCATTGGGATCATGGAGTCCAGCCCCCGGCCCTGCACAGACACCCCAACAATCGCAGCCCGTGCATCCCTGGCAGCGCTGGCCAAAGGCTCCTGGAGCTGCGGCAGCCTCGGGGCCGTGCCCATTCCCTGGGGAGCCTGGGCAGTGCCCCAGCCCCCTGTGGGGGAAGAAGCTTTTGCTGATCTCCAGCCCAGCCCTGCCCTGGCCCAGCTCCAGCCGTTCCCTCGGCTCCTGTCCCTGCTCACCTGGGCAGAGATCAGAGCTTGCCCAGAGAAGCTGTGGCTGTCCCTGGATCCCTGGAAGTGTCCAAGGCCAGGTTGGACGGGGCTTGGAGCAGCCTGGGATAGTGGAAGGTGTCCCTGCCATGGCAGTTGATGGAATGATAAGGTTCACTTAAGGTTTAAGGTTTCTTCCAAGCCAAGGCATTCTGTGGTTCTGTGATTTTGGGGGAGATGCTGAAGCTCTGGCTCAGCTTTATCTCAGCGAATGTCTGGACCCAGCAGCAGCCATGGGTGGGATCATCTCCTCCTCCCTCTCGCTGTGGCTGTAACTCACCCAAGGGCTGTGTCATAAATGAAATTGAAATTTGGACAACTTGGTCTATTGAGTTAACAGCAGTGTAATAACAAGAAAAAAAATGATACCATTTAGTGAATTGAATACAATAATTCAATTTAATAAAAGAATACAATTTAGTGGATTGAATAGCAATTTGATATAGAAGGAATACAATTTAGTAAAAGAGTACAATTTAGTGAATATATTCATATATATATATACATATGTATATATATCTATGAATATATATATGAATATAGCTTGCCAGTAATTATGATTAAAGCATAAGCAAAACTGACCGGGGTACAGAGAGGGCTTCTCAACCCCCTTACATATGAAATAAAGCAATTCAAACTGAACTTATATACTGTATACTTATTCATTCATGTTTACAGTAAGTCTCATCTTATTTCTGATTCCTTAATTTTACATCACTATTCTTCATGGTGCATGCTTCACTTGTTGCTAGGGGGTCTTCTGTCTTCTTTTGGTGGTATTTTGGATGAAGGCTTACACTCATCCTCGTTGTTCTCTGGATAACCTTACAGGCTGTGCATGCATCCTAAGCTTTGTGTTATGTAAGTGAGCATTGTGCTCCACTAATTAGTCTTATGTTTTATAATTTTCAGGCCCTATGCCTAAATTCATTCCAACTTTATCCATCTCAAGTTCGATTTTGTCTTAGGACATTTCTTATCTCAAAACTACATCCTGTACCTTAAGTTTAACATGTAACATCTGTACAGGGGGTACATCTGCCTTGTAACACCAATTCCCTTGATTGCTCCTAATAATAACTTTCCAAATAGTTACAATTTAGTTAGCACTAATCATTTTCATTTATTACAGGAGGGTGTGAAAACAGGAGCATTGTTTGGTGTGGCCTCCTCTCTGCCTTTCACACCTTTCAGTGCTTTGACCCAGCCCAGAGCTTTCTCCAAGAGTGCAATGAAGCAGCTGTTCCTGCTCCCAGCTCTGGCTTTTTCCAGTCTCTGTCCCTGACTGGTTTTGTCCCTCTTGCTGTGCCCTCTGTTCCCCCAGGGGCTGCCCCAGGCTGAGGGATCAGATCCAGGCACTGCTGCTGCTCCCTGGGGACCAGCCCCAGTTTGGTTGTTGCTGTCAGTGCCAGCAGCAGCGGTGGCTGGAGCAGCGGGTGCTGACAGTGCCCCAAGGCCCGGGGCTGGAGGGGTCCCTGGGCTGGGGCTGGGAGGGAGCTGCCCCTTGTTCTCCCTCTGCCTCACGCAGAGCTGGGCTGGGCACAAGTGGGGCAGCAGAGCCAACAGGGAGCCTGCGAGTCTCTTCCAGCCGTGCCTGCTCAGAGTTTGGCCTTGGAGCTTCAGGTGGGCAAAGGCAGCTGCTCTGCTCCCTCTGCGTGTGCCCGTGTTCAGCAGTGCTGCTCCATCAGTCTGTGCCCAGCAACGGGGAAAAGCCTCAGCCCTGCAGGGCCAGGAGCTGCCGGGCTCTGCCTGAGCAGCTCAGCCAGCGGGAAGGGAGCTGCTCCACACGGGAACCAGGAGCAAAGGACATGCCTTTTCTAGGACATGTTTTCTGTAAAAAAAAAAACCCAAATCAACAAAACAAAAAAACAAAACAAAAAAGAAAACATGAAAAAATATGAAAGATAAAAATTACCCCCAAATGTGTAGTGAAAAATCTTCTATAACTCTGGAGTAAGAAAGAGGTGACTGATCTTTTGAAAAAGATAACTCAGATTTGATTTTAGTTACTTAGTTTGTACATGTGCTAGTGGAAAGGATCGATTAGCTGCCTTCCTTTACAGATTTGATGGATGTTTTCCAATATTAAGATATTTTACACTGTAGTTAAAGGAACAGGAAATTGAAATACATGTTCTTCATGACTGTGTCCTGAGTGTAAAAATTTTGCAGTTTGAAACTTGGACCTAAAGTGTTGCAAATGGAAGTGATAAATCCCAATGGACTGAGTGAATGCAGCTTTTCCTATGGGATGTGCAGCACTCCAAGGACTTCCTCAGTGGGGCTGTGGGTGCTTGGAGCTTTGTCCTGTGCCACTCCGGGATGTCATGAGATGGGACTTCACCTGCCACCAGCCCAGGTCACGCTCTGCCACCCCAGCTCCTTGGACCTTGTGTCCCCAAAGAAGACACAAGGTGTTTCTGCTGCTCCACCTTTGCACAGATCCACAGAGAGCTGGGATTATCCCAAGTCTCGTGTCTCCATTGTGCCATATTCCTAAAGAACCAGAAGCCCATCCCTATGAATATGGTGAGTTATGTGGATGGTTGTCTGCTCCCTTTCCTGCCTAGAAATCCTGAAACTGCTTCTAAATGCTGTTCCCTTCAGCTCTTGGACACCTACTCCCACAGAGCTGGGAAAAAAATGCCCTGGCCATGGCTTACAAGGTGAGTTATGCCAAAGTTAGAGCTCTGTGGGAAATCTCTATCCATCCCTATCCTTTTAATATATCTGTACGTGGGGGTGTGCATGGATGTGTCTTGTATGGGAAGGAAGGGGTGTGCAAACAACGTGACTGACACTTTCACCCTCTGTGTTCATTCCATACTCATGGGTACCAAGATATTATGGAAACCTTTGCAAGGACAGACCTTCTGTCCATGGATACAGAGACATCCAAGAGCCCCTGGCACAGACAGACCCTTCTGTCCATGGATACAGAGACATCCAAGAGCCCCTGGCAAAGACAGACCCTTCTGTCCATGGATACAGAGACATCCAAGAGCCCCTGGCAAAGACAGACCCTTCTGTCCATGGATACAGAGACATCCAAGAGCCCCTGGCAAAGACAGACATTGCTGCTCTTCAGCCACTGACAGGATGCGTCCCTGAGACTGGGGCTTGGCCTTCCTCATGGAGAGGGGCATCAAGGAAGGCTGCAGTGTGATGGAGACTGTGATGGGCTGGGAACTCACTGGGGGAAAGGAGGGAGCAGTTGTGAAGTAAAAAGCGGGTGGGGGACAGAACTCCTTCAGAGAATAGAACTGTTCTGAGCTACAGCTTGAGCAAGATGAAAAATGTCATTTGGGGTCATCCCAGATTGATTTCATTTCAGAAGTTATGGAACAAGTTTAATTTTTGGGGGGTGTCATGTTTTCCCTTGGAGGTGGACACTGCAGACTTGAGCTGCATTGCCAAAATGCTCCAGTCTCTGCTGCAGGTCACACCGTTTCTTCTTTGGCTGATCCCGGCGCGGTGCTGAGCCCAGCAGAGCCCTGGCAGAGCCCAGAGCAGCCTCAGCATGCGCAGAGCCCGGCTGCAAGGAGAGAAAGCAGAAACCGCCCGTCAGCTGAAGGCTCCTGTCCCCTTGTCCCAGCCAGCCGCGGTGCCCAGGCCATGCTGGCCGTGCTCAGAGCTGGGCCCAAAGCTGCCCATCACTGCTGCCTTTGGGAGCAGAGCAGGAGGGCAGGACATGTGCCCAGCCTGCAGCCAGCCACGGCAGATCCAGCCCCTCAGCAGCTGCCCAGAGTGGGATGCTCCTGTGCCCGCTGCCATCTCCCAAAAGCTCTTGTCCCACCCATGCCAGGGAGATGAGGACCCACCTCACACCATCCGCTGCCAGAAGAAAAGCTGGTCCCAAACGATGTCCTCAGTCTTCTCCAAGGGCACGGCCCATCCACACCACAGTTGGTCCCAAGCACTCCCTGATCCAGACTGGATCCCACCTAGAACGCTTCCTTTAGAAAAACAAACAACAAATTAATGAAAATAGGTTACAGACAAAAAGGGGAAACAAGAAAAATGGTAAAAAATCTTATCTCTGTCAGAAACTTGAGCAAGGCCCAACCCCTACATTCTGGGGAAAAACCCACCCATGGGTGAGGGAAGCCCATGCTTGCTTCCTTTCCCCCTGCACTGTCCCCCAAAATCACGGTGATCCCAAAGCAAAGCAGGGGAGTGGAGCAGCCCAAGCCCTTCCTTGCCTGCACAGCAAAGCAGCCGTGCTCAGGTTCTGGAGTCCCACCTGTGCTCCTGCCATGGGGGTTTGTTTGTGTCGGGCTGGCTGCCCCAGCCCCAGCCCGGGGCACGGTGGGTGGTGGGGGCTGTTGGCAGGGCCAGGATCCCACTCCCATTTCGTAACCACCCCAGCCCATGTCCCCAGCCCTGCCAAAAACCAGCTGGGCAGCCACTGAGGAATCAGTTGCATCTGCCCCAGCAAAGGGGAAACCTTTGGTTCCCGGCCAATGCTCAAATCTGGGAGCATCCCCCTGGGTCTGGACTGACCTGAAAATTCACTGTGGAGCCTGGCTTTGAAGAAGGTGCCAGAATCAAAGTCCATCATCGCCAGCTGCCGCTGGCCAGGTGGAGGAAGAGGTTGTCATCCTTGCTGTTTTCCTCCATGTCTCCAGCAGCAGCAGCAGCCCCACCTGGTCCAGCTTCTCCAGGGGCTCCTTCTTCCCTGGGGTGACACCAGGCTGTCAGGGTTCTGCCCAGGGCCCAGCTGTCAGTGAACCAGGACAAGCAAAACCAGCTCAGATGGTGCCCACCAGTGTTGGGCAGAGCAGCTCAGCTCCAGCACAAGGGCTGTGTGTTCCCATTTGATAAGCCCAGTGCAGTGACACAGGCAGGACAAAAAAGTCTGGGTTTCTTTGCTGCTGATTGCCAGGGCATGTGTGGAGCTGTAACTTACCAGGTCCCTGCATCACTGTGCCTGTGGCTCTCTCCCTTCTTCTAGGGCTGATGAATATCCTGCATCCAGGGATCATGGAACAGGTCTTCTAATGAGGGCCTGTCCAAGGAGTTCAGGGATAAACACCACCTGATCAGAAGCTGGCAATCTGGGGAGAGAAACCACAAACCACTGGTCAGTTGGAGAAGGCTCCTGTCTGCTTTGTCCCACTATTCCCGTGCCCAGGCCACGCTGGATGTGCTCAGAGCTGGGCCTAAACTTTCCCATTAATTTTTTTGTTTTGGAGGAGAGCAGCAGAGCAGGACATGTGCCACCTCCTCAGCAGCTGCCAGAGCGGGATGCTCACGAGCCCGCTGCTGTCTCCCAACACTGGTGTTCCCCCCGTGCCCAGAGATGAGGATTCACCTTGGGAGAGCCGTTGTGGCAGCGGGAGCTGGCCCCATCTGATGTTCCTGCCCCTCCTGAAAGGGTGCTCCCCGCAGACCATCTCGTGCAGCAGGATGCCCAGGGTCCAGACGGTTGCTGCCTCGCCATGGTACCACCCAAAGTCGTTCCATTCCGGGGGGCTGTATGATGGTGTTCCTATGGAATATGGATGGAGCTCATCAGGGGGATGCTGCTGCTCCCAGAGCCTGACCCCAGCATCCCTGGGCATGTGGGGGCTTCCCCAGTGGCCCATGGGGTGACCTGCTGCCCTCTCGCCAGCACCTGGGACTTGGGTGCAAATCCGTGGCTGGAAACGAAGTCACTGGTGCTGGAAGAGGGCAGCAGAAACCCTGGCAAGGCCCGACCATGACACACAAAGGGAAATACCCACTCAGTGCTGGGGAAAAACCATACCCACATCCTCCCTGCTGGCATTGCCCAAAACATATTTTGAACCAAAGCAAACCAGGGAAGCACAGCAGTCCAAGCCCATTCTCAACTGCACACCAAACCAGCTGGTGCACAGGTTCTGCCTCCCCCTCTCTGCCACCCCTACCCATGGAGGATTTTGTCAGGCTGCCTGCCCCAGCCCCAGTCCTGGGAGAATCCCTGCTGCAACACCCTGGTTGGGCCAGGAGATGCTGGGACCAGAAGCCTACCCCTGTGTGGGCTCACCTGCAAATTGAGTGTAGGCTGTCTCATGAAGGTAGGTGCCACAGCCGAAGTCTATCAGTTTTGCCTCGCCGGTGTCCAGGTCTACCAGGATATTCTCTGGTTTTATATCTCGGTGCAGGACCCCGCAGCTGGTGCAGTGCCGCACGGCTGCCAGGACCTGCCGGAACAGCTCCCGCGCCTCTTCCTCGGACAGGAACTTCCGTGCCTGAATGAAGTGCCGCAGGTCCTGACACCGCTCCGGGCGCTCCAGCACCATAACAATGTAGCTGGGGAGCTCAAGCCACTCCAGCAGCTGCACCACGCCGGGGAAGCCTGTGGACACCTTGTCCAGCAGCACTATCTCCAGTGGTGCGCTGGTGCCGTCGGGCTGCGGGAGGAGCACGGTGCTGTCAGTGGGGCTGAGGCCGTGCCAGGGCTCGGGAAGCCCTCAGCCAGCCCGGGATGCTCTGTGCCCTCCGCTGGCCCCATGCCCGCTCTCCCTCCAGGTGTCCTGGCAGCTCCCACCCTGCCGGGTCCCGGCTCATCCCCGCCCGGCACGCCCCGGCTTCTGCCGCTGGCCCCGCTCACTCACCAGCTCGCCCCAGTGCCGGACACGGTTCCGTGGCACCTTTTTGATGGCCACCTGTAAGCCAAAGGGAACAGCGGATTCAGCTCAGCGCCTGCCGTGTCCAGCCCCATCCTACTCCTCCGCCCCCTTCTCCTCCTCCGCCCCCTCCGCCCGCTCCTCCTCCTCCGCCCTCCGCTGGCCCCACCGCTCACCGGGAGTCCGTCCGAGAGCCGAGTGGCTGCGAAAACTCTGCCAAAGCCGCCGCGTCCCAGCAGTGAACCCACTCGGTAGCGCTGCTGCAGGGCCTCCTGCGCCTTCCCTGGGGAAGAGACGCGGCCGTCAGTGCTCGGCCCGGGGCCAGGAACGGCCCCCGAGCGCTCCCCGACCTCCCCGGGCCGGGCATCCGCAGGCGTTCGCTCTTTGGAACGCGACAGCGGCGGCTCGGGGCCGGCGGCCGCGCTGCTGAGCGGCGGAGCTCGGGCCGGGGAAGCCGCAGCGGAGGCGGCGGCAGCGGCCGCGCCGCCTGTGTCCTCCGCGGGCCCTGGGAGGAGCCGGGGCCGGGGCCGGGGCCGGGGCCGGGGCCGGGGCCGGGGCCGGGCCAGGCGGAGCCAAAGGGCAGCGATGCCGCCCCAGCCCCAGGCAATGATGCCCGCCCAGCAGCGCCAGCGCCAGCACAGCAAGAGCTGGGTGGAGGCGAGACCGCGGAGGGATGCTCGGGGCCAGGGCCGGGGTCGGGGCCGGGGCCGGGGCAGCCCTGCCCGGGGCCGGGGGCGGACCGGGGGCATGGCCCGGGTGGGCACGGGGAGAGGGAAAATGGATGAGGAGGGGACACAGGAAAAAGGCGACGGGGATGGGGTGCGGGACAGTGGGAGAGGGAGAGGAGAATTGACGGAGTCAGGTAATTCGCTTTTTGTCTTCTGCCGCTGCCGCTGCCGCTGCTGCCGCTGCTGCTGCTGCTGCTGCAACTGAAGCACCGGGACCGTTTGTCCCCGTGTCCGTTTGTCCGTTGCCCGCTCGGCCCCGCCCCGAGCCCCGCGCTCCCCGGGCAGCCCCTGAGCCTGGCCAAACACGGGAACTTTGCCCTGGTGAGCCAAGAGCCAGAGTCTTGACTCCTGCACAGGGGCACAGCAATGCCCTTGGCTGCTGCTGTGCCTTGTCCCTGCTGAGGGTCAGACACTGTCTGAGCACATTCCCTGAATGCAGAATTTGTACCTGAGCCAAGCACTGCACTTGTGTCTCCAGCATTGCTTTCCAAGTAAAACAGGGGAAGGCAAACTGGGTATAGCTCGTGGTATTTTATAGTGTCTCAAACTTGCCAAGTCTCAGATCTTAGAGGTGAGATCCATTTGGAATGAATGGGATGGAAAAAGTGCAAGATGGAAAAGGAGAGCATAAAAATAAATAGAGAATATTTTACAGTGTCTAAAACTTGCCAAGTCATGGGTCTTAGAGGTGAGATCCATTTGGAATTAATGGGATGGACAAACAGTGCAAGATGGAAAAGGGAAACAGAAAAATCAATAGAGAAAAATAGAGAAAAACATACTGGTTGTTTCTTTTGATTTTATTTTCATTTCTTAAAAAGGCTGTTTCAATTTTCCCAGAATCTCCTCCCCAGTCCTGTCCTTTCCAAGAACCTGTCCTGGAGAACAAGGCGCAGCTCCTGTCACAAGATGTGCCCCCAGCTGCAGCTTCTCTTGGCTTCCCACACTGTGAATGCAGCACAACTCTTGCAGCAAAGCAGGACAAATATTTGAAGAACTTGACAACTTGTTCTTTCTTTTCCTTGTGCACTGGGGAGTTGTGCCATTGGTAAGGTTTTCATTGTTCCTCTTCTAGCCAAAGAAAACATGATGGGCTACCAGGAATTGTTGGGGAATACAAGCCTGGCTGAATGTGGAGAAAGAATCTCCAGAGCCTGCAGCCAGCAGTGGAGAGCTCATCATTCCAATAGCCCCATGGACATCTTGAAAGTGATCTGGAATGTGAAGATGGGCTGACAGAGGGAGTTTGTTTCTGTGTTCAGTTTAGATGATTCTACATGTCTTGCAGTGGTAGAAATCAAGAGCACAATCAGTTGATGATAAGCACCAGAACATGATAAGCTGGACCTCTGAGTGGATGAGAGAAAGAATGTGAAAAGGAGAAATGCAGGGAATGACTTGGTGAACTTTGTGTGTAAGAAGGGTAATTTTTTCTTATTTTGTGGGATTTTTCTTGATTTTTTTGGGATATTCGAAAGATTTGATGGAATGTTTCTGGAATTTGATAGGGTTTGGGGAATATTTAGGGATTTTTTTTTTTAATTTTTTGCAATTTCGTTGGATGTTTTTCAAATTCTTGGGGATTTTGCAAAAGTTTAAATATTTTGTGTGATTTTTATGAAATCTTGAAGGATTTTGAGTAGAGCTGAAGGATTTTGAGGAATTTTTCTTGATTTTGGGGTATTTTGTGGAGATTTGGTGGGATGATACTGGAACTTGCTAGGGTTTTCAGAACATTTAGGGAGTTGTGTGTGATTTTTCTGCAATTTTCAGGGATTTTGTGGAGACTTGAAGAATTTTGAGGTATTTTCTTAGATTTCATGGAAATTTGTAGGGATTTGGTGAGGTGTTACTGGAATTTGGTGAGGTTTTGAGAAGATTTCTGCAATTTTGTGGGATTTTTCTGCCATTTTGTGGGATTATGTGGAGACTTGAAAAATTGTGAGGGATTTTTCTGCAATGTTTTGGAAATTTGTGGAGATTTTGTGGGATGTTTCTGGAATTTGGTAGTGATTTCAAAACATTTAGGGAATCGTGTGGGATTTTTCTGCAACTTTTTGGGATTTTACTTAAATTTTGTAGGATATTGAGGAGATTTTGTGGGAGTATTGTGGAATTTTGAGGGATTTTGAGGAGTCATGAAAAATTTTGAGGTAATTCTTAGGTTTTGTGGAAACGTGTGGGGTTTTGGTGGGATGTGACTGGAATTTGTTGGGGTTTTGAGAAGATTTTTCAATTTCTTCAATTGTAGTATTTTTCTGCAATTTTGTGGGATTTTTCTTAATTTTTGTGGGATATTGAGGGGATTTTTTGAGATGTTTCTGGAATTTGGTGGGATTTTTTTCTATTGTGGTATTTTGTGGGATTTTGAGGAGACCTGAAGAATTTGGTGGGATTTTTCTTACATTTTGTGGAAATTTGTGGAGATTTGGTGGGATGTTCCTGGAATTTGGTGGGGTTTTCAGAACATATAGGAAATTCGTTGGGATTTTTCTGCAATTGTGTGGGATTTTTCTTGGATTTTGCAAGATATTGGGGAGATTTTGTGAGAGTTTTGTGGAATTTTGAGGGATTTTGAGGAATTTTGAGGAGACATGAAGGATTTTGAGGTATTTTCTTAGATTTTGTGGAAATTAGTGAAGATTTTGTGGGATGTTTCTGGAATTTGGTGGGGTTTTGAGAACATTTAGGGAATTGTATGGGATTTTTCTGCAATTTGGTGGGATTTTTCTTGGAATTTGTAGGATATTGGGGAGATTTTGTGGGAGTTTTGTGGAATTTCGAGGGATTTTGAGGAGACATGAAGGATTTTGAGGTATTTTCTTAGATTTTGTGGAAATTTGTGGGGGGTTTGTGGGATGTTACTGGAATTTGGTGGGGTTTTGAGAAGCTTTCTGCAATTTTGTTGGAGGTTTTTCTTGAATTTTGTGTGATTTTGTGGAGACTTGAAGAATTATGAGGGATTTTTCTTAGATTTTGTGGTATTTTGTGGAGATTTGGTGGGATGTTTCTGGAATTTGGTGGGGTTTTCAGAAGATTTCTGTAATTTTGAGGTATTTTCTTTGAATCTTGTGGAGTTTTTATTGATTTTTGTGGGATATTCAGGAGATTTGCTGGGCTGTTTTTGGAATTTGCTGGCGTTTTGACAAGATTTCTACAATTTTGCGCGATTTTTCTTGAGTTTTGTGGGATTTTGTGGAGACTTGAAGAATTATAAGAGATTTTTCATGATTTTGTGGAATTTTGTGGATATTTGACGGGATGTTTCTGGAATTTGTTAGGGTTTTGGGAAGATTTAGGGATTTTTTGGTTTTTTTTTTTCAGTTTCGTGCGGGGTTTTTTTTGAGTTTTAAGGGATTTGGCAAAGTTTAAATAATTTTGTGAGATTTTTGTGGAATTTAGAGTGATTTTGAAAAGACTTAAATAATTTTGAGGTATTTTCTTAAATTCTGTGGAATTTTGTGGAGATTTGGTGGGTTGTTTCTAGAATTTGGAAGTTTTTAGGGAAGATTTAGGGAATTTTGTGTGATTTTTTTTCTGGAATCTTGAGGGATTTTGAGGAGACTTGAAGAATTTCGTGGAATTTTTCTGAAATTTTGTGGAAATTTGTGGGGATTTGGTGGGATGTTTCTGGAATTTGCTGGGGTTTTCAGAACATTTAATGAATTGTGTGGGAGTTTTCTGCAATTGTGTGGGATTTTTCTTGAATTTTGCAGGATATTGGGAAGATTTTGTGAGAGTTTTTTGGAATTTTGAGGAGACATGAAGTATTTTGATATATTTTCTTAGATTTTATGGAAATTTATTTAGATATTCTGGGATGTTTCTGGAATTTGCTGGGGTTTTGAGAAGATTTCTGCAATTTTGTGGGATTTTTTTCTGATATTTTGTAGGATTTTGAAGAGACTTGAAGAATTTTGTGAGATTTTTCTTACATTTTGTGGAAATTTGCGGTGATTTTTTTGAGATGTTTCTGGAATTTGGTAGGGTTTTGAGAAGATTTCTGCAATTTTGTGGAGTTTTTTTTCAATGTTGTGGAATTTTCTGGAATTTTGTGGGATTTTGAGGCGACTTGAAGAATTTTGTGGGATTTTTCTTAGATTTTGTGGAAATTTGTGGCGATTTGGTGGGATGTTTGTGGAATTTGGTGGGGTTTTGAGAAAATGTAGACAATTGCATGCTATTTTTCTGCAATTTTGTGGGATTTTTCTTGAATTTTGTAGGATATTGAGGAGATTTTGTGGGAGTTTTGTGGAATTTAGAGGGATTTTGCGGAGACTTGAAGAATTTTGAGGTAATTTCTTAGATGTTGTGGAAACGTTTAGGGATTTGGTTGGTGTGACTGGAATTTGTTGGGGTTTTGAGAAGATTTCTGCAATTTTATAGTAATTTCTGCAATTTTGTGGGATTTTTCTTCATTTTTGTGGGATATTGTGGGGATTTTTGGAGATGTTTCTGGAATTTGGTGGGATTTTTTTGTAATGTTATGGTATTTTGAGGGATTTTGAGGAGACTTGAGGAATTTTGTGGGATTTTTCTTAGATTTTGTGGAAATTTGTGGATATATAACGGGATGTTTCTGGAATTTGTTAGGGTTTTGGGAAGATTTAGGGATTTTTGGTTTTGTTTTTTCAATTTCGTGCGGGTTTTTTTGAGTTTTATGTGGTTTTCTAAAGCTTAAATATTTTGTGAGATTTTTGTGGAATTTAGAGTGATTTTGAGGAGACTTAAAGAATTTTGAGGTATTTTCTTAAATTCTGTGGAATTTTGTGGAGATTTGGTGGAATGTTTCTGGAGTTTGGAAGTTTTTAGGGAAGATGTAGGGAATTTTGTGTGATTATTTTTCTGGAATCTTGAGGGATTTTGAGGAGACTTGAAGAATTTTCTGGGATTTTTCTGAAATTTTGTGGAATTTTGTGGGGATTTGGTGGGATGTTTCTGGAATTCGCTGGGGTTTTCAGAACATTTAATGAATTGTGTGGGATTTTTCTGCAATTTGGTGGGATTTTATTTGAATTTTGCAGGATATTGGGGGACTTTGTGAGAGTTTCTTGGAATTTTGAGGGATTTTTAAGAGACATGAAGGATTTTGAGGTATTTTCTTAGATTTTGTGGAAATTTGTGGGGGGTTTGTGGGATGTGACTGGAATTTGGTGGGGTTTTGAGAAGCTTTCTGCAATTTTGTTGGAGTTTTTTCTGGATTTTTGTGGGAACTTTGGGGAGACTTGAAGAATTTTGAGGGATTTTTCTTAGATTTTGTGGTATTTTGTGGAGATTTGGTGGGATGTTTCTGGAATTTGCGGGATTTTTTAGAACATTTATAGAATTGTGTGGGATTTTTCTGCAATTTTGTGGGATTTTTCCTGGATTTTGTAGGATATTGGGGAGATTTTGTAGGAGTTTTGTGGAATTTTGAAGGATTTTGAGGAGACATGAAAAATTTAGAGGGATTTTCGTCGATTTTGTGGAAATTTGTTTACATATTCTGGGATGTTTCTGGAATTTGTTGGGCTTTGGAGAAGATTTCTGCAATTATGTGGGATATTTCTTGAACTCTGTGGGATCTTGTGGAGAGTTGAAGAACTGTGAGTGATTTTTCTTAGATTTTGTGGAATTTTGTGGAGTTTTGGTGGGATGTTTCTGGAATTCGGTGGGCTTTTGAGTAGATTTAGGGAATTTTGTGGGATCTTTCTTAAATTTTGTGGGACTTTGTGGAGACTTGAAGAATTTTGTGGGATTTTTCTGGAATTTTATGGTATTTTGTGGGATTTTGAGGTGACCTGAAGAATTGTGAGGGATTTTTCTTCGATTTTGTGGAATTTTTTTGAGATGTGGTGGAATGTTTCTGGAATTTAGTGGGGTTTTAAAAACATTTAATGAATTGTGTGATATTTTTCTGCAATTTTGTGGGATTTTTCTTGAATTCTGTAAGATATTGAGGAGATTTTGTGGGAGATTTGTGGGATTTTGACAGATTTTAAGGAGACATGAAGAATTATGAGGGATTTTTCTTAGCTTCTTTGGAATTTTGTGGAGATTTTGTGGGATGTTTCTGGAATTTGGTAACATTTTGGGACGATTCAGGGAATTTTGTGAGATTTTTTTCTGGAATCTTGATGGATTTTGAGGAGACTTGAAGAAGTTTGTGGGATTTTTCTGAAATTTTGTGGAAATTTGTCGCGATTTTGTGGGATGTTTCTGGAATTTTGTGGGATTTTTTTGTACTCTTGTGGAATTTTCTGGTATTTTGTGGGATTTTGAGGAGACTTGAAGAATTGTGAGGGATTTTTCTTTGCTTTTGTGGAATTTTGTGGAGATTTGGTGGGATGTTTCTGGAATTCGCTGGGGTTTTCAGAACATTTAATGAATTGTGTGGGATTTTTCTGCAATTTGGTGGGATTTTATTTGAATTTTGCAGGATATTGGGGGATTTGTGGGAGTTTTTTGGAATTTTGAGGGATTTTTAAGAGTCATGAAGGATTTTGAGGTATTTTCTTAGATTTTGTGTGAATTTGTGGGGGGTTTGTGGGATGTTACTGGAATTTGGTAGGGTTTTGAGAAGCTTTCTGCAATTTTGTTGGAGTTTTTTCTGGATTTTTGTGGGAACTTTGGGGAGACTTGAAGAATTTTGAGGGATTTTTCTTAGATTTTGTGGTATTTTGTGGAGATTTGGTGGGATGTTTCTGGAATTTGTTTTTGAAATTTACAGATTACTCTTTTTTCCCAGAGAGAGAGGAGGAAGAGAAAGAGAGAGATAACATGAAGAAGACATCATAAAACTATCAAAGCCAGTGAAGAAAAGAGTTAAGTTTTAGATGAAGAAGAGAGAATAAAGAGATGCTTTAATTAAGCTGAAATATTTTTCTGTTAAAGCTATGGAGATGGACAATAGTGTTCTGAAAAAAACTCCTTTAATTCATGACAGAGTATATTGGGAAGAATGGAGTGTTCAAAGTGTGGATTTTGAGCAAAAGGAAGAGTAATTGTGATGCAGTGAGGTGCTGGAACAGAGTGAAGCGAAGATTTGAGGCCTTGAGGGCAATGAGAAAACTGTTTCCAGGGAAGCTCACAGAGACAGATGAAGAGAACTTTTGCCTTTGAATAACTCATCCTTAAAAATGACATCCCTGGACTCATTGACCCATAACACACCTCAGAGTGATGTGAAATGGGAGGAGTGAACTGATGACACATTTCTGGGCAGCTGGCATCAGAGAAATAGAAAACTATAACAGAAATAGTTTTCTTGTGAGAAACTCCATAGATTAGCAGAAGTAGCCTTCTGTTTCTCTACAAAGACTGATGAAAAGACTCTAGCAGGAATTGGGACTGGTTTAAACACCAAAGTTCCAAAGTTTTTTGTCTCTATGTTGTCATGTGAACAAGGGAATGGTCAAGTAGTGGGGGATAAAAGGGTTTTCTGGAAGTTTATTCTGGTGTTCTTATTCTTGTAGTTTTGTTAATAAACTTTCTTTATTTCCTTTTAAGTTTTAAGCCTGTTTTGCTCTTGCTCTAATCCATATCTCACAGCAAGAAATAAGTAAGTTTTCTGGTAATTTTTTAGTTACTGCTTTAAAACCACGACAATGTGAAAGAACAATTCCTCTTCTTGGTTTAAGACCAAAACTGCAACATTTAAAGTTGTTTTATTAAGCCATGGAGACAGAGAGAAGACTGTGGACTAAGGCAGTGGCTGAGGTTGCTGTATCTTAATGAAGAGCTGTCAGTACCAAGTTGTTACTCAATATTTTGCTGCTTTGGGCAGAATATTCAAAAGATAGACAACTTCTGACAAGCAGTAATCCTTTCCTTATACCCCAAGTATTTGGATGTTTCAGGACATTTATCACAGCTGCCAAAACTGGATTCACAACCTGTGGGTTTCAAAAGGAGAGTGAGATTTTGCCTGTTCTTGCTTTGGGAAAAGGGGAAAATGTTCTCATTTCTTCTTCTCTTTCTTTGCCTACATCTTTTTCACGGACTTTTGACTGGACTCAGCTCAGTGATAAACCATCCACAGGAGCAGCCAGGGCTCCTTGTGGCTCTTTCCTAGTGAGGAAGCTGTGCTGTAATGCACTCAGCATTTTACATTCTGAGCTTTCCTATCAGCCTCGCACATCTCAGCCATTCCGTGCTGGGAAATGACAGACAGGGCTGCAGAGTGATGGGGGGAGGAGGGGAGAGGAGACAGTGCTTTGTTTAATTATCCCACTTCAGCCTGATTGCTGCAGTGTTATCTTAAAAGTGAAAAGATTTAGAAACTAGATTTCTGGTAATTAGCACTGAGAATATTGTAATGCCAGCACCCAGCCTCTTTCACCGAGGATTTACTTCTCTGGGATGAAATTGCCAGGCTCTCACATCCTCTGATCTCCTCAGAGAACCAGCTCTCACACGTGCTGGCAGACAGCATCTCTGGGCTCAGGATCAGGGGCAGGTAGCAAAGAGGGGACTCTGTCTGTCGGGGCTGGGGAAGATCCATCTCGTCCTTCAGGAGGGAGTCCACGCTGCCAGTGCTACACCAGAGTGTTTGCAGGCACTGCTGTCACCACATCCTGATGTGAAACTGCTGCCATTTACTGCCCTGGCTGAGGCTGGAGTCCAGCACACATAATAAGAGAGGAATTTTAAGCAAGTAGTCAAGAGTGAATGGAGTGTGAGTGTCAGATATTGATGATACCGTGTGCCCAGTCTGCAGCTGCACTACTGGGGGAAACCGAAAGAAGGTATCACAAAAGCAGCAGGCATCACAGATTGCCTTTCACTCTTTCCTGGACAAAAGATATATTTAGGTAATAATTCACAAAGAATTAGGCTGTATGAACCTTCTTGAGGAACTGTGCTTGTAACACAGGCAATGGTAAAATACCAGCAAAAGCTGCAGCACACTCAGGCAGCAGACACTGTCTGAGACAGAGCAGAACAAACCATTTGGATCCCCAAAATGACTGCTCACATGAGACCACAACCTCCTGATCACTCCCTAGGTTTGTACCCATTTGGGGGGATATTTTGGAATATATCTTGGCACAAGCAAGCATGTGCATCAAAACCAAGGAGGTTTCCAAAGAGAAATAGAGGGAACTTGCTACCCACCAGCTGTGATCCTGGCCAGGAGCTTGGGCAATAGCACATAAACACCTGTTTTCATTTGCTGAGTGGTGCTGTGACACAGGGGTGAGTGGTGACATGAAGCTTTTCATGTGGCCGTGATCTGCTTTCAAAGCTCTGTAAACAGCTCTTAGCTGAAAAAATCATGTAACTTTTTTTTTTTTTCCCCTTTGTTGCACGCAGTTCATCCTCAGAGGAAGAGGAGCCCCTGTGCTCATCTGGGCTTGGGAACAGCAGCTCCCTTGAACACAGCAGGCATTCAACCTGAGGCTGAGCAGATTCAAGCACCGAGCCACGAAGCTGTAAGTGTGCAGGCTTGCCTTGCATAAAGAGGGAATTGTGAGTTGTTAGCTGAGGGAGATAGCTGCTGGTTGGAAATAAGAGAAAATGCATTAATAGAAATTCAATTTAAGTTAAGAAAAAAAAAAATAGCAGACCAGCCTAGTTAATTTCATAAGGATTCATGAGTAAAAACATAAGACCTTTAGTTAGGAAATAATTGCATACTTATGACCTGAGGCAACAGTCAGAACTTGCTGAAAAAAAAATGGCACATGTCATTAAATTTAATCATGCTTAATTATAGAATCATAAATATTTGAGATTGGAAAGGCCCATCAAGTCACTTAAGTCCCCCTCCTTATCAATGCAAGACTGTTCCCTGTTGCACATATGCTGGTATGTTTTCTACAGACTATTAGAACCCATTGGCAGGAGGATTTGCCTTAAATTCTGCAGTTTTCTCTTTCTTAATTTCATTCCATTACTCCCTGATATACCTGCTTGTTTCCTGCTGAGTAATTCCTTTCCTTCCCTAGTGTGTGTGTCAGTCAAATATTTGTGGATGGTTGAAATGCCTCTCCTTAGTTATCACTTAGCCAAACTAGACATATTTATTTAGTTCTTTTAATCTTCCTCATAGGTAAATCCTTCTTAATTATTCCCTTAATTATTTTGTTGCTCTTTTCTGAACTCTCTCTTTCCAAGCCCTTCTTGTAGTCATATTAAATGCAGTATCCTAGTTCTTGTCATCCAGAACCACGGAAAAATCAGGGGTGCTGTTGCATCTCTGTTGCAATGTGATGTGTCTGACCCCCTATAATATTTTTTCCCCTGATCTATCATGCTGAGCACCATGCAAGGCCGTAGAGAGGTCAAGACAACCTCTGTTTTTAAAACTCTGCCCTGCAGCTATTCCTTACAGTGCTGTCAGCAGGGAAGACATTTTGTCTTCTAAAACCTTACTTCTGATTGTTCTTCCCATCTGAAAACTATCTGGGCCAGGGGCAGCACCCAGGGACCTGCCCTGCCTGGGGGAACTTATAACTGGATCTTATAACTAAGTATCAGAAACAAGGGCACACACTCTGTATTCCAGACTCCAACATTTTATTCTTATTCTTAATTTTCCATGTTTTAAATACTACTACGTCTTCATCTACTTCAGCTTCTACCTCTTATTCCTAATATTCCTATTCTTATTCTTTATAATTTTTTTGGTTTCTGGAGGGTCTTATGCAGGTTTTAGTTGGGGGGGGGTTGGGGTTTTTTTCTTTCCTACTACTAATTCCTAAACACAACTTTCTTTTCTTTTGTTAGAATTGTGTGTGTTGCAGTCCAGCAGGCCGTTGTCGTGTCCTGGGAGCAACACCTCCTGTCTGTGTCCATTCCTCATGGCCAAAGTGGCACAGGATCAGCATGGAGTCCTTTCCGGAGGAGAGGAAATGGCCTTGGAGTCCAGCAGGGAGGAGCTGGAGCCAGTGTCCCTGCAAAGGGCCAAGAGCCGTGTGGCTGTGGCCCTCGTGTTGCCCGATCCAAAGAAAACACAAACAACCGAAGTCGTTTATGTGGTGCTTTATTGAGGGCCCGGGAGCCTGTGGACTAGCGTCCAAAGACAGAGCCCCATTTCACAGAAAAGTCACAGGGTTTTTATATGTTTTCTACATGATTTCTTCATCATCACAAACTTTCACTACTTGGTACGATTATCTCTTTAACCTTTAAATTCTGCCAACATGTACATTCCTTAGATTATCTCCTAGTTACACTGCTTACATTGCAATATCTGCTATACAGTTCATCTGCAGGTTACATGCGGCCTACCAAGCCTTAGCATGACTACTACTAATGTCAACTAATGCTAACTGTTAACGTTTGCTACTATCTTAATATTGCATTTTATTGAATTAAATGGCAACAATTTCCCCCCTTTTGAGCATTTTTCAATCTTCTGCAAGAATGCTCAACCCTTAGTCCTCGTGGGTTCTCTCAAATGCTGGATTATCTTGCCCAACGACATCTTCATATTTCGGGGGAGGTCGGCGTCTTTCATTGAGACGTATCTCATTGGTTCTTGCCAAGGCTTTTATCACTCTTCTGGTGCGTCTTGTTTCTTTTTCGATGACTCCTAGAACACACTTATAAGCTAACCAAATGATTAGTAACAAGACTGCAAATAACAGAATGTACTGTATCACTGATGAAACCCATCCAGAAACCTGAAGTCCTAAAGACTCAAATATTGCTCCAATCTAATTATGTTATACTTCTTTTTCAATTTCTTTTGTTTTGACTACATCCTTTGCCTGATTGGTTCGACAAGGAAAGGCTTCAGGCCATCCTGAGAAAGTGCACACATATGTTGCCATTTAATTCAATAAAATGCATTATTAAGATAGTAGCAAACGTTAACAGTTAGCATTAGTTGACATTAGTAGTAGTCATGCTAAGGCTTGGTAGGCCGCATGTAACCTGCAGATGAACTGTATAGCAGATATTGCAATGTAAGCAGTGTAACTAGGAGATAATCTAAGGAATGTACCTGTTGGCAGAATTTAAAGGTTAAAGAGATAATCGTACCAAGTAGTGAAAGTTTGTGATGATGAAGAAATCATGTAGAAAACATATAAAAACCCTGTGACTTTTCTGTGAAATGGGGCTCTGTCTTTGGACGCTAGTCCACAGGCTCCCGGGCCCTCAATAAAGCACCGCATAAATGACTTCGGTTGTTTGTGTTTTCTTCGGATCGGGCAACAGTTTTCTGGCGACCGCGGCAGGACTCCGAAGGTGGCTGGGGCGGTTCGCGTTCTGATCCACTCCACGCCGGCACCGAGTGATTCTCGGGGAGTCATCGGTTCGTGCCCGACCCCCGCACCTGGCGGACGACTGCGAAAGGTAAGCCCGAAGGTGCTTTATTTTCTGGTTCTGGTTTGGGTGCCTGCTCGTAAGACGAGGCTGCGATCCTCGCAGGGTTGGGCTAAGACGTCTGGGTGGTCTGGGGAGCCTAGGCGCCGGCTGTCAGACGCGGCGAAAGCTGCGCAGGTCCGGCACTTGCCCCTCGCGGCATCGGGTAGCGGCAAGTGGGATTGGTCTGGTATTTATCTGGTATTAAGTCTCTTTTGTTACTGTATGTGGTTTGCTTAAAATTTGTTAAACTGTAAATATTGATTGTGGTTTTGTATATTGCTGCTTGTTGGTTGATATGATAGTGTGTTGTTGATTTATTGTTTAGGTGTTTGTAGGTTGTTGCTGCTAAAAGTGAAACTACCTCAGTATTGGAGAGATTGTGTGTGAGTGTGTGGTATGATAGATTTTGTTGGGCTGTCAGTATTGATTGTGGTTTTTATTATTTCGTATATTGCTGCATATTGGTTGTTGCTATTGGTTACCGAGTTTTTGTACGGCTGTAAGGTTTAAAATGGCATTTAAGGCACTTAAGTTTATGGTTCAGTCAGATAAGTCTATGGTTCAATCTGATAAAGGTATCCCAGAAAACACCCCTCTGGGATGTTTACTAAAGAGGTGGAAAAGTGAAGGGTTTTTCCAGGAGATGAGTAAAGATAAAATGATTGATTATTGTAATTATTGGTGGCCTGAATATAAGCGAGAAGGGCCGTCATGGCCAGAGAATGGTACTGTGGACTTTGACACCATAAATTCGTTAATGCGCTATTTGGAGGACAGTGAAAAATGGGATGAAATACAGTATTTAGACTTGTTCCATTTACTGCGTCGTAAAAAGGAGTGGCAAACCGAGTGCGGAATAATGGTGCTGGAGATGAAAGAATCTGAGTGCGGGGGGGAGAAGTGCTGTAAAAAGGAATCTAAATGTGTGCGGTGTTTAGCTTTAAAATCCCGGACAGAAGAAGATTTGTCTTTACTGGTGTCACCAGGCGCGCCTTCCACCGCACCCCTCCCTTCTGCTTCACCCCTTCCTACCGCTTCACCCCTCCCTTCTGCCTCACTTCATCCCTCGCTGTATCCACCGTTACCTGAAAGTAGTTCGGAGGAGGAGGATGGGGAGGATGAGGAGGCGACGAACATTACAGTGGCACCAGGGAATGCTAAAAAGGTTGCTATACGTCTTCCAATCCCTTCCCCGCGAAATACTCCCCTCGCGGCACGAACCAGACAGGGACGTAAAAATCATGGGGGACCCCAGTTAATCGCCCCTTTAAGGGAAGCAGTGAGACCCCAAAAAGAGAAAGTGGTTGTAAAAGTACCTTTCTCTCCAGGAGATTTGGTGATTTGGAAGCAGTCAGCAGGTAATTACCGTGAGAATCCTGAAAAGGTGGCACGGGTGGTTAAGATGATTGTTAGAACTCAGAACCCGGACTGGAATGACATGCAGGTTTTATTAGATACCCTAATGGATTCCACGGAGAAAGAGATGGTGTTGCGGGCAATGAAAGAGCGTGCTCGGGAAATGATTAGACTGTATTGAGCTGGGGGAACTGTGAGTGACTTGGTTCCGAGTGATGATCCGGGATGGGACCCGAACAAGGTTGAAGGGATGGAATCTATCAGGGCGTACCAGGAGTTGTTGGTGGAAGGAATCAGGACCGGGATGCCTAAAACACTAAATTGGTCAAGGTTGTATTTGGTCAAGCAGGATAAGAATGAATCTCCTTCGGCATTTTTAGGACGCCTTAAGGAGACTGCTAGTCGCTTCACTGATTTAGATATCGACAGTGAAGCAGGAAAGTTGCAGCTTGCTTTAATCTTTTTGGGTCAGGCACAGGAAGATATACGTAAGAAACTGCAGAAATTAGAAGGTCAGGATACTCGGGATTTGGATAAAATGCTAGAAGTGGCTTGGAAGGTTTATAATAACAGAGAAAAAGAAACGGCCAAGAAACAGCAGGCGAATCTATTAGCTATAATGCAGCAAGCTGGTAATAGGGGAGGAGGCAGAGGTGGTTTTGGGCGCGGTTGTGGCTCTGGATGTGGCAGGGCAGGATTCCAGAATGTCAATTTCGGGGGACGGGGGATAACCCCTCCTGGTCCCCAACAAGGAGGAATTGCTCCTAATCAATGTGTGTTCTGTCGTCAGATAGGACATTGGAAAAATGAGTGCCCAATGAAAGCTGGACTGGGAGGAATGCCAGTGAATGGATCAACAGGTTACTCCGTGAATCCGGAAGGTGGCACCCAAGCATTTGTGTTGGGGAATTATCAGAATCAAAGCTGACTAGACCAGGACTTAAAGGTCAGGATTGATATTGATGGGAAAGAACAAGAATTTATTGTGGATACAGGGGCAACACATTCAGTTTTAAACAAAAGGTTGGGACCTATTAGTGATACTACCATACAGGTGGTGGGAGCAATGGGACAATTAGAAGAAAGACCCTTCTTACAACCATTAAATTTGAGATTTGGAGGAAAAGAATTAGACCATCAGTTTTTGTATATGCCCAATTGCCCCAAACCATTGCTTGGCAGAGATTTGTTGTCATCGTTAAATGTCAGAATTATATTCGAAAATGGGAGAGTAAAATTAGAGGTTCCAGGAGAAGAAATTGCTAAATTGTTTGTAATAAAAGAAATTGATCCCTCTCCTATTCCTATTGAAGTAGATCACGCTGTGGTACCTTGGGTATGGGAGTCGGGGAACCCGGGAAAATCAAAAGCTGCTCAGCCAGTGGTAGTAGAATTAAAAGAAGGTGCTCAGCCAGTGAGAATAAAACAATACCCAATCAAATTAGAAGCTAAACAGGGTGTCGCTCCTTTGATAACTCAGTTTTTAGCACAAGGAATTTTGCAGGAATGTGAATCAGACTTTAACACTCCTATTTTTCCAGTTAGAAAACCAAATGGTAAGTATCGGCTAGTGCAGGATTTAAGGGCAATTAATAATGTTGTCAAAGACATTCACCCAGTGGTTGCCAATCCGTATACTCTATTAACATCTGTGTCAGAAAAATTTAAATGGTTCTCTGTTATTGATTTGAAAGATGCTTTCTTCTGCATCCCTCTGGCATTGGAAAGTAGGAAATATTTTGCATTTGAATGGGAAAATCCTGACACTGGAAGGAAGAGACAGCTCACCTGGTCTCGACTGCCGCAAGGATTCAAAAACAGCCCTACAATATTTGGAAATCAATTAGCAAAGGAATTAGAAGAATGGAAGACTGCTGAGGTAAGAGAGTTACCCTCCTCTTATGTTGTTCTCCAGTATGTGGATGATATCTTTTTGGCAACAGCAGAAAAAGGATTGTGCCTGAAATTGACTATTGCTTTGTTGAATATGTTGGGCCAGGCTGGCTACCGAGTGTCAAAAGAAAAAGCACAGCTGATAAAAGAGAGTGTAATATATTTGGGATGTGAAATCACCCAAGGCCAGAGACGATTGGGAGTCAATCGAGTGGAAGCTATTTGTGCTATTCCCCTTCCCAGGAACCATCAGGAACTAAGGTCTTTTCTGGGAATGGTGGGATGGTGCAGGCTGTGGATTCTGAATTTTGGACTTCTAGCTAAACCATTATATGAAGCTCTGAAGGAACTGCAGTTGAGCTGGGATCGACTGAGGAAAAAGGCCTTTGAAGACTTGAAACAAGCCTTGAGAGAAGCTCCGGCCTTAGGCCTTCCCGATTTAAATGAAGACTTTCAGTTGTATGTGAATGAAAGACAGAAACTGGCACTGGGAGTGCTAGCTCAGAGACTTGGTTCATGGAAATGCCCGGTAGGGTATTTTTCGAAACAACTAGATACGGTAAGTGCTGGCTGGCCGTCATGCTTGCGGGCAGTTACGGCCACAGTGATCCTCATCCAGGAAGCCAGGAAATTAACTTTGGGCAGGAAAATAGAGGTATTTGTGCCTCACATGGTACTGGCAGTCCTGGAACAAAAGGGGGGGGTCACTGGCTTTCATCCAGCAGGATGCTGCAATACCAAGCAATCCTGAGAGAACAAGATGATGTGGATCTAAAAATGACTAATCATGTTAATCCAGCAGAATTTCTCCGCAGTGAGCAGGAAGAAGGAGAATTAGCACATGACTGCATGGAGGTGATTGAACAAGTGCATGCCAGCCGAATGGATTTGAAAGATGTTCCAATGGAAGATCCGGATTGGGAACTGTTTACCGACGGGTCCAGTTTTGTGGAAAATGGTACCAGGTATGCGGGATATGCAGTGGTAACAGTTACCACTGTAGTGGAAGCAAAGGCCTTGGTCCCTGGAACGTCAGCTCAGCGAGCTGAGATCATTGGACTCACTAGAGCCCTAATATTAAGTTCCGGAAAGAAAGTGAATATATGGACTGATTCTAAATATGCTTTCGGGGTTGTGCATATTCATAGTGCCCTATAGAAAGAACGAGGGTTATTGAACTTTCAGGGAACTACCATCAAATATAGAACTGAAATTCTAGCCTTGCTAGATGCAGTACACCGACCTGAAAAAGTTGCAATAATGCATGTGAGAGGTCACCAGAAGGAAGAAGGAAAAATATATCGAGGAAACAGATTGGCTGATTTCACAGCACGAGAAGTGGCCAGAGAAGTGTGGACCCAAATGGCCCTGATACCCACTAAGGTGAGTCCTGTAACTCCACATTTGAGTCAAGAACCGAAGTATTCCCCGGATGATGAAAAACTAGCATCACTGCTGAGAGCACAGAAGAATGCAACTGGATGGTATGTAACAGCCATGGGACAAGTTGTGGTTCCCACCCGAATTATGAGAGCCATCTTAGATACTGAACATAATAAATGCCATTGGGGAGCAGAGGCATTGGTAAAATTTCTAAAGAAAGAAGTAATTTCTAACCAGATGTTAACATTGGCAAAACGGGTGAATGCCATGTGTCCCACTTGTTTGAAGAATAATCCAATAGTTAGGAAGCAGATCCAGTTGGGGAAATTACAAGTAGGACCAGAACCAGAAGATTACTGGCAAGTAGATTTTTCAGAATTACCGAAAGCACAGAACTTCAAGTATCTTTTAGTGTATGTGTGCACTTTCTCAGGATGGCCTGAAGCCTTTCCTTGTCGAACCAATCAGGCAAAGGAGGTAGTCAAAACAAAAGAAATTGAAAAAGAAGTATAACATAATTAGATCGGAGCAATATTTGAGTCTTTAGGACTTCAGGTTTCTGGATGGGTTTCATCAGTGATACAGTACATTCTGTTATTTGCAGTCTTGTTACTAATCATTTGGTTAGCTTATAAGTGTGTTCTAGGAGTCATCGAAAAAGAAACAAGACGCACCAGAAGAGTGATCAAAGCCTTGGCAAGAACCAATGAGATACGTCTCAATGAAAGACGCCGACCTCCCCCGAAATATGAAGATGTCGTTGGGCAAGATAATCCAGCATTTGAGAGAACCCACGAAGACTAAGAGTTGAGCATTCTTGCAGAAGATTGAAAAATGCTCAAAAGGGGGGAAATTGTTGCCATTTAATTCAATAAAATGCAATATTAAGATAGTAGCAAACGTTAACAGTTAGCATTAGTTGACATTAGTAGTAGTCATGCTAAGGCTTGGTAGGCCGCATGTAACCTGCAGATGAACTGTATAGCAGATATTGCAATGTAAGCAGTGTAACTAGGAGATAATCTAAGGAATGTACCTGTTGGCAGAATTTAAAGGTTAAAGAGATAATCGTACCAAGTAGTGAAAGTTTGTGATGATGAAGAAATCATGTAGAAAACATATAAAAACCCTGTGACTTTTCTGTGAAATGGGGCTCTGTCTTTGGACGCTAGTCCACAGGCTCCCGGGCCCTCAATAAAGCACCACATAAACGACTTCGGTTGTTTGTGTTTTCTTTGGATCGGGCAACACGAGGGCCACAGCCACACGGCTCTTGGCCCTTTGCAGGGACACTGGCTCCAGCTCCTCCCTGCTGGACTCCAAGGCCATTTCCTCTCCTCCGGAAAGGACTCCATGCTGATCCTGTGCCACTTTGGCCATGAGGAATGGACACAGACAGGAGGTGTTGCTCCCAGGACACGACAACGGCCTGCTGGACTGCAACACACACAATTCTAACAAAAGAAAAGAAAGTTGTGTTTAGGAATTAGTAGTAGGAAAGAAAAAAACCCCAACCCCCCCCCAACTAAAACCTGCATAAGACCCTCCAGAAACCAAAAAATGATAAAGAATAAGAATAGGAATATTAGGAAGAAGAGGTAGAAGCTGAAGTAGATGAAGACATAGTAGTACTTAAAACATGGAAAATTAAGAATAAGAATAAAATGTTGGAGTCTGGAATACAGAGTGTGTGCCCTTCTTTCTGATACTTAGTTATAAGATCCAGTTATAAGTTCCCCCAGGGCAGGGCAGGTCCCTGGGTGCTGCCCCTGGCCCAGATAGTTTTCAGATGGAAAAACCATCAGAAGTAAGGTTTTAGAAGACAAAATGTCTTCCCTGCTGACAGCACCGTAAGGAATAGCTGCAGGGCAGAGTTTTAAAAACAGAGGTTGTCTTGACCTCTCTACGGCCTTGCATGGTGCTCAGCATGATAGATCAGGGGAAAAAATATTATAGTGGTGTGGCAGCGGCCTCAGGGAGACAAAGAGTTACATTGTCCCACCCCAAACCCCTTGAGAAGGGCGGCCCAGGAGTTCTGATTGGGTTTGAGTCCCTGGGGGGTTCTCCCTTGGTGTGTTTCTAATGGTCCCTGACCCTGAACTCCACCCTCAAAGGTGGAAACCCTTAAGAGTTCTGTCCCTCAAAAACCCCTGCTGTGCCTCTGTTTGGGTCTCTCTGTTCTGGACCTGACTTTGTTCCCATGCTGAATAAATGGTTTCGTGAACCGGGAGCACGTTTCGGTTGGTGTTTGATGCTGGTCCCCAGAATCCTGCTGCTTCCCTGGACGAGATCTTGAGGTTGCTGACTGCAACATATGGTGAGAGAATGCGTGGCATCCAGCGAAGCACCAGGAGAACAGCAGGACCCAGCTCCATGGACACCTCGTAAGTCCCCGGCTGATGGCTTGAGAGCCGGCGAGACCCCCGCCTTGGAAAGGAGGACTCGAGAGTACCTGGCAGGGAGACTGGGTTGAGAGTGCCTCGGGCATGGGGAAGAAAAGGGCTTACGGAGGTGTGGGAGCCGAGACCAGACGCTGGGACAAACACCTTACATCACCCAATGAGACGTATTATGGACGATATTAACATTATGAACGATTATATTAACATTATGGACAATTATATCAACATTATGGACGATTATGGACAGTATGGCTCTTCCGGTAGACTGTTTTTTGTCTTCTGTGAAGTTCCTATTTTTATTTTTTTTTTTTTGGTGTATACCTCCCTGTACCTTCCCCTTTCCTCTGTTCTTAAGGGCAGGACAAAGGGTGAAAAAAGCCAAGATGGCTTGGGGCTGCTGCCGTCTCCCCGTCACCCCGGTGTCTTTCTGCCATCCTGTTAGCGTTCAGGAACACACATAATCATGAATGATTATATGAAGGTGCTTTATTGAAGAGCTCTGGGTGTCAGGGGTACAGATACCCAAATCTGACCCGATTTGGTTTTGAGTTGAACACATTTTATACTCTATCGTTATGCAACTTACATATTAATTATTAAACTTACATTGTTCTATTGTATGCATTGTTTTTACCCAAGCATGAATTTCTCGTGATCCTCCCTTAGCCCCCTAACATTGTTCCTCATGTTCTTTAAGCAATAATTATATCCAATAATATCTAACAATTGTATCATTTATCATTTACTGATTATACAGGTGCAGTTTGACCTGATCTTTAACAAGCACAAGGCCTAACATTTCTCAGGGCCTACTTTTCCCAGGGCTTTCCAAACCTAACTTTCTTTCTAAGTCCCCGAATTTTCTAAGATTTTAGAACCTTTAACTATCATTCCCCCCTTTGAAAGCATTTTCACTTCACTATAAGTGCAAATGTTTTCACTTGATGCAGTCCTTTGTTTCTGAGTTTATACTTGGTGTTCTTTGAATCCTTGGTTGATGTTGTCGTGGTTTTAAACCAGTAACCAAAAAAAAATTACTTATTTCTTGCTGTGAGATACGGATTAGAGCAAGAGCAAAACAGGCTTAAAACTTAAAAAGGAATAAAGAAAGTTTATTAACAAACTACAAGAATAAGAACACCAGAATAAACTTCTAGAAAACCCTTTTATCTCCCACTACTTGACCATTCTTTTGTACACGTGACAACATAGAGACAAAAAACTTTAGAACTTTGGTGGTTAAAAACAGTCCCAATTCTTGCTACAGTCTTTTCATCAGTCTTTGTAGAGAAACAGAAGTTTCTTTCTGCTAACCTATGGAGTTTCTCACAAGAAAACTATTTCTGTTAGAGTTTTCTATTTCTCTGATGCCAGCTGCCCGGAAATCTGTCATCAGAGTTTACTCCTCCCATTTCACATCACTCTGAGGTGTGTTATGGGTCAATGAGTCCAGGGATGTAATTTTTAAGGATGAGTTATTCAAAGGCAGAAGTTCTCTTCATCTGTCTCTGTGAGCTTCCCTGGAAACAGTTTTCTCATTGCCCTCAAGGACACAAATCTTTGCTTCACTCTGTTCCAACACCTCACTGCATCACAATTACTCTACTTTTTGCTCAAAATCCACACTTTGAACACTCCGTTCTTCCCAATATACTCTGTCATGAATTAAAGGAGTCTTTTCATCACACTATTGTCCATCTCCATAGCTTTAACAGAAAAATATTTCAGCTTAATTAAAGCATCTCCTTATTCTCTCTTCTTCATCTAAAACTTAACTCTCTCTTTTCTTTACAGTCTTTGATGGTTTTATGATGTCTTCTTCATGTTATCTCTCTCTCTCATCCTTCTCTCTCTCTGGGAAAAAGAGTAATCTGTAAATTTCATCCAAGTAGTAAAAGAATTAAAGTCTTGGAAAAGCTGCAGATGTTCATGGTGTCAGGTCTCAGTTCAGTGGCAGAAACTGCAAACCAAGCCAGGCCGGCCGGCTCCGTTTCTCCCCCCCCACCCTCTGTGGCCTTGTCCGTCCTGGAGGGGGTGGCGAAGCCGAGACAGAGCTCTGTTACCTCGTCAGAAGCCAGAAACCAAAGAGAACAAAAGGACCCTGGCTTTACATTTTAAGGTGGTGATCTCACCACAAGTTGATCTCACTTCTCAGTGGTTAAAACCAGCACCAATTCTCAGAAATGACCAATAATTGGTCAGAGGAAAAACTCTTATCAACCTCTCGCAGCTTCAACTTCCTCCCAGCTCCTGAAGCTGTCTTAAAGGTAAAATCACCCCAGGACAACAATGCATCTCAATACCCAGTTCCCGTAACTCTCCCCCTCTCTCGGAACCTTCGTTAACAATCCAACAGAAAAATTCTCCGGACCATGCATCTCAGTACTCAGTTCTCATAAAATCTACTCAGACTTTTCCTCCCTTCTTGGAAACTTAGTTAAAAAACCAACAGAAAATATGAATATGCAACAAACTTCAGAAGAAAGAAAAAACTGAGACTGCACAGCCTCAAGCTGTAAAAACTGTATAAAAACTCATCTCTCCAAAAGACAGGCAGTGAACTTGGGGGAATCAGTGTGATAGAGGCTGGTTCAGAGTTCACCCAGTGCCGATCCTGAGCTTGAAGCTGACCATGATTGTAGTTGTTTTCATAATTTGATTTTGCAAATTTTTCAATAAAATTGTTATTGATAAATTTGGCTGAATTTCATTTATTACAGTGTAAATGCACCTCAGCTTGGCTACTGATTTCACCCCTACCTCAGGCTCACCACCCTTGGGCCTGCTTCCAGACAGCCCAGCTGCATCTCCTGCCCCCTTCAAACCTAGTTTAAAGCCCTCTCAATGAGTTCTGCCACTTCATAACACAAAATTCTTCTACCCTTAAGAGAGATGCAGCCCATCCAGTTCCAGCAGGCCGGGTGCCAGAAAAGTTGCCCCATGATCAGAGAACCCAGAATTCTGCCGATGACACCAACCCTTGAGCCACTTGTTGATAATGTGGGCTCCCCTATTCCTTTCACTTTTTTTCTGCCACCAAAGGGACTGAGGAAAAGTCTACCTGTGCTCCTGCCCTATCAACCACTGAGCCAGTGCCCTGAAGTCCCTTTGAATTGCCCTGGCACTCCTCTTTTCAATCTCATCTCTGCCAGCCTGGAGTAGCAGCAGTGGATAATAACCAGAGGGCTGGATCAGCCCAGGAAGTCTCTCAGTGATACCCCGTAGCTGAGTCCCAGGGAGGCAGCAGACCTCGCTGTGGGATGGGTCCAGTCAGCATAAGGGGCCCTCTGTTCCCCTCAGAAGGGAGTCACTCAAATTTTCCCAAATAAAATAAAAAATCTGGGCCCTCCCAGGCCCTGGTAGCCTGCTGGGCTGGAATTTCTCCTATTCCACCTCCAAATTATTCTTTACCAGTGAATTTGTCTGGAATTTTGTCCTTACTTTTCCCTATTTTTCCTTCTTAAAAATCCTTTTTTCCCCCCACTTCCTTTCTGCTTGTTTCCACTATGTTTTCTTCATTTCCAGTGCTATATGGGATTTTTTTCGGATCTGGATTGTGTCCTGCCTCTCTCCCCACCTTCCGGACACCTAAATCCCAAAAAAGAATAACCCAAAAAACCTCAGAAGACTGAATCAGTACACGTGGCATTGTACTGTCATTGTAGTGTTCCCAGAAAAACGGGCAGAAATTTGGGATGAACATTCCCTCTCCAGTAGATCCATCAATACCTGCAATGTGGAAGTGGAAAAAGCTGCTAAAATTGGGATTTTGCCTTTCCAGGAGGATTTTTGAACCTGGCTTTATTCATTAACCTTTCATCGTGCACAACAGAGGACCAAATACGGCAGGGCCTTAGACACAACTTTGGTCCCTGACACACACAGGCTCCTTGTCCCACTACTGGCCTTCAGTAACACCTTGAACTCCACAATGCTGTGGAACCAGGCCTTCAGCACAGGGACCTTTCCAGCCTGATCTGCGCTCGTTCCTCTGCGTCTCTGCACAAAACACGGCACAGGAGAGAACGGCAGGAGGGGCCTGTGTGTCACAGAGCTCTGGATTTGTGACCCTTCAGCTCCACACAGATGCAGGTCAAGTGAAAAAGGAAAACTGTTTATTGATGAAATGCGAAGCAAAGGGATGAGCAGAGGGGCAAAAAAGGGGATGGGGAGTGTCTGAGGGCTGTAAGGAGGGAGCTATCAAAAGGGAGGGAGAGTGGAGGGAAAAAGAAGGGATGGGCAGTGTCTGAGGGCTGCAGGGAGGGAGCTGTCAAAAGGGAGGGAGAGGGCTGAAGCCATGCGAGCTTCCCACAGGCTCAGCTGTGCCAGTGGTGCCTGGAGCTCTAGCTGGTGTCTTCTGGTCTAAATGTAGTCTCATCTTCCATGGCATCAGAAGGTCTTAAATGAACACTGGTTCTTCTGAGCCAGCAGATGAGCGTACTTCTGCAGCTCTTTTACTAAGTATCTCTTGAAGTGCTGTGTTTGAATGGGAAGGGTTGTCATCTCTCCTTAGGGCTTGAAGTGCTGGAAGAGAGGGGAACAGAGCCACAATCAGAACGCGGATCTGTGGAAATCCTAGGAGAAAGTCCTACCAGGGCCATCCCAGCCTGCTCTAGCCATGGCCACAAAAGGGGAGGGGGAAATAGGATCAGCTGCAAGGTCCTGGTCACGAATCCACACCTCCCAAACCCCCCGCCCCACTTCCCTGAAATCTCTCTGTGCTCTGCCCACACCACCCCTTGTCCACACAGGGAGCAAAGCCCTCCGCAGCCAGGGCAGGGACTGAAGCACCCCCAGTGCCAACCCCCCACTGCCAGCCCTCACTCACCCTCAGTGAGGGCCTGCAGCTCTTCCTTCTGCCCCCTCAGGATCCGCCCGGCCATCCCTGGGAACACAGAGCCTGTCAGGGCCCCGGCGGCACAGCTCCCTGCCAGCGGCGCTGCCAGCCCTGTGGCCACACGCCCTCCCGCCCCGGCAGGGCTCAGCCCGGGCCCTTGCCTCATCCTGACTCAGCCCAAGGGCACGGCTGCCAGAGGCCGGCAGCAGCCCCGAGGGCAGCCGGGGCTCCAGGGCGCCGGGCCCGGGTGCCGCTGCCGGGGCAGCAGCCGGGGCCGGGGCCGAGCTGCGGCGGGGCGGGGAGGGAGCCCGGGTTCGTGGCTCACCGATGAACCTGATGGCCGCCTCTTGCAGGGTGTCCTGTGGGCTCTGCAGGTACGGCAGGGCCCGGCGCAGCTGCTCGGCCGCTCGCTTCCTGTCCTGTGCCAGCTGCAGAGAGCGGCAGGAGGGAAGGGTTGGTGCGGGCTCTGCCCCTCGGCCGGGCACTGCCTGCGGCCAGCCCCGGCCTCCCGTGCCCGCCCAGCCCTGAGGCCCGGCCAGCAGCCGCTGGCGCCGGGCTCTGGAGGGGGCAGAGGGCCGGCTGCTGCCCGGGGAGCCGGGGTGTCACCCCTCCCCGCATCCCCACTCGGGGCCAGAGGAGCCTGGAGAAGAAGCCATGTGGCCCAGGGAAGGGAGCGGCGTGTGGGGCGCAGGCTGGTGCCCCTGGGTGCAGCACCGGGCAGGGGCCACAGCTGCCAGCCCCACACACTGAGTGCTGGGGCCGGGGGGCTTTTCAAAGTTGAGGCTTCTCCAGGCTGTACTTACCAAACACTCGGCAAACTTCACCATCTTGTCTTTTTCCACCAGCTGCTTGAGATTCCTTCTCTTAAGGAACTTGGCCACACGAAGCAGCGTTGCCCGAGAGACCTGGAGAGCAGTAGAGATAGTAGCACAGTCCAGGACACGTGTTACGTGTCCCTTTGAGAAGGCCAGGAGGAGGCTGCAGCCTGGGTGGTGACCAGGGCAAGAGGCAGCTAAGCCCTCTAGCAGGGGGACACCAGCAGCCCACAGCTCCTCACCTCTGCCACGTGCCGGTTTTCATCATGGTAGTGGAATAATAGTGGACATAGGCTCTGGAACAAAACTGACTCAAGGGGCTTTTTTCCCTTTGCTACTACCAAATCCATCACCTTACAGAAAAGGTAAAGGGAGAGGAGCTGCACTTGGCTGTTGTCCTGTAGGATAGGAAAAAGACTCAGCTGCAACTACTCCAGGCTCACTTGAACAATGGCTGAAAAATCCACAGTTTCTGGGCAGCAGCCAATGCCCGTGGCTGGGGGCACAGACACTTACATGGTTAAAGAGCAGCAGGAGTGCCTGAGCCAGCTTTGGGGCAGTGCTCCTGGATATCAGGATGTATTTGTTCTGGAGCACATTTTTGAGCACAGAGAGGGACATGCCGACCACATCTTCATCTGCATCACCCAGCAGCTCAAGAAGGCTTCGAGACTGGCTGCATATAGGTCTGGCCTGTGTGGAACACAAGGCTGTGCTGGGAAACCATGAACGGCTGCAGAGCAAACACCACCCTGGCACTGCAACCCCACCCTGCTGCTGCCAGGCCCAGAGGCCAAAGGCCTGTCCCAAAGCACTCAGGCAGGTGAGGCAGGAGAGCTGGGAGCAGCTGCCTCAGCTCCTGAAGCCCAGCCAGACCAAGGAGCTGCTTTCCCCAGCACAGCTTCAGCTGCTGCCCTGTTCTCACCATCAAGGGATACTCGCTGAGCACCACGAGGCCTCTGAGTGCCAGGCGATGCCTCTGCCTCCACTTGCTCTGCAGGTGCCTTGACGTGATCTCCAGGATGCTGTCACCACATTCATGCAAGTCCAGGCAATCCAGGACCTGAAAGGCACAGGGCAGTGACAGCCAAGGGACACGGAGCTGGCCAGCAGGAGCCTGGAACTGTGCAGGGCTGGGCCCAGGCAGCAGCACAGGGCGCGGGTGCCGTCCCAGGCAGCTGTGGCTATGCAAGGGGACAGGGCTGGCAGGCAGCTCAGCGAGGTAGTGCTGGCCATCAGGCTCACCTCCACAAAGAATGCCAGGAAGGGCAGATCCCAGGGTGGCTCCTCTCTGCTGAGCAGCCGGAGCAGGCGGAGTGCAATCCCAGAACACAAAGAGAGGGAGGCACCATGCATCTCCCTGTCAGAGGGAAAAGGCACTGAGACCCTGAGTTGGAGGGGCAAGAGACCGTGACTGATTCACAGAGATCCGGTCTTTCCTCACCACACTGGAGGGGATGGGGGTGCTTTGGGGGGAGGCACCTTCTGGGCACCCTCAGCCAGCATTTTCCAGTCTGCTTGGCCATCCCTCAGTGACAAGGCCCTCTGTCCCAGGACCACAGGGACTGTGTGAGGCACCCCAAGCACAGGGCACAATTTCAGAGGCAGTGGGGAGAAGGGGGTCTCACCTGGCCAGCTGACCCACAGCATAGTGCTGGGTGTCAGCACAGAGCAGCGTGTCCCAGCCACACTTGCATCGCATTTCCATGACCACACTGTCACACCGCAGTCGGAAGAGCAGAGCCTTCATGGCCTGCACTGCAAACCTGTGTGCAGAGCAAAGCCCAGGTCACACTGGGTGCACTGGTGCTGGTCACAAAGGCATTGGAAGGACAGGAGGACTGGGACCTGTTGGGGTTGCTGGGAAGGCAGTGTTCCTCCTGGCATGCTCTCCAGAAGCTGTCAACTTCCACTGGTGGCATCAGCTGGGTGGTGATGACAACATGGAACAGCAGAGCCACAAACAGGCGGGCGGAATAAAGGATGATTGGGATGATTGCCTCGTGGCACTCAGGCGCTTGGATAATCAGCCAGAGCACCAGAGTTGCCTGCAAAAGAAGCACCCAAAGACAGCGCTCAGTGCCGAGGTGTCCATGGGGCAGGGCCCGAGGGGAGACACAGGGGAAGCAGCAGGCCTGGTGCCCCCTGAGCCTGCCCCTAGCCCAGGTTTCAGCTCAGGAACTGAAGCAGGGAGAGGATGGAGAGCTGCTGGAGAAACAACGTCTGGGTGATCAAAGGCCAGCTCCAGGAACTCACAGCCAGAGCAAAAACATCCTTGTTGTCTCCATCAGAGGTGCAGATGCTGTGCAGAGGCCAATCCTCCATCACACAGAGCAGTGTTGGCAGCACTTTCTCTACTGTTGGTCCTGATGAGGCTATAGTTCTCCACATCATTTCAGCAGCTCTGTGGGATCAGAGCTCTGTGTCAGGGGTGTCTCAGTCACAGAGCCATGCCCTGTGCAGCTGTGGGGTCCCAGGTGACAGAGCCCCAGTGCCCTGAGGGGCAGGGAGGGAGCATTGGCAGCAGCCTCAGGAAACAGAGGGGCCCGAGGCTCCTGGACCTCTCTGCCTGTTGGGCAGAGCCCATTGGACAGGCTGTGCAGGGCGATGGGCCCTAAAGGCTGGTGAGCCCTGAGCTCTCAAGGCACGTGGGCCCCATACCTGTCACACGATGGGGCACAGCGCAGGAGGGTCAGCACCACATCAGCAGGGTGTTGTTCAGCCAGCCTTATAATGTCAATTTGCTGCCTGGCATCCACAGTGACATGGGACAGCAGACTCTGGTAAATGTTCCTTACAATAGCTGGCACCTGGAGGAGGCATGGGGAAGACTTGGAGTGCTGTCCAAGGCAGCAACTTCCCCAGCTTCCCCCAAGAAGTGCTTCCCTTCCCACCACACTGTGCTGGCCTCAAAGGCTGAGGGGGCCATGTGGATGTGGCTGGAGGGGGCACAGAATCCTGGAAGGTCTCCAGTTCTGGCTCCTGGCTGGGTACCTGCTGCTCAGAAGAAACACAGTTGTCCTTGAAACTGTCCATTATGAG
Organism: Poecile atricapillus; assembly: GCF_030490865.1. Taxonomy (NCBI): domain Eukaryota; kingdom Metazoa; phylum Chordata; class Aves; order Passeriformes; family Paridae; genus Poecile; species Poecile atricapillus. The sequence continues at coordinate 1,133,911 of NC_081267.1, forward strand.
TTCCTGACTCAGAGCAGGAGAGGGTGTGATGTCAGCATCTGCAATGCCCAGAGTCTCTCCAGTGTCATCATTTGGAATGGCCACATCTTCAGTCACTGCCTTGTCAGAGTTTGCCCTCTCATCATTCCCTGCAGCGTCAGAGTCTTCTGAGCACTCAGCTGAATCTGGGCTGACATCAGGCTCTGCCTGGAGCTCAGTCAGCCTGCAGTCAGGTTCAGCTGCGCCCTCAGTTGCAGCTGTGGTGGCGTTCTTTCTACGCCGAATGCGCAGAAACTTCCGGAACCTCTGTGCAAGGAGAACAAAGGACAGGGAAGAGAGGCATGTTCCATGGAGTGCTCCAAGTGCGGTGCTGGGCTGAGCAGTGACAGCAGGCCCAGCCCAGGTGGGGATGGCTGCAGGTACCTTCAGCGTTCTGCAGAAGCGGCCACGGGCAGGGTCCTGCTCTTGTGTCTGGGCCATGGCTGCATCTGTCAAAGAGCAGCCAGAGCTGAGGGGCTGCGGGAGAGGCCGGAGAACACAGCCCAGCCCTGCACTCCCCAGGCAGGGACAGCCCTGGGGTGGCTCAGGGGATGGAGCACGGCCAGTGCCGGGGTCAGCCCCAGCCCCTCTTCCGTCCTGTCCATGGGCATGTCCACAGCGGATGGGATGGGATGGGATGGGATGGGATGGGATGGGATGGGATGGGATGGGATGGGATGGGATGGGATGGGATGGGATGGGATGGGATGGGATGGGATGGGATGGGATGGGATGGGATGGGATGGGATGGGATGGGATGGGATGGGATGGGATGGGATGGGATGGGATGGGATGGGATGGGATGGGATGGGGCCTAGCTGGCTGCAGGCACCAGCCCTGCAGCCCAGCCCTGCCACTCACCATCCTGCAGTGGCTGGAACTGCTCCGGCTCTTCAGGAAGTTGTGCTGCTCCAGGGTCTGTGTTTCTGTTCCCCCTGAACACATTGAACAGCCTGAGGAATCTGCCCGCCATGACACAATCTGGCCTTGAGGGCACCTTCTAGAGAGATGCCTTGGGAAATCTCTGAGTCACCAACTCGTGCAGTTATGCCTGGAAGGCACCTGCAACAGAGAAGGCTCAGAAAGGCTGCAGGACAGCAAGTCCTGCAGTCTGGTCTCGAGGGCTCCTGCCAAAATGACAGGAGACTCCTCTTAAATGATACAGATGACCAAATACCACAAACTGGCCTGGATGGCACAGGCCACAGGGATAGGAGATGCCTTGGGAAAGCCACGGGTCACCAAGTCCCGCAGTCTTGCCCCGCAGGCACCTACAAAAGAAAAGCCTCGGGAAAGCCACAGGCCACCAAGGCCCGCAGTCTTGCCACGAGGTCACCTGTACAAGTAAAGCCTTGAAAAAGCTCCGGGTCAGACACAAACGAGAGCGCTGTGCGGGGGCTCCTCACAGCACCGCTCTGGCGCGTCCTGTCCCGTCGCGTGCACCGAGCACTGTGGTGTGGCCCTGTCACCGCCAGCCCCTATGTCACCACGTGTCACAAAGGGCCCCCTGACACCCTGTCCATTTCCATCCCATGGTGACCATATGTCACAAAGGGCCCTTGCACACACTGCCACCCGCCCTGGTTCCACCCCCTTCCCCCCCTGAGTGGCCCAGGTTGAAAGGAATCCTTTGCCCAAAGTATCTAAGCCTGACAGGATCTTTAGGAACAGCTCAAACCATCAGCAAATGCTGCCCTGCTCTGCAGGCTCAGGGCAGCAGAAGGAGCCCCCAGGGCTGCCAACGCAGCCACAGCAGGAAGGGAACGGGGCCTTGCACAGAATCTGCACAGGGTCCTGGCAGCACTGAAATCAGCAGGTGTGGCAGAGTCCCCACCGACACAGACCTGCCACCCCACCCGAGCCCTGGCAGCGCCGGTGCCCTTCTCCTGCCCCAGAGACCTGTGCCCCTGGGGGGCTTCTGTGCCAGAGAGCAGCCAAAGCCCACGTGCATTGGGGGCTGGGCTCCTTCCTGCAGGGGTCTTGGCTGGAGCTCTTGGAGCTATTGCTGGCCACTCTTGCTATCTGTCAGATGATGTTGCTCCTTCCTGGAATGATGTTTTCCATGGAAGGGGTTTGCAGTAGCACAAAAACACCATCAGCTGCTGAGTTTCCTAGGATGGTTAGATTGTACAGAGGCACTGTCGTGTTTCAGTGTGAACTTCGGTCTGTTTTACTAGGAGAAACATTAGCCCACACTCTGATGTTCAAGGCTCCAGTTACTGCGTGTCTGTCTGTGTGCAGCTGATACAAGGCAGACATTTTCCCCAGACACAAAAAGTCCTGCCTGGACAATCACAGAGCTACATCTATTTTTAATTATAACTTTTTAAAATTTTTCCAGAGCCTGCTGGCTGTGTTCAAGGTTTTTTCCCAATTTTCTCCCAGGTGCACATTCTCCAGAAATTGTGCTTTTACATCCTTTTGCATTTATTAAATTTACCTGCAATGACCAGTCAATCAAAACCCTGGGAAAACCTGAACTTCGGGTTGAACCTGGGCAAAATATTTATCTCCCATATCTGAAGCCATGAACTACCAAGTACTGTCCCCAGTGTCATTCCCTGTCCCCTGTAGGTGTCCTGATGCCATTTCAAAGGGGTTGCCAATGAAAACAAAGTTTAATATTTTTGTAGTTTCCACATTGGAATTAAAATCCTTGACTAGAAAAATCGCATGTCAAAATTTCTAGGACTCTTACATACCAAAGCTGTCATTTTCGCCCTGCATTTTAGAGTCTCTGAAGAGTCACACAAGGTTTTAGTTCTAGACAGTACAGAAAAAGTCCTTGGTGTTTGGCTATACCTTTACATCAGCATATATTCCTGATGATTAATTTAGGCAGGAGCAGCAAACCCAAGAATGAGCCAAACAGGCTGTTCCTGTGTTCTCATGACCTGAGTCTCTCTCTCTCTCTCTGTCACGATGGCGCCAAGGCCGCTGCCTTGGGACACCTGAGTGTGGAAGGCGAGCCCGCCCTCAAGCACGGCCATCCAAGTCAGTCACGGGCACAGGCTGCAGCTGAAGCTGCCAAGCATTGCTATGAAGCTGCAGGTGAAGAGAAAGCCATTGTGGCCAATTCTGCTGAAGCCTTTTACCAAACCAAGACAGCTGTGCCCACAGCCTCCCCCTGTTTGGCACCCGGCTGCTGCGGACACCTCACTGTGCAGGTGCCGACGTTCAGGGTGCTGCTGTTCCTGTGCCCACTCTGCTGCTGTTCCTGTGCACACTCTGCTGCTGTTCCTGTGCCCACTCTGCTGCTGTTCCTGTGCCCACTCTGCTGCTGTTCCTGTGCCCACTCTGCTGCTGTTCCTGTGCCCACTCTGCTGCTGTTCCTGTGCCCACTCTGCTGCTGTTCCTGTGCCCAGTCTGCTGCTGTTCCTGTGCCCACTCTGCTGCTGTTCCTGTGCACACTCTGCTGCTGTTCCTGTGCACACTCTGCTGCTGTTCCTGTGCCCACTCTGCTGCTGTTCCTGTGCACACTCTGCTGCTGTTCCTGTGCCCACTCTGCTGCTGTTCCTGTGCCCACTCTGCTGCTGTTCCTGTGCCCACTCTGCTGCTGTTCCTGTGCCCACTCTGCTGCTGTTCCTGTGCCCAGTCTGCTGCTGTTCCTGTGCCCACTCTGCTGCTGTTCCTGTGCACACTCTGCTGCTGTTCCTGTGCACACTCTGCTGCTGTTCCTGTGCCCACTCTGCTGCTGTTCCTGTGCACACTCTGCTGCTGTTCCTGTGCCCACTCTGCTGCTGTTCCTGTGCCCACTCTGCTGCTGTTTCTGTGCACACTCTGCTGCTGTTCCTGTGCACACTCTGCTGCTGTTCCTGTGCACACTCTGCTGCTGTTCCTGTGCACACTCTGCTGCTGTTTCTGTGCACACTCTGCTGCTGTTCCTGTGCACACTCTGCTGCTGTTTCTGTGCACACTCTGCTGCTGTTTCTGTGCACACTCTGCTGCTGTTCCTGTGCACACTCTGCTGCTGTTTCTGTGGGCTCCAGAGCCACTTTGGCAGCAGCAACTCAGCAGCGCTGCTCGAGGAGACATCGCCACCCTCCCCATGGTGGCAGCAGCTCTGTGGGCCCTGAGCTCTGTGTCAGGGGGGCCTCGGTCTCAGCAGCGTGGCCTGGGCAGCCGAGAGGGTCCGGGCTGGTGGCCAGCCCTGCCTCTGCCCACTGCCCCTTATCACAGGCACCCAGTGGCCGTGGCCTGGCAGCATCACCCTGCCCTCCATGTCCCCAGCCAGCCCAGCCTGGGCACCTTGGGCTGTCCCACCCTCCTGGAGGGGTGGTGTCCCAGCCTCGAGGGCTTCTGCTGCAGGCCTGGGGGACATTTTGGGGAAGCGCCAGTTCAGCTGGGTATCAGGAAAAAGGCAGCTGCCCGGGGGCTGCTTATGGCCTCTGACACCCAATTCCTCAGGTCTTCCCACCATCCCGGCCCCTCAGGGGCCTCCTGTCCCCTTGGAACCTTTTGCCATCCACTCCCTCACACATCCCCCTCACGCCTTCCCACTGCCTTGTCCCATCAGAGTCTCCACAGCCCCTCATCCCCTCACAGTCTCCCAGCACCCCGTCCCCTCAGGGTCTCCCCCAGCCTGGCCCGGCAGCAGCGCCGCAGCCCCAGGAGCTCCAGAGGAGCCGGATCAAGAGGCACCTGGGAGCCCTCAGCAACCCAGCCAGCACCACACGGGCACGAGGACACAGATGGCGGCACTTCCTGGCTGGGACAGGGCTTGTGCCTTCAGCAGAACCACCAAAGGCCAAGGGTTTCTGGCCATTTTCCCTGCACCACTGCATGCCCTGGCAGCAGTGCACCTGGAGCACAAGCACCCTTTTCCCTCTCTTCCCCTATGCCCTGCATACCCTGGGCAACAAAAGAAAGGTCTTGGGACTCTGTGTATCATAACATATCCTTTATTTGCTGTAGGGAAATATTTTAATAGAGTAAAAGCATGATATTTGAGTAAAAGCCTGTCTGCACAACCCAGCTTTCAATCCAGGTGACAATATTAAAGGCAGTGTCCTTGAAACTCTCCTGGAACAGCGAGAATAAAGAGAAACAATGGCATTGTGTACATGCAAAAGAATGTAAACAATGTGTATTAACCAGTAGTATCTTGCTAAGCCCCATGGACCCTGTCAGACCCTATAAAAGAGTGCTAAAGATAGAAATAAATGGCATTCGCTATACTTCTGTGAAGACTCAGTGAATAGTCTGAGCGGTTTTCCAATACCTGGCTCTCGAACAGGGACCCTTTGCGGGCAGAGGGAGCTCAGCAGGTCGGTGCAGCGGGAAGACGTGGAAGCAGACCAGGGCCAGAGCAGATTTGCACAGTGGGGAGACATGGAAGTGGATCAGAACCGGGTTGGTGGGTTCACATGTGGTGAGACGTGGAAGCGAGCCTAAGCTGGGGAAAACCAGGATGGAGGGGCCTGGGGTGAAGACAAGAGATAATTAGGCTTCAGCACCTGGGGAGGAGGAGTCACGAACCTCCCCCCATCCACAGGGCTGCTAGCATGGATGAATTTGCAGCAGCACAGATACTGCTCCTAAACATTATCGTTAAACAAGGAGGGGCAGTCAAGGATAAGGACTTTGAAAAGCTTGTTTTATGGGCTAGAGGCCATGGGCACAGGCATCTCCAGGTCCTGCTGCTGCTTTTTGCAGTGGAAGAATGGAGAGAAACAGGAGACCAGCTGTGGGAGAAAACGATTACAGAGAAAAGCAAGGACACTCTGTCTCTCGGTCCAACTTGGCAGATTCGAATTAATACCTTAAAAGACGTGAAAACGAGATCTGCTCAGGCTGTGAGTCCCGTAATTCTACCTGCGTCACAGCAGCAGCTGTCTTCACCTCCCACTGCTGGGAGAGTGTTGAGGGTTAGGTGTCTTTTTGTTTTGTCCTTCTGGCCTGCCCGGGGAATTTTTACCCATTATGTGCTGGGACAACCTAACTACCGGTACTTAGGGGTGCTCACAAAGGACAAAGAGTGGCCGGGCCCAGGGTGGGGGGGAAGGGGGCAGAAAAGGAGGGTGGGGACAGTTTTTAGCTGGCTTTTCCTTGGCTTCGGGGAAGGACGTTTGTGTGCTGGGTAGCGGAGCTGCTGCAGTGGACAGAAGGGAATTTCACCATCACCCAGACGGAGCTGCTGCTTCTTCTCCTTCTCCCCTCTCCTCCATCCCATCTCAGCCGAGAAAGCTGTCCCGGGGTCCCTGTTTCTATTTTCTTGTTATTGCTGTAGTTATTGTTTGTTTGTTTACCTGGTTATACTAGTAAAGAACTGTTATTCCTATCCCCAGATCTCTGCCTGAAAGCCCCTTGATTTCAAATTTATAATAATTCAGAGGGAGGGGGTCTACATTCTTTCATCCCAAGGGAGGCTCCTGCTCTCCCTAGCAGACACCTGTCTTCTAGAACCAAGACAAAGCCCTGAGGAATTGGGTGTCAGAGGCCACAAGCAGCCCCCAGGCAGTCGCCTTGTTCCTGCCACCCGCTGCTCTGGTGCTTCCCCTGAGAGACTGCCATGCCTGCGGCAGAAGCCCTCGAGGCTGGGCCTCAGCAGCCCCGAGGTGCCCAGGCTGGGCTGGCTGGGGACAAGGAGGGCAAGGAGGCCCTGCCAGGCCACGGCCACTGGGTGCCTGCGATAAGGGGCAGTGGGCAGAGGCAGGGCTGGCGGCCAGCCCAGGCCCCCGCGCCTGCCCAGGCCACGGTGCTGAGACCGAGGCTCCCCTGACACAGAGCTCTGTGTCTGCACAGCTTCTGCCTCCATGGGGAGGGTGGTGATGTCTCCTCGAGCAGCGCTGCTGAGTCGCTGCTGCTGAAGCGGCTCTGGACAGCGCAGAAACAGCAGCAGAGCGTGCACAGGAACAGCCCTCAGGGCTGGGCTGGAGTGGCCAGGATGCCTCCTTCTCTTGCAGGAATAACAGAGATGATGGACACAGTCCCTTCAGTATGTATGTTCTATAGGCCGTAGTTAGATTCTTCTGTAAATACATTTCTTAGATTGCAATTGTTATAGAGGTCCTTTAATTTGTAAATACACCTTATAGATTGTTGCTATGAAGGTTCTTATAAAGTAAATACATTCTGTAGTTTGTTGTTGGTGGTGGTGCTGTTGTGTAAATAAATTGTCCTTGTTTGTCACAGGCTGTCTGTCTTTGCATTTGCTTTGGGCACAGGCAGCATTTGCACAGTTGTGGTTTCCCCTTGCCCTGGGTTCCTGAGGCTGGAGGTCCCTGGGGGTGCTGGCACAGCCACCCTGGGGCTGGGTCCCCGAGCACAGGAGGGAACCACTGGCGGCGCTCCCAGCACTGGGCACCGCTCGTGTTCCTGGGCTGCTGCAGAGCGCTGTCCCCAAGAGCAAAGCTGTCACCAGCAGAGAGGGGGCTCTGACAGGAGCAGCCCCTGCAGCAATGCAAAGCAGGCAGGAAACCTTCTGCCACCCTTCCTGCTGCAGCCACAGGGACTCCTGGGCTGAGAGCTGGCATCAAGCTGCAGGGATGCAAAATCCACATTCAGGCTCTGAAGGCCTTTATGGCCTTGGGAATTGCTGGAGCCAGCATCTGGGGAGCAGCTTTTGCAGCTGCAGGGGCTGATATTAAGGGCTTGGAGCCCCCAAAAGCTCTGGCCCTCCTCTGCTTTGCATTGCCCCGTGCTCAGATTGTTCAAGGGACAAAAGCCAAGCGAGGGGATCCTGCCCTGCTTGCGTTTCTGCTGCTGGAACACGGGCTGAGACATCACAACTCTGGGGGCAGTGATGTTACAGGAGTCCTGGGACCACTTCCATTAGGGCCTGGAATGATGGAATCCTGGAATGGTTTGGCTTGGGCGGGACCCTAAAGGTCCTCTTGTTCAGCCCTGAGCAACCTCCCACCTCACCAGGTTGCTCAGGGCCCTGTTCAGCCTGTCCTTTAATGCCTCTCTGCACAGCCTGGCCAGGGCCTCACCCCCCTCACACCAAAGAATATTTTCCTAACATCAAATCCACTCCTGTTCTCCATTGGAACCCATTTCCCCTTGTCCTGTCACTACAGTTCCTGACAAAGAGTCACTCTCCCACTTCTCTGTAGCCCTTTCACACCCTGCAAAGGTGCTGCTCTTGCTCTCCTGGCTGCACGCGAGCATCACAGCCCCATCTCCTCAGCAGCCATCCGTGGCTTCAGATGTTCCTAGAGCAGGGCACAAATCAACTGCAGCCCTGCTACTTTGGTTGGAGCCTCCCAGTTGTATCCTAAATGAGCTGCAGAAATGCTCAGGTGCTTCTGTGACTCCAGTGGATACACACAAATGGTTGGCTTGGGATAACAACAGCCCTGTTTTCTACTGCCACTCTTGTGTTGGAGGTACCAACACTGGCTTGTTCCATTTTATTGGAGTGTCCTAGTTTGACACTAGGCTGGACACCAGGCACGCTGGTGCCGAGGCAGTGAGATAATGCTTCAGCTATGCAAAAAGCTGGATGCAGAAAGAATTAGTTACTTTGGAAAAGGGTATGTGAATGAAGAATTTTTTGGAAATCAGCAAATTTAGCATCGGCAGCCCAGGGGCTCCTTCTGCTGCCCTGAGCCCACAGAGCAGGGCAGCCTTTGCTGATGGTTTGAGCTGTTCCTAAAGATCCTGTGGGGCTGTCTGAGACACTTGGGCCAAGGCATTGCTTCCAACCTGGGCCACTCTGGCTGGGCTGGGTGGAGCCCCAGGGCAGGGGGCAGCGTGTGCAACGGCCCTTGGTGACACGGTGCAGCATGGTAACCGTGGAATGGAACGGGACAGGGTGTCCAAGGGCCCTTTGTGACATGGGGTGACATTAGTGTTGGCAGTGACACAGCCACGCCACAGTGCTTGGTGCACGTGACAGGGCAGGGCGGGACAGAGTGGTGCTGTGAGGAGCCCCCGCACGGCGCACTCATTCCTTGCTGACCCACAGCCTTTCCGAGGCGTTACTCCTGCAGGTCACCTCGAGGCCAGACCACAGCACTCGGTGACCTGCAGCCTTCCCGAGGCTTCACTTCTGGTGAGGTGAAGCACCATCACTTCTCAGGTGTGCTCAAGGCCAGACCGTGGCATTTCCTCACCACGGTCCTTGACGAGGAGTCTCTTGTCCTTGTGGCACGAGCCCCTGAGACCTGAGTGCAGGACTTGCTGTCCTGCAGCCTTGCCAAGACTTCACTCCTGCAGGTGCCTTCCAGGCACGGCTGCAGGACTTGCCAACTCAGACCTTTTCCGAGCCACCTCTGCTGCAAGTAGCCATGAATCCAGGCAGTGCTGTTGAGCAGAGACCTCCAAGTGTCCCCAAGGTGACCAGGGTGAAGGAGGAGAAAGAAGGCCCTGGGACTGCCCCAGCACAGCAGCCTGGAGAGCTGGAGCAATTCCAGCCACCGCAGGAGGGTGAGCGGCAGACCTGGGCCACAGGGCTGGTGCCTGCAGCCAGCTTGGCCTCGCCCCATCCCATCCCATCCCATCCCATCCCATGCCATCCCATCCCATCCCATCCCATCCCATCCCATCCCATCCCATCCCATCCCATCCCATCCCATCCCATCCCATCCCATCCCATCCCCTGGGGACACGCCCATGGACAGGACAGAAGTGGGGCTGGGGCAGACACCCTGGAGCTGTACTCTGTGCCCTGGGGCATCCCGGGGCTGTCCCTGCCTGGGGAGTGCAGGGCTGGGCTGTGTTCTCCGGCCTCTCCCGCAGCCCCTCAGCTCTGGCTGCGCTCGCTCTTTGCCAGGAGCAGCCATGGAGCGCACTCGAGAGCAGGGACGCAGCCGTGGCCTGTTCCGCACAACAGCGCAGGTACCTGCAGCCATCCCCAGCTGGGCTGGGCCTGCTGTCCCTGCTCAGCCCAGCACCACGCTTGGAGCACTCCATGCAATGTCCCTCATTTCTTGCGCTTCTGCTGCAGATGATTTGCAAATTCATGAAGAGAATTCGGGAGGAAGAGACCAGTGCCATGGGCACTGTGGTCAGAGCATACTCTCCCATCTTCAAAACCAAGACCTGTGCTGCCCTGCTGGACATGCTTGTGGAGGAGGGTCCTTCCAGTCCAAAGCAAGTAAGCAGCCTGTGGCCTGGCTTCCATCCTCCCAGGAATTGCTTGGCCACGCCAGCTGCTCACTGTGAGCCTTTGAGGCCGTGGCAGTGTGGTGGGAAGGGAAGCACTTCTCTGGGAAGCTGGGCACATTACTCCCGCTGGCAGCTTTCCAAGTTTCCCTGTGCCTTCTCCAGGTGCCCAGCATGGTGAGGTACATCCACCAGTGGCTCGAGGCTAATGAGTTTCCTGAGTACAATCTGTGCAGGCCCCTTCTGGATCTGACAGAGGCACAGCCTGCTGACGTGGTGATGGCTCTCCTGCGTGTGGCCCCATCGTGTGACAGGTACAGGGCCCACGTGCCCAGAGGGCTCAGGGCATCACCCTGCACAGCCTGGCCCAGGTGTCTGACAAACAGAGGATTCCAGGGCCCTGTGGCTCCTCCCTTTGTCAGCCCTGGCACAGCAGCCCCCGAGCCTGCTGCCCTCAGGGGCCAGTCCCCACAGGGCTGGGCTGCCACTGAGGGGCAGGGGGCAGAGGCAGGGCTGGCAGCCAGTTCAGCTCCCTGCTGCTGCCCAGGCCACGGTGATGTGTCCCAGACCCCCCTGACACAGAACTCTGACCCCACAGAGCTGCTACCACCATGTGGAAGAGCATCATGTGCTCGTGCAGGGCTGCAGAGCCGGCCATGCTGATACTCCTGGATGTGCTGGGCAACTGGCCAGAGCACAGCATGTGCACCTCCGATGGGGACCACACGGCTGTCCCTGCCCTGGCTGTGAGTTTCTGCAACTGACCTTTGCTCACCCCAAGGTCACCTCTCCCTCAGGTCTCCATCCTCCCTCCTCCCATGGCATCTCCCTGCCTCAGGCACTGGGCTCAAACCCGGCCTAGGAGCAGCTCCAGGGCCACCAGGCTGGCTGCTGTCCCTACATCTCCACTGGCCTCTCCCTCCCACGCTCAGGCCCTGCCACATGGACACCTGGGCACTGAGCGCTGACTCGGGCTGCTCTGTCCTTCGCAGGCAACTGTGGTGATGTGGAAGATGCTGCAGCTGCCCTGTGTCCCACATGCAGTGGCAGTGTATTTCCCCCGCCTCTTGGTGCATCTGCTCTTGCAAGTGCTCTTCAGCACACTGGATATGCCAGAGGAGGTCGATACCTTCTGGAAGAGATGCCAGGAGCAACACGGCCTTGCCATCAGCCCCAACAGGTGCTCCATGCCAGTCCTCCTGTCCCTGCCATGTCCCCAGGGCAGGAGCCTGTGCTCCCAGCATCACCTGGGCTTTGCTGTGCACACAGGTTTGCAGTGCAGACCCTGAAGGCCCTGCTCTGCCGACTGCACTATGAGGATGTGGTGGCGGCAGTGGAAGACGAGTGTGGCTGGGACACGCTGCTCTGTGCTGGCACGCACCACTGTGCCGTGGCTGTGCTGGCCAGGTGAGCTGCCCCCAAACAGCGTTTGTGCCCTGTGCCTGGGGTGCCCCACACAGTCCCCGTGGTCATGGGCCAGAGGGCCTTGTCACCAAGGGATGGCCAAGGACACTGCAAAAGCCTGGGAGAGGAGGGTGCCCAAGAGCAGCTGCCTCCCAAAGGGCCTGGGTCCCCTTGCAGGGTGGTGGAGAAGGGCCAAGCTCCTCCTGTGAGTCAGTCCATGGAGAGGTTTGTCCCGCTGGCTCAGGGTCTTGGTTCCTTTTTCCTCCCGTCAGAGCAATGCGTCACGTGTCCCTACCCTTGTGTTCTGCGATTGCATTCTACCTGCTCGGGCTGCTCAGCAAAGACCTGGCACACGGGGATTTGGCCGCCATGGCGTTCCTTGTGGAGGTGAGCCTGAAGGCCAGCGCTGCCTCGCTGAGCTGTCTCCCAGCTCTCTGCCCTCTCGGTGCCGCAGCCGCCCGGGACGGTGCCCACGCCCTGTGCTGCTGCCTGGGCCCAGCCCTGTGCGGTGCTGCCCCATCACCGGCCTGTGCTCTTCAGATGTTGGAGTGCCTGGACTCCAGTGAATACCATGACAGCGTCCTGGAGATCACATCAAACAAACTGCAGAGCGAGTGCAGGGAGAGGCGTCGCTTGGCACTCAGAGGCCTTGTGGTGCTCGGCAAGAATTCCTCCATGGTGAGAAGGGGGCAGCGGCTGCCGGCGTGGGGCTGGGGAAGGCAGTGGCTTGCGCTTGGCTGGCCTTTGGGCACTGAGGCAGCTGCTGCCAGCTCTCCTGCCTCCTGCCTCTTGCCTTCTGCCCCAGGGCTTTGGCACAGGCCTTTGGCCTCTGGGCCCTGTGGCAGCAGGGTGGCATTTCACACACTTGTGTTCCACACAGGCCAAAAGAATGTGGAGCCTGCATGAAAGGCTCGTGGAGCTCCTGTGGGAAGATGACAGCGATGTGCTTGGGATGAGCATCGCTCTCCTCAGCCGTTTGTTCCTGTACAACGCTGGCCCGATAACCATCCCCCTCGGCCTGCAGCTGGCTGAGGCGCTCCTGCCGCTCTTCGACAATGTAAGGCTCTGTGTCTCCAGCCATGGCCGCTGGCTGATGCCTAGGCACTGTGCCCTGTGCATTTTCAGGCTGTGCCCAGGTGGGCCTGAAGCAGCTGATGCTGAGGTCTTTATTTCTTCCTTTCCTACAGGATGATAGCCAGGTGCAGCTGTGCTCCATGTTCATCTTCCGAGAGATGATGGATTTATTACCAAAGGAGGGAAAAAAGGCCCTGAAGTCCCACGTGCAGCAGAGTCTGCTCCCACTCTCCTTGCACTGCCATGACGAGAACCAGCGCGTGGTTGATGTGAGGACTCGGCAGCTGCTGTGGCTCCCTGGCAGGGCGCTCAGTGCCTCCTGCTCTGCTGCCTCGCAGGCTGCAGCTCCCTCCTGGTCTTGCTCCAGGGACATGGGTCCTGCGCCCTGGGCTGTGGTGCCATCTCTGGGTCTCTGCTGCTCTCCAGGCCTCCCGGGAAACGCTGCTCTGTTCCGCCCGATTCCTGAAGAGGAAGGATCTCCAGCAGATGCTGCGGGTGGATCAGAGCTGGAGGTTCGGCGAGGGCCTGGTAAGGGCGGGCTGGAAGCCCCAGCCCCAGGCTGGAGAAGCTCAGTGTGTGTGGCTGGCAGCTGTGCCCTGCCCAGTGCCGCACCCAGGGGCGCCAGCCTGTGCCCCACACGCTGCTCCCTTCCCTGGGCCCCGCGGGCTCTACTCCAGCCCCCTGTGGCCCCGAGCCGTGTGCCCATGGAGCCCCGGCCCAGCTGGCCTGTCGGGCAGGGCGGCACCGCGGCTCCCCGGGCAGCAGCCGGCCCTCTGCCCCCTCCAGAGCCCGGCGCCAGCGGCTGCTGGCCGGGCCTCAGGGCTGGGCGGGCACGGGAGGCCGGGGCTGGCCGCAGGCAGTGCCCGGCCGAGGGGCAGAGCCCGCACCAACCCTTCCCTCCTGCCGCTCTCTCCAGCTGGCACAGGACAGGAACCGAGCGGCCGAGCAGCTGCGCCGGGCCCTGCCGTACCTGCAGAGCCCACAGGAGCCCCTGCGAGACGCGGCCATCAGGTTCATCGGTGAGCCACGAACCCGGGCTCCCTCCCCGCCCCGCCGCAGCTCGGCCCCGGCCCCGGCTGCTGCCCCGGCAGCGGCACCCGGGCCCGGCGCCCTGGAGCCCCGGCTGCCCTCGGGGCTGCTGCCGGCCTCTGGCAGCCGTGCCCTTGGGCTGAGTCAGGATGCGGCAGGGCCCGGGCTGAGCCCTGCCGGGGCGGGAGGGCGTGTGGCCACAGGGCTGGCAGCGCCGCTGGCAGGGAGCTGTGCCGCCGGGGCCCTGACAGGCTCTGTGTTCCCAGGGATGGCCGGGCAGCACCTGAGGGGGCAGAAGAAAGAGATGCTGCTCATTTGTGAGGGTGAGTGAGGGCAGCGGGCTGTCAGCGGGGCTGTCGGGGGGAGCTGCAAGCCCTGGCCTGGCTGTGGAGGGCTCTGCTCCCTGTGTGGATGAGGGGCGGTGTGGGCAGAGCACACCGAGATTTCAGGGGCACGTGGGGCATTCATGGCCGCAGCTTCGGGCTGATCCCCTCGGTCCCTGCTCCCTGCTGGCCATGGCAAGAGCCGGCTGGGATGGCCCTGGCAGGGGGCTCTCCGTGGGCCCCCGCAGGTCTGGGATCTGACCGTGGCTCTGTCCGTCTCTCTTCCAGCCCTTGAAGACACAGCATGTGACAGCAGCCTGGAGGTTGGAAGCCTGGCACTTCAGACTTTGTGCCTTCTCAGGGCAGGAGACCACGCTCCTATCTCCACCTTCCAGAGGCTGCGAGATCAGCTCCGCAGGGCATGGAGGTCACGGCCTCGTCTGTCGGGCCTCAGCTGGCTGCGCTGCTGGAGCTCTGCAGAGAGCTGATCTGGGAGGCTGTGTCTGCTGGGGCCACATGAGCAGCCAGCAGGGACTTTTTTTCCTTCAAGATTGTTCTTTTCTTTTTTGTTTTGCTTTAGGATGTATATAATGTAGGATATGTTATAATAGACAGACTCCCAGGAGCTTTCTTTTGCTGCCCAGGGTGTGTGGGGCATAGGGGAAGAGAGGGAAAAGGGGGCTTGTGCTCTGCAAGCTGCCCAGGCATGCAGTGGTGCAGGGAAAATGGCCAGAAGCCCCTTGGCCTTTGGTGGTTCTGCTGAAGCCACAAGCCCTGTCCCAGCCAGGAAGTGCCCTCTGTGTCCTCCTGCCTGTGTTGCTGCCTGGATTGCTGAGGGCTCTGTCATGATCCGCTAACACAGGCGGGAATCATGAGAGATTCGTTTGATCTCACAGTGCAAAAGGACACAAAGGGATTTCAGTTTAAATCACAGCAATAGTGCACTTTTATTTTAGTGCCAACAACAGGAGTTATAGCTGCTATGGTTTTTTGAAGGAAAATTGCTGTAGGTTTATGTGATTCTGGAAGGCCTCGAATTAAAGGGGTCATCATTTCACAGGTAATTGAATTGGTGATTCATAGCCAGTAGTTAATTTTCTGTCATGTATCATTTGCAAGCAGGCAGCTTTGTGCATGTCTTCCAGTAGTCGGTCAGGAGTACCAACTGTAGCTACAGGGTCTCCCCTTTCCAATGGATTAAGCCCTGCTGCCCAATGAGCTGTGTGCTGAGTTAGGGACCACGGGTTACATCTGTCTCCTGCTGTTGAGAAGACCCCATGTCCCCAGTACCCACTGGCTTCTTGTTCTGTCAGTCAAATCTGATCTCCTCCGGTGAGAGATGCAGTATGTGTTCTGTCTCTGACTCGTGAGGGAGACGCCCGTGCTCCTTTTTCAGCTCAGCCAATTCAGCAGCAGTGTACAGGATTTCTTTAGTGGTTGTATGCGAATCAAGATCTTCATAATTGATATGATTATATTCTGTTTGAATTAAAGGTTTCAAGCTAGGACAGCAGTGCTCCCCACAATTTTTCATCAGTTAGTTCTTTTTGAGGGTAAATTTGATTAATGAGAAGGGTTTCCCTCTCCACTGTTTCTTTGGTGAGTAAGCATTCTTTGAATTTTTAACCCATTCCTCTCTTTGGGCCACTGGCAAGAGATGGATCTCATTCCTTTCTTCATCTAATTGTTTTTGCAAAATTTCAACTAGGTTTTGAAAGGAGTCCATTCTAGTTCTTTCCTCACCTTTTTGCTTAAAGCAAGTTTCTCTAGCTGCTGTAAGACAAGCTCCCAAAACTGAGCAGAGTATATATTTTTGCCGAGTAAAAGCCTTTGGAACCCATACTGGAGATCTCCTCCTCATCCTTGTCTCCACCATGTGCCTACCAATATCCTTGTGCCGTGGAGCATTTGCTCTAAGCCACATCTTGGGTCACCCCACTCCCGAGTGTCACAATCCCCTAACACAAGTGGAAGTTGTGAGAGGTTCGTTTGATCTCAGAGTGCAAAAAGGACACCAAAGGATTTCAGTTTAAATCACAACAGCACTAATGCACCTTTATTTTAGTGCCAGCAACAAGGGTTATGTGATAGAGGAGAGAGAGAGAGAGAGAGAGAGAGAGAGAGATAAAGAGGAAAAATGCAAAAAGAAAAAAAGGGGGGTTATAGCTACCAACGGATGAGACAGGGTCGCTGGTGTCTTCTTCCATGGGGAGATCTCTCTTGAAGAAAGTAACTTGGAAAAGTCATTTTTACAGTCTGTTTCAAAGCAAGCGGCAGCTGGCCAAGAGGTGGGGAAATTCCTCGGCTATTGTGACGAGACCCCTTGCTCTGGGAAGCAGGTGTAAGGTACAGAACAGGCTGCTCCTTACAAGTCCCTGCTCAGCAGCAGGAATGAAGGCAGTGTACCTTGACAGCACAACAAGCACACCTGCAAACCATCACCTGGCAAGCTTCCACCTCAACCAGGCCAGAACCCCTGCACAAATTCCCTTGGGGTCTTCAGGGTCTCGGTCTCTGTTCTTGCGATGGTTGTGAGGCAGATGAGCGTAACTTTGGACTGTCTCTAACACCCTAGTAACCCCAAATAACACCAATGACCCCAAATTACCACAAATAACACCAAATTATTCTAAAGGACTCCTCTGACCCCACACCTGACCCCAAATGACACTTCTGGCCCCACACCTGACCCCACAAGACACAGACATTTACCCCCTGCTCAGCTCAGTCCTATACAACCCCAAATCCTTCAAAAATCCCCAAAATTTGACCCTGGGAACTTCCTGGATGAGCAGGGTCAGTTCCAGTGCAACGAGGCCTGTGTGCCCTTCTCGGCCAGTGGGCACCCCAAAAATCCCATAAATCCTTGGGGTGGGGTCCTAAATCCTTCTGGAATCCCAAAAATTCCCAAATTCATTTGCGGTGGGGCCCTACATTCTTTTGGAATCCCAAAATTCCTCGGGGTGGGGACCCCAGACCCATTTGGGACCCCCACCCCTGAAACCCCCAGCCCTTTTGGGACCCCCAGTCCCTCTAGAGACCCCCACCCCTTTTGGGACCCCCGACCCTTTGGGGTGGGGCGGTGCTGACGCCCCCTCCCCACAGGGCAGTGGCTGTGCCTGGGGGAGGCGCTGGCGCGGGCAGAGCTGTTCCTGTTCCTGACCTCGCTGCTGCAGCGCCTGCGGCCGCGACCCCCGGCACCCCCCGAGGAGCTGCCCACGGCCCCCCTGGAGAGCGGCTTCGCCAACATCGTGCCCCGCTTCCAGCCCCTCCTGCTGCCCCAATGAGACCCCCCCAAATTCCAGACTGCTCCCCAAATTCAGGAACTGCCCCAGGATCGGGACCCTTCCCCATGGATGGAAAATCTTCCCCCAGATCCTCCCCAGATTCCACTCCCAACATCCCCCCCGCTTCCAGCTCAGGATGGGGCTCTGATGAGACCCCTCCCCAAATCCCACCCCCAAGATGCCTCCCCATTGCTGGAAAATCCCCCCAAGTTCACCTCAAACCCCGCCCTAAAATCGGGAATCCCCCCTGAGACCCCCCCCCCCCAAATTCAGGCCTCCCCAAAATGCCCCTTCTCAATGGGATTAGGACCTCTCCCCATCAATGGAAATTCCCCCAAAACCCAAATTCTCCCCAAATCCCCTTCCCAAAATCAGAACCCCCCCCAAGACCCCTGAATTTCCCCCCAAAACCACCAAATGCCTCCCCAAAAATACCAAAATTCCTCACAAATCACCCCAAAAACCCCAAAACCCCTATACTCCCCCCAAAGTCCCAAATCCACCCAAGACTCAAAATCCCACCCCAAAACTCCAAATTTCCTCCCAACCCCAAATTTCCCCTCAAAACCCCAGAATTTATCAAAACCTCCAAAATTTCCCCACCCCCCCCAAATTTCCCCCAAAACCACCAAATTTCCTCCCCAAACCCCATTTTCTTTCCCAAAACCCCAAATCCTCCCCCTAAGAAACCCAAAGTTCTCCCTAAAACCCCAAGTTTCCTCCACCTACACCCAAATGTTACAAAAAAAATCCTAAAATTTCTGCCCTAAAACCTTGAAATTTCCCCAGGACCCTCAAAGTTTCTCCCCAACACCCCAAATTTCCCCCCAAACCTCCAAATTCCCCCCAAATTCCCAAATTCCACCCCAAAACCTGGGAGACTCCCCCGCAAAAAACCAGCAACTCCTCCCCAACCCCACCCCCCAAAATCGCAACTCCCTCCCCAAAAATCACCAGAAAAGCTGAGAATGTAAATTTTTTATTTCATATTTTTCACACCTTGGGATGGGGGGAAAACACCAGAATTCCTGTGATTTTTCCTGTTTTTTGGGGGGATGGGCATCTCCTTAAATTTTCTAGCCCCCCCCAGGCGACCCCTCCCCAAAATTCCTGCCCCTCAGCCCCCCAAATTAAGTACAAATAAATTAAAAGAGGAAAAAAGAAAAAAAGGGGGGGGGAAAGGTAAAAATAAAGAAAAACAGAAAAAAAAAAATCCCCTCAACCCAATTTGGGGGGAGGGGGACAAAGGATATATCGAGGGAGGGGTTGAATTCCCAGAAAAAAATTGAGGGACCCTCCCCAAAAAAATTGGGGGAACCCCCCCCCCCAAAAAGTTCATTTTGAAAAATGCCAAAACCAAAAAAAACTGGCAAAAAAATGAAAAAAAACTGAAAAATTTTGGGGGAAAACCCAAAAAATACATTAAAAATTGGGGAACTCCCCCTTGAATCCAAGGGATTTTGTTTGGGTTTTTTTTTCCCAAAAGCGGTGGGCTTTTGGAGGTGGCAGGGGAGGAGAGACCCCCTCCAAATTCCTGGGGGTGTCCCCGAGATCCAGTGGAGGCACCTGGTCTTGGAGTGGGACAAAAAGAATAATTTAGGAAAAATTAAGGGAATTTTGGGGAATTTGGGAAAATTTATGGGAATTGTTTGATATGTGGGGGGTCTGAGGGGGTGGGGGGCTTGATTTTGCAGGGTCTTGCATTTTGGGGCTGCAGGATCATGTCCAGGGAGGCCACAGTTACCAGGAACAGGCATGGGACACCAACGAGATGGGATTCTGCTCAGGAAAACATTTATTCAGCTCAGGAACAAACTCAGATCCAGAGACAGCCCTGAACAGAGGCAGGGAGATGGGGTTTGAGAACCAGGGTGGAGTTCAAGGTCAGGGACCACTGGGAACACAGCAAGGGAGAAACCCCAGGGGCCCAAACCCAATCAGAAATCCCTGGGCTGCCTCCCCACGAGGGGCCCAGGGTGGAGTTTCTCCCTGGGCTCGCAGGGCCCAACCTCTGAGGCAGAGGGATGGAATTCCCTCTTGCCCACACCTCTCACTTTAACAATATTAATTTGAAACTAAATCTTTGCCTCCCTGGGCAGGGGCACCTCACACAAAACCTCACTCAGTAATGGGCTCTCCCTCCATTCATCATCCCCAAACTTTGGCTGTCTCATTACAGACCCCACCCCACCTCCCCAGTCCCAACCCCAACCCATCCCATCCCTGCTGGACATCAAGACCCCCTTCCCAATCCCGATTTCCCCCATTTCACACCTCCCAATCCCCATCCCACCCATCCTGCCCCCCCCAATGCCCATCTCACCTCTCCTGATTTGCATCCCACTTCACCCAATCCCCTTCCAACCCCATTCCACCTGATGCCTTCAGAAGGCTGACCTAGAACAGAGGCCGGACAGAGTTAAGTATAAAGTTTATTAGAAGAATTTAAATACACCATGGGAAGTACAAGAGCCTGGCAAGGGCTACACCCAAGATAGACCAGAAATGGTCACAAAAATGGACAAGTGATCACAAGGTCTCACATTTTTAGAAGTTTAGGTCCATCTGCATATTTGGGTTCACTGTCCAGTTACAGCTTCAGATGATCAAGTCCCATCCTTCTTGTTTTCTCTCTTCAGTCCACCCTTGTTTATGCTTTTGGGCCTGGAACTTGTAACAATTGTCCTTGGTATCAAGCTAGAAAAGGAATTGTTTTGTCTACCTACTCTGTGAAGAGAGCTCACTAACGCTTAACAGGAAGTTCAAAAATACAAACCTAGGCAGTGCAGAATATGAAAAATATGAAAGCTAAAACTTAAGGCATCACACCCTCAGGGGCTGTGGAACTGAATAATTTTGGACAGGGACTGAGTAGCTTTCAGTAGCACTGCGTGGTTCTGAGGTGACAAATCGAACCCTCTCATCTCTTTGAGTGACAAGAAATGTAGAAAACTACAACAGATACGCCCACAATCCCCAAGTCCTCCCAAGTATCTCCTTGAATCCCAGATTCCCTTAAAGCACTAGTGAAAAGTGAGGCTTTAGATGCCTCTGATGAATTTGTAGACTTTTACCCCAATTTTGTCTGTTTTAAAGGGATGAAGATGAATCAAAAGATAGAACCAAAATAAAATGACCACCAGCCCAGTGTGTTCCCAATGCAGATCACTGGGAACGTGGGTCATCAGGGCTCTGCCCAACGTGGGTCCTCTGATGGAGGATGGAGCTGGGGCAGCACACGAAGCTCTTCCTGCACTTGGGGCATTCGCAGGGCTTCCCTTACTGGTGCCTCCATTGGTGTTGGGTCAAGGTAGATCTCTGGCTGAAGCTCTTCCCACACTGGGGACACTCACAGGGCCTCTCCCCAGTGTGGATGCGCTGGTGCCGGATGAGGGTGGAGTTCCGCTTGAAGCCCCTCCTGCAGTCAGAGCAGCGGAAGGGCCTCTCATCCGTGTGAATCCTCTGGTGCACAAGGAGATCTGAGCTGGTCTGAAACCTCTTCCCACACTCAGGACACTCGTAGGGCCTCTCCCCAGTGTGCATCATCTGGTGGATGGTCAGCTGAGACCTCCGGCTGAAGGTCATCCCACACTCCCCACACTCATAGGGCCGTTCCCCAGTGTGGGTCCTCTGGTGTCTGGTCAAGTTAGAGCTGTTTCTGAAGCTCTTCCCACACTCGGGACACTCGTAGGGCCTCTCCCCAGTGTGGATGCGCCGGTGGGTGATGAGGTGAGAGTTTTGCTTGAAGCCCTCCCCACAGTCAGGGCAGCGGAAGGGCCTCTCATCCGTGTGAATCCGCTGGTGCAGGAGGAGATCTGAGCTGCTCTGAAACCTCTTCCCACACTCGGGACACTCGTAGGGCCTCTCCCCAGTGTGGATGCGCTGGTGACGGATGAGGTTGGATTTGCAGCTGAAGCCCTTCCCACATTCCCCACACTTGTAGGGCCATTCCCCAGTGTGGATCATCTGGTGGCAGATCAGGGTTTTCCTCTTGCTGAAGCTCTTCCCACACTCCAAGCACTTGTAGGGCTTCTCCCCATCCTGAACCTGCTCATGGACCACCAGCTCAGAGCCCTGGCTGGATCTCTGGCCGCCTTCCCAGCACAGGGTGGGTCTTTCCTCCTCAGAGCACCCTGGGATGGGTTTGGAGCCCCTCCTCCTGCGGGATCTCTGGGGATTTTCCTCCCCATTGGATTCCTGCACTGTGGAGCTGCTCAAAACGGCCTCTTCCATGAGGTTCTGCTGTGGGGATTTGTCCTCCCTGGTCTCCATCCTCAGCTCCTTGTCTGGGGGAGGAAGGACAAGGAGAGGATGGGATTTGCCTCCGTGCCAGAGGGAAGGGGAAGGAGATCCCCCCAGTGCGTCCCCGGCAGGACGGCGTCGGCAGCGGGGTTGTCCTGCAGCCGGGGGCCATGCTGGGCTGGGAGATGGAGCAGGAGAGAGGGGAAAGGGGCACTGACTTCCTCCTCACCTGCCTGGGTGTCTTGGGGAATCTTCCTCTTCCTCACAGCTGCCTCCTCCATCCAGCCAAGGTTTGGGAATGGGAAATCCTGGTTTAGGGAAAAATACAGTTCATGAGCACATTGGATTAGGGGGTTCCTCCTGCTCAAGTCCATCTCTAGAAATCACAAACCTTCCATAAAAACCTAAACACCAAGATTCAGCCCTGAAAATGCCTCCCAAGAGTTCCCCATCTCTGGTCTCTCTCCTTTGTTGTTCAGGGGCTCCCCCCCCATCCCAGCTGCTGGGACTCACACTTGTACTGGAGGTCCCCTGTCTGCTCAGTCCCTGCCCTCCCCAGGCTGCTGGGAGTGCCAGGAATCAGAAAAGTTTCCCCCATTTCCATCTCCCCACTCCGGGATGCTGGGACCCCCAGTGTCTCCACAAGGGGCATTTTCCACTCAGCTTTGCAGTTTTTAATTCTTAAATATCCCCCCAAAAAAACCCAACCCAGGGACCCCGCAGGATATCTGGGCCAAGCTCCCTGTCCTGGGGCACCTGTGGGATGGGGGATGATGATCCCACGGGTGAGGGGCTGTGAATTCAGGGAGTGCTTGACCTCGTGGTTCCTTCTCCTTTCCATGATCCTCCTCTGTCCCTCCTCTTCCTCCCTCTCCTCTCCTTCCATCCATCCTCCTCCTCCTCCCTAATCCCACCTCCTTCTCCTACTCCCATCCCCTCTCTCTCTCTCCTTCTTCATCCCTCCTCTTCCATCCCTCCTCCTCCTCCCCCAGGAGCAGTGACACCCTCGGTGCCCCGTTCCCGAACCCCTCACAGCCCACGGCAGGAGCGGGGATGGAGCCGGGACAGGTCGGGATGGGCAGCGCGGGGCTCTCCGCTGCTCCCACCCGCTGAGGACGGGGGGAACCCGGCCCGGGGAAAAGGAGAGGGAAACTGGGAAAATTGGGGGCTGCAGATCCAACCTGGGGCTGGCTGGGGACCCTGGCTGGGGACTGCCAGCCCTTGGGGCTCCTCTGGGGAGATGCGGGAGGGGGGAACACAGAGAGGGCTGGGGGATCCCAGGAGTGGCAGCACTGGCAGGGACTGGTTTGTACTGGGGTAACTGGAACCTTACTGGGGTAACTGGGAATGATTGGGAATGAGTACAAGCATGCTGAGGGCAGCTGGGATATAGTGGGAGTGACTGTGACCATATGGGGAAATTGAAATCACACTGGGAACAACGGGAACCATGCTGGGGACAACTGGGAGCGAGTGGGAGTGACTGGGTCTGCACTGGAGGCAACTGGGCATGACTGGAACCATGGTGGGAGGGGCTGGGATCATCTGGGGAGGGACTGGGACTATACTGGGGGCAACTGGGTGCAACTGGGATCACACTGGGAGGAACAGGGAGTGACTGGAATCATGCTGAGCAAGACTGGGACCATACTGGCAGCAACTGGGACTGCACTCAGGGTGACTGGGAGTGGCTTGGAGCAACTGGGATCAGGCTGGAAGCACCTGAGGAGTGACTAGGAACAACTGGGATAGACTGGGAGAGACTGAAACCACAGTGCAGGTAAATGGGAGCAACTGGAACCACACTGGATAATCATGGGAGCAGCTGTGCCCATGCTGGGGTCATACTGGGATCCTACTGGAACTAGCTGGGATCATACTGGGAGTGACTGAAAAGGGGCTGGCTGTGACTGGAACCATGCTGGAGGTGACTGGGAGCAACTGGACTCACCCTGGGAGTGACAGGGAGTCACTCTGGCCATGACTGGAATCATGCTGGGAGGATCTGGGAGGGATTAGAACCATACTGGGGGTGACTGGATGCAACAGCTCATACTGGGAGTGACTGGGATCATCCTGGAAGTGATTGGAACCATACTGGGAGTGACAATGGCTCCTACAGGGATAGCACTGGGAACCACTGGGATTACAGTGGGAGCAAATGGAACCTGACTGGGGGTTACTGGGAGCTACTGGGCCCATGTTGGGAGGAAAATGTGGACACATTGGGAGCAATTGGGATCAACTGGAAGTGAGTGGAACCATGCTGAGGGGATTGAGGCCACAACTGGGATCATACTGGGAGCAACTGGGAGTAACTGGGCAAGAATGGGATCATTCTGAGGTAACTAAAACCTTACTGGGGCAACTGGGATATACTGGGAGTGTCTGTGACCATACTGGGAACAGCTGGAACCACACTGGGGGAAACTGGGAGTGAGTGGGACCATGGTGAGATGGACTGGGACTATTCTAGGGACAACTGGGATCATACTGGTAGGAACTGGGAAGAATTACAACTATTCTGGGATCATGCTCAACTGGGATCATACTGGGATCACAGTGGGAGCAGCTGGGTCCCTGCTGGCTGAGACTGGGATCCCACTGAGGGTGACTGGAATCATACTGGGATTGACTGGGAGTGGCTGTGAGCAACTGGAGTCATGCTGAGAGGAACTGGGAGGAGCTGGGAATGACTGGGAGCGTGCTGGGGCTGACTGGGATATACTGGGAGAGACAGGGAGTCCCAGGGATCACACTGGAGGCTACTGGGGTCATACTGGAACTGACAGGGAGCAACTGGGGGCCACTGGCCTCATACTGGGAGTGACTGGGATCAGACTGGGAGTGTGAAGGAAACTGGAAAATTGGGGAAAAAAATGGAAAAAAGCACAGGATAAATTCAAGGAAAATGGAAGGGAAAATTCAAGGGAAAACCAGAAAAATATCAGGGTGAAATCCAAAAAAATCAGGGAAAAATCAGGAAAAAATTGGGAAAAATATGGGAAAAACAGGGGAAAATCTGACAAAAAATTGGGGAAAACCAGGAAAAAATTTTGGGAAAAAAAAGAGAAAACTCAAGGAAAAAAATGTGAAAAAATTGGGGAAAAATCAGGAAAAGACAGTGGAAAAAATCTGGGAAAAATCAGGAAAAGTCAGAAAAAATGGGGAGAAAATCAGGAAAAAATAGGAAAAGGAAACATCGTGAAAAACCAGGGAAAATTGAAAAGAATATTTGCGAAATCAGGAAAAAAACTGGGAAAGAACTTGGAAAAAATGGGGGAAATCCAGAAAAGAAAGAGGAATAAAATCTGGAAAGTAATAGGAAAAAACCCAGGAAAAATCAGGTAAAAACTAGGGAAATTTGAGAAGAAATTGGGAAAAAGCTAGAATAAATTTGGGAAAGGAAGAGAGAAGAATCAGGAAAAAATGGGAAATACATGAAAAAAATTGTGAAAAATTGTGAGAAATCAGGGAAAATATCAGGAAAAGAAAGCCGAAAAGACCCTGGGAAAAATCAGGAAAAAATTGGGAAAAATATTGGAAAAATGAAGGGAAAACCAGAAATATTTGAGAAAAAATTGCAAAAAAATAAGGAAAATAATTTGGAAAAAATCAGAGGAAAAATGTGGAAAAAAAAGAGAATCAGTGGAAAATCAGGGAAACAAACAGGAAAAGGATAAAAAAATCTGGAAAAATCTGAAAAAAATAATGAAAAAAATCAGGAAAGAATTGGGAAAAACCAGAAAGATTAGGGAAAGGAAAAGGGAAAAATCAGGGAAAAAAATGGGATTAAAACAGGAAAAAGCACAAAAATCAAGGAAAACTTTAAGAAAAAAAATGGGAAAAATTTGAAAATACATCAGAAAAATAAAAAAATAATGAAAAAAAAATCAGGAAAAAAATCAGGAAAAATCAGGAAATAATGGGGAATATCTGGAAAAATATTGAGCAAATATTAGGTAAAATCAAGAAAAGAGAGGGAAGAAACCTGGAAAAAAACAGGAAAAATCAGTAAAGAAATTAGGAAATACATGAAAAAATCAGGGACAAATTGTGAAAAAAAATGGGGAATAACCAGGAATAAATTGCGAAAAGAAGAGGGAAAAATCAGGAAAAACTAAGTGAAAATCAAGAAAAAAAATTAGGAAAAAAATTGGGAAAAAACAGGGAAAAATCAGGAAAAGAAAGAGGAAGAAGACTGGGAAAAAATTGGGAAAAATCAAGGAAAAAAAAATGAGTACAAGAAAGTGGGGAAAAACTTTGTAAAATTGGGAAAAAACTAGGAAATATCAAGGAAACAAACAGGAAAAAAATCAGGAAAAATTAGGAAAAAAAGGGAAGTACTTGGACAAATCAGAGGGAAAAATCAGAAAAAAAATTGAAAAATATGTGAAAAAAATTCTGAAAAAAATTGTGAAAAATCAGGAAAAAAATAAGAAAAAGGGAATAAAACCTGGAAAAAGTCAGGGAAAAAAATCAGAAAAAAAAAATGAAAAAATTGGGGGAAAATCAGGAAAAAAAATGGGAAAAACAAGGGAAAAAATTGGGAAAAAATGGGAAAAACCAGAAAAATTATGGAAAAATTTGAGAAAAAGTTGGGGAAAAGACAAAAAAAATTTGGGAAGAGGGAAAAATCAGGAAAAACAAAAAAATCAGGGAAAAAAATGGTGAAAAAACTAGGAAAAATCCAGGGAAAATCAGGAAAATTAATTTAAAAAAAAAAAAAGAGAGAAAAGAATTGGGGAAAATAATGGGGAAAATCAGGAAAAAAACAGGATGAAATCCCCCTATCCCATTTTTCCATGGAATTTTGGGAATTGCGTACCTGGGAGGTCATAGAAGAATTTCCAGACCTGGGAATCCAGGGAGTGGGGAAAGGTGGAATTGCAGATGAGCTGGTCCAGATTTTTGGGAAGGTAGATGGCCTGGTCCTATTCCAGCTTCCAGAATGTTCAGATGAATCCCACTCCTCCTTCTGGCTAGAAATCATGGAAAAATCATGGAAAAATGATGGGAAAGCTGTGATTCAAATTCATGGAGTTTTGCCCCCAAAACACCCTTTTTTCCCACCAAAACTTCTATTTTTCCCCCCCAAAATATTAATTTTTTGGAATAATTAAATGGGGAAGATTAGGGGGAAATAGGGAAAAATAGGATGGAAATGGAGCAAAAATGGGGGAAATTTGAGCCAAAATGGGAAAATAATAGGGAAAAAATGGGATAAAAATAGGGGAAAATGGGATGGAAATGGAGGAAAAATTGGGGAAAATGGGAGAAAGGAATGGAAGAAGATAGGGATAAAATGATGGAAAAATGAGATAAAACCAGGATAAAAATGGGGAAAAAAATGAGAGCAACTGGGAGAAAAATGAAGGGAAAATGGGAATAAAAACGGTAAAAATGAAGTGAAAGTGGGAGAAAAATTGAAGAAAATGGGGAAAACAGGAGAGAAGATGGGGAACAAACTGGGGGAAAATAGAGCAAAAAGAGGATAAAATGGGGAAATGGGGAATAAATAGATTAAAAATGGGGAAAAATTGGGAAAAATTAGGACAACATGAAGAAAAAATTGAGTAAAAATGCAGGAAAAAAATAGAAAAAAACCCCAGAAAAATTAAGAAAAAATTGAGGAAAAATGAGATCAAAAAGGGGGAAATGGAGGAAAAAAAATGGGGAAAGTTTTGGGGAAAAAATAAAAAATAGAATAAAAATGGGGGAAAATGATATGAAAATGGGATAAAAATGAGAAAATACAGCAAACATGGGAAAAAATGGGATAAAAATGGGGAAAAATGGGATAAAAATGGGGGAAAATGGGATAAAAATGTGGAAAAATGGGATAAAATGGAGACAAATTGTACTCTAATAGGGAATGACTGGGAGTGATTTGGCTTACCGTGGGGCACAGAGGAAACTGAAACCACACGGGGGGAGCAACTGGGCAATGCTGGGAGCAGCCACTGCCGGCACCGGGAGCCCCGAACCCCTTTCCCGGCCATGCCGGACCCGCATCCCCCCGGCCCCTTTGCCGGGGCTCTGCTGCCACCGGGACCCCCCAAAAACACCTCCCGGGGACCCCCGGGGTCCCCCCGAGGGGCATCTGCGGCTCGGCTCTGGAGCCCTGCCATCCCCAAACATCCCCCCCAAAAACCCCAAACCCAGGGACCCCCGAGGTATTTGGGGCGAGCTCCCCCTCCCCGGGCACCTGCGGGATGGGGGGCGATGGTCCCGAAGGAGCTGCAGATCCAGAGAGCGGGGAGCGCACGTGGAGCCTCCTCTGCCTGCTCCAGCTCTTCCTCCTCCTGCTCCTCCTCTTCCTCCTCCTCTGTCCCTCCTCTTCCTCCTCCTCTGTCCCTCCTCTGTCCCTGGGCGTGGTTCGGAGCCCTCGGGTGAGCGGGGCCGGGCCGGGACACGATGGGAAAGGGCTGGGTCCCCCCCAAACCGAGCTGGGGGCAGCGGAGGTTTGGGGGAACAATGGGAACGGGGCGGGACAGGGGAACAGGGGGAGGTGGGAGCACTGAGGGTCCCCCAGTTCACCCCAGGACCCCCAAGCCCCGTCCCAGCCCCCCCAGTTCCCCCCGCAGCCCCGGCTGAGGGGGGCTCAGCCCAGGAGCCGCCGTCGTTCGGGGCTCCCCCGAGTGCAGGAACGGGAGAGTTCCCGGCTCGGGGAGGCCCCAGCAGAGGAGGGGATCTTGTCCCTCTTCCAGGGCCTTTCAGGGTCTTCAGGCCCCTCTCAAGAGGAGTTTTTCTCTTTTTCAGGTTTTTTGGGGGGGATCCCACCACTACAGGGTGTTTTTTCCTCCCCATTTTAAGGTGTTTGTGCGGCCACAGCCCCACAAACCCCTTTTGAGGGGGGATCATGACAGCTTTAAGTGACATTTTTAGGGGTGTCCCCACCCCAAGCCCCTGTAGGGGATGTTTTGTCCCCCCAGGGTGGATTCTGGGGGTTCTCTCTACCATGGCCGCTTTAAGGGCCCCCGGTATTGTCGGGTCCCACTGTAACTCCTCTTAAAAGGGCAACACCACTCCCGTTGGTTCCGGCAGTGGAGCCCCGGGAGGGGTTGGGGGTATCTGGAAGGGTTTGGGCGTTCCTCGGTGATTCCGATGAAGGTGATGGGGTCCCCATGCTGAGTATAGAACTTCGTGAGGGGTTCCTGAGGGTTTTTGTAAGTTCTGGGTGTTTTTGGGGCCACGGTGGTTTTTTTGGAGTTCCCAAGGGGGTTTACAGGAGTCCCAATGAGGGAATTTGGTTGATCCTGGGGGTGGAATTGGGGGTCCCAAGGCTGTTTTGGGGAACCTGCTGGTGATGGAGATGGGGACCCCATGCCAGGTATGAACCTTATCAATGTCTGTATGGGGTTTTGCGGTTTTGTGGAGTTTTCGGAGCATCCAGGGATGTGTTTGGGATCCCGGGGAGGTTGGGGTGTCCCGGGGGGTTTGGGGGTTCTCGGCAGGTTTGGGGGTACCTGGGCAATGCGGGTGGCAGTGCTGGGGACCCCGTGCTGGGTTTGAACCTTCTCACTGCGCACGGGCAGCGTCAGCGTGTTCAGGGAGATCCTGGGGGGCCCGGGGGGTCACCCCAAATCCCAGGGACCCCAAATGCTGAGGGACCCCCCGAACTGCCCTCACCGCTGGATCTGCTGCAGGCAGGGGGGCACCAGCACTCGGCCCCCACCCTCCACCATCACAGGGGGGCTGTGGAAGGAATCTGGGGGTGCACGGACAGGTCGGGTGGGACCCCCAAAGTCCTGGGGGAGGGGACACGGGGGGACTTCCAGGAATTCCCGTTGTGGGGGGATGAGGGGGGACCCAGGAAGAGCTTGGGGGGGCTGGGTGGGTCATGGTGGGACCCCCAAGAGTCTTGTGGGGGGTGGGGATGGCAAAAAACAGGGCAATCCATAGGATGGGGTTAGGGGGGAAACCGGATTGGAGCTCCCATGGCAGTGGGATGGGAAGATCTGCCCATGGAATTCTATGGGAATGGCATGGCAGTGAGATACATCTACAGAATTCCCATGGGAATGGAACACCAGTAGAATGCATCCATGGAGGTCCCGTGGGAATGGGATGTCTGAGATCCATCCATGGAATTTCCGTGGGCATTCCCAGGTTCCAAAATTATACCCTCCCAAATCCCGCATTCCCATTCCCATATTCCCATGGGAATTCTGCCCTCCCCACCTTTACACTCCAGCGCCTCCCGCCCATATCTGACATATTTCCGGAGACATTCCCTGCAGCTGTGAGCCAGGGAATTTGTTAATCCCTCAGCCTGGATCTCAGGGATCCCCATGGCAGTGCCACAGTTGCCATCGCAGCCCCACAGATCCCCCAGCCCCGGCTCCCCCCGCTCAGCCCCGCTCTGGCTGTGCCGCTGCTGCAGCATCTGCAGCTCCCCGCTGGCCCCGTGCCGGTGCCGCTCCTTGTGCCGGCCCTGGCTATCCCAATATCCCAGCCCTGGCTATCCCAATATCCCAGCCCTGGCTATCCCAGTATCCCGGCTCTGGCTATCCCAATATCCCAGCCCTGGCTATCCCAATATCCCAGCCCTGGCTATCCCAATATCCCAGCCCTGGCTATCCCAATATCCCAGCTCTGGCTATCCCAGTATCCCAGCTCTGGCTATCCCAATATCCCAGCTCTGGCTATCCCAGTATCCCAGCTCTGGCTATCCCAATATCCCAGCTCTGGCTATCCCAATATCCCAGCTCTGGCTATCCCAATATCCCAGTCCTGGCTATCCCAAGATCCCAGCTCTGGCTATCCCAATATCCCAGCCCTGGCTATCCCAAGATCCCAGCTCTGGCTATCCCAATATCCCAGCCCTGGCTATCCCAATATCCCGGCCCTGGCTATCCCAATATGCCAGCCCTGGCTATCCCAATATCCCATCCCTGGCTATCCCAATATCCCAGCTCTGGCTATCCCAATATCCCAGCCCTGGCTATCCCAATATCCCAGCCCTGGCTATCCCAAGATCCGGGCTCGGTTCCGGCCGCCATCCCCGGCGGCTGCGGCTCCGCCCGGCCCCGCTCGCTGCGGCGGCGCTGGAAGGGGATCCCAGCCAGGGACCCCATGGACATGGACTGCGGGAAGCCCGGGCCGGGCTCCGACAGCGCCGCGTGCAGGGAACGCAGGGAGAGGAGAACTGGGGGGACATTTGGAGATTTGGGATCGGGGGGGTCACGGCTGAAGGAAAGGGGGAACGGGGAGAGCCGGGAAGGGCATTTGGGGATGCCAGGACTGACAAGAGGGGAGGCTGGGGCTGGCTAGATGTGGCATGGCTGGAGTTCAGGGCGTTCCTGTACCCAGGAAAGGGAGCTCCAAGGGTCCCCGGTGTCCCCATTGCCAGGACAGGGCAGGGAAAGCCGGGATGGCTGGGAATAGGGGTCCCGGGTGTCCTCAGTGCTGAGGAAAGGAGGGGCTGGGTGCAGGGAGAGGCAGGAATAGGGGTCCAGTGGTTAAAAGGGTCAAGGAGAAGGGGGCTCTGGGGGCTGCGAGAGGCGGGAAGGTCGGGAAAGGGGTGCAGGCGTTCCTGGTGCCGGATAAGGGGGTGCAGGGTGGGACCCACGGCCGGGAATGGGGGTTCGGTGGGACGGCGGCGCCCAGGAATGGGGGTTTAGGGGCCCCTCGGCGCTCCGGAATGGGCGATCAAAGAGTCCCGGTGCCGGGGGTCCCCCTCACCTCTCGCCGCCCCCCGGGAGCGCCCCCGGCCCCAGCGCTGGAGCCATCGCGCTGCTGCGCTGCGGCCCCGCCCACAGCCCCGGCCCCGCCCCCAGAGCCGCCTCCGGCCCCGCCATTGGCGCCGCTCTTTGCTGCCCGCCAGTGGCAGCTCGAGGCTGCAGTGACGTCACCGGTCGCCGGGCAGATCCCGGCGGCGCAGGGCGGCCAAGGCGGAAGCGAAAGTGCCCGAGGGAGCGCGGGGGGAGGGGACGGGGCAATTCCAGGGAATTCCCCGGGATCCCCTCCCGGGATCCCCCGGGACCCTCCTCGGCCGCGCACTGCGGGACCCCCGGGACAAACTGGGCTGAACTCCCGGGCCCTGCGCTCAAACTCTGCCTGGAACCCGCCGGCTTCGGCCCAAAGCGGGGGAAGCCCCGGGATCCGCGGATCCCATTTTTCCTGCGGCTGCGGCTCCCCAGCCCCGGCGGAGCAGGAGCGGGCGCTGGGAGCCCGAGCCCCGATTCCCAATCTCCTTCTCTCTCTCTGCTGCTCTCTGCCTCTCCTTTGGGTGATCAGAAATCCCAGAGCGGCTGGAGAGCCCCGTGCCCAGCTCGGCTTTCCCTGGAAAGGGAGGCCTGGGGGTGCGGTGCCCCGGGATGGTCGGGAATGGGGCTCCGGGGGTCCCCGGGCTGACGGAACCGGGGGATCCAGGGGCTGGCAGGGGAGGATCCCCGGGAAAGGGGGTGCAGGGCGCTGTTGGTGCAGGAGAAGGGGGTGCAGGGGGTCCCAGAGCTGGGGAAGGAGATGCGGGGGGGTCCCAGGGCCCAGGAATGGGGATCCAAGGGGGTCCCAGGGGGGCTCCCCAAAGCCCCTCCCAGGGCACAGCAGGAGCTGGGTCAGGAGCTCTGGCAGAGACAAAAGGGGGTGAGCCCGGCATGGGGGGGACATGGGGGAGTCACAGGTGCTCCCGAGGGGGGACGCGACCCCCGAGGACCCCTCCTCACCTTCTCCCACGTACCCCAACAGAGCCTCTAAATGGATGAGCAGAGCTCGATGACTGCAGTATGAAACTTGTTCAGTGGCACAGGAGGATTTAGAATTGAGGACAGGGGAAGGGTTTAACCCAGCCTCCTGTTTGAACAGCCTGGAGAGGGGGCTGGGAAGAAACCCATGCCTGCACTGAATTGAGAGAGATCCCGACCGGGGCTGGGAGAGATTTGAGGCACACCCACCTTTGGACTTTGCTGTTCACAACACCCTGTCACATAAAGGTAAAACCTTACAAAAGAAAGGACTTGGAAAATCATGGTTTAGGATTTGTTACGTGGGCTTAGTGCAGCTAGCAGCTAGCCTGATAAGTTCCCATGCAAAAACATCTTGAGAATGAAAAGTTTGTTAACATAACAAACTATTCTTGGGGAGAAGAACAAGTGCACCTGTAGTAACAAGGGATCTGTACCATAAGAATCAGTAGAAAAAGTATGTAAACATTGTTAGAGAGAAAAGTTTGGATTGACATGAACACTCACCATTACCAAGTAGTGAACTGAGTTCCCAACCAACTGGAATTAAGCACGGTGCCTTCTGATAACCATGTAAATATAAGCTGTGTGCAATAAAGCTTTGGCTGTGATGGAAGAAGAAACAGGTGTCATTGTCCATCTCTACTACGACACACCCAACCAGGACATCGGGTCCTGCCGAAGCAGTGGAAAGAAGCAGCTCTGGTGGCCAAGTGGCACGGCCCATTCCAAGTGTCCCTGAGCACAGAAACAGCCCCAGCACAGCTGAACACGGGGGGACCCCTTTCAGAATCAAGTAATGCTTTATTTCTTTAATGACACTGTTGGAGAGTTTTTGCTTTTCACAGTTTCAGTGAAAGGATTACACCATTAGAAGAATTTTTCAAAATAATTCTACTTCTGTATTGGCAGTTCTGTTTGGGCCAGAGGTGTGAGAATCAGTTTTTAGTCAGAGGAGAAGAAGAAGAAAACACTTGATTGCTTTCTAATTTTTGTTTTTATGTTTGTGCGTGACTCTTAGTGATAGCAAAATTATGGTATGGGTTTTTCCATGTTCACCATTAAGCTGCATTTTGAAAACTAGAAGAGTTTGAAAGGAGGCCCTTTAAAATGGAAAGAGTTAATAGAAAATCGTTAAAATAAAAAAAAAAAAAGCAGATGGGGGAGGGGGCCCTCCATGTGAGTCATCCCAGGGCTGCCCTGGAAGAGAAGCCTCATTCCAGGCAGCCAGGAGAGGAGCTTTAGAAATGGAAATTAACACCTCTGGGGAAAAGCCTGGACAATGTACCAGGGTCTTCCTGCCTGGGGGAGGAATTGTCCTGAATTCCTCTGCCCCTCACCCCAAGCTCTGCCTGCTGGCACAGATGGAATTTGCACAGCTAAAGGCAGAGCCAATAGTGAGGATATCTGACTCTGCAGCAGAAATTGGTTAAGCTGAAAAGGAAAACGGCAAATGGAGATTGCTGTGAAAGCTCACTATAAAAAAATGGGCAGATCATCCCACTCCCCACCTCAATTTGTGCTCTCACTTTCTATGTTATTCAGGGTGAATTAGAGCAATGGGGTTTTTTTGGCACCCCAAGTTAAGGGAAATCAGTTGGGAATCCAAGTATGTGCTGATTTAATTAGAGAAAAGCCCAAAATTGATGCAGCCCTGGCTGGAGGGAGCACCCAAAAATGGGGAAAAGATGAACGGCCACCAGAACAAATCCTGCAACACCATGGACCAGGCCCAGGGAACCCTAACAAATTCATATCAGGAGCCAGAGAACCCATTTATCATTTCCATGGCATAATTAGATTACAGGATGTCCTCAAAATAATACCCAACCAGACAGCTCCAGTTCCTGACTTTCTTCCCAACCAATCCACTCAGATGAAGAACACAACATTTCACCATGGGATGGGATCAGATTATCTTTTAGCAGGAAAAGGAGTTTGTGGAAAATTAAATGACTCAAACTGCTGAGTCATTTAGATCACAAAGGAAAAGTGGAGAAACAGATAACAAAGGGTATAAGAAAAGAGCTCATGTACTGGTCCAAACGTGGAAAGGATGGGAATGGGCAACTTTTTTGTGGTTCCCTGGCAGACCATGGGTTAAACGAATGCTGTTTCTCCACTTATGTTCTACAGCAACTCTCATCTTTTCACCATGCAGGACACCTTGCTGAGTGCAGCTCATTCAGCAGCTGAGCAAGGGGATGCAGGGGGCAGCCAGGCCTCCTGAGCCACAAACAGCTACAAAAGGACAGCGAATGAGGGCACTGAGAGCAATCCCAAAATCAAAGAACACCCAGGAAGAAAAAACAGAGTCAGTGAGTGAATCTGCTTGCAGATATGGATTTGTACATAAGGAAGCAATGGGAGAAAGCATCAGTTTCAGAAAATGTTACTAATTGACAAGGATTGCTGCTCTGACAAAGTCCCGCTAAATTCCTGAATTCCAGAAGAACAAAGACTTAACAGAGCCATCAATATCGGATGTTCTACAAAAGTGGTGGGTACATATTAACCGGGACATGCAGGAGGCAGATGGGGAAGTCTGAACCTTCCAAGCACCTCCGCCAGTGGGGAAAGGGACAGGGACACGCGGCCGGGGAAATCAGGACAAAAACGAGGCCGCGTCCTCCAGCAACTGGAGAGAGCGAATGGCAAATGCCCCATGGCCTCTCCCTTTGGGCAGCAATAAAGTCACTTTCACACCACTCCTCTGGCTCCTTTGGCCACACAAACCTCTGGCGCCGGGAATTTTCCCGCCCAGCCCCGGGCACAGCGCAGCCACCTCCGGGCTACCGACACGAACCGGGACGAGCCAGCGCTGCTCCGGCACCGGCTCCTGCCGAGGCCGCAGCGGGAAGGAGACCGCGGGCAGCCGCTCCCGCAGCGCCCTCACGCCAGGGCCAACACGGGCCGGCCACGGCACAACCCACCCGCCACAGCCCCCTGCCGCCCCCTCCCGGGCCCGCAGCGAGCCCCGAGCCCCCGCAGAACCGAGCGCGGCTCCCACCTGCGATGGCCGGGGCCGCCTCCGAGCTCCGCCGCCGCCTCACCGGGCTCCGGCCGCTGCTGCCGCCGCTCCCGGGCCCGCACAGACGCTCCGGCAATGGCGGCTCTCCTGCCCCACGGCCGCCCTGGGGGCGCCAGCGGGGCCGGGCTTGTCCCCGCTCTGCCCAATCAGCGCGCGCCATAACCACGAGTGACGGCAGCAGCAGCCAATCGCAGCCAGCGGCGGGCTCTGCACACGGCACAGCCCCGCCCCGCGCCCTCAGGGCCCCCCGGGCTGTGTGAGGGGAAGGGCGGGGATGAGGAACAGCCCTGGAACGGGTCCGGCCCGAGCCGCCATTGAGCTCCCAACGCAAAGAAAGTTCTCCGCAGCTCCCGGCCCGCCTTTCCCAGCCCTGGGTGTTCGGTGGCTCCAGCTCAGCGGGAAGACCTGGAGCCTCACTTCTTCCACCTCTAATTAGGAGGCATCAGTACATAGCTCATATTTCCCCCTAAAAGGGAAAACTGCCCCAAATCCCTGTGGATGAGTGGGGGAGCAGAGAGATTTCTGTCAGAAAACTCCAAAAACTCAGAGCAGGATCATGAGACGTAAAGGAAGACCCTTAAAACCAGCTCCCCCCACCCCTCCCTCCTCCCAGCTGTGCCTCCTCCCCCAGCAGTGCAGGGACACAGGGAATGGGGCCATGGTCACTCCATCCCCCGGGGCTTTTCCCCCTGCTCAGGGACAGGAGTCGTTCCCATGCTGCACCCTGGGCTCTCTGCCACCGGAGACTTCTCCAGGAACTTCTCCAAGCTGGGTCCATCCCATGGGGAACAGCCCCCTCACAGTGCTGCAGCGTGGGTCACTCTGCCACGGGCTCAGTCCTTCTGAAAAGAGCAGGCAAGGAGAGCAGCTCCTTTTTAATGCCTTTATTGAGGGCAGCTCTAGGTGGGGGAGCTCAATGCTGCTCCCGATGGATGACCCAGAGGAGGAGATGTTCAGCTTTACCACAGGGCAGAGCTGGAGATTCTGTCTTCAGTAGAGTCTCTAGAAGGACTCTGGTTTACTGTAAATCTTGGGTAGTCGTGGAGAGCAAATGTTGTTTAGTTATGGTGACAAAGTCCAGAACATCAGTCAGTTGCTCAATGTTCTCCCTTGCTCCTCAGTGTAGTTTGGAGTCCGGTTTGTGCCATGGCTCGCTGATTCTAGGGGTCTTTGGATGTTAATCCACTTCTCCTGGGTGCCACCCCCCATGGGAGTTGGGCTCATCTACACACTGGGTGCTGTCATCGGTGCCATTGGGGGTGTCGGGAGCAGCAGAGGCAATAGACAAGGGCAGGTGGCATTAACAAGGCTGGTACAACAACATTGGTATTTACCAAACATGACACAACATGAGGTACATTAACAAAGAAGGCCCCTTACGGTGACAACACTCTACTGTTCAAACTGTAAAACATCTTTGTGTACTGATCAGGAGGTCACGATTTCCTCTTTACAATCCTGATGCTGAATGTCTCCTGAGGAGGTCTGGTCACAGAGAAGAAAGAGCCCCTTGTGGGCTGCCCCTGTTTGGACAACCTGCTCCTCACCCCGAGCCTCAGCATGTCTGACATCGCCCACCTGGGACTGACATCCCAAAACATTGAGAACATTTATCAATTTTTCTTTATCATTAAAATCTAATTAATTTATAAAATTTTACTTTTTATAATAATATTATTCTGTATTCTTATAACCTTGTTTTTGCATTTATATAAAAGAATTGATACATTTTCAGGAACAAAACATTATCGTTCTCTGGCTCTAAGTACCACAATTCCCTTCATTAATTAACTGACCACTATTTCTCCCTCTTTATGCTAATTACTCCTATTTTTAGCCCATTATTCATAATTTTGAAATTATTCTCAGACAGGGTAAAAGGGGCCACTTTGGGGTCCATGGAAACTTTTCTGGGGAACATCTGGGGCAATTTTGGGTCTGGGGAGGGAATTTAGAGAGAACCTGGGGGTCTGGAGGACACTTGGGGGAGCCGGGTGAGCACTTGGAGGGGCACTTAGCGATTCTGTGGGACAATTCGGGGTCCGGGGGAGCACTTGGGGGTCCAGGGGGGCACTTGGAGGTCAGGGAGGGGAATCTGGGGGCCCTTCGGGGTCCGGGCGGGCACTTGGGGGGCTGTAACAGGGAATCTATGGGCCGCGGGGGATAATGGGAGTTGTAGGCGCCGGTATAATACGGTTTAATGGGGCCGCGGAGCATCACGGGAGTTGTAGGCGCAGCTCCAATGGGTTCCGGTGAGGCGCGCGGCATGACGGGAGATGGAGTCCCGGCTGGAATAGCGCTCTATGGGCGCCGCGGAGAATGATGGGAGCTGTAGTCCCGGAAGTGGCTCGGAAGGCGCGTTCGGCGGTGTGGGGAAGCGCTTAGAGAAAACTTCTGCGTCCGAGCCGTGGCTGCAGGTGCTTGGGGCGAATGTATACGCCTCGGGAGCACTTGGGGGGAACCTGGGGAGCTGTAACCGGGCTCTTTAGGGCGCGGGGCACGGCAGGAGGTTTGGGCGTGGAACTGTGTTCCGAATGGCTCAAATAGCGCGAGGGATTGAGCGGGAGATGGGGTTAGGGAAGAAGTGGAGGAGGGAGGAAGAGGGGGAGCAAGAGGAAGAGGAGGGACAAAGGAGGATCAGGGAAAGGAGAAGGAACCACGAGGTCCAGCACTCCCTCAATTCACAGCCGCCTACCTATGGGATCATCACACCCCATCCCACAGGTGACCGGGGAGGGGGACCTCAGCCAAGATATTTTAGGTGCTCCCTATTTTGGGCTGCTTGAGGGGACGTTTGGAGAATGAAGAACTCCAAACCTGAGCAGAAAATGCCCCTTGAGGGTAAATTGGGGGGTCCTGGCATCCTTAAGTGGGGAGCTGGTAACCGGGGGAACTTTTTGGATTCTTGGCACTCCCAGCAGCCTGGGGAGGGCAGGGACTGAGTAGACAGAGGACCCCCAGTGCAAGAGTGACCCCCAGCAGCTGGGACAGGGAGGAAACCCTGAACACCAAAGTGGAGAGACCAGAAACA
The DNA here is from genome assembly GCF_030490865.1 of Poecile atricapillus. Taxonomy (NCBI): domain Eukaryota; kingdom Metazoa; phylum Chordata; class Aves; order Passeriformes; family Paridae; genus Poecile; species Poecile atricapillus. The sequence goes on from NC_081267.1 coordinate 1,172,088, forward strand.
GGGAACTCCTGGGAGACATTTTCAGGGCTGAATCTTGGTGTTTGTGAGGTTTTTATGGACTCCAGATGCCCGGTGACTTCTGGAGATGGACTTGGGTAGAGGGACCTTCAAACTCAATGTGCTCATCCTTTGTTCTCCCCAAACCAGGATTTCCCATTCCCAAACCTTGGCTGGATGGAGAAGGAGGCTGCGAGGAAGAGGAAGATGCCCCAGGCAGGTGAGGAGGAAGTCAGTGATCCTTTTCCCCTGCTCCTGCTCCATCTCCCAGCCCAGCATGGCCCCCGGCTGCAGGACAACCCCGCTGCCGACGCCGTCCTGCCGGGGACGCACTGGGGGGATCTCCTTCCCCTTCCCTCTGGCACGGAGGCAAATCCCATCCTCTCCTTGTCCTTCCTCCCCCAGACAAGGAGCTGAGGATGGAAACCAGGGAGGAAAAATCCCTGCAGCAGAACCTCTTGGAAGAGGCCGATTTGAGCAGTTCCACAGTGCAGGAATCCAACAGGGAAGAAAAGCCCCGGAGATCCCGCAGGAGGAGGGGCTCCAAACCCATCCCAGGGTGCTCTGAGGAGGAAAGACCCACCCTGTGCCAGAAAGGCGGCCGGAGATCCAGCCAGGGCTCTGAGCTGGTGGTCCATGAGCAGCTTCAGGATGGGGAGAAGCCCTACAAGTGCTTGGAGTGTGGGAAGAGCTTCAGCCAGAGCACCAAACTGCTCTTCCACCGGATGATCCACACTGGGGAATGGGCCTATCAGTGTAGGGAATGTAGGAAGGGCTTCAGCTGCAGCTCCGCACTCATCATCCACCAGCGCATCCACACTGGGGAGAGGCCCTACGAGTGTCCTGAGTGTGGGAAGAGGTTTCGGATCAGCTCCCATCTCCTCCAGCACCAGCGGATTCACACGGATGAGAGGCCCTTCCGCTGCCCTGACTGTGGGGAGGGCTTCAAGCAAAACTCCACCCTCATTGCCCACCGGCGCATCCACACTGGGGAGAGGCCCTACGAGTGTGGGGAATGTGGGAAGAGCTTCAGCTCCAGCTCCTCCCTGACCATCCACCAGAGGACCCACACTGGGGAGAGACCCTATGAGTGTGGGGAATGTGGGATGACCTTCAGATGGAGGTCCCAACTGACCATCCACCAGATGATCCACACTGGGGAGAGGCCCTACGAGTGTCCTGAGTGTGGGAAGAGGTTTCAGACCACCTTCACTCTCCTACAGCACCAGCGGATTCACACGGATGAGAGGCCCTTCCGCTGCCCTGACTGTGGGGAGGGCTTCAAGCACAACTCCACCCTCATCAAACACCGGCGCATCCACACTGGGGAGAGGCCCTACGAGTGTCCCCAGTGTGGGAAGAGCTTCAGCCAGAGATCTAACTTGACCCAACACCAACAGAGGCATCGGTAAGGGAAGCCCTGCGAGTGCCCCAAGTGCAGGAAGAGCTTCGTGTTCTGCTCCAGCTCCATCCCCCATCAGAGGACCCATGTTGGGCAGGACCTGATGACCCATGTTCCCAGTGATCTGCGTTGGGAACACACTGGGCTGGAGGCCGTTTTATTTTGGTTTCAATTATCTTTTAATTCATCTTTATCTATTTAGAACAGAGAAATAATGGTAAAAATCAACAAATTCATCAAAGGTATCTAAAACCTCACATTTTACTAGTGCTTCAAGGGAATCTGGGAGATACTTGGGAGTATTTGGGGGTTGTGGGGTTATTTGGTGGAGTTGTCTCCATTTCTTGGCACTCAAAGAGACAAGAGGGTTCAATCTTTCACCTCAAAACCACTCAATGTCACTGAATCCAACTCAGTACCTCTCCAAAATTATTCAATTCCACAGCCCCTCAGGGTGTGTTGCCTTAAGTTTTAGCTTTCATATTTTTCATATTCTACACTGCCTAGGTTTGTAGTTCATATTATGTGTTAGTGAGCTCTCTTCACAGAGTAGGTAGACAAAACAATTCCTTTTCTAGCTTGATACCAAGGACAGTTGTTAGAAGTTTCAGGCCCAAAAGCATAAACAAGGGTGGACTGAAGAGAGAAAACAAGAAGGATGGGACTTCATCATCTGAAGCTGTAACTGGACAATGAACCCAAATATGCAGATGGACCTAAACTTCTAAAAATGTGAGACCTTGTGATCACTTGTCCATTTTTGTGACCATTTCTGGTCTATCTTGGGTGTAGCACTTGCCAGGCTCTTGTACTGCCCATGGTGTATTTAAATTCTTCTAATAAACTTTATTCTTAACTCTGTCCAGCCTCTGTTCTAGGTCAGCCTTCTGAAGGCATCAGGTGGAATGGGGTTGGAAGGGGACTGGGTGAAGTGGGATGCAAATCAGGAGGGGTGAGATGGGCACTGGGTGGGGCAGGATTGTTGGGATGGGGATTGGGAGGTGTGAAATGGGGGAAATAGGGATTGGGAAGGGGTCTTGATGTCCAGCAGGGATGGGATGGGTTGGGGTTGGGACTGGGGAGGTGGGGTGGGGTCTGGAATGAGACAGCCAAAGTTTGGGGATGATGAAGGGAGGGGGAGCCCATTACTGAGTGAGTTTTTATGTGAGGTGCCCCTGCCGAGGGAGGCAAAGATTTAGTTTCAAATTAATATTGTTAAAATGAGAGGTGTGGGCAAGAGGGAATTCCATCCCTCTGCCTCAGAGGTTGGGCCCTGCAAGCCCAGGGAGAAACTCCACCCTGGGCCCCTCGTGGGGAGGCAGCCCAGGGATTTCTGATTGGGTTTGGGCCCCTGGGGTTTCTCCCTTGCTGTGTTCCCAGTGGTCCCTGACCTTGAACTCCACCCTGGTTCTCAAACCCCATCTTCCTGCCTCTGTTTGGGGCTGTCTCTGGATCTGAGTTTGTTCCTGAACTGAATAAATGTTTTCCTGAGCAGAATCCCATCTCGTTGGTGTCCCATGCCTGTTCCTGGTAACTGTGGCCTCCCTGGACATGATCCTGCAGCCCTGGAATGCAAGACCCTGCAAACTCGAGACCCACCCTTGACCTCCCAAAAAGCCCAAAATTCCCTAAAATTTGCCCAAATCTCCCCAAATTCCCTTAATTTCCCTAAAATGGCCTTTTTGTTCCCCTCCACTGCCTCCGCAGATGGTGTCTTGGGGACACACCCAGGAATTTGCAGGGGGTCTCTCCTCCCCTGCCACCCCCAAAAACCTGCTGCTTTTGGGAAAAAAATTCCCCAAAATCCCTTTCATTCAAGGGGGAGTTCCCCCCAAATTTTTCAGGTTTTTTTTGTCTTTTTTTTGCCAGTTTTTTTTTTATTTTGGTATTTTTTAAAATGAAATTTTTTTTTGGGGGGGGGGTCCCCCAGTTTTTTTTGGGGGGGTCCCTCAATTTTTTCCTGGGAATTCGACCCCTCCCTCGATATATCCTTTGTCCCCCTCCCCCCAAATTGGGTTGAGGGGTATTTTTTTTTATTTTTTTTTTTCTGTTGTTCTTTATTTTTACCTTTCCCCCCCACCCCCCTTTTTTTTTTCTTTTTTCCTCTTTTAATTTATTTGCACTTAATTTGGGGGGCTGAGGGGCAGGAATTTTGGGGAGGGGTCGCCTGGGTGGGCTAGAAAATTTGGAGAGATGCCTATCCCCCCAAAAAACAGGAAAAATCATAGGAATTCTGGTGTTTTCCCCCCATCCCAAGGTGTGAAAAATATGAAACAAAAAATTTACATTCTCAACTTTTCTGGTGATTTTTGGGGAGGGAGTTGCGATTTTGGGGGGTTGGGTTGGGGAAAAGTTGCTGTTTTTTTGTGGGGGAGTCTCCCAGGTTTTGGGGTGGAATTTGGGAATTTGGAGGTTTGGGGGAAATTTGGGGTGTTGGGGAGAAACTTTGAGGGTCCTGGGGGAATTTCAAGGTTTTAGGGCAGAAATTTTAGGATTTTTTTTGTAACATTTGGGTGTAGGTGGAGGAAATTTGGGGTTTTAGGGAGAACTTTGGGTTTCTTAGGGGGAGGATTTGGGGTTTTGGGAAAGAAATTGGGGTTTGGGGGGGAAATTTGGTGGTTTTGGGGGAAATTTGGGGGGGTGGGGAAATTTTGGAGGTTTTGATAAATTCTGGGGTTTTGAGGGGAAATTTGGGGTTGGGAGGAAATTTGGAGTTTTGGGGTGGGATTTTGAGTCTTGGGTGGATTTGGGACTTTGGGGGGAGTATGGGGGTTTTGGGGTTTTTGGGGTGATTTGTGAAGAATTTTGGTATTTTTGGGGAGGCATTTGGTGGTTTTGGGGGGAAATTCAGGGGTCTTAGGGGGGTTCTGATTTTTGGGAAAGGGATTTGGGGAGAATTTTTTGGGTTTTGGTGGAATTTCCATTGATGGAGAGGGGTCCTGATCCCATTGAGAAGGGGAATTTTGGGGAGGCCTGAATTTGGGGGGGGTCTCAAGGAAGATTCCCCATTTTGGGGCAGGGTTTGGGGTGGATTTAAGGAGATTCTCCAGCGATGGGGAGGCATCTTGGGGGTGGGATTTGGGGAGGGGTCTCAACAGAGCCCAGTCCTGAGCTGGAAGCGAGGGGGATGTTGGGAGTGGAATCTGGGGAGGATCTGGGGGGAGATTTTCCAGCCATGGGGAAGGGTCCCGATCCTCGGGCAGTTCCTGAATTTTGGGAGCAGTCTGGAATTTGGGGGGGTCTCATTGGGGCAGCAGGAGGGGCTGGAAGCGGGGCACGATGTTGGCGAAGCCGCTCTCCAGGGGGGCCGTGGGCAGCTCCTCGGGGGGTGCCGGGGGTCGCGGCCGCAGGCGCTGCAGCAGCGAGGTCAGGAACAGGAACAGCTCTGCCCGCGCCAGCGCCTCCCCCAGGCACAGCCACTGCCCTGTGGGGAGGGGGCGTCAGCACCGCCCCACCCCAAAGGGTCGGGGGTCCCAAAAGGGTCTGGGGGTCTCAGGAGGGGCTGGGAGTCCCAAAAGGGGCTGGGAGTTTCAGGGATTGGGGATTCCAAAAGGGCCGAGGGGATTCCAAAGGGTCTGGGGACTCTGGGGGCTACAGGATCCCAAAAGGGTCTGGGGTCCCAAAAGGGTCTGGGCTACCCCAAAAAGGGTCTGGGGTGTCCCTAAAGGGTCTGGGAGCTTTGGGATTGGGGTCCAAAAATGGTCTGGGGGTTTCAGGGGTGGGGGTCCCAAATGGGTCTGGGGTCCCCACCCCGAGGAATTTTGGGATTCCAAAAGGATGTAGGGCCCCACCGCAAAGGAATTTGGGCATTTTTGGGATTCCAGAAGGATTTAGGACCCCACCCCAAGGATTTATGGGATTTTTGGGGTGCCCACTGGCCGAGAAGGGCACAAAGGCTTCGTTGCCCAGGAACTGACCCTGCTCATCCAGGAAGTTCCCAGGGCCAAATTTTGGGGATTTTTGAAGGATTTGGGGTTGTATAGGACTGAGCTCAGCAGGGGGTAAATGTCTGTGTCCTGTGGGGTCAAGTGTGGGGCCAGAAGTGTCATTTGGGGTCAGGTGTGGGGTCAGAGGAGTCCTTTAGAGTAATTTGGGGTTATTTGTGGTGATTTGGGGTCATTGGTGTCATTTGGGGTTACTAGGGTGTAAGAGACAGTCTGAAGTTACCCTCATCTGCCTCACAACCATTGCAAGAACAGAGACCGAGACCCTGAAGACCCCAAGGGAATTTGTACAGGGGTTCTGGCCTGGTTGAGGTGGAAGTTTGCCAGGTGATGGTTTGCAGGTGTGCTTGTTGTGCTGTCAAGGTACACTGCCTTCATTCCTGCTGCTGAGCAGGGACTTGTAAGGAGCGGCCTGTTCTGTACCTTACACCTGCTTCCCAGAGCAAGGGGGCTCATCACAACAGCCGAGGAATTTCCCCACCTCTTGGCCAGCTGCCGCTTGCTTTGAAACAGACTGTAAAAATGACTTTTCCAAGTTACTTTCTTCAAGAGAGATCTCCCCATGGAAGAAGACACCAGCGACCCTGTCTCATCCGTTGGTAACTATAACCCCCCTTATTTTCTTTTTGCATTTTGCCTCTTTATCCCTCTCTCCATCTCTCTCTCTCTCTCTCATCTATCACATAACCCTTGTTGCTGGCACTAAAATAAAGATGTATTAGTGCTGTTGTGATTTAAACTGAAATCCCCTGGTGTCCTTTTTGCACTCTGAGATCAAACGAACCTCTCACAACTCCCACTTGTGTTAGGGGATTGTGACACTCGGCAGCGGGGTGACCCAAGGTTAGAGCAAATTGGCTTAGAGCAAATGCTCCACGGCACAAGGATATTGGTAGGCACATGATGCAGGCAAGGATGAGGAGGAGACCTCCAGTATGGGTTCCAAAGGCTTTTACTCAGCAAAAATATATACTCTGCTCAGTTTTGGGTGCTTGTCTTACAGCAGCTAGAGAAACTTGCTTTAAGCAAAAAGGTGAGGAAAGAACTAGAATGGACTCCTTTCAAAACCCAGTTGAAATTTTGCAAAAACAATTAGATGAAGAAAGGAATGAGATCCATCTGTAGCCAGTGGCCTGAAGAGAGGAATGGGTTAAAAATTCAAAGAATGCTTATTCACCAAAGAAACAGTGGAGAGAGAAACCCTTCTCATTAATCAAATTTACCCTCAAAAAGAACTAACTGATGAAAAATTGTGGGGAGCACTGCTGTCCTAGCTTGAAACCTTTCATTAAAACAGAATATAATCATATCAATGATGAAGATCTTGATTTGCATACAACCACTAAAGAAATCCCGTACACTGCTGCTGAATTGGCTGAGCTGAAAAAGGAGTACGGGCGTCTCTCTCACGAGTCAGAGACAGAACACATACTGCATCTCTCACCGGAGGAGATCAGATTTGACTGACAGAACAAGAAGCCAGTGGGTACTGGGGACATGGGGTCTTCTCAACAGCAGGAGACAGATGTAACCCGTGGTCCCTAACTCAGCACGCAGCTCATTGGGCAGCAGGGCTTAATCCATTGGAAAGGGGAGACCCTGTAGCTATAGTTGGTACTCCTGACCAACTACTGGAAGACATGCACAAAGCTGCCTGCTTGCAAATGATACATGACAGAAAATTAACTACTGGCTATGAATCACCAATGCAATTACCTGTGAAATGATGACCCCTTTAATTCGAGCCCTTCCAGAATCACATAAACCTACAGCAATTTTCCTTCAAAAAACCATAGCAGCTAGAACTCCTGTTGTTGGCACTAAAATAAAAGTGCACTATTGCTGTGATTTAAACTTAAATCCCTTTGTGTCCTTTTGCACTGGGAGATCAAACGAATCTCTCATGACTCCTGCCTGTGTTAGCGGATCATGACAGAGCCCTCAGCAATCCAGGCAGCAACACAGGCAGCAGGACACAGAGGGCACTTCCTGGCTGGGACAGGGCTTGTGGCTTCAGCAGAACCACCAAAGGCCAAGGGGCTTCTGGCCATTTTCCCTGCACCACTGCATGCCTGGGCAGCTTGCAGAGCACAAGCCCCCTTTTCCCCCTCTTCCCCTATGCCCCACACACCCTGGGCAGCAAAAGAAAGCTCCTGGGAGTCTGACTATTATAACATATCCTATATTATTTACATCCTAAAGAAAAACAAAAAAGAAAAGAACAATCTTTGAAGGAAAAAACGTCCCTGCTGTCTGCTCATGTGGCCCCAGCAGACACAGCCTCCCAGATCAGCTCTCTGCAGAGCTCCAGCAGCGCAGCCAGCTGAGGCCCGACAGACGAGGCCGTGACCTCCATGCCCTGCGGAGCTGATCTCGCAGCCTCTGGAAGGTGGAGATCGGAGCGTGGTCTCCTGCCCTGAGAAGGCACAAAGTCTGAAGTGCCAGGCTTCCAACCTCCAGGCTGCTGTCACATGCTGTGTCTTCAAGGGCTGGAAGAGAGACGAACAGAGCCACGGTCAGATCCCAGACCTGCGGGGGCCCACGGAGAGCCCCCTGCCAGGGCCATCCCAGCCGGCTCTTGCCATGGCCAGCAGGGAGCAGGGACCGAGGGGATCAGCCCGAAGCTGCGGCCATGAATGCCCCACGTGCCCCTGAAATCTCGGTGTGCTCTGCCCACACCGCCCCTCATCCACACAGGGAGCAGAGCCCTCCACAGCCAGGCCAGGGCTTGCAGCTCCCCCCGACAGCCCCGCTGACAGCCCGCTGCCCTCACTCACCCTCACAAATGAGCAGCATCTCTTTCTTCTGCCCCCTCAGGTGCTGCCCGGCCATCCCTGGGAACACAGAGCCTGTCAGGGCCCCGGCGGCACAGCTCCCTGCCAGCGGCGCTGCCAGCCCTGTGGCCACACGCCCTCCCGCCCCGGCAGGGCTCAGCCCGGGCCCTTGCCGCATCCTGACTCAGCCCAAGGGCACGGCTGCCAGAGGCCGGCAGCAGCCCCGAGGGCAGCCGGGGCTCCAGGGCGCCGGGCCCGGGTGCCGCTGCCGGGGCAGCAGCCGGGGCCGGGGCCGAGCTGCGGCGGGGCGGGGAGGGAGCCCGGGTTCGTGGCTCACCGATGAACCTGATGGCCGCCTCTCGCAGGGGCTCCTGTGGGCTCTGCAGGTACGGCAGGGCCCGGCGCAGCTGCTCGGCCGCTCGCTTCCTGTCCTGTGCCAGCTGGAGAGAGCGGCAGGAGGGAAGGGTTGGTGCGGGCTCTGCCCCTCGGCCGGGCACTGCCTGCGGCCAGCCCCGGCCTCCCGTGCCCGCCCAGCCCTGAGGCCCGGCCAGCAGCCGCTGGCGCCGGGCTCTGGAGGGGGCAGAGGGCCGGCTGCTGCCCGGGGAGCCGCGGTGCCGCCCTGCCCGACAGGCCAGCTGGGCCGGGGCTCCATGGGCACACGGCTCGGGGCCACAGGGGGCTGGAGTAGAGCCCGCGGGGCCCAGGGAAGGGAGCAGCGTGTGGGGCACAGGCTGGCGCCCCTGGGTGCGGCACTGGGCAGGGCACAGCTGCCAGCCACACACACTGAGCTTCTCCAGCCTGGGGCTGGGGCTTCCAGCCCGCCCTTACCAGGCCCTCGCCGAACCTCCAGCTCTGATCCACCCGCAGCATCTGCTGGAGATCCTTCCTCTTCAGGAATCGGGCGGAACAGAGCAGCGTTTCCCGGGAGGCCTGGAGAGCAGCAGAGACCCAGAGATGGCACCACAGCCCAGGGCGCAGGACCCATGTCCCTGGACCAAGAGCAGGAGGGAGCTGCAGCCTGCGAGGCAGCAGAGCAGGAGGCACTGAGCGCCCTGCCAGGGAGCCACGGCAGCTGCCGAGTCCTCACATCAACCACGCGCTGGTTCTCGTCATGGCAGTGCAAAGAGAGTGGGAGCAGACTCTGCTGCACGTGGGACTTCAGGGCCTTTTTTCCCTCCTTTGGTAATAAATCCATCATCTCTCGGAAGATGAACATGGAGCACAGCTGCACCTGGCTATCATCCTGTAGGAAAGGAAGAAATAAAGACCTCAGCATCAGCTGCTTCAGGCCCACCTGGGCACAGCCTGAAAATGCACAGGGCACAGTGCCTAGGCAGCAGCCAGCGGCCATGGCTGGAGACACAGAGCCTTACATTGTTGAAGAGCGGCAGGAGCGCCTCAGCCAGCTGCAGGCTGAGGGGGATGGTTATCGGGCCAGCGTTGTACAGGAACAAACGGCTGAGGAGAGCGATGCTCATCCCAAGCACATCGCTGTCATTTTCCCACAGGAGCTCCACGAGCCTTTCATGCAGGCTCCACATTCTTTTGGCCTGTGTGGAACACAAGTGTGTGAAATGCCACCCTGCTGCCACAGGGCCCAGAGGCCAAAGGCCTGTGCCAAAGCCCTGGAGCAGAAGGCAAGAGGCAGGAGGCAGGAGAGCTGGCAGCAGCTGCCTCAGTGCCCAAAGGCCAGCCAAGCGCAAGCCACTGCCTTCCCCAGCCCCACGCCGGCAGCCGCTGCCCCCTTCTCACCATGGAGGAATTCTTGCCGAGCACCACAAGGCCTCTGAGTGCCAAGCGACGCCTCTCCCTGCACTCGCTCTGCAGTTTGTTTGATGTGATCTCCAGGACGCTGTCACGGTATTCACTCGAGTCCAGGCACTCCAACATCTGAAGAGCACAGGCCGGTGATGGGGCAGCACCGCACAGGGCTGGGCCCAGGCAGCAGCACAGGGCGTGGGCACCGTCCCGGGCGGCTGCGGCACCGAGAGGGCAGAGAGCTGGGAGACAGCTCAGCGAGGCAGCGCTGGCCTTCAGGCTCACCTCCACAAGGAATGCCATGGCGGCCAAATCCCCGTGTGCCATGTCTTTGCTGAGCAGCCCGAGCAGGTAGAATGCAATCGCAGAACACAAGGGTAGGGACACGTGACGCATTCCTCTGACGGGAGGAAAAAGGAACCAAGACCCTGAGCCAGCGGGACAAACCTCTCCATGGACTGACTCACAGGAGGAGCTTGGCCCTTCTCCACCACCCTGCAAGGGGACCCAGGCCCTTTGGGAGGCAGCTGCTCTTGGGCACCCTCCTCTCCCAGGCTTTTGCAGTGTCCTTGGCCATCCCTTGGTGACAAGGCCCTCTGGCCCATGACCACGGGGACTGTGTGGGGCACCCCAGGCACAGGGCACAAACGCTGTTTGGGGGCAGCTCACCTGGCCAGCACAGCCACGGCACAGTGGTGCGTGCCAGCACAGAGCAGCGTGTCCCAGCCACACTCGTCTTCCACTGCCGCCACCACATCCTCATAGTGCAGTCGGCAGAGCAGGGCCTTCAGGGTCTGCACTGCAAACCTGTGTGCACAGCAAAGCCCAGGTGATGCTGGGAGCACGGGCTCCTGCCCTGGGGACATGGCAGGGACAGGAGGACTGGCATGGAGCACCTGTTGGGGCTGATGGCAAGGCCGTGTTGCTGCTGGCATCTCTTCCAGAAGGTATCGACCTCCTCTGGCATATCCAGTGTGCTGAAGAGCACTTGCAAGAGCAGATGCACCAAGAGGCGGGGGAAATACACTGCCACTGCATGTGGGACACAGGGCAGCTGCAGCATCTTCCACATCACCACAGTTGCCTGCGAAGGACAGAGCAGCCCGAGTCAGCGCTCAGTGCCCAGGTGTCCATGTGGCAGGGCCTGAGCGTGGGAGGGAGAGGCCAGTGGAGATGTAGGGACAGCAGCCAGCCTGGTGGCCCTGGAGCTGCTCCTAGGCCAGGTTTGAGCCCAGTGCCTGAGGCAGGGAGATGCCATGGGAGGAGGGAGGATGGAGACCTGAGGGAGAGGTGACCTTGGGGTGAGCAAAGGTCAGTTGCAGAAACTCACAGCCAGGGCAGGGACAGCCGTGTGGTCCCCATCGGAGGTGCACATGCTGTGCTCTGGCCAGTTGCCCAGCACATCCAGGAGTATCAGCATGGCCGGCTCTGCAGCCCTGCACGAGCACATGATGCTCTTCCACATGGTGGTAGCAGCTCTGTGGGGTCAGAGTTCTGTGTCAGGGGGGTCTGGGACACATCACCGTGGCCTGGGCAGCAGCAGGGAGCTGAACTGGCTGCCAGCCCTGCCTCTGCCCCCTGCCCCTCAGTGGCAGCCCAGCCCTGTGGGGACTGGCCCCTGAGGGCAGCAGGCTCGGGGGCTGCTGTGCCAGGGCTGACAAAGGGAGGAGCCACAGGGCCCTGGAATCCTCTGTTTGTCAGACACCTGGGCCAGGCTGTGCAGGGTGATGCCCTGAGCCCTCTGGGCACGTGGGCCCTGTACCTGTCACACGATGGGGCCACACGCAGGAGAGCCATCACCACGTCAGCAGGCTGTGCCTCTGTCAGATCCAGAAGGGGCCTGCACAGATTGTACTCAGGAAACTCATTAGCCTCGAGCCACTGGTGGATGTACCTCACCATGCTGGGCACCTGGAGAAGGCACAGGGAAACTTGGAAAGCTGCCAGCGGGAGTAATGTGCCCAGCTTCCCAGAGAAGTGCTTCCCTTCCCACCACACTGCCACGGCCTCAAAGGCTCACAGTGAGCAGCTGGCGTGGCCAAGCAATTCCTGGGAGGATGGAAGCCAGGCCACAGGCTGCTTACTTGCTTTGGACTGGAAGGACCCTCCTCCACAAGCATGTCCAGCAGGGCAGCACAGGTCTTGGTTTTGAAGATGGGAGAGTATGCTCTGACCACAGTGCCCATGGCACTGGTCTCTTCTTCCCGAATTCTCTTCATGAATTTGCAAATCATCTGCAGCAGAAGGGCAAGAAATGAGGGACATTGCATGGAGTGCTCCAAGCGTGGTGCTGGGCTGAGCAGGGACAGCAGGCCCAGCCCAGCTGGGGATGGCTGCAGGTACCTGCGCTGTTGTGCGGAACAGGCCACGGCTGCGTCCCTGCTCTCGAGTGCGCTCCATGGCTGCTCCTGGCAAAGAGCGAGCGCAGCCAGAGCTGAGGGGCTGCGGGAGAGGCCGGAGAACACAGCCCAGCCCTGCACTCCCCAGGCAGGGACAGCCCCGGGATGCCCCAGGGCACAGAGTACAGCTCCAGGGTGTCTGCCCCAGCCCCACTTCTGTCCTGTCCATGGGTGTGTCCCCAGGGGATGGGATGGGATGGGATGGGATGGGATGGGATGGGATGGCATGGCATGGCATGGCATGGCATGGCATGGCATGGCATGGCATGGCATGGCATGGGATGGGATGGGGCGAGGCCAAGCTGGCTGCAGGCACCAGCCCTGTGGCCCAGGTCTGCCGCTCACCCTCCTGCGGTGGCTGGAATTGCTCCAGCTCTCCAGGCTGCTGTGCTGGGGCAGTCCCAGGGCCTTCTTTCTCCTCCTTCACCCCGGTCACCTTGGGGACACTCGGAGGTCTCTGCTCAACAGCACTGCCTGGATTCATGGCTACTTGCAGCAGAGGTGGCTCGGAAAAGGTCAGAGTTGGCAAGTCCTGCAGCCGTGCCTGGAAGGCACCTGCAGGAGTGAAGTCTTGGCAAGGCTGCAGGACAGCAAGTCCTGCACTCAGGTCTCAGGGGCTCGTGCCACAAGGACAGGAGACTCCTTGTCAAGGACCGCGGTGAGGAAATGCCACGGTCTGGCCTTGAGCACACCTGAGAAGTGATGGTGCTTCACCTCACCAGAAGTGAAGCCTCGGGAAGGCTGCAGGTCACCGAGTGCTGTGGTCTGGCCTCGAGGTGACCTGCAGGAGTAACGCCTGGGAAAGGCTGTGGGTCAGCAAGGAATGAGTGCGCCGTGCGGGGGCTCCTCACAGCACCACTCTGTCCCGTCCTGCCCTGTCACGTGCACCAAGCACTGTGGCGTGGCTGTGTCACTGCCAACACTAATGTCACCCCATGTCACAAAGGGCCCTTGGACACCCTGTCCCGTTCCATTCCACGGTTACCATGCTGCACCGTGTCACCAAGGGCCGTTGCACACGCTGCCCCCTGCCCTGGGGCTCCACCCAGCCCAGCCAGAGTGGCCCAGCTTGGAAGCAATGCCTTGGCCCAAGTGTCTCAGACAGCCCAACAGGATCTTTAGGAACAGCTCAAACCATCAGCAAAGGCTGCCCTGCTCTGTGGGCTCAGGGCAGCAGAAGGAGCCCCTGGGCTGCCGATGCTAAATTTGCTGATTTCCAAAAAATTCTTCATTCACATACCCTTTTCCAAAGTAACTAATTCTTTCTGCATCCAGCTTTTTGCATAGCTGAAGCATTATCTCACTGCCTCGGCACCAGCGTGCCTGGTGTCCAGCCTAGTGTCAAACTAGGACACTCCAATAAAATGGAACAAGCCAGTGTTGGTACCTCCAACACAAGAGTGGCAGTAGAAAACAGGGCTGTTGTTATCCCAAGCCAACCATTTGTGTGTATCCACTGGAGTCACAGAAGCACCTGAGCACTTCTGCAGCTCATTTAGGATACAACTGGGAGGCTCCAACCAAAGTAGCAGGGCTGCAGTTGATTTGTGCCCTGCTCTAGGAACATCTGAAGCCACGGATGGCTGCTGAGGAGATGGGGCTGTGATGCTCGCGTGCAGCCAGGAGAGCAAGAGCAGCACCTTTGCAGGGTGTGAAAGGGCTACAGAGAAGTGGGAGAGTGACTCTTTGTCAGGAACTGTAGTGACAGGACAAGGGGAAATGGGTTCCAATGGAGAACAGGAGTGGATTTGATGTTAGGAAAATATTCTTTGGTGTGAGGGGGGTGAGGCCCTGGCCAGGCTGTGCAGAGAGGCATTAAAGGACAGGCTGAACAGGGCCCTGAGCAACCTGGTGAGGTGGGAGGTTGCTCAGGGCTGAACAAGAGGACCTTTAGGGTCCCGCCCAAGCCAAACCATTCCAGGATTCCATCATTCCAGGCCCTAATGGAAGTGGTCCCAGGACTCCTGTAACATCACTGCCCCCAGAGTTGTGATGTCTCAGCCCGTGTTCCAGCAGCAGAAACGCAAGCAGGGCAGGATCCCCTCGCTTGGCTTTTGTCTCTTGAACAATCTGAGCACGGGGCAATGCAAAGCAGAGGAGGGCCAGAGCTTTTGGGGGCTCCAAGCCCTTAATATCAGCCCCTGCAGCTGCAAAAGCTGCTCCCCAGATGCTGGCTCCAGCAATTCCCAAGGCCATAAAGGCCTTCAGAGCCTGAATGTGGATTTTGCATCCCTGCAGCTTGATGCCAGCTCTCAGCCCAGGAGTCCCTGTGGCTGCAGCAGGAAGGGTGGCAGAAGGTTTCCTGCCTGCTTTGCATTGCTGCAGGGGCTGCTCCTGTCAGAGCCCCCTCTCTGCTGGTGACAGCTTTGCGCTTGGGGACACCGCTCTGCAGCAGCCCAGGAACACGAGCGGTGCCCAGTGCTGGGAGCGCCGCCAGTGGTTCCCTCCTGTGCTCGGGGACCCAGCCCCAGGGTGGCTGTGCCAGCACCCCCAGGGACCTCCAGCCTCAGGAACCCAGGGCAAGGGGAAACCACAACTGTGCAAATGCTGCCTGTGCCCAAAGCAAATGCAAAGACAGACAGCCTGTGAGAAACAAGGACAATTTATTTACACAACAGCACCACCACCACCACCAAACTACAGAATGTATTTACTTTATAAGAACCTTCATAGCAACAATCTATAAAATGTATTTACAAATTAAAGGACCTCTGTAACAATTGCAATCTAAGAAATGTATTTACAGAAGAATCTAACTACGGCCTATAGAACATACATACTGAAGGGACTGTGTCCATCATCTCTGTTATTCCTGCAAGAGAAGGAGGCATCCTGGCCACTCCAGCCCAGCCCTGAGGGCTGTTCCTGTGCACGCTCTGCTGCTGTTTCTGCGCTGTCCAGAGCCGCTTCAGCAGCAGCGACTCAGCAGCGCTGCTCGAGGAGACATCACCACCCTCCCCATGGAGGCAGAAGCTGTGCAGACACAGAGCTCTGTGTCAGGGGAGCCTCGGTCTCAGCACCGTGGCCTGGGCAGGCGCGGGGGCCTGGGCTGGCCGCCAGCCCTGCCTCTGCCCACTGCCCCTTATCGCAGGCACCCAGTGGCCGTGGCCTGGCAGGGCCTCCTTGCCCTCCTTGTCCCCAGCCAGCCCAGCCTGGGCACCTCGGGGCTGCTGAGGCCCAGCCTCGAGGGCTTCTGCCGCAGGCATGGCAGTCTCTCAGGGGAAGCACCAGAGCAGCGGGTGGCAGGAACAAGGCGACTGCCTGGGGGCTGCTTGTGGCCTCTGACACCCAATTCCTCAGGGCTTTGTCTTGGTTCTAGAAGACAGGTGTCTGCTAGGGAGAGCAGGAGCCTCCCTTGGGATGAAAGAATGTAGACCCCCTCCCTCCGAATTATTATAAATTTGAAATCAAGGGGCTTTCAGGCAGAGATCTGGGGATAGGAATAACAGTTCTTTACTAGTATAACCAGACAAACAAACAAACAATAACTACAGCAATAACAAGAACACAGAACCAGGGACCCCGTGACAGCTTTCTCGGCTGAGACGGGATGGAGGAGAGGCTTTGTTTTCACAAACCCCCTCGGGCAGTCAGTCCCGGTGCTCCTGCAGGGCTCTGAGGAACAGTCGGCTGGAAACAGCAGGGATGAGCTGAGATCCTGGGCTGGTGGATGAGGTGTATCAGCAGCTCCGTGGCGGTGCCTGGCACTGCCACACGTCCCGGCAGGACAGGGGGTGCGAGGCCACCAACAAAGAGGGGAGAAGGAGAGGAAGCAGCAGCTCCGTCTGGGTGATGGCGAAATTCCCTTCTCTCCACCGCAGCAGCTCCGCGACCCAGCACACGAACGTCCTTCCCCGAAGCCGAGGAAAAAAAGCCAGCTAAAAACTGTCCCCACCCTCCTTTTCTGCCCCCTCCCCCCCCACCCTGGTCTTGGCCACTCTTTGTCCTTTGTGAGCACCCCTAAGTACCGGTAGTTAGGTTGTCCCAGCACATAATGGGGAAAAATTCCCTGGGCAGGCCAGAACACAAAATAAAACAAAAAAAAGAACACCTAACCCTCAACACTATCCACCCCAAATTTTTTCCCATACCAAAATGTTACATCAAATATTAAACCTTTAAATTATACACGAACACATACTACTTTAACTATATACATATGTACATACAGATACAGATACAAGCACAGTGTCATGGGTAGTTCACCCTAAAACCAGGTCCCCTTGGGGTATGCATCGGGTCTCTCCATCTTTTTGCATCACCCACCAAGTGCAACCCGGTCCCAGAGCAAAAACAACCCCATGGATTGGATTGTCTTTGCTGGAGGCAGAATTAACCCAAACAGTTTTTCCCAGCATACCTCTCATATGTACCACTGGAACCTTATCTCCATCTGTCGTTCTAAAGGGCTCAGATTGGGCAGGGCCTGCTCGGTTAGTGGAACCTCGGGTGTTCACCAACCATGTGGCTTTTGCTAAATTAATCCCCCAGTTCTTGAAAGTTCCCCCACCCAGTGCCTTCAAGCTGGTTTTCAGCAGGCCATTGCACCGTTCAACTTTTCCAGCAGCGGGTGCATGGTAGGGGATATGGTACACCCACTCAATGCCATGTTCCCTAGCCCAGGTGTTTATAAGGCTGTTCTTGAAATGAGTCCCATTGTCTGACTCAATCCTCTCAGGGGTGCCGTGCCTCCAAAGGACCTGCTTTTCAAGTCCCAGGATGGTGTTACGGGCTGTAGCATGAGGCACAGGGTAGGTTTCCAACCATCCAGTGGTGGCTTCTACCATGGTGAGCACGTAGCGCTTGCCTTGGCGGGTTTGGGGCAGTGTGATGTAGTCAATCTGCCAGGCCTCCCCATACTTGTATCTGGACCAGCGCCCACCGTACCAGAGGGGCTTCAACCGCTTGGGCCTGCTTGATTGTGGCACACGTCTCACAGTCATGGATAACTTGGGAAATACTGTCTATGGTTAGATCCACCCCTCGGTCTCGTGCCCACTTATAGGTGGCATCTCTACCCTGATGACCTGAGGCGTCATGGGCCCATCGAGCTAGGAACAACTCTCCCTTGTGTTGCCAATCTAAGTCTGTCTTTGACACCTCTATCTTTGCAGCCTGATCCACCTGCTCATTGTTTCGGTGCTCTTCATTAGCCCTACTCTTGGGGACATGGGCATCTACATGACGGACCCTCACAGACAGTTTCTCTACCCTGGTGGCGATGTCTTTCCACTCATCAGCAGCCCAGATTGGCTTTCCTCTGCGTTGCCAGTTGGCCCTTTTCCACCTTTCCAGCCATCCCCACAGAGCATTGGCTACCATCCATGAATCCGTGTAGAGGTAGAGCTTTGGCCACTTCTCTCTTTCAGCAATGTCCAGGGCCAGTTGAACAGCTTTGAGTTCAGCAAGTTGGCTTGATCCACCTTCTCCTTCAGTGGCCTCTGCGACCTGTCGTGTGGGGCTCCATACGGCTGCTTTCCACTTCCGGTTCATCCCTACGATGGGACAGGAACCATCAGTGAACAGAGCGTAGCGTGTTTCTTCTGCTGGCAGTTGGTTGTACGGTGGAGCTTCTTCAGCCCGTGTCACTTGTTCCTGCTCCTCTTCATCCGTGAGACCAAAGTTTTCACCTTTCCAGCCAGTTTGTAATTATCTCCAAAATCCCAGGGCGATTTGGGTTTCCAATACGGGCGCGCTGCGTGATGAGGGCGATCCACTTGCTCCATGTAGCGTTGGTGGCGTGGTGGGTAGAGGGAACCTTTCCTTTAAACATCCACCCCAGCACTCTCAGTCGGGGTGCCAGGAGGAGTTGTGCTTCTGTGCCAATCACTTCTGAGGCGGCTTGGACTCCTTCATAGGCAGCTAAGATTTCCTTCTCTGTGGGAGTGTAGTTGGCTTCGGACCCTCTGTAGCTTCGGCTCCAGAATCCCAGTGGTCGGCCTCGAGTCTCCCCAGGCACTTTCTGCCAAAGGCTCCAGGACAAACCATTGTTCCCAGCTGCAGAGTAGAGCACGTTCTTCACGTCTGGTCCTGTCCTGACTGGGCCAAGGGCTACTGCATGAGCAATCTCCTGTTTGATCTGAGCAAAAGCTTGCTGCTGTTCAGGGCCCCAGTGGAAATCATTCTTTTTTTGGGTAACCAGGTAGAGAGGGCTCACGATCTGGCTGTACTCAGGAATGTGCATCCTCCAGAAACCTATGGCACCTAGGAAAGCTTGTGTTTCCTTCTTGTTGGCTGGTGGAGACATTGCTGTGATCTTATTGACGACCTCAGTGGGAATCTGACGCCGTCCATCTTGCCACTTTACTCCCAGGAACTGGATCTCTCGAGCAGGTCCTTTGACTTTGTTCTTCTTGATGGCAAAGCCGGCTTCTAGCAGAATCTGGATGATCTTTTCTCCTTTCTCAAATACTTCTACTGCTGTGTTCCCCCACACAATGATGTCATCAATGTACTGCAGATGTTCTGGAGCCTCACCCTTTTCCAGGGCAGCCTGGATCAGTCCATGGCAGATGGTGGGGCTGTGCTTCCACCCCTGGGGCAGTCGGTTCCAGGTGTACTGCACTCCCCTCCACGTGAAGGCAAACTGAGGCCTGCATTCTGCTGCAAGGGGAATGGAGAAAAATGCATTAGCAATGTCGATAGTGGCGTACCACTTCACTGCCTTGGACTCCAGCTCGTACTGGAGCTCCAGCATGTCCGGCACGGCAGCGCTCAGCGGTGGAGTCACTTCATTCAATGCACGATAGTCCACAGTCAATCTCCATTCTCTGTCAGATTTACGCACAGGCCAGATGGGGCTGTTGAAGGGTGAGTGGGTTTTGCTGAGCACCCCTTGGCTCTCCAGTTCTCGGATCATCTTGTGGATGGGGATCACAGCATCTCGATTTGTTCTATATTGTCGGCGGTGCACCGTCAAGGTGGCAATTGGTACTCGCTGTTCTTCCGCTTTTAGGAGTCCTACTGCAGATGGGTTCTCTGACAGTCCAGGCAAGGTGTTCAATTGCTTGATGCCCCCTGTCTCTACGGATGCTATCCCAAATGCCCACCTAAGCCCCTTTGGGTCCTTAAAATACCCACTTCGGAGGTAGTCTATGCCTAAAATGCATGGGGCCTCTGGGCCAGTCACAATGGGGTGTTTCTTCCACTCATTTCCAGTCAGGCTCACATCTGCTTCCACTAAAGTAAAGTCCTGTGATCCCCCTGTCACACCAGCAATAGAAACAGATTCTGCCCCTACAGTATCTAGCAGCGTGCGATAAGCATACGCTAGGGCCCAGCTTATTGCACTGAGATTTTTCTTCTTAAAATCATCACAGCAATTCTCTTCCAGATATTTCCCTACTTCATCTGGGTTCTGAATTTGTTCATGTGAAAATTCCCAGGCTGGGGGATCACAGGACTTTTCTGGGGGATCAGAAAATTCCTTCAGAGTTCGGCCAATTCTCTCCCATTCTCTACACCACTCAGGATTTCTCACACCTGAGTCTACTTCTGGGGCAGGGGTTTCATTGGCTCTTCTGGATATCTCAGCCCTCATTCTAGAGAAGTTGCAGACTATATAGAGGAAGCTTAACAGCTGAACTACCAGGAAAGTGACCAGGAATGTGGTATCCTTAACACTCAGGGGAAACTGGATATTCTCAAAGAGGGACATAACAGATTCAAAGGAGAAGAAGGAAAGAAAAGGCTGAAAAGCCTCATCCCCTGCTCTTCCTCTAACAAACTGGGTACAATTACCAATAAACTCCTAAAATGTGCTACTGGGACTGGGAGGCAGGGTCGGGCGAAGAAACCATAAGCCAAACATACCTGACAGAAACTTCAGTCGTTCTATGAACTTCCTATAAATAATTATCACCAAGCCCAGCACAATAACCATTCTAATCTGTGCCCCTCTACTGTGAAAGAGGGAAAAGACAGGTATTAAAACGTCAAAAAATTCTAGGGACCAGATCGACATGAAGGCCTCCACCCTGAGAGATATTATGTATCTAAACAACATGGCTACTGACTGCTTTATCCCAATACAGAATAAATACAACCAACAATCAGTACAGGTTTTTCCACTTTCTCTTGCCCCGCACTGGGCGCCAAAAATGTATTTGTCCTAGTTTAGGGCAGATTAGGAAGGAAAACTCCAAATGGGGATTTCCCCAGGGAAATGACCCTCCTCACTTTCTAGTCCGGGAAAAGAAAAAAAAATTCTTTGGAGAGAAGTGGAAAAAGCTGTTTATTTAACAGCAATTGAGTAATATTAAATAATAAAACCTCTCGGTGTTCGATGGGATGGCAAGTCTAGGAAGAAAAGTCCTTTTCATGTGGTGTAGCTCGGCTTGCTCAGTTTCTTATCAGTCCCTCCGGCGCTGGAAAGTGCCGAGGCCCAGGCCCCGGTGGGCCACAGGCGTGAGCTCCCGGGGTTTGGCTGGGTGTTCAGTCCAGAGCAGGCTTGCACAGATCCAGGAAAAAAGGGAAAAAACAAAGGTCCAGGGAACTCCTCTGCCTCAGCTAGCTAAAACTAACTAAAAGCCAGAGAGAAGCTCTGTCCCGCTGTCTGTCCGTGCTGCAGACACCACAGTCCAGGAGCGAGATGTGTGGGAGTGATGTTTTTCTTTAACACAAACTGCGCGCTTCTTCTTCCCCCTCTCTTGCTCTCAGATCCAGTCTTAAAGGTGCAGAACTTAATATATAACATAAACCAGACGATTGGGGATACCAGTATCATAAAGTCACCCCAGGACACAGAGAAACTACTAAAATAGATACATAAGGAATATTTGCAGTTCAGGGATACGTGATCAGCATACGTGCCTTAATAATCTCTTGTAAACTCTTGCCAATTAATTATTGACATTAATTGCTTTGTACCAATAAAATACAATGAGCCATTGCTTTGTCCAATGAATATAATGAGCTCTTTTGATATAACTAATGACTTAAATCATGCTTTCTTAAGGGAATAAAAGTTGAGAACACCTTGTAATACAGAAGAAGCCATTGTAGTCTCTGCACAAGTCAGTGTGTGTGTGTGTAGCGTGTCCATCTCAACAGTGACAGGTCAGAAATCCTGGAATATATCTGGGTAAAGCTTTTATATTGGTTGTTGAGACTAGGTACAAATCTCCAGTGGGAAAAAATCCTCTTTAGTAGGCTGGGTGCCTTGGGTTGTCTTAGCTCTTCCCAGAGTAAAGATTTCCAATTGAATGCAGTTTCAGTTTTGATTCTAAAAGTATAAAGTATTCCAAGTTTTTCGGAAGTCTAAAACTACATTGATAACTCTGAAAGTACCATGGAAATGAGGAAGAAGTGTTTGTGGATTTCTTTCTATAAAAAATATTTCTAAATATTTCTAGAAACTTTTAATTCCTAAAAATAAGAAAAAAAAAATGGGGTCACCTTTGCCGAATTCTAAAATTCCTTTGAGAAATCCTAAACTAATATGGAAATTGGGAAGAAACATCTGGGGATTACTCTCTACCGAAAATTATTCTAAATAGCACTAAAAATTTCTAAAAATGAAAAACAAAGATAACATGTTGCCCCATGCCCAGATGCCAGTGGCAGAGCAATAAGCTGATAATGCAACTTTGGCAGGGACAACAGAAACTGGCTTGGAGATGCAGAAAGACAGGTGTAGTTCTCCCAGATTGAAGCCAGTCTTGTGAAGTTACAGAGGCGTTCCTGTGGAGAGAGGAGGTGGCTGAGGCCCCCAGCTGCCGCTGGCACTCAGGGACCCTCCTGCACAGCAGGGCCCAGAGCTGCCAAGGCTCCCCAGCACGGCTGGAGCTGCTGGCACAGCTTGGCCCAGCTGGACAGCTGCCCCTCAAGGCCCTGGAGAGCAGGGGATGGCTCTGGGCAGGGTCCCTGCTGTCTGCTTTTCAAGGGCAATCTTATCACCACTCTTTCTCCTGCCCACCTTGCTTTGCCTCTGCCTGGAGCTCCTGGGACTGCTCCTGGCCATGATTAATAATCACTGCTTATTCTGTCAGCAAAGGGACATTGAGAAGTTGTCTCCAGCATGCACCATGATCTTCACAATGTGATTGACCGGGACTGCACGTCAATCCATATCTCAATGCCAGTCTGTACGGGAGCACAGATCAGAAGCGTTTTCATGGTGTGCTGGGCTCCCCATCCTGTTTAGGGAACGAGGCCCTGCAAGGAGGTCTTCAGTGGCAGAGAAGCCACTGCCTGAGATGTAACCCCAGGTGCCTTCTGTGGCTCAGGGAGCGGCTGTGGCTGTAAATGTGTATTTGTCTGCAGCACAGGGCCAGGGCTTAGCAAGGCCCTTGTTGTGCCTCGGGCACTGCTCGGCAGCCCCATCGGACCCGGGCCCTCAGCCCTTCCCTGTTGGGGACTGACCTGGCCCAGCCCAGCCATGGAGCAGGGCCCGACAAGGGCGCAGTGGGTCCAGAGGCCCGGCCTGGCCCCGGTCCCCAAGGGATAGGCTCTGTCTGCCTGCACAGCCCACAGGCAAGGCCCGAGGCTCTGCAGGAAGCTTCCTGCCAGCTTTGCACAACCTCCACCGAGAGTGTCCCTTTGCTGTGCTGAGAAGACTAACAAACCCCTCTAGTTTAACCCTACTGCACACCTCATGAGGGATCTCTGCAAATCTCAGGAGAGACCATATTCATTTGTGCCTCATGAGGGATCTCTGCAAACCTTGGCAGGGACCCCAAAATATCCCTTGTTCCTCACAGGAAATCTGTGCACACCTTTTGAGAGACCCCAAAATAATCTCATGTGCCTCACAAAAGAATCCGGCCCCCGGCCCACTTTAGGAAGGACTCGGCTCCTCTCCAGGCTTTGATGGCAACCACTAAACCACCACGTAAATCACGAGGAACTCAAGCCCCCTGCCAGTCTTACAGGGTTCTCCAGTCACCTGTTGCCATAGAAGTGATCCCAATTCCCCTAAGAATATCAAGAGGAAACCTCAGCCACATGCACCACTTACAAAAGACCCAAACGCGTGCCTGTCTTACTGGAAAACACAACACCCTGCCCGTGCCTCACGATGGACCCCAATCATCTGGCAGCCTTACAGGGGTCCCCCATCACCTGCATGCCATAGAAAAGCCAGGTGTGCCATTAACTCTAGCCAGCAGTGTGTTCCATGACAGAAACCTCTCCAATGCCTTTCTGGGAATTGGGAACACGTGCTGTGGTGCCAGCTGCATCTGTGGGAGCCATGGGCAGCGTGAGTCCGTGCTGTGCTCCACTGCTGAGCTGGCAGAACGGTGGATACTGACAGGATATTCCCTGTTTCCCCCAGATCTGGGGCCTGCAGGCACCTTGCCACCCCTTGGCACAGGCTGTGCCACCCAACAAAGCCCAGAAGGCCGGGAGCAGAGCCCAGGGTCAGCACAGCTGCTTGGGCAGTGGCTCCTTCCAGGGACATGGGCCAAACCCATCCCTGAGCAGCCACTGCCACCCCTGACCCTCCCTGCTCCGTGACAGCTCCCCCAGCCCAAGGGGACAGAGCCAGGCCCTGTCAGGACACACTGGAGCTTTGGCCTCCCCCTCTGCCCATTCCCCACCATGGGCACCCCTTTGCAGCTGCTGCCAGGTTTCAGGAAGTGTCTCCCATGGAGGGACCCCAGCAGGATTGCTCAGTAGCCGAGTGCCCTGAGCCTGCTGGGGATAATTCCTCTGCGCTGGGCCGGCTTTGTCCTGGTGGTGCAACAGTAAGCATTAAGAATTAAATGCAATTTTATTTTTTATTGCAGAAATGTAAAAATATTCTACTCTTATCAGATTTATAAAACTACAATGAAAATTCCTAAACTGACATGGAAATAGGGAAGAAATATTTGTGGATTTATTCTACAAAAAAAAAAAAATCTAAATATTTCTAAAAATTTCTAATTTTGCGAAACAAAAAAGAAAGGTAGTATGGTGTTTCCGGAGCCATGTGCCCGGCTGCTGCCTGCCCAGTCTGGGCTGTGCCCAACCAAGCAGCTCTGCCACTGCTGGTAGTACCAGCCAGATACCAGAGCTGAAGCCCAAAGGTGCTGCTGGACTCAAGCCCTGCCTTGGCAGGAGACCCTTGCCTTCTGTCCTGTCTGGAGAGCAAGGCCAAACCCTTTGTGGACAGAGACTTCTGTTCTGTGTGTTGGTGGCAGCATGGGCATAGCAATGAGTTGATAATGCAGCTGTGGCAGGGACAACGGACACTGGCTTGAAGATGCAGGATGACAGGTGCAGGTCTCCCAAACTGAGGTGTTTGACAGGACTTGTGAAGCTGCAGAGGTGCTCCTGTGGAGAGAGGAGGTGGCTGAGGCCCCCAGCTGCCGCTGGCACTCAGGGACCCTCCTGCACAGCAGGGCCCAGAGCTGCCAAGGCTCCCCAGCACGGCTGGAGCTGCTGGCACAGCTTGGCCCAGCTGGACAGCTGCCCCTCAAGGCCCTGGAGAGCAGGGGATGGCTCTGGGCAGGGTCCCTGGCCAGGAGCAGGCCCCAGAGCACCTCTGCCTTTCAAGGGCAATCTCGTCCCCGCTCTTTCTCCTGCCCACCTTGCTTTGCCTCTGCCCGCTGCTCCTGGGGCTGCTCTTGGCCAGGCAGCCTCAGTGGCAGCCAGCACTGGCTGCAGCCCCAGCGGGCTCCCCAGGACAAGGCCCAGCAATTAAGAGGCCAATGAAAGGCCTGGGCAGCAGCAGAACTCTCAGCAGAGTTATTTGGGCAACCAAGGACTATCCACAAGTCCACAGCAGCCTCACTGGGAATGTTTCCTGACTATGAGCAGCCTTTCAATAAACTGTTTGAGGCCGAGATCACAAAACACTCACCGTTTTCTCTTCCAGCAATACCAGATTCCAGCACAGCACATCATCAGGAAAACTGCTCCACCAGCCACAATGGCCATTAACTTAATCAAACCATGTGTTCCCTGGTAGAAAACTCTTCTCATGCTTTCCCAGATATTCTGAGCATGTGTTGTGGTGCCAGCTGCATCTGTGGGAGCAATGGGCAGCGTGAGCCGTGCTGTGCTCCACTGCTGAGCTGGCAGCACGCTGGATACAGCCAGGACGTTCTCTGTTTCTCCCAGAGCTGGGGCCTGCAGGCACCTTGCCACCCCTTGGCACAAGACTGCTCAAACCCCTGAGCTTGAATGGCACAATTTCTCTGTGCTGTGCTGGTCTTCTCCAGGCAATACTTGTCAAAGACATGGATAAGGATCAGGAAAATGCCCAGGGTTTTGGAAATGCTCCTGGGCCACCCCTCTTCCAAACAGACCCTAAATGTGAACTAGCCCGAGACCGGAAATTTTCAGGTGTGCATGGCCTGTGCTGTAGTTTGGGCTCCCTGTCAGCTGATGCCAAATGCCTTCCTGCAGAGGCTGGGGAGAAGCTGCAGCCAGGCCAGGCTGGGAAACAGCCCTGCAGGGCATGAAAGCAGCAGCGGGGCAGCGAGGCTGCCATGGATCTGCTTCCTGCTGTGCCACGCACGGTGTGTCCAGATGTGCAGAGAAAGCCCCCGGCTGCTGAGTCTCAGGAGAAGGCTGAGGGACATGGACCCACCACGGCGTCCCTCCAGATCATTCAGGATTATGTCCAGATATTTGAGTTCCCCCATTGCTACATTACTATCTCCTATAGGTTTGTTCTTCTTTCTCCGGGGACCATAATATAAAGTATTTCCACTTCCCAGGAATGGATCCCACGCAACCAGTGCTCAGCCTGTGGGGTCAGCAGGGATGCACCACACACCCCAGTGAAGGGAGCTGGGTTTGCTTGCAGAATTTAGCTCAGGAGCTGGGAAAGTCCTTGCTGCAGACACACCTGTAACTCAACAGCCACAGAAGCTTCTCTCATCTCTGCTGATCTGCACAGGCAGCACTGAGCCACAGGAGCAGTGAGAGGATCACGCAGAGCGAGGGCACACACGTGCACGGCTCTGTCCTGGCACCTGCAGCGATGCCGCCCTGGCCGAGCTTTGGGCTCTGAGCTGGCAGCTCTCCCAGGGGGAAAGGCCTTCACCTACCCTCAGAATATTCCTCATCATCAGGCTCAGTAATTGATATGGATCGGGAATCCAGATCATCCTCATAATCAAGTTCATCTGCAACGAAAGGCAGGACAGAACAGCTCCTGTGACACTGCTGAAGATTCTTCTTCAGGCTGGAGTGGCAGTGAGTGCACCTGGGGGACTGCTGCCCTCCAAGGCACTCCCTCATCTCTGCCTTCCACTCAGGAGCAGGGGCAGGGGGACCACATGCCTGCAGTGGCCCCACAATGGGATGGGAGGAGCCCCTTGCATGGCAGTCAGGAGAGAAAGGACTCCCTGGAGCTGCCAGCAGCTCTGAACTGAGCCCCAGGCAGGGCCAGGGCTTGGCAGTGGCAGCCAGAACAGCTCAGGCTCCGTGCGGCCGGCAAATGAGCCACACAAGGCACAGCCCCGGGGCACAGCCCAGGGCCCGGCCCCTTCCTCTCTGCTCTTCTCCATGGCTGCACAGAGCACATTGAACTTCTTCATGAACAATGAACATTGGCATTGCACACGGGAAGAAGACTGACAGCTAAATGCTCCTTCCTCCCACTGACAGCGATGCTGTGGGATCACTCAGGGCTCCAGAAGGGAGCAGGGCGAGGTTTCCAGAATCCATCAACCTTCAGACTCTCAAGGGAAATGGCACATGAGTGAGCTCTTGCCACCTTGACACTGATTATTCTGTGTAGAAAGGGACATTGAAAACTTGCCTCCAGCATCTGGCAAGGTCTTCAAACCACCATCTACCAGCACTTGCAGATGCTCCATGTCACGATCCCAGTCTAGAAGGGAGCACAGATCAGAACCATTCCATGGTGTGCTGGGATCTCTTTCTGCCTTAGGGAACTGGGCACTGCAAGGGGGTCAGGTAAGGCCATGGGAGCCAGATGTCAATGGACATGGCCAAAGCTGCAGAGGGGCCTGAGGAAAGCTCTGGACTGGCTCTGGTCACTCTCAACACCTTTTCCATGCTCTGTGCAAAATCCCTGAAAGGCAGGCACTGCCATGCAGCAGAGATATACAGCTCAAGCCTCAGCAGGGCTCAGGCCCAGAGGCACAGCAATTACCTCCTGGGACTGTGCCTGGCATGGCCTCCCTTCCTGCAGCAGAGGCTGCCCATGAGCCACTGCTTCCTCCGGGAAACGCTGCCTTCAGCACAGCCTTTGGGTTCATCTCTGGAGAAAGGAAGAGCCACAGCTGGATCAGATGGAACCATTCCCCATTGAGGAGGTGGCATGTTCAAGAGGCAATATTTGTCAAAGTCATGGATACGGATCAGGAGAAAAGCCAGGTTATTTGGGCTAGCCAGGGCCCTCCCTCCTCCAAACAGCCCCTACACCTCATCTAGCCCAAGACTGAGAAATTGCAGGGGATCTCTGGGTGTGCATGTTTGGGCTCCCTGACAGCTGATGCCAAATGCCTTCCTGCAGAGGCTGGGGAGAAGCTGCAGCCAGGCCAGGCTGGGAAACAGCCCTGCAGGCCATGAAAGCAGCAGTGGGGCAGTGACGCTGACATGTATCCCTTCCTGCTGTGCTGGGCACGGTGTGTCCAGATGTGCAGAGAAAGCCCCCGGCTGCTGAGTCTCAGGAGAAGGCTGAGGGACATGGACCCACCATGGCGTCTATCCAGTTCACTCAGCATCTTGTCTCCCGTAGGTTTGTTCCTCCCTCTAGGAGAAACTTAACAGAAAGTATTTCCATTTCAGATGAATGGATCCCACAGAACCAGGGCTCAGCCTGTGGGATCAGCAGGGACACACAACTCACCCCTGTGATGGGAGCTGGGCTTGCGTGCAGCAACCAGCAAAGGAGCTTGAAATGTCCTTGCTGCAGACACACCTGTAACTCAACAGCCACAGCAGCTTCTGTCACCTGGTTCGTGACAGGTTGTCAATGATTATTCCTTGTTGGGACAGTGAGAACATACCTGCATGGGGCTCCAGAGGCAGAAAATCTTCATGAAGCCAAGCTGCTGGAGAAGCCTTCCTACCACGCTTGTCTAGAAAGGAGCACAGATCAGAACCATTCCATGGTGTGCTGGGATCCCCTTCTGCCTCAGGGAACTGGGCACTGCAAGGGGGTCAGGTAAGGCTGTGGGAGCCAAAGGTCAATAAAAATGGCCAAAACTGCAGAGGGGCTTGGGGAACTCTGGGTTGGCTCCTGGTCACTCTCCACCCTCTTTGCAGGCCCTGTGCAAAACCCTGGTGGGGCATTGGGACTCTCATTGGGCTCTCCCTGCCACAGAGGAAATCTTTAAGCCCTGGGCCAAGCCGCAGCATTCAGTGCCACCGATATCCCAACCTCCCTCCTGCCCTCTCTCCTGCCCTCCGTCCTTCAGCTGGGACAGCTCCCCCAGCCCAAGGGGACAGAGCCAGGCCCTCTCAGAGCACACTGGAGCTTTACCCTCCCCCTCAACCCTTTCCCCACCATGGGCACTCCTTGCAGCAGCTGCCAGGTTTTTGGACGTGTCTCCCATGGAGGGATCCCAGCAGGACTGCTCAGTAGCCAAGTGCCCTGAGCCTGCTCAGGATAATTCCTCTGCACTGTGCTCACACAGCCAAGCAGCAGCGATGGCAGCTCAGGCCCCAGCAGGGCTCAGGCCCAGAGGCACAGCAATTACCTCCAGGGACTGTGACTGTGCCTGGCATGGCCTCCCTTCCTGCAGCAGAGGCTGCCCATGAGCCACTGCTTCCTCCGGGAAACACCGCCTTCAGCACAGCCTTTGGGTTCAACTCTGGAGAAAGGAAGAGCCACAGCTGGATCAGGTGGGGCTGTTCCCCAACAGGAAGGTGGCATCTTCAAAAGGCAATCCTTGTCAAAGTCATGGATAAGGTTGAGGAAGCCATCAAAACTTTGGAGCCAGGCCAGGGCCCTCCCTCCTCCAAAGAGCTGCCATTCCACATCTGCCCCAAGACTGGAAAATTGCAGGGGATCTCTGGGTGTGCATGGACCATGGTGCAGTTTGGGCTCCCTGTCAGCTGATGCCAAATGCCTTCCTGCAGAGGCTGGGGAGAAGCTGCAGCCAGGCCAGGCTGGGAAACAGCCCTGCAGTGTGTGAAAGCAGCAGTGGGGCAGCGAGGCTGACATGGATCCCTTCCTGCTGTGCTAGGCACAGATCAGAACCATTACATGATGTGCTGGGACCCCCTTCTGCTTCAGGGAACTGGGCACTGCAAGGGGTTTGGGTAAGGCTGTGGGAGCCAGATGTCAATGGACATGGCCAAAGCTGCAGAGAGGCCTGGGGAGCTCTGGGCTGGCTCTGGTCACTCTCCACCCTCTTTTCAGCCCCTGTGCAACATCTCTGGAGGGGCAGTGGGACCAGCCCAGGGCCCCTGAAGCCTCTGTCCCTCTCACAGAGGAAACCCCCCCTAAAGCCCTGAGGAAAACCATCCCCAAAGCTTCCCAGGGAGAAGGAAGTGCTGTCCCAGGAAAGGGAAGCCAGGCCGCCGGCTCACCTGCTCGCCCTGCTCGCCACGGAGCAGCCTGGGCAGCCCTGTCAGGCAGGGCCACTGCCAGGAGGAGCAGGAGGAGGAGGCGCAGAGCAAAGGCCATGGTGCCTTGCCCACTGCCAGTCCTGCAGCTCTTGCTGCCACCACTGTCCTGACACCGCTGTCCCAATGTCAGCACCGCTGCTGCCGCCGCCGCTGCTGCCACAACAGTCGTGGTCAAGGACTGACTGCTCGGTCCTTGTGGTGCTGTGCAACCACGGGGCTCTGGGACCTCTGTGACCTCAGAGCCTGCTGTCACCTCAGCCTGCTGTCACCCCAGAGACTGCTGTGACCTCATGGCCTTGGCTGTACCCCCCAGGTGTACTCCCATCTGCACTCCAATCTGTACTGGACTGATTGTAAATTTTTGACTTCATCAAAGGGTCGTTGATAAACAAAACCTTGTTTTTGCCTGCTGACATTGCTGGTCAGGCGGTGTCCCAGGAGATGCTCTTGATGGTTCTTGATGCCTCTTTTCCTGGGCATGGCACTGGAGGAGGTCCAGGCCCAGGTGATGCCACTGAAGGAAATGTGCCCTCATCCCAGGGATGCTCAACACAGACTCCCCCAGCCCCTCAGTGCCCTGCCGCTGGTCACAGTAGCCCCTGCCTGGCTCCTGCCTGCCCACACCATGGTCAGCCCTGCCTGCTCCTGGACATGGAGCTCAGCCAGGGCTGGTGCTGTGTGGGCTTTGCTGGTGGTACCAGCCAGACACTGGGGTGAGAGCTCCATCTCTTTATTGGAACAGAAGAGCTGTGCTGGGCCCTGCCCTGGCAGGAGGGACCCACCTTCAGTCCAGGCCACAGAGCAGGGCGGGTCCCTTCAGGGACACAGGGCCTTGCTTTGGGTGGTGGCAGCATCTGCACAGCAGCAAGCTGGTAATGCAGCTGTGACAGGGACATCACGTATGGGCATGGAGATGTGAAATGTGTGGTGCAGGTGTCCCTGAGGGAGGTGTTTGGCTGGACTTGTGAAGCTGCAGAGGGGAACCTGTTGAGAGAGGAGATGGCTGAGGCCCCAGCTGCAGCTGGCACACAGGGACCCTCTTGCACACTGGGAGATTCTCACTGTGCTCAAAGTTTCCCTCTGAAGACTAAGAGGTGAATGTGGATGGGCTTAGCAGCTGATCTGCAGGCCAAACAATTGAGTTAGCAAAAGGAGAAATTGAGAAAATACAAGTTTATCCATAGCAAGGAAGAAAGCAAGGCCGTTAGCATGGAAACCAATAAAAAGGGACATAAGGGGTATTTGCAGTTATGTAATACGTGCTTTAGAGGCAGCACACGTGCCTTAATAATCTTTTGTAAACTCTTGCCAATTTATTATTGATGTTAATTTCTTTGTACCAATAAAATACATTAAGCCATTGGTTTGCCCAATGAATATAATGAGCTGTTTTGATGTAAATAATGACTTAAGATCATGCTTTGTTAAGGGAATAAATGTTGACAATACTTTGTAATGAAGAAGAAGAAGCCATTGTAGTCTCTGCACAAGAGTGTGTCGTGTGTCCGTCTCAAGTGACAGGTGAGAAATTCAAAAACGCCTTTGAAAAATCCTAAACTAATATGGAAATTGAGAAGAAACATTTGTGGACTACTTTCTAAAAAAAAATTCTAAATATTTCTAAAAACTTCTTACTTCTAAAAATAAAAAACAAAGATAACATGGTGCTCCATGCCTGGCTGCTGCTGGCAGAGCAAGAACCTCATAATGCAGCTTTGGTGGGGACAACAGACACTGACTGGGAGATGCAGGAAGACAGGTGTAGTTCTCCCTGATTGAAGCCTTTGGCCAGTCTTGTGAAGCTGCAGAGCCACTCCTCTGGAGAGAAGAGGTCCCCAGCTGCCTGTGGCTCAGGGAGCGGCTGTGGCTGTAAATGTGTGTTTGTCTGCAGCACAGAGCCCAGGCTTGGCAAGGCCCTTGTTGTGCCTCGGGCACTGCTCGGCAGCCCCATCGGACCCGGGCCCTCAGCCCTTCCCTGTTGGGGACTGACCTGGCCCGGCCCAGCCATGGGGCAGGGCCCGACAAGGGCGCGGTGGGTCCAGAGGCCCGGCCTGGCCCCGGTCCCCAAGGGATGGGCTCTGTCTGCCTGCACAGCCCACAGGCGAGGCCCGAGGCTCTGCAGGAAGCTTCCTGCCAGCTTTGCACAACCTCCACCGAGAGTGTCCCTTTGCTGTGCTGAGAAGACTAACAAACCCCTCTAGTTTAACCCTACTGCACACCTCATGAGGGATCTCTGCAAATCTTAGGAGAGACCATATTCATTTGTGCCTCATGAAGGATCTCTGCAAACCTTGGCAGGGACCCCAAAATATCCCTTGTTCCTCACAGGAAATCTGTGCACACCTTTTGAGAGACCCAAAATAACCTCATGTGCCTCACAAAAGAATCCGGCCCCCGGCCCACTTTAGGAAGGACTCGGCTCCTCTCCAGGCCTTGATGGCAACCACTAAATGGTCACGTAAATCATGAGGAACTCAAGCCCCCTGCCAGTCTTACAGGGTTCTCCAGTCACCTGTAGCCATAGAAGTGATCCCAATTCCCCTAAGAATTTCAAGAGGAAACCTCAGCCACATGCACCACTTACAAAAGACCCAAACCTGTGCCTGTCTTACTGGAAAACACAACACCCTGCCCGTGCCTCACGATGGACCCCAATCATCTGGCAGCCTTACAGGGGTCCCCCATCACCTGCATGCCATAGAAAAGCCAGGTGTGCCATTAACTCTAGCCAGCAGTGTGTTCCATGACAGAAACCTCTCCAATGCCTTTCTGGGAATTGGGAACACGTGTTGTGGTGCCAGCTGCATCTGTGGGAGCCATGGGCAGCGTGAGTCTGTGCTGTGCTCCACTGCTGAGCTGGCAGCACGGTGGATACAGCCAGGATATTCTGTTTCCCACAGGTCTGGAGCCTGCAGGCACCTTGCTGTCCCCAGGCACGGGCTGTGCTGCCCAACAAAGCCCAGAAAGCCGGGAGCAGAGCCCAGGGTCAGCACAGCTGCTTGGGCAGTGGCTCCTTCCAGGGACAGGGGCCAAACCCATCCCTGAGCAGCCACTGCCACCCCTGACCCTCCCTGCTCTGTGACAGCTCCCCCAGCCCAAGGGGACAGAGCCAGGCCCTGTCAGGACACACTGGAGCTTTGGCCTCCCCCTCTGCCCATTCCCCACCATGGGCACCCCTTTGCAGTTGCTGCCAGGTTTCAGGAAGTGTCTCCCACGGAGGGACCCCAGCAGGATTGCTCAGTAGTCGAATGGCTGAGCCTGCTGGGGATAATTCCTCTGCGCTGGGCCGGCTTTGTCCTGGTGGCGTAACAGTAAGCATTAAGAATTAAATGCAATTTTATTTTTTATTGCAGAAATGTAAAAATATTGTGCTCTTATCAGATTTATAAAACTACAATGAAAATTCCTAAACTGACATGGAAATAGGGAAGAAATATTTGTGGATTTATTCTACAAAAAAAAAAAAAATCTAAATATTTCTAAAAATTTCTAATTTTGCGAAACAAAAAAGAAAGGTAGTATGGTGTTTCAGGAGCCATGTGCCTGGCTGCTGCCTGCCCAGTCTGGGCTGTGCCCAACCAAGCAGCTCTGCCACTGCTGGTAGTACCAGCCAGATACCAGAGCTGAAGCCCAAAGGTGCTGCTGGACTCAAGCCCTGCCTTGGCAGGAGACCCTTGCCTTCTGTCCTGTCTGGAGAGCAAGGCCAAACCCTTTGTGGACAGAGACTTCTGTTCTGTGTGTTGGTGGCAGCATGGGCATAGCAATGAGTTGATAATGCAGCTGTGGCAGGGACAACGGACACTGGCTTGAAGATGCAGGATGACAGGTGCAGGTCTCCCAAACTGAGGTGTTTGGCAGGACTTGTGAAGCTGCAGAGGCGCTCCTGTGGAGAGAAGAGGTGGCTGAGGCCCCCAGCTGCCGCTGGCACACAGGGACCCTCCTGTACAGCAGGGCCCAGAGCTGCCAAGGCTCCCCAGCACGGCTGGAGCTGCTGGCACAGCTTGGCCCAGCTGGACAGCTGCCCCTCAAGGCCCTGGAGAGCAGGGGATGGCTCTGGACAGGGTCCCTGGCCAGGATTGGGCCCCAGAGCACCTCTGCCTTTCAAGGACAATCTCGTCCCCGCTCTTTCTCCTGCCCACCTTGCTTTGTCTCTGCCCGCTGCTCCTGGGGCTGCTCTTGGCCAGGCAGCCTCAGTGGCAGCCAGCACTGGCTGCAGCCCCAGCGGGCTCCCCAGGACAAGGCCCAGCAATTAAGAGGCCAATGAAAGGCCTGGGCAGCAGCAGAACTCTCGGCAGAGTTATTTGGGCAACCAAGAACTTAAGCCACAAGTCCACAGCAGCCTCACTGGGAATGTTTCCTGACTATGAGCAGTCTTTCAAGAAACTGATTGAGGCAGAGATCAGCAAAACACTCACCGTTTTCTCTTCCAGCAATACCAGATTCCAGCACAGCACATCATCAGGAAAAGTGCTCCACCAGCCACAATGGCCATTAACTTAATCAAACCATGTGTTCCCTGGTAGAAAACTCTTCTCATGCTTTCCCAGATATTCTGAGCATGTGTTGTGGTGCCAGCTGCATCTGTGGGAGCAATGGGCAGCGTGAGCCTGTGCTGTGCTCCACTGCTGAGCTGGCAGCACGCTGGATACAGCCAGGACGTTCTCTGTTTCCCCCAGAGCTGGGGCCTGCAGGCACCTTGCCACCCCTTGGCACAAGACTGCTCAACCCCCTGAGCTTGAATGGCACAATTTCTCTGTGCTGTGCTGGTCTTCTCCAGGCAATACTTGTCAAAGACATGGATAAGGATGAGGGAAATTCCCAGGGTTTTGGAGCTGCTCCAGGGCCCTCCCTCTTCTAAACAGCCCCTACACCTGATCTACCCTGAGACCAGGAAATTTTCAGGGGATCTCAGAGACCCGTGCTGCAGTTTGGGCTCCCTGACAGCTGATGCCAGATGCCTTCCTGTAGAGGCTGGGGAGAATCTGCAGCCAGGCCAGGCTGGGAAACAGCCCTGCAGGGCATGAAAGCAGCAGTGGGGCAGCGAGGCTGACATGGATCCCTTCCTGCTGTGCTGGGCACAGTGTGTCCAGATGTGCAGAGAAAGCCCCCGGCTGCTGAGTCTCAGGAGAAGGCTGAGGGACATGGACCCACCACGGCATCCCTCCAGATCATTCAGGATTATGTCCAGATATTTGAGTTCCCCCATTACTACATTGCTATCTCCTATAGGTTTGTTCTTCTTTCTCAGGGGACTATAATATAAAGTATTTCCATTTTCCAGGAATGGATCCCACAGAACCAGTGCTCAGCCTGTGGGGTCAGCAGGGATGCACCACACACCCCTGTGATGGGAGCTGGGTTTGCTTGCAGAATTTAGCTCAGCAGCTGGGAAAGTCCTTGCTGCAGACACACCTGTAACTCAACAGCCACAGAAGCTTCTCTCATCTCTGCTGCACAGGCAGCACTGAGCCACAGGAGCAGTGAGAGGATCACGCAGAGCGAGGGCACACACGTGCACGGCTCTGTCCTGGCACCTGCAGTGATGCCGCCCTGGCCGAGCCTTGGGCTCTGAGCTGGCAGCTCTCCCAGGGGGAAAGGCCTTCACCTACCCTCAGAATATTCCTCATCATCAGGCTCAGTAATTGATATGGATCGGGAATCCAGATCATCCTCATAATCAGGTTCATCTGCAACGAAAGGCAGGACAGAACAGCTCCTGTGACACTGCTGAAGGTTCTTCTACAGGCCAGAGTGGCAGTGAGTGCACCTGGGTGACTGCTGCCCTCCAAGGCACTCCCTCATCTCTGCCTTCCACTCAGGAGCAGGAGCAGCGGGACCACGTGCCTGCAGTGGCCCCACAATGGGATGGAAGGAGCCCCTTGCATGGCAGTCAGGGGAGAAAGGACTCCCTGGATCTGCCAGCAGCTCTGAACTGAGCCCCAGGCAGGGCCAGGGCTTGGCAGTGGCAGCCAGAACAGCTCAGGCTCTGTGCAGCCGGCAAAAGAGGCATGCAAGGCACAGCCCCAGGGCACAGCCCTGGGCCCGGCCCCTTCCTCTCTGCTCTTCTCCGTGGCTTCACAGAGCACATTGAACTTCTTCATGAACAATGAACATTGGCATTGCACACGGGAAGAAGATTGACAGCTAAATGCTCCTTCCTCCCACTGACAGCCATGCTATGGAATCACTCAGGGCTCCAGAAGAGAGCAGGGCGAGGTTTCCAGAATCCATCAACCTTCAGACTCTCAAGGGAAATGGCACGTGAGTGAGCTCTTGCCACCTTGACACTGATTATTCTGTGCAGAAAGGGACATTGAGAACTTGCCTCCAGCATCTGGCAAGGTCTTCAAACCACCATCTACCAGCACTTGCAGATGCTCCATGTCACGATCCCAGTCTAGAAGAGAGCACAGATCAGAACCATTCCATGGTGTGCTGGGATCCCCTTCTGCCTTAGGGAACTGGGCACTGCAAGGGGGTCAGGTAAGGCCATGGGAGCCAGATGTCAATGGACATGACCAAAGCTGCAGAGGGGCCTGAGGAGAGCTCTGGACTGGCTCTGGTCACTCTCAACACCTTTTCCATGCTCTGTGCAAAATCCCTGAAAGGCAGGCACTGCCAAGCGGCAGAGATGTACAGCTCAAGCCTCAGCAGGGCTCAGGCCCAGAGGCACAGCAATTACCTCCTGGGACTGTGCCTGGCATGGCCTCCCTTCCTGCAGCAGAGGCTGCCCATGAGCCACTGCTTCCTCTGGGAAACGCTGCCTTCAGCACAGCCTTTGGGTTCATCTCTGGAGAAAGGAAGAGCCACAGCTGGATCAGACAGAACCATTCCCCATTGGGGAGGTGGCATGTTCAAGAGGCAATATTTGTCAAAGTCATGGATATGGATCAGGAGAAAAGCCAGGTTATTGGGGCTGGCCAGGGCCCTCCCTCCTCCAAACAAATTTCCAGAGACTGGGAAATTGCAATGGAGCTCTGGGTGTGCATGGCCTGAGCTGCGGTTTGGGCTCCCTGTCAGCTGATGCCAAATGTGTTCCTGCAGAGGCTGGGGAGAAGCTGCAGCCAGGCCAGGCTGGGAAACAGCCCTGCAGGCCATGAAAGCAGCAGCGGGGCAGCGAGGCTGCCATGGATCCCTTCCTGCTCTGCCAGCCATGGTGTGTCCAGATGTGCAGAGAAAGCCCCCGGCTGCTGAGTCTCAGGAGAAGGCTGAGGGACATGGACCCACCACGGCATCTCTCCAGTTCACTCAACATCTTGTCTCCTGTAGGTTTGTTCCTCCCTCTAGGAGAACCTTAACAGAAAGTATTTCCATTTCAGATGAATGGATCCCACAGAACCAGGGCTCAGCCTGTGGGATCAGCAGGGACACATCACTCACCCCTGTGATGGGAGCTGGGCTTGCGTGCAGGAACCAGAAAAGGAGCTTGAAATGTCCTTGCTGCAGACACACCTGTAACTCAACAGCCACAGAATCTTCTGTCACCTGGTTTGTGACAGGTTGTCAATGATTATTCCTTGTTGGGACAGTGAGAACATACCTGCATGGGGCTCCAGAGGCAGAAAATCATCATGAAGCCAAGCTGCCTGAGAAGCCTTCCTACCACCCTCATCTGGAAGGGAGCACAGATCAGAATCATTCCATGGTGTGCTGGGATCCCCTTCTGCTTTAGGGAATTGGGCAC
This sequence comes from Poecile atricapillus, assembly GCF_030490865.1. Lineage (NCBI taxonomy): Eukaryota > Metazoa > Chordata > Aves > Passeriformes > Paridae > Poecile > Poecile atricapillus. The sequence goes on from NC_081267.1 coordinate 1,209,527, forward strand.
TGCAAGGGGGTCAGGTAAGGCCATGGCCAAAGCTGCAGAGTGGCCTGGGGAGCTCTAGGCTGGCTCTGGTCACTCTCCATCTTATTTGCAGGCCCTGTGAAACATCTCTGGAGGGGCAGCAGGACCAGCCCAGGGTCCCTGAGGCCTCTGTCCCTCCCACAAAGGAAACCCTCCCTAAAGCCCTGGGGAAAACCATCCCCAAAGCATCACAGGGAGAAGGGAGCGCTGTCCCTGGAAAGGGGACCGAGGCCGCCGGCTCACCTGCTCGCCCTGCTCGCCACGGAGCAGCCTGGGCAGCCCTGTCAGGCAGGGCCACTGCCAGGAGGAGCAGGAGGAGGAGGCGCAGAGCAAAGGCCATGGTGCCTTGCCCACTGCCAGTCCTGCAGCTCTTGCTGCCACCACTGTCCTGACACCGCTGTCCCAATGTCAGCACCGCTGCTGCCGCCGCCGCTGCTGCCACAACAGTCGTGGTCAAGGACTGACTGCTCGGTCCTTGTGGTGCTGTGCAACCACGGGGCTCTGGGACCTCTGTGACCTCAGAGCCTGCTGTCACCTCAGCCTGCTGTCACCCCACAGGCTGCTGTGACCTCATGGCCTTAGGTGTCTGCCCCAAGTGTACGCCCATCTGTACTAGAGGACTGCCCCGATGTAAATCTTTGAGTTCATCAAAGGGTCATTGCTAAACAAAACCTTGGTTTTGCCTGCTGACATTGCTGGACAGGCGGTGTCCGAGGAGATGCTCTTGATGGTTGCCTCTTTTCCTGGGCATGGCACTGGAGGAGGTCCAGGTCCAGGTGATGCCACTGAAGGAAATGTGCCCTCATCCCAGGGATGCTCAACACAGACTCCCCCAGCCCCTCAGTGCCCCACCGCTGGTCACAGCAGCCCCTGCCTGGCTCCTGCCTGCCCACACCATGGTCAGCCCTGCCTGCTCCTGGACATGGAGCTCAGCCAGGGCTGGTGCTGTGTGGGCTTTGCTGGTGGTACCAGCCAGACACTGGGGTGAGAGCTCCATCTCTTTATTGGAACAGAAGAGCTGTGCTGGGCCCTGCCCTGGCAGGAGGGACCCACCTTCAGTCCAGGCCACAGAGCAGGGCGGGTCCCTTCAGGGACACAGGGCCTTGCTTTGGGTGGTGGCAGCATCTGCACAGCAGCAAGCTGGTAATGCAGCTGTGACAGGGACATCACGTATGGGAATGGAGATGTGAAATGTGTGGTGCAGGTGTCCCTGAGGGAGGTGTTTGGCTGGACTTGTGAAGCTGCAGAGAGGAACCTGTTGAGAGAGGAGATGGCTGAGGCCCCAGCTGCAGCTGGCACACAGGGACCCTCTTGCACACTGGGAGATTCTCACTGTGCTCAAAGTTTCCCTCTGAAGACTAAGAGGTGAATGTGGATGGGCTCAGCAGCTGATCTGCAGGCCAAACATTTGAGTTAGCAAAAGAAGAAATTGAGAAAATACAAGTTTATCCATAGCAAGGAGGAAAGCAAGGCCATTAGCATGGAAACCAATAAAAAGGTGCATAAGGGGTATTTGCAGTTGTAATAAATGGAATTGGTTCGTGCTAACTAAATTGTAATTGTTATTAAAGTTATTATTAGAAACAATCAAGAACCAGTGTTACAAAGCAGATGTACCCCTTTGCAGATGTTACATGTCAAAATTAAGGTACAGGATGTAGTTTAGAAGATAAATGGTGTCTCAAGGCCAAAATGGCCTTGAGATGGACCAAAATTAGAACAAATTTAGGCATTGGACCTAAAGATTAGTAAACATAAGGCTAATTAGTAGACTTACATAACACAAGGATTAGTACACACACGCAAACCTGTAAGGTTATCCAAAGGATAATGAGGAAGAGGAGAAGCCTTCGCCAAAAGACAACCAGAAGAAGACTGAAGACCCCCTAACAACAAGTGAGGCATGCGCTGTGAAGAAAAGTGATGTAAAGTCAGAAAAATCGGAAATAGGAGGAAACTTACAGGAAACATTAATGAATATGTATAAGCATACAGTATATAAGTTTAGCTTGAAGTGCTTTGTTTTGGACGTGAGGCAGGGTGGGAAGCCTCCATACCCTGGTCGGTTTTGCTTATGCTTTAATAATACTTAATTTCTAGCAGATTATATGAATAAATTTTATTTTTTTATTAAACTGTATTATTTCACTAAACTATATTCTTTTATACTACATTAGTATTCAATTTCGTAAATTGTATTCATTTTTAATTAAACTGCCATTAAGCCAAGGGACCTAGTTGTCAAAATTCTAATTTCATTTTTAACAATATTTTAACAAGGAAGGCGGTACAACAACATTGGTATTTACCAAACATGACAAAACATGAGGTATTTTAACAAAGAAGGCCCCTTATGGTGACAACATTCCACTGTTCAAACTGTAAAACATCTTTGTGTACTGATCAGGAGGTCACGATTTCCTCTTTACAATCCTGATGCTGAATGTCTCCTGAGGAGGTCTGGTCACAGAGAAGAATGAGCCCCTTGTGGGCTGCCCCTGTTTGGACAACCTGCTCCTCACCCCGAGCCTCAGCATGTCTGACATCGCCCACCTGGGACTGACATCTCAAAACATTGAAAATATTTATCCATTTTTCTTTATCATTAAAATCTAATTAATTAATAAAAATAAATTTTTAATTTTTACAATAATATTATTCTGTAATTTTATAACCTAATTTTTCTATTTATATAAAAGAATTGATACACTTTTAGCAACTAAAACGTTATCGGTCCTTGGTTCAAAGTACTACAATTCCCTTCATTAATTGGTCACTATTTCTCCCTCTTTATCTTAATTACACCTATTTTTAGTCTTTTGATCATATTTTTTAATAATTTTCTCAGGCAGGGTAAAAGGGGCCACATTGGGGTCCATGGAGACTTTTCTGGGGAACATTTGGGGCAGTTTTGGGTCTGGGGAGGGAATTTAGAGAGAACTTGGGGGTCTGGAGGACACTTGGGGAGACGGGTGGGCACTTGGAGGGGCACTTAGGGATTCTGTGGGACAATTCGGGATCCAGGGGAGCACTTGGGGGTCCAGGGGGGCACTTGGAGGTCAGGGAGGGGAATCCGGGGGCCCTTCGGGGTCCGGGCGGGCACTTGGGGAGCTGTAACAGGGAATCTATGGGGCGCGGGGGATGATGGGAGTTGTAGGCGCCGGTATAATACGGTTTAATGGGGCCGCGGAGCATCACGGGAGTTGGAGGCGCAGCTCCAATGGATTCCGGTGAGGCGCGGGGCATGACGGGAGATGGAGTCCCGGCTGGAATAGCGCTCTATGGGCGCCGCGGAGCATGATGGGAGCTGTAGTCCCGGAAGTGGCTCAGAAAGCGCGTTTGGAGGTGCGGGGAAGCGCTTGGAGAAAACTTTTGCGTCCGAGCCATGTCTGCAGGTCCTGGGGGCGAATGTATACGGCTCGGGAGCACTTGGGGGGAACCTGGGGAGCTCTAACCGGGCTCTTTAGGGCGGGGAGCACGGCAGGAGGTTTGGGCGCGGAACTGTGTGGGATGATGGGAGATGAATTCCCAGGAGTGGCTGGAAGGGGAATCTGTGGGGTCGGGAGAATTCAGGGATCCAGGGACGCTTTGGGGGCTCCCGAACGGGCGCTGAGGGGGCACTCGGGGATCCTGGAGGGTTTGGGGGAGACTTATGGGACATATGGGGGGCGATACCGGGGTTCTGGGGAGCGCAGGGCATATTCCCAGTTCCTCACAACCTGGTTTCAGTTGCCCCCTGGAGGCTCCTGCTCACTGCCAGTATGATCCCAGTATGATCCCAGTATGATGTCAGTACACAGCCAGTGCAATCTCAGCCACTGCCAGGATGATCCCAGTACAAACCAGTCCCTGCCAGTGCTGCCACTCCTGGGATCCCCCAGCCCTCTCTGTGTTCCCCCCTCCCACATCTCCCCAGAGGAGCCCCAAGGGCTGGCAGTCCCCAGCCAGGGTCCCCAGCCAGCCCCAGGTTGGATCTGCAGCCCCCAATTTTCCCAGTTTCCCTCTCCTTTTCCCCGGGCCGGGTTCCCCCCGTCCCCAGCGGGTGGGAGCAGCGGAGACCCCGCGCTGCCCATCCCGACCTGTCCCGGCTCCATCCCCGCTCCTGCCGTGGGCTGTGAGGGGTTTGGGAACGGGGCACCGAGGGTGTCACTGTTCCTGGGGGAGGAGGAGGAGGGATGGAAGAGGAGGGATGAAGAAGGAGAGTGAGAAGGAATGGAAGTAGGAGAAGAAGCTGGTGTTAGGGAGGAGGAAGAGGAGGAGCCAGAGGAAGAAGAAGAGGAGGGACAAAGGAGGATCATGGAAAGGAGGAGGAAACACGAGGTCGAGCACTCCTGAATTCACAGCCCCTCACCTATGGGATCCCACCCGTGGGATCATCACCCCCCATCCCAGCAATGACCAGGGAGGGGGAGCATGACCCAGATATCCTGGGGGGGTACCTGGGTTGGGTTTTTCTGGGGGAATGTTTGGAGAATGAAGAACTCCAAAGCTGAGCAGAAAATGCCCCTTGGGGGGACATTGGGGGGTCCTGGTGGTGGCTGCTGGTAGAGGCAGCCTGGAGGAGCAGAGCCCTGTGTACCCCCAGACCCCAAAGTGGGGAGCCCAGAAAGGGGGAGCGCCACAAATCACAGGACCCTCAACAGCCTGGTGAGGGGCAGGGGGGACTCCTTGGACCTTCTGCACCCCAAAGCAGAGAATCACGGGACAAGGGACCATAGGAATCCAAAAAGCCCCATCATCCCTAAATGAGGAGATGGAAACGGGGGGAACTTTTTGGATTTCTGGCACTCCCAGCAACCTGGGGTGGGCAGGGAGAAAGCCGACAGGGGGCCCCCAGTGCAAGCATGACCCCCAGCAGCTGGGACAGGGGGGAATCCCTGAACTGCAAAGGGGAGAGAACAGAGATGGGGAACTCCCGGGAGGCATTTTCAGGGCTGAATTTTGGTGTTTGGGAGGTTTTTATGGGCCCCAGATGCCCGGTAACTTCTAGAGATGAACTTGGTCAGGAGGAACACCCTAACCCAATGTGCTCATGCATTGCATATTTCCGCAAACAAGGATTTCTCATTCCCAAACCTTGGCCAGATGGAGAAGGAGGCTGCAAGGAAGAGGAAGATGCCCCAGGACACCCAGGCAGGTGAGGAGGAAGTCAGTGCCCCTTTCCCCCTCTCTCCTGCTCCGTCCCCCAGCCCAGCCTGGCCCCCGGCTGCAGGACAACCCCGCTGCCGACGCCGTCCTGCCGGGGACGCACTGGGGGGATCTCCTTCCCCTTCCCTCTGGCACGGAGGCAAATCCCATCCTCTCCTTGTCCTTCCTCCCCCAGACAAGGAGCTGAGGATGGAGACCAGGGAGGACAAATCCCTGCAGCAGAACCTCGTGGAAGAGGCTGTTTTGAGCAGCTCCACAGTGCAGGAATACAACGGGGAGGAGAATCCCCAGAGATCCCGCAGGAGGAGGGGCTCCAAACCCATCCCAGGGTGCTCTGAGGAGGAAAGACCCACCCTGTGCCGGGAAGGCAGCCAGAGATCCAGCCGGGGCTCTGAGCTGGTGGTCCATGAGCAGCTTCAGGATGGGGAGAAGCCCTACAAGTGCTTGGAGTGTGGGAAGAGCTTCAGCAAGAGCAACAGCCTGATCTGCCACCAGATGATCCACACTGGGGAATGGCCCTACGAGTGTGGGGAATGTGGGAAGGGCTTCAGATGGAGCTCCGAACTCATCCGTCACCAACGCATCCACACTGGGGAGAGGCCCTACGAGTGTCCCGAGTGTGGGAAGAGGTTTCAGACCCGCTCCAGTCTCCTGCGGCACCAGTGCATTCACACGGATGAGAGGCCCTTCCGCTGCCCCGACTGTGGGGAGGGCTTCAAGCAAAACTCCCACCTCGTCAGTCATCAGCGCATCCACACTGGGGAGAGGCCCTACAAGTGTGGGGAATGTGGGAAGAACTTCAGCCAGAGCTTTAGCCTGATCTGCCACCAGAGGACCCATACCGGGGAATGTCCCTATGAGTGTGAGGAATGTGGGATGACCTTCAGTCAGAGGTCCCAACTCACCATCCACCAGCGCATCCACACTGGGGAGAGGCCCTACGAGTGTCCTGAGTGTGGGAAGAGGTTTCGCAGTAGCTCCAATCTCCTCCTGCACCAGCGGATTCACACGGATGAGAGGCCCTTCCGCTGCCCCGACTGTGGGGAGGGCTTCAAGCACAACTTCACCCTCATCACCCACCGGCACATCCACACTGGGGAGAGGCCCTATGAGTGTCCCCAGTGTGGGAAGAGCTTCACCTGGAAATCTAGCTTGACCCAACACCAACGGAGGCACCGGTAAGGGAAGCCCTACAAGTTCCCCAAGTTCAGGAAGAGCTTTGTGCACTGCTCCATCTTCATGCTGCCTTGGAGGACCAAGGTTAGGAAGAGACCTGGTGATCCATGTTCCCTGTGGTCCATGCTGGGAAGACACCTGTACCTTTTCCTGCCCATGGCAATGTCATGATGTGAGATCAAAGAATGTGAGAGTCTGACCATGTCCTTGTCATTATATTCAATCCCATATCAGGTCATTGCCAGGGGCAGGAAAAGGACTCCCTCTCTCTCACCAGAGGAGAAGGGTGTCCTTTCCAGGCAGGAGGAGATACGTGGCCAAGAAGAGCCAGTCGTTGGCATTTTAATTTTCCCTGTGAATAGATTGTGTTATCCCGTCTGTTATCCAAATTGTTTCTATTCCTGTTTGTTCCTTATCCCGTTGCTGTTCTCAATAAATTGTTCTTATCCCAGCATGGGATCTTTGCCTTGTGGGTTTTCCATGGGAGACGGGAGGGAAGCGAGAGGTGGCGTAGTTTTAGCAGGAGCAGGGAATTCAGGAATGCCATTCCTGAAGCCCAGCCCATGGAAACCGAGCATCCCAGCTGGTGCCAGGCCTGGTTGCCATGGCAGCAGCCTTGGGAGCGGGTCCCTGGCTGGGGGCTGTGGGAACCTCTTCCCTCTGGTGCCCAGGGACAGGAGTGGAGGGAGCGGCTGGAGCTGAGGCGGGCAGGTTTAGGCTGGATGTGAGGAAAAGGTTTTTCCCGTGAGGCTGCTGGGGCACTGAACAGGCTCCCCAGGGAAGGCTCCCAGCTCCAGGGCTGGCTGAGCTCCAGCAGCGTTTGGCCAGCGCTGCCAGGCCCAGGCTGGGATTGTTGGGGTGTCCTGTGCAGGGCCAGCAGTTGGAGTGGAGGATCCCCATGGGTCCCTCCCAACTCAGCCAATTCTGTGGCTCTGTGATCCCATGAGCCTGGGAATGGGACTGCAAATGGTTGCCATGGCAACGGGCTCTGGCTCCAGGCCTGAGCTGGTGTCCATGGCAACCACCCCTGGCATGGGGTCTCCATGGAGCTGCCAAGGGACTGATCATAGCAACAGAGGCTGTGATGGTTGTCACGGAAACAGACCATAGCAACAGGGGGCTGGTGATAGTTGCCTGCCAAGGATCAGATTTGTTACAGGCCCTCAGAGGGGCTCCATGGGGACATTCCAAGAGTCTCCAGGCTGTTCAAGAGCCGGAATGTCACAGGCAGACAGGGGCTCCACAGAGACCTCCCAGGGGTTTCTGAGGATGCTGAAGAGCCGTGTGGTCAGAGACAGTCACAGCAATTCCATGGTGACATCCCAGGGGACCTTGGGCTGCAAAGGCACCGCTCTGTCACAGGCACTCCCGGGGGCTCCATGGTGACATCCCAGGAGTCCCCAGGCTGCCAAAGAGCCGGGATGTCACAGACACTCCCAGGGCTTCCTGTCATGGGCAGAGTGGGAGCTTCAGGCTAAAGCTTTATTTCTTTATTGGAGAAACTCCTGCAGAGTCATGAGGTGGAGAAATGACACCCAAGAGCCACCATGGATCCTCAAACCCCTCCAGGATGCCTAGACTTTTAAATTCCTTTTAAGAGAGGAACCTGGGAGCAGCTGGATTCAATCCCAGCCTGAGTTTGTCAAAGGTTTATGTCTAAATATTGGACAGGTAGAATTGAACCGTAATTCAATTTGTCCCACAGGATTAACAATGGAATATCAGTTTTATTTATACAAATACAACTGTGACTGATTCTGAACATGATATATTTACACCACAGAGTAAATAAAGAAAAAGAGTTATTTACTCAACAGTAAAGGAGCTATAATAATTATTAGACTAGAGTGCTCTAGGAAGCAATTTTGAAGTAAACAGGGCCTTGCTGGAGTTGTTTGAGCCCATTCCAGGCACAGCCTCCTGCTCCAGCAGGAACTGCCTTTCCTGTGCCATGGCCAGGGCAGATCCCGCTGCAGGAAAAGCCCCAGGCCAGCCCCAACCCAAGGAAGGGCTCAGGCACAAGTGCAGAGTGCCGTGCTGGGAGCTGTGCCAGGGACAGCCTGAGGCACCAAAGGCACCTTGGCAGCAGCAGCTGCTTCCAGGCCATGGCCAGAAGGCTCCCTTGGCACCCCGGCCTGGTGGCCAGCACTGCTGAGCTGCTGCTTCAGGGCTCATTTCTGGCTGGGCTCTGAAAAGCCACTGCTGCTCCAGGAGCCTGACTGGGAAGCAATTGGCCCCAGCACCCTGGGGACAAGATAATAATGAAACAGCTCTTCATGGCAGCAGAGACAAGGCAGGGGCAGAGGAAAGGGGAGAGCCAGGCCCAGGGGACATGGCTGCAGTGGTGATGGCTGTGAGGTCACTGCCACTGCAGCAGCCTGGCTGGCCCTCAGCAGACATTCTGGCCAGGAGTGTTGTGAGGGCACCCAGCACATCAGAGAACCCACACAACAGGAATTCCATCCTTGGGGAGGGGAGGGGCTTTCACTGTGTCAGGTTGCACAGAGATCCTGCTCTTGGAGCATTCTTGCGATGGGGCATCAACTTGTCTGGAAAAGAAGCTGGAGATTTGTGCCACTCTCATAAAATATCTGAATAAAATATTTCCTCTTTCGAACAAATACAAATTAACTCTTGTTCACTTTAAAGATATTCAACCTTGTCACTGCAAGATTTGGGAGGAAATAACTTTGACCGGTGTTTCCATTTTCAAAGATCTTGAAGAGGACCCAAAAATCTCCCAAGATGGGATTTGGAGGCCTCATCACATAAGCAGCAGGTAGAGGCTGAGGACTCTGGGCTTAGCAGATGCAAGGCCCTGTCAGAGGCAACTTGTGCAGCCCTTGGGCCATGGCTGCTGGCCCTGGGCCTGAGGCCAGCAGGGGACAAGTGACCCTGGCAGCCCTGGGGCCTCATTGCCTCCTTGTCCCTGCTCAGCAGCCTGGCAGGGGCCGCCCCATGGTGCTGCCCTTGGCATTGCACATCCCCACATGCCAGTGCCCCGGGAAGAGCCCTGAGCAATGAGGGAGGGACAGCATCTGCCTTGCCAGGGGCTGGGGCTCAGCCCTTGGCCCTTGGCATTCCTGAAACACATCCAGCTTTCCTCAGCACCACAGACACCTTTCCCTTGCTTGTCCCCAGCTGCCATCAGGGCCTCCAGTGCTCTGCTCTACCTGGAACCTGGGGATGCTTTCTCACTCGTGTCTCTCATTTCAACTACAAGAAATTTCAGTGTTTCCATCTGACTTGGAGCTCTTGAGAAGTTTTTGGAGCACACTCTGAGGGACTGAGTGTGATGCAAAGAGCCCCAAAGGCCCGAGAGGGTGATGAAAGTGCTGGTGCTGTGTCTGTGCTGCTGAGCTGGGCCGGGCTCCTGGCCCAGAGGCAGCTCCTGGCAAGGGCAGCGCTGCAGAGAGACAGCTCTGGCCAGGAGCAGCTCCTGAGCACAGCCCAGCAGGGCTGGGGCACTGCCAGGGCAGCTCAGGGACACCAGCAGGCCCAGACAGAGCTCCCAGGGGCTCAGCACTGGCAGGGGCTGTGGGATGTCCCAGAGGGGGCTCTGTCCCAGCAGCACCTCTGTGGCTGTGTCCTGGAGCCCCAGAGCAGCTGTGATGTCAGAAAGGGGCTGTGTGACAGCTCAGAGTGGGCTGTGTGAGGTCACAGATGGGGCTGTGACATGACAGAGCTCGTTGTGTGAGGTCAAAAAGAGGCTACGGCATCACAGAGTGGAATGTGTGACATCAGAAAGCAGGGTGTGACATTGCAGTGTGGCTGTATGACATCACAGCATGGTCTGGGTGATATCACTTAGTGGGTTGTGACATCACAGAGAGGACTATGACACCAAAGGTTAGATGTACAACTTCACAGAGAGGGTTGTGACATCACAGACCAGGCTGTGGCATCACATGGTTGTGATATGAAATCCTAGAGTGGGCAGTGACATCATAGAAGAGCCATGTGACATCTCAGGACAGGTTGTATGACATCACAGTGCTGACTGTGATATCATAGAGTGAACTATGACATCAAATGTTGCTGTGTGATATCACAGAACGCTATGTGACATCACTAGGTGGTTTTGTGGCATATAGGAAGAGATGTGACATCACAGAAAGGTGGTGTGACATCCTTGGGGCAGGTTGTGTGAGATCACTGAGTGGGCTGTGAGATCACAGGTGGCTGTGTGACATCCCAGGTGGCTGTGTGACATCTCGAGGTCACTGGGGAGGTCACTCTGCCCCGACCTTCTTCACAGTTTCCCCCCAGAGAAGGCCAATCCTGCCCTTGCAGCAGCCTGTCTGCACAGAAACACTTCCAGAGCTCTCTGCATTTCCCTTCCCTCACTCTTGCCTCACTCACTCACCTCCCAACAACCCACTTGGTGCTTTCAGCTGCAAGGAGTTCAAAGCTTCTCTGTCCTTCACCAGCTGCTCTAATTCTGCCTTCAGCCAACTCTGGGGTTGTGTTTATTGTAGAACTCCTGTGTCTCTGAAACATTCCTTGTGTGGTTCTGCCTTGGGGAAGGGGAACCTCCTTGGTGGCACCTTGGGCTTGGCACACACTTGAGGAGGGTGTCTGTTTTCCATGGGGAAACTCAGGAGTTTTAGATTGCTAAAATACAAGAAGGAAAACCCCTCTTTGCCTGAGTGCAGCCAGTTCTGTGAGCAAAGCAGGTCCCAGGGGAGTGAGGAGAGACAGGATGGGGCTGGGGAATGTGGAGCAAGGTTGTCCACACTGGGTCAGACCTCAAGGCAGAGCTTCTCTGACCTGGCCAGACCTCCTTAGGAGAGACCCTGGATCAATATCCATCACTGAATGCTGCAATCACATCTGCTCTAAAGAGAACAGGAATAAAAGACACCCTTTAAAATAGGAATTCATATTTCTTAGAAGTTCTTTGAACTATTTCTCCATAATTATTGTAGGAAACTTTCCTAAGAACTGCACCAGACCAGAGGGAAATCAAGGCACAGCCATGGTTTGTTAGGACTTGCTTGATCCTAATGAGCCCTGTGGTGCATTTGGAGCTGAGCCCTTGAATCTTACAGCCTGAGAGGAGATTGTACAAACTTTCCAGGAGTCCAAGTCAGAGGAAACACCCAAAGTTTCTCAAGGCACTAATGGATCCCACTGTGGCCCATCCCCAACACAGGCTCCTCATGGACTCCTTGGAGGAGAGAACTGGAGGCCAGGATTGCCCAAAAACCTCTCAGAGACTCAGTGTGGGAAGGAAAATCCAAAGTAGCTGAAAAACCCTGAGTATCTCAAAGTATTGATGAGCCCCACTGAGTGTCAATGTAAAGCTCCCAAGGGACTCGTTAAAGCAGATAATTGGGGCCATGATTGCACAAACTTCTCAGAGACTCAGTGTGGGAAGGAAAAAGGAAAGTGCCTTAAGAACCTGAAGTACCTTGAAGCATTAATGAGCCCCACTGAGTGTTGTTACTGACAAAGCCTCTCAAGGGACTAATTACAGCAGATAATTGGAGGCCAGGATTGCACAAAGCTCTCAGAGACCCCAAGGCAAAAGCCAAAGTCCTTTGAAAAAGCTGCAGTCCCTGGGAGCATGAAGGAGCCCCCCAGGGCCATTCCTGAGCAAGGCTCCCCAGGGACTCCTTCCAGCAGATCCCTGAGGCCACTGGCATGTGGGCTAGTGGGGATGCTGAGGGCAGGCCAAGGGGGTGACAGTGGCCAGCCTTGCTGGGGCTGTGCCAGGAGGCCCCAGGGCCTCAGGACAAGGTGTCTCCTCACAGCCCTTGCTGGCACAGCATTGGCTGCTGTGGCCCAGGGCACCAAGACTTGGCTTCTCTTTGTCCCCAGCTGTCATCCGTGCCTCCAGTTCTCTGCTCTGCCTGGGGCCTGGGGACACTTTCTCAGTCATGTCCCTCAGTGGGACCCATTAAAAGGAAAAGAAACTTTGGAGTTGGATTCTGACTTGGAGTTCTTGAGAGCTTTCTTCCCCTCCCTCTCAGGGACTGATGTTCAGGGCCTCAGCACAAAGCCCCAAGAGGCTCATTAAAGTCCTGCTGCTGTGTCTGTGCTGCTGAGCTGGGCCGGGCTCCTGGCACAGAGGCAGCTGCTGGAAACCAAGAAGAGCTTCAAAAGCACATTTCTCTTGCTGAGCAGCTCTTCTGCCAGCCCAGCAGGGCTGGGGCACTGCCTGCAGCCACCCTGGGCACAGCCCAGAGGCACAGAGAGCTTCAATCAGTCAGGGCTGGGAAGGTGCTGAGAAGTGCCTGGGGCAGAATCACTGCCAGCCCTTGACACAGGAAGCCTCTGGCTGCAGGACAATGCAGCTGCAGCTCCTGGAGGCATCTCCTCAAGCTGGAACATGCCAGTGCCTCCAGACTCTGTGAGTACATTCTGTGCCTGTCCCTTGTGTAGAGCAGCCAGGGGTGCCCAGGGCTGTCCTGCAGAGCAGGGTCCTGCAGCCCAGGGCGCTGTGCTGGGGCAGGGACTCTGCTGCCTGCCAGGGACAGCTCTCAGCCGGCCCGGGGAGCTGCTCCCAGCGCTGGGGAGAAGCTGTGGGGGGAAGGAGCCACCCTGAGCAGGGCAGGGGCTGCTGCTGAGAGGGGCTGTGTGGGGCAGGGCTGCTCCCAGCTCCAGACCTGCCTGGGCACAGCTCCGGAGGACACTTCCCAAAAGAAGATGAGCCTGGGATTGCTGTCAAGATCAGGAGCTTTCCTGAGACTGTTTTCAATTTCTTGCTTTAAGCAGGGTGGGAAAGCTGGGATGATGACAAAAATATTTTTGCTTTTTATACATTTTTAATACATTTTTAGGTCTGTAAGCTATTATTATATAGTTATAAAATTATAATCCTTAATTAACTCTATTAAACTACTGTTATATAACTATTATCCTTAATTAACTCTAGTATGTTTCCTAACCTTACTCTTAGATTTTAGAACAATAAACTGCCCTTCTAAATACATTTCTGAAATACTGTATAGTCTTATCATCAGAAAGAGCAGCTACAAGAAGAATATTTTCTTCTTTTACCCGAATGTGAGCAGTCATAATAAAGAGTGGGGAAAAGAAACCCTTGGACCTATTCCAATGGGTTGATTCAGGGATGTGTAACTGGGTGTCATGGGTTAGCTTCACCTTTAAGACCGAGTGAAAAAAAGAGGCAGTTGAAGCTACTAGAGACTGATGGGAGTTTTTCTTCCTGACCAATTATCAGTCATTTCCGAGAACTGACAGCAGATCTGACCATTAAAAAGTGAATTCAACTTGTAAACACCCCCTTAAGAAGTATACTCAGAGCTTTCTCGTTCTTTTTCTGGTTTCCGGCGTTTGAGAGGTAACAAGCTCTGTGTCGGTTTCTCTCCCCCTCCCAGGCCCGGGACAAGGCCGCAGGGATGGGGGGGGAGGAGGAGAGAAAAAGCCGAGCTTAACACTTTTGTTTAGTTTTTAAGGTCTGCTGTTAGACTGAAACCTGACACTATGAACTTTTGCAGCTTTCTTAAAACTTTTCTTTTACTACTTGAATAAACAAACAGATTACTCCTTTTTCTTAGAAAAGACAGAGAGAGACAATTAACATGTAAGACATCATAAAACCACCAAAAACAGTGAAGAGTTAAGTTTAAATAAGAAAGAGAAAAAAAGAGATGCTTGTTGCTGAAAAGTCTTTCTGTTACAGCTATGGAGATGGACAGTAGTTTAAAGACTCCTTTAATTCATGACTGGAGTATGGGAGGAATAGAGTATTCAAAGTGTGGACTTTAAGAAAAAGTAGTTGTGATAACTGTGAGTTGCTGGAACTTAGGAGTGAAGTGAAGATTTTGAAGCTTTGAAAGAGCCAGAGAGATGGCTGTTTTCCAGGAGGGCTCACAGAGAGAAATGAAGAAGATTTCTACCTTTGAATTACTTATCCTTAAAAATGGCATCCCAGGACTTAAAATGACCCCTGCACACCTCGGAAGAGTGTACAATGGGAGGAGTAGACTCTAGAAACTCCATGGATTAGCAGAAAGAGACTTCTGTTTCTCTGCGGAGACTGATGAAAAGACTCTAGAAATTGAGACTGTTTTTGACCACCAAGATTCTAAATTTTTGTCTCTATGTTGTTATGTGTACAAAGAAATGATCAAGTAGTGAAAAGTAAAAGGGTTCTCTGAAAGTTTATTTTGGTATTCTTATTCTAGTAGTTTGTTAATAAACTGTCTTTATTCCTTTTAAGTTTTAAGCCTGTTCTGCTCTTATTTTAATCCATATCTCTAGCAAGAAATAAGTAGTTTTTTGTTACTAGCTTAAAACCACGACAGCTGATAACACAGCTTTGGCAAGGAAAACAGACACGGGCTTGGAGATGCAGGAAGAAAGGTGCAGTTCTCCCTGACTGAGTGTAGTGGTTTATGTTCACACTGTTATAAATGCATATCATATTATTGGCTTTTCGCAAATATTATAAGGAATGTTATATGTATAAGATTAGAAAAGCTAGCTGTATTAATATAGTTTCCTTTATTTCTGTTATTGATGAAACTTAGAAATAGTGGTATAATACATATATATTAAGCTTTGGCATAGTATTAAAACAAAAACTACTTTAGTTTGTATAACCCAAAGACTGAAAAAGATAGCTGGAGACGCTCCCTACATTCAGAAACTATCTTATCCAGATGAAGACAGCAGTGACCAGAACTCTGGGGGAGGAATTTATTGCATTTCTGTTATCAGGGAATGTAAATCTCATTGGCACCAAGAAGATTGATCCATTGGGAAGGGGGCAAGAGAAAACTAAACAGAAGAACACCAAAGATCCTAAGAAGAATGTATGAATATGCATGAGAATTTATGGATATGTAGTAGGATTCTGTTTTTAAGGGACAATCCTTTGTTAGTAAGGTGTGCTCTCTTGGCTGAATGCAGAGACACCTGGCTGTATCTGTATACTTCACTTTATTTTTAGCTCCTAATTATCTTTTTATTAAACCTTTAAATTATATAAGACAAATATGTGAACCTCGTTTTTCACAACACTGAGCTGTTTGGCCGGACATCTGAAGCTGCAGAGGTGCTCCTGTGGAGAGAGGAGGTGGCTGAGGCCCCCAGCTGCCCCTGGCACACAGGGACCCTCCTGCACAGCAGGGCCCAGAGCTGCCAAGGCTCCCCAGCACGGCTGGAGCTGCTGGCACAGCTTGGCCCAGCTGGAGAGCTGCCCCTCAAGGCCCTGGAGAGCAGGGGATGGCTCTGGGCAGGGTCCCTGGCCAGGAGCGGGCCCCAGAGCACCTCTGCCTTTCAAGGACAATCTCGTCCCCACTCTTTCTCCTGCCCACCTTGCTTTGCCTCTGCCTGCTGCTCCTGAGGCTGCTCTTGGCCAGGCAGCCTCAGTGGCAGCCAGCACTGGCTGCAGCCCCAGCGGGCTCCCCAGGACAAGGCCCAGCAATTAAGAGGCCAATGAAAGGCCTGGGCAGCAGCAGAACTCTCAGCAGAGTTATTTGGACAACCACTGACTACCTACAGGTCCACAGCAGCTTCACTGGGAATGTTTCTATTCTACAACAGACTTTCAAAAGAAGCTGTTTGAGGGAAAGATGAACGAAATACTCACCGTTTTGTCTTCCATCCATACCAGATTCCAACACCGCATAAAACGAAGAAATGCACCAAACAAAGCAGGCCTGCCATTAATTCTAGCCAACAGCGTGTTCCCTGACAGAAACTTCTTCCAATGCCTTTCTGGGAATTGGGAACACGTGTTGTGGTGCTGGCTGCATCTGTGGGAGAATTGGGCAGTGAGAGCCTGTGCTGTGCTGTGCTGCTGAGCTGGCAGCATGGTGGGTATGTCCAGGATGTTCTCTGTTTCCCCCAGAGCTGGGGCCTGCAGGCACCTTGCCAGCCCTTGGCACAGGCTGTGACACCCAACAAAGCCCAGAAGGCCGGGAGCAGAGCCCAGGGACGGCGCAGCTGCTTGGGCAGTGGCTCCTTCCAGGGACACGGGCCAAACCCATCCCTGAGCAGCCACTGCCACCCCTGACCCTCCCTGCTCCGTGACAGCTCCCCCAGCCCAAGGGGACAGAGCCAGGCCCTGTCAGGGGCCAGTGCAGCCCCTGCCCAGTTGGGAGCCAGGGCTGGCTGTGGCTCTGGGCTCGTGGGAGGGCTCCTGCTCGGGGCTGCTCCTGTGCCTTGGGCCTCTGGATGCTTAGGGCCAGCTCTGGAAGCAGCTGCAGTGGGATGGATGTTGGTGCATGAGTCCCATTTCCCAGGGGCTGGGAATGAGCTCCAAAGGCCTGGAAGCTGAGGTGCCTCCAGCTTTGGCTGCTGCTGGGCCGTGCAAGGAGAGGCCCTGTGGGAAGAGCTGCTGGCACACAGCCCCACTGAGGGCTGAGCCCAGCACAGCAATTGCCTCCTGTGCCTGGGCCCATGCCTGCCTCAAAAATTGCTTCCCTTCCTTCAGGAAATGCCGCCTTCCATAGAGCCTCTCTGTTCATCCCTTGAGAAAGGAAGAGGCACAGCTGGATCAGATGGAACCATTACGTAGCAGGGAAGTGGCCTCTTCAGGAGGCAGTGCTTGTCAAAGACATGGAAGAGGATCAGGAAAAGTCCCAGGCTCTCTCTTGTCCAAACCACCACCTCTCCTGATCTGCTCAGAGACCAGGAAGTTGCAGGGGATCTCAAGGTGGGTGTGGCCCATGATTCAGTTTGGGCAGCCTGTCTGCTGATGCCAAATGCCTTCCTGCAGAGGCTGGGGAGAAACTGCATCAAGGCCAGGCTGGGAAACATCCCTGCAGGGCTTGAAAGCAGCATCAGGGCAACAAGGCTGCACTGGATCCCTTCCCATGGTGCCGGGCATGGCATGTCCAGAGAAAGCCCCCGGCTGCTGAGTCTCAGGAAAGGCTGAGGGAAATGCACCCACCATGCTCTTTGAGCAGTTCCTTCTCTATTTCTTTCAGGATATGGTGTGACTCAAGTGATTCTTTCTGTCCTGTGGCTCTGTTCTTCCCTCTTGGAGGACCTTAACAAAAAATAGTTCCATTTCCCAGGAATGGATCCCGGAAAAGCGATGCTCAGCCTGTGGGTACGGCAGGGACACACCACTCACCCCTGCGATGGGAGCCGGGCTTGCGGGCAGTAATCAGCAAAGGAGCTGGGAAAGTCCTCCCTGCAGACACACCTGTAACTCAACAGCCACAGAAGCTTCTGTCACCTGGTTCCTACATGGTTGTCAATGATTATTCCTTGTTGGGACACTGAAAACATACCTGCAGGAGGCTCCAAGGGCTTCAAAACTTTATGCAGCCAATCTAATGGAGAAGCCATCCCAGGAAACTCATCTGGAAGGGAGCACAGATGAGAACCTTTTTCAGGGTGTGCTGAAATCGCCTTCTGCCTTAGGGAACTGGGCACTGCAAGGGGGTTGGGTAAGGCCATGGGAGCTAGATGTCAGTGGACATGGAGAAAGCTGTAGAGGGGCCTGGGGAGCTCTGGGCTGGCTCCTGGTCACTCTCAACACTCTTTCCATGCCCTGTGCAACATCCCTGAAGGGTGGGCACTCCCCAGCAGCAGCGATGGGAGCTCAAGCCTCAGCAGGGCTCAGGCCCAGAGGCACAGCAATTACCTCCTGGGACTGTGCCTGGCATGGCCTCCCTTCCTGCAGCAGAGGCTGCCCATGAGCCACTGCTTCCTCCAGGAAACGCTGCCTTCAGCACAGGCTCTCCATCCACTTCTGCAGAAAGGGACAGCTGGATCAGATGGCAGCATTCCCCACTGAGGGAGGTGGCATCTTCAGGAGGTAATGCTTGTCAAACACTTGGTTAAGGACCAGGATATCATATAAACTTTTGGGATTGGCCAGAGCCCTCCCTTCTCCAAACAGCTGCCATTTCTGGTCTACCCAGCAACCAGGGAATTCTACAAGATCTCAGTGTGGGCACGGCCCATGGTGCAGTTTGGGCTCCCTGTCAGCTGATGCCAAATGCCTTCCTGCAGAGGCTGGGGAGAAGCTGCAGCCAGGCCAAGCTGGGAAACAACCCTGCTGTGTTGGGCACTGCATGTCCAGATGTGCAGAGAAAGCCCCTGGCTGCTGAGTCTCAGGAGAAGGCTGAGGGACACGGACCCACCTTGTCCTTCCTGCAGAATTTTCTTCAGCATTTGCCTCATGGGTTTGGATGGCTCATGGGGTATCATAACTCCTGTAGCTTTGGTATTTCCTCTTGGAGGACCTTAGAGCAAAATAATTCCATTTCACAGGAATGGATCCCAGAAAAGCAGTGCTCAGCCTGTGGGGTCAGCAGGGACACACCACTCACCCCTGTGATGGGAGCTGGGCTTGTGTGCAGTAACCAACCCAGGAGCTGGGAGAGTCCTCCCTGCAGACACACCTGTAACTCAACAGCCACAGAAGCTTCTCTCATCTCTGCTGATCTGCACAGGCAGCACTGAGCCGCAGAAGCAGTGAGGGGATAGCGCAGGGAGAGGGCACACACGTGCACAGCTCTGTCCTGGCACCTGCAGCGATGCCGCCCTGGCCAAGCTTTGGGCTCTGAGCTGGCAGCTCTCCCAGGGGGAAAGGCCTTCACCTACCCTCACCATCTTCCAGAGCCTCAGTCCTGGGTGTGGGTTGGGAAGCCAGATCACCTTCAGCAAGTGGCTTGGCTGCAAAGAAAGGCAGGGCAGAAGAGCTCCCGTGGATCTGTAGGAGATCCTCAGGCTCCCTGGGGCCAGCAAAGGAGCCACACAAGGCACAGCCCGGGGACAGAGCCTTGGGCCCATCCCTTCCCTCTCTGCTCTTCTCTATGGCTGCACAGAGCACACGGGGAAGGAGACACTGGCATTGCACACAGGAAGACGACTGACAGCTAAATGCTTTTTCCTCCCACTGGCAGTGGCCTGTGGGATCCCTCAGGGCTCTAGAAGGGAGCAGGGTGAGGTTTCCAGAACCCATCAAGCCTGAGATTATGTTAAGAGATACGGCACATGAGTGAGCTCTTGCCACCTTGTCATTGCCTGTTCTGTCAGTAAAGGGAATAGAAGAACTTGCCTCCAGCATTCTCCAAGATATTCAAAGTATCATTCAGTAGCAGTTCCAAATAATTGAGGTTGTGTTCCAAATCTAGAAGGGAGCACAGATCAGAACTGTTTTCATGGTGTTCCGAGATCCCCTTCTACCTTAGGGAACGGGGCAGTGCAAGGGAGTCGCGCTAAGGCTGTGGGTGCCAGATGTCAATGGACATGGCCACAGCTGCCGAGGGGCCTGGGGGCTCTGGGCTGGCTCCTGGTCACTCTCCACCCTCTTTGCAGGCCCTGTGCAGCATCCCTGGGAGAGGTGGCTGGAGCAGCCTAGGCCTCACTGGGGCCCTCTCTCTGCCGCAGCTGAAAGAATTGTAAAAACAATGGGGAAAAACTACAGCAGGCAGTGCCACAACTGTCCCTCAGGCCCTCCCTCCCTCCTGCCCACGTTCTGCTGGGACAGCTCTCCCATCCCATAGGGACAGAGCCAGGCTCTTTCAGGATACAGTGGAGCCTTGCCCTCCCACTCTGCCTATTCTCCAGCATGGGTGCTCTTTTGCAGCTGCCACTGCCAGGATTTGGGACCTGTCTCCCATGGAGGGACCCCAGCAGGACTGCTCAGTAGGTGAGTGCCCTGAGCATGCTGGGGATAATTCCACTGGGCTGTGCTGGTCTTGTCCGGGCTGTGCTCACACAGCCAAGCAGCAGAGATGGCAGCTCAAGCCTCAGCAGGGCTCAGGCCCAGAGGCACAGCAGTTACCTCCTGGGACTGTGCCTGGCATGGCCTCCCTTCCTGCAGCAGAGGCTGCCCATGAGCCACTGCTTCCTCTGGGAAACGCCACCTTCAGCACAGCCCTTTGGTCCTTCTCTGAAAAAAAATAAATTGTACACCTGAATCAGATGGAAATGTTCCCCATTGGGGAGGTGGCATCTTCAGGAGGCAATGCTTATCAAAGGAAATCATATAAACTTTTGGGATTGGCCAGGGCCCTCCTTTCTCCAAACAAACACCATTTCTGGTCCACCCTGAGACTGGGAAAGTGCAGAAGATCTCAGGATGGGCATGGCCAGTGGTGGAGTTTGGGAACCCTGTCAGCTGATGCCAAATGCCTTCCTGCAGAGGCTGGGGAGAAGCTGCAGCCAGGCCAGGCTGGGAAACAGCCCTGCAGTCTGTGAAAGCAGCAGCAGGGCAGCGAGGCTGCCATGGATCCCTTCCTGCTGTGTTGGGCACTGCATGTCCAGATGTGCAGAGAAAGCTCCCGGATGCTGAGTCTCAGGAGAAGGCTGAGGGACATGGACCCACTTTGCGCTCCCTGCAGCATTTCCTTCAGCATTTTCCTCATGGGTTTGGATGGCTCATGGGGTTTCATAACTCCTGTAGCTTTGTTCCTCCTCCTCAGAGGACCATGACAGGAAGTAGATCCATTTCCCAGGAATGGATCCCAGAAAAGCAGTGCTCAGCCTGTGGAATCAGCAGGGACACACCACTCACCCCTGTGATGGGAGCTGGGCTTGTGTGCAGTAATCAATCCAGGAGCTGGGAGAGTCCTCCCTGCAGACACACCTGTAACTCAACAGCCACAGAAGCTTCTCTCATCGCTGCCAGCTGGACAAGCTTTAAGGTTCTGAGCTGGCAGCTTTCCCAGGGGGAAAGGCTTTGACCTACCCTCACCATCTCCCAAGGGCTGAGTCCTGGACATGGTTTGGGAAGCTGGATCGCCTTCATCAATAGGTTCAGCTGCAAGGAAAGGCAGGACAGAACAGGTCCTGGACAGTGCTCAAGATTCTCTTTCATGCCGGAGTGACAGTGAGTGCACCTGGCTGATTGCTGCCCTCCAAGGCACTCCCTCATCTCTGCCTTCCACCCAGGAGCAGGGGCAGGGAGACCACGAGCCTGCAGTTGTCCCACACCAGGATAGAAGAAGCTTCTTGAATGGCAGTCAGGGGAGAAAGGACACCCTGGAACTGCCATCAGCTCTGAACTGAGCCCCAGGCAGGGCCAGGGCTTGGCAGCGGCAGCTCAGGCTTCCTGGGGTCAGCAAAGGAGCCACACAAGGCACAGCCCTGGGGCACAGCCCTGGGCCCGGCCCCTCCCTCTCTGCTCTTCTCCGTGGCTGCACAGACCACACAGAAGGTGACACTGGCATTGCACATGGGAAGAAGATTGACAGCTAAATGCTCCTTCGTCCCACTGACAGCGATGTTATGCACTCACTCAGGGCTCCAGAAGAGAGCAGGGCAAGGTTTCCAGAATCCGTCAAGCCTGAGATTATGTTAAGAGATATGGCACACGAGGAAGCTCTTGCCACACTGACACCCATTATTCTCTCAGGAAAGGCACATTGAGAACTTGCCTCCAGCATTCTCCAAGCGTTTCAAGCCATTATCCAAGAGGGCATCCAGATAATACAAGTTACGATCCCAATCTAGAAGGGAGCACAGATCAGGACCATTACCAGGGTGAGCTGGGATCCCCTTCTGTTTTAGGGAACTGGGAACTGCAAGGGGTTTGGGTAAGGCTGTGGGAGCCAGATGTCAATGGACATGGCCAAAGCTGCAGAGAGGCCTGGAGAGCTCTGGGCTGGCTCTGGTCACTCTCCATCCTCTTTGCAGACCCTGTGCAACATCTCTGGAGGGGCAGTGGGACCATCCCTGGGCCCCTGGGGCCTCTCTCCCTCCCACAGAGGAAACCCCCCTAAAGCCCTGGGGAAAACCATCCCCAAAGCTTCCCAGGGAGAAGGGAGCAGTGTCCTGGGAAAGGGGACCGAGGCTGCCAGCTCACCTGCTCTCCCTGCTCGCCACGGAGCAGCCTGGGCAGCCCTGTCAGGCAGGGCCACTGCAAGGAGGAGCAGGAGGAGGAGGCGCAGAGCAAAGGCCATGGTGCCTTGCCCACTGCCAGTCCTGCAGCTCTTGCTGCCACCACTGTCCTGACACCGCTGTCCCAATGTCAGCACCGCTGCTGCCGCCGCCGCTGCTGCCACAACAGTCGTGGTCAAGGACTGACTGCTCGGTCCTTGTGGTGCTGTGCAACCACGGGGCTCTGGGACCTCTGTGACCTCAGAGCCTGCTGTCACCTCAGCCTGCTGTCACCCCACAGGCTGCTGTGACCTCATGGCCTTGGCTGTACCCCCTGAGTTACTCCCATCTGTACTCCAATCTGTACTGGACTGATTGTAAATTTTTGACTTCATCAAAGGGTCATTAATAAACAAAACCTTGGTTTTGCCTGCTGACATTGCTGATCAGGCAGTGTCCCAGGAGATGCTCTTGATGGTTGCCTCTTTTCCTGGGCATGGCACTGGAGGAGGTTCAGGCCCAGGTGATGCCACTGAAGGAAATGTGCCCTCATCCCAGGGATGCTCAACACAGACTCCCCCAGCCCCTCAGTGCCCCGCTGCTGGTCACAGCAGCCCCTGCCTGGCTCCTGCCTGCCCACACCATGGTCAGCCCTGCCTGCTCCTGGACATGGAGCTCAGCCAGGGCTGGTGCTGTGTGGGCTTTGCTGGTGGTACCAGCCAGACACTGGGGTGACAGCTCCATCTCTTTATTGGAACAGAAGAGCTGTGCTGGGCCCTGCCCTGGCAGGAGGGACCCACCTTCAGTCCAGGCCACAGAGCAGGGCGGGTCCCTTCAGGGACACAGGGCCTTGCTTTGGGTGGTGGCAGCATCTGCACAGCAGCAAGCTGGTAATGCAGCTGTGACAGGGACATCACGTATGGGCATGGAGATGTGAAATGTGTGGTGCAGGTGTCCCTGAGGGAGGTGTTTGGCCTTTCCTGTGAAGCTGCAGAGAGGAACCTGTTGAGAGAGGAGATGGCTGAGGCCCCAGCTGCAGCTGGCACACAGGGACCCTCTGGCACAGCGGGAGATTCTCACTGTGCTCAAAGTTTCCCTCTGAAGACTAAGAGGTGAATGTGGATGGGCTCAGCAGCTGATCTGCAGGCCAAAGAATTGAGTTAGCAAAAGAAGAAATTGAGAAAATATAAGTTTTTCCATAGCAAGGAGGAAAGCAAGGCTGTTAGCATGGAAACCAATCAGAAGGTACATAAAGGGTATTTGCAGTTGTAATAAATGGAATTGTTTCCTGCTAACTAAACTGTAACTGTTATTAAAGTTATTATTAGAAACAATGAAGAATCATTGTTACAAAGCAGATGTACCCCTTTGCAGATGTTACATGTAAAAATTAAGGTACAGGATGTAGTTTAGAAGATAAATGGTGTCTCAAGGCCAAAATGGCCCTAAGATGGACCAAAATTAGAACAAATTTAGGCATTGGGCCTAAAGATTAGTAAACATAAGGCTAATTAATAGACTAACATAACACAAGGCTTAGTACACACACGCAAACTTGTAAGGTTATCCAAAGGACAATGAAGAAGAGGAGAAGCCTTTGCCAAAAGACCACCAAAAGAAGACTGAAGACCCCCTAACAACAAGTGAGGCATGCGCCGTGAAGAAAAGTGACATAAAGTCAGAAAAATTGGAAATAGGAGG
Source organism: Poecile atricapillus (assembly GCF_030490865.1). Taxonomy (NCBI): domain Eukaryota; kingdom Metazoa; phylum Chordata; class Aves; order Passeriformes; family Paridae; genus Poecile; species Poecile atricapillus. Next base: position 1,233,329 of record NC_081267.1, read on the forward strand.
AAACTTACAGGAAACATTAAAGAATATGTAAAAGCATACAGTATATAAGTTTAGCTTAAAGTGCTTTGTTTTGAATGTGAGGCAGCGTGGGAACCCTTTGTACCCTGGTCGGTTTTGCTTATGCTTTAATCATACTTAATTTCTAGCAGATTATATATATAAATTTTAATTTTTATTAAACAGTATTATTTTACTAAACTGTATTCTTTTATACCACATTACTCTTCAGTTTAGTAAATTGTATTTTTTTTTAATTAAACTGCCATTAACCAAAGGGACCTAGTTGTCAAAATTCTAATTTCATTTATAACAATATTTTAACAAAGAAGGCTGGTACAACAACATTGGTATTTACCAAACATGACACAACATGAGGTATATTAACAAAGAAGGCCCCTTACGGTGACAACATTCTACTGTTCAAACTGTAAAACATCCTTCTGTACTGATCAGGAGGTCAGGATTTCCTCTTTACAATCCTGATGCCGAATGTCTGCTTAGGAGGTCTGGTCACAGAGAAGAATGAGCCCCTTGTGGGCTGCCCCTGTTTGGACAACCTGCTCCTCACCCCGAGCCTCAGCATGTCTGACATCGCCCACCTGGGACTGACATCCCAAAGCATTGAAAACATTTCTCTTTATATTTTTTCTTTATAATTAAAATCTAATTAATTAATAAAAAGAAATTTTTATTTTTATACTATTATTCTGTATTTTTATAACCTAAGTTTGATATTTATATAAAAGAATTGATACATTTTTAGCAACTAAAAACATTATCGGTCCTCAGTTCAAAGTACCACAATTCCCTTCATTAATTAATTGGTCACTATTTCTCCCTCTTTATGATAATTACACATATTTTTAGTCCTTTGATCATCATTTTTATCATTTTCTCAGACAGGGTAAATGGGGCCACTTTGGGATCCATGGAGACTTTTCTCGGCAACATTTGGGGCAGTTTTTGGTCTGGGGCGGGAATTTAGAAAGAACTTGGGGGTCTGGAAGACACTTGGGGGAGCCGGGTGGGCACTTGGAGGGGCACTAAGGCATTCTGTGGGACAATTCGGGGTCCGGGGGAGCACTTGGGGGTCCAGGGGGGCACTTGGAGGTCAGGGAGGGGAATCTGGGGGCCCTTCGGGGTCCGGGCGGGCACTTGGGGGGCTGTAACGGGGAATCTATGGGCCGCGGGGGATGATGGGAGTTGTAGGCGCCGGTATAATACGGTTTAATGGGGCCGCGGAGCATCACGGGAGTTGTAGGCGCAGCTCCAATGGGTTCCGGTGAGGCGCGGGGCATGACGGGAGATGGAGTCCCGGCTGGAATAGCGCTCTATGGGCGCCGCGGAGCATGATGGGAGCTGTAGTCCCGCAAGTGGCTCGGAAGGCGCGTTTGGCGGTGTGGGGAAGCGCTTGGAGAAAACTTTTGCGTCCGAGCCGTGGCTGCAGGTGCTGGGGGCGAATGTATACGGCTCGGGAGCACTTGGGGGGAACCTGGGGAGCTGTAACCGGGCTCTTTAGGGCGGGGGGCACGGCAGGAGGTTTGGGCGCGGAACTGTGTTGTGGGATGATGGGAGATGAATTCCCAGGAGTGGCTGGAAGGGGAATCTGTGGGGTCGGGAACATTCAGGGATGCAGGGACGCTTTGGGGGGTCCCGAACGGGCGCTGAGGGGGCACTCGGGGATCCTGGAGGGTTTGGGGGAGACTTATGGGACATATGGGGGGCGATCCCGGGGTTCTGGGTAGCGCAGGGCATATTCCCAGTCCTTCCCAGTTCCTTTCAGCATGATCCCATTTGCTCTCAACCACTCCCAGTCAGCGTCAGCATGATCCCATTCACTCCCAGTATATCACATTTGCCCCCAACCTGGTCTCAGTTGCCCCCTGGAGGCTCCTACTCACTGCCAGTATCATCCCAGTCTGATCCCAGTATGATCCCAGTTTCCCTCAGTGTGATCGCAGTCTCTCCTGGCATGGGCCCAGCTGCTCCCAGTATGATCCCAGTATGATGTCAGTACACAGCCAGTGCAATCTCAGCCACTGCCAGGATGATCCCAGTACAAACCAGTCCCTGCCACTGCTGCCACTCCTGGGATCCCCCAGCCCTCTCTGTGTTCCCCCCTCCCGCATCTCCCCAGAGGAGCCCCAAGGGCTGGCAGTCCCCAGCCAGGGTCCCCAGCCAGCCCCAGGTTGGATCTGCAGCCCCCAGTTTTCCCAGTTTCCCTCTCCTTTTCCCCGGGCCGGGTTCCCCCCGTCCCCAGCGGGTGGGAGCAGCGGAGAGCCCCGCGCTGCCCATCCCGACCTGTCCCGGCTCCATCCCCGCTCCTGCCGTGGGCTGTGAGGGGTTTGGGAACGGGGCACCGAGGGTGTCACTGCTCCTGGGGGAGGAGGAGGAGGGATGGAAGAGGAGGGATGAAGAAGGAGAGAGAGAAGGGATGGAAGTAAGAGAAGGAGGTGGAGTTAGGGAGGAGAAGGAGGAGGGATGGAAGGGGAGGAGAGGGAGGAAGATGTTGTAAATACTCCACAAACCCCTTCATTCTTGTCCCTCATGGGGATGTGTCCGCCCTTCACAGAACACGGGCGGGAAGGGGTCTCAAAATATATCCAACATGGACCTAAGGTATTTTAGACAAAGAAGGCTCAGACTTACGAGACGTGGTCCTGGGTTTATTGTATGTGGATCGCCTGGGACAAGAAAGAGGCTGAGATTCCCCGGGTGCTATCTCTTAAACTTGGGGGAGGGGGTGGCCAGGGGATACAGGGGGGTTACAGCCAATGGGATAGGGAAAAGAAAAGGGAGGTTAGGTAGGGACTGACCTTATACAACACCAGGATTTTTTTGGTGGGGATATTTAAGAATTAAGGACTGCAAAGCTGAGCGGAAAATGCCCCTTGGGGGACACTGGGGGTCCCAGCATCCCTGAGTGGGGAGATGGAAACAGGGGGAGCTTTTTGGATTCCTGGTACTCCCAGCAGCCTGGGGAGGGCAGGGACCGAGCAGACAGGGGACCCAAAGTACAAGTGTGACCCCCAGCAGCTGGGACAGGGGGGAACCCCTGAACACCAAAGGGGAGAGACCAGAGATGGGGAACTCCCGGGAGGCATTTTTAGGGCTGAATCTTGGTGTTTGGGAGGTTTTTATGGAAGGCTGGTGACTTCTAGAGATGGATGTGGGCAGGAGGAACCCCCATACCCAATGTGCTTGTGAATTGTATTTTTCCTAAACCAGTATTTCCCATTCCCAGACCTTGTCCAGATGGAGAAGGAGGCTGTGAGGAAGAGGAAGATGCTCCAGGACACCCAGGCAGGTGAGGAGGAAGTCAGTGCCCCTTTCCCCCTCTCTCCTGCTCCATCTCCCAGCCCAGCCTGGCCCCCGGCTGCAGGACAACCCCGCTGCCGACACCGTCCTGCCGGGGACGCACTGGGGGGATCTCCTTCCCCTTCCCTCTGGCACGGAGGCAAATCCCATCCTCTCCTTGTCCTTCCTCCCCCAGACAAGGAGCTGAGGATGGAGACCAGGGAGGACAAATCCCCACAGCAGAACCTTATGGAAGAGGCCATTTTGAGCAGCTCCACAGTGCAGGAATCCAATGGGGAGGAAAAGCTTCAGAGATCCCGCAGGAGGAGGGGCTCCAAACCCATCCCAGGTTGAGGAGGAAAGACCCACCCTGTGCCGGGAAAGTGGCCAGAGATCCAGCCAGGGCTCTGAGCTGGTGGTCCATGAGCAGCTTCAGGATGGGGAGAAGCCCTACAAGTGCTTGGAGTGTGGGAAGAGCTTTGGCCAGAGGAAAACCCTGATCCGCCACCAGATGATCCACACTGGGGAATGGGCCTACGAGTGTGGGGAATGTGGGAAGGGCTTCAGCTGCAGCTCCAACCTCATCCGTCACCGGCGCATCCACACTGGGGAGAGGCCCTACGAGTGTGGGGAATGTGGGAAGAGCTTCAGCCAGAGATCCCACCTGATCATCCACCAGAGGACCCACACTGGGGAACGTCCCTATGAGTGTGGGGAGTGTGGGATGACCTTCAGCCAGAGGTCCCAGCTGACCATCCACCATCTCATCCACACTGGGGAGAGGCCCTACGAGTGTCCTGAGTGTGGGAAGAGGTTTCAGACCAGCTCCGCTCTCCTCCTGCACCAGCGGATTCACACGGATGAGAGGCCCTTCCGCTGCCCCGACTGCAGGAAGGGCTTCAAGCAAAAATCCACCCTCATCACCCACCAGCGCATCCACACTGGGGAGAGGCCCTATGAGTGTCCCCAGTGTGGGAAGAGCTTCTCCAGTAGCTCTACCTTGACCCAACACCAACAGAGGCACCGGTAAGGGAAGCCCTGCGAGTGCCCCAAGTGCAGGAAGAGCTTCATGTTCTGCTCCAGCTCCATCCTCCATCAGAGGACCCACATTCAGCAGAGCCCTGATGACCCACGTTCCCAGTGATCTGTGTTGGGAACACACTGGGCTGGAGGTAATTTTATTTTGGTTTCAATTATCTTTTGATTCATTCTCATCCCTTTAAATCCAACAAATGGTGGTAAAAATCAACAAATTCATCAAAGGCATCTAAAACCTCACATTTTACTAGTGCTTCAAGGCAATCTTGGAGATACTTGTGAGTATTTGAGGGTTGTGGGGTTATTTGGTGGAGTTGTCTCCATTTCTTGGCACTCAAAGAGGTGAGAGGGATCGATCTGTCACCTCAAAACCACTTAATGCCACTGAAACCTTCTCAATCCCTCTCCAAAATTATTCAATTCCACAGCCCCTCAGGGTGTGATGCCTCATGTTTTAGCTTTCATATCTTTCATATTCTGCACTGCCTAGGTTTGTAGTTTTGAACTTTACATTAAGTGTTAGTGAGCTCTCTTCACAGAGTAGGTAGAAAAAACAATTCCTTTTCTAGCTTGATACCAAAAACAGTTGTTACAAGTTCCAGGCCCAAAAGCATAAACAAGGGTGGACTGAAGAGAGAAAACAAGAAGGGTGGGATTTCATCATCTGAAGCTGTAATTGGACAATGAACCCCAATATGCAGATGGACTTAAACTTCTAAAAATATGGGACCTCGTGATGAATTGTCCATTTTTATGACCATTTTTGGTCCATCTTGGGTGTAGCCCTGGCCAGGCTCTTGTACTGCCCAAGGTGTATCTGTAACATGCTGGTCGTGAGTGAGGAGACAAAATCCACGATTCATGCTCCAGGTGCTCATCAGACAAAACAGCCTCGTTTATTATTCAGAACTCACTTGAATACCAAATTCAAATTTCCCAGGCTAGACAGCCATTGGCTGATACTTCTCTCCCTGCCCAGCATCTTGGCCAGTGGTGTGCAGTGGTTCAGACATGAATTAGGCTCACTAAATTAAATTTGTGCTAAAATCTATGGCTAAAGAGAATTTACTGCTAAATTAGATTTGTGTTATGTCTAGATTTACCTTGTCCAGTCCTGACCAGCTGTACTGTGACCATACTGTGACTATTTACCCTTTTTGGTTAAATTAAAAAATAGAAAATGCTCTCTGTTACCCTATCTGCAAGGGCCCTTTGCAGACATGATAACAGGGACAGCATGGGTTTAATTTGAATGAAGTTTTCTAGTTAACTTGACACAATTAATTCTCTTCAGCAAGCAATATGCTTTGTGTACTAAATTGAGTTTGCAACACTCCCTTCCAGGAGCTGGCAGACAGGATCACAATCCTTTAAGATAACATGCCACAGGTTAACTACTCATAGTTAAAAGTTACAACTTAACATTAAAAAACAAGAAAGTATTTTGAACTGAGATTATCCTGAACTCTATAAACAAGAAGCAAAAAACATTCAATGTTTAGAACCGTGAGAAAAACCCAACTTAGCAGAAAAACAATTTGTAAACAAACAGTTTTTAAATGAACTGTCTTTTCAAGAGTCTGATTTTCATGGTGAATAAGTTGTTCTGGTTACTCTTCTTTAATCTGCTCCGTCACATCCGTAGAGGTACTGTCAGGAGGGTGTTGTTTGTGTTTTTTGGCTGTATGTTCAACTCTTTCACATCAGTTGCAGCTTGCATTATCACTTCTTTGTCCCTGAGCTGTCCCCTGTGGAATGGGCTTGTGTGGACAGTTTATTTTCCCGTGGCCTTGTTGTCCACACTTGTAGCAATGGGGTGTGAGTTTAACAGCAGCTGTAATAGAATTGGCCAGCATATCCATGTGATGAGATCCAGTCCCAACCTTAGCACATGCTGTAATCATCTCCTCCAGAGATGGATTCCCTTGAGGTAATGCAGCTATAATTTTTCTACAGTCTTGGTTTGCATTATCTTGTGCCAATTGTAGCATTAATTGACCCCTTGCTTCACTGCATATATAGCTCATGGGGGTTTTGTCTTCTACTTGAATGGCTTTGGGTTGGCACTGACAAGTTGGTAATTTTTGTTAGAGCTCACATTGGTAAGTCTTTCACTTGTGTTAGAATTGCAGAGTTCAAGCGAGCCTGGGTTTGGGGATCTTCTGATACTGCTGAATGATTTATTGTATGAACAGCCTTAGCTACTTTGCTTTCTGGGGTCCCACCACACATTCCTCCCTCTTGTTTTTCAGTAATTCCTGTTAAAGTGCCATGTGCTCTTTCCACATTGGTTTTATTGTTATTTGAGGAACGCCAGTGTGGTGTGTTACACTCCAGGGCTGTAGGAAATGTTTTGTTTTCTGTGAGATGTGTGTTGTTTTGATGCTATGAGGGATTCTCAAAACAGCAAAGGCTGACTGCCAGTGTGCAATGGCATCCCGACCCTTTTCTCTTGTGTGTTTTATAGCACATATTGCTGATGAAAAGGTATCTATGGATAAATGTACATATTTTAAATGTCTGAATTCAGGGATGTGTGTGACATGGGTTTAGCAGATTTGTAAGGCACGCAGTCCACGAGGGTTTGCTCCCGTCTGCAGTGGTGCAGTGTGGCCCTGGTGTCCTGATGGGACACTTGTGGTTGGGTTCTTTTTCCCCCTTGGACTGAAGATTGACGAGAGAGAGGCAGTTTTCTCTTGTTTGGACTTGGTTGTTTATTCTTCTTTTATCTCCATTACATGTATACAGGGTACAAGGAGCCACAAGCAGCTATGTGCACTAAGATAGAAAGGTGCAAAATGACTAAAGAAGATCTTCAAGGTTTTTTTATATGTTCATTTACCCAATTAACAAATGCCAAGGAGATATTTTTTCTTAGTAACCCAGTGACCCAACACCTGTGTGCTGCACTGTAGCATTCTATATCGAATCACCTACTACTACCCAAAAACCTCTAGAAGAAGATGAAGAAGAAAGGACAAGAGACAACACCCTGAATCCTCCATCTTGTCCTCTATTTTCTAAAAAAGTTTAAACTCCAAACCTGAACTTTTTCACGCAGTGACATAAGAAATCTCTCTAATCTACACACTTACCCTCCAGGTTTTTCTATTTAACAGTTGTTTTCACAGTGTTATATGAAATTCAGAGTTTTCTTGGATGTCAGAGCCAGGCATCAGAGATAAGGGCACACTCTCAGTGCCTCTGACTCCAACAATAAGCTAAGTTGAATATTGTTAAGTGTTATTCCACTGTTAAATCCTGAAGTCATATGTTATAAGTTAGCTTAAATACTGTTAAGTGCTTTTGCTAAATTGTGATATTTGAGGTATAAATTAAGGCATAAGTGAAGTCCTGTTAAGTTTGAGCTCTGTTAAGCTCAAACACACACCCACACCCACACCCACACACACACAGAGGGACAGTTCTGGGTTCATTTCTGGTTTAGTTGCCTGGATTTTGTTTGGTTTTGTTGTTGCTTTGTTTCCTTGCTGTGCCTGAAGTGTCCAGTCAGGAGCAGAGTGACTCTTGCCAAGGAACTTTGTGCTGCTGGTGCTTAATATTAAATCTGGTTTTTGCTGCTCCCTTGCTGGGGATTTTTTAAGTGCTCTCAAGCCCTCGTTGGTGACAGGGTGAAGGAGCCCTGGCCCAGGCTCTGGCCCTGGGGGACACAGGGATGCTGCTGGGGGGTCCCTGTCCTGCTGTCCCATGCCCCACAGACCTTGGGATGTCCCGCAGCCATTCTGTGATGTCCCAGTCTGGACTGTGATGTCCCAGCCCCTCTGAGATAACAGAACCTACTCTCTGATGTCACAGCCTTCTCTCTGACATCACACACTCTTCTCTCTGATGTCACACAGCTGCTCTGTGATGTCACAATCTGCTGTCTGATGTCACAGAGCTGCCCTCTGGGATTGTGGTGTCTGCTCTGTGACCTCACAGCCCACTCAGTAATGTCACAGCCCACCCTGTGGTGGCTCTGTGATGTCATACAGAAACTCTGTGATGTCACAACTCACTCTGTGATGTCATGCATTCAACCTCTGATGTCATAGTCCTCTCTGTGATGTCACAGCCCACTAAGTGATATCACCCAGCCCACACTGTGATGCCACACCCCGCTTTCTGATGTCACAGAATCCCCTCTATGATGCCATAGCTGCTCAGTGACCTCACACAACAAACTCTGTGATGTCACAGCCCCATCTGTGACCTCACACAACCCACTCGGAGCTGTCACACAGCCCCTTTCTGACATCACAGCTGCTCTGGGGCTCCAGGACACAGCCACAGAGGTGCTGCTGTGACACAGCCCCCTCTGGCACATCCCCCAGCCCCTGCCAGTGCTGAGCCCCTGGGAGCTCTGTCTGGGCCTGCTGGTGTCCCTGAGCTGCCCTGGCAGGGCCCCAGCCCTGCTGGGCTGTGCTCAGGAGCTGCTCCTGGCCAGAGCTGTCTCTCTGCAGCGCTGCCCTTGCCAGGAGCTGCCTCTGGGCCAGGAGCCCGGCCCAGCTCAGCAGCACAGACACAGCACCAGCACTTCCATCACCCTCTCGGGCCTTTGGGGCTCTTGGCATCACACTCAGTCCCTCAGAGTGTGCTCCAAAAACTTCTCAAGAACTAAAACACAGACAGAAACACTGAAGTTTCTTGTAGTTGAAATGAGAGACACGAGTGAGAAAGCGTCCCCAGGTTCCAGGGAGAGCAGAAGACTGGAGGCCCTGATGGCAGCTGGGGACAAGCAAGGGAAAGGTGTCTGTGGTGCTGAGCAAAGCTGGATGTGTTTCAGGAATGCCAAGGGCCAAGGGCTGAGCCCCAGCCCCTGGCAAGGCAGATGCTGTCCCTCCCTCATTGCTCAGGGCTCTTCCCGGGGCACTGGCATGTGGGGATGTGCAATGCCAAGGGCAGCACCATGGGGCGGCCCCTGCCAGGCTGCTGAGCAGGGACAAGGAGGCAATGAGGCCCCAGGGCTGCCAGGGTCACTTGTCCCCTGCTGGCCTCAGGCCCAGGGCCAGCAGCCATGGCCAAAGGGCTGCACAAGTTGCCTCTGGCAGGGCCTTTCAGCTGCACAGCCCAGAGCCCTCAGCCTCTACCTGCTGCTTATGTGATGAGGCCTCCAAATCCCATCCTGGGAGATTTTTAGGTCCTCTCCAAGGTGTGTGAAAATGGAAACACTGGTCAAAGTTATTTTCTCACAAATCTTGCAGTGACAGAACAAGGATGAATATCTTTAAAGTGAACTAGAGTGGATTTGGTTGTTTTTAGAAGGAGGAAATATTGTACAATCAGAGTGGCACAAAACTGCAACTGCTTTTGCAGACAAATGTATGCCTCATACCAGGATTGCTCCAAGAGCAGGATCTCTGTGCAACCTGACACAGTGAAAGCCCCTCCCCTTCCCAAGGATGGAATTCCTGTTGTGTGGGTTCTCTGATGTGCTGGGTGCCCTCACAGTGCTCCTGGCCAGAATGTCTGCTGAGGGCCAGCCAGGCTGCTGCAGTGGCAGTGACCTCACAGCCATCACCACTGCAGCCATGTCCCCTGGGCCTGGCTCTCCCCTTTCCTCTGCCCCTGCCTTGTCTCTGCTGGCATGAAGAGTTGTTTCATTATTATCTTGTCCCCAGGGTGCTGGGGCCAATTGCTTCCCAGTCAGGCTCCTGGAGCAGCAGTGGCTTTTCAGAGCCCAGCCAGAAATGAGCCCTGAAGCAGCAGCTCTGCAGTGCTGGCCACCAGGCCGGGGTGCCAAGGGAGCCTTCTGGCCATGGCCTGGAAGCAGCTGCTGCTGCCAAGGTGCCTTTGGTGCCTCAGGCTGTCCCTGGCACAGCTCCCAGCACGGCACTCTGCACTTGTGCCCGAGCCCTTCCCTGGGTTGGGGCTGGCCTGGGGCTTTTCCTGCAGCGGGATCTGCCCTGGCCATGGCACAGGAAAGGCAGTTCCTGTTGGAGCAGGAGGCTGTGCCTGGAATGGGCTCAAACAACTCCAGCAAGGCCCTGTTTGCTTCAAAATTGCTTCCTAGAGCACTATAGTCTAATAATTGTTATAGCTCCTTTACTGTTGAGTAAATAACTCTTTTTCTTTATTTACTCTGTGGTGTAAATAAATCATGTTCAGAATCAGTCACAGTTGTATTTATATAAATATATCTGATATTCCATTGTTAATCATGTGGGACAAATTGCATTACGGTTCAATTCTACATGTCCAATATTTACACATAAACGTCTGACAAACTCGGGCTGGGATTGAATCCAGCTGCTCCCAGTCTCCTCTCTTACAAAGAATTTAAAAGTCTAGGTGACTTGGAGGAGTTTGAGGATCCATGGTGGCTGTTTGGTGTAATTTCTCCACCTCATGACTCAACAGGAGTTTCTCCAATAAAGAAATAAAGCTTTTGCCTGAAGATCCCACTCTGCCCATGACAGGAAGCCCTGGGAGTGTCTGTGACATCCCGGCTCTTTGGCAGCCTGGGGACTCCTGGGATGTCACCATGGGGACCCTGGGTGCCTGTGACAGAGCGGTGCCTTTGCAGCCCAAGATCCTCTGGGATGTCACCGTGGAATTGCTGTGACTGCATCTGACCACACGGCTCTTCAGCATCCCCAGAAACCCCTGGGAGGTCTCTGTGGAGCCCCTGTCTGTGCCTGTCTCAGGCCTGGAGCCAGAGTCCATTGCCATGGCAACCATTTGCAGTCCCATCCCCAGGCTCATGGGATCACAGAGCCACAGAATTGGCTGTGTTGGGAGGGACCCATGGGGATCCTCCAGTCCAACTGCTGGCCCTGCACAGGACACCCCAACAATCCCAGCCTGGGCCTGGCAGCGCTGGCCAAACGCTGCTGGAGCTCAGCCAGCCCTGGAGCTGGGAGCCTTCCCTGGGGAGCCTGTTCAGTGCCCCAGCAGCCTCGCGGGAAAAACCTTTTCCTCACATCCAGCCTAAACCTGCCTGCCTCAGCTCCAGCTGCTCCCTCCACTCCTGTCCGTGGGCACCAGAGGGAAGAGGTTCCCACAGCCCCAGCCAGGGACCCGCTCCCAAGGTTGCTGCCATGGGAACCAGGCCTGGCACCAGCTGGGATGCTCAGTTTCCATGGGCTGGGCTTCAGGAATGGGATTCCTCAATTTCCTGCGCCTGCTGAAACCATGCTGCCGCTCACTTCCCTCCCACCTCCCATGGAAAACAGAAAAGGCAAAGATCCTGGGCTGGGCTAAGTACAATTTATTGATAACAGCAACGGGATAAGGAACAAACAGGAACAGAAATAATTTTGGTAACAAAATAGGTAAGAAGAACTATTTACAGGGAAAACTAAACCACCACTGACTGTTTCTTCCTGGCCAAGTATTTCCTCCTGCCTGGAAAGGACACCCTTCTCCTCTGGTGAGAGAGAGGGAGTCCTTTTCCTGCCCCTGGCAATGACCTGATATGGGATTGAATATAATGACAAGGACATGGTCAGACTCTCACATTCTTTGATCTCACATCATGACATTGCCATGGGCAGGAAAAGGTACAGGTGTCTTCCCAGCATGGACCACAGGGAACATGGATCACCAGGTCTCTTCCTAACCTTGGTCCTCCAAGGCAGGATGAAGATGGAGCAGTGCACAAAGCTCTTCCTGAACTTGGGGAACTTGTAGGGCTTCCCTTACCGGTGCCTCCGTTGGTGTTGGGTCAAGCTAGATTTCCAGGTGAAGCTCTTCCCACACTGGGGACACTCATAGGGCCTCTCCCCAGTGTGGATGTGCCGGTGGATGATGAGGGTGAAGTTGTGCTTGAAGCCCTTCCTGCACTCGGGGCAGCGGAAGGGCCTCTCATCCGTGTGAATCCGCTGGTGCAGGAGGAGATTGGAGCTACTGCGAAACCTCTTCCCACACTCAGGACACTCGTAGGGCCTCTCCCCAGTGTGGATGCGCTGGTGGATGGTGAGTTGGGACCTCTGACTGAAGGTCATCCCACATTCCTCACACTCATAGGGACATTCCCTGGTGTGGGTCCTCTGGTGGCAGATCAGGCTAAAGCTCTGGCTGAAGTTCTTCCCACATTCCCCACACTTGTAGGGCCTCTCCCCAGTGTGGATGCGCTGATGACTGATGAGGTGGGAGTTTTGCTTGAAGCCCTCCCCACAGTCGGGGCAGCGGAACGGCCTCTCATCCGTGTGAATCCGCTGGTGCCGCAGGAGACTGGAGCTGGTCTGAAACCTCTTCCCACACTCGGGACACTCGTAGGGCCTCTCCCCAGTGTGGATGCGCTGGTGACGGATGAGTTCGGAGCTCCATCTGAAGCCCTTCCCACATTCCCCACACTCGTAGGGCCATTCCCCATTGTGGATCATCTGGTGGCAGATCAGGCTGTTGCTCTGGCTGAAGCTCTTCCCACACTCCAAGCACTTGTAGGGCTTCTCCCCATCCTGAAGCTGCTCATGGACCACCAGCTCAGAGCCCCGGCTGGATCTCTGGCTGCCTTCCCGGCACAGGGTGGGTCTTTCCTCCTCAGAGCACCCTGGGATGGGTTTGGAGCCCCTCCTCCTGCGGGATCTCTGGGGATTCTCCTCCCCGTTGTATTCCTGCACTGTGGAGCTGCTCAAAACAGCCTCTTCCACGAGGTTCTGCTGCAGGGATTTGTCCTCCCTGGTCTCCATCCTCAGCTCCTTGTCTGGTGGAGGAAGGACAAGGAGAGGATGGGATTTGCCTCCGTGCCAGAGGGAAGGGGAAGGAGATCCCCCCAGTGCGTCCCCGGCAGGACGGCGTCGGCAGCGGGGTTGTCCTGCAGCCGGGGGCCATGCTGGGCTGGGAGATGGAGCAGGAGAGAGGGGGAAAGGGGCACTGACTTCCTCCTCACCTGCCTGGGTGTCCTGGGGCATCTTCCTCTTCCTTGCAGCCTCCTTCTCCATCTGGCCAAGGTTTGGGAATGAGAAATCCTTGTTTGCGGAAATATGCAATGCATGAGCACATTGGGTTAGGGTGTTCCTCCTGACCAAGTTCATCTCTAGAAGTTACCGGGCATCTGGGGCCCATAAAAACCTCCCAAACACCAAAATTCAGCCCTGAAAATGCCTCCTGGGAGTTCCCCATCTCTGTTCTCTCCCCTTTGCAGTTCAGGGATTCCCCCCTGTCCCAGCTGCTGGGGGTCATGCTTGCACTGGGGGCCCCCTGTCGGCTTGCTCCCTGCCCACCCCAGGTTGCTGGGAGTGCCAGAAATCCAAAAAGTCCCCCCCATTTCCATCTCCTCATTTAGGGATGATGGGGCTTTTTGGATTCCTATGGTCCCTTGTCCCGTGATTCTCTGCTTTGGGGTGCAGAAGGTCCAAGGAGTCCCCCCTGCCCCTCACCAGGCTGTTGAGGGTCCCGTGATTTGTGGCGCTCCCCCTTTCTGGGCTCCCCACTTTGGGGTCTGGGGGGACACAGGGCTCTGCTCCTCCAGGCTGCCTCTGACAGCAGCCACCACCAGGACCCCCCAATGTCCCCCCAGGGGGCATTTTCTGCTCAGCTTTGGAGTTCTTCATTCTCCAAACATTCCCCCAGAAAAACCCAACCCAGGTACCCCCCCAGGATATCTGGGTCATGCTCCCCCTCCCTGGTCATTTCTGGGATGGGGGGTGATGATCCCATGGGTAGGATCCCATGGGTGAGGGGCTGTGAATTCAGGAGTGCTCGACCTCGTGTTTCCTCCTCCTTTCCATGATCCTCCTTTGTCCCTCCTCTTCTTCTTCCTCTGGCTCCTCCTCTTCCTCCTCCCTAACACCAGCTTCTTCTCCTACTTCCATTCCTTCTCACTCTCCTTCTTCATCCCTCCTCTTCCATCCCTCCTCCTCCTCCCCCAGGAGCAGTGACACCCTCGGTGCCCCGTTCCCAAACCCCTCACAGCCCACGGCAGGAGCAGGGATGGAGCCAGGACAGGTCGGGATGGGCAGCGCGGGGCTCTCCGCTGCTCCCACCCGCTGGGGACGGGGGGAACCCGGCCTGGGGAAAAGGAGAGGGAAACTGGGAAAATTGGGGGCTGCAGATCCAACCTGGGGCTGGCTGGGGACCCTGGCTGGGGACTGCCAGCCCTTGGGGCTCCTCTGGGGAGATGTGGGAGGGGGGAACACAGAGAGGGCTGGGGGATCCCAGGAGTGGCAGCACTGGCAGGGACTGGTTTGTACTGGGATCATCCTGGCAGTGGCTGAGATTGCACTGGCTGTGTACTGACATCATACTGGGATGATACTGGCAGTGAGCAGGAGCCTCCAGGGGGCAACTGAAACCAGGTTGTGAGGAACTGGGAATATGCCCTGCGCTCCCCAGAACCCCGGTATCGCCCCCCATATGTCCCATAAGTCTCCCCCAAACCCTTCAGGATCCCCGAGTGCCCCCTCAGCGCCCGTTCGGGAGCCCCCAAAGCGTCCCTGGATCCCTGAATTCTCCCGACCCCACAGATTCCCCTTCCAGCCACTGCTGGGAATTCATCTCCCATCATCCCACAACACAGTTCCGCGCCCAAACCTCCTGCCGTACCCGCGCCCTAAAGAGCCCGGTTACAGCTCCCCAGGTTCCCCCCAAGTGCTCCCGAGCCGTATACATTCGCCCCCAGGACCTGCAGACACGGCTCGGACGCAAAAGTTTTCTCCAAGCGCTTCCCCACACCGCCAAACACTCCTTCCGAGCCACTTCCGGGACTACAGCTCCCATCATGCTCCGCGGCGCCCATAGAGCGCTATTCCAGCCGGGACTGCATCTCCCGTCATGCCCCGCGCCTCACCGGAACCCATTGGAGCTGCGCCTACAACTCCCGTGATGCTCCGCGGCCCCATTAAACCGTATTATACCGGCGCCTACAACTCCCATCATCCCCCGCGGCCCATAGATTCCCTGTTACAGCCCCCCAAGTGCCCGCCCGGACCCCGAAGGGCCCCCAGATTCCCTTCCCTGACCTCCAAGCACCCCCCTGGACCCCCAAGTGCTCCCCTGGGCCCCGAATTGTCCCACAGAATCTCTAAGTGCCCCTCCAAGTGCCCACCCGGCTCCCCCAAGTGTCCTCCAGACCCCCAAATTCTCTCTAAATTCCCTTCCCAGACCCAAAACTGCCCCAAATGTTCCCCAGAAAAGTCCCCATGGACCCCAAAGTGGCCCCTTTTACCCTGTCTGAGAAAATGATAAAAATGATGATCAAAGGACTAAAAATAGGAGTAATTAGCATCAAGAGTGAGAAATTGTGATCAATTAATTAATGAAGGGAATTGTGTTACTTTGAACCAAGGACCAATAATGGTTTTAGTTGCTAAAAATGGATCAATTCTTTCGTATAAATATAAAAGTTAGGTTATAAAAATACAGAACAATATTATTATAAAAATCAAATATTTATTTTTATAAATTAATTAGATTTTAATGATAAAGAAAAATTATAAAGATAAATATTTTCAGTGTTTTGGGATGTCAGTCCCAGGTGGGCGATGTCAGACATGCTGAGGCTCGGGATGAGGAGCAGGTTGTCCAAACAGGGGCAGCCCACAAGGGGCTCATTCTTCTCTGTGACCAGACCTCCCAAGGAGATTTTCAGCATCAAGATCACTTGGGGAATACTTCTGTCACCTCTTCTCTCAACTAGAAAATAAAAAAATACGCCCTTGATCTAAAAAAAATAAAACAGGGTAGATTTTCAAATCTTCCTCCTCAACAGAACTCCAAACTGACTCCAAGCAGCTGCACAAGCCTTGGACTTGAAGACAATGGAAGGAAGAGAAAGAGCCCCCGAGGCTTTCTGTATTTTAATGAACCCCAGGCTGGATTTGGGGCTGAGTCCAGCACCCTCAGGCACTGAGAGAAGGTTGAAGAAGCTGCTCAAGGAGTCAGAAGCAAAACTCCAAGTCCCTTGGAGCATTCCTGGGCCCCCCTGACTGCCGGCTCCTGGCACACACAGCCATGGCATGGTCCAGTCTCACGCTGGGACACCTCCTGCACCAAAATTCTACCCTGGCAGGGACTTTTCTTTCTCCTCCCCTCCAGGCTGAACCTGCCAAGCTGCACTTTGGGGAGGTTTCCTTCTCTTGCCACTGCCCAGGAAAGCTGTGTCTCCTGCTGCTCACAAACAGAGAAGGGCTGCTGGGGGATGTGGGGGTTGGAGGCTGCCTGGGGTACAGTGGCCATGAAATCATCGAGTTTTGAAATATTCTGTGAAAGAAGGAGCGGCATCAACAAAACTCCTACACTGCATTTACAAAGAGCAGACTTCAGCTGATTAATGATGCAGATTTGGGGAGTACCAAATCAGCTACTGATTTTTTTAAGGGAAACAGCCTTTTAAATCAAAGCATTCCGGGAAGGATGGACACACTTCAAGAAAGAAATCTTGAAGGAGCAGGAACAGCCTGAACTTCTCTTATGAAAAATGAGCTAGCGAGGAAAATGACCGACCTGAGTGGGCAGAGAGCTTTTGGACGAACTCAAGGAAAAAATAAGGGTGCATCACCTTTGGACAGAGGGACAGGCAACTCAGGAAATGTTTAAGGATGTCATTAGGTCATGCAGAAAGAAAAGTAGAGAGGCAAAAGCTCAGTTAGAACTTAACCTGGATCCCTCTATGAAGGATAATAAAAATGTCTTTATAAATACATTAATGGCAAAAGGAATGCTATGGACAACCTCCATTCCTTAGGGGAGATATGGTTACCAAAGATGAGGAAAAGGCTGAGGTACTCAACACGTTCTTTGCCTCAATATTTAATAAAACATAAACATAACATTTTAAATATTTAATAAACATTAAATAAATAAAACCACCTTTTCAACATTAAGACAGGTTTTTCTCAGGACAAGTGCTCTCCTGAGCTGGTAGATGGGGACAGGGAGCAGAAGAGCCCCCTGTAATCCAGGAGGAAGCAGTCAGAGACCTGCTGAGCCACTCAGATGCTCACAGGTGGACGGGATCGGATGGGATCCATGCTAGGGGGATGAGGGAGCTGGTGGATGAGCTCCCCAGGCTGCTCTCCATCATTTCTCCTCATCAGTCCTGGCTCACTGGGGAGGTCCCAGAGGACTGGAGGTGCCAGTGTGAGCCCATCCCCAAGAAGGGCTGGCAGGAGGCTCTGGGGAACTGCAGGCCTGTCAGCCTGAGCTCGGTGCCTGGTGAGGTTTTGGAACAGATCCCCTTGAGTGCCATCCCACGGCACCTCCAGGATGGCCCAGGGCTCAGACCCAGCCAGCGTGGCTTTAGGAGGGGCAGGTCCTGCCTGACCAACCTGATCTCCTTTTATAACCAGCTGACCCGCCTGGTGGGTGCGGGAAAGGCTCTGGATGTGTCGAGCTGGACTTCAGCAAGGCCTTGGACACGGAGAGCCACAGCATTCCCTGGAAAAGCTGCAGCCCACGGCTTGGACAGGAGCACTCTTTGCTGGCTGCAGAACTGGCTGGAGGCCGGGCCCAGAGAGTGGTGGGGATGGTGCTGCATCCAGCTGGTGTCCAGTCCCTGGTGGTGTCCCCAGGGATCTGTGCTGGGCCCAGTCCTGGTTAATATCTTCACTGAGGGTCTGGCTGAGGGGGTCGAGTCCAGCACTCACAAATTGCAGATGACACCAAGCTGGCTGCGAGTGGGGATCTGCTGGAGGGCAGGACAAGGAGACACAGCCTTAAGCTGCACCAGGGCAGGTTTAGGCTGGACAATAGGAAGGAGTTCTTCCCAGAAAGAGTGATTGGGAATTGGAATGGGCTGGCCAGGGGGGAGGTGACAGAGTCACTGTCCCTCTCCAGTGGTCTGGGGGAGTGACATCAATCTCTGTTTAATAACTGATTTTGCTTTAAAACAATTGCTTCAAAATTGCTTCCTGTTACACCCTGAGTGTCTGTGCTTGTTTTGTATTAGTTGATACTTGGTGAGGAGGGAAGAAGCCACCCATGCAAATGATTTTTCTAGGAGGGAGCTGCAAAGAGCTTCCTCTGTGCTTAGCAAAACCAATAGCGGGCTGGCTCTGAGAATTGACAACCTATGAAACCATTTAGAAGCTGGATCCTCCTGTGTGAAATCCCCATTTTAAAGACAGGCAAGGCCTGAAAGCTCTCTGCTGTTTCCAGCTGTGAAGAGTTAACTGGGTGCTGGTCAGGCCGGCCCTGCTCCAGCCTGGCCTGCACCGAGCCGGGCTCCGCCAGGCCCCGGGAGCGGCTCTGGGCTGGGCCAGGCCCCTTCACCACGGCCCGCGCGGCCCCAGCGGCTGCCGGGCACAGGGAGGGGAAGCCATCGGCCCGCAGCTGGAATTGAAGGGAGCAGGGGCCTGGGACCAGCCATGAGGGCAGAACAGCCACGACTGTTCTGGCCGGGCCCCCTGAGATCTTGGCACAGCCCCAGCACGGCCTGAAATCTATCACCGTGACTGCTTCGGCCACTGCCCGGCAGAAACCATCATGAGCATCTGCAGGTGTGGGTGAGATATTAACTCTTTCTGTGCACAGATGAGACCTGCAGACCTCGATCCTCCCCTTGGGTGAGAGGAAAGGACAGAGTGGGAGACTAATGCCACAAGTATGGTAGGCTACACCTGTCTTCATATGTCATTGAATTAGAGAAAAACTCTCTCCAGGGCAAATTATGCAACACTTTGCCTCACAATCCATCAGTCTTAATTACAATGAGAGGTAGATCCTAATTACAATCCAATTAGAGCAAATCAACATTGTGTAAATGGCAAGAAGAATTTGCTTGTCAACAGATGAATATGTCCCACTCAAGAATGAACAAAATCTGCCTTTACTTGGAAGAAAGTAGACATGGAGCAATGCAGTATTTGGGTTTTCTCCAGTGATAAATGGGGCAAGAAGCTGTAACAACTCACCTGTTTTACAGAACACAAGTACTGATACAGCCAATAGTGCACCCACATTGAAGGGATCTTCAGGACATTCCTTTATTTTTTAGCAAGGAATGGGCAGCAAAATGCTGGCATTTATCTGAACTGGAAGCCATGTTCCTCTCCTGTTTCTCATTGAGCACACTGTTCTTTGCAGACTTCACTGTGCAGCCCATCAATCCTCTCTTGGCCAATAGCTAAATGGCACAACTACCAAAACACAGGTGCCAGCATCATCACCCCAGCATTATTCCAGCACTGCTCTGCTGGTGCACAGCAGCACAGAATGGCTTGGCTTGGAAGGGACATTTAAAGGCCATCTAGTCCAATGCCCTGCAGAGAGCAGGGACACCTTTAGATCAGATTGCTCAGAGCAGGAGCTTGAATGTCAGCAGGGATGGATGCCCACCTCTCTGGGCAACCTGTGCCAGGGTTTCAAAACCCACAGTATAAAAAAGATCTTTCATATGTCTAGTCGGTATCTACCATCTTTTAGATTGAGAACATTCCCCCTCAGTCTTGTCACAACAGGCCTTACTAAAAATTCTGTCTTGTCTTTTTTACAAGCCCCCTTAAAGTACTGAAAGGGAGCAATCAGGTCTCTGTGGAGCCTTCTCTCTTCCAGGCTGAACACCCCCAGCTATCCCAGCCTGTCTCCAAAGCAGAGGGCCTCCAGCCCTCAGAGCATTTTGTCCCTCCTCTGGACCAGCTCCAACAGGACCATGTCCTTCCTGTGCTGGGCACCCAGAGGTGGATGCAGTACTCCAGGTGGGCTCACACCAGAGCAGAGGGGTGATGGAATCACCTCCTTCAAGCTGCTGGGCACCCTCCTTTGGAGGCACATGGCTGGCTCATGTCCAGCCTCTCACCTTGCAGCAGCCACAAGTCCTTCTCAGCAGGGCTGCTCTCCATCCCTTCATCCCCCAGCCCGTGAGATCAGCTGGGCTGGGACCCTGTCATAGCCCTTGGACAGAGCTGCAGGGCAGGATGAGCTCCCTAGTGAAGAAGGCAGATCCCACTCCCCACACAATTCCACCCTGGCCATGAGGTCACAGCAGCCTGTGGGGTGACAGCAGGCTGAGGTGACAGCAGGCTCTGAGGTCACAGAGGTCCCAGAGCCCCGTGGTTGCACAGCACCACAAGGACCGAGCAGTCAGTCCTTGACCACGACTGTTGTGGCAGCAGCGGCGGCGGCAGCAGCGGTGCTGACATTGGGACAGCGGTGTCAGGACAGTGGTGGCAGCAAGAGCTGCAGGACTGGCAGTGGGCAAGGCACCATGGCCTTTGCTCTGCGCCTCCTCCTCCTGCTCCTCCTGGCAGTGGCCCTGCCTGACAGGGCTGCCCAGGCTGCTCCATGGCGAGCAGGGCGAGCAGGTGAGCCGGCGGCCTCGGTCCCCTTTCCAGGGACAGTGCTCCCTTCTCCCTGGGAAGCATTGGGGATGGTTTTCCCCAGGACTGAAGGGAGGGTTTCCTCTGTGGGAGGGAGAGAGGCCTCAGGGGCCCTGGGCTGGTCCTGCTGCCCCTCCAGAGATGTTGCACGGGGCCTGCAAAGAGGGTGGAGAGTGAACCAGAGCCAGCCCAGAGCTCCCCAGGCCCCTCTGCAGCTTTGGCCATGTCCATTGACATCTGGCTCCCACAGCCTTACCCAATCACCTTGCAGTGCCCAGTTCCCTAAGGCAGAAGGGGGTACCAGCACACCATGGAATGATTCTGATCTGTGCTCCCTTCCAGATGAGGGTGGTAGGAAGGCTTCTCAGGCAGCTTGGCTTCATGATGATTTTCTGCCTCTGGAGCCCCATGCAGGTATGTTCTCACTGTCCCAACAAGGAATAATCATTGACAACCTGGCAGGAACCAGGTGACAGAAGCTGCTGTGGCTGTTGAGTTACAGGTGTGTCTGCAGCGAGGACGTTTCAAGCTCCTTTGCTGGTTGCTGCACACAAGCCCAGCTCCCATCACAGGGGTGAGTGGTGTGTCCCTGCTGATCCCACAGGCTGAGCCCTGGTTCTGCGGGATCCATTCATCTGAAATGGAAATACTTTCTGTTAAGGTTCTCCTAGAGGGAGGAACAAACCTACAGAAGACAAGATGCTGAGTGAACTGGATAGACGCCATGGTGGGTCCATGTCCCTCAGCCTTCTCCTGACACTCAGCAGCCGGGGGCTTTCTCTGCACATCTGGACACGCCATGCCCAGCACAGCAGGAAGGGATCCATGTCAGCTTTGCTGCCCCACTGCTGCTTTCATGGCCTGCAGGGCTGTTTTCCAGCCTGGCCTGGCTGCAGCTTCTCCCCAGCCTCTACAGGAAGGCATTTGGCATCAGCTGACAGGGAGCCCAAACTGCAGCACAGGCCATGCACACCCTGAGATCCCCTGCAATTTCCCAGTCTTGGGGTAGATGTGGAATGGCAGCTCTTTGGAGGAGGGAGGGCCCTGGCCTGGCTCCAAAGTTTTGATGGCTTCCTGAACCTTATCCATGACTTTGACAAGTATTGCCTCTTGAACATGCCACCTTCCTGTTGGGGAACAGCCCCACCTGATCCAGCTGTGGCTCTTCCTTTCTCCAGAGATGAACACAAAGGCTGTGCTGAAGGCAGTGTTTCCCGGAGGAAGCAGTGGCTCATGGGCAGCCTCTGCTGCAGGAAGGGAGGCCATGCCAGGCACAGTCCCAGGAGGTAATTGCTGTGTCTCTGGGCCTGAGCCCTGCTGAGGCTTGAGCTGTCGTCTCTGCTGCTTGGCAGTGTGAGCACAGTGCAGAGGAATTATCCTGAGCAGGCTCAGGGCACTTGGCTACTGAGCAGTCCTGCTGGGGTCCCTCCATGGGAGATACGTCCCAAAACCTGGCAGCTGCTGCAAGGGGTGCCCATGGTGGGGAAAGGGTTGAGGGGGAGGGTAAAGCTCCAGTGTGCCCTGACAGGGCCTGGCTCTGTCCCCTTGGGCTGGGGGAGCTGTCCCAGCTGAAGGAGAGAGGGCAGGAGAGAGGGCAGGAGGGAGGTTCCGTTACCTGTGGCACTGAATGCTGCGGTTTGGCCCAAGGCCTTGGGGTTTCCTCTGTGGGAGGGAGAGCCCATGGGCCCTGGGCTGGTCCCACTGCCCCACCAGGGATGTTGCACAGGGACTGCAAAGAGGGTGTTGAGAGTGACCAAAGCCAGCCCAGAGCTCCCCAAGCCCCTCTGCAGCTTTGGCCATGTCCATTGACATCTGTCTCCCAAGGCCTTACCCAAACCCTTTGCAGTGTCCAGTTCCCTAAAGCAGAAGGGGATCCCAGCACAACATGGAATGGTTCTGATCTGTGCTCCTTTCTAGACAAGCGTGGTAGGAAGATTTCTCCAGCAGCTTGGCTTCATGAAGATTTTCTGCCTCTGGAGCCCCATGCAGGTATGTTCTCACTGTCCCAACAAGGAATAATCATTGACAACCTGGCAGGAACCAGGTGACAGAAGGTTCTGTGGCTGTTGAGTTACAGGTGTGTCTGCAGCAAGGACATTTCAAGCTCCTTTGCTGGTTGCTGCACACAAGCCCAGCTCCCATCACAGGGGTGAGTGGTGTGTCCCTGCTGATCCCACAGGCTTGAGCCCTGGTTCTGTGGGATCCATTCATCTGAAATGGAAATACTTTCTGTTAAGATTCTCCTAGAGGGAGGAACAAACCTACAGAAGACAAGATGCTGAGTGAACTGGAGAGACGCCATGGTGGGTCCATGTCCCTCAGCCTTCTCCTAAGACTCAGCAGCCAGGGGATTTCTCTGCACATCTGGACACACCATGCCCAGCACAGCAGGAAGGGATCCATATCAGCCTCACTGCCCCACTGCTGCTTTCATGGCCTGCAGGGCTGTTTCCCAGCCTGGCCTGGCTGCAGCTTCTCCCCAGCCTCTGCAGGAAGGCATTTGGCATCAGCTGACAGGGGGCCCAAACTGCAGCACAGGCCATGCACACCCAGAGATCCCTTGCAATTTCCCAGTCTCAGGGTCGATCTGGTGTAGGGGCTTTTTGAAGGAGGGAGGGCCCTGGCCAGCCCAAATAACCTGGCCATTCTCCTGATCCTTATCCATGACTTTGACAAATATTGCCTCTTGAACATGCCACCTCCTCAGTGGGGAATGGTTCTGTCTGATCCAGCTGTGGCTCTTCCTTTCTCCAGAGATGAACCCAAAGGCTGTGCTGAAGGCAGCGTTTCCCGGAGGAAGCAGTGGCTCATGGGCAGCCTCTGCTGCAGGAAGGGAGGCCATGCCAGGCACAGTCCCAGGAGGTAATTGCTGTGCCTCTGGGCCTGAGCCCTGCTGAGGCTTGAGCTGCCATCTCTGCTGCTTGGCAGTGCCTGCCTTTCAGGGATTTTGCACAGAGCATGGAAAAGGTGTTGAGAGTGTCCAGAGCCAGTCCAGAGCTTTCCTCAGGCCCCTCTGCAGCTTTGGCCATGTCCATTGACATCTGGCTCCCATGGCCTTACCTGACCCCCTTGCAGTGCCCAGTTCCCTAAGGCAGAAGGGGATCCCAGCACACCATGGAATGTTTCTGATCTGTGCTCCCTTCTAGATTGGGATCGTGACATGGAGCATCTGGAAGTGCTGGTAGATGGTGGTTTGAAGACCTTGCCAGATGCTGGAGGCAAGTTCTCAATGTCCCTTTCTGCACAGAATAATCAGTGTCAAGGTGGCATTAGCTCACTCATGTGCCATTTCCCTCAAGAGTCTGAAGGTTGATGGATTCTGGAAACCTCGCCCTGCTCCCTTCTGGAGCCCTGAGTGATTCCACAGCATCGCTGTCAGTGGGAGGAAGGAGCATTTAGCTGTCAATCTTCTTCCTGTGTGCAATGCCAGTGTCTCCTTCCGTTTGCTCTGTGCAGCCACAGAGAAGAGCAGAGAGGGAATGGACCAGGCCCAGGGCTGTGCCCCAGGGCTGTGCCTTGTGTGGCTCCTTTCTGGCCCCAGGGAGCCTGAGATGCTCCTGCTCCAGCTGCCAAGCCCTGGCCCTGCCTGGGGCTCAGTTCAGAGCTGCTGGCAGCTCCAGGGAGTCCTTTCTCTCCTGACTGCCATGCAAGGGGCTCCTTCCATCCCATTGTGGGGCCACTGCAGGCACGTGGTCCCCCTGCTCCTGCTCCTGAGTGGAAGGCAGAGATGAGGGAGTGCCTTGGAGGGCAGCAGTCACCCAGGTGCATTCACTGCCGCTCTGGACTGAAGAATAATCTTCAGCAGTGTCATGGGAGCTGTTCTGTTCTGCCTTTCTTTGCAGATGAACCTGATGATGAAGATGATCTGGATTCCCCGTCCATATCAGTTACTGAGCCTGGTGATGAGGAAGATTATGAGGGTAGGTGAAGGCCTTTCCCCCTGGGAGAGTTGCCAGCTCAGAGCCCAAGGCTCGGCCAGGGCAGAATCGCTGCAGGTGCCAGGACAGAGCCGTGCACGTGTGTGTCCTTGCTCTGCGTGATCCTCTCGCTGCTCCTGTGGCTCAGTGCTGCCTGTGCAGATCAGCAGAGATGAGAGAAGCTTCTGTGGCTGTTGAGTTACAGGTGTGTCTGCAGCAAGGACTTTCCCAGCTGCTGAGCTAAATTCTGCAAGCAAACCCAGCTCCCATCACTGGGGTGTGTGGTGCATCCCTGCTGACCCCACAGGCTGAGCACTGGTTGTGTGGGATCCATTCCTGGGAAATGGAAATACTTTATATTATAGTCCCCTGAGAAAGAAGAACAAACCTATAGGAGATAGTAATGTAGCAATGGGGGAACTCAAATATCTGGACATAATCCTGAATGATCTGGAGGGATGCCGTGGTGGGTCCATGTCCCTCAGCCTTCTCCTGACACTCAGCAGCCGGGGGCTTTCTCTGCACATCTGGACACAGTGTGCCCAGCACAGCAGGAAGGGATCCATGTCAGCCTCGCTGTCCCGCTGCTGCTTTCATGGCCTGCAGGGCTGTTTCCCAGCCTGGCCTGGCTTTTCTCCCCAGCCTCTGCAGGAAGGCATTTGGCATCAGCTGACAGAGAGCCCAAACTGCAGCATGGGACGTGAACACCCTGAGATGGCCTGAAATTTTCCAGTCTCGGGGTAGATCAGGTGTAGGGGCTGTTTAGAAGAGGGAGGGCCCTGGAGCATTTCCAAAACCCTGGGCATTTTCCTGACCCTTATCCATGTCCTTGACAAGTATTGCCTGGAGAAGACCAGCACAGCACAGAGAAATTGTGCCATTCAAGCTCAGGGGGTTGAGCAGTCTTGTGCCAAGGGGTGGCAAGGTGCCTGCAGGCCCCAGCTCTGGGGGAAACAGAGAACGTCCTGGCTGTATCCAGCGTGCTGCCAGCTCAGCAGTGGAGCACAGCACAGGCTCACGCTGCCCATTGCTCCCACAGATGTAGCTGGCACCACCAGACAAGCTAACAATATCTGGAGAAGCATGAGAAGAGTTTTTTGCTGGGGAACACAGTGTTTGATTAAGTTAATGGCCATTGTGGCTGGTGGAGCAATTTTCCTGATGATGTGCTGTGCTGGAATCTGGTATTGCTGGAAGAGAAAACGGTGAGTGTTTTGTTATCTCTGCCTCAATCAGTTTCTTGAAAGGCTGCTCATAGTCAGGAAACATTCCCAGTGAGGCTGCTGTGGACTTGTGGCTTAAGTTATTGGTTGCCCAAATAACTCTGCTGAGAGTTCTGCTGCTGCCCAGGCCTTTCATTGGCCTCTTAATTGCTGGGCCTTGTCCTGGGGAGCCCGCTGGGGCTGCAGCCAGTGCTGGCTGCCACTGAGGCTGCCTGGCCAAGAGCAGCCCCAGGAGCAGCGGGCAGAGGCAAAGCAAGGTGGGCAGGAGAAAGAGCGGGGACGAGATTGCCCTTGAAAGGCAGAGGTGCTCTGGGGCCCGCTCCTGGCCAGGGACCCTGTCCAGAGCCATCCCCTGCTCTCCAGGGCCTTGAGGGGCAGCTGTCCAGCTGGGCCAAGCTGTGCCAGCAGCTCCAGCCATGCTGGGGAGCCTTGGCAGCTCTGGGCCCTGCTGTGCAGGAGGGTCCCTGAGTGCCAGCGGCAGCTGGGGGCCTCAGCCACCTCCTCTCTCCACAGGAGCACCTCTGCAGCTTCAGAAGAGCAGGCAAAGATTTTAGTCTAAGAGAAGCTGACCTGTTATCCTCGCTCTTCACATCTCTCCCCATCTGCTGTGCTGTGGCTGCATCCCCATCTTGATGGCATCCCAAGACCCACACCTCTCAAGCGAGACCCTCTGCCCCTGAGCCCCCTGGCCCTGGTCCCTGGGCAGGACTGAAATTGGGCAGCCCCTGTGCACCAGAGCAGGGGCTGGCCCATGTTTTTTGTTCTAATAAAGAGATGGAGCTGTCACCCCAGTGTCTGGCTGGTACCACCAGCAAAGCCCACACAGCACCAGCCCTGGCTGAGCTCCATGTCCAGGAGCAGGCAGGGCTGACCATGGTGTGGGCAGGCAGGAGCCAGGCAGGGGCTGCCGTGACCAGCGGTGGGGCCCCGAGGGGCTGGGGGAGCCCATGCTGAGCGTCCCTGGGCTGTGAGGGCACATTTCCTTCAGTGGCATCACCTGGGCCTGCACCTCATGAGGCACACAGGGAAAATTTGGGCTCTCTCCTAAGGTGTGCAGGGATCCCCCATGAGGAGTGCAGTGGGGTTAAATTGAGAGGGTTTTTTACTCTTCTCAGCACAGTAAAGGGGACACTCTTGGCCGAGTTTTGCAAAGCTGGGAGGAAGCCTCTTGTGAGCCCTTGGGCCTGGCCTGTGGGCACAGCGGGCAGGTGGAGCCCATCCCTTGAGGCCAGTCCGGGCTGCTCGGGCCGGGCTGGGCTGGGCCAGGTGAGCCGGGCCATTCTCTGGGGCACAGGAGGCACCCGGGGCTGTAACTGAGGCTGTGGCTTCTCAGCCTGAAGGGAGACTGGCTCTGTTGGCTCAGAGGGCACAGCTCAGATCCCAATTACCTTTGTAAAGCTGCTGGGGAAGTGTTGAGGGCAGAGAGTTCCAACCCTTCTCACTGGGAAGCTGGGCTGATGCTGTGGGTTTTTTTAATTTTTTGCCCTCTAAATTTGTGTCCTGGCAGAAAGTTAAGTTTGCTTGCTCTCAGTCAGCCCCTTTTCTGCTTGGTGCTATTATAAATGAAATTAAAATAAGACAACAAGAGCTATTAGGTTAACAGCAATTTAATAACAAGGGAAAAAAAAGATACAATTTAGTGAATTGAATAGAAGGATACAATTTAATAAAAGAATACTATTTAGTGGCCTGAATAGCAATTTGGTATAAAAGGAAAACAATTTAGTAAAAGAGTACAATTTAGTGAATAACTTCAGATACATAGATATATATTTGTGAATATAATTTGCCAGTAATTATGATTAAAGTATAAGCAAAACTGACCAGGGTACAGGGAGGGCTTCTCACCCTGCCTCACATACCAAAACAAAGTAATTCAAACTAAAATTATATACTGTATGCTTATACCTATTCATTAATGTTTCCCATAAGTCTCCTCCTATTTCCAATTCATTGATTTAATATCACTATTCTTCATGGCACATGCTTCACTTGTTGCTAGGGGGTCTTCTGTCTTGTTTTGGTGGTTTTTTGGACGAAGGCTTACACTCATCCTCGTTGTCCTCTGGATAACCTTACAGGCTGTGTGTGCGTACTAAGCGTTGTGTTATGTAAGTAAGCATTGTGCCCCACTAATTAGTCTTATATTTTATAATTTTCAGGCCCTATGCCTAAAGTCATTCCAACTTCATCCATCTCAAGGTCAATTTTGTCTTAGGGCATTTCTTATCTCAAAACTACATTCTGTACCTTAATTTTAACATGTAACATCTGTAGAGGGCTACATCTGCCTTGTAACACCAATTCCCTTGATTGCTCCTAATAATAACTTTCCAAATAGTTACAATTTAGTTAGCACTAATCATTTCCATTTATTACAGGAGGGTGTGAAAACAGGAGCATTGTTTGGTGTGGCCTCCTCTCTGCCTTTCACACCTTTCAGTGCTTTGACCCAGCCAAGAGCTTTCTCCAAGAGTGCAATGAAGCAGCTGTTCCTGCTCCCAGCTCTGGCTTTTCCCAGTCTCTGACCCTGACTGGTTTTGTCCCTCTTGCTGTGCCCTCTGTTCCCCCAGGGGGCTGCCCCAGGCTGAGGGATCAGATCCAGGCACTGCTGCTGCTCCCTGGGGACCAGCCCCAGTTTGGTTGTTGCTGTCAGTGCCAGCAGAAGCGGTGGCTGGAGCAGCGGGTGCTGACAGTGCCCCAAGGCCCGGGGCTGGAGGGGTCCCTGGGCTGGGGCTGGGAGGGAGCTGCCCCTTGTTCTCCCTCTGCCTCACGCAGAGCTGGGCCGGGCACAAGTGGGGCAGCAGAGCCAACAGGGAGCCTGCGAGTCTCTTCCAGCCGTGCCTGCTCAGAGTTTGGCCTTGGAGCTTCAGGTGGGCAAAGGCAGCTGCTCTGCTCCCTCTGCGTGTCCCTGTGTTCAGCAGTGCTGCTCCATCAGTCTGTGCCCA
The DNA here is from genome assembly GCF_030490865.1 of Poecile atricapillus. NCBI lineage: Eukaryota > Metazoa > Chordata > Aves > Passeriformes > Paridae > Poecile > Poecile atricapillus. The sequence goes on from NC_081267.1 coordinate 1,261,951, forward strand.
GCAACGGGGAAAAGCCTCAGCCCTGCAGGGCCAGGAGCTGCCGGGCTCTGCCTGAGCAGCTCAGCCAGCGGGAAGGGAGCTGCTCCACACGGGAACCAGGAGCAAAGGACATGCCTTTTCTAGGACATGTTTTCTGTAAACAAACAAAAAAACACTAAAAAAATATGAAAGATAAAAATTACTCCCAAATGAGTAGTGGAAAATGATCTATAACTCTGGAGTAAGAAAGAGGTAACCGATCTTTTGAAAAAGAGAACTCAGCTTTGATTTCAATTAGTTTGTACACGTGCTAGTGGAAAGGATCCATTAGCTGCCTTCCTTTACAGATTTGATGGATGTTTTCCAATATTAAGATATTTTACACTGCAGTTAAAGGAATAGGAAATTGAAATACATGTTCTTCATGACTGTGTCTTGAGTGTAAAAATTTTGCAGTTTGAAACTTGGACCTAAAGTGTTGCAAATGGAAGTGATAAATCCAAATGGACTGAGTGAATGCAGCTTTTCCTATGGGATGTGCAGCACTCCAAGGACTTCCTCAGTGGGGCTGTGGGTGCTTGGAGCTTTGTCCTGTGCCACTCTGGGATGTCATGAAATGGGAATTCACCTGCCACCAGCCCAGGTCATGCTCTGCCACCCCAGCTCCTTGGACCTTGTGTCCCCAAAGAAGACACAAGGTGTTTCTGCTGCTCCACCTTTGCACAGATCCACAGAGAGCTGGGATTATCCCAAGTCTCGTGTCTCCATTTGTGCCATATTCCTAAAGAACCAGCAGCCCATCCTGACGAATATGGTGAGTTACGTGGATGGTTGTCAGCTCCCTTTCCTGCCTAGAAATCCTGAAACTGCTTCTAAATGCTGTTCCCTTCAGCTCTTGGACACCTACTCCCACAGAGCTGGGAAAAATAATACCCTGGCCATGGCTTACAAGGTGAGTTATGCCAAAGTTAGAGCTCTGTGGGAAATCTCTATCCATCCCTATCCTTTTAATATATCTGTACGTGGGGGTGTGCATGGATGTGTCTTGTATGGAAAGGAAGGAGTGTGCAAACAACGTGACTGACACTTTCACTCTCTGTGTTCATTCCATACTCATGGGTACCAAGATATTATGGAAACCTTTGCAAGGACAGACCTTCTGTCCATGGATACAGAGACATCCAAGAGCCCCTGGCACAGACAGACCCTTCTGTCCATGGATACAGAGACATCCAAGAGCCCCTGGCACAGACAGACCCTTCTGTCCATGGATACAGAGACATCCAAGAGCCCCTGGCACAGACAGACATTGCTGCTCTTCAGCCACTGACAGGATGAGGCCCTGAGACTGGGGCTTGGCCTTCCTCGTGGAGAGGGGCATCAAGGAAGGCTGCAGTGTGATGGAGACTGTGATGGGCTGGGAACTCACTGGGGGAAAGGAGGGAGCAGTTGTGAAGTAAAAGGCAGGTGGGGGACAGAACTCCTTCAGAGAATAGAACTGTTCTGAGCTACAGCTTGAGCAAGATGAAAAATGGCATTTGGGGTCACCACAATGGATTTAATTTCAGAAGTTATGGAACAAGTTTAATTTTTGGGAGGTGTCATGTTTTCCCTTGGAGGTGGACACTCTGCAGACTTGAGCTGCATTGCCAAAATGCTCCAGTCTCTGCTGCAGGTCACACCGTTTCTTCTTTGGCTGATCCCGGCGCGGTGCTGAGCCCAGCAGAGCCCTGGCAGAGCCCAGAGCAGCCTCAGCATCCGCAGAGCCCGGCTGCAAGGAGAGAAAGCAGAAACCGCCCGTCAGCTGAAGGCTCCTGTCCCCTTGTCCCAGCCAGCCGCGGTGCCCAGGCCATGCTGGCCGTGCTCAGAGCTGGGCCCAAAGCTGCCCATCACTGCTGCCTTTGGGAGCAGAGCAGGAGGGCAGGACATGTGCCCAGCCTGCAGCCAGCCACGGCAGATCCAGCCCCTCAGCAGCTGCCCAGAGCGGGATGCTCCTGTGCCCGCTGCCATCTCCCAAAAGCTCTTGTCCCACCCATGCCAAGGAGATGAGGACCCACCTCACACCATCCGCTGCCAGAAGAAAAGCTGGTCCCAAACGATGTCCTCAGTCTTCTCCAAGGGCACGGCCCATCCACGCCACAGCTGGTCCCAAGCACTTCCCGATCCAGACTGGACCCCACCTAGAACGCTTCCTTTAGAAAAACAAACAACAAATTAATGAAAATAGATTACAGACAAAAAGGGGAAACAAGAAAAATGGTAAAAAATCTTATCTCTGTCAGAAACTTGAGCAAGGCCCAACCCCTACATGCTGGGGAAAAACCCACCCATGGGTGAGGGAAGCCCATGCTTGCTCCCTTTCCCCCTGCACTGTCCCCCAAAATCACGGTGATCCCAAAGCAAAGCAGGGGAGTGGAGCAGCCCAAGCCCTTCCTTGCCTGCACAGCAAAGCAGCCGTGCTCAGGTTCTGGAGTCCCACCTGTGCTCCTGCCATGGGGGTTTGTTTGTGTCGGGCTGGCTGCCCCAGCCCCAGCCCGGGGCACGGTGGGTGGTGGGGGCTGTTGGCAGGGCCAGGATCCCACTCCCATTTCGTAACCACCCCAGCCCATGTCCCCAGCCCTGCCAAAAACCAGCTGGGCAGCCACTGAGGAATCAGTTGCATCTGCCCCAGTGAAGGGGAAACCTTTGGTTGCCGGCCAATGCTCAAATCTGGGAGCATCCCCCTGGGTCTGGACTTACCTGAAAATTCACTGTGGGGCCTGGCTTTGAAGAAGGTGCCAGAATCAAAGTCCATCATCGCCAGCTGCCGCTGGCCAGGTGGAGGAAGAGGATGTCATCCTTGCTGTTGTCCTCCATGTCTCCAGCAGCAGCAGCAGCCCCACCTGGTCCAGTTTCTCCAGGGGCTCCTTCTTCCCTGGGGTGACACCAGGCTGTCAGGGTTCTGCCCAGGGCCCGGCTGTCAGTGAACCAGGACAAGCAAAACCAGCTCAGATGGTGCCCACCAGTGCTGGGCAGAGCAGCTCAGCTCCAGCACAAGGGCTGTGTGTTCCCATTTGATGAGCCCAGTGCAGTGACACAGGCAGGACAAAAAAGTCTGGGTTTCTTTGCTGCTGATTGCCAGGGCATGTGTGGAGCTGTAACTTACCAGGTCCCTGCATCACTGTGCCTGTGGCTCTCTCCCTTCTTCTAGGGCTGATGAATATCCTGCATCCAGGGATCATGGAACAGGTCTTCTAATGAGGGCCTGTCCAAGGAGTTCAGGGATAAACACCACCTGATCAGAGCTTGGCAGTCTGGGGAGAGAAACCACAAACCACTGGTCAGTTGGAGAAGGCTCCTGTCTGCTTTGCCCCACTATTCCTGTGCCCAGGCCACGCTGGATGTGCTCAGAGCTGGGCCTAAACTTTCCCATTAATTTTTTTGTTTTGGAGGAGAGCAGGAGAGCAGGACATGTGCCACCTCCTCAGCAGCTGCCAGAGCGGGATGCTCACGAGCCCGCTGCTGTCTCCCAACACTGGTGTTCCCCCTGTGCCCAGAGATGAGGATTCACCTTGGGAGAGCCGTTGTGGCAGCGGGAGCTGGCCCCATCTGATGTTCCTGCCCCTCCTGAAAGGGTGCTCCCTGCAGACCATCTCGTGCAGCAGGATGCCCAGGGTCCAGACGGTCGCTGCCTCGCCATGGTACCACCCAAAGTCGTTCCATTCTGGGGGGCTGTATGATGGTGTTCCTATGGAATATGGATGGAGCTCATCAGGGGGATGCTGCTGCTCCCAGAGCCTGACCCCAGCATCCCTGGGCATGTGGGGGCTTCCCCAGTGGCCCATGGGGTGACCTGCTGCCCTCTCACCAGCACCTGGGACTTGGGTACAAATCCGTGGCTGGAAACGAAGTCACTGGTGCTGGAAGAGGGCAGCAGAAACCCTGGCAAGGCCTGACCATGACACACAAAGGGAAATACCCACTCAGTGCTGGGGAAAAACCATACCCACATCCTGCCTGCTGGCATTGCCCAAAACATATTTTGAACCAAAGCAAACCAGGGAAGCACAGCAGTCCAAGCCCATTCTCAACTGCACACCAAACCAGGTGGTGCACAGGTTCTGCCTCCCCCTCTCTGCCACCCCTACCCATGGAGGATTTTGTCAGGCTGGCTGCCCCAGCCCCAGTCCTGGGGGAATCCCTGCTGCCACACCCTGGTTGGGCCAGGAGATGCTGGGACCAGAAGCCTACCCCTGTGTGGGCTCACCTGCAAATTGAGTGTAGGCTGTCTCCTGAAGGTAGGTGCCACAGCCGAAGTCTATCAGTTTTGCCTCGCCGGTGTCCAGGTCAACCAAGATGTTCTCCGGTTTTATATCTCGGTGCAGGACCCCGCAGCTGGTGCAGTGCCGCACGGCTGCCAGGACCTGCCGGAACAGCTCCCGCGCCTCTTCCTGGGACAGGAACCTCCGTGCCCGAATGAAGTGCCGCAGGTCCTGACACCGCTCCGGGCGCTCCAGCACCATAACAATGTAGCTGGGGAGCTCAAGCCACTCCAGCAGCTGCACCACGCCGGGGAAGCCTGTGGACACCTTGTCCAGCAGCACTATCTCCAGTGGTGCGCTGGTGCCGTCGGGCTGCGGGAGGCGCACGGTGCTGTCAGTGGGGCTGAGGCCGTGCCAGGGCTCGGGAAGCCCTCAGCCAGCCCGGGATGCTCTGTGCCCTCCGCTGGCCCCATGCCCGCTCTCCCTCCAGGTGTCCTGGCAGCTCCCACCCTGCCGGGTCCCGGCTCATCCCCGCCCGGCACGCCCCGGCTTCTGCCGCTGGCCCCGCTCACTCACCAGCTCGCCCCAGTGCCGGACGCGGTTCCGTGGCACCTTTTTGATGGCCACCTGTAAGCCAAAGGGAACAGCGGATTCAGCTCAGCGCCTGCCGTGTCCAGCCCCATCCTACTCCTCCGCCCCCTTCTCCTCCTCCGCCCCCTCCGCCCGCTCCTCCTCCTCCGCCCGCCGCTGGCCCCACCGCTCACCGGGAGTCCGTCCGAGAGCCGAGTGGCTGCGAAAACTCTGCCAAAGCCGCCGCGTCCCAGCAGTGAACCCACTCGGTAGCGCTGCTGCAGGGCCTCCTGCGCCTTCCCTGGGGAAGAGACGCGGCCGTCAGTGCTCGGCCCGGGGCCAGGAACGGCCCCCGAGCGCTCCCCGACCTCCCCGGGCCGGGCATCCGCAGGCGTTCGCTCTTTGGAACGCGACAGCGGCGGCTCGGGGCCGGCGGCCGCGCTGCTGAGCGGCGGAGCTCGGGCCGGGGAAGCCGCAGCGGAGGTGGCGGCAGCGGCCGCGCCGCCTGTGTCCTCCGCGGGCCCCGGGAGGAGCCGGAGCCAGGGCCGGGGCCGGGGCCGGGGCCGGGGTCGGGCCAGGCGGAGCCAAAGGGCAGTGATGCCGCCCCAGCCCCAGGCAATGATGCCCGCCCAGCAGCGCCAGCGCCAGCACAGCCAGAGCTGGGCGGAGGTGAGACCGCGGAGGGATGCTCGGGGCCGGGGACGGGGCCGGGGACGGGGCAGCCCCGCCCGGGGCCGGGGGCGGACCGGGGGCATGGCCCGGGTGGGCACGGGGAGAGGGAGACTTGGAGAGGAGGGGGACACCGGGAAAGGGAGACAGGGATGGGGTGCGGGACCACGGGAGAGGGACAAGGGACTCAAGGGAGTCGAAGAATTCGACTAGGAGATGAGGGGACGCAGGGGAAGGGAGACGCAGAGAGGGAGAGGGAGAGGAGGAGGAGAATCGAAGAAGTCTCTAAAGCTGCTGCTTCCACTGCTGCTGCTGCTGCTGCCGCTGCTGCCGCTGCTGCTGCTGCAACTGAAGCACCGGGACCGTTTGTCCCCGTGTCCGTTTGTCCGTTGCCCGCTCGGCCCCGCCCTGAGCCCCGCGCTCCCCGGGCAGCCCCTGAGCCTGGCCAAACACGGGAACTTTGCCCTGGTGAGCCAAGAGCCAGAGTCTTGGCTCCTGCACAGGGGCACAGCAATGCCCTTGGCTGCTGCTGTGCCTTGTCCCTGCTGAGGGTCAGACACTGTCTGAGCACATTCCCTGAATGCAGAATTTGTACCTGAGCCAAGCACTGCACTTGTGTCTCCAGCATTGCTTTCCAAGTAAAACAGGGGGAGTAAAACTGGGTGTAGCTCATGGAATTTTACAGTGTCTAAAACTTGCCGAGTCTCAGATCTTAGAGGTGAGATCCATTTGGAATGAATGGGATGGAGAAACAGTGCAAGATGGAAAAGGGAAACATAAAAATCAATAGAGAAAAATAGAAAAAAACATATTGGTTGTTTCTTTGGATTTTATTTTCATTTCTTAAAAAAGTTGTTTCAATTTTCCCAGAATCTTCTCCCCAGTCCTGTCCTTTCCAACAACCTGTCCTGGAGAACAAGGCACAGCTCCTGTCACAAGATGTGCCCCCAGCTGCAGCTTCTCTTGGCTTCCCACACTGTGAATGCAGCACAACTCTTGCAGCAAAGCAGGACAAATATTTGAAGAACTTGACAACTTGTTCTTTCTTTTCCTTGTGCACTGGGGAGTTGTGCCATTGGTGAGGTTTTCACTGTTCCTCTTCTAGCCAAAGAAAACATGATGGGCTACCAGGAATTGTTGGGGAATACAAGCCTGGCTGAATGTGGAGAAAGAATCTCCAGAGCCTGCAGCCAGCAGTGGAGAGCTCATCATTCCAAATGCCCCATGGACATCTTGAAAGTGATCTGGAATGTGAAGATGGGCTGACAGAGGGAGTTTGTTTCTGTGTTCAGTTTAGATGATTCTACATGTCTTGCAGTGGTAGAAATCAAGAGCACAATCAGTTGATGATAAGCACCAGATCATGATAAGCTGGACCTCTGAGTGGATGAGAGAAAGAATGTGAAAAGGAGAAATGCAGGGAATGACTTGGTGAACTTTGTGTGTAAGAAGGGTCATTTTTTCCTAATAATTCCCAATTCATTCCCTTTGCTTTTATCCTTTTAAGAAGGCCAATTGCATCTCAGATTCCCCATGAAATGAGAACCCTGAGCTTGTGGAACTGCCTGAAAGGTGCCCTGTTCCTTTTTCTTCTGCTGCTCAGAAGAAACAATGAAGCGAGTTGGGAAGTTCTGGTATTTCTTTTCCCTGGTGGATTTTTTCATTTTATTTGCCACTGCAGAGGCAATTTCTGTGATGGCCTCTGTCAGTTGATTCTATTTCAGCAGCAGCAGCAACAGGGCTGTGTTTGAGCACTGCAAATGTGACCTGTGTGGCTTTAATTCTCCTTGACTTAGTGCTCAGGGAGTTGGGAGCATTTTGATCTCTACTGATCGTGATGCCTGAAACAAAAATCCTGAGTTCCCTGTGACAAAAGCACAGTGGGTAGCACTGTTTGGAAGAGGCAATTTTAGTTGTACTGCTAAAATTTATGTGGCAAGCAGAAGAGGGGCAAGAGCAGCCGAGATCTACAACTGCCAAGACAAATGTAGATGAAATGATTTTGTGGGACTTTTCTGGAATTTTGTGGGATTTTGAAAAAATTTTAAAAAATTCGTGGGATTTTTCTGGAATTTTGTGCTATTTTTCTTGAATTCAATGGAATTTTTGTGGAATTTAGTGGAAATTTGGGGTGATTTTGTGGGATGTTTCTAGAATTTGGTGGGGTTTTGAGAAGATGTAGGGAAATTTTTGGGATTTTTCTGCAATTTTGTGGGATTTTTCTTAGATTTTCTGGGATTTTTCTTAGATTTTGTGGAAATTTGTGGAGATTTTAAGAGACATTTCTGGAATTAGATGGGGTTTTGAGAAGATTTAGGCAATTTTGGGAATTTTTTCTGCAATTTTGAGGTGTTTTGAGGAGACAAGAAGAATTTGGTGACGGATTTTTCTTATATTTTGTGGAATTCTGTGGAGGTTTTGTTCGATTTTGCTGGAATTTTCTGGAATTTTGAGAAAATGGAAAGAATTTAGTGGGATTTTTCTGGAATTTTGTGGGATTTAGAAGAGACAAAGAATGATGTGGTATTTTCTTAGATTTTGTGGTATTTTGTGGAGATTTGGTGGGATGTTTCTGGAATTTGCTAGGGTATTGGGAAGGTTTAGGGAATTTTGAGGAATTTTTTTCTGGTATCTTGTGGGATTTTGACGAGACTTGAAGAATTTTGTGTGATTTTTTTTTTATTTGGTGGAAATTTGTAGAGAATTGGTGGGATGTTTCTGGAATTTGGTAGGGTTTTTTCTTGAATTTTATTGGATATTGAGAAGATTTTGTGGGAGTTTTCTGGAATTTTCAGGGATATTGAGGAAACATGAAGTATTTTGAAGTATTTTCTTAGATTTTGTGGAAATTTGTGTAGATTTTGTGAGATGTTTCTGGGATTTGGTAAGGTTTTGGGAAGATTTAGGGATTTTTGGTTTTGTTTTTTCAATTTTGTGCAATTATTTTTTAATTTTGTGGGATTTTGCATTAATTTAAATAATTTTATGCAATTTTTATGGAATTTTGAGGGATTTTTAGGAGACATGAAGGATTTTGTAGTATTTTTGTGGAATTTTATAAAAATTTCTAAGGATTTTGTGGGATGTTTGTGGAATTTGGTGGGGTTTGGAGAAGATATCTGCAATTTTGTGGGATTTTTCTTGGATTTTGTGGGATTTTGTGGAGAATTAAGAATTGTGAGGGATTTTTCTTGGGTTTTGTGGGATTATGTGGAGATTTGGTGGGATGTTTCTGGAATTAGGTAGGCTTTTGGGAAGATTTAGGGAATTTTTTGGGATTTTTTTCTGGAATCTTGATGGATTTTGACAAGACTTGAAGAATTTTATGGTATTTTTCTTAGATTTTGTGGAAATATGTGGAGATTTTGTGAGATGTTTCTGGAATTTGGTGGGGTATTCTGAACGCTTAGAGAATTGTGTGGGATTTTTCTGCAGTTTTGTAAGATTTTTCTTCAATTTTGTCAGATATTCAGGAGATATTGTGGGAGTTTTGTGGAAATTTTGAGGGAGTTTGAGGAGACATGAAGGATTTTGAGGTATTTTCTTAGATTTTATGGAAACTTGTGGGGATTTGGTGAAATGTTACTGGAATTTGGTGGGCTTTTGAGAAGATTTCTGCAATTCTGTGGGATTTTTTTCTGGAATTTTGTGGGATTTTACTTGATTTTTGTGGCATATTCAAGAGATTTTTTGAGATGTTTCTGGGATTTGGTAGAGTTTTGGGAAGATTTAGGGATTTTTGTTTTTGTTTTTTCAATTTCGTGCAATTTTTTTGTTGGTTTTGTGGGATTTTGCATAAGTTTAAATAATTTTGTGCGATTTTTGTGGAATTTTGAGGGATTTTGAGGAGACATGAAGAATTTTGAGGTATTTTCTTAAATTGTGTGGAAATTTGTGGGGGTTTTGTGAGATGTTTCTGGAATTTGGTAGGGTATTAGGAAGGTTTAGGGAATTTTGTGGGATTTTTTTCTGGTACCTTGTGGGATTTTGACGAGACTTGAAATATTTTGTGGGATTTTTTTTTAGATTTTGTGGAAATTTGTAGAGATTTTGTGGGATGTTTCTGGAATTTGGTAGGGTTTTTTCTTGAATTTTGTAGGATATTGAGAATATTTTGTGGGAGCTTTGTGGAATTTTCAAAGATTCTGAAAAAACATGGAGTATCTTGAGGTATTTTCTTAGATTTTGTGGAAATTTGTGAAGGTTTTGTGAGATGTTTCTGCAATTTGGTAGGGCTTTGGAAAGATTTAGGGGATTTTTAGTTTCTCTCAATTTCGTGGGATTTTTTTGCAATTTTGTAGGATTTTGCAAAAGTTTAAATATTTTTGTGGGATTTTTTTCTGGAATCTTGAGAGATTTTGAGAAGACTTGAAAAATTTTGAGGGATTTTTCTTCGATTTTGTGGGATTTTGTAGAGATTTGGTGGGATGTCTCTTAAATTTGGTGGGGTTTTCAGAACATTTAGGGAATTGTGTGGGATTTTTCTGCAATTTTGTAAGATTTTTCTTATATTTTCCTGGATTTTCCTTAGATTTTGTGGAAATTGGTGGAGATTTTGAGAGGTTTCTGGAATTAGGTGGGTTTAGAAAAGATTTAGGCAATTTTGTGGTATATTTTTCTGGAATTTTGTGGGATCTTGATTTTTGTGGGATATTGAGGAGAGGATGTGAAATATTTCTGGAATTCTGAGGGCTTTGGAGGAGACAAGAAGAATTTGGTGAGGGATTTTTCTTAGATTTTGTGGAATTCTGTGGAGGTTTTGTGCGATTTTGCTGGAATTTTCTGGAATTTTGAGAAAATGGAAAGAATTTTGTGGGATTTTTCTTGATTTTTGTGGGATACTGAGGAGATTTTGTGAAATGTTTCTGGAATTTGGTAGGGTTTTGAGAAGATTTCTGCAATTTTGTGGGATTTGTCTTGAATTTTATTGGATATTGAGAAGATTTTGTGGGAGTTTTCTGGAATTTTGAGGGATTTTTAGGAAACATGAAGAATTAGGGGGTATTTTCTTAGATTTTGTGGAAATTTGTGGCGATTTGGTGGGATGTTTCTGGAATTTGGTGGGGTTTTCAGTACATTTAGGGAGTTGTGTCAGATTTTACCGCAAATTTGTGGGTTTTTTCTTGAATTTTGTAGGATATTGAGGAGATTTTGTGGGAGTGTTGTGGAATTTTGAGGAATTTGAGGAGACATGAAGAATTTTGAGGTATTTTGTTAGATTTTGTGGTATTTTGTGGAGATGTTGTGGGATGTTACTGGGATTTGGTGGCATTTTGAGAAGATTTGTGCAATTTTGTGGGATGTTTCTGGAATTTGGTGGGATTTTTCTTGATTTTTCTAAGATATTCAATAGATTTTATGTGATGTTTCTGAGATTTGGTAGGGTTTTAGGAAGATTTAGAGATTTTTTTTGTTTTTTCAATTTCGTGCGATTTTTTTTGAGTTTTGTGGGATTTTGCAAAAGTTTAAATAATTTTGTGCAATTTTTGTGGGATTTTGAGGGATTTTGAGGAGACATGAGGAATTTTGTGGGATTTTTCTGGAATTTTATTGAAATTTGTAGGGATTTGGTGGGATGTTTCTGGAATTTGGTGGGGTTTTGAGAAGATTTCTGCAATTTTGTGGGATTTTTCACGGTTTTTGTGGAAATTTGTGGAGATTTGGTGGGATGTTAATGGAATGTTAATGGAATTGGTGTTTTCAGAACATTTAGGGAATTGTGTGGGATTTTTCTGCAAGTTTGTGGGATTTTCCTTGAATTTTGTCGGATATTGAGAAGATTTTGTGGGAGTTTTGTGGAATTTTGAGGGATTTTGAGGAGACAGGAAGAATTTTGAGGTATTTTCTTAGATTTTGTGGAACTTTGTGTAGATTTTGTGGGATGTTTCTGGAATTTGGTGGGCTTTTGTGAATAGTTTTCTGGAAGTTTGTAGGATTTTTCTTGAATTTTGTGAGATTTTGTGGGGACTTGAAGAATTTTGTGAGATTTTTCTTAGATTTTGTGGAAATTTGTGTAGATTTAGTGGGATGTTACTGGAATTGGGTGGGGTTTTGAAAAGATTTCTGCAATTTTTTGGGATTTTGTGGAATTTTGTGGGATTTTTCTTGATTTTTGTGGGATATTGAGGAGATTTTGTGGGAGTTTTCTGGAATTTTGAGGGATTTTGAGGAGACTTGAGGAATTCTGTGGGATTTTTCTTAGATTTTGTGGAAATTTGTGGAGATTTGGTGAGATGTTTCTGGAAGTTTGTGGGATTGTTTTTGAAATGTTGTGGAATTTTCTGGTGTTTTGTGGGATTTGAGAAGATGTGAAAAATTTTGTGGGATTTCTCTTCTATTTTGTGGAAATTTTTGGAGATTTTGTCGGATGTTTCTGGAATTTGCTAGGTTTTTCAGAACATTTAGGGAATTTTGTGGGATTTTCTTTGAATTTTGTGGGAATTTGTGGAGATTTTGTGGGATGTTTCTGGAATTTGGTAGGGTTTTGAGAAAATTTCTGCAATTCTGTGGGATTTTTCTTGATTTTTGTGGGATATTCAGGAGATTTTTTGAGATGTTTCTGGAATTTGCTAGGTTTTTGGGAAGTTTTAGGGATGTTTTGTTTTTGTTTTTGCAATTTCGTGCAATTTTTTTTTATTTTTATGGGACTTTGCAAAAGTTCAAATAATTTTGTGGGATTTTTCTGAAATCTTGAGGGATTTTGAGGAGACTTGAAGAATTTTGAAGGACTTTTATTAGATTTTGTGGTATTTCGTGGATATATGTTGGTGTGTTTCCGGAATTTGTTCGGGTTTTCAGAACATTTATGGAATTGTGTGGGATTTTTCTGCAATTTTGTAGGATATTGAGGAGATTTTGTGGGAGTTTCGTGGAATTTTGAAGGATTTTGCAAAAGTTTTAATAATTTTGTGGGATTTTTCTGGAATCTTGTGGGCTTTTGAGGAGACTTGAAAAATTTTGTGGGATTTTTCTTACATTTTGTGGAAATTTGTGGCTATTTGGTGGGATGTTTCTGGAATTTGGTAGGGTTTTGATAAATTTAGGGAATTTTAAGGGATTTTGATGAGATACTGTGGGATGTTTGTGGAATTTTCTGGGTTTTTTGCGGATTTTTGAGGGGTTTTGAGGAGACTTGAAAAATTTTGACAGCGTTTTGTGAGATTATGTTGAAGTTTGTGGAGATTTTTCTGGATATTTCTGGACTTTGGTGGGGATTTAATAAGATTTAGAGAGTTTCTTGGGATTGTTCTGTAATTTTGTGGGATTTTGAAAATTTTAAATAATTTGTGGGTTTTTTCCGGAATGTGTGGGATTTTTCTGTAAATTTGTGGGGGCTTTTTTGAATGCTGTGCAGTTGCTGGAATTTTGTGAGATTTTGAGAAGACTTGTGGAATTTGGAGGGATTTATCTTAGATTGTGTGGAAGTTTGTGGAGATTTTGTGGGATATTTCTGGAATTTGGTAAAGTTTTGAGAAGATTTAGGGAATTTGTTGGTATTTTTGTACAATTTTGTGGGGATTTTTCTATAATTTTATGGGATTTTGAGAAAATTTACATAATTTTCTGGGGTTTTTTCTTGAATTTTCGAGATTTCTTTGGAGTTTTCTGGAATTTTTCTTGAATTTTGTGGGATTTTTCTTGAATTTTGTGGGACTTTGAGAAGACTTGAAGGATTTCGTGGGATTTTTCTTAGAATTTGTGGAAATTTGTGGGGATTTTGTGGGATGTTTCTGGAATTTGCTAGGGTTTTGAGAAGATTTAGGGAATTTTGTGGGATTTTTTTTTAATACTGTGAATGTTTTCTGGAATTTTGTAGGATTTTGAGAACATTTGGGGCAATTTTTATGAAGATTTTGATGAATAAAATAGAAAAAAATTGAGTAAAACTGCTGAAATTATGGTAAACAAAGGTGAAAAGCAAAACCATCCCAAGGGACCTGAACTCTGTGCTAAATCCACATGGTTTGGCCTAACATCAGCCAAATAAGGTTAAAATCGTCCCAAGGTGTCCAAAGTGTAACCAAAAGGGCATAAAAATGCCCAAAGTGGTGTAAAACCCACTCCAAATGGCCTAAAATCACCCTTGAATCTCCCAAATGGTGCAAGATCCACCCTGAAAGTCGCTGGTTTTGCCTCAAATCACCCAAAGGGCCCCAACATCCCCCAACCTGGCCTGAAACGCCCAAAAGGGACCTGAAATCACCCGAAAAGGGCTCGGTTCGAGCGGCACCGGGACTGGGAGCGAGACCGAGATCGAGACTGAGACCGAGACTGAGACCTAGAGCGGGCCTGAGACTGGGACTGAATCCGGCACCGGCACCGAGACCGGCACCGCTCCGGGACCGGGACTGAGACCGGGACCGGGACTGAGACCGGGACCAGCACCGCTCTGGGATTGAGATCGACACCGGGACCGGAATCGGCTCCGGGAGTGCCCCGGGACTGCTCCGAGACTGAGACCGAGGCCAGCACAGGGACTGGGATCAACACCAGGAGCGCTCCCAGACCGAGACTGAGACCAGAGCCGGGATCAGCACTGGGATCACTCCGGGACCGGCACCAGGATCAGCACCGGGATCACTCCTGGAGCAGCACTGGGATCAGCACCAGGATCACTCCGGGAGCAGCACTGGGATCAGCACTGGGATCGCTCCAGGACCAGCACTGGGATCAGCACCGGGATCGCTCCAGGACCAGCACTGGGATCAGCACTAGGATCACTCCAGGACCAGCACTGACATTGGGACAGGAACTGCTCCGAGGCCAAGACTGAGACCAGGACTGAAACCAGCCCTGGCACCGGCACTGAGACTGGCACCGCTCCGGGACCGAGACCGAGACTGAGAGTGAGATGGAGACAAAGACTGGGACTGGGAGCGCTCTGGGACCGACACTGGGACCACCACAGCTCCGGGACAGAGATCGACACCGGGACCGGAATCAGCTCTGGGATGGCTCCAGGACCACGGCGTTCACTCCGGGCAGTTTTGGCCATGCCCCCGGGCGAGACTGGGAAAGGCTGGGAGGGACTGGGAAAGAACTGGGAGGGAACTGGGAGGGAACTGGGAGGGAGCCCTGGGTGCGGCGGGACCGCCTCGGTTCGCATCGTTCTGGTGCAGCCATCCCGGTCCATGTGGTCCTGGTCCATGTGATCCCAATCTCTGGTGTTGATCCATACGGTCCCGGTCTGTGCAATCCCAGTCTGTGCAATCCCAGCCCATGGATCCCAGTCTGTGTGGTCCTGCATGGCACACACTCCAAGAGTCTGGAATTCCAGTTCCCAGCAAGGAAAAGATGTTCCTGCCCTTGAAGGCAAAGCTCTTGAGAAGGGGCCGAGAGCCAAGTGCAGCAAGATCTTACAGTGACATTTCCCTGCCAGCCCCCAGAACTTCACCCATGCTTGTTGTAGCTCCTGGATTGGGAATTAAATCAGGGGAGGGGCTCTGGTGGGAGCTGCCCTGGGTGCAGGGAGACGCTGATGTCAGTGTTCAGGAACACACATAATCACAGATTGATTATATGCAGGTGCTTGATTGAAGCACACGGGAACTAGGGGTATCAGCAACCCAAATCTAGCTCCATCATCTTTGTCCAAAGTGCACATATTTCTACAATTTCAGCTCTAGCAGTAATCACTATAACAACCTTATCAATATTGCCTCATTAATATTGCTTGATTAGCTTTATCAATATTGCTTCATGAGAGTTAGCTCATCCTTGTACAAACATGTACAAATCTTATCTCTGGGTGGGTATCTTGGAATCCCCAAGTACCAGTTCCCATTACCGTAAACATTTCAGCTTGCTAGACCATCCCCAATACCAGACATTCTTGCAGCCTACTTCTTCATGGTTTTAAGAAACATTTTCAGAAACATTTAACCTCATAATAACAAGGCTTTCACTGCTGTGGTGTCACAGACAGTGGAACACTGGGGCTGTCATGGCTGTGGTGTCACAGAGAGGAGAGCACTGGGGGTGTCACTGCTGTTGTGTGTGATAGATTGACATTTAAGTGAAAAAGAGAAACAGCTAAAGAATTTAAGGTTGCTGGAGGCTGATGGAAGTTTTTTCTCCTGGCCTATAACTGGTCATTTCCGAGAACTGACAGTAGTTTTGACCATTGAAAAGTGGTATCAACCTGTGAACATCACCCTTTGAATCTTAAGCCCGGAATTTCTCTTTTTCTTTGGTTTCTGGCTTTTGAAGAGGTAACAGGGCTCTGGTTCATCCTCCTCCCCCCCAGGTCGGACAAGGCCACAGGGAGAGTGGGGCTGGCTGGAGTTCTGCAGTTCCTGGTGGGGGATAGAGACTGTGAAGTGACAGGAGCCCCTTCCCAGAGGGAAGTACTCCCATCTGTCCTACTGGTCTGGCCTTAATGTAAATCTTTGACTTCATCAAAGGGTCATTGCTAAACAAAACCTTAGTTTTGCCTGCTGACATTGCTGGACAGGCAGTGTCCCAGGAGATGCTCTTGATGGTTCTTGATGCCTCTTTTCCTGGGCATGGCATTAGAGGAGGTTCAGGCCCAGGTGATGCCACTGAAGGAAATGTGCCCTCATCCCAGGGATGCTCAACACAGACTCCCCCAGCCCCTCAGTGCCCCGCCGCTGGTCACAGCAGCCCCTGCCTGGCTCCTGCCTGCCCACACCATGGTCAGCCCTGCCTGCTCCTGGACATGGAGCTCAGCCAGGGCTGGTGCTGTGTGGGCTTTGCTGGTGGTACCAGCCAGACACTGGGGTGAGAGCTCCATCTCTTTATTGGAACAGAAGAGCTGTGCTGGGCCCTGCCCTGGCAGGAGGGACCCACCTTCAGTCCAGGCCACAGAGCAGGGCGGGTCCCTTCAGGGACACAGGGCCTTGCTTTGGGAGGTGGCAGCATCTGCACAGCAGCAAGCTGGTAATGCAGCTGTGACAGGGACATCACGTATGGGCATGGAGATGTGAAATGTGTGGTGCAGGTGTCCCTGAGGGAGGTGTTTGGCTGGACTTGTGAAGATGCAGAGGGGAACCTGTTGAGAGAGGAGATGGCTGAGGCCCCAGCTGCAGCTGGCACACAGGGACCCTCTTGCACACTGGGATATTCTCACTGTGCTCAAAGTTTCCCTCTGAAGACTAAGAGGTGAATGTGGATGGGTTTAGCAGCTGATCTGCAGGCCAAACAATTGAGTTAGCAAAAGAAGAAATTGAGAAAATACAAGTTTATCCATAGCAATGAAGAAAGCAAGGCCGTTAGCATGGAAACCAATAAAAAGGGACATAAGGGGTATTTGCAGTTATGTAATACGTGCCTTGGAGGCAGCATATGTGCCTTAATAATCTTTTGTAAACTCTTGCCAATTTATTGTTGATGTTAATTGCTTTGTACCAATAAAATACATTAAGCCATTGCTTTGCTTAATGAATATAATGAGCTGTTTTGATGTAACTAATGACTTAAGATCATGCTTGGTTAAGGGAATAAAAGTTGACAACACTTTGTAATGAAGAAGAAGCCACTGTAGTCTCTGCACAAGTGTGTGTTGTGTGTCCGTCTCAAGTGACAGGTCAGACATTCCAAAACGCCTTTGAAAAATCCTAAACTACTATGGAAATTGAGAAGAAACATTTGTGGATTACTTTCTAAAAAAAAAATAAAAATCTAAATGTTCCTAAGAACTTCTTATTTCTAAAAATGAAAAACAAAGATAACATGGTGCTCCATGCCTGGCTGCTGCTGGCAGAGCAAGAACCTAATGATGCAGCTTTGGTGGGGACAACAGACACTGACTGGGAGATGCAGGAAGACAGGTGTAGTTCTCCCTGATTGAAGCCTTTGGCCAGTCTTCTGAAGGTGCAGAGGTGCTCCTGTGGAGAGAGGAGGTGGCTGAGGCCCCCAGCTGCCGCTGGCACTCAGGAACCCTCCAGCACAGCAGGGCCCAGAGCTGCCAAGGCTCCCCAGCACGGCTGGAGCTGCTGGCACAGCTTGGCCCAGCTGGACAGCTGCCCCTCAAGGCCCTGGAGAGCAGGGGATGGTTCTGGGCAGGGTCCCTGCTGTCTGCTTTTCAAGGGCAATCTTATCACCACTCTTGCTCCTGCCCACCTTGCTTTGCCTCTGCCTGGAGCTCTTGGGACTGCTCCTGGCCATGATTAATAATCACAGCTTATTCTGTCAGCAAAGGGACATTGAGAAGTTGTCTCCAGCATGCACCATGATCTTCACAATGTGATTGACCAGGACTGCACGTCAATCCATATCTCAATGCCAGTCTGGACGGGAGCACAGATCAGAAGCGTTTTCATGGTGTACTGGGCTCCCCATCCTGTTTAGGGAACGAGGCAGTGCAAGGAGGTCCTCAGTGGCAGAGAAGCCACTGCCTGAGATGTAACCCCGGGTGCCTCCTGTGGCTCAGGGAGCGGCTGTGGCTGTAAATGTGTGTTTGTCTGCAGCACAGAGCCAGGGCTTAGCAAGGCCCTTATTGTGCCTTGGGCACTGCTGGGCAGCCCCATTGGACCCGGGGCCTCAGCCCTTCCCTGTTGGGACTGACCTGGCCCGGCCCAGCCATGGGGCAGGGCCCGACAAGGGCGCGGTGGGTCCAGAGGCCCGGCCTGGCCCCGGTCCCCAAGGGATGGGCTCTGTCTGCCTGCACAGCCCACAGGCGAGGCCCGAGGCTCTGCAGGAAGCTTCCTGCCAGCTTTGCACAACCTCCACCGAGAGTGTCCCTTTGCTGAGCTGAGAAGACAAACAAATCCCTCTAGTTTAACCCCACTGCACACCTCATGAGGGATCTCTGCAAATCTCAGGAGAGACCATATTCATTTGTGCCTCATGAGGGATCTCTGCAAACCTTGGCAGGGACCCCAAAATATCCCTTGTTCCTCACAGGAAATCTGTGCACACCTTTTCAGAGACCCCAAAATAACCTCATGTGCCTCACAAAAGAATCCGGCCCCCGGCCCACTTTAGGAAGGACTCGGCTCCTCTCCAGGCCTTGATGGCAACCACTAAATGGTCACGTAAATCATGAGGAACTCAACCCCCCTGCCAGTCTTACAGGGTTCTCCAGTCACCTGTAGCCATAGAAGTGATCCCAATTCCCCTAAGAATATCAAGAGGAAACCTGAGCCACATGCACCACTTACAAAAGACCCAAACCCGTGCCTGTCTTACTGGAAAACACAACACCCTGCCCGTGCCTCACAATGGACCCCAATCATCTGGCAGCCTTACAGGGGTCCCCCATCACCTGCATGCCATAGAAAAGCCAGGTGTGCCATTAACTCTAGCCAGCAGCGTGTTCCATGACAGAAACCTCTCCAGTGCCTTTCTGGGAATTGGGAACACGTGTTGTGGTGCCAGCTGCATCTGTGGGAGCCATGGGCAGCGTGAGTCCGTGCTGTGCTCCACTGCTGAGCTGGCAGCACGGTGGATATGGCCAGGATATTCCGTTTCTCCCAGGTCTGGAGCCTGCAGGTACCTTGCTGACCCCTTGGCACAGGCTGTGCTGCCCAACAAAGCCCAGAAGGCCGAGAGGAGAGCCTGAGGGCAGCAGGAAGAAGCCCCTGCTCTAGAACTGAGGGAGTTCTTCCAGAAGCCAAGATGGTGAATTTAAGTGATTTCCACTGTGCTCAAAGTTTGCCTCTGAAGACTAAGAGGTGAGCTTGTCAGTAATCCCAGAAAATATCTGGAAAAATATTTTATGCAATTTTTTTTTTACTAGATCCAAATCTCCAGTGGGAAAAGAGCCTCCCCAGTATGCTGGGTGTCTTGGGGTGTCTCAGTACTTCCTAGAGTAAACATTACCAATTAAACGAAATTCCATGTTTTACTGAAGAAATGGAAAAAATGTTCCAGAATTCTAAAACTACTTTGAAAAATATTTTACTACTCTAAAACAAGAAAAGAAACATTTGAGGACTTCTTTCTACCAAGAAAAAATTTTAAATATTTCTAATAATTTCTAATTTCTAAAAATGGAAAACAAAGATATGCCCCATGCCTGGCTGCTGCCTGCCCAGCCAAGGCTGTGGCCAGCCAAGCAGCTGTGCCAGTGCTGGTGGTACCAGCCAGACCCCAGAGCAGGAGCCCAAAGGTTTTGTTCAAGCCCTTCCCTGGCAGGAGGGGCCCACATTTGGGCCTGACCAGGCACCAGGGCCAGAACCTTCAGGGACAGAGGGTCCTGTTCTGGGTGGTGGCGGCACAGCAATAAACTGATAATACAGCTGTGGCGGGGACAACGGACACTGGCTTGGAGATGGAGGAAGACAGGTGTAGTTCTCCCTGATTGAAGCCTTTGGCCAGTCTTCTGAAGCTGCAGAGGCGCTCCTGTGGAGAGAGGAGGTGGCTGAGGCCCCCAGCTGCCGCTGGAACACAGGGACCCTCCTGCACAGCAGGGCCCAGAGCTGCCAAGGCTCCCCAGCACGGCTGGAGCTGCTGGCACAGCTTGGCCCAGCTGGACAGCTGCCCCTCAAGGCCCTGGAGAGCAGGGGATGGCTCTGGGCAGGGTCCCTGGCCAGGAGTGGGGCCCAGAGCGTGTCTGCTTTTCAAGAGCAATCTCGTCCCTGCTCTTTCTCCTGCCCACCTTGCTTTGCCTCTGCCTGCTGCTCCTGGGGCTGCTCTTGGCCAGGCAGCCTCAGTGGCAGCCAGCACTGGCTGCAGCCCCAGCGGCTCCCCAGGACAAGGCCCCACTGAAAAAGGTCAATGAAAGGCCTGGGCAGCAGCAGAACTCTCAGCAGAGTTATTTGGGCAACGAAGGACTAGCCACAAGTCCGCAGCAGCCTCACTGGGAATGTTTCTATTCTACAACAAACTTTCAGAAGAAGATGTTTGAAGGAAAGATGAATGAAATACTCACCGTTTTGTCTTCCAGACATACCAGATTCCAA
Source organism: Poecile atricapillus (assembly GCF_030490865.1). Lineage (NCBI taxonomy): Eukaryota > Metazoa > Chordata > Aves > Passeriformes > Paridae > Poecile > Poecile atricapillus. The sequence goes on from NC_081267.1 coordinate 1,282,274, forward strand.
CACTGCATAAAATGAAGACAAGCACCAAACAAAACAGGCCTGCCATTAATTCTAGCCAACAGCGTGTTCCTTGACAGAAACCTCTTCCAATGCCCTTCTGGGAATTTGGAACACGTGTTGTGGTGCTGGCTGCATCTGTGGGAGCAATGGTCAGTGAGAGCCCGTGCTGTGCTCCACTGCTGAGCTGGCAGCATGGTGGGTATGTCCAGGATATTCCCTGTTTCCCCCAGAGCTGGGGCCTGCAGGCACTTTGCCAGCCCTTGGCACAGGCTGTGCCACCCAATAAAACCCAGAAGGCTGAGAGAACTCGGGGACAGCGCAGCTGCTTGGGCAGTGGCTCCTTCCAGGGACATGGGCCAAACCCATCCCTGAGCAGCCACTGCCACCCCTGACCCTCCCTGCTCCGTGACAGCTCCCCCAGCCCAAGGGGACAGAGCCAGGCCCTGTCAGGGGCCAGTGCAGCCCCTGCCCAGTTGGGAGCCAGGGCTGGCTGTGGCCCTGGGCTTTCAGCAAGGCTCCTGCTCGGGGCTGCTCCTGTGCCTTGAGCCTCTGGATGCTTAGGGCCAGCTCTGGGAGCAGCTGCAGTGGGATGGACATCGGTGCACGAGTCCCGTTTCCCAGGGGCTGGGAATGAGCTCCAAAGGCCTGGAAGCTGAGGCGCCTCCAGCTTTGGCTGCTGCCGGGCTGTGCAAGGAGAGGCCCTGTGGGAAGAGCTGCTGGCACACAGCCCCACCGAGGGCTGAGCCCAGCACAGCAATTGCCTCCTGTGCCTGGGCCCGTGCCTGCAATTGCCTCCCTTCCTTCAGGAAATGCCGCCTTCCATAGAGCCTCTCTGTCCATCCCTTGAGAAAGGAAGAGGCACAGCTGGATCAGATGGAACCATTACATAGCAGGGAAGTGGCCTCTTCAGGAGGCAGTGCTTGTCAAAGACATGGAAGAGGATCAGGAAAAGGCTCAGGCTCTCTCTTGTCCAAACCACCACCTCTCCTGATCTGCTCAGAGACCAGGAAGTTACAGAGGATCTCAAGGGGTGCATGGCCCATGGTGCAGTTTGGGCAGCCTGTCTGCTGATGCCAAATGCCTTCCTGCAGAGGCTGGGGACAAACTGCATCCAGGCCAGGCTGGGAAACATCACTGCAGGGCTTGAAAGCAGCAGCAGGGCAGCGAGGCTGCCATGGATCCCTTCCCAAGGTGCCAGGCATGACATGTCCAGAGAAAGCCCCCGGCTGCTGCATCTCAGGAAAGGCTGAGGGAAATGCACCCACCATGCTCTTTGAGCAGTTCCTTCTCTATTTCTTTCAGGATGTGGTGTGACTCAAGTGATTCTTTCTGTCCTGTGGCTCTGTTCTTCCCTCTTGGAGGACCTTAACAAAAAATAGTTCAATTTCCCAGGAATGGATCCCACAAAACCAGTGCTCAGCCTGTGGGTACAGCAGGGAGACACCACTCACCCCTGCGATGGGAGCCGGGCTTGCGGGCAGTAATCAGCAAAGGAGCTGGGAAAGTCCTCCCTGCAGACACACCTGTAACTCAACAGCCACAGAAGCTTCTGTCACCTGGTTCCTACCAGGTTGTCAATGATTATTCCTTGATGGAACACTGAGAACATACCTGCAGGAGGCTCCAAGGGCTTCAAAACTTTATGCAGCCAATTTAATGGAGAAGCCTTCCTGGGAACCTCATCTGGAAGGGAGCACAGATGAGAACCTTTTTCAGGGTGTGCTGGGATCGCCTTCTGCCTTAGGGAACTGGGCACTGCAAGGGGTTTGAGTAAGACCATGGGAGCCAGATGTCAGTGGACATGGAGAAAGCTGTAGAGGGGCCTGGGGAGCTCTGGGCTGGCTCCTGGTCACTCTCAACACTCTTTCCATGTGCTGTGCAACATCCCTGAAGGGTGGGCACTCCCCAGCAGCAGAGATGGCAGCTCAAGCCTCAGCAGGGCTCAGGCCCAGAGGCACAGCAATTACCTCCTGGGACAGTGCCTGGCATGGCCTCCCTTCCTGCAGCAGAGGCTGCCCATGAGCCACTGCTTCCTCCAGGAAATGCTGCCTTCAGCACAGCCCTTTGGTCCTTCTCTGAAAAAAAATAAATTGTACACCTGAATCAGATGGAATTTTCCCCATTGGGGAGGTGGCATCTTCAGGAGGCAATGCTTATCAAAGGAAATCATATAAACTTTTGGGATTGGCCAGGGCCCTCCTTTCTCCAAACAAACACCATTTCTGGTCCACCCTGAGACTGGGAAAGTGCAGAAGATCTCAGGATGGGCATGGCTCGTGGTGCAGTTTGGGCTCCCTGTCAGATGATGCAAAATGCCTTCCTGTAGAGGCTGGGGAGAAGCTGCAGCCAGGCCAAGCTGGGAAACAGCCCTGCAGGGCATGAAAGCAGCAGCAGGGCAGCGAGGCTGCCATGGATCCCTTTCCTGCTGTGGTGGGCACTGCATGTCCAGAAGTGCAGAGAAAGCTCCCAGCTGCTGAGTCTCAGGAGAAGGCTGAGCGACATGGACCCACTTTGCCCTCCCTGCAGCATTTCCTTCAGCATTTGCCTCATGGGTTTGGATGGCTCATGGGGTTTCATAACTCCTGTAGCTTTGTTCCTCCTCCTCAGAGGACCATGACAGGAAGTAGATCCATTTCTCAGGAATGGACCCCAGAAAACCAGTCCTCAGCCTGTGGGGTCAGCAGGGACACACCACTCACCCCTGTGATGGGAGCTGGGCTTGTGTGCAGTAACCAACCCAGGAGCTGGGAGAGTCCTCCCTGCAGACACACCTGTAACTCAACAGTCACAGAAGCTTCTCTCATCGCTGCCAGCTGGACAACTTTAAGGTTCTGAGCTGGCAGCTTTCCCAGGGGGAAAGGCTTTGACCTACCCTCACCATCTCCCAAGGTCTGAGTCCTGGACATGGTTTGGGAAGCTGGATCGTCTTCATCAATAGGTTCAGCTGCAAGGAAAGGCAGGACAGAACAGGTCCTGGACAGTGCTCAAGATTCTCTTTCATGCTGGAGTGGCAGTGACTGCACCTGGCTGATTGCTGCCCTCCAAGGCACTCCCTCATCTCTGCCTTCCACCCAGGAGCAGGGGCAGGGAGACCACGTGCCAGCAGTTGCCCCACACCAGGATAGAAGAAGCTTCTTGAATGGCAGTCAGGGGAGAAAGGACACCCTGGAACTGCCATCAGCTCTGAACTGAGCCCCAGGCAGGGCCAGGGCTTGGCAGCGGCAGCTCAGGCTCCCTGGGGTCAGCAAAGGAACCGTGCAAGGCACAGTCCCAGGGCACAGCCCTGGGCCCGGCCCCTTCCCTCTCTGCTCTTCTCTGTGGCTGCACAGAGCACACGGAAGGTGACACTGGCATTGCACATGGGAAGAAGATTGACAGCTAAATGCTCCTTCCTCCCACTGACAGCAATGTTATGCACTCACTCAGGGCTCCAGAAGAGAGCAGGGCAAGGTTTCCAGAATCTGTCAAGCCTGAGATTATGTTAAGAGATATGGCACACGAGGGAGCTCTTGCCACACTGACACCCATTATTCTCTCAGGAAAGGCACATTGAGAACTTGCCTCCAGCATTCTCCAAGCGTTTCAAGCCTTTATCCAAGAGGGCATCCAGATAATACAAGTTACGATCCCAATCTAGAAGGGAGCACAGATCAGGACCATTACCAGGGTAAGCTGGGATCCCCTTCTGTTTTAGGGAACTGGGAACTGAAATGGGTTTGGGTAAGGCTGTGGGAGCCAGATGTCAATGGACATGGCCAAAACTGCAGAGGGGCCTGGAGAGCACTGGGCTGGCTCTGGTCACTCTCCACCCTCTTTGCAGGCCCTGTGCAACATCTCTGGAGGGGCAGCAGGACCAGCCCAGGGCCCCTGAAGCCTCTGTCCCTCCCACAGAGGAAACCCTCCCTTCAGTCCTGGGGAAAACCATCCCCAATGCTTCCCAGGGAGAAGGGAGCACTGTCCCGGGAAAGGGGACCGAGGCTGCCAGCTCACCTGCTCGCCCTGCTCGCCACGGAGCAGCCTGGGCAGCCCTGTCAGGCAGGGCCACTGCCAGGAGGAGCAGGAGGAGGAGGCACAGAGCAAAGGTCATGGTGCCTTGCCCACTGCCAGTCCTGCAGCTCTTGCTGCCACCACTGTCCTGACACCGCTGTCCCAATGTCAGCACCGCTGCTGCCGCCGCCGCTGCTGCCACAACAGTCGTGGTCAAGGACTGACTGCTCGGTCCTTGTGGTGCTGTGCAACCACGGGGCTCTGGGACCTCTGTGACCTCAGAGCCTGCTGTCACCTCAGCCTGCTGTCACCCCAGAGCCTTCTGTGACCTCATGGCCTTGGCTGTACCCCCTGAGTGTACTCCCATCTGTACTCCAATCTGTACTGGACTGATTGTAAATTTTTGACTTCATCAAAGGGTCATTGATAAACAAAACCTTGGTTTTGCCTGCTGACATTGCTGGACAGGCAGTGTCCCGGGAGATGCTCTTGATGGTTGCCTCTTTTCCTGGGCATGGCACTGGAGGAGGTTCAGGCCCAGGTGATGCCACTGAAGGAAATGTGCCCTCATCCCAAGGATGCTCAACACAGACTCCCCCAGCCCCTCAGTGCCCTGCTGCTGGTCACAGCAGCCCCTGCCTGGCTCCTGCCTGCCCACACCATGGTCAGCCCTGCCTGCTCCTGGACATGGAGCTCAGCCAGGGCTGGTGCTGTGTGGGCTTTGCTGGTGGTACCAGCCAGACACTGGGGTGAGAGCTCCATCTCTTTATTGGAACAGAAGAGCTGTGCTGGGCCCTGCCCTGGCAGGAGGGACCCACCTTCAGTCCAGGCCACAGAGCAGGGCGGGTCCCTTCAGGGACACAGGGCCTTGCTTTGGGTGGTGGCAGCATCTGCACAGCAGCAAGCTGGTAATGCAGCTGTGACAGGGACATCACGTATGGGCATGGAGATGTGAAATGTGTGGTGCAGGTGTCCCTGAGGGAGGTGTTTGGCTGGACTTGTGAAGCTGCAGAGAGGAACCTGTTGAGAGAGGAGATGGCTGAGGCCCCAGCTGCAGCTGGCACACAGGGACCCTCTGGCACACTGGGAGATTCTCACTGTGCTCAAAGTTTCCCTCTGAAGACTAAGAGGTGAATGTGGATGGGTTTAGCAGCTGATCTGCAGGCCAAAGAATTGAGTTAGCAAAAGAAGAAATTGAGAAAATACAAGTTTATCCATAGCAATGAAGAAAGCAAGGCTGTTAGCATGGAAACCAATAAAAAGGGACATGAGGGGTATTTGCATTTGTAATAAATGGAATTGGTTCTTGCTAACTAAATTGTAACTGTTATTAAAGTTGTTATTATTAGAAACAATCATGAATCAGTGTTACAAAGCAGATTTACCCCTTTGCAGATGTTACATGTCAAAATTAATGTACAGGATGTAGTTTAGAAGATAAATGGCGTCTCAAGACCAAAATGGCCAAAATTAGAACAAATTTAGGCATTGGGCCTAAAGATTAGTAAACATAAGGCTAATTAGTAGACTAACATAACACAAGGATTAGTACACACACGCAAACCTCTAAGGTTATCCAAAGGACAATGAGGAAGAGGAGAAGCCTTTGGCAAAAGACCACCAAAAGAAGACTGAAGACCTCCTAACAACAAGTGAGGCATGCGCCGTGAAGAAAAGTGACGTAAAGTCAGAAAAATCGGAAATAGGAGGAAACTTACAGGAAACATTAATGAATATGTATAAGCATACAGTATATGAGTTTAGCTTGAAGTGTGTTGTTTTGAATATGAGGCAGGGTGGGAAACCTCTGTACCCTGGTTGGTTTTGCTTATGCTTTAATCATACTTAATTTCTAGCAGATTATAGATATAAATTTCATTTTTTATTAAACTGTATTATTTTACTAAACTGTATTCTTTTATACTACATTAGTATTCAATTTAGTAAATTGTATTCATTTTTAATTAAACTGCCATTAAGCCAAGGGACCTAGTTGTCAAAATTCTAATTTCATTTATAACAATATTTTAACAAAGAAGGCTGGTACAACAACATTGGTATTTACCAAACATGACACAACATGAGGTATATTAACAAAGAAGGCCCCTTACGGTGACAACATTCTACTGTTCAAACTGTAAAACATCTTTGTGTACTGATCAGGAGGTCACGATTTACTCTTTACAATCCTGATGCTGAATGTCTCCTGAGGAGGTCTGGTCACTGAGAAGAATGAGCCCCTTGTGGGCTGCCCCTGTTTGGACAACCTGCTCCTCACCCCGAGCCTCAGCATGTCTGACATCGCCCACCTGGGACTGACATCCCAAAACAATGAAAATATTTCTCTTTATATTTTTTCTTTATACTTAAAATCTAATTAATTAATAAAAATATTTTAAATAATAATATTATTCTGTATTTTTATAACCTAATTTTTTATATTTATATGAAAGAATTGATACATTTTTAGCAACTAAAAACATTATCGGTCCTCGGTTCAAAGTACCACAATTCCCTTCATTAATTAATTGGTCACTATTTCTCCCTCTTTATGATAATTACACACATTTTTAGTCCTTTGATCATCATTTTTATCATTTTCTCAGACAGGATAAAAGGGACCACTTTGGGGTCCATGGAGACTTTTCTGGGCAACATTTGGGGCAGTTTTGGGTCTGGGGCGGGAATTTAGAAAGAACTTGGGGGACTGGAGGACACTTGGGGGAGCCGGGTGGGCACTTGGAGGGGCACTTAGGGATTCTGTGGGACAATTCGGGGTCCGGGGGAGCACTTGGGGGTCCAGGGGGGCACTTGGAGGTCAGGGAGGGGAATCTGGGGGCCCTTCTAGGTCCGGGCGGGCACTTGGGGAGCTGTAACAGGGAATCTATGGGCCGCGGGGGATGATGGGAGTTGTAGGCGCCGGTATAATACGGTTTAATGGGGCCGCGGAGCATCACGGGAGTTGTAGGCGCAGCTCAATGGATTCCGGTGAGTCGCGGGGCATGACGGGAGATGCAGTCCCGGCTGGAATAGCGCTCTATGGGCGCCGCGGAGCATGATGGGAGCTGTAGTCCCGGAAGTGGCTCGGAAGGCGCGTTTGGCGGTGTGGGGAAGCGCTTGGAGAAAACTTTTGTGTCCGAGCCGTGCTGCAGGTGCTGGGGGCGAATGTATACGGCTCGGGAGCACTTGGGGGGAACCTGGGGAGCTGTAACCGGGCTCTTTAGGGCGGGGGGCACGGCAGGAGGTTTGGGCGCGGAACTGTGTTGTGGGATGATGGGAGATGAATTCCCAGGAGTGGCTGGAAGGGAAATCTGTGGGGTCAGGAGCATTCGAGGGTCCAGGGACGCTTTGAGGAGTCCCGAACGGGCGCTGAGGGGGCACTCGGGGATCCTGGAGGGTTTGGGGAACACTTATGGGACATATGGGGGGTGATCCCGGGGTTCTGGGGAGCACAGGGCATATTCTCGGTCCTTCCCAATTCCTTCCAGCATGATCCCATTTGCTCTCAGCCACTCCCAGTCAGCGTCAGCATGATCCCATTCACTCCCAGTATATCCCATTTGCCCCCAACCTGTTCTCAATTGCCCCCTGGAGGTTCCTACTCACTGCCAGTATCATCCCAGTCTGATCTCAGTATGATCCCAGTTTCCCTCAGTGTGATCGCAGTCTCTCCTGGCATGGGCCCAGCTGCTCCCAGTATGATCCCAATATGATGTCAGTACACAGCCAGTGCTATCTCAGCCACTGCCAGGATGATCCCAGTACAAACCAGTCCCTACCAGTGCTGCCACTCCTGGGATCCCCCAGCCCTCTCTGTGTTCCCCCTCCCGCATCTCCCCAGAGGAGCCCCAAGGGCTGGCAGTCCCCAGCCAGGGTCCCCAGCCAGCCCCAGGTTGGATCTGCAGCCCCCAATTTTCCCAGTTTCCCTCTCCTTTTCCCCAGGCCGGGTTCCCCCCGTCCCCAGCGGGTGGGAGCAGCGGAGAGCCCCGCGCTGCCCATCCCGACCTGTCCCGGCTCCATCCCCGCTCCTGCCGTGGGCTGTGAGGGGTTTGGGAACGGGGCACCGAGGGTGTCACTGCTCCTGGGGGAGGAGGAGGAGGGATGGAAGAGGAGGGATGAAGAAGGAGAGAGAGAAGGGATGGAAGTAAGAGAAGGAGGTGGAGTTAGGGAGGAGAAGGAGGAGGGATGGAAGGGGAGGAGAGGGAGGAAGATGTTGTAAATACTCCACAAACCCCTTCATTCTTGTCCCTCATGGGGATGTGTCCGCCCTTCACAGAACACGGGCGGGAAGGGGTCTCAAAATATATCCAACATAGACCTAAGGTATTTTAGACAGAGAAGGCTCAGATTTCCAAGACGTGGTCCTGGGTTTATTGTATGTGGATCGCCCGGGGCAAGAAAGAGGCTGAGATTCCTCAGGTGCTCTCTTAAACTTGGGAGAGGGGGTGGCCAGGGGATACAGGGGGGTTACAGCCAATGGGATAGGGAAAAGAAAAGGGAGGTTAGGTAGGGACTAACCTTATACAACACCAAGGGTGAGTTCTTCCCTTGGGACATACCATAATTTTTTAAATGAACTTCAACAGGAAGAGGAGGGACAAAGGAGGATCAGGGAAAGGAGAAGGAACCAAGAGGTCAAGAACTCCCTGAATTTACAGTCCCCCACCTGTGGGATCATCACCCTGCATCCCACAGGTGCCCCGAGAGGGGGAGCTCAGCCCAGATATCCTGGGGGGTCCCTGGGTTGGGTTTTTTTGGGGGGGATATTTAAGAATTAAGGACTGCAAAGCTGAGCAGAAAATGCCCCTTGGGGCGACACTGGGTGGTCCCAGCATTCCTAAGTGGGGAGATGGAAATGAGGGGAACTTTTTGGATTTCTGGCACTCCCAGCAACCTGGGGTGGGCAGGGACTGAGTAGACAGAGGAACCCCAGTGCAAGCATGACCCCCAGCAGCTGGGACAGGGGGGAACCCCTGAACTGCAAAGGGGACAGAACAGAGATGGGGAACTCCGGGGAGGCATTTTCAGGGCTGAATTTTGCTGTTTGGGAGGTTTTTATGGGGCCCCAGACGCCCGGTAACTTCTAGAGATGAACTTGGTCAGGAGGAACACCCTAACCCAATGTGCTCATGCATTGTATATTTCCGCAAACAAGGATTTCTCATTCCCAAACCTTGGCCAGATGGAGAAGGAGGCTGCGAGGAAGAGGAAGATGCCCCAGCACACCCAGGCAGGTGAGGAGGAAGTCAGTGCCCCTTTCCCCCTCTCTCCTGCTCCATCTCCCAGCCCAGCCTGGCCCCCGACTGCAGGACAACCACGCTGCCAACGCCGTCCTGCCAGGGACGCACTGGGGGGATCTCCTTCCCCTTCCCTCTGGCACGGAGGCAAATCCCATCCTCTCCTTGTCCTTCCTCCCCCAGACAAGGAGCTGAGGATGGAGACGAGGGAGGACAAATCCCCACAGCAGAACCTCATGGAAGAGGCCGTTTTGAGCGGCTCCACGGTGCAGGAACCCAATGGGGAGGAAAATACCCGGAGATCCCGCAGGAGGAGGGGCTCCAAACCCATCCCAGGGTGCTCTGAGGAGGAAAGACCCACCCTGTGCCGGGAAGGCGGCCGGAGATCCACCCAGGGCTCTGAGCTGGTGGTCCATGAGCAGCTTCAGGATGGGGAGAAGCCCTACAAGTGCTTGGAGTGTGGGAAGAGCTTCAGCTTGAGCACCAAACTGATCCACCACCAGATGATCCACACTGGGGAATGGGCCTACAAGTGTGGGGAATGTGGGAAGGGCTTCAGCTGCAGCTCTGAACTCATACGTCACCAGCGCATCCACACTGGGGAGAGGCCCTACGAGTGTGGTGAGTGTGGGAAGAGGTTTCACAGCAGCTCCAATCTCCTCAGGCACCAGCGGATTCACACGGATGAGAGGCCCTTCCACTGCCCCGACTGTGGGGAGGGCTTCAAGTACAACTCCCACCTCATCAGGCACCAGCGCATCCACACTGGGGAGAGGCCCTATGAGTGTGGGGAATGTGGGAAGAGCTTCAGCCAGAGGTCCAAACTGATCATCCACCAGATGATCCACACTGGGGAGAGGCCCTATGAGTGTCCCGAGTGTGGGAAGAGGTTTCAGACCAGCTCCACTCTCCTCAGGCACCAGCGGATTCACACAGATGAGAGGCCCTTCCGCTGCCCCGACTGTGGAGAGGGCTTCAAGCACAACTCCCACCTCATCACCCACCGGCGCATCCACACTGGGGAGAGGCCCTACGAGTGTCCCCAGTGTGGGAAGAGCTTCTCCAGGAGCTCTAACTTGACCCAACACCAGCGGAGGCACCGGTAAGGGAAGCCCTGCGAGTGCCCCAAGTGCAGGAAGAGCTTTGTGCACTGCTCCAGCTCCATCCCCCATCAGAGGCCCCACATTGGGCAGAGCCCTGATGACCCACGTTCCCAGTGATCTGCGTTTTGAAGACACTGGGTTGGTTGTCATTTTCTTTTGTTCCGATTATCTTTTGATTCATCTTCATCCCTTTAAAACAGACAAAATTGGGGTAAAAGTCTACAAATTCATCAAAGGCATCTAGAGCCTCACATTTTACTAGTGCTTCAAGATAATCTGGTATTCAGGGAAATACTTAGGGGTTGTGGAGCTATTTGGTGTAGTTTTCTTCATTTTTTGGCACTCAAAGCAATGAGAGTTTGATCTGTCACCTCAAAACCACTCAATGCCACTGAAAACTGTACAGTCCCACTCAAAACTATTGGATTCCACAGCCCCTCAGGGTGTGATGCCTCAAGTTTTAGCTTTCATATCTTTCATATTTTACACTGTCTAGGTTTGTATTTTTGAACTTCCTGATAAGTGTTAGTGAGCTCTCTTCACAGAGTAGGTAGACAATTTCTACCTTGATACTAAGGGCAGCTGTTACAAGTTTCAGGCCCAAAAGCATAAACAAGGGTGGACTGAAGAGAGAAAACAAGAAGGACAGGACTTCATCATCTGAAGCTGTAATTGAACAATGAACCTCAATATGCAGATGGACCTAAACTTCTAAAAATGTGAGACCTCATGATGAGTTGTCTATTTTTGTGACCATTTCTGGTCCATCTTGGGTGTAGCCCTGGCCAGGTTCTTGCACTGCCCAAGGCGTATCCTTTAAGGCCTTTTAATAAACTTTATTCTTAACTGTCCAGCCTCTGTTTTAGATCAGCCTTCTGAAGGCATCAGGTGGAATGGGGTTGGAAGGGGATTGGGTGAAGTGGGACGCAAATCAGGAGGGGTGAGATGGGCATTGGGTGGGGCAGGATGGGTGTGATGGAGTTTGGGAGGTGTGAAATGGGGGAAATCGGGCTTGAGAATGGGGTCTTGATGTCCAGCAGGAATGGGATGGGTTGAGGTTTGGATTGGGGAGGTGGGGTGGGGTCTGGAATGAGACAGACAAAGTTTGGGGATGGTGAAGGGAGGGGAAACCCGTTAGTGAGTTTTGGATATTCCATGTTCCCAACGAGATTTTAAGGTATCTCACATTTCTCAGGAGGTTTTGGGGCACTCCCCAGCTCTTGGGGTGTTCCTGAGAGCAGCTCCATGGAGCTCCATTGCCAGGGGTGGTTGCCATGGGCACGAGCTCAGAGCTGTAGCCAGAGTGCGTTGCCTCGGTGCTGGAGAGCAGAGAAATGATGAACAGCCCCAGACATCTCCAGGGTGTGTTTGGGGGGCAGAGCAAGTTCTGCCTAGGTGGGGCAGTCACTGCCCCAGCCCAGACACTGCAGCCTCTGCTCCAGCCCCAAAGTGGCTGCCAAGCCCCTGGCACCCCAAAAACCCCAGCTGGGAGAGGGAGCAGAGCAGGTGAGGCTGTGACACGGGTGTGACACTGACATGTGCCACGGCCCTGGAGCTCACAGCAGATGAGATGGTGCTGAATCCAAGGCTGACTGTGGATCTCTGTCCCTCTCTCTCCTTCCCTTACTTCCAGTTTTCAAAATCTGGATAGCTTGAAGTTGGATGGGTTGGACGAGTTGGCTCAGTCAGTGCTTAGTGAAGTGATTTCCTCTAATTGCATGCAGATTTATGATTTCCCGAGTACCTCATTCTCTAAAGTTTTCAGCTGAAAGTTTGTTCCCCATCCTCCTGAGAAGTTTGTTGTTTTCTCCCATGCACTGCCCGAGGGGATCGAGGTACCTCAGGTCCCTTTCCAGCAGGGCCCGAGCGAGCTTGGGGCACAGCACAGGGAACTGCAATGCTGAGCCAGCCCTGGCTGGGTTGGAGGAAGCAGAAAGGCCAAGCCCTGAGCCCAGGCCTGGCACAGCAGGGCCTGTCCCTCACGGGTGGCTCGGGGCTCTTTGTGGGGCAGTGGGATGTGAGGGGCAGCAAGGACAAATGCCATAAACCTGCAAGCCCTGCCAGCCTCCTCAGGGAGGGCTGAGGGAGGAGCAAAGACCTTCCTGGGGCTGTGCCCTGCGCCAGGAGGGATTGTGCCAGTAGAGTTGACCCTAAATTTCTTCTCCCAGGCAGCTTTAGGACACGGAGCATGAAGAAGCCAGAGCCAACTCTCAGCTTTCCACAGTCCTCCAGTAGAATCCTGTGTGGGGAGCAGCCTGGGAGCAGGGTTTGTGTGTCAGGGGAGGGGAATTCAGAGCCCTTTTCTCCCCCATGGCCTGAGGGTCTGCATTTGCAATGGCCCTGCAGCTGGCAAATGGGCCTTTTTCACCCAGCTGAGAACAGTTCTGCTGATAGCCTGTCCTAAACCTGATTTTTCTGCAAATGTGCCAATAAAGCCTCATTTTTTGCAGCCCCAGGTCTTGTGTGCATGCAGGTGTGAAAACTGAAGGGTGGAACAGCTCTGCTAGGTAGGAGTTATATTTTTTGTGGTGGATTTTATTTTATTTTATTTTATTTTATTTTATTTTATTTTATTTTATTTTATTTATAATTTTAATTTATTTATAATATAATAAATTTGTATTATTTTATTTTATATTATTTTATTTTATAAACATTTTTATTTTTTTTTATAATTATCCCCCCTGTCAGCTCTGGGCAGAGCTCTGTAACTGTGTGTGACACTTGTCTGTGGCACTGTGGGGGTGGCCAAGGGGACCTTCCCCGAGCTGTCTGCAGAGGAATCCACAGCAGCCCAGGCCGGGGGTGCTCAGTGGCCGCTCAGTTCCGCTGACTGGACGCGGCTCTGGACGCTTCCCTTGGAGCATCTCCAGGGAGGGAACGCTGGGGCTGCCCCGGCTGTGGTGTCACTGCCAGGGGAACGCTGGGGCTGCCCCGGCTGTGGTGTCACTGCCAGGGGAACGCTGGGGCTGCCCCGGCTGTGGTGTCACTGCCAGGGGAACGCTGGGGCGGCTGCCCCGGCTGTGGTGTCACTGCCAGGGGAACGCTGGGGCTGCCCCGGCTGTGGTGTCACTGCCAGGGGAACGCTGGGGCTGCCCCGCTCCTGCCCCACCCCATCAGCTCTGCCAGCGCCTCCAGGGGACACAAAGGCTGAGCCAAAGGGTGAGAGTTGCACAAGGGGCTGAGCTGGGATCTGGGACCCATTGGGATCATGGAGTCCAGCCCCCGGCCCTGCACAGACACCCCAACAATCGCAGCCTGTGCATCCCTGGCAGCGCTGGCCAAAGGCTCCTGGAGCTGCGGCAGCCTCGGGGCCGTGCCCATTCCCTGGGGAGCCTGGGCAGTGCCCCAGCCCCCTGTGGGGGAAGAAGCTTTTGCTGATCTCCAGCCCAGCCCTGCCCTGGCCCAGCTCCAGCCGTTCCCTCGGCTCCTGTCCCTGCTCACCTGGGCAGAGATCAGAGCTTGCCCAGAGAAGCTGTGGCTGCCCCTGGATCCCTGGAAGTGTCCAAGGCCAGGTTGGAAAGGGCTTGGAACAGCCTGGGATAGTGGAAGGTGTCCCTGCCATGGCAGTTGATGGAATGATAAGGTTCACTTAAGATTTAAGGTGTCTTCCACCCCAAGGCATTCTGTGATTCTGTGATTTTGGGAGAGATGCTGAAGCTCTGGCTCAGCTTTATCTCAGCAAATGTCTGGACCCAGCAGCAGCCATGGGTGGGATCATCTCCTCCCTCTCGCTGTGGCTGTAACTCACCCAAGGGCAGTGTCATAAATTAAATTTGGACAACTAGGTCTATTGAGTTTACAGCAGTTTAATAACAAGAAAAAAAAGATACAATTTAGTGAATTGAATACAAGAATCCAATTTAATAAAAGAATACAATTTAGTGGATTGAATAGCAATTTGATATAGAAGGAATACAATTTAATAAAATAGTACAATTTAGTGAATATTGATATAAATACACTCGAGAGAGTGTTAAAGTTTAATAAAGGGAAGTTTTATTAATTATAGCAAGCAAGCAATAAGCAAAAGACAGCGCTGGACAGCCGGGAAGCGATCCCGCTTCACCGCGGCCGTGCTTCCGTTTTCCGTGTGTCTCCTTTTAATCAGTCCGACTCTCCGGGCTCTCCTGTGACGTGTCTTTCCTTGAGTATTTCTGCGCATGCGCCTTCATCGGTCTAGGGGTTCGGTCGTTTGGTCTTTACTTTATCTTCCTTTAACCTTTCTTCACTGTTCTCTGTAAAGGCTTAGCTCAGTAATTTTTTGGAATGCAAGGAATCTTAGCAAGGACATGATAAACGTCAGTAGCTATACAAGCATCAGTTACTATGCATACGTAAGTAACTATCGTAAGTAAGTAAGGGGTAAGTAACAATCTTGATTTTACAGAATATAACATTACAGGATATCATATCTGCATGTTTAGTCGAACAAAAGGGTCTCTGTTTATCACAATCCCCCCTTTTTCTATTCCCTACTTTTGTTCGCTAAATCTTTGCAATTCTTTTTTACTTAGTTCTAAATAATCTTCGGTTTCTGCCTCATTTAAGGTGAGCTGCTTCTAACTTGCTTTTTACAATGTTAATAACTTTATTAAGAATGCAAGGGCTAAAAGTAAGTCTTAAGATTAGTAAAATTAGTGGTCCTGCTATAGTAGATAGTAAAGTTGTTTGCTAGGGAGAATAATTAAACTAGGATTCGTACCAACTCTGTTGCATTTGTTCTTTCTTTCTCTTTTCCTGTTCTTTTTGTGATTTGGCCATGGTTTCTCTTACTATCCCGCTTTTATTTACATATACACAACACTCTTCTTTAAGTGTAGTACACGGGCCCCCTTGTTGTAAAAATAATAAGTTTAATCCTCTTCTATTTTGCAAGACTACTTCAACCAGTGAGTCTAAGGAGTCTGTGAGGTCTTTTATGGATTCATCAATTCTTCTTAAATTTTCATCTACTGAAATTTTAAGCTCTTTAAGCCCCTGGTATTGATTAACTAAGGATGCTACACCTGTTCCTAATCCAGCTCCTTTTATGGTTAGTAATACGGCTATTGTTAATACTGTGAGGGGTTCTCGTTTCACCAAATGGTGTTCTGAGTTTTGGTATTGTGTATACATATATTCTTCAGGATGATAAATAATTCGGGGAACTATTATAACTTGTATACAAAATTCATAGGTTTCATTAAAGACTGTTACAGAGACACATGGGGTTACTCTTAAAGTGTTACAAACCCATTTAGTATTAGGTGCTGGAATCAGCTACTGAGCTGGCTTGCGAGGGTCATCAATCTGTATTTTTATTTGACATAAATGTTTCTTATCTGGGGGCACATTTCCCACACATTTCCCTTTTCCAGTGACTCTAGATAATGTTATTCCTGGAGTGTCTTCCCTTCCCGATTTCCATAAACAGGCAGCAGGATTAGTGCCATTTACTCTTTTTGGTTCTGCTATGGAACCTATGGCCTCATAAAAGGGTGGGTTAATGTTATAGCATAACCAACATTCTCTGGTTAAATTTGGGTGTGAATCATTTAATACTTTAAAGGTAGCTTGCAATATTTTCCAAAGAACTTCATTTCCATATTCTTGGGGTGTCTCTACTGTGGTTGTTACTTGTGTGCTATTTTCTAATTTTTCTGAATGGTTATTCTGATTTCTTACTTTGGGGTCTTCTGCTCCCCACACCACTGGATTTGGTCCAACAGATCCCGAATCATGTGGAACCATTTCTTTCTTTATAAGAATGTGCACTCCCCGATCTTTTCTGGGTTCCCATACCCTGAGACCCCAGGTTCGTCCTAATAACCACCCAGCGTCTTGGGACTGTGTAATATTGATGTAATGAAATTTGCAAGTTTCAGTATATGTTACTTCCCTTGAGGGGCTTATCCAGGGCTTTATACATCTATGTGGACTCTGTTCAACCTTTAAATACTTATCTGGGTTCTGTACTTTTTACTCTATGGAAATTGTTTCACAGCCTCAATATTTATAGTAAAATGCCCCAGGGTAATTACAATATTCTCTGCCTGGATTAGAAGCTGGGCACATATATAGTACTTTACATCTGGGCAGGATACGATTAATATTCTTTTACTTAATAAGAAAATCTAGTGTAACTTGAAAACTAGGGGCCCCAAAGGTGATCTGTGATTGAATAATAGCCTGGTCTTCCTATTGGATTAAAGACTAATTAAAAGGGTTCGTGAGTTTTACTTATACAAATGTTAAATGTGCTAATTAAGATTGTAAATGTTATTAACTTCTTTAATGAGCATTAGCTTCCCCTGCTATAATAGAGGCTTTTCTTTTGTATAGTGTTAGTTTTGATTTTCCAAAAATTATTTCGCTGGGTTGTATCATTTCCATTCTTGTGCCATTTCCTGGTCCATGACCTCTTGGTCCCATATATATTGGAGTGTTTCCCTCCACAGTTTATTACTCCTCTGCCTCTCCCATCGTCGACCCGGTTGCTACGGGACACGGGGTGTACCATCTTCTCGGCAGCAAGAGTATTCTTCGGGAGGGAAATTACTCCTTCTCTTATTAATTCTTTGTATGTATTTTTCTCAACTTTTATGCTTTACTAAAGGGGTATTACACCTCAATTCCTGGAGACACTGTCTGCACAACTCAGCTACTATATTTACTATAAAAGGTGCAGGTTCGTTTGGATGGTAATAATACAAGGGGTTAACTCCTCTGGCATAAATAGTCCTCCACTCCTCTGATTTTGTCTCAAATTTTTTTTTTTTGCTCGTATTCTAGTTATTAAGGACCAATCCGTGAGTTTTCTCTGGGCAGTGTAGCAGGATCTACACACCCCTCTTAGTGGGTAGCCTCTATGACAGTGGGTCCACTAATGTTCTTTACATATTATACATTTAAAACAAACAAAAAGATAACAATTCTGACATAAAGTACAGCTTATTTTAACACTTCTATTATATATTTCTTTACTACTAGATGGGGGTATTTTATATTCTATATAAAAAATCTTTATGAAATTTACTATTTATAAGTTTTTAAGCCGGTTAATAGTCCTTGGATGTTACTTTGTTCGGGATATCTTAAGTCTCAGGTTCCCAGCCGGGCTAACCACTTCTCAGTTATTAGTCTTTTGTGGCTTCACAGGTCTCTTTATACGACTGGCATGTGTCCACTCCTTTTCAGCTGTTCGAACTACAGAGTCAGTTGTTAATAACACTTGGTACGGCTTTTTTCACTTCGGTGTTAGGGATTTTCTTTCTAGTTTCTTATCAGCGCTTACTCTCCGGGTTGTACCTGAGAGTGTAGGGCAGTTGAAGATAACTCCATTCTCAGTCACTATTAAAAACTCAGAAATCTCAGTTAGAATAAAACAGTATCTTTTGTCACTTGAGGGACGAAGAGGGTTGAAACCAGAAATAGATAGATTGTTAAATAAGGGACTATTAGAACCATGTATGTCACTTTTTAACACACCCATACTGCCAGTAAAGAAGCCAGATGGGACTTATCGTTTGGTACAAGATTTAAGAGAAATTAATAAGAATTTAATAAACGTACAGTGGCACGGTTCCCTGTAATAGCAAATTCGTATACATCATTAAGCAAATTGGGACCTGACAGTCTATAGTACAGTGTTATAGATTTAAAGGATACATTTTGGGCCTTGGTCTCATCTCTTGATGAGACTAGTCGAAATTATTTTACATTTGAATGGGAAGATCCAGACACAGAGAGGAGACAACAATTGAGATGGACACTATTGCCCCAGGGATTTACAGAACCTCTCAACTTGCCTGGACAAGCACTAGAACAGATTCTACAGGATTATCAGACAGACCCAGGAGTGACTCTGATACAATACGTGGATGATTTGCTTTTAGCTGGAAAGAGGAGGAAGATGTAAGGAGAGAGAGTATTAAATCGTTAAATTTCCTGGGTTTAAAAGGATTGCAAGTATCTAAGGCAAAGCTCCAATTTGTGGAAAAGAAGTAAAATATTTAGGCCATTACTTTAGAAAAGGGGAAAAAAAATAGACTCTGAAAAAAATACAAGGAATTTTGTCACTACTAATTCCTAAAAATAAAAGACAGATACGTCAAATCTTGGGATTAACAGGGTATCGTAGACAGTGGATTGAAAACTATAGTAGTAAAGTATAATTTTTATATCAAAAATTGACACAGGAGGGAGTAATAAAATGGAGTTTAGAAGATACAGAAAAATTCCGGGAACTACAAGAAAGTTTAATTCATGCTCCTGTCTTGAGTCTCTCAGATTTAAAGAGACCCTTTTACTTGTTTGTAAATGTAGAAAATAGGGTCGCCTCTGGAGTCCTAACTCAGGAGTGGGCAGGGAGGAAGAAGCTAATAGGGTATTTATCAAAGATCTTAGACCTTGTGAGTAAAGGCTGGCCAGCCTGTTTACAAGTAGTAGCAGGATGTACCTTACTGGTAGAAGAAGCTAGCAAAATCACCTTTAATAGCAATTTGAAGATAATGTCCCCTCATAACATTCGGGGTGTGCTACAACAAAAAGCGGAAAAATGGATTTCAGATGCTAGACTTTTAAAACATGAAGGAATTCCAACTGAAGCCCTAAACTTAATATTAAAAACCACAACTGTACAAAACCCGGCTGCCTTTTGTATGGAGAACCTGAAAGTAAATCTTTGACACATGACTGTATAACTACAATTGAGGAACAAACCAAAATTAGACTTGATCTGGAAGAAGAGGAATTAGAAAGCGGAGAAAAGCTGTTTGTGGATGGGTCCTCCAGAGTGATAGAAGGAAAGAGGAAAACAGGCTATGCTATAATAAGAGGACCTGATATTCAAGTTTTAGAATCAGGTCCATTAGACAAATCTTGGTCAGCCCAAGCCTGTGAATTGTATGCAGCATTAAGGGCATTGAAATCACTAGAAGGAAAGGAGGGGACAATATATACAGATTCCAGATATAGTTATGGGGTGGTGCATATGTTTGGTAAACTGTGGGAAGAAAGAGGTTTAATAAACTCTCAAGGGAAAGATTTGGTTCATCAAAAACTTATAATTGCAGTATTAAAGGCCCTGAGAAGGCCCAAGAGGTTAGCAGTGTTTTATTTGAAAGGACACCAGAAGGGAACAGACTTGAGGAGTAGAGGAAATAATGCTGCTGATTAGGAGGCAAAACAGGCGGCATTACAAACAATGGTCATAAAAGAAAAAAAAAGGGAGGGACAGGAAGAAACTTTAGAACATAAGAATAGTGACTTAAGAAGTAGATTTACTGAGGAAGAAAGGCCAAAACTCCCAGAGACAGGAGCAATAGAAAACTCAGAGGGGAGATAGCCTCTCCCAGATGGCCGGGAAGTACTACCAAAAGCCATAGCTCAAAGAATATTAGAAAAATACATCAAAGAACACATTGGGGAGCACAAGGGTTAATAGATTATTTTGCAGCAAAGTATATGAGCACAGGTATTCGAAACTTAGCTAAGCAAATTACTAGAAGCTGCCTCCCATGTTTAAAAACAAATAGGAAAAATCTCTGAAAATTACCTTATGGAGGGAGACCCTTAGCAAAAGACCCTTTGCAAATATTCAAATTGACTTCACAGAACTACCAAAGGTAGGAAGATTTAAATACTTCTTGGTCCTAGTGGATCTTAGTAGATCAAAATCCTAGTGGATTTTCTACTCAGGTCTTTGCATAAGCACTTTCCTCTGGGTTAAAGGGGATCCTTTGTTCCCAGGAATTTAATTTTTGTTTAACCCACTCTTCGGTTGATCCAAATATAGGCCAAAATACATTCTTTGAAATTTCTTTCCCTCTCTATATTACTACACAATAATTACTACACAAAATCATTTTTGCCCTATCTTTATTTTCTGTCCCTGGGAAATGTTTCCAATTATCTAGTATAAAACTCAACGGACTATCTTTAGGTATCGGTGGGAGTTTAACAGGTACAGGAGGCTTGCTCTTCCCCTGTCCCATTCTTCCGGAGTGCCTTCAACCACACAATTCCTTTCGCTTCCCCTCGTTCGTACCGCTCTTGCTCGGGGAATCCAGCTGCCGGTTCCCCTCTCAGACACACACACTCACCACACTCCGGGATCCCGACCCCGCCCAGACGGATCCCCGTTATACTCACGCGTCCCACGTCCCGCGTCTTCGTCCGGACTCTGCACAGAATTTAAGGGGTCGACTGGTCTCCCTTTTGCTTATTGCTTTAATTTTAGGTTCGTCGGTGCAATTGAGGCAGGAACCGGCCCCCCCGGGCCGCTAAACCTTAGAGCGGGGCGCCCCCCGGAACTGCCGATCCGTCCTACAGATTGCATCCGAGTCACGGCACCAAATTGTTATAAATTCACTCGAGAGAGTGTTAAAGTTTAATAAAGGGAAGTTTTATTAATTATAGCAAGCAAGCAATAAGCAAAAGACAGCGCTGGACAGCCGGGAAGCGATCCCGCTTTGCCGCGGCCGTGCTTCCGTTTTTCGTGTGTCTCCTTTTAATCAGTCCGGCTCTCCGGGCTCTCCTGTGACGTGTCCTTCCTCGGGTCTTTCTGCGCATGCGCCTTCATCGGTCTAGGGGTCCGATCGTTTGCTCTTTACCTTATCTTCCTTTAACTTTTCTTCACTGTTCTCTGTAAAGGCTTAGCTCAGTAATTTTTTGGAATGCAAGGAATCTTAGCAAGGACATGATAAATGTCAGTAGCTATACAAGCATCAGTTACTATGCATACGTAAGTAACTATCGTAAGTAAGTAAGGGGTAAGTAACAATCTTGATTTTACAGAACATAACATTACAGGATATCATATCTGCATGTTTAGTCGAACAAAAGGGTCTCTGTTTATCACATTTAGGGCGCGGGGCACGGCAGGAGGTTTGGGCGTGGAACTGTGTTCCGAATGGCTCAAATAGCACGAGGGATTGAGCGGGAGATGGGGTTAGGGAAGAAGTGGAGGAGGGAGGAAGAGGGGGAGCAAGAGGAAGAGGAGGGACAAAGGAGGATCAGGGAAAGGAGAAGGAACCACGAGGTCCAGCACTCCCTCAATTCACAGCCGCCTACCTATGGGATCATCACACCCCATCCCACAGGTGACCGGGGAGGGGGACCTCAGCCAAGATATTTTAGGTGCTCCCTATTTTGGGCTGCTTGAGGGGACGTTTGGAGAATGAAGAAATCCAAACCTGAGCAGAAAATTACCTTGGGGGTAAATTGGGGGTCCTGGCATCCCTAAGTGGGGAGCTGGTAACCAGGGGAACTTTTTGGATTCTTGGCACTCCCAGCAGCCTGGGGAGGGCAGGGACTGAGTAGACAGAGGACCCCCAGTGCAAGAGTGACCCCCAGCAGCTGGGACAGAGAGGAACCCCTGAACACCAAAGTGGAGAGACCAGAGACGGGGAACTCCTGGGAGATATTTTCAGGGCTGAATCTTGGTGTTTGGGAGGTTTTTATGGACTCCAGATGCCCGGTGACTTCTGGAGATGGACTTGGGTAGAGGGACCTTCAAACTCAATGTGCTCATCCCCTGTTCGCCCCAAACCAGGATTTCCCATTCCCAAATCTTGGCTGGATGGAGAAGGAGGCTGCGAGGAAGAGGAAGATGCCCCAGGACACCCAGGCAGGTGAGGAGGAAGTCAGTGCCCCTTTCCCCCTCTCTCCTGCTCCATCTCCCAGCCCAGCATGGCCCCCGGCTGCAGGACAACCCCGCTGCCGACGCCGTCCTGCCGGGGACGCACTGGGGGGATCTCCTTCTCCTTCCCTCTGGCACGGAGGCAAATCCCATCCTCTCCTTGTCCTTCCTCCCCCAGACAAGGAGCTGAGGATGGAGACCAGGGAGGACAAATCCCCACAGCAGAACCTCATGGAAGAGGCCATTGTGAGCAGCTCCATGGCTGAGGAATGTAATGGGGAGGAAAATCTGCAAAGATCCCGCAGGAGGAGGGGCTCCAAACCCATCCCAGGGTGCTCTGAGGAGGAAAGACCCACCCTGTGCTGGGAAGGCGGCCAGAGATCCAGCCAGGGCTGTGAGCTGGTGGTCCATGAGCAGCTTCAGGATGGGGAGAAGCCCTACAAGTGCTTGGAGTGTGGGAAGAGCTTCAGCCAGAGCAACAGCCTGATCCGCCACCAGATGATCCACACTGGGGAATGGGCCTACGAGTGTGGGGAATGCGGGAAGGGCTTCAGCTTCAACTCCCAGCTCATCATCCACCAGCGCATCCACACTGGGGAGAGGCCCTACGAGTGTCCTGAGTGTGGGAAGAGGTTTCAGACCAGCTCCACTCTCCTTGTGCACCAGCGGATTCACACGGATGAGAGGCCCTTCCACTGCCCCGACTGTGGGGAGGGCTTCAAGCGAAACTCCAACCTCATCAAGCACCAGCGCATCCACACTGGGGAGAGGCCCTATGAGTATGGGGAGTGTGGGAAGAGCTTCAGCCAGAGAGGTCCCACGTCACCATCCATCAGAGGATCCACACCAGGGAACGGCCCTATGAGTGTGGGGAATGTGGGATGACCTTCAGCCGGAGGTCCCAGCTGACCATCCACCAGATGATCCACACTGGGGAGAGGCCCTACGAGTGTCCCCAGTGTGGGAAAAGGTTTCAGACCAGCTCCACTCTCCTACAGCATCAGCCGATTCACACGGATGAGAGGCCCTTCCACTACCCCGACTGCAGGAGGGGCTTCAAGAAAGACCCCCACCTCATCAGGCACCAGCGCATCCACACTGGGGAGAGGCCCTATGAGTGTACCCAGTGTGGGAAGAGCTTCAGCGAGAGCTGTCACTTGAGCAAACACCAACGGAGGCACCGGTAAGGGAAGCTCTGCAAATTTTCCAAAGTGCAGGATGAGCTTTCTCCACAGCTCCAGCCTCATCCCACCTTGGAGGACCAACATAGGGCAGAGACCTGGTGATCCATGTTCCCTGTGATCCATGATGGGAAGACACCTGTACCTTTTCTTGCCCGTGGCAATGACATGATTTGGGATCAAAGAATGTGAGAGTGTGATCATGGCCCATTATATTCAGTCCCACCTCAGGTCACTGCCAGGGGCAGGAAAAGGACTCCCTGTCTCTCACCAGAGGAGAAAGGTGTCCTTTCCTGGCAGGAGGAAATACGTGGCCAGGAAGAGCCGGTCGATGACATTTTAGTTTTCCCAGTAAATAGATTGTCTTATCCCTTCTGTTATCCAAATTGTTTCTGTACCTATTTGTTCCTTATCCCATTGCTGTTGTCAATAAATTGTTCTTATCCCAGCCTGGGATCTTTGCCTTTTCTGCTTTCCATGGGAGGTGGGAGAGAAGCGAGCGGCAGAGCTGTATTAGCAGGAGCAGGAAATTGGGGAATGCCATTCCTGAAACCCAGCCCGTGGAAACCGAGCATCCCAGCTGGTGCCAGGCCTGGTTGCCATGGCAGCAGCCTTGGGAGCGGGTCCCTGGCTGGGGGCTGTGGGAACCTCTTCCCTCTGGTGCCCAGGGACAGGAGTGGAGGGAGCGGCTGGAGCTGAGGCGGGCAGGTTTAGGCTGGATGTGAGGAAAAGGTTTTTCCCGCGAGGCTGCTGGGGCACTGAACAGGCTCCCCAGGGAAGGCTCCCAGCTCCAGGGCTGGCTGAGCTCCAGCAGCGTTTGGCCAGCGCTGCCAGGCCCAGGCTGGGATTGTTGGGGTGTCCTGTGCAGGGCCAGCAGTTGGACTGGAGGATCCCCATGGGTCCCTCCCAACTCAGCCAATTCTGTGGCTCTGTGATCCCAGGAGCCTGGGGATGGGACTGGAAATGGTTGCCATGGCAACGGGCTCTGGCTCCAGGCCTGAGCTGGTGTCCATGGCAACCACCCCTGGCATGGGGCCATAGCAACAGGGGCTGTGATGGTTGTCATGGAAACAGACCACAGCAGAGAGACAGCTCTGGCCAGGAGCAGCTCCTGAGCACAGCCCAGCAGGGCTGGGGCCCTGCCAGGGCAGCTCAGGGACACCAGCATGCCCAGACAGAGCTCCCAGGGGCTCAGCACTGGCAGGGGCTGTGGGATGTCCCAGAGGGGGCTGTGTCACAGCAGCACCTCTGTGGCTGTGTCCTGGAGCCCCAGAGCACCTGTGATGCCAGAAAGGGGCTGTGTGACTGCTCAGAGTTTGTTGTGTGACATCACTGAGCAGCTATGGCATCATAGAGGGGACTGTGTGACATCACAGAGAAGGCTGTGACATCATGACATGGCTGTATGACATCATAGCGCCATGGATGACATTTGCGGGCAGCAAAGAGTGGCGCCAATGGCGGGGCCGGAGGCGGCTCTGGGGGCGGGGCCGGGGCTGTGGGCGGGGCCGCAGCGGAGCAGCGCGATGGCTCCAGCGCTGGGGCCGGGGGCGCTCCCAGGGGGCGGCGAGAGGTGAGGGGGGACCCCCGGCACCGGGACTCTTTGATCGCCCATTCCGGAGCGCCGAGGGGCCCCTAAACCCCCATTCCTGGGCGCCGCCATCCCACCGAACCCCCATTCCCGGCCGTGGGTCCCATCCTGCACCCCCTTATCCGGCACCAGGAACGCCTGCACCCCTTTCCCGGCCATCCCGCCTCTCGCAGCCCTCAGAGCCCCCTTCTCCTTGACCCATTTACCACCTGGACCCCTATTCCTGCCTCTCCCTGCACCCAGCCCCTCCTTTACTCAGCACTGAGGACACCCGGGACCCCTATTCCCAGCCATCCCGGCTTTCCCTGCACTGTCCTGGCAATGGGGACACCGGGGACCCTTGGAGCTCCCTTTCCTGGATACAGGAACTCCCTGAACTCCAGCCATGCCACATCTAGCCAGCCCTAGCCTCCCCTCTTGTCAGTCCTGGCATCCCCAAATGCCCTTCCCGGCTCTCCCCGTTCCCCCTTTCCTTCAGCTGTGACCCCCCCGATCCCAAATCTCCAAATGTCCCCCCAGTTCTCCTCTCCCTGCGTTCCCTGCACGCGGCGCTGTCGGAGCCCGGCCCGGGCTTCCCGCAGTCCATGTCCATGGGGTCCCTGGCTGGGATCCCCTTCCAGCGCCGCCGCAGCGAGCGGGGCCGGGCGGAGCCGCAGCCCCGGGGATGGCGGCCGGAGCCGAGCCGGGATATTGGGATAGCCAGGGCTGGGATATTGGGATAGCCAGAGCTGGGATATTGGGATAGCCAGAGCCGGGATCTTGGGATAGGCAGGGCTGGGATATTGGGATAGCCAGGGCTGGGATATTGGGATAGCCAGAGCTGGGATATTGGGATAGCCAGAGCTGGGATATTGGGATAGCCAGGGCTGGGATATTGGGATAGCCAGGGCTGGGATCTTGGGATAGCCAGGGCTGGGATATTGGGATAGCCAGGGCTGGGATACTGGGATAGCCAGGGCTGGGATCTTGGGATAGCCAGGGCTGGGATCTTGGGATAGCCAGGGCTGGGATATTGGGATAGCCAGGGCTGGGATCTTGGGATAGCCAGGGCTGGGATATTGGGATAGCCAGAGCTGGGATATTGGGATAGCCAGGGCTGGGATATTGGGATAGCCTGGGCTGGGATATTGGGATAGCCAGGGCTGGGATATTGGGATAGCCAGGGCTGGGATATTGGGATAGCCAGGGCCGGCACAAGGAGCGGCACCGGCACGGGGCCAGCGGGGAGCTGCAGATGCTGCAGCAGCGGCACAGCCAGAGCGGGGCTGAGCGGGGGGAGCCGGGGCTGGGGGATCTGTGGGGCTGCGATGGCAACTGTGGCACCGCCACGGGGATCCCTGAGATCCAGGCTGAGGGATTAAAAAATTCCCTGGCTCACAGCTGCAGGGAATGTCTCCGGAAATATGTCAGATATGGGCGGGAGGCACTGGAGTGTAAAGGTGGGGAGGACAGAGTTCCCATGGGAATATGGGAATGGGAATGTGGGATCGGGGAGGGCAAAATTTGGGAACATTTGAATTCCCATGGAAATTCCATGGATGGATCTCAGACATCATCCCATTCCCACGGGACCTCCACGGATGGATCCTGCTGCTGTCCCATTCTGTAGATGGATCTCACTGCTATGCCATTCCCATGGAATTCCATGGGCAAATCTTCCTATCCCACTGCCATGGGAGCTCCAATCCAGTTCCCCCCAAACCCATCCTGGGGGACCCCCCATGACCCACCCATCCACCCCAAACTCTTCCTGGGTCCCCCCTCATCCCCCCAAAATGGGAATTCCTGGGAGTCCCCCTGTGTCCCCTCCCCCAGGACTTTGGGGGTCCCACTCTGCCTGTCCGTGCACCCCCAGATTTCTTCCACAGCCCCCCTGTGATGGTGGAGGGCGGGGGCCGAGTGCTGGTGACCCCCTGCCTGCAGCAGATCCAGCGGTGAGGGCAGTTCGGGGGGTCCCTCAGCATTTGGGGTCCCTGGGATTTGGGGTGACCCCCCGGGCCCCCCAGGATCTCCCTGAACACGCTGACGCTGCTCGTGCACAGTGAGAAGGTTCAAACCCGGCACGGGGTCCCCAGCACTGCCACCCACATTGCCCAGGTACCCCCAAACCTGCCGAGAACCCCCAAACCCCCCCAGGACACCCCAACCTCCCCTGATCCCAAACCCAGCCCTGGATGCTCCAAAAACTCCCCAAGACTGCAAAACCCCATACAGACATTGAGAAGGTTCATACCCGGCATGGGCTCCCCATCTCCATCACCAGCAGGTTCCCCAAAACAACCCACCCCTAAAAATGTCACTTAAAGCCGTCATGATCCCCCTCAAAAGGGGTTTGTGGGGCTGCGGCC
The DNA here is from genome assembly GCF_030490865.1 of Poecile atricapillus. Lineage (NCBI taxonomy): Eukaryota > Metazoa > Chordata > Aves > Passeriformes > Paridae > Poecile > Poecile atricapillus. Next base: position 1,309,344 of record NC_081267.1, read on the forward strand.
GCACCAACACCTTAAAATGGGGAGGAAAAAAACACCCCTGTAGTGGTGGGATCCGCCCCCCAAAAAAAAAAAAAAGAGAAAAACTCCTCTTGAGAGGGGCCTGAAGACCCTGAAAGGCCCTGGAAGAGGGACAAGATCCCCTCCTCTGCTGGGGCCTCCCCGAGCCGGGAACTCTCCCGTTCCTGCACTCGGGGGAGCCCCGAACGACGGCGGCTCCTGGGCTGAGCCCCCCCTCAGCCGGGGCTGCGGGGGGAACTGGGGGGGCTGGGACGGGCCTTGGGGGTCCTGGGGTGAACTGGGGGACCCTCAGTGCTCCCACCTCCCCCTGTTCCCCTGTCCCGCCCCGTTCCCATTGTTCCCCCAAACCTCCGCTGCCCCCAGCTCGGTTTGGGGGGGACCCAGCCCTTTCCCATCGTGTCCCGGCCCGGCCCCACTCACCCGAGGGCTCCGAACCACGCACAGGGACAGAGGAGGGACAGAGGAGGAGGAAGAGGAGGGACAGAGGAGGAGGAAGTGGAGGAGCAGGAGGAGGAAGAGCTGGAGCAGGCAGAGGAGGCTCCACGTGCGCTCCCCGCTCTCTGGATCTGCAGCTCCTTCGGGACCATCGCCCCCCATCCCGCAGGTGCCCGGGGAGGGGGAGCTCGCCCCAAATACCCCGGGGCTCCCTGGGTTTGGGGTTTTTGGGGGGGATGTTTGGGGATGGCAGGGCTCCAGAGCCGAGCCGCAGATGCTCCTCGGGGGGTCCCCGGGGGTCCCCGGGAGGTGTTTTTGGGGGGTCCCGGTGGCGGCAGAGCCCCGGCAAAGGGGCCGGGGGGATGCGGGTCCGGCACGGCCGGGAAAGGGGTTCGGGGCTCCCGGTGCCGGCAGTGGCTGCTCCCAGCATGAGCCCAGTTCCACCCGTGTGGCTCCAGTTTCCTTGGCACCAGGATGAGCCAAATCACTTCCAGTCATTCCCTATTAGAGTACAATTTGTCTCCATTTTCCCCAAATGTTATCTCCATTTTTTCCCTCATTTTTACTCTATTTTCCCCCAATTTTATCCCATTTTCCCTCATTTTTATCCAGTTTATCCCAAATTTTCCTTATTTTTATCCCAATTTATTCCTTATTTTTGCTCTATTTTCCTTATTTTTATTTTATTTTCATATCATTTTCCCCCATTTTTCTCATTTTTTTCCTGCATTTTCCCCTTTCTTATCTCATTTTTCCTCCATTTTTCCCCATTTTTCTGAATTTTTTCTTATTTTTCTTCCATTTTTACTCAAATTTCCCCCGTTTTCCTATATTTTCCCAATTTCTTTCCCATTATTAATCTATTTTTATGCATTTCCACATTCTACCCTCTTTTTGCTCCATTTTTCCTCATTTTTTTCCCCATGTTCTCCCCTATTTTCCACATTTTCTTCCATTTTTCTCCCACTTTCTCTTCATTTTTACCATTTTTATTCCCATTTTCCCCCCATTTTTCTCCCAGTTTCCCCCATTTTTTTCCCCATTTTTATCCTGGTTTTATCTCTTTTTCCCATCATTTTATCCCCATCTTCTTCCATTCCTTTCTCCCATTTTTCCCAATTTTTCACCCATTTCCATCCCATTTTTCCCTATTTTTATCCCATTTTTTCCCTATTATTGTCCCATTTTGGCTCCAATTTCCCCCATTTTTCCTCCATTTCCATCCTATTTTTCCCTATTTCCCCCTAATCTTCCCCATTTAATTATTCCAAAAAATTAATATTTTGGCAGGGAAAAATAGAAATTTTGGTGGGAAAAGAGGGTGTTTTGGGGGCAAAACTCCATGAATTTGAGTCACAGCTTTCCCATGATTTTTCCATGATTTTTCCATGATTTCTAGCCAGAAGGAGGAGTGGGATTCATCTGAACATTCTGGAAGCTGGAATAGGACCAGGCCATCTACCTTCCCAAAAATCTGGAGCAGCTCATCTGCAATTCCACCTTTCCCCATTCCCTGGATTCCCAGGTCTGGAAATTCTTTTATGACCTCCCAGGTAGGCAATTCCTAAAATTCCATGGAAAAATGGGATAGGGGGATTTCATCCTGTTTTTTTCCTGATTTTCTCCATTATTTTCCCCAATTCTTTTCTTTCTTTTTTTTTAATTAATTTTCCTGATTTTTCCTGAATTTTTCCCAGTTTTTTCCTGATTTTTTTGTTTTTCCTGATTTTTCCCTCTTCCCAAAATTTTTTTGTCTTTTCCCCAACTTTTTCTCAAATTTTTCCATAATTTTTCTGGTTTTTCCCATTTTTTCCCAATTTTTTCCCTTGTTTTTCCCATTTTTTTTCCTGATTTCCCCCAATTTTTTTCTTTTTTTTTTTCTGATTTTTTCCCTGTTTTTTTCCAGGTTTATTCACTTTTTCTTATTTTTTTCCTGATTTTTCACAAATTTTTTCAGAATTTTTTTCACATATTTTTCAGTTTTTTTTTCCTGATTTTTCCCTCTGATTTGTCCAAATACTTCCCTTTTTTTCCTATTTTTTCCTGATTTTTTCCTGTTTGTTTCCTTGATATTTCCTAGTTTTTTCCCAATTTTTTTCCCAATTTTACAAAGTTTTTCCCCACTTTCTTGTACTCTTTTTTTTTCCTTGATTTTTCCCAATTTTTTCCCAGTCTTCTTCCTCTTTCTTTTCCTGATTTTTCCCTGTTTTTTTTCCCATTTTTTTTCCTAAACTGGATTTTCCCCAATTTTTCCAAGTTCTTTCCCAGTTTTTTTCCTGATTTCACAAATATTCTTTCCAATTTTCCCTAGTTTTTTAATGACTTTTCCTTCTTTTCCTATTTTTTCCTGATTTTCTCCCCATTTTTTCTGACTTTTCCTGATTTTTCCCAGATTTTTTCCACTGTCTTTTCCTGATTTTTCCCCAATTTTTTCACATTTTTTTCCTTGAGTTTTCTCTTTTTTTCCCCAAAATTTTTTGTGGTTTTCCCCAAATTTTTCCCAATTTTTTCCTGATTTTTCCCTGATTTTTTTTGATTTCACCCTGATATTTTTCTGGTTTTCCCCTGAATTTTCCCTTCCATTTTCCTTGAATTTATCCTGGGCTTTTTTTCCATTTTTTCCCCAATTTTCCAGTTTCCTTCACACTCCCAGTCTAATCCCAGTCACTCCCAGTATGAGGCCAGTGGCCCCCAGTTGCTCCCTGTCAGTTCCAGTATGACCCCAGTAGCCTCCAGTGTGATCCCTGGGACTCCCTGTCTCTCCCAGTATATCCCAGTCAGCCCCAGCACACTCCCAGTCATTCCCACTTTTTCCCAGTCACTTTCAGCATGATTCCAGTTGCTCACATCCACTCCCAGTCAATCCCAGTATGATTCCAGTCACCCTCAGTGGGATCCCAGTCTCAGCCAGCAGGGACCCAGCTGCTCCCACTGTGATCCCAGTATGATCCCAGTTGAGTATGATCCCAGAATAGTTGCAATTCTTCCCAGTTCCTACCAGTATGATCCCAGTTGTCCCTGGAATAGTCCCAGTCCATCTCAGCATGGTCCCACTCACTCCAAGTTTCTCCCAGTGTGGTTCCAGCTGTTCCCAGTATGGTCACAGGCACTCCCAGTATATTCCAGCTGCCCTCAGCATGCTTGTGCTCATTCCCAGTCATTCCCAGTTACCCCAGTAAGGTTCCAGTTACCCCAGTACAAACCAGTCCCTGCCAGTGCTGCCACTCCTGGCATCCCCCAGCCCTCTCTGTGTTCCCCCTCCCACATCTCCCCAGAGGAGCCCCAAGGGCTGGCAGTCCCCAGCCAGGGTCCCCAGCCAGCCCCAGGTTGGATCTGCAGCCCCCAATTTTCCCAGTTTCCCTCTCCTTTTCCCCGGGCCGGGTTCCCCCCGTCCCCAGCGGGTGGGAGCAGCGGAGAGCCCCGCGCTGCCCATCCCGACCTGTCCCGGCTCCATCCCCGCTCCTGCCGTGGGCTGTGAGGGGTTTGGGAACGGGGCACCGAGGGTGTCACTGCTCCTGGGGGAGGAGGAGGAGGGATGGAAGAGGAGGGATGAAGAAGGAGAGAGTGAAGGGATGGAAGTAGGAGAAGGCGCTGGCGTTAGGGAGGAGAAGGAGGAAGGATGGAAGGGGAGGAGAGGAAGGAAGATGTTGTAAATACTCCACAAACCCTTTCATTCTTGTCCCCCATGGGGATGTGTTCGCCCTTCTCAGAACACGGGCGGGAAGGGGTCTCAAAATATATCCAACATGGACCTAAGGTATTTTAGACAAAGAAGGCTCAGACTTACGAGACGTGGTCCTGGGTTTATTGTATGTGGATCGCCCGGGGCAAGAAAGAGGCTGAGATTCCTCGGGTGCTCTCTTAAACTTGGGGGAGGGGGTGGCCAGGGGATACAGGGGGGTTACAGCCAATGGGAAAGGGAAAAGAAAAGGGAGGTTAGGTAGGGACTGACCTTATACAACACCAAGGGTGAGTTCTTCCCTTGGAACATACCATAATTTTTTAAATGAACTTCAACAAGAAGAGGAGGGACAAAGGAGGATCGGGGAAAGGAGAAGGAACCAAGAGGTCAAGAACTCCCTGAATTTACAGTCCCCCACCTGTGGGATCATCACCTCCCATCCCACAGGTGCCCCAAGAGGGGGAGCTCAGCCCAGATCTCCTGGGGGGCCCCTGGGTTGGATTTTTTGGGGGGGGGATATTTAAGAATTAAGGACTGCAAAGCTGAGCAGAAAATGCCTCTTGTGAAGACATTGGGGGTCCCAGCATCCCATAGTGGGGAGATGGAAATGAGGGGAACTTTTCAGATTCCTGGCACTCCCAGCAGCCTGGGGAGAGCAGGGACCAAGCAGACAGGGGACCCCCAGTACAAGTGTGACCCCCAGCAGCTGGGATGGGGGGAACTTCTGAACACCAAAAGGGGAGAGACCAGAGATGGGGAACTCCTGGGAGGCACTTTCAGGGCTGAATCTTGGTGTTTGCGAGGTTTTTATGGATAGCTTGGGATTTCTAGAGATGGACTTGGGCAGGAGGAACCCCCTAATCCAATGTGCTCATGAATTGTATTTCTCCCCAAACCAGGATTTCCCAATCCCAGACCTTGTCCAGATGGAGAAGGAGGCTGTGAGGAAGAGGAAGATGCCCCAGGACACCCAGGCAGGTGAGGAGGAAGTCAGTGCTCCTTTCCCCCTCTCTCCTGCTCCATCTCCCAGCCCAGCATGGCCCCCGGCTGCAGGACAACCCCGCTGCCGACGCCGTCCTGCCGGGGACGCACTGGGGGGATCTCCTTCCCCTTCCCTCTGGCACCGAGGCAAATCCCATCCTCTCCTTGTCCTTCCTCCCCCAGACAAGGAGCTGAGGATGGAGACCAGGGAGGACAAATCCCTGTGGCAGAGCCTCATGGAAGAGGCCGTTTTGAGCAGCTCCACGGCAGAGGAATCCAATGGGGAGGAAAATGCCCAGAGATCCCGCAGGAGGAGGGGCTCCAAACCCATCCCAGGGTGCTCTGAGGAGGAAAGACCCACCCTGTGCCGGGAACGTGGCCGGAGATCCAGCCGGGGCTCTGAGCTGGTGGTCCATGAGCAGCTTCAGGATGGGGAGAAGCCCTACAAGTGCTTGGAGTGTGGGAAGAGCTTCAGCCACAGCAACAGCCTGATCTGCCACCAGATGATCCACACTGGGGAATGGGCCTACGAGTGTGGGCAATGTGGGAAGGGCTTTAGCTGCAGCTCCCAACTCATCATCCACCAGCGCAGCCACACAGGGGAAAGGCCCTACGAGTGTCCTGAGTGTGGGAAGAGGTTTCAGACCAGCTCCACTCTCCTTGTGCACCAGCGGATTCACACGGATGAGAGGCCCTTCCGCTGCCCTGACTGTGGGGAGAGCTTCAAGTACAACTCCACCCTCACCATTCACCGGCGCATCCACACTGGGGAGAGGCCCTACGAGTGTGGGGAATGTGGGAAGAGGTTTCAGAGCAGCTCCACTCTGCTAAGGCACCAGCGGATTCACACGGATGAGAGGCCCTTCCGCTGCTCTGGTCGTGGGGAGGGCTTCAAGCAAAACTCCACCCTCATCAGGCATCGGCGCATCCACACTGGGGAGAGGCCCTATGAGTGTGGAAAATGTGGCAAGAGCTTCAGCCACAGATCCAACCTCAGTGCCCACAAACGCATCCACACTGGGGAGAGGCCCTACGAGTGTCCCCAGTGTGGGAAGAGCTTCACCCAGAGCTCTACCTTGACCCAACACCAACGGAGGCACTGGTAAGGGAAACCCTGTGATTGCCCCAAAGTGCAGGAAGAGCTTTGTTCACTACTCCAGCTTCATGTGCCCTTCCAGAATCCACGTTGGGAAGAGACCTGGTGATCCATGTTCCCTGGGATCCATGCTGGGAACACACCTGTCCCTTTTCCTGCCCATGGCAATGTCATGACATGGGATTGAAGGACATGAGAGTCTGACCATGTCCTTGTCATTATATTCAATTTCATCTCGGGTTGTTGCCAGGGGAAGGAAAAGGACTCTCTCTCTCTCACCAGAGGAGAAAAGTGTCCTTTCCAGACAGGAGGAGATACGTGGCCAGGAAGAGTCAGTTGGTGGCATTTTAGTTTTCCCTGTAAATAGTTTGTCTTATCCCTTCTGTTATCCAATTTTTTTCTGTTCCTGTTTGTTCCTTATCCCGTTGCTCTTCTCAATAAATTGTTCTTATCCCAGCATGGGATCTTTGCCTTTTGTGCTTTCCATTAGAAGCGGGAGGGAAGTGAGCAGCAGTGCGGTTTTAGCAGGAGCAGAAAATTGAGGAATGCCATTCCTGAAACCCAGCCCATGGAAACCGAGCATCCCAGCTGGTGCCAGGCCTGGTTGCCATGGGCAGCAGCCTTGGGAGCGGGTCCCTGGCTGGGGGCTGCAGGAACCTCTTCCCTCTGGTGCCCAGGGACAGGAGTGGAGGGAGCGGCTGGAGCTGAGGCGGGCAGGTTTAGGCTGGATGTGAGGAAAAGGTTTTTCCCGTGAGGCTGCTGGGGCACTGAACAGGCTCCCCAGGGAAGGCTCCCAGCTCCAGGGCTGGCTGAGCTCCAGCAGCGTTTGGCCAGCACTGCCAGGCCGAAACTGGGATTGTTGGGGTGTCCTGTGCAGGGCCAGCAGTTGGACTGGAGGATCCCCATGGGTCCCTCCCAACTCAGCCAATTCTGTGGCTCTGGGATCCCAGGAGCCTGGGGATGGGACTGCAAATGGTTGCCATGGCAATGGGCTCTGGCTCCAGGCCTGAGACAGGCACAGACAGGGGCTCCACAGAGACCTCCCAGGGGTTTCTGGGGATGCTGAAGAGCTGTGTGGTCAGACGCAGTCCCAGCAATTCCATGGTGACATCCCAGAGGACCTTGGGCTGCAAAGGCACCGCTCTGTCACAGGCACTCCTGGGGGCTCCACGGTGACATCCCAGGAGTCCCCAGGCTGCCAAAGAGCCGGGATGTCACAGACACTCCCAGGGCTTCCTGTCATAGGCAGAGTGGGAGCTTCAGGCAAAAGCTTTATTTCTTTATTGGAGAAACACCTGCTGAGTCATGAGGTGGAGAAATGACACCCAACAGCCACCATGGATCCTCAAACCCTTCCAGGTCACCAAGACTTTTAAATTCTTTCCAAGAGAGAAGACTGAAAGCAGCTGGATTCAATCCCAGCCCCAGACTTTGTCAAAGGTTTATGTGTAAATATTGGACAGCTGGAACTGAACCGTAATGCAATTTGTCTCACAGGATTAACAGCGGAATACCAGATATATTTATACTAATACAACTGTGACTGATTCTGAAGATGATTAGACAGATTTATTTACACCACAGAGTAAATAAAGAAAAAGAGTTATTTACTCAACAGTAAAGGAGCTATAACAATTATTAGACTATAGTGCTCTAGGAAGCAATTTTGAAGTAAACAGGGCCTTGCTGGAGTTGTTTGAGCCCATTCCAGGCACAGCCTCCTGCTCCAGCAGGAACTGCCTTTCCTGTGCCATGCCCAGGGCAGATCCTGCTGCAGGAAAAGCCCCAGGCCAGCCCCAACCCAGGGAAGGGCTCGGGCACAAGTGCAGAGTGCCGTGCTGGGAGCTGTGCCAGGGACAGCCTGAGGCACCAAAGGCACCTTGGCAGCAGCAGCTGCTTCCAGGCCATGGCCAGAAGGCTCCCTTGGCACCCCGGCCTGGTGGCCAGCACTGCAGAGCTGCTGCTTCAGGGCTCATTTCTGGCTGGGCTCTGAAAAGCCACTGCTGCTCCAGGAGCCTGACTGGGAAGCAATTGGCCCCAGCACCTTGGGGACAAGATAATAATGAAACAGCTCTTCATGGCAGCAGAGACAAGGCAGGGGCAGAGGAAAGGGGAGAGCCAGGCCCAGGGGACATGGATGCAATGGTGATGGCTGTGAGGTCACTGCCACTGCAGCAGCCTGGCTGGCCCTCAGCAGACATTCTGGCCAGGAGTGTTGTGAGGGCACCCAGCACATCAGAGAACCCACACAACAGCAATTCCATCCTTGGGGAGGGGAGGGGCTTTCACTGTGTCAGGTTGCACAGAGCTCCTACTCTGGGAGCAGTCCTGGGATGGGGCATCCACTTGTCTGGAAAAGCAGTTGCAGTTTTGTGCCACTCTGATTGTAAAATATTTCCTCCTTCTAACAAATCTAAATCCATTCTTGTTCAGCTTAATGATATTGATCCCTGTCAATGCAAGAATTGGTAGAAAATAACTTTGACCAGTGTTTCCATTTTCACAGACCATGGAGAAGACTAAAAAATCTCCCAGGATGGGGTTTGGAGGCCTCATCACATAAGCAGCAGATAGAGGCTGAAGGCTCTGGGCTGTATAGCTGCAAGGCCCTTCCAGAGGCAACTTGTGCAGCCCTTTGGCCATGGCTGCTGGCCCTGGGCCTGAGGCCAGCAGGGGACAAGTGACCCTGGCAGCCCTGGGGCCTCATTGCCTCCTTGTCCCTGCTCAGCAGCCTGGCAGGGGCCGCCCCATGGTGCTGCCCTTGGCATTGCACATCCCCACCTGCCAGTGCCCCGGGAAGAGCCCTGAGCAATGAGGGAGGGACAGCATCTGCCTTGCCAGGGGCTGGGGCTCAGCCCTTGGCCCTTGGCATTCCTGAAACACATCCAGCTTTGCTCAGCACCACAGACACCTTTCCCTTGCTTGTCCCCAGCTGGCATCAGGGCCTCCAGTCTTCTGCTCTACCTGGAACCTGGGGACGCTTTCTCACTCGTGTCTCTCATTTCAACTACAAGAAACTTCAGTGTTTCCATCTGACTTGGAGTTCTTGAGAAGTTTTTGGAGCACACTCTGAGGGACTGAGTGTGATGCAAAGAGCCCCAAAGGCCCGAGAGGGTGATGAAAGTGCTGGTGCTGTGTCTGTGCTGCTGAGCTGGGCCGGGCTCCTGGCCCAGAGGCAGCTCCTGGCAAGGGCAGCGCTGCAGAGAGACAGCTCTGGCCAGGAGCAGCTCCTGAGCACAGCCCAGCAGGGCTGGGGCCCTGCCAGGGCAGCTCAGGGACACCAGCAGGCCCAGACAGAGCTCCCAGGGGCTCAGCACTGGCAGGGGCTGTGGGATGTGCCAGAGGGGGCTGTGTCACAGCAGCACCTCTGTGGCTGTGTCCTGGAGCCCCAGAGCAGCTGGGATGTCAGAAAGGGGCTGTGTGACAGCTCAGAGTGAGTTGTGTGAGGTCACAGATGGGGCTGTGACATCACAGAGTTTGTTGTGTGAGGTCACTGAGCAGCTACAGCATCATAGAGGGGACTGTGTGACATCACAGAGAAGGCTGTGACATCATGGCATGGCTGTATGACATCATAGACCTGGTTGTGAGGTCAAAGTACATCCTGTGACATTACAGGATATCTGACATCACAGAGAGGGGTGTGTGACATCACTGATGGGGTTATGACATCATGGTGCTGGCTGTGACATCATAAAGGATGGTGTGAGGCCATTGAGCAGAGACTGACATCATAGAGGGTGGCTCTGTGACATCACAGACCAGGATGTGACATCACAGAACAGACTGTGACATCACAGGTTGAATTTTTGACATCATAGTCTTCTGTGACATCACAGTACAGCTGTATGACAACACATGATAACATCCCAGAGTTGTCTCACTTAACAGAGCTCAAACTTAACAGGACTTCAGTTATCCCTTAACCTTAACTGAAACCTCAAATGTCACAATTTAGCAAAACAACAGCATTTACTGTATTTAACCTAACTTGCAACCTATGACTTAGCAAATTCGCAGAGGAATAATACTAAACAGTATTTAAATTAGCTTATAATTTATATTAAACAAAACAATGGAGCAAAAGAAGAACACTAGGCAGCATTTAACTTAGCTTATACCTCATGACTTACCCTCTCTCACAGGCCTGACTGACTCAGATCTCCAAGGCACTCCAGCCCCTCTGAGAGCAGCATTTCTGCCACATTTGCCAGAGCACAGCACTGGTGTGTGCACACAGACACCAAGAGGCAGTGCAAGGCAGCTGTGAGAAATTCCCCTGCAGGGCAGGGAAATGCTCCCTGCGGATGCTTTGGCATCTCCCCAGCGGGGAAAGGGCTGAGCCTGGAGGAGTGGGGGGATCGGCCCAGGCTCCGTCCTTGTTCGGGGATGCCCCGAGTGCAGCAAACGGGAGAGTTCCCGGCTCACAGAGGCCCCACTCAGAGGGAGGTGGCTGGCCCAGGAGAGCTGCAAGGGGCTCCTTTTGGAGCGCTGTTTGTAGGGCCCCAAGAGAGGGGCTTCAGGCACAGCAATGTTTCATCCTGGCCGCACTTGGCATCAACAGCTTTCTTTGCAAGGCTGAGAACAGGGATGTTGTGCCACGGAGGGGACAGAAACAGTTCCCAGGGCTGCTCCTGAAGCAAGCAGGAGCTGCTTGGGCAGCAGCAGTGCCTGGGAGCAGACAGTGTTTCTGATGAGCTGCAGAGGAGCTGAGCCCAAGGGCTGTTGGCCAAGGCCCAGCCCCAAGGAGCATTTCTCAGCTGGCAGGGCGGCCTGAGAAGGGGAGGGGGGAATGCACCAGCACAGGGCCCATGGGACCAAGGGACCATTGTGACACTACAGGGCCCAATGGAACCAAGCAGAACATTCTGACATAGTGTGGCTCCATGGAACCAAGGATCCATTGTGACACAACAGGGTCTCATGGAGGCAAGGGGACCACAGTGATACTGGGGGCTCCATGGGACCAAGGGTCCATTGTGACACTGTGGGGCATCATGGTATCATGGACACCATTATGACAATGTGTGGCTTTGAGCCAATGAGTCCTGCACGCTCACACAGGCTGAGATGGACACTGCTGGTTTCTCTGGCAGGCTCTCTGAGCCCAGCCCAGCTCCCTCCAAGCTGTCCCAGCTGCCCTGAGCTCTCGGCAGCAGCCAGGGCCTCTCCCCAGCACAGCCCAGCCGGCTCTGGCCCCACAGCTCTGCTCAGGGCAGGCTGCTCTGGGCACTGCCCCACGGCCTCAGCCCCTCTGCAGGGCACAGCAGCAGCTGCAGCTCAGAGAGGCCTCAGCCCCAGCCATGGGGGAAGGTGCTTGGCCAAGGGAAAAGGAGGCTCCCTGGGTGCCCTGCTCCCCTCTCCCTGAGGTGCTGAGAGCTCTGCAGCCCCTCCTGCCATCCCATCTGCCCAGGCCAGCACAAGAGCCCCAGCCTTGGGGCCCTCAGGAGCTGCTCCTGCTCCAGGCCCAAAGCTGGGCCAGCCAGAAAGCTGTGCCCATTTCTGTTCATTCCTGCTCTGATGAGGAGGGATCCTCAGCCACCTGGAGGTTGCTGATGCATTTTGCTACTCCAGAGGCCACCTCTTCCTTGGGCTTATGGAACCAAGAGGCCCCTGTGACACTGCAGGGCCTTCTGCAACCATGCAGAGCATTGTGACAGAGCAGGACCTCGTGTCATGATAGGGCCATTGGGACACTGCAGGGCCCCATGGAACCAAGGGGCCAGTGTTGTTCCTCAGGGACTCATGGAATGAAGGAAACATTTTTGACACCGTGGTGCCCCTTGGTACCAAGAGGCCATGATGACACTGTGGAACCAAGGAGAGCATTGCTGCACTGAGAGACCTCATGGAATCAAGAATCCACTGGGACACTGCAGAGCCCAAGGATCCAAGAGAATTTGTGACACCAAGGGGTCCCATGGAACCAAAGGGACACTGTGACCCTGGGAGGCCTCAAGGAATCATGGAGATCATTGTGACACACCAGAGCACCATGGAATTGTGGTGACACCAGGTTGTCTGGGAGTGTTGATGTGCTGCAGGGTAGGAGGGCTCTGCACAGGGACCTGGACAGGCTGAATCCAGGGCCCAAACCCAACAAGGTGAGGTTTAACAAGTCCAAGTGCCAGGTCCTGCACTTTGGCCCCAACAACCCCTGCAGTGCTACAGGCTGGGGACAGAGTGGCTGGACAGCAGCCAGGCAGAAAGGGACCTGGGGCACTGATGGACAGCAGGCTGGGCATGAGCCAGCAGTGTGCCCAGGTGGCCAAGAAGGCCAATGGCTCCTGGCCTGGATCAGGAACAGTGTGGCCAGCAGGAGCAGGGCAGGGATTCTTCCCCTGTGCTTGGCACTGGTTGGGCAGCACCTCGAGTGCTGTGTCCAGTTCTGCCCACCCCCAATTTAGGAAGGACATGGAGGGGCTGGAACACGTCCAGAGAAGGGCAACAAGGCTGGTGAGGGGTCTGGAGCACAAGTCCTGTGCGGACAAGCTGATGGAGCTGGGATTGTTTATCCTGGAGAAGAGGAGGCTCAGGAGAGACAAGGTGATGTCAGGGCACAAGTTGGACTTAATGATCTCCAAGGTCTTTCCAACCTCTCTGTTTCTGTGATTCCCTGAAACCACCCTTGGAGCAGGTACAAGATGAGCCCTGGGCCTCTTCTTCAGAAGGACCAGCAGCCCAGGGCCCTCAGCTTCTCCACACAGGCCCCAAAGCCCATCCTGTCAGTCCTGCAGAGCCTCTTCAGCTCCTCCTCATTGCCCAGAACAGGGAGCCCCACAGCCAGACATGGCAGCCCAGATGTGCCCCCCTGGCCTGTGCTGCCTCTGGCAAGGGAGCAGCACGAGGCACTGCAGGACCCTGCAGACAATTCCTGAAGCACTTGTAGGATGATCCTGCTTCCCAAGGGATGTTCCCGTGGTACCAACTGGGGAACTGAAATGGGGAGTAGGGCCAGAGAGGAAAGGGCAAACAGGGATGGGCTGTTTGGAGGGCAAAGAACAGGAGTGGGCAATAGGAAGAAATCTGGAGCAGGAAGAGTAAAGAAGGCAAAGGTGAAGCGAAGGAAATGCTCAGGGCAGTTTGGGGCTGGCTTCCAGGCAGCCCCGGCTCTGAGCAACAATGTCTGCAGTGGCACAGGAAACTCGCAGCTCATGGGAACAAATTTTCTGTGTGACTTCAGAGGCCACGACAAACCTGAGTGGTTTCCCTCCCATCCCTCAGCCTTTCCTGGCCCCAGGGGCTGATGTCATTTGTGCTCCCTCAGGTTCATCTCCCCACAGCAGCACCATGGGGGTGCTGACGCCTGCTCTGGGCAGTGCAAACAGGGGCTCCTGAGCCAGTGCTGCCATGTCTGTGCCTGCAAGGATGCGGCATCTCTCTGAGCTGGGGGAGAGGCCAGGGCTGCACAGGGGGGATGTTGTTGGCAGCTCCATGAGGACGCTCTGGGACACTGCCCTGGGCTGTCCAGAGCAGTGGGGATGGATCAGCCCCTGCTCTGCTGCTCCTTCCCATCTCCCCCAGGGACCTTGCAGAGCCCCAGCCATGCTGTTTGCCCCCAGCCTGCCCACGGCCACCCTGGGGCTGCTCACGGGGGTTTTCTGTGCTGAGCTTTGGCCTGGGTGTGTTCTTGAGAGAGCCTGGGCAAGGAGCCTGGAGCCCCCAGGCCCTGCCCTGAGGCGTCAGCGCTGCCCCAGCAGTGCCCATGGCCTGTCCCTGCTGCAGCCCCGGCACTGCCACCCCCAGGGCTGTGCCCGGCCCCGAGAGCACTCAGGCCCTGCAGCAACACCAGGGCCAGGAGGGCAGCGGGGCAGCGGCACGGGAGCAGCACTGGCAACACCAAGTGCTGCTGCTCCTGGGCACAGCTGCTGTGCCAGCACTGATCTGCCCCCAGCTCTGCACACAGACACTGCTGCTGCAGCTCCAGAGAAGAGAACAAAAGGGGGATCTCTGGTGAAAACTTTGCTGGGAGATCCTTTAGTTCCTTTAAAACCACCAAGACCTCAGCTCCTTATTCACACATTCTGTGGCCACAGGGAAGGTGGAGAGAAACAAAATGAGAAATGGCACAAACAATGACATTTTATTGAAGACAATTTTAAAACATAAAACTAAGTAAAAGAACCTCCTAAATGAAACCACCAAGAAGTATCAAAGATAAGTTTTATTATAAATGATTTGCAGGAATTGGCCAGCAGTTTAATGTTTCTGAAATGATCCAGTCATCAGTGTCCACACTGCAGCCTTGAGCTCCTGGTTCCTCAGGCTGTAGATGAGGGGGTTCAGGGCTGGAGGCACCACTGAGTACAGAACTGACACTGCCAGATCCAGGGATGGGGAGGAGATGGAGGGGGGCTTCAGGTGAGCAAATATGATAGTGCTGATAAACAGGGAGACCACAGCCAGGTGAGGGAGGCAGGTGGAAAAGGCTTTGTGCCGTCCCTGCTCAGAGGGGATCCTCAGCACAGCCCTGAAGATCTGCACATAGGAGAAAACAATGAACACAAAACAGCCAAGTAGCAAACAGGCACTGACTGCAATGAGCCCAAGTTCTCTAGTGTAGGAATTTGAGCAGGAGAGCTTGAGGATCTGTGGGATTTCACAGAAGAACTGGCCCAGGGCATTGCCCTTGCACAGGGGCAGGGAAAATGTGTTGGCTGTGTGCATCAGTGAATAGAGAAAGCCACTGGCCCAGGCAGCTGCTGCCATGTGGGCACAAGCTCTGCTGCCCAGGAGGGTCCTGTAGTGCAGGGGTTTGCAGATGGACACGTAGCGGTCGTAGCACATGATGGTCAGGAGGAAAAACTCTGCTCCAAGGAAGAAGAGAAGGAAAAAGAGCTGTGCAGCACATCCTGTGTAGGAGATGTGTCTGGTGTCCCAGAGGGAATTGTGCATGGCTTTGGGCACAGTGGTGCAGATGGAGCCCAGGTCAGTGAGGGCCAGGTTGAGCAGGAAGAAGAACATGGGGCTGTGCAGGTGGTGGCTGCAGGCTACAGCGCTGATGATGAGGCCGTTGCCCAGGAGGGCAGCCAGGGAGATGCCCAGGAAGAGGCAGAAGTGCAGGAGCTGCAGCTGCCGCGTGTCTGCCAATGCCAGCAGGAGGAAGTGGCTGATGGAGCTGCTGTTGGACATTTGCTGTGGCTGCACATGGGGACCTGTTCATGGACAAAGGACAGTGACAAGTCAGGAGAGGCTGCTTTGAGTCAAACTTGGGCCTTTCCCTGTAGACTGTCCTGCTGGGACTCACCCACCCTTGTTCCTGCTCTGGGAAAACTTCACCCAGGTCCCTGACTGAGCTCCAGCTGTGCTGTCTGAGTGTGCCAGGAGCAGCCAGGCCTGTGCCTGGGGGCTCTCCAGGAGCCATCCCTGCCCTGCTGCCCTGGGTTTGTGGCCATGCAGGAGAGGGACAAGGCTGGAAATTCAGGATATGTCGGGGCATTACTCCTAATGCAGATAGGCCTCTTGCCATCTGCATACACACTTCTAAAGTATAGCAGGAGTTGGTTTTCAGAATATTTTCCTACGCACAAATCATTCCTGGTTCTCTGAGGTCAGAAATCCCCAGCCTTTCTGCTGCACTCAGAGTTTCCCACTGAGAGATGGGAGAGGCAAAGGATTCCCTGTGGCTTAGGGAAGGTGAGGGGCTGGATGGGCTTGTTCCCAACTGCCCTGGGTTTGCACCTTTGGCTGGAATCAGCACAATCACACTCCTGTGTCACCCTGGCATAAACCAGAGCCTGCCCAGAGCAGAGGGATCCCTGAATGTCTCACCCTCTCTAAAGGTCTCTGGGCAAGGTCTCAGCACCCCCCTCTGTCAAGGACACTCACGGCTCCCTTGGCAGAGCCAACAGCATTTCCTCACCTGTGGCATCTCTGCCCTTCCCCGTGGGACATTCAGGGAACTCTGAGAGGCTCTGGCACAGATTTGCAGCCAGGAGGGCAGCTCAGAGCTTGGAAGGACACAGCAAGGAGATCCCCAGGTGTGCCCATGATGGGATCTCAGGGAGGGAGGCTCAGCTCATTCCCCTTTCCCATGGACTGCTTTGCCCACAGCCCCACAGGTCACAGGGAAGCTGGGACACCCCATTCCCATGGACACACCTGCCTGGCAGCAATCCCAAGGGCAGGGCCGGACTCAGCTGCTGCAGATGCCAGAGCCTCCCTGAGAGCCCCAGATACCAATGACAATATCAGAGCAGTGCATTTAGGCTGTTTAGGAGGCTCCCAGCAGAGAGACTGAGCACCCAAACTTACAATTCTGGCATCTCTGTAAATGTTCCAACATTACTTTGATATTCCTGGTGTGTCCTCTTCAACTCAGAATGTTCTGGGATTCTGGGATTACAATTCCTCTTCTGCTTCTCTCATCCTCCTCTTGTCTATAATCAAAAGAGAAAAAAAAAAACAACCCCTTTTGCAACAGTGTTAGAACAGTAAAGTAAAAACCAGACCTTTATTGGAAACTTACAGGTGTCACAGTGGGGATATGGCACACCCAGCCCCTTATTTCAACAGTTTATTAAGGTTGATTAATTAGGATATTTAACAGAAACATTCAATTAGAGATTCAGCTGCCCCAGTTACACACCTCTGAGTCAACCCATTAGAGTAGGTCCAAGGGTTTCTTTTCCCCACTCTTTATTATGACTGCTCACATTCTGGTAAAAGAAGAAAATATTCTTCTTGTAGCTGCTCTTTCTGATGATAAGACTATACAGTATTTCAGAAATGTATTTAGAAGGGCAGTTTATTCTTCTAAAATCTAAGAGAAAGATTAGGAAACATACTAGAGTTAATTAAGGATAATAGTTATATAAGTATATAATAGTAGTTTAATAGAGTTAATTAAGGATTATAATTTTATATCTATATAACAACAGTTTACAGATCTAAAAATATATTAAACATATATAAAAAGCAAAAGTATTTTTGTCATCATCTCAACATTCCCACCCTGCTCAAAGACAGAAACTGAAAACAGTCTCAGGAAAGCTCCTGATCTTTACAGCAATCTGAGTCTCACCTTCTTTTGGGAAGTGTCCTCCGGAGCTGTGCCCAGGCAGGTCTGGAGCTGGGAGCAGCCCTGCCCCACACAGCCCCTCTCAGCAGCAGCACCTGCCCTGCTCAGGGTGGCTCCTTCCCCCCACAGCTTCTCCCCAGCGCTGGGAGCAGCTCCCCGGGCCGGCTGAGAGCTGTCCCTGGCAGGCAGCAGAGTCCCTGCCCCAGCACAGCGCCCTGGGCTGCAGGACCCTGCTCTGCAGGACAGCCCTGGGCGCCCCTGGCTGCTCTACACAAGGGACAGGCAGAGAATGTACTCACAGAGTCTGTAGGCACTGGCATGTTCCAGCTTGAGGAGATGCCTCCAGGAGCTGCAGCTGCATTGTCCTGCAGCCAGAGGCTTCCTGTGTCAAGGGCTGGCAGTGATTCTGCCCCAGCCACTTCTCAGCACCTTCCCAGCCCTGACTGATTGAAGCTCTCTGTGCCTCTGGGCTGTGCCCAGGGTGGCTGCAGGCAGTGCCCCAGCCCTGCTGGGCTGGCAGAAGAGCTGCTCAGCAAGAGAAATGTGCTTTTGAAGCTCTTCTTGGTTTCCAGGAGCTGCCTCTGTGCCAGGAGCCCGGCCCAGCTCAGCAGCACAGACACAGCAGCAGGACTTTAATGAGCCTCTTGGGGCTTTGTGCTGAGGCCCTGAACATCAGACCCTGAGAGGGAGGGGAAGAAAGCTCTCAAGAACTCCAAGTCAGAATCCAACTCCAGTTTCTTTTCCTTTTAATGGGTCCCACTGAGGGACGTGACTGAGAAAGTGTCCCCAGGCCCCAGGCAGAGCAGAGAACTGGAGGCACTGATGACAGCTGGGGACAAAGAGAAGCCAAGTCTTGGTGCCCTGGGCCACAGCAGCCAATGCTGTGCCAGCAAGGGCTGTGAGGAGACACCTTGTCCTGAGGCCCTGGGGCCTCCTGGCACAGCCCCAGCAAGGCTGGCCACTGTCACCCCCTTGGCCTGCCCTCAGCATCCCCCCTAGCCCACATGCCAGTGGCCTCAGGGATCTGCTGGAAGGAGTCCCTGGGGAGCCTTGCTCAGGAATGGCCCTGGGGGGCTCCTTCATGCTCCCAGGGACTGCAGCTTTTTCAAAGGACTTTAGCTTTTGCCTTGGGGTCTCTGAGAGGTTTGGGCAATCCTGGCCTCCAATTATCTGCTGTAATTAGTCCCTTGAGAGGCTTTGTCAGTAACAACACTCAGTGGGGCTCATTAATGCTTCAAGGTACTTCAATGATTTTAAGATACTTGCTATCTCCTTTTGATACAGACTCTAAGAGAAGTTTGTGCAATCATGGCTCCAATTATCTGCTTTAACGAGTCCCTTGGGAGCTTTGCATTGACACTCAGTGGGGCTCATCAATACTTTGAGATACTCAGGGGCTTTTTCAGTTACTTTGGATTTTCCTTTCCACACTGAGTTTCTGGGAGATTTTTGTGCAATCCTGGCCTCCAGTTCTGTCTTCCAAGGAGTCCATGAGGAGCCTGTGCTGGGGATGGACCTCAGTGGGACCTGTTAATGTTTGGAGAAACTTCGGGTGTTTCCTCTGACTTGGACTCCTGGAAAGGTTTGTGCAATCTCCTCTCAGGCCCTGAGGTTCAAGGGCTCAGCTCCAAATGCACCACGGGGCTCATTAGGATCAAGCAAGTCCTGAGAAACCATGGCTGTGCCTTGATTTCCCGCTGGTCTGGTGCAGTTCATTAGGAAAGTTTCCTACAATAGTTATGGAGAAATAGTTCAAAGAACTTCTAAGAAATATGTGTTCCTATTTTAAGGGTGCCTTTTATACCTGTTCTCTTTAGAGCAGATGTGATTGCAGTATTCAGTGATGGATATTGATCCAGGGTCCCTCCTAAGGAGGTCTGGCCAGGTCAGAGAAGCTGTGCCTTGAGGTCTGACCCAGTGGGGACAACCTTGCTCCACATTCCCCAGCCCCATCCTGTCTCTCCTCACTCACCTGGGACCTGCTTTGCTCACAGAACTGGCTGTACTCAAGCAGAGGGATTTTCCTTCTTTTATTTTAGCAATCTAAAACTGCTGAGTTTCCCCATGGAAAACAGACACCCTCCTCAAGTGTGTGCCAAGCCCAAGGTGCCACCAAGGAGGTTCCCCTTCCCCAAGGCAGAACCACACAAGGAATGTTTCAGACACACAGGGAGTTCTACAATAAACACAACCCCAGAGTTGGCTGAAGGCAGAATTAGAGCAGCTGCTGAAGGACAGAGAAGCTTTGAACTCCTTGCAGCTGAAAGCACCAAGTGGGTTGTTGGGAGGTGAGTGAGTGAGGCAAGAGTGAGGGAAGGGAAATGCAGAGAGCCCTGGAAGTGTTTCTGTGCAGACAGGCTGCTGCAAGGGCAACGTTGGACTTCTCTGGACTTCTCACCTCCCCAGTGACCTCACAGAGCCCCCTGAGGTGTCACACAGACACCTGGGATATCACAGCCCACTCAGTGGTGTCACACAACCTGCCCCAGGATGTCACACTACCATTCTGTGGAGTCACAACACTTCCCATATGCCACAAAACCACCTCCTGATGTCACATTGTCTCCTGTGATGTCACACAGCCACATTTGATGTCTGAGTTCACTCTGTGATGTCACAGTCGGCACTGTGATGTCATACAACCTGTCCTGAGATGTCACATGGCTCTTCTATGATGTCACTGCCCACTTTAGGATTTCATATCACAACCATGCGGCTTCACAGCCTGGTCTGTTATGTCACACAATCAACCAGTGATTTCACAGTCCACCCTGTGGTGGCTCTGTGATGTCACAACCTGATCTGTGATGTCAGAATCCTCCCTGTAAATTATGTACATTCAACCTCTGCTGTCATAGTCATGTCCCTGATGTCATAACCCACTAAGTGATATCACCCATGCCACACTGTGATGACCCAGCCACACTCTGACATCACACACCTCTTTCTGATATCACACAGTCCCCTCTATGATGCTGTAGCTGCTCAGTGACCTCACACAACAAACTCTGTCATGTCACAGCCTCATCTGTGACCTCACACAACCCACTCGGAGCTGTCACACAGCCCCTTTCTGACATCACAGCTGCTCTGGGGCTCCAGGACACAGCCACAGAGGTGCTGCTGGGACACAGCCCCCTCTGGCACATCCCACAGCCCCTGCCAGTGCTGAGCCCCTGGGAGCTCTGTCTGGGCCTGCTCGTGTCCCTGAGCTGCCCTGGCAGGGCCCCAGCCCTGCTGGGCTGTGCTCAGGAGCTGCTCCTGGCCAGAGCTGTCTCTCTGCAGCGCTGCCCTTGCCAGGAGCTGCCTCTGGGCCAGGAGCCCGGCCCAGCTCAGCAGCACAGACACAGCACCAGCACTTTCATCACCCTCTCGGGCCTTTGGGGCTCTTTGCATCACACTCAGTCCCTCAGAGTGTGCTCCAAAAACTTCTCAAGAACTCAAACACAGACAGAAACACTGAAATTTCTTGTAGTTGAAATGAGAGACACGAGTGAGAAAGCGTCCCCAGGTTCCAGGTAGAGCAGAAGACTGGAGGCCCTGATGGCAGCTGGGGACAAGCAAGGGAAAGGTGTCTGTGGTGCTGAGCAAAGCTGGATGTGTTTCAGGAATGCCAAGGGCCAAGGGCTGAGCCCCAGCCCCTGGCAAGGCAGATGCTGTCCCTCCCTCATTGCTCAGGGCTCTTCCCGGGGCACTGGCATGTGGGGATGTGCAATGCCAAGGGCAGCACCATGGGGCGGCCCCTGCCAGGCTGCTGAGCAGGGACAAGGAGGCAATGAGGCCCCAGGGCTGCCAGGGTCACTTGTCCCCTGCTGGCCTCAGGCCCAGGGCCAGCAGCCATGGCCAAAGGGCTGCACAAGTTGCCTCTGGCAGGGCCTTGCAGCTGCTAAGCCCAGAGTCCTCAGCCTCTACCTGCTGCTTATGTGATGAGGCCTCCAAATCCCATCTTGGGAGATTTTTGGGTCCTCTTCAAGATCTTTGAAAATGGAAACACCGGTCAAAGTTATTTCCTCCCAAATCTTGCAGTGACAAGGATGAATATCTTTAAAGTGAACAAGAGTTAATTTGTATTTGTTCGAAAGAGGAAATATTTTATTCAGCTATTTTATGAGAGTGGCACAAATCTCCAGCTTCTTTTCCAGACAAGTTGATACCCCATCGCAAGAATGCTCCAAGAGCAGGAGCTCTGTGCAACCTGACACAGTGAAAGTCCCTCCCATCCCCAAGGATGGAATTCCTGTTGTGTGGGTTCTCTGATGTGCTGGGTGCCCTCACAACCCTCCTGGCCAGAATGTCTGCTGAGGGCCAGCCAGGCTGCTGCAGTGGCACTGACCTCACAGCCATCACCATTGCAGCCATGTCCCTTGGGCCTGGCTCTCCCCTTTCCTCTGCCCCTGCCTTGTCTCTGCTGGCATGAAGAGTTGTTTCATTATTATCTTATCCCCAGGGTGCTGGGGCCAATTGCTTCCCAGTCAGGCTCCTGGAGCAGCAGTGGCTTTTCAGAGCCCAGCCAGAAATGAGCCCTGAAGCAGCAGCTCTGCAGTGCTGGCCACCAGGCCGGGGTGCCAAGGGAGCCTTCTGGCCATGGCCTGGAAGCAGCTGCTGCTGCCAAGGTGCCTTTGGTGCCTCAGGCTGTCCCTGGCACAGCTCCCAGCACGGCACTCTGCACTTGTGCCCGAGCCCTTCCCTGGGTTGGGGCTGGCCTGGGGCTTTTCCTGCAGCAGGATCTGCCCTGGCCATGGCACAGGAAAGGCAGTTCCTGCTGGAGCAGGAGGCTGTGTCTGGAATGGGCTCAAACAACTCCAGCAAGGCCCTGTTTACTTCAAAATTGCTTCCTAGAGCACTATAGTCTAATAATTGTTATAGCTCCTATACTGTGGAATAAGTAACTCTTTTTCTTTATTTACTCTGTGGTGTAAATAAACCATGTTCAGAATCAGTCACAGTTGTATTTATATAAATATATCTGATATTCCATTGTTAATCATGTGGGACAAATTGCATTACGGTTCAATTCTACATGTCCAATATTTACACATAAACCTCTGACAAACTCGGGCTGGGATTGAATCCAGCTGCTCCCAGTCTCCTCTCTTACAAAGAATTTAAAAGTCTAGGTGACTTGGAGGAGTTTGAGGATCCATGGTGGCTGTTTGGTGTCATTTCTCCACCTCATGACTCAGCAGGAGTTTCTCCAATAAAGAAATAAAGCTTTAGCCTGAAGCTCCCACTCTGCCCATGACAGGAAGCCCTGGGAGTGTCTGTGACATCCCGGCTCTTTGGCAGCCTGGGGACTCCTGGGATGTCACCGTGGAATTGCTGTGACTGCATCTGACCACATGGCTCTTCAGCATCCCCAGAAACACCTGGGAGGTCTCTGTGGAGCCCCTGTCTGTGCCTGTCTCAGGCCTGGAGCCAGAGTCCACTGCCATGGCAACCATTTGCAGTCCCATCCCCAGGCTCATGGGATCACAGAGCCACAGAATTGGCTGAGTTGGGATGGAGCCATGGGGATCCTCCAGTCCAACTGCTGGCCCTGCACAGGACACCCCAACAATCCCAGCCTGGGCCTGGCAGCGCTGGCCAAACGCTGCTGGAGCTCAGCCAGCCCTGGAGCTGGGAGCCTTCCCTGGGGAGCCTGTTCAGTGCCCCAGCAGCCTCGCGGGAAAAACCTTTTCCTCACATCCAGCCTAAACCTGCCCGCCTCAGCTCCAGCCGCTCCCTCCACTCCTGTCCCTGGGCACCAGAGGGAAGAGGTTCCCACAGCCCCCAGCCAGGGACCCGCTCCCAAGGCTGCTGCCATGGCAACCAGGCCTGGCACCAGCTGGGATGCTCGGTTTCCATGGGCTGGGCTTCAGGAATGGCATTCCCCAATTTCCTGCTCCTGCTGAAACCGCGCTGCCGCTCTCTTCCCTCCAACCTCCCATGGAAAACAGAAAAGGCAAAGATCCTGGGCTGGGCTAAGTACAATTTATTGAGAACAGCAACGGGACAAGGAACAAACAGGAACAGAAATAATTTTGGTAACAGAATAGATAAGAAAAACTATTTACAGGGAAAACTAAACCACCACTGACTGTTTCTTCCGGGCCACGTATCATCTCCTGCCAAGAAGGGACACCCTTCTCCTCTGGTGAGAGACAGTGAGTCCTTTTTCTGCCCCTGGCAAGAACCTGAGACGGGATTGAATATAATGACAGGGCCATGGCCAGACTCTCATGTTCTTTAATCCCACATCATGACATTGCCACGGGCAGGAAAAGGTACAGGTGTCTTCCCAGCATGGATCACAGGGAACATGGATCACCAGGTCTCTTCCCAATGTGGATTCTCCAAAGAGGAATGAAGCTGGAGCAGTGGACAAAGCTCTTACTGAACTTGGGGCATTTCCAGGGCTTCCCTTAGTGGTGCCTCCGTTGGTGTCGGGTCAAGTTAGAGCACTGGGTGAAGCTCTTCCCACACTGGGGACACTCGTAGGGCCTCTCCCCAGTGTGGATGCGCCGGTGAGTGATGAGGGTGGAGTTGTCCTTGAAGCCCTCCCCACAGTCAGGGCAGCGGAAGGGCCTCTCATCCGTGTGAATCCGCTGGTGCAGAAGGAGATTTGAGCTGGTCTGAAACCTCTTCCCACACTCAGGACACTCGTAGGGCCTCTCCCCAGTGTGGATCATCTGGTGGATGGTCAGATGGGACATCCGGCTGAAGGTCATCCCGCATTCCCCACACTCATAGGGCTATTCCCCGGTGTGGATCCTCTGGTGGCAGATCAGGCTGGAGCTCCAGCTGAAGCTCTTCCCACATTTCCCACACTCATAGGGCCTCTCCCCAGTGTGGATGTGCCGGTGGTTGATGAGGTTGGAGTTTCGCTTGAAGCCCTCCCCACAGTCAGGACAGCGGAAGGGCCTCTCATCCGTGTGAATCTGCTGGTGCCTGAGGAGAGTGGAGCTCCTGTGAAACCTCTTCCCACACTCAGGACACTCGTAGGGCCTCTCCCCATTGTGGATGCGCTGGTGGATGATGAGGTGGGAGCTCCAGCTGAAGCCCTTCCCACATTGCCCACACTCGTAGGCCCATTCCCCAGTGTGGATCATCTGGTGGCAGATCAGGCGGTTGCTCTGGCTGAAGCTCTTCCCACACTCCAAGCACTTGTAGGGCTTCTCCCCATCCTGAAGCTGCTCATGGACCACCAGCTCAGAGCTCTGGCTGGATCTCCGGCCGCCTACCCGGCACAGGGTGGGTCTTTCTTCCTCAGAGCACCCTGGGTTGGGTTTGAAGCCCCTCCTGCTGTGGGATCTCTGAAGCTTTTCCTCCCCATTGGTTTCCTGCACTGTGGAGCTGCTCAAAATGGCCTCTTCCACGAGGTTCTGCTGTGGGGATTTGTCCTCCCTGGTCTCCATCCTCAGCTCTTTGTCTGGGGGAGGAAGGACAAGGAGAGGATGGGATTTGCCTCCGTGCCAGAGGGAAGGGGAAGGAGATCCCCCCAGTGCGTCCCCGGCAGGACGGCGTCGGCAGCGGGGTTGTCCTGCAGGCAGGGGCCATGCTGGGCTGGGAGATGGAGCAGGAGAGAGGGGGAAAGGGGCACTGACTTCCTCCTCACCTGCCTGGGCGTCCTGGGGCATCTTCCTCTTTCTCACAGCCTCCTTCTCCATCCAGCCAGGTCTGGGATTGGGAAATCCTGGTTTGAGAGAAAAAAAGGAATGATCACATTGAGTTTGAAGGTACCTCAGGTCGAGTCCCTCTCTAGAAGTCACCAGGGCATCTGGGGTGTCTTGGTTTGAAAAGAATGGTGTTTGCTAAGGAAGGCTGAAACCTACACTGAAATACATAAAAACGTAAGCAACCTGCCCCCTGACTTATTATAATCTTGATATCAAAGTGCTCTCAGATAAGGATATAGGAATAGGAATAACAGTTCCTTACTAAAGAAATTAAAATGAAAATGCAGCGGTACATAAAAAGAAAAAAAAAAGAAAAAAAAAAAGAAAAACTCGCTGAGAGAGACGGAATACAACCTTATACCCCATTGGTCACCCATTGGTCAGGGTGCTGGTAGCAGTCCGATTAAATGGTGGCTGCAGTCGTCCTGGAATGACAGATATGGTTCTGTTGAACCAGTGATCCCATAGAAGGGTGTAGCTTACCTCTGAAGTTCTGGTGCTGTAGATCGATCCTGTCTCTCCTCTGGGAATCCAGTGGAAAAAGGCTGCCTGTGGTGTTCTGATTCTCAGATTATATCCAGTCAGGAATGCTTGGCTCCTCCTCCTGGGTGGAGCATCTCACAATGGGATGATGTCATTTTATCAGTCATGCAGTGAGACTCAATGGCCCATTAACAGAAGATATCCCCCAGGAGGGAGGATGGGTGGTGGAAGAGATAAAGAACACTGCCCCACCTGGTTTTAACACCTGGCCCATTAACAGAAGTCATCCCCCAGTTATGAGGGATGGGTGATGGAGGAGATAAAGAAAACTGCTCTACCAGGTTTTAACAGACGGTGATAGAATACATACTTTTGGTTACATCTTGCATTGCAACCCATGACATGGGGTCCATAAAAACTTCCCAAACACCAAGATTCAGCCCTGAACATGACTCCCAGGAGTTCCTCATCTCTGGTCTCTCCCCTTTGGTGTTCAGTGTTTCTCCCAGTCCCAGCTGCTGGGGGTCACGCTTTTACTGGGGGGTTTTCTGTCTACTCTGTCCCTGACCTCTTAAAGCTGCTGGGAGTGCCCGGAATCTGAAAAGTTCCCCCTGTTTCCATCTCCCCAGTTAGGGATGCTGGAAGTTTTTGGGGTCCCAGGGTCCCTGCTCCCCTTATTCCCTGCTTGGGTGTGCAGGGGGTTTATGGAGATCCCCTGCCCTTCTCCAGGCTGTTGAGGGTCCTGTGAATTGTGGTGCTCCCCCTCTCTCGGCTCCTCACTTTGAGGTCCTGGGGGACACAGGGCTCTGCTCCTCCAGGCTGCCTCTGCCAGCAGCTGCCACTGGGACCCCCGATATCCCCCCAAAAGGCATTTTCTACTCAGCTTTGGTATTCTTCATTCTCCAAACATCCCCCCCCAAAAAAAACCCAACCCAGGAACCCCCCAGGATATCTGAGCTATGCTCCCCCTCCCCGATCACCTGTGGGATGGGGGGGTGATGATCCCACGTATGGGGGGCTGTGAATTCAGGGAATGCTCCACTGGGATATACTGAGCCTGAGATCATACTGGGATAACAGGCACTTCACTGCAATTACTGGGAGTGTCTGGGAATGGCTATGGACATGCTGAGGGCAACTGGGATATACTGGGAGTGTCTGTGACCATCCTGGGGATGACTGGGAACACACTGGGAACAATGGGAACTGTGCTGGGGACAACTGGAAACAACTGGGAGTGACTGGGTCTGCACTGGGGGCAACTGGGCATGCCTGGGACCATGCTGGGAGTGGTTGGGATAATCTGGGGAGGGACTGGGACTATACTGGGGGCAACTGGGTACAACTGGAATCACACTGGGAGGAACAGGGAGCAACTGGAACCATGCTGAGGGCAACTGGCATCCTACTGGGATCACAGTGGGAGCAGCTGGGCCATGCTGGGCAAGACTGGTACCATACTGGCAGAAACTGGGACTGCACTCAGGGTGACTGGGAGTGGCTGGGAGCAACTGGGATCAGGCTGGAAGCACCTGAGGAGTGACTAGGAACAACTGGGATCAGGCTGGGAGAGACTGAGACCACAGTGCAGGTAAATGGGAGCAACTGGAACCACAACTGGATAATCCTGGGAGAAGCTGTGCCCATCCTGGGGTCATACTGGGATCCTACTGGAATTAGCTGGGATCATACTGGGAGTGAATGGAAAGGTGCTGGCTGGGACTGGAACCATGCTGGAGGTGACTGGGAGCAACTGGGCCCATCCTGGGAGTGACAGGGAGTCACTCTGGCCATGACTGGAATCATGCTGGGAGGATCTGGGAGTGACTGGAACCATACTGGGGGTGACTAAGTGTAACAGCTGATACTGGGAGTGATTGAGATTGTAGTGGGAGTGACTGGGATCATCCTGGAAGTGTCTTTCTGTAGATCTTACGTGTTTCTGGTCTCTTTATATTCTCCTTATTATCCTATGTACCAGAAACATTTTTGGATATCTTAGTATTACCCAAAATCTTAAGGGTTAATGGTTTTTAGGTTAAATGAGCTAATTTTGCAAAGTTAATGCTACGGTAAGAGTTTTATGTTCAATTGGATGTTGTATTAAGCCCTTTGCCAAAATTCCTTGATTGTCTATATTTTGCCAGTTAAATTTTGTGTCATTTTGACCTTTTAGCTCAGTTGTTAGAGAATGGTGCCAGTATCACCGAGGCTGTGGGTTCAATCCTTGTGTGGGCCATTCACTTAAGAGTCAGACTTGATGATCCTTGTTGGTCCCTTCCTACCAAGAATATCCTTTGCATCTGTCCACAATGAAAATATCTGGTTGGTGTTTCTCCTTGTGCACCAAACTCAAGCAGAAGAACTTTTGGCTAACACCAGCATTGAAGTGTTCTGAGGTGTTACAGCCCTGCAGGCTCACAGTGGCCTCTTGTTTCCATGAGGCCCCTGAGTGTCCCACTGGTCCCTTGGTTCCATGGGCCCAAGAGTGCCACTATGATCCCCTTGGTTCCACAACTTCCCATGGTGTCACTCTGGCCCCTTGGTTCCATAAGGATCTGGAGTGTCACACAGGTTTATGGCATTTGTCCTTGCTGCCCCTCACATCCCACTGCCCCACAAAGAGCCCCGAGCCACCCGTGAGGGACAGGCCCTGCTGTGCCAGGCCTGGGCTCAGGGCTTGGCCTTTCTGCTTCCTCCAACCCAGCCAGGGCTGGCTCAGCATTGCAGTTCCCTGCTCAGAGCCTTTGGCTCCCGGCAATCCTGGCCTCCAGGATCTGCTCTCACCAGTCCCTGGGGAGCCTTTGGCAGTCCCTGCCCTCAGTGGGGCCGACTAAAGCTCCAAGGGACTTGGAGTTTTGCTTCAGACTCCTGGAGCTGCTTCTTCAGCCTGAAGGAGGGACAAAGGAGGATCAGAAAAAGGAGAAAGAACCACGAGGTCAAGCACTCCCTGAATTCACAGTCCCCCCACCTGTGAGATCATCACCCCCCATCCCACAGGTGACCAGGGAGGGGGAGCTTGGCCCAGATATCCTGAGGGGTTGGGTTTTTTTGGGGAAATGTTTGGAGAATGAAGAACTCCAAAGCTGAGTGGAAAATGCCCCTTGGGGGGACACTGGGTGCTCCCAGCATCCCTAAGTGGGGAAATGGAATTGGGGGAACTTTTTAGATTCCTGGCACTCCCAGCAGCCTGGGCAGGGCAAGGACCGAGTAGACAGGAGACACCCATACACACGTGACCCTCAGGAGCTAAGAGAGGGGGGATACCTCTGAACACCAAAAGGGAGTGGACAGAAATGGGGATTCCTGGAAGGCATTTTCAGGGCCGAATTTTTGTGATGTAAAATTTTTATGGACCCCATGTCTTGGGCTGAAATGCAAGATGTAACCAAAAGTATGTATTCTCTCACCATCTGTTACAACCTGGTAGAGCAGTTTTCTTTATCTCTTTTATGACCCATCCCTCATAACTGGGGGATATCTTCTGTTAATGGACCAGCTGTTAAAACCAGGTGGGGCAGTGTTCTTTATCTCTTCCACCACCCATCCTCCCTCCAGGGGGATATCTTCTGTTAATGGGCCATTGAGTCTCACTGCAGGACTGATAAAATGACATCATCCCATTGTGAGATGCTCCACCCAGGGGGAGGAGCCAAGCATTCCTGACTGGATATAATCAGAGCATCAGAACACCACAGGCAGTCTTTCTCCACTGGATTCCCAGAGGAGAGACTGGACCCATCTACAGCACTGGAACTTCAGAGGTCAGTTACAATCTTCGATGGGATCATTGCTTCAACAGAACCACATCTGTCACTCCAGGAGGACTGCAGCCACCATTTAATCGGACAGCTACCAACACCCTGACCAACAGGGTGTCAGGTTGTATTCTGACACTGTTGGTGGGATGGTTTTTTGTTGCTTTTTTTTTTGGTTTTTTTTTTTTTTTTGCATTGCTGCATTTTCATTTTCCTTTGTTTAGAAATGAACTATTATTCCTCTTCCCATATCTTTATCTGAGATCACTTTGATAT
Source organism: Poecile atricapillus (assembly GCF_030490865.1). Classification (NCBI taxonomy): domain Eukaryota; kingdom Metazoa; phylum Chordata; class Aves; order Passeriformes; family Paridae; genus Poecile; species Poecile atricapillus. Next base: position 1,338,748 of record NC_081267.1, read on the forward strand.
CAAGATTATAATAATTCGGAGGGGGTTGTTGGCTACATTTTTTATCTATTTTAATGGAGGTTTCTCCTTTCCTTAGAAAACACCTTAACTTTCAAACTAAGACACCCCAGATGATCAGTGAATTCTAGAGAGGGACTTGGACAGAGGGACCTTCAAAGTCAGTGTGCTCATTCATTGTTTTCTCCCAAACCAGGATTTCCCAATCCCAAAGCTTGGCCAGATGGAGAAGGAGGCTGCAAGGAAGAGGAAGATGCCCCAGGACACCCAGGCAGGTGAGGAGGAAGTCAGTGCCCCTTTCCCCCTCTCTCCTGCTCCATCTCCCAGCCCAGCCTGGCCCCTGGCTGCAGGACAGCCCCGCTGCCGACGCCGTCCTGCCGGGGACGCACTGGGGGGATCTCCTTCCCCTTCCCTCTGGCACGGAGGCAAATCCCATCCTCTCCTTGTCCTTCCTCCCCCAGACAAGGAGCTGAGGATGGAGACCAGGGAGGACAAATCCCCACAGCACAACCTCATGGAAGAGGCCGTTCTGAGCAGCTCCACAGTGCAGGAATCCAATGGGGAGGAAAAGCTTCAGAGATCCTGCAGGAGGAGAGGCTCCAAACCCATCCCAGGGTGCTCTGAGGAGGAAAGACCCACCCTGTGCCGGGAAGGCGGCCGGAGATCCAGCCAGGGTTCTGAGCTGGTGGTTCATGAGCAGCTTCAGGATGGGGAGAAGCTCTACAAGTGCTTGGAGTGTGGGAAGAGGTTCAGCTGGAGGAACAGCCTGATTTGCCACCAGATGATCCACACTGGGGAATGGCTCTACAACTGTGGGGAATGTGGGAAGGGCTTCAGCCAGAGGTCCCACCTCATCGTCCACCAGCGCATCCACACTGGGGAGAGGCCCTACGAGTGTCCCGAGTGTGGGAAGAGGTTTCAGACCAGCTCCACTCTCCTCAGGCACCAGCGGATTCACACGGATGAGAGGCCCTTCCGCTGCCCCGACTGTGGGGAGGGCTTCCAGCAGAAGTCCAACCTTGTCACCCACCGGCGCATTCACACTGGGGAGAGGCCCTACAAGTGTGGGGAATGTGGGAAGAGCTTCAGCTGCAGCTCCAGCCTCAATACCCACAAACGCATCCACACTGGGGAAAGGCCCTACGAGTGTCCCAAGTGCAGGAAGAGCTTCTCAGACAGGTCTAACTTGACCAAACACCAACGGAGGCACAGGTAACGGAAGCCCTGTTAGCGCCCCTAGTGCAGGAAGAGCTTTGTGCACTGCTCCAGCTTCATCCCCCCTTGGAGGATCCACATTGGGAAGAGACCTGGTGATCCATGTTCCCTGTGATCCATGCTGGGAAGACACCTCTACCTTTTCCTGCCCATGGCAATGACATAATGTGAGATCAAAACCATGAGAGTCTGACCATGTCCTTGTCATTATATTCAATTCAGTCTCAAGTCATTGCCAGGGGCAGGAAAAGGACTCCCTCCCTCTCACCAGAGGAGAAAAGTGTCCTTTCCAGACAGGAGGAAATACGTAGCCAGGAAGAGCCACTTGGTGGCATTTTAGTTTTCCCTGTGAATAGATTGTCTTATCCCTTCCGTTATCCAATTTTTGTCTGTTCCTGTTTGTTCCTTATCCTGTTGCTCTTCTCAATAAATTGTTCTTATCCCAGCCAGGGATCTTTGCCTTTTGTGCTTTCCATGGGAGGTGAGAGGGAAGAGAGCAGCAGTGCGGTTTCAGTAGGAGCAGGAAATTGGGGAATGCCATTCCTGAAGCCCAGCCCATGGAAACCGAGCATCCCAGCTGGTGCCAGGCCTGGTTGCCATGGCAGCAGCCTTGGGAGCGGGTCCCTGGCTGGGGGCTGTGGGAACCTCTTCCCTCTGGTGCCCAGGGACAGGAGTGGAGGGAGCGGCTGGAGCTGAGGCGGGCAGGTTTAGGCTGGATGTGAGGAAAAGGTTTTTCCCGCGAGGCTGCTGGGGCACTGAACAGGCTCCCCAGGGAAGGCTCCCAGCTCCAGGGCTGGCTGAGCTCCAGCAGCGTTTGGCCAGCGCTGCCAGGCCCAGGCTGGGATTGTTGGGGTGTCCTGTGCAGGGCCAGCAGTTGGACTGGAGGATCCCCATGGGTCCCTCCCAACTCAGCCAATTCTGTGGCTCTGTGATCCCATGAGCCTGGGGATGGGACTGGAAATGGTTGCCATGGCAACGGGCTCTGGCTCCAGGCCTGAGCTGGTGTCCATGGCAACCACCCCTGGCATGGGGTCTCCATGGAGCTGCCAAGGGACTGACCATAGCAACAGGGGCTGTGATGGTTGTCATGGAAACAGACCACAGCAGAGAGACAGCTCTGGCCAGGAGCAGCTCCTGAGCACAGCCCAGCAGGGCTGGGGCCCTGCCAGGGCAGCTCAGGGACACGAGCAGGCCCAGACAGAGCTCCCAGGGGCTCAGCACTGGCAGGGGCTGTGGGATGTCCCAGAGGGGGCTGTGTCCCAGCAGCACCTCTGTGGCTGTGTCCTGGAGCCCCAAAACAGCTGTGATGTCAGAAAGGGGCTGTGTGACAGCTCAGAGTTTGTTGTGTGATGTCACTGAGCAGCTATGGCATCATAGAGGGGACTGTGTGACATCACAGAGAAGGCTGTGACATCATGGCATGGCTGTATGACATCATAGAGCCATGGATGACATTGGCGCCTCAAAGAGCGGCGCCAATGGCAAGGCCGGAGGCAGCTCTGGGGGCGGGGCCGGGGCTGTGGGCGGGGCCGCAGCGGAGCAGCGCGATGGCTCCAGCGCTGGGGCCGGGGGCGCTCCCGGGGGGCGGCGAGAGGTGAGGGGGACCCCCGGCACCGGGACTCTTTGATCGCCCATTCTGGAGCGCCAAGGGGCCCATAAACCCCCATTCCTGAGCGCCGCCATCCCACCGAACCCCCATTTCCGGCCGTGGGTCCCCCCCTGCACCCCCTTATCGGGCACCAGGAACGCCTGCACCCCTTTCCCGGCCATCCCGCCTCCCGCAGCCCCCAGAGCCCTCTTCTCCTTGACCCATTTACCCCCTGGACCCCTATTCCTGACTCTCCCAGCAGCCAGCCCCTCCTTTCCTCAGCACTGAGGACACCCGGGACCCCTATTCCCAGCCATCCCGGCTTTCCCTGCCCTGTCCTGGCAATGAGGACACCGGGGACCCTTGGAGCTCCCTTTCCTGGATACAGGAACGCCCTGAACTCCAGCCATGCCACATCTAGCCAGCCCCAGCCTCCCCTCTTGTCAGTCCTGGCATCCCCAAATGCCCTTCCCGGCTCTCCCCGTTCCCCCTTTCCTTCAGCCGTGACCCCCCCGATCCCAAATCTCCAAATGTCCCCCCAGTTCTCCTCTCCCTGCGTTCCCTGCACGCGGCGCTGTCGGAGCCCGGCCCGGGCTTCCCGCAGTCCATGTCCATGGGGTCCCTGGCTGGGATCCCCTTCCAGCGCCGCCGCAGCGAGCGGGGCCGGGCGGAGCCGCAGCCCCGGGGATGGCGGCCGGAACCGAGCCGGGATCTTGGGATAGCCAGAGCTGGGATATTGGGATAGCCAGGGCTGGGATCTTGGGATAGCCAGGGCTGGGATATTGGGATAGCCGGGGCTGGGATATTGGGATAGCCAGAGCTGGGATATTGGGATAGCCAGGGCCGGGATATTGGGATAGCCAGGGCGGGGATATTGGGATAACTAGAGCTGGGATATTGGGATAGCCAGGGCTGGGATATTGGGATAGCCAGAGCTGGGATATTGGGATAGCCAGAGCTGGGATGTTGGGATAGCCAGGGCTGGGATATTGGGATAGCCAGGGCTGGGATATTGGGATAGCCAGAGCTGGGATGTTGGGATAGCCAGGGCTGGGATATTGGGATAGCCAGGGCTGGGATATTGGGATAGCCAGAGCCGGGATCTTGGGATAGCCAGAGCCGGGATCTTGGGATAGCCAGAGCCGGGATCTTGGGATAGCCAGGGCCGGGATGTTGGGATAGCCAGGGCCGGGATGTTGGGATAGCCAGGGCCGGGATGTTGGGATAGCCAGGGTGGGATATTGGGATAGCCAGAGCTGGGATATTGGGATAGCCGGGGCTGGGATATTGGGATAGCCGGGGCTGGGATATTGGGATAGCCAGGGCTGGGATATTGGGATAGCCAGGGTGGGATATTGGGATAGCCAGGGTGGGATATTGGGATAGCCAGAGCTGGGATATTGGGATAGCCAGAGCTGGGATACTGGGATAGCCAGGGCTGGGATCTTGGGATAGCCGGGGCTGGGATATTGGGATAGCCGGGGCTGGGATATTGGGATAGCCAGGGCTGGGATATTGGGATAGCCAGGGCTGGCACAAGGAGCGGCACCGGCACGGGGCCAGCGGGGAGCTGCAGATGCTGCAGCAGCGGCACAGCCAGAGCGGGGCTGAGCGGGGGGAGCCGGGGCTGGGGGATCTGTGGGGCTGCGATGGCAACTGTGGCACCGCCATGGGGATCCCTGAGATCCAGGCTGAGGGATTAACAAATTCCCTGGCTCACAGCTGCAGGGAATGTCTCTGGAAATATGTCAGATATGGGCAGGAGGCGCTGGAGTGTAAAGGTGGGGAGGGCAGAATTCCCATGGGAATATGGGAATGGGAATGTGGGATTTGGGAGGGCAAAATTTGGGAATATGGGAATTCCCACGGAAATTCCATGGATGGATCTCAGACATCCCATTCGTGTGAGACCTCCATGGATGGATTCTACTGCTGTCCAATTCCCATGTGAACTCTGTAGATGGATCTCACTGCCATGCCATTCCCATGGAATTCCATGGGCAGATCTCCCCATCCCACTGCCATGGGAGCTCCAATCCGGTTCCCCCCCCCAACCCCATCCTGGGTATCTCCCTGTTTTTTGCCATCCCCACCCCGTACCAGACTCCTGGGGGTCCCCTCATGACCCACCCAGCCCCCCCAAGCTCTTCCTGGGTCCCCCCTCTTTCCCCCACACCGGGAATTCCTGGGAGTCCCCCGGTGTCCCCTCCCCCAGGACTTTGGGGGTCTCACCCGACCTGTCCGTGCACCCCCAGATTTCTTCCACAGCCCCCCTGTGATGGTGGAGGGTGGGGGCCGAGTGCTGGTGACCCCCTGCCTGCAGCAGATCCAGCGGTGAGGGCAGTTCGGGGGGTCCCTCAGCATTTGGGGTCCCTGGGATTTGGGGTGACCCCCCGGGCCCCCCAGGATCTCCCTGAACACGCTGACGCTGCTCGTGCACAGTGAGAAGGTTCAAACCCGGCACGGGGTCCCCAGCACTGCCACCCGCATTGCCCAGGTACCCCCAAACCTGCCGAGAACCCCCAAACCCCCCGGGACACCCCAACCTCCCCTGATCCCAAACCCAGCCCTGGATGCTCCAAAAACTCCCCAAGACTGCAAAACCCCATACAGACATTGAGAAGGTTCATACCCGGCATGGGCTCCCCATCTCCATCACCAGCAGGTTCCCCAAAACAACCCACCCCTAAAAATGTCACTTAAAGCCGTCATGATCCCCCTCAAAAGGGGTTTGTGGGGCTGCGGCCGCACCAACACCTTAAAATGGGGAGGAAAAAAACACCCCTGTAGTGGTGGGATCCGCCCCCCAAAAAAAAAAAAAAAGAGAAAAACTCCTCTTGAGAGGGGCCTGAAGACCCTGAAAGGCCCTGGAAGAGGGACAAGATCCCCTCCTCTGCTGGGGCCTCCCCGAGCCGGGAACTCTCCCGTTCCTGCACTCGGGGGAGCCCCGAACGACGGCGGCTCCTGGGCTGAGCCCCCCCTCAGCCGGGGCTGCGGGGGGAACTGGGGGGGCTGGGACGGGCCTTGGGGGTCCTGGGGTGAACTGGGGGACCCTCAGTGCTCCCACCTCCCCCTGTTCCCCTGTCCCGCCCCGTTCCCATTGTTCCCCCAAACCTCCGCTGCCCCCAGCTGGGTTTGGGGGGGACCCAGCCCTTTCCCATCGTGTCCCGGCCCGGCCCCGCTCACCCGAGGGCTCCGAACCACGCCCAGGGACAGAGGAGGGACAGAGGAGGAGGAAGAGGAGGAGCAGGAGGAGGAAGAGCTGGAGCAGGCAGAGGAGGCTCCACGTGCGCTCCCCGCTCTCTGGATCTGCAGCTCCTTCGGGACCATCGCCCCCCATCCCGCAGGTGCCCGGGGAGGGGGAGCTCGCCCCAAATACCCCGGGGGTCCCTGGGTTTGGGGTTTTTGGGGGGGATGTTTGGGGATGGCAGGGCTCCAGAGCCGAGCCGCAGATGCTCCTCGGGGGGTCCCCGGGGGTCCCCGGGAGGTGTTTTTGGGGGGTCCCGGTGGCGGCAGAGCCCCGGCAAAGGGGCCGGGGGGATGCGGGTCCGGCATGGCCGGGAAAGGGGTTCGGGGCTCCCGGTGCCGGCAGTGGCTGCTCCCAGAATGAGCCCAGTTCCACCCGTGTGGCTCCAGTTTCCTTGGCACCAGGATGAGCCAAATCACTTCCAGTCATTCCCTATTAGAGTACAATTTGTCTCCATTTTCCCCAAATGTTATCTCCATTTTTTCCCTCATTTTTACTCTATTTTCCCCCAATTTTATCCCATTTTCCCTCATTTTTATCCAGTTTATCCCAAATTTTCCTTATTTTTATCCCAATTTATTCCTTATTTTTGCTCTATTTTCCTTATTTTTATTTTATTTTCATATCATTTTCCCCCATTTTTCTCATTTTTTTCCTGCATTTTCCCCTTTCTTATCTCATTTTTCCTCCATTTTTCCCCATTTTTCTGAATTTTTTCTTATTTTTCTTCCATTTTTACTCAAATTTCCCCCGTTTTCCTATATTTTTCCAATTTCTTTCCCATTATTAATCTATTTTTATGCATTTCCACATTCTACCCTCTTTTTGCTCCATTTTTCCTCATTTTTTTCCCCATGTTCTCCCCTATTTTCCACATTTTCTTCCATTTTTCTCCCACTTTCTCTTCATTTTTACCATTTTTATTCCCATTTTCCCCCCATTTTTCTCCCAGTTTCCCCCATTTTTTCCCCCATTTTTATCCTGGTTTTATCTCATTTTTCCATCTTTTTATCTTTATTTTTGTCCATTTTTTCTCTCCCATTTTTCCCAATTTTTCCTCCATTTCTATCCCATTTTTCCCTATTTTTATCCCACTTTCCCCCTATTTTTTTTACCATTTTCACTGCATATTCCCCCATTTTTCTCCCAATTTTCCTCCAATTTTTCTCTCTTTTCCTGCATTTTTTTCTAGTTTTCCCCTACTTTTTGCCATTTTTCCTCCATTTCCATCCTACTTTTCCCTATTTCCCCCTAATCTTCCCCATTCAATTATCCCAAAAATTAATATTTTGGGGGGGAAAAATAGAAATATTGGTGGGAAAAAAGGGTGCTTTGGGGGAAAAACTCCATGAATTTGAATCACAGCTTTCCCATGATTTTTCCATGATTTTTCCATGATTTCCAGCCAGAAGGAGGCGTGGGATTCATCCGAACATTCTGGAAGCTGGAAGAGGACCAGGCCATCACCCTTCCCAAAAATCTGGAGCAGCTCATCCGCAATTCCACCTTTCCCCACTCCCTGGATTCCCAGGTCTGGAAATTCTTCTACGACCTCCCAGGTAGGCAATTCCTAAAATTCCATTTAAAAATGAGATAGGGGGATTTCATCCTGTTATTTTCCTGATTTTTTTGCATTATTTTCCCCAATTTTTGTCTCTATTCTTTTTTTCTTATTTTTTTTCTGATTTTTTCCTCATTTTTCCCTGAATTTTTCCCAGTTTTTTCCCAGTTTTTTCCTGATTTTTCCCCAATATTTTACTTTTTTTTTTCTGATTTTTTTCCCTGATTTCTTCCAGGTTTTATTCCATTTTTCTTTTCCTGATTTTTTTTCCTCATTTCTCACAATTTTTTTCACATATTTTTCAAATTTTTTTCCTGACTTTTCTCTCTGATTTGTCCCAATATTTCCCCTTTTTTTCCTAATTTTTCCTGATTTTTTCCTGTTTGTTTCCTAGATAGTTCCTGGCGTTTTCCCAATTTTTTCCCCATTTTTCCAAAATTTTTTTCCCCACTTCCTTTTACTCATTTTTTCCTTGACTTTTTTCCTTGTTTTTTCCCAATTTTTTCCCGGTCTTCATCCTCTTTCTTTTCCTGATTTTTCCCTGTTTTTTCCCAATTTTTTTCCTAAATTTTTTTCTTGCTTTTCCCCCACTTTTTCTGGATTTTTCCCTCTTCTTTTCACCATTTCTTCCTGGTTATTCCCCATTTTTTTTCACAATTTGTCCCTGATTTTTTCATGTATTTCCTAAATTTTTACTGATTTTTCCTGATTTTTCCCAGTTTTCTTCCCTCTCTTTTCTCAATTTTACCCAATTTTTTCTCAATCTTTTTCCTGATAGTCCCGATTTTTTCTTGATTTTTCCTGATTTTTTTTCATGATTTTTTTTATTTTTGTGGGGGTTTTTTTCAAAATTTTTTCATTTTTTTTCTCAAACTTTTCCTTGATTTTTGTGTTTTTTCCTGTTTTTATCCCATTTTTTCCCCTGATTTTTCCCTTTTCCTTTCCCTAATTTTTCTGGTTTTCCCCATTTTTTCCTTATTTTTTTCAGATTTTTCCAGATTTTTTTATCCTTTTCCAGTTTTTTCCCTGGTTTTCCCCTGATTTTTCCTTTTTTTCCATATTTTTTTTCTGATTTTTTCCCAATTATTTTCCTGATTTTTTTGCAATTTTTTCTCAAATATTTCTGGTTTTCCCTTCATTTTTCAAATATTTTTCCCAATTTTTTCCTGATTTTTCCTGATTTTTCCCAGGGTCTTTTTGGCTTTCTTGTCCTGATATTTTCCCTCATTTCTCACAATTTTTTACAATTTTTTTCATGTATTTCCCATTTTATCCTGAGTCTTCTCTCTTACTTTCCCAAATTTTTTCTAGCTTTTTCCCAATTTCTTCTCAAATTTCCCAAGTTTATCCCTGATTTTTCCTGGGTTTTATCCTATTTCTTTCCAGATTTTATTCCTCTTTCTTTTCTGGATTTTCCCTGATTTTTCCAAGTTCTTTCCTGATTTTCCCAGGTTTTTTTCCTGATTTCCCCAATATTCTTTCCAATTTTCCCTGGTTTTTCATGATTTTTCTTATTTTCCTATTTTTTCCTGATTTTTTTCCCATTTTCTCCTGATTTTTCCCGATTTTTCCCAGATTTTTTCCACTGTCTTTTCCTGATTTTTCCCCAATTTTTTACCATTTTTTTCCTTGAGTTTTCTCTTTTTTTCCCCCAGATTTTTCCTGGTTTTCTCCAATTTTTTGTCAAATTTTCCCCTGTTTTTCCCAAATTTTTCCCAATTTTTTCCTGATTTTTCCCTGATGTTTTTGAATTTCATCCTGATATTTTTTTTCTGTTTTTTCCCTTACTTTTCCCTTCCATTTTCCTTGAATTTATCCTGTTTTTTTTCCCATTTTTCCCCAATTTTCCAGTTTTCTACACACTCCCAGCATGATCGCAGTAACTCCCAGTCTGATCCCAGTCACTCCCAGTATGAGGCCAGTGGCCCCCAGTTGCTCCCTGTCAGTTCCAGTATGACCCCAGTAGCCTCCAGTGTGATCCCTGGGACTCCCTGTCTCTCCCAGTATATCCCAGTCAGCCCCAGCACGCTCCCAGTCATTCCCAGCTCCTCCCAGTTGCTCTCAGCATGATTCCAGTTGCTCACAGCCACTCCCAGTCAATCCCAGTATGATTCCAGTCACCCTCAGTGGGATCCCAGTCTCAGCCAGCATGGACCCAGCTGCTCCCACTGTGATCCCAGTATGATCCCAGTTGAGTATGATCCCAGAATAGTTTTAATTCTTCCCAGTTCCTACCAGTATGATCCCAGTTGTCCCTGGAATAGTCCCAGTCCATCTCAGCATGGTCCCACTCACTCCCAGTTTCTCCCACTGTGGTTCCAGCTGTTCCCAGTATGGTCACAGACAATCCCAGTATGGTCACTGTCACTCCCAGTATATCCCAGCTGCCCTCAGCATGCTTGTGCTCATTCCCAATCATTCCCAGTTAACCCAGTAAGGTTCCAGTTACCCCAGTACAAACCAGTCCCTGCCAGTGCTGCCACTCCTGGGATCCCCCAGCCCTCTCTGTGTTCCCCCCTCCTGCATCTCCCCAGAGCAGCCCCAAGGGCTGGCAGTCCCCAGCCAGGGTCCCCAGCCAGCCCCAGGTTGGATCTGCAGCCCCCAGTTTTCCCAGTTTCCCTCTCCTTTTCCCCGGGCCGGGTTCCCCCCGTCCCCAGCGGGTGGGAGCAGCGGAGAGCCCCGCACTGCCCATCCCGACCTGTCCCGGCTCCATCCCCGCTCCTGCCGTGGGCTGTGAGGGGTTCGGGAACGGGGCACCGAGGGTGTCACTGCTCCTGGGGGAGGAGGAGGAGGGATGGAAGAGGAGGGATGAAGAAGGAGAGAGAGAAGGGATGGAAGTAGGAGAAGGAGGTGGGGTTAGGGAGGAAGAGGAGGAGGAAGGATGGAAGGGGAGGAGAGGGAGGAAGAGGAGGGACAAATGAGGATCATGGAAAGGAGAAGGAACCACGAGGTCAAGCACTCCCCGAATTCATAGCCCCTCACCCCCCCATCCCACAGGTGACCGAGGAGGGGGAGCTCAGCCCAGATATCCTGGGGTATCCCTGGGTTGGATTTTTTCAGGGGGGATATTTAAGAATTAAGGACTCTAAAGCTGAGCGGAAAATCCTACTTTGGGGGACATTGGGGGGTCCCAGCATCCCTAAGTGGGGAGATGGAAACAGGGGGAACTTTTCAGATTCCTGGCACTCCCAGCAGCCTGGGGAGGGCAGGGACTGAGTAGGTGGGGAACCCTCAGTACAAGCGTGACCCCCAGCAGCTGGGACAGGGGGGAACCCCTGAACACCAAAGGGGAGAGACCAGAGATGGGGAACTCCTGGGAGGCATTTTCAGGGCTGAATCTTGGTGTTTGGGAGGTTTTTATGGGCCAGTTCTCCGGGTGAAGCTGGTGACTTCTAGAGATGGACTTGGGTCGAGGGACCTTCAAACTGAAGATACTCTTCCCCTGTTTTACCCAAACCAGGATTTTGCATTCCCAAATCTTGGCCCGATGGAAAAAGAGGCTGCGAGGAAGAGGAAGATGCCCCAGGACACCCAGGCAGGTGAGGAGGAAGTCAGTGCCCCTTTCCCCCTCTCTCCTGCTCCATCTCCCAGCCCAGCCTGGCCCCCGGCTGCAGGACAACCCCGCTGCCGACGCCGTCCTGCCGGGGACGCACTGGGGGGATCTCCTTCCCCTTCCCTCTGGCACGGAGGCAAATCCCATCCTCTCCTTGTCCTTCCTCCCCCAGACAAGGAGCTGAGGATGGAGACCAGGGAGGACAAATCCCCATGGCAGAACCTCATGGAAGAGGCCATTTTGAGCAGTTCCACAGTGCAGGAATCCAACGGGGAGGAAAAGCTGCAGAGATCCCTCAGGAGGAGGGGCTCCAAACCCATCCCAGGGTGCTCTGAGGAGGAAAGACCCACCCTGTGCCGGGAAGGCAGCCGGAGATCCAGCCGGGGCTCTGGGCTGGTGGTCCATGAGCAGGTTCAGGATGGGGAGAAGCCCTACAAGTGTTTGGAGTGTGGGAAGAGCTTCAGCCAGAGGAAAACCCTGATCCGCCACCGGATGATCCACACTGGGGAATGGCCCTACGAGTGTGGAGAATGTGGGAAGGGCTTCAGCTGCAGCTCCCACCTCATCATCCACCAGCGCATCCACACTGGGGAGAGGCCCTACGAGTGTCCTGAGTGTGGGAAGAGGTTTCAGACCAGCTCCAATCTCCTCCAGCACCAGCGGATTCACACGGATGAGAGGCCTTTCCGCTGCCCTGACTGTGGGGAGGGCTTCAAGCAAAACTCTCACCTCATCACCCAGCAGCACAGCCACACTGGGGAGAGGCCCTACGAGTGTCCCCAGTGTGGGAAGAGCTTCAGAAACAGCTCTCATTTGACCATTCACCAGAGGACCCACACTGGGGAACGTCCCTATGAGTGTGAGGAATGTGGGATGACCTTCAGCCGGAGGTCCCAGCTGACCATCCACCAGATGATCCACACTGGGGAGAGGCCCTACGAGTGTCCCGAGTGTGGGAAGAGGTTTCCAACCAGCTCCAATCTCCTCAGGCACCAGCGCATTCACACGGATGAGAGGCCCTTCCGCTGCCCCGACTGCAGAAAGGGCTTCAAGCACAACTCCTACCTCATCAGGCACCGGCGCATCCACACTGGGGAGAGGCCCTATGAGTGTCCCCAGTGTGGGAAGAGCTTCACCCAGAGCTCTAGCTTGACCAAACACCAGCGGAGGCACCAGTAAGGGAAGCCCTGCGAGTGCCCCAAGGGCAGGAAGAGCTTTGTGCACTGCTCCAGCTCCATCCCCCATCAGAGGCCCCACATTGGACAGAGCCCTGATGATCCACGTTCCCAGTCATCTGCATTGGGAACACACTGAGCTGGTGGTCATTTTATTTTGTTCCGATTATCTTTTGATTCATCTTCATCCCTTTAAAACAGAGAAAATTGGGGTAAAAGTCTACAAAGTCATCAAAGGCCTCTAGAGCCTCACATTTTACTAGTGCTTCAAGGTAATCTGGTATTCAGGGAAATACTTAGGGGTTGTGGAGCTATTTGGTGGAGTTTTCTCCAGTTTTTGTCACTCAAAGCAATGAGAGTTTTATCTGTCACCTCAAAACCACTCAATGCCACTGAAAACTGCACAGTCCCACTCAAAACTATTGGATTCCACAACTCCTCTGGGTGTGATGCCTCAAGTTTTAGCTTTCATATCTTTCATGTTTTGCACTGTCTAGGTCTGTAGTTTTGAACTTCCTATTAAGTGTTGGTGAGCTCTCTTCACAGAGTAGGTAGACAAAACCATTCCTTTTCTAGCTTGATACCAAGGACAGCCGTTACAAGTTTCAGGCCCAAAAGCATAAACAAGGGTGGACTGAAGAGAGATAACAAGAAGGACAGGACTTTGTCAACTGAAGCTGTAACTGGACAATGAACCCAAATCTGCAGATGGACCTAAACTTCTAAAAATGTGAGAAATTGTGATGAGTTGTTTTGTTGTTTTTTTGGTTTGTTTTTTTTTTTACCATTTTTTGCTCTATTTTGGGTGTAGCCCTGGCCAGGTTCTTGTACTGCCCAAGGTGTATCCTTTAAGGCCTTTTAATAAACTTTATTCTTAACTCTGTCCAGCCTCTGTTCTAGGTCAGCCTTCTGAAGGCATCAGGTGGAATGGGGTTGGAAGGGGACTGGGTGAAGTGGGATGGAGATCAGGAGGTGTGAGATGGGCATTGGGTGGGGCAGGATGGGTGGGATGGAGTTTGGGAGGTGTGAAATGGGGGAAATTTGGCTTGGGAAGGGGGTCTTGATATCCATCAGGGATGGGATGGGGTTGGGACTGGGGAGGTGGGGTGGGGTCTGCAATGAGACAGCCAAAGTTTGGGGGTGATGAAGCAGGGGGAGCTCATTACTGAGTGAGTTTTGTGTGAGGTGCCCCTGCCCAGGGAGGCAAAGATTTAGTTTCAAATGAACATTGTTAAAGTGAGAGGTGTGGGCAAGAGGGAATTCCATCCCTCTGCCTCAGAGGTTGGGCCCTGCAAGCCCAGGGAGAAACTCCACCCTGGACCCCTCGTGGGGTGGCAGCCCAGGGATTTCTGATTGGGTTTGGGCCCCTGGGGTTTCTCCCTTGCTGTGTTCCCAGTGGTCCCTGATCTTGAACTCCACCCTGGTTCTCAAACCCCATCTCCCTGCCTCTGTTTGGGGCTGTCTCTGGATCTGAGTTTGTTCCTGAGCTGAATAAATGTTTTCCTGAGCAGAATCCCATCTCGTTGGTGTCCCATGCCTGTTCCTGGTAACTGTGGCCTCCCTGGACATGATCATGTGGCCCCAGAACGCAAGACCCCACAAAATCAAGACCCCCCCGAGACCTCAAAAAATCCCAAAATTCCCTAAAATTTGCCCAAATCCCCCCAAATTCCCTTAATTTTTCTAAAATAGCCTTTTTGTCCCCCTCCAGGACCAGGTGCCTTCGCTGGATCTCGAGGACACACCCAGGAATTTGGAGGGGGTCTCTCCTCCCCTGCCACCCTCAAAAACCCACAGCTTTTGGGAAAAAAAATTCCCCCAAATCCCTTGGATTCAAGGGGGAGTTCCCCATTTTTGACACATTTTTTGGGGGTTCCTCCCCAAATTTTTCAGGTTTTTTGCCTCTTTGCCATTTATTTAATGGTTTTAGAATTTTTCAAAATGAGCTTTTTTGTGGTGGTTCCCCCGATTTTTTTTAGCGGTCCCTCAATTTTTTTTCTGGGGGTTCGACCCCTCCCGCAATTTTACCTTCGTCCTCCTCCCACCAAATTGGGGTGAGGGTGTCTTTTTTTTCTGTTCTTTTTTACCTTTTTCCCTTTTTTTTTCTTTTTTCCTCTTTTTTATTTATGTGCACTTAATCTGGGGGAGCTGAGGGGCAGGAATTTTGGGGAGCGGTTGCCTGGGGGGCTGCTGGAAAATTTGGGAAGACCCCCTCTCTCCAAAGGAATGTGAAAAATCCTGAGAATTCTGGGATTTCCCCCCCTACACCCCTGCCCAAGGTGTGAAAAATGTGGAAAAAAAAATATACATTTTCAGCTTTTTTGTTTATTCTTGGGGAGGGAGTTGTGATTTTGGGGGGGTTTTGAAGAGGGGTTGGTATTTTTTTGAAAGGTTCTCCCAGTTTTTGGGGGGAATTTGGGAGGAATTTGGGGGTTTGGAGGGAAATTTGGGGTTTTGGGGGTAAACTTTGGGGGTCCTGGGAGGAATTTTGGGGTTTTAGGGCAGGAATTTTAGGATTTTTTTGTAACATTTGGGTGCTTGGGGGAAAAATTTGGGGTTTTGGGGACAACTCTGGGTTTTTTAGGGGGAGGATTCGGGGTTTTGGGGAAAAAAAACTGGGTTTGGGGGGGGGGAAATTTGGGGGTTTTGGGGGGGAATTTGGAGTCCAGAGGGGAATTCTGGGGAGAGGGGATTTGGTTGTTTAGAAGCACCCCCTGTATTTTTGGGGAGGAATTTGGGAGTCTTGGAGGGGGGGGAATTTTGGCGATTTGGGGTGTAATTTGAGGGTCTTGGGGGGGGATTTGGGATTTTGGGAGGATTTTGTGGTTTTGGGCGAAAATTTGTGGAGGGGGGAGAATTTTGGGGGTTTTGAGAAATTTGGGGGTTTTGGGGAAAAATTTGGGATTTTGGGGGGGAAATTTGGAGTTTTGGGGGGGGGATTTTGAGTCTTGGGAGGATTTGGGACTTTTGGGGGGATATGGGGGGTTTGGGGTTTTTAGGGGGATTTGGGAGAAATTTTGGGATTTTGGGGGAGAAATTTGGTGGTTTGGGGGGGAAATTCTGGGGTCCCAGGGGGGTTCTGATTTTGGGAAGGGGATTTGGGGAGGATTTTTTGGGTTTTGGGGGAATTTCCATTGATGGGGAGGAGCAT
This sequence comes from Poecile atricapillus, assembly GCF_030490865.1. Taxonomy (NCBI): domain Eukaryota; kingdom Metazoa; phylum Chordata; class Aves; order Passeriformes; family Paridae; genus Poecile; species Poecile atricapillus. The sequence continues at coordinate 1,354,235 of NC_081267.1, forward strand.
TTTGGGGAGGCATCCTGAATTTGGGGGGGGGGGGGTGTCTCAGCGGGGATTCCCGATTTTAGGGCGGGGTTTGGGGTGAATTTGGGGGGATTTTCCAGCGATGGGGAGGCATCTTGGGGGTGGGATTTGGGGAGGGGTCTCATCAGAGCCCCATCCTGAGCTGGAAGCGGGGGGGATGTTGGGAGTGGAATCTGGGGAGGATCTGGGGGGAGATTTTCCAGCCATGGGGAAGGGTCCCGATCCTGGGGCAGTTCCTGAATTTGGGGAGCAGTCTGGAATTTGGGGGGGTCTCATTGGGGCAGCAGGAGGGGCTGGAAGCGGGGCACGATGTTGGCGAAGCCGCTCTCCAGGGGGGCCGTGGGCAGCTCCTCGGGGGGTGCCGGGGGTCGCGGCCGCAGGCGCTGCAGCAGCGAGGTCAGGAACAGGAACAGCTCTGCCCGCGCCAGCGCCTCCCCCAGGCACAGCCACTGCCCTGTGGGGAGGGGGCGTCAGCACCGCCCCACCCCAAAGGGTCGGGGGTCCCAAAAGGGGCTGGGGATCTCTAAAGGGTCGGGGGTCCCAAAAGGGGCTGGGGTCCCAAAAGGGGCTGGGAGTTTCAGGGATTGGGGATTCCAAAAGGGCCGAGGGGATTCCAAGGGGTCTGGGGACTCTGGGGGCTACGAGATCCCAAAAGGGTCTGGGGTCCCAAAAGGGTCTGGGCTACCCCAAAAAGGGTCTGGGGTGTCCCTAAAGGGTCTGGGAGCTTTGGGATTGGGGTCCAAAAATGGTCTGGGGGTTTCAGGGGTGGGGGTCCCAAATGGGTCTGGGGTCCCCACCCCGAGGAATTTTGGGATCCCAAAAGGATGTAGGGCCCCACCACAAAGGAATTTGGGGATTTTTGGGATTCCAGAAGGATTTAGGACCCCACCCCAAGGATTTATGGGATTTTTGGGTGCCCACTGGCCGAGAAGGGCACAAAGGCTTCGTTGCCCAGGAACTGACCCTGCTCATCCAGGAAGTTCCCAGGGTCAAATTTTGGGGATTTTTGAAGGATTTGGGGTTGTATAGGACCAAGCTGAGCAGGGGGTAAATGTCGGTGTCCTGTGGGGTCAAGTGTGGGGCCAGAAGGGTCATTTGGGGTCAGGTGTGGGGTCAGAGGAGTCCTTTAGAGTAATTTGGGGTTATTTGTGGTTATTTGGGGTCATTGGTGTCATTTGGGGTTACTAGGGTGTAAGAGAAAGTCCAAAGCTTCCCTCATCTGCCTCACAACCATTGCAAGAACAGAGACCGAGACCCTGAAGACCCTGAGGGAATTTGTGCAGGGGTTCTGGCCTGGTTGAGGTGGAAGCTTGCCAGGTGATGGTTTGCAGGTGTGCTTGTTGTGCTGTCAAGGTACACTGCCTTCATTCCTGCTGCTGAGCAGGGACTTGTAAGGAGCAGCCTGTTCTGTACCTTACACCTGCTTCCCAGAGCAAGGGGGCTCATCACAATAGCTGAGGAATTTCCCCACCTCTTGGCCAGCTGCCCCTTGCTTTGAAACAGACTGTAAAAATGACTTTTCCAAGTTACTTTCTTCAAGAGAGATCTCCCCATGGAAGAAGACACCAGCGACCCTGTCTCATCCGTTGGTAGCTATAACCCCCCTTTTTTTCTTTTTGCATTTTGCCTCTTTATCCCTCTCTCCATCTCTCTCTCTCTCTCATCTATCACATAACCCTTGTTGCTGGCACTAAAAAAAAGGTGCATTAGTGCTGTTGTGATTTAAACTGAAATCCCCTGGTGTCCTTTTTGCACTCTGAGATCAAATGAACCTCTCACAACTTCCACTTGTGTTAGGGGATTGTGACACTCGGGAGTGGGGTGACCCAAGGTGTGGCTTAGAGCAAATGCTCCACGGCACAAGGATATTGGTAGGCACATGGTGGAGACAAGGATGAGGAGGAGATCTCCAGTATGGGTTCCAAAGGCTTTTACTCGGCAAAAATATATACTCTGCTCAGTTTTGGGAGCTTGTCTTACAGCAGCTAGAGAAACTTGCTTTAAGCAAAAAGGTGAGGAAAGAACTAGAATGGACTCCTTTCAAAACCCAGTTGAAATTTTGCAAAAACAATTAGATGAAGAAAGGAATGAGATCCATCTGTTGCCAGTGGCCCGAAGAGAGGAATGGGTTAAAAATTCAAAGAATGCTTACTCACCAAAGAAACAGTGGAGAGGGAAACCCCTCTCATTAATCAAATTTACCCTCAAAAAGAACTAACTGATGAAAAATTGTGGGGAGCACTGCTGTCCTAGCTTGAAACCTTTAATAAAACAGAATATAATCATATCAATGATGAAGATCTTGATTCGCATACAACCACTAAAGAAATCCCGTACACTGCTGCTGAATTGGCTGAGCTGAAAAAGGAGCACGGGCGTCTCCCTCACGAGTCAGAGACAGAGCACATACTGCATCTCTCACCGGAGGAGATCAGATTTGACTGACAGAACAAGAAGCCAGTGGGTACTGGGGACATGGGGTCTTCTCAACAGCAGGAGACAGATGTAACCCGTGGTCCCTAACTCAGCACGCAGCTCATTGGGCAGCAGGGCTTAATCCATTGGAAAGGGGAGACCCTGTAGCTACAGTTGGTACTCCTGACCAACTACTGGAAGACATGCACAAAGCTGCCTGCTTGCAAATGATACATGACAGAAAATTAACTACTGGCTATGAATCACCAATTCAATTACCTGTGAAATGATGACCCCTTTAATTTGAGCCCTTCCAGAATCACATAAACCTACAGCAATTTTCCTTCAAAAAACCATAGCAGCTAGAACTCCTGTTGTTGGCACTAAAATAAAAGTGCACTATTGCTGTGATTTAAACTGAAATCCCTTTGTGTCCTTTTGCACTGGGAGATCAAACGAATCTCTCATGATTCCCGCCGGTGTTAGCGGACCATGACAGAGCCCTCAGCAATCCAGGCAGCAACACAGGCAGCAGGACACAGATGGCACTTCCTGGCTGGGACAGGGCTTGTGGCTTCAGCAGAACCACCAAAGGCCAAGGGGCTTCTGGCCATTTTCCCTGCACCACTGCATGCCTGGGCAGCTTGCAGAGCACAAGCCCCCTTTTCCCCCTCTTCCCCTGTGCCCCACACACCCTGGGCAGCAAAAGAAAGCTCCTGGGAGTCTGACTATTATAACATACCCTATATTATTTACATACTAAAGAAAAACAAAAAAGAAAAGAACAATCTTTGAAGGAAACAAAGTCCCTGCTGGCTGCTCATGTGGCCCCAGCAGACACAGCCTCCCAGATCAGCTCTCTGCAGAGCTCCAGCAGCGCAGCCAGCTGAGGCCCGACAGACGAGGCCGTGACCTCCATGCCCTGCGGAGCTGATCTCGCAGCCTCTGGAAGGTGGAGATCGGAGCGTGGTCTCCTGCCCTGAGAAGGCACAATGTCTGAAGTGCCAGGCTTCCAACCTCCAGGCTGCTGTCACATGCTGTGTCTTCAAGGGCTGGAAGAGAGACGGACAGAGCCACGGTCAGATCCCAGACCTGCGGGGGCCCACGGAGAGCCCCCTGCCAGGGCCATCCCAGCCGGCTCTTGCCATGGCCAGCAGGGAGCAGGGACCGAGGGGATCAGCCCGAAGCTGCGGCCACGAATGCCCCACGTGCCCCTGAAATCTCGGTGTGCTCTGCCCACGCCGCCCCTCATCCACACAGGGAGCAGAGCCCTCCACAGCCAGGCCAGGGCTTGCAGCTCCCCCCGACAGCCCCGCTGACAGCCCGCTGCCCTCACTCACCCTCACAAATGAGCAGCATCTCTTTCTTCTGCCCCCTCAGGTGCTCCCCGGCCATCCCTGGGAACACAGAGCCTGTCAGGGCCCCGGCGGCACAGCTCCCTGCCAGCGGCGCTGCCAGCCCTGTGGCCACACGGCCTCCCGCCCCGGCAGGGCTCAGCCCGGGCCCTTGCCACATCCTGACTCAGCCCAAGGGCACGGCTGCCAGAGGCCGGCAGCAGCCCCGAGGGCAGCCGGGGCTCCAGGGCGCCGGGCCCGGGTGCCGCTGCCGGGGCAGCAGCCGGGGCCGGGGCCGAGCTGCGGCGGGGCGGGGAGGGAGCCCGGGTTCGTGGCTCACCGATGAACCTGATGGCCGCCTCTCGCAGGGGCTCCTGTGGGCTCTGCAGGTACGGCAGGGCCCGGCGCAGCTGCTCGGCCGCTCGCTTCCTGTCCTGTGCCAGCTGGAGAGAGCGGCAGGAGGGAAGGGTTGGTGCGGGCTCTGCCCCTCGGCCGGGCACTGCCTGCGGCCAGCCCCGGCCTCCCGTGCCCGCCCAGCCCTGAGGCCCGGCCAGCAGCCGCTGGCGCCGGGCTCTGGAGGGGGCAGAGGGCCGGCTGCTGCCCGGGGAGCCGCGGTGCCGCCCTGCCCGACAGGCCAGCTGGGCCGGGGCTCCATGGGCACACGGCTCGGGGCCACAGGGGGCTGGAGTAGAGCCCGCGGGGCCCAGGGAAGGGAGCAGCGTGTGGGGCACAGGCTGGCGCCCCTGGGTGCGGCACTGGGCAGGGCACAGCTGCCAGCCACACACACTGAGCTTCTCCAGCCTGGGGCTGGGGCTTCCAGCCCGCCCTTACCAGGCCCTCGCCGAACCTCCAGCTCTGATCCACCCGCAGCATCTGCTGGAGATCCTTCCTCTTCAGGAATCGGGCGGAACAGAGCAGCGTTTCCCGGGAGGCCTGGAGAGCAGCAGAGACCCAGAGATGGCACCACAGCCCAGGGCGCAGGACCCATGTCCCTGGACCAAGAGCAGGAGGGAGCTGCAGCCTGCGAGGCAGCAGAGCAGGAGGCACTGAGCGCCCTGCCAGGGAGCCACAGCAGCTGCGGAGTCCTCACATCAACCACGTGCTGGTTCTCGTCATGGCAGTGCAAGGAGAGTGGGAGCAGACTCTGCTGCACGTGGGACTTCAGGGCCTTTTTTCCCTCCTTTGGCAATAAATCCATCATCTCTTGAAAGATGAACATGGAGCACAGCTGCACCTGGCTATCATCCTGTAGGAAAGGAAGAAATAAAGACGTCAGCATCAGCTGCTTCAGGCCCACCTGGGCACAGCCTGAAAATGCACAGGGCACAGTGCCTAGGCAGCAGCCAGCGGCCATGGCTGGAGACACAGAGCCTTACATTGTTGAAGAGCGGCAGGAGCGCCTCAGCCAGCTGCAGGCCGAGGGGGATGGTTATCGGGCCAGCGTTGTACAGGAACAAACGGCTGAGGAGAGCGATGCTCATCCCAAGCACATCGCTGTCATCTTCCCACAGGAGCTCCACGAGCCTTTCATGCAGGCTCCACATTCTTTTGGCCTGTGTGGAACACAAGTGTGTGAAATGCCACCCTGCTGCCACAGGGCCCAGAGGCCAAAGGCCTGTGCCAAAGCCCTGGGGCAGAAGGCAAGAGGCAGGAGGCAGGAGAGCTGGCAGCAGCTGCCTCAGTGGCCAAAGGCCAGCCAAGCGCAAGCCACTGCCTTCCCCAGCCCCACGCCGGCAGCCGCTGCCCCCTTCTCACCATGGAGGAATTCTTGCCGAGCACCACAAGGCCTCTGAGTGCCAAGCGACGCCTCTCCCTGCACTCGCTCTGCAGTTGGTTTGATGTGATCTCCAGGACGCTGTCACGGTATTCACTCGAGTCCAGGCACTCCAACATCTGAAGAGCACAGGCCGGTGATGGGGCAGCACCGCACAGGGCTGGGCCCAGGCAGCAGCACAGGGTGTGGGCACCGTCCCGGGCGGCTGCGGCACCGAGAGGGCAGAGAGCTGGGAGACAGCTCAGCGAGGCAGCGCTGGCCTTCAGGCTCACCTCCACAAGGAACGCCATGGCGGCCAAATCCCCGTGTGCCATGTCTTTGCTGAGCAGCCCGAGCAGGTAGAATGCAATCGCAGAACACAAAGGTAGGGACACGTGACGCATTGCTCTGACGGGAGGAAAAAGGAACCAAGACCCTGAGCCAGCGGGACAAACCTCTCCATGGACTGACTCACAGGAGGAGCTTGGCCCTTCTCCACCACCCTGCAAGGGGACCCAGGCCCTTTGGGAGGCAGCTGCTCTTGGGCACCCTCCTCTCCCAGGCTTTTGCAGTGTCCTTGGCCATCCCTTGGTGACAAGGCCCTCTGGCCCATGACCACGGGGACTGTGTGGGGCACCCCAGGCACAGGGCACAAACGCTGTTTGGGGGCAGCTCACCTGGCCAGCACAGCCACGGCACAGTGGTGCGTGCCAGCACAGAGCAGCGTGTCCCAGCCACACTCGTCTTCCACTGCCGCCACCACATCCTCATAGTGCAGTCGGCAGAGCAGGGCCTTCAGGGTCTGCACTGCAAACCTGTGTGCACAGCAAAGCCCAGGTGATGCTGGGAGCACGGGCTCCTGCCCTGGGGACATGGCAGGGACAGGAGGACGGGCATGGAGCACCTGTTGGGGCTGATGGCAAGGCCGTGTTGCTGCTGGCATCTCTTCCAGAAGGTATCGACCTCCTCTGGCATATCCAGTGTGCTGAAGAGCACTTGCAAGAGCAGATGCACCAAGAGGCGGGGGAAATACACTGCCACTGCATGTGGGACACAGGGCAGCTGCAGCATCTTCCACATCACCACAGTTGCCTGCGAAGGACAGAGCAGCCCGAGTCAGCGCTCAGTGCCCAGGTGTCCATGTGGCAGGGCCTGAGCGTGGGAGGGAGAGGCCAGTGGAGATGTAGGGACAGCAGCCAGCCTGGTGGCCCTGGAGCTGCTCCTAGGCCAGGTTTGAGCCCAGTGCCTGAGGCAGGGAGATGCCATGGGAGGAGGGAGGATGGAGACCTGAGGGAGAGGTGACCTTGGGGTGAGCAAAGGTCAGTTGCAGAAACTCACAGCCAGGGCAGGGACAGCCGTGTGGTCCCCATCGGAGGTGCACATGCTGTGCTCTGGCCAGTTGCCCAGCACATCCAGGAGTATCAGCATGGCCGGCTCTGCAGCCCTGCACGAGCACATGATGCTCTTCCACATGGTGGTAGCAGCTCTGTGGGGTCAGAGTTCTGTGTCAGGGGGGTCTGGGACACATCCCCGTGGCCTGGGCAGCAGCAGGGAGCTGAACTGGCTGCCAGCCCTGCCTCTGCCCCCTGCCCCTCAGTGGCAGCCCAGCCCTGTGGGGACTGGCCCCTGAGGGCAGCAGGCTCGGGGGCTGCTGTGCCAGGGCTGACAAAGGGAGGAGCCACAGGGCCCTGGAATCCTCTGTTTGTCAGACACCTGGGCCAGGCTGTGCAGGGTGATGCCCTGAGCCCTCTGGGCACGTGGGCCCTGTACCTGTCACACGATGGGGCCACACGCAGGAGAGCCATCACCACGTCAGCAGGCTGTGCCTCTGTCAGATCCAGAAGGGGCCTGCACAGATTGTACTCAGGAAACTCATTAGCCTCGAGCCACTGGTGGATGTACCTCACCATGCTGGGCACCTGGAGAAGGCACAGGGAAACTTGGAAAGCTGCCAGCGGGAGTAATGTGCCCAGCTTCCCAGAGAAGTGCTTCCCTTCCCACCACACTGCCACGGCCTCAAAGGCTCACAGTGAGCAGCTGGCGTGGCCAAGCAATTCCTGGGAGGATGGAAGCCAGGCCACAGGCTGCTTACTTGCTTTGGACTGGAAGGACCCTCCTCCACAAGCATGTCCAGCAGGGCAGCACAGGTCTTGGTTTTGAAGATGGGAGAGTATGCTCTGACCACAGTGCCCATGGCACTGGTCTCTTCCTCCCGAATTCTCTTCATGAATTTGCAAATCATCTGCAGCAGAAGGGCAAGAAATGAGGGACATTGCATGGAGTGCTCCAAGCGTGGTGCTGGGCTGAGCAGGGACAGCAGGCCCAGCCCAGCTGGGGATGGCTGCAGGTACCTGCGCTGTTGTGCGGAACAGGCCACGGCTGCGTCCCTGCTCTCGAGTGCGCTCCATGGCTGCTCCTGGCAAAGAGCGAGCGCAGCCAGAGCTGAGGGGCTGCGGGAGAGGCCGGAGAACACAGCCCAGCCCTGCACTCCCCAGGCAGGGACAGCCCCGGGATGCCCCAGGGCACAGAGTACAGCTCCAGGGTGTCTGCCCCAGCCCCACTTCTGTCCTGTCCATGGGCGTGTCCCCAGGGGATGGGATGGGATGGGATGGGATGGGATGGGATGGGATGGGATGGGATGGGATGGGGCGAGGCCAAGCTGGCTGCAGGCACCAGCCCTGTGGCCCAGGTCTGCCGCTCACCCTCCTGCGATGACTGGAATTGCTCCAGCTCTCCAGGCTGCTGTGCTGGGGCAGTCCCAGGGCCTTCTTTCTCCTCCTTCACCCCGGTCACCTTGGGGACACTCGGAGGTCTCTGCTCAACAGCACTGCCTGGATTCATGGCTACTTGCAGCAGAGGTGGCTCGGAAAAGGTTGGAGTTGGCAAGTCCTGCAGCCGTGCCTGGAAGGCACCTGCAGGAGTGAAGTCTTGGCAAGGCTGCAGGACAGCAAGTCCTGCACTCAGGTCTCAGGGGCTCGTGCCACAAGGACAGGAGACTCCTCGTCAAGGACCGCGGTGAGGAAATGCCACGGTCTGGCCGCGAGCACACCTGAGAAGTGTGGTGCTTCACCTCACCAGAAGTGAAGCCTCGGGAAGGCTGCAGGTCACCGAGTGCTGTGGTCTGGCCTCGAGGTGACCTGCAGGAGTAACGCCTCGGAAAGGCTGTGGGTCAGCAAGGAATGAGTGCGCCGTGTGGGGGCTCCTCACAGCACCACTCTGTCCCGTCCTGCCCTGTCACGTGCACCAAGCACTGTGGCGTGGCTGTGTCACTGCCAACACTAATGTCACCCCATGTCACAAAGGGCCCTTGGACACCCTGTCCCGTTCCATTCCACGGTTACCATGCTGCACCGTGTCACCAAGGGCCGTTGCACACGCTGCCCCCTGCCCTGGGGCCACACCCAGCCCAGCCAAAGTGGCCCAGCTTGGAAGCAATGCCTTGGCCCAAGTGTCTCAGACAGCCCAACAGGATCTTTAGGAACAGCTCAAACCATCAGCAAAGGCTGCCCTGCTCTGTGGGCTCAGGGCAGCAGAAGGAGCCCCTGGGCTGCCGATGCTAAATTTGCTGATTTCCAAAAAATTCTTCATTCACATACCCTTTTCCAAAGTAACTAATTCTTTCTGCATCCAGATTTTTGCATAGCTGAAGCATTATCTCACTGCCTCAGCACCAGCGTGCCTGGTGTCCAGCCTAGTGTCAAACTAGGACACTCCAATAAAATGGAACAAGCCAGTGTTGGTACCTCCAACACAAGAGTGGCAGTAGAAAACAGGGCTGTTGTTATCCCAAGCCAACCATTTGTGTGTATCCACTGGAGTCACAGAAGCACCTGAGCATTTCTGCAGCTCATTTAGGATACAACTGGGCGGCTCCAACCAAAGTAGCAGGGCTGCAGTTGATTTGTGCCCTGCTCTAGGAACATCTGAAGCCACGGATGGCTGCTGAGGAGATGGGGCTGTGATGCTCACGTGCAGCCAGGAGAGCAAGAGCAGCACCTTTGCAGGGTGTGGAAGGGCTACAGAGAAGTGGGAGAGTGACTCTTTGTCAGGAACTGTAGTGACAGGACAAGGGGAAATGGGTTCCAATGGAGAACAGGAGTGGATTTGATGTTAGGAAAATATTCTTTGGTGTGAGGGGGGTGAGGCCCTGGCCAGGCTGTGCAGAGAGGCATTAAAGGACAGGCTGAACAGGGCCCTGAGCAACCTGGTGAGGTGGGAGGTTGCTCAGGGCTGAACAAGAGGACCTTTAGGGTCACGCCCAAGCCAAACCATTCCAGGATTCCATCATTCCAGGCCCTAATGGAAGTGGTCCCAGGACTCCTGTAACATCACTGCCCCCAGAGTTGTGATGTCTCAGCCCGTGTTCCAGCAGCAGAAACGCAAGCAGGGCAGGATCCCCTCGCTTGGCTTTTGTCCCTTGAACAATCTGAGCACGGGGCAATGCAAAGCAGAGGAGGGCCAGAGCTTTTGGGGGCTCCAAGCCCTTAATATCAGCCCCTGCAGCTGCAAAAGCTGCTCCCCAGATGCTGGCTCCAGCAATTCCCAAGGCCATAAAGGCCTTCAGAGCCTGAATGTGGATTTTGCATCCCTGCAGCTTGATGCCAGCTCTCAGCCCAGGAGTCCCTGTGGCTGCAGCAGGAAGGGTGGCAGAAGGTTTCCTGCCTGCTTTGCATTGCTGCAGGGGCTGCTCCTGTCAGAGCCCCCTCTCTGCTGGTGACAGCTTTGCTCTTGGGGACAGCGCTCTGCAGCAGCCCAGGAACATGAGCGGTGCCCAGTGCTGGGAGCGCCGCCAGTGGTTCCCTCCTGTGCTCGGGGACCCAGCCCCAGGGTGGCTGTGCCAGCACCCCCAGGGACCTCCAGCCTCAGGAACCCAGGGCAAGGGGAAACCACAACTGTGCAAATGCTGCCTGTGCCCAAAGCAAATGCAAAGACAGACAGCCTGTGACAAACAAGGACAATTTATTTACACAACAGCACCACCACCACCAACAAACTACAGAATGTATTTACTTTATAAGAACCTTCATAGCAACAATCCATAAAATGTATTTACAAATTAAAGGACCTCTATAACAATTGCAATCTAAGAAATGTATTTACAGAAGAATCTAACTACAGCCTATAGAACATACATACTGAAGGGACTGTGTCCATCATCTCTGTTATTCCTGCAAGAGAAGGAGGCATCCTGGCCACTCCAGCCCAGCCCTGAGGGCTGTTCCTGTGCACGCTCTGGTGCTGTTTCTGCGCTGTCCAGAGCCGCTTCAGCAGCAGCGACTCAGCAGCGCTGCTCGAGGAGACATCACCACCCTCCCCATGGAGGCAGAAGCTGTGCAGACACAGAGCTCTGTGTCAGGGGAGCCTCGGTCTCAGCACCGTGGCCTGGGCAGGCGCGGGGGCCTGGGCTGGCCGCCAGCCCTGCCTCTGCCCTCTGCCCCTTATCACAGGCACCCAGTGGCCGTGGCCTGGCAGGGCCTCCTTGCCCTCCTTGTCCCCAGCCAGCCCAGCCTGGGCACCTCGGGGCTGCTGAGGCCCAGCCTCGAGGGCTTCTGCCGCAGGCGTGGCAGTCTCTCAGGGGAAGCAACAGAGCTGCGGGTGGCAGGAACAAGGCGACTGCCTGGGGGCTGCTTGTGGCCTCTGACACCCAATTCCTCAGGGCTTTGTCTTGGTTCTAGAAGACAGGTGTCTGCTAGGGAGAGCAGGAGCCTCCCTTGGGATGAAAGAATCTAGACCCCCTCTCTCCGAATTATTATAAATTTGAAATCAAGGGGCTTTCAGGCAGAGATCTGGGGATAGGAATAACAGTTCTTTACTAGTATAACCAGGCAAACAAACAAACAATAACTACAGCAATAACAAGAACACAGAACCAGGGACCCCGTGACAGCTTTCTCGGCTGAGATGGGATGGAGGAGAGGTTTTGTTTTCACAAACCCCCTCGGGCAGTCAGTCCCGGTGCTCCTGCAGGGCTCTGAGGAACACTCAGCTGGAACAGCAGGGATGAGCTGAGATCCTGGGCTGGTGGATGAGGTGTATCAGCAGCTCCGCGGCGGTGGCTGGCACTGCCACACGTCCCGGCAGGACAGGGGGTGCGAGGCCACCAACAAAGAGGGGAGAAGGAGAAGCAGCAGCTCCATCTGGGTGATGGCGAAATTCCCTTCTCTCCACCGCAGCAGCTCCGCGACCCAGCACACAAACGTCCTTCCCCGAAGCCGAGGAAAAGCCAGCTAAAAACTGTCCCCACCCTCCTTTTCTGTCCCCTTCCCCCCCCACCCTGGGCCCGGCCACTCTTTGTCCTTTGTGAGCACCCCTAAGTACCGGTAGTTAGGTTGTCCCAGCACATAATGGGTAAAAATTCCCTGGGCAGGCCAGAACACAAAATAAAACAAAAAAAAGAACACCTAACCCTCAACACTATCCACCCCGAATTTTTTCCCATACCAAAATGTTACATCAAATATTAAACCTTTAAATTATACACGAACACATACTACTTTAACTATATACATATGTACATACAGATACAGATACAAGCACAGTGTCATGGGTAGTTCACCCTAAAACCAGGTCCCCTTGGGGTATGCACCAGGTCTCTCCATCTTTTTGCATCACCCACCAAGTGCAACCCGGTCCCTGAGCAAAGACAACCCCACGGATTGGATTGTCTTTGCTGGAGGCAGAATTAACCCAAACAGTTTTTCCCAGCATACCTCTCATATGTACCACTGGAACCTTATCTCCATCTGTCGTTCTAAAGGGCTCAGATTGGGCAGGGCCTGCTCAGTTAGTGGAACCTCGGGTGTTCACCAACCATGTGGCTTTTGCTAAATTAATCTCCCAGTTCTTGAAGGTTCCCCCACCCAGTGCCTTCAAGCTGGTTTTAGGCAGGCCATTGCACCGTTCAACTTTTCCAGCATCGGGTGCATGGTAGGGGATATGGTACACTCACTCAATGCCATGTTCCCTAGCCCAGCTGTTTATAAGGCTGTTCTTGAAATGAGTCCCATTGTCTGACTCAATCCTCTCAGGGGTGCCGTGCCTCCAGAGGACCTGCTTTTCAAGTCCCAGGATGGTGTTCCAGGCAGTGGCATGAGGCACAGGGTAGGTTTCCAACCATCCAGTGGTGGCTTCTACCATCGTGAGCACGTAGCGCTTGCCTTGGCGGGTTTGGGGCAGTGTGATGTAGTCAATCTGCCAGGCCTCCCCATACTTGTATCTGGACCACCGCCCACCGTACCAGAGGGGCTTCAACTGCTTGGCCTGCTTGATCGTGGCACACGTCTCACAGTCATGGATAACCTGAGAAATACTGTCCATGGTTAGATCCACCCCTCGGTCTCGTGCCCACTTGTAGGTGGCATCTCTACCCTGATGACCTGAGGCATCATGGGCCCATCGAGCTAGGAACAACTCTCCCTTGTGTTGCCAATCTAAGTCTGTCTTTGACACCTCTATCTTTGCAGCCTGATCCACCTGCTCATTGTTTCGGTGCTCTTCATTAGCCCTACTCTTGGGGACATGGGCATCTACATGATGGACCCTCACAGACAGTTTCTCTACCCTGGTGGCGATGTCTTTCCACTCATCAGCAGCCCAGATTGGCTTTCCTCTGCGTTGCCAGTTGGCTCTTTTCCACCTTTCCAGCCATCCCCACAGTGCATTGGCTACTATCCATGAATCAGTGTAGAGGTAGAGTTTTGGCCACCTCTCTCTTTCAGCAATGTCCAGGGCCAGTTGAACAGCTTTGAGTTCAGCAAGTTGGCTTGATCCACCTTCTCCTTCAGTGGCCTCTGCGACCTGTCGTGTGGGGCTCCATACGGCTGCTTTCCACTTCCGGTTCATCCCTACGATGCGACAGGAACCATCAGTGAAAGGAGCATAGCGTGTTTCTTCTGCTGGCAGCTGGTTATACGGTGGAGCTTCTTCAGCTCGTGTCACTTGTTCCTGCTCCTCTTCATCAGTAAGACCAAAGTTTTCACCTTCAGGCCAGTTTGTAATTATCTCCAAAATCCCAGGGCGATTTGGGTTTCCAATACGGGCGCGCTGCGTGATGAGGGCGATCCACTTGCTCCATGTAGCATCGGTGGCATGGTGGGTAGAGGGAACCTTTCCTTTAAACATCCACCCCAGCACTGGCAGTCGGGGTGCCGGGAGGAGTTGTGCTTCTGTGCCAATCACTTCTGAGGCGGCTTGGACTCCTTCATAGGCAGCTAAGATTTCCTTCTCTGTGGGAGTGTAGTTGGCTTCGGACCCTCTGTAGCTTCGGCTCCAGAATCCCAGTGGTCGGCCTCGAGTCTCCCCAGGCACTTTCTGCCAAAGGCTCCAGGACAAACCATTGTTCCCAGCTGCAGAGTAGAGCACGTTCTTCACGTCTGGTCCTGTCCTGACTGGGCCAAGAGCTACTGCATGAGCGATCTCCTGCTTGATCTGAGCAAAGGCTTGTTGTTGTTCTGGGCCCCACTGGAAAGTGTTCTTTTTGCAGGTAACCAGGTAAAGAGGGCTCACAATGTGGTTGTACTCAGGAATGTGCATTCTCCAAAAACCTATGGCACCTAGGAAAGCTTGCATTTCCTTCTTGTTGGCTGGTGGAGACATTGCAGTGATCTTGTTGATGACATCAGTAGGAATCTGACGCCGTCCATCTTGCCACTTTACCCCCAGGAACTGAATCTCACGAGCTGGTCCCTTAACTTTGCTCTTCTTGATGGCAAAAGCGGCTTTCAGGAGAACCTGGATGATTTTCTCTCCTTTCTCAAAGACCTCTTCAGCCGTCTTTCCCCAAACAATGATGTCATCAATGTACTGCAGATGTTCTGGAGCCTCACCCTTTTCCAGGGCAGCCTGGATCAGTCCATGGCAGATGGTGGGGCTGTGCTTCCACCCCTGGGGCAGTCGGTTCCAGGTGTACTGCACTCCCCTCCACGTGAAGGCAAACTGAGGCCTGCATTCTGCTGCCAGGGGAATGGAGAAAAATGCATTGGCAATGTTAATAGTGGCGTACCACTTCGCTGCTTTGGACTCCAGCTCGTACTGGAGCTCCAGCATGTCCGGCACGGCAGCGCTCAGAGGTGGAGTCACTTCATTCAATGCACGATAGTTCACAGTCAATCTCCATTCTCTGTCAGACTTGCACACAGGCCAGATGGGGCTGTTGAAGGGTGAGTGGGTTTTGCTGACCACCCCTTGGCTCTCCAGTTCTCGGATCATCTTGTGGATGGGGATCACAGCATCTCGAGTTGTTCTATATTGTCGGCGGTGCACTGTCAAGGTGGCAATTGGTACTCGCTGTTCTTTCACTTTTAGGAGTCCTGCTGCAGATGGGTTCTCTGATAGTCCAGGCAAGGTGTTCAATTGCTTGATGCCCTCTGTCTCTACAGCTGCTATCTCAAATGCCCACCTGTCATGGGGTTACTTTACCTTTACGAAAGTTAAAGTTGCTGGAGACTGCCTGGAGTCTTTTCTCCTGACCAATTATCGGTCATTGCTGAGAATTGACAGCAGTTTTAGCCATTGAAAAGTGGAATCAACTTGTGAACCCCACCTTACAGTGTACAACCAGAAGTCTGTTGTTCTCTTTGTTTCTTGGCTGTGAAAGGTAGCAGAGCTCCGGCTGGCCTCCAGTTCCCTGCCCAGGCCATGCGACCGGGCGGGGGCCGGGCTGGGCCTGCCGTTCTCCCGGCCGGGAGATGGGGCCTGCGGGGGCTTGCCCCGAGCCAAGCCGGGCCAGGCCGGTTCCTGGCTTGGCTGCAGGTTTTGCTGTGATGGAATTTACCAGAAACTGCCGAGTAAAGAAAGAGAGGGGCTCTAGGCCTGCAGCAAGCAGAGACGGTGACCACACTCTTCAGAACAGCTATGAGGAACTTTCCATCGCAGACAGCTCCAGCTCCTGTTCAGCAGAGATCACTGAACCATCTACAAAAGCTTGAACAGGATTTTTAACTCTTTCTTACCCAGATGAGACTTGCGGATTAATCTTTTTATCCAGAGAGAGAAAAGGAGAGTGATCAACATGAAAAGAGACTTTATAAACTATTAGTGGCAAGAAAGAAAAGAGACTTCAAGAAAGGTAGAGAATTAAGAAGATGCTTTAATTAAGCTGAAATATCTTTCTGTTAAAACTATGGGGATGGACAATGAAGTCCTGAAAAAAACTCCTTTAATTCATGACGGAGTATGGGGAGGAATAGAGTGTTCAAAGTGTAAATTTGAGTAAAAAGTAGACTAATTGTGGTATAGTGAAGTGCTGGGAGATTTGAAGCCTTGAGAGGCAATGAGAAAACTGTTTTCTAGTGAAGCTCACAGAAACAGATGAAGAATACTTTTTACCTTTGACTAACTTATCCTTAAAAATACTATCCCTAAACATCATGACCCATAACACATTTCAGAGTGATGTGGAATGGGAGGAGTGAACTTTGATAACAGCAGCTCTGGGTAGCTGATATCAAGGAAACAGAAAACTATAACAAAAATAGTTTTCTTGTGAGAAACTCCATAAATTAACAGAAAGGAACTTCTGTTTCTTTACAGAAACTGATGAAAAGACTGTAGAAAGAATTGAGATTGTTTAAACCATCAAAATTCTAAAGTTTTTGTCTCTGTTACCATGTGAACAAAAGAATGATGGGCAGTGAGAAATGAAAAGGTTTTTCTAAAAGTTTATTCTGGTGTTCTTATTGTTGTAGTTTGTCAATAAACTTTCTTTATTCCTTTTAAGTTTTATGCCTGGTTTGCTCTTATTTTAATCCATATCTCACAGAAAGAAATAAATAATTCTTTTTTTCCCCTTTTTGTTAATTACTGGTTCAAAACCACGACACCCCCTTAAGGCAAGTAGTGGGTACCACAGGAGAAGCTGTGTGGGTGAAGATCCCCTTTTCTACTGGTGACCTGAATAACTGGCAGGAAGAAGTTCATAATTATAGAGAAAACCCTAGCAAAGTGGCAAAAAGATTGGAGTTAATAGTCAAGAACCGAGACCCAGACTGAGGTGATTTCATGATGACAGCGCTAAGGAAAACAGATAAAGAGTTGGTGATGAAGATGGTCAGAGCACATGTGCAGGGAGAAATTGCTAGTGGAGCCTTACAAGGTACAGTGGACCAGTTGTTTCCTATTGTAAACCCTTTGTTGGGCCCGAATGATGCAAACAATTATGCAATGTTAACTAGATACTGGGAACTGTGGGGGCCGAGGAAGCAGCCAATACTGTAGCCACTCTCCCCTGGAGGAAGAGCCCATAGGAGGCTTTCACTTACCACTCTCCCCCAGAGGCTAAAGGCCTCAATGGGGAGCTTTTATTTTTACAGCCACATGTTAAGTGGTTCCCAACATGTCTTTCCCCCTGTATGCATATTATTTTTACCCTGTTGGCCCTTCTCCCTTGTTCCGCCCCTGAATCCTCTGACCATTGTCCCTGTTGCTCCACCCCACCCCCTGCTTTTCCTATATAATCCCTGCTCTCACTGAGCCCAGGCCAGTTGTTGTCTCTGGGACCCTTCTGGAGAGAAGAATAAAGACCTCCTTGGAACCCCACACGGTGCCTCCCGTCTCTTTTCTTTGGCAGCACCCGAGGAACAGCGGCCATTCCAAAAGCCCTTTGAAGGGCTCGCAGCTGAATCACGGGGGCAAGGCAAGCGTGCCTGTGCGCCCAGGGGAAGTGCCACAGGAGACGCTTCCCTGGGAAGGTCGCGGCACCCTGACCACCTCCGTTCACTGCGACAAGTGGTGCCCCAACAGGGAGCTCTGCCAGCGGTTCCCTGGTTCCCTGGATCCCGGGAGAAGTGTCTCCTGCAGCACCAGCTGCAGAAAGCAAGTCACTCTCGGGTCTGTCACTTCCCTGAGGAAACCCCCTCGCGTTTTAGCAAGGGCTATCCAAGGGGACACCGGGACCCTCTTAGGACCATCTGGGGAGCGAGGAGAAGATCTCCCCAAGGACCAGTCGGTGGGTGACACTGTGCCCAGCAGTTTTTGTTTACCCAGTGGAGGTGGAAAAAGCTGCAAAAATTGGGATTTGGCCTTTCTGGGAGGGTTTTAGAGCCAGTTTTATTCCCATGGGGAACAAAATCCTTCCTGGTTTTAACCAATCCCTTTGGAATGCTGCACATGGCTCACCTGGGTTGGGAAAAAATGGGAAAAAAATCTGGGAAAATCATAGATTTCCCACTTAACAGCTCAATCCCTTTGGAATGCTGCACATGGCTCACCTGGGCTGGGAAAACCTAGAAAAATCCTGGAACACACACCTGAGGGAGGTGTTTGTTAATCCTGGCTCATCCCAGGAACTTCCATTCCTCAATCCGGAAGGGATGGGTTAGGGAATCCCCCAGTCTAGGAGTGCCTATGACACCGCCTAAAAAAATATTTCCTTGCTTTTCCAATTCCAGGAATGAAATTCCTGGATTATTTTCCATCAGAAAATGGGGTTAATTAAAGTGCAGCTTTTTCCACCAGCATTTCAGTCCTCGTCATTCCGGCAGTTCCACTAATCCCTATCCCAGGTGTGATTCAGAGGGTTGGGATTTCCTGGTCCTGAGCAACAACATCTGCAGTGGCACAGGAAACTCACAGCTCATGGGAACAAACTTTCTGTGTGACTTCAGAGGCCACGACAACCCTGAGTGGTTTCCCTCCTGTCCCCGAGCCGTGCCTGGCCCCAGGGGCTGATGGCATTTGTGCTCCCTCAGGTTCATCTCCCCACAGCAGCACCATGGGGGTGCTGACGCCTGCTCTGGGCAGTGCAAACAGGGGCTCCTGAGCCAGTGCTGCCGTGTCTGTGCCTGCAAGGATGCAGCACCTCTCTGAGCTGGGGGAGAGGCCAGGGCTGCACAGGGGGGATGTTGTTGGCAGCTCCATGAGGACGCTCTGGGACGCTGCCCTGGGGTGTCCAGAGCAGTGGGGATGGATCAGCCCCTGCTCTGCTGCTCCTTCCCATCTCCCCCAGGGACCTTGCAGAGCCCCAGCCATGCTGTTTGCCCCCAGCCTGCCCACGGCCACCCTGGGGCTGCTCACGGGGGTTTTCTGTGCTGAGCTTTGGCCTGGGCGTGTTCTTGAGAGAGCCTGGGCAAGGAGCCTGGAGCCCCCAGGCCCTGCCCTGAGGCGTCAGCGCTGCCCCAGCAGTGCCCATGGCCTGTCCCTGCTGCAGCCCCGGCACTGCCACCCCCAGGGCTGTGCCCGGCCCCGAGAGCACTCAGGCCCTGCAGCAACACCAGGGCCAGGAGGGCAGCGGGGCAGTGGCACGGGAGCAGCACTGGCAACACCAAGTGCTGCTGCTCCTGGGCACAGCTGCTGTGCCAGCACTGATCTGCCCCCAGCTCTGCACACAGACACTGCTGCTGCAGCTCCAGAGAAGGGAACACAAGGGGGATCTCTGGAGAAAACTTTTCTGGGAGATCCTTTAGTTCCTTTAAAGCCACCAAGAGCACAGCTCCTCACTGACACAGTCTGTGGCCAAAGGGAAGATGGAGAGAAACAAAATGAGAAATGGCTCAAAACGATGACATTTCTTTGCAGACACTATGAGAAAACCAAAACAATGGGAAAAAAACAATCAAACCAACAAGAAGTATCCAAGATTAGTTTTATTAAAAGTCATTTACAAGTGATTAAAAATCACTTTATTACAAGTGATTTGCAGAAATTGGTAAGCAGTTTCTGAAACCATCCAGTGATCGTTCTCCACACTGCAGCCTTGAGCTCCTGGTTCCTCAGGCTGTAGATGAGGGGGTTCAGGGCTGGAGGCACCACTGAGTACAGAACAGATAGGGCCAGGTCCAGGGATGGGGAGGAGATGGAGGGGGGCTTCAGGTAGGCAAATGTGCCAGTGCTGAGGAACAGGGAGACCACAGCCAGGTGAGGGAGGCAGGTGGAAAAGGCTTTGTGCCGTCCCTGCTCAGAGGGGATCCTCAGCACAGCCCTGAAGATCTGCACATAAGAGAAAACAATGAACACAAAACAACCAAGTACCAAACAGGCACTGACTGCAATGAGCCCAAGTTCCCTGAGGTAGGAATTTGAGCAGGAGAGCTTGAGGATCTGTGGGATTTCACAGAAGAACTGGTCCAGGGTGTTGCCATGGCACAGGGGCAGGGAAAATGTATTGGCTGTGTGCAGCAGGGCATTGAGAAAGGCACTGGCCCAAGCAGCTGCTGCCATGTGGGCACAAGCTCTGCTGCCCAGGAGGGTCTCATAGTGCAGGGGTTTGCAGATGGACACGTAGCGGTCATAGCACATGATGGTCAGGAGATAAAACTCTGCTGAGGCAAAAAAGGCAAAAAAAAATAGTTGGACTGCACATTCTGCATAGGAGATGTGCCTGGTGTCCCAGAGGGAATTGTGCATGGCTTTGGGCACAGTGGTGCAGATGGAGCCCAGGTCGCTGAGGGCCAGGTTGAGCAGGAAGAAGAACATGGGGCTGTGCAGGTGGTGGCTGCAGGCTACGGCGCTGATGATGAGGCCGTTGCCCAGGAGGGCAGCCAGGGAGATGCCCAGGAAGAGGCAGAAGTGCAGGAGCTGCAGCTGCCGCGTGTCTGCCAATGCCAGCAGGAGGAAGTGGCTGATGGAGCTGCTGTTGGACATTTGCTATGGCTGCACATGGAGACCTGTTCATGAAGAAAGAGCAGTGACAAATCAGGAGAGACTGGGACTCACGCATCTTTGTTCCTGCTCTGGAAAAGTCTTCACCCAGGTCCCTGCCTGAGCTCCAGCTGTGCTGTCTGAGTGTGCCAGGAGCAGCCAGGCCTGTGCCTGGGGGCTCTCCAGGAGCCATCGTTGCCCTGCTGCCCTGGGTTTGTGGCCATGTGGCAGAGGGACAAGGCTGGAAATTCAGGATGTGTCAAGGGAATCACTCCTAATGTGTCTTATTACTGGACTTTTAGATTTGGGTTCTTTTTCCCTTTGAACTGAAGATTGATGAGAGGGAGGCGGTTTTTTCTCTCGTTAGGTCTCAGTTGTTTATTTTTTCTTATCAGTATTACAAGGTACAAGGAGCTATGTGCGCTATGATAGAAAAGGGGTAAAATGGCTAACAAAGATCTTCTTCAAGGTCTTTTATATGTCTATTTACCCAATTAACAGATGCCAACCAAGCTATTTTTTTTAGTGACCCAATGACCCAACACCTGTGTGCTGCACTGCGGCATTTTCTACCCAATCACTTACTACTACCCAAAAACCCCTAGGAAAAGAACATGAAGAAGAAAGAAGAAGGACAAGGGACAACACCCTAAATCCTCCATCTTGTCTTCGGCTCTCTAAACTACTTTAAACTCTAAACCTCAACCCATTCACCCAGTGATTTAAGAAGCTTTCTAATTTACACATTTACATTTTCAATCTTATCTACTTAACTCTACCTGTTGTCTCCATGGTGCTATGCGAAACTCAGTGCTTTTTTGGGTGTCAGAGTTAGGCATTACAGATAAAGGTATATACCTTGCATCTCTGACCCCAACACTAATGCAGAAAGGTTTGTTGCCATCTGCACACACACTTCTAAAATATGGCAGGAATTGGTTTTAGGAATTGTCTTCCTACCCACAAATCATTCCTGGTTCTCTGAGGTCAGAAATCCCCAGCATTTCTGCTGCACTCAGAGTTTGCCACCGAGAGATGTGAGAGGCAAAGGATTCCCTGTGGCTTAGGGAAGGTGAGGGGCTGGATGGGCTTGTTCCCAACTGCCCTGGGTTTGCACCTTTGGCTGGAATCAGAGCACAATCACACTCCTGTGTCACCCTGGCATAAACCAGAGCCTGCCCAGAGCAGAGGGATCCCTGAATGTCTCACCCTCTCTAAAGGTCTCCAGGCAAGGTCTCAGCACCCCACTCTGCCAAGGACACTCACGGCTCCCTTGGCAGAGCCAACAGCATTTCCTCAGCTGTGGCATCTCTGCCCTTCCCCATGAGACATTCAGGGAACTCTGAGAGGCTCTGGCACAGATTTGCAGCCAGGAGGGCAGCTCAGAGCTTGGAAGGACACAGCGAGGAGATCCCCAGGTGTGCCCATGATGGGATCTCAGGGAGGGGACTCAGCTCATTCCCCTTCCCCATGGACTGCTTTGCCCACAGCCCCACAGGTCACAGGGAAGCTGGGACACCCCATTCCCATGGACACACCTGCCTGGCAGCAATCCCAAGGGCAGGGCCTGACTCAGCTGCTGCAGATGCCAGAGCCTCCCTGAGAGCCCCAGATACCAATGACAATATCAGAGCAGTGCATTTAGGCTGTTTAGGAGGCTCCCAGCAGAGAGAGTGAGCACCCAAACTTACAATTCTGGCATCTCTGTAAATGTTCAAACATTACTTTGCTGATCCTGGTGTGTCCTTTTCAACTCAGAATGTTCTGGGATTCTGGGATTACAATTCCTCTTCTGCTTCTCTCATCCCCTTGTTATCTAAAATAAAAAGAGAAAAAAACTCCTTGCAACAGTGTTAGAACAGTAAAGTAAGAAACAGACTTTTATTGGAAACTTCCAGGTATCCCAGTGGAGATGTGGGACACCCGTCCCCTTATTTCAACAATTTATTAAGGTTGACTAATTATGATATTTAACAGAAACATTCAATAGAAGATTCAGTTACCCCAGTTACACACCCCAGGGTCAACCCACTGGAGCAGGTCCAAGGGCTACTTTGCCCCACTTTCTGTTATGACTGTTCATATTCTGGTTAAAAAACAATATGTTCTTCTTGTAGCTCCTCTCCCTGATGATAAGACTATTTAGTATTTCAGAAATGTATTTAGAAGATGAGATTATTGTTCTAAAATCTAAGAGAAAGGTTAGGAAACATACTAGAGTTAATTAAGGATAATAGTTATATAAGTATATAATAGTAGTTTAATAGAGTTAATTAAGGATTCTAATTTTATATCTATATAATAACAGTTTACAGATCTAAAAGTATATCAAACATATATAAAAAGCAAAAGTCTTTTTGTCATCTTCTCAACTTTCCCACCCTGCTTAAAGCAAGAAATTGAAAACAGTCTCAGGAAAGCTCCTGATCTTGACAGCAATCCCAGTCTCACCTTCTTTTGGGAAGTGTCCTCCGGAGCTGTGCCCAGGCAGGTCTGGAGCTGGGAGCAGCCCTGCCCCACACAGCCCCTCTCAGCAGCAGCACCTGCCCTGCTCAGGGTGGCTCCTTCCCCCCACAGCTTCTCCCCAGCGCTGGGAGCAGCTCCCCGGGCCGGCTGAGAGCTGTCCCTGGCAGGCAGCAGAGTCCCTGCCCCAGCACAGCGCCCTGGGCTGCAGGACCCTGCTCTGCAGGACAGCCCTGGGCACCCCTGGCTGCTCTACACAAGGGACAGGCAGAGAATGTACTCACAGAGTCTGTAGGCACTGGCATGTTCCAGCTTGAGGAGATGCCTCCAGGAGCTGCAGCTGCATTGTCCTGCAGCCAGAGGCTTCCTGTGTCAAGGGCTGGCAGTGATTCTGCCCCAGCCACTTCTCAGCACCTTCCCAGCCCTGACTGATTGAGGCTCTCTGTGCCTCTGGGCTGTGCCCAGGGTGGCTGCAGGCAGTGCCCCAGCCCTGCTGGGCTGGCAGAAGAGCTGCTCAGCAAGAGAAATGTGCTTTTGAAGCTCTTCTTGGTTTCCAGGAGATGCCTCTGTGCCAGGAGCCCGGCCCAGCTCAGCAGCACAGACACAGCAGCAGGACTTTAATGAGCCTCTTGGGGCTTTGTGCTGAGGCCCTGAACATCAGTCCCTGAGAGGGAGGGGAAGAAAGCTCTCAAGAACTCCAAGTCAGAATCCAACTCCAAAGTTTCTTTTCCTTTTAATGGGTCCCACTGAGGGACGTGACTGAGAAAGTGTCCCCAGGCCCCAGGCAGAGCAGAGAACTGGAGGCACTGATGACAGCTGGGGACAAAGAGAAGCCAAGTCTTGGTGCCCTGGGCCACAGCAGCCAATGCTGTGCCAGCAAGTGCTGTGAGGAGACACCTTGTCCTGAGGCCCTGGGGCCTCCTGGCACAGCCCCAGCAAGGCTGGCTACTGTCACCCCCTTGGCCTGCCCTCAGCATCCCCCCTAGCCCACATGCCAGTGGCCTCAGGGATCTGCTGGAAGGAGTCCCTGGGGAGCCTTGCTCAGGAATGGCCCTGAGGGGCTCCTTCATGCTCCCAGGGACTGCAGCTTTTTCAAAGGACTTTGGCTTTTGCTTTGGAGTCTTTGAGAGGTTTGTGCAATCCTGGCCTCCAATTATCTGCTGTAATTAGTCCCTTGAGAGGCTTTGTCAGTAACAACACTCAGTGGGCTCATTAATTCTTCAAGGTACTTCAATGATTTTAAGATACTTGCTATCTCCTTTTGATACAGACTCTAAGAGAAGTTTGTGCAATCAAGGCTCCAATTATCTGCTTTAACGAGTCCCTTGGGAGCTTTGCATTGACACTCAGTGGGGCTCATCAATACTTTGAGATACTCAGGGGTTTTCAGCTACTTTGGATTTTCCTTCCCACACTGAGTCTCTGAGAAGTTTGTGCAATCAAGGCCCCAATTATCTGCTTTAACGAGTCCCTTGGGAGCTTTGCATTGACACTCAATGGGGCTCATCAATACTTTGAGATACTCAGGGGCTTTTTCAGTTACTTTGGATTTTCCTTCCCACACTGAGTCTCTGGGAGGTTTTTGTGCAATCCTGGCCTCCAGTTCTCTCCTCCAAGGAGTTCATGAGGAGCCTGTGTTGGGGATGGACCTCAGTGGCACCCATTACTGCTTTGAGAAACTTTGGGCTTTTCCACTGATTTGGACTCTTGGAAAGGTTTGTGCAATCTCCTGAGGTTCAAGGGCTCAGCACCAAATGCACCACGGGGCTCATTAGGATCAAGCAAGTCCTAACAAACCATGGCTGTGCCTTGATTTCCCTCTGGTCTGGTGCCGTTCTTAGGAAAGTTTCCTACAATAATTATGGAGAAATAGTTCAAAGAGCTTCTAAGAAATATGAATTCCTATTTTAAAGGGTGTCTTTTATTCCTGTTCCCTTTAGAGCAGAGATGATTGCAGCATTCAGTGATGGATATTGATCCAGGGTCTCTCCTAAGGAGGTCTGGCCAGGTCAGAGAAGCTGTGCCTTGAGGTCTGACCCAGTGGGGACAACCTTGCTCCACATTCCCCAGCCCCATCCTGTCTCTCCTCACTCCCCTGGGACCCGCTTTGCTCACAGAACTGGCTGCACTCAAAGAGGGGTTTTCCTTCTTTGATTTTAGCAATCTAAAACTGCTGAGTTTCCCCATGGAAAACAGACACCCTCCTCAAGTGTGTGCCAAGCCCAAGGTGCCACCAAGGAGGTTCCCCTTCCCCAAGGCAGAACCACACAAGGAATGTTTCAGACACGCAGGGAGTTCTACAATAAACACAACCCCAGAGTTGGCTGAAGGCAGAATTAGAGCAGCTGCTGAAGGACAGAGAAGCTTTGAACTCCTTGCAGCTGAAAGCACCAAGTGGGTTGTTGGGAGGTGAGTGAGTGAGGCAAGAGTGAGGGAAGGGAAATGCAGAGAGCCCTGGAAGTGTTTCTGTGCAGACAGGCTGCTGCAAGGGCAGCGCTGGACTTCTCTGGGGGAAACTGTGAGGGGAGGTCAGGACAGAGTGACCTGCCCAGTGACCTCAAGATGTCACAGAGCCACCTGGGATGTCACAGCCCACTCAGTGGTGTCGCACAACCTGCCCCGGGAAATCACACCACCTTTCTGTGATGTCACATCTCTTCCTATATGCCACAAAACCACCTCGTGATGTCACATAGCGTTCTGTGATGTCACACAGCAACATTTGATGTCATAGTTCACTCTATGATATCACAGTCGGCACTGTGATGTCATACAACCTGTCCTGAGATGTCACATGGCTCTTCTATGATGTCACTGCCCACTCTAGGATTTCCTATCACAACCATGTGGTGCCACAGTCTGCTCTGTGATGTCACAATCCTCTCTGTGATGTTGTACATCTAACCTCTGGTGTCACAGTCCTCTCTGTGACATCACAACCCACTAAGTGATATCACCCAGCCCACACTGTGATGTCATACAGCCACACTGCGATGTCACACCCTGTTTTCTGATGTCACAGAATCCCCTCTGTGATGCTGTAGCTGCTCAGTGACGTCACACAACAAACTCTGTGATGTCACAGCCCCATCTGTGACCTCACACAACCCACTCGGAGCTGTCACACAGCCCCTTTCTGACATCACAGCTGCTCTGGGGCTCCAGGACACAGCCACAGAGGTCCCGCTGTGACACAACCCCCTCTGGAACATCCCACAGCCCCTGCCAGTGCTGAGCCCCTGGGAGCTCTGTCTGGGCCTGCTCGTGTCCCTGAGCTGCCCTGGCAGGGCCCCAGCCCTGCTGGGCTGTGCTCAGGAGCTGCTCCTGGCCAGAGCTGTCTTCCTGCTGTGGTCTGTTCCCATGACAACCATCACAGCCCGTGTTGCTATGCTGTTTCCATGACAACCATCACAGCCCCTGTTGCTATGGCCCCATGCCAGGGGTGGTTGCCATGGACACCAGCTCAGGCCTGGAGCCAGAGTCCATTGCCATGGCAACCATTTGCAGGCCCATCCCCAGGCTCCTGGGATCACAGAGCCACAGAATTGGCTGAGTTGGGAGGGACCCATGGGGATCCTCCAGTCCAACTGCTGGCCCTGCACAGGACACCCCAACAATCCCAGCCTGGGCCTGGCAGCGCTGGCCAAACGCTGCTGGAGCTCAGCCAGCCCTGGAGCTGGGAGCCTTCCCTGGGGAGCCTGTTCAGTGCCCCAGCAGCCTCGCGGGAAAAACCTTTTCCTCACATCCAGCCTAAACCTGCCCGCCTCAGCTCCAGCCGCTCCCTCCACTCCTGTCCCTGGGCACCAGAGGGAAGAGGTTCCCACAGCCCCCAGCCAGGGACCCGCTCCCAAGGCTGCTGCCCATGGCAACCAGGCCTGGCACCAGCTGGGATGCTCGGTTTCCATGGGCTGGGCTTCAGGAATGGCATTCCCCATTTTCCTGCTCCTGCTAATGCAGCTCTGCCGCTCGCTTCCCTCCCACCTCCCATGGAAAGCAGAAAAGGCAAAGATCCCGGGCTGGGATAAGAACAATTTATTGACAACAGCAATGGGATAAGGAACAAATAGGTACAGAAACAATTTGGATAACAGAAGGGATAAGACAATCTATTTACTGGGAAAACTAAAATGTCATTGACCGGCTCTTCCTGGCCACGTATTTCCTCCTGCCAGGAAAGGACACCCTTCTCCTCTGGTGAGAGACAGGGAGTCCTTTTCCTGCCCCTGGCAGTGACCTGAGGTGGGACTGAATATAATGGGCCATGATCACACTCTCACATTCTTTGATCCCAAATCATGTCATTGCCACGGGCAAGAAAAGGGACAGGTGTCTTCCCATCATGGATCACAGGGAACATGGATCACCAGGTCTCTGCCCTATGTTGGTCCTCCAAGGGGGGATGAGGCTGGAGCTGTGGAGAAAGCTCATCCTGCACTTTGGGGCATTTGCAGAGCTTCCCTTACCGGTGCCTCCGTTGGTGTTTGCTCAAGTGACAGCTCTCGCTGAAGCTCTTCCCACATTGGGGACACTCGTAGGGCCTCTCCCCAGTGTGGATACGCTGGTGCCTGATGAGGTTGGAGTTTCGCTTGAAGCCCTCCCCACAGTCGGGGCAGCGGAAGGGCCTCTCATCCGTGTGAATCCGCTGGTGCCTGAGGAGAGTGGAGCTGCTGTGAAACCTCTTCCCACACTCAGGACACTCGTAGGGTCTCTCCAGTGTGGATGCGCCGGTGCCTGATGAGGTGGGGGTCTTTCTTGAAGCCCCTCCTGCAGTCGGGGTAGTGGAAGGGCCTCTCATCCGTGTGAATCGGCTGATGCTGTAGGAGAGTGGAGCTGGTCTGAAACCTTTTCCCACACTGGGGACACTCACAGGGCCTCTCCCCAGTGTGGATCATCTGGTGGATGGTCAGCTGGGACCTCCAGCTGAAGGTCATCCCACATTCCCCACACTCATAGGGCCGTTCCCTGGTGTGGATCCTCTGATGGATGGTGAGGTGGGACCTCTCTGGCTGAAGCTCTTCCCACATTCCCCACTCTCATAGGGCCTCTCCCCAGTGTGGATGCGCTGGTGCCTGATGAGGTTGGAGTTTCGCTTGAAGCCCTCCCCACAGTCGGGGCAGCGGAAGGGCCTCTCATCCGTGTGAATCCGCTGGTGCCTGAGGAGAGTGGAGCTGCTGTGAAACCTCTTCCCACACTCAGGACACTCGTAGGGCCTCTCCCCAGTGTGGATGCGCTGGTGGATGATGAGCTGGGAGTTGAAGCTGAAGCCCTTCCCACATTCCCCACACTCGTAGGCCCATTCCCCAGTGTGGATCATCTGGTGGCAGATCAGGCGGTTGCTACACCTGAAGCTCTTCCCACACTCCAAGCACTTGTAGGGCTTCTCCCCATCCTGAAGCTGCTCATGGACCACCAGCTCAGAGCCCTGGCTGGATCTCCGGCCGCCTTCCCGGCACAGGGTGGGTCTTTCCTCCTCAGAGCACCCTGGGATGGGTTTGGAGCCCCTCCTCCTGCGGGATCTTTGCAGATTTTCCTCCCCATTACATTCCTCAGCCATGGAGCTGCTCACAATGGCCTCTTCCACGAGGTTCTGCTGTGGGGATCTTTCCTCCCTGGTCTCCATCCTCAGCTCCTTGTCTGGGGGAGGAAGGACAAGGAGAGGATGGGATTTGCCTCCGTGCCAGAGGGAAGGGGAAGGAGATCCCCCCAGTGCGTCCCTGGCACGACGGCGTTGGCAGCGGGGTTGTCCTGCAGCTGGGGGCCATGCTGGGCTGGGAGATGGAGCAGGAGAGAGGGGGAAAGGGGCACTGACTTCCTCCTCACCTGCCTGGGCATCCTGGGGCATCTTCCTCTTCCTTGCAGCCTCCTTCTCCAGCCAGCCAAGATTTGGGAATGGGAAATCCTGGTTTGGGGAGGTTTGAGTTTGAAGGTCCCTCTACCCAAGTCCATCTCCAGAAGTCACCGGGCATCTGGAGTCCATAAAAACCTCCCAAACACCAAGATTCAGCCCTGAAAATGTCTCCCAGGAGTTCCCCGTCTCTGGTCTCTCCACTTTGGTGTTCAGGGGTTCCTCTCTGTCCCAGCTGCTGGGGGTCACTCTTGCACTGGGGGTCCTCTGTCTACTCAGTCCCTGCCCTCCCCAGGCTGCTGGGAGTGCCAAGAATCCAAAAAGTTCCCCTGGTTACCAGCTCCCCACTTAGGGATGCCAGGACCCCCAATTTACCCCCAAGGGGCATTTTCTGCTCAGGTTTGGATTTCTTCATTCTCCAAACGTCCCCTCAAGCAGCCCAAAATAGGGAGCACCTAAAATATCTTGGCTGAGGTCCCCCTCCCCGGTCACCTGTGGGATGGGGTGTGATGATCCCATAGGTAGGCGGCTGTGAATTGAGGGAGTGCTGGACCTCGTGGTTCCTTCTCCTTTCCCTGATCCTCCTTTGTCCCTCCTCTTCCTCTTGCTCCCCCTCTTCCTCCCTCCTCCACTTCTTCCCTAACCCCATCTCCCGCTCCATCCCTCGTGCTATTTGAGCCATTCGGAACACAGTTCCACGCCCAAACCTCCTGCCGTGCCCCGCGCCCTAAAGAGCCTGGTTAGAGCTCCCCAGGCTCCCCCCAAGTGCTCCCGAGCCGTATACATTCGCCCCCAGCACCTGCAGCCACGGCTCGGACACAAAAGTTTTCTCCAAGCGCTTCCCCGCACCGCCAAACGTGCCTTCCGAACCACTTCCGGGACTACAGCTCCCATCATGCTCCGCGGCGCCCATAGAGCGCTATTCCAGCCGGGACTGCATCTCCCGTCATGCCCCGCGCCTCACCGGAACCCATTGGAGCTGCGCCTACAACTCCCGTGATGCTCCCCGGCACCATTAAACCGTATTATACCGGCGCCTACAACTCCCATCATCCCCCGCGGCCCATAGATTCCCTGTTACGGCCCCCCAAGTGCCCGCCCGGACCCCGAAGGGCCCCCAGATTCCCCTCCCTGATCTCCAAGTGCCCCCCTGGACCCCCAAGTCCTCCCCTGGATCCCAAATTGTCCCACAGAATCCCTAAGTGCCCCTCCAAGTGCTCACCCGGCTCCCCCAAGTGTCCTCCAGACCCCCAAATTCTCTCTAAATTCCCTCCCCAGACCCAAAACTGCCCGAAATGTTGCCCAGAAAAGTTTCCATGGACCCCAAAGTGGCCCCTTTTACCCTGTCTGAGAATAATTTCAAAATTATGAATAACGGGCTAAAAATAGGAGTAATTAGCATAAAGAGGGAGAAATAGTGGTCAGTTAATTAATGAAGGGAATTGTGGTACTTAGAGCCAGAGAACAATAATGTTTTGTTCCTGAAAATGTATAAATTCTTTTATATAAATGGAAAAACAAGGTTATAAGAATACAGAATAATATTATTATAAGAAGTAAAATTTTATTTTTATAAATTAATTAGATTTTAATGATAAAGAAAAATCTATAAATGTTCTCAATGTTTTGGGATGTCAGTCCCAGGTGGGCGATGTCAGACATGCTGAGGCTCGGGGTGAGGAGCAGGTTGTCCAAACAGGGGCAGCCCACAAGGGGCTCATTCTTCTCCATGACCAGACCTGCTAAGGAGACATTCAGCATCAGGATTGTAAAGAGTAAATCGTGACCTCCTGATCAGTACACAAAGATGTTTTACAGTTTGAACAGTAGAATGTTGTCACCGTAAGGGGCCTTCTTTGTTAATGTACCTCATGTTGTGTCATGTTTGGTAAATACCAATGTTGTTGTACCAGCCTTGTTAATGCCACCTGGCCTTGTCTATTGCCTCTGCTGCTCCCGGCACCCCCCAATGGCACCGATGACAGCACCCAGTGTGTAGATGAGCCCAACTCCCATGGGGGGTAGCACCCAGGAGAAGTGGGATTAACATCCAAAGACCCCTAGAATCAGCGAGCTGTGGCACGAAACAGACTCCAAACTACACTGAGGAGCAAGGGAGAACATTGAGCAACTGACTGATGTTCCGGACTTTATCACCATAACTAAACAACATTTGCTCTCCATGACTACCCAAGATTTACAGTAAACCAGAGTTTTTCTAGACGCTTTCCTGAAGACAGAATCCCCAGCTCTGCCCTGTGGTAAAGCTGAACATCTCCTCCTCTGGGTCATCCATCGGGAGCAGCATTGAGCTCCCCCACCTAGAGCTGACCGCAATAAAGGCATTAAAAAGGAGCTGCTCTCCTTGCCTGCTCTTTTCAGAAGGACTGACCCATGGCAGAGAGACCCACGCTGCAGCACTGTGAGGGGGCTGTTCCCCATGGGATGGACCCAGCTTGGAGAAGTTCCTGGAGAAGTCTCCGGTGGCAGAGAGCCCAGGGTGCAGCAGGGGAACGACTCCTGTCCCTGAGCAGGGGGAAAAGCCCCGGGGGATGGAGTGACCATGGCCCCATTCCCTGTGTCCCTGCACTGCCGGGGGAGGAGGCACAGCTGGGAGGAGGGAGGGGTGGAGGGAAGCTGGTTTTAAGGATCTTCCTTTACTCCTCATGATCCTGCTCTGAGTTTTTGGAGTTTTCTGACAGAAATCTCTCTCCTCCCCCAGTCATCCACAGGGATTTGTGGCAGTTTTCCCTTTTAGGGGGAAATCCGAGTGATGCCCTGATGCTCCTAATTAGAGGTGGGAGAAGTGAGGCTCCAGGGCTTCCCCCTGAGCCAGAGACACCGAACACCCAGAGCAGGGAAAGGCGGGCCGGGAGCTGCGGAGAATTTTGTTTGTGTTGGGAGCTCAATGGCGGCTCGGGCCGGGCCCGTTCCAGGGCTGTTCCTCATCTCCGCCCTTCCCCTCACACAGCCCGGGGGGCCCTGAGGGCGCGGGGCGGGGCTGTGCCGTGTGCAGAGCCCGCCGCTGGCTGCGATTGGCTGCTGCTGACGTCACTCGTGGTTATGGCGCGCTCTGATTGGGCAGAACGGGGACAAGCCCGGCCCCGCTTGCGCCCCCAGGGCGGCCGTGGGGCAGGAGAGCCGCCATTGCCGGAGCGTCTGTGCGGGCCCGGGAGCGGCGGCAGCGGCCGGAGCCCGGTGAGGCGGCGGCGGAGCTCGGAGGCGGCCCCGGCCATCGCAGGTGGGAGCCGCGCTCGGTTCTGCGGGGGCTCGGGGCTCGCTGCGGGCCCGGGAGGAGGCGGCAGGGGGCTGTGGCGGGTGGGTTGTGCCGTGGCCGGTCCATGTTGGCCCTGGCGTGAGGGCGCTGCGGGAGCGGCTGCCCGCGGTCTCCTTCCCGCTGCGGCCTCGGCAGGAGCCGGTGCCGGAGCAGCGCTGGCTCGTCCCGGTTCGTGTCGGTAGCCCGGAGGTGGCTGCGCTGTGCCCGGGGCTGGGCGAGAAAATTCCCGGCGCCAGAGGTTTGTGTGGCCAAAGGAGCCAGAGGAGTGGTGTGAAAGTGACTTTATTGCTGCCCAAAGGGAGAGGCCATGGGGCATTTGCCATTCGCTCTCTCCAGTTGCTGGAGGACGCGGCCTCGTTTTTGTCCTGATTTTCCCGGCCGCGTGTCCCTGTCCCTTTCCCCACTGGGGGAGGTGCTTGGAAGGTTTAGACTTCCCGATCTGCCTCCTGCATGTCCCGGTTAATATGTACCCACCACTTTTGTAGAACATGCGATATTGATGGCTCTGTTAAGTCTTTGTTCTTCTGGAATTCAGGAATTTAGCGGGACTTTGTCAGAGCAGCAATCCTTGTCAATTAGTAACATTTTCTGAAACTGATGCTTTCTCCCATTGCTTCCTTATGTACAAATCCATATCTGCAAGCAGATTCACTCACTGACTCTGTTTTTTCTTCCTGGGTGTTCTTTGGTTTTGGGATTGCTCTCAGTGCCCTCATTCTCTGTCCTTTTGTAGCCGTTTGTGGCTCAGGAGGCCTGGCTGCCACCTGCATCCCCTTGCTCAGCTGCTGAATGAGCTGCACTCAGCAAGGTGTCCTGCATGGTGAAAAGATGAGAGTTGCTGTAGAACATAAGAGGAGAAACAGCATTCGTTTAACCCATGGTCGGCCAGGGAAACATGGAGATGTATTCTATTCCCATCTGTTCCATGTTTGGACCAGGACACGAGCTGCTTTCTTATTTCCTTCTTATCTGTTTCACCATTTTTGCTCTGTGATCTATTTGCCAACAGCAGTTTGAGTCATTTAATTTTCCACAAACTCTGCCTCCTTTTCCTGCTAAAAGATAATCTGATCCCATCCCATGGTGAAATGTTGTGTTCCTCATCTGAGTGGATTGGTTGGGAAGAAAGTCAGGAAGTGGAGCTGTCTGGTTGGGTATTATTTTGAGGACATCCTGTAATCTAATTATGCCATGGAAATGATAAATGGTTTCTCTGGCTCCTGATATGAATTTGTCAGGGTTCCCAGGGGCTGGTCCATGGTGTTGCAGGATTTGTTCTGGTGGCCGTTCATCTTTTCCCCAGTTTTGGGTGCTCCCTCCAGCCAGGGCTGCATCAATATTTGGCTTTTCTCTAATTAAATCAGCACATACTTGGATTCCCAACTGATTTCTGTTTACTTGGGATAGCAAAATAAACCCAGTGCTCTAATTCACCCTATATAACACAGAAAGTGAGAGCACAAGTTAAGGTGGGGACTGGGATGATTCCTGCCCATTTTTTATAGTGAAGTTTTCACAACATTGTCCATTTGCAGTTTTCCTTTTCAGCTTAACCAATTTCTGCTGCAGAGTCAGATATCCTCACTATGGGCTCTGCCTTCAGCTGTGCAAATTCCATCTGTGCCAGCAGGCAGAGCTTGGGGTGAGGGGCAGAGGAATTCAGCCCAATTCCTCCCCCAGGCAGGAAGATCCTGGTACATTGTCCAGGCTTTTCCCCAGAGGTGTTAATTTGCATTTCTAAAGCTCCTCTGCTGGCTGCCTGGAATGAGGCTTCTCTTCCTGGGGAGCCATGGGATGACTCACATGAAGGGCTCCCTCCCCCATCTGCTGTTTTTTGTTGTTTTATTTTAAACAATTTTCTATTAACTGTTTCCATTTTAATGGGCCACCTTTCAAACTCTTCTGGTTTTCAAAATGCAGCTTAAAGGTGAACATGGAAAAACCCATCCCATAATTTTGCCATCACTAAGAGCCATGCACAAACGTAAAGACAAAAATTAGAAAGCAATCAAGTATTTTCTTTTACTTCTCCTTGGACTAAAAACTGATTCTCACACCCCTGGCCCAAACAGAACTTACAATATAAAAGTAGAATTATTATGAAAAATTCTTCTAATGGTGTAATCCTTTCACTGAAACTGTGAAAAGCAAAAACTCTCCAACAATGTCTTTAGAGAAATAAAGCATTACTTGATTCTGAACAGAATCATTTCAGCCACACATAGTCTGCATGTGCAGAGAAAATCATTCCATGACATGTGAGTTTTACTAGATGTTTCCTAAACTTTATACAGTCTGAACCCATAGAAATCCATGGGTTTAATATTCATTGTTTCCAAGTTGTGGAGTTCTTAGTGTTTGGTTTCCTGTTGCACCTGGATTTCTGTGCCTCTGATGTGAATTAGGTCTGCACTCCTGGATTTCCTGCTCAGCCTTTTCCAGACCAGGTGTCTCCAGCTGTGCCAGGGCAGTGTCTGGGGTAGGTGTTGGTTGATGTTTGTGCTGGGCCTTGATGTTTTGTTGATGGTCGTTGTCTTTGTGGGAATCTTTTGGGCTATTCCCAGTCTGTTGAGATGTTAAGCTCATCTCTGCTGAGTGGTGGAACATCCCTTAAAAAAACCTTTAAAATTCCTTTCCCCAAGGTAAATGCAAACCAAGCCTGACTGGAGAAATCAAATAAAAAATAATTTTACACTTGGTATATTTTCCAATACTCTAATCCCAGCCAGCCCAGAGTGTAATTGAGAGCCAGAGTGGAATTCTCACGGTGCCTTCCCCAGCAGCTGTGGCGAGGGCAGGCACAGAAAGCCCTGAAGCTCCAGCAGTGCCAGCCAGGATTGTCCCGCAGTGGCTGGAGATGCCAAAGGAGGGTGCCCAGGCCGAGGATTTGAGCAGAGGATCTGTGGGCAGGCCCAGGGGCTTCACTCGCTGGGGAGCCCTGGCTGCTGCTGCCTTGCCTTCAGTGCAGGCTCAGGGACGGCCTCCCATCCTCCTGCTGCAGCCGGGAAATCCAAATCTCCAGGGCTTCAGAGCCCTTGAGCCGAGGCTGAGGGGTCCCCCCGTGTTCAGCTGTGCTGGGGCTGTTTCTGTGCTCAGGGACACTTGGAATGGGCCGTGCCACTTGGCCACCAGAGCTGCTTCTTTCCACTGCTTTGGCAGGACCCGATGTCCTGGTTGGGTGTGTCGTAGTAGAGATGGACAATGACACCTGTTTCTTCTTCCATCACAGCCAAAGCTTTATTGCACACAGCTTATATTTACATGGTTATCAGAAGGCACCGTGCTTAATTCCAGTTGGTTGGGAACTCAGTTCACTGGTTGGTAATGGTGAGTGTACATGTCAATCCAAACTTTTCTCAATGTAAACAATGTTTACATACTTTTTCTACTGATTCTTATGGTACAGATCCCTTGTTACTACAGGTGCACTTGTTTTTCTCCCAAAGATTAGTTTATGTTAACAAACCTTTCATTCTCAAGATGTTTTTGCATGGGAACTTATCAGGCTAGCTGCTAGCTACACTTAGCCTACGTAACAAATCCTAAACCATGATTTTCCAAGTCCTTTCTTTTGTAAGGTTTTACCTTTATGTGACAGGGTGTTGTGGACAGCAAAGTCCAAAAGTGGATGTGTCTCAAATCTCTCCCAGCCCGGGTCTGGATCTCTCTCAATTCAATGCAGGCATGGGTTTCTTCCCAGCCCCGTCTCTTGGCTGTTCAAACAGGAGGCTGGGTTAAACCCTTCCCCTGTCCTCAATTCTAAATCCTCCTGTGCTGCTGAACAAGTTTCATACTGCAGTCACCGAGCTCTGCTCATCCATTTAGAGGCTCTGTTGGGGTACATGGGAGAAGGTGAGGAGGGGTCCCTGGGGGTCGTGTCCCCGCCCAGGAACGCCTGTGACTCCCCCATGTCCCCCCCATGCCGGGCTCACCCCCTTTTGTCTCTGCCAGAGCTCCTGACCCAGCTCCTGCTGTGCCCTGGGAGGGGCTTTGGGGAGCCCCCCTGGGACCCCCTTGGATCCCCATTCCTGGGCCCTGGGACCCCCCCGCATCTCCTTCCCCAGCTCCGGGACCCCCTGCACCCCCTTCTCCTGCACCAACAGCGCCCTGCACCCCCTTTCCCGGGGATCCTCCCCTGCCAGCCCCTGGATCCCCCGGTTCCGTCAGCCCGGGGACCCCCGGAGCCCCATTCCCGGCCATCCCGGGGCACCGCACCCCCAGGCCTCCCTTTCCAGGGAAAGCCGAGCTGGGCACGGGGCTCTCCAGCCGCTCTGGGATTTCTGATCACCCAAAGGAGAGGGAGAGAGCAGCAGAGAGAGAGAGAAGGAGATTGGGAATCGGGGCTCGGGCTCCCAGCGCCCGCTCCTGCTCCGCCGGGGCTGGGGAGCCGCAGCCGCAGGAAAAATGGGATCCGCGGATCCCGGGGCTTCCCCCGCTTTGGGCCGAGGCCGGCGGGTTCCAGGCAGAGTTTGAGCGGAGGGCCCGGGAGTTCAGCACAGTTTGTCCCGGGGGTCCCGCAGTGCGCGGCCGAGGAGGGTCCCGGGGGATCCCGGGAGGGGATCCCGGGGAATTCCCTGGAATTGCCCCGTCCCCTCCCCCCGCGCTCCCTCGGCACTTTCGCTTCCGCCTTGGCCGCCCTGCGCCGCCGGGATCTGCCCGGCGACCGGTGACGTCACTGCAGCCTCGGGCTGCCACTGGCGGGCAGCAAAGAGCGGCGCCAATGGCGGGGCCGGAGGCGGCTCTGGGGCCGGGGCCGGGGCTGTGGGCGGGGCCGCAGCGGAGCAGCGCGATGGCTCCAGCGCTGGGGCCGGGGGCGCTCCCGGGGGGCGGCGAGAGGTGAGGGGGACCCCCGGCACCGGGACTCTTTGATCGCCCACTCCGGAGCGCCGAGGGGCCCCTAAACCCTCATTCCTGGGCGCCGCCATCCCACCGAACCCCCATTCCCGGCCGTGGGTCCCACCCTGCACCCCCTTATCCGGCACCAGGAACGCCTGCACCCCTTTCCCGGCCATCCCGCTTCTCGCAGCCCCCAGAGCCCCCTTCTCCTTGACCCATTTACCCCCTGGACCCCTATTCCTGACTCTCCCAGCAGCCAGCCCCTTCTTTCCTCAGCACTGAGGACACCCGGGACCCCTATTCCCAGCCATCCCGGCTTTCCCTGCCCTGTCCTGGCAATGGGGACACCCGGGACCCTTGGAGCTCCCTTTCCTGGGTACAGGAACGCCCTGAACTCCAGCCATGCCACATCTAGCCAGCCCCAGCCTCCCCTCTTCTCAGTCCTGGCATCCCCAAATGCCCTTCCCGGCTCTCCCCGTTCCCCCTTTCCTTCAGCTGTGACCCCCCCCGATCCCAAATCTCCAAATGTCCCCCCAGTTCTCCTCTCCCTGCGTTCCCTGCACGCGGCGCTGTCGGAGCCCGGCCCGGGCTTCCCGCAGTCCATGTCCATGGGGTCCCTGGCTGGGATCCCCTTCCAGCGCCGCCGCAGCGAGCGGGGCCGGGCGGAGCCGCAGCCCCGGGGATGGCGGCCGGAGCCGAGCCGGGATATTGGGATAGCCAGGGCTGGGATATTGGGATAGCCAGGGCTGGGATATTGGGATAGCCAGGGCTGGGATATTGGGATAGCCAGGGCTGGGATATTGGGATAGCCAGAGCTGGGATATTGGGATAGCCAGAGCTGGGATATTGGGATAGCCAGGGCCGGCACAAGGAGCGGCACCGGCACGGGGCCAGCGGGGAGCTGCAGATGCTGCAGCAGCGGCACAGCCAGAGCGGGGCTGAGCGGGGGGAGCCGGGGCTGGGGGATCTGTGGGGCTGCGATGGCAACTGTGGCACCGCCATGGGGATCCCTGAGATCCAGGCTGAGGGATTAACAAATTCCCTGGCTCACAGCTGCAGGGAATGTCTCCGGAAATATGTCAGATATGGGCGGGAGGTGCTGGAGTGTAAAGGTGGGGAGGACAGAGTTCCCAGGGGATATGGGAATGGGAATGTGGGATCGGGGAGGGCAAAATTTGGGAACATTTGAATTCCCATGGAAATTCCACGGATGGATCTCAGACATCATCCCATTCCCATGGGACCTCCATGGATGGATCCTGCTGCTGTCCCATTCTGTAGATGGATCTCACTGCTATGCCATTCCCATGGAATTCCATGGGCAAATCTTCCTATCCCACTGCCATGGGACCTCCAATCCAGTTCCCCCCAAACCCATCCTGGGGGACCCCTCATGACCCACCCATCCACCCCAAACTCTTCCTGGGTCCCCCCTCATCCCTCCAAAACGGGAATTCCTGGGAGTCCCCCTGTGTCCCCTCCCCCAGGACTTTGGGGGTCCCACCCTGCCTGTCCGTGCACCCCCAGATTTCTTCCACAGCCCCCCTGTGATGGTGGAGGGTGGGGGCCGAGTGCTGGTGCCCCCCTGCCTGCAGCAGATCCAGCGGTGAGGGCAGTTCGGGGGGTCCCTCAGCATTTGGGGTCCCTGG
Source organism: Poecile atricapillus (assembly GCF_030490865.1). Lineage (NCBI taxonomy): Eukaryota > Metazoa > Chordata > Aves > Passeriformes > Paridae > Poecile > Poecile atricapillus. The sequence continues at coordinate 1,392,399 of NC_081267.1, forward strand.
GATTTGGGGTGACCCCCCGGGCCCCCCAGGATCTCCCTGAACACGCTGACGCTGCCTGTGCGCAGTGAGAAGGTTCAAACCCGGCACGGGGTCCCCAGCACTGCCACCCGCATCGCCCAGGTACCCCCAAACCTGCCGAGAACCCCCACACCCCCCAGGACACCCCAACCTTCCCTGATCTCAAACACATCCCTGGATGCTCCAAAAACTCCCCAAAACTGCAAAACCCCATACAGACATTGAGATGGTTCATACCTGGCATGGGGTCCCCATCTCCATCACCAGCAGGTTCCCCAAAACAGCCTTGGGACCCCCAATTCCACCCCCAGGATCACCCAAATTCCCCCATCAGGATTCCTGTAAACCCCCTTGAGAACCCCAAAAAACAACCGTGGCCCCAAAACCACCCAGAACTTCTGAAAACCCTCAGGAACCCCTCACAAAGATTTATACCCAGCATGGGGACCCCATCACCTTCATTGGCATCACCCAGGTACCCCCAACCCCTCCCGGGACCCCCAACCCCTCCCGGGGCTCCACTGCCGGAACCAACGGGAGTGGTGTTGCCCTTTTAAGAGGAGTTACAGTGGGACCCGACAATACCGGGGGCCCTTAAAGCGGCCATGGTAGAGAGAACCCCCAAAATCCAACCTTGGGGACAAAACATCTCCTACAGGGGCTTGGGGTGGGGACACCCCTAAAAATGTCACTTAAAGCCGTCATGATCCCCCCCTAAAAAGGGGTTTGTGGAGCTGCAGCTGCACAAACACCCCAAAATGGGGAAGAAAAAACCCTGTAGTGGTGGGATCCCCCCCAAAAAACCTGAAAATGATAAAAACTCCTCTTGAGAGGGGCCTGAAGACCCTGAAAGGCCCTGGAAGAGGGACAAGATCCCCTCCTCTGCTGGGGCCTCCCCGAGCCGGGAACTCTCCCGTTCCTGCACTCGGGGGAGCCCCGAACGACGGCGGCTCCTGGGCTGAGCCCCCCCTCAGCCGGGGCTGCGGGGGGAACTGGGGGGGCTGGGACGGGGCTTGGGGGTCCTGGGGTGAACTGGGGGACCCTCAGTGCTCCCACCTCCCCCTGTTCCCCTGTCCCGCCCCGTTCCCATTGTTCCCCCAAACCTCCGCTGCCCCCAGCTCGGTTTGGGGAGGACCCAGCCCTTTCCCATCGTGTCCCGGCCCGGCCCCGCTCACCCGAGGGCTCCGAACCACGCCCAGGGACAGAGGAGGGACAGAGGAGGAGGAAGAGGAGGAGCAGGAGGAGGAAGAGCTGGAGCAGGCAGAGGAGGCTCCACGTGCGCTCCCCGCTCTCTGGATCTGCAGCTCCTTCGGGACCATCGCCCCCCATCCCGCAGGTGCCCGGGGAGGGGGAGCTCGCCCCAAATACCCCGGGGGTCCCTGGGTTTGGGGTTTTTGGGGGGGATGTTTGGGGATGGCAGGGCTCCAGAGCCGAGCCGCAGATGCTCCTCGGGGGGACACCGGGGGTCCCCGGGAGGTGTTTTTGGGGGGTCCCGGTGGCGGCAGAGCCCCGGCAAAGGGGCCGGGGGGATGCGGGTCCGGCACGGCCGGGAAAGGGGCTCGGGGCTCCCGGTGCTGGCAGTGGCTGCTCCCAGCATGAGCCCAGTTGCTCCCCCCGTGTGGTTTCAGTTTCCTCGGCAGCAGGATGAGCCAAATCACTCCCAATCATTCCCTATTAGGGTACAGCTTGTCTCCATTTTTCCCAAATGTTATCCCCATTTTCCCACAATTTTATCCCATTTATCTCAAATTTTCCCCGTTTTTATCCCGGTTTTATCCCATTTTTTCCATTTTTCCTCATTTTATCCCGTTTTCATATATTTTTTCCCCATTATTATCCTATTTTTTTTATTTTTCCCTAATTTTCACACATTTTTCTCTTTTTTACCTCTATTTACTCCCTTTTAAACTCATTTTCCTTAATTTTTTTCTTAATTTTTCTGCTTTTTTTCCTATTTTTTCTTGCATTTTTACTCAATTTTTTCTCCATGTTGTCCTAATTTTTCCCAATTTTTTTCCCATTTTTAATCTATTTTTTCCCCATTTCCCCATTTTACCCTCTTTTTGCTCTATTTTTCCCCGGTTTGTTCCCCATGTTCTCTCCTGTTTTCCCCATTTTCTTCCATTTTTCTCCCACTTTCACTTCATTTTTACCATTTTTATTCCCATTTTCCCTTCATTTTTCTCCCAGTTTCCCTCATTTTTTTCCCCATTTTTATCCTGGTTTTATCTCATTTTTCCATCTTTTTATCTTTATTTTCGTCCATTTTTTCTCTCCCATTTTTCCCAATTTTTCCTCCATTTCCATCCCATTTTTCCCTATTTTTATCCCACTTTTTCCCTATTTTTTTTTACCATTTTCACTGCATATTCCCCCATTTTTCTCCCAATTTTCCTCCCATTTTTCTCTCTTTTCCTGCATTTTTTTCTAGTTTTCCCCAACTTTTTGCCATTTTTCCTCCATTTCCATCCTACTTTTCCCTATTTCCCCCTAATCTTCCCCATTTAATTATCCCAAAAATTAATATTTTGGGGGGGAAAAATAGAAATATTGTCGGGAAAAAAGGGTGTTTTGGGGGCAAAACTCCATGAATTTGAATCACAGCTTTCCCATGATTTTTCCATGATTTTTCCATGATTTCCAGCCAGAAGGAGGCGTGGGATTCCTCCAAACATTCTGGAAGCTGGAAGAGGACCAGACCATCTACCTTCCCAAAAATCTGGAGCAGCTCATCCGCAATTCCACCTTTCCCCACTCCCTGGATTCCCAGGTCTGGAAATTCTTCTACGACCTCCCAGGTAGGCAATTCCTAAAATTCCATTTAAAAATGAGATAGGGGGATTTCATCCTGTTATTTTCCTGATTTTTTGCATTATTTTCCCCAATTTTTGTCTCTATTTTTTTTTTCTTATTTTTTCCTGATTTTTTCCTCATTTTTCCCTGAAATTTTCCCAGTTTTTTCCCAGTTTTTTCCTGATGTTTTTGTTTTTCCTGGTTTTTCCCTCTTCTTTTCCCAAAATTTTCTGTCTTTTCACCAACTTTTTCTCAAATGTTTCCGTAATTTTCCTGGTTTTCCCCATTTTTTTCCCAATTTTTTCCCCTGTTTTTCCCATTTTTTTCCTGATTTTTCCCCAATATTTTTAATTTTTTTTTTCTGCTTTTTTTCCCTGATTTCTTCCAGGTTTTATTCCATTTTTCTTTTCCTGATTTTTTTTCCTCATTTCTCACAATTTTTTTCACATATTTTTCAAATTTTTTTCCTGATTTTTCTCTCTGATTTGTCCCAGTATATCCCCTTTTTTTCCTAATTTTTCCTGATTTTTTCCTGTTTGTTTCCTAGATAGTTCCTGGCGTTTTCCCAATTTTTTCCCCATTTTTCCAAAAATTTTTTCCCCGCTTCCTTTTACTCATTTTTTCCTTGACTTTTTTCCTTGTTTTTTCCCACTTTTTTCCCGGTCTTCATCCTCTTTCTTTTCCTGTTTTTTCCCTGTTTTTTCCCAATTTTTTCCCTAAATTTTTTTCTTGATTTTCCCCCACTTTTTCTGGATTTTTCCCTCTTCTTTTCACCATTTCTTCCTGGTTATTCCCCATTTTTTTTCACAATTTGTCCCTGATTTTTTCGTGTATTTCCTAAATTTTTACTGATTTTTCCTGATTTTTCCCAGGTTTCTTCCCTCTCTTTTCTCAATTTTACCCAATTTTTTCTCAATCTTTTTCCTGATAGTCCCGATTTTTTCTTGATTTTTCCCGATTTTTTTTCATTATTTTTTTTATTTTTGTGGGGGTTTTTTTCAAAATTTTTTCATTTTTTTTCTCAAACTTTTCCTTGATTTTTGTGTTTTTTCCTGTTTTTAATCCCATTTTTTCCCCTGATTTTTCCCTTTTCCTTTCCCTAATTTTTCTGGTTTTCCCCATTTTTTCCTGATTTTTTTCATTGTTTTTTTCAGATTTTTCCAGATTTTTTTATCCTTTTCCTGTTTTTTCCCTGGTTTTCCCCTGATTTTTCCTTTTTTTCCACATTTTTTTTCTGATTTTTTCCCAATTATTTTCCTGATTTTTTTGCAATTTTTTCTCAAATATTTCTGGTTTTTCCTTCATTTTTCAAATATTTTTCCCAATTTTTTCCTGATTTTTCCTGATTTTCCCAGGGTCTTTTTGGCTTTCTTGTCCTGATATTTTCCCTCATTTCTCACAATTTTTTACAATTTTTTTCATGTATTTCCCATTTTATCCTGATTCTTCTCTCTTACTTTCCCAAATTTTTTCTAGCTTTTTCCCAATTTCTTCTCAAATTTCCCAAGTTTATCCCTGATTTTTCCTGGGTTTTATCCTATTTCTTTCCAGATTTTATTCCTCTTTCTTTTCTGGATTTTCCCTGATTTTTCCAAGTTCTTTCCTGATTTTCCCAGGTTTTTTTCCTGATTTCCCCAATATTTTTTCCAAATTTCCCTGGTTTTTCATGATTTTTCTTCTTTTCCTATTTTTTCCTGATTTTTTCCCCATTTTCTCCTGATTTTTCCCGATTTTTCCCAGATTTTTTCCACTGTCTTTTCCTGATTTTTCCCCAATTTTTTCCCATTTTTTTCTTTGAGTTTTCTCTTTTTTTCCCCCAAATTTTTCCTGGTTTTCTCCAATTTTTTATCAAATTTTCCCCTGTTTTTCCCAAATTTTTCCCAATTTTTTCCTGATTTTTCCCTGATGTTTTTGGATTTCATCCTGATATTTTTTCTGTTTTTTCCCTGAATTTTCCCTTCCATTTTCCTTGAATTTATCCTGGTTTTTTTCCCATTTTTCCCCAATTTTCCAGCTTTCTACACACTCCCAGCATGATCGCAGTAACTCCCAGTCTGATCCCAGTCACTCCCAGTATGAGGCCAGTGGCCCCCAGTTGCTCCCTGTCAGTTCCAGTATGACCCCAGTAGCCTCCAGTGTGATCCCTGGGACTCCCTGTCTCTCCCAGTGTATCCCAGTCAGCCCCAGCACGCTCCCAGTCATTCCCCGCTCCTTCCAGTTCCTCTCAGCATGATTCCAGTTGCTCACAGCCACTCCCAGTCAATCCCAGTATGATTCCAGTCACCCTCAGTGGGATCCCAGTCTCAGCCAGCAGGAACCCAGCTGCTCCCACTGTGATCCCAGTATGATCCCAGTTGAGTATGATCCCAGAATAGTTGTAATTCTTCCCAGTTCCTACCAGTATGATCCCAGTTGTCCCTGGAATAGTCCCAGTCCATCTCAGCATGGTCCCACTCACTCCCAGTTTCTCCCACTGTGGTTCCAGCTGTTCCCAGTATGGTCACTGTCACTCCCAGTATATCCCAGCTGCCCTCAGCATGCTTGTGCTCATTCCCAATCATTCCCAGTTACCCCAGTAAGGTTCCAGTTACCCCAGTACAAACCAGTCCCTGCCAGTGCTGCCACTCCTGGGATCCCCCAGCCCTCTCTGTGTTCCCCCCTCCCGCATCTCCCCAGAGGAGCCCCAAGGGCTGGCAGTCCCCAGCCAGGGTCCCCAGCCAGCCCCAGGTTGGATCTGCAGCCCCCAATTTTCCCAGTTTCCCTCTCCTTTTCCCCGGGCCGGGTTCCCCCCGTCCCCAGCGGGTGGGAGCAGCGGAGAGCCCCGCGCTGCCCATCCCGACCTGTCCCGGCTCCATCCCCGCTCCTGCCGTGGGCTGTGAGGGGTTTGGGAACGGGGCACCGAGGGTGTCACTGCTCCTGGGGGAGGAGGAGGAGGGATGGAAGAGGAGGGATGAAGAAGGAGAGAGAGAAGGGATGGAAGTAGCAGAAGAAGGTGGAGTTAGGGAGGAGGAGCAGGAGGAAGATGAGGGACAAATGAAGATCAGGGAAAGGAGAAGGAACCACGAGGTTGAGCATTACCCAAATTCACAGCCCCCAAACCATGGGATCATCACCCCCTCCCCATCCTGTAGGTGCCCAGGGAGGGAGAGCTTGGCCCAGATATCCTGGGGGGCTCCTGGGGTGGTTTTTTGGAGGGGATGTTTGGAGAATGAAGAACTCCAAAGCTGAGCAGAAAATGCCCCTTGGGGGCACATTGGGGGGTCCCACAATCCCTAAGTGGGGAGACGGAAACAGGGAACTTTTCAGATTCCTGGCACTCCCAGCAGCCTGGGGAGGGCAGGGACTGAGCAGACAGGGGAACCCCCAGTACAAGCGTGACCCCCAGCAGCTGGGACAGGGGGGAACCGCTGAACACCACAGTGGAGAGACCAGAGATGGGGAGCTCCTGGGAGACATTTTCAGGGCTGAATCTTGGTGTTTGGGAGGTTTTTATGGACTCCAGATGCCTGGTGACTTCTAGAGATGAACTTGCACAGGGGGAGCCCCCTAACCCAATGTGCTCATGAACTGTGTTTTTCCCCAAACAAGTATTTCCCATTTCCTAACCTTGGCTGGATGGAGAAGGAGACTGCGAGGAAGAGGAAGATGTGCCAGGACGCCCAGGCAGGTGAGGAGGAAGTCAGTGCCCCTTTCCCCCTCTCTCCTGCTCCATCTCCCAGCCCAGCCTGGCCCCCGGCTGCAGGACAACCCCGCTGCCGACGCCGTCCTGCCGGGGACGCACTGGGGGGATCTCCTTCCCCTTCCCTCTGGCACGGAGGCAAATCCCATCCTCTCCTTGTCCTTCCTCCCCCAGACAAGGAGCTGAGGATGGAGACCAGGGAGGAAAAATCCCCACAGCAGAACCTTGTGGAAGAGGCCGTTTTGAGCAGCTCCACAGTGCAGGAATGCAACGGGGAGGAAAACCTGCAGAGATCCCGCAGGAGGAGTGGCTCCAAACCCATCCCAGGGTGCTCTGAGGAGGAAAGACCCACCCTGTGCCGGGAAGGCGGCCGGAGATCCAGCCGGGGCTCTGAGCTGGTGGTCCATGAGCAGCTTCAGGATGGGGAGAAGCCCTACAAGTGCTTGGAGTGTGGGAAGAGCTTTGGCCAGAGGAAAACCCTGATCCGCCACCAGATGATCCACACTGGAGAATGGCCCTACAAGTGTGGGGAATGTGGGAAGGGCGTCGGCTGCAACTCCCAGCTCATCATCCACCAGCGCATCCACACTGGGGAGAGGCCCTACGACTGTCCTGAGTGTGGGAAGAGGTTTCAGAGGAGCTCACATCTGCTCGTGCACCAGCGGATTCACACGGATGAGAGGCCCTTCCGCTGCCCTGACTGTGGGGAGGGCTTCAAGTACAACTCCACCCTTGTCACCCACCGGCGCATCCACACTGGGGAGAGGCCCTATGAGTGTGGGGAATGCGGGAAGAGTTTCAGCCAGAGGTCCCAGCTGATCATCCACCAGATGATCCACACTGGGGAGAGGCCCTACGAGTGTCCTGAGTGTGGGAAGAGGTTTCAGACCAGCTTCCATCTCCTCACGCACCAGCGCATTCACACGGATGAGAGGCCCTTCCGCTGCCCTGACTGCAGGAAGGGCTTCAAGGACAACTCCAACCTCATCAGGCACCGGCGCATCCACACTGGGGAGAGGCCCTATGAGTGTCCCCAGTGCGGGAAGAGCTTCTCAGTCAAATCTAACTTGACCCAACACCAGCAGAGCCACCGGTAAGGGAAGTCCTGCGAGTGCCCCAAGTGCAGGAAGAGCTTCATGTGCTGCTCCAGCTCTATCCCCCATCAGAGAACCCACGTTGGGCAGAGCCCTGATGACCCACGTTCCCAGTGATCTGCGTTTTGAAGACACTGGGCTGGTTGTCATTTTCTTTTGTTCCGATGATCTTTTGATTCATCTTCATCCCTTTAAAACAGACAAAATTGGGGTAAAAGTCTACAAATTCATCAAAGGCATCTAGAGCCTCACATTTTACTAGTGCTTCAAGGTAATCTGGTATTCAGGGAAATACTTAGGGGTTGTGGGTGTATTTGGTGTAGTTTTCTCCATTTTTTGGCACTCAAAGCAATGAGAGTTTGATCTGTCACCTCAAAACCACTCAATGCCACTGAAAACTGCACAGTCCCACTCAAAACTATTGGATTCCACAGCCCCTCAGAGTGTGATGCCTCAAGTTTTAGCTTTCATATCTTTCATATTTTACACTGTCTAGGTTTGTATTTTTGAACTTCCTGATAAGTGTTAGTGAGCTCTCTTCACAGAGTAGGTAGACAATTTCTACCTTGATACTAAGGGCAGCTGTTACAAGTTTCAGGCCCAAAAGCATAAACAAGGGTGGACTGAAGAGAAAAAACAAGAAGGACAGGACTTCATCATCTGAAGCTGTAATTGAACAATGAACCTCAATATGCAGATGGACCTAAACTTCTAAAAATGTGAGACCTCATGATGAGTTGTCTATTTTTGTGACCATTTCTGGTCCATCTTGGGTGTAGCCCTGGCCAGGTTCTTGCACTGCCCAAGGCGTATCCTTTAAGGCCTTTTAATAAACTTTATTCTTAACTGTCCAGCCTCTGTTTTAGATCAGCCTTCTGAAGGCATCAGGTGGAATGGGGTTGGAAGGGGATTGGGTGAAGTGGGACGCAAATCAGGAGGGGTGAGATGGGCATTGGGTGGGGCAGGATGGGTGTGATGGAGTTTGGGAGGTGTGAAATGGGGGAAATAGGGCTTGAGAATGGGGTCTTGATGTCCAGCAGGAATGGGATGGGTTGAGGTTTGGATTGGGGAGGTGGGGTGGGGTCTGGAATGAGACAGACAAAGTTTGGGGATGGTGAAGGGAGGGGAAACCCGTTAGTGAGTTTTGGATATTCCATGTTCCCAACGAGATTTTAAGGTATCTCACATTTCTCAGGAGGTTTTGGGGCACTCCCCAGCTCTTGGGGTGTTCCTGAGAGCAGCTCCATGGAGCTCCATTGCCAGGGGTGGTTGCCATGGGCACAATCTCAGAGCTGTAGCCAGAGTGCGTTGCCTCGGTGCTGGAGAGCAGAGAAATGATGAACAGCCCCAGACATCTCCAGGGTGTGTTTGGGGGGCAGAGCAAGTTCTGCCTAGGTGGGGCGGTCACTGCCCCAGCCCAGCCACTGCAGCCTCTGCTCCAGCCCCAAAGTGGCTGCCAAGCCCCTGGCACCCCAAAAACCCCAGCTGGGAGAGGGAGCAGAGCAGGTGAGGCTGTGACACAGGTGTGACACTGACATGTGCCACGGCCCTGGAGCTCACAGCAGATGAGATGGTGCTGGATCCAAGGCTGACTGTGGATCTCTGTCCCTCTCTCTCCTTCCCTTACTTCCAGTTTTCAAAATCTGGATAGCTTGAAGTTGGATGGGTTGGACGAGTTGGCTCAGTCAGTGCTTAGTGAAGTGATTTCCTCTGATTGCATGCAGCTTTATGATTTCCCCACCACCTCACTCTCTGAAGTTTGCAGCTGAAAGTTTGTTTCCCATCCTCCTGAGAAGTTTGTTGTTTTCTCCCATGCACTGCCCGAGGGGATCGAGGTACCTCAGGTCCCTTTCCAGCAGGGCCCGAGCGAGCTTGGGGCACAGCACAGGGAACTGCAATGCTGAGCCAGCCCTGGCTGGGTTGGAGGAAGCAGAAAGGCCAAGCCCTGAGCCCAGGCCTGGCACAGCAGGGCCTGTCCCTCACGGGTGGCTCGGGGCTCTTTGTGGGGCAGTGGGATGTGAGGGGCAGCAAGGACAAATGCCAGAAACCTGCAAGCCCTGCCAGCCTCCTCAGGGAGGGCCGAGGGAGGAGCAAAGACCTTCCTGGCGCTGTGCCCTGGGCCAGGAGGGATTGTGCCAGTGGAGTTGACCCTAAATTTCTTCTCCCAGGCAGCTTTAGGACATGGAACATAGAGAAGCCAGAGCCAACTCTCAGCTTTCCACAGTCCTCCAGTAGAATCCTGTGTGGGGAGCAGCCTGGGAGCAGGGTTTGTGTGTCAGGGGAGGGGAATTCAGAGCCCTTTTCTCCTCCATGGCCTGAGGGTCTGCATTTTCAATGGCCCTGCAGCTACCAAAGGGGCCTTTTTCACCCAGCTGAAAACAGTTCTGCTGATAGCCTGTCCTAAACCCGTTTTTCCTGCAAATGTGCCTATGAAGCCTCATTTTTTGCATCCCCAGGTCTTGTGTGCATGCAGGTTTCTCAACTGAAGGGTAGAACAGCTCTGCCAGGTAGGAGCTCTCTTTTTCGTGGTGATTTTTTTGTTGTTTTTTTTTTATAATTATCCCCTTGTCAGCTCTGGGCAGAGCTCTGTAACTGTGTGTGACACTTGTCTGTGGCACTGTGGGGGTGGCCAAGGGGACCTTCCCCGAGCTGTCTGCAGAGGAATCCACAGCAGCCCAGGCCGGGGGTGCTCAGTGGCCGCTCAGTTCCGCTGACTGGACGCGGCTCTGGACACTTCCCTTGGAGCATCTCCAGGGAGGGAACGCTGGGGCTGCTGGCCCGGCTGTGGTGTCACTGCCAGGGGAACGCTGGGGCTGCCCCGGCTGTGGTGTCACTGCCAGGGGAACGCTGGGGCTGCCCCGGCTGTGGTGTCACTGCCAGGGGAACGCTGGGGCTGCCCCGGCTGTGGTGTCACTGCCAGGGGAACGCTGGGGCTGCCCCGGCTGTGGTGTCACTGCCAGGGGAACGCTGGGGCTGCCCCGGCTGTGGTGTCACTGCCAGGGGAACGCTGGGGCTGCCCCGCTCCTGCCCCACCCCATCAGCTCTGCCAGCGCCTCCAGGGGACACAAAGGCTGAGCCAAAGGGTGAGAGTTGCACCAGGGGCTGAGCTGGGATCTGGGACCCATTGGGATCATGGAGTCCAGCCCCCGGCCCTGCACAGACACCCCAACAATCACAGCCTGTGCATCCCTGGCAGCGCTGGCCAAAGGCTCCTGGAGCTGCGGCAGCCTCGGGGCCGTGCCCATTCCCTGGGGAGCCTGGGCAGTGCCCCAGCCCCCTGTGGGGGAAGAAGCTTTTGCTGATCTCCAGCCCAGCCCTGCCCTGGCCCAGCTCCAGCCGTTCCCTCGGCTCCTGTCCCTGCTCACCTGGGCAGAGATCAGAGCTTGCCCAGAGCAGCTGTGGCTGCCCCTGGATCCCTAGAAGTGTCCAAGGCCAGGTTGGAAAGGGCTTGGAACAGCCTGGGATAGTGAAAGGTGTCCCTGCCCATGGCAGTTGATGGAATGATAAGGTTCACTTAAGGTTTAAGGTCTCTTCCACCCCAAGGCATTCTGTGATTCCGTGATTTTGGGGGAGATGCTGAAGCTCTGGCTCAGCTTTATCTCAGTGAATGTCTGGACCCAGCAGCAGCCATGGGTGGGATCATCTCCTCCTCCCTCTCACTGTGGCTGTAACTCACCCAAGGGCAGTGTCATAAATGAAACTGAAATTTGGACGACTAGGTCTATTGAGTAAACAGCAGTTTAATAACAAGAAAAAAAATGATACAATTTAGTGAATTGAATACAAGAATCCAATTTAATAAAAGAATACAATTTAGTGGATTTAATAGCAATTTGATATAGAAGGAATACAATTTAGTAAAAAGTACAATTTAGTGAATATATTAATATATGTATATACATATATATATGAAAAAATATATATACATATATACATATATATGAATGTAGCTTGCCAGTAATTAAGTATGATTAAAGCATAAGCAAGACTGACCAGGGTATGGGGAGGGCTTCTCACCCTGCCTCACATACAAAACAAAGCAATTCAAACTAAACTTATATGCTTATACATATTTGTTCATGTTTCCAGTAAGTCTCCTCCAATTTATGATTCTTTAATTTTACATCACTGTTCTTCATGGCGCATGTTTCACTTGTTGCTAGGGGGTCTTCAGTCTTCTTTCAGTGCTATTTTGGATGAAGGCTTACACTCATCCTCGTTGTTCTCTGGATAACCTTACAGGCTCTGCGTGTGTACTAAGTGTTGTGTTATGTAAGTGAGCATTGTGCTCCACTAATTAGCATTACACTTGATAATTTTCAGGCCCTATGCCTAAAGCCGTTCCAACTTTATCCATCTCACGGTCAGTTTTCTCTTGGGACATTACTTATCCTAGAACTACATCCTGTACTTTAATTTTAACATGTAACATATATCTGCTTTGTAACACTAATTCCCTTGATTGCGTCTAATAATAACTAATTTCAAATAATAATTTACAAACAGTTACAATTTAGTTAACATGAATCATTTCCATTTATCACAAGGGGATTCAGGGAGCTCATCCTGATGGATGAGGAAAAGGGAGTGGGAACTCAGCAGTGAGGAGAGCTGAGGGCTGGAGAGCAGCTCTGAATGATACCAAAATCCCACCGGACTTCTGAAACATTGCTGTTCGTCAGCCAGTGACAGGATGAGTCCCTGAGACTGGGGCTTGGCCTTCCTCGTGGTGAGGGGAATCAAGGAAGGCTGCAGTGTGATGGAGACTGTGATGGGCTGGGAACTCACTGGGGGAAAGGAGGGAGCAGTTGTGAAGTAAAAGGCAGGTGGGGGACAGAACTCCTTCAGAGAATAGAACTGTTCTGAGCTACAGCTTGAGCAAGATGAAAAATGTCATTTGGGGTCATCCCAGATGGATTTCATTTCAGAAGTTATGGAACAAGTTTAATTTTTGGGGGGTGTCATGTTTTCCCTTGGAGGTGGACACTCTGCAGACTTGAGCTGCATTGCCAAAATGCTCCAGTCTCTGCTGCAGGTCACACCGTTTCTTCTTTGGCTGATCCCGGCGCGGTGCTGAGCCCAGCAGAGCCCTGGCAGAGCCCAGAGCAGCCTCAGCATCCGCAGAGCCCGGCTGCAAGGAGAGAAAGCAGAAACCGCCCGTCAGCTGAAGGCTCCTGTCCCCTTGTCCCAGCCAGCCGCGGTGCCCAGGCCATGCTGGCCGTGCTCAGAGCTGGGCCCAAAGCTGCCCATCACTGCTGCCTTTGGGAGCAGAGCAGGAGGGCAGGACATGTGCCCAGCCTGCAGCCAGCCACGGCAGATCCAGCCCCTCAGCAGCTGCCCAGAGCGGGATGCTCCTGTGCCCGCTGCCATCTCCCAAAAGCTCTTGTCCCACCCATGCCAGGGAGATGAGGACCCACCTCACACCATCTGCTGCCAGAAGAAAAGCTGGTCCCAAACGATGTCCTCAGTCTTCTCCAAGGGCACGGCCCATCCACGCCACAGCTGGTCCCAAGCACTTCCTGATCCAGTCTGGATCCCACCTAGAACGCTTCCTTTAGAAAAACAAACAACAAATTAATGAAAATAGGTTACAGACAAAAAGGGGAAACAAGAAAAATGGTAAAAAATCTTATCTCTGTCAGAAGCTTGAGCAAGGCCCAACCCCTACATTCTGGGGAAAAACCCACCCATGGGTGAGGGAAGCCCATGCTTGCTCCCTTTCCCCCTGCACTGTCCCCCAAAATCACGGTGATCCCAAAGCAAAGCAGGGGAGTGGAGCAGCCCAAGCCCTTCCTTGCCTGCACAGCAAAGCAGCCGTGCTCAGGTTCTGGAGTCCCACCTGTGCTCCTGCCATGGGGGTTTGTTTGTGTCAGGCTGGCTGCCCCAGCCCCAGCCCGGGGCACGGTGGGTGGTGGGGGCTGTTGGCAGGGCCAGGATCCCACTCCCATTTCGTAACCACCCCAGCCCATGTCCCCAGCCCTGCCAAAAACCAGCTGGGCAGCCACTGAGGAATCAGTTGCATCTGCCCCAGTGAAGGGGAAACCTTTGGTTCCCGGCCAATGCACAAATCTGGGAGCATCCCCCTGGGTCTGGACTGACCTGAAAATTCACTGTGGGGCCTGGCTTTGAAGAAGGTGCCAGAATCAAAGTCCATCATCGCCAGCTGCCGCTGGCCAGGTGGAGGAAGAGGATGTCATCCTTGCTGTTTTCCTCCATGTCTCCAGCAGCAGCAGCAGCCCCACCTGGTCCAGCTTCTCCAGGGGCTCCTTCTTCCCTGGGGGGACACCAGGCTGTCAGGGTTCTGCCCAGGGCCCGGCTGTCAGTGAACCAGGACAAGCAAAACCAGCTCAGATGGTGCCCACCAGTGTTGGGCAGAGCAGCTCAGCTCCAGCACAAGGGCTGTGTGTTCCCATTTGATGAGCCCAGTGCAGTGACACAGGCAGGACAAAAAAGTCTGGGTTTCTTTGCTGCTGATTGCCAGGGCATGTGTGGAGCTGTAACTTACCAGGTCCCTGCATCACTGTGCCTGTGGCTCTCTCCCTTCTTCTAGGGCTGATGAATATCCTACATCCAGGGATCATGGAACAGGTCTTCTAATGAGGGCCTGTCCAAGGAGTTCAGGGATAAACACCACCTGATCAGAGCTTGGCAGTCTGGGGAGAGAAACCACAAACCACTGGTCAGTTGGAGAAGGCTCCTGTCTGCTTTGTCCCACTATTCCCGTGCCCAGGCCACGCTGGATGTGCTCAGAGCTGGGCCTAAACTTTCCCATTAATTTTTTTGTTTTGGAGGAGAGCAGGAGAGCAGGACATGTGCCACCTCCTCAGCAGCTGCCAGAGCGGGATGCTCACGAGCCCACTGCTGTCTCCCAACACTGGTGTTCCCCCTGTGCCCAGAGATGAGGATTCACCTTGGGAGAGCCGCTGTGGCAGCGGGAGCTGGCCCCATCTGATGTTACTGCCCCTCCTGAAAGGGTGCTCCCCGCAGACCATCTCGTGCAGCAGGATGCCCAGGGTCCAGACGGTCGCTGCCTCGCCATGGTACCACCCAAAGTCGTTCCATTCCGGGGGGCTGTATGATGGTGTTCCTATGGAATATGGATGGAGCTCATCAGGGGGATGCTGCTGCTCCCAGAGCCTGACCCCAGCATCCCTGGGCATGTGGGGGCTTCCCCAGTGGCCCATGGGGTGACCTGCTGCCCTCTCGCCAGCACCTGGGACTTGGGTACAAACCCAGGGTTGGAAACGAAGTCACTGGTGCTGGAAGAGGGCAGCAGAAACCCTGGCAAGGCCTGACCATGACACACAAAGGGAAATACCCACTCAGTGCTGGGGAAAAACCATACCCACATCCTCCCTGCTGGCATTGCCCAAAAAACATTATGAACCAAAGCAAACCAGGTGAGCAGAGCAGTCCAAGCCCATTCTCAACTGCACACGAAACCAGCTGGTGCACAGGTTCTGCCTCCCCCTCTCTGTCACCCCTACCCATGGAGGATTTTGTCAGGCTGCCTGCCCCAGCCCCAGTCCTGGGAGAATCCCTCCTGCCACACCCTTGTTGCGCCAGGAGATGTTGGGCCAGGAGATGCCGGGACCAGAAGCCTACCCCTGTGTGGGCTCACCTGCAAATTGAGTGTAGGCTGTCTCCTGAAGGTAGGTGCCACAGCCGAAGTCTATCAGTTTTGCCTCGCCGGTGTCCAGGTCAACCAAGATGTTGTCCAGTTTTATATCTCGGTGCAGGACCCCGCAGCTGGTGCAGTGCCGCACGGCTGCCAGGACCTGCCGGAACAGCTCCCGCGCCTCTTCCTCGGACAGGAACCTCCGTGCCCGAATGAAGTGCCGCAGGTCCTGACACCGCTCCGGGCGCTCCAGCACCATAACAATGTAGCTGGGGAGCTCAAGCCACTCCAGCAGCTGCACCACACCGGGGAAGCCTGTGGACACCTTGTCCAGCAGCACTATCTCCAGTGGTGCGCTGGTGCCGTCGGGCTGCGGGAGGAGCACGGTGCCGTCAGTGGGGCTGAGGCCGTGCCAGGGCTCGGGAAGCCCTCAGCCAGCCCGGGATGCTCTGTGCCCTCCGCTGGCCCCATGCCCGCTCTCCCTCCAGGTGTCCTGGCAGCTCCCACCCTGCCGGGTCCCGGCTCATCCCCGCCCGGCACGCCCCGGCTTCTGCCGCTGGCCCCACTCACTCACCAGCTCGCCCCAGTGCCGGACGCGGTTCCGTGGCACCTTTTTGATGGCCACCTGTAAGCCAAAGTGAACAGCGGATTCAGCTCAGTGCCTGCCGTGTCCAGCCCCATCCTACTCCTCCGCCCCCTCCTCATCCTCCGCCCCCTCCTCATCCTCCGCCCCCTTCTCCTCCTCCGCCCCCTCCGCCCGCTCCTCCTCCTCCGCCCGCCGCTGGCCCCACCGCTCACCGGGAGTCCGTCCGAGAGCCGAGTGGCTGCGAAAACTCTGCCAAAACCGCCGCGCCCCAGCAGTGAACCCACTCGGTACCGCTGCTGCAGGGCCTCCTGCGCCTTCCCTGGGGAAGAGACGCGGCCGTCAGTGCTCGGCCCGGGGCCAGGAACGGCCCCCGAGCGCTCCCCGACCTCCCCGGGCCGGGCATCCGCAGGCGTTCGCTCTTTGGAACGCGACAGCGGCGGCTCGGGGCCGGCGGCCGCGCTGCTGAGCGGCGGAGCTCGGGCCGGGGAAGCCGCAGCGGAGGCGGCGGCAGCGGCCGCGCCGCCTGTGTCCTCCGCGGGCCCCGGGAGGAGCCGGGGCCGGGGCCGGGGCCGGGGCCGGGGCCGGGCCAGGCGGAGCCAAAGGGCAGCGATGCCGCCCCAGCCCCAGGCAATGATGCCCGCCCAGCAGCGCCAGCGCCAGCACAGCCAGAGCTGGGCGGAGGCGAGACCGCGGAGGGATGCTCGGGGCCGGGGCCGGGGCCGGGGCCGGAGCCGGGGCCGCGGCAGCCCCGCCCGGGGCCGGGGGCGGACCGGGGGCATGGCCCGGGTGGGTACGGGGAGAGGGAAACTGGAAGGGAATGAGACACAGGAAAAGGGAGACCGGGATGGGGTGCGGGACAGTGGGAGAGGGAGAAGAGAGACAGGGAATTGATAAATTCGCTGCTTTTGCTGCTTTCTCTGCTGCCGCTGCTGCCGCTGCTGCCGCCGCTGCCGCTGCAACTGAAGCACCGGGACCGTTTGTCCCCGTGTCCGTTTGTCCGTTGCCCGCTCGGCCCCGCCCCGAGCCCCACGCTCCCCGGGCAGCCCCTGAGCCTGGCCAAACACGGGAACTTTGCCCTGGTGAGCCAAGAGCCAGAGTCTTGACTCCTGCACAGGGGCACAGCAATGCCCTTGGCTGCTGCTGTGCCTTGTCCCTGCTGAGCATCAAACACTGTCTGAGCACATTCCCTGAATGCAGAATTTGTACCTGAGCCAAGCACTGCACTTGTGTCTCCAGCATTGCTTTCCAAGTAAAACAGGGGGAGTCAAACTGGCTATAGCTCATGGTATTTTATAGTGTCTAAAACTTGCCAAGTCTCAGATCTTAGAGGTGAGATCCATTTGGAATGAATGGGATGGAGAAACAGTGCAAGATGGAAAAGGATAGCATAAAAATAAATAGAGAATATTTTACAGTGTCTAAAACTTGCCAAGTCATGGGTCTTAGAGGTGAGATCCATTTGGAATGAATGGGATGGAGAAACAGTGCAAGATGGAAAAGGGAAACATAAAAATCAATAGAGAAAAATAGAAAAAAACATATTGGTTGTTTCTTTGGATTTTATTTTCATTTCTTAAAAAAGTTGTTTCAATTTTCCCAGAATCTTCTCCCCAGTCCTGTCTGTTCTTTCCAAAAACCTGTCCTGGAGAACAAGGCACAGCTCCTGTCACAAGATGTGCCCCCAGCTGCAGCTTCTCTTGGCTTCCCACACTGTGAATGCAGCACAACTCTTGTAGCAAAGCAGGACAAATATCTGAAGAACTTGACAACTTGTTCTTTCTTTCCCTTGTGGACAGAGGAGTTGTGCCATTGGTAAGGTTTTCATTGTTCCTCTTCTACCCAAAGAAAACATGATGGGCTACCAGGAATTGTTGGGGAATACAAGCCTGGCTGAATGTGGAGAAAGAATCTCCAGATCCTGCAGCCAGCAGTGGAGAGCTCATCATTCCAAATGCCCCATGGACATCTTGAAAGTGATCTGGAATGTGAAGATGGGCTGACAGAGGGATTTTGTTTCTGTGTTCAGTTTAGATGATTCTACATGTCTTGCAGTGGTAGAAATCAAGAGCACAATCAGCTGATGATAAGCACCAGAACATGATAAGCTGGACCTCTCAGTGGATGAGAGAAAGACAGTGAAAAGGAGAAATGCAGGGAATGACTTGGTGAACTTTGTGTGTAAGAAGGGTCATTTTTTCTTAATAATTCTCAATTCATTCCCTTTGCTTTTATCCTTTTAAGAAGGCCAATTGCATCTCAGATTCCCCAGGAAATGAGAACCCTGAGCTTGTGGAACTGCCTGAAAGGTGCCCTGTTCCTTTTTCTTCTGCTGCTCAGAAGAAACGATGAAGCGAATTGGGCAGTTCTGTTTTTTTATTTCTCCTGGTGGATTTTTTCATTTTATTTGCCACTGCAGAGGCAATTTCTGTGATGGCCTCTGTCAGTTGATTCTATTTCAGCAGCAGCAGCAACAGGGCTGTGTTTGAGCACTGCAAATGTGACCTGTGTGGCTTTAATTCTCCTTGATTTAGTGCTCAGGGACGTGGGAGCATTTTGATCTCTACTGATCGTGATGCCTGAAACAAAAATCCTGAGTTCCCCGTGACAAAAGCACAGCGGGTAGCACTGATTGAAAGAGGCAATTGCAGCTGTACTACTAAAATTCAAGTGGCAAGCAGAAGAGGGGCAAGAGCAGCCGAGATCTACAACTGCCAAGGCAAATGTAGATGAAATAATTTTGTGGGATTTTTCTGGAATTTTGTGGGATTTTTCTGGAATTTTGTGGGATTTAGAAGAGACATAAAGAATTTTGTGGTATTTTCTTAGATTTTGTGGTATTTTATGGAGATTTGGTGGGATGTTTCTGGAATATGGTAGGGTATTGGAAAGGTTTAGGGAATTTTAAGGGATTTTTTTCTGGCATCTTGTGGGATTATGACGAGATTTGAAGAATTTTGTGGGACTTTTTTTTAGATTTTGGGGAAATTTGTAGAGATTTGGTGGGATGTTTCTAGAATTTGGTAGAGTTTTTTCTTGAATTTTATAGGATATTGAGAAGATTTTGTGGGAGTTGTGTGGAATTTTCAGGGATTTTGAGGAAACATGAAGTATTTTGAGGTATTTTCTTGGATTTTGTGGAAATTTTTTGAAGATTTTGTGAGATGTTTCGGGAATTTGTTAGGTTTGGGGAAGATTTAGGGATTTTTTTAGTTTTTTGCAGTTTTGTGCAATTTTTTTTTATATTTGTGGGATTTTGCAAAAGTTTAAATAATTTTGTGGGATTTTTTTCTGGAATCTTGAAGGATTTTCTGGAGACTTGAAGAATTTTGTGGGATTTTTCTTAGGTTTTGTGGAACTTTGTGGGGTTTTTGTGGGATGTTTCTGGAATATGGTGGGATTTTTCTTGACTTTTCTAGGATATTCAAGAGATTTTGTGAGATGTTTCTGAGATTTGGTAGGGTTTTGGGAAGATTTAGGGATTTTTGTTGTTGTTTTTTCAATTTCGTGTGATTTTTTTTGAGTTTTGTGGGATTTTGCAAAAGTTTCAATAATTTTGTGCGATTTTTGTGGGATTTTGAGGGATTTTGAGGAGACATGCAGAATTTTGTAGGATTTTTCTGGAATTTTATCAAAATTTCTAGGGATTTTGCGGGATGTTTCTAGAATTTGGTGGGGTTTGGAGAAGATATCTGCAATTTTGTGGGATTTTTCTTGGATTTTGTGGTATTTTGTGGAGACTTGAAGAATTTTGTGGGATTTTTCTTAGATTTTGTGGAAATTTGTGGAGATTTTGTGGGATGTTTCTGGAATTTGGTGGGTTTTTTCTTGATTTTTTTTGGATATTGAGGAGATTTTGTGAGATGTTTCTGGAATTTGGTAGGGTTTTGAGGAGATTTCTGCAATGTTGTGGTATTTTTCTGGAATTTTGTGGGATCTTTCTTAAATTATGTGGGATTTTGTGGAGACTTGAAGAATTTTGTGGGATTTTTCTTAGATTTTGTGGAAATTTGTGGAGATCTTGTGGGATGTGTCTGGAATTTGATAGGGTTTTCTCAACATTCAGGAAATTCTGTGGGATTTTTCTGGGATTTTGTGGGTGTTTTGTGCAATTTTGTAAGATATTGGGGAGATTTTGTGGGATTTTTGTGGCATTTTGAGGGATTTTGAAAAGACATGAAGAATTTTGAGGGATTTTCTTAAATTTTGCGGAAATTTGTGGGGATTTTGTGGGATGTTTCTGGAATTTGGTAGGGTATTGAGAAGATTTTGTAAGGTTTTTTTAAATTTTTTGCAATTTTGTAAGATTCTTTAGCGTCTTTGTGGGATTTTGCAAAAGTTCAAATAATTTCGTGGGATTTTTCTGAAATCTTGAGGGATTTTGAGGAGACTTGAAGAATTTTGATGGTCTTTTATTACATTTTGTGGTATTTTGTGGAGATATGGTGGGGTGTTTCTGGAATTTGGTAGGGTTTTGAGAAGATTTCTGCAATTTTGTGGGATTTTTTTCTGGAATTTTGTGGGATTTTTCTTAGATTTTGTGGGATTTTGTAGAGATTTTGTGGGATGTTTCTGGAATTTGGTGGGGTTTTCAGAATATTTAAGGAATTTTGTGTGATTTTTCTGGAATTTGGTGGGGTTTTTTCTTGATTTTTGTAGGATATTCAAGAGATTTTTGTGAGATGTTTCTGAGATGTGGTAGGGTTTTGGAAATATTTAGGGATTTTTTTGTTGTTTTTTTAATTTCATGCGATTTTTTTTGAGTTTTATGGGATTTTGCAAAAGTTTAAATAATTTTGTGCGATTTTTGTGGAATTTTGAGGGATTTTGAGGAGACTTGAAGAATTTTGTAGGATTTTTCTGGAATTTTATTGAAATTTTTGGGGATTTGGTGTGATGTTTCTGGAATTTGGTGGGGTTTGGAGAAGATTTCTGAAATTTTGTGGGATTTTTTTCTGGAATTTTGTGGGATTTTGTGGAGACATGAAGAATTTTATGTGATGTTTCTGGAATTTAGTGGGATTTTTTTTGTAATGTTGTGGAATTTTCTGGTGTTTTGTGAGATTTTGAGGAGACATCAAAAATTTTGTGTGATTCTTCTTATGTTTTTGGAAATTTGTGGTGTTTTCGTGGGATGTTTCTGGAATTTAGTGGGATTTTCTTGTAATGCTGTGGAATTTCCTGGTGTTTTGTGGGATTTTGAGGAGACTTGAAAATTTTTGTGGGATTTTTCTTAGATTTTGTGGAAATCTGTGGAGATTTTGTGGGATGTTTCTGGAATTTGGTGGGGTTTTCAGAACATTTAGGGAATTGTGTCTGATTTTTCTGCAAATTTGTAGGATTTTTCTGGAATTTTGTAGGATATTGAGGAGATTTTGTGTGAGTTTTGTGGAATTTTTTGGCATTTTGAGGAGACATGAAGAATTTTGTGGTATTTTCTTCGATTTTGTGGTATTTTGTGGAGATGTTGTGGGATGTTTCTGGAATTTGGTGGCATTTTGAGAAGATTTCTGCAATTTTGTGGGATGTTTCTGGAATTTCGTGGCATTTTTCTTGAATTTTCTAGGATATTCAAAAGATTTTTGTGAGATGTTTTTGGAATTTGGTAGGGTTTGAGGAAGATTTTGTGGAATATTTTTAGGTTTTTTTGCAATTTCGTGGGATTTTTTGCAATTTTGTGGGATTTTGCAAAAGTTTAAATATTTTTGTGGGATTTTTTTCTGGAATCTTGAGGGATTTTGAGGAGACTTTAAAAATTTTGTGGCATTTTTCTTAGATTTTGTGAGATTTTGTAGAGATTTTGTGGGATGTTTCTGGAATTTGGTGGGTTTTTTCTTGATTTTTGTAGGATATTCAAGAGATTTTTGTGAGATGTTTCTGAGATGTGGTAGGGTTTTGGGAAGATTTAGGGATTTTTTTGTTGTTTTTTTCAATTTCGTGCGATTTTTTTTTGAGTTTTGTGGGATTTTGCAAAAGTTTAAATAATTTTGTGCGATTTTTGTGGGATTTTGAGGGATTTTGAGGAGACATGCAGAATTTTGTAGGATTTTTCTGGAATTTTATTGAAATTTCTGGGGATTTGGTGGGATGTTTCTGGAATTTGGTGGGGTTTGGAGAAGATTCCTGAAATTTTGTGGGATTTTTTTCTGGAATTTTGTGGGATTTTGTGGAGACATGAAGAATTTTATGTGATGTTTCTGGAATTTGGTGGGATTTTTTTTGTAATGTTGTGGAATTTTCTGGTGTTTTGTTGGATTTTGAGGAGACTTGAAAAATTTTCTGGGATTTTTCTTAGATTTTGTGGAAATTTGTGATTTGGTGGGATGTTTCTGGAATTTGGTGGGGTTTTCAGAACATTTAGGGAATTGTGTGGGATTTTTTTGCAATTTGGTGGGTTTTTTCTTGAATTCTGTAGGATATTGAGGAGATTTTGTGGGAGTTTTGTTAAATTTTTTGGCCTTTTGAGGAGACATGACGAATTTTGAGGTATTTTGTTAGATTTTTTTTAAATTTGTGGGAATTTTGTGGGATGACACTGGAATTTGGTGGAATTTTGAGGAGATTTCTGCAATTTTGTGGGATGTTTCTGGAATTTTGTGGTATTTTTCTTAATTATTGTGGGATATTCAAGAGATTTTGTGAGATGTTTCTGGGATTTGGTAGGGTTTTGGAAATATTTAGGGATTTTTGTTTTTGTTTTATCAATTTTGTGCGATTTTTTTTTAGTTTTGTGGGATTTTGCAGAAGTTTATATAATTTTGTGCGATTTTTGTGGAATTTTGAGGGATTTTGAGGAGACATGCAGAATTTTGTAGGATTTTTCTGGAATTTTATCGAAATTTCTGGGGATTTGGTGGGATGTTTCTGGAATTTGGTGGGGTTTGGAGAAGATATCTGCAATTTTGTGGGATTTTTCTTGGATTTTGTGGGATTTTGTGGAGATTTGGTGAGATGTTTTTGGAATTAGGTAGCGTTTTGGGAAGATTTAGGGAATTTTGTGGGATTTTTTTCTGGTAATTTGTGGTATTTTGTGGAGACTTGAAGAATTTTGTGGGATTTTTCTTAGATTTTGTGGAAATTTGTGGAGATTTTGTGGGATGTTTCTGGAATTTGGTAAGGTTTTCAGAATATTTAAGGAATTTTGTGGGATTTTTCGGGAATTTTGTGGCATTTTTCTTGATTTTTGTAGGATATTGAGGAGATTTTGTGAGATGTTTCTGGAATTTGGTAGGGTTTTGAGGAGATTTCTGCAATGTTGTGGTATTTTTCTGGAATTTTGTGGGATCTTTCTTAAATTATGTGGGATTTTGTGGGGACTTGAAGAATTTTGTGTGATTTTTCTTAGATTTGTGGAAATTTGTGGAGATTTGGTGGGATGTTGTGGAAATTTGATAGGGTTTTCTCAACATTCAGGAAATTCTGTGGGATTTTTTCTGGAATTTTGTGGGAGTTTTCTGGAATTTTGTAGGATATTGAGCAGATTTGGTGGAAATTTGTGGGGATTTTTTGGGATGTTTCTGGAATTTGGTGGGCTTTTGAGAAGATTTCTGCAATTTTGTGGGATTTTTGTGATTTTTCTTGATTTTTGTGGGATATTGAGGAGATTTTGTGAGATGTCTCTGGAATTTGGTGGGGTTTTCAAAACATTTAGGGAATTCTGTGAGATTTTTCTGCAATTTTGTAAGATTTTTCTTAAATTTTCCTGGATTTTCCTTAGATTTTGTGGAAATTTGTGGAGATTTTGAGACGTTTCTGGAATTAGATGGGGTTTTGAAAAGATTTAGGCAATTTTGTGGTATTTTTTTCTGGAATTCTGTGGGATCTTGATTTTTGTGGGTGTCGTGGTTTTAAACCAGTAATTAATAAAAAGGGGGGAAAAGAATTACTTATTTTTTGCTGTGAGATATGGATTAAAAGAAGAGCAAACCAGGCATAAAATTTTAAAAGGAATAAAAAAAAGTTTATTGACAAACTACAATAATAGGAACACCAGAATAAACTTCCAGAAAAACCTTTTCATTTCTTACTGCTCACTATTCTTTTGTTCACATGACAACAGAGACAAAAACTTTAGAATTTTTGATGGTTTAAACAATTTTTAATCCCTTCTATAGTCTTTTTATCAGTCTCTGTAGAGAAACAGAAGTTCCTTTCTGTTAATTTATGGAGTTTCTCACAAGAAAACTATTTTTGTTATAGTTTCTCATTTCTCTGATATCAGCTGCCCAGAGCTGCTGTTATCAGAGCCCACCCTTCCTATTCCACATCACTCTGAAATGTGTTATGGGTCATGAGTTTGAGGATAGCACTTTTAAGGATAAGTTACTCAAAGGCAAAAGGTATTTTTCATCTGTTTCTGTGAGCTTCACTAGAAAACAGTTTTCTCATTGCCTCTCAAGGCTTCAAATCTCTCAGCACTTCACTATACCATAATTACTCTACTTTTTACTCAAATTTACACTTTGAACACTCTATTCCTCCCCATACTCTATCATGAATTAAAGGAGTTCTTTTCAGGACTTCATTGTCCATCCCCATAGTTTTAACAGAAAGATATTTCAGCTTAATTAAAGCATCTTCTTAATTCTCTACCTTTCTTGAAGTCTCTTTTCTTTCTTGCCACTAATAGTTTATAAAGTCTCTTTTCATGTTGATCACTCTCCTTTTCTCTCTCTGGATAAAAAGATTAATCCGCAAGTCTCATCTGGGTAAGAAAGAGTTAAAAATCCTGTTCAAGCTTTTGTAGATGGTTTGGTGATCTCTGCTGAACAGGAGCTGGAGCTGTCTGCGATGGAAAGTTCTTCATAGCTGCTCTGGAGAGCGTGGTCACCGTCTCTGCTTGCTGCAGGCCCAGAGCCCCTCTCTTTCTTTACTCGGCAGTTTCTGGTAAATTCCATCACAGCAAAACCTGCAGCCAAGCCAGGAACCGGCCTGGCCCGGCTTGGCTTGGGGCAAGCCCCCGCAGGCCCCATCTCCCGGCCGGGAGATACGGCAGGCCCAGCCCAGCCCCCGACCGGCCGCATGGCCTGGGCAGGGAACCGGAGGCCAGCCGGAGCTCTGCTACCTTTCACAGCCAAGCAACAAAGAGACACCACAGACTTCTGGTTGTACACTTTAAGGTGGGGTTCACAAGTTGATTCTACTTTTCAATGGCTAAAACTGCTGTCAATTCTCAGCAATGACCGATAATTGGTCAGGAGAAAAGACTCCCAAGAGCCCCCAGCAACTTTAACTTCCTTAAAGGTAAACTAACCTCATGACAGCTGTGTTTGGATTCAAGATGGGAATGCTGTGGTTCAGTCAGGGGTGGTTTTGTTTCTGCTGAGCAGGGCTTGCCCTTTTCAAGGACTTCGCAGTGTCCCTTGGTACAATGCATGTTTTCCTCTGGGAAGGGAGGGGTGAGCGTTGAACACAGATACAAGAATGCATTAGAAAACCTGCACTGTGTCTCTGTCCGTGTTTGTCAAGTGACCATCCACATCCTGGAAGGGGACAATGTAATTTCTATAATTTCTTTTTATTCATGTATTTAACAAGTCAATTTTTATTGTGCCTCACATTTTTGGCCACCTTCATCTCCAGCTGAGCTTTCACTGCACCAAATTTCTTGCTACAGTGGGAAGAAGCATCTCTGTATTCTTCTCCTGACCTTCATTCCTTGTCCTCTACCCATCTCATCCCGCCCCAGGGAGCAGGGACCTTCCTGGGGCAGATCCAGGAGGATATCCAGGACCATCCTGGCCTGGGACGGGTGCCAAGGAGATCGAGGAGGGTTCAGTGTCCAGCTCTAAGTCCTGGGACACCCTGTACCGTGTTCCCAAAAGCCCCGATTTCCAGGAAGGAGCCACAGCAGCCTCCTGGCCATCGATGGATTTTTCTTCCAGGAATTTGCTGTGGAGCTTGTTTCTGTTTTCCTGCTCTTTCCGAGCTCCTGTCATGGAGCTGGAAGAGGTGGAGAGGAGAAACATCGGGAATGGGAAGACACAGGGAAATTGCTGGGGAAAAGTGAGACACACACCCCTAACGGTGCCCAAATCTCCACAAAATTCCACAGAATCTAAGAAAAATCCCTCACAATTCTTCAAGTCTCCTCAAAATCCCACAGAATTCCAGAAAAATCCCAGAAAATTATTTCAACTATTGCAAAATCCCATAAAACTCAAAAAAAATTGCGCGAAATTGAAAAAACAAAAACAAAAAATCCCTAGATCTTCCCAAAACACTACCAAATTCCAGAAACATCCCACCAAATCTCCACAAAATTCCAAAGAAGCTAAGAAAAATCCTTCATAATTCTTCAAGTCTACACAAAATCCCACAAAATTCAAGAAAGATCCCACGAATTTGCAGAAATCGTCTCAAAAGCCCAACAAATTCCAGAAACATCCCACAAAATCTAAACAAATTTCCACAAAATCTAAGAAAATAATTCAAAATTCTTCATGTCTCCTCAAAATCCTTCAAAATTCCACAAAACTCCCACAAAATCTCCTCAATATTTTACAAAATTACAAAAATCCTACAAAATTACAGAAAAATCTCACACAGTTCTGTAAATGTTCTGAAAACACTACCAAATTCCAGAAACATCCCACCAAATCGCCACAAATTTCCACAAAATTTCAGAAAAATCCCACAAAATTCATCAAGTCTCCAAAAAATCCCACAAAATTCTAGAAAAAACTCCAACAAAATTGCAGAAAGCTCTCAAAACCCAACCAAATTCCAGAAACATCCCACCAAATCGCAAAAAAATTCCTCAAAATCTAAGAAAATTCCCTCATAATTCTTCATGTCTCCTCAAAATCCCACCAAGTACCAGAAAATTCCACAACAGTACAAAAAAATCCCACAAAATTCCAGAAACATCCAACCAAATCGCCACAAATTTCCACAAAATTTCAGAAAAATCCAACAAAATTCTTCAAGTCTCCTCAAAATCCCTCAATATTCCAGAAAAAAATCTCACAAAATCCCCTAAACCTTCCCAAAACCTTACCAAATCCCAGAAACATCCCACCAAAACTCCACAAAATTCCAAAGAAGCTAAGAAAAATCCCTCATAATACTTCAACTCTCCACAAGATCCCAGAAAATTGCAGAAATCTTCTAAAAACCCCAGCAAATTCCAGAAACATCTCACAAAACCCCCACTAATCTCCACAAAATCTAACAAAATACCACAAAAATCCTTCATGTCTCCTCAAAAACCCTTAGAATTCTACAAAACTCCCAAAAAATCTCCCCAATATCCTACAAAATCCAAGAAAAATCCCACCAAATTGCAGAAAAATCCCACAAAATTGATTAAATGTTCTGAAAACCCCAGCAAATCCCAGAAACATCCCACCAAAACTCCCCAAAATCCAAAAAAGCTAAGAAAAATCCCTCATAATTCTTCAACTCTCCACAAAATCCCACAACATTCAAAAAAAACGCCACAAAATTGCAGAAATCTTCTCAAAACCCCAGCAAATTCCAGAAACATCCCACCAAATCGCCACAAAATTCCACAAAATCTAAGAAAAATCCAACAAAAATCTTCCAGTCTCCTCAAAATCCCACAAAATTCAAGAAAACTCAAACTTAATTGCAGAAAAATTCCACACAATCCCCTAAATGTTCTCAAAACCCCACCAAATTCCAGAAACACCCCACAAAACCACCACCAATCTCCACAAATTCTAAGAAAATACCACAAAAATCCTTCATGTCTCCTCAAAATCTCTTAGAATTCCACAAAACTCCCAAATAATCTCCTCAATATCGTACAAAATCCAAGGAAAATCTCACCAAATTGCAGAAAAATCCCACACAATTCATT
Organism: Poecile atricapillus; assembly: GCF_030490865.1. NCBI lineage: Eukaryota > Metazoa > Chordata > Aves > Passeriformes > Paridae > Poecile > Poecile atricapillus. Next base: position 1,420,008 of record NC_081267.1, read on the forward strand.
AAATGTTCTGAAAACCCCAGCAAATTCCAGAAACAACACCCAAAATCCCCAATAATTTCCACAAAATATAAGAAAAATACCTTAAAACGCTTGAAGTCTCCACAAAATCCCACAAAATTCAAGAAATGTCCCACAAAATTGCAGAAAAATCCTACACAATTCCCTAAATGTTCTCAAAACCCCACCAAATTTCAGTAACATCCCACAAAATCCCCACTAATTTCCACAAAATCTAAGAAAATACCTCAAAATTCCTCATGTCTCCTCTAGTTCACTCAAAATTCCATAAAACTCCCACAAAATCTTCCCTATATCTTACAAAATCCAAGAAAAATCTCACCAAATTGCAGAAAAATCCCACACAATTCATTAAATGTTCTGAAAACCCCAGCAAATTCCAGAAATATGCCACCAAATCTCCACAAAATCCCAAAAAATTCTTCAAGTCTCCACAAGATCTCACAAAATTCAAGAAAAATCCCACAAAATTGCAGAAATCTTCTCGAAACCCCAACAATTTCCAGAAACATCCCAGAAAATCTAAAGACATTTTTACAAAATCTTAGAAAATACTTCAAAATTCTTCAAGTCTCCACAAAATGCCACCAAATTCAAGGAAAATCCCACAAAATCTCTTCAATATCCTACAAAATCCAAGAAAAATCCCACAAAATTCCAGAAAAATCCCACACAATTCATTAAATGTTCTGAAAACCCCAGCAAATTCCAGAAACATCCCACCAAATCCCCACTAATTTCCACAAAAGCTAAGAAAAATCCCTTACAATTCTTCAAGTCTCCATAAAATCCCACAAAATTGCAGAAATCTTCTCAAAACCCTACCAAATTCCAGGAACATCCCAGAAAATCTAAACAAATTTCCAAAAAATCTAAAAAATACCTCAAAATTCATCATGTCTCTTCAAAATCCCTCAAAATTCCACAAAACTCCCAAAAAATCTCATCAATATCCTACAAAATTCAAGAAAAATCCCACCAAATTGCAGAAAAATCCCACACAATTCCCTAAATGTTCTGAAAACCCCAGCAAATTCCAGAAACATCCCAGCAAATCTCCACAAAATACCACAAAATCTAAGAAAAATCCCTCACAATTCTTCAAGTCTCCTCAAAATCCCTCTAGATTCCTGAAAATCCTACAAAATTATTTAAACTTTTGAAAGATCCAATAAAACTCAAAAAACATCCCACAAAATTAAAAAAACAAAACCAAAAATCCCTAAATCTTCCCAAAACCCTAACAAATTCCAGTAACATCTTACAAAATCTCTTGAATATCCCACAAGAATCAATAAAAATCCCACAAAATTCAATAAAAATCCCACAAAATTGCAGAAATCTTCTCAAAACCCCAGCAAATTCCAGGAACATCCCACCAAATCCCCACAAATTTTCACAAAATCTAAGAAAATACCGCAAAATTCTTCATGTCTCCACAAAATCCCAGAAAGCTGCAGAAAAATCACACACAACTCCCTAAATGTTCTGAAAACCCTAGCAAGTTCCAGAATCATCCCACCAAATCTCCACAAAATTCCACAAAATCAAGAAAAATCTCTCAAAATTCCTCCTGTCTCCTCAAAATAGTTTACAATTTCATAAAAATAACACAAAATTATGTAAACTTTTGCAAAATCCCACCAAATTGGGATAAATTACTACAAAATTGCAAAAAATTAAAAAAAAAATCCGTAAATATTCCCAAACCCTACCAAATTCCAGAAACATTCCACCAAATCTCTAGAATATCCCACAAAAATCAAGAAAAATCCCACAAAATAAGAAAAAATGACCCTTCTTACACACAAAGTTCACCAAGTCATTCCCTGCATTTCTCCTTTTCACTCTTTCATCCACTGAGAGCTCCAGCTTATCATGTTCTGGTGCTTATCATCAACTGATTGTGCTCTTGATTTCTACCACTGCAAGACATGTAGAATCATCTAAACTGAACACAGAAACAAACTCCCTCTGTCAGCCCATCTTCACGTTCCAGATCACTTTCAAGATGTCCATGGGGCATTTGGAATGATGAGCTCTCCACTGCTGGCTGCAGGCTCTGGAGATTCTTTCTCCACATTCAGCCAGGCTTGTATTCCCCAACAATTCCTGGTAGCCCATCATGTTTTCTTTGGCTAGAAGAGGAACAATGAAAACCTTACCAATGGCACAACTCCCCAGTGCACAAGGAAAAGAAAGAACAAGTTGTCAAGTTCTTCAGATATTTGTCCTGCTTTGCTGCAAGAGTTGTGCTGCATTCACAGTGTGGGAAGCCAAGAGAAGCTGCAGCTGGGGACACATCTTGTGACAGGAGCTGCACCTTGTTCTCCAGGACAGGAATTTGGAAAGGACAGGACTGGGGAGGAGATTCTGGGAAAATTGAAACAACTTTTTTAAGAAATGAAAATAAAATCCAAAGAAACAACCAATATGTTTTTTTTCTATTTTTCTCTATTGATTTTTATGTTTCCCTTCTCCATCTTGCACTGTTTGTCCATCCCATTCATTCCAAATGGATCTCACCTCTAAGATCTGAGACTCGGCAAGTTTTAGACACTGTAAAATACCATGAGCTATACCCAGTTTGACTCCCCCTGTTTTACTTGGAAAGCAATGCTGGAGACACAAGTGCAGTGCTTGGCTCAGGTACAAATTCTGCATTCAGGGAATGTGCTCAGACAGTGTTTGATGCTCAGCAGGGACAAGGCACAGCAGCAGCCAAGGGCATTGCTGTGCCCCTGTGCAGGAGTCAAGACTCTGGCTCTTGGCTCACCAGGGCAAAGTTCCCGTGTTTGGCCAGGCTCAGGGGCTGCCCGGGGAGCGCGGGGCTCGGGGCGGGGCCGAGCGGGCAACGGACAAACGGACACGGGGACAAACGGTCCCGGTGCTTCAGTTGCAGCGGCAGCAGCGAAAGCAGCGGCAGCAGCAGCAGCAGCAGCAGAAGACAAAAAGCGAATTACTCGACTACGTAGATTCTCCTCTCCCTCTCCCACTGTCCCGCACCCCATCCCCGTCTCCCTTTTCCTGTGTCCCCTCCTCTTCCAGTTTCCCTCTCCCCGTGCCCACCCGGGCCATGCCCCCGGTCCGCCCCCGGCCCCGGGTGGGGCTGCCCCGGCCCCGGCCCCGTCCCCGGCCCTGTCCCCGAGCATCCCTCCGCGTTCTCGCCTCCACCCACCTCTGGCTGTGCTGGCGCTGGCGCTGCTGGGCGGGCATCATTGCCTGGGGCTGGGGTGGCATCGCTGCCCTTTGGCTCCGCCTGGCCCGGCCCCGGCCCCGGCCCCGGCCCCGGCCCCGGCCCCGGCTCCTCCCGGGGCCCGCGGAGGACACAGGCGGCGCGGCCGCTGCCGCCGCCTCCGCTGCGGCTTCCCCGGCCCGAGCTCCGCCGCTCAGCAGCGCGGCCGCCGGCCCCGAGCCGCCGCTGTCGCGTTCCAAAGAGCGAACGCCTGCGGATGCCCGGCCCGGGGAGGTCGGGGAGCGCTCGGGGGCCGTTCCTGGCCCCGGGCCGAGCACTGACGGCCGCGTCTCTTCCCCAGGGAAGGCGCAGGAGGCCCTGCAGCAGCGGTACCGAGTGGGTTCACTGCTGGGACGCGGCGGCTTTGGTAGAGTTTTCGCAGCCACTCGGCTCTCGGACGGACTCCCGGTGAGCGGTGGGGCCAGCGGCGGGCAGAGGAGGAGGAGCGGGCGGAGGGGGCGGAGGAGGAGAAGGGGGCGGAGGAGTAGGATGGGGCTGGACACGGCAGGCGCTGAGCTGAATCCGCTGTTCCCTTTGGCTTACAGGTGGCCATCAAAAAGGTGCCACGGAACCGCGTCCGGCACTGGGGCGAGCTGGTGAGTGAGCGGGGCCAGCGGCAGAAGCCGGGGCGTGCCGGGCGGGGATGAGCCGAGACCCGGCAGGGTGGGAGCTGCCAGGACACCTGGAGGGAGAGCGGGCATGGGGCCAGCGGAGGGCACAGAGCATCCCAGGCTGGCTGAGGGCTTCCCGAGCCCTGGCACGGCCTCAGCCCCACTGACGGCACCGTGCTCCTCCCGCAGCCCGACGGCACCAGCGCACCACTGGAGATAGTGCTGCTGGACAAGGTGTCCACAGGCTTCCCCGGCGTGGTGCAGCTGCTGGAGTGGCTTGAGCTCCCCAGCTACATTGTTATGGTGCTGGAGCGCCCGGAGCGGTGTCAGGACCTGCGGCACTTCATTCGGGCACGGAGGTTCCTGTCCGAGGAAGAGGCGCGGGAGCTGTTCCGGCAGGTCCTGGCAGCCGTGTGGCACTGCACCAGCTGCGGGGTCCTGCACCGAGATATAAAACCGGACAACATCTTGGTTGACCTGGACACCGGCGAGGCAAAACTGATAGACTTCGGCTGTGGCACCTACCTTCAGGAGACAGCCTACATTCAATTTGCAGGTGAGCCCACACAGGGGTAGGCTTCTGGTCCCAGCATCTCCTGGCCCAAGCAGGGTGTGGCAGGAGGGATTCTCCCAGGACTGGGGCTGGGGCAGGCAGCCTGACAAAATCCTCCATGGGTAGGGGTGGCAGAGAGGGGGAGGCAGAACCTGTGCACCAGCTGGTTTCGTGTGCAGTTGAGAATGGGCTTGGACTGCTCTGCTCACCTGGTTTGCTTTGGTTCAAAATATGTTTTGGGCAATGCCAGCAGGGAGGATGTGGGTATGGTTTTTCCCCAGCACTGAGTGGGTATTTCCCTTTGTGTGTCATGGTCGGGCCTTGCCAGGGTTTCTGCTGCCCTCTTCCAGCACCAGTGACTTCGTTTCCAGCCACGGATTTGTACCCAAGTCCCAGGTGCTGGCGAGAGGGCAGCAGGTCACCCCATGGGCCACTGGGGAAGCCCCCACATGCCCAGGGATGCTGGGGTCAGGCTCTGGGAGCAGCAGCATCCCCCTGATGAGCTCCATCCATATTCCATAGGAACACCATCATACAGCCCCCCGGAATGGAACGACTTTGGGTGGTACCATGGCGAGGCAGCGACCGTCTGGACCCTGGGCATCCTGCTGCACGAGATGGTCTGCGGGGAGCACCCTTTCAGGAGGGGCAGGAACATCAGATGGGGCCAGCTCCCGCTGCCACAACGGCTCTCCCAAGGTGAATCCTCATCTCTGGGCATGGGGGGAACACCAGTGTTGGGAGACAGCAGCGGGCTCGTGAGCATTCCGCTCTGGCAGCTGCTGAGGAGGTGGCACATGTCCTGCTCTCCTGCTCTCCTCCAAAACAAAGAATTGATGAGAAAGTTTAGGCCCAGCTCTGAGCACATCCGGCATGGCCTGGGCACGGGAATAGTGGGACAAAGCAGACAGGAGCCTTCTCCAACTGACCAGTGGTTTGTGGTTTCTCTCCCCAGACTGCCAAGCTCTGATCAGGTGGTGTTTATCCCTGAACTCCTTGGACAGGCCCTCATTAGAAGACCTGTTCTATGATCCCTGGATGCAGGATATTCATCAGCCCTAGAAGAAGGGAGAGAGCCACAGGCACAGTGATGCAGGGACCTGGTAAGTTACAGCTCCACACATGCCCTGGCAATCAGCAGCAAAGAAACCCAGACTTTTTTGTCCTGCCTGTGTCACTGCACTGGGCTCATCAAATGGGAACACACAGCCCTTGTGCTGGAGCTGAGCTGCTCTGCCCAGCACTGGTGGGCACCATCTGAGCTGGTTTTGCTTGTCCTGGTTCACTGACAGCCGGGCCCTGGGCAGAACCCTGACAGCCTGGTGTCACTCCAGGGAAGAAGGAGCCCCTGGAGAAGCTGGACCAGGTGGGGCTGCTGCTGCTGCTGGAGACATGGAGGAAAACAGCAAGGATGACATCCTCTTCCTCCACCTGGCCAGCGGCAGCTGGCGATGATGGACTTTGATTCTGGCACCTTCTTCAATTCCAGGCTCCACAGTGAATTTTCAGGTCAGTCCAGACCCAGGGGGATGCTCCCAGATTTGAGCATTGGCCGGCAACCAAAGGTTTCCCCTTTGCTGGGGCAGATGCAACTGATTCCTCAGTGGCTGCCCAGCTGGTTTTTGGCAGGGCTGGGGACATGGGCTGGGGTGGTTACGAAATGGGAGTGGGATCCTGGCCCTGCCAACAGCCCCCACCACCCACCGTGCCCCGGGCTGGGGCTGGGGCAGCCAGCCCGACACAAACAAACCCCCATGGCAGGAGCACAGGTGGGACTCCAGAACCTGAGCACGGCTGCTTTGCTGTGCAGGCAAGGAAGGGCTTGGGCTGCTCCACTCCCCTGCTTTGCTTTGGGATCACCGTGATTTTGGGGGACAGTGCAGGGGAAAAGGGAGCAAGCATGGGCTTCCCTCACCCATGGGTGGGTTTTTTACCAGAATGTAGGGGTAGGGCCTTGCTCAAGCTTCTGACAGAGATAAGATTTTTTACCATTTTTCTTGTAAAAAATCTTTTACCTTTTTGTCTGTAATCTATTTTCATTAATTTGTTGTTTGTTTTTCTAAAGGAAGCGTTCTAGGTGGGGTCCAGTCTGGATCGGGAAGTGCTTGGGACCAGCTGTGGCGTGGATGGGCCGTGCCCTTGGAGAAGACTGAGGACATCGTTTGGGACCAGCTTTTCTTCTGGCAGCAGATGGTGTGAGGTGGGTCCTCATCTCCCTGGCATGGGTGGGACAAGAGCTTTTGGGAGATGGCAGCGGGCACAGGAGCATCCCGCTCTGGGCAGCTGCTGAGGGGCTGGATCTGCCGTGGCTGGCTGCAGGCTGGGCACATGTCCTGCCCTCCTGCTCTGCTCCCAAAGGCAGCAGTGATGGGCAGCTTTGGGCCCAGCTCTGAGCACGGCCAGCATGGCCTGGGCACCGCGGCTGGCTGGGACAAGGGGACAGGAGCCTTCAGCTGACGGGCGGTTTCTGCTTTCTCTCCTTGCAGCCGGGCTCTGCGGATGCTGAGGCTGCTCTGGGCTCTGCCAGGGCTCTGCTGGGCTCAGCACCGGGCTGGGATCAGCCAAAGAAGAAACGGTGTGACCTGCAGCAGAGACTTGAGCATTTTGGCAATGCAGCTCAAGTCTGCAGAGTGTCCACCTCCAAGGGAAAACATGACACCTCCCAAAAATTAAACTTGTTCCATAACTTCTGAAATGAAATCAATCTGGGATGACCCCAAATGACATTTTTCATCTTGCTCAAGCTGTAGCTCAGAACAGTTCTATTCTCTGAAGGAGTTCTGTCCCCCACCTACCTTTTACTTCACAACTGCTCCCTCCTTTCCCCCAGTGAGTTCTCAGCCCATCACAGTCTCCATCACACTGCAGCCTTCCTTGATGCCCCTCACCATGAAGAAGGCCAAGGCCCAGTCTCAGGGACTCATCCTGTCAGTGGCTGAAGAGCAGCAATGTCTGTCTGTGCCAGGGGCTCTTGGATGTCTCTGTATCCATGGATAGAAGGGTCTGTCTGTGCCAGGGGCTCTTGGATGTCTCTGTATCCATGGACAGAAGGTCTGTCCTTGCAAAGGTTTCCATAATATCTTGGTACCCATGAGTATGGAATGAACACAGAGAGTGAAAGTGTCAGTCACGTTGTTTGCGCACTCCTTCCTTTCCATACAAGACACATCCATGCACACCCCCACGTACAGATATATTAAAAGGATAGGGATGGATAGAGATTTCCCACAGAGCTCTAACTTTGGCATAACTCACCTTGTAAGCCATGGCCAGGGTATTATTTTTCCCAGCTCTGTGTCAGTAGGTGTCCAAGAGCTGAAGGGAACAGCATTTAGAAGCAGTTTCAGCATTTCTAGGCAGAAAAGGGAGCAGACAACCATCCACGTAACTCACCATATTCGTCAGGATGGGCTGCTGGTTCTTTAGGAATATGGCACAATGGAGACACGAGACTTGGGATAATCCCAGCTCTCTGTGGATCTGTGCAAAGGTGGAGCAGCAGAAACACCTTGTGTCTTCTTTGGGGACACAAGGTCCAAGGAGCTGGGGTGGCAGAGCGTGACCTGGGCTGGTGGCAGGTGAAGTCCCATTTCATGACATCCCGGAGTGGCACAGGACAAAGCTCCAAGCACCCACAACCCCACTGAGGAAGTCCTTGGAGTGCTGCACATCCCATAGGAAAAACTGCATTCACTCAGTCCATTGGGATTTATCACTTCCATTTGCAACACTTTAGGTCCAAGTTTCAAACTGCAAAATTTTTACACTCAAGACACAGTCATGAAGAACATGTATTTCAATTTCCTATTCCTTTAACTGCAGTGTAAAATATCTTAATATTGGAAAACATCCATCAAATCTGTAAAGGAAGGCAGCTAATGGATCCTTTCCACTAGCACATGTACAAACTAACTAAAATCAAAGCTGAGTTCTCTTTTTCAAAGGATCAGTTACCTCTTTCTTACTCCAGAGTTATAGATTTTTCACTACACATTTGGTAGTAATTTTTATCTTTCATATTTTTTTCGTGTTTGTTTGTTTGTTTGTTTACAGAAAATATGCCCTAGAAAAGGCATGTCCTTTGCTCCTGGTTCCCGTGTGGAGCAGCTCCCTTCCCGCTGGCTGAGCTGCTCAGGCAGAGCCCGGCAGCTCCTGGCCCTGCAGGGCTGAGGCTTTTCCCCGTTGCTGGGCACAGACTGATGGAGCAGCACTGCTGAACACGGGCACACGCAGAGGGAGCAGAGCAGCTGCCTTTGCCCACCTGAAGCTCCAAGGCCAAACTCTGAGCAGGCACGGCTGGAAGAGACTCGCAGGCTCCCTGTTGGCTCTGCTGCCCCACTTGTGCCCGGCCCAGCTCTGCGTGAGGCAGAGGGAGAACAAGGGGCAGCTCCCTCCCAGCCCCAGCCCAGGGACCCCTCCAGCCCCGGGCCTTGGGGCACTGTCAGCACCCGCTGCTCCAGCCACCGCTTCTGCTGGCACTGACAGCAACAACCAAACTGGGGCTGGTCCCGAGGGAGCAGCAGCAGTGCCTGGATCTGATCCCTCAGCCTGGGGCAGCCCCCTGGGGGAACAGAGGGCACAGCAAGAGGGACAAAACCAGTCAGGGTCAGAGACTGGAAAAAGCCAGAGCTGGGAGCAGGAACAGCTGCTTCATTGCACTCTTGGAGAAAGCTCTGGGCTGGGTCAAAGCACTGAAAGGTGTGAAAGGCAGAGAGGAGGCCACACCAAACAATGCTCCTGTTTTCACACCTTCCTGTAATAAATGGAAATGATTAGTGCTAACTAAATTGTAACTATTTGGAAAGTTATTATTAGGAGCAATCAAGGGAATTGGTGTTACAAGGCAGATGTAGCCCTCTACAGATGTTACATGTTAAAATTAAGGTACAGGATGTAGTTTTGTGATAAGAAATGTCCTAAGACAAAATTGACCTTGAGATGGATGAAGTTGGAATGACTTTAGGTATAGGGCCTGAAAATTATAAAATATAAGACTAATTAGTTGAGCAAAATGCTTACTTACATAACACAACGCTTAGTACGCACACACAGCCCGTAAGGTTATCCAGAGGACAACGAGGATGAGTGTAAGCCTTCGTCCAAAAAAACACCAAAACAAGACAGAAGACCCCCTAGCAACAAGTGAAGCATGTGCCATGAAGAATAGTGATATTAAATCAATGAATTGGAAATAGGAGGAGACTTATGGGAAACGTTAATGAATAGGTATATGCATACAGTATATAATTTTAGTTTGAATTACTTTGTTTTGGTATGTGAGGCGGGGTGAGAAGCCCTCCCTGTACCCTGGTCAGTTTTGCTTATGCTTTAATCATAATTACAGGCAAATTATATTCACAAATATATATCTATGTATCTGAAGTTATTCACTAAATTGTACTCTTTTACTAAATTGTTTTCCTTTTATACCAAATTGCTATTCAGGCCACTAAATAGTATTCTTTTATTAAATTGTATCCTTCTATTCAATTCACTAAATTGTATCTTTTTTTCCCTTGTTATTAAATTGCTGTTAACCTAATAGCTCTTGTTGTCTTATTTTAATTTCATTTATAATAGCACCAAGCAGAAAAGGGGCTGACTGAGAGCAAGCAAACTTAACTTTCTGCCAGGACACAAATTTAGAGGGCAAAAAATTAAAAAAACCCACAGCATCAGCCCAGCTTCCCAGTGAGAAGGGTTGGAACTCTCTGCCCTCAACTCTTCCCCAGCAGCTTTACAAAGGGAACTGGGATCTGAGCTGTGCCCTCTGAACCAGCAGAGCCAGTCTCCCTTCAGGCTGAGAAGCCACGGCCTCAGTTACAGCCCCGGGTGCCTCCTGTGCCCCAGAGAATGGCCCGGCTCACCTGGCCCAGCCCAGCCCGGCCCGAGCAGCCCGGACTGGCCTCAAGGGATGGGCTCCACCTGCCCGCTGTGCCCACAGGCCAGACCCAAGGGCTCACAAGAGGCTTCCTCCCAGCTTTGCAAAACTCGGCCAAGAGTGTCCCCTTTACTGTGCTGAGAAGAGTAAAAAACCCTCTCAATTTAACCCCACTGCACTCCTCATGAGGGATCCCTGCACACCTTAGGAGAGAGCCCAAATTTTCCCTGTGTGCCTCATGAGGTGCAGGCCCAGGTGATGCCACTGAAGGAAATGTGCCCTCACAGCCCAGGGACGCTCAGCATGGGCTCCCCCAGCCCCTCGGGGCCCCACTGCTGGTCACAGCAGCCCCTGCCTGGCTCCTGCCTGCCCACACCATGGTCAGCCCTGCCTGCTCCTGGACATGGAGCTCAGCCAGGGCTGGTGCTGTGTGGGCTTTGCTGGTGGTACCAGCCGGACACTGGGGTGACAGCTCCATCTCTTTATTTGAACAAAAAACATGGGCCAGCCCCTGCTCTGGTGCACAGGGGCTGCCCAATTTCAGTCCTGGCCAGGGACCAGGGCCAGGGGGCTCAGGGGCAGAGGGTCTCGCTTGAGAGGTGTGGGTCTTGGGATGCCCTCAAGACGGGGATGCAGCTGCAGCACAGCAGATGGGGAGAGATGTGAAGAGCGAGGATAACAGGTCAGCTTCTCTTGGACTAAAATCTTTGCCTGCTCTTCTGAAGCTGCAGAGGTGCTCCTGTAGAGAGAGGAGGTGGCTGAGGCCCCCAGCTGCCGCTGGCACACAGGGACCCTCCTGCACAGCAGGGCCCAGAGCTGCCAAGGCTCCCCAGCACGGCTGGAGCTGCTGGCACAGCTTGGCCCAGCTGGACAGCTGCCCCTCAAGGCCCTGGAGAGCAGGGGATGGCTCTGGGCAGGGTCCCTGGCCAGGAGTGGGCCCCAGAGCACCTCTGCCTTTCAAGGACAATCTCATCCCCGCTCTTTCTCCTGCCCACCTTGCTTTGCCTCTGCCTGCTGCTCCTGGGGCTGCTCTTGGCCAGGCAGCCTCAGTGGCAGCCAGCACTGGCTGCAGCCCCAGCGGGCTCCCCAGGACAAGGCCCAGCAATTAAGAGGCCAATGAAAGGCCTGGGCAGCTGCAGAACTCTCGGCAGAGTTATTTGGGCAACCAAGAACTTAAGCCACAAGTCCACAGCAGCCTCACTGGGAATGTCTCCTGACTATGAGCAGCCTTTCAAGAAACTGATTGAGGCAGAGATCAGCAAAACACTCACCGTTTTCTCTTCCAGCAATACCAGATTCCAGCACAGCACATCATCAGGAAAAGTGCTCCACCAGCCACAATGGCCATTAACTTAATCAAACACTGTGTTCCCCAGCAAAAAACTCTTCTCATGCTTCTCCAGATCTTGTTAGCTTGTCTGGTGGTGCCAGCTTCATCTGTGGGAGCAATGGGCAGCGTGAGCCTGTGCTGTGCTCCACTGCTGAGCTGGCAGCACGGTGGGTATGGCCAGGACGTTCTCTGTTTCCCCCAGAGCTGGGGCCTGCAGGCGCCTTGCCACCCCTTGGCACAAGACTGCTCAACCCCCTGAGCTTGAATGGCACAATTTCTCTGTGCTGTGCTGGTCTTCTCCAGGCAATACTTGTCAAGGACATGGATAAGGGTCAGGAAAATGCCCAGGGTTTTGGAAATGCTCCAGGGCCCTCCCTCTTCTAAACAGCCCCTACACCTGATCTACCCCGAGACTGGGAAATTTCAGGGGATCTCAGGGTGTTCACGTCCCGTGCTGCAGTTTGGGCTCCCTGTCAGCTGATGCCAAATGCCTTCCTGCAGAGGCTGGGGAGAATCTGCAGCCAGGCCAGGCTGGGAAACAGCCCTGCAGGGCATGAAAGCAGCAGCGGGACAGCGAGGCTGACATGGATCCCTTCCTGCTGTGCTGGGTACACTGTGTCCAGATGTGCAGAGAAAGCCCCCGGCTGCTGAGTCTCAGGAGAAGGCTGAGGGACATGGACCCACCACGGCGTCCCTCCAGATCATTCAGGATTATGTCCAGATATTTGAGTTCCCCCATTGCTACATTAGTATCTCCTGTAGGTTTTTTCTTCTTTCTCAGGGGACTATAATATAAAGTATTTCCGTTTCCCAGGAATGGATCCCACAGAACCAGTGCTCAGCCTGTGGGGTCAGCAGGGATGCACCACACACCCCAGTGATGGGAGCTGGGCTTGCTTGCAGAATTTAGCTCAGGAGCTGGGAAAGTCCTTGCTGCAGACACACCTGTAACTCAACAGCCACAGAAGCTTCTCTCATCTCTGCTGCACAGGCAGCACTGAGCCACAGGAGCAGTGAGGGGATCACACAGAGCGAGGGCACACACGTGCACGGCTCTGTCCTGGCACCTGCAGCGATGCCGCCCTGGCCGAGCTTTGGGGTCTGAGCTGGCAGCTCTCCCAGGGGGAAAGGCCTTCACCTACCCTCATAATCTTCCTCATCACCAGGCTCAGTAACCGATATGGACGGGGAATCCAGATCATCTTCATCATCAGGTTCATCTGCAAAGAAAGTCAGGACAGAACAGCTCCCGTGACACTGCTGAAGATTCTTCTTCAGGCCAGAGCGGCAGTGAGTGCACCTGGGTGACTGCTGCCCTCCAAGGCACTCCCTTATCTCTGCCTTCCACTCAGGAGCAGGAGCAGTGGGACCACGTGCCTGCAGTGGCCCCACACTGGGATGGAAGGAGCCCCTTGCATGGCAGTCAGGAGAGAAAGGACTCCCTGGAACTGCCAGCAGCTCTGAACTGAGCCCCAGGCAGGGCCAGGGCTTGGCAGCTAGAGTGGGAGCATCTCAGGCTCCCTGGGGCCAGAAAGGAGCCACACAAGGCACAGCCCCGGGGCACAGCTCTGGGCCCAGCCCTTCCCTCTCTGCTCTTCTCCGTGGCTGCACAGAGCAAACGGAAGGAGACACTGGCATTGCACATGGGAAGAAGATTGACAGCTAAATGCTCCTTCCTCCCACTGACAGCGATGCTGTGGGATCACTCAGGGCTCCAGAAGGGAATGGGGCGAGGTTTCCAGAATCCATCAACCTTCAGACTCTTGAGGGAAATGGCACATGAGTGAGCTCTTGCCACCTTGATACTGATTATTCTGTGCAGAAAGGGACATTGAGAACTTGCTTCCAGCATCTGGCAAGGTCTTCAAATCGCCATTTACCAGCACTTGCAGATGCTCCATGTCACGATACCAATCTAGAAGGGAGCACAGATCAGAACCATTCCATGGTGTGCTGGGATCCCCTTCTGCCTTAGGGAACTGGGCACTGCAAGGGGGTCGGGTAAGGCCGTGGGAGCCAGATGTCAATGGACATGGCCAAAGCTGCAGAGGGGCCTGAGGAAAGCTCTGGACTGGCTCTGGACATTCTCAACACCTTTTCCATGCTCTGTGCAAAATCCCTGAAAGGCAGGCACTGCCAAGTAGCAGAGATGGCAGCTCAAGCCTCAGCAGGGCTCAGGCCCAGAGGCACAGCAATTACCTCCTGGGACTGTGCCTGGCATGGCCTCCCTTCCTGCAGCAGAGGCTGCCCATGAGCCACTGCTTCCTCCGGGAAACGCTGCCTTCAGCACAGCCTTTGGGTTCATATCTGGAGAAAGGAAGAGCCACAGCTGGATCAGACAGAACCATTCCCCACTGAGGAGGTGGCATGTTCAAGAGGCAATGTTTGTCAAAGTCATGGATAAGGATCAGGAGAAAGGCCAGGTTATTTGGGCTGGCCAGGGCCCTCCCTCCTCCAAAAAGCCCCTACACCAGATCGACCCTGAGACTGGGAAATTGCAAGGGATCTCTAAGTGTGCATGGCCTATGCTGCAGTTTGGGCCCCCTGTCAGCTGATGCCAAATGCCTTCCTGCAGAGGCTGGGGAGAAGCTGCAGCCAGGCCAGGCTGGGAAACAGCCCTGCAGGCCATGAAAGCAGCAGTGGGGCAGTGAGGCTGACATGGATCCCTTCCTGCTGTGCTGGGCATGGCGTGTCCAGATGTGCAGAGAAAGCCCCCGGCTGCTGAGTCTCAGGAGAAGGCTGAGGGACATGGACCCACCATGGCGTCTCTCCAGTTCACTCAGCATCTTGTCTTCTGTAGGTTTGTTCCTCCCTTTAAGAGAACCTTAACAGAAAGTATTTCCATTTCAGATGAATGGATCCCACAGAACCAGGGCTCAGCCTGTGGGATCAGCAGGGACACACCACTCACCCCTGTGATGGGAGCTGGGCTTGTGTGCAGCAACCAGCAAAGGAGCTTGAAATGTCCTTGCTGCAGACACACCTGTAACTCAACAGCCACAGCAACTTCTGTCACCTGGTTCCTGCCAGGTTGTCAATGATTATTCCTTGTTGGGACAGTGAGAACATACCTGCATGGGGCTCCAGAGGCAGAAAATCTTCATGAAGCCAAGCTGCTGGAGAAATCTTCCTACCACGCTTGTCTAGAAAGGAGCACAGATCAGAACCATTCCATGGTGTGCTGGGATCCCCTTCTGCTTTAGGGAACTGGACACTGCAAAGAGTTTGGGTAAGGCCTTGGGAGACAGATGTCAATAGACATGGCCAAAGCTGCAGAGGGGCTTGGGGAGCTCTGGGCTGGCTTTGGTCACTCTCAACACCCTCTTTGCAGCCCCTGTGCAACATCCCTGGTGGGGCAGTGGGACCAGCCCAGGGCCCAGGGGCTCTCCCTCCCACAGAGGAAACCCCAAGGCCTTGGGCCAAACCACAGCATTCAGTGCCACAGGTAACGGAACCTCCCTCCTGCCCTCTCTCCTGCCCTCTCTCCTTCAGCTGGGACAGCACCCCAGCCCAAGGGGACAGAGCCAGGCCCTGTCAGGGCACACTGGAGCTTTACCCTCCCCCTCAACCCTTTCCCCACCATGGGCACCCCTTGCAGCAGCTGCCAAGTTTTTGGACGTGTCTCCCATGGAGGGATCCCAGCAGGACTGCTCAGTAGCCAAGTGCCCTGAGCCTGCTCAGGATAATTCCTCTGCACTGTGCTCACACAGCCAAGCAGCAGAGATGGCAGCTCAAGCCTCAGCAGGGCTCAGGCCCAGAGGCACAGCAATTACCTCCTGGGACTGTGACTGTGCCTGGCATGGCCTCCCTTCCTGCAGCAGAGGCTGCCCATGAGCCACTGCTTCCTCCGGGAAACGCTGCCTTCAGCACAGCCTTTGGGTTCATCTCTGGAGAAAGGAAGAGCCACAGCTGGATCAGGTGGGGCTGTTCCCCAACAGGAAGGTGGCATCTTCAAGAGGCAATACTTGTCAAAGTCATGGATAAGGTTGAGAAAGCCATCAAAACTTTGGAGCCAGGCCAGGGCCCTCCCTCCTCCAAAGAGCTGCCATTCCACATCTATCCCAAGACTGGGAAATTTCAGGGGATCTCAGGGTGTTCACGTCCCGTGCTGCAGTTTGAGCTCCCTGTCAGCTGATGCCAAATGCCTTCCTGCAGAGGCTGGGGAGAAGCTGCAGCCAGGCCAGGCTGGGAAACAGCCCTGCAGGGCATGAAAGCAGCAGTGGGGCAGCAAAGCTGACATAGATCCCTTCCTGCCATGCTGGGCACGGCGTGTCCAGATGTGCAGGGAAAGCCCCCGGCTGCTGAGTCTCAGGAGAAGGCTGAGGGACATGGACCCACCATGGCGTCTATCCAGTTCACTCAACATCTTATCCATGTGTTTGGATGTCTCCAGGGACTTACTATCCTCTGTAGGTTTGTTCCTCCCTCTAGGAGAACCTTAACAGAAAGTACTTCCATTTCAGATGAATGGATACCACAGAACCAGGGCTCAAGCCTGTGGGATCAGCAGGGACACACCACTCACCCCTGTGATGGGAGCTGGGCTTGCGTGCAGCAACCAGCAAAGGAGCTTGAAACATCCTCGCTGCAGACACACCTGTAACTCAACAGCCACAGAAGCTTCTGTCACCTGGTTCCTGCCAGGTTGTCAATGATTATTCCTTGTTGGGACAGTGAGAACATACCTGCATGGGGCTCCAGAGGCAGAAAATCATCATGAAGCCAAGCTGCCTGAGAAGCCTTCCTACCACCCTCATCTGGAAGGGAGCACAGATCAGAATCATTCCATGGTGTGCTGGGACCCCCTTCTGCCTTAGGGAACTGGGCACTGCAAGGTGGTTGGGTAAGGCTGTGGGAGCCAGATTCAATGGACATGGCCAAAGCTGCAGAGGGGACTGGGGAGCTCTGGGCTGGCTCTGGTCACTCTCCACCCTCTTTGCAGGCCCCGTGCAACATCCCTGGAGGGGCAGCAGGACCAGCCCAGGGCCCCTGAGGCCTCTCTCCCTCCCACAGAGGAAACCCTCCCTTCAGTCCTGGGGAAAACCATCCCCAACGCTTCCCAGGGAGAAGGGAGCACTGTCCCGGGAAAGGGAAACCAGGCTGCCGGCTCACCTGCTCGCCCTGCTCGCCACGGAGCAGCCTGGGCAGCCCTGTCAGGCAGGGCCACTGCCAGGAGGAGCAGGAGGAGGAGGCGCAGAGCAAAGGCCATGGTGCCTTGCCCACTGCCAGTCCTGCAGCTCTTGCTGCCACCACTGTCCTGACACCGCTGTCCCAATGTCAGCACCGCTGCTGCTGCCGCCGCTGCTGCCACAACAGTCGTGGTCAAGGACTGACTGCTCGGTCCTTGTGGTGCTGTGCAACCACGGGGCTCTGGGACCTCTGTGACCTCAGAGCCTGCTGTCACCTCAGCCTGCTGTCACCCCAGAGACTGCTGTGACCTCATGGCCAGGGTGGAATTGTGTGGGGAGTGGGATCTGCCTTCTTCACTAGGGAGCTCATCCTGCCCTGCAGCTCTGTCCAAGGGCTATGACAGGGTCCCAGCCCAGCTGATCTCACAGGCTGGGGGATGAAGGGATGGAGAGCAGCCCTGCTGAGAAGGACTTGTGGCTGCTGCAAG
Source organism: Poecile atricapillus (assembly GCF_030490865.1). Classification (NCBI taxonomy): domain Eukaryota; kingdom Metazoa; phylum Chordata; class Aves; order Passeriformes; family Paridae; genus Poecile; species Poecile atricapillus. The sequence continues at coordinate 1,437,253 of NC_081267.1, forward strand.
GTGAGAGGCTGGACATGAGCCAGCCATGTGCCTCCAAAGGAGGGTGCCCAGCAGCTTGAAGGAGGTGATTCCACCACCCCTCTGCTCTGCTGCGAGCCCACCTGGAGTACTGCATCCACCTCTGGGTGCCCAGCACAGGAAGGACATGGTCCTGTTGGAGCTGGTCCAGAGGAGGGACAAAATGCTCTGAGGGCTGGAGGCCCTCTGCTTTGGAGACAGGCTGGGATAGCTGAGGGTGTTCAGCCTGGAAGAGAGAAGGCTCCACAGAGACCTGATTGCTCCCTTTCAGTACTTTAAGGGGGCTTGTAAAAAAGACAGGACAGAATTTTTAGTAGGGCCTGTTGTGATAAGACTGAGGGGGAATGTTATCAATCTAAAAGACAATAGCCTCAGACTAGATATAAGAAAGAAACTCACATTTTTTACACTGGGGGTTTTGAAACCCTGGAACAGGTTGCCCAGAGAGGTGGGCATCCATCCCTGCTGACATTCAAGCTCCTGCTCTGAGCAACCTGATCTAAAGTTGTCCATGCTCACTGCACTAGATGGCCTTTAAATGTCCCTTCCAAGCCAAGCCATTCTGTGCTCCTGTGCACCAGCAGAGCAGTGCTGGAATAATGCTGGGGTGAGGATGCTGGCACCTGTGTTTTGGTAGTTGTGCCATTTAGCTGTTGGCCAAGAGAGGATTGATGGGCTGCACAGTGAAGTCTGCAGAGAACAGTGTGCTCAAGGAGAAACAGGAGAGGAACATGGCTTCCAGTTCAGATAAATGCCAGCGTTTTACTGCCCATTCCTTTCTAAAAAATAAAGGAATGTCCTGAAGATCCCTTCAATGTGGGTGCACTATTGGCTGTATCAGTACTTGTGTTCTGCAAAACAGATGAGTTGTTACAGCTTCTTGCCCCATTTATCACTGGATAAAACCCAAATACTGCATTGCTCCATGTCTACTTTCTTCCAAGTAAAGGCAGATTTTGTTCATTCTTGAGTGGGACATATTCATCTGTTGACAAGCAAATTCTTCATGCCATTCACACAATGTTGATTTGCTCTAATTGGATTGTAATTAAGATCTACCACTCATTGTAATTAAGACTGATGGATTGTGAGGTGAAGTGTTGCATAATTTTCCCTGGAGAGAGTTTTTCTCTAATTCAATGACATATGAAGACAGGTGTAGCCTACCATACTTGTGGCATTAGTCTCCCACTCTGTCCTTTTCTCTCACCCAAGGGGAGGATCAAGGTCTGCAGGTCTCATCTGTGCACAGAAAGAGTTAATATCTCACCCAGACCCGCAGATGCTCATGATGGTTTCTGCCGGGCAGTGGCCGAAGCAGTCACAGTGATGGATTTCAGGCAGCGCTGGGGCTGTGCCAAGATCTCAGGGTGCCCGGCCAGAACAGTCGTGGCTGTTCTGCCCTCATGGCTGGTCCCAGGCCCCTGCTCCCTTCAATTCCAGCTGCGGGCCGATGGCTTCCCCTCCCTGTGCCCGGCAGCCGCTGGGGCCGCGCGGGCCGTGGTGAAGGGGCCTGGCCCAGCCCAGAGCCGCTCCCGGGGCCTGGCGGAGCCCGGCTCGGTGCAGGCCAGGCTGGAGCAGGGCCGGCCTGACCAGCACCCAGTTAACTCTTCACAGCTGGAAACAACAGAGAGCTTTCCTGGGCTTGCCTGTCTTTAAAATGGGGATTTCACACAGGAGGATCCAGCTTCTAAATGGTTTCATAGGTTGTCAGTTCTCAGAGCCAGCCAGCTGTTGGTTTTGCTAAGCACAGAGGAAGCTCTTAGCAGCCCCCTCCTAGAAAAATCATTTGCATGGGTGGCTTCTTCCCTCCTCACCAAATATCAACTAATACAAAACCACCACAGACATTCAGGGTGTAACAGGAAGCAATTTTGAAGCAATTGTTTTAAAGCAAGATCAGTTATTAAGCACAGATTAATGTCACTCCCCCAGACCACTGGAGAGGGACAGTGACTCTGCCACCTCCCCCCTGGCCAGCCCATTCCAATTCCCAATCAGCCTTTCTGGGAAGAACTCCTTCCTATTGTCCAGCCTAAACCTGCCCTGGTGCAGCTTAAGGCTGTGTCTCCTTGTCCTGCCCTCCAGCAGATCCCCACTCGCAGCCAGCTTGGTGTCATCTGCAATTTGTGAGTGCTGGACTCGACCCCCTCAGCCAGACCCTCAGTGAAGATATTAACCAGGACTGGGCCCAGCACAGATCCCTGGGGACACCACCAGGGACTGGACACCAGCTGGATGCAGCACCATCCCCACCACTCTCTGGGCCCGGCCTCCAGCCAGTTCTGCAGCCAGCAAAGAGTGCTCCTGTCCAAGCCGTGGGCTGCAGCTTTTCCAGGGAATGCTGTGGCTCTCTGTGTCCAAGGCCTTGCTGAAGTCCAGCTCAACACATCCAGAGCCTTTCCCGCACCCACCAGGCGGCTCAGCTGGTTATAAAAGGAGATCAGGTTGGTCAGGCAGGACCTGCCCCTCCTAAAGCCACGCTGGCTGGGTCTGAGCCCTGGGCCATCCTGGAGGTGCCGTGGGATGGCACTCAAGGGGATCTGTTCCAAAACCTCACCAGGCACCGAGCTCAGGCTGACAGGCCTGCAGTTCCCCAGAGCCTCCTGCCAGCCCTTCTTGGGGATGGGCTCACACTGGCACCTCCAGTGCTCTGGGACCTCCCCAGTGAGCCAGGACTGATGAGGAGAAATGATGGAGAGCAGCTTGGGGAGCTCATCCACCAGCTCCCTCATCCCCCTAGCATGGATCCCATCTGATCCCATCCACCTGTGAGCATCTGAGTGGCTCAGCAGGTCTCTGACTGCTTCCTCCTAGATTACAAGGGGCTCTTCTGCTCCCTGTCCCCATCTACCAGCTCAGGAGAACACTTGTCCTGAGGAAAACCTGTCTTGATGTTGAAAACTGGGGCAAAGAAGGTGTTGAGTACCTCAGCCTTTTCCTCATCTTTGGTAACCATATCCCCCCCAATAAGGAATGGAGGTTGTCCATAGCCTTCCTTTTGCCATTAATGTATTTATAAACACATATTTATTATCCTTCACAGAAACAGCCAGGTTAAGCTCTAATTGAACTTTCACCTCTCTGCTTTTCATTCTGTATGATCTAATGACATCCTTAAACATTTCCTGAGTTGCCTGTCCCTCCGTCCAAAGGTGATACACCCTCATCTTTTCCCTGAGTTCCTCCAAAAGCTCCCTGCCCACCCAGGCCGATCATTTTCCTCACCAGCTCAATTTTTGTCACAGAGGGACAGGCTGCTCCTGCTCCTTCAAGATTTCTTTCTTGAAATGTGTCCATCCTTCCTGGAATCCTTTGTTTTAAAAAGCTGTTTCCCTTAAAAAAATCAGTACCTGATTTGGTACTCCCCAAATCTGCATCCTTAGTCGGCTGAAGTCTGCTCTTCCTAAGTCCAGTGTAGGAGTTTTGTTGATGCCCCTCCTTCTTTCACAGAATATTTCAAAACTCGATGATTTCATGGCCACTGTACCCCAGGCAGCCTCCAACCCCCACATCCCCCAGCAGCCCTTCTCTGTTTGTGAGCAGCAGGAGACACAGCTTTCCTGGGCAGTGGTCAGAGAAGGAAACTTCCCCAAAGTGCAGCTTGGCAGGTTCAGCCTGGAGGGGAGGAGAAAGAAAAGTCCCTGCCAGGGTAGAATTTTGGTGCAGGAGGTGTCCCAGCGTGAGACTGGACCATGCCATGGCTGAGTGTGCCAGGAGCCGGCAGTCAGTGGGGCCCAGGGATGCTCCAAGGGACTTGGAGTTTTGCTTCTGACTCCTTGAGCAGCTTCTTCAACCTTCTCTCAGTGCCTGAGGGTCCTGGACTCAGCCCCAAATCCAGCCTGGGGTTCATTAAAATAGAGAAAGCCTCGGGGGCTCTTTCTCCTCCTTCCACTGTCTTCAAGTCCAAGGCTTGTGCAGCTGCTTGGAGTCAGTTTGGAGTTCTGTTGAGGAGGAAGATTTGAAAATCTACCCTGTTTTATTTTTTTTAGATCAAGGGCGTATTTTTTTATTTTCTAGTTGAGAGAAGAGGTGACAGAAGCATTCCCCAAGTGATCTTGATGCTGAAAATCTCCTTGGGAGGTCTGGTCACAGAGAAGAATGAGCCCCTTGTGGGCTGCCCCTGTTTGGACAACCTGCTCCTCACCCCGAGCCTCAGCATGTCTGACATCGCCCACCTGGGACTGACATCCCAAAGCATTGAGAACACTTGTCAATTTTTGTTCATCATTAAAATCTAAATAATTTATTAAAAAAAATTACTTTTTATAATAATATTATTCTGTATTCTTCTAATCTTGTTTTTGACTTTATATAAAAGAATTGATACATTTTCAGGAACAAAAAACATTATTGTTCTTTGTCTCTAAGTACCACAATTGCCTTCATTAATTAACTGACAACTATTTCTCACTCTTTATGTTAATTTGTCCTATTTTTAGTCCTTTGATCATCATTTTTAAATTATTCTCAGACAGGGTAAAAGGGACCACTTTGGGATCCATGGAGACTTTTCTGGGCAACATTTGGGGCAGTTTTGGGTCTGGGGAGGGAATTTAGAGAGAACTTGGGGGTCTGGAGAACACTTGGGGGAGCCGGGTGGGCACTTGGAGGGGCACTAAGGGATTCTGTGAGACAGTTCGGGGTCCGGGGGAGCACTTGGGGGTCCAGGGGGGCGCTTGGAGGTCAGGGAAGGGAATCTGGGGGCCCTTCGGGGTCCGGGCGGGCACTTGGGGGGCTGTAACAGGGAATCTATGGGCTGCGGGGGATGATGGGAGTTGTAGGCGCCGGTATAATACGGTTTAAAGGGGCCGCGAAGCATCACGGGAGTTGTAGGCGCAGCTCCAATGGATTCCGGTGAGGCGCGGGGCATGACGGGAGATGGAGTCCCGGCTGGAATAGCGCTCTATGGGCGCCGCGGAGCATGATGGGAGCTGTAGTCCCGGAAGTGGCTCGGAAGGCGCGTTTGGCGGTGTGGGGAAGCGCTTGGAGAAAACTTTTGCGTCCGAGCCGTGGCTGCAGGTGCTCAGGGCGAATGTATACAGCTCGGGAGCACTTGGGGGGAACCTGGGGAGCTGTAACCGGGCTCTTTAGGGCGCGGGGCACGGCAGGAGGTTTGGGCGCGGAACTGTGTTGTGGGATGATGGGAGATGAATTCCCAGGAGTGGCTGGAAGGGGAATCTGTGGGGTCGGGAGCATTCAGGGATCCAGGGACACTTTGGGGGGGCCTCGAACGGGCGCTGAGGGGGCACTCGGGGATCCTGAAGGGTCTGGGGGAGACTTATGGGACATATGGGGGGCAGTCCCAGGGTTCTGGGGAGCGCAGGGCATATTCCCAGTTCCTCACAACCTGGTCTCAGTTGCCCCCTGCAGGCTCCTACTCACTGCCAGTATCATCCCAGTATGATGTCAGTACACAGCCAGTGCAATCTCAGCCACTGCCAGTATGATCCCAGTACAAACCAGTCCCTGCCAGTGCTGCCACTCCTGGGATCCCCCAGCCCTCTCTGTGTTCCCCCTCCCGCATCTCCCCAGAGGAGCCCCAAGGGCTGGCAGTCCCCAGCCAGGGTCCCCAGCCAGCCCCAGGTTGGATCTGCAGCCCCCAATTTTCCCAGTTTCCCTCTCCTTTTCCCCGGGCCGGGTTCCCCTCATCCCCAGCGGGTGGGAGCAGCAGAGAGCCCCGCGCTGCCCATCCCGACCTGTCCCGGCTCCATCCCCGCTCCTGCCGTGGGCTGTGAGGGGTTTGGGAACGGGGCACCGAGGGTGTCAGTGCTCCTGGGGGAGGAGGAGGAGGGATGGAAGAGGAGGGATGAAGAAGGAGAGAGAGAAGGGATGGAAGTAGGAGAAGGAGGTGGAGTTAGGGAGGAGAAGGAGGAGGGATGGAAGGGGAGGAGAGGGAGGAAGATGTTGTAAATACTCCACAAACCCCTTCATTCTTGTCCCCCATGGGGATGTGTCCACCCATCACAGAACACGGGCGGGAAGGGGTCTCAAAATATATCCAACATGGACCTAAGGTATTTTAGACAAAGAAGGCTCAGACTTACGAGACGTGGTCCTGGGTTCATTGTATGTGGATCGCCCGGGGCAAGAAAGAGGCTGAGATTCCTCGGGTGCTCTCTTAAACTTGGGGGAGGGGGTGGCCAGGGGATACAGGGGGGTTACAGCCAATGGGATAGGGAAAAGAAAAGGGAGGTTAGGTAGGGACTGACCTTATACAACACCAGGATTTTTTTGGTGGGGATATTTAAGAATTAAGGACTGCAAAGCTGAGCGGAAAATGCCCCTTGGGGTACACTGGGGGTCCCAGCATCCCTGAGTGGGGAGATGGAAACAGGGGGAGCTTTTTGGATTCCTGGTACTCCCAGCAACCTGGGGAGGGCAGGAACTGAGCAGACAGGGGACCCAAAGTACAAGTGTGACCCCTGGCAGCTGGGACAGTGGGGAACCCCTGAACACCAAGGGGGAGAGACCAGAGATGGGGAACTCCTGGGAGGCATTTTCAGGGCTGAATCTTGGTGTTTGGGAGGTTTCTATGGAAGGCTTGGGATTTCTAGAGATGGATCTGGGCAGGAGGAACCCCCATACCCAATGTGCTTGTGAATTGTATATTTCCCAAACCAGTATTTCCCATTCCCAGACCTTGTCCAGATGGAGAAGGAGGCTGTGAGGAAGAGGAAGATGCTCCAGGATGCCCAGGAAGGTGAGGAGGAAGTCAGTGCCCCTTTCCCCCTCTCTCCTGCTCCATCTCCCAGCCCAGCCTGGCCCCCGGCTGCAGGACAACCCCGCTGCCGACGCCGTCCTGCCAGGGACACACTGGGGGGATCTCCTTCCCCTTCCCTCTGGCACGGAGGCAAATCCCATCCTCTCCTTGTCCTTCTTCCCCCAGACAAGGAGCTGAGGATGGAGACCAGGGAGGACAAATCCCCACGGCAGAACCTTGTGGAAGAGGCAGTTTTGAGCAGCTCCACACTGCAGGAATCCAATGGGGAGGAAAAGCTTCAGAGATCCCGCAGGAGGAGGGGCTCCAAACCCATCCCAGGGTGCTCTGAGGAGGAAAGACCCACCCTGTGCCGGGAAGGTGGCCAGAGATCCAGCCAGGGCTCTGAGCTGGTGGTCCATGAGCAGCTTCAGGATGGGGAGAAGCCCTACAAGTGCTTGGAGTGTAGGAAGACCTTCAGCAAGAGCAACCGCCTGATCTGCCACCAGATGATCCACACTGGGGAATGGCCCTACGAGTGTGGGGAATGCGGGAAGGGCTTCAGCTTCAACTCCCAGCTCATCATCCACCGGCGCATCCACACTGGGGAGAGGCCCTACAAGTGTGGGAAATGTGGGAAGGGCTACAGCCAGAACTCCAATCTGATCTACCACCAGAGGACCCACACTGGGGAACGTCCCTATGAGTGTGGGGAATGTGGGATGACCTTCAGCCTGACGTCCCATCTGACCATCCACCAGCGCATCCACACTGGGGAGAGGCCCTACGAGTGTCCTGAGTGTGGGAAGAGGTTTCAGAGCAGCTCCCATCTCCTCAGGCACTAGCGGATTCACACGGATGAGAGGCCCTTCCGCTGCCCCGAGTGCAGGAAGGGCTTCAATCGAAAGTCCACCCTCATCAGGCACCAGCGCATCCACACTGGGGAGAGGCCCTACAAGTGTCCCCAGTATGGGAAGAGCTTCAGCCAGAGCTCTGCCTTGACCCAACACCAACGGAGGCACCAGTAAGGGAAGCTCTGCAAATGCCCCAAAGTACAGGAAGAGCTTTGTGCACTGCTCCAGCTTCATCCCCCCTTGGAAAATTCAAGTTCGGCAGAGACCTGGTGATCCATGTTCCCTGTGATCCATGCTGGGAAGACACCTGTACCTTTTCCTGCCTATGGCAATGACATGATGTGGGATCAAAGAACGTGAGGGTCTGGCCATGGCCCTTTCGTTATATTCAATCCCATCTCAGGTCCTCGCCGGAGGCAGGTGTTGGGGGTTAGGTGTCTTTTTTTTTTTTTAATTCTGGATTGCCTGTGGAATTTTTACTCATTAGTTGCGGGGACAACCTAACTGTGGGTACTTGGTGGGTGATTGACAAAAGGCAAAGAGTTTGGCCAGGCCCAGGGGGTTGGAAGGGGGCAGGAAAAAGGAGGGTGGGGACAGTTTGGCGGGCTTTTTTTAAGCTTCGGAGAAGGACACTTTGGGCACTGAGCTGTTGGGGTGGGGAGAAGGGAATTTTGCCATCACCCAGATGGAGCTGTTGCTTCTTCTCCTTCTTTCGTCTTTGTTGGTGGCCTCGCACCCCCTGTCCTGCTGGGATGTGTGACAGTGGCAGCCACCGCCATGGAGCTGCTGATACACCTCAGCCACCGGCCCGGGATCTCAGCTCATCCCTGCTGTTCCAGCTGAGTGTTCCTCAGAGCCCTGCAGGAGCACCGGGACTGCCTACCCGAGGGGTTTGTGAAACAAAGCCTCTCCTCCATCCCTTCCCATCTCAGAGAAAGCTGTCACAGGGCCCCTGGTTCTGTTTTCTTGCTAATGCTGTAGTTCTTGTTTGTTTGTTTGCTTTGTTATAAATACTAATAAAGAACTGTTATTCCTATCCCCAGATCTCTGCCTGAAAGCTCCTTGTTTTCAAAACTATAATAATGTAGAGAGAGGGGGGTCTACATTTTCTCTCCAGGGGAGGCCCCTGCCCTCCCTAGCAGACACCTGTCCTCCAAAACAAAGACAGATGGGGAGTTTCTCCATCCTCCTTGCCTTTGCGGGGCTGGCAGTGGCCTTGGTTCCTCATGCTCTTTTTGTGGGGCCTTCTGTGTCTGTGCCCCTCCGACTTAGGGGGACAGGGGATATTTTCTGCCCCCTTTCTGCTTCTGGGAAGCCTGTGTGGGCTCTTTGTCCCACTCTGATTTGGGGGTGCCAGTGTTGTCACCATCCCGGCAGCCCCCGGCCGCTCTTTGCCCTTTGCCAGGCCAGGGGTGTTCTCTATCCCCTTGCAATTTGCAGGGCTGGCACAGGCACAATTCCCCTCCTCTTTGGTGGGGCTGGCAGTTTCCCCTTTCCCCTTCTGACTTGGGGGCTGCTCTGGGCTCCATCCATCTCTTATTTTGGGCTGGGGTGGGTATTTATCTCCCTTCAGTTTGGGGGGCCCGGGGATCGTCTCCATCATCGTCCAGTTTTGAAGGGCCTGGGAGTAGTCTCTGCCTCCCACTGATTTGGGGGGACTGGTGCAGGCTCCACCTCTTTCTGATTTTGAGGGACAGCCTGGAGGAAAGGCATCAAAATCTTGACAAAGGCTGAAGGGAATGCTCTGATTACCCCTTTTGCCAAGAGGTTCCCTTAGCTGAAGTTGCTAACAAGGACCAGACTCGCCAGCCCGCAGTGGGTTTCGGGTTGTTTTATTTCCTAGGCCCTCAGTCCTGCGTGGGACATGGGAACTGGGTGCTGCAGAGGCTGCGGCAAGGCATCAGAAATGGCTGCCCAACACCCAAGGGTGGTAGAAGATCTGCTCCAGCACTGGCCGATCCATGGGGTGCTTGGACAAACAGCAGCGGATCAGATGTTGTCACTCTGGGGAGAGAAGGCAGAAAGCGGCGCTCACTTGCAGAAGGCTCCTGCCCAGCTGCTCCCGGCGCCTGCAGAAGCCGGGCCACGCTGCGTGTGCTGGGAGCTGCCCTTGGCGGGAGAGCGGCACGGCAGGACAAGCGTCCCCTCCTTCAGCCAAGCGTGCCACACCCAGCCTGCCATGGGCCACCTGCTGCAGCCGGCCCTTGAGGGCACATGGACGTCCCGTGCAGCTGCGGGAGGGCCGGGCTGGGCTGCGCAGTGCCACCTGCCAAAGCCTGCCTTCTTCAGGCTGTGTGCCAACCTGGAGAGACCTCCTGTGGGAAGAAGAGCTGCCCCAACACCATGTCACACTCATTCTCGAAGGGCAGGAACCCGCACACCATCTCAAACAGCAGCACGCCCAGGGACCAGATGGTCGCCCCATCGCCGTGGTAGCAGCGCAGGCCGATCCACTCGGACGGGCAGTACGTGCGTGTTCCTAGGGGAGACGGGCGGCGCTGCTCAGGCGCAGGCTGCTGCCTTCCAGAGCCTGGAGCCAGCCTCCTGCCAGAGGCAGGGGCTGCAGCCGTGGCCACAACTTCCCCCCAAGGCCTGCCTGCCTCCCCCTGACAATGGGCCAAAGCCAAGAAACCATTCTGCAAGGCTGAGAACGCCAGTGGAGCAGCCCAAGGCCTTGCGGGCCTGCCAAGCCCAGGAGCCGGGGCCCGGCTTTTGCAGCCCCTTTCTGTCGGCAGGGCCGGCAGCCGGCTCCTGGGGCACAGCACCTGCCCCGTGCCACAGGGCAGCCGGCAGCCGGCTGAATGCCGCACCCCGCGGCCCAGGAGGGAATGGGGCCGTGCAGTGCCTGGCACTGGGAGCAGGGCCCGTGCTCTGGGCTCACCGGCAAACTGTGTGAAGGCCCGCTCCTGGAGGAAGGTGCCGCAACCGAAGTCGATGAGCTTCAGCTCGCCAGTCTCCGGGTTGATGAGGAGGTTCTCTGGCTTGATGTCCCGGTGCAGGACGCCGCAGGCGGTGCAGTGCCACACGGCCTCCAGCACCTGCCAGAAAAGCCAGCGCGCCACCTCCTCACTCAGGAACTCTTGCTCCAGCAGGATGTGCAAGAGATCCCGAGATTGCTCCGGAACCTCCATCACCAGCACGAAGCTGTCAGGCAGCTCGAACCAGTCGAGGATCTGGATGATTCTGCGGCAGCCAGAGCCCACCTTCTCCATGAGCACGATCTCCGTTGGAACACAGGTGCTGTCGGGCTGTGAGGACGAGACAATGCCTCCATCACAGGGCCTGATGCTGCCAGGAACCCCCCGAGTTTCCGCCAGTGCAGCGGCCCCAGCCAGTGCCAGCCACTTTGCTCTGACCTGCTTCTAGGCTGCTCTCAGAAGCCCTGGCCTGGCCTGGGAATGCCCCTCCAGAGCCCCATGGGAGCCTCAGACAGCTCCTCAGGTCTCACCTGCTGGTACAGAAGTCTTGTTGGTAGTTGGTGGCTGTATGGGAGCGGCTTCCTGGAGATGGAGGAAACTCCCTGGTCCCTCGGGAATTGTCTCCACCAGGCACGGGCTGTTGCCAGCTGGCACGTCCAGCACCGTCACCTGGGAGCTGTGGTCCGGCAGCTTCTGGCTCCAGGACACTTGCTGCTCCTCCAGCTGCTCCTGAGATGGCTCCCCTGGATCGGGCTGGGCTCCCACTTGGACCTGTGGGCGTTCCCTGGCCATGTCAGTGCTCAGGGTTGCGACTGTGTTGTTGAGGTCCAAGGGTCCAAGGGAGCTGGGAGACCTGTCCCTGGGCTCTGCACCTTCTGCAGGCTGACAGGTCTGGCTGAGCCTCTCTGAGGGATGGAGGCTGTCAGAGATAGCGGAGGCTCCTGGCACCATGGATGTTCTCTGACAGGCTGCGCTTCTTGCATGGATGGCGGGTCTTCTCTGCTGTGCCATCCTTGCAAGGCTTGAGGCTCTCCCCCCGATGGCCAATCTTCCTGGGAGCAGCCTCCTGAAGGGATGGCGGCTTCTGGAGAAGCTGGGCAAGCCACAGCAGGGCAGGTGGCCTCACCTCATCAGCTTCTCCAGTTGTTTCCACAACGCCAGCCACATCCCAAAGTAGAGCGGCACAGATGTCCCATTGCGTGCCCAGTGCCGGATCATCACTTCCTGCAGCTCTTGGGCCACTGCCATGCAGGGACCGCAGCTGCAGGAGCTCTCCAGAGGGCTTGCGGGAGCACCTGGCCGCTGGCGAGGGGTCACCCGCGGCCTGGAGAACCACGGAGCCGCAGGGGCTGCTCGGTTCCTCCATGGGCCTCTGGGCCTAACCCTGGGGCGCTTCCTCGTCTGCCACCTCCATGGTTGCCAGTGGCCACCGGCCCACCAGACAGCCACAGCGGCCAGCAGCAGGACAAGGGCAGGCATCAGGACACCACTGTCACCCATGGCTACGGCACGTCCCATGGTGACTGCACTGGCAGCTGCAGGGGCTGGCCCGGTTTATATAGGGCTGGCGCGGTGATGTCACAGTGCTGTGGCCAGGACAGCTGTGTGACATCATGGCCCTGCATCACCCCAGCACTCAGCCCCTTTGTGCCATCACAGCCCCACCCAATTCAGGGATCACAGCACCGGCTCATCCCTGAAGATGAACATGGCCGGGAAAAGCCTGGAAATCAGAACCAGAGCTCAGCCCCTTGCAATGAATCCTTCCCTGGAGCAAGTGGCAGCACATCAGGAAGAGTGCTGCTGCCACCTCTGTCAAGCCCCTGGATCTCAGGACACTGCAGCGGCACCAACTTCAAACAACCACTACTCTGTGCCGGAGAAGGTCCCCCAGAGACAAAGGGAGGTGAAGTTCCTCTGTCTCTGGGGAGCTCTCCTGAAATGGCTGGCGAGGACTGCAAGAGTTTTTTCTTAGCAGCTCACCAACTTCTGCAGAGCCTCCGTTCTAAATAAATCCGGATATTCCAAAGAGCGCTCATGCTTGTCCCACTGCTCTGGTTTTGACTGCCATAGGGTTCCTCTCTTCCCAAGAGCTGGCATGTGCTGGGTTTGGATTCAAGATGGGAATGCTGTGGTTCAGTCTGGGGTGGTTTTGTTTCTGCTGAGCAGGGCTTGCCATTTTCAAGGACATTGCAGTGTCCCTTGGTACAATGCATGTTTTCCTCTGGGAAGGGAGGGGTGAGTGTTGAACACAGATACAAGAATGCGTTAGAAAACCTGCACTGTGACTCTGTCCGTGTTTGTCAGGTGACCATCCACATCCTGGAAGAGGACAATGTCATTTCTATAATTTCTTTTTATTCATGTATTTAACAAGTCAATTTTTATTGTGCCTCACATTTTTGGCCACCTTCATCTCCAGCTGAGCTATCACTGCACCAAATTTCTTGCTGCAGTGGCCAGAAGCATCTCTGTATTCTTCTCCTGACCTTCATTCCTTGTCCTCTACCCGTCCCATCCCGCCCCAGGGAGCAGGGACCTTCCTGGGGCAGATCCAGGAGGATATCCAGGACCATCCTGGCCTGGGATGGGTGCCAAGGAGATCCAGGAAGGTTCAGTGTCCAGCTCTAAGTCCTGGGACACCCTGTACCGTGTTCCCAAAAGCCCCGATTTCCAGGAAGGAGCCACAGCAGCCTCCTGGCCATCGATGGATTTTTCTTCCAGGAATTCGCTGTGGAGCTTGTTTCTGTTTTCCTGCTCTTTCTAAGCTCCTGTCAACATGGCATGGAGCTGGAAGAGGTGGAGAGGAGAAACATCGGGAATGGGAAGACACAGGGAAATTGCTGGGGAAAAGTGAGACACACACCCCAAACGGTGCCCAAATCTCCACAAAATTCCACAAAATCTAAGAAAAATCCCTCACAATTCTTCAAGTCTCCACAAAATCCCACAGAATTCCAGAAAAATCCCACAAAATTATTTCAACTATTGCAAAATCCCATAAAAGTCAAAAAAAATTGCGCGAAATTGAAAAAACAAAAAAAAAATCCCTAGATCTTCCCAAAACACTACCAAATTCCAGAAACATCCCACCAAATCTCCACAATATTCCAAAGAAGCTAAGAAAAATCCTTCATAATTCTTCAAGTCTACACAAAATCCCACAAAATTCAAGAAAGATCCCACGAATTTGCAGAAATCGTCTCAAAAGCCCAACAAATTCCAGAAACATCCCACAAAATCTAAACAAATTTCCACAAAATCTAAGAAAATAATTCAAAATTCTTCATGTCTCCTCAAAATCCCTCAAAATTCCACAAAACTCCCACAAAATCTCCTCAATATTTTACAAAATTACAGAAATCCAACAAAATTACAGAAAAATCCCATAAAATTGCAGAAAAATCTCACAGTTCTAAAATGTTCTGAAAACACTACCAAATTCCAGAAACATCCCACCAAATCGCCACAAATTTCCACAAAATTTCAGAAAAATCCCACAAAATTCATCAAGTCTCCAAAAAATCCCACAAAATTCTAGAAAAAACTCCAACAAAATTGCAGAAAGCTCTCAAAACCCAACCAAATTCCAGAAACATCCCACCAAATCGCAAAAAAATTCCACAAAATCTAAGAAAATTCCCTCATAATTCTTCATGTCTCCTCAAAATCCCACCAAGTACCAGAAAATTCCACAACAGTACAAAAAAATCCCACAAAATTCCAGAAACATCCAACCAAATCGCCACAAATTTCCACAAAATTTCAGAAAAATCCAACAAAATTCTTCAAGTCTCCTCAAAATCCCTCAAGATTCCAGAAAAAAATCTCACAAAATCCCCTAAACCTTCCCAAAACCTTACCAAATCCCAGAAACATCCCACCAAAACTCCACAAAATTCCAAAGAAGCTAAGAAAAATCCCTCATAATACTTCAACTCTCCACAAGATCCCACAAAATTGCAGAAATCTTCTAAAAACCCCAGCAAATTCCAGAAACATCTCACAAATCCCCCACTAATCTCCACAAAATCTAACAAAATACCACAAAAATCCTTCATGTCTCCTCAAAAACCCTTACAATTCTACAAAACTCCCAAAAAATCTCCCCAATATCCTACAAAATCCAAGAAAAATCCCACCAAATTGCAGAAAAATCCCACAAAATTGATTAAATGTTCTGAAAACCCCAGCAAATCCCAGAAACATCCCACCAAATCGCCACAAAATTCCACAATATATAAGAAAAATCCCACAAAATTCTTCAAGTCTCCTCAAAATCCCTCAAGATTCCAGAAAAAAATCTCCAAAAATCTCCTAAACCTTCCCAAAAATACAGAAACATCCCACCAAATCTCCACAAAATTCCAAAGCAGCTAAGAAAAAATCCCTCAAAATTCTTCGAGTTCCCACAAAATCCCACAAAATTGCAGAAAAATCCCACAAAATTGCAGAAAAATCCCACACAATTCCCTAAATGTTCTCAAAACCCCAGCAAATTCCAGTAACATCCCACAAAATCCCCACTAATTTCCACAAAATCTGAGAAAATACCTCAAAATTCTTCATGTCTTCTCAAATTCCCTCAAAATTCCATAAAACTCCCACAAAATCTTTTCAATATCCTACAAAATTCAAGAAAAATCCAACAAAATTGTAGAAAAATCCCAGACAAATCATTAAATGTTCTGAAAACCCCAGCAAATTCCAGAAACATCCCACTAAATCCCCACAAATTTTTACAAAATCAAAGAAAATAACACAAAATTCTTAAAGTCTCCTCAAAATCACAAAAAAATTCCAAAAAAAAATCCTACAAAATTGCAGAAAACTTCTCAAAACCCTACCATATCCCAGAAACACCTCACAAAATTACCTCAATATCCTACAAAATTCAAGAAAAAACCAAGAAAATTGCAGAAAAATCCCACACAATTCCATAAATGTTCTGAAAACACAAACAAATTCCAGAAACATCCCACAAAATCTCCACAAATTTCCACAAAATCTAAGAAAAATCCCACAAAATCCTTCATGTCTCCTCAAAATCCATCAAAATACCACAAAACTCCACCAAATCTCCCCTATATCCGACAAAATTCAGGAAAAATCCCACAAAATTGCATAAAAATCCCACACAATTCCATAAATGTTCTGAAAACACAAACAAATTCCAGAAACATCCCACAAAATCGCCACAGATTTCCAAAAAATCTAAGAAAAAATACCTCAAAATTTTTGAAGTCTCCAAAAATCCCACAAAATTCAAGAAAAATCCCACAAAATTACAGAAATGTTCTCAAAACCCCACCAAATTCCAGTAACATCCCACAAAATCCCCACTCATTTCCACAAAATCTAAGAAAATAACTCAAAATTCCTCATGTCTTCTCAAATTCCCTCAAAATTCCACAGAACTCCAACAAAATCTCCCCAATATCCTACAAAATGCAGGAAAAATCCCACCAAATTCCAGAAAAATCCCACACAATTCATTAAATGTTCTGAAAACCCCCGCAAATTCCAGAAACATCCCACAAAATCTCCACAAAATTCTAAAGAATCTAAGAAAAATCCCTCACAATTCTTCATGTCTTGACAAGATCCCACAAAATTCAAGAAAACTCCCACAAAATTGCAGAAATCTTCTCAAAACCCCAACAATTTCCAGAAACATCCCAGAAAAGCTAAACAAATTTCCACAAAATCTTAGAAAATACCTGAAAATTCTTCAAGTCTCCACAAAATCCCACCAAATTCAAGGAAAATCCTACAAAATCTCTTCAATATCCTACAAAATCCAAGAAAAATCCCACTAAATTGTAGAAAAATCCCACACAATTCATTAAATGTTCTCAAAACTTTACCAAATTCCAGAAACATCCCACCAAATCGCCAAAAAATTCCACAAAATCTAAGAAAATTCCCTCAGAATTTGACAAGTTTCCTCAAAATCCTACAAAGTACCAGAAAATTCCACAACAGTACAAAAAAATCCCACAAAATTCCAGAAACATCCCACCAAATCGCCACAAATTTCCACAAAATTTCAGAAAAATCTCACAAAATTGCAGAAATCTTCTCAAAAGCCCAACAAATTCCAGTAACATCCCACAAAATCCCCACTAATTTCCACAAAATCTGAGAAAATACCTCAAAATTCCGCATGTCTCCTCAAAATCCCTCAAAATTCTACAAAACTCCCACCAACTCTTCCCAATATCCTACAAAATTCAAGAAAAATCCCACTAAATTGCAGAAAAAATCCCACACAATTAATTAAATGTTCTGAAAACCCTACCAAATTCCAGAAACATCCCACCAAATTGCCACAAAATTCCACAATATATAAGAACAATCCAACAAAATTCTTCAAGTCTTCTCAAAATCCCACAAAATACCAGAAATTTCCACAACAGTACAAAAATATCCCACAAAATTCCAGAAACATCCCACCAAATCCCCACTAATTTCCACAAAATCTAAGAAAAATGCCACAAAATTCTTCAAGTCTCCATAAAATCCCACAAAATTGCAGAAATCTTCTCAAAACCCTACCAAATTCCAGGAACATCCCAGAAAATCTAAACAAATTTCTAAAAAATCTAAGAAATACCTCAAAATTCTTCATGTCTCCTCAAAATCCCTCAAAATTCCACAAAACTCCCACAAAATCTCATCAATATCCTACAAAATCCAAGAAAAATCCTACCAAATTGCAGAAAAATCCCACACAATTCCCTAAATATTTTCAAAACCCTCCCTAATTCCAGAAACATCTCACCAAATCTCCACAAAGTCCAATAAAAATCACACAAAATTCTTCAAGTCTCCACAAAATCCCAAAAAATCCAAGAAAAATCCCACAAAATTGCAGAAATCTTCTCAAAACCCCACGAAATTTTAGAAACATCCCACAAAATCCCTAGAAATTTCGATAAAATTCCAGAAAAATCTTACAAAATTCTTCATGTCTCCTCAAAATCCCTCAAAATTCCACAAAAATCGCACAAAATTATTGAAACTTATGCAAAATCCCACAAAACTCAAAAAAACGCACGAAATTGAAAAAACAAAAACAAAAATCCCTAAATCTACCCAAAACCTTACCAAATCTCAGAAACATCTCACAAAATCTCTTGAATATCCTAGAAAAATCAAGAAAAATCCCCAAAAATTCCAGAAACATCCCACAAAATTGCAGAGATCTTCTCAAAATGCCACCAAATTCCAGTGTCATCCCAAAAAATCCCCACAAATTTCCACAAAATCTAACAAAATACCTCAAAATTCTTCATGTCTCTTCAAATTCCTCAAAATTCCACAAAGCTCCCACAAAATCTCCTCAATATCCTACAAAATTCAAGAAAAAACCCCACCAAATTGCAGAAAAAATCCCACACAATTCCCTAAATGTTCTGAAAACCCCACCAAATTCCAGAAACATCCCAGCAAATCGCACAAATTTCCACAAAATCTAAGAAAAATCCCACCAAATTTTCCAAGTCTCCTCAAAATGCCTCAAGATTCCAGAAAAAAATCCCACAAAAATATTTAAACTTTCGCAAAATCCCACAAAATTGCAAAAAAATCCCATGAAATTGAGAGAAACTAAAAAAAGGGCCTAAATCGTCCCAAAACCCTACCAAATTCCAGAAACATCTCACCAAATCTCCTGAATATCCCACAAAAATCAAGAAAAATGCCACAAAATTCCCAAAAAATCCCACATAAGTGCAAAAAATTTTAAAAAATCCCACAAAACCTTCTCAAAATCCTACCAAATTCCAGAAACATCCCAGAACATGTTCACAAAATTCCAAAAAAATCTAAGAAAAATACCTCATAATTCATCAAGTCTCCACAAAATCCCACAAAGTTCAAGAAAAATCCCACAAAATTTCCCGAAATCTTCTCAAAAGCCCACCAAATTCCAGAAACATCCCACAAAATCCCCACGAATTTCCACAAAATATAAGAAAATACCCCCTAATTCTTCATGTTTCCTGAAAATCCCTCAAAATTCCAGAAAACTCCCACAAAATCTTCTCAATATCCTACAAAATTCACGACAAATCCCACAAAATTGCAGAAATCTTCTCAAAACCCTACCAAATTCCAGAAACATCTCACAAAATCTCCTCAATATCCCACAAAAATCAAGAAAAATCCCACAAAATTATTTCCATTTTCTGAAAATTCCAGAAAATTCCAGCGAAATCACACAAAACCTTCACAGAATTCCACAAAATCTAAGAAAAATCCCTCACCAAATTCTTCTTGTCTCCTCCAAAGCCCTCAAAATTCCAGAAATATTTCACATCATCTCCTCAATATCCCACAAAAATCAAGATCCCACAAAATTCCAGAAAAAAATACCACAAAATTGCCTAAATCTTTTCAAAACCCCATCTAATTCCAGAAACATCTCAAAATCTCCACCAATTTCCACAAAATCTAAGAAAAATCCAGGACAATCTAAGAAAAATCTTACAAAATTGCAGAAAAATCCCACACAATTCCCTAAATGTTCTGAAAACCCCACCAAATTCCAGAGACATCCCACAAAATCTCTACAAAATCACACAAAATCGAAGAAAAATCCCTCAAAATTCTTCATGTCTCCTCAAAATCCCACCAAGTACCAGAAAATTCCACAACAGTACAAAAAAATCCCACAAAATTCCAGAAACATCCCACCAAATCGCCACAAATTTCCACAAAAATTTCAGAAAAATCCCACAAAATTCTTCAAGTCTCCTCAAAATTCCTCAAGATTTCAGAAAATAATCTCACAAAATTCCCTTAATCTTCCCAAAACCCTACCAAATCCCAGAAACATCCCACCAAATCGCCACAAAATTCCAAAGAAGCTATGAAAAATCCCTCACAATTCTTCAGCTCTCCACAAGATCCCACAAAATTGCAGAAATCTTCTCAAAACCCCACAAACTTCCAGAAACATCCCACTAAATCCTCACAAATTTCTACAAAATCTAAGAAAATAACTCAAAATCATTCATGTCTCCTCAAAACCCTCAAAATTCCACAAAACTCCCACAAAATCTCCTCAATATCCTACAAAATTCAAGAAAAATCCCACAAAATTGCAGAAAAATCCCACACAATTCCCTAAATGTTCTGAAAACCCCAACAAATTCCAGAGACATCCCACAAAATCTCTACAAAATCACACAAAATCGAAGAAAAATCCCTCAAAATTTTTCATGTCTCCTCAAAATCCTACCATGTACCAGAAAATTCCACAACAGTACAAAAAAATCCCACAAAATTCCAGAAACATCCCACCAAATCGCCACAAATTTCCACAAAATTTCAGAAAAATCCCACAAAATTCTTCAAGTCTCCACAAAATCTTTCAAGATTCCAGAAAAAACTCCAACAAAATGGCAGAAATCTTCTCAAAAGCCCAACAAATTCCAGAAACATCCCAGAATATCTAAACAAATTTCCACAAAATCTAAGAAAATCCCTCAAAATGCTTCATGTCTCCTCAAAATCCCTCAAAATTCAAAAAAACTCCCACAAAATCTTCCCGAGATCCTGCAAAATTCAAGAAAATCCCACAAAATTGCAGAAAAACCCCACAAAATTCATTAAGTGTTCTGAAAACCCCAGCAAATTTCAGGAACATCCCATCAAATCTCCACAAAATTCCACAAAATCTAAGAAAAATCTCTCATAATTCTTCATGTCTCCTCAAATCCCACCAAGTACCAGAAAATTCCACAACAGTACAAAAAAATCCCACAAAATTCCAGAATCATCCCACCAAATCCCCACAAATTTCCATAAAATTTCAGAAAAATCCCACAAAATTCTTCAAGTCTCTTCAAAATCCCTCAAGATTCCAGAAAATAATCTCACAAAATTCCCTAAATCTTCCCAAAACCCTAAAAATTCCCAGAAACATCCCACCAAATCGCCACAAAATTACAAAGCAGCTAAGAAAAAATCCCTCAAAATTCTTCGAGTCCCCACAAAATCCCACAAAATTCAAGAAACATCCCACAAAATTGCAGAAAATTTCTACACAATTCCCTAAATGTTCTCAAAACCCCAGCGAATTCCAGTAACATCCCACAAAATCCCCACTAATTTCCACAAAATCTAAGAAAATACCTCAAAATTCCTCATGTCTCCTCAAAATCCCTTAAAATTCCACAAAACTCCCACAAAATCTCCCCAATATCCTTCAAAATCCAAGAAAAATCCTACCAAATGGCAGAAAAATCCCACACAATTCATTAAATGTTCTGAAAAACCCCAGCAAACTCCAGAAACATCCCACAAAATTCTACAAAATCTAAGAAAAAACCCCTCAAAATTCTTCAAGTCTCTACAAAATCCCACAAAATTGCAGAAAAAAATCTCACAAAATCCCCTAAACCTTCCCAAAACCCAACCAAATTCCAGAAACATCCCACCAAATCGCCACAAAATTCCAAAGAAGCTATGAAAAATCCCTCACAATTCTTCAGCTCTCCACAAGATCCCACAAAATTGCAGAAATCTTCTCAAAACCCCACAAAATTCCAGAAAAATCCCACAAAATCTCCACAAAATTATAGAAAATCTAGGAAAATCCCTCAAAATTCTTCATGTTTCCTCAAAACCCTCAAAATTCCACAAAACTCCCACAAAATCTCCTCAATATCCTACAAAATTCAAGAAAAATCCCACAAAATTGCAGAAAAATCCCACACAATTCATTAAATGTTCTGGAAACCCCCGCAAATTTCAGGAACATCCCACCCAATCTCCACAAAATACCACAAAATCTAAGAAAAATCCCTCATAATTCTTCATGTCTCCTCAAAATCCCACCAAGTACCAGAAAATTCCACAACAGTACAAAAAAATCCCACAAAATTCCAGAAACATCCCACCCAATCGCCACAAATTTCCACAAAATTTCAGAAAAATCCCACAAAATTCTTCAAGTCTCCACAAAATCTTTCAAGATTCCAGAAAAAACTCCAACAAAATTGCAGAAAACTTCTCAAAACCCAACCAAATTTCAGAAACATCCCACCAAATCTCCACAAATTTCCATAGAAGCTCTGAAAAATCCTTCACAATTCTTCAACTCTCCACAAGATCCCACAAAATTGCAGAAATCTTCTCAAAAGCCCACCAAATTCCAGTAACATCCCACAAAATCCCCATTAATTTCCACAAAATCTGAGAAAATACCTCAAAATTCCGCATGTTTCCTCAAAATCCTTCAAAATTCTACAAAACTCCCAAAAAACCTCCTCAATATCCTACAAAATCCAAGAAAAATCCTACCAAATTGCAGAAAAATCCCACACAATTCCCTAAATGTTCTGAAAAACCCCACCAAATTCCAGAATCATCCCAGCAAATCGCCACAAAATACCACAAAATCTAAGAAAAATCCCTCACAATTCTTCAAGTCTTCTCAAAATCCTTCTAGATTCCTGAAAATCCAACAAAATTATTTAAACTTTTGCAAGATCCCATAAAACTCAAAAAATATCCCACAAAATTGAAAAAACAAAAACAAAAATCTCTAAATCTTCCCAAAACCCTACCAAATTCCATTAACATCTTACAAAATCTCTTGAATATCCCACAAGAATCAATAAAAATCCCACAAGAATCAATAAAAATCCCACAAAATTCAAGAAAAATCCCACAAAATTGCAGAAATCTTCTTAAAACCCCAGCAAATTCCAGGAACATCCCACCAAATCCCCACAAATTTTCACAAAATTTAAGAAAATATGGCAAAATTCTTCATGTCTCCACAAAACCTTAGAAAGTTGCAGAAAAATCACACACAACTCCCTAAATGTTCTGAAAACCCTAGCAAATTCCAGAATCATCCCACCAAATCCCCACAAAATTCCACAAAATCAAGAAAAATCCCTCAAAATTCCTCCTGTCTCCACAAAATAGTTTACAATTTCATAAAAATAACACAAAATTATGTAAACTTTTGCAAAATCCCACCAAATTGGGATAAATTACTACAAAATTGCAAAAAATTAAAAAAAAATCCGTAAATATTCCCAAACCCTACCAAATTCCAGAAAAATTCCACCAAATCTCTAGAATATCCCACAAAAATCAAGAAAAATCCCACAAAATAAGAAAAAATGACCCTTCTTACACACAAAGTTCACCAAGTCATTCCCTGCATTTCTCCTTTTCACATTCTTTCTCTCATCCACTGAGAGGTCCAGCTTATCATGTTCTGGTGCTTATCATCAACTGATTGTGCTCTTGATTTCTACCACTGCAAGACATGTAGAATCATCTAAACTGAACACAGAAACAAACTCCCTCTGTCAGCCCATCTTCACATTCCAGATCACTTTCAAGATGTCCATGGGGCTATTGGAATGATGAGCTCTCCACTGCTGGCTGCAGGCTCTGGAGATTCTTTCTCCACATTCAGCCAGGCTTGTATTCCCCAACAATTCCTGGTAGCCCATCATGTTTTCTTTGGCTAGAAGAGGAACAATGAAAACCTTACCAATGGCACAACTCCCCAGTGCACAAGGAAAAGAAAGAACAAGCTGTCAAGTTCGTCAGATATTTGTCCTGCTTTGCTGCAAGAGTTGTGCTGCATTCACAGTGTGGGAAGCCAAGAGAAGCTGCAGCTGGGGGCACATCTTGTGACAGGAGCTGTGCCTTGTTCTCCAGGACAGGTTGTTGGAAAGAACAGACAGGACTGGGGAGGAGATTCTGGGAAAATTGAAACAACTTTTTTAAGAAATGAAAATAAAATCCGAAGAAACAACCAATATGTTTTTTTCTATTTTTCTCTATTGATTTTTATGTTTCCCTTCTCCATCTTGCACTGTTTCTCCATCCCATTCATTCCAAATGGATCTCACCTCTAAGATCTGAGACTTGGCAAGTTTTAGACACTGTAAAATACCATGAGCTACACTCAGTTTTACTCCCCCTGTTTTACTTGGAAAGCAATGCTGGAGACACAAGTGCAGTGCTTGGCTCAGGTACAAATTCTGCATTCAGGGAATGTGCTCAGACAGTGTCTGACCCTCAGCAGGGACAAGGCACAGCAGCAGCCAAGGGCATTGCTGTGCCCCTGTGCAGGAGTCAAGACTCTGGCTCTTGGCTCACCAGGGCAAAGTTCCCGTGTTTGGCCAGGCTCAGGGGCTGCCCGGGGAGCGCGGGGCTCGGGGCGGGGCCGAGCGGGCAACGGACAAACGGACACGGGGACAAACGGTCCCGGTGCTTCAGTTGCAGCGGCAGCGGCGGCAGCAGTGGCAGCAGCGGCAGCAGCGGCAGCAGAGAAAGCAGCAAAAGCAGCGAATTTATCAATTCCCTGTCTCTCTTCTCCCTCTCCCACTGTCCCGCACCCCATCCCGGTCTCCCTTTTCCTGTGTCTCATTCCCTTCCAGTTTCCCTCTCCCCGTGCCCACCCGGGCCATGCCCCCGGTCCGCCCCCGGCCCCGGGCGGGGCTGCCGCGGCCCCGGCTCCGGCCCCGGCCCCGTCCCCGTCCCCGTCCCCGGCCCCGGCCCCGAGCATCCCTCCGCGGTCTCGCCTCCGCCCAGCTCTGGCTGTGCTGGCGCTGGCGCTGCTGGGCGGGCATCATTGCCTGGGGCTGGGGCGGCATCGCTGCCCTTTGGCTCCGCCTGGCCCGGCCCCGGCCCCGGCCCCGGCTCCTCCCGGGGCCCGCGGAGGACACAGGCGGCGCGGCCGCTGCCGCCGCCTCCGCTGCGGCTTCCCCGGCCCGAGCTCCGCCGCTCAGCAGCGCGGCCGCCGGCCCCGAGCCGCCGCTGTCGCGTTCCAAAGAGCGAACGCCTGCGGATGCCCGGCCCGGGGAGGTCGGGGAGCGCTCGGGGGCCGTTCCTGGCCCCGGGCCGAGCAGTGACGGCCGCGTCTCTTCCCCAGGGAAGGCGCAGGGGGCCCTGCAGCAGCGCTACCGAGTGGGTTCACTGCTGGGACGCGGCGGCTTTGGCAGAGTTTTCGCAGCCACTCGGCTCTCGGACGGACTCCCGGTGAGTGGTGGGGCCAGCGGCGGGCAGAGGAGGAGGAGCGGGCGGAGGGGGCGGAGGAGGAGAAGGGGGCGGAGGAGTAGGATGGGGCTGGACACGGCAGGCGCTGAGCTGAATCCGCTGTTCCCTTTGGCTTACAGGTGGCCATCAAAAAGGTGCCACGGAACCGCGTCCGGCACTGGGGCGAGCTGGTGAGTGAGCGGGGCCAGCGGCAGAAGCCGGGGCGTGCCGGGCGGGGATGAGCCGGGACCCGGCAGGGTGGGAGCTGCCAGGACACCTGGAGGGAGAGCGGGCATGGGGCCAGCGGAGGGCACAGAGCATCCCGGGCTGGCTGAGGGCTTCCCGAGCCCTGGCACGGCCTCAGCCCCACTGACAGCACCGTGCTCCTCCCGCAGCCCGACGGCACCAGCGCACCACTGGAGATAGTGCTGCTGGACAAGGTGTCCACAGGCTTCCCCGGTGTGGTGCAGCTGCTGGAGTGGCTTGAGCTCCCCAGCTACATTGTTATGGTGCTGGAGCGCCCGGAGCGGTGTCAGGACCTGCGGCACTTCATTCGGGCACGGAGGTTCCTGTCCGAGGAAGAGGCGCGGGAGCTGTTCCGGCAGGTCCTGGCAGCCGTGCGGCACTGCACCAGCTGCGGAGTCCTGCACCGAGATATAAAACCGGACAACATCTTGGTTGACCTGGACACCGGCGAGGCAAAACTGATAGACTTCGGCTGTGGCACCTACCTTCAGGAGACAGCCTACACTCAATTTGCAGGTGAGCCCACACAGGGGTAGGCTTCTGGTCCCAGCATCTCCTGGCCCAACATCTCCTGGCGCAACAAGGGTGTGGCAGGAGGGATTCTCCCAGGACTGGGGCTGGGGCAGCCAGCCTGACAAAATCCTCCATGGGTCGGGGTGGCAGAGAGGGGGAGGCAGAACCTGTGCACCAGCTGGTTTCATGTGCAGGTGAGAATGGGCTTGGACTGCTGTGCTTCCCTGGTTTGCTTTGGTTCAAAATATGTTTTGGGCAATGCCAGCAGGGAGGATGTGGGTATGGTTTTTCCCCAGCACTGAGTGGGTATTTCCCTTTGTGTGTCATGGTCGGGCCTTGCCAGGGTTTCTGCTGCCCTCTTCCAACACCACTGACTTTGTTTCCAGCCACGGATTTGTACCCAAGTCCCAGGTGCTGGCAAGAGGGCAGCAGGTCACCCCATGGGCCACTGGGGAAGCCCCCACATGCCCAGGGATGCTGGGGTCAGGCTCTGGGAGCAGCAGCATCCCCCTGATGAGCTCCATCCATATTCCATAGGAACACCATCATACAGCCCCCCGGAATGGAACGACTTTGGGTGGTACCATGGCGAGGCAGCGACCGTCTGGACTCTGGGCATCCTGCTGCACGAGATGGTCTGCGGGGAGCACCCTTTCAGAAGGGGCAGGAACATCAGATGGGGCCAGCTCCCGCTGCCACAACGGCTCTCCCAAGGTGAATCCTCATCTCTGGGCACGGGGGGAACACCAGTGTTGGGAGACAGCAGCGGGCTCGTGAGCATCCCGCTCTGGCAGCTGCTGAGGAGGTGGCACATGTCCTGCTCTCCTGCTCTCCTCCAAAACAAAAAAATTAATGGGAAAGTTTAGGCCCAGCTCTGAGCACATCCAGTGTGGCCTGGCACTGTGCTCACACAGCCAAGCAGCAGAGATGGCAGCTCAAGCCGCAGCAGGGCTCAGGCCCAGAGACACAGCAATTACCTCCTGGAACTGTGACTGTGCCTGGCATGGCCTCCCTTCCTGCAGCAGAGGCTGCCCATGAGCCACTGCTTCCTCTGGGAAACGCTGCCTTCAGCACAGCCTTTGGGTTCATCTCTGGAGAAAGGAAGAGCCACAGCTGGATCAGGTGGGGCTGTTCCCCAACAGGAAGGTGGCATCCTCAAAAGGCAATACTTGTCAAAGTCATGGATAAGGTTGAGGAAGCCATCAAAACTTTGGAGCCAGGCCAGGGCCCTCCCTCCTCCAAAGAGCTGCCATTCCACATCTGCCCCAAGACTGGGAAATTGCAGGGGATCTCTGGGTGGGCATGGCCCATGGTGCAGTTTGGGCTCCCTGTCAGCTGATGCCAAATGCCTTCCTGCAGAGGCTGGGGAGAAGCTGCAGCCAGGCCAGGCTGGGAAACAGCCCTGCAGGCCATGAAAGCAGCAGTGGGGCAGTGAGGCTGACATGGATCCCTTCCTGCCATGCTGGGCACGGTGTCCAGATGTGCAGAGAAAACCCCCGGCTGCTGAGTCTCAGGAGAAGGCTGAGGGACATGGACCCACCACGGCGTCTCTCCAGTTGACTCAGCATCTTATCCATGTGTTTGGATGTCTCCAGGGACTTACTATCCTCTGTAGGTTTGTTCCTCCCTCTAGGAGAACCTTAACAGAAAGTACTTCCATTTCAGATGAATGGATCCCACAGAACCAGGGCTCAGCCTGTGGGATCAGCAGGGACACACCACTCACCCCTGTGATGGGAGCTGGGCTTGCGTGCAGCAACCAGAAAAGGAGCTTGAAATGTCCTTGCTGCAGACACACCTGTAACTCAACAGCCACAGAAGCTTCTGTCACCTGGTTCCTGCCAGGTTGTCAATGATTATTCCTTGTTGGGACAGTGAGAACATACCTGCATGGGGCTCGAGAGGCAGAAAATCATCATGAAGCCAAGCTGCTGGAGAAGCCTTCCTACCATCCTTGTCTAGAAAGGAGCACAGATCAGAACCATTCCATGGTGTTCTGGGACCCCCTTCTGCTTTAGGGAATTGGGCACTGCAAGGGGGTCAGGTAAGGCCATGGCCAAAGCTGCAGAGGGGCCTGGGGAGCTCTGGGCTGGCTCTGGTCACTCTCCACCCTACTTGCAGGCCCCGTGCAACATCTCTGGAGGGGCAGCAGGACCATCCCTTGGCCCCTGGAGCCTCTCTCCCTCCCACAGAGGAAACCCTCCCTAAAGCCCTGGGGAAAACCATCCCCAACCCTTCCCAGGGAGAAGGGAGCGCTGTCCTGGGAAAGGGGACCGAGGCCGCCGGCTCACCTGCTCGCCCTGCTCGCCATGGAGCAGCCTGGGCAGCCCTGTCAGGCAGGGCCACTGCCAGGAGGAGCAGGAGGAGGAGGCGCAGAGCAAAGGCCATGGTGCCTTGCCCACTGCCAGTCCTGCAGCTCTTGCTGCCACCACTGTCCTGACACCGCTGTCCCAATGTCAGCACCGCTGTTGCCGCCGCCGCTGCTGCCACAACAGTCGTGGTCAAGGACTGACTGCTCGGTCCTTGTGGTGCTGTGCAACCACGGGGCTCTGGGACCTCTGTGACCTCAGAGCCTGCTGTCACCTCAGCCTGCTGTCACCCCACAGGCTGCTGTGACCTCATGGCCTTGGCTGTACCCCCTGAGTTACTCCCATCTGTACTCCAATCTGTACTGGACTGATTGTAAATTTTTGACTTCATCAAAGGGTCACTGATAAACAAAACTTTGGTTTTTGCCTGCTGACATTGCTGGCCAGGCAGTGTCCCAGGAGATGCTCTTGATGGTTGCCTCTTTTCCTGGGCATGGCACTGGAGGAGGTTCAGGCCCAGGTGATGCCACTGAAGGAAATGTGCCCTCATCCCAGGGATGCTCAACACAGACTCCCCCAGCCCCTCAGTGCCCCGCCGCTGGTCACAGCAGCCCCTGCCTGGCTCCTGCCTGCCCACACCATGGTCAGCCCTGCCTGCTCCTGGACATGGAGCTCAGCCAGGGCTGGTGCTGTGTGGGCTTTGCTGGTGGTACCAGCCAGACACTGGGGTGAGAGCTCCATCTCTTTATTGGAACAGAAGAGCTGTGCTGGGCCCTGCCCTGGCAGGAGGGACCCACCTTCAGTCCAGGCCACAGAGCAGGGCGGGTCCCTTCAGGGACACAGGGCCTTGCTTTGGGTGGTGGCAGCATCTGCACAGCAGCAAGCTGGTAATGCAGCTGTGACAGGGACATCACGTATGGGCATGGAGATGTGAAATGTGTGGTACAGGTGTCCCTGAGGGAGGTGTTTGGCCTTTCCTGTGAAGCTGCAGAGGGGAACCTGTTGAGAGAGGAGATGGCTGAGGCCCCAGCTGCAGCTGGCACACAGGGACCCTCCTGCACACTGGGAGATTCTCACTGTGCTCAAAGTTTCCCTCTGAAGACTAAGAGGTGAATGTGGATGGGCTTAGCAACTGGGCTGCAGGCCAAACAATTGAGTTAGCAAAAGAAGAAATTGAGAAAATACAAATTTATCCATAGCAAGGAGGAAAGCAAGGCCATTAGCATGGAAACCAATAAAAAGGGATATAAAGGGGTATTTGCAGTTATGTAATAAATGGAATTTGTTCCTGCTAACTGAATTGTAACTGTTATTAAAGTTGTTATAATTAGAAACAATCATGAATCAGTGTTACAAAGCAGATGTACCCCTTTGCAGATGTTACATGTCAAAATTAAGGTACAGGATGTAGTTTAGAAGATAAATGGTGTCTCAAGACCAAAATGGCCTTGAGATGGACCAAAATTAGAACAAATTTAGGCATTGGGCCTAAAGATTAGTAAACATAAGGCTAATTAGTAGACTAACATAACACAAGGCTTAGTACACACACGTAAACCTATAAGGTTATCCAAAGGACAATGAAGAAGAGGAGAAGCCTTTGCCAAAAGACCACCAAAAGAAGACTGAAGACCCCCTAACAACAAGTGAGGCAAGCGCCGTGAAGAAAAGTGACATAAAGTCAGAAAAATTTGAAATAGGAGGAAACTTACAGGAAATATTAAAGAATATGTAAAAGCATACAGTATATGAGTTTAGCTTGAAGTGCTTTGTTTTGAATGTGAGGCAGGGTGGGAAGCCTTTGTACCCTGGTCGGTTTTGCTTATGCTTTAATCATACTTAATTTCTAGCAGATTATATATATAAATTTTAAATTTAATTTAAATGTATTATTTTACTGAACTGTATTCTTTTATACCACATTACTCTTCAATTTAGTAAATTGTATTCATTTTTAATTAAACTGCCATTAACCAAAGGGACCTAGTTGTCAAATTTCTAATTTCATTTATAACAATATTTTAACAAAGAAGGCTGGTACAACAACATTGGTATTTACCAAACATGACACAACATGAGGTATATTAACAAAGAAGGCCCCTTACGGTGACAACATTCTACTGTTCAAACTGTAAAACATCTTTGTGTACTGATCAGGAGGTCACGATTTACTCTTTACAATCCTGATGCTGAATGTCTCCTGAGGAGGTCTGGTCACAGAGAAGAATGAGCCCCTTGTGGGCTGCCCCTGTTTGGACAACCTGCTCCTCACCCCGAGCCTCAGCATGTCTGACATCGCCCACCTGGGACTGACATCCCAAAGCATTGAGAACATTTATAAACTTTTCTTTATCATTAAAATCTAATTAATTTATAAAAATACAATTTTGATTTTTATAATAATATTATTCTGTATTTTTATAACCTATTTTTTATATTTATATAAAAGAATTGATACATTTTTATCAACTAAAAACATTATCGGTCTTTGATTCTAAGTACCACAATTCCCTTCATTAATTAATTGACTACTATTTCACCCTCTTTATGCTAATTATTCCTATTTTTAGTTCTTTGATCATAATTTTTATAATTTTCTCAGACAGGGTAAAAGGGGCCACTTTGGGGTCCATGGGGACTTTTCTGGGGAACATTTGGGGCAGTTTTGTGTCTGGGGAGGGAATTTAGAGAGAACCTGGGGGTCTGGAGGACACTTGGGGGAGCCGGGTGGGCACTTGGAGGGGCACTTAGGGATTCTGTGAGACAATTTGGGGTCCGGGGGAGCACTTGGGGGTCCAGGGGGGCGCTTGGAGGTCAGGGAGGGGAATCTGGGGGCCCTTTGGGGTCCGGGCGGGCACTTGGGGAGCTGTAACGGGGAATCTATGGGGCGCGGGGGATGATGGGAGTTGTAGGCGCCGGTATAATACGGTTTAATGGTGCCGCGGAGCATCACGGGAGTTGTAGGCGCAGCTCCAATGGGTTCCGGTGAGGCGCGGGGCATGGCGGGAGATGCAGTCCCGGCTGGAATAGCGCTCTATGGGCGCCGCGGAGCATGATGGGAGCTGTAGTTCCGGAAGTGACTCGGAAGGAGTGTTTGGCGGTGTGGGGAAGCGCTTGGAGAAAACTTTTGCGTCCGAGCCGTGGCTGCAGGTGCTGGGGGCGAATGTATACGGCTCGGGAGCACTTGGGGGGAACCTGGGGAGCTGTAACCAGGCTCTTTAGGGCGCGGGGCACGGCAGGAGGTTTGGGCGCGGAACTGTGTTGTGGGATGATGGGAGATGAATTCCCAGCAGTGGCTGGAAGGGGAATCTGTGGGGTCGGGAGCATTCAGGGATCCAGGGACGCTTTGGGGTGATCCGAACGGGTGCTGAGGGGTCACTCGGGGATCCTGAAGGGTCTGGGGGAGACTTATGGGACATATGGGGGGCGATCCCGGGGTTCTGGGGAGCGCAGGGCATATTCCCAGTTCCTCCCAATTCCTTCCAGCATGATCCCATTTGCTCACAACCACTCCCAGTCAGCCTCAGTGGAGTTGGACTCCCTGCCAGCATGATCGTATTCACCTCCAGCAGAATCCCAGTTCATCCCAGTATAAGTCCTGTTGCTTCCAGTTACCCCCTGCATGCACCCAGGAACTCCCAGTTCCTGCCAGTTGCTCCTGGCATGACCCCAGTTGATCACAGCTGCTCCCAGTCAGCCTCAGCATGATCTCAGTAACTCCCAGTATATCCCATTTCCTACGAACCTGGTCTCAATTGTCCCCTCAATTGTTTCCTACTCACTGCCAGTCTGATCCCAGTATGATCCCAGTTTCCCTCAGTGTGATCGCAATCTCTCCTGGCATGGGCCCAGCTCCTCCCAGTATGATCCCAGTATGATGTCAGTACACAGCCAGTGCAATCCCAGCCACTGCCAGGATGATCCCAGTATAAACCAGTCCCTGCCAGTGCTGCCACTCCTGGGATCCCCCAGCCCTCTCTGTGTTCCCCCCTCCCGCATCTCCCCAGAGGAGCCCCAAGGGCTGGCAGTCCCCAGCCAGGGTCCCCAGCCAGCCCCAGGTTGGATCTGCAGCCCCCAATTTTCCCAGTTTCCCTCTCCTTTTCCCCGGGCCGGGTTCCCCCCGTCCCCAGCGGGTGGGAGCAGCGGAGAGCCCCGCGCTGCCCATCCCGACCTGTCCCGGCTCCATCCCCGCTCCTGCCGTGGGCTGTGAGGGGTTTGGGAACGGGGCACCGAGGGTGTCACTGCTCCTGGGGGAGGAGGAGGAGGGATGGAAGAGGAGGGATGAAGAAAGAGAGAGTGAAGGGTTGGAAGTATAAGAAGGTGGAGTTAAGGAGGATGAAGAGGAGGAAGAAGAGGGACAAATGAAGATCAGGGGAAGTAGAAGGGACCACGAGGTCGAGCACTCCTTGAATACACAGCCCTCCACCTGTGGGATCATCACCCCCCCCATCCCACAGGTGACCATGGAGGGGGAGCTTGACCCAGATATCCTGGGGGATCCCTGGGTTGGGTTTTATGGGGGGGATGTTTGGAGAATGAAGAACTCCAAAGCTGAGCAGAAAATGCCCCTTGGGGGGCATTGGGGGTTCCTAGTTGTTATAAATGCAATGGCAAAATGAGGTTAAATAAAAAAACAATTTATTATAAAGCAATTTCAATAAAACAAACAACAAAAGGAAAAACCACAATAAAATATATCAACGCAGCGCTGGGTGGACAGGGGTCGATACTCAAAGGTACAGATTTTTCCAAATCCACGAAGGAGGGTTCTCTGTCCTGGGTTTTTATAGGGGTTTTGTGTCCTGAGGCCAAATTTCAAGTAGGCACCATTCAACAACGATCCTAGATGGTTGGTTGAATGGATTTCCTGGCGCTGAGAAACTGAATCAATAGACATTTGGGCAGACTCTCTTCGCATGTAAAAAGGTTCTGAGTGTCTCTTGATTTCATCTTGAGTTGGGCTATCAGGACGGAGTGGTTGGGTCCGGGTTGGAGCCGATGAATATCTCGGCTGGGCTTCTCTCTTTGTCCAGTTTGATTGCTTCTCCAACTGTGGCTTGCAGGGTGGGGCGTTCAGGTCCGGTGATGAGTATCTCGTCCGGGCTCGTTCCTTTGTCCAGCCTGATGGCTCGTGTCCTGCTTATCCTCTTAGGTTGATGGGCGCCGGCTAGAATCGTTATCTGGGTGCCGGCTAGAATCCTTATCTCTTGAATGGGTATTTGCTGCTGGGTCTGGGGAGGAATCCTTGGGCCACACTATATTTTATATTTTCTTATATCATTATAAATACAGATATATTTATTTAGGCTTTCACGAATTTTTATTCATAGATACATTTATCACATGGTGGTGGCTGCTGTCAGAGGCAGCCGGGAGGAGCAGAGCCCTGTGTCCCCCAGGACCCCAAAGTGGGGAGCCCAGAGAGGGGGAGTGCCACAATTCACGGGACCCTCAACAGCCTGAAATGGAGCAGGGGGGACTCCTTGGACCCTCTGCACCCCAAAGCAGAGATTCACGGGACAAGGGACCATAGGAATCCAAAAAGCCCCATCATCCCTAAATGAGGAGATGGAAATGGGGGGGACTTTTTGGATTTCTGGCACTCCGAGCAACCTGGGGTGGGCAGGGACTGAGTAGACAGAGGAACCCCAGTGCAAGCATGACCCCCAGCAGCTGGGACAGTGGGGAACCCCTGAACACCAAAAGGGAGAGACCAGAGATGGGGAACTCCTGGGAGGCATTTTCAGGGGTGAATCTTGGTGTTTGGGAGGTTTTTATGGGCCCCAGATACCTGGTAACTTCTAGAGATGAACTTGGGCAGGAGGAGCACCCTAACCCAATGTGCTCGTGCATTATATTTTTCCCCAAACCAGGATCTCTCATTCCCAAACCTTGGCTGGATGGAGGAGGAGGCTGCTGTGAGGAAGAGGAAGATGCCCCAGGACACCCAGGCAGGTGAGGAGGAAGTCAGTGCCCCTTTCCCCCTCTCTCCTGCTCCATCTCCCAGCCCAGCCTGGCCCCTGGCTGCAGGACAACCCCGCTGCCGACGCCGTCCTGCCGGGGATGCACTGGGGGGATCTCCTTCCCCTTCCCTCTGGCACGGAGGCAAATCCCATCCTCTCCTTGTCCTTCCTCCCCCAGACAAGGAGCTGAGGATGGAAACCAGGGAGGAAAAATCCCTGCAGCAGAACCTCTTGGAAGAGGCCGATTTGAGCAGTTCCACAGTGCAGGAATCCAACAGGGAAGAAAAGCCCCGGAGATCCCGCAGGAGGAGGGGCTTCAAACCCATCCCAGGGTGCTCTGAGGAGGAAAGACCCACCCTGTGCCGGGAAGGCGGCCGGAGATCCAGCCAGGGCTCTGAGCTGGTGGTCCATGAGCAGCTTCAGGATGGGGAGAAGCCCTACAAGTGCTTGGAGTGTGGGAAGAGCTTCAGCCAGAG
Organism: Poecile atricapillus; assembly: GCF_030490865.1. Taxonomy (NCBI): domain Eukaryota; kingdom Metazoa; phylum Chordata; class Aves; order Passeriformes; family Paridae; genus Poecile; species Poecile atricapillus. Next base: position 1,471,269 of record NC_081267.1, read on the forward strand.
CACCAAACTGCTCTGCCACCAGATGATCCACACTGGGGAATAGCCCTACGAGTGTGGGGAATGTGGGAAGGGCTTCAGCTGCAGCTCCGCACTCATCATCCACCAGCGCATCCACACTGGGGAGAGGCCCTACGAGTGTCCTGAGTGTGGGAAGAGGTTTCGGATCAGCTCCCATCTCCTCCAGCACCAGCGGATTCACACAGATGAGAGGCCGTTCCGCTGCCCTGACTGTGGGGAGGGCTTCAAGCACAACTCCACCCTCATCACCCACCGGCGCATCCACACTGGGGAGAGGCCCTACGAGTGTCCCCAGTGTGGGAAGAGCTTCAGCCAGAGATCTAACTTGACCCAACACCAACAGAGGCACCGGTAAGGGAAGCCCTGTGAGTGCCCCAAGTGCAGGAAGAGCTTCGTGTTCTGCTCCAGCTCCATCCCCCATCAGAGGACCCACGTTGGGCAGGACCTGATGACCCACGTTCCCAGTGATCTGCGTTGGGAACACAGTGGGCTGGAGGCCATTTTATTTTGGTTTCAATTATCTTTTAATTCATCTTTATCTATTTAGAACAGAGAAATAATGGTAAAAATCAACAAATTCATCAAAGGTATCTAAAACCTCACATTTTACTAGTGCTTCAAGGGAATCTGGGAGATACTTGGGAGTATTTGGGGGTTGTGGGGTTATTTGGTGGAGTTGTCTCCATTTCTTGGCACTCAAAGAGATAAGAGGGTTCAATCTTTCACCTCAAAACCACTCAATGTCACTGAATCCAACTCAGTACCTCTCCAAAATTACTCAATTCCACATAACCCTAATTCCACAGCCCCTCAGGGTGTGTTGCCTTAAGTTTTAGCTTTCATATTTTTCATATTCTACACTGCCTAGGTTTGTAGTTCATATTATGTGTTAGTGAGCTCTCTTCACAGAGTAGGTAGACAAAACAATTCCTTTTCTAGCTTGATACCAAGGACAGTTGTTACAAGTTCCAGGCCCAAAAGCATAAACAAGGGTGGACTGAAGAGAGAAAACAAGAAGGATGGGACTTCATCATCTGAAGCTGTAACTGGACAATGAACCCAAATATGCAGATGGACCTAAACTTCTAAAAATGTGAGACCTTGTGATCACTTGTCCATTTTTGTGACCATTTTTGGTCCATCTTGGGTGTAGCCCTTGCCAGGCTCTTGTACTGCCCATGGTGTATTTAAATTCTTCTAATAAACTTTATTCTTAACTCTTTCCGGACTCTGTTCTAGGTCAGCCTTCTGAAGGCATCAGGTGGAATGGGGTTGGAAGGGGACTGGGTGAAGTGGGATGCAGATCAGGAGGGGTGAGATGGGCATTGGGGGGGGGCAGGATGGGTGTGATGGAGTTTGGGAGGTGTGAAATGGGGGAAATAGGGATTGGGAAGGGGTCTTGATGTCCAGCAGGGATGGGATGGGTTGGGGTTGGGATTGGGGAGGTGGGGTGGGGTCTGGAATGAGACAGCCAAAGGTTGGGGGTGATGAAGGGAGGGGGAGCCCATTACTGAGTGAGTTTTTGTGTGAGGTGCCCCTGCCCAGGGAGGCAAAGATTTAGTTTCAAATGAACATTGTTAAAGTGAGAGGTGTGGGCAAGAGGGAATTCCATCCCTCTGCCTCGGAGGATGGGCCCTGAGAGCCCAGGAAGAAACTCCACCCTGGACCCCTCGTGGGGTGGCAGCCCAGGGATTTCTGATTGGGTTTGGGCCCCTGGGGTTTCTCCCTTGCTGTGTTCCCAGTGGTCCCTGACCTTGAACTCCACCCTGGTTCTCAAACCCCATCTTCCTGCCTCTGTTTGGGGCTGTCTCTGGATCTGAGTTTGTTCCTGAGCTGAATAAATGTTTTCCTGAGCAGAATCCCATCTCGTTGGTGTCCCATGCCTGTTCCTGGTAACTGTGGCCTCCCTGGACATGATCCTGTGGCCCCGGAACGCAAGACCCCGCAAAATTGAGACCTACCCCCAGACCCCCCCAAAAATCCCAAAATTCCCTAAAATTCACCCAAATCCCTCAAAATTCCCTTAATTTCCCTAAAATGCCCTTTTTGTCCCCCTCTAGGACCAGGTGCCTCCACTGGATCTCAGGGACACCCCCCAGGAATTTGGAGGGGATCTTTCCTCCCCTGCCGCCCACAAATACCCATTACTTTTGGGAAAAAAATTTTCCCAAAAATTCCTTGGATTCAAGGGGGAGGTCCCCCATTTTTGACACATTTTTGGGGGATTCTCCCCCAAATCTTTCATGTTTTTTTTGCCTTTTTTTGCTATTTTTGATGGTTTTGGCATGTGAGGTTTTTTTGGAGGGGGTTCCCCCAGTTTTTTGAAGGGTCCCTCATTTTTTTTGGGGGGGGGGGAATCACCCTCTCCCTCAATTTTTCCTCCATCCCCCTTCCCCAAAATTTGGTTGGGGGGGGGTGGTTCTTTTTTTTTATTTTTACCTTTTTTCCTCCCTATTTTTTTCCCCTCTTTTTATTTATGTGCACTTAATTTGGGGGGCTGAGGCACAGGAATTTTGGAAAGGGGTCGCCTGGGGGGTGTTGGAAAAGTTGGGGACAACCGCCTCCCCAAAAAACGGGAAAAATCCCCGGAATTCTGGGGTTTCCCCCCCACCCAAAGTATGAAAAATGTGAAATAAAAAATTCACGTTCTCAGCTTTTTTGGTGATTTTTGGGGAGGGAGTTGCAATCTTGGGGGGCTTCTTGGGAGGGGTCACTGGTTTTTTGGGTGGGATCTCCTGAGTTTTGGGGTGGAATTTGGGAATTTGTGGGAAATTTGGGGGTTTGGGGGAAATTTGGGGTTTTGGGGAGAACTCCGGGGTTTTAAGGGGGAGGATTCAGGGTTTTGGGGAAAAAAAACTGGGTTTGGGGGGGAAAATTTGGGGGTTTTGGGGGGGAATTTGGAGTCCAGAGGGGAATTTTGGCGAGAGGGGATTTGGTTGTTTAGAAGCACCCCTTCTATTTTTGGGGAGAAATTTGGTAGTCTTGGGGGGGAGAATTTTGGCAATTTGGGGTGTAATTTGAGGGTCTTGAGGGGGATTTGGGATTTTGAGAGGATTTGGTGGTTTTGGGGGGAAATTTGTGGAGTGGGGAGAATTTTGGGGGTTTTGGGGAAAAATTTGGGATTTTTGGGGGGAAATTTGGAGTTTTGTGGGGGGATTTTGAGTCTTGGGAGGATTTGGGACTTTTCGGGGGTATGGAGGTTTTGGGGTTTTTAGGGGGATTAGGGAGAAATTTTGGGATTTTGAGGGAGAAATTTGGTGGTTTTGGGGGGAAATTCTGGGGTCTCAGGGGTGTTCTGATTGTAAGAAGGGGATTTGGGGAGGATTTTTTGGGTTTTGGGGCAATTTCCATTGATGGGGAGGGGCATTTTGGGGAGGCATCCTGAATTTGGGGAGGGGTCTCAGGGGGGATTCCCGATTTTAGGGCAGGGTTTGGGGTGGATTTGGGGGGATTTTCCAGCGATGGGGAGACATCTCAGGGGTGGGATTTGAGGAGAGGTCTCATCAGAGCCCCATCCTGAGGTGGAAGTGGGGGGGATGTTGGGAGTGGAATCTGGGGAGGATCTGGGGGGAGATTTTCCATCCATGGGGAAGGGTCCCGATCCTGGGGCAGTTCCTGAATTTGGGGAGCAGTCTGGAATTTGGGGGGGGTCTCATTGGGGCAGCAGGAGGGGCTGGAAGCGGGGCACGATGTTGGCGAAGCCGCTCTCCAGGGGGGCCGTGGGCAGCTCCTCGGGGGGTGCCGGGGGTCGCGGCCGCAGGCGCTGCAGCAGCGAGGTCAGGAACAGGAACAGCTCTGCCCGCGCCAGCGCCTCCCCCAGGCACAGCCACTGCCCTGTGGGGAGGGGGCGTCAGCACCGCCCCACCCCAAAGGGTCGGGGGTCCCAAAGGGGCTGGGGGTCTCTAAACGGTCAGGGGTCCCAAAAGAGATGGGAGTCTCTAGAGGGGGTGGGGTCCCAAAAGGGGCTGGGGGTTTCAGGGGTCGGGGATTCCAAAAGGGCCGAGGGGATTCCAAAGGGTCTGGGGACTTTGGGGGCTACCAAAAGGGTCTGGGGTCCCAAAAGGGTCTGGGGTGTCCCTAAAGGGTTTGGGGGGTCCCTAAAGGGTCTGGGAGCTTTGGGATTGGGGTCTAAAAATGGTCTGGGGGTTTCAGGGGTGGGGGTCCCAAATGGGTCTGGGGTCCCCACCCCGAGGAATTTTGGGATTCCAAAAAAATGTAGGGCCCCACCGAAAAGGAATTTGGGGATTTTGGGGATTCCAGAAGGATTTAGGACCCCACCACAAGGATTTATGGGATTTTTGGGGTGCCCACTGGCCGAGAAGGGCACAAAGGCCTCGTTGCACTGGAACTGACCCTGCTCGTCCATGAAGTTCCCAGGGTCAAATTTTGGGGGTTTTTGAAGGATTTGGGGTTGTTTAGGACGAGCTCAACAGGGGGTAAATGTCTGTGCCCTGTGGGGTCAGGTGTGGGGTCATTGGGGTCATTTGGGGTCAGGTGAGGGGTCAGAGGGGTCCTTTAGAGTAATTTGGGGTTATTTGTCGTAATTTGGGGTCATTGGTGTCATTTGGGGTTACTAGGGTGTAAGAGACAGTCCAAAGTTTCCCTCATCTGCCTCACAATCATTGCAAGAACAGAGACCGAGACCCTGAAGACCCCAAGGGAATTTGTGCAGGGGTTCTGGCCTGGTTGAGGTGGAAGCTTGCCAGGTGATGGTTTGCAGGTGTGCTTGTTGTGCTCTCAAGGTACACTGCCTTCATTCCTGCTGCTGAGCAGGGACTTGTAAGGAGCGGCCTGTTCTGTACCTTACACCTGCTTCCCAGAGCAAGGGGTCTCATCACAACAGCCGAGGAATTTCCCCACCTCTTGGCCAGCTGCCCCTTGCTTTGAAACAGACTGTAAAAATGACTTTTCCAAGTTACTTTCTTCAAGAGAGATCTCCCCATGGAAGAACACACTGGCGACCCTGTCTCATCCGTTGGTAGCTATAACCCCCCCTTATTTTCTTTTTGCATTTTGCCTCTTTATCCCTCTCTCCCTCTCTCTCTCCCTCTCCTCTATCACATAACCCTTGTTGCTGGCACTAAAATAAAGATGCATTAGTGCTGTTGTGATTTAAACTGAAATCCCCTGGTGTCCTTTTTGCATTCTGAGATCAAACGAACCTCTCACAACTCCCACTTGTGTTAGGGGATTGTGACACTCGGCAGCGGGGTGACCCAAGGTGTGGCTTAGAGCAAATGCTCCACAGCACAAGGATATTGGTAGGCGCATGGTGGAGACAAGGATGAGGAGGAGACCTCCAGTATGGGTTCCAAAGGCTTTTACTCGGCAAAAATATATACTCTGCTCAGTTTTGGGAGCTTGTCTTACAGCAGCTAGAGAAACTTGCTTTAAGCAAAAAGGTGAGGAAAGAACTAGAATGGACTCCTTTCAAAACCCAGTTGAAATTTTGCAAAAACAATTAGATGAAGAAAGGAATGTGATCCATCTCTTGCCAGTGGCCCAAAGAGAGGAATGGGTTAAAAATTCAAAGAATGCTTACGCACCAAAGAAACAGTGGAGAGGGAAACCCCTCTCATTAATCAAATTTACCCTCAAAAAGAACTAACTGATGAAAAATTGTGGGGAGCACTGCTGTCCGAGCTTGAAACCTTTAATAAAACAGAATATAATCATATCAATGATGAAGATCTTGATTTGCATACAACCACTAAAGAAATCCTGTACACTGCTGCTGAATTGGCTGAGCTGGAAAAGGAGCACGGGCGTCTCCCTCACGAGTCAGAGACAGAACACATACTGCATCTCTCACCGGAGGAGATCAGATTTGACTGACAGAACAAGAAGCCAGTGGGTACTGGGGACATGGGGTCTTCTCAACAGCAGGAGACAGATGTAACCCGTGGTCCCTAACTCAGCACGCAGCTCATTGGGCAGCAGGGCTTAATCCATTGGAAAGGGGAGACCCTGTAGCTACAGTTGGTACTCCTGACCAACTACTGCAAGACATGCACAAAGCTGCCTGCTTGCAAATGATACATGACAGAAAATTAACTACTGGCTATGAATCACCAATGCAATTACCTGTGAAATGATGACCCCTTTAATTTGAGGCCTTCCAGAATCACATAAACCTACAGCAATTTTCCTTCAAAAAACCATAGCAGCTAGAACTCCTGTTGTTGGCACTAAAATAAAAGTGCACAATTGCTGTGATTTAAGCTGAAATCCCTTTGTGTCCTTTTGCACTGTGAGATCAAACAAATCTCTCATGATTCCCGCCGGTGTTAGTGATCATGACAGAGCCCTCAGCAATCCAGGCAGCAACACAGGCAGCAGGACACAGAGGGCACTTCCTGGCTGGGACAGGGCTTGTGGCTTCAGCAGAACCACCAAAGGCCAAGGGGCTTCTGGCCATTTTCCCTGCACCACTGCATGCCTGGGCAGCTTGCAGAGCACAAGCCCCCTTTTCCCCCTCTTCCCCTATGCCCCACACACCCTGGGCAGCAAAAGAAAGCTCCTGGGAGTCTGACTATTATAACATATCCTATATTATTTACATACTAAAGCAAAACAAAAAAGAACAATCTTGAAGGAAAAAAAGTCCCTGCTGGCTGCTCATGTGGCCCCAGCAGACACAGCCTCCCAGATCAGCTCTCTGCAGAGCTCCAGCAGCGCAGCCAGCTGAGGCCCGACAGACGAGGCCGTGACCTCCATGCCCTGCGGAACTGATCTCGCAGCCTCTGGAAGGTGGAGATCGGAGCGTGGTCTCCTGCTCTGAGAAGGCACAATGTCTGAAGTGCCAGGCTTCCAACCTCCAGGCTGCTGTCACATGCTGTGTCTTCAAGGGCTGGAAGAGAGACGAACAGAGCCACGGTCAGATCCCAGACCTGCGGGGGCCCACGGAGAGCCCCCTGCCAGGGCCATCCCAGCCGGCTCTTGCCATGGCCAGCAGGGAGCAGGGACCGAGGGGATCAGCCCGAAGCTGCGGCCACGAATGCCCCACGTGCCCCTGAAATCTCGGTGTGCTCTGCCCACACCGCCCCTCATCCACACAGGGAGCAGAGCCCTCCACAGCCAGGCCAGGGCTTGCAGCTCCCCCCGACAGCCCCGCTGACAGCCCGCTGCCCTCACTCACCCTCACAAATGAGCAGCATCTCTTCCTTCTGCCCCCTCAGGTGCTGCCCGGCCATCCCTGGGAACACAGAGCCTGTCAGGGCCCCGGCGGCACAGCTCCCTGCCAGCGGCGCTGCCAGCCCTGTGGCCACACGCCCTCCCGCCCCGGCAGGGCTCAGCCCGGGCCCTTGCCGCATCCTGACTCAGCCCAAGGGCACGGCTGCCAGAGGCCGGCAGCAGCCCCGAGGGCAGCCGGGGCTCCAGGGCGCCGGGCCCGGGTGCCGCTGCCGGGGCAGCAGCCGGGGCCGGGGCCGAGCTGCGGCGGGGCGGGGAGGGAGCCCGGGTTCGTGGCTCACCGATGAACCTGATGGCCGCGTCTCGCAGGGGCTCCTGTGGGCTCTGCAGGTACGGCAGGGCCCGGCGCAGCTGCTCGGCCGCTCGCTTCCTGTCCTGTGCCAGCTGCAGAGAGCGGCAGGAGGGAAGGGTTGGTGCGGGCTCTGCCCCTCGGCCGGGCACTGCCTGCGGCCAGCCCCGGCCTCCCGTGCCCGCCCAGCCCTGAGGCCCGGCCAGCAGCCGCTGGCGCCGGGCTCTGGAGGGGGCAGAGGGCCGGCTGCTGCCCGGGGAGCCGCGGTGCCGCCCTGCCCGACAGGCCAGCTGGGCCGGGGCTCCATGGGCACACGGCTCGGGGCCACAGGGGGCTGGAGTAGAGCCCGCGGGGCCCAGGGAAGGGAGCAGCGTGTGGGGCACAGGCTGGCGCCCCTGGGTGCTGCACTGGGCAGGGCACAGCTGCCAGCCACACACACTGAGCTTCTCCAGCCTGGGGCTGGGGCTTCCAGCCCGCCCTTACCAGGCCCTCGCCGAACCTCCAGGTCTGATCCACCCGCAGCATCTGCTGGAGATCCTTCCTCTTCAGGAATCGGGCGGAACAGAGCAGCGTTTCCCGGGAGGCCTGGAGAGCAGCAGAGACCCAGAGATGGCACCACAGCCCAGGGCGCAGGACCCATGTCCCTGGACCAAGAGCAGGAGGGAGCTGCAGCCTGCGAGGCAGCAGAGCAGGAGGCACTGAGCGCCCTGCCAGGGAGCCACGGCAGCTGCCGAGTCCTCACATCAACCACGCGCTGGTTCTCGTCATGGCAGTGCAGGGAGAGTGGGAGCAGACTCTGCTGCACGTGGGACTTCAGGGCCTTTTTTCCCTCCTTTGGTAATAAATCCATCATCTCTCGGAAGATGAACATGGAGCACAGCTGCACCTGGCTATCATCCTGTAGGAAAGGAAGAAATAAAGACCTCAGCATCAGCTGCTTCAGGCCCACCTGGGCACAGCCTGAAAATGCACAGGGCACAGTGCCTAGGCAGCAGCCAGCGGCCATGGCTGGAGACACAGAGCCTTACATTGTCGAAGAGCGGCAGGAGCGCCTCAGCCAGCTGCAGGCCGAGGGGGATGGTTATCGGGCCAGCGTTGTACAGGAACAAACGGCTGAGGAGAGCGATGCTCATCCCAAGCACATCGCTGTCATTTTCCCACAGGAACTCCACGAGCCTTTCATGCAGGCTCCACATTCTTTTGGCCTGTGTGGAACACAAGTGTGTGAAATGCCACCCTGCTGCCACAGGGCCCAGAGGCCAAAGGCCTGTGCCAAAGCCCTGGGGCAGGAGGCAAGAGGCAGGAGGCAGGAGAGCTGGCAGCAGCTGCCTCAGTGCCCAAAGGCCAGCCAAGTGCAAGCCACTGCCTTCCCCAGCCCCACGCCGGCAGCCGCTGCCCCCTTCTCACCACGGAGGAATTCTTGCCGAGCACCACAAGGCCTCTGAGTGCCAAGCGACGCCTCTCCCTGCACTCGCTCTGCAGTTGGTTTGATGTGATCTCCAGGACGCTGTCACGGTATTCACTCGAGTCCAGGCACTCCAACATCTGAAGAGCACAGGCCGGTGATGGGGCAGCACCGCACAGGGCTGGGCCCAGGCAGCAGCACAGGGCGTGGGCACTGTCCCGGGCGGCTGCGGCACCGAGAGGGCAGAGAGCTGGGAGACAGCTCAGCGAGGCAGCGCTGGCCTTCAGGCTCACCTCCACAAGGAACGCCATGGCGGCCAAATCCCCGTGTGCCATGTCTTTGCTGAGCAGCCCGAGCAGGTAGAATGCAATCGCAGAACACAAGGGTAGGGACACGTGACGCATTGCTCTGACGGGAGGAAAAAGGAACCAAGACCCTGAGCCAGCGGGACAAACCTCTCCATGGACTGACTCACAGGAGGAGCTTGGCCCTTCTCCACCACCCTGCAAGGGGACCCAGGCCCTTTGGGAGGCAGCTGCTCTTGGGCACCCTCCTCTCCCAGGCTTTTGCAGTGTCCTTGGCCATCCCTTGGTGACAAGGCCCTCTGGCCCATGACCACGGGGACTGTGTGGGGCACCCCAGGCACAGGGCACAAACGCTGTTTGGGGGCAGCTCACCTGGCCAGCACACCCACGGCACAGTGGTGCGTGCCAGCACAGAGCAGCGTGTCCCAGCCACACTCGTCTTCCACTGCCGCCACCACATCCTCATAGTGCAGTCGGCAGAGCAGGGCCTTCAGGGTCTGCACTGCAAACCTGTGTGCACAGCAAAGCCCAGGTGATGCTGGGAGCACGGGCTCCTGCCCTGGGGACATGGCAGGGACAGGAGGACTGGCATGGAGCACCTGTTGGGGCTGATGGCAAGGCCGTGTTGCTCCTGGCATCTCTTCCAGAAGGTATCGACCTCCTCTGGCATATCCAGTGTGCTGAAGAGCACTTGCAAGAGCAGATGCACCAAGAGGCGGGGGAAATACACTGCCACTGCATGTGGGACACAGGGCAGCTGCAGCATCTTCCACATCACCACAGTTGCCTGCGAAGGACAGAGCAGCCCGAGTCAGCGCTCAGTGCCCAGGTGTCCATGTGGCAGGGCCTGAGCGTGGGAGGGAGAGGCCAGTGGAGATGTAGGGACAGCAGCCAGCCTGGTGGCCCTGGAGCTGCTCCTAGGCCGGGTTTGAGCCCAGTGCCTGAGGCAGGGAGATGCCATGGGAGGAGGGAGGATGGAGACCTGAGGGAGAGGTGACCTTGGGGTGAGCAAAGGTCAGTTGCAGAAACTCACAGCCAGGGCAGGGACAGCCGTGTGGTCCCCATCGGAGGTGCACGTGCTGTGCTCTGGCCAGTTGCCCAGCACATCCAGGAGTATCAGCATGGCCGGCTCTGCAGCCCTGCACGAGCACATGATGCTCTTCCACATGGTGGTAGCAGCTCTGTGGGGTCAGAGTTCTGTGTCAGGGGGGTCTGGGACACATCACCGTGGCCTGGGCAGCAGCAGGGAGCTTAGCTGGCTGCCAGCCCTGCCTCTGCCCCCTGCCCCTCAGTGGCAGCCCAGCCCTGTGGGGACTGGCCCCTGAGGGCAGCAGGCTCGGGGGCTGCTGTGCCAGGGCTGACAAAGGGAGGAGCCACAGGGCCCTGGAATCCTCTGTTTGTCAGACACCTGGGCCAGGCTGTGCAGGGTGATGCCCTGAGCCCTCTGGGCACGTGGGCCCTGTACCTGTCACACGATGGGGCCACACGCAGGAGAGCCATCACCACGTCAGCAGGCTGTGCCTCTGTCAGATCCAGAAGGGGCCTGCACAGATTGTACTCAGGAAACTCATTAGCCTCGAGCCACTGGTGGATGTACCTCACCATGCTGGGCACCTGGAGAAGGCACAGCGAAACTTGGAAAGCTGCCAGCGGGAGTAATGTGCCCAGCTTCCCAGAGAAGTGCTTCCCTTCCCACCACACTGCCATGGCCTCAAAGGCTCACAGTGAGCAGCTGGCGTGGCCAAGCAATTCCTGGGAGGATGGAAGCCAGGCCACAGGCTGCTTACTTGCTTTGGACTGGAAGGACCCTCCTCCACAAGCATGTCCAGCAGGGCAGCACAGGTCTTGGTTTTGAAGATGGGAGAGTATGCTCTGACCACAGTGCCCATGGCACTGGTCTCTTCCTCCCAAATTCTCTTCATGAATTTGCAAATCATCTGCAGCAGAAGGGCAAGAGATGAGGGACATTGCATGGAGTGCTCCAAGCGTGGTGCTGGGCTGAGCAGGGACAGCAGGCCCAGCCCAGCTGGGGATGGCTGCAGGTACCTGCGCTGTTGTGCGGAACAGGCCACGGCTGCGTCCCTGCTCTCGAGTGCGCTCCATGGCTGCTCCTGGCAAAGAGCGAGCGCAGCCAGAGCTGAGGGGCTGCGGGAGAGGCCGGAGAACACAGCCCAGCCCTGCACTCCCCAGGCAGGGACAGCCCCGGGATGCCCCAGGGCACAGAGTACAGCTCCAGGGTGTCTGGCCCAGCCCCACTTCTGTCCTGTCCATGGGCGTGTCCCCAGGGGATGGGATGGGATGGGATGGGATGGGATGGGATGGGATGGGATGGGATGGGATGGGATGGGGCGAGGCCAAGCTGGCTGCAGGCACCAGCCCTGTGGCCCAGGTCTGCCGCTCACCCTCCTGCGGTGGCTGGAATTGCTCCAGCTCTCCAGGCTGCTGTGCTGGGGCAGTCCCAGGGCCTTCTTTCTCCTCCTTCACCCCGGTCACCTTGGGGACACTTGGAGGTCTCTGCTCAACAGCACTGCCTGGATTCATGGCTACTTGCAGCAGAGGTGGCTCGGAAAAGGTCGGAGTTGGCAAGTCCTGCAGCCGTGCCTGGAAGGCACCTGCAGGAGTGAAGTCTTGGCAAGGCTGCAGGACAGCAAGTCCTGCACTCAGGTCTCAGGGGCTCGTGCCACAAGGACAGGAGACTCCTTGTCAAGGACCGTGGTGAGGAAATGCCACGGTCTGGCCTCGAGCACACCTGAGAAGTGTGGTGCTTCACCTCACCAGAAGTGAAGCCTCGGGAAGGCTGCAGGTCACCGAGTGCTGTGGTCTGGCCTCGAGGTGACCTGCAGGAGTAACGCCTCGGAAAGGCTGCGGGTCAGCAAGGAATGAGTGCGCCGTGCGGGGGCTCCTCACAGCACCACTCTGTCCCGTCCTGCCCTGTCACGTGCACCAAGCACTGTGGCGTGGCTGTGTCACTGCCAACACTAATGTCACCCCATGTCACAAAGGGCCCTTGGACACCCTGTCCCGTTCCATTCCACGGTTACCATGCTGCACTGTGTCACCAAGGGCCGTTGCACACGCTGCCCCCTGCCCTGGGGCCACACCCAGCCCAGCCAAAGTGGCCCAGGTTGGAAGCAATGCCTTGGCCCAAGTGTCTCAGACAGCCCAACAGGATCTTTAGGAACAGCTCAAACCATCAGCAAAGGCTGCCCTGCTCTGTGGGCTCAGGGCAGCAGAAGGAGCCCCTGGGCTGCCGATGCTAAATTTGCTGATTTCCAAAAAATTCTTCATTCACATACCCTTTTCCAAAGTAACTAATTCTTTCTGCATCCAGCTTTTTGCATAGCTGAAGCATTATCTCACTGCCTCGGCACCAGCGTGCCTGGTGTCCAGCCTAGTGTCAAACTAGGACACTCCAATAAAATGGAACAAGCCAGTGTTGGTACCTCCAACACAAGAGTGGCAGTAGAAAACAGGGCTGTTGTTATCCCAAGCCAACCATTTGTGTGTATCCACTGGAGTCACAGAAGCACCTGAGCATTTCTGCAGCTCATTTAGGATACAACTGGGAGGCTCCAACCAAAGTAGCAGGGCTGCAGTTGATTTGTGCCCTGCTCTAGGAACATCTGAAGCCACGGATGGCTGCTGAGGAGATGGGGCTGTGATGCTCGCGTGCAGCCAGGAGAGCAAGAGCAGCACCTTTGCAGGGTGTGAAAGGGCTACAGAGAAGTGGGAGAGTGACTCTTTGTCAGGAACTGTAGTGACAGGACAAGGGGAAATGGGTTCCAATGGAGAACAGGAGTGGATTTGACGTTAGGAAAATATTCTTTGGTGTGAGGGGGGTGAGGCCCTGGCCAGGCTGTGCAGAGAGGCATTAAAGGACAGGCTGAACAGGGCCCTGAGCAACCTGGTGAGGTGGGAGGTTGCTCAGGGCTGAACAAGAGGACCTTTAGGGTCCCGCCCAAGCCAAACCATTCCAGGATTCCATCATTCCAGGCCCTAATGGAAGTGGTCCCAGGACTCCTGTAACATCACTGCCCCCAGAGTTGTGATGTCTCAACCCGTGTTCTAGCAGCAGAAACGCAAGCAGGGCAGGATCCCCTCGCTTGGCTTTTGTCCCTTGAACAATCTGAGCACGGGGCGATGCAAAGCAGAGGAGGGCCAGAGCTTTTGTGGGCTCCAAGCCCTTAATATCAGCCCCTGCAGCTGCAAAAGCTGCTCCCCAGATGCTGGCTCCAGCAATTCCCAAGGCCATAAAGGCCTTCAGAGCCTGAATGTGGATTTTGCATCCCTGCAGCTTGATGCCAGCTCTCAGCCCAGGAGTCCCTGTGGCTGCAGCAGGAAGGGTGGCAGAAGGTTTCCTGCCTGCTTTGCATTGCTGCAGGGGCTGCTCCTGTCAGAGCCCCCTCTCTGCTGGTGACAGCTTTGCTCTTGGGGACAGCGCTCTGCAGCAGCCCAGGAACACGAGCGGTGCCCAGTGCTGGGAGCGCCGCCAGTGGTTCCCTCCTGTGCTCGGGGACCCAGCCCCAGGGTGGCTGTGCCAGCACCCCCAGGGACCTCCAGCCTCAGGAACCCAGGGCAAGGGGAAACCACAACTGTGCAAATGCTGCCTGTGCCCAAAGCAAATGCAAAGACAGACAGCCTGTGACAAACAAGGACAATTTATTTACACAACAGCACCACCACCACCAACAAACTACAGAATGTATTTACTTTATAAGAACCTTCATAGCAACAATCCATAAAATGTATTTACAAATTAAAGGACCTCTATAACAATTGCAATCTAAGAAATGTATTTACAGAAGAATCTAACTACGGCCTATAGAACATAGATACTGAAGGGACTGTGTCCATCATCTCTGTTATTCCTGCAAGAGAAGGAGGCATCCTGGCCACTCCAGCCCAGCCCTGAGGGCTGTTCCTGTGCACGCTCTGCTGCTGTTTCTGCGCTGTCCAGAGCCGCTTCAGCAGCAGCGACTCAGCAGCGCTGCTCGAGGAGACATCACCACCCTCCCCATGGAGGCAGAAGCTGTGCAGACACAGAGCTCTGTGTCAGGGGAGCCTCGGTCTCAGCACCGTGGCCTGGGCAGGCGTGGGGGCCTGGGCTGGCCGCCAGCCCTGCCTCTGCCCACTGCCCCTTATCGCAGGCACCCAGTGGCCGTGGCCTGGCAGGGCCTCCTTGCCCTCCTTGTCCCCAGCCAGCCCAGCCTGGGCACCTCGGGGCTGCTGAGGCCCAGCCTCGAGGGCTTCTGCCGCAGGCATGGCAGTCTCTCAGGGGAAGCACCAGAGCAGCGGGTGGCAGGAACAAGGCGACTGCCTGGGGGCTGCTTGTGGCCTCTGACACCCAATTCCTCAGGGCTTTGTCTTGGTTCTAGAAGACAGGTGTCTGCTAGGGAGAGCAGGAGCCTCCCCTGGGATGAAAGAATGTAGACCCCCTCCCTCCGAATTATTATAAATTTGAAATCAAGGGGCTTTCAGGCAGAGATCTGGGGATAGGAATAACAGTTCTTTACTAGTATAACCAGGCAAATAAACAAACAATAACTACAGCAAAAACAAGAACACAGATCCAGGGACCCCGTGACAGCTTTCTCGGCTGTTGAGGGTTAGGTGTTCTTTTTTTTTGTTGTTTCATTTTTGTGTTCTGGCCTGCTCAGGGAATTTTTACCCATTATGTGCTGGGACAACCTAACTACTGGTACTTAGGGGTGCTCACAAAGGACAAAGAGTGGCCGGGCCCAGGGTGGGGGGGGGAAGGGGGCAGAAAAGGAGGGTGGGGACAGTTTTTAGCTGGCTTTTCCTCGGCTTCGGGGAAGGACATTTGTGTGCTGGGTCGCGGAGCTGCTGCGGTGGAGAGAAGGGAATTTCGCCATCACCCAGACGGAGCTGCTGCTTCTTCTCCTTCTCCCCTCTTTGTTGGTGGCCTCGCACCCCCTGTCCTGCCGGGACGTGTGGGAGTGCCAGGCACCGCCGCCGAGCTGCTGATCCACCTCATCCACCAGCCCAGGATCTCCGCTCATCCCTGCTGTTCCAGCTGAGTGTTCCTCAGAGCCCTGCAGGAGCACCGGGACTGACTGCCCAAGGGGGTTTGTGAAAACAAAGCCTCTCCTCCATCCCGTCTCAGCCGAGAAAGCTGTCACGGGGTCCCTGGTTCTGTGTTCTTGTTATTGCTGTAGTTATTGTTTGTTTGTTTACCTGGTTATACTAGTAAAGAACTGTTATTCCTATCCCCAGATCTCTGCCTGTAAGCCCCCTTGATTTCAAAATTATAATAATTCGTAAGGAGGGGTTCTACATTCTTTCATCCCAAGGGAGGCTCCTGCCCATCGTGGGGCACTGAGGGAAAAAGGGCAAAAAAGGAATAACAGTTCTTAAATAACCTGACTTTTGTGTGCTGGATTTAGAAACCTTGTTAGGTAGAACCATGTTGTTTAGCTTACCCAGATTCGTGGGCCATGTGGTCACAGCTATATTTCTCCCATTTGCTGCACCTTACCTAAATATGGGTCCTATAACTATACTGTGGCTATTATCCAGCTTGTTTTGTGGGTTGATAAAGTGAGGAATTCATGGATGTTTAACGTCCTCTGGACGGTGGGCTCATGGATTCAGAGCTGTCACACACTAACTGGATGGTTTTCAGGTTACTTTAATAATGGTACCTACTGGGAGAAAAAGATAGCTGAGGAAATTTTCTCCCAACCTTTCACCCAGTTCCTTGGGCCTACCCTGCCAGTTTTCAAAGGGCTAAAATCTTCTCTGGATGCTAATGACATCATACAGTGGCTGGTGTTGCTGATAGGCCTGTTCTACTTAGCCTTCAGAGACAAAGGGAAAGAGACCGGAGGTGCTGCTCCAGAACCTGCCCCTGCCCCAGAGACAGGGAGTGCTGCCCCAGAGCCTGCCCCTGCCCCAGAGACAGGGAGTGCTGCCCCAGAGCCTGCCCCTGCCCCAGAGACAGGGAGTGCTGCCCCAGAGCCTGCCCCTGCCCCAGGGAGTGCTGCTCCAGAGCCTGCCCCTGCCCCAGAGACAGGGAGTGCTGCTCCAGAGCCTGCCCCTGCCCCAGAGACAGGGAGTGCTGCTCCAGAGCCTGCCCCTGCCCCAGAGACAGGGGGTGCTGCCCCAGAGCCTGCCCCTGCCCCAGAGACAGGGAGTGCTGCTCCAGAGCCTGCCCCTGCCCCACAGCCCACCTCAGAAATGAACCACCCAGAGTGGGTGGGGGTGCTGGTGAAGGAGATGCATGAGATGGGCCAGATGCTAAAGGAGTGCATTTCCTCAGCTGCTGGGAAACCCTCCCCCTGCCTTAAAGAGGGAGAGTCTGATGGTGCAGCAGTGGAACCCACAGATGTTACAACCGTCCAGGTTCCAGATGAACCACAAGGGCAGTCATAGCCAGCAGCTGTTGCCCCTGTGGAAATGAGGAAGTCTAAGATGAAATCACAGCACTCTGCTGATAAGGATAAGAAAGGAGGGTCCTCACAACCCACAGGGGAGCCAGAAGTTGAAATCATCACTGAGTCTCTGACATATGACAGTCTCCGTAAGTTACAAAAAGACATTGTGAGGCGGGGGCGTGAGCCTTATACCACCTGGTTACTTCGGGTCTGGGACCTTATGGGTACAGGCGTGCAGCTGGATGGTGGTGAGGCAAGGAATGTGGGACCCTTGACGCAGGACTCAGGTGTGAATCAGATATTTGTCAGGGAGCAAGGGCCCCTTTCCCTCTGGGAGTGGCTTTTGATGAGTGTAAGAGAGAGGTTTGTCCACAGAGAGAGAATGGAAGAGCACTATCATAGAAGGGAATGGAAAACCATTGAGGAAGGGATCCAACAGCTGAGAGAAGTGGCGATATTAGAGGTCCTTTTTGGAAGGGGTGGACAGCATGATAATGACCCCGACAAAGTCAGGTGCACTGGGCAGATGTTGTGGAGTCTGGCAAATCTAGGGCCACGTGACTACACCACCTATATTGCAACGATTAATGCCGATAACGGCCGAGAGACGGTGGGTTCTGTTGCCACCAGGCTTAGAAATTATGACAGTATGGTCCATGGCCCACATCAGGCTAAGATCTCTGCTGTGATTAAGGAACTCAAAGAGGAGATGAGGGAAATGAGGGAAGAGATGAGGAAGAGCAGTTCCCATATAGCACCAGTGCGGGTCACAAGCCCAAAACTCCAAGCCCCACGTCCCCCAGCTAGAGAGAGAGGGTACACCTCACGAACTGAGCTGTGGTTCTTTCTATGTGACCATGGGGAAGACATGGGAAAGTGGGATGGGAAACCCACTTCTGCCCTGGCAGCACGAGTGCGTCAACTCAGGCAGGGAACCAGTAACCAGAAAGGTTCCACTAAAGTGAAGGTAGCCTCAGCCTCCCATGACGAAACTGCCAGATATTACAGAAAAGAGGATGATCCCCTTGAAGGAACCTCTAGCATGTATGCCCAGGGAGGAGAGGATGACCAGTGCTAGGGGGGCCCTGCCTCTAGCCAGGAAGAGGCACGGGAAAACCGGGTCTTTTGGACGGTGTGGATCCGATAGCCTGGCACATCAAAGCCACAAAAATACGAAGCTTTAGTTGATACTGGTGTACAGTGTACCCTAATGCCATCAGGACATGTGGGGGCAGAACCTGTTTCCATTGCTGGGGTGACGGGGGGATCGCAGCAGTTGACTCTGTTAGAAGCTGAAGTGAGCCTGACTGGGAGAGAGTGGCAGAAACATCCCATTGTGACTGGCCCAGAGGCCCTGTGTATTCTGGGCATGGACTTCCTTCGAAATGGCTATTACAAAGACCCAAAGGGACTCAGATGGGCTTTTGGAATAGCTGCTGTGGAGGCAGAGGACATTAAGCAATTGAACACCTTGCCTGGACTATCAGAGAACCCATCTGCAGTAGGGCTCCTAAAAGTGGAAGAACAGCGAGTGCCAATTGCCACCTCGACGGTGCACCGCCGACAGTATAGGACAAATCGAGATGCTGTGATCCCCATCCACAAGATGATCCGAGAACTGGAGAGCCAACGAGCAGTCAGCAAAACCCACTCACCCTTCAACAGCCCCATCTGGCCTGTGTGCAAGTCTGACAGAGAATGGAGATTGACTGTGGACTATCATGCATTGAATGAAGTGACTCCACCTCTGAGCGCTGCCGTGCCGGACATGCTGGAGCTCCAGTACGAGCTGGAGTCCAAGGCAGCGAAGTGGTACGCCACTATTGACATTGCCAATGCATTTTTCTCCATTCCCCTGGCAGCAGAATGCAGGTCTCAGTTTGCCTTCACGTGGAGGGGAGTGCAGTACACCTGGAACCGACTGCCCCAGGGGTGGAAGCACAGCCCCACCATCTGCCATGGACTGATCCAGGCTGCCCTGGAAAAGGGTGAGGCTCCAGAACATCTGCAGTACATTGATGACATCATTGTGTGGGGGAACACAGCAGTGGAAGTATTTGAGAAAGGAGAAAAGATCATCCAGATTCCGGCTTTGCCATCAAGAAGAACAAAGTCAAAGGACCTGCTCGAGAGATCCAGTTCCTGGGAGTAAAGTGGCAAGATGGGCGGCGTCAGATTCCCACTGAGGTTGTCAATAAGATCACTGCAATGTCTCCACCAGCCAACAAGAAGGAAACACAAGCTTTCCTAGGTGCCATAGGTTTTTGGAGGATGCACATTCCTGAGTACAGCCAGATAGTGAGCCCTCTCTACCTGGTTACCCGAAAAAAGAATGATTTCCACTGGGGCCCTGAACAGCAGCAAGCCTTTGCTCAGATCAAACAGGAGATTGCTCATGCAGTAGCCCTTGGCCCAGTCAGGACAGGACCAGACGTGAAGAACGTGCTCTACTCTGCAGCTGGGAACAATGGTTTGTCCTGGAGCCTTTGGCAGAAAGTGCCTGGGGAGACTCGAGGCCGACCACTGGGATTCTGGAGCCGAAGCTACAGAGGGTCCGAAGCCAACTACACTCCCACAGAGAAGGAAATCTTAGCTGCCTATGAAGGAGTCCAAGCTGCCTCAGAAGTGATTGGCACAGAAGCACAACTCCTCCTGGCACCCCGACTGCCAGTGCTGGGGTGGATGTTCAAAGCAAAGGTTCCCTCTACCCACCACGCCACCGACGCTACATGGAGCAAGAGGATCGCCCTCATCACACAGCACACCCGTATTGGAAACCCAAATCGCCCTGGGATTTTGGAGATAATTACAAACTGGCCAGAAGGTGAAAACTTTGGTCTCACTGATGAAGAGGAGCAGGAACAAGTGACACGAGCTGAAGAAGCTCCACCATACAACCAACTGCCAGCAGAAGAAACACGCTACGCTCTGTTCACTGATGGTTCCTGTCGCATCGTAGGGATAGACTGGAAGTGGAAAGCAGCCGTATGGAGCCCCACACGACAGGTCGCGGAGGCCACTGAAGGAGAAGGTGGATCAAGCCAACTTGCTGAACTCAAAGCTGTTCAACTGGCCCTAGACATTGCTGAAAGAGAGAGGTGGCCAAAGCTCTACCTCTACACTGATTCATGGATGGTAGCCAATGCTCCGTGGGGATGGCTGGAAAGGTGGAAAAGGGCCAACTGGCAACGCAGAGGAAAGCCCATCTGGGCTGCTGATGAGTGGAAAGACATCGCCACCAGGGTAGAGAAACTGTCTGTGAGGGTCCGTCATGTAGATGCCCATGTCCCCAAGAGTAGGGCTAATGAAGAGCACCGAAACAATGAGCAGGTGGATCAGGCTGCAAAGATAGAGGTGTCAAAGACAGACTTAGATTGGCAACACAAGGGAGAGTTGTTCCTAGCTCGATGGGCCCATGATGCCTCAGGCCATCAGGGTAGAGATGCCACCTATAAGTGGGCACGAGACCGAGGGGTGGATCTAACCATGGACAGTATTTCTCAGGTTATCCATGACTGTGAGACGTGTGCTACGATCAAACAGGCCAAGCGGTTGAAGCCCCTCTGGTACGGTGGGCGGTGGTCCAGATACAAGTATGGGGAGGCCTGGCAGATTGACTACATCACACTGCCCCAAACCCGCCAAGGCAAGTGCTACGTGCTCACCATGATAAAAGCCACCACTGGAAAGTTGGAAACCTACCCTGTGCCTCATGCAACAGCCCGTAACACCATCCTGGGACTTGAAAAGCAGGTCCTTTGGAGGCATGGCACCCCTGAGAGGATTGAGTCAGACAATGGGACTCATTTCAAGAACAGCCTTATAAACAGCTGGGCTAGGGAACATGGCATTGAGTGGGTGTACCATATCCCCTACCATGCACCCGCTGCTGGAAAAGTTGAACGGTGCAATGGCCTGCTGAAAACCAGCTTGAAGGCACTGGGTGGGGAACATTCAAGAACTGGGAGATTAATTTAGCAAAAGCCACATGGTTGGTGAACACCCGAGGTTCCACTAACCAAGCAGGCCCTGCCCAATCTGAGCCCTTTAGAACGACAGATGGAGATAAGGTTCCAGTGGTACATATGAGAGGTATGCTGGGAAAAACTGTTTGGGTTAATTCTGCCTCCAGCAAAGACAATCCAATCCGTGGGGTTGTCTTTGCTCAAGCACCGGATTGCACTTGGTGGGTGATGCAAAAAGATGGAGAGACCCGGTGCATACCCCAAGGGGACCTGGTTTTAGGGTGAACTACCCATGATACTGTGCTTGTATCTGTATCTGTATGTACATATGTATATAGTAGTATGTGTTTGTGTATAATTTAAAGGTTTAATATTTGATGTAACATTTTGGTATGGGAAAAAATTCGGGGTGGATAGTGTTGAGGGTTAGGTGTTCTTTTTTTTGTTTTATTTTGTGTTCTGGCCTGCGCAGGGAATTTTTACCCATTATGTGCTGGGACAACCTAACTACTGGTACTTAGGGGTGCTCACAAAGGACAAAGAGTGGTCGGGCCCAGGGTGGGGGGGGAAGGGGGCAGAAAAGGAGGGTGGGGACAGTTTTTAGCTGGCTTTTCCTCGGCTTCGGGGAAGGACGTTTGTGTGCTGGGTCGCGGAGCTGCTGTGGTGGAGAGAAGGGAATTTCGCCAACACCCAGACGGAGCTGCTGCTTCTTCTCCTTCTCCCCTCTTCGTTGGTGGCCTCGCACCCCCTGTCCTGCCGGGACGTGTGGCAGTGCCAGGCACCGCCGTGGAGCTGCTGATCCACCTCATCCACCAGCCCAGGATCTCAGCTCGTCCCTGCTGTTCCAGCTGAGTGTTCCTCAGAGCCCTGCAGGAGCACCGGGACTGACTGCCCGAGGGGTTTGTGAAAACAAAACCTCTCCTCCATCCCGTCTCAGCCGAGAAAGCTGTCCCGGGGTCCCTGGTTCTGTGTTCTTGTTATTGCTGTAGTTATTGTTTGTCGGTTTGCCTGGTTATACTAGTAAAGAACTGTTATTCCTATCCCCAGATCTCTGCCTGAAAGCCCCTTGATTTCAAAATTACAATAATTCGGAGGGAGGGGGTCTACATTCTTTCATCCCAGGGGAGGCTCCTGCTCTCCCTAGCAGACACCTGTCTTCTAGAACCAAGACAAAGCCCTGAGGAATTGGGTGTCAGAGGCCACAAGCAGCCCCCAGGCAGTCGCCTTGTTCCTGCCACCCGCTGCTCTGGTGCTTCCCCTGAGAGACTGCCATGCCTGCGGCAGAAGCCCTCGAGGCTGGGCCTCAGCAGCCCCGAGGTGCCCAGGCTGGGCTGGCTGGGGACAAGGAGGGCAAGGAGGCCCTGCCAGGCCACGGCCACTGGGTGCCTGCGATAAGGGGCAGTGGGCAGAGGCAGGGCTGGCGGCCAGCCCAGGCCCCCACGCCTGCCCAGGCCACGGTGCTGAGACCGAGGCTCCCCTGACACAGAGCTCTGTGTCTGCACAGCTTCTGCCTCCATGGGGAGGGTGGTGATGTCTCCTCGAGCAGCGCTGCTGAGTCGCTGCTGCTGAAGCGGCTCTGGACAGCGCAGAAACAGCAGCAGAGCGTGCACAGGAACAGCCCTCAGGGCTGGGCTGGAGTGGCCAGGATGCCTCCTTCTCTTGCAGGAATAACAGAGATGATGGACACAGTCCCTTCAGTATGTATGTTCTATAGGCCGTAGTTAGATTCTTCTGTAAATACATTTCTTAGATTGCAATTGTTATAGAGGTCCTTTAATTTGTAAATACATTTTATGGATTGTTGCTATGAAGGTTCTTATAAAGTAAATACATTCTGTAGTTTGTTGGTGGTGGTGGTGCTGTTGTGTAAATAAATTGTCCTTGTTTGTCACAGGCTGTCTGTCTTTGCATTTGCTTTGGGCACAGGCAGCATTTGCACAGTTGTGGTTTCCCCTTGCCCTGGGTTCCTGAGGCTGGAGGTCCCTGGGGGTGCTGGCACAGCCACCCTGGGGCTGGGTCCCCGAGCACAGGAGGGAACCACTGGCGGCGCTCCCAGCACTGGGCACCGCTCGTGTTCCTGGGCTGCTGCAGAGCGCTGTCCCCAAGAGCAAAGCTGTCACCAGCAGAGAGGGGGCTCTGACAGGAGCAGCCCCTGCAGCAATGCAAAGCAGGCAGGAAACCTTCTGCCACCCTTCCTGCTGCAGCCACAGGGACTCCTGGGCTGAGAGCTGGCATCAAGCTGCAGGGATGCAAAATCCACATTCAGGCTCTGAAGGCCTTTATGGCCTTGGGAATTGCTGGAGCCAGCATCTGGGGAGCAGCTTTTGCAGCTGCAGGGGCTGATATTAAGGGCTTGGAGCCCACAAAAGCTCTGGCCCTCCTCTGCTTTGCATCGCCCCGTGCTCAGATTGTTCAAGGGACAAAAGCCAAGCGAGGGGATCCTGCCCTGCTTGCGTTTCTGCTGCTAGAACACGGGTTGAGACATCACAACTCTGGGGGCAGTGATGTTACAGGAGTCCTGGGACCACTTCCATTAGGGCCTGGAATGATGGAATCCTGGAATGGTTTGGCTTGGGCGGGACCCTAAAGGTCCTCTTGTTCAGCCCTGAGCAACCTCCCACCTCACCAGGTTGCTCAGGGCCCTGTTCAGCCTGTCCTTTAATGCCTCTCTGCACAGCCTGGCCAGGGCCTCACCCCCCTCACACCAAAGAATATTTTCCTAACGTCAAATCCACTCCTGTTCTCCATTGGAACCCATTTCCCCTTGTCCTGTCACTACAGTTCCTGACAAAGAGTCACTCTCCCACTTCTCTGTAGCCCTTTCACACCCTGCAAAGGTGCTGCTCTTGCTCTCCTGGCTGCACGCGAGCATCACAGCCCCATCTCCTCAGCAGCCATCCGTGGCTTCAGATGTTCCTAGAGCAGGGCACAAATCAACTGCAGCCCTGCTACTTTGGTTGGAGCCTCCCAGTTGTATCCTAAATGAGCTGCAGAAATGCTCAGGTGCTTCTGTGACTCCAGTGGATACACACAAAT
Organism: Poecile atricapillus; assembly: GCF_030490865.1. Lineage (NCBI taxonomy): Eukaryota > Metazoa > Chordata > Aves > Passeriformes > Paridae > Poecile > Poecile atricapillus. Next base: position 1,494,872 of record NC_081267.1, read on the forward strand.
GGTTGGCTTGGGATAACAACAGCCCTGTTTTCTACTGCCACTCTTGTGTTGGAGGTACCAACACTGGCTTGTTCCATTTTATTGGAGTGTCCTAGTTTGACACTAGGCTGGACACCAGGCACGCTGGTGCCGAGGCAGTGAGATAATGCTTCAGCTATGCAAAAAGCTGGATGCAGAAAGAATTAGTTACTTTGGAAAAGGGTATGTGAATGAAGAATTTTTTGGAAATCAGCAAATTTAGCATCGGCAGCCCAGGGGCTCCTTCTGCTGCCCTGAGCCCACAGAGCAGGGCAGCCTTTGCTGATGGTTTGAGCTGTTCCTAAAGATCCTGTTGGGCTGTCTGAGACACTTGGGCCAAGGCATTGCTTCCAACCTGGGCCACTTTGGCTGGGCTGGGTGTGGCCCCAGGGCAGGGGGCAGCGTGTGCAACGGCCCTTGGTGACACAGTGCAGCATGGTAACCGTGGAATGGAACGGGACAGGGTGTCCAAGGGCCCTTTGTGACATGGGGTGACATTAGTGTTGGCAGTGACACAGCCACGCCACAGTGCTTGGTGCACGTGACAGGGCAGGACGGGACAGAGTGGTGCTGTGAGGAGCCCCCGCACGGCGCACTCATTCCTTGCTGACCCGCAGCCTTTCCGAGGCGTTACTCCTGCAGGTCACCTCGAGGCCAGACCACAGCACTCGGTGACCTGCAGCCTTCCCGAGGCTTCACTTCTGGTGAGGTGAAGCACCACACTTCTCAGGTGTGCTCGAGGCCAGACCGTGGCATTTCCTCACCACGGTCCTTGACAAGGAGTCTCCTGTCCTTGTGGCACGAGCCCCTGAGACCTGAGTGCAGGACTTGCTGTCCTGCAGCCTTGCCAAGACTTCACTCCTGCAGGTGCCTTCCAGGCACGGCTGCAGGACTTGCCAACTCCGACCTTTTCCGAGCCACCTCTGCTGCAAGTAGCCATGAATCCAGGCAGTGCTGTTGAGCAGAGACCTCCAAGTGTCCCCAAGGTGACCGGGGTGAAGGAGGAGAAAGAAGGCCCTGGGACTGCCCCAGCACAGAAGCCTGGAGAGCTGGAGCAATTCCAGCCACCGCAGGAGGGTGAGCGGCAGACCTGGGCCACAGGGCTGGTGCCTGCAGCCAGCTTGGCCTCGCCCCATCCCATCCCATCCCATCCCATCCCATCCCATCCCATCCCATCCCATCCCATCCCATCCCATCCCATCCCCTGGGGACACGCCCATGGACAGGACAGAAGTGGGGCTGGGCCAGACACCCTGGAGCTGTACTCTGTGCCCTGGGGCATCCCGGGGCTGTCCCTGCCTGGGGAGTGCAGGGCTGGACTGTGTTCTCCGGCCTCTCCCGCAGCCCCTCAGCTCTGGCTGCGCTCGCTCTTTGCCAGGAGCAGCCATGGAGCGCACTCGAGAGCAGGGACGCAGCCGTGGCCTGTTCCGCACAACAGCGCAGGTACCTGCAGCCATCCCCAGCTGGGCTGGGCCTGCTGTCCCTGCTCAGCCCAGCACCACGCTTGGAGCACTCCATGCAATGTCCCTCATCTCTTGCCCTTCTGCTGCAGATGATTTGCAAATTCATGAAGAGAATTCGGGAGGAAGAGACCAGTGCCATGGGCACTGTGGTCAGAGCATACTCTCCCATCTTCAAAACCAAGACCTGTGCTGCCCTGCTGGACATGCTTGTGGAGGAGGGTCCTTCCAGTCCAAAGCAAGTAAGCAGCCTGTGGCCTGGCTTCCATCCTCCCAGGAATTGCTTGGCCACGCCAGCTGCTCACTGTGAGCCTTTGAGGCCGTGGCAGTGTGGTGGGAAGGGAAGCACTTCTCTGGGAAGCTGGGCACATTACTCCCGCTGGCAGCTTTCCAAGTTTCCCTGTGCCTTCTCCAGGTGCCCAGCATGGTGAGGTACATCCACCAGTGGCTCGAGGCTAATGAGTTTCCTGAGTACAATCTGTGCAGGCCCCTTCTGGATCTGACAGAGGCACAGCCTGCTGACGTGGTGATGGCTCTCCTGCGTGTGGCCCCATCGTGTGACAGGTACAGGGCCCACGTGCCCAGAGGGCTCAGGGCATCACCCTGCACCGCCTGGCCCAGGTGTCTGACAAACAGAGGATTCCAGGGCCCTGTGGCTCCTCCCTTTGTCAGCCCTGGCACAGCAGCCCCCGAGCCTGCTGCCCTCAGGGGCCAGTCCCCACAGGGCTGGGCTGCCACTGAGGGGCAGGGGGCAGAGGCAGGGCTGGCAGCCAGCTAAGCTCCCTGCTGCTGCCCAGGCCACGGTGATGTGTCCCAGACCCCCCTGACACAGAACTCTGACCCCACAGAGCTGCTACCACCATGTGGAAGAGCATCATGTGCTCGTGCAGGGCTGCAGAGCCGGCCATGCTGATACTCCTGGATGTGCTGGGCAACTGGCCAGAGCACAGCATGTGCACCTCCGATGGGGACCACACGGCTGTCCCTGCCCTGGCTGTGAGTTTCTGCAACTGACCTTTGCTCACCCCAAGGTCACCTCTCCCTCAGGTCTCCATCCTCCCTCCTCCCATGGCATCTCCCTGCCTCAGGCACTGGGCTCAAACCTGGCCTAGGAGCAGCTCCAGGGCCACCAGGCTGGCTGCTGTCCCTACATCTCCACTGGCCTCTCCCTCCCACGCTCAGGCCCTGCCACATGGACACCTGGGCACTGAGCGCTGACTCGGGCTGCTCTGTCCTTCGCAGGCAACTGTGGTGATGTGGAAGATGCTGCAGCTGCCCTGTGTCCCACATGCAGTGGCAGTGTATTTCCCCCGCCTCTTGGTGCATCTGCTCTTGCAAGTGCTCTTCAGCACACTGGATATGCCAGAGGAGGTCGATACCTTCTGGAAGAGATGCCAGGAGCAACACGGCCTTGCCATCAGCCCCAACAGGTGCTCCATGCCAGTCCTCCTGTCCCTGCCATGTCCCCAGGGCAGGAGCCCGTGCTCCCAGCATCACCTGGGCTTTGCTGTGCACATAGGTTTGCAGTGCAGACCCTGAAGGCCCTGCTCTGCCGACTGCACTGTGAGGATGTGGTGGCGGCAGTGGAAGACGAGTGTGGCTGGGACACGCTGCTCTGTGCTGGCACACACCACTGTGCCGTGGCTGTGCTGGCCAGGTGAGCTGCCCCCAAACAGCGTTTGTGCCCTGTGCCTGGGGTGCCCCCCACAGTCCCCGTGGTCATGGGCCAGAGGGCCTTGTCACCAAGGGATGGCCAAGGACACTGCAAAAGCCTGGGAGAGGAGGGTGCCCAAGAGCAGCTGCCTCCCAAAGGGCCTGGGTCCCCTTGCAGGGTGGTGGAGAAGGGCCAAGCTCCTCCTGTGAGTCAGTACATGGAGAGGTTTGTCCCGCTGGCTCAGGGTCTTGGTTCCTTTTTCCTCCCGTCAGAGCAATGCGTCACGTGTCCCTACCCTTGTGTTCTGCGATTGCATTCTACCTGCTGGGGCTGCTCAGCAAAGACATGGCACACGGGGATTTGGCCGCCATGGCATTCCTTGTGGAGGTGAGCCTGAAGGCCAGCGCTGCCTCGCTGAGCTGTCTCCCAGCTCTCTGCCCTCTCGGTGCCGCAGCCGCCCGGGACGGTGCCCACGCCCTGTGCTGCTGCCTGGGCCCAGCCCTGTGCGGTGCTGCCCCATCACCGGCCTGTGCTCTTCAGATGTTGGAGTGCCTGGACTCGAGTGAATACCGTGACAGCGTCCTGGAGATCACATCAAACAAACTGCAGAGCGAGTGCAGGGAGAGGCGTCGCTTGGCACTCAGAGGCACTGTGGCGCTTGGCAAGAATTCCTCCATGGTGAGAAGGGGGCAGCGGCTGCCGGCGTGGGGCTGGGGAAGGCAGTGGCTTGCGCTTGGCTGGCCTTTGGGCACTGAGGCAGCTGCTGCCAGCTCTCCTGCCTCCTGCCTCTTGCCTTCTGCCCCAGGGCTTTGGCACAGGCCTTTGGCCTCTGGGCCCTGTGGCAGCAGGGTGGCATTTCACACACTTGTGTTCCACACAGGCCAAAAGAATGTGGAGCCTGCATGAAAGGCTTGTGGAGCTCCTGTGGGAAAATGACAGCGATGTGCTTGGGATGAGCATCGCTCTCCTCAGCCGTTTGTTCCTGTACAACGCTGGCCCGATAACCATCCCCCTCGGCCTGCAGCTGGCTGAGGCGCTCCTGCCGCTCTTCGACAATGTAAGGCTCTGTGTCTCCAGCCATGGCCGCTGGCTGCTGCCTAGGCACTGTGCCCTGTGCATTTTCAGGCTGTGCCCAGGTGGGCCTGAAGCAGCTGATGCTGAGGTCTTTATTTCTTCCTTTCCTACAGGATGATAGCCAGGTGCAGCTGTGCTCCATGTTCATCTTTCAAGAGATGATGGATTTATTGCCAAAGGAGGGAAAAAAGGCCCTGAAGTCCCACGTGCAGCAGAGTCTGCTCCCACTCTCCCTGCACTGCCATGACGAGAACCAGCGCGTGGTTGATGTGAGGACTCGGCAGCTGCCGTGGCTCCCTGGCAGGGCGCTCAGTGCCTCCTGCTCTGCTGCCTCGCAGGCTGCAGCTCCCTCCTGCTCTTGGTCCAGGGACATGGGTCCTGCGCCCTGGGCTGTGGTGCCATCTCTGGGTCTCTGCTGCTCTCCAGGCCTCCCGGGAAACGCTGCTCTGTTCCGCCCGATTCCTGAAGAGGAAGGATCTCCAGCAGATGCTGCGGGTGGATCAGACCTGGAGGTTCGGCGAGGGCCTGGTAAGGGCGGGCTGGAAGCCCCAGCCCCAGGCTGGAGAAGCTCAGTGTGTGTGGCTGGCAGCTGTGCCCTGCCCAGTGCAGCACCCAGGGGCGCCAGCCTGTGCCCCACACGCTGCTCCCTTCCCTGGGCCCCGCGGGCTCTACTCCAGCCCCCTGTGGCCCCGAGCCGTGTGCCCATGGAGCCCCGGCCCAGCTGGCCTGTCGGGCAGGGCGGCACCGCGGCTCCCCGGGCAGCAGCCGGCCCTCTGCCCCCTCCAGAGCCCGGCGCCAGCGGCTGCTGGCCGGGCCTCAGGGCTGGGCGGGCACGGGAGGCCGGGGCTGGCCGCAGGCAGTGCCCGGCCGAGGGGCAGAGCCCGCACCAACCCTTCCCTCCTGCCGCTCTCTGCAGCTGGCACAGGACAGGAAGCGAGCGGCCGAGCAGCTGCGCCGGGCCCTGCCGTACCTGCAGAGCCCACAGGAGCCCCTGCGAGACGCGGCCATCAGGTTCATCGGTGAGCCACGAACCCGGGCTCCCTCCCCGCCCCGCCGCAGCTCGGCCCCGGCCCCGGCTGCTGCCCCGGCAGCGGCACCCGGGCCCGGCGCCCTGGAGCCCCGGCTGCCCTCGGGGCTGCTGCCGGCCTCTGGCAGCCGTGCCCTTGGGCTGAGTCAGGATGCGGCAAGGGCCCGGGCTGAGCCCTGCCGGGGCGGGAGGGCGTGTGGCCACAGGGCTGGCAGCGCCGCTGGCAGGGAGCTGTGCCGCCGGGGCCCTGACAGGCTCTGTGTTCCCAGGGATGGCCGGGCAGCACCTGAGGGGGCAGAAGGAAGAGATGCTGCTCATTTGTGAGGGTGAGTGAGGGCAGCGGGCTGTCAGCGGGGCTGTCGGGGGGAGCTGCAAGCCCTGGCCTGGCTGTGGAGGGCTCTGCTCCCTGTGTGGATGAGGGGCGGTGTGGGCAGAGCACACCGAGATTTCAGGGGCACGTGGGGCATTCGTGGCCGCAGCTTCGGGCTGATCCCCTCGGTCCCTGCTCCCTGCTGGCCATGGCAAGAGCCGGCTGGGATGGCCCTGGCAGGGGGCTCTCCGTGGGCCCCCGCAGGTCTGGGATCTGACCGTGGCTCTGTTCGTCTCTCTTCCAGCCCTTGAAGACACAGCATGTGACAGCAGCCTGGAGGTTGGAAGCCTGGCACTTCAGACATTGTGCCTTCTCAGAGCAGGAGACCACGCTCCGATCTCCACCTTCCAGAGGCTGCGAGATCAGTTCCGCAGGGCATGGAGGTCACGGCCTCGTCTGTCGGGCCTCAGCTGGCTGCGCTGCTGGAGCTCTGCAGAGAGCTGATCTGGGAGGCTGTGTCTGCTGGGGCCACATGAGCAGCCAGCAGGGACTTTTTTTCCTTCAAGATTGTTCTTTTTTGTTTTGCTTTAGTATGTAAATAATATAGTGTTATAAATGCAAAGGCAATTTTGGAATAAAATCAAAGAGAAATTTATTAATAAACAACATAGAAAAAAAAAACAGAGAGAAAAACCACAATAAAAATGATCAGCGCAGCACTGGGTGGACAGGACCTACACCCGAGGTGTAGGTTTCCCAAGTCCACGTCTGAGCGCTCTCAGGCTTGGGGTTTTATAGGATTTTTAAGTCCTCAGGCTAAAATTCCAAACAGGCTCCATTCACCAAGTGTTCTTGATTGTTTGGTGAATAGATTTCCTGGCTTGGAAGAATAGACCTAACTTGTGTCCGGACAGAGTCTCCTCATATGTAAAGAGACTCTGTATGTATTTTAATTTTGGGTTATCAAGGCAGAAGTGGTGTGATCCGGGGTTGGTGCCGATGGAAATCTTGGCGGAGTCTCCCCCTTTGTTTCCAGTGATTGTATCTCCAACACTGGTCTGACAGGTGGGCGATTCAGGACTAGCAGCGGATACTTTTTCTGAGGCTTGTCTTTGTCGACTTTGATTGTTTCACAACCGAGGTCTGCAGAGACGTTGGTCAGGTCTGGAGTTGGGTTCCTCCCCCGAGCTAGTCCTTTGTTGTCTTTGATGGCTCCCATCCTGCCTATTTTCCCAGTTAATGTTTCTTATCTGGGTGTTGGCTACAATCCTTTTTCTTTCGGAGAAGAGCTCCCAGCCAGGTTTGGGAGGAAGGTTTCTTTCTTTTTACATACACATCTTAGGTTTTTATTATTTTAACATATACATCTTATTTATATATCTTTACGAATTTTTATTTACACATAATTTATTAGATATAGGATATGTTATAATAGTCAGACTCCCAGGAGCTTTTTTTTGCTGCCCAGGGTGTGTGGGGCATAGGGGAAGAGGGGGAAAAGGGGGCTTGTGCTCTGCAAGCTGCCCAGGCATGCAGTGGTGCAGGGAAAATGGCCAGAAGCCCCTTGGCCTTTGGTGGTTCTGCTGAAGCCACAAGCCCTGTCCCAGCCAGGAAGTGCCCTCTGTGTCCTGCTGCCTGTGTTGCTGCCTGGATTGCTGAGGGCTCTGTCATGATCACTAACACCGGCGGGAATCATGAGAGATTTGTTTGATCTCACAGTGCAAAAGGACACAAAGGGATTTCAGCTTAAATCACAGCAATAGTGCACTTTTATTTTAGTGCCAACAACAGGAGTTCTAGCTGCTATGGTTTTTTGAAGGAAAATTGCTGTAGGTTTATGTGATTCTGGAAGGCCTCAAATTAAAGGGGTCATCATTTCACAGGTAATTGCATTGGTGATTCATAGCCAGTAGTTAATTTTCTGTCATGTATCATTTGCAAGCAGGCAGCTTTGTGCATGTCTTCCAGTAGTCGGTCAGGAGTACCAACTGTAGCTACAGGGTCTCCCCTTTCCAATGGATGAAGCCCTGCTGCCCAATGAGCTGCGTGCTGAGTTAGGGACCACGGGTTACATCTGTCTCCTGCTGTTGAGAAGACCCCATGTCCCCAGTACCCACTGGCTTCTTGTTCTGTCAGTCAAATCTGATCTCCTCCGGTGAGAGATGCAGTATGTGTTCTGTCTCTGACTCGTGAGGGAGACGCCTGTGCTCCTTTTCCAGCTCAGCCAATTCAGCAGCAGTGTACAGGATTTCTTTAGTGGTTGTATGCAAATCAAGATCTTCATCATTGATATGATTATATTCTGTTTTATTAAAGGTTTCAAGCTCGGACAGCAGTGCTCCCCACAATTTTTCATCAGTTAGTTCTTTTTGAGGGTAAATTTGATTAATGAGAGGGGTTTCCCTCTCCACTGTTTCTTTGGTGCGTAAGCATTCTTTGAATTTTTAACCCATTCCTCTCTTTGGGCCACTGGCAAGAGATGGATCACATTCCTTTCTTCATCTAATTGTTTTTGCAAAATTTCAACTGGGTTTTGAAAGGAGTCCATTCTAGTTCTTTCCTCACCTTTTTGCTTAAAGCAAGTTTCTCTAGCTGCTGTAAGACAAGCTCCCAAAACTGAGCAGAGTATATATTTTTGCCGAGTAAAAGCCTTTGGAACCCATACTGGAGGTCTCCTCCTCATCCTTGTCTCCACCATGTGCCTACCAATATCCTTGTGCCGTGGAGCATTTGCTCTAAGCCGCACCTTGGGTCACCCCGCTGCCGAGTGTCACAATCCCCTAACACAAGTGGGAGTTGTGAGAGGTTCGTTTGATCTCAGAGTGCAAAAAGGACACCAGGGGATTTCAGTTTAAATCACAACAGCACTAATGCACCTTTATTTTAGTGCCAGCAACAAGGGTTATGTGATAGAGGAGAGGGAGAGAGAGAGGGAGAGAGGGATAAAGAGGCAAAATGCAAAAAGAAAATAAGGGGGGGTTATAGCTACCAACGGATGAGACAGGGTCGCCAGTGTGTTCTTCCATGGGGAGATCTCTCTTGAAGAAAGTAACTTGGAAAAGTCATTTTTACAGTCTGTTTCAAAGCAAGGGGCAGCTGGCCAAGAGGTGGGGAAATTCCTCGGCTGTTGTGATGAGCCCCCTTGCTCTGGGAAGCAGGTGTAAGGTACAGAACAGGCCGCTCCTTACAAGTCCCTGCTCAGCAGCAGGAATGAAGGCAGTGTACCTTGAGAGCACAACAAGCACACCTGCAAACCATCACCTGGCAAGCTTCCACCTCAACCAGGCCAGAACCCCTGCACAAATTCCCTTGGGGTCTTCAGGGTCTCGGTCTCTGTTCTTGCAATGGTTGTGAGGCAGATGAGGGTAACTTCAGACTGTCTCTTACACCCTAGTAACCCCAAATGACACCAATGACCCCAAATTACCACAAATAACCCCAAATTACTCTAAAGGACCCCTCTGACCCCTCACCTGACCCCAAATGACCCCAATGACCCCACACCTGACCCCACAGGGCACAGACATTTACCCCCTGTTGAGCTCGTCCTAAACAACCCCAAATCCTTCAAAAACCCCCAAAATTTGACCCTGGGAACTTCATGGACGAGCAGGGTCAGTTCCAGTGCAACGAGGCCTTTGTGCCCTTCTCGGCCAGTGGGCACCCCAAAAATCCCATAAATCCTTGTGGTGGGGTCCTAAATCCTTCTGGAATCCCCAAAATCCCCAAATTCCTTTTCGGTGGGGCCCTACATTTTTTTGGAATCCCAAAATTCCTCGGGGTGGGGACCCCAGACCCATTTGGGACCCCCACCCCTGAAACCCCCAGACCATTTTTAGACCCCAATCCCAAAGCTCCCAGACCCTTTAGGGACCCCCCAAACCCTTTAGGGACACCCCAGACCCTTTTGGGACCCCAGACCCTTTTGGTAGCCCCCAAAGTCCCCAGACCCTTTGGAATCCCCTCGGCCCTTTTGGAATCCCCGACCCCTGAAACCCCCAGCCCCTTTTGGGACCCCACCCCCTCTAGAGACTCCCATCTCTTTTGGGACCCCTGACCGTTTAGAGACCCCCAGCCCCTTTGGGACCCCCGACCCTTTGGGGTGGGGCGGTGCTGACGCCCCCTCCCCACAGGGCAGTGGCTGTGCCTGGGGGAGGCGCTGGCGCGGGCAGAGCTGTTCCTGTTCCTGACCTCGCTGCTGCAGCGCCTGCGGCCGCGACCCCCGGCACCCCCCGAGGAGCTGCCCACGGCCCCCCTGGAGAGCGGCTTCGCCAACATCGTGCCCCGCTTCCAGCCCCTCCTGCTGCCCCAATGAGACCCCCCCAAATTCCAGACTGCTCCCCAAATTCAGGAACTGCCCCAGGATCGGGACCCTTCCCCATGGATGGAAAATCTCCCCCCAGATCCTCCCCAGATTCCACTCCCAACATCCCCCCCACTTCCACCTCAGGATGGGGCTCTGATGAGACCTCTCCTCAAATCCCACCCCTGAGATGTCTCCCCATCGCTGGAAAATCCCCCCAAATCCACCCCAAACCCTGCCCTAAAATCGGGAATCCCCCCTGAGACCCCTCCCCAAATTCAGGATGCCTCCCCAAAATGCCCCTCCCCATCAATGGAAATTGCCCCAAAACCCAAAAAATCCTCCCCAAATCCCCTTCTTACAATCAGAACACCCCTGAGACCCCAGAATTTCCCCCCAAAACCACCAAATTTCTCCCTCAAAATCCCAAAATTTCTCCCTAATCCCCCTAAAAACCCCAAAACCTCCATACCCCCGAAAAGTCCCAAATCCTCCCAAGACTCAAAATCCCCCCACAAAACTCCAAATTTCCCCCCAAAAATCCCAAATTTTTCCCCAAAACCCCCAAAATTCTCCCCACTCCACAAATTTCCCCCCAAAACCACCAAATCCTCTCAAAATCCCAAATCCCCCTCAAGACCCTCAAATTACACCCCAAATTGCCAAAATTCTCCCCCCCAAGACTACCAAATTTCTCCCCAAAAATAGAAGGGGTGCTTCTAAACAACCAAATCCCCTCTCGCCAAAATTCCCCTCTGGACTCCAAATTCCCCCCCAAAACCCCCAAATTTTCCCCCCCAAACCCAGTTTTTTTTCCCCAAAACCCTGAATCCTCCCCCTTAAAACCCCGGAGTTCTCCCCAAAACCCCAAATTTCCCCCAAACCCCCAAATTTCCCACAAATTCCCAAATTCCACCCCAAAACTCAGGAGATCCCACCCAAAAAACCAGTGACCCCTCCCAAGAAGCCCCCCAAGATTGCAACTCCCTCCCCAAAAATCACCAAAAAAGCTGAGAACGTGAATTTTTTATTTCACATTTTTCATACTTTGGGTGGGGGGGAAACCCCAGAATTCCGGGGATTTTTCCCGTTTTTTGGGGAGGCGGTTGTCCCCAACTTTTCCAACACCCCCCAGGCGACCCCTTTCCAAAATTCCTGTGCCTCAGCCCCCCAAATTAAGTGCACATAAATAAAAAGAGGGGAAAAAAATAGGGAGGAAAAAAGGTAAAAATAAAAAAAAAGAACCACCCCCCCCCAACCAAATTTTGGGGAAGGGGGATGGAGGAAAAATTGAGGGAGAGGGTGATTCCCCCCCCCCCAAAAAAAATGAGGGACCCTTCAAAAAACTGGGGGAACCCCCTCCAAAAAAACCTCACATGCCAAAACCATCAAAAATAGCAAAAAAAGGCAAAAAAAACATGAAAGATTTGGGGGAGAATCCCCCAAAAATGTGTCAAAAATGGGGGACCTCCCCCTTGAATCCAAGGAATTTTTGGGAAAATTTTTTTCCCAAAAGTAATGGGTATTTGTGGGCGGCAGGGGAGGAAAGATCCCCTCCAAATTCCTGGGGGGTGTCCCTGAGATCCAGTGGAGGCACCTGGTCCTAGAGGGGGACAAAAAGGGCATTTTAGGGAAATTAAGGGAATTTTGAGGGATTTGGGTGAATTTTAGGGAATTTTGGGATTTTTGGGGGGGTCTGGGGGTAGGTCTCAATTTTGCGGGGTCTTGCGTTCCGGGGCCACAGGATCATGTCCAGGGAGGCCACAGTTACCAGGAACAGGCATGGGACACCAACGAGATGGGATTCTGCTCAGGAAAACATTTATTCAGCTCAGGAACAAACTCAGATCCAGAGACAGCCCCAAACAGAGGCAGGAAGATGGGGTTTGAGAACCAGGGTGGAGTTCAAGGTCAGGGACCACTGGGAACACAGCAAGGGAGAAACCCCAGGGGCCCAAACCCAATCAGAAATCCCTGGGCTGCCACCCCACGAGGGGTCCAGGGTGGAGTTTCTTCCTGGGCTCTCAGGGCCCATCCTCCGAGGCAGAGGGATGGAATTCCCTCTTGCCCACACCTCTCACTTTAACAATGTTCATTTGAAACTAAATCTTTGCCTCCCTGGGCAGGGGCACCTCACACAAAAACTCACTCAGTAATGGGCTCCCCCTCCCTTCATCACCCCCAACCTTTGGCTGTCTCATTCCAGACCCCACCCCACCTCCCCAATCCCAACCCCAACCCATCCCATCCCTGCTGGACATCAAGACCCCTTCCCAATCCCTATTTCCCCCATTTCACACCTCCCAAACTCCATCACACCCATCCTGCCCCCCCCCAATGCCCATCTCACCCCTCCTGATCTGCATCCCACTTCACCCAGTCCCCTTCCAACCCCATTCCACCTGATGCCTTCAGAAGGCTGACCTAGAACAGAGTCCGGAAAGAGTTAAGAATAAAGTTTATTAGAAGAATTTAAATACACCATGGGCAGTACAAGAGCCTGGCAAGGGCTACACCCAAGATGGACCAAAAATGGTCACAAAAATGGACAAGTGATCACAAGGTCTCACATTTTTAGAAGTTTAGGTCCATCTGCATATTTGGGTTCATTGTCCAGTTACAGCTTCAGATGATGAAGTCCCATCCTTCTTGTTTTCTCTCTTCAGTCCACCCTTGTTTATGCTTTTGGGCCTGGAACTTGTAACAACTGTCCTTGGTATCAAGCTAGAAAAGGAATTGTTTTGTCTACCTACTCTGTGAAGAGAGCTCACTAACACATAATATGAACTACAAACCTAGGCAGTGTAGAATATGAAAAATATGAAAGCTAAAACTTAAGGCAACACACCCTGAGGGGCTGTGGAATTAGGGTTATGTGGAATTGAGTAATTTTGGAGAGGTACTGAGTTGGATTCAGTGACATTGAGTGGTTTTGAGGTGAAAGATTGAACCCTCTTATCTCTTTGAGTGCCAAGAAATGGAGACAACTCCACCAAATAACCCCACAACCCCCAAATACTCCCAAGTATCTCCCAGATTCCCTTGAAGCACTAGTAAAATGTGAGGTTTTAGATACCTTTGATGAATTTGTTGATTTTTACCATTATTTCTCTGTTCTAAATAGATAAAGATGAATTAAAAGATAATTGAAACCAAAATAAAATGGCCTCCAGCCCACTGTGTTCCCAACGCAGATCACTGGGAACGTGGGTCATCAGGTCCTGCCCAACGTGGGTCCTCTGATGGGGGATGGAGCTGGAGCAGAACACGAAGCTCTTCCTGCACTTGGGGCACTCACAGGGCTTCCCTTACCGGTGCCTCTGTTGGTGTTGGGTCAAGTTAGATCTCTGGCTGAAGCTCTTCCCACACTGGGGACACTCGTAGGGCCTCTCCCCAGTGTGGATGCGCCGGTGGGTGATGAGGGTGGAGTTGTGCTTGAAGCCCTCCCCACAGTCAGGGCAGCGGAAGGGCCTCTCATCCGTGTGAATCCGCTGGTGCTGGAGGAGATGGGAGCTGATCCGAAACCTCTTCCCACACTCAGGACACTCGTAGGGCCTCTCCCCAGTGTGGATGCGCTGGTGGATGATGAGTGCGGAGCTGCAGCTGAAGCCCTTCCCACATTCCCCACACTCGTAGGGCTATTCCCCAGTGTGGATCATCTGGTGGCAGAGCAGTTTGGTGCTCTGGCTGAAGCTCTTCCCACACTCCAAGCACTTGTAGGGCTTCTCCCCATCCTGAAGCTGCTCATGGACCACCAGCTCAGAGCCCTGGCTGGATCTCCGGCCGCCTTCCCGGCACAGGGTGGGTCTTTCCTCCTCAGAGCACCCTGGGATGGGTTTGAAGCCCCTCCTCCTGCGGGATCTCCGGGGCTTTTCTTCCCTGTTGGATTCCTGCACTGTGGAACTGCTCAAATCGGCCTCTTCCAAGAGGTTCTGCTGCAGGGATTTTTCCTCCCTGGTTTCCATCCTCAGCTCCTTGTCTGGGGGAGGAAGGACAAGGAGAGGATGGGATTTGCCTCCGTGCCAGAGGGAAGGGGAAGGAGATCCCCCCAGTGCATCCCCGGCAGGACGGCGTCGGCAGCGGGGTTGTCCTGCAGCCAGGGGCCAGGCTGGGCTGGGAGATGGAGCAGGAGAGAGGGGGAAAGGGGCACTGACTTCCTCCTCACCTGCCTGGGTGTCCTGGGGCATCTTCCTCTTCCTCACAGCAGCCTCCTCCTCCATCCAGCCAAGGTTTGGGAATGAGAGATCCTGGTTTGGGGAAAAATATAATGCACGAGCACATTGGGTTAGGGTGCTCCTCCTGCCCAAGTTCATCTCTAGAAGTTACCAGGTATCTGGGGCCCATAAAAACCTCCCAAACACCAAGATTCACCCCTGAAAATGCCTCCCAGGAGTTCCCCATCTCTGGTCTCTCCCTTTTGGTGTTCAGGGGTTCCCCGCTGTCCCAGCTGCTGGGGGTCATGCTTGCACTGGGGTTCCTCTGTCTACTCAGTCCCTGCCCACCCCAGGTTGCTCGGAGTGCCAGAAATCCAAAAAGTCCCCCCCATTTCCATCTCCTCATTTAGGGATGATGGGGCTTTTTGGATTCCTATGGTCCCTTGTCCCGTGAATCTCTGCTTTGGGGTGCAGAGGGTCCAAGGAGTCCCCCCTGCTCCATTTCAGGCTGTTGAGGGTCCCGTGAATTGTGGCACTCCCCCTCTCTGGGCTCCCCACTTTGGGGTCCTGGGGGACACAGGGCTCTGCTCCTCCCGGCTGCCTCTGACAGCAGCCACCACCATGTGATAAATGTATCTATGAATAAAAATTCGTGAAAGCCTAAATAAATATATCTGTATTTATAATGATATAAGAAAATATAAAATATAGTGTGGCCCAAGGATTCCTCCCCAGACCCAGCAGCAAATACCCATTCAAGAGATAACGATTCTAGCCGGCACCCAGATAACGATTCTAGCCGGCGCCCATCAACCTAAGAGGATAAGCAGGACACGAGCCATCAGGCTGGACAAAGGAACGAGCCCGGACGAGATACTCATCACCGGACCTGAACGCCCCACCCTGCAAGCCACAGTTGGAGAAGCAATCAAACTGGACAAAGAGAGAAGCCCAGCCGAGATATTCATCGGCTCCAACCCGGACCCAACCACTCCGTCCTGATAGCCCAACCCAAGATGAAATCAAGAGACACTCAGAACCTTTTTACATGCGAAGAGAGTCTGCCCAAATGTCTATTGATTCAGTTTCTCAGCGCCAGGAAATCCATTCAACCAACCATCTAGGATCGTTGTTGAATGGTGCCTACTTGAAATTTGGCCTCAGGACACAAAACCCCTATAAAAACCCAGGACAGAGAACCCTCCTTCGTGGATTTGGAAAAATCTGTACCTTTGAGTATCGACCCCTGTCCACCCAGCGCTGCGTTGATATATTTTATTGTGGTTTTTCCTTTTGTTGTTTGTTTTATTGAAATTGCTTTATAATAAATTGTTTTTTTATTTAACCTCATTTTGCCATTGCATTTATAACAACTAGGAACCCCCAATGCCCCCCAAGGGGCATTTTCTGCTCAGCTTTGGAGTTCTTCATTCTCCAAACATCCCCCCCATAAAACCCAACCCAGGGATCCCCCAGGATATCTGGGTCAAGCTCCCCCTCCATGGTCACCTGTGGGATGGGGGGGGTGATGATCCCACAGGTGGAGGGCTGTGTATTCAAGGAGTGCTCGACCTCGTGGTCCCTTCTACTTCCCCTGATCTTCATTTGTCCCTCTTCTTCCTCCTCTTCATCCTCCTTAACTCCACCTTCTTATACTTCCATCCCTTCACTCTCTCTTTCTTCATCCCTCCTCTTCCATCCCTCCTCCTCCTCCCCCAGGAGCAGTGACACCCTCGGTGCCCCGTTCCCAAACCCCTCACAGCCCACGGCAGGAGCGGGGATGGAGCCGGGACAGGTCGGGATGGGCAGCGCGGGGCTCTCCGCTGCTCCCACCCGCTGGGGACGGGGGGAACCCGGCCTGGGGAAAAGGAGAGGGAAACTGGGAAAATTGGGGGCTGCAGATCCAACCTGGGGCTGGCTGGGGACCCTGGCTGGGGACTGCCAGCCCTTGGGGCTCCTCTGGGGAGATGTGGGAGGGGGGAACACAGAGAGGGCTGGGGGATCCCAGGAGTGGCAGCACTGGCAGGGACTGGTTTATACTGGGATCATCCTGGCAGTGGCTGGGATTGCACTGGCTGTGTACTGACATCATACTGGGATCATACTGGGAGGAGCTGGGCCCATGCCAGGAGAGACTGCGATCACACTGAGGGAAACTGGGATCATACTGGGATCAGACTGGCAGTGAGTAGGAAACAATTGAGGGGACAATTGAGACCAGGTTCGTAGGAAATGGGATATACTGGGAGTTACTGAGATCATGCTGAGGCTGACTGGGAGCAGCTGTGAGCAACTGGGGTCATGCCAGGAGCAACTGGCAGGAACTGGGAGTTCCTGGGTGCATGCAGGGGGTAACTGGAAGCAACAGGACTTATACTGGGATGAACTGGGATTCTGCTGGAGGTGAATACGATCATGCTGGCAGGGAGTCCAACTCCACTGAGGCTGACTGGGAGTGGTTGTGAGCAAATGGGATCATGCTGGAAGGAATTGGGAGGAACTGGGAATATGCCCTGCGCTCCCCAGAACCCCGGGATCGCCCCCCATAGGTCCCATAAGTCTCCCCCAGACCCTTCAGGATCCCCGAGTGACCCCTCAGCACCCGTTCGGATCACCCCAAAGCGTCCCTGGATTCCTGAATGCTCCCGACCCCACAGATTCCCCTTCCAGCCACTGCTGGGAATTCATCTCCCATCATCCCACAACACAGTTCCGCGCCCAAACCTCCTGCCGTGCCCCGCGCCCTAAAGAGCCTGGTTACAGCTCCCCAGGTTCCCCCCAAGTGCTCCCGAGCCGTATACATTCGCTCCAAGCACCTGCAGCACGGCTCGGACGCAAAAGTTTTCTCCAAGCGCTTCCCCGCACCGCCAAACACTCCTTCCGAGTCACTTCCGGAACTACAGCTCCCATCATGCTCCACGGCGCCCATAGAGCGCTATTCCAGCCGGGACTCCATCTCCCGTCATGCCCCGCGCCTCACCGGAACCCATTGGAGCTGCGCCTACAACTCCCGTGAAGCTCCGCGGCCCCATTAAACCGTATTATACCGGCGCCTACAACTCCCATCATCCCCCGCGCCCCATAGATTCCCTGTTACAGCCCCCCAAGTGCCCGCCCGGACCCCAAAGGGCCCCCAGATTCCCCTCCCTGACCTCCAAGTGCCCCCCTGGACCCCCAAGTGCTCCCCCGGACCCCGAATTGTCTCACAGAATCCCTAAGTGCCCCTCCAAGTGCCCACCCGGCTCCCCCAAGTGTCCTCCAGACCCCCAGGTTCTCTCTAAATTCCCTCCCCAGACCCAAAACTGCCCCAAATGTTCCCCAGAAAAGTCCCCATGGACCCCAAAGTGGCCCCTTTTACCCTGTCTGAGAAAATTATAAAAATTATGATCAAAGAACTAAAAATAGGAATAATTAGCATAAAGAGGGTGAAATAGTAGTCAATTAATTAATGAAGGGAATTGTGGTACTTAGAATCAAAGACCGATAATGTTTTTAGTTGATAAAAATGTATCAATTCTTTTATATAAATATAAAAAATAGGTTATAAAAATACAGAATAATATTATTATAAAAATCAAAATTGTATTTTTATAAATTAATTAGATTTTAATGATAAAGAAAAGTTTATAAATGTTTTCAATGTTTTGGGATGTCAGTCCCAGGTGGGCGATGTCAGACATGCTGAGGCTCGGGATGAGGAGCAGGTTGTCCAAACAGGGGCAGCCCACAAGGGGCTCATTCTTCTCTGTGACCAGATGTCCTCAGGAGACATTCAGCATCAGGATTGTAAAGAGTAAATCGTGACCTCCTGATCAGTACACAAAGATGTTTTACAGTTTGAACAGTAGAATGTTGTCACCGTAAGGGGCCTTCTTTGTTAATGTACCTCATGTTGTGTCATGTTTGTTAAATAAAAAATGTTGTTGTACCAGCCTTCTTTGTTAAAATATTGTTATAAATTAAATTAGAATTTTGACAACTAGGTCCCTTTGGTTAATGGCAGTTTAATTAAAAATGAATACAATTTACTAAATTGAAGAGTAATGTGGTATAAAAGAATACAGTTCAGTAAAATAATACAGTTTAATAAAATTTAAAATTTATATATAATCTGCTAGTAATTAAGTATGATTAAAGCATAAGAAAAACCAACCAGGGTACAGAGGCTTCCCACCCTGCCTCACATACAAAACAAAGCAATTCAAGCTAAACTTATATACTGTATGCTTATACATATTCATTAATGTTTCCTGTAAGTTTCCTCCTATTTCCGATTTTTCTGACGTTACGTCACTATTCCTCACAGCGCACGCCTCACTTGTTGTTAGGGGGTCTTCAGTCTTCTTTTGGTGGTCTTTTGCCAAAGGCTTCTCCTCTTCCTCATTGTCCTTTGGATAACCTTACAGGTTTGCGCATGCGAACTAAGCCTTGTGTTATGTTAGTCTACTAATTAGCCTTATGTTTACTAATCTTTAGGCCCAATGCCTAAATTTGTTCTAATTTTGGTCCATCTCAAGGCCATTTTGGCCTTGAGACACCATTTATCTTCTAAACTACATCCTGTACCTTAATTTTGACATGTAACATCTGCAAAGGGGTACATCTGCTTTGTAACACTGATTCTTCATTGTTTCTAATAAGAACTTTAATTACAGTTACAATTTAGTTAGCACGAAACAATTCCATTTATTACAACTGAAAATACCCCTTATGCACCTTTTTATTGGTTTCCATGCTAATGGCCTTGAATTCTTCCTTGCTATGGATAAACTTGTATTTTCTCAATTTCTTCTTTTGCTAACTCAATTGTTTGGCCTGCAGCCCAGTTGCTAAGCCCATCCACATTCACCTCTTAGTCTTCAGAGGGAAACTTTGAGCACAGTGAGAATCTCCCAGTGTGCAAGAGGGTCCCTGTGTGCCAGCTGCAGCTGGGGCCTCAGCCATCTCCTCTCTCAACAGGTTCCCCTCTGCAGCTTCACAGGAAAGGCCAAACACCTCCCTCAGGGACACGTGTATCACACATTTCACATCTCCATGCCCATACGTGATGTCCCTGTCACAGCTGCATTCCCAGCTTGCTGCTGTGCAGATGCTGCCACCACCCAAAGCCAGGCCCTGTGTCCCTGAAGGGACCCGCCCTGCTCTGTGGCCTGGACTGAAGGTGGGTCCCTCCTGCCAGGGCAGGGCCCAGCACAGCTCTTCTGTTCCAATAAAGAGATGGAGCTCTCACCCCAGTGTCTGGCTGGTACCACCAGCAAAGCCCACACAGCACCAGCCCTGGCTGAGCTCCATGTTCAGGAGCAGGCAGGGCTGACCATGGTGTGGGCAGGCAGGAGCCAGGCAGGGGCTGCTGTGACCAGCGGCGGGGCACTGAGGGGCTGGGGGAGTCCGTGTTGAGCATCCCTGGGATGAGGGCACATTTCCTTCAGTGGCATCACCTGGGCCTGGACCTCCTCCAGTGCCATGCCCAGGAAAAGAGGCAACCATCAAGAGCATCTTCTGGGACACCGCCTGACCAGCAATGTTAGCAGGCAAAACCAAGGTTTTGTTTAGCAATGACCCTTTGATGAAGTCAAAGATTTACATTAAGGCCAGACCAGTAGGACAGATGGGAGTACTTCCCTCTGGGAAGGGGCTCCTGTCACTTCACAGTCTCCATCCCCCACCAGGAACCGCAGAACTTTGGCCAGCCCCACTCCCCCTGTGGCCTTGTCCGACCTGGGGGGGAGGAGGATGAACCAGAGCCCTGTTACCTCTTCAAAAGCCAGAAGCCAAAGAAAAAGAGAAATTCCCGGGCTTAAGATTCAAAGGGTGATGTTCACAGGTTGATATCACTTTTCGATGATCAAAACTACTGTCAGTTCTCGGAAATGACCAGTTATAGGCCAGGAGAAAAAACTTCCATCAGCCTCCAGCAACCTTAATTTCTTTAGCTGTTTCTCTTTTTAACTTAAATGTCAATCTATCACACACCACAGCAGTGACAGCCCCAGTGTTCCGCTCTCTGTGACACCACAGCAGTGACAGCCTTGTTACTATAACGTTAAATGTTTCTGAAAATGTTTCTTAAAACCATGAAGAATGTCTGGTATTGGGGATGGTCTAGCAAGCTGAAATGTTCACGGTAACGGGAACTGGTGCTTGGGAATTCCAGAATACCCACCCAGAGATAAGATTTGTACATGTTCGTACGAGGATGAGCTAACTCTCATGAAGCAATATTGATAAAGCTAATCAAGCAATATTAATGAAGCAATATTGATAAGGTTGTTATAGTGATTACTGCTACAGCTGAAATTGTAGAAATATGTGCACTTTGGACAAAGACGATGGAGCTAGATTTGGGTTGCTGATACCCCTAGTTCCCATGTGCTTCAATCAAGCACCTGCATATAATCAATCTGTGATTATGTGTGTTCCTGAACACTGACATCAGCGTCTCCCTGCACCCAGGGCAGCTCCCACCAGAGACCCTCCCCTCATTTAATTCCCAGTCCAGGAGCTACAACAAGCATGGGTGAAGTTCTGGGGGCTGGCAGGGAAATGTCACTGTAAGATCTTGCTGCACTTGGCTCTCGGCCCCTTCTCAAGAGCTTTGCCTTCAAGGGCAGGAACATCTTTTCCTTGCTGGGAACTGGAATTCCAGACTCTTGGAGTGTGTGCCATGCAGGACCACACAGACTGGGATCCATGGGCTGGGATTGCACAGACTGGGATTGCACAGACTGGGACCGTATGGATCAGCACCAGAGATTGGGATCACATGGACCGGGACCACATGGACTGGGATGGCTGCACCGGAACGATGCGAACCAAGGTGGTCCCACCCCGCCCAGGGCTCCCTCCCAGTTCCCTCCCAGTTCCCTCCCAGTTCTTTCCCAGTCCCTCCCAGCCCTTCCCAGTCTCGCCCGGGGGCATGGCCAAAACTGCCCGGAGTGAACGCGGTGGTCCCAGAGTGATCCCAGAGCTGATTCCGGTCCCGGTGTCGATCTCTGTCCCGGAGCTGTGGTGGTCCCAGTGTCGGTCCCAGAGCGCTCCCAGTCCCAGTCTTTGTCTCCATCTCACTCTCAGTCCCGGTCTCGGTCTCGGTCCCGGAGCGGTGCCAGTCTCAGTGCCGGTGCCAGGGCTGGTTTCAGTCCTGGTCTCAGTCTTGGCCTTGGAGCAGCTCCTGTCCCAGTGTCAGTGCTGGTCCTGGAGTGATCCTGGTGCTGACCCCAGTGCTGGCCCAGGAGTGATCCCGGTGCTGATCCCAGTGCTGGTCCTGGAGTGATCCCAGTGCTGATCCCAGTGCTGGTCCTGGAGTGATCCCGGTGCTGATCCCAGTGCTGGTCCTGGAGTGATCCCGGTGCTGATCCCAGTGCTGGTCCTGGAGTGATCCCGGTGCTGATCCTGGTGCCGGTCCAGGAGTGATCCCGGTGCTGATCCCGGTTCTGGTCTCAGTCTCGGTCTCGGAGCACTCCTGGTGTTGATCCCAGTCCCTGTGCTGGCCTCGGTCTCAGTCTCGGAGCAGTCCCGGGGCACTCCTGGAGCCGATTCCGGTCCCGGTGTCGATCTCAATCCCAGAGCTGTGCCGGTCCCGGTCTCAGTCCTGGTCCCGGTCTCAGTCCCGGTCCCGGAGCGGTGCCGGTCTCGGTGCCGGTGCCGGATTCAGTCCCAGTCTCAGGCCCGCTCTCGGTCTCAGTCTCAGTCTCCATCTCGGTCTCACTCCCAGTCCCGGTGCCGCTCGAACCGAGCCCTTTTTGGGTGATTTTAGGTCCCTTTTGGGCGTTTCAGGCCAGGTTGGGGGATGTTGGGGCCCTTTGGGTGATTTGAGGCAAAACCAGCGACTTTCAGGGTGGATCTTGCACCATTTGGGAGATTCAAGGGTGATTTTAGGCCATTTGGAGTGGGTTTTACACCAGTTTGGGCATTTTTATGCCCTTCTGGTTGCACTTTGGACATCTTGGGATGATTTTAACCCCATTTGGCTGATATTGGGCCAAACCATGCGGATTTATCGCGGAGTTCAGGTAACTTTGGATGGTTTTGCTTTTCACCTTTGTTTACCGAAATTTCAGCAGATTCACTCCTTTTATTTTCCTGTTTTTTTCAACAAACTCTTCATAAAAAATGCCCCAAATGCTCTCAAAATCCTACAAAGTTCCAGAAAAAATCCACAAAATTCAACAAAAAACCCACAAAACTCCCTAAATCTTCTCAAAACCATACCAAATTCCAGAAACATCCCAGAAAATCCCCACAAATTTACACAAAATCTAAGAAAATACCTCAAAATTCTACATGTCTACTCAAAATCCCTCAGAATTCTACAAAAATTCCAACAAAATCTCCTCAATATTTTAAATAATTCAAAAAAATCCCACAAAATAGCAAAAGAATCCCACACAATTCCCTACATGTTCTGAAACCCCTGCCAAATTCCAGAGACATCCCACAAAATCTCCACAAATTTCCACAAAATTTAAGAAAAGTCCCTCATAATTCTTTGTCTCCTCAAAATCCCACAAAATTCAAAAAAATCCCACAAAATTGCAGAACTATTCTCAAAAGACCAACAAATTCCAGAAACATCCCACCAAATCTCCAGAACGTCCCACAAAATTCCAGAAAAATCCAACAAAATCCAGAAAAATCCAACGAAATTGCAGAAATCTTCTCAAAACCCTTACAACTTCAATAAACATCTCACAGAACCCTCACAAATTTCCACAAAATCTAAGAAAATAACTCAAAATCCATCATGTCTCCTCAAAATGCCTCAAAATTCCACAAAACTCACACAAAATCTCCCCAATATCCTACAAAATTCAAAAAAAATCACACACAGTTCAGTAAATGTTCTGAATACCCCAGCAAATTCCAGAAAAATCCCACAAAATCTCCACAAATTTCCACAATATGTAAGAAAAATCCCACAAAATTCTTCAACTCTCCTCAAAATCCCACAAAATACCAGAAAATTCCACAACAGTATTAAAAAATCCCACAAAATTCCAGAAACATCCCACCAAATTGACACAAATTTCCACAAAATCTAAAAAAAATCCCTCATAATTCTTCAAGTCTCCACAAAATCCCACAAAATTCCAGAAAGATCCCACAAAATTCCAGAAATCTTCACAAAAGGACACAAAATTCCAGAAACATCCCTGAAAATCTAAATAAATTTCCACAAAATCTAAGAAAAATCCCTCAAAATTCTTCATTTCTCATCAAAATCCCTCAAAATTCCACAAAACTCCCACAAAACCTCCTCAATATCCTACAAAATTCAAGAAAAATCCCAAAAAATTGCAGAAAAAATCCCACACAATTGATTAAATGTTCTGAAAACCCCAGCAAATTCCAGAAACATCCCATCAAATCTCCACAAAATTCCACAAAATTTAAGAAAAATCCCTTGCACTTCTTCCCGTCTCCACAAAATATCACAAAATTCATGAAAAATCCCACAAAATTGCAAAAATCTTCTCAAAAGCCCAACAAATTCCAGAAACATCCCAGAAAATCCCACCAAATTACCACAAAATTTTAAAAATACCTCAAAATTCTTCTTGTCTTGTCAAAAATTCCTCAAAATTCCACAAAACTCCCACAAAATCTCCCCAATATCCTGCAAAATTCAGGAAAAATCCCACAGAATTGCAGAAAAATCCCACACAATTCATTAAATGTTCTGAACACTCCAGCAAATTCCAGAAACATCTCACAAAATCTCCACAAAATACCACAAAATCTAAGAAAAATCCCTCGAAATTCTGCAACTCTCCTCAATAACCAACAAAATTCAAGAAAAATATCACCGAATTGCAGAAAAATCCCATACTATTCCCTAAATCTTCTCAAAACACCACCAAATTCAAGGAACAGCCCACCAAAACACCAAAAAATCTAAGAAAAATCCCACAAAATTCTTCAAGTCTCCACAAAATCCCACAAAATTCAACAAACATCCCACAAAATTGCAGAAATCTTCTCAAAAGCGCAACAAATTCCAGAAACATCCCAGAAAATACCCACAAATTTCCACAAAATCTAAGAAAATACCTCAAAATTCTTCATGTCTCCTCAAATTCCCTCAAAATTCCACAAAATACCCACAAAATCTCCCCAATATCCTATAAAATCCAAGAAAAATCCCACCAAATTTCAGAAAAATCCCACACAATTCATAAAATGATCTGAAAACCCCAGCAAATTCCAGGAACATCCCACCAAATCTCCACAAAATTCCACAAAATCTAAGAAAATACCCTCATAATTCTTGAAGTCTCCACACAATCCCACCAAATTCAAGGAAAATCCAAAAAAATTGCAGAAAAATCTCATACAATTCCTTAAAAGTTCTCAAAACCCTCCCAAATTCCAGAAACATCCCACCAAATCTCAAAAAAATTTCTACAAAATTCCAGAAAAATCCCTCATAATTCTTCCTCTCCACAAAATCTAAGAAAAATCCCACAAAATTGCAGAGATTTTCTCAAAAGCGCAACAATTTCCAGAAACATCACAGAAAATCCCCACTAATTTCCACAAAATCTACGAAAATACCTCAAAATTCCTCATGTCTCCTCAAATTCCCTCAAAATTCCACAAAACACCCACAAAATCTTCTCAATATCCTACAAAATCCAAGAAAAATCCCACAAACTTGAAGAAAAATCCCATACAATTACATTAATGTTCTGAAAAATCCCACAAAATACTAGAAACATCCCACAAAATCTCAAAAAAAATACAAAAAAATGTAAGAAAAACCCCTCAAAATTCTCCATGTCTCCACAAAATTTTACAAGATTCCATAAAAAACTCCAACAAAATTGCAGAAAGCTTCTCAAAACCCTTCCAAATTCCAGAAACATCACAGAAAATCTAAACAAATTTCCACAAAATTTGAGAAAATAGGTCAAACTCCTTCATGTCTCCTAAAAATCCCTCAAAATTCCAGAAAACTACCACAAAATCCCATCAAAATCCTTCAAAATTCAAGAAAAATCCCAAAAATTGCAGAAAAATCCCAAAAATTCCATAAATGTTCTCAAAACCCCAGAAAAATCCAGAAGCATCCTACCAAATCACCACAAATATACCACAAAATCTAAGAAAAATCCCTCACAATTATTCAGGTCTCCTCAAAATCCCACAAAATTCCAGAAAATTCCACAACAGTACAAAAAAATCCCACAAAATTCCAGGAACATCCCAACAAATCTCCACAAAATTCCACAAAATTTCAGAAAAATCCCACAAAATTCTTCAAGTCTCCTCAAAATCCCTCAAGATTCCAGAGAAAAATCTCACAAAATTCCCTGAAACTTCCCAAAAACCTACCAAATTCCAGAAACATCCCACCAAAACTCCACAAAATTCCAAAGAAGATAAGAAAAATCCCTCACAATTCTTCAAGTCTCCACAAGATCCCACAAAATTGCAGAAAGCGTCTCAAAACCCCACAAAATTCCAGAAACAACCCAGAATACCTAAACAAATTTCCACAAAATCGAAGAAAATACCTCAAAATTCCTCATGTCTCCACAAAATCCCTCAAAATTCCACAAAACTCCCACAAAATCTCCTCAATATCCTACAAAATTCAAGGAAAATCCCACACAATTGCACAAAAATCCCATACAATTCCCTAAATGTTCTGAAAACCTAGCAAATTCCAGAAACATCCCACCAAATCTCCACAAAATCCAAGAAAAATCTAAGAAAAATCCCTCACCGTTCTTCAACTCTCCTCAAAATCCCACAAAATGCCAGACAATTCCACAACAGTACAAAAAAATCCCACTAAATTCCTGAAACATCGCACCAAATCGCCACAATTTCCCACAAAATTTCAGAAAAATCCCATAAAATTCCTCAATTCTCCTCAAAATCCCTCAAGATTTGACAAAACTCCCACAAAATCTCCTCAATATCCTACAAAATTGCAGAAAAATACCACAAAATTGCAGAAAAATACCACACAATTCAATACATGGTCTGAAAACCGCACTAAATTACAGAAATAACCCAGAAAATCTAAACAAATTTCCACAAAATCTAAGAAAATCCCACAAAGTTCTTCAAGTCTCCTCAAAAGCCCTCAAGATTCCAGAGAAAAATCTCACAAAATTCCCTGAATCTTCCCAAAATCCTAACCAATTCCAGAAACATCCCACCAAACCTCCACAGAATTCCAAAGAAGCAAAGAAAAATCCCTCATAATTCTTCAACTCTCCACAAAATCTCACAAAATTCCAAAAAACTCCCACAAAATCTCCTCAATATTTTACAAAATCCAGGAAAAATCCCACAAAATTGCAGAAAAATATCGCACAATTCATTAAATGTTCTCAAAACCCCACTAAAGTCCAGAAACATCCCGGAAAATCTAAATAAAATTCCACGAAATCTAAGAAAAATCCCTCATAATTCTTCATGTCTCCTCAAAATACCACAGATTTCCAAAAAACTCCCACAAAATCTCCCCAATATCCTGCAAAATTCAAGAAAAATCTCACAAAATGGCAGAAATCTTCTCAAAAGCGCAACAAATACCAGAAACATCCCAGAATAGCTAAACAAATTTCCACAAAATCTAAGAAAAATCCCTCAAAATTCTTCATGTCTACTCAAAATCTCTCAAAATTCCACAAAACTCCCACAAAATCTCCTCAATATCCTACAAAATTCAAGGAAAATCCCGCAAAATTGCAGAAAAATCCCATACAATTCCCTAAATGTTCTCAAAACCCCACGAAATTCCAGTAACATCCCACCAAATCCCCAGAAATTCCCACAAAATGTAAGAAAATCCCTCATAATTCCACAAAAGGCTCCACAAAATCCCACAAAATTGCAGAAAAAACTCCAACAAAATTGCAGAAAGCTTCTCAAAACCCCACCAAATTCCAGTCACATCCCACAAAACCCCCACAAATTTCCACAAAACCTAAGAAAATACCTCAAAATCCTTCATGTCTGCTCAAAATCCCTTAAAATTCCACAAAACTCCCACAAAATCTCCTCAATATCCTCCAAAATTCAAGAAAAATCCCCAAAAATTGCAGAAAAATCCCACACGATTCCCTAAATGTTTTGAAATCACTACCAAATTCCAGAAACATCCCACAAAATCTCCACAAATTTCCAAAACAGCTAAGAAAAATCCCTCTCAATTTTTCAAGTCTCCACAAAATCCCACAAAATTGCAGAAATCTTCTCAAAACCTCACCAAATTCCAGTAACATCCCACCAAATCGCCACAAATTTCCAAAAAATCTAAGATAAATCCCACAAAATTCTTCAAGTGTCCTCAAAATCCCACAACATTCCAGAAAAAAATCCCACACAATTGCCTAAATTTTCTGAAAACCCTACCAAATTCCAGAAACATCTCCAAAAATCCCCTGAATATCCTACAAAAATCAAGAAAAATCACACAACATTCCACAAAATCCAACAAAATTGCAGAAATCTTCTCAAAACCCCAACAAATTCCAGTAACATCCCACCAAATCCCCACACATTTCCACAAAATCTAAGAAAATACCTCAAAATCCTTCATGCCGCCTCAAAATCCCACAAAATTCCACAAAACTCCCACAAAATCTCCCCAATATCCTGCAAAATTCAAGAAAAATCCAACGCAATTCATTAAATGTTTTCAAAACCCTATCGAATTCCAGAAACATCCCACCAAATCTCCAGAAAATGACACAAAATGTAAGAAAAATCCCACTAAGTTCTTCAAGTCTCCTCAAAATTCCTCAAGATTCCAGGAAAAAAATCTCACCAAATTCTCTAAACCTTCCCAAAACCCGACCAAATTCCAGAAACATCCCACTAAATCTCCAAAAAATTCCACAAAATCAAGAAAAATCCCTCAAAATTGCAGAAAAATGCCACAAAATTGCAGAAATCTTCCCCAAACCGTACCATATTCCAGAAACATCCCAAAAAATCCCCACTCATTTCCACAAGATCTACGCAAATCCCTCACAATTCTTCATGTCTCCTCAAAATCATTCAGAATTCCACAAAACACCCATAAAATCTCCTCAATATCCTACAAAATTCAAGAAAAATCCCCAAAAATTGCAGAAAAATCCCACACGATTCCCTACATGTTCTGAAATCACTACCAAATTCCAGAAACATCCCACCAAATTGCCACAAATTTCCACAAAATATCAGAAAAATCCCTCACAATTCTTCAAGTCTCCTCAAAATCCCTAAACATTCCAGGAAAAAATCTCACAAAATTCCCTAAATCTTCCCAAAACCCTACCAAATTCCAGAAACATCCCACCAAATTGTCACAAAATTCCAAAGAAGCTAAGAAAAATCCCTCACAATTCCTGAAGTCTCTTCAGAATCCCACAAAATATGAGAACATTCCACAGCTGTACAATAAAATGTCACAAAATTCCAGAAACATCCCACCAAATCTCCACAAAATACCACAAAATCTAAGAGAAATCCCTCATAATTCCTCAAGTCTCCACAAACTCCCTCAAAATTTCAGAAAAATACCATACAATTCATTAAATGTTCGGAAAACCCCAGCAAATTCCAGAAACATCCCATCAAATCTCCACAAAATACCAAAAAATCCAAGAAAAATCCCTCATAATTCTTCAAGTCTCCACAAAATCCCTCAAAATTCCAGAAAAATCTCCAACAAAATTGCAGAAAGCTTCTCAAAACCCCACCAAATTCCAGTCACATTCCACAAAACCCCCACAAATTTCCACAAAACCCAAGAAACTACCTCAAAATGCTTCATGTCTCCCCAAAATCCCTCAAAATTCCCACAAAATCTTCTCAATATCCCACAAAATTCAAGAAAAATCCCACAAAATTGCAGAAAAATCCCATACAATTCCCTAAATGTTCTCAAAACCCCACCAAATTCCAGTCACATCCCACAAAACCCCCACAAATTTCCACAAAACCCAAGAAAATATCTCAAAATCCTTCATGTCTGCTCAAAATTCCACAAAACTCCCACAAAATCTCCTCAATATCCTACAAAATTCAAGAAAAATCCCCAAAAATTGCAGAAAAATCCCACACGATTCCCTAAATGTTTTGAAATCACTACCAAATTCCAGAAAAATCCCACCAAATCTCCGCAAAATTCCAAAGAAGCTTAGAAAAATCCCTCACAATTCTTGAAGTCTCTTCAAAATCCCACAAAATATGAGAACATTCCACAGCTGTACAATAAAATGCCACAAAATTCCAGAAACATCCCACCAAATCTCCACAAAATTCCACAAAATCTAAAAAAAACCCCTCATAATTCTTCAAGTCTCCACAATATCCCACAAAATTCCAGAAAAAACTCCAACAAAATTGCAGAAAGCTTTTCAAAACCCCACCAAATTCCAGTCACATTCCACAAAACCCCCACAAATTTCCACAAAACCCAAGAAAATACCTCCAAATCCTTCATGTCTGCTCAAAATCCCTCAAAACTCCCACAAAATCTCCTCAATATCCTCCAAAATTCAAGAAAAATCCCCAAAAATTGCAGAAAAATCCCACACGATTCCCTAAATGTTTTGAAATCACTACCAAATTCCAGAAACATCCCACAAAATCTCCACAAATTTCCAAAACAGCTAAGAAAAATCCCTCTCAATTTTTCAAGTCTCCACAAAATCCCGCAGAATTGCAGAAAAGTCCCACAAAATTGCAGAAATCTTCTCAAAACCTCACCAAATTCCAGTAACATCCCACCAAATCGCCACAAATTTCCAAAAAATCTAAGATAAATCCCACAAAATTCTTCAAGTGTCCTCAAAATCCCACAACATTCCAGAAAAAAATCCCACACAATTGCCTAAATTTTCTGAAAACCCTACCAAATTCCAGAAACATCTCCAAAAATCCCCTGAATATCCTACAAAAATCAAGAAAAATCACACAACATTCCACAAAATCCAACAAAATTGCAGAAATCTTCTCAAAACCCCAACAAATTCCAGTAACATCCCACCAAATCCCCACACATTTCCACAAAATCTAAGAAAATACCTCAAAATCCTTCATGCCGCCTCAAAATCCCACAAAATTCCACAAAACTCCCACAAAATCTCCCCAATATCCTGCAAAATTCAAGAAAAATCCAACGCAATTCATTAAATGTTTTCAAAACCCTATCGAATTCCAGAAACATCCCACCAAATCTCCAGAAAATGACACAAAATGTAAGAAAAATCCCACTAAGTTCTTCAAGTCTCCTCAAAATTCCTCAAGATTCCAGGAAAAAAATCTCACCAAATTCTCTAAACCTTCCCAAAACCCGACCAAATTCCAGAAACATCCCACCAAATCTCCAAAAAATTCCACAAAATCAAGAAAAATCCCTCAAAATTGCAGAAAAATGCCACAAAATTGCAGAAATCTTCCCCAAACCGTACCATATTCCAGAAACATCCCAAAAAATCCCCACTCATTTCCACAAGATCTACGCAAATCCCTCACAATTCTTCATGTCTCCTCAAAATCATTCAGAATTCCACAAAACACCCATAAAATCTCCTCAATATCCTACAAAATTCAAGAAAAATCCCCAAAAATTGCAGAAAAATCCCACACGATTCCCTACATGTTCTGAAATCACTACCAAATTCCAGAAACATCCCACCAAATTGCCACAAATTTCCACAAAATATCAGAAAAATCCCTCACAATTCTTCAAGTCTCCTCAAAATCCCTAAACATTCCAGGAAAAAATCTCACAAAATTCCCTAAATCTTCCCAAAACCCTACCAAATTCCAGAAACATCCCACCAAATTGTCACAAAATTCCAAAGAAGCTAAGAAAAATCCCTCACAATTCCTGAAGTCTCTTCAGAATCCCACAAAATATGAGAACATTCCACAGCTGTACAATAAAATGTCACAAAATTCCAGAAACATCCCACCAAATCGCCACAAAATACCACAAAATCTAAGAGAAATCCCTCATAATTCCTCAAGTCTCCACAAACTCCCTCAAAATTTCAGAAAAATACCATACAATTCATTAAATGTTCGGAAAACCCCAGCAAATTCCAGAAACATCCCATCAAATCTCCACAAAATACCAAAAAATCCAAGAAAAATCCCTCATAATTCTTCAAGTCTCCACAAAATCCCTCAAAATTCCAGAAAAATCTCCAACAAAATTGCAGAAAGCTTCTCAAAACCCCACCAAATTCCAGTCACATTCCACAAAACCCCCACAAATTTCCACAAAACCCAAGAAACTACCTCAAAATGCTTCATGTCTCCCCAAAATCCCTCAAAATTCCCACAAAATCTTCTCAATATCCCACAAAATTCAAGAAAAATCCCACAAAATTGCAGAAAAATCCCATACAATTCCCTAAATGTTCTCAAAACCCCACCAAATTCCAGTCACATCCCACAAAACCCCCACAAATTTCCACAAAACCCAAGAAAATATCTCAAAATCCTTCATGTCTGCTCAAAATTCCACAAAACTCCCACAAAATCTCCTCAATATCCTACAAAATTCAAGAAAAATCCCCAAAAATTGCAGAAAAATCCCACACGATTCCCTAAATGTTTTGAAATCACTACCAAATTCCAGAAAAATCCCACCAAATCTCCGCAAAATTCCAAAGAAGCTTAGAAAAATCCCTCACAATTCTTGAAGTCTCTTCAAAATCCCACAAAATATGAGAACATTCCACAGCTGTACAATAAAATGCCACAAAATTCCAGAAACATCCCACCAAATCTCCACAAAATACCACAAAATCTAAAAAAAAATCCCTCATAATTCTTCAAGTCTCCACAAAATCCCTCAAAATTCCAGAAAAATCTCCAACAAAATTGCAGAAAGCTTCTCAAAACCCCACCAAATTCCAGTCACATTCCACAAAACCCCCACAAATTTCCACAAAACCCAAGAAAATACCTCCAAATCCTTCATGTCTGCTCAAAATCCCTCAAAACTCCCACAAAATCTCCTCAATATCCTCCAAAATTCAAGAAAAATCCCCAAAAATTGCAGAAAAATCCCACACGATTCCCTAAATGTTTTGAAATCACTACCAAATTCCAGAAACATCCCACAAAATCTCCACAAATTTCCAAAACAGCTAAGAAAAATCCCTCTCAATTTTTCAAGTCTCCACAAAATCCCGCAGAATTGCAGAAAAGTCCCACAAAATTGCAGAAATCTTCTCAAAACCTCACCAAATTCCAGTAACATCCCACCAAATCGCCACAAATTTCCAAAAAATCTAAGATAAATCCCACAAAATTCTTCAAGTGTCCTCAAAATCCCACAACATTCCAGAAAAAAATCCCACACAATTGCCTAAATTTTCTGAAAACCCTACCAAATTCCAGAAACATCTCCAAAAATCCCCTGAATATCCTACAAAAATCAAGAAAAATCACACAACATTCCACAAAATCCAACAAAATTGCAGAAATCTTCTCAAAACCCCAACAAATTCCAGTAACATCCCACCAAATCCCCACAAATTTCCACAAAACCCAAGAAAATACCTCCAAATCCTTCATGTCTGCTCAAAATCCCTCAAAACTCCCACAAAATCTCCTTAATATCTTCCAAAATTCAAGAAAAATCCCCAAAAATTGCAGAAAAATCCCACACGATTCCCTAAATGTTTTGAAATCACTATCAAATTCCAGAAACATCCCACAAAATCTCCACAAATTTCCAAAACAGCTAAGAAAAATCCCGCTCAATTTTTCAAGTCTCCACAAAATCCCGCAGAATTGCAGAAAAATCCCACACAGTTCCCTAAATGTTCTCAAAACCCTACCAAATTCCAGAAACATCCAACAAAACCCCCGCTAATTTGCACAAAATCTAAGAAAATACCTCAAAATCCTTCATGTCCCCTCAAAATCCCTCAAAATTCCACAAAACTCCCACAAAATCTCCCCAATATCCTGCAAAATTCAAGAAAAATCCAACACAATTCATTAAATGTTTTCAAAACCCTATCAAATTCCAGAAACATCCCACCAAATCTCCAGAAAATGACACAAAATGTAAGAAAAATCCCACTAAGTTCTTCAAGTCTCCTCAAAATTCCTCAAGATTCCAGGAAAAAAATCTCACCAAATTCTCTAAACCTTCCCAAAACCCGACCAAATTCCAGAAACATCCCACCAAATCTCCAAAAAATTCCACAAAATCAAGAAAAATCCCTCAAAATTGCAGAAAAATGCCACAAAATTGCAGAAATCTTCCCCAAACCGTACCATATTCCAGAAACATCCCAAAAAATCCCCACTCATTTCCACAAGATCTACGCAAATCCCTCACAATTCTTCATGTCTCCTCAAAATCATTCAGAATTCCACAAAACACCCATAAAATCTCCTCAATATCCTACAAAATTCAAGAAAAATCCCCAAAAATTGCAGAAAAATCCCACACGATTCCCTACATGTTCTGAAATCACTACCAAATTCCAGAAACATCCCACCAAATTGCCACAAATTTCCACAAAATATCAGAAAAATCCCTCACAATTCTTCAAGTCTCCTCAAAATCCCTAAACATTCCAGGAAAAAATCTCACAAAATTCCCTAAATCTTCCCAAAACCCTACCAAATTCCAGAAACATCCCACCAAATTGTCACAAAATTCCAAAGAAGCTAAGAAAAATCCCTCACAATTCCTGAAGTCTCTTCAGAATCCCACAAAATATGAGAACATTCCACAGCTGTACAATAAAATGTCACAAAATTCCAGAAACATCCCACCAAATCTCCACAAAATACCACAAAATCTAAGAGAAATCCCTCATAATTCCTCAAGTCTCCACAAACTCCCTCAAAATTTCAGAAAAATACCATACAATTCATTAAATGTTCGGAAAACCCCAGCAAATTCCAGAAACATCCCATCAAATCTCCACAAAATACCAAAAAATCCAAGAAAAATCCCTCATAATTCTTCAAGTCTCCACAAAATCCCTCAAAATTCCAGAAAAATCTCCAACAAAATTGCAGAAAGCTTCTCAAAACCCCACCAAATTCCAGTCACATTCCACAAAACCCCCACAAATTTCCACAAAACCCAAGAAACTACCTCAAAATGCTTCATGTCTCCCCAAAATCCCTCAAAATTCCCACAAAATCTTCTCAATATCCCACAAAATTCAAGAAAAATCCCACAAAATTGCAGAAAAATCCCATACAATTCCCTAAATGTTCTCAAAACCCCACCAAATTCCAGTCACATCCCACAAAACCCCCACAAATTTCCACAAAACCCAAGAAAATATCTCAAAATCCTTCATGTCTGCTCAAAATTCCACAAAACTCCCACAAAATCTCCTCAATATCCTACAAAATTCAAGAAAAATCCCCAAAAATTGCAGAAAAATCCCACACGATTCCCTAAATGTTTTGAAATCACTACCAAATTCCAGAAAAATCCCACCAAATCTCCGCAAAATTCCAAAGAAGCTTAGAAAAATCCCTCACAATTCTTGAAGTCTCTTCAAAATCCCACAAAATATGAGAACATTCCACAGCTGTACAATAAAATGCCACAAAATTCCAGAAACATCCCACCAAATCTCCACAAAATTCCACAAAATCTAAAAAAAACCCCTCATAATTCTTCAAGTCTCCACAATATCCCACAAAATTCCAGAAAAAACTCCAACAAAATTGCAGAAAGCTTTTCAAAACCCCACCAAATTCCAGTCACATTCCACAAAACCCCCACAAATTTCCACAAAACCCAAGAAAATACCTCCAAATCCTTCATGTCTGCTCAAAATCCCTCAAAACTCCCACAAAATCTCCTTAATATCTTCCAAAATTCAAGAAAAATCCCCAAAAATTGCAGAAAAATCCCACACGATTCCCTAAATGTTTTGAAATCACTATCAAATTCCAGAAACAT
This sequence comes from Poecile atricapillus, assembly GCF_030490865.1. NCBI lineage: Eukaryota > Metazoa > Chordata > Aves > Passeriformes > Paridae > Poecile > Poecile atricapillus. The sequence goes on from NC_081267.1 coordinate 1,529,783, forward strand.
CCCACAAAATCTCCACAAATTTCCAAAACAGCTAAGAAAAATCCCGCTCAATTTTTCAAGTCTCCACAAAATCCCGCAGAATTGCAGAAAAATCCCACACAGTTCCCTAAATGTTCTCAAAACCCTACCAAATTCCAGAAACATCCAACAAAACCCCCGCTAATTTGCACAAAATCTAAGAAAATACCTCAAAATCCTTCATGCTGCCTCAAAATCCCACAAAATTCCACAAAACTCCCACAAAATCTTCTCAATATCCTACAAAATTCAAGAAAAATCCCAACAAATTGCAGAAAAATCCCACACAGTTCCCTAAATGTTCTCAAAACCCTACCAAATTCCAGAAACATCCAACAAAACCCCCGCTAATTTGCACAAAATCTAAGAAAATACCTCAAAATCCTTCATGTCCCCTCAAAATCCCTCAAAATTCCACAAAACTCCCACAAAATCTCCCCAATATCCTGCAAAATTCAAGAAAAATCCAACACAATTCATTAAATGTTTTCAAAACCCTATCAAATTCCAGAAACATCCCACCAAATCTCCAGAAAATGACACAAAATGTAAGAAAAATCCCACTAAGTTCTTCAAGTCTCCTCAAAATTCCTCAAGATTCCAGGAAAAAAATCTCACCAAATTCTCTAAACCTTCCCAAAACCCGACCAAATTCCAGAAACATCCCACCAAATCTCCAAAAAATTCCACAAAATCAAGAAAAATCCCTCAAAATTGCAGAAAAATGCCACAAAATTGCAGAAATCTTCCCCAAACCGTACCATATTCCAGAAACATCCCAAAAAATCCCCACTCATTTCCACAAGATCTACGCAAATCCCTCACAATTCTTCATGTCTCCTCAAAATCATTCAGAATTCCACAAAACACCCATAAAATCTCCTCAATATCCTACAAAATTCAAGAAAAATCCCCAAAAATTGCAGAAAAATCCCACACGATTCCCTACATGTTCTGAAATCACTACCAAATTCCAGAAACATCCCACCAAATTGCCACAAATTTCCACAAAATATCAGAAAAATCCCTCACAATTCTTCAAGTCTCCTCAAAATCCCTAAACATTCCAGGAAAAAATCTCACAAAATTCCCTAAATCTTCCCAAAACCCTACCAAATTCCAGAAACATCCCACCAAATTGTCACAAAATTCCAAAGAAGCTAAGAAAAATCCCTCACAATTCCTGAAGTCTCTTCAGAATCCCACAAAATATGAGAACATTCCACAGCTGTACAATAAAATGTCACAAAATTCCAGAAACATCCCACCAAATCGCCACAAAATACCACAAAATCTAAGAGAAATCCCTCATAATTCCTCAAGTCTCCACAAACTCCCTCAAAATTTCAGAAAAATACCATACAATTCATTAAATGTTCGGAAAACCCCAGCAAATTCCAGAAACATCCCATCAAATCTCCACAAAATACCAAAAAATCCAAGAAAAATCCCTCATAATTCTTCAAGTCTCCACAAAATCCCTCAAAATTCCAGAAAAATCTCCAACAAAATTGCAGAAAGCTTCTCAAAACCCCACCAAATTCCAGTCACATTCCACAAAACCCCCACAAATTTCCACAAAACCCAAGAAACTACCTCAAAATGCTTCATGTCTCCCCAAAATCCCTCAAAATTCCCACAAAATCTTCTCAATATCCCACAAAATTCAAGAAAAATCCCACAAAATTGCAGAAAAATCCCATACAATTCCCTAAATGTTCTCAAAACCCCACCAAATTCCAGTCACATCCCACAAAACCCCCACAAATTTCCACAAAACCCAAGAAAATATCTCAAAATCCTTCATGTCTGCTCAAAATTCCACAAAACTCCCACAAAATCTCCTCAATATCCTACAAAATTCAAGAAAAATCCCCAAAAATTGCAGAAAAATCCCACACGATTCCCTAAATGTTTTGAAATCACTACCAAATTCCAGAAAAATCCCACCAAATCTCCGCAAAATTCCAAAGAAGCTTAGAAAAATCCCTCACAATTCTTGAAGTCTCTTCAAAATCCCACAAAATATGAGAACATTCCACAGCTGTACAATAAAATGCCACAAAATTCCAGAAACATCCCACCAAATCTCCACAAAATTCCACAAAATCTAAAAAAAACCCCTCATAATTCTTCAAGTCTCCACAATATCCCACAAAATTCCAGAAAAAACTCCAACAAAATTGCAGAAAGCTTTTCAAAACCCCACCAAATTCCAGTCACATTCCACAAAACCCCCACAAATTTCCACAAAACCCAAGAAAATACCTCCAAATCCTTCATGTCTGCTCAAAATCCCTCAAAACTCCCACAAAATCTCCTTAATATCTTCCAAAATTCAAGAAAAATCCCCAAAAATTGCAGAAAAATCCCACACGATTCCCTAAATGTTTTGAAATCACTATCAAATTCCAGAAACATCCCACAAAATCTCCACAAATTTCCAAAACAGCTAAGAAAAATCCCGCTCAATTTTTCAAGTCTCCACAAAATCCCGCAGAATTGCAGAAAAATCCCACACAGTTCCCTAAATGTTCTCAAAACCCTACCAAATTCCAGAAACATCCAACAAAACCCCCGCTAATTTGCACAAAATCTAAGAAAATACCTCAAAATCCTTCATGCTGCCTCAAAATCCCACAAAATTCCACAAAACTCCCACAAAATCTTCTCAATATCCTACAAAATTCAAGAAAAATCCCAACAAATTGCAGAAAAATCCCACACAGTTCCCTAAATGTTCTCAAAACCCTACCAAATTCCAGAAACATCCAACAAAACCCCCGCTAATTTGCACAAAATCTAAGAAAATACCTCAAAATCCTTCATGTCCCCTCAAAATCCCTCAAAATTCCACAAAACTCCCACAAAATCTCCCCAATATCCTGCAAAATTCAAGAAAAATCCAACACAATTCATTAAATGTTTTCAAAACCCTATCAAATTCCAGAAACATCCCACCAAATCTCCAGAAAATGACACAAAATGTAAGAAAAATCCCACTAAGTTCTTCAAGTCTCCTCAAAATTCCTCAAGATTCCAGGAAAAAAATCTCACCAAATTCTCTAAACCTTCCCAAAACCCTACCAAATTCCAGAAACATCCCACCAAATCTCCAAAAAATTCCACAAAATCAAGAAAAATCCCTCAAAATTGCAGAAAAATGCCACAAAATTGCAGAAATCTTCCCCAAACCGTACCATATTCCAGAAACATCCCAAAAAATCCCCACTCATTTCCACAAGATCTACGCAAATCCCTCACAATTCTTCATGTCTCCTCAAAATCATTCAGAATTCCACAAAACACCCATAAAATCTCCTCAATATCCTACAAAATTCAAGAAAAATCCCCAAAAATTGCAGAAAAATCCCACACGATTCCCTACATGTTCTGAAATCACTACCAAATTCCAGAAACATCCCACCAAATTGCCACAAATTTCCACAAAATATCAGAAAAATCCCTCACAATTCTTCAAGTCTCCTCAAAATCCCTAAACATTCCAGGAAAAAATCTCACAAAATTCCCTAAATCTTCCCAAAACCCTACCAAATTCCAGAAACATCCCACCAAATTGTCACAAAATTCCAAAGAAGCTAAGAAAAATCCCTCACAATTCCTGAAGTCTCTTCAGAATCCCACAAAATATGAGAACATTCCACAGCTGTACAATAAAATGTCACAAAATTCCAGAAACATCCCACCAAATCTCCACAAAATACCACAAAATCTAAGAGAAATCCCTCATAATTCCTCAAGTCTCCACAAACTCCCTCAAAATTTCAGAAAAATACCATACAATTCATTAAATGTTCGGAAAACCCCAGCAAATTCCAGAAACATCCCATCAAATCTCCACAAAATACCAAAAAATCCAAGAAAAATCCCTCATAATTCTTCAAGTCTCCACAAAATCCCTCAAAATTCCAGAAAAATCTCCAACAAAATTGCAGAAAGCTTCTCAAAACCCCACCAAATTCCAGTCACATTCCACAAAACCCCCACAAATTTCCACAAAACCCAAGAAACTACCTCAAAATGCTTCATGTCTCCCCAAAATCCCTCAAAATTCCCACAAAATCTCCTCAATATCCCACAAAATTCAAGAAAAATCCCACAAAATTGCAGAAAAATCCCATACAATTCCCTAAATGTTCTCAAAACCCCACCAAATTCCAGTCACATCCCACAAAACCCCCACAAATTTCCACAAAACCCAAGAAAATATCTCAAAATCCTTCATGTCTGCTCAAAATTCCACAAAACTCCCACAAAATCTCCTCAATATCCTACAAAATTCAAGAAAAATCCCCAAAAATTGCAGAAAAATCCCACACGATTCCCTAAATGTTTTGAAATCACTACCAAATTCCAGAAAAATCCCACCAAATCTCCGCAAAATTCCAAAGAAGCTTAGAAAAATCCCTCACAATTCTTGAAGTCTCTTCAAAATCCCACAAAATATGAGAACATTCCACAGCTGTACAATAAAATGCCACAAAATTCCAGAAACATCCCACCAAATCTCCACAAAATTCCACAAAATCTAAAAAAAACCCCTCATAATTCTTCAAGTCTCCACAATATCCCACAAAATTCCAGAAAAAACTCCAACAAAATTGCAGAAAGCTTTTCAAAACCCCACCAAATTCCAGTCACATTCCACAAAACCCCCACAAATTTCCACAAAACCCAAGAAAATACCTCCAAATCCTTCATGTCTGCTCAAAATCCCTCAAAACTCCCACAAAATCTCCTTAATATCTTCCAAAATTCAAGAAAAATCCCCAAAAATTGCAGAAAAATCCCACACGATTCCCTAAATGTTTTGAAATCACTATCAAATTCCAGAAACATCCCACAAAATCTCCACAAATTTCCAAAACAGCTAAGAAAAATCCCGCTCAATTTTTCAAGTCTCCACAAAATCCCGCAGAATTGCAGAAAAATCCCACACAGTTCCCTAAATGTTCTCAAAACCCTACCAAATTCCAGAAACATCCAACAAAACCCCCGCTAATTTGCACAAAATCTAAGAAAATACCTCAAAATCCTTCATGCTGCCTCAAAATCCCACAAAATTCCACAAAACTCCCACAAAATCTTCTCAATATCCTACAAAATTCAAGAAAAATCCCAACAAATTGCAGAAAAATCCCACACAGTTCCCTAAATGTTCTCAAAACCCTACCAAATTCCAGAAACATCCAACAAAACCCCCGCTAATTTGCACAAAATCTAAGAAAATACCTCAAAATCCTTCATGTCCCCTCAAAATCCCTCAAAATTCCACAAAACTCCCACAAAATCTCCCCAATATCCTGCAAAATTCAAGAAAAATCCAACACAATTCATTAAATGTTTTCAAAACCCTATCAAATTCCAGAAACATCCCACCAAATCTCCAGAAAATGACACAAAATGTAAGAAAAATCCCACTAAGTTCTTCAAGTCTCCTCAAAATTCCTCAAGATTCCAGGAAAAAAATCTCACCAAATTCTCTAAACCTTCCCAAAACCCGACCAAATTCCAGAAACATCCCACCAAATCTCCAAAAAATTCCACAAAATCAAGAAAAATCCCTCAAAATTGCAGAAAAATGCCACAAAATTGCAGAAATCTTCCCCAAACCGTACCATATTCCAGAAACATCCCAAAAAATCCCCACTCATTTCCACAAGATCTACGCAAATCCCTCACAATTCTTCATGTCTCCTCAAAATCATTCAGAATTCCACAAAACACCCATAAAATCTCCTCAATATCCTACAAAATTCAAGAAAAATCCCCAAAAATTGCAGAAAAATCCCACACGATTCCCTACATGTTCTGAAATCACTACCAAATTCCAGAAACATCCCACCAAATTGCCACAAATTTCCACAAAATATCAGAAAAATCCCTCACAATTCTTCAAGTCTCCTCAAAATCCCTAAACATTCCAGGAAAAAATCTCACAAAATTCCCTAAATCTTCCCAAAACCCTACCAAATTCCAGAAACATCCCACCAAATTGTCACAAAATTCCAAAGAAGCTAAGAAAAATCCCTCACAATTCCTGAAGTCTCTTCAGAATCCCACAAAATATGAGAACATTCCACAGCTGTACAATAAAATGTCACAAAATTCCAGAAACATCCCACCAAATCGCCACAAAATACCACAAAATCTAAGAGAAATCCCTCATAATTCCTCAAGTCTCCACAAACTCCCTCAAAATTTCAGAAAAATACCATACAATTCATTAAATGTTCGGAAAACCCCAGCAAATTCCAGAAACATCCCATCAAATCTCCACAAAATACCAAAAAATCCAAGAAAAATCCCTCATAATTCTTCAAGTCTCCACAAAATCCCTCAAAATTCCAGAAAAATCTCCAACAAAATTGCAGAAAGCTTCTCAAAACCCCACCAAATTCCAGTCACATTCCACAAAACCCCCACAAATTTCCACAAAACCCAAGAAACTACCTCAAAATGCTTCATGTCTCCCCAAAATCCCTCAAAATTCCCACAAAATCTTCTCAATATCCCACAAAATTCAAGAAAAATCCCACAAAATTGCAGAAAAATCCCATACAATTCCCTAAATGTTCTCAAAACCCCACCAAATTCCAGTCACATCCCACAAAACCCCCACAAATTTCCACAAAACCCAAGAAAATATCTCAAAATCCTTCATGTCTGCTCAAAATTCCACAAAACTCCCACAAAATCTCCTCAATATCCTACAAAATTCAAGAAAAATCCCCAAAAATTGCAGAAAAATCCCACACGATTCCCTAAATGTTTTGAAATCACTACCAAATTCCAGAAAAATCCCACCAAATCTCCGCAAAATTCCAAAGAAGCTTAGAAAAATCCCTCACAATTCTTGAAGTCTCTTCAAAATCCCACAAAATATGAGAACATTCCACAGCTGTACAATAAAATGCCACAAAATTCCAGAAACATCCCACCAAATCTCCACAAAATTCCACAAAATCTAAAAAAAACCCCTCATAATTCTTCAAGTCTCCACAATATCCCACAAAATTCCAGAAAAAACTCCAACAAAATTGCAGAAAGCTTTTCAAAACCCCACCAAATTCCAGTCACATTCCACAAAACCCCCACAAATTTCCACAAAACCCAAGAAAATACCTCCAAATCCTTCATGTCTGCTCAAAATCCCTCAAAACTCCCACAAAATCTCCTTAATATCTTCCAAAATTCAAGAAAAATCCCCAAAAATTGCAGAAAAATCCCACACGATTCCCTAAATGTTTTGAAATCACTATCAAATTCCAGAAACATCCCACAAAATCTCCACAAATTTCCAAAACAGCTAAGAAAAATCCCGCTCAATTTTTCAAGTCTCCACAAAATCCCGCAGAATTGCAGAAAAATCCCACACAGTTCCCTAAATGTTCTCAAAACCCTACCAAATTCCAGAAACATCCAACAAAACCCCCGCTAATTTGCACAAAATCTAAGAAAATACCTCAAAATCCTTCATGCTGCCTCAAAATCCCACAAAATTCCACAAAACTCCCACAAAATCTTCTCAATATCCTACAAAATTCAAGAAAAATCCCAACAAATTGCAGAAAAATCCCACACAGTTCCCTAAATGTTCTCAAAACCCTACCAAATTCCAGAAACATCCAACAAAACCCCCGCTAATTTGCACAAAATCTAAGAAAATACCTCAAAATCCTTCATGTCCCCTCAAAATCCCTCAAAATTCCACAAAACTCCCACAAAATCTCCCCAATATCCTGCAAAATTCAAGAAAAATCCAACACAATTCATTAAATGTTTTCAAAACCCTATCAAATTCCAGAAACATCCCACCAAATCTCCAGAAAATGACACAAAATGTAAGAAAAATCCCACTAAGTTCTTCAAGTCTCCTCAAAATTCCTCAAGATTCCAGGAAAAAAATCTCACCAAATTCTCTAAACCTTCCCAAAACCCGACCAAATTCCAGAAACATCCCACCAAATCTCCAAAAAATTCCACAAAATCAAGAAAAATCCCTCAAAATTGCAGAAAAATGCCACAAAATTGCAGAAATCTTCCCCAAACCGTACCATATTCCAGAAACATCCCAAAAAATCCCCACTCATTTCCACAAGATCTACGCAAATCCCTCACAATTCTTCATGTCTCCTCAAAATCATTCAGAATTCCACAAAACACCCATAAAATCTCCTCAATATCCTACAAAATTCAAGAAAAATCCCCAAAAATTGCAGAAAAATCCCACACGATTCCCTACATGTTCTGAAATCACTACCAAATTCCAGAAACATCCCACCAAATTGCCACAAATTTCCACAAAATATCAGAAAAATCCCTCACAATTCTTCAAGTCTCCTCAAAATCCCTAAACATTCCAGGAAAAAATCTCACAAAATTCCCTAAATCTTCCCAAAACCCTACCAAATTCCAGAAACATCCCACCAAATTGTCACAAAATTCCAAAGAAGCTAAGAAAAATCCCTCACAATTCCTGAAGTCTCTTCAGAATCCCACAAAATATGAGAACATTCCACAGCTGTACAATAAAATGTCACAAAATTCCAGAAACATCCCACCAAATCTCCACAAAATACCACAAAATCTAAGAGAAATCCCTCATAATTCCTCAAGTCTCCACAAACTCCCTCAAAATTTCAGAAAAATACCATACAATTCATTAAATGTTCGGAAAACCCCAGCAAATTCCAGAAACATTCCATCAAATCTCCACAAAATACCAAAAAATCCAAGAAAAATCCCTCATAATTCTTCAAGTCTCCACAAAATCCCTCAAAATTCCAGAAAAATCTCCAACAAAATTGCAGAAAGCTTCTCAAAACCCCACCAAATTCCAGTCACATTCCACAAAACCCCCACAAATTTCCACAAAACCCAAGAAACTACCTCAAAATGCTTCATGTCTCCCCAAAATCCCTCAAAATTCCCACAAAATCTTCTCAATATCCCACAAAATTCAAGAAAAATCCCACAAAATTGCAGAAAAATCCCATACAATTCCCTAAATGTTCTCAAAACCCCACCAAATTCCAGTCACATCCCACAAAACCCCCACAAATTTCCACAAAACCCAAGAAAATATCTCAAAATCCTTCATGTCTGCTCAAAATTCCACAAAACTCCCACAAAATCTCCTCAATATCCTACAAAATTCAAGAAAAATCCCCAAAAATTGCAGAAAAATCCCACACGATTCCCTAAATGTTTTGAAATCACTACCAAATTCCAGAAAAATCCCACCAAATCTCCGCAAAATTCCAAAGAAGCTTAGAAAAATCCCTCACAATTCTTGAAGTCTCTTCAAAATCCCACAAAATATGAGAACATTCCACAGCTGTACAATAAAATGCCACAAAATTCCAGAAACATCCCACCAAATCTCCACAAAATTCCACAAAATCTAAAAAAAACCCCTCATAATTCTTCAAGTCTCCACAATATCCCACAAAATTCCAGAAAAAACTCCAACAAAATTGCAGAAAGCTTTTCAAAACCCCACCAAATTCCAGTCACATTCCACAAAACCCCCACAAATTTCCACAAAACCCAAGAAAATACCTCCAAATCCTTCATGTCTGCTCAAAATCCCTCAAAACTCCCACAAAATCTCCTTAATATCTTCCAAAATTCAAGAAAAATCCCCAAAAATTGCAGAAAAATCCCACACGATTCCCTAAATGTTTTGAAATCACTATCAAATTCCAGAAACATCCCACAAAATCTCCACAAATTTCCAAAACAGCTAAGAAAAATCCCGCTCAATTTTTCAAGTCTCCACAAAATCCCGCAGAATTGCAGAAAAATCCCACACAGTTCCCTAAATGTTCTCAAAACCCTACCAAATTCCAGAAACATCCAACAAAACCCCCGCTAATTTGCACAAAATCTAAGAAAATACCTCAAAATCCTTCATGTCCCCTCAAAATCCCTCAAAATTCCACAAAACTCCCACAAAATCTCCCCAATATCCTGCAAAATTCAAGAAAAATCCAACACAATTCATTAAATGTTTTCAAAACCCTATCAAATTCCAGAAACATCCCACCAAATCTCCAGAAAATGACACAAAATGTAAGAAAAATCCCACTAAGTTCTTCAAGTCTCCTCAAAATTCCTCAAGATTCCAGGAAAAAAATCTCACCAAATTCTCTAAACCTTCCCAAAACCCGACCAAATTCCAGAAACATCCCACCAAATCTCCAAAAAATTCCACAAAATCAAGAAAAATCCCTCAAAATTGCAGAAAAATGCCACAAAATTGCAGAAATCTTCCCCAAACCGTACCATATTCCAGAAACATCCCAAAAAATCCCCACTCATTTCCACAAGATCTACGCAAATCCCTCACAATTCTTCATGTCTCCTCAAAATCATTCAGAATTCCACAAAACACCCATAAAATCTCCTCAATATCCTACAAAATTCAAGAAAAATCCCCAAAAATTGCAGAAAAATCCCACACGATTCCCTACATGTTCTGAAATCACTACCAAATTCCAGAAACATCCCACCAAATTGCCACAAATTTCCACAAAATATCAGAAAAATCCCTCACAATTCTTCAAGTCTCCTCAAAATCCCTAAACATTCCAGGAAAAAATCTCACAAAATTCCCTAAATCTTCCCAAAACCCTACCAAATTCCAGAAACATCCCACCAAATTGTCACAAAATTCCAAAGAAGCTAAGAAAAATCCCTCACAATTCCTGAAGTCTCTTCAGAATCCCACAAAATATGAGAACATTCCACAGCTGTACAATAAAATGTCACAAAATTCCAGAAACATCCCACCAAATCTCCACAAAATACCACAAAATCTAAGAGAAATCCCTCATAATTCCTCAAGTCTCCACAAACTCCCTCAAAATTTCAGAAAAATACCATACAATTCATTAAATGTTCGGAAAACCCCAGCAAATTCCAGAAACATCCCATCAAATCTCCACAAAATACCAAAAAATCCAAGAAAAATCCCTCATAATTCTTCAAGTCTCCACAAAATCCCTCAAAATTCCAGAAAAATCTCCAACAAAATTGCAGAAAGCTTCTCAAAACCCCACCAAATTCCAGTCACATTCCACAAAACCCCCACAAATTTCCACAAAACCCAAGAAACTACCTCAAAATGCTTCATGTCTCCCCAAAATCCCTCAAAATTCCCACAAAATCTTCTCAATATCCCACAAAATTCAAGAAAAATCCCACAAAATTGCAGAAAAATCCCATACAATTCCCTAAATGTTCTCAAAACCCCACCAAATTCCAGTCACATCCCACAAAACCCCCACAAATTTCCACAAAACCCAAGAAAATATCTCAAAATCCTTCATGTCTGCTCAAAATTCCACAAAACTCCCACAAAATCTCCTCAATATCCTACAAAATTCAAGAAAAATCCCCAAAAATTGCAGAAAAATCCCACACGATTCCCTAAATGTTTTGAAATCACTACCAAATTCCAGAAAAATCCCACCAAATCTCCGCAAAATTCCAAAGAAGCTTAGAAAAATCCCTCACAATTCTTGAAGTCTCTTCAAAATCCCACAAAATATGAGAACATTCCACAGCTGTACAATAAAATGCCACAAAATTCCAGAAACATCCCACCAAATCTCCACAAAATTCCACAAAATCTAAAAAAAACCCCTCATAATTCTTCAAGTCTCCACAATATCCCACAAAATTCCAGAAAAAACTCCAACAAAATTGCAGAAAGCTTTTCAAAACCCCACCAAATTCCAGTCACATTCCACAAAACCCCCACAAATTTCCACAAAACCCAAGAAAATACCTCCAAATCCTTCATGTCTGCTCAAAATCCCTCAAAACTCCCACAAAATCTCCTTAATATCTTCCAAAATTCAAGAAAAATCCCCAAAAATTGCAGAAAAATCCCACACGATTCCCTAAATGTTTTGAAATCACTATCAAATTCCAGAAACATCCCACAAAATCTCCACAAATTTCCAAAACAGCTAAGAAAAATCCCGCTCAATTTTTCAAGTCTCCACAAAATCCCGCAGAATTGCAGAAAAATCCCACACAGTTCCCTAAATGTTCTCAAAACCCTACCAAATTCCAGAAACATCCAACAAAACCCCCGCTAATTTGCACAAAATCTAAGAAAATACCTCAAAATCCTTCATGCTGCCTCAAAATCCCACAAAATTCCACAAAACTCCCACAAAATCTTCTCAATATCCTACAAAATTCAAGAAAAATCCCAACAAATTGCAGAAAAATCCCACACAGTTCCCTAAATGTTCTCAAAACCCTACCAAATTCCAGAAACATCCAACAAAACCCCCGCTAATTTGCACAAAATCTAAGAAAATACCTCAAAATCCTTCATGTCCCCTCAAAATCCCTCAAAATTCCACAAAACTCCCACAAAATCTCCCCAATATCCTGCAAAATTCAAGAAAAATCCAACACAATTCATTAAATGTTTTCAAAACCCTATCAAATTCCAGAAACATCCCACCAAATCTCCAGAAAATGACACAAAATGTAAGAAAAATCCCACAAAGTTCTTCAAGTCTCCTCAAAATTCCTCAAGATTCCAGGAAAAAAATCTCACCAAATTCTCTAAACCTTCCCAAAACCCGACCAAATTCCAGAAACATCCCACCAAATCTCCAAAAAATTCCACAAAATCAAGAAAAATCCCTCAAAATTGCAGAAAAATGCCACAAAATTGCAGAAATCTTCCCCAAACCGTACCATATTCCAGAAACATCCCAAAAAATCCCCACTCATTTCCACAAGATCTACGCAAATCCCTCACAATTCTTCATGTCTCCTCAAAATCATTCAGAATTCCACAAAACACCCATAAAATCTCCTCAATATCCTACAAAATTCAAGAAAAATCCCCAAAAATTGCAGAAAAATCCCACACGATTCCCTACATGTTCTGAAATCACTACCAAATTCCAGAAACATCCCACCAAATTGCCACAAATTTCCACAAAATATCAGAAAAATCCCTCACAATTCTTCAAGTCTCCTCAAAATCCCTAAACATTCCAGGAAAAAATCTCACAAAATTCCCTAAATCTTCCCAAAACCCTACCAAATTCCAGAAACATCCCACCAAATTGTCACAAAATTCCAAAGAAGCTAAGAAAAATCCCTCACAATTCCTGAAGTCTCTTCAGAATCCCACAAAATATGAGAACATTCCACAGCTGTACAATAAAATGTCACAAAATTCCAGAAACATCCCACCAAATCTCCACAAAATACCACAAAATCTAAGAGAAATCCCTCATAATTCCTCAAGTCTCCACAAACTCCCTCAAAATTTCAGAAAAATACCATACAATTCATTAAATGTTCGGAAAACCCCAGCAAATTCCAGAAACATCCCATCAAATCTCCACAAAATACCAAAAAATCCAAGAAAAATCCCTCATAATTCTTCAAGTCTCCACAAAATCCCTCAAAATTCCAGAAAAATCTCCAACAAAATTGCAGAAAGCTTCTCAAAACCCCACCAAATTCCAGTCACATTCCACAAAACCCCCACAAATTTCCACAAAACCCAAGAAACTACCTCAAAATGCTTCATGTCTCCCCAAAATCCCTCAAAATTCCCACAAAATCTCCTCAATATCCCACAAAATTCAAGAAAAATCCCACAAAATTGCAGAAAAATCCCATACAATTCCCTAAATGTTCTCAAAACCCCACCAAATTCCAGTCACATCCCACAAAACCCCCACAAATTTCCACAAAACCCAAGAAAATATCTCAAAATCCTTCATGTCTGCTCAAAATTCCACAAAACTCCCACAAAATCTCCTCAATATCCTACAAAATTCAAGAAAAATCCCCAAAAATTGCAGAAAAATCCCACACGATTCCCTAAATGTTTTGAAATCACTACCAAATTCCAGAAAAATCCCACCAAATCTCCGCAAAATTCCAAAGAAGCTTAGAAAAATCCCTCACAATTCTTGAAGTCTCTTCAAAATCCCACAAAATATGAGAACATTCCACAGCTGTACAATAAAATGCCACAAAATTCCAGAAACATCCCACCAAATCTCCACAAAATTCCACAAAATCTAAAAAAAACCCCTCATAATTCTTCAAGTCTCCACAATATCCCACAAAATTCCAGAAAAAACTCCAACAAAATTGCAGAAAGCTTTTCAAAACCCCACCAAATTCCAGTCACATTCCACAAAACCCCCACAAATTTCCACAAAACCCAAGAAAATACCTCCAAATCCTTCATGTCTGCTCAAAATCCCTCAAAACTCCCACAAAATCTCCTCAATATCTTCCAAAATTCAAGAAAAATCCCCAAAAATTGCAGAAAAATCCCACACGATTCCCTAAATGTTTTGAAATCACTATCAAATTCCAGAAACATCCCACAAAATCTCCACAAATTTCCAAAACAGCTAAGAAAAATACCGCTCAATTTTTCAAGTCTCCACAAAATCCCGCAGAATTGCAGAAAAATCCCACACAGTTCCCTAAATGTTCTCAAAACCCTACCAAATTCCAGAAACATCCAACAAAACCCCCGCTAATTTGCACAAAATCTAAGAAAATACCTCAAAATCCTTCATGCTGCCTCAAAATCCCACAAAATTCCACAAAACTCCCACAAAATCTTCTCAATATCCTACAAAATTCAAGAAAAATCCCAACAAATTGCAGAAAAATCCCACACAGTTCCCTAAATGTTCTCAAAACCCTACCAAATTCCAGAAACATCCAACAAAACCCCCGCTAATTTGCACAAAATCTAAGAAAATACCTCAAAATCCTTCATGTCCCCTCAAAATCCCTCAAAATTCCACAAAACTCCCACAAAATCTCCCCAATATCCTGCAAAATTCAAGAAAAATCCAACACAATTCATTAAATGTTTTCAAAACCCTATCAAATTCCAGAAACATCCCACCAAATCTCCAGAAAATGACACAAAATGTAAGAAAAATCCCACTAAGTTCTTCAAGTCTCCTCAAAATTCCTCAAGATTCCAGGAAAAAAATCTCACCAAATTCTCTAAACCTTCCCAAAACCCGACCAAATTCCAGAAACATCCCACCAAATCTCCAAAAAATTCCACAAAATCAAGAAAAATCCCTCAAAATTGCAGAAAAATGCCACAAAATTGCAGAAATCTTCCCCAAACCGTACCATATTCCAGAAACATCCCAAAAAATCCCCACTCATTTCCACAAGATCTACGCAAATCCCTCACAATTCTTCATGTCTCCTCAAAATCATTCAGAATTCCACAAAACACCCATAAAATCTCCTCAATATCCTACAAAATTCAAGAAAAATCCCCAAAAATTGCAGAAAAATCCCACACGATTCCCTACATGTTCTGAAATCACTACCAAATTCCAGAAACATCCCACCAAATTGCCACAAATTTCCACAAAATATCAGAAAAATCCCTCACAATTCTTCAAGTCTCCTCAAAATCCCTAAACATTCCAGGAAAAAATCTCACAAAATTCCCTAAATCTTCCCAAAACCCTACCAAATTCCAGAAACATCCCACCAAATTGTCACAAAATTCCAAAGAAGCTAAGAAAAATCCCTCACAATTCCTGAAGTCTCTTCAGAATCCCACAAAATATGAGAACATTCCACAGCTGTACAATAAAATGTCACAAAATTCCAGAAACATCCCACCAAATCTCCACAAAATACCACAAAATCTAAGAGAAATCCCTCATAATTCCTCAAGTCTCCACAAACTCCCTCAAAATTTCAGAAAAATACCATACAATTCATTAAATGTTCGGAAAACCCCAGCAAATTCCAGAAACATCCCATCAAATCTCCACAAAATACCAAAAAATCCAAGAAAAATCCCTCATAATTCTTCAAGTCTCCACAAAATCCCTCAAAATTCCAGAAAAATCTCCAACAAAATTGCAGAAAGCTTCTCAAAACCCCACCAAATTCCAGTCACATTCCACAAAACCCCCACAAATTTCCACAAAACCCAAGAAACTACCTCAAAATGCTTCATGTCTCCCCAAAATCCCTCAAAATTCCCACAAAATCTTCTCAATATCCCACAAAATTCAAGAAAAATCCCACAAAATTGCAGAAAAATCCCATACAATTCCCTAAATGTTCTCAAAACCCCACCAAATTCCAGTCACATCCCACAAAACCCCCACAAATTTCCACAAAACCCAAGAAAATATCTCAAAATCCTTCATGTCTGCTCAAAATTCCACAAAACTCCCACAAAATCTCCTCAATATCCTACAAAATTCAAGAAAAATCCCCAAAAATTGCAGAAAAATCCCACACGATTCCCTAAATGTTTTGAAATCACTACCAAATTCCAGAAAAATCCCACCAAATCTCCGCAAAATTCCAAAGAAGCTTAGAAAAATCCCTCACAATTCTTGAAGTCTCTTCAAAATCCCACAAAATATGAGAACATTCCACAGCTGTACAATAAAATGCCACAAAATTCCAGAAACATCCCACCAAATCTCCACAAAATTCCACAAAATCTAAAAAAAACCCCTCATAATTCTTCAAGTCTCCACAATATCCCACAAAATTCCAGAAAAAACTCCAACAAAATTGCAGAAAGCTTTTCAAAACCCCACCAAATTCCAGTCACATTCCACAAAACCCCCACAAATTTCCACAAAACCCAAGAAAATACCTCCAAATCCTTCATGTCTGCTCAAAATCCCTCAAAACTCCCACAAAATCTCCTTAATATCTTCCAAAATTCAAGAAAAATCCCCAAAAATTGCAGAAAAATCCCACACGATTCCCTAAATGTTTTGAAATCACTATCAAATTCCAGAAACATCCCACAAAATCTCCACAAATTTCCAAAACAGCTAAGAAAAATCCCGCTCAATTTTTCAAGTCTCCACAAAATCCCGCAGAATTGCAGAAAAATCCCACACAGTTCCCTAAATGTTCTCAAAACCCTACCAAATTCCAGAAACATCCAACAAAACCCCCGCTAATTTGCACAAAATCTAAGAAAATACCTCAAAATCCTTCATGTCCCCTCAAAATCCCTCAAAATTCCACAAAACTCCCACAAAATCTCCCCAATATCCTGCAAAATTCAAGAAAAATCCAACACAATTCATTAAATGTTTTCAAAACCCTATCAAATTCCAGAAACATCCCACCAAATCTCCAGAAAATGACACAAAATGTAAGAAAAATCCCACTAAGTTCTTCAAGTCTCCTCAAAATTCCTCAAGATTCCAGGAAAAAAATCTCACCAAATTCTCTAAACCTTCCCAAAACCCGACCAAATTCCAGAAACATCCCACCAAATCTCCAAAAAATTCCACAAAATCAAGAAAAATCCCTCAAAATTGCAGAAAAATGCCACAAAATTGCAGAAATCTTCCCCAAACCGTACCATATTCCAGAAACATCCCAAAAAATCCCCACTCATTTCCACAAGATCTACGCAAATCCCTCACAATTCTTCATGTCTCCTCAAAATCATTCAGAATTCCACAAAACACCCATAAAATCTCCTCAATATCCTACAAAATTCAAGAAAAATCCCCAAAAATTGCAGAAAAATCCCACACGATTCCCTACATGTTCTGAAATCACTACCAAATTCCAGAAACATCCCACCAAATTGCCACAAATTTCCACAAAATATCAGAAAAATCCCTCACAATTCTTCAAGTCTCCTCAAAATCCCTAAACATTCCAGGAAAAAATCTCACAAAATTCCCTAAATCTTCCCAAAACCCTACCAAATTCCAGAAACATCCCACCAAATTGTCACAAAATTCCAAAGAAGCTAAGAAAAATCCCTCACAATTCCTGAAGTCTCTTCAGAATCCCACAAAATATGAGAACATTCCACAGCTGTACAATAAAATGTCACAAAATTCCAGAAACATCCCACCAAATCGCCACAAAATACCACAAAATCTAAGAGAAATCCCTCATAATTCCTCAAGTCTCCACAAACTCCCTCAAAATTTCAGAAAAATACCATACAATTCATTAAATGTTCGGAAAACCCCAGCAAATTCCAGAAACATCCCATCAAATCTCCACAAAATACCAAAAAATCCAAGAAAAATCCCTCATAATTCTTCAAGTCTCCACAAAATCCCTCAAAATTCCAGAAAAATCTCCAACAAAATTGCAGAAAGCTTCTCAAAACCCCACCAAATTCCAGTCACATTCCACAAAACCCCCACAAATTTCCACAAAACCCAAGAAACTACCTCAAAATGCTTCATGTCTCCCCAAAATCCCTCAAAATTCCCACAAAATCTTCTCAATATCCCACAAAATTCAAGAAAAATCCCACAAAATTGCAGAAAAATCCCATACAATTCCCTAAATGTTCTCAAAACCCCACCAAATTCCAGTCACATCCCACAAAACCCCCACAAATTTCCACAAAACCCAAGAAAATATCTCAAAATCCTTCATGTCTGCTCAAAATTCCACAAAACTCCCACAAAATCTCCTCAATATCCTACAAAATTCAAGAAAAATCCCCAAAAATTGCAGAAAAATCCCACACGATTCCCTAAATGTTTTGAAATCACTACCAAATTCCAGAAAAATCCCACCAAATCTCCGCAAAATTCCAAAGAAGCTTAGAAAAATCCCTCACAATTCTTGAAGTCTCTTCAAAATCCCACAAAATATGAGAACATTCCACAGCTGTACAATAAAATGCCACAAAATTCCAGAAACATCCCACCAAATCTCCACAAAATTCCACAAAATCTAAAAAAAACCCCTCATAATTCTTCAAGTCTCCACAATATCCCACAAAATTCCAGAAAAAACTCCAACAAAATTGCAGAAAGCTTTTCAAAACCCCACCAAATTCCAGTCACATTCCACAAAACCCCCACAAATTTCCACAAAACCCAAGAAAATACCTCCAAATCCTTCATGTCTGCTCAAAATCCCTCAAAACTCCCACAAAATCTCCTTAATATCTTCCAAAATTCAAGAAAAATCCCCAAAAATTGCAGAAAAATCCCACACGATTCCCTAAATGTTTTGAAATCACTATCAAATTCCAGAAACATCCCACAAAATCTCCACAAATTTCCAAAACAGCTAAGAAAAATCCCGCTCAATTTTTCAAGTCTCCACAAAATCCCGCAGAATTGCAGAAAAATCCCACACAGTTCCCTAAATGTTCTCAAAACCCTACCAAATTCCAGAAACATCCAACAAAACCCCCGCTAATTTGCACAAAATCTAAGAAAATACCTCAAAATCCTTCATGTCCCCTCAAAATCCCTCAAAATTCCACAAAACTCCCACAAAATCTCCCCAATATCCTGCAAAATTCAAGAAAAATCCAACACAATTCATTAAATGTTTTCAAAACCCTATCAAATTCCAGAAACATCCCACCAAATCTCCAGAAAATGACACAAAATGTAAGAAAAATCCCACTAAGTTCTTCAAGTCTCCTCAAAATTCCTCAAGATTCCAGGAAAAAAATCTCACCAAATTCTCTAAACCTTCCCAAAACCCGACCAAATTCCAGAAACATCCCACCAAATCTCCAAAAAATTCCACAAAATCAAGAAAAATCCCTCAAAATTGCAGAAAAATGCCACAAAATTGCAGAAATCTTCCCCAAACCGTACCATATTCCAGAAACATCCCAAAAAATCCCCACTCATTTCCACAAGATCTACGCAAATCCCTCACAATTCTTCATGTCTCCTCAAAATCATTCAGAATTCCACAAAACACCCATAAAATCTCCTCAATATCCTACAAAATTCAAGAAAAATCCCCAAAAATTGCAGAAAAATCCCACACGATTCCCTACATGTTCTGAAATCACTACCAAATTCCAGAAACATCCCACCAAATTGCCACAAATTTCCACAAAATATCAGAAAAATCCCTCACAATTCTTCAAGTCTCCTCAAAATCCCTAAACATTCCAGGAAAAAATCTCACAAAATTCCCTAAATCTTCCCAAAACCCTACCAAATTCCAGAAACATCCCACCAAATTGTCACAAAATTCCAAAGAAGCTAAGAAAAATCCCTCACAATTCCTGAAGTCTCTTCAGAATCCCACAAAATATGAGAACATTCCACAGCTGTACAATAAAATGTCACAAAATTCCAGAAACATCCCACCAAATCTCCACAAAATACCACAAAATCTAAGAGAAATCCCTCATAATTCCTCAAGTCTCCACAAACTCCCTCAAAATTTCAGAAAAATACCATACAATTCATTAAATGTTCGGAAAACCCCAGCAAATTCCAGAAACATCCCATCAAATCTCCACAAAATACCAAAAAATCCAAGAAAAATCCCTCATAATTCTTCAAGTCTCCACAAAATCCCTCAAAATTCCAGAAAAATCTCCAACAAAATTGCAGAAAGCTTCTCAAAACCCCACCAAATTCCAGTCACATTCCACAAAACCCCCACAAATTTCCACAAAACCCAAGAAACTACCTCAAAATGCTTCATGTCTCCCCAAAATCCCTCAAAATTCCCACAAAATCTTCTCAATATCCCACAAAATTCAAGAAAAATCCCACAAAATTGCAGAAAAATCCCATACAATTCCCTAAATGTTCTCAAAACCCCACCAAATTCCAGTCACATCCCACAAAACCCCCACAAATTTCCACAAAACCCAAGAAAATATCTCAAAATCCTTCATGTCTGCTCAAAATTCCACAAAACTCCCACAAAATCTCCTCAATATCCTACAAAATTCAAGAAAAATCCCCAAAAATTGCAGAAAAATCCCACACGATTCCCTAAATGTTTTGAAATCACTACCAAATTCCAGAAAAATCCCACCAAATCTCCGCAAAATTCCAAAGAAGCTTAGAAAAATCCCTCACAATTCTTGAAGTCTCTTCAAAATCCCACAAAATATGAGAACATTCCACAGCTGTACAATAAAATGCCACAAAATTCCAGAAACATCCCACCAAATCTCCACAAAATTCCACAAAATCTAAAAAAAACCCCTCATAATTCTTCAAGTCTCCACAATATCCCACAAAATTCCAGAAAAAACTCCAACAAAATTGCAGAAAGCTTTTCAAAACCCCACCAAATTCCAGTCACATTCCACAAAACCCCCACAAATTTCCACAAAACCCAAGAAAATACCTCCAAATCCTTCATGTCTGCTCAAAATCCCTCAAAACTCCCACAAAATCTCCTTAATATCTTCCAAAATTCAAGAAAAATCCCCAAAAATTGCAGAAAAATCCCACACGATTCCCTAAATGTTTTGAAATCACTATCAAATTCCAGAAACATCCCACAAAATCTCCACAAATTTCCAAAACAGCTAAGAAAAATCCCGCTCAATTTTTCAAGTCTCCACAAAATCCCGCAGAATTGCAGAAAAATCCCACACAGTTCCCTAAATGTTCTCAAAACCCTACCAAATTCCAGAAACATCCAACAAAACCCCCGCTAATTTGCACAAAATCTAAGAAAATACCTCAAAATCCTTCATGCTGCCTCAAAATCCCACAAAATTCCACAAAACTCCCACAAAATCTTCTCAATATCCTACAAAATTCAAGAAAAATCCCAACAAATTGCAGAAAAATCCCACACAGTTCCCTAAATGTTCTCAAAACCCTACCAAATTCCAGAAACATCCAACAAAACCCCCGCTAATTTGCACAAAATCTAAGAAAATACCTCAAAATCCTTCATGTCCCCTCAAAATCCCTCAAAATTCCACAAAACTCCCACAAAATCTCCCCAATATCCTGCAAAATTCAAGAAAAATCCAACACAATTCATTAAATGTTTTCAAAACCCTATCAAATTCCAGAAACATCCCACCAAATCTCCAGAAAATGACACAAAATGTAAGAAAAATCCCACTAAGTTCTTCAAGTCTCCTCAAAATTCCTCAAGATTCCAGGAAAAAAATCTCACCAAATTCTCTAAACCTTCCCAAAACCCGACCAAATTCCAGAAACATCCCACCAAATCTCCAAAAAATTCCACAAAATCAAGAAAAATCCCTCAAAATTGCAGAAAAATGCCACAAAATTGCAGAAATCTTCCCCAAACCGTACCATATTCCAGAAACATCCCAAAAAATCCCCACTCATTTCCACAAGATCTACGCAAATCCCTCACAATTCTTCATGTCTCCTCAAAATCATTCAGAATTCCACAAAACACCCATAAAATCTCCTCAATATCCTACAAAATTCAAGAAAAATCCCCAAAAATTGCAGAAAAATCCCACACGATTCCCTACATGTTCTGAAATCACTACCAAATTCCAGAAACATCCCACCAAATTGCCACAAATTTCCACAAAATATCAGAAAAATCCCTCACAATTCTTCAAGTCTCCTCAAAATCCCTAAACATTCCAGGAAAAAATCTCACAAAATTCCCTAAATCTTCCCAAAACCCTACCAAATTCCAGAAACATCCCACCAAATTGTCACAAAATTCCAAAGAAGCTAAGAAAAATCCCTCACAATTCCTGAAGTCTCTTCAGAATCCCACAAAATATGAGAACATTCCACAGCTGTACAATAAAATGTCACAAAATTCCAGAAACATCCCACCAAATCTCCACAAAATACCACAAAATCTAAGAGAAATCCCTCATAATTCCTCAAGTCTCCACAAACTCCCTCAAAATTTCAGAAAAATACCATACAATTCATTAAATGTTCGGAAAACCCCAGCAAATTCCAGAAACATCCCATCAAATCTCCACAAAATACCAAAAAATCCAAGAAAAATCCCTCATAATTCTTCAAGTCTCCACAAAATCCCTCAAAATTCCAGAAAAATCTCCAACAAAATTGCAGAAAGCTTCTCAAAACCCCACCAAATTCCAGTCACATTCCACAAAACCCCCACAAATTTCCACAAAACCCAAGAAACTACCTCAAAATGCTTCATGTCTCCCCAAAATCCCTCAAAATTCCCACAAAATCTTCTCAATATCCCACAAAATTCAAGAAAAATCCCACAAAATTGCAGAAAAATCCCATACAATTCCCTAAATGTTCTCAAAACCCCACCAAATTCCAGTCACATCCCACAAAACCCCCACAAATTTCCACAAAACCCAAGAAAATATCTCAAAATCCTTCATGTCTGCTCAAAATTCCACAAAACTCCCACAAAATCTCCTCAATATCCTACAAAATTCAAGAAAAATCCCCAAAAATTGCAGAAAAATCCCACACGATTCCCTAAATGTTTTGAAATCACTACCAAATTCCAGAAAAATCCCACCAAATCTCCGCAAAATTCCAAAGAAGCTTAGAAAAATCCCTCACAATTCTTGAAGTCTCTTCAAAATCCCACAAAATATGAGAATATTCCACAGCTGTACAATAAAATGCCACAAAATTCCAGAAACATCCCACCAAATCTCCACAAAATTCCACAAAATCTAAAAAAAACCCCTCATAATTCTTCAAGTCTCCACAATATCCCACAAAATTCCAGAAAAAACTCCAACAAAATTGCAGAAAGCTTTTCAAAACCCCACCAAATTCCAGTCACATTCCACAAAACCCCCACAAATTTCCACAAAACCCAAGAAAATACCTCCAAATCCTTCATGTCTGCTCAAAATCCCTCAAAACTCCCACAAAATCTCCTTAATATCTTCCAAAATTCAAGAAAAATCCCCAAAAATTGCAGAAAAATCCCACACGATTCCCTAAATGTTTTGAAATCACTATCAAATTCCAGAAACATCCCACAAAATCTCCACAAATTTCCAAAACAGCTAAGAAAAATCCCGCTCAATTTTTCAAGTCTCCACAAAATCCCGCAGAATTGCAGAAAAATCCCACACAGTTCCCTAAATGTTCTCAAAACCCTACCAAATTCCAGAAACATCCAACAAAACCCCCGCTAATTTGCACAAAATCTAAGAAAATACCTCAAAATCCTTCATGCTGCCTCAAAATCCCACAAAATTCCACAAAACTCCCACAAAATCTTCTCAATATCCTACAAAATTCAAGAAAAATCCCAACAAATTGCAGAAAAATCCCACACAGTTCCCTAAATGTTCTCAAAACCCTACCAAATTCCAGAAACATCCAACAAAACCCCCGCTAATTTGCACAAAATCTAAGAAAATACCTCAAAATCCTTCATGTCCCCTCAAAATCCCTCAAAATTCCACAAAACTCCCACAAAATCTCCCCAATATCCTGCAAAATTCAAGAAAAATCCAACACAATTCATTAAATGTTTTCAAAACCCTATCAAATTCCAGAAACATCCCACCAAATCTCCAGAAAATGACACAAAATGTAAGAAAAATCCCACTAAGTTCTTCAAGTCTCCTCAAAATTCCTCAAGATTCCAGGAAAAAAATCTCACCAAATTCTCTAAACCTTCCCAAAACCCGACCAAATTCCAGAAACATCCCACCAAATCTCCAAAAAATTCCACAAAATCAAGAAAAATCCCTCAAAATTGCAGAAAAATGCCACAAAATTGCAGAAATCTTCCCCAAACCGTACCATATTCCAGAAACATCCCAAAAAATCCCCACTCATTTCCACAAGATCTACGCAAATCCCTCACAATTCTTCATGTCTCCTCAAAATCATTCAGAATTCCACAAAACACCCATAAAATCTCCTCAATATCCTACAAAATTCAAGAAAAATCCCCAAAAATTGCAGAAAAATCCCACACGATTCCCTACATGTTCTGAAATCACTACCAAATTCCAGAAACATCCCACCAAATTGCCACAAATTTCCACAAAATATCAGAAAAATCCCTCACAATTCTTCAAGTCTCCTCAAAATCCCTAAACATTCCAGGAAAAAATCTCACAAAATTCCCTAAATCTTCCCAAAACCCTACCAAATTCCAGAAACATCCCACCAAATTGTCACAAAATTCCAAAGAAGCTAAGAAAAATCCCTCACAATTCCTGAAGTCTCTTCAGAATCCCACAAAATATGAGAACATTCCACAGCTGTACAATAAAATGTCACAAAATTCCAGAAACATCCCACCAAATCTCCACAAAATACCACAAAATCTAAGAGAAATCCCTCATAATTCCTCAAGTCTCCACAAACTCCCTCAAAATTTCAGAAAAATACCATACAATTCATTAAATGTTCGGAAAACCCCAGCAAATTCCAGAAACATCCCATCAAATCTCCACAAAATACCAAAAAATCCAAGAAAAATCCCTCATAATTCTTCAAGTCTCCACAAAATCCCTCAAAATTCCAGAAAAATCTCCAACAAAATTGCAGAAAGCTTCTCAAAACCCCACCAAATTCCAGTCACATTCCACAAAACCCCCACAAATTTCCACAAAACCCAAGAAACTACCTCAAAATGCTTCATGTCTCCCCAAAATCCCTCAAAATTCCCACAAAATCTCCTCAATATCCCACAAAATTCAAGAAAAATCCCACAAAATTGCAGAAAAATCCCATACAATTCCCTAAATGTTCTCAAAACCCCACCAAATTCCAGTCACATCCCACAAAACCCCCACAAATTTCCACAAAACCCAAGAAAATATCTCAAAATCCTTCATGTCTGCTCAAAATTCCACAAAACTCCCACAAAATCTCCTCAATATCCTACAAAATTCAAGAAAAATCCCCAAAAATTGCAGAAAAATCCCACACGATTCCCTAAATGTTTTGAAATCACTACCAAATTCCAGAAAAATCCCACCAAATCTCCGCAAAATTCCAAAGAAGCTTAGAAAAATCCCTCACAATTCTTGAAGTCTCTTCAAAATCCCACAAAATATGAGAACATTCCACAGCTGTACAATAAAATGCCACAAAATTCCAGAAACATCCCACCAAATCTCCACAAAATTCCACAAAATCTAAAAAAAACCCCTCATAATTCTTCAAGTCTCCACAATATCCCACAAAATTCCAGAAAAAACTCCAACAAAATTGCAGAAAGCTTTTCAAAACCCCACCAAATTCCAGTCACATTCCACAAAACCCCCACAAATTTCCACAAAACCCAAGAAAATACCTCCAAATCCTTCATGTCTGCTCAAAATCCCTCAAAACTCCCACAAAATCTCCTCAATATCTTCCAAAATTCAAGAAAAATCCCCAAAAATTGCAGAAAAATCCCACACGATTCCCTAAATGTTTTGAAATCACTATCAAATTCCAGAAACATCCCACAAAATCTCCACAAATTTCCAAAACAGCTAAGAAAAATACCGCTCAATTTTTCAAGTCTCCACAAAATCCCGCAGAATTGCAGAAAAATCCCACACAGTTCCCTAAATGTTCTCAAAACCCTACCAAATTCCAGAAACATCCAACAAAACCCCCGCTAATTTGCACAAAATCTAAGAAAATACCTCAAAATCCTTCATGCTGCCTCAAAATCCCACAAAATTCCACAAAACTCCCACAAAATCTTCTCAATATCCTACAAAATTCAAGAAAAATCCCAACAAATTGCAGAAAAATCCCACACAGTTCCCTAAATGTTCTCAAAACCCTACCAAATTCCAGAAACATCCAACAAAACCCCCGCTAATTTGCACAAAATCTAAGAAAATACCTCAAAATCCTTCATGTCCCCTCAAAATCCCTCAAAATTCCACAAAACTCCCACAAAATCTCCCCAATATCCTGCAAAATTCAAGAAAAATCCAACACAATTCATTAAATGTTTTCAAAACCCTATCAAATTCCAGAAACATCCCACCAAATCTCCAGAAAATGACACAAAATGTAAGAAAAATCCTACTAAGTTCTTCAAGTCTCCTCAAAATTCCTCAAGATTCCAGGAAAAAAATCTCACCAAATTCTCTAAACCTTCCCAAAACCCGACCAAATTCCAGAAACATCCCACCAAATCTCCAAAAAATTCCACAAAATCAAGAAAAATCCCTCAAAATTGCAGAAAAATGCCACAAAATTGCAGAAATCTTCCCCAAACCGTACCATATTCCAGAAACATCCCAAAAAATCCCCACTCATTTCCACAAGATCTACGCAAATCCCTCACAATTCTTCATGTCTCCTCAAAATCATTCAGAATTCCACAAAACACCCATAAAATCTCCTCAATATCCTACAAAATTCAAGAAAAATCCCCAAAAATTGCAGAAAAATCCCACACGATTCCCTACATGTTCTGAAATCACTACCAAATTCCAGAAACATCCCACCAAATTGCCACAAATTTCCACAAAATATCAGAAAAATCCCTCACAATTCTTCAAGTCTCCTCAAAATCCCTAAACATTCCAGGAAAAAATCTCACAAAATTCCCTAAATCTTCCCAAAACCCTACCAAATTCCAGAAACATCCCACCAAATTGTCACAAAATTCCAAAGAAGCTAAGAAAAATCCCTCACAATTCCTGAAGTCTCTTCAGAATCCCACAAAATATGAGAACATTCCACAGCTGTACAATAAAATGTCACAAAATTCCAGAAACATCCCACCAAATCTCCACAAAATACCACAAAATCTAAGAGAAATCCCTCATAATTCCTCAAGTCTCCACAAACTCCCTCAAAATTTCAGAAAAATACCATACAATTCATTAAATGTTCGGAAAACCCCAGCAAATTCCAGAAACATCCCATCAAATCTCCACAAAATACCAAAAAATCCAAGAAAAATCCCTCATAATTCTTCAAGTCTCCACAAAATCCCTCAAAATTCCAGAAAAATCTCCAACAAAATTGCAGAAAGCTTCTCAAAACCCCACCAAATTCCAGTCACATTCCACAAAACCCCCACAAATTTCCACAAAACCCAAGAAACTACCTCAAAATGCTTCATGTCTCCCCAAAATCCCTCAAAATTCCCACAAAATCTCCTCAATATCCCACAAAATTCAAGAAAAATCCCACAAAATTGCAGAAAAATCCCATACAATTCCCTAAATGTTCTCAAAACCCCACCAAATTCCAGTCACATCCCACAAAACCCCCACAAATTTCCACAAAACCTAAGAAAATACCTCCAAATCCTTCATGTCTGCTCAAAATTCCACAAAACTCCCACAAAATCTCCTCAATATCCTACAAAATTCAAGAAAAATCCCCAAAAATTGCAGAAAAATCCCACACGATTCCCTAAATGTTTTGAAATCACTACCAAATTCCAGAAACATCCCACCAAATCTCCGCAAAATTCCAAAGAAGCTTAGAAAAATCCCTCACAATTCTTGAAGTCTCTTCAAAATCCCACAAAATATGAGAACATTCCACAGCTGTACAATAAATGCCACAAAATTCCAGAAACATCCCACCAAATCTCCACAAAATACCACAAAATCTAAGAAAAATCCCTCATCATTCTTCAAGTCTCCACAAAATCCCACCAAATTCCAGAAAAAACTCCAACAAAATTGCAGAAAGCTTCTCAAAACCCCACCAAATTCCAGTCACATCCCACAAAACCCCCACAAATTTCCACAAAACCCAAGAAAATACCTCCAAATCCTTCATGTCTGCTCAAAATCCCTCAAAACTCCCACAAAATCTCCTCAATATCCTCCAAAATTCAAGAAAAATCCCCAAAAATTGCAGAAAAATCCCACACGATTCCCTAAATGTTTTGAAATCACTACCAAATTCCAGAAACATCCCACAAAATCTCCACAAATTTCCAAAACAGCTAAGAAAAATCCCTCTCAATTTTTCAAGTCTCCACAAAATCCCGCAGAATTGCAGAAAAGTCCCACAAAATTGCAGAAATCTTCTCAAAACCTCACCAAATTCCAGTAACATCCCACCAAATCGCCACAAATTTCCAAAAAATCTAAGATAAATCCCACAAAATTCTTCAAGTGTCCTCAAAATCCCACAACATTCCAGAAAAAAATCCCACACAATTGCCTAAATTTTCTGAAAACCCTACCAAATTCCAGAAACATCTCCAAAAATCCCCTGAATATCCTACAAAAATCAAGAAAAATCACACAACATTCCACAAAATCCAACAATATTGCAGAAATCTTCTCAAAACCCCAACAAATTCCAGTAACATCCCACCAAATCCCCACACATTTCCACAAAATCTAAGAAAATACCTCAAAATCCTTCATGTCCCCTCAAAATCCCACAAAATTCCACAAAACTCCCACAAAATCTCCCCAATATCCTGCAAAATTCAAGAAAAATCCAACGCAATTCATTAAATGTTTTCAAAACCCTATCGAATTCCAGAAACATCCCACCAAATCTCCAGAAAATGACACAAAATGTAAGAAAAATCCCACTAAGTTCTTCAAGTCTCCTCAAAATTCCTCAAGATTCCAGGAAAAAAATCTCACCAAATTCTCTAAACCTTCCCAAAACCCGACCAAATTCCAGAAACATCCCACCAAATCTCCAAAAAATTCCACAAAATCAAGAAAAATCCCTCAAAATTGCAGAAAAATGCCACAAAATTGCAGAAATCTTCCCCAAACCGTACCATATTCCAGAAACATCCCAAAAAATCCCCACTCATTTCCACAAGATCTACGCAAATCCCTCACAATTCTTCATGTCTCCTCAAAATCATTCAGAATTCCACAAAACACCCATAAAATCTCCTCAATATCCTACAAAATTCAAGAAAAATCCCCAAAAATTGCAGAAAAATCCCACACGATTCCCTACATGTTCTGAAATCACTACCAAATTCCAGAAACATCCCACCAAATTGCCACAAATTTCCACAAAATATCAGAAAAATCCCTCACAATTCTTCAAGTCTCCTCAAAATCCCTAAACATTCCAGGAAAAAATCTCACAAAATTCCCTAAATCTTCCCAAAACCCTACCAAATTCCAGAAACATCCCATCAAATCGCCACAAAATTCCAAAGAAGCCAAGAAAAATCCCTCACAATTCTTGAAGTCTCTTCAAAATCCCACAAAATATGAGAACATTCCACAGCTGTACAATAAAATGCCACAAAATTCCAGAAACATCCCACCAAATCTCCACAAAATACCACAAAATCTAAGAAAAATCCCTCATCATTCTTCAAGTCTCCACAAAATCCCACCAAATTCCAGAAAAAACTCCAACAAAATTGCAGAAAGCTTCTCAAAACCCCACCAAATTCCAGTCACATTCCACAAAACCCCCACAAATTTCCACAAAACCCAAGAAACTACCTCAAAATGCTTCATGTCTCCCCAAAATCCCTCAAAATTCCCACAAAATCTCCTCAATATCCCACAAAATTCAAGAAAAATCCCACAAAATTGCAGAAAAATCCCAAACAATTCCCTAAATGTTCTCAAAACCCCACAAAATTCCAGGCACATCCCACAAAACCCCCACAAATTTCCACAAAACCTAAGAAAATACCTCCAAATCCTTCATGTCTACTCAAAATCCCTTAAAATTCCCCAGAACTCCCACAAAATCTCCTCAATATCCTCCAAAATTCAAGAAAAATCCCCAAAAATTGCAGAAAAATCCCACACGATTCCCTAAATGTTTTGAAATCACTACCAAATTCCAGAAACATCCCACCAAATCTCCACAAAATTCCACAAAATCTAAAAAAAACCCCTCATAATTCTTCAAGTCTCCACAATATCCCACAAAATTCCAGAAAAAACTCCAACAAAATTGCAGAAAGCTTTTCAAAACCCCACCAAATTCCAGTCACATCCCACAAAACCCCCACAAATTTCCACAAAACCCAAGAAAATACCTCCAAATCCTTCATGTCTGCTCAAAATCCCTCAAAACTCCCACAAAATCTCCTCAATATCTTCCAAAATTCAAGAAAAATACCAAAAAATTGCAGAAAAATCCCACACGATTCCCTAAATGTTTTGAAATCACTATCAAATTCCAGAAACATCCCACCAAATCTCCAGAAAATGACACAAAACGTAAGAAAAATCCCACTAAGTTCTTCAAGTCTCCTCAAAATTCCTCAAGATTCCAGGAAAAAAATCTCACAAAATTCTCTAAAGCTTCCCAAAACCCTACCAAATTCCAGAAACATCCCAAAAAATCCCCACTCATTTCCACAAGATCTACGCAAATCCCTCACAATTCTTCATGTCTCCTCAAAATCATTCAGAATTCCACAAAACACCCATAAAATCTCCCTAATATCCTACAAAATTCTAGAAAAATCCCAAAAAATTGCAGAAAAATCCCACACGATTCCCTAAATGTTCTGAAATCACTACCAAATTCCAGAAACATCCCACCAAAGCTCCGCAAAATTCCAAAGAAGCTAAGAAAAATCCCTCACAATTCTTCAAGTCTCTTTAAAATCCAACAAAATATGAGAACATTCCACAGCTGTACAATAAAATGCCACAAAATTCCAGAAACATCCCACCAAATCTCCACAAAACACCACAAAATCTAAGAAAAATCCCTCATCATTCTTCAAGTCTCCTCAAAATCCCGAAAAATTTCAGAAAAATACCATACAATTCATTAAATGTTCGGAAAACCCCAGCAAATTCCAGAAACATCCCACCAAATCTCTACAAAATACCACAAAATCTAAGAAAAATCCCTCAACATGCTTCAAGTCTCCACAAAATCCCACAAAATTCCAGAAAAAACTCCAACAAAATTGCAGAAAGCTTCCCAAAACCCCACCAAATTCCAGTCACATCGCACAAAACCCCCACAAATTTCCACAAAACCCAAGAAACTACCTCAAAATTCTACATGTCTGCTCAAAATCCCTTAAAATTCCACAAAACTCCCACAAAATCTCCTCAATATCCTCCAAAATTCAAGAAAAATCCCCAAAAATTGCAGAAAAATCCCACACGATTCCCTAAATGTTTTGAAATCACTACCAAATTCCAGAAACATCCCACAAAATCTCCACAAATTTCCAAAACAGCTAAGAAAAATCCCTCTCAATTTTTCAAGTCTCCACAAAATCCCGCAGAATTGCAGAAAAGTCCCACAAAATTGCAGAAATCTTCTCAAAACCTCACCAAATTCCAGTAACATCCCACCAAATCGCCACAAATTTCCAAAAAATCTAAGATAAATCCCGCAAAATTCTTTAAGTGTCCTCAAAATCCCACAACATTCCAGAAAAAAATCCCACACAATTGCCTAAATTTTCTGAAAACCCTACCAAATTCCAGAAACATCTCCAAAAATCCCCCGAATATCCTACAAAAATCAAGAAAAATCACACAACATTCCACAAAATCCAACAGAATTGCAGAAATCTTCTCAAAACCCCAACAAATTCCAGTAACATCCCACAAAATCCCTGCTAATTTCCACAAAATCTAAGAAAATATCTCAAAATCCTTCATGCCGCCTCAAAATCCCACAAAATTCAACAAAACTTCCACAAAATCTTCTCAATATCCTACAAAATTCAAGAAAAATCCCAACAAATCGCAGAAAAATCCCACACAGTTCATTAAATGTTTTGAAAACCCCAGCAAATTCCAGAAGCATCCAACCTAATCTCCACAAAATACCACAAAATCTAAGAAAAATCTCTCAAAATTCTTCAAGTCCCCACAAAATCCCACATAATTCAAGAAAAATCCCACAAAATTGCAGAAAAATACCATACAGTTCCCTAAATGTTCTCAAAACCCTACCAAATTCCAGAAACATCCCACAAAACCCCCACTAATTTGCACAAAATCTAAGAAAATACCTCAAAATCTTTCATGTCCCCTCAAAACACCTCAAAATTCCACAAAACTCCCACAAAATCTCCCCAATATCCTGCAAAATTCAAGAAAAATCCAACACAATTCATTAAATGTTTTCAAAACCCTATCAAATTCCAGAAACATCCCACCAAATCTCCAGAAAATGACACAAAATGTAAGAAAAATCCCACTAAGTTCTTCAAGTCTCCTCAAAATTCCTCAAGATTCCAGGAAAAAAATCTCACCAAATTCCCTAAATCTTCCCAAAACCCTACCAAATTCCAGAAACATCCCACCAAATCTCCACAAAATTCCACAAAATCAAGAAAAATCCCTCAAAATTGCAGAAAAATGCCACAAAATTGCAGAAATCTTCCCCAAACCTTACCATATTCCAGAAACATCCCAAAAAATCCCCACTCATTTCCACAAGATCTACGCAAATCCCTCACAATTCTTCATGTCTCCTCAAAATCATTCAAAATTCCACAAAACACCCATAAAATCTCCTCAATATTCTACAAAATTCAAGAAAAATCCCCAAAAATTGCAGAAAAATCCCACACGATTCCCTAAATGTTCTGAAATCACTACCAAATTCCAGAAACATCCCACCAAATTGCCACAAATTTCCACAAAATATCAGAAAAATCCCTCACAATTCTTGAAGTCTCCTCAAAATCCCTAAACATTCCAGGAAAAAAATCTCACAAAATTCCCTAAATCTTCCCAAAACCCTACCAAATTCCAGAAACATCCCACCAAATTGTCACAAAATTCCAAAGAAGCTAAGAAAAATCCCTCACAATTCTTGAAGTCTCTTCAAAATCCCACAAAATATGAGAACATTCCACAGCTGTACAATAAAATGCCACAAAATTCCAGAAACATCCCACCAAATCTCCACAAAATACCACAAAATCTAAGAAAAATCCCTCATCATTCTTCAAGTCTCCACAAAATCCCACCAAATTCCAGAAAAAACTCCAACAAAATTGCAGAAAGCTTCTCAAAACCCCACCAAATTCCAGTCACATCGCACAAAACCCCCACAAATTTCCACAAAACCCAAGAAACTACCTCAAAATCCTTCATGTCTGATCAAAATCCCTCAAAACTCCCACAAAATCTCTTCAATATCCTCCAAATTTCAAGAAAAATCCCAAAAAATTGCAGAAAAATCCCACATGATTCCCTAAATGTTTTGAAATCACTACCAAATTCCAGAAACATCCCACAAAATCTCCACAAATTTCCAAAACAGCTAAGAAAAATCCTTCTCAATTTTTCAAGTCTCCACAAAATTCCGCAGAATTGCAGAAACCTTCTCAAAACCCCAACAAATTCCAGTAACATCCCACCAAATCCCTGCTAATTTCCACAAAATCTAAGAAAATACCTCAAAATTCTTCATGCCGCCTCAAAATCCCACAAAATTCCACAAAACTCCCACAAAATCTTCTCAATATCCTACAAAATTCAAGAAAAATCCCAACAAATCGCAGAAAAATCCCACACAGTTCATTAAATGTTTTGAAAACCCCAGCAAATTCCAGAAGCATCCAACCTAATCTCCACAAAATACCACAAAATCTAAGAAAAATCTCTCAAAATTCTTCAAGTCCCCACAAAATCCCACATAATTCAAGAAAAATCCCACGAAATTCCAGAAAAATCCCACACAGTTCCCTAAATGTTCTCAAAACCCTACCAAATTCCAGAAACATCCCACAAAACCCCCACTAATTTGCACAAAATCTAAGAAAATACCTCAAAATCCTTCATGCTGCCTCAAAACACCTCAAAATCCCACAAAACTCCCACAAAATCTACCCAATATCCTGCAAAATTTAAGAAAAATCCAACACAATTCATTAAATATTTTCAAAACCCTATGAAATTCCAGAAACATCCCACCAAATCTCCAGAAAATGACACAAAATGTAAGAAAAATCCCACAAAGTTCTTCAAGTCTCCTCAAAATTCCTCAAGATTCCAGGAAAAAAATCTCACAAAATTCTCTAAACCTTCCCAAAACCCTACCAAATTCCAGAAACATCCCAAAAAATCCCCACTCATTTCCACAAGATCTAAGCAAATACCTCACAATTCTTCATGTCTCCTCAAAATCATTCAGATTTCCACAAAACACCCATAAAATCTCCCCAATATCCTACAAAATTCTAGAAAAATCCCCAAAAATTGCAGAAAAATCCCACACGATTCCCTAAATGTTCTGAAATCACTAACAAATTCCAGAAACATCCCACCAAATCTCCACAAAATTCCAAAGAAGCTAAGAAAAAGCCCTCATCATTCTTCAAGTCTCCACAAAATCCCACCAAATTCCATAAAAAACTCCAAAAGAATTGCAGAAAGCTTCTCAAAACCCCACCAAATTCCAGTCACATCGCACAAAACCCCCACAAATTTCCACAAAACCCAAGAAACTACCTCAAAATGCTTCATGTCTCCTCAAAATCCTTCAAAATTCCCACAAAATCTCCTCAATATCCTCCAAAATTCAAGAAAAATCCCCAAAAATTGCAGAAAAATCCCACACGATTCCCTAAATGTTTTGAAATCTCTACCAAATTCCAGAAACATCCCACAGAATATCCACAAATTTCCAAAACATTGCAGAAAAATCTTTCACAATTTTTCAAGTCTCCACATAATCCCACAAAATTGCAGAAAAATCCCACAAAATTGCAGAAATCTTCTCAAAACCTCATCAAATTCCAGTAACACCCCACCAAATCACCACAAATTTCCAAGAAATCTAAGAATATATCTCAAAATTCTTCAAGTCTCCACAAAATCCCTGAAAATTGCAGAAAAATCCCACACAATTGCGTAAATGTTCTGAAAACCCTAGCAAGTTCCAGTATCATCCCACCAAATCTCCTCAAAATACCCCAAAATCAAGAAAAATTCCTCAAAATCCTTCAGCTCTACTCAAAATCCTTCAAGATTTCATAAAAATCACACAAAATATTTAAACTTGTGCCAAATCCCCAAAAATTTAAAAACCATCCAACGAAATTGCAAAAAATTTAAAAAAAAATCCCTAAATATTCCCAAAACCCTATCAAATTCCAGAAACATTCCATCAAATCTCCTGAATATCCCACAAAAATCAAGAAAAATCCCACAAAATAAGAAAAAATGACCCTTCTTACACACTAAGTTCACCAAGTCATTCCCTGCATTTCTCCTTTTCACTGTCTTTTTCTCATCCACTCAGAGGTCCAGCTTATCATGTTCTGGTGCTTATCATCAACTGATTGTGCTCTTGATTTCTACCACTGCAAGACATGTAGAATCATCTAAACTGAACACAGAAACAAAATCCCTCTGTCAGCCCATCTTCACGTTCCAGATCACTTTCAAGATGTCCATGGGGCTATTGGAATGATGAGCTCTCCACTGCTGGCTGCAGGCTCTGGAGATTCTTTCTCCACATTCAGCCAGGCTTGTATTCCCCAACAATTCCTGGTAGCCCATCATGTTTTCTTTGGCTAGAAGAGGAATAATGAAAACCTTACCAATGGCACAACTCCCCAGTGCACAAGGAAAAGAAAGAACAAGTTGTCAAGTTCTTCAAATATTTGTCCTGCTTTGCTGCAAGAGTTGTGCTGCATTCACAGTGTGGGAAGCCAAGAGAAGCTGCAGCTGGGGGCACATCTTGTGACAGGAGCTGTGCCTTGTTCTCCAGGACAGGTTTTTGGAAAGGACAGGACTGGAGAAAAGATTCTGGGAAAATTGAAACAACTTTTATAAGAAATGAAAATAAAATCAAAAGAAACAACCAATATGTTTTTTTCTATTTTTCTCTGTTTATTTTTATGTTTCCCTTTTCCATCTTGCACTGTTTCTCCATCCCATTCATTCCAAATGGATCTCACCTCTAAGATCTGAGACTTGGCAAGTTTTAGACACTGTAAAATACCATGAGCTACACCCAGTTTTACTCCCCCTGTTTTACTTGGAAAGCAATGCTGGAGACACAAGTGCAGTGCTTGGCTCAGGTACAAATTCTGCATTCAGGGAATGTGCTCAGACAGTGTCTGACCCTCAGCAGGGACAAGGCACAGCAGCAGCCAAGGGCATTGCTGTGCCCCTGTGCAGGAGTCAAGACTCTGGCTCTTGGCTCACCAGGGCAAAGTTCCCGTGTTTGGCCAGGCTCAGGGGCTGCCCGGGGAGTGCGGGGCTCGGGGCGGGGCCGAGCGGGCAACGGACAAACGGACACGGGGACAAACGGTCCCGGTGCTTCAGTTGCAGCGGCAGCGGCGGCAGCAGCGGCAGCAGCGGCAGCAGAGAAAGCAGCGAAAGCAGAGAACTTCACAATTTCTGTGTCTCCTCTCCCTCTCCCACTGTCCCACATCCTCTCCCGGTCTCCCTTTTCCTGTGTCCCCTTCTCGTCCAGTTTCCCTCTCCCCGTGCCCACCCGGGCCATGCCCCCGATCCGCCCCCGGCCCCGGGCGGGGCTGCCCCGGCCCCGGCCCCGGCCCCGGCCCCGAGCATCCCTCCGCGGTCTCGCCTCCGCCCAGCTCTGGCTGTGCTGGCGCTGGCGCTGCTGGGCGGGCATCATTGCCTGGGGCTGGGGCGGCATCGCTGCCCTTTGGCTCCGCCTGGCCCGGCCCCGGCCCCGGCCCCGGCCCCGGCCCCGGCCCCGGCCCCGGCTCCTCCCGGGGCCCGCGGAGGACACAGGCGGCGCGGCCGCTGCCGCCGCCTCCGCTGCGGCTTCCCCGGCCCGAGCTCCGCCGCTCAGCAGCGCGGCCGCCGGCCCCGAGCCGCCGCTGTCGCGTTCCAAAGAGCGAACGCCTGCGGATGCCCGGCCCGGGGAGGTCGGGGAGCGCTCGGGGGCCGTTCCTGGCCCCGGGCCGAGCACTGACGGCCGCGTCTCTTCCCCAGGGAAGGCGCAGGAGGCCCTGCAGCAGCGCTACCGAGTGGGTTCACTGCTGGGACGCGGCGGCTTTGGCAGAGTTTTCGCAGCCACTCGGCTCTCGGACGGACTCCCGGTGAGCGGTGGGGCCAGCGGCGGGCGGAGGAGGAGGAGCGGGCGGAGGGGGCGGAGGAGGAGAAGGGGGCGGAGGAGTAGGATGGGGCTGGACACGGCAGGCGCTGAGCTGAATCCGCTGTTCCCTTTGGCTTACAGGTGGCCATCAAAAAGGTGCCACGGAACCGCGTCCGGCACTGGGGCGAGCTGGTGAGTGAGCGGGGCCAGCGGCAGAAGCCGGGGCGTGCCGGGCGGGGATGAGCCGGGACCCGGCAGGGTGGGAGCTGCCAGGACACCTGGAGGGAGAGCGGGCATGGGGCCAGCGGAGGGCACAGAGCATCCCGGGCTGGCTGAGGGCTTCCCGAGCCCTGGCACGGCCTCAGCCCCACTGACAGCACCGTGCTCCTCCCGCAGCCCGACGGCACCAGCGCACCACTGGAGATAGTGCTGCTGGACAAGGTGTCCACAGGCTTCCCCGGTGTGGTGCAGCTGCTGGAGTGGCTTGAGCTCCCCAGCTACATTGTTATGGTGCTGGAGCGCCCGGAGCGGTGTCAGGACCTGCGGCACTTCATTCGGGCACGGAGGTTCCTGTCCGAGGAAGAGGCGCGGGAGCTGTTCCGGCAGGTCCTGGCAGCCGTGCGGCACTGCACCAGCTGCGGGGTCCTGCACCGAGATATAAAACCGGACAACATCTTGGTTGACCTGGACACCGGCGAGGCAAAGCTGATAGACTTCGGCTGTGGCACCTACCTTCAGGAGACAGCCTACACTCAATTTGCAGGTGAGCCCACTCAGGGGCAGGCTTCTGGTCCCAGCATCTCCTGGCCCAACATCTCCTGGCGCAACAAGGGTGTGGCAGGAGGGATTCTCCCAGGACTGGGGCTGGGGCAGCCAGCCTGACAAAATCTTCCATGGGTAGGGGTGGCAGAGAGGGGGAGGCAGAACCTGTGCACCAGCTGGTTTCGTGTGCAGTTGAGAATGGGCTTGGACTGCTGTGCTTCCCTGGTTTGCTTTGGTTCAAAATATGTTTTGGGCAATGCCAGCAGGGAGGATGTGGGTATGGTTTTTCCCCAGCACTGAGTGGGTATTTCCCTTTGTGTGTCATGGTCGGGCCTTGCCAGGGTTTCTGCTGCCCTCTTCCAGCACCAGTGACTTCGTTTCCAGCCACGGATTTGTACCCAAGTCCCAGGTGCTGGTAAGAGGGCAGCAGGTCACCCCATGGGCCACTGGGGAAGCCCCCACATGCCCAGGGATGCTGGGGTCAGGCTCTGGGAGCAGCAGCATCCCCCTGATGAGCTCCATCCATATTCCATAGGAACACCATCATACAGCCCCCCGGAATGGAACGACTTTGGGTGGTACCATGGCGAGGCAGCGACCGTCTGGACCCTGGGCATCCTGCTGCACGAGATGGTCTGCGGGGAGCACCCTTTCAGGAGGGGCAGGAACATCAGATGGGGCCAGCTCCCGCTGCCACAACGGCTCTCCCAAGGTGAATCCTCATCTCTGGGCACAGGGGGAACACCAGTGTTGGGAGACAGCAGCGGGCTCGTGAGCATCCCGCTCTGGCAGCTGCTGAGGAGGTGGCACATGTCCTGCTCTCCTGCTCTCCTCCAAAACAAAAAATTAATGGGAAAGTTTAGGCCCAGCTCTGAGCACATCCAGCGTGGCCTGGGCATGGGGCAAAGCAGACAGGAGCCTTCTCCAGCTGACCAGTGGTTTGTGGTTTCTCTCCCCAGACTGCCAAGCTCTGATCAGGTGGTGTTTATCCCTGAACTCCTTGGACAGGCCCTCATTAGAAGACCTGTTCTATGATCCCTGGATGCAGGATATTCATCAGCCCTAGAAGAAGGGAGAGAGCCACAGGCACAGTGATGCAGGGACCTGGTAAGTTACAGCTCCACACATGCCCTGGCAATCAGCAGCAAAGAAACCCAGACTTTTTTGTCCTGCCTGTGTCACTGCACTGGGCTCATCAAATGGGAACACACAGCCCTTGTGCTGGAGCTGAGCTGCTCTGCCCAGCACTGGTGGGCACCATCTGAGCTGGTTTTGCTTGTCCTGGTTCACTGACAGCCGGGCCCTGGGCAGAACCCTGACAGCCTGGTGTCACCCCAGGGAAGAAGGAGCCCCTGGAAAAGCTGGACCAGGTGGGGCTGCTGCTGCTGCTGGAGACATGGAGGAAAACAGCAAGGATGACAACCTCTTCCTCCACCTGGCCAGCGGCAGCTGGCGATGATGGACTTTGATTCTGGCACCTTCTTCAAAGCCAGGCTCCACAGTGAATTTTCAGGTCAGTCCAGACTCAGGGGGATGCTCCCAGATTTGAGCATTGGCCGGGAACCAAAGGTTTCCCCTTCGCTGGGGCAGATGCAATTGATTCCTCAGTGGCTGCCCAGCTGGTTTTTGGCAGGGCTGGGGACATGGGCTGGGGTGGTTACGAAATGGGAGTGGGATCCTGGCCCTGCCAACAGCCCCCACCACCCACCGTGCCCCGGGCTGGGGCTGGGGCAGCCAGCCCGACACAAACAAACCCCCATGGCAGGAGCACAGGTGGGACTCCAGAACCTGAGCACGGCTGCTTTGCTGTGCAGGCAAGGAAGGGCTTGGGCTGCTCCACTCCCCTGCTTTGCTTTGGGATCACCGTGATTTTGGGGGACAGTGCAGGGGAAAGGGAGAAAGCATGGGCTTCCCTCACCCATGGGTGGGTTTTTCCCCAGAATGTAGGGGTTGGGCCTTGCTCAACCTCCTGACAGAGATAAGATTTTTTACCATTTTTCTTGTTTCCCCTTTTTGTCTGTAACCTATTTTCATTAATTTGTTGTTTGTTTTTCTAAAGGAAGCGTTCTAGGTGGGATCCAGTCTGGATCGGGAAGTGCTTGGGACCAGCTGTGGCGTGGATGGGCCGTGCCCTTGGAGAAGACTGAGGACATCGTTTGGGACCAGCTTTTCTTCTGGCAGCGGATGGTGTGAGGTGGGTCCTCATCTCCTTGGCATGGGTGGGACAAGAGCTTTTGGGAGATGGCAGCGGGCACAGGAGCATCCCGCTCTGGGCAGCTGCTGAGGGGCTGGATCTGCCGTGGCTGGCTGCAGGCTGGGCACATGTCCTGCCCTCCTGCTCTGCTCCCAAAGGCAGCAGTGATGGGCAGCTTTGGGCCCAGCTCTGAGCACGGCCAGCATGGCCTGGGCACCGCGGCTGGCTGGGACAAGGGGACAGGAGCCTTCAGCTGACGGGCGGTTTCTGCTTTCTCTCCTTGCAGCCGGGCTCTGCGGATGCTGAGGCTGCTCTGGGCTCTGCCAGGGCTCTGCTGGGCTCAGCACCGCGCCGGGATCAGCCAAAGAAGAAACGGTGTGACCTGCAGCAGAGACTGGAGCATTTTGGCAATGCAGCTCAAGTCTGCAGAGTGTCCACCTCCAAGGGAAAACATGACACCCCCCAAAAATTAAACTTGTTCAATAACTTCCATAAATTCCCTAAATCTTTTCAAAACCCTACCTAATTCCAGAAACATCTCACCAAATCTCCACAAAATCCAATAAAAATCCCACAAAATTCTTCAAGTCTCCACAAAATCCCACAAAATCCAAGAAAAATCCCACAAAATTGCAGAAATCTTCCCAAAACCCCACGAAATTTTAGAAACATCCCACAAAATCCCTAGAAATTTCGATAAAATTCCAGAAAAATCCTACAAAATTCTTCATGTCTCCTCAAAATCCCTCAAAATTCCACAAAAATTGCACAAAATTATTGAAACTTATGCAAAATCCCACAAAACTCAAAAAAATCGCACAAAATTGAAAAAACAAAAACAAAAATCCCTAAATCTTCCCAAAACCTTACCAAATCTCGGAACCATCTCACAAAATCTCTTGAATATCCTAGAAAAATCAAGAAAAATCCCCAAAAATTCCAGAAACATCCCACAAAATTGCAGAGATCTTCTCAAAATGCCACCAAATTCCAGTGTCATCCCAAAAAATCCCCACAAATTTCCACAAAATCTTAACAAAATACCTCAAAATTCTTCATGTCTCCTCAAATTCCTCAAAATTTAAC
Organism: Poecile atricapillus; assembly: GCF_030490865.1. NCBI lineage: Eukaryota > Metazoa > Chordata > Aves > Passeriformes > Paridae > Poecile > Poecile atricapillus. Next base: position 1,571,516 of record NC_081267.1, read on the forward strand.
AAAACTCCCACAAAATCTTTTCAATATCCTACAAAATTCAAGAAAAAACCCACCAAACTGCAGAAAAAATCCCACACAATTCCCTAAATGTTCTGAAAACCTCACCAAATTCCAGAAACATCCCACAAAATCGCCACAAATTTCCAAAAATCTAAGAAAAATCCCACAAAATTTTTCAAGTCTCCAGAAAATCCTTCAAGATTCCAGAAAAATCCCACAAAATTATTTAAACTTTTGCAAAATCCCACAAAAGTGCAAAAAAATCCTACAAAATTGCAAAGAAATAAAAAAAATCCCTAAATCTTCCCAAAACACTACCAAATTCCTGAAACATGGCACAAAATCTCTTGAATATCCTAGAGAAATCTAAGAAAAATACCACATAATTCCACAAAATCTTACAAAATTGTAGAAATCTTCTCAAAATACCACCAAATTCCAGAAACATATCACAACATCTCCACAAAATACCACAAAATCTAAGAAAATACCTCAAAATTCTTCATGTCTCCTCAAAATGCCAAAAAATTCCACAAAACTCCCACAAAATCTCCTCAATATCCTACAAAATTCAAGAAAAATCCCACAAATTTGCGGTAAAATCTGACACAACTCCCTACATGTTTTGAAAACCCCACCAAATTCCAGAAACATCCCAACAAATCGCCACAAACTTCCACAAAATCTAAGAAAAATCCCACCAAATTTTCCAACTCTCCTCAAAATCCCTCAAGATTCCAGAAAAAAATCCCACAAAAATATTTAAACTTTTGCAAAATCCCACAAAATTGAAAAAAAATTTCATGAAATTGAGAGAAACTAAAAAAAAAGGCCTAAATCTTCCCAAAACCCTCCCAAATTCCAGAAACATCTCACCAAATCTCCTGAATATCCCACAAAAATCAAGAAAAATGCCACAAAATTCCCAAAAAATCCCACATAAGTGCAAAAAATTAAAAAAAATCCCACAAAATCTTCCCAAAATCCTACTAAATTCCAGAAATATCCCAGAACATGTTCACAAAATTCCAAAAAAATCTAAGAAAAATACCTCATAATTCATCAAGTCTCCACAAAATCCCACAAAGTTCAAGAAAAATCCCACAAAATTTCCCTAAATCTTCTCAAAAGCCCACCAAATTCCAGAAACATCCCACAAAATCCCCACAGATTTCCACAAAATCTAGGAAAATACCCCCTAATTCTTCATGTTTCCTAAAAATCCCTCAAAATTCCAGAAAACTCCCACAAAATCTTCTCAATATCCTACAAAATTCAAGACAAATCCCACAAAATTGCAGAAATCTTCTCAAAACCCTACCAAATTCCAGAAACATCTCACAAAATCTCCTCAATATCCCACAAAAATCAAGAAAAATCCCACAAAATTTTTTCCATTTTCTCAAAATGCCAGAAAATCCCAGCAAAATCACACAAAACCTTCAGAATTCCACAAAATCTAAGAAAAATCCCTCACCAAATTCTTCTTGTCTCCTCCAAAGCCCTCAAAAATTCCAGAAATATTTCACAACATCTCCTCAATATCCCACAAAAATCAAGATCCCACAAAATTCCAGAAAAAAATACCACAAAATGGCCTAAATCTTTTCAAAACCCCACGAAATTCCAGAAACAGTCCACAAAATTCCAGAAGCATCCCACAAAATTGCAGAAATCTTCTCAAAACCCCACCAAATTCCACCAACATCTCACAAAATCTTTACATATTTCCACACAATTTAGGAACAATACCACAAAATTCTTCAAGTATCATCCATATCCCACAAAATTCCAGAAAAATCCCTCAAAATTCCACAAACATCCCACACAATTCCCTAAATCTTCTCAAAACCCTACCAAATTCCAGAAACGTCCCACAAAATCTCCTCCAATTTGCACACAATTAAAAAAAAATCTTTCAAAATTCTTCAAGTCTCATCAAAATCCCTCAAAATTCCAGAAACATGCCACAAAATTCCAGAAAAATCCCACAAAATTCCAGAAACATCCCAACAAACTCCCTAAATCTTCTCAAAATCCTAGCAAATTCCAGAAACATCCCACAAAATTTTTACAAATTACCACACAATCTAAGAAAAATACCTCAAAATTTTTCATGTCTCCACAAAGTCCTTCAAAATTCCAGAAACATGCCACAAATTTCCACAAAAATTGCACAAAATTCCAGAAAAATCCCTCAAAATTCCACAAACAACCCACACATTTCCCTAAATCTTCTCAAAACCTCACCAAATTCCAAAAACATCCCACAAAATCTCCAATTTGCAGACAATCTCAGAAAAATACCTCAAAATTCTTCAAGTCTTGTCAAAATCCCTCAATATTCCAAAAAAATCCCACAAAATTCCAGAAAAATCCACAAAATTCCACAAACAAACCAACAAATCCTCTAAATCATCTCAAAACCCCACCAAATACCAGAAACATCCCACAAAATCTTTACAAATTACCATACAATCTAGGAAAAACTACTCAAAATTCTTCAAGTCTTCTCAAAATCCCAGAAAATTCCAGAATATTCCACAACATTCCAAAAAAATTGCACAAAATTCTAGAAAAATCCCTCAAAATTCCACAAAAATCCCACGAAATTCCAGAAACGGTCCACAAAATACCAGAAGCATCCCACGAAATTGCAGAAATCTTCTCAAAACCCCACCAAATTCCACCAACATCCCACAAAACCTTTATATATTTCCACACAATTTAGGAACAATACCTCAAAATTCTTCAAGTTTCATCCATATCCCACAAAATTCCAGAAAAATCCCACAAAATTCCCCAAACATCCCACACAATTCCCTAAATCTTCTCAAAACCCCATCAAATTCCAGAAATTTCCCACAAAATCTCCTTTAATTTCCACACAATCTCAGAAAAATCCCTCGAAATTCTTCAACTCTCCTCAATATCTCAGAAAATTCCACAAAAATCCACAAAATTCCACAAACATCGCAACAAACTCCCTAAATCTTCTAAAAACCCTACCAAATTCCAGAAACATCTTACAAAATCTTTACAAATTTCCACACAATCTAAGAAAAATACCTCCAAATTCTTCAAGTCTCCTCAAAATCCCAGAAAATTCCACAAAAATCCACAACATTCAAGAAAAAAACCTCAAAATCCCGTAAATCTTCTCAAAACCCTACCAAATTCCAGAAACTTCCCACAAAATCTTTACAAATTGCCACACAATCTGAGTAAAATACCTCAAAATTCTTCAAGTCTCCTCAAAATCCTACCATATTCCAGAAAAGTCCACAACATTCCAAAAAAATTGAATAAAATTCCAAAAAATTCCCTCAAAATTCCACAAAAATCCCACAAAATTCCAAAAACAGCCCATAAAATTTTATAAACACCACACAAAATTGCAGAAATCTTCCCAAAACCCTACCAAATTTTAGAAACATCCCACAAAATCTTTACAAATTTCCACAAAATCTAGGAAAAATACCTCAAAATTCTTCAAGTTTCATCCATATCCCACAAAATTCTACAAACGTCCCACAATATGCCACAAACATCCCACCAAATCCTCTAAATCTTCTCAAAACCATACCAAATACCAGAAACATCCCACACAATCTTTACAAATTACCACACAATCTAAGAAAAATCCCTCAAAATTCTTCAAGTCTCCTCATTATCCCAGAAAATTCCATAAAAATCCACAAAATTCAAGAAAAAATCCCTCAAAATTCCGTACATCTTCTCAAAACCCCACCAAATTCCAGAAACATCCCCAAAAATCCCCTCCAATTTCCACAAAATTTAAGAAAATTTTTTCAAAATTCTTCAAGTCTCGTCAAAATCCCACAAAATTCCAGAAACAGCCCATAAAATGCCACAAACATCCCACAAAATTGCAGAAATCTTCTCAAAACCCCACCAAATTCCAAAAACATCCCACAAAATCTTTATAAATTTCCACACAATCTAAGAAAAATCCCACAAAATTCTTCATGTCTCCTCAAAGTGCTTCAAAATTCCGGAAATATCCCACAAAATCTCCTCCAATTTGCACACAATCTCAGAAAAATACCTCAAAATTCTTCAAGTCTCCTCCAAATCCCTCAATATTCCAAAAACCATCCCACAAAATTCCAGAAAAATCCTAAAAAATTCCACAAACATCCCAACAAATCCTCTAAATCTTCTCAAAACTCTACCAAATTCCAGAAACATCCCACAAAATCTTTACAAATTACCACACAATCTAGGAAAAACTACTCAAAATTCTTAAAGTCTCCTCAAAATCTCACCAAATTCCAGAAAATTCCACAACACTAAAAAAAAATTGCACAAAATTGCACAAAAATCCCTCAAAATTCCACAGAAGTCTACAAAATTCCGGAAACATTCCACAAAATTGCAGAAATCTTCTCAAAACCCTACCAAATTCCAGAAACATTTCACAAAATCTTTACAAATTACCACACAATCTAGGAAAAATCCATCAAAATTCTTCAAGTCTCCTCAATATCCTTGAAAATTCCTCAAAAATTCACAAAATTCAAGAAAAAAACCCTCAAAACCCCACCAAATTTTGGAAACATCCCACAAAAATCCCCTCCAATTTCAACACAATTTAAGAAACATCTTTCAAACTTCTTCAAGTCTCGCCAAAATCCCTCAAAATTCCACAAACATCCCACAAAATTCCACAAACATCCCACAAAATTCCACAGACATCCCACCAAATCCTCTAAATCTCATCAAAACCCCACAAAATTCCAGAAACATCCCACAAAATCTTTACAAATTACCACACAATCTAAGTAAAACTCCTCAAAATTCTTCAAGTCTCCTCAATATCCCAGAAAATTCCAGAATATTCCACAACATTCCAAAAAAATTGCACAAAATTCCAGAAAAATCCCTCAAAGTTCCACAAAAATCCCACGAAATTCCAGAAACAGCCAACCAAATTCCAGAAACATCCCTCAAAATCTTTACAAATTTCCACACAAACTAAAAAAAAAATCCCTCAAAATTCTTCAAGTTTCATCCATATCCCACAAAATTCCACAAACATCTCACAAAATTCCACAAACATCCCACCAAATCCTCTAAATCTTATCAAAACCCTACCAAATTCCAGAAACATCCCACAAAATCTTTACAAACTACCACGCAATCTAAGAAAAATACCTCAAAATTCTTCATGTCTCCTCAAAGTCTTTCAAAATTCCGAAAACATGCCACAAAATTTCACAAAACTCCCACAAAGTTACACAAACATCCCACCCAATTCCCTAAATCTTCTCAAAACCCCACCAAATTCCAGAAACATCCCACAAAATCTTTACCAATTTCCACGCAATCTAGGAAAAATCCCTCAAAATTCTTCAAGTCTCCTCAAAATCCCAGAAAACTCCACAAAAATCAACAACATTCAAGAAAAAAACCCTCAAAATTCCCTAAATCTTCTCAAAACCCTACCAAATTCCAGAAACTTTCCACAAAATCTTTACAAATTGCCACACAATCTGAGTAAAATACCTCGAAATTCTTCAAGTCTCCTCAAAATCCTACCATATTCCAGAAAAGTCCACAACATTCCAAAAAATTTGAATAAAATTCCAGAAAAATCCCTTAAAATTCCAGAAAAATCCCACGGAATTCCAAAAACAGCCCACAAAATTTTAGAAACATCACACAAAATTGCAGAAATCTTCCCAAAACCCCACCAAATTTTAGAAACATCCCACAAAATCTTTACAAATTGCCACACAATCTAGGAAAAATACCTCAAAATTCTTCAAGTTTCATCCACATCCCACAAAATTCTACAAACGTCCCACAAAATTCCACACACATCCCACCAAATCCTCTAAATCTTCTCAAAACTCTACCAAATTCCAGAAACATCCCATAAAATCTTTACCAATTTCCACTCAATCTAGGAAAACTCCTCAAAATTCTTCAAGTCTCCTCAAAATCTAACCAAATTCCAGAAAATTCCACAACATTCAAAAAAAATTGCACAAAATTCCAGAAAAATCCCTCAAAATTCCACAAAATTCCAGAAACAGCCCACAAAATTCCACAAAAATTCAACAAAATTCCAGAAAAATACCACAAAGTTCCACAAACATCTTACAAAATTCCCTACATCTTTTCAAAACCCTACAAAGCTCCAGAAACATTCTACAAAATCTCCTCCAATTTGCACACAATCTAGGAAAAATCTCAAAATTTTTCAAGTCTCCACAATATCCCACAAAATTCCACAAAAATCCACAAAATTCATTAAAAAATACCGCAAAATTCCCCAACTCTTCTCAAAACCATATCAAATTCCAGGAACATCCCAAAAAATCTCCACAAATGTCCACACAATCTAAGAAAAATCTTTCAAAAATACTCAAGTCTGCTCAGAATCCCACAAAATCCCAGAAAAATTCCACAACATTCCAAAAAAATCCTACAAAATTCTAGAAAAATCCCACCAAATTATTTAGATTTTCTCAAAATGCCACAGAGTTCCAGAAAAATCCCACAAAATTCTAGAAATGTTCAAGAAAATTTCCACAAAATTCAAGAAACATCCCACATAATTCCACAAAAATCCCATGAGATTCCAGAAACACCCCAACAAATTCCAAAAATCTTCTCAAAATTCTACCAGATTCCAGAAACATCCCACAAAATCTCCACAAATTTCTACAAAATCTAAGAAAAATCCCTCAAAATTCTTCAAGTGTCCCCAATATCTCACAAAATTACAGAAAAATCCCACAAAATTCTTGAAAAGCATCACAAAATAGTGAAAAAATCCAACAAAATTCCCTAAATCTTCTAAAAACCCTACCAAATTCCAGAAACATCCCACAAAATCCCACCAAATTTCCACACAATCTAAGAAAAATCTTTCAAAAATTACTCAAGCCTTCTCAAAATCCTACAAATCCCAGAAAATTTCACAACATTCCAAAAAAATCCTAAAAAAATCCAGAAAAATCCCACATAATCTCCACAAATTTCCACAAAATCCCAGAAAAATCAAGAAAAATTTTTCACGTCTCTTCAAAACACCCCACAAAATTCCACAACATTCCTACAACATCCACAAAATTCCAGAAACATCCCACAAAATTCTTTAATTTTTCTCAATATCCCACAAAATTCAATAAAAATCCCTCAAAATTTAAGATAATCCCACAAAATTCCAGAAAAATCCCACAAAATTATTTAAATTTTCTCAAAATCTCATTAAATTCCAACAAAATCCCATGAAATTGCTGAAAAATTTAAAAAAAAACCTACATCTTCTCAAAACCCTATCAAATTCTAAAAACATCTTACAAAATGTCAAAAAATCCCCACAAAATGTAAGAAAAATCCCTCAAAATTCTTCAAATCACCTCAAAATCCCACAAAATTCCAGAAACATCCCACAAAATCTCCTCAATGTCCCACAAAATTCCACAAAAATTCCACAAAATTCCACAAGTATTTCACAAAATTCCAGTAAAATCTGATGAAATTGTTAGCATTCAGGAACACACATAATCACAAATGATTATATGCAGGTGCTTTATTAAGAGATCTGGGTGTCAGGGGTACACAGACCCAAATCTGACCCATCTTGGTTTGGAACTGAACATGTTTTATACTCTATCATTATGTAACTCACATATTAATTATTAGACTTACATTGTTCTAATATATGCATTGTTTTTACCCAAGCATGGATTTCTCGTGATCCCCTCAGCCCCCTAACATTGTTCCTCGTGTTCTTTAAACAATAATTATATCCAATCATATCTAACAATTGTATCATTTATCATCTACTGATTACACAGGTGCAGTTTGACCTGATCTTTATCAAGCACAAGGCCTAACATTTCCCAGGGCCTACTTTTCCAAGGCCTTTCCAAACCTAACTTTCTTTCTAAGTCCCTGAATTTTCTAAGATTTTGAGACCTTTTACTATCACTTACAGGACTTGTGCTCCAGACCCCTCACCACCCTTGTTGCCCTTCTCTGGACACGCTCCAGCCCCTCCATGTCCTTCCTAAATTGGGGGCCCAGAACTGGACACAGCACTGGAGGTGCTGCCCAACCAGTGCCGAGCAGAGGGGAGGAATCCCTGCCCTGCTCCTGCTGGCCACACTGTTCCTGATCCAGGCCAGGAGCCATTGGCCTTCTTGGCCACCTGGGCACACTGCTGGCTCCTGCCCAGCCTGCTGTCCATCAGTGCCCCAGGTCCCTTTCTGCCTGGCTGCTCTCCAGCCACTCTGTCCCCAGCCTGGAGCACTGCAGGGGTTGTTGGGGCCAAAGTGCAGGACCTGGAACTTGGACTTGTTAAACCTCACCTTGTTGGGTTTGGGCCCTGGATCCAGCCTGTCCAGGTCCCTGTGCAGAGCCCTCCTACCCTGCAGCACATCAACACTCCCAGCCAACCTGGTGTCACCACGGTTCCATGGGGCCCTGGAGTGTCACAATGGTCTCCAGGATTCCATGAGGCCTCCCAGCAATCCAATTTTGGATCATACTGGGAGTGACTGGACTCATACTGGGAGTATCTGAGAATGACTGGGAACACACCATGCACATCATCCCCCATCCTGGGGGTGACTGGGAGCAACTGGGAGCATGCTGGGAGCAAATGGCATTGTACTGGGACTGACTGGGTTGATCTAGCCAGAGGAAACTGGGACCATCCTGGGAGTGCTGCCATGTCACAAGGATCATACTGGAGCTTACTGGGCTCATACTGGTGTTGAAAAGGAACAGCTGGGATCTCTGAACACCAAAGGTTCCTTTCCTGCTCACTGAAGAAGGAGCTTCCCAGTGTCCATGTGTGAGGGGACCTTCACCTGAACCAGATGCTGTTAGGAGAAAAAGCTGCCTGTGCTGGAAAATCCCACACAACAAGTCAATGCCAAGAGAGAGCATTTTGCTTTCACAACTTCCCTCCTGGAGCCACAATCCTTTTGGATCACACAGCAAGCAAGAGAACAGCACAAAATACAAGGCTGTGTCCAGTTTTTGGCTGGATGAGCAAACAGAGGGAATGCCAGGATCTGCTGCCACAGACTCTCCTCTTGGGGGACAGAACCCCCCCAGGCTCCATTCCAAATGCTGTGTACACTCTGCTGGCTAAAAACAACCCCTTTTTTTAAGAAGCTGTTGGCAGGAGCTCTCCCAAATAAATGGCATCTTAATGGCAATTTTCATTCAAAATCAACTCCATTCCAAAGGAAGAACAGAAAGCCCACAGCAATCCCAAAGGCACATATGGTGCACCTGGGGAAATCCTCGACTTAGGGGCCCAGTGGGTTAAAAAATACCCATAAGAAGCCACAGAGTCCAGAGTGCAAACTGCAGCAACCATTTGCTGGGTCATTTTGGCTGTGCTGCACACATCTGCAGACTGTCTGTCCCCCTGCAAGGACAGAAGGACACCCGTCAGGGGCTGGGCTGGCTGCTGAGAATGCCTCGGGCAGGAGGATCCTCAGGCAATGAGCAGGTGCCCAGAGCCGCTCTGACACTGAGGCCTCTGTGCCCTGTTGAAGAACCCCCGAGCAATTCACCAGTCTTCACAGAAGTAATTGTGAACGCCAGTTTATTTCTATTATCAGCACACTTTTATAGGGTTCTACAGGGTTTGCAGGCAGAGCGAGCTACTATTGGTTAACACACACAAGTTTACATTCTTGTCTCGTTACACAAGAACATTGTTTAACTTTCTGCAGGTAAGTTTCAAGGATTTTAGCCCTTAATATTGTGACTTATCCCAGAGGCTGGTTTGTGCAGACAGGCCTTTACTAATATATCATGTCCCCCATCTGCTAAAAAGCTCTCTATAATTCCCCCGTTTCCTTTTTGCACAAGCCAGACTTTGGATACAGCTCGAACTACACTTCTACGAACACAAGATAGCATGCAACTTACTAACATTATTACCATTACCCCTATAAATAGCATTCGTCCCCCCTCTAGCACAAGAGACTTCAACCATCCAGTAATGCCCCAGCTGGCAAACCAACTCTCAATGGGGTTACTATCTTCTTTCAGAGCATGTAACCCATCTTGTAGCTGGCGGAGCTGCTTATGGATGGAAACTGAGTGGTCAGTAAGATTCAAGCAGCACATGCCTTCAAACTCTTCACAACCATGCCCTTGTGCTAGAAGCAAAAAGTCAATTGCAGCTCGGTTTTGTAATACTGCATGACGTACACTACTCACATCGGCTGAAAGCTCACTTAACATTGTGGATGTTAAATTTAATTCTTTCCTAGTCCAGCAAGCGAGCCTTTTTAGGGTGGCTAGACTCCTGGCTGCAGCTGCTCCTGGAACGAAGAAGGAGGTTGCCCAGATTACACCGCGATTCCAAAAGTCTGGGTTTTTAACATCATCACACTGTAACTCATTTAGGCTTCGCTTGGACCGTCTATTGATTTTCATTTTGTTAGTCACATTCATCAATTGATGTAGGCTTGGATGGAACAAGGTAAGTTTCCCAAGATAACACGGCCCTCCATGTGGACTAGCAGGAATTCCATTCCATGCCCTATCCCCACAGACTAGGAAGATGGAATTAGGCAAGCGCTTTGGTAATCGTCCTGTGAGATTGCATCGTGAATAAAAGGCTGTCTTCTCAGTGTCAGTAGTGAGATCAACTATGGGGTTAACTGTAGCCCAGTACTGTGTTGTTTTGTCAAAACGATTTTTTGTTGGGGGCTCAAACATCATCCACCCACCTGAGGTATTGGTAGAACCTAGCAGATCTAACTCTTCTGGGGGTCTCATGGTGACATTGAGAACCTCAATAATTTTCGCTTGCCAGCAGGCATCAAGTTGCCTAGATGTAAGGCCAATGGTGCGGTTGCACTCCTGCAGCATTATTGATCGATTTAGTTGAGTCTCGTTGCTAACTAAACCTTTAAAGGCTGGAGGATCCCATTCAGGGACTCCTACGAGACAGGTGCGAAAAGGATCTCCAGGGGTAGCTAGGCTCAAACACATTGATTTTTGACCAGTCAGGTGTGCTAAGGTGACCCATATGTTTTGTCGCTTTTGGATATCAGTCAGCAAACAGCTGGTTGGGGCTATACACAGCACAATTACTATAAACAGTTTGTTCCATGCAAGTGGCGTCATGTTTGCAATTTCACGGCTAAAACTTTGATCGTTAAGTGAACTTCCAAGGATGCTTACGCTAGCTTTTGAAGGGGGAATGCTTATACCTTATACTAATATAGTAATTACTACACACGCTAAACTTCTTATCTTAACTCTTATCTATCTACTTTAACACACGTGCTCTAATATATATATATATATAATCTAAGCGTAAAAGCAATTTGCAAAAGGATAAACACACAACTAAAATTTGTTTTGTACACAACTAGATAGAGTCTCTGCACTCTTCTCAGATCTTCACAGAAATTTCTCACGAACAGACCACGATTTGACACAGCTTAGTCTTGAAACATTTGTTGTTCTCGTGGTGTCAGCTGACAGCCGATCAGGGATTGACTGAGGGCATCAACGTTTTGATTGTTCTTCAGATCTTTCGTGGCTGGTTTGGTCCATCGGCTAGGCACCCACAACGGTCCAGTATCTGTGGAAACACAACTGTAACCACGCCCGTTAAATAGCAATGGACTCGGTCCCTCCCAGATACCTGTTTTTGGGTTTTTGTAGTATAACCTAATCTCTGGGGTAGCTTGCATCTTTATTTGGCTATTGTGAATGACCACTGGGGGCTGCTCTAAATCTCCAACTAAGCTGAGGAAATTTAGGGTGAATAACACTTGCTGCAATCGAATGGTAGGGTCTAACTGTTCTGGTGTTTTTTGTTTATTCAAGTACTCTTTTAGAGTTCTATGGGCTCTCTCTACAATGGCTTGTCCAGTTGACACGTGGGGAATTCCAGTTACATGTTTGACTCCCCATTTTTGTAAGAAGTGAGATACTCGTGTTCCTACATATGCAGGCCCATTGTCTGTTTTTATTTCTTTTGGAACTCCCATTACAGCAAAGCATGCTACTAAATGCCGAATTACATGTATGCTTTTTTCCCCTACTTGTGCAGTGGCCCAAACCATTTTTGAAAAGGTATCTACTGTAACATGTACGTATTTGAGGCGACCAAATTCAGGTACGTGTGTTACGTCCATTTGCCAAATTTCACAGGCTTGAAGACCCCTAGGGTTAACACCTAAGCCTAGAGTGGTTCCATATTGACTGCATTGTGGGCAGGATTTTACAATGCCTTGTGCATCTGTTAAGCTGATGTTAAATTGTCTCTGCAAGGCTTTTGCGGCTTGATGAAAGAGAGTGTGACTCTCTCTTGCAGCTGCAAAAGAGTCTCTCGGTGCTGCTACAACAGGACTGACAAGCGTGTCAGCTTTCGCATTGCCTTCTCCGAGACCGAATTCTGTTTGATGACTGCGAATGTGAATGATGCAGCAGGGCTCGTTTCTGTCCTCTATAGCCCTTTTGATCTGAAAAAATAGTTGACACAATCGCTTATTATCTGGCGGTTTGATGAGGGCATCTTCAATACGTTGTACCACTCCTACCACGTACAATGAATCTGATACAATGTTTAGTTTACTGTCTCGCCAATGAGACAGTGCCCATGCGACAGCTGTGAGTTCTAACGTCTGCAGTGAGTCGTGTGCATCTCCATCTATAACTTTACTTCTCCAGCTCGAGTCTTCTTGCCAGGTACAGGCTGCTTTCTTTCGTCGACTTCCTGCATCTGTATACACTGTAGGGCCTTTCACTGGCTGCTTCACAACTTTAGGCTGTTGTAACCACCGCTGTTTTAGAACAATTTGCAGGCGCGGGTCGCTAGGTTGCTTGTTGTGTACAGTTCCTGGATAGTTGAGCAGCGCTAATTGAATTGGTTCTGAGTGTCTCAGCATCCACTCAAGATTCTCTGTTGTTATTGGTAGACTGATATGTTCTGGTTCAGCACCACTAATCTCCATTATTCGTGTTCTCGCTTTTTTGATGAGATAAGCAATTGCTTCTGTCCTCTGCCAGATACTCATCGGCGGCGTATGTGGTGTGAAGATCCACTCAAGGATCGCTAAAGGTTCTGCACTTTCCCTCGCTAATTGCACTAACATTGGCTTCTTGGCAGGCTGCTTGGCACTTCGACGGCTCTTCTTAGATGGGTCTTCTCCCCCTTTCTCTTTTTGCCAAGCAGGCCACTGAAATATGATGGCACATGGTGCAACAGAGAGGTTACAAACTAAAAGTCCTAAAGGCACATCTGGCAATCTTCTATCTGCTAGTGTTGAAAGTAGTTTCTTTCCCAGATAAATGAGACAGTTCTTTTGATCTGCTGAAAGAGTAATTGGGGTTTGCGGGTCTGTACCTTTCAAAAGGCTCATTAAGGGTGCTATCTCATCATTTCGGATACCGGCAATAGATCGTACCCATTGCAGATCTCCAATAAGTTTTTGTGCATCGTTGAGAGTGTTGATCTTGGTAGTTAATTCTAATTTTTGCGGGTGGACTGATGAGGATGTCAGAATCCACCCTAGGTACTTCCAGGGGGCTTGTTTCTGGATTTTTTCTGGGGCAACTACCAAGCCTTTTGCTGCGAGCTGGTTGGTGATAAATGTGAGATCTTCATCTTGAAATGGATCACGTTGACAAAACAAGATGTCATCCATGTAGTGATAAATAATTGTCTGGGAGAGCTTGGCTCGCACAGGTGTCAGTGCCCAGTGCACAAACAGTTGGCACATTGTTGGAGAATTTTTCATCCCCTGTGGAAGAACCACCCATTCAAATCTCTGAGATGGACTTTCTTTGTTGATTGATGGTAAAGTGAAGGCGAATCTCACTGTGTCTTCCTTCTGTAGGTGTATTGTGAAGAAACAGTCTTTCAAATCTATGATTAGAAGATGCCATTCTTGTGGCAGCATTGTGGGAGAGGGCATCCCTGGCTGTAACGCGCCCATTGCCCACATCTGGTCATTGACCTTGCGTAGATCATGCAGCAATCGCCATTTTCCGGACTTTTTTGGGATGACAAAAATTGGAGTATTCCATGGGCTGAGAGATGGTTGGATATGTTTTGCTTGTAGCTGTTCCTGGACAAGCTTATGTGCAATTGCCAGTCGCTCTTGGGATAGAGGCCACTGCTCAACCCACACAGGCTCATTAGATTTCCACTGAATCCTTGGGGTTGGCGGCCTGTCAGCAGTGGCGACTACTAAAAAGGTGATTGATTGGGGAGAGTTAGCGTTGCTCCGAGCTGGCTGAGAACATCTCGACCAACGAGCCCTCCAAGGGTTCCAGGTAAAGGCATGACGTATGGACATAAGGTGGTAGTCTGTCCTTCAGGAAATCGAAATTGAATTGGGTGTACACTTCTCAGTGGCGTGGAGTATCCTCCTACACCTTGTACCGAGCTTAAGGCTCTGTGGAGAGGCCATTCTCTTGGCCACCAGACTCGGCTGACGATGGTAACATCAGCTCCCGTGTCTAGCATCATCTTGACTCTTTGTTGCTTTGATCCGTGGCACAGGGTAATTTCAATTACCGGTCGATGACTCATCTGTTGAACAAGGTTCACCACGGTGTCTCCTGTTGATCCAAAACCTTTGGCTCCACGTGCAGGAGCACTTCGAAAAATGTCTTTTTCAGTTGCTACCTTTTGAAGCAACACCAATTGAGCAATTCTTGTTCCCTTTTTGATTGTAAGTGGAGGAGCCAAAGTGTAGGCACACACTTGGATTTCACCCGTATAATCAGCATCGATGACTCCTGGGAGAACGATAAGTCCCGCCATTCCAGCAGATGATCTTCCAATCAACAAAGCACCAAGCGCACTGTTAGCAGAGTAAACAGGCCCTGTGACTCCAGTTGGGATTTTGCGGGCACTGGTGTCGATGAGTGTGACGTCTACTGCTGCTGCCAGATCGAGTCCCAGGCTCCCTCGGGTTGCTGGTGGACTGAGCTGTTGAATAGAGTTGGGCCGGCAACTTGTGTCCTCGCGCGGCGGCTCTCCGCGCTCTTGCTCATGTTTTTTGAGAAGCGACATACCGAGGTAGCATGCTTGCTGTTCTGGCAGTGATCACACCACACAGTAGCTGGGCAAGATTTTCGCAAGTGCCCTCTGCTGCCACATCGAAAACAGATGGCTGCAGGTGAGGGGAAGGGTTTGCCTCCACTCCCTAGCTTGCCAACAGCGGCAGCAATCAGATTTGTGGTTGGCTTGATGGCTTCTGCAACAGCGTTGGCTACTAGCTGTCCTTGCTGCGTTTGATTTACTCGCAGGGCAATATCTAGCATGTCTCCCACGTCTGCTTGCTTTGGGAGTGTGGCAAGGATAGGCTTTATCTTCGAGTTGGCGTTCTCAAAAGCCAGCAGCTTAAACATGTTTTGCTTTGCCTCCTCAGTCATGTCGTTCTGAGCTTTAAGGGCTGCTGACAGACGATCGATGAAGTGAGAATATGGTTCTGTGAGACCTTGCCGTATTGTTGTGAAGGAAGGATGAGGTTTGGAATCAGGCACAGCATTAAAGGCTTGTCGAGCGAGCTGTGCAGACAAGTGATGCATTGCGAGAGGGTAGTCTAGTTGTACAGTCATATGACTGTAAATTCCTGAACCGGTGAGCATGTCAGGATTAAGTCCATGCAATACATCATTTGGATCTCGAGGTCGATTAGCTTCTAGGATTGCTAACCTCTTCCATTCCTTTTCCCACACCATAAGCTGTGATGGAGTTAAAAGCAGACGAGCGAGATTCTGGCTGTCTGTGGGACTGTTAACATCAGAAGTGAACAGCCAGTCCAATGCAGTGTTTGCAGCTTCAGATTTGATGCCATTCTCGGTGAGTGTCTTCTTGGCTTGCTGCAAGATCTTCCAGTCATGCTGTTCATAACGTGGATTCTGCTGGTCATACAAAATGGGACAAGCAATTGTGCCGGCTGCTTGCCACTCTCCTTCAAGCACTGCATCTCGAATGACGCCGGACCACCTCTGCTGTGCTCTGTGCTTTCTGTTCTCTTCCTCCATGGTGATAGAGCTAGAACAAGGCTGTGGTGTTGACAGTGTCTCCAAAGGTGGAGCAGATGGTTCAGGGCGCAGCATATCCTGTAGCTGTTGGACTGACTCTGCTCGTTGTCTCGGTGTTCGCTGCAGAGCTGTTTTCTCTTGCTGAGGCTGCGCTTTATTTATACATAGGTTTTGCTCAATTTGAGCTTGGAGCTGCTGCACGCGCTGCTCCATTTGATGTTGCCATCCCAGTAGCTCTTTCCGTGTCGCTGCGCTGTCATTAGTTGGCTCTGCTCCCGCTGCAAGCCGTCCGTCATCAGAATGTATAGAGATGTCGTCATCGGAGGGGATAGGGATGTCCTGCGGTTTTCTCCAGTGAACAGTAGATGGCATCGAAGGGTAGATCTTCGGTTTGCACTTTGCGGCTCTTGTTTCTGCTGACGTATCAGGCTCCGCCTGGCTGGAGCTGGCGCCCGCTCCTTCCGGGGGAGCCGTCATTTCTACATCCGCATTCGGCAGGGTAACTTCCGGCTTGGGCTCTGCCAGCGCGGCCGGAGCGGCAGCGTGCTCCGCCTGCACGGCCGGAACCGCGGAGTGCTCTGCCGGCGCGGCCGGAGCCGCAGCGGCGCACCCCTGGGATTTTAAAAGTTCCGCTACGGTGCTACACTGTCTCCCGGTAAGCCCCTTCGCTGGCCGGACATGCCCCACCCCGAAAAATGCACTCAAACGACTCGCGGACTCTGCGGGGGGTGATTGCGGCGCGTTTGTCTCAGGCTGCGCCATGGCGTCTATGGCAGCTGCTGCTACTGATGACTCTGCTTTCATATCCCGTAGGGCATTTAACACAAGTTTCCAAACTGAACCGAGGGCTACTACCTCTTTACTCTTTCCCGTAATAGCCGTGTCCCACATCAAATTCCCGACATCTGTCCACTCTTCCACTGCGAAAAGCAGTGAGGGCACTGCAAAATGCCCACGATTTTTCGCCCATATAATGAGCTTATCCAGGTCTTTTTCCCTGGCTGCTTCACCTCGTTTTACAAGGATACCTAGAAGCAGTTTTTTGGCCGCCGTGAATTCCGTTTCCATAGCGACGGCACCCGCAAGCCGGAAGGTCGCGATCCCTCTCACACGCACTTGCCTCTTGGGTCCCCCCCAGCAGCCCTACTTCCACGTCTAACCGCTCCGCGTCTCACCGCGCTCAGGCTGCCTATCTGGTGCCGATCCGAGCCCGTGACGATTAACGCCCAGATCCACTCCGCTGACTCCAAAGCCCCTCTGCCCGCAGGGGTGTCCCTGGACGGAGCGCCAAATGTTGAAGAACCCCCGAGCAATTCACCAGTCTTCACAGAAGTAATTGTGAACGCCAGTTTATTTCTATTATCAGCACACTTTTATAGGGTTCTACAGGGTTTGCAGGCAGAGCGAGCTACTATTGGTTAACACACACAAGTTTACATTCTTGTCTTGTTACACAAGAACATTGTTTAACTTTCTGCAGGTAAGTTTCAAGGATTTTAGCCCTTAATATTGCGACTTATCCCAGAGGCTGGTTTGTGCAGACAGGCCTTTACTAATATATCATGTCCCCCATCTGCTAAAAAGCTCTCTATATGTCACCTCTGAATGAAAATTCCAATGGTCATTTGAGGACGGACATGCCCTCTACCTACCTGTATGTTGATATTTCATGTCCTTGCTTCTGCTGCTGGATCCTGGCCTTGAGAAAATAGAGGAAAATAAAAAAACATATGAGGAGGTGGAAAGAGAATGAAGGGAATGCATGTAGCATAAAAGGAGGCAACACTTCTTAGCTTGGTCACTCTGATGAAGGTGGAAATGCAACACAGAAACTAAACAAGTTGCAAAGCTGATTCATTGTCCTTAAGCTCTCAGTTGCTGGAGTCAGACAAAGCTGGCCAAGCTCCGACTGAAACACAGCAGTCGTTCTTCAACTTGCATCATAAGCCCCCAATTCTGCTGTCTCTCCTTTTGGAGCCAAGTGGCTCCTACAGCCTCTCTGAAGCAGCAAGAGCTGCTGAGCTGAGACACGAGTCTCTATGGAGGGCAGCTCCTTTTGTACTGCTGCCGAAGCTTGACTTTGCCTGCTTGTGCCTTACACTGGTGACAGTCTCATGCTCCATGTGGTCAGAGCACTGCTGTCTCCTGAGAATGATATTACACCTCCTTACTCTTTCAAGAAAAAATACGCTTTTTCACACACAGCGGCTATGCAAAGGATATTCAGATTGCACTTTAAAAGCCCTACAGAAGATTTTCAATGTGAGTGATACTTCTGTGACCCCTTTATTGTTATCATTCAGATAAGCTTGACAGCTACATTTTCTCACACTTCTCCAAGCCAATATCTTTCCATCAGTTATAGTCCTATTACTCTTCTCTAGCAACTTTCCTTCTCTGATCTTAAGCCCTCACCGAAATATTAAATGTTGATCGGATTATACATCTATACCCCAAAACTTCTCTGGGATCTCATTTCACAGTGAGGGTTTAGGCACACAAAAGTTATATCTGACATTTACAGAAGCAACACTCAAATTTGCAGACACCTCTAAAGTAGCCAATATTTGCCCAAACATGTTAATGTGGCTGCAGAAGTTGACAGTGAAGGATCAGAGTATTCAAAGATCTGCAGCATCCAAACCCATGCAATACAGTTCCTAAATGACACTGCAAACTCTACAGAAGAAATCAAAAGCCAGGTCCAGAAAGAGGACCTGTCTTGAGGAGCTTTTCAGTCCTGCCTCCTCTTCCCCACCAGCACCTCTGCTCTTGGGCCATATGGTGGTGGGTTTGACATTGGGCTGGATCACCACAGATGGGGCCAAATGCTGAATACACAGAGGTTTGCCTAAAGACATGGGAGAGCTGACTGTGCAAAATAACCTCACAAGATGGGAAGAGCGAGGAGAACAGCACACTGGAGCAGCAGACACCTTGGCTTACCTCATCTCCTGGGACTCTTGGACATCCAGCTGCAGAGAGCTTTGCAGAGATCCTGCAGCACTGCTAACAGCAGAACGTGCTGCCTTCCGTAATTGGGGGATCAAAGATCGTCCCAGTGACCCTTTCTTCTTCTCCCCTTCAGTGGGATACAGCAGCAAGGAAGCCTGCAAAGAGTAGAAACGAGTGCTCACTTTACGCATCCAGTCTTGCCCCCACGCATGCCCCAAGACATTTAGCTATGGACTTCACTGGGACCTGGCAGGAAAAGACAAGTCAGACTGATGGAGCAGCTTGGCCCAGGATGGAGAATGGTGCCCTAGGACAGACAGGTGGTGAGGGAGAGATCGTGCCACACGTTTACGACCTCTCCCCTCATGCTCACTTCTGTATGAGTGTGACTGCATTCCCAGCTGGCATCCACATGTTTGACATCAAGATGTTCTCAGGTGACGATGCCTCCACTGGACTTCTGGATGTATGGGAAGGCGTTTATATCCCTATAAACTCCCTATCCCTAAAGCACCTAACAACCACTGCTGATCTCCAGCCACGACCCCACAAAGCCATTCTGCAGGATGGCAAAACCTGCTTTTCTCAAGCCCCTCATTCCTTCTGCTGCTGCCCTTCCCTCCTACAGCTCCCCAGCAGCCTTTGAGGCCAGATGCTGCTGAGCTCTCAAGATGCTCAGAGCTCTCCAGCTCCCACACATCCAGCATCTCAGGCTCACTGGCATTTAGGAAGTTCAGCAGAGCTCCCTGATCTGCGGCTCTTTGGAAGGTCTCTGCCTGCCCAAGTTGCTTCAGGGCTCCCATGCCATGATCAGGAAGGGGGGTGGAGGAAGCAGGGACAGAAGCACACTCTTCCTTAGTATCCCATCATTTCTGGCACAGCTAAAAAGCCAAATCAGGACCTGTTCAGAATTCAGTGAAAGCATCAGTTCCTGTCAGGGATACACGGGGACCTTCCTCAGCAAGGCTGAGACCAAGTACCCAAGCCTTTGACTGGACATTCAGTCTGCCAAAGCTCTTGTCCATCTGCCTCCTCCTGCACCCCATGGCAAACCCAAAACAACTGCAGCTCCTGGCCCTGCTGCAAAGCTAATGGTGTGGCTGGGCTCTGGGCTGTTCTCCCCATGGCCACCTCCCACCCCTTCCCTATGGACAAAGCCACGCCAGAGCACACAGCTGCCCAGAAGCTGATGAAGTCTAGAAACAACATCAGAGACAACTGTGCAGAAGGCCATGGCTGTAAAACTCAAAAGCTGAGACAACCTGGAACTGACTGTGCAGGACTGCCTGTTCCAGCAAACATCCAAACCAGATACAGTTGAGAGAAAACACCACCAAGACATAGAGATGTTTCACAGATACCCCTAGGTTACTAAACATAGGAGGATTGCTTGACCAGAGTGGACAACTTTATGTGCTCTGACTGCTTCTGGGCATTTTCTCAGCCACAAGACAGAAGAGGAACCACAGCATAGCCCAGAAACCATTCAAAGGCCTCTCCTGCTCTTGATAGACACTGAGGACATGAAGTCTGCACCACACACCCATTGCAAAGACATGCTGACCTGCAGTGTCCAGCTCAGCTCTTCCTTGGCTCAGCAGCTTCCCTGGGATCACACCACAGGCAAAGCTCTCTGAGCTCTGTCTACAGCACAGAAACTGAAAATCTCCCACACATGACTTAGCTTGGTCTCCTTACCTTATGTCCTTTTCCCTCTGAACTCAGCTCCTGGTTTTTTCTGCTGTCGTCATTGTCATAGCCAGTGCCAATTTTCCCAGTCCCCTGCTCTCCGTGGCACATCTTACTTGTCTTGGAAGAGCTCTTCGGGATAGGAGGCAATGGCATGGATGGAAGGAGCATAGAGGGATTTGCCAGAGAAATCCTCTTGGCAAGAGGGTAGCCAGTAAGTCCTGCAAAGTGGAGACACAAAATATAACACAGGTTGCAATGAAAACCTAATGCATCTGGAGCTCCATATTTCATGGGACAGACTTGCTGCAGACTTCTAAATAGCTGCACAGGGAAACATGCTTCTCCCTGCAGCCACTTGAGGCAGGCCAGGGGACACCCTGCCCCACTTGCACAGAGCTACCACAGGAACAGCCTGGCCTCTGGGCTGGCCTGGGACAGCAGGGAGCCCAGAGCCCTGGGCTGTGCAGCCATGGCTCAGCTGCACATGCAGCCTCCTGCTCCTGGCCCTGCCCCACAGCTGAGCAGCCCTACAGCTACACGGGGCACTGGCAGCAGCACAGCTCATTGCAGGGGGCACATGCAGGGCAGAACTGTTCCCTGGGGATGAGCACAGGCTCTCTAGGCTGGCACAAGACCCTGCCTCCTGCCAGAGAGCAGCCCAGGTCCACCCTCACCTGTGTGTGAGGCTGAGCCCTACTCAAAAGGCTTTGAAGAAGTGAGTTAGGTGAACTCCCACCATTATCATCAACATATTTCTTTGATGAGATGCTAGAGAGATTTTTTTAACTATTGAGAAATTGTCTTCAATGTTTTATTTCTCATGTAACTAACCTGCATGTAATTCTTTTGAATAAAATTGACTTATTAAGTCACATGGGAAAAGTGGAATGCTCCAAAAATGAGAGGTGAAAAAGATCCCTTCTTGAGGTTTGGCCTTCTGCGAGTACCCATTAAAGCCCTACACAACTGTGTCTGCAGTTTCTGCAAACCACAAAACTTCTCCGCATGAGCCCTTGCTGGTGTTGTTACAACACAGTAATAGCATCCTCAGGGTTAGACCCGATCAGCAAGCAGAGCAAGGACAGGAAATTGATCTGTAGTGAGACCCGACATTGATGGCAAAGAATGAAACAGGACTTGCATCTCATGGCCATGTCCAATTTGTGGTCAGCTGTGGCCACCATCCGTCCCTGTCCTGGCTGACAGGATGAATAATTTGGCTACTGTCAAAAAGCAGAAAGCATAGTAAACTAATGATAGAATTTTGTGATGCCACTGGCGTCCTTGCGTGATCATCTGTAGCTGTCAGCCACCTACACTGACACAGAGCCAGCACTAACCACCATGGACCAGTTTTCCCTGAAATCTGGTGGGACTTTCTTCCATTTGGCTCAGACCTTTCAGCTCCTTTCTGTCCTCACCTTTTCCTTCCATGCTCTTTCCTTTTCCAGTGAAGTTCATGTTGGAACCCGTGCTTCTGCCTCGCAGAAGTATCTGGGTTTGAATTTGAGAACGGTCTCCGAGTAGACAGCGAATGGAGCTTGGTACCCAGCCGTAGAGCAAGGTCTCGTGACTCCAATCGCCAGCA
The DNA here is from genome assembly GCF_030490865.1 of Poecile atricapillus. NCBI lineage: Eukaryota > Metazoa > Chordata > Aves > Passeriformes > Paridae > Poecile > Poecile atricapillus. Next base: position 1,593,777 of record NC_081267.1, read on the forward strand.
GTCGGCACAGAGAGGCAGAGCCAGACGCGTCTCCTGCCGCTGTGTCCGTGTCAACCACAACCGTCACAACCCCAGCTCGTGGCTGCCCCTTTGTGATGCGCTCGCCCACGGTTCTGTTTCCATGGCTACAAAACCCCCACCCCAACCCCATCCCTTTCCCTTCCCTTCCCTGGGCCCAGCCAGGCCAGGCTGGAGGGCTTCACACTGTCTAGGAAGTAAATGCTTTCCTAAGCTACTTTCCAAGGCCTTTATTTCTGTAATTCCCACGCAGTTCTGGGTTGCAGCTTGCTGGTGTGGGATTTTGTTTATTTCTCTTCACGTCAAACAAAGTGCTGGGACACAAACAGTGGCACCAGGAGTTGCAAGTAAAAGAAACTTTGCACTCCCCAGCAGATGAGCCCAGAATTCAAGTGGCCAATATCTGGAGGGAGGAATATCACCACCCAAATGTTCCACTTTTGCTCTGCTTCACTATTCCAGGGGTTTATTCTCTGCTTTCCATATTGCAGAGACACCCAAACCCAACAAAAATATGATCTGCCTCAAAACTTTTCTGATCTTGGCAGTTCCTGACAATTCAAAATCTCCCTAATGGAAATATCATGGGGCAGGTCATTCTGAAATACTCTCTCACAGAGCAATTAAAACTAATCATGCTTGATTTGGCAGAATTAAGCCAGAGCCAAGGGTCCAGTGGGTCTCATCCCTTTTTCTCCATCAGCAGAATTATTTCTTCAAGTCTCATGTCTCCAATATGTTCAAAGAAGCTTTGCAGTCTGCATTAGATGCCCCCAGTATTCAGTTGGCCAATATGATCATTGTATCTGTAGGGTATAAATTGGCCATGCAAAGTTCTCCTTCATTGTGGCTGCGCTTTATTCCTGCTTTCTTTCCTGCAGACACACCCAAACCAAACATTACAAAACCGGCCTCAAAACAATTCGCACTTTGACTGTCCCTGAAAATTCAAAGCTATACTAAGAGCATTTTTTTATTTTTTCCTTTATTCTTGGATCTGTTCAAACATGCTGTAGACTGAAAAAAACCCAGCCAAACCCCGGGAGCTCACGCCCTTGGCCCACCGGGGCCTGGGCCTTGACATTTTCCAGTGCTGGAGAGACTGAGAAGAACCTGAGCAAGCTGAGCTACACCACATGAAAAGGACTTGTTTTCCTGGATTTGCCATCTCATCAAACAGCGAGAGGTTTTTTTGTTTAGTATTATTCCATTTCTGTTAAATAAACAGCTTTTTCCACTTCTCTCCAAGGAAATGTCTTTTCCTGAACCAGTTGGGGGGAGGGGCTGTTTGAATTTGCTTTTCTAGGGGAACCCCATTTGGAGGTTCTCTCCCAATTTTGCCCTAAAACAGGACAAATACAGTTCTTGGCCTGTCCCCAGGGACAGGCTCCAAGGCTGGGCTCTCACCTGCATGGGATGAAGAAGAGCTGCTGCACATGCCAGCAGCACCAGGGGCTCGCCATCAGCGCTTTGAATGCGGCTTTTGTACACACTCTGCCTCCCTCAGCCGAGCAGCATTCCTGGGCATCTGCACTGCCTCTGTGGGCCAACATCCTCCAGGCACAGCTGCAGGAACGAGATTGCAACAAGTCCTGGCTGAAGGAGTCTCCTGTCTGCTGCAGCCCTTCACCTGCGGCAGAATCACCTTGCGCTGCCATGGGGGGAGTAAAGGGGTGGAGGACTCTTGGCAGATGAGGGTCTCCTCCATGTGCTGCTGCTCGCTGGGCCTGAAACAGCTGCTGGTGCCTTCCCCCACAGCTGTATCAGGAGCCTGCCTGGAAAAGTAACACTGCCAGTGCAAGTGACAGCCACCCATCCTGGCTGTGGCCCTGCCCACAGGGCATCCTGCCTACCAAACTGCTCCAGTCAGGTGATGGTGGCCAACATCAAAATACATTCAAACGATGCCTTTTCCACATTCTGACAAAATCATGGCCATACAGTGCACATGGTGGAGGCAGACTGCTCTTGGCAGAATGGGGGAAGCCCCAGCAGCTGCTCTCCCCACGGCTGGATGGCCACGGCAGCAGAGGCAAGTCTCTCACCGTGCCCACTGCTTTGGAGTTGCTCCCGCTCAACTCAGGCTGCTGCTACAGCAGCAACATCACTTCACACATTTGATAACAGGGAGTTGGAATGGCACACAGGACTTGCCCCAAGAGCTACATAAAAAAAAACAAAAAAAAAAAAGGGGGGGGGAGGGGTCAGGGGAGTTAGAAAAGTTTACTCCTTCTTAATACAAGCATAACTGGACTTTAGCAGGGACATTGGGCTGATCATATTGGGGACTGGTTTGTAAGCCTTGTCTCTAGCAAGTCCCACCAGTCTGCAAGATTTTTTATGTACAAACATGTAGATAAATTTTACAGAACTTTAACGAGCAAGCCTGTGCCAGAACTCAAAGCACAAGCCAAATACTCCCAAACCTGCCCCCCATGAGGAAAGGAAGCAGAAAAGCAGATGAAAAAAGTGCCATTGAAGCTAAATGGCCTGTGTTTATCCCATGGTCCTACCTTTCTATACAAAAGCACCTCAATTCAAATACACAGCTTTAGATCAAGGAATAAAGGTGCTTCAAGAGCATTTAAAGTCTGGTTCCTATTACTTTCAAGGAAAGGTGGATGCTAAATTCCTTAAAAACACAAATGTGGGTCTATTTGGGACTGCATCCTGAAAAAAAAACAAGAAGTGGAGGTTTAGAATTGCAGAACTGCTTCCACTGGAAAAGACTTGTAAGATCATAATGAGTCTCCCCCCAATAACCTGAGACCACTAACCCTGCCAAGGCCACCACTGCAGCATATCCCAGGAAGGGATGCTATTGGCCTTCTTGGCCACCTGGGCACACACAGGCTCACCCTCAGCCACTGCCAACCAGCACCCCCAGGTCCTTGTCTGCTGGGCGGCTTTCCAGCCATGCAGCTGCACAGACTGTAGCCTTCCACGGGGTTGTTGTGGCCCAAAATCAGGACGGGGCACTTCACCTTGTTGAACCTCAAACAAGTGGCCTCAGCCCATGATCCAGCCTGTCCAGATCTCTCTGCAGAGACTTCCTACACTCCAGCAGATCAACAGCCCTACCCAGCTTGGTGTCGTCTGCAAACTGCCTGAGGTGCCCTTGATCCTCTCCTCCACATCACCGATAAAGATATGAACACAACTGGCCCCAGTGCTGAGCCCTGGAGAATACCACTTGTGACCAGGCACCAGCTGGATTTAATTCCATTGAATTCCACCACTCCCTGGGCCTGCCCATACTGACCGTTTTTACCCAGGAAAGAGTGCATTAAGTACTTCAGTCTTTTCCTCATCCTTTGTTCTATGTTTCCCTCCACATCCAACAGAAGACAGAAACTCTCCTTAGCCCTCCTTTTGTTGCTGATGCAGAAATAGTCTTACTCTAAGTTGCAAGTTTCTAGGAAGAAATTCTTTCCTGTGAGGCTGGTGAGGCACTGAGAACAGGTTACCCAGAGAAGCTGTGGATGCCCCAAGCTCGGAAGCATTCAAGGACAGTTTGGATGCAGTCCTGAGCAACCTGGCCTAGTGGAAGGTGCCCCTGCCCACATCCAGGGGTTTGGAAGTCGACAATCTTTCATGTCCTTTCCAAACTAAATCATCCTGGGATTCTATGATTTCACTGCTGTAGCCAGATTAAACTTGGGCTTTGTCCCTTCGAATTTTGTTGTCCCTGCAAATCCTCGCAACATCCTTAGAGTCCTCCCGAGTTGCCTGCCCCTTTCTCCAAAGACGATAAACTCTCCCGTTCTCCTGTGTTCCAGCCAGAGCTCCCTGTGGGACCCATTGCCAGTGGTGTTGCAGTCCGCAACCTCAGGATCTCGTCCAGGGAAGCAGCAGGATTCTGGGGACCAGCATGAAACACCAACGAGACTGGATCCCGGTTCATGAAACCATTTATTCAACGTGGGAACAAACTCAGGTCCAGAACAGAGAACTCTGAACAGAGGCACAGCAGGGGTTTTTGAGGGACAGAACCCATGAGGGTCTCCACCTTTGAGGGTGGAGTTCAGGGTCAGGGACCACTAGAAACACACCAAGGGAGAACCCCCCAAGGACTCAAACCCAGTCAGAGCACCTGTGCCTCCCTTCACAAGGGGTTTGAGGTGGGACAATGTAACACTTTCCCCTGAGGCACACTGCCACACCGTGGGACTCGTACAGAAAGTACGGAATCAGGTCATACTTCATAGGAACAATAGCTAGGAAATATCTCAATGGCAATTCTTGCCTGGTTAAGTTCATCTCCTACATGAGGAGGACCATGCCCTCTTGCCTAAGGACTTAAAAATGACCAAGTGAAAGTTAAATACCAGAAATTAGTGCATCCTGTAGCTGCCTCTGCCACTGGCTTACCTGTAACACAAAGCCAGCTTCCACATGCCTCCAGTTTTTTCCTCTCCCAGGCAGTTCTACCTCCAAACTAGCCTGTTCTACAGTGGCACCAGGAAGGGCATTACTTATGGAACCTCCCCTCATGGTGCCTAAAGGCTTAGCTGCCTAAATTCAGCACACAGAACCTAATGGAGGCCAGCTAAGTGATACGGAAAACACCAAAAGTAAAGCTATGTACCCCTTTCTCACTTGCAATGAAACCCCTGCAGCTGGAATGACCACAGCAAAGCAATATGCCTGCAGCCTGGGGGAGCCCTGGATGTGCAGAAAACCTGCTGGTGTCATCAAATGGAAATGAATCCTCTGGAATTCCCAGCTTCTTAGGATCATTAGCACCCAGTAAATCAAAACAGAGACCTCAGGCCTGCGGGCGAATCACTGTGCAGATCTCTTGCTACTGATTCCATCTCTCCCCATTTTTCTAAGTTCTTGGAGGCAAGGTCACTTAGATACACAGCTCACAAGAAGTGTTCCTCTATTTTTCTGCACTACTAATACATGTAAGATTACATATGCTAAATCTGTGTTGCCCTACTGTCAAACTGTCTGATTCAAGGAATTTCTGAAGCACCAAACTTTCTTCCTCAAATATTATTCTGTGAGGTAATGAGCATAAAGATTTAATTTTGAAAGCAACTTTAATTATGTCTATGAAAAACATTTCAGCTATACACCATGCTTTGAGATGCTGCAACACATCATGAGCTTCAAAGTCCATATCAACAACCAAGATGAAGAATGCAAGGGGTTCACGAAGTGCAACAAACCCTGAGCAGCCTCCACAGCATCTTCTGAGCGTACAACACTAACCCAGATGAAAAAGTGCAAGACCTTGTGTAGGGAGGGACTTGTGCAGCCTCCCCATCCAGGCAGCTTCTCTCCCTGCCTGGCTGCAAGGCTGATGTGTGGAAGCCCGGCCTTGCCAATGGAGACTCCGTTCCCGGTCTGCTCAGGGGCCTTGGCCCAGGAGCCCTGGCAGAGGCGGCTGAGCAGTGCTGTCCCCAGGGTCACTGACAGGAAAGAGGACAAGGTGAAGGCCAAGCACGGCTCAGCCTCACAAAGAAGTGAGGCAGGAGCTGGGCTGCTCTGTGGTGTTGAATGCCTCACCCAGTAGATGGGTTGATTGTCAAGGTGTGCATTTACCCCACTCACTTTGTCCCTTTTACCTGATCTGTATCTCCTGAATACCTGTCAATAACTCAGAAGAAGGCAAGGAGTTCATTGAGTGTGACATGCTCTGTGCACGCTCTACAGCTTCATCTGACACAGCATCAACAACCCAGAGAAAGATGATAAGGGCTTCAGGGTGTGCCACTGCTCCTGGACAGCCTCCACAGCTTCCCCAAGTCCATATCAACATTATTTTTGTCCTGAGATTTGGTGATACTCATAAGAAAGTGAAGCAGAAGGCACCGGACCTGTTGGCCTGAGATCATAGGCATCCTAAAAGATGGGTTAAACCCAGGGAAAAGCCCTGGGAAGCCTCTACACCATCTTCTGAGTCTGAAACAATACAGAGGAAGAAGGCAAGGGGTTCATGGAGTGTGACAAATACCGAGCAGCCTCCACACCTTCCTCTGAATCTGCATCAACAAGCCACAGAAAGGAGGCAAGTGTTTCAAAGAGTGCAACAAGCCGTGGACAACCTCTACACCTTCCTCTGAGTCCATATGAACATTATTACTGTCCTGAGAATATCTGACAGCCATAAGAAAGTGAAGCAGAAAGCACTGGACGTGCTGGCAGAAATCATTGGCATCCTGGAAGATGCCTTGAGCCCAGTGATCATCCATTTGGTGGAAGGAATTACAAACAACTTGAACTCAAAGGATCCCGGGGTTCATTCTGCAGCTGTGAAAGCGCTGGAAGAAGCCATTTCTCATTTAGGTAAGGCTGACTCCTGACATGGACTCTCCTCAGCTGTGTCTCTGCCTCTCCCACACAAGAGAATGCTGAGAGCCTTGATAGCTCTTGTTGTCTGTGGAACGCTGCAGCCGACATCCACCAGAAGCTGTGGAGCTGCAGTCCTTACACACCAGTCCCCCAACAGGCTTGAATGTGCATCAGCATTTCCCAAAGGTCCCAGGAGCCCTTGGCTCTGTGCTGCTTGTCTGAAGAGGAAGTCCTGGACTACAGCTTTGCTAGAATTCAGGACCAAGGGGATTTTGGAGTTTGCTTGGTCCCCATTTGACTTCCCAAGTGAATAGCTTTGCTGTTGGCATGGAGGGGCACAGGCCCATCAGAGCTATGGCAGAACAGCCTCCTGGAAGGCTCTGCATTATAGGCATTAGCTGCCCATTTCCCACCTTTCTTCTTTGGCTTCTTTTTTCAAAGGAGAACTTTTGATTCACCAAGTTCATTTCCTTATAACAAACAGGTAGAAATCCAGCCGTCAATGATGCCTTGTTCCACATGTTGTTTTGCATACTGCAAGCAAAAACCTAGGCAAGGGCTGCTGCAAATTCCTTTGCCACACAGATTTATGTCAGCTCTGAAAATGCCGCACTGGGGAATATGCAGGAGAAATGAAGTGTTAAAAAGAAGGAACAAACCAAAATTAGACTTGATCTGGAAGAAGAGGAATTAGAAGTGTTAAAAAGGCAGGTCTTCCAGGGCAGTTTCCACTTTCTCCACCTCAGCTGCTCTGTGAGCTCATGAACTGCCTGACTCAGTGCCTTTCTGTGTTCCAAGTATGGGGTTATTCATTTATGCTCTGGGATGCAAACCCTTTTCACAGCGTACATGTGATTGAACTCTTGAGGTCCCTGATGTGAAATGTTTAACGTAGCTCCTGGTAGAGCAGACAAGTTTGGATCTACAGTTGTGCAAGGAGAGCTTTTTTCTTGGAATTAAAAACCATCCCTAGGAGGCTGGAAGGAAAGAAGAAATGCATTCAAAAATCAGCAGAAATTGACTTTATTCTATAAAATAAGGGCTTGCCCCTGCCCTTTCCCACCTCACTGTCCTTTCTCTTATGACCTCCAAAGAGTGAGCAGAAACGTGTGTTTCTCTTGTAGATAAAGTATCACTGATGAAAGAGTTTGGCCACAGATGGAGTCAACTGAGTGGCCAAGCTCTGCTGGATGTCACAGAGCGTATCACAGGTATGGCCAACCCTTCTAAGCCAAGAGGTCTTCCAAGGAAGAATGTACAGGGAATGCCTGTGAATAGACAGTAGAGTAGCTCCTCCAAATCAGGACCTGCTGAGCTTGTCCCTCCTGCCCAACACCCATGGCAGGTGTATTGGGCAGGTTTTCCTGGCTGCTGCCGTGGTGTGCAGCATCTGAGACGGGGGCAGTGCTGGGCCTCGTGGCTGAGCTCTCACTGGGGCATCTCAGAAGCCCCCTTCAGGAAAGAGAAGGGCTAAAAATACCCTAGCTGGCTCCTCTCTTGGAAGTTCATGGGCATCTGTGACCCTCGAGGGAAAGTGGTGGCAAATGCTGTTTCAGGGGTTCAGCTTGTTTTGTGCTCACAGAATCCTTGGTTTGCTCTTGGAAGGTTTTGAGGCTGACCCCTGCAGGGCCTGAGGCTCTCAGCTTAGCTCAAAATTCAACACACATATTAGAGGCACAGATTTAGTGCAAGGGTAGCCTTTGTGGGCAGAGGGGCAGAAGCAGAGTGCTGAGGCTCCCTGCCTGTGCTGTCAAAGTGGCCTTGGGCTGAGCATTTCAGGGAGTGCAAACAGTGTCTTCCTATGTCAGCGCTGTCCAAAATGCTACAAATGCAGCTGCTAATTGATTCCTCAGAGGAGCTTGCTATGGCAGCAACAGACAAGGAATGGAAACGTGATCATCTCAATATATAGTAGAGAAGATGATTTATGGCCTTGCTTTAACTGGGGCTAAATCCACCACTAATTCTGCCAGCATCTTTAAATGCAAGGTTTAATACACTTTGTGTCTTCATTGTGAATCTCAAACGGGCATGTTCAGCGATTGGGAATGTCAAAGACGTGTTAAAGAGCAGTTGAATAAAGTAGATCTCCAGGAATAGGGAGTTTAGTTTTGCATTTATTTTGATCTCTTTTTCAAATGAAGGAATTAAACATAAATTAGGGCTACTTTAGAAAGAGCAGATGCGCTCTCTGAGTTTTAGCAGGAACACACAGCTCTTTCTCTTCTCAACTTCCATACTGACCAATGTCTTTAATTGCATTTAAACTCAAGTGAACCCCCGTTTTTAAATGGATACCATAACCCTTTTCCCACTTAGAAGCATTGGTTTTGGGTACTTCCAGGAGCTGTTGAAATGCTGATGACTACTGGTGAATTAACAACATAGAGAAAATTAAGTCTCTTCCACCACAGTATAATAAATGGCTCCTACACAACATTTTGCCTGTTTAGAAAATGAGAATGGTCTCCAGACCGTTTCAGTTTTTCATCTCTCAGACATATCTTCCATGCAAGATACCTGTTGGTAGTCAATTTTTGCCTGTGTTTGATATAGCTCAGTTCAGAAAACGAGCAGAGAGGATGCCTCAAACACAATGTCAGAAAACACTCATGTTTTGGTTAAATTGCAGTCCCCTGGGTAACAGTTTTCTCTCTCTCTTCCTCTATTTCAGGGCACATTGTAAGAAAAAATGCCACTAACTTTGGGAGGGGAAATGCCATTAAAATGTGGAGATGCTCAGATGCCATGGCAATGGGGTCTGGGTCATTATCTAAGACACCCTGGGGTTTGGAACAGCTGTTTGTTGGAAGCCACAAAAGCATTCTGCCAATGACACCAGCCAGTCACTGATGTTTCTACTCCAAGTGTCAAGCAGCACCCACCTCTGGTGGGCTGGAGTTTTGAAGTGTGGTCTAATACTGCCCTTTGCTGTGTGCTACTGAGCAAAGGGAAGAGCCAGATTAGACTTTTGGCACTTGACATTAGAGGTCACAAAAATGGAATCATCCTTTTTACTAGGAATCCCACATTTGCTTCTCTACGGTGCATGTCCAGATTTTCAGTGTGGGTTTAGACAACATCTTAATGGAAATAAAAGGCAATTTGTCATATTCAGGCATTGTCCCTGCAGAAACAGATCATAAAGTAGTTTAGTAGAAGTAGAAAGTCTGCCACAGCTACAAGGCCCTGTTTGGAGAAATTAATCCTGGGGAGTTGGTGGTTCTGTTTCTGGGAGGATCAGCTGCTTTGCCCATTTCTGGCTCATGGGAGACTGTGTGCTCTTTCTCTGATCTTAGCCAGAGAGGCTTCCAAGAGGCAAAACTTAGAAATAGATCCTTGTCTGCATTAAGGTTGGTGGTTAAGAAGCTTGTGTCACTCTCCCGGCAGTGCTTGTGGAATGGGTTTATCCCAGGAGCCCTGAAGTCGTCCAGCGCTACGCCCTGCCCGTGCTCTGGTCCTTCCTGGGGAACAAGGCGCTGCCTGTGCGAAGCGCCAATGTCCGCACTGTGGTCACCAAGCTTGCCTCTGCCCTCTACAAGGTGATGGGCACCAAGCTAAGGAAGTGTGCTGCCAGCCAGCCTCCACATGTGCGGGAAAACCTCTCCAGCATCTTGGGCTGGTGAGGAACTGATGCTCTCCAGGAAGCTGACAAAGAGCTGAGTTGGACACCTCCGGACGTGACTTTTTTGCTGTGCCAACAACGACAAAATCCTGAGGAAGGGTTTGCATCCGCCCCCACTCTCTCCACTGCCCTTCCTAGTCAAGGCATGGGGGGCCTGAAGCAACTCCTAACTGAGGACAAGATGAAGGCTGAGCAGGGCTCAGCCTCACACACAGGTGAGGGGTGGGGCTGGGCCGCTCTCTGGCAGGAGGAAGGGTCTTGTGCCAGCCTAGAGAGCCTGTGCTCATCCCCAGGGAACAGTTCTGCCCTGCATGTGCCCCCTGCAATGAGCTGTGCTGCTGCCAGTGCCCCATGTAGCTGTAGGGCTGCTCAGCTGTGGGGCAGGGCCAGGAGCAGGAGGCTGCATGTGCAGCTGAGCCATGGCTGCACAGCCCAGGGCTCTGGGCTCCCTGCTGTCCCAGGCCAGCCCAGAGGCCAGGCTGTTCCTGTGGTAGCTCTGTGCAAGTGGGGCAGGGTGTCCCCTGGCCTGCCTCAAGTGGCTGCAGGCAGGAGCATGTTTCCCTGTGCAGCTATTTAGTAGTTTGCAGAAAGTCTCTCCCATGAAATATGGAGCTCCAGATGCTTTAGGTTTGCACGGCATTCTCTGTTACACTTTGTGTTTCCATTTTGCAGACCTGACAGGCTCCTCTCTTACGAAGAATTTTTCTCTCCATGCTTCATGTGTGCTCCTACCCACAAAGTCCTTGCCTCCCATCCAGAAGAGCCCTCTTTCCTCGGAGCTGAGGAAGAAGCTTCTGCCTCTCCGAAGACTGGTTGAAGAATAGGTTTAATGCCTTAGGCTTTAGAGTTAGTTATGTAGGATATAGTATAGGGATAGTAGTATAGTATAGGGATATAGTATAGTAGGGATGAAGTGTTCTGATATTTTAATGTACATTTGAGGATACATTTTGATTGTATTTTTTAAATTGTGAACACATATTTTAATTCTTTATATATATTTTTGTAGATACAGTGTTTTTTTTTAATGTTATGTAAGTTAAATTTTTAAAAAAAACAAGCAGAGAATGTGAGACTAGGACCTGCTAGGCTAGAGGAGATGTGCTGAGGTTATGGGAGTACAGCTCACTTGATGTCCCAGTGACTCACCACATTCTTTCCTCGCTGGGCCTCTCACCTTTGAGACTGGCTCTGAGAGCAAAGGGGGGTAGAAGAAGCGCGCAGCTTGTGTTGAAAGAAAACTCACCCCCCGTGCATCCTGCTCCTGGATTGTGCTCTCTGCAGCACGGACAGACAGCGGGACAGAGCTTCTCTTTGGCTTTTAGTTAGTTTTAGCTAGCTGAGGCAGAGGAGTTCCCTGGACCTTTTTTTTCTTTTTTTCCTGGATCTGTGCAAACCTGCTTTGGACTGAAAAACACCCAGACAAACCCTGGGAGCTCAAACCCTTGGCCCACCGGGGCCTGGGCCTCACCACTATCCAGCGCCAAAAGGACTGAGAAGAACCTGAGCAATCTGAACTACACCACCTGAAACGGACTTTTCTTCCTAGATTCGCCATCCCATCGAACAGCAAGAGGTTTTATTGTTCAATATTGCTCAATTTCTGTTAAATAAACAGCTTTTTCCACTTCTCTCCAAGGAAATTATTTTTCCCGGACCAGTTGAGGGGAGTGGTCATTTGAATTTTTTTCCCTGGGGAAACCCCCATTTGGAGCTTTTCTCCCAAATCTACCCTAAACTAAGACAGGGGACAATAGACCCAAAAGATCCTGTATAGTCAAAAGTTTTCGACCTACATGTATTCTGTGCTCACAAAAGGCCTGAGCAAAGAAACAAAGAGAAGTGTGCCCAAATCCCAAAGCTTTGCTCCTTTGCAATCTCACACCGATCTGGCTCAGAGGTGTCTTCAGTCACAATTTCATAGGTAAGAAGAGCACGTGGGAAAAGATGCAGTGCTTTGGAAAAGTATCTGAATGGATATTTATCCAGGACAGCAGTTCAACAGTCTTGTTTGCTACTTGTTTGCAGAAGGATGAGTGGATGTGAGGCCAACAACCAGTGATGAGGGTTCCTCAAATCTGTCTGTACTCCTGGGTGCCATTCAGCCCAGAGCAATGGGATAATCCCAAAGTGCATCTCACACACATTCTGCCTCCAAGAAAAGCTTGGCCTCACTTACTAGAGTCAAAGAAATAGAAGAGTAATAAAATGGGCAATTAAACTTGTCACTCTAGAATGACTCTCCTGCTTTTCAGTGTCAACTGAGGTTGTACCTAATGCTCCCACAGCTTGTTACAAACAAGTGTTTGAGATTGCTTAAAAGTTTTCCAGCAAGGTTATTGGTAAAAACCAGATGGAATATGAAACAATAGCTCAACAAAATTCATTGGCAACATTCACACTCTTACTTACGAATCAGTCAAGGCACAACAAGGAAAAAAGCAACAAACAAAATGCAGTCAATGAAAGCAGAAATGAACCAAGAACTATCTTTGTGTGTGTGTGTGTGTGTGTGTATGTGTTTAGGTGTGTTTAGGTGTGTTTGACAAAGGAACATAAAGGACAAGGATAAAAAGGAACATGGCCTAAAAGCTTAACAGCACTCAAGCTTAACAGTAGTTAAACTGGAGCCTCCAGGAGTGGGGGTATCGGCCCAGGATCCATTGTTGATGGGCGATCCTGCGAGTGCAGCAAGCGTCAGAGCTCGCTGGCTCTGAGAGGCCCCACTCCGAGGGCGGTTGCTGCTGGCAGCCACTGTGGTCCAGGAGAGCTCCAAGGGCCTCCTTTGGACCGCTGTTCATGGGCCACAAGAGAGTGGGCCTCAGTCATAAAATGCTTCATCGTGGCCGCACTTTGGGTCAGCAGCCGGCCTTTGAAAGTGTGAGAAGAAGGATGTTATGCCATTCAGGCAAGAAAAGTAATTTCCCAGGCTGTTCATAGAAAACCCCAGGAGCTCGTTAGACAGCACAAGTTCCTGGCGGCGCTCAGTGTTTCTGATAAGCTCAAGAGGAGCTGAGCCCAGGGGCTGTTCAGCAAGGCCAAGGACTAACCAGCGTTTCTTAGGTCATCACAGTGTGGCCTGACAAGGCTGGGGGGATTCAGCACCACAATCTGAAGCATGAAGTTTTGATGTAGGGTAAAAAGCCGTGGCCCAGTGGGAGTGGGCTGTTTCCTCAGGCCTGTGGGAGAATCACTGTGCAGATCCGTGTGCTACTGTGTGGCAGCGGCCTCAGGGAGACAAAGAGTTACATTGTCCCACCCCAAACCCCTTGTGAAAGGCGGCCCAGGAGTTCTGATTGGGTTTGAGTCCCTGGGGGGTTCTCCCTTGGTGTGTTTCTAATGGTCCCTGACCCTGAACTCCATCCTCAAAGGTGGAAACCCTCGGGGGTTCTGTCCCTCAAAAACCCCTGCTGTGCCTCTGTTCGGAGCTCTCTGTTCTGGACCTGGGTTTGTTCTCATGCTGAATAAATGGTTTCGTGAACTGGGAGCCCGTCTTGTTGGTGTTTCATGCTGGTCCCCAGAATCCTGCTGCTTCCCTGGACGAGATCCTGAGGTTGCAGACTGCAACAAATGGTGAGAGAATGCGTGGCATCCAGTGAAGCACCAGGAGAACAGCAGGACCCGGCTCCATGGACACCTCGTAAGTCCCCGGCTGATGGCTTGAGAGCCGGTGAGACCCCCACCTTGGAAAGGAGGACTCGAGAGTACCTGGCAGGGAGACTGGGTTGAGAGTGCCTCGGGCATGGGGGAAGAAAAGGGATTACGGAGATGGGGGAGCCGAGACCAGACACTGAGACAAGCATCTAACATCACCCAACGAGACGTATTATGGACGATATCAACACTATGGACGATATCAACATTATGGACGATTAACATTATGGACGATTATGGACGGTATGGCTCTTCCAGTGGACTGTTTTTGTCTTCTGTGGAGTTCCTTTTTTGGTGTATACCTCCCTGTACCTTCCCCTTTCCTCTGTTCCTAAGGGCAGGACAAAGGGTGAAAAAAGCCAAGGTGGCTCGGGGTTGCTGCCGTCTGCCCGCTGTTCCGTGTCCTCCTTCACCCCCTGTCTTTCCATATTCCCCGTTCCCTGTCCGGGAAAGTCCATCCCGGCCTCCCCCCCCCCCCTTCCCAAGATGGCGCCGGCCACGCGGTCTGGGATCCCTTGTTTCCCGCCTTGCTCCTTCTTTTCCGGTCCCAAACCTTCCCTTCCCGAACCTCCCAGTAACTCCTGCTTCGCTCCCACCCCTTTGCTCGGGTAACCTGATGTCCAAAGCCAGTGTTACACCGAGATCATCTAAAGAGGCGGCGCCCACATGGGAGCCGGAGCCGAAGCTGGAGATCGAAGAATTCTGCCCCTCGTAGGAGGAGATCTAAGAGCTGCACCCTTCCAAAGAGAGAATCCTAAAGTGGAAGAGACTGAACTAAAAAACCATTATGTTTGCATTAAGTACCATCACCGTTTAATTTGCCCGGCGTAGTCCGAGATTTAAGTGTTTGTTTTCAATTTTGTTTTTTCTGTTTGCTTAATGTGTTTTGTTATTGAGCTATTGGTGTCCCACAAAGCAAAGTGGGTGCTCTGTGGAAGAGGTGAGATTTTAAGGTGTATGTTTGGAAACGTTTTAAGCTCCTAATTAAAATTTGAAAAACAAAAAAAAAAAAAAAAAAAAAAGGAGCAGATGTTGCAGCGGCCTCAGGGAGACAAAGAGTTACATTGTCCCACCCCAAACCCCTTGTGAAGGGCGGCCCAGGAGTTTTGATTGGGTTTGAGTCCCTGGGGGGTTCTCCCTTGGTGTGTTTCTAGTGGTCCCTGACCCTGAACTCCACCCTCAAAGGTGTAAACCCTCGATTCTGTCCCTCAAAAACCCCTGCTGTGCCTCTGTTCGGGGCTCTCTGTTCTGGACCTGAGTTTGTTCTCATGCTGAATAAATGGTTTCATGAACGGGAGCCCGTCTCGTTGGTGTTTCATGCTGGTCCCCAGAACCCTGCTGCTTCCCTGGACAAGATCCTGAGGTTGCAGGCTGCAACACCCCGTGACAGCTTTCTCGGCTGAGACAGGATGGGGGAGAGGCTTTGTTTCACAAACCCCTCGGGCAGTCAGTCCTGGTGCTCCTGCAGGGCTCTGAGGAACAGTCGGCTGGAACAGCAGGGATGAGCTGAGATCCTGGGCTGATGGCTGAGGTGTATCAGCAGCTCTGCAGCGGTGGCTGGCACTGCCACACGTCCCGGCAGGACAGGGGGTGCGAGGCCACCAACAAAGAGGGAAGAATGAGAAGCAGCAGCAGCTCCGTCTGGATGATGGCGAAATTCCCTTATCTCTAATGCAGCAGCTCTGTGCCCAAAACTGGCTCTCCCCAAAGCTGAAGAAAGGCTGCCAAACTGTCCCCACCCTCCTTTTTCCTGCCCCCCTTCCCTCCCTGGGCCCGGCCACTCTTTGTTTTTGTTGAGAACCCACCAAGTACCCACAGTTAGGTTGTCCTAGCAACTAATGGGTAAAAATTCCATGGACAAGCCAGAACAAAAAAAAGGACACTGTCCTGGTTCTAGAAGACAGGTATCTGCTAGGGAGAGCAGGAACCTCCCTTGGGATGAAAGAATGTAGACCCCCTCCTTCCGAATTATTATAAATTTGAAATCAAGGGGGCTTTCAGGCAGAGATCTGGGGATAGGAATAACAGTTCTTTACTAGTATAACCAGGCAAACAAACAAACAATAACTACAGCAATAACAAGAAAATAGAAACAGGGACCCCGGGACAGCTTTCTCGGCTGAGACGGGATGGAGGAGAGTCTTTGTTTTCACAAACTCCTCGGGCAGTTAGTTCCGGTGCTCCTGCAGGGCTCCGAGGAAAACAGTCGGCTGGGACAGCAGGGACGAGCTGAGATCCTGGGCTGGTAGATGAGGTGTATTAGCAGGGATGAGCTGAGATCCTGGGCTGGTGGATGAGGTGTATTAGCAGCTCTACGGCGATGCCTGGCAGGACAGGGGGTGCAAGGCTACTAACAAAGAGGGGAGAAGGAGAAGAAGCAGCTCCGCGACCCAGCACAGGAAAGTCTTTCCCCGAAGCCGAGGAAAAAAAGCCAGCTAAAAACTGTCCTCACCCTTTTTTTTCTGCCCCCTTCCTCCCTCACCCTGGGCTCGGCCACTCTTTGTCTTTTGTGAGCACCCCTAAGTACCGGTAGTTAGGTTGTCCCAGCACATAATGGGTAAAAATTCCCACCTAACCCTCAACAGACACCTAACCCCCAACACCATGACAGGAAGCCCTGGGAGTGTCTGTGACATCCCGGCTCTTTGGCCGCCTGGGGACTCCTGGGATGTCACCGTGGAGCCCCCAGGAGTGCCTGTGACAGAGCGGTGCCTTTGCAGCCCAAGGTTCCCTGGGATGTCACCATGGAATTGCTGGGACTGCGTCTGACCACACGGCTCTTCAGCATCCCCAGAAACCCCTGGGAGGTCTCTGTGAAGCCCCTGTCTCTGCCTGTGACATTCCAGCTCTTGAACAGCCTGGAGACTCTTGGAATGTCCCCATGGAGCCCCTGTGAGGGCCTGTAACAAATCTGATCCTTGGTAGGCAACCACCACATCCCCCTGTAGCTATGGTCTGTTTCCATGGCAACCATCACCAGCACCCTGTTGCTATGGACAGTCCCTTGGCAGCTCCATGGAGACCCCATGCCAGGGGTGGTTGCCATGGACACCAGCTCAGGCCTGGAGCCAGAGCCCGTTGCCATGGCAACCATTTGCAGTCCCATCCCCAGGCTCATGGGATCACAGAGCCACAGAATTGGCTGAGTTGGGAGGGACCCATGGGGATCCTCCAGACCAACTGCTGGCCCTGCACAGGACACCCCAACAATCCCAGCCTGGGCCTGGCAGCGCTGGCCAAACGCTGCTGGAGCTCAGCCAGCCCTGGAGCTGGGAGCCTTCCCTGGGGAGCCTGTTCAGTGCCCCAGCAGCCTCGCGGGAAAAACCTTTTCCTCACATCCAACCTAAAACTGCCCGCCTCAGCTCCAGCCGCTCCCTCCACTCCTGTCCCTGGGCACCAGAGGGAAGAGGTTCCCGCAGCCCCCAGCCAGGGACCCGCTCCCAAGGCTGCTGCCCATGGCAACCGGGCCTGGCACCAGCTGGGATGCTCGGTTTCCATGGGCTGGGCTTCAGGAATGGCATTCCCCAATTTCCTGCTCCCGCTAAAACCGTGTTGCCGCTCTCTTCCCTCCCACTTCCCATGGAAAGCAGAAAAGGCAAAGATCCCATGCTGGGATAAGAACAATTTATTGAGAACAGCAACGGGATAAGGAACAAACAGGAACAGAAACAATTTAGATAACAGAAGGGATAAGACAATCTATTCACAGGGAAAACTAAAACACCACTGACTGTTTCTTCCTGGCCACGTATTTCCTCCTGCAAAGAAAGGACACCCTTCTCTGGTGATAGAGAGGGAGTCCTTTTCCGGCCCCTGGCAATGACCTGAGATGGGATTGAATATAATGACAGGGCCATGATCAGACTCTCACATTCTTTGATCTCACATCATGACATTGCCATGGGCAGGAAAAGGTACAGGTGTCTTCCCAGCATGGATCACAGGGAACATGGATCACCAGGTACCTTCCTAACCTAGGTCCTCCAAGGGGGGATGAAGCTGGAGCAGGGCACAAAGCTCTTCCTGTACTTGGGGCACTCGCAGGGCTTCCCTTAGTGGTGCCTCCGTTGGTGTCTGGTCAAGTTAGACCTGTCTGAGAAGCTCTTCCTGCACTTGGGACACTCGTAGGGCCTTTCCCCAGTGTGGACACGTTTGTGGGTAATGAGGCTGGAGCTGCAGCTGAAGCTCTTCCCACATTCCCCACACTCGTAGGGCCTCTCCCCAGTGTGAATGCGCCGGTGCCTGACGAGGGTAAAGTTGTGCTTGAAGCCCTCCCCACAGTCGGGACAGCGGAAGGGCCTCTCATCCGTGTGAATCTGCTGGTGCCTGAGAAGAGTGGAGCTGCTGTGAAACCTCTTCCCACACTCACCACACTCGTAGGGCCTCTCCCCAGTGTGGATGCGCTGGTGAATGACAAGTTGAGAGTTGCAGCTGAAGCCCTTCCCACATTGCCCACACTCGTAGGCCCATTCCCCAGTGTGGATCATCTGGTGGCAGATCAGGCGGTTGCTCTGGCTGAAGCTCTTCCCACACTCCAAGCACTTGTAGGGCTTCTCCCCATCCTGAACCTGCTCATGGACCACCTGCTCAGAGCCCTGACTGGATCTCCGGCTGCCTTCCTGGCACAGGGTGGGTCTTTCCTCCTCAGAGCACCCTGGGATGGGTCTGGAGCCCCTCCTCCTGCGGGATCTCCAGGGATTTTCCTTCTTATTGGATTCCTGTGCCCCGGTACTGCTCAAATCAGGCTCTTCCATGAGGTTCTGCTGTGGGGATTTGTCCTCCCTGGTTTCCATCCTCAGCTCCTTGTCTGGGGGAGGAAGGACAAGGAGAGGATGGGATTTGCCTCCGTGCCAGAGGGAAGGGGAAGGAGATCCCCCCAGTGCGTCCCCGGCAGGACGGCGTCGGCAGCAGGGTTGTCCTGCAGCCGGGGGCCAGGCTGGGCTGGGAGATGGAGCAGGAGAGAGGGGGAAAGGGGCACTGACTTCCTCCTCACCTGCCTGGGCGTCCAGGGGCATTTTCCTCTTCCTCACAGCCTCCTTCTCCATCCAGCCAAGGTTTGGGATTAAGAAATCCTGGTTTGGGAAAAAACATGGAATGAGCATATTTATTTTGAAGGTCCCTCTGCCCAAGTCCCTCTCTAGAAGGCACTCGGGCATCTGGAATGTCTTGGTGTGAAAGGAAAGGTGTTTGCTAAAAAAAAATAAACCTCCATTGAAATGGATAAAAATGTAAGCAACAATCCCCTCTGAATTATTATAATCTTGATATCAAAGTGCTCTCAAATAAAGATATAGGAATAGGAATAATAGTTCTTTACTTAAGAAAGAAAAATGAAAATGCAGAGGTACAAAAAAATCCAAACAACAACAACAAAAAAATAACAACCTACTGTCAGAGTCAGAATACAACCTTACACCCCATTGGTCATCCTTTTGGAAGTAGTCCGATTAAATGGTGGCTGCAGTCCTCCTGCAGTGACAGATGTGGTTCTGTTGAAGCAACAGAAGATTGTAGCTTACCTCTGAAGTTCTGGTGCTGTAGATGGGTCTGGTCTGTCCTCTGGGAATCCAGTGGAGAAAGGCTGCCTGTGGTGTTTAGATTCTCAGATTATATCCAGGCAGGAATGCTTGGCTCCTCCCCCTGGGTGGAGCATCTCACAATGGGATGATGTCATTTAATCAGTCCTGCAGTGAGACTCAATGGCCCATTAACAGAAGATATCTCCCTGGAGGGAGGATGGGTGGTGGAAGAGATAAAGAACACTGCCCCACCTGGTTTTAACAGCTGGCCCATTAACAGAAGACATCCCCCAGGGATGGGTCATGAAATAGATAAAGAAAACTGCTCTACCAGGTTTTAACAGATGGTGATACAATACATACTTTTGGTTACATCTTGCATTGCAACCTAAGACATGGGGTCCATAAAACTTTTACACCACCAAAATTCAGCCCTAAAAAGGCCACGCAGGATTTCCCTATCTCTGTTCTCTCCCTTTTGGTGTTCAGGGTTTCCCCCCTGTCCCAGCTCCTGGGAGTCACTCTTGTACTGGGGGTCCCCCATCTACTCAGTCCCTGCCCTGCCCAGGCTACTGGGAGTGCCAGGAATCTAAACAGTTCCCCCATTTCCATCTCCCCACTTAGGAATGCTGAAAGATTTTGGGGTCCCAGGGTCCCTGCTCCCCTTATTCCCTTCTTGGGGTTGCAGGGGGTCCACTGAGAGCCCCCTGCCCCTCTCCAGGCAATTGAGGCTCCCGCAAATTGTGGCGCTCCCCCTCTCTGGGCTCCCAATTTTGGTGTCCTGGGGGACACAGGACTCTGCTCCTCCAGGGTGCCTCTGCCAGGAGCTGCCACTGGGAACCTCAAATGTCCCCCAAAGGGCATTTTCCACTCAGCTTTGGAAGTTCTTCATTCTCCAATCATCACGCTCAAAAACCCAACCCAGGGACCCCCCCAGGATATCTGGGCCAAGATCCCCCTCCCTGGTCACCTGTGGGATCAGGGGTGATGATCCCACGGATGGGGGGCTGTAAATTCAGGCAGTGAATCCCAGCTCCACTGGGATATACTGGGCGTGAGATCATACTGGGATAACAAGCACCTGACTGGGATTACTGGGAGTGTCTGGGAATGGCTATGGACATGCTGCGGGCAACTGGGATATACTGGGAGTGTCTGTGACCATACCGGGGATGACTGGGAACACACTGGGAACAATGGGAACTGTGCTGGGGACAACTGGGAACAACTGGGAGTGACTGGGTCTGCACTGGGGGCAACTGGGCATGACTGGGACTGTGCTGGGAGCAGCTGGGATAATCTGTGGAGGGACTGGGACTGTACTGGGGGCAACTGGGTGCAACTGGGATCACACTGAGAGGAACAGGGAGTGACTGGAACCACGCTGAGGTCAACTGGCATCCTACTGGGAGCAACTGGGAGCAGCTGGGCCATGTATGGAAGGACTGGGACCATACTGGCAGCAACTGGGACTGCACTCAGGGTGACTGGGAGTGGCTGGGAGCAACTGGGATCACGCTGGAAGCACCTGAGGAGTGAGTAGGAAGAACTGGGATAGACTGGGAGAGACTGATACCACAGTCCCACAGGTAAATGGGAGCAACTGGAAACACACAAGATAATCCTGGGAGCAGCTGTGCCCATGCTGGGGACATACAAGGATCCTAGTGGAATTAGCTGGGAGGGAATAGAAAGGTGCTGGCTGTGACTGGAACCATACTGGAGGTGACTGGGAGCAACTGGGCCCATCCTGGGAGTGACAGGGAGTCACTCTGGCCATGACTGGAATCATGCTGGGAGGATCTGGGAGTGACTGGAACCATACTGGGGGTGACTGGGTGCAACAGCTCATTCATGGGAATGACTGCAATTGCAGTGAGAGTGACTGGGATCATCTGGGAAGTATTTTTCTGTAGATCTTCTGTCTTTCTGGTCTCCTTTTATTCTCCTTCTTCTCTTACGTACCTGGAACATTTTTGGATATATTAATGTTTCCCAAAATCTTAAGGGTTAACACTTTTGGGTTAAAGGAGCTAAGCTTGCAAAGTTAATGCTATGGTAAGAGCTTTATGTTCAATTGGATGTTGTATTAAACCCTTTGCCATAGTTCCTTGATTGTCTATATTTTGCCAGTTAAATTTTGTGTCATTTTGACCTCTTAGCTCAGTTGGTCAGAGCATGGTGCCAGTATCAGCAAGGCTGTGGGTTCAATCCTTGTGTGGGCCATTCACTTAAGAGTTGGACTTGATGGTCCTTGTGGGTCCCTTCCTACCAAGAATATTCTTTGCATCTGTCCATGTTGAGAAGATCTGGTGGGTGTTTCTCCTGTGCACCAAATTCAAGCACAGGAACCTTTGGTTACCACCAGCATTGAAGTGTTCTGGGGTGTTACAGCCCTGCAGGCTCACAGTGACCTCTTGTTTCCATGAGGCCCCAGAGTGTCCCACTGTCCCCTTGGTTCCATGGGCCCAAGAGTGCCACAATGATCCCCGTGGTTCCACAACTTACCACAGTGTCACACTGGCCTCTTGGTTCCATAAGGATCTGGAGTGTCACACAGGTTTATGGCATTTGTCCTTGCTGCCCCTCACATCCCACTGCCCCACAAAGAGCCCCGAGCCACCTGTGAGGGACAGGCCCTGCTGTGCCAGGCCTGGGCTCAGGGCTTGGCCTTTCTGCTTCCTCCAACCCAGCCAGGGCTGGCTCAGCATTGCAGTTCCCTGCTCAGAGCCTTTGGCTCCCGGCAATCCTGGCCTCCAGGATCTGCTCTCACCAGTCCCTGGGGAGCCTTTGGCAGTCCCTGCCCTCAGTGGGGCTGATTGAAGCTCCAAGGGACTTGGACTTTTGCTTCTGACTCCTTGAGTAGCTTCTTCAGCCTGAAGGAGGGACAAAGGAGGATCAGGGAAAGAAAGAAACAACCACCAGGTCGAGCACCCCCTGAAATCACAGCCTCCCACCCATGGGATCATCACCCCCAATCCCACAAGTGACCGGACAGAAGGAGCTCAGCCCAGATATCCCGGGGGATCCCTGGGTTGGGTTTTCTGGGAGGGATGTCTGAAAAATGAAGAACTCCAAAGCTGAGTGGAAAATGCCCCTTGGGGGATACTGTGGGGTCCCAGCATCCCTTAGTGGGGAGATGGAAATGGGGGAAAATTTTTGGATTCCTGGCACTCCCAGCAGCCAGAAGAGGTCAGGGACTGAATACACAGGGGACCCCCAGTACAAGCAGGACCCCCAGCAGCTGGGACAGGGAGGAACCCCTGAACACCAAAAGGGAGAGACCAGACATGGGGAAGTCCTGGGAGGCATTTTCAGGGCTGAATCTTGGTGTTTGGGAGGTTTTTATGGACCCCATGTCTTGGGCTGAAATGCAAGATGTAACCAAAAGTAAGTATTCTTCACCATCTGTTAAAACCTGGTAAAGCAGTTTTCTTTATCTCTTTCATGACCCATCCCTCATAACTGGGGGATGTCTTCTGTTAATGGGCCAGCTGTTAAAACCGGGTGGGGCAGTGTTCTTTATCTCTTCCATCACCCATCCTCCCTCCAGGGGGATATCTTCTCTTAATGGGCCATTGAGTCTCACCGCATGACTGATAAAATGACATCATCCCATTGTGAGATGCTCCACCCAGGGGGAGGAGCCAAGCATTCCTGACTGGATATAATCTGAGAATCAGAACACCACAGGCAGTCTTTCTCCACTGGATTCCCAGAGGAGAGACCAGACCCATCTACAGCACCGTAACTTCAGAGGTAAGCTACAATCTTCTACGGGATCATTGCTTAAACAGAACCACATCTGTGACTCCAGGAAAACTGCAGCCACCATTTTAATCGGAGTGTTTCGTTGTATTTTGACTCTGTCAGTGGGTGGTTTCTGTGTGGAATTTTTTTTTTGTTTGTTTTGTTTTGTTTTTTTGTTTTGTTTTTTGTCCTGCTGTATTTTCATTTTCCTTTCTTTAATAAAGAACTATTATTTCTATTCCTATATCTTTATTTGAGAGCACTTTGATATAAGATTATAAAAATTCGGAGGGGGTGGGTTGTTTACATTTTTATCAATTTCAATGGAGATTTCTGCCTTCCTTAGGAAACACCTTTCCTTTCAAACCAAGATACCTCAGATGCTTAGACGACTTC
Source organism: Poecile atricapillus (assembly GCF_030490865.1). Taxonomy (NCBI): domain Eukaryota; kingdom Metazoa; phylum Chordata; class Aves; order Passeriformes; family Paridae; genus Poecile; species Poecile atricapillus. The sequence continues at coordinate 1,617,042 of NC_081267.1, forward strand.
TAGAGAGTTAATTGAAAAGAGGGACCATCAAACTCATTGTGCTCATTCCTTGTTTTCTCCCAAACCAGGATTTCCCAATCCCAAACCTTGGCCAGATGGAGAAGGAGGCTGTGAGGAAGAGGAAGATGCCCCAGGATGCCCAGGCAGGTGAGGAGGAAGTCAGTGCCCCTTTCCCCCTCTCTCCTGCTCCATCTCCCAGCCCAGCATGGCCCCCGGCTGCAGGACAACCCCGCTGCCGACGCCGTCCTGCCGGGGACGCACTGGGGGGATCTCCTTTCCCTTCCCTCTGGCACGGAGGCAAATCCCATCCTCTCCTTGTCCTTCCTCCCCCAGACAAGGAGCTGAGGATGGAAACCAGGGAGGACAAATCCCTGCAGCAGAACCTCGTGGAAGAGGCCGTTTTGAGCAGCTCCACAGTGCAGGAATCCAAGGGGGAGGAAAATCCCCGGAGATCCCGCAGGAGGAGAGGCTCCAAACCCATCCCAGGGTGCTCTGAGGAGGAAAGACCCACCCTGTGCCGGGAAAGTGGCCAGAGATCCAGCCAGGGGTCTGAGCTGGTGGTTCATGAGCAGCTTCAGGATGGGGAGAAGCCCTACAAGTGCTTGGAGTGTGGGAAGAGCTTCAGCCAGAGGAAAACCCTGGTCCGCCACCAGATGATCCACACTGGGGAATGGCCCTACGAGTGTGGGGAATGTGGGAAGGGCTTCAGCTTCAACTCCCAGCTCATCATCCACCAGCGCATCCACACTGGGGAGAGGCCCTACGAGTGTCCCGAGTGTGGGAAGAGGTTTCAGACCAGCTCCACTCTCCTTGTGCACCAGCGGATTCACACGGATGAGAGGCCCTTCCGCTGCCCTGACTGTGGGGAGGGCTTCCAGCACAACTCCACCCTCGTCAGGCACCGGCGCATCCACACTGGGGAGAGGCCCTACGAGTGTCCCCAGTGTGGGAGGAGCTTCACCCAGAGCTCTAACTTGACCAGACACCAACGGAGGCACCAGTAAGGGAAGCCCTGTAAATGACCCAAAGTGAACGAAGAGCTTTCTACACAGCTCCAGCTTCATCCCCCCTTGGAGAATCCACATTGGGAAGAGACCTGGTGATCCATGTTCCCTGTGATCCATGCTGGGAAGACACCTCTACCTTTTCCTGCCCGTGGCAATGACATGATGTGGGATCAAAGAACATGAGAGTCTGACCATGGCCCTGTCATTATATTCAGTCCCATCTCAGGTCATTGCCAGGGGCAGGAAAAGGACTCCCTCTGTCTCACCAGAGGAGAAGAGTGTCCTTTACAGGTAGGAGGAAATACGTGGCCAGGAAGAGGCAGTCGGTGGCATTTTAGTTTTCTCTGTGAATAGTTTGTCTTATCCCTTCTGTTATCCAAATTGTTTCTGTTCCTGTTTGTTCCTTATCTCGTTGCTGTTTGCAGTAAATTGTTCTTATCCCAGCATGGGATCTTTGCCTTTTCTGCTTTCCATGGGAGGTGGGAGGGAAGAGAGCAGTGATGCAGTTTTAGCAGGAGTAGGAAATTGGGGAATGCCATTCCTGAAGCCCAGCCCATGGAAACCGAGCATCCCAGCTGGTGCCAGGCCTGGTTGCCATGGCAGCAGCCTTGGGAGCGGGTCCCTGGCTGGGGGCTGTGGGAACCTCTTCCCTCTGGTGCCCAGGGCCAGGAGTGGAGGGAGCGGCTGGAGCTGAGGCAGGCAGGTTTAGGCTGGATGTGAGGAAAAGGTTTTTCCTGTGAGGCTGCTGGGGCACTGAACAGGCTCCCCAGGGAAGGCTCCCAGCTCCAGGGCTGGCTGAGCTCCAGCAGCGTTTGGCCAGCGCTGCCAGGCCCAGGCTGGGATTGTTGGGGTGTCCTGTGCAGGGCCAGCAGTTGGACTGGAGGATCCCCATGGGTCCCTCCCAACTCAGCCAATTCTGTGGCTCTGTGATCCCATGAGCCTGGGGATGGGACTGGGAATGGTTGCCATGGCAATGGACTCTGGCTCCAGGCCTGAGCTGGTGTCCATGGCAACCACCCCTGGCATGGGGTCTCCATGGAGCTGCCGAGGGACTGACCATAGCAACAGGGGCTGTGATGGTTGTCATGGAAACAGACCATAGCAACAGGGGGCTGTGGTTGCCATGGAAACAGACCATAGCGAAAGGTCGTGGTGATGGTTGTCTACCAAGGATCAGATTTGTTACCCTCAGTGGGGCTCGGTGGGGACATTCCAAGAGTCTCCAGGCTGTTCAAGAGCTGAAATGTCACAGGCACAGACAAGGGCTCCACAGAAACCTCCCTGGGGTTTCTGGGGATGCTGAAGAGCCGTGTGGTCAGACACAGTCACAGCAATTCCATGGTGACATCCCAGAGGACCTTGGGCTGCAAAGGCACCGCTCTGTCACAGGCACCGAGGGACCCCATGGTGACATCCCAGGAGTCCCCAGGCTGCCAAAGAGCTGGGATGTCACAGACACTCCCAGGGCTTCCTGTCATGGGCAGAGTGGGAGCTTCAGGCAAAAGCTTTATTTCTTCATTGGAGAAACCCCTGCTGTTTCATGAGGTGGAGAAATGACACCCAACAGCCACCAGGGATCCTCAAACTCCTCCAGGTCACCTAGACTTTTAAATTTCGTCTAAGAGGGGAGACTGGGAGCAGCTGGATTCAATCCCAGCCCGAGTTTGTCAGAGGTTTATGTGTAAATATTGGACATGTAGAATTGAACCATAATGCAATTTGTCCCACATGATTAACAATGGAATATCAGATATATTTATATAAATACCACTGTGACTGATTCTGAAGATGATTTATTTACACCACAGAGTAAATAAAGAAAAAGAGTTATTTAGTCCAGAGTATAAGAGCTATAACAATTATTAGACTATAGTGCTCTAGGAAGCAATTTTGAAGTGAACAGGGCCTTGCTGGAGTTGTTGGAGCCCATTCCAGGCACAGCCTCCTGCTCCAGCAGGAACTGCCTTTCCTGTGCCATGCCCAGGGCAGATCCTGCTGCAGGAAAAGCCCCAGGCCAGCCCCAACCCAGGGAAGGGCTCGGGCACAAGTGCAGAGTGCCGTGCTGGGAGCTGTGCCAGGGACAGCCTGAGGCACCAAAGGCACCTTGGCAGCAGCAGCTGCTTCCAGGCCATGGCCAGAAGGCTCCCTTGGCACCCTGGCCTGGTGGCCAGCACTGCAGAGCTGCTGCTTCAGGGCTCATTTCTGGCTGGGCTCTGAAAAGCCCCTGCTGCTCCAGGAGCCTGACTGGGAAGCAATTGGCCCCAGCACCCTGGGGACAAGATAATAATGAAACAGCTCTTCATGCCAGCAGAGACAAGGCAGGGGCAGAGGAAAGGGGAGAACCAGGCCCAGGGGGTATGGCTGCAGTGGTGATGGCTGTGAGGTCACTGCCACTGCAGCAGCCTGGCTGGCCCTCAGCAGACATTCTGGCCAGGAGCACTGTGAGGTCACCCAGCACATCAGAGAACCCACACAACAGGAATTCCATCCTTGGGGAGGAGAAGGGGCTTTCACTGTGTCGGGTTGCACAGAGCTCCTGCTCTTGGAGCATTCTTGGGATGGGGCATCGACTTGTCTGGAAAAGCAATTGCAGTTTTCTGCCACTCTCGTAAAATGCCTGATTAAAATTTTTCCTCCTTCTAAACAATATAAATTAACTCTTGATCACTTTAAAGATATTCATCCCTGTCACTGCAAGATTTGGGAGAAAATAACTTTGACCAGTGCTTCCATTTTCACACACCATGGAGAGGACCCAAAAATCTCCCAGGATGGGGTTTGGAGGCCTCATCACATTAGCAGCAGGTAGAGGCTGAGGGCTCTGGGCTGTGCAGCTGCAAGGCCCTGCCAGAGGCAACTTGTGCAGCCTTTTGGCCATGGCTGCTGGCCCTGGACCTGAGGCCAGCAGGGGACAAGTGACCCTGGCAGCCCTGGGGCCTCATTGCCTCCTTGTCCCTGCTCAGCAGCCTGGCAGGGGCCGCCCCATGGTGCTGCCCTTGGCATTGCACATCCCCACATGCCAGTGCCCCGGGAAGAGCCCTGAGCAATGAGGGAGGGACAGCATCTGCCTTGCCAGGGGCTGGGGCTCAGCCCTTGGCCCTTGGCATTCCTGAAACACATCCAGCTTTGCTCAGCACCACAGACACCTTTCCCTTGCTTGTCCCCAGCTGGCATCAGGGCCTCCAGTCTTCTGCTCTACCTGGAACCTGGGGACGCTTTCTCACTCGTGTCTCTCATTTCAACTACAAGAAACTTCGGTGTTTCCATCTGACTTGGAGTTCTTGAGAAGGTTTTGGAGCACACTCTGAGGGACTGAGTGTGATGCAAAGAGCCCCAAAGGCCCGAGAGGGTGATGAAAGTGCTGGTGCTGTGTCTGTGCTGCTGAGCTGGGCCGGGCTCCTGGCCCAGAGGCAGCTCCTGGCAAGGGCAGCGCTGCAGAGAGACAGCTCTGGCCAGGAGCAGCTCCTGAGCACAGCCCAGCAGGGCTGGGGCCCTGCCAGGGCAGCTCAGGGACACCAGCAGGCCCAGACAGAGCTCCCAGGGGCTCAGCACTGGCAGGGGCTGTGGGATGTGCCAGAGGGGGCTGTGTCACAGCAGCACCTCTGTGGCTGTGTCCTGGAGCCCCAGAGCAGCTGTGATGTCAGAAAGGGGCTGTGTGACAGCTCCGAGTGGGTTGTGTGAGGTCACAGATGGGGCTGTGACATCACAGAGTTTGTTGTGTGAGGTCACTGAGCAGCTACAGCATCACAGAGGGGATTGTGTGACATCAGAAATCAGGGTGTGGCATCACAGTGTGGGCTGGGTGATATCACTTAGTGGGCTGTGACATCACAGAGAGGACTATGACATCAGAGGTTGAATGCATGACATCACAGAGTGGGTTGTGACATCACAGAGTTTCTGTATGACATCACAGAGCCACCACAGGGTGGGCTGTGACACTACTGAGTGGGCTGTGAGGTCACAGAGCAGACACCACAATCCCAGAGGGCGGCTCTGTGACATCAGACAGCAGATTGTGACATCACAGAGCAGCTGTGTGACATCAGAGAGAAGAGTGTGTGATGTCAGAGAGAAGGCTGTGACATCAGAGAGTAGGTTCTGTTATCTCAGAGGGGCTGGGACATCACAGTCCAGACTGGGACATCACAGAATGGCTGTGGGACATCCCAAGGTCTGTGGGGCATGGGACAGGGGGACAGGGAACCCCCGGCAGCATCCCTGTGTCCCCCAGGGCCAGAGCCTGGGCCAGGGCTCCTTCACCCTGTCACCAACGAGGGCTTGAGAGCGCTTAAATAATCCCCAGCAAGGGAGCAGCAAAAACCAGATTTAATATTAAGCACCAGCAGCACAAAGTTTCTTGGCAAGAGTCACTCTGCTCCTGACTGGACACTTCAGGCATAGCAAGGAAACAAAGCAACAACAAAACCAAACAAAATCCAGGCAATCCAAATCCAACCAGAAATGAACCCAGAACTGTCCGTATGTGTGTGTGTCTGTGACAAAAGGACAGTGAGGTCAAGGATAAAAGGAATATGGCCTAAAAACTTAACAGAGGTCAAACTTAACAGGACTTCACTTATACCTTAACCATTAATTGATACCTTCAACTTCACAGTTTAGCAAAAGAACAGCAGTTATACAGTATTTAATCTAATTTTTAACCTATGACTTTTTGATTTAACAGAGGAATTACACTTAGAAATATTCAAATTAGCTTCTAATTTATATTAAAAGTGACAGTTTATGTTGGGGAAGATGAAACAGGGAAACCTTGCGAATATGATTGTTTAACAAAAGATTCTGAAGGTATGAAGCCTAGAATTGAAATAGAAATGAAAGCTTGCTTTGAGTCATAAGATACTGAGTACTAGTTACTATATGACCAAAGAACAATAGCCTAGCCAGCTAAAGGAGAATCCCTGGTTGGTAAAACAATGTCCTTCTGCTGATAGAAAGTCCAAAGGTCAAGAAGCAAGGAAAGAACTTGTAAAGCTTTTTAGAGTTTAAAATGCAACACTCTATGTTAATATGGGGAAGTGTGGGTACAGAGGAGCCCGCTGGGCCCGAGATACTGGCTCTCCCTTGGAGAGGAGATACTTCTCTGTAAGAGCGACACAATGTCGCTCCCAGGGGTCTTTGAGTTAGTTATGTTAAACTGTTGTGTTTCATTGGTGTTCCCCCCTGCTGTCCCACCCTGATACAGGTATCTCGGGCTTCCCCCCGCCCCTCTCCTTCCCCATAAATATCCCGGGTTTTCCTCTGTTCGAGAGATTCGCTGTTACCGGCACCCTTTGCCGAAGCTTTGCCTGAATAAAGGCTTGTGCCTCGGTGGAACGCTGGACCAGCTGTCTCGTCCCTGCTTCCTGTGTTGCCTGCCGCCGCCGCCGCTGCCGAGCTGAGCTGAGCTGAGCTGAAATCACTATACTATTACTGAGCTGAGCTGAAATCACTATACTATTACTGAGCTGAGCTGAAATCACTATACTATTACTGAGCTGATCTGGAATCACTATACTATTACTGAGCTGAGCTGGAATCACTATACTATTACTGAGCTGAGCTGGAATCACTATACTATTACTGAGCTGAGCTGAAATCACTATACTATTACTGAGCTGAGCTGAAATCACTATACTATTACTGAGCTGAGCTGGAATCACTATACTATTACTGAGCTGAGCTGGAATCACTATACTATTACTGAGCTGAGCTGGAATCACTATACTATTACTGAGCTGAGCTGAAATCACTATACTATTACTGAGCTGAGCTGAAATCACTATACTATTACTGAGCTGAGCTGAAATCACTATACTATTACTGAGCTGAGCTGGAATCACTCGACTGCTTGAAGCTGCTCACATGCGCTTCGGGCCAGCCTTTCTCAAGGCTGCTTCTGGAGAAGTCGCGGTGCTCCGGGCTTTCCGCCGCCGCGGCAAGAAAACCCTATCAGATTTCTACGACATCCCACAAAATCTCCACAAATTTCCACAAAATCTAAGAAAAATCCAACAAAATTCTCCAAGTTTCCACAAAATCCCACATAATTTAAGAAAGATACCACAAAATTCCAGAAAAATACCACAACATTGCAGTAATCTCCTCAAAACCCTACCAAATTCCAGAAACATCTCACAAAATCTCCTCAATATCCTACAAAAATCAAGAAAAAACCCTAATTCCAGAAACATCCCACAAAATCTCCATAAATTTCCACAAAATCTAAGAAAAATCCCACAAAATTCTTCAAGTCTACACAAAATACCACAAAATTCCACAAAAATCGCACAAAATTATTTAAACTTTTGCAAAATCCCACAAAACTCAAAAAAAATCGCACAAAATTGAAAAAACAAAACACAAAAACCCCTTAATCTTCCCAAAACCCTACCAAATCCCAGAAACATCTGACAAAATCTCTTGAATATCCTAGAAAAATCAAGAAAAATCCCACAAAATTCCACAAAATCCCACAAAATTGCAGAAATCTTCACAAATACCCACCAAATTCAAGAAACGTCCCACAAAACCCCCACGAATTTCCACAAAACCTAAGAAAATACCTCAAAATTCTTCACGTCTCCTCAAATTCCCTCAAAATTCCACAAAACTCCCACAAAATCTCATCAATATCCTACAAAATTCAAGAAAAAACCCACCAAATTGCAGAAAAAATCTGACACAATTCCCTAAATGTTCTGAAAACCCCACCAAATTCCAGAAACATCCCACCAAATCGCACACATTTCCAAAAATCTAAGAAAAATCCCACAAAATTCCACAAAATCTTACAAAATTGCAGAAATTTTTACAAAATGCCACCAAATTCCAGAAACAACATCTCCAACATCTCCACAACATCTCCACAAAATACCACAAAATCTAAGAAAATACCTCAAAATTCTTCATGTCTCCTCAAAATGACAAAAAAATTCCACAAAACTCCCACAAAATCTCCTCAATATCCTACAAAATTCAAGAAAAATCCCACAAATTTGCGGTAAAATCTGACACAACTCCCTAAATGTTCAGAAAACCCCAGCAAATTCCAGAAACATCCCACAAAATCGCCACAAATTTCCACAAAATCTAAGAAAAATCCCACCAAATTTTCCAAGTCTCCTCAAAATCCCTCAAGATTCCAGAAAAAAATCCCACAAAAATATTTAAACTTTTGCAAAATCCCACAAAATTGCAAAAAAATCCCATGAAATTGAGAGAAACTAAAAAAAGGCCTAAATCTTCCCAAAACCCTCCCAAATTTCAGAAACATCTCACAAAATCTCCTGAATATCCCACAAAAATCAAGAAAAATGCCACAAAATTCCCAAAAAATCCCACATAAGTGCAAAAAATTTAAAAAAATCCCACAAAATCTTCCCAAAATCCTACCAAATTCCAGAAACATCCCAGAACATGTTCACAAAATTAAAAAAAAATCTAAGAAAAATACCTCATAATTCATCAAGTCTCTACAAAATCTCACAAAGTTCCAGAAAAGTCCCACAAAATTTCCCTAAATCTTCTCAAAAGCCCACCAAATTCCAGAAACATCCCACAAAATCCCCACAAATTTCCACAAAATATAAGAAAATACCCCCTAATTCTTCATGTTTCCTAAAAATCCCTCAAAATTCCAGAAAACTCCCACAAAATCTTCTCAATATCCTACAAAATTCACGACAAATCCCAAAAAATTGCAGAAATCTTCTCAAAACCCTACCAAATTCCGGAAAAATCTCACAAAATCTCCTCAGCATCCCACAAAAATCAAGAAAAATCCCACAAAATTCTTTCCATTTTCTCAAAATTCCAGAAAATTCCAGCGAAATCACACAAAACCTTCACAGAATTCCACAAAATCTACGAAAAATCCCTCACCAAATTCTTCTTGTCTCCTCCAAAGCCCTCAAAATTCCAGAAATATTTCACAACATCTCCTCAATATCCCACAAAAATCAAGATCCCACAAAATTCCAGAAAAAAATACCACAAAATTGCCTAAATATTTTCAAAACCCCATGAAATTCCAGAAGCAGTACACAAAATTCCAGAAGCATCCCACAAAATTGCAGAAATCTTCTCAAAACCCCACCAAATTCCACCAACATCTCACAAAATCTTTACATATTTCCACACAATTTAGGAACAATACCACAAAATTCTTCAAGTATCATCCATATCCCACAAAATTCCAGAAAAATCCCTCAAAATTCCACAAACATCCCACACAATTCCCTAAATCTTCTCAAAACCCTACCAAATTCCAGAAACATCCCACAAAATCTCCTCCAATTTGCACACAATTAAAAAAAAATCTTTCAAAATTCTTTAAGTCTCATCAAAATCCCTCAAAATTCCAGAAACATGCCACAAAATTCCAGAAAAATCCCACAAAATTCCAGAAACATAGCAACAAACTCCCTAAATCTTCTCAAAATCCTACCAAATTCCAGAAACATCCCACAAAATTCCACAAACATCCCACCAAGTCCTCTAAATCTTCTCAAAACCCTACCAAATTCCAGAAACATCCCATAAAATTTTTACAAATTACCACACAATCTAAGAAAAATACATCAAAATTTTTCATGTCTCCACAAAGTCCTTCAAAATTCCAGAAACATGCCACAAATTTCCACAAAAATTCCACAAAATTCCAGAAAAATCCCTCAAAATTCCACAAACATCCACAAAATTAAACAAACACCCCACACATTTCCCTAAATCTTCTCAAAACCTCACCAAATTCCAAAAACATCCCACAAAATCTTCTCCAATTTGCAGACAATCTCAGAAAAATACCCCAAAATTTTTCAAGTCTTGTCAAAATCCCTCAATATTCCAAAAAAATCCCACAAAATTCCAGAAAAATCCACAAAATTCCACAAACAAACCAACAAATCCTCTAAATCATCTCAAAACCCTACCAAATTCCTGAAACATCCCACAAAATCTTTAAAAATTTCCACACAATCTAGGAAAAACTACTCAAAATTCTTCAAGTCTTCTCAAAGTCTCACCAAGTCCCAGAAAATTCCACAACATTCCAAAAAAATTGCACAAAATTCTAGAAAAATCCCTCAAAATTCCACAAAAATCCCACGAAATTCCAGAAACGGTCCACAAAATACCAGAAGCATCCCACAAAATTGCAGAAATCTTCTCAAAACCCCACCAAATTCCAGCAACATCCCACAAAATCTTTATTTATTTCCACAAAATTTAGGAACAATACCTCAAAATTCTTCAAGTTTCATCCATATCCCACAAAATTCCAGAAAAGTACCACAAAATTCCACAAACATCCCACACAATTCCCTAAATCTTCTCAAAACCCCACCAAATTCCAGAAATTTCCCACAAAATCTCCTTTAATTTCCACACAATCTAGGAAAAATCCCTCGAAATTCTTCAACCCTCCTCAATATGCCAGAAAATTCCACAAAAATCCACAAAATTCCACAAACATCGCAACAAACTCCCTAAATCTTCTAAAAACCCTACTAAATTCCAGAAACATTTTACAAAATCTTTACAAATTTCCACACAATCTAAGAAAAATACCTCCAAATTCTTCAAGTCTCCTCAAAATCCCAGAAAATTCCACAAAAATCCACAACATTCAAGAAAAAAACCCTCAAAATTCCCTAAATCTTCTCAAAACCCAACAAATTCCAGAAACTTCCCACAAAATCTTTACAAATTGCCACACAATCTGAGTAAATTACCTCAAAATTCTTCAAGTCTCCTCAAAATCTTACCATATTCCAGAAAAGTCCACAACATTCCAAAAAAATTGAATAAAATTCCAGAAAAATCCCTCAAAATTCCACAAAAATCCCACGAAATTCCAAAAACAGCCCACAAAATTTTAGAAACATCACACAAAATTGCAGAAATCTTCCCAAAACCCCACCAAATTTTAGAAACATCCCACAAAATCTTTACAAATTGCCACACAATCTAGGAAAAATACCTCAAAATTCTTCAAGTTTCATCCATATCCCACAAAATTCTACAAACGTCCCACAAAATTCCACACACATCCCACCAAATCCTCTAAATCTTCTCAAAACTCTACCAAATTCCAGAAAGATCCCATAAAATCTTTACCAGTTTCCACTCAATCTAGGAAAACTCCTCAAAATTCTTCAAGTCTCCTCAAAATCTAACCAAATTCCAGAAAATTCCACAACATTCCAAAAAAATTGCACAAAATTCCAGAAAAATCCCTCAAAATTCCACAAAATTCCAGAAACAGCCCACAAAATTCCACAAACATCCCACAGAATTGCAGAAATCTTCTCAAAACCCCAACAAATTCCAGAAACATCCCACACAATCTTTACAAATTACCACACAATCTAAGAAAAATCCCTCCAAATTCTTCAAGTCTCCTCCAAATCCCTCAATATTCCAAAAAACATCCCACAAAATTCCAGAAAAATCCCACAAAGTTCCACAAACATCCCACCAAATCCTCTAAATCTTCCCAAAACCCCACCAAATACCAGAAACATCCCACAAAATCTTTACAAATTACCACACAATCTAGGAAAAACTCCTCAAAATTCTTGAAGTCTCCTCAAAATGTCACCAAATTCCAGAAAATTCCACAACATTCCACAAAAATTCCACTAAATTGCACAAAAATCCCTCAAAATTCCACAAAAGTCTACAAAATTCCGGAAACATTCCACAAAATTGCAGAAATCTTCTCAAAACCCCGCCAAATTCCAAAAACATCCCACAAAATCTTTACAAATTTCCACACAATCTAGGAAAAATCCATCAAAATTCTTCAAGTCTCCTCAATATCCTAGAAAATTCTTCAAAAATCCACGAAATTCAAGAAAAAAACCCTCAAAACCCTACCAAATTTTGGAAACATCCCACAGAAATTCCCTCCAATTTCCACACAATTTAAGAAACATCCTTCAAACTTCTTCAAGTCTCGTCAAAATCCCTCAAAATTCCACAAACATCCCACAAAATTCCACAAACATCCCACCAAATACTCTAAATCTTATAAAAACCCTACCACATTCCAGAAACATCCCACAAAATCTTTACAAATTGCAACACAATCTAAGAAAAATCCCTCCAAATTCTTCATGTCTCCTCAAAGTGTTTCAAAATTCCGGAAATATCCCACAAAATCTCCTCCAATTTGCACACAGTCTCAGAAAAATACCTCAAAATTCTTCAAGTCTCGTTAAAATCCCTCAATATTTCCAAAAAACATCCCACAAAATTCCAGAAAAATCCCTTAAATTCCACAAAACTCCACCAAATTCCAGAAACATCCCACAAAATCTTTTCAAATTACTACAGCATGTAAGAAAAATCCCTCAAAATTCTTCATGTCTCCTCAAAGTCTTTCAAAATTCCGGAAACATTCCACAAAATTTCACCAAACTCCCACAAAGTTCCACAAACATCCCACACAATTCCCTAAATCTTCTCAAAACCCCACCAAATTCCAGAAACATCCCACAAAATCTTTACAAATTTCCATACAATCTAGGAAAAATCCCTCAAAATTCTTCAAGTGTCATCCATACACCACAGAATTCCAGAAAAATCCCTCAAAATACCACAAACATCCCATACAATTCCCTAAATCTTCTCAAAATCCTTCCAAATTGCAGAAACATCCCACAAAAATCTCCTCCAATTTCCACACAATTTAAGAAAAATTTTTCAAAATTCTTCAAGTTTCATCCATATCCCACAAAATTCTACAAACGTCCCACAAAATTCCACACACATCCCACCAAATCCTCTAAATCTTCTCAAAACTCTACCAAATTCCAGAAAGATCCCATAAAATCTTTACCAGTTTCCACTCAATCTAGGAAAACTCCTCAAAATTCTTCAAGTCTCCTCAAAATCTAACCAAATTCCAGAAAATTCCACAACATTCCAAAAAAATTGCACAAAATTCCAGAAAAATCCCTCAAAATTCCACAAAATTCCAGAAACAGCCCACAAAATTCCACAAACATCCCACAGAATTGCAGAAATCTTCTCAAAACCCCAACAAATTCCAGAAACATCCCACACAATCTTTACAAATTACCACACAATCTAAGAAAAATCCCTCCAAATTCTTCAAGTCTCCTCCAAATCCCTCAATATTCCAAAAAACATCCCACAAAATTCCAGAAAAATCCCACAAAGTTCCACAAACATCCCACCAAATCCTCTAAATCTTCCCAAAACCCCACCAAATACCAGAAACATCCCACAAAATCTTTACAAATTACCACACAATCTAGGAAAAACTCCTCAAAATTCTTGAAGTCTCCTCAAAATGTCACCAAATTCCAGAAAATTCCACAACATTCCACAAAAATTCCACTAAATTGCACAAAAATCCCTCAAAATTCCACAAAAGTCTACAAAATTCCGGAAACATTCCACAAAATTGCAGAAATCTTCTCAAAACCCCGCCAAATTCCAAAAACATCCCACAAAATCTTTACAAATTTCCACACAATCTAGGAAAAATCCATCAAAATTCTTCAAGTCTCCTCAATATCCTAGAAAATTCTTCAAAAATCCACGAAATTCAAGAAAAAAACCCTCAAAACCCTACCAAATTTTGGAAACATCCCACAGAAATTCCCTCCAATTTCCACACAATTTAAGAAACATCCTTCAAACTTCTTCAAGTCTCGTCAAAATCCCTCAAAATTCCACAAACATCCCACAGAATTCCACAAACATCCCACAAAATTCCACAAACATCCCACAAAATTCCACAAACATCCCACAAAATTCCACAAACATCCCACCAAATACTCTAAATCTTATAAAAACCCTACCACATTCCAGAAACATCCCACAAAATCTTTACAAATTGCAACACAATCTAAGAAAAATCCCTCCAAATTCTTCATGTCTCCTCAAAGTGTTTCAAAATTCCGGAAATATCCCACAAAATCTCCTCCAATTTGCACACAGTCTCAGAAAAATACCTCAAAATTCTTCAAGTCTCGTTAAAATCCCTCAATATTTCCAAAAAACATCCCACAAAATTCCAGAAAAATCCCTTAAATTCCACAAAACTCCACCAAATTCCAGAAACATCCCACAAAATCTTTTCAAATTACTACAGCATGTAAGAAAAATCCCTCAAAATTCTTCATGTCTCCTCAAAGTCTTTCAAAATTCCGGAAACATTCCACAAAATTTCACCAAACTCCCACAAAGTTCCACAAACATCCCACACAATTCCCTAAATCTTCTCAAAACCCCACCAAATTCCAGAAACATCCCACAAAATCTTTACAAATTTCCATACAATCTAGGAAAAATCCCTCAAAATTCTTCAAGTGTCATCCATACACCACAGAATTCCAGAAAAATCCCTCAAAATACCACAAACATCCCATACAATTCCCTAAATCTTCTCAAAATCCTTCCAAATTGCAGAAACATCCCACAAAAATCTCCTCCAATTTCCACACAATTTAAGAAAAATTTTTCAAAATTCTTCAAGTCTCGTCAAAATCCCTCAAAATTACAGAAACATGCCACAAAATTCCAGAAAAATCCCACAAAATTCCGCAAACATCCCAACAAACACCCTAAATCTTCTCAAAACCCTACCAAATTCCAGAAACATCTTACAAAATTCCACAATCATCCCACCAAATCCTCTATATCTTCTCAAAACCCTACCAAATTCCAAAAACATCCCATAAAATCTTTACAAATTTCCACACAATCTAGGAAAAATCCCTCAAAATTCTTCAAGTCTCCTCAAAATCCCAGAAAACTCCACAAAAATCAACAACATTCAAGAAAAAAACCCTCAAAATTCCCTAAATCTTCTCAAAACCCAACAAATTCCAGAAACTTCCCACAAAATCTTTACAAATTGCCACACAATCTGAGTAAAATACCTCAAAATTCTTCAAGTCTCCTCAAAATCTTACCATATTCCAGAAAAGTCCACAACATTCCAAAAAAATTGAATAAAATTCCAGAAAAATCCCTCAAAATTCCACAAAAATCCCACGAAATTCCAAAAACAGCCCACAAAATTTTAGAAACATCACACAAAATTGCAGAAATCTTCTCAAAACCCCACCAAATTTTAGAAACATCCCACAAAATCTTTACAAATTGCCACAAAATCTAGGAAAAATACCTCAAAATTCTTCAAGTTTCATCCATATCCCACAAAATTCTACAAACGTCCCACAAAATTCCACACACATCCCACCAAATCCTCTAAATCTTCTCAAAACTCTACCAAATTCCAGAAAGATCCCATAAAATCTTTACCAATTTCCACGCAATCTAGGAAAACTCCTCAAAATTCTTCAAGTCTCCTCAAAATCTAACCAAATTCCAGAAAATTCCACAACATTAAAAAAAAATTGCACAAAATTCCAGAAAAATCCCTCAAAATTCCACAAAATTCCACAAACATCCCACAGAATTGCAGAAATCTTCTCAAAACCATAACAAATTCCAGAAACATCCCACAAAATCTTTACAAATTTCCACACAATCTAGGAAAAATCCCTCAAAATTCTTCAAGTTTCATCCATATCCCACAAAATTCCACAAAAATCCACAAAATTCAAGAAAAAATCCCTCAAAATTCCCTAAATCTTCTCAAAACCCTACCAAATTCCACAAACATCCCATAAAATCTTTACAAATTTCCACACAATCTGAGTAAAACTCCTCAAAATTCTTCAAGTCTCCTCAAAATCTCACCAAATCCCAGAAAAGTCCACAACATTCCAGAAAAATTGCACAGAATTCCAGAAAAATCCCTTAAAATTCCACCAAAATCCCACGAAATTCCAGAAAAATCCCACAAAATTCCAGAAACATCCAACAAAATCTTTACAAATTTCCACACAATCTAGCAAAAATCCCTTAAAATTCTTCATGTCTCCTCAAAGTCCTACAAAATTTCGGAAACATCCCACAAAATTCCACAAAAATTCAACAAAATTCCAGAAAAATACCACATAGTTCCTCAAACATCTTACAAAATTCCCTAAATCTTTTCAAAACCCTACGAAGCTCCAGAATCATTCTACAAAATCTCCTCCAATTTGCACACAATCTAGGAAAAATCTCTAAATTTTTCAAGTCTCCACAATATCCCATAAAATTCCACAGAAATCCACAAAATTCATTAAAAAATACCGCAAAATTCCCCATCTCTTCTCAAAACCATATCAAATTCCAGAAACATCCCAAAAAATCTCCACAAATCTCCACACAATCTAAGAAAAATCTTTCAAAAATACTCAAGTCTGCTCAGAATCCCACAAAATCCCAGAAAAATTCCACAACATTCCAAAAAAATCCTACAAAATTCTAGAAAAATCCCACAAAATTATTTAGATTTTCTCAAAATGCCACAGAGTTCCAGAAAAATCCCACAAAATTCTAGAAATGTCCAAGAAAATTTCCACAAAATCCCACAAAATTCAATAAACATCCCACATAATTCCACAAAAATCCCATGAGATTCCAGAAACACCCCAACAAATTCCCAAAATCTTCTCAAAATTCTACCAAATTCCAGAAACATCCCACAAAATCTCCACAAATTTCTACAAAATCTAAGAAAAATCCCTCAAAATTCTTCAAGTGTCCCCAATATCTCACAAAATTACAGAAAAATCCCACAAAATTCTTGAAAAGCATCACAAAATAGTGAAAAAATCCAAGAAAATTCCCTAAATCTTCTCAAAACCCTACCAAATTCCAGAAACATCCCACAAAATCCCAACAAATTTCCACACAATCTAAGAAAAATCTTTCAAAATTACTCAAGCCTTCTCAAAATCCTACAAATCCCAGAAAATTTCACAACATTCCAAAAAAATCCTAAAAAATTCCAGAAAAATCCCACAAAATCTCCACAAATTTCCACAAAATCCCAGAAAAATCAAGAAAAATTTTTCACGTCTCTTCAAAACACCCCACAAAATTCCACAAAATTCCACAATTTTCCTACAACATCCACAAAATTCCAGAAACATCCCGCAAAATTCTTTAATTTTTCTCAATATCCCACAAAATTCAATAAAAATACCTCAAAATTTAAGATAATCCCACAAAATTCAAGTAAAATCCCACAAAATTATTTAAATTTTCTCAAAATCTCATTAAATTCCAACAAAATCCAATGAAATTGCTGAAAAATTAAAAAAAAACCCGAAATCTTCTCAAAACCCTATAAAATTCTAAAAACATCTTACAAAATGTCAAAAAATCCCCACAAAATGTAAGAAAAATCCCTCAAAATTCTTCAAATCACCTCAAAATCCCACAAAATTCCAGAAACATCCCACAAAATCTCCTCAATGTCCCACAAAATTCCACAAAAATTCCACAAAATTCCACAAGTATCTCACAAAATTCCAGTAAAATCTGATGAAATTGTTAGCATTCAGGAACACACATAATCACAAATGATTATATGCAGGTGCTTTATTAAGAGATCTGGGTGTCAGGGGTACACAGACCCAAATCTGACCCATCTTGGTTTTGAACTGAACATGTTTTATACTCTATCATTATGTAACTCACATATTAATTATTAAACTTACATTGTTCTATTGTATGCATTGTTTTTACCCAAGCATGGATTTCTCGTGATCCCCCCCAGCCCCCTAACATTGTTCCTCATGTTCTTTAAACAATAATTATATCCAATCATATCTAACAATTGTATCATGATCATCTACTGATTACACAGGTGCAGTTTGACCTGATCTTTAGCAAATACAAGGCCTAACATTTCCCAGGGCCTACTTTTCCAAGGCCTTTCCAAACCTAACTTTCTTTCTAAGTCCCTGAATTTTCTAAGATTTTAAGACCTTTTACTATCACCTACAGGACTTGTGCTCCAGACCCCTCACCACCCTTGTTGCCCTTCTCTGGACACGCTCCAGCCCATCCATGGCCTTCCTAAATTGGGGGCCCAGAACTGGACACAGCACTGGAGGTGCTGCCCAACCAGTGCAGAGTAGAGGGGAGGAATCCCTGCCCTGCTCCTGCTGGCCACACTGTTCCTGATCCAGGCCAGGAGCCATTGGCCTCCTTGGCCACCTGGGCACACTGCTGGCTCATGTCCAGCCTGCTGTCCATCAGTGCCCCAGGTCCCTTTCTGCCTGGCTGCTGTCCAGCCACTCTGTCCCCAGCCTGGAGCACTGCAGGGGTTGTTGGGGCCAAAGTGCAGGACCTGGAACTTGGACTTGTTAAACCTCACCTTGTTGGGTTTGGGCCCTTGTCATAAAGTTCCTTTACCTTTAAGAAAGTTAAAGTTGCTGGGGTCTCCTGGGAGTCTTTTCTCTTGACCAATTATCGGTCATTGCTGAGAATTGACAGCAGTTTTAGCCATTGAAAAGTAGATTCAACTTGTGAACCCCACCTTAAAGTGTACACCCAGAAGTCTGTGGTGTTTCTTTGTTTCCTGGCTGTGAAGGGTGGCGGAGCTCCGGCTGGCCTCTCATTCCCTGCCCAGCCCATGCGGCCTGGGTGGGGGGCCAAGCTGGGCCTGCCGCTCTCCCGGCCGGGAGATGGGGCCGGCGGGGGCTTGCCCCGGGCTAAGCCGGGCCAGGCCGGTTCCTGGCTTGGCTGCAGGTTTTGCTGTGATAGAATTTACCAGAAAACTGCCGAGTAAAGAGGAAGAAAAGCTTTAAGCCTGCTGCAAGCAGAAACAGTAACTATGCTTTCCAGAGCAACTATGAAGAACTTTCCATCGAAGGCAGCTCCAGCTCCTGTTCAGCAGAGATCACCGAACCATCTACAAAAGCTTGGGCAAGATTTTAACTCTTTCTTATCCAGATGAGACTTGCGGATTAATCTTTTCGTCCAGAAAGAGAAAAGGAGAGTGATCCACATGAAAAGAGTCTTTATAAACTACTAGTGGCAAGAAAGAAAAGAAACTTCAAGAAAGGTAGAGAATTAAGAAGATGCTTTAATTAAGCTGAAATATCTTTCTGTTAAAACTATGGGGATGGACAATGAAGTCCTGAAAAGAACTCCTTTAATTCATGATAGAGTATGGGGAGGAATAGAGTGTTCAAAGTGTAAATTTGAGAAAAAGTAGAGTAATTATGGTATAGTGAAGTGCTGGGAGATTTGAAGCCTTGAGAGGCAATGAGAAAACTGTTTTTCTTAGTGAAGCTCACAGGAGCAGATGAAGAATACTTTTTTGCCTTTGACTCACTTATCCTTAAAAATACTATCCCCAAACTAATGACCTATAACATTTCAGAGTGATGTGGAATAGGAGGGGTGGGCTCTGATAATAACAGCTCTGAGCAGCTGATATCAGAAGAACGAGAAACTATAACAAAATAGTTTTCTTGTGAAAAACTCCATAAATTAACAGAAAGGAACTTCTGTTTCTCTACAGAAACTGAGGAAAAGACTATAAAAAGAATTAGAACTGTTTAAACCATCAAAATTATGAAGTTTTTGTCTCTGTTGTCATGTGAACAAAAGAATAGTGAGCAGTAAGAAATTAAAAGGTTTTTTCTAAAAGTTTATTCTGGTGTTCTTATTCTTGTAGTTTGTCAATAAACTTCTCTTTATTCCTTTTAAGTTTTATGCCTGGTTTGCTCTTATTTTAATCCATATCTCACAGCAAAAAAATAATAATTCTTTTTTCCCCCTTGTGTTGCCGCTGAAGATGAACAGATCACACGGACACAGGTCGAGGTGTGGTGAAGAGAAGAAAAAGTTTATTTTTCCCTCCAGGATTTATAGGTTTCTGACCACGGCCAGAGATTGGATGGTCAGGATAACACTTTCTCACAGCACTGGCCATGAGAGATGTCCATCACAAGACGTGTAACAGAAAGAATGTACACATATCTATGTTTACAGTTACTGTCCTGGGAAAGTCTTTAGAAAACTATGTTAGCAAGCTCAGAAGCTGAGTTTTCAGGGCGACATCTCACCCTTTTTGGTTTAATAAAAAGAAAAGAAAAAAGAAAAATGAACAAAGAAACTAGCAACATTATAAACAATCAAAAGATAAATAACAGGAAAAATACAATACTCCATACAATCAGAAGGCTGTAATTTCAGGGCGATATCTCACCCTTTCGTTATTATAAAAAAAACCAAAAAAAAAAACAAAGAACAAAACCCAAAAAACAAGAACCAGAAAAAACAACAAAACTCAAAAATAAATGACACAATTGTCCAACATCAACACCTGCTTGTGGATGGGCCATCGGGGTGAGCACGCATGTCATCTACATCTGAGTCCTCATCCGATGACCCACCCATCCGCTGACTTCCAATTTGGTCACGGTCTCCAGCCCGCTCGCCGGTCGAATGCTGCCTCTGTGGTTGCAGGTCAGGACGGACACACTTCGCAGGTACCCAGCGTACCCCAGTATCTGTGGATACACAAGCATACCCTCGCCCCGAAGCAATGAGGTCATAGGGACCCTCCCACAGCTTTGTGACGAGATTCCTCACTCTAACCTTTGCCCGAGGCTGAGGCGTCTCATCCGAAGCCCGCAAAGAAAGGTGGTGATTCAGCATGACCGGGTTACTGGAGTTCTGCGGCACCGTGAGGTGATTGAGGGTATATAAAGCTTTCCCCAACCGACTGTGTGGGGTCTCACCCTGCATTCCCCGTTTCTGCTTCTGCAGAACTCGCTTCAGCGTACTGTGAGCGCGTTCTACGATAGCCTGACCTGTCGGAGAATGAGGGATACCAAATTTGTGTGACACACCCCACAACTGCAGGAACTGCCGCACCTTCTGAGAGGTGTAAGCAGGACCATTATCGGTCTTCACAGCAGAAGGCACGCCCAAAACAGCAAAGGCCTGCTTCCAGTGGGCAATGACATCGCAGGTTTTTTCTCCCGTGTGAGCAGAAGCCCACATGGCAGAGGAGAAAGTGTCCACACTGACGTGCACATACCGAAGCCGGCCGAACTCGGCAACCTGAGTGACATCTGTCTGCCAAAGCTCCAAGGCCCGAAGGCCCCTGGGGTTTACCCCTGCCGGCAGAGGTGCAGCAAGTGCATGACAATCGTCACAAGACTCAACGATGTCATGGGCCTCAGCTGACGTCAGCTGAAACTGTTTCTGCAAAGTATGCGCATTCTGATGGAAGAATCCATGCGATGCCTTGGCCTGGCTGAGCGTATCAGGCTGAGGCGCAACCCATGCAGGGTTAGCCAACTTGTCAGCCCTTGCGTTACCCTCTGCAACAAACCCTGGCAAATTGGTGTGACTCCGCACATGCAGAACGTAATATGGATGCACCCGGGCCTGAATAGCACTCCACAGGGCCTTCAGTAAATTAAACAAGGCAGGATTGCTGACCTCCTTCAAGACTGAATGACCCAACCGCTGGGCTATATCGGCCACGTAGGCGGAATCCGTGACCAAATTGAAAGGTTCCTGGGAAAACTTCTGAAACGCCATGATGGCAGCCCGTAATTCCACCAATTGGGCTGACCCAGTCTCACGACTCTCCAAGACTTGCCACTCAGATCCTTCCTTCCAGGTAGCAATGGCCTTTCCAGTCCTCCCTGAACCATCAGTAAAGACAGTGGGGCCTTGCACAGGCTAGACAGTACCCTGTAACACACGTGCAAGACACGTAGGAGTCCACCAGATGTTGCCGCTGAAGATGAACAGATCACACGGACACAGGTCGAGGTGTGGTGAAGAGAAGAAAAAGTTTATTTTTCCCTCCAGGATTTATAGGTTTCTGACCACGGCCAGAGATTGGATGGTCAGGATAACACTTTCTCACAGCACTGGCCATGAGAGATGTCCATCACAAGACGTGTAACAGAAAGAATGTACACATATCTATGTTTACAGTTACTGTCCTGGGAAAGTCTTTAGAAAACTATGTTAGCAAGCTCAGAAGCTGAGTTTTCAGGGCGACACCCTTGTTTGTTAATTACTGGTTCAAAACCACGACAAATGGTCAGAGGATTCAGGGGTGGAACAAGGGGGAAGGGCCAACAGGGTAAAAATAATATGCATACAGGGGG
The DNA here is from genome assembly GCF_030490865.1 of Poecile atricapillus. Lineage (NCBI taxonomy): Eukaryota > Metazoa > Chordata > Aves > Passeriformes > Paridae > Poecile > Poecile atricapillus. Next base: position 1,639,081 of record NC_081267.1, read on the forward strand.
AAAGACATGTTGGGAACCACTTAACCTGTGGCTGTAAAAATAAAAGCTCCCCATCGAGGCCTTTAGCCTCTGGGGGAGAGTGGTAAGTGAAAGCCTCCTATGGGCTCTTCCTCCAGGGGAGCGTGGCTACAGTATTGGCTGCTTCCTTGGCCCCCACAGTTCCCAGTATCTAATTAACATTGCATAGTTCTTTGCATCATTTGGGCCCAACAAAGGGTTTAAAATAGGAAACAACTGGTCCACTGTACCTTGTAAGGCTCCACTAGCAATTTCTCCCTGCACATGTGCTCTGACCATCTTCATCACCAACTCTTTATCTGTTTTCCTTAGCGCTGTCATCATGAAATCACCTCAGTCTGGGTCTCGGTTCTTGACTATTAACTCCAATTTTTTGCCACTTTGCTAGGGTTTTCTCTATAATTATGAACTTCTTCCTGCCAGTTATTCAGGTAACCAGTAGAAAAGGGGATCTTCACCCACACAGCTTTTCCTGTGGGACCCACTTCTTGCCTTAAGGCAAAGCTTTCTTGGTTTTATTCCTTGTACATGTTGTCACTGGATCCCCAAACTTGTCCCCTCACCAGGATTATTCATCTCATTCTCACTTTCATTTAATTGAGGGAGAGGAGTGGTTGCTTGAGGGGGAAGGTAGAGCTGGCCTGGAATAACTCGGCTGTGAGTCTTGGACATCTATAACAGTGTCTTCCTTGGGCTATTTTGCCAATTTCAAACATCTCTGCCCTAAACTCCATGCTGAACAACATCTCTTTATTTTTCACCTGTTATCTCTTTCCAAAGGAAGGACCAAAGTCTCCTGGGCGTCCAAATCAAAGCCATATTCTTGGTGCCACTCAGGTTTATTCTTCAGGGTAAAAAAATGTGTCTGCACATATCACTTGGTCTCATTTGTCTTCTTTTCTTAAAAATAACATCAACTGTAACAGTGGATGATCATTTAAAGTTCCATTAGGCAGTCCATTTTCACCACTTTCTAATTTTTACCAAGCCTACCGTTGGTTACAGTATTTAATCAGATCACTTTGCTTCAAAAAATGACCCTCTGGGATTCCTCCCAAGTCTTTCTAATGTGCTAAAATACATTCTAGTGGACTCTTTGTGCCTTGGCCCAGATGTTCCTTGTCTGTGTCACACGTGTGGGTTTAGAATGGCCACCAGCCGGGCCGTGTCCTAAGGAGGCCGTGCCAGCTTCTGTGCAAGGCCCCGTTCCCTTCCTGCTGCGGCTGCGTTGGCAGCCCTGGGGGCTCCTTCTGCTGCCCTGAGCCTGCAGAGCAGGGCAGCGTTTGCTGATGGTTTGAGGTGTTCCTAAAGATCCTGTCAGGCTGTCTTAGACACTTTGGGCAAGGGATTCCTTCCAACCTGGGCCACTCAAGGGGGGATGGGGGTGAAACCAGGGCGGGTGGCAGTGTGTGCAAGGACCCTTTGTGACATATGGTCACCATGGGATGGAAATGGACAGGGTGTCAAAGGGCCCTTTGTGACACGTGGTGACATAGGAGCTGGCGGTGACAGGGCCACACCACAGTGCTCGGTGCACGCGACGGGACAGGACGCGCCAGAGCGGTGCTGTGAGGAGCCCCCGCACAGCGCACTCGTTTGTGTCTGACCCGGAGCTTTTCTGAGCCGTCAGTCCTGCAGGTGACCTCGAGGCCAGACCACAGGAATTGCTGACCCGTGGCCTTGCTGAGGTTTCTCTTCTGCAGGTGCCCTCGAGGGCAGACCGTGGGACTTGGTGTCCCGGAACTTTTCTGAGGCATCACCCATCCCTGCAATCACTGCCCTTGAGACCAGAGCACCATCCTTGACGAGGAGCCTCCTGTCCTTGTGGCAGGAGCCCTCAAGACCCGAGTGCAGGACTTGCTGTCCTGCAGTCTTGCCAGGACTTCAGTCTTGCAGGCGCCTTCCAGGCACGACTGCAGGACTTACAGACTCGGAGCTTTTCCGAGCCATCCCTCCTGCAAGTACCATAAATCCAGTCACTGCCATGGAGCAGCGACCCCCAAGAGTGCCCAAGTTGGCCTGGGTGGAGGAGGAGGAAGAAGGCGGCCCTGGAGCTACCCCAGCACAGGAGACTGAAGAGGTGCAGCAGTTCCAGCCACTGCAGGAGGGTGAGTGGCAGAGCTGGGCCAGCTTGGCCACATCCCATCCCATCAGGTCCTGTCCCTTTCCGTTCCCTCCCACCCCTTCCCATCCTCTGGGGACGTGCCCACAGAAAGGATGGAAGAAGCCTGGGGCTACCCCCCCAGCAGTGGCCACACTCCATCCCCTGGGGCATCCCAGGGCTGTCCCTGCCTGGGGAGTGTAGGGCTGGGCTGTGTTCTCCGGCCTCTCCCGCAGCCCCTCAGCTCTGGCTGCTCTTTGACAGATGCAGCCATGGACGAGACACAAGAGCAGGACCTTGCCTGTGGCCTCTTCCGCAGAACAGCGCAGGTACCTGCAGCCATCCCCACCTGGGCTGGGCCTGCTGGCACTGCTCAGCCCAGCACCACGCTTGGAGCTCTCCATGCAATATCCCTCTCTTCCCACCCTTCCTTCTCCTGCCTAACTTGCAAATTCATCAAGTGCATTTGGCAGGAAGAGACCAGTGCCATGGGCACTGGGTCCATGGAAAACGGTGACGTCTACACCACCGACACCAGTGCTGCCATGCTGGAATTGATTTTGGAGGAAAGTGTTTCTATTCCAGAGCAAGTAAGCAGCCTGTGGCCAGGGTTTGATCCTCCAGGGATCGCTTGGCCTCCCAAGCCATGCCTGCTGATCACTGTAAGCCTTTGAGGCCATTGCAGCGTGGTGAGAAGGGAAGCACTTCTCTGGGGAAGCTGGGGACATTCCTGACTCCCTGTGGCAGCTTTCCAAGTCTCCCTGTGCCTTCTCCAGGTGCCTGCCATGGTGAGGTACATCCACCAGTGGCTCATGGCCAATGAGTCTGCTGAGCACAGGCTGGGCAGGACACTGCTGGATCTGACTGAGGCGCAGCCTGCTGATGTGGTCATTGCTCTCCTGCGTGTGGCCCCAACGTGTGACAGGTACGGGGCCCACGTGCCCAGAGGGCTCAGGGCTCCCCAGCCCATCAGCCTGCACAGCCTGGCCCAGGTGTCTGACCAACAGAGAGTTCCAGGGCCCTCTGGCTGCTCCCTTTCCCAGCCCTGCTACATCGGCCTTTGAGCCTGCTGCCATGCCATGCCCCCTCAGGGCCCTGTCCCCACAGGGCTGGGCTGCCTGGGTGCTGCTGCTGGTGAGGGGCAGCAGGCAGAGGCAGAGCTGGCAGCCAGCTCCCCCCCCCCCACTGCTGCCCAGGACACAGGGATGTGTCTGAGACCCCCGTGAGACAGAGCTGTCACCCCACAGAGCTGCCATGACCATGTGGAAGACGATCTTGTGCTCGAGCAGGACTGTGGAGCCAGTGGTGCAGATACTCCTGGATGTGCTGGGGAACTGGCCAGAGCACAGCACGTGCACCTCCGATGGGGACAACACGGGTGTCTTTGCCCTGGCTGTGAGTTTCTGCAACTGACCTTTGCTCACCCCATGGCCAGCCATGTCTTCAGCAGCTCTGTTTCCTCCTTCCCCCACTGCATCTCCCTGCCTCAGGCACTGGGCTCAAACCTGGCCTAGGGGCAGCTTCAGGGGCACCAGGCCCGATGCTCCCCCTGTGTCTCCCCCAGCCTCTCCCTGCCACGCTCAGGCCCTGCCACAGAGACACCTCGGCACTGAGCTCTGTCTCAGGGTGCTTTGTCCTCTGCAGGCAACTGTGGTGATGTGGAAGTTCCTTCAGGTGCCCTGTGTCCCACGTGTAGTGAATGTGTATTTCCCCCACCTCTTGGTGCATCTGCTCTTCCAAGTGTTCTTCAGCACTTTGGATATGCCAGAGGAAGTTGATACCTTCTGGAAGGGATGCCAAGAGCAGCACAGACTTGCCACCAGCCCCAGCAGGTGCTCCATCCCAGTCCTCCTGTCCCTGCCATGTCCCCAGGGCAGGAGCCAGTGCTCCCAGCGTGACGTGGGCCTTGCTGTGCACACAGGTTTGCAGTGCAGACCCTGAAGTCCCTGCTCTGCCTTCTCCGGTGTGAGCGTGTGGTTCTGGAAGTGGAACGCAAGTGTGGCTGGGACACGCTGCTCTGTGCTGACACCCACCACTATGCCGTGGGTCTGCTGGCCAGGTGAGACCCCCTTCTCCCCACTGCCTCTGGCATTTGTGCCCTGTGTGTCCAGGTGACCCACACAATCCCAGTGGTTGTGGGCACCAAGGAACAACCAAGGAGACTTCAAAAGGCTGGGAGAGGAGGGTGCCCAGGAGCAGCCACCTCCCCAAGGGCCCATGTCCCCTTGGAAGCGGGTGGGGAAAGATCAGCCCTCTGTGAGTCATTCCTGGGAGAGCTTTACTGCTGCTGGCTCAGAGTTTTGCTTCCTTTTTCCTCCATTCAGAGAAATGTGCTCTTCATCCGTACACTTGTGTTCTGGGGTAGCATTCTACCTGCTCAGCCTGCTCAGCAAAGAGATGCCATTCTGGGATTTTGCTGCCCTGGCATTCCTTGTAGAGGTGAGCCAGAAGACCAGCTGCTTTCCAGCTCTCTGACCTCTCACAGCTGCAGCTGCCTGGGATTTCACTGCCCGTGCTGTGTGCTGCTGCCAGGGCCCAGCTCTGTGTGGTTCTGGCCTCCTGCCAGCCAGCTCCCCTGTCACTGCCCTGTGCCTTTCAGGTCCTGGAGTGCCTGGACTTGACTGAATGCACTGACAGCATCCTGGACATCCTGTCAAACCATCTGCAGAGCGAGTGCAGGGAGAGGCAACGCTTGGCACTCAGAGGCCTCCTAGTGCTTGGCAAGAATCCCCTGATGGTGAGAAGGGGGCAGTGGCTGAAGCCATGTGGGCAGTGTAGGGATGGGGAACGCAGTCCCTGGGCTTAGCTGAGCTTCAGACACTGAGGCAGCTGCTCCCAGCTCTCCTGCCTCCTGGCTCAGCTGCCCAAGTGCTTTAGGACCAGCCTTTGGTCTATGGGCCCTGCAGCAGCAGGGTGGGGTTTCACAGACTTCTCTTCCCCACAGGCCAAGAAAATGTGGAGCCTGACTGAAAACCTGCTGGAGCTCCTGCAGGAAAATGATAGTGACGTGGTCAGGATGACCATGGTTCTTCTCAAATATTTATTCCTGTATAATAGTGCCCCGATAGCCATCCCCATAGCCCGGCAGCTGGCTGAGGTGCTCCTGCCACTGTTTGACAATGTAAGGTTCTGTGCCCTCAGCCATGGCCACTGGGTGCTGCCCAGACACTTTGTGCCCTGTGTATTCACAGGCCAGACCAAAGGGGGCCCGAAGCACCCAGTGCTGAAGTCTTTTTTCCTTCCTTTCATACAGGATGATAGCCAGGTGCAGCTGTGCTCCATGTTTGTATTTAAAAAGATGATAGATTTATTAATGGAAGAGGGAAGAAAGGCCCTGAAGTCACACGTGCGCCAGAGCCTGCTCCCACTCTTCTTCCACTGCCATGAGCAGAACCAGCATGTGGCAGAGGTGAGGACACCTGGGCTGCCGGTGGCACCCTGGGAGAGGGCTCGGCTGCCTCCTGCCCTGGCACCTCCAGGCCTTGGCACACGAATGCGGGTCCTGTGCCTGGGCTTGTGGGGCCATCTCCAGTCTCTGCTGCTCTCCAGGTGTCCCAGGAAACGCTGCATTCTTCAGCCAGATTCCTGAAGAGGAGAGATATTGAACAGATGCTGCAGCTGGATAAGAAACTCTGGAAGTTCAGCGAAGGCCTGGTAAGGACGGCCTGGACGGCCCAGCCTCAGCCTGGAGAAGCTCCCTGTCCCCGGTGCCCAGTGTGTGGGGCTGGCAGCTGCGCCCCTGCCCGGTGCTGCACCCAGGGGCACCAGCCTGCACCCCACACGCCGCTCCCTTCCCTGGGCCACATGGCTTCTTCTCCAGGCTCCTCTGGCCCCGAGTGGGGATGCGGGGAGGGGTGACACCCCGGCTCCCCGGGCAGCAGCCGGCCCTCTGCCCCCTCCAGAGCCCGGCGCCAGCGGCTGCTGGCCGGGCTTCAGGGCTGGGCGGGCACGGGAGGCCGGGGCTGGCCGCAGGCAGTGCCCGGCCGAGGGGCAGAGCCCGCACCAACATTTCCCTCCTGCCGCTCTCTGCAGCTGGCACAGGACAGGAAGCGAGCGGCCGAGCAGCTGCGCCGGGCCCTGCCGTACCTGCAGAGCCCACAGGAGCCCCTGCGAGAGGCGGCCATCAGGTTCATCGGTGAGCCACGAACCCGGGCTCCCTCCCCGCCCCGCCGCAGCTCGGCCCCGGCCCCGGCTGCTGCCCCGGCAGCGGCACCCGGGCCCGGCGCCCTGGAGCCCCGGCTGCCCTCGGGGCTGCTGCCGGCCTCTGGCAGCCGTGCCCTTGGGCTGAGTCAGGATGCGGCAAGGGCCCGGGCTGAGCCCTGCCGGGGCGGGAGGGCGTGTGGCCACAGGGCTGGCAGCGCCGCTGGCAGGGAGCTGTGCCGCCGGGGCCCTGACAGGCTCTGTGTTCCCAGGGATGGCCGGGCAGCACCTGAGGGAGAAGAAGAAAGAGATGCTGCTCATTTGTGAGGGTGAGTGAGGGCAGCGGGCTGTCAGCGGGGCTGTCGGGGGGAGCTGCAAGCCCTGGCCTGGCTGTGGAGGGCTCTGCTCCCTGTGTGGATGAGGGGCGGTGTGGGCAGAGCACACCGAGATTTCAGGGGCACGTGGGGCATTCGTGGCCGCAGCTTCGGGCTGATCCCCTCGGTCCCTGCTCCCTGCTGGCCATGGCAAGAGCCGGCTGGGATGGCCCTGGCAGGGGGCTCTCCGTGGGCCCCCGCAGGTCTGGGATCTGACCGTGGCTCTGTTCGTCTCTCTTCCAGCCCTTGAAGACACAGCATGTGACAGCAGCCTGGAGGTTGGAAGCCTGGCACTTCAGACATTGTGCCTTCTCAGGGCAGGAGACCACGCTCCTATCTCCACCTTCCAGAGGCTGCGAGATCAGCTCCGCAGGGCATGGAGGTCACGGCCTCGTCTGTCGGGCCTCAGCTGGCTGCGCTGCTGGAGCTCTGCAGAGAGCTGATCTGGGAGGCTGTGTCTGCTGGGGCCACATGAGCAGCCAGCAGGGACTTTGTTTCCTTCAAAGATTGTTCTTTTCTTTTTTGTTTTGCTTTAGTATGTAAATAATATAGGGTATGTTATAATAGTCAGACTCCCAGGAGCTTTCTTTTGCTGCCCAGGGTGTGTGGGGCATAGGGGAAGAGGGGGAAAAGGGGGCTTGTGCTCTGCAAGCTGCCCAGGCGTGCAGTGGTGCAGGGAAAATGGCCAGAAGCCCCTTGGCCTTTGGTGGTTCTGCTGAAGCCACAAGCCCTGTGCCAGCCAGGAAGTGCCATCTGTGTCCTGCTGCTTGTGTTGCTGCCTGGATTGCTGAGGGCTCTGTCATGATCTGCTAACACAGGCAGGAGTCATGAGAGATTTGTTTGATCTCCCAGTGCAAAAGGACACAAAGGGATTTCAGCTTAAATCACAGCAATAGTGCACTTTTATTTTAGTGCCAACAACAGGAGTTCTAGCTGCTATGGTTTTTTGAAGGAGAATTGCTGTAGGTTTATGTGATTCTGGAAGGGCTCGAATTAAAGGGGTCATCATTTCACAGGCAATTGCATTGGTGATTCATAGCCAGTAGTTAATTTTCTGTCATGTATCATTTGCAAGCAGGCAGCTTTGTGCATGTCTTCCAGTAGTTGGTCAGGAGTACCAACTGTAGCTACAGGGTCTCCCCTTTCCAATGGATGAAGCCCTGCTGCCCAATGAGCTGCGTGCTGAGTTAGGGACCACGGGTTACATCTGTCTCCTGCTGTTGAGAAGACCCCATGTCCCCAGTACCCACTGGCTTCTTGTTCTGTCAGTCAAATCTGATCTCCTCCGGTGAGAGATGCAGTATGTGCTCTGTCTCTGACTCGTGAGGGAGACGCCCGTACTCCTTTTTCAGCTCAGCCAATTCAGCAGCAGTGAACGGGATTTCTTTAGTGGTTGTATGCAAATCAAGATCTTCATCATTGATATGATTATATTCTGTTTGAATTAAAGGTTTCAAGCTAGGACAGCAGTGCTCCCCACAATTTTTCATCAGTTAGTTCTTTCTGAGGGTAAATTTGATTAATGAGAAGGCTTTCCCTCTCCACTGTTTCTTTGGTGAATAAGCATTCTTTGAATTTTTAACCCATTCCTCTCTTTGGGCCACTGGCAAGAGATGGATCCTATTCCTTTCTTCATCTAATTGTTTTTGCAAAATTTCAACTGGGTTTTGAAAGGAGTCCATTCTAGTTCTTTCCTCACCTTTTTGCTTAAAGCAAGTTTCTCTAGCTGCTGTAAGACAAGCTCCCAAAACTGAGCAGAGTATATATTTTTGCCGAGTAAAAGCCTTTGGAACCCATACTGGAGATCTCCTCCTCATCCTTGTCTCCACCATGTGCCTACCAATATCCTTGTGCCGTGGAGCATTTGCTCTAAGCCACACCTTGGGTCACCCCACTCCCGAGTGTCACAATCCCCTAACACAAGTGGGAGTCGTGAGAGGTTCGTTTGATCTCAGAGTGCAAAAAGGACACCAGGGGATTTCAGTTTAAATCACAACAGCACTAATGCACCTTTATTTTAGTGCCAGCAACAGGGGTTATGTGATAGAAGAGAGGGAGAGAGAGAGAGAGAGAGAGAGAGAGAGAGAGAGGGAGAGAGGGGTAAAGAGCCAATGTCAAGAGAGAAAAGAGGGGGTTATAGTTACCAACGGACGAGACGGGGTCACCGGTGTCTTCTTCCATGGGGAGATCTCTCTCGAAGAAAGTAACTTGGAAAAGTCATTTTTACAGTCTGTTTCAAAGCAAGGGGCAGCTGGCCAAGAGGTGGGGAAATTCCTCGGCTATTGTGATGAGACCCCTTGCTCTGGGAAGCAGGTGTAAGGTACAGAACAGGCCGCTCCTTACAAGTCCCTGCTCAGCAGCAGGAATGAAGGCAGTGTACCTTGAGAGCACAACAAGCACACCTGCAAACCATCACCTGGCAAGCTTCCACCTCAACCAGGCCAGAACCCCTGCACAAATTCCCTTGGGGTCTTCAGGGTCTTGGTCTCTGTTCTTGCAATGTTTGTGAGGCAGATCAGGGTAACTTCAGACTGTCTCTTACACCCTAGTAAGCCCAAATGACTCAAATGACCCCAAATTACCACAAATAACCCCAAATTACTCTAAAGGACCCCTCTGACCCCACACCTGACCCCAAATGACCCTTCTGGCCCCACACCTGACCCCACAGGACACAGACATTTACCCCCTCCTGAGCTCGGTCCTATACAACCCCAAATCCTTCAAAAACCCCCAAAATTTGACCCTGGGAACTTCCTGGACGAGCAGGGTCAGTTCCAGCGCAATGAGGCCTTTGTGCCCTTCTTGGCCAGTGGGCACCCCAAAAATCCCATAAATCCTTGGGGTGGGGTCCTAAATCCTTCTGGAATCCCCAAAATCCCCAGATTCCTTTGTGGTGGGGCCCTACATTCTTTTGGAATCCCAAAATTCCTCGGGGTGGGGACCCCAGACCCATTTGGGACCCCCAGCCCTGAAATCCCCAGACCATTTTTGGACCCCAATCCCAAAGCTCCCAGACCATTTAGGGACCCCCCAGACCCTTTTTGGGGTAGCCCAGACCCTTTTGGGACCCCAGACCCTTTTGGGATCCCGTAGCCCCCAAAGTCCCCAGACCCTTTAGAATCCCCCAGGCCCTTTTGGGATCCCCAACCCCTGAAACCCCCAGCCCCTTTTGCGACCCCCAGCCCCTTTTGGGACCCCCAGTCCCTCTAGAGACCCCCAGCCCTTTTGGGACCCCAGACCCTTTAGAGATCCCCAGACTCTTTTGGGACCCCCGACCCTTTGGGGTGGGGCGGTGCTGACGCCCCCTCCCCACAGGGCAGTGGCTGTGCCTGGGGGAGGCGCTGGCGCGGGCAGAGCTGTTCCTGTTCCTGACCTCGCTGCTGCAGCGCCTGCGGCCGCGACCCCCGGCACCCCCCGAGGAGCTGCCCACGGCCCCCCTGGAGAGCGGCTTCGCCAACATCGTGCCCCGCTTCCAGCCCCTCCTGCTGCCCCAATGAGACCCCCCCAAATTCCAGACTGCTCCCCAAATTCAGGAACTGCCCCAGGATCGGGACCCTTCCCCATGGATGGAAAATCTCCCCCCAGATCCTCCCCAGATTCCACTCCCAACATCCCCCCACTTCCAGCTCAGGATAGGGCTCTGATGAGACCTCTCCTCAAATCCCACCCCCAAGATGCCTCCCCATCGCTGGAATATTCCCCCAAATTCACCTCAAACCCCGCCCTAAAATCGGGAATCCCCCCTGAGACCCCTTCCCAAATTCAGGATGCCTCCCCAAAATGCCCCTCCCCATCAATGGAAATTGCCCCAAAACCCAAAAAATCCTCCCCAAATCCCCTTCCCAAAATCAGAACTCCCCTGAGACCCCAGAATTTCCCCCCAAAACCACCCAATTTCTCCCCCAAAATACCAAAATTCTTCCCAAAACCCCCATAACCCCCCAAAAGTCCCAAATCCTCCCAATACTCAAAATCTCCTCACAAAACCCCTAATTTTTCCCCCTAAAAGCCCAAATTTTTCTCCAAAACCCCTAAATTTCTCAAAACCCCCAAAATTCTCCCCATTCCACAAATTTTCCCTCAAAACCACCAAATCCTCCCAAAATCCCAAATCCCCACCCAAGACCCTCAAATTATACCCCAAATTGCCAAAATTCCCCCCCCAAGACTCCCAAATTCCACCCCAAAAATACAGGGGGTGCTTCTAAGCAACCAAATCCCTTCTCCCCAAAATTCCCCTCTGGACTCCAAATTCCCCCCCAAACCCAGGTTTTTTTCCCCAAAACCCCAAATCCTCCCCCTAAAAAACCCAGAGTTCTCCCCCAAACCCCAAATTTCTCCCCCAGGCACCCAAATGTTACCAAAAAATCCTAAAATTCCTGCCCTAAAACCCCAAAATTCCTCCCAGGACCCCCGAAGTTTCCCCCCAAAACCCCAAATTTCCCTCCAAACCCCCAAATTCCCCCCAAAAACTGGGAGAACCTCCCAAAAAAATAGCAACCCCTCTTCAAAACCCCCCCAAAATCACAACTCCCTCCCCAAGAATAAACAAAAAAAGCTGACAATGTATATTTTTTAATTTCACATTTTTCACACCTTTGGCAGGGATGTAGGGGGGGGAATCCCAGAATTCTCAGGATTTTTCACATTCTTTTGGAGAGAGGGGGTCTTCCCAACTTTTCCAGCACCCCCCAGGCAACAGCTCCTCAAAATTCCTGCCCCTCAGCCCCCCCAAATTAAGTGCACATAAATAAAAAAGAGGAAAAAAGAAAAAAAAAAAAAAAGGGAAAAAGGTAAAAAAGAAAAAGAACAGAAAAAAAAGAAAAAAGACACCCTCACCCCAATCTGGGGGGAGGGGGACAAAGGTAAAATTGCGGGAGGGGTCGAACCCCCAGAAAAAAATTAAGGGACAGCTAAAAATATTGTGGGAACCACCACAAAAAAGCTCATTTTGAAAAATGCTAAAACCATTAAATAAATAGCAAAGAGGCAAAAAACCTGAAAAATTTGGGAAGGAACCCCCAAAAAACATGTCAAAAATGGGGAACTCCCCCTTGAATCCAAGGGATTTGGGGAAATTTTTTTTCCCAAAAGCTGTGGGTTTTTGAGGGTGGCAGGGGAGGAGAGACCCCCTCCAAATTCCTGGGGGTGTCCTCGAGATCCAGCGAAGGCACCTGGTCCTGGAGGGAGACAGAAGGGCCATTTTAGAAAAATTAAGGGAATTTGGGGGGATTTGGGCAAATTTTAGGGAATTTTGGGATTTTTTGAGGTCTCGGGGGGGTCTCAATTTTGTGGGGTCTTGCGTTCCGGGGCCGCAGGATCATGTCCAGGGATACCACAGTTACCAGGAACCAGCATGGGACACCAACGAGATGGGATTCTGCTCAGGAAAACATTTATTCAGCTCAGGAACAAACTCAGATCCAGAGACAGCCCCAAACAGAGGCAGGGAGATGGGGTTTGAGAACCAGAGTGGAGTTCAAGGTCAGGGACCACTGGGAACACAGCAAGGGAGAAACCCCAGGGGCCCAAACCCAATCAGAAATCCCTGGGCTGCCTCCCCACGAGGGGTCCAGGGTGGAGTTCCTTCCTGGGCTTGCAGGGCCCAACCTCTGAGGCAGAGGGATGGAATTCCCTCTCGCCCACACCTCTCACTTTAACAATGTTCATTTGAAACTAAATCTTTGCCTCCCTGGGCAGGGGCACCTCACACAAAAACTCACTCAGTAATGGGCTCCCCCTCCCTTCATCATCCCCAAACTTTGGCTGTCTCATTGCAGACCCCACTTCACCTCCTCAATCCCAACCTCAACCCATCCCATTCCTGCTGGACATCAAGACCCCCTTCCCAATCCCTATTTCCCCCATTTCACACTTCCCAAACTCCATCCCACCCATCCTGCCCCACCCAATGCCCATCTCACCCCTCCTGATTTGCATCCCACTTCACCCAATCCCCTTCCAACCCCATTCCACCTGATGCCTTCAGAAGGCTGACCTAGAACAGGAGCTGGACAGAGTTAAGAATAAAGTTTATTAAAAGGCCTTAAAGGATACAACTTGGGCAGTACAAGAGCCTGGCCAGGGCTACACCCAAGATGGACCAAAAATGGTCACAAAAATGGACAACTGATCACAAGGTCTCACATTTTTAGAAGTTCAGGTACATCTGCATATTGCAGATGTTCATTGTCCAATGACAGCTTCAGATGATGAAGTCTCATCCTTCTTTTCTCTCTTCAGTCCACCCTTGTTTATGCTTTTGGGCTGAAACTTCTAACAACTGTCCTTGGTATCAAGCTAGAAAAGGATTTGCTTTGTCTACCTACTCTGTGAAGAGAGCTCACTAACACTTAATAGGAAGTTCAAAACTACAAACGTAGGCAGTGTAGAATATGAAAAATATGAAAGCTAAAACTTAAGGCAACACACCCTGAGGGGCTGTGGAATTGAATAATTTTGGAGAGGTACTGAGTTGGATTCAGTGACACGGAGTGGTTTTGAGGTGAAAGATCGAACCCTCTTGTCTCTTTGAGTGCCAAGAAATGGAGACAACTACACCAAATAACCCCACAACCCCCAAATACTCCCAAGTATCTCCCAGATTCCTTTGAAGCACTAGTAAAATGTGAGGTTTTAGATACCTTTGATGAATTTATTGATTTTTACCACTATTTCTCTGTTCTAAATAGATAAAGATGAATCAAAAGATAATTGAAACCAAAATAAAATGGCCTCCAGCCCAGTGTGTTCCCAACGCAGATCACTGGGAACGTGGATCATCAGGTCCTGCCCAACGTGGGTCCTCTGATGGGGGATGGAGCTGGAGCAGTGCACAAAGCTCTTCCTGCTCTTGGGGCACTCGCAGGGCTTCCCTTACCGGTGCCTCTGTTGGTGTTGGGTCAAGGTAGATCTCTGGCTGAAGCTCTTCCCACACTGGGGACACTCATAGGGCCTCTCCCCAGTGTGGATGCGCCGGTGTTTGATGAGGGTGGAGTTGTCCTTGAAGCCCTTCCCGCAGTCAGGGCAGCGGAAGGGCCTCTCATCCGTGTGAATCCGCTGGTGCTTGAGGAGATCTGAGCTGGTCTGAAACCTCTTCCCACACTCAGGACACTCGTAGGGCCTCTCCCCAGTGTGGATCATCTGGTGGATGGTCAGTTGGGACCTCCATCTGAAAGTCATCCCACACTCCCCACACTCATAGGGTCTCTCCCCAGTGTGGGTCCTCTGATGGAAGATCAGGCTCTTGCTGTGGATAAAGCTCTTCCCACATTCCCCACACTCATAGGGCCTCTCCCCAGTGTGGATGCGCCGGTGGGCAATGAGGGTGGAGTTGTGCTTGAAGCCCTCCCCACAGTCGGGGCAGCGGAAGGGCCTCTCATCCGTGTGAATCCACTGGTGCCTGAGGAGAGTGGAGCTGGTCTGAAACCTCTTCCCACACTCAGGACACTCGTAGGGCCTCTCCCCAGTGTGGATGCGCTGGTGGATGATGAGGTGGGAGCTGCAGCTGAAGCCCTTCCTACATTCCCCACACTGATAGGCCCATTCCCCAGTGTGGATCATCCGGTGGCGGAGCAGTTTGGTGCTCCGGCTGAAGCACTTCTTACACTCCAAGCACTTGTAGGGCTTCTCCCCGTCCTGAAGCTGCTCATGGACCACTAGCTCAGAGCCCTGGCTGGATCTCTGGCCGACTTCCCGCCACAGGGTGGGTCTTTCCTCCTCAGAGCACCCTGGGATGGGTTTGGAGCCCCTCCTCCTGCAGGATCTCTGGGGATTTTCCTCCCCTTTGCATTCCTGCACTGTGGAGCTGCTCAAATCAGCCTCTTCCATGAGGTTCTGCTGTGGGGATTTTTCCTCCCTGGTCTCCATCCTCAGCTCCTTGTCTGGGGGAGGAAGGACAAGGAGAGGATGGGATTTTCCTCCGTGCCAGAGGGAAGGGGAAGGAGATCCCCCCAGTGCATCCCCGGCAGGACGGCGTCGGCAGCGGGGTTGTCCTGCAGCCGGGGGCCAGGCTGGGCTGGGAGATGGAGCAGGAGAGAGGGGGAAAGGGGCAGTGACTTCATCCTCACCTGCCTGGGTGTCCTGGGAGATCTTCCTCTTCCTCGCAGCCTCCTTCTCCATCTGGCCAAGGTTTGGGAATGAAAAATCCTGGTTTGGGGAAAAATATAATGCACGAGCACATTGGGTTAGGGTGTTCCTCCTGACCAAGTTCATCTCTAGAAGTTACCGGGTATCTGGGGCCCATAAAAACCTCCCAAACACCAAAATTCAGCCCTGAAAATGCCTCCCGGGAGTTCCCCAACTCTGTTCTCTCCCCTTTGCGGTTCAGGGGTTCCTCTCTGTCCCAGCTGCTGGGGGTCGTGCTTGCAGTGGGGTTGCTTTGTCTGCTCAGTCCCTGCCCACCCCAGGTTGCTGGGAGTGCCAGAAATCCAAAAAGTTCCCCCTGTTTCCATCTCCTCATTTAGGGATGATGAGGCTTTTTGGATTCCTATGGTCCCTTGTCCCGTGATTCTCTGCTTTGGGGTGCAGAACGTCCAAGGAGTCCCCCCTGCTCCATTCCAGGCTGTTCAGGATCCCATGAATTGTGGCGCTTCCCCTCTCTGGGCTCCCCACTTTGGGGTCCTGAGGAAAACACGGCTCTGCTCCTCCAGGCTGCCTCTGACAGCAGCCACCACCAGGACCCCCCAATGCCCCCCAAGGGGCATTTTCTGCTCAGCTTTGGAGTTCTTCATTCTCCAAACATCCCCCCCATAAAACCCAACCCAGGGATCCCCCAGGATATCTGGGCCGAGCTCCCCCACCCTGGTCATTGCTGGGATGGGGGGGGTGATGATCCCACAGGTGGAGGGCTGTGTATTCAGGGAGTGCTTGACCTCGTGGTCCCTTCTACCTCCCCTGATCTTCATTTGTCCCTCTTCTTCCTCCTCTTCATCCTCCCTAACTTCACCTTCTTCTACTTCCATCCCTTCTCTCTCTCCTTCTTCATCCCTCCTCTTCCATCCCTCCTCCTCCTCCCCCAGGAGCAGTGACACCCTCGGTGCCCCGTTCCCGAACCCCTCACAGCCCACGGCAGGAGCGGGGATGGAGCCGGGACAGGTCGGGATGGGCAGCGCGGGGCTCTCCGCTGCTCCCACCCGCTGAGGACGGGGGGAACCCGGCCCGGGGAAAAGGAGAGGGAAACTGGGAAAATTGGGGGCTGCAGATCCAACCTGGGGCTGGCTGGGGACCCTGGCTGGGGACTGCCAGCCCTTGGGGCTGCTCTGGGGAGATGTGGGAGGGGGGAACACAGAGAGGGCTGGGGGATCCCAGGAGTGGCAGCACTGGCAGGGACTGGTTTGTACTGGGATCATCCTGGCAATGGCTGAGATTGCACTGGCTGTGTACTGACATCATACTGGGATCATACTGGGATGATACTGGCAGTGAGCAGGAGCCTCCAGGGGGCAATTGAGACCAGGTTGTGAGGAACTGGGAATATGCCCTGCGCTCCCCAGAACCCCGGGATCGCCCCCCATATGTCCCATAAGTATCCCCCAAACCCTCCAGGATCCCCGAGTGCCCCCTCAGCGCCCGTTCGAGGCCCCCCAAAGTGTCCCTGGATCCCTGAATGCTCCCGACCCCACAGATTCCCCTTCCAGCCACTGCTGGGAATTCATCTCCCATCATCCCACAACACAGTTCCGCGCCCAAACCTCCTGCCGTACCCGCGCCCTAAAGATCCCGGTTACAGCTCCCCAGGCTCCCCCCAAGTGCTCCCGAGCCGTATACATTCGCCCCCAGGACCTGCAGCCAAGGCTCGGATGCAAAAGTTTTCTCCAAGCGCTTCCCCGCACGGCCAAACGCGCCTTCCGAGCCACTTCCGGAACTACAGCTCCCATCATGCTCCGCGGCGCCCATAGAGCGCTATTCCAGCCGGGACTTCATCTCCCGTCATGCCCCGCGCCTCACCGGAACCCATTGGAGCTGCGCCTACAACTCCCGTGATGCTCCGCGGCCCCATTAAACCGTATTATACCGGTGCCTACAACTCCCATCATCCCCCGCGCCCCATAGATTCCCTGTTACAGCCCCCCAAGTGCCCGCCCGGACCCCAAAGGGCCCCCAGATTCCCCTCCCTGACCTCCAAGTGCCCCCCTGGACCCCCAAGTGCTCCCCTGGATCCCGAATTGTCCCACAGAATCCCTAAGTGCCCCTTCAAGTGCCCACCCGGCTCCCCCAAGTGTCCTCCAGACCCCCAGGTTCTCTCTAAATTCCCTCCCCAGACCCAAAACTGCCCCAAATGTTCCCCAGAAAAGTCCCCATGGACCCCAAAGTTGCTCCTTTTACACTGTCTGAGAAAAATTTAAAAAATATGACCAAAGGACTAAAAATAATAATTAGCATAAAGAGGGAGAAATAGTGGTCAATTAATTAATGAAGGGAATTGTGTTACTTTGAACCAAGGACAGATACTATTTTTAGTCGCTAAAAATTTATCAATTCTGTTATAGAAATATAAAAATTAGGTTATAAAAATACAGAATTATTATAAAAAGTAAAATTTTATTTTTATTAATTAATTAGATTTTAATTATAAAGAAAAGTTGATAAATGTTCTCAATGTTTTGGGATGTCAGTCCCAGGTAGGCAATGTCAGACATGCTGAGGCTCGAGGTGAGGAGCAGGTTGTCCAAACAGGGGAAGCCTGCAAGGGGCTCATTCTTCTCTGTGACCAGACCTCCCAAGGAGATTTTCAGCATCAAGATCACTTGGGGAATGCTTCTGTCACCTCTTCTCTCAACTAAAAAATAAAAAAAAATATCTCCTTGATTGTAAAAAAAAAAAAAAGTGGTGGATTTTCAAATCTTCCTCCTTAACAGAACTCCAAACTGACTCCAAGCAGCTGCACAAGCCTTGGACTTGAAGACAATGGAAGGAAGAGAAAGAGCCCCCGAGGCTTTCTGTATTTTAATGAACCCCAGGCTGGATTTGGGGCTGAGTCCAGGACCCTCAGGCACTGAGAGAAGGTTGAAGGAGCTGCTCAAGGAGTCAGAAGCAAAACTCCAAGTCCCTTGGAGCATCCCTGGGCCCCACTGACTGCCGGCTCCTGGCACACTCAGCCATGGCATGGTCCAGTCTCACGCTGGGACACCTCCTGCACCAAAATTCTACCCTGGCAGGGACTTTTCTTTCTCCTCCCCTCCAGGCTGAACCTGCCAAGCTGCACTTTGGGGAGGTTTCCTTCTCTTGCCACTGCCCAGGAAAGCTGTGTCTCCTGCTGTTCACAAACAGAGAAGGGCTGCTGGGGGATGTGGGGGTTGGAGGCTGCCTGGGGTACAGTGACCATGAAATCATCGAGTTTTGAAATATTCTGTGAAAGAAGGAGGGGCATCAACAAAACTCCTACACTGGACTTAGGAATAACAGACTTCAGCCGACTAAGGATACAGATTTGGGGAGTACCAAATCAGATAGTGATTTTTTTAAGGGCAACAGCCTTTTAAATCAAAGCATTCCGGGAAGGATGGACACACTTCAAGAAAGAAATCTTGAAGAAGCAGGAACAGCCTGAACTTCTCTGATGAAAAATGAGCTAGTGAGGAAAATGATTGGCCTGAGTGGGCAAGGAGCTTTTGGAGGAACTCAAGGAAAATATGAGGATGAATCACCTTTGGACAGAGGGGCAGGGAAATCAGGAAATGTTTAAGGATGTCATTAGGTCATGCAGAAAGAAAAGGAGAGAGGTGAAAGCTCAATTAGAACTTAACCTGGATCCCTCTATGAAGGATAATAAAAATGTTTTTATAAATACATTAATGGCAAAAGGAAGGCTATGGACAACCTCCATTCCTTAGGGGAGATATGGTTACCAAAGATGAGGAAAAGGCTGAGGTACTCAACACGTTCTTTGCCTCAATATTTAATAAAACATAAACATGAAATTTTAAATATTTAATAAAGATTAAATAAATAAAACCACCTTTTCAACATCAAGACAGGTTTTCCTCAGGACAAGTGTTCTCCTGAGCTGGTAGATGGGGACAGGGAGCAGAACAGCCCCCTGTAATCCAGGAGGAAGCAGTCAGAGACCTGCTGAGCCACTCTGATGCTCACAGGTGGATGGGATCAGATGGGATCCATGCTAGGGGGATGAGGGAGCTGGTGGATGAGCTCCCCAAGCTGCTCTCCATCATTTCTCCTCATCAGTCCTGGCTCACTGGGGAGGTCCCAGAGGACTGGAGGTGCCAGTGTGAGCCCATCCCCAAGAAGGGCTGGCAGGAGGCTCTGGGGAACTGCAGGCCTGTCAGCCTGAGCTCGGTGCCTGGTGAGGTTTTGGAACAGATCCCCTTGAGTGCCATCCCATGGCACCTCCAGGATGGCCCAGGGCTCAGACCCAGCCAGCGTGGCTTTAGGAGGGGCAGGTCCTGCCTGACCAACCTGATCTCCTTTTATAACCAGCTGAGCCGCCTGGTGGGTGCGGGAAAGGCTCTGGATGTGTCGAGCTGGACTTCAGCAAGGCCTTGGACACGGAGAGCCACAGCATTCCCTGGAAAAGCTGCAGCCCACGGCTTGGACAGGAGCACTCTTTGCTGGCTGCAGAACTGGCTGGAGGCCGGGCCCAGAGAGTGGTGGGGATGGTGCTGCATCCAGCTGGTGTCCAGTCCCTGGTGGTGTCCCCAGGGATCTGTGCTGGGCCCAGTCCTGGTTAATATCTTCACTGAGGGTCTGGCTGAGGGGGTCGAGTCCAGCACTCACAAATTGCAGATGACACCAAGCTGGCTGCGAGTGGGGATCTGCTGGAGGGCAGGACAAGGAGACACAGCCTTAAGCTGCACCAGGGCAGGTTTAGGCTGGACAATAGGAAGGAGTTCTTCCCAGAAAGGCTGATTGGGAATTGGAATGGGCTGGCCAGGGGGGAGGTGGCAGAGTCACTGTCCCTCTCTAGTGGTCTGGGGGAATGACATCAATCTCTGCTTAATAACTGATTTTGCTTTAAAACAATTGCTTCAGAATTTCTTCCTGTTACACCCTGAGTGTGGTGGTTTTGTATTAGTTGATATTTGGTGAGGAGGGAAGAAGCCACCCATGCAAATGATTTTTCTAGGAGGGGGCTGCTAAGAGCTTCCTCTGTGCTTAGCAAAACCAATAGCTGGCTGGCTCTGAGAATTGACAACCTATGAAACCATTTAGAAGCTGTATCCTCCTGTGTGAAATCCCCATTTTAAAGACAGGCAAGGCCAGGAAAGCTCTCTGCTGTTTCCAGCTGTGAAGAGTTAACTGGGTGCTGGTCAGGCCGGCCCTGCTCCAGCCTGGCCTGCACCGAGCCGGGCTCCGCCAGGCCCCGGGAGCGGCTCTGGGCTGGGCCAGGCCCCTTCACCACGGCCCGCGCGGCCCCAGCGGCTGCCGGGCACAGGGAGGGGAAGCCATCGGCCCGCAGCTGGAATTGAAGGGAGCAGGGGCCTGGGACCAGCCATGGGGGCAGAACAGCCACGACTGTTCTGGCCGGGCCCCCTGAGATCTTGGCACAGCCCCAGCGCGGCCTGAAATCCATCACCGTGACTGCTTTGGCCACTGCCCGGCAGAAACCATCATGAGCATCTGCAGGTCTGGGTGAGATATTAACTCTTTCTGTGCACAGATGAGACCTGCAGACCTCGATCCTCCCCTTGGGTGAGAGGAAAGGACAGAGTGGGAGACTAATGCCACAAGTATGGTAGGCTACACCTGTCTTCATATGTCATTGAATTAGAGAAAAACTCTCTCCAGGGCAAATTATGCAACACTTTGCCTCACAATCCATCAACCTTAATTAAAGTGAGAGGTAGGTCTTAATTACAATCCAATTAGAGCAAATCAACTTTGTGTGAATGGCAAGAAGAATTTGCTTGTCAACAGATGAATATGTCCCACTCAAGAATGAACAAAATCTGCCTTTACTTGGAAGAAAGTAGACATGGAGCAATGCAGTATTTGGGTTTTATCCAGTGATAAATGGGGCAAGAAGCTGTAACAACTCATCTGTTTTGCAGAACACAAGTACTGATACAGCCAATAGTGCACCCACATTGAAGGGATCTTCAGGACATTCCTTTATTTTTTAGAAAGGAATGGGCAGTAAAACGCTGGCATTTATCTGAACTGGAAGCCATGTTCCTCTCCTGTTTCTCCTTGAGCACACTGTTCTCTGCAGACTTCACTGTGCAGCCCATCAATCCTCTCTTGGCCAACAGCTAAATGGCACAACTACCAAAACACAGGTGCCAGCATCATCACCCCAGCATTATTCCAGCACTGCTCTGCTGGTGCACAGGAGCACAGAATGGCTTGGCTTGGAAGGGACATTTAAAGGCCATCTAGTGCAGTGAGCATGGACAACTTTAGATCAGGTTGCTCAGAGCAGGAGCTTGAATGTCAGCAGGGATGGATGCCCACCTCTCTGGGCAACCTGTTCCAGGGTTTCAAAACCCCCAGTGTAAAAAATGTGAGTTTCTTTCTTATATCTAGTCTGAGGCTATTGTCTTTTAGATTGATAACATTCCCCCTCAGTCTTATCACAACAGGCCCTACTAAAAATTCTGTCCTGTCTTTTTTACAAGCCCCCTTAAAGTACTGAAAGGTAGCAATCAGGTCTCTGTGGAGCCTTCTCTCTTCCAGGCTGAACACCCCCAGCTATCCCAGCCTGTCTCCAAAGCAGAGGGGCTCCAGCCCTCAGAGCGTTTTGTCCCTCCTCTGGACCAGCTCCAACAGGACCATGTCCTTCCTGTGCTGGGCACCCAGAGGTGGATGCAGTACTCCAGGTGGGCTCGCAGCAGAGCAGAGGGGTGGTGGAATCACCTCCTTCAAGATGCTGGGCACCCTCCTTTGGATGCACATGGCTGGCTCATGTCCAGCCTCTCACCTTGCAGCAGCCACAAGTCCTTCTCAGCAGGGCTGCTCTCCATCCCTTCATCCCCCAGCCTGTGAGATCAGCTGGGCTGGGACCCTGTCATAGCCCTTGGACAGAGCTGCAGGGCAGGATGAGCTCCCTAGTGAAGAAGGCAGATCCCACTCCCCACACAATTCCACCCTGGCCATGAGGTCACAGCAGTCTCTGGGGTGACAGCAGGCTGAGGTGACAGCAGGCTCTGAGGTCACAGAGGTCCCAGAGCCGCGTGGTTGCACAGCACCACAAGGACCGAGCAGTCAGTCCTTGACCACGACTGTTGTGGCAGCAGCGGCGGCGGCAGCAGCGGTGCTGACATTGGGACAGCGGTGTCAGGACAGTGGTGGCAGCAAGAGCTGCAGGACTGGCAGTGGGCAAGGCACCATGGCCTTTGCTCTGCGCCTCCTCCTCCTGCTCCTCCTGGCAGTGGCCCTGCCTGACAGGGCTGCCCAGGCTGCTCCATGGCGAGCAGGGCGAGCAGGTGAGCCCGCGGCCTCGGTCCCCTTTCCAGGGACAGTGCTCCCTTCTCCCTGGGAAGCATTGGGGATGGTTTTCCCCAGGACTGAAGGGAGGGTTTCCTCTGTGGGAGGGAGAGAGGCCTCAGGGGCCCTGGGCTGGTCCTGCTGCCCCTCCAGAGATGTTGCACGGGGCCTGCAAAGAGGGTGGAGAGTGACCAGAGCCAGCCCAGAGCTCCCCAGGCCCCTCTGCAGCTTTGGCCATGTCCATTGACATCTGGCTCCCACAGCCTTACCCAATCACCTTGCAGTGCCCAGTTCCCTAAGGCAGAAGGGGGTCCCAGCACACCATGGAATGATTCTGATCTATGCTCCCTTCCAGATGAGGGTGGTAGGAAGATTTCTCAGGCAGCTTGGCTTCATGATGATTTTCTGCCTCTGGAGCCCCATGCAGGTATGTTCTCACTGTCCCAACAAGGAATAATCATTGACAACCTGTCAGGAACCAGGTGACAGAAGCTTCTGTGGCTGTTGAGTTACAGGTGTGTCTGCAGCGAGGATGTTTCAAGCTCCTTTGCTGGTTGCTGCACACAAGCCCAGCTCCCATCACAGGGGTGAGTGGTGTGTCCCTGCTGATCCCACAGGCTGAGGCCTGGTTCTGTGGGATCCATTCATCTGAAATGGAAATACTTTCTGTTAAGGTTCTCCTAGAGGGAGGAACAAACCTACAGAAGACAAGATGCTGAGTGAACTGGATAGACACCATGGTGGGTCCATGTCCCTCAGCCTTCTCCTGAGACTCAGCAGCTGGGGGCTTTCCCTGCACATCTGGACACGCTGTGCCCAGCATGGCAGGAAGGGATCCATGTCAGCCTCACTGCCCCACTGCTGCTTTCATGCCCTGCTGGGCTGTTTTCCAGCCTGGCCTGGCTGCAGCTTCTCCCCAGCCTCTGCAGGAAGACATTTGGCATCAGCTGACAGGGAGCCCAAACTGCACCATGGTCCATGCACACCCTGAGATCCCCTGCAATTTCCCAGTCTTGGGGTAGATGTGGAATGGCAGCTCTTTGGAGGAGGGAGGGCCCTGGCCTGGCTCCAAAGTTTTGATGGCTTCCTCAACCTTATCCATGACTTTGACAAGTATTGCCTCTTGAACATGCCACCTTCCTGTTGGGGAACAGCCCCACCTGATCCAGCTGTGGCTCTTCCTTTCTCCAGATATGAACCCAAAGGCTGTGCTGAACGCAGCGTTTCCCGGAGGAAGCAGTGGCTCATGGGCAGCCTCTGCTGCAGGAAGGGAGGCCATGCCAGGCACAGTCACAGTTCCAGGAGGTAATTGCTGTGTCTCTGGGCCTGAGCCCTGCTGAGGCTTGAGCTGTTGTCTCTGCTGCTTGGCAGTGTGAGCACAGTGCAGAGGAATTATCCTGAGCAGGCTCAGGTCACTTGGCTACTGAGCAGTCTTGCTGGGGTCCCTCCATGGGAGACACGTCCCAAAACCTGGCAGCTGCTGCAAGGGGTGCCCATGGTGGGGAAAGGGCTGAGGGGGAGGGTAAAGCTCCAGTGTGCCCTGACAGGGCCTGGCTCTGTCCCCTTGGGCTGGGGGAGCTCTCCCAGCTGAAGGAGAGAGGGCAGGAGAGAGGGCAGGAGAGAGGGCAGGAGGGAGGTCCCGTTACCTGTGGCACTGAATGCTGCGGTTTGGCCCAAGGCCTTGGGGTTTCCTCTGTGGGAGGGAGAGCCCCTGGGCCCTGGGCTGGTCCTACTGCCCCACCAGGGATGTTGCACAGGGGCTGCAAAGAGGGTGTTGAGAGTGACCAAAGCCAGCCCAGAGCTCCCCAAGCCCCTCTGCAGCTTTGGCCATGTCCATTGACATCTGTCTCCCAAGGCCTTACCCAAACACTTTGCAGTGTCCAGTTCCCTAAAGCAGAAGGGGATCCCAGCACAACATGGAATGGTTCTGATCTGTGCTCCTTTCTAGACAAGCGTGGTAGGAAGATTTCTCCAGCAGCTTGGCTTCATGAAGATTTTCTGCCTCTGGAGCCCCATGCAGGTATGTTCTCAGTGTCCCAACAAGGAATAATAATTGACAACCTGGCAGGAACCAGGTGACAGAAGCTTCTGTGGCTGTTGAGTTACAGGTGTGTCTGCAGCAAGGACATTTCAAGCTCCTTTGCTGGTTGCTGCACACAAGCCCAGCTCCCATCACAGGGGTGAGTTGTGTGTCCCTGCTGATCCCACAGGCTTGAGCCCTGGTTCTGTGGGATCCATTCATCTGAAATGGAAATACTTTCTGTTAAGGTTCTCTTAAAGGGAGGAACAAACCTACAGAAGACAAGATGCTCAGTGATCTGGATATACGCCATGGTGGGTCCATGTCCCTCAGCCTTCTCCTGAGACTCAGCAGCCGGGGGCTTTCCCTGCACATCTGGACACACCATGCCCAGCACAGCAGGAAGGGATCCATATCAGCCTCACTGCCCCACTGCTGCTTTCATGCCCTGCAGGGCTGTTTTCCAGCCTGGCCTGGCTGCAGCTTCTCCCCAGCCTCTGCAGGAAGGCATTTGGCATCAGCTGACAGGGGGCCCAAACTGCAGCACAGGCCATGCACACCCAGAGATCCCTTGCAATTTCCCAGTCTCAGGGTCGATCTGGTGTAGGGGCTTTTTGGAGGAGGGAGGGCCCTGGCCAGCCCCAATAACCTGGCCTTTCTCCTGATCCTTATCCATGACTTTGACAAACATTGCCTCTTGAACATGCCACCTCCCCAATGGGGAATGGTTCTGTCTGATCCAGCTGTGGCTCTTCCTTTCTCCAGATATGAACCCAAAGGCTGTGCTGAAGGCAGCGTTTCCCGGAGGAAGCAGTGGCTCATGGGCAGCCTCTGCTGCAGGAAGGGAGGCCATGCCAGGCACAGTCCCAGGAGGTAATTGCTGTGCCTCTGGGCCTGAGCCCTGCTGAGGCTTGAGCTGCCATCTCTGCTACTTGGCAGTGCCTGCCTTTCAGGGATTTTGCACAGAGCATGGAAAAGGTGTTGAGAATGTCCAGAGCCAGTCCAGAGCTCTCCTCAGGCCCCTCTGCAGCTTTGGCCATGTCCATTGACATCTGGCTCCCACGGCCTTACCTGACCCCCTTGCAGTGCCCAGTTCCCTAAGGCAGAAGGGGATCCCAGCACACCATGGAATGGTTCTGATCTGTGCTCCTTTCTAGATTGGTATCGTGGCATGGAGCATCTGCAAGTGCTGGTAAATGGCGGTTTGAAGACCTTGCCAGATGCTGGAGGCAAGTTCTCAATGTCCCTTTCTGCACAGAATAATCAGTGTCAAGGTGGCAAGAGCTCACTCATGTGCCATTTCCCTCAAGAGTCTGAAGGTTGATGGATTCTGGAAACCTCGCCCCATTCCCTTCTGGAGCCCTGAGTGATCCCACAGCATCGCTGTCAGTAGGAGGAAGGAGCATTTAGCTGTCAATCTTCTTCCCATGTGCAATGCCAGTGTCACCTTCCGTTTGCTCTGTGCAGCCACGGAGAAGAGCAGAGAGGGAAGGGCTGGGCCCAGAGCTGTGCCCCGGGGCTGTGCCTTGTGTGGCTCCTTTCTGGCCCCAGGGAGCCTGAGATGCTCCTGCTCCAGCTGCCAAGCCCTGGCCCTGCCTGGGGCTCAGTTCAGAGCTGCTGGCAGCTCCAGGGAGTCCTTTCTCTCCTGACTGCCATGCAAGGGGCTCCTTCCATCCCATTGTGGGGCCACTGCAGGCACGTGGTCCCCCTGCTCCTGCTCCTGAGTGGAAGGCAGAGATAAGGGAGTGCCTTGGAGGGCAGCAGTCACCCAGGTGCACTCACTCCAGCCTGAAGAAGAATCTTCAGCAGTGTCACGGGAGCTGTTCTGTCCTGACTTTCTTTGCAGATGAACCTGATGATGAAGATGATCTGGATTCCCCGTCCATATCAGTTACTGAGCCTGGTGATGAGGAATATTCTGAGGGTAGGTGAAGGCCTTTCCCCCTGGGAGAGCTGCCAGCTCAGAGCCCAAAGCTCGGCCAGGGCGGCATCGCTGCAGGTGCCAGGACAGAGCCGTGCACGTGTGTGCCCTCGCTCTGCGTGATCCTCTCACTGCTCCTGTGGCTCAGTGCTGCCTGTGCAGATCAGCAGAGATGAGAGAAGCTTCTGTGGCTGTTGAGTTACAGGTGTGTCTGCAGCAAGGACTTTCCCAGCTGCTGAGCTAAATTCTGCAAGCAAGCCCAGCTCCCATCACTGGGGTGTGTGGTGCATCCCTGCTGACCCCACAGGCTGAGCACTGGTTCTGTGGGATCCATTCCTGGGAAATGGAAATACTTTATATTATGGTCCCCTGAGAAAGAAGAACAAACCTATAGGAGATACTAATGTAGCAATGGGGGAACTCAAATATCTGGACATAATCCTGAATGATCTGGAGGGACGCCGTGGTGGGTCCATATTCCTCAGCCTCCTCCTGAGACTCAGCAGCCGGGGGCTTTCTCTGCACATCTGGACACAGTGTACCCAGCACAGCAGGAAGGGATCCATGTCAGCCTCGCTGTCCCGCTGCTGCTTTCATGCCCTGCAGGGCTGTTTCCCAGCCTGGCCTGGCTGCAGATTCTCCCCAGCCTCTGCAGGAAGGCATTTGGCATCAGCTGACAGGGAGCCCAAACTGCAGCATGGGACGTGAACACCCTGAGATCCCCTGAAATTTCCCAGTCTCAGGGTAGATCAGGTGTAGGGGCTATTTAGAAGAGGGAGGGCCCTGGAGCAGCTCCAAAACCCTGGGCATTTTCCTGACCCTTATCCATGTCCTTGACAAGTATTGCCTGGAGAAGACCAGCACAGCACAGAGAAATTGTGCCATTCAAGCTCAGGGGGTTGAGCAGTCTTGTGCCAAGGGGTGGCAAGGTGCCTGCAGGCCCCAGCTCTGGGGGAAACAGAGAACGTCCTGGCTGTATCCAGCGTGCTGCCAGCTCAGCAGTGGAGCACAGCACAGGCTCACGCTGCCCATTGCTCCCACAGATGCAGCTGGCACCACCAGACAAGCTAACAATATCTGGAGAAGCATGAGAAGAGTTTTTTGCTGGGGAACACAGTGTTTGATTAAGTTAATGGCCATTGTGGCTGGTGGAGCACTTTTCCTGATGATGTGCTGTGCTGGAATCTGGTATTGCCGGAAGAGAAAACGGTGAGTGTTTTGCTGATCTCTGCCTCAAACAGTTTCTTGAAAGGCTGCTCATAGTCAGGAAACATTCCCAGTGAGGCTGCTGTGGACTTGTGGCTTAAGTTCTTGGTTGCCCAAATAACTCTGCCGAGAGTTCTGCAGCTGCCCAGGCCTTTCATTGGCCTCTTAATTGCTGGGCCTTGTCCTGGGGAGCCCGCTGGGGCTGCAGCCAGTGCTGGCTGCCACTGAGGCTGCCTGGCCAAGAGCAGCCCCAGGAGCAGCGGGCAGAGGCAAAGCAATGTGGGCAGGAGAAAGAGCGGGGACGAGATTGTCCTTGAAAGGCAGAGGTGCTCTGGGGCCCGCTCCTGGCCAGGGACCCTGCCCAGAGCCATCCCCTGCTCTCCAGGGCCTTGAGGGGCAGCTGTCCAGCTGGGCCAAGCTGTGCCAGCAGCTCCAGCCGTGCTGGGGAGCCTTGGCAGCTCTGGGCCCTGCTGTGCAGGAGGGTCCCTGTGTGCCAGCGGCAGCTGGGGGCCTCAGCCACCTCTTCTCTCCACAGGAGTGCCTCTGCAGCTTCAGAAGAGCAGGCAAAGATTTTAGTCCGAGAGAAGCTGACCTGTTATCCTCGCTCTTCACATCTCTCCCCATCTGCTGTGCTGCAGCTGCATCCCCGTCTTGAGGGCATCCCAAGACCCACACCTCTCAAGCGAGACCCTCTGCCCCTGAGCCCCCTGGCCCTGGTCCCTAGCCAGGACTGAAATTGGGCAGCCCCTGTGCACCAGAGCAGGGGCTGGCCCATGTTTTTTGTTCTAATAAAGAGATGGAGCTCTCACCCCAGTGTCTGGCTGGTACCACCAGCAAAGCCCACACAGCACCAGCCCTGGCTGAGCTCCATGTCCAGGAGCAGGCAGGGCTGACCATGGTGTGGGCAGGCAGGAGCCAGGCAGGGGCTGCTGTGACCAGCGGCAGGGCACTGAGGGGCTGGGGGAGCCCATGCTGAGCGTCCCTGGGCTGTGAGGGCACATTTCCTTCAGTGGCATCACCTGGGCCTGCACCTCATGAGGCACACAGGGAAAATTTGGGCTCTCTCCTAAGGTGTGCAGGGATCCCCCATGAGGAGTGCAGTGGGGTTAAATTGAGAGGGTTTTTTACTCTTCTCAGCACAGTAAAGGGGACACTCTTGGCCGAGTTTTGCAAAGCTGGGAGGAAGCCTCTTGTGAGCCCTTGGGCCTGGCCTGTGGGCACAGCGGGCAGGTGGAGCCCATCCCTTGAGGCCAGTCCGGGCTGCTCGGGCCGGGCTGGGCTGGGCCAGGTGAGCCGGGCCATTCTCTGGGGCACAGGAGGCACCCGGGGCTGTAACTGAGGCCGTGGCTTCTCAGCCTGAAGGGAGGCTGGCTCTGTTGGTTCAGAGGGCACAGCTCAGATCCCAATTACCTTTGTAAAGCTGCTGGGGAAGTGTTGAGGGCAGAGAGTTCCAACCCTTCTCACTGGGAAGCTGGGCTGATGCTGTGGGTTTTTTTAATTTTTTGCCCTCTAAATTTGTGTCCTGGCAGAAAGTTAAGTTTGCTTGCTCTCAGTCAGCCCCTTTTCTGCTTGGTGCTATTATGAATGAAATTAAAATAAGACAACAAGAGCTATTAGGTTAACAGCAATTTAATAACAAGGGAAAAAAAAGATACAATTTAGTAAATTGAATAGAAGGATACAATTTAATAAAAGAATACTATTTAGTGGCCTGAATAGCAATTTGGTATAAAAGGAAAACAATTTAGTAAAAGAGTACAATTTAGTGAATAACTTCAGATACATAGATATATATTTGTGAATATAATTTGCCAGTAATTATGACTAAAGTATAAGCAAAACTGACCAGGGTACAGGGAGGGCTTCTCACCCTGCCTCACATACCAAAACAAAGTAATTCAAACTAAAATTATATACTGTATGCTTATACCTATTCATTAATGTTTCCCATAAGTCTCCTCCTATTTCCAATTCATTGATTTAATATCACTATTCTTCATGGCACATGCTTCACTTGTTGCTAGGGGGTCTTCTGTCTTGTTTTGGTGGTTTTTTGGATGAAGGCTTACACTCATCCTCGTTGTCCTCTGGATAACCTTACAGGCTGTGCATGTGTCCTAAGCATTGTGTTATGTAAGTAAGCATTGTGCTCCACTAATTAGTCTTATATTTTATAATTTTCAGGCCCTATGCCTAAAGTCATTCCAACTTTATCCATCTCAAGGTCGATTTTATCTTAGGACATTTCTTATCTCAAAACTACATCCTGTACCTTAATTTTAACATGTAACATCTGTAGGGGGGCTACATCTGTCTTGTAACACCAATTCCCTTGATTGCTCCTAATAATAACTTTCCAAATAGTTACAATTTAGTTAGCACTAATCATTTCCATTTATTACAGGAAGGTGTGAAAACAGGAGCATTGTTTGGTGTGGCCTCCTCTCTGCCTTTCACACCTTTCAGTGCTTTGACCCAGCCAAGAGCTTTCTCCAAGAGTGCAATGAAGCAGCTGTTCCTGCTCCCAGCTCTGGCTTTTTCCAGTCTCTGACCCTGACTGGTTTTGTCCCTCTTGCTGTGCCCTCTGTTCCCCCAGGGGCTGCCCCAGGCTGAGGGATCAGATCCAGGCACTGCTGCTGCTCCCTCGGGACCAGCCCCAGTTTGGTTGTTGCTGTCAGTGCCAGCAGAAGCGGTGGCTGGAGCAGCGGGTGCTGACAGTGCCCCAAGGCCCGGGGCTGGAGGGGTCCCTGGGCTGGGGCTGGGAGGGAGCTGCCCCTTGTTCTCCCTCTGCCTCACGCAGAGCTGGGCCGGGCACAAGTGGGGCAGCAGAGCCAACAGGGAGCCTGCGAGTCTCTTCCAGCCGTGCCTGCTCAGAGTTTGGCCTTGGAGCTTCAGGTGGGCAAAGGCAGCTGCTCTGCTCCCTCTGCGTGTGCCCGTGTTCAGCAGTGCTGCTCCATCAGTCTGTGCCCAGCAACGGGGAAAAGCCTCAGCCCTGCAGGGCCAGGAGCTGCCGGGCTCTGCCTGAGCAGCTCAGCCAGCGGGAAGGGAGCTGCTCCACACGGGAACCAGGAGCAAAGGACATGCCTTTTCTAGGACATGTTTTCTGTAAAAAAAACCCCAAATCAACAAAACAAAAAAACAAAACAAAAAAGAAAACATGAAAAAATATGAAAGATAAAAATTACCTCCAAATGTGTAGTGAAAAATGATCTATAACTCTGGAGTAAGAAAGAGGTAACCGATCTTTTGAAAAAGAGAACTCAGCTTTGATTTTAGTTCCTTAGTTTGTACACGTGCTAGTGGAAAGGATCCATTAGCTGCCTTTCTTTACAGATTTGATGGATGTTTTCCAATATTAAGATATTTTACACTGCAGTTAAAGGAATAGGAAATTGAAATACATGTTCTTCACGACTGTGTCTTGAGTGTAAAAATTTTGCAGTTTGAAACTTGGACCTAAAGTGTTGCAAATGGAAGTGATAAATCCCAATGGACTGAGTGAATGCAGCTTTTCCTATGGGATGTGCAGCACTCCAAGGACTTCCTCAGTGGGGCTGTGGGTGCTTGGAGCTTTGTCCTGTGCCACTCCGGGATGTCATGAAATGGGACTTCACCTGCCACCAGCCCAGGTCACGCTCTGCCACCCCAGCTCCTTGGACCTTGTGTCCCCAAAGAAGACACAAGGTGTTTCTGCTGCTCCACCTTTGCACAGATCCACAGAGAGCTGGGATTATCCCAATTCTCATGTCTCCATTGTGCCATATTCCTAAAGAACCAGCAGCCCATCCCGACAAATATGGTGAGTTATGTGGATGGTTGTCAGCTCCCTTTCCTGCCTAGAAATGCTGAAACTGCTTCTAAATGCTGTTCCCTACAGCTCTTGGACACCTACTCCCACAGAGCTGGGAAAAAAATGCCCTGGCCATGGCTTACAAGGTGAGTTATGCCAAAGTTAGAGCTCTGTGGGAAATCTCTATCCATCCCTATCCTTTTAATATATCTGTACGTGGGGGTGTGCATGGGTGTGTCTTGTATGGAAAGGAAGGAGTGTGCAAACAACGTGACTGACACTTTCACCCTCTGTGTTCATTCCATACTCATGGGTACAAGGATATTATAGAAACCTTCACAAGGACAGACCTTCTGTCCATGGATACAGAGACATCCAAGAGCCCCTGGCACAGACAGACCCTTCTGTCCATGGATACAGAGACATCCAAGAGCCCCTGGCACAGACAGACCCTTCTGTCTATGGATACAGAGACATCCAAGAGCCCCTGGCACAGACAGACATTGCTGCTCTTCAGCCACGGACAGGATGAGTCCCTGAGACTGGGGCTTGGCCTTCCTCATGGTGAGGGGCATCAAGGAAGGCTGCAGTGTGATGGAGACTGTGATGGGCTGGGAACTCACTGGGGGAAAGGAGGGAGCAGTTGTGAAGTAAAAGGCAGGTGGGGGACAGAACTCCTTCAGAGAATAGAACTGTTCTGAGCTACAGCTTGAGCAAGATGAAAAATGTCATTTGGGGTCATCCCAGATTGATTTCATTTCAGAAGTTATGGAACAAGTTTAATTTTTGGGAGGTGTCATGTTTTCCCTTGGGGGTGGACACTCTGCAGACTTGAGCTGCATTGCCAAAATGCTCCAGTCTCTGCTGCAGGTCACACCGTTTCTTCTTTGGCTGATCCCGGCGCGGTGCTGAGCCCAGCAGAGCCCTGGCAGAGCCCAGAGCAGCCTCAGCATCCGCAGAGCCCGGCTGCAAGGAGAGAAAGCAGAAACCGCCCGTCAGCTGAAGGCTCCTGTCCCCTTGTCCCAGCCAGCCGCGGTGCCCAGGCCATGCTGGCCGTGCTCAGAGCTGGGCCCAAAGCTGCCCATCACTGCTGCTTTTGGGAGCAGAGCAGGAGGGCAGGACATGTGCCCAGCCTGCAGCCAGCCACGGCAGATCCAGCCCCTCAGCAGCTGCCCAGAGCGGGATGCTCCTGTGCCCGCTGCCATCTCCCAAAAGCTCTTGTCCCACCCATGCCAAGGAGATGAGGACCCACCTCACACCATCCGCTGCCAGAAGAAAAGCTGGTCCCAAACGATGTCCTCAGTCTTCTCCAAGGGCACGGCCCATCCACGCCACAGCTGGTCCCAAGCACTTCCTGATCCAGACTGGATCCCACCTAGAACGCTTCCTTTAGAAAAACAAACAACAAATTAATGAAAATAGATTACAGACAAAAAGGGGAAACAAGAAAAATGGTAAAAAATCTTATCTCTGTCAGAAACTTGAGCAAGGCCCAACCCCTACATTCTGGGGAAAAACCCACCCATGGGTGAGGGAAGCCCATGCTTGCTCCCTTTCCCCCTGCACTGTCCCCCAAAATCACGGTGATCCCAAAGCAAAGCAGGGGAGTGGAGCAGCCCAAGCCCTTCCTTGCCTGCACAGCAAAGCAGCCGTGCTCAGGTTCTGGAGTCCCACCTGTGCTCCTGCCATGGGGGTTTGTTTGTGTCGGGCTGGCTGCCCCAGCCCCAGCCCGGGGCACGGTGGGTGGTGGGGGCTGTTGGCAGGGCCAGGATCCCACTCCCATTTCGTAACCACCCCAGCCCATGTCCCCAGCCCTGCCAAAAACCAGCTGGGCAGCCACTGAGGAATCAGTTGCATCTGCCCCAGTGAAGGGGAAACCTTTGGTTGCCGGCCAATGCTCAAATCTGGGAGCATCCCCCTGGGTCTGGACTGACCTGAAAATTCACTGTGGGGCCTGGCTTTGAAGAAGGTGCCAGAATCAAAGTCCATCATCGCCAGCTGCCGCTGGCCAGGTGGAGGAAGAGGATGTCATCCTTGCTGTTGTCCTCCATGTCTCCAGCAGCAGCAGCAGCAGCCCCACCTGGTCCAGTTTCTCCAGGGGCTCCTTCTTCCCTGGGGGGACACCAGGCTGTCAGGGTTCTGCCCAGGACCCGGCTGTCAGTGAACCAGGACAAGCAAAACCAGCTCAGATGGTGCCCACCAGTGCTGGGCAGAGCAGCTCAGCTCCAGCACAAGGGCTGTGTGTTCCCATTTGATGAGCCCAGTGCAGTGACACAGGCAGGACAAAAAAGTCTGGGTTTCTTTGCTGCTGATTGCCAGGGCATGTGTGGAGCTGTAACTTACCAGGTCCCTGCATCACTGTGCCTGTGGCTCTCTCCCTTCTTCTAGGGCTGATGAATATCCTGCATCCAGGGATCATGGAACAGGTCTTCTAATGAGGGCCTGTCCAAGGAGTTCAGGGACAAACACCACCTGATCAGAAGCTGGCAGTCTGGGGAGAGAAACCACAAACCACTGGTCAGTTGGAGAAGGCTCCTGTCTGCTTTGTCCCACAGTTCTCGTGCCCAGGTCACGCTGGACGTGCTCAGAGCTGGGCCTAAACTTTCCCATCAATTTTTTTGTTTTGGAGGAGAGCAGGAGAGCAGGACATGTGCCACCTCCTCAGCAGCTGCCAGAGCGGGATGCTCACGAGCCCGCTGCTGTCTCCCAACACTGGTGTTCCCCCCGTGCCCAGAGATGAGGATTCACCTTGGGAGAGCCGTTGTGGCAGCGGGAGCTGGCCCCATCTGATGTTCCTGCCCCTCCTGAAAGGGTGCTCCCCGCAGACCATCTCGTGCAGCAGGATGCCCAGGGTCCAGACGGTCGCTGCCTCGCCATGGTACCACCCAAAGTCGTTCCATTCCGGGGGGCTGTATGATGGTGTTCCTATGGAATATGGATGGAGCTCATCAGGGGGATGCTGCTGCTCCCAGAGCCTGACCCCAGCATCCCTGGGCATGTGGGGGCTTCCCCAGTGGCCCATGGGGTGACCTGCTGCCCTCTCACCAGCACCTGGGACTTGGGTACAAATCCGTGGCTGAAAAGGAAGTCACTGGTGCTGGAAGAGGGCAGCAGAAACCCTGGCAAGGCCTGACCATGACACACAAAGGGAAATACCCACTCAGTGCTGGGGAAAAACCATACCCACATCCTCCCTGCTGGCATTGCCCAAAAAATATTTTGAACCAAAGCAAACCAGGTGAGCAGAGCAGTCCAAGCCCATTCTCACCTGCACACCAAACCAGCTGGTGCACAGGTCCTGGCTCCCCGTCTTTGCTACCCCCACCCACGGAGGATTTTGTCAGGCTGGCTGCCCCAGCCCCAATCCTGGCCAGAGTGGCAGGCAAAGGCTGCCAGCAGGGCTGGAAGATGGGTCCCCACCCAGCTCTGCTCAAAAGCAACTTGGCTGAAGACACAGACCTGTGACTGGCAGCAAAAGGGAGAATCCCTCCTGCCACACCCAGGCTGGGCCAGGAGATGCCAGGACCGGGACCCTGCCCCTCTGTGGGCTCACCTGCAAATTGAGTGTAGGCTGTCTCCTGAAGGTAGGTGCCACAGCCGAAGTCTATCAGTTTTGCCTCGCCGGTGTCCAGGTCAACCAAGATGTTGTCTGGTTTTATATCTCGGTGCAGGACCCCGCAGCTGGTGCAGTGCCGCACGGCTGCCAGGACCTGCCGGAACAGCTCCCGCGCCTCTTCCTCGGACAGGAACCTCCGTGCCCGAATGAAGTGCCGCAGGTCCTGACACCGCTCCGGGCGCTCCAGCACCATAACAATGTAGCTGGGGAGCTCAAGCCACTCCAGCAGCTGCACCACACCGGGGAAGCCTGTGGACACCTTGTCCAGCAGCACTATCTCCGGTGGTGCGCTGGTGCCGTCGGGCTGCGGGAGGAGCACGGTGCTGTCAGTGGGGCTGAGGCCGTGCCAGGGCTCGGGAAGCCCTCAGCCAGCCCGGGATGCTCTGTGCCCTCCGCTGGCACAGATGCCCGCTCTCCCTCCAGGCGTCCTGGCAGCTCCCACCCTGCCGGGTCCCGGCTCATCCCCGCCCGGCACGCCCCGGCTTCTGCCGCTGGCCCCGCTCACTCACCAGCTCGCCCCAGTGCCGGACGCGGTTCCGTGGCACCTTTTTGATGGCCACCTGTAAGCCAAAGGGAACAGCGGATTCAGCTCAGCGCCTGCCGTGTCCAGCCCCATCCTACTCCTCCGCCCCCTTCTCCTCCTCCGCCCCCTCCGCCCGCTCCTCCTCCTCTGCCCGCTGCTGGCCCCACCGCTCACCGGGAGTCCGTCCGAGAGCCGAGTGGCTGCGAAAACTCTGCCAAAGCCGCCGCGTCCCAGCAGAGAACCCACTCGGTACCGCTGCTGCAGGGCCTCCTGCGCCTTCCCTGGGGAAGAGACGCGGCCGTCAGTGCTCGGCTCGGGGCCAGGAACGGCCCCCGAGCGCTCCCCGACCTCCCCGGGCCGGGCATCCGCAGGCGTTCGCTCTTTGGAACGCGACAGCGGCGGCTCGGGGCCGGCGGCCGCGCTGCTGAGCGGCGGAGCTCGGGCCGGGGAAGCCGCAGCGGAGGCGGCGGCAGCGGCCGCGCCGCCTGTGTCCTCCGCGGGCCCCGAGAGGAGCCGGGGCCGGGGCTGGGCCAGGCGGAGCCAAAGGGCAGCGATGCCGCTCCAGCCCCAGGCAATGATGCCCGCCCAGCAGCGCCAGCGCCAGCACAGCCAGAGCTGGGCGGAGGTGAGACCGCGGAGGGATGCTCGGGGCCGGGGCCGGGGCCGGGGCCGGGGCAGCCCCGCCCGGGGCCGGGGGCGGACCCCGGGCATGGCCCGGGTGGGCACGGGGAGAGGGAAACTGGAAGGGAATCAGACACAGGAAAAGGGAGACCGGGGATGGGGTGCGGGATGGTGGTAGAGGGAGAAGAGAGACAGGGAATTGATAAATTCGCTGCTTTTGCTGCTTTCTCTGCTTTTGCTGCTTTCTCTGCTGCTGCCGCTGCTGCCGCTGCAACTGAAGCACCGGGACCGTTTGTCCCCGTGTCCGTTTGTCCGTTGCCCGCTCGGCCCCGCCCCGAGCCCCGCGCTCCCCGGGCAGCCCCTGAGCCTGGCCAAACACGGCAACTTTGCCCTGGTGAGCCAAGAGCCAGAGTCTGGACTC
Source organism: Poecile atricapillus (assembly GCF_030490865.1). NCBI lineage: Eukaryota > Metazoa > Chordata > Aves > Passeriformes > Paridae > Poecile > Poecile atricapillus. The sequence continues at coordinate 1,675,219 of NC_081267.1, forward strand.
CTGCACAGGGGCACAGCAATGCCCTTGGCTGCTGCTGTTCCTTGTCCCTGCTGAGGGTCAGACACTGTCTGAGCACATTCCCTGAATGCAGAATTTGTACCTGAGCCAAGCACTGCACTTGTGTCTCCAGCATTGCTTTCCAAGTAAAACAGGGGGAGTCAAACTGGGTATAGCTCATGGTATTTTACAGTGTCTAAAACTTGCCAAGTCTCAGATCTTAGAGGTGAGATCCATTTGGAATGAATGGGATGGACAAACAGTGCAAGATGGAAAAGGGAAACATAAAAATAAATAGAGAAAAATAGAGAAAAACATATTGGTTGTTTCTTTGGATTTTATTTTCGTTTCTTAAAAATGTTGTTTCAAAATTCCCAGAATCTCCTCCCCAGTCCTGTCCTTTCCAAAAACCTGTCCTGGAGAACAAGGCACAGCTCCTGTCACAAGATGTGCCCCCAGCTGCAGCTTCTCTTGGCTTCCCACACTGTGAATGCAGCACAACTCTTGCAGCAAAGCAGGACAAATATTTGAAGAACTTGACAACTTGTTCTTTCTTTTCCTTGTGCACTGGGGAGTTGTGCCATTGGTAAGGTTTTCATTGTTCCTCTTCTAGCCAAAGAAAACATGATGGGCTGCCAGGAATTGTTGGGGAATACAAGCCTGGCTGAATGTGGAGAAAGAATCTCCAGAGCCTGCAGCCAGCAGTGGAGAGCTCATCATTCCAACAGCCCCATGGACATCTTGAAAGTGATCTGGAATGTGAAGATGGGCTGACAGAGGGATTTTGTTTCTGTGTTCAGTTTAGATGATTCTACATGTCTTGCAGTGGTAGAAATCAAGAGCACAATCAGTTGATGATAAGCACCAGAACATGATAAGCTGGACCTCTCAGTGGATGAAAGACAGTGAAAAGGAGAAATGCAGGGAATGACTTGGTGAACTTAGTGTGTAAGAAGGGTCATTTTTTCTTATTTTGTGGGATTTTTCTTGATTTTTGTGGGATATTCTAGAGATTTGGTGGAATGTTTCTGGAATTTGGTAGGGTTTGGGAATATTTACGGATTTTTTTTTTTAATTTTTTGCAATTTTGTAGTAATTTATCCCAATTTGGTGGGATTTTGCAAAAGTTTACATAATTTTGTGTTATTTTTATGAAATTGTAAACTATTTTGAGGAGACAGGAGGAATTTAGAGGGATTTTTCTTGATTTTGTGGAATTTTGTGGAGATTTGGTGGGATGATTCTGGAATTTGCTAGGGTTTTCAGAACATTTAGGGAGTTGTGTGTGATTTTTCTGCAACTTTCTGGGATTTTGTGGAGACATGAAGAATTTTGCGGTATTTTCTTAAATTTTGTGAAAATTTGTGGGGATTTGGTGGGATGTTCCTGGAATTTGCTGGGGTTTTGAGAAGATTTCTGCAATTTTGTGGGATTTTTCTTGAATTTTGTGGGATTTTTATTGATTCTTGTGGGATATTCAAGAGATTTTGTAAGATGTTACTGGAATTTGTTAGGGTTTTGGGAAGATTTAGAGATTTTTGTTTTTGTTTTTTCAATTTTTTGGGATGTTTTTTGAGTTTTATGGGATCTTGCAAAAGTTTAAATAATTTTGTTGGATTTTCAGGAATCTAGAAGGATTTTGAGAAGACTTGAAGTATTGTGAGGGATTTTTCTTAGATTTTGTGGTATTTTGTGGAGATTTGCTGGGATGTTTCTGGAATTTGGTGGGGTTTTTCAGACCATTTAGGGAATTGTGTGGGATTTTTCTGCAATTTGGTAGGATTTTTCTTGGACTTTGTAGGATATTGAGGAGATTTTGTGGGAGTTTTGTGGAATTTTGAGGGATTTTGAGGAGACATGAGGAATTTTGAGGTATTTTTTAGATTTTTTAGGAATTTGTTTAGATTTTCTGGGATGTTCATGGAATTTGGTAGGGTTTTGAGAAGATTTCTGCAATTTTGTGGGATTTTATGGAGACTTGAAGAATTTTGTGGGATTTTTCTTAGATTTTGTGGAAATTAGTGGGGATTTTGTGGGATGTTTCTGGAATTTTGTGGGATATTTTTGTACTGTTGTAGAATTTTCTGGTATTTTGTGGGATTTTGAGAAGACTTGAAGAATTTTGTTGGATTTTTCTTATATATTGTGGAATTTTGTGGCGATTTGGTGGGATGTTTCTGGAATTTGGTAGGGTTTTCAGAACATTTAATTAATTGTGTGGGATTTTTTCTGCAATTTAGTGGGATTTTTCTTGAATTTTGTAGGATATTGGGAAGAGTTGGTGGGAGTTTTGTAGAATTTTGAGGGATTTTGAGGAAACATGCGGAATTTTGAGGTATTTTCTCAGATTTTGTGGAAATTAATGGGGATTTTGTGGGATGTTACTGGAATTTGTTGGGCTTTTGAGAAGATTTCTGCAATTTTGTGGGATTTTTCTGAAATTTTGTGGAAATTTGTGGCGATTTGGTGGGATGTTTTTGGAATTTTGTGGGATTTTTTTGTACTGTTGTGGAATTTTCTGGTATTTTGTGGGATTTTGAGGAAACTTGTCAAATTGTGAGGGAATTTTCTTAGATTTTGTGGAATTTTTTGCAGATTTGGTGGGATGTTTCTGGAATTTGGTAAAGTTTTGAGAACATTTAATGAATTGTGTGGGATTTTTCTACAATTTAGTGGGATTTTTCTTGGATTTTGTAGGATATTGAAGAGATTTTGTAGGATTTTCCTTGAATTTGGTGGGATTTTGTGGAGACTTGAAGAATTTTGAGGTATTTTCTAAGATTTTGTGGAAATTTGTTTAGATTTTCTGGGATGTTTCTGGAAATTGTTGGGGTTTTGAGAAGATTTCTGCAATTTTGTGGGAGTTTTCTTGAATTTTGTGGGATCTTGTCAAGACTTGAAGAATTGTGATGGATTTTTCTTAGATTCTTTAGAATTTTGTGGAGTTTTTGTGGGATGTTTCTGGAATTTGCTGGGGTTTTCAGAACATTTAATGAATTGTGTGGGATTTTTCTGGAATTTGGTGGGATTTTTCCCATTTTTGTAGGATATTGGGGAGATTTTGTGGGAGTTCTGTGGAATTTTGAGGGAATTTGAGAAGACATGAGGAATTTTGAGTTATTTTCTTAGATTTTGTGGAAATGAGTGGGGATTTTGTGGGATGTTACTGGAATTTGGTGGGGTTTTGAGAACATTTCTGTAATTTTGTGGGATTTTTCTTGAATTTTGTGGGATTTTGTGGAGACTTCAAAAATTTTGAGGGATTTTTTTTTAGATTTTTTGGAAATCTGTGGCGATTTTGTGGGATGTTTCTGGAATTTGTTTGTGTTTTCAGAACATTTATGGAATTGTGTGGGATTTTTCTGCAATTTTGTGGGATTTTTCTTGAATTTTGTTGGATATAGGGGAGATTTTGTGGGAGTTTTGTGGAATTTTGATGGATTTTGAGGAGACATGAAGGATTTTGTGCGATTTTTCTTAGATTTTGTGGAAATTTGTGGAGATTTTGTCGGATGTTTCTGGAATTTGTCTGTGTTTTCAGAACATTGATGGAATTGTGTGGGATTTCTCTGCAATTTTCTTGGTTTTTTCTTGAATTTTGTAGGATATTGAGAAAATTTTGTGAGGTGTTTCTGGGATATGGTAGGGTTTTGAGAAGTTTTCTGCAATTTTGTAGGATTTTTTTTGGAATTTTTTTGTGATTTTGAGGAGACTTGAAGAATTATAAGTGATTTTTCTTAGATTTTGTGGAAATTTGTGGAGGTTTTGTGGGATGTTTCTGGAATTTGGTAGTGTTTTCAGAATATTTACGGAACTATTTGGGATTTTTCTGCAATTTTGTGGGATTTCAGCTATTTTGTAAAATATTGAGGAGATTTTGTGGTAGTTTTATGGAATTTTGAGGGAATTTAAGAAGACATGAAGAATTTTGAGGTATTTTCTCAGATTTTGTGGAAATTAGTGGAGATTTGGTGGGATGTTTCTGGAATTTGCTGGGGTTTTCAGAACATTTGATGAATTGTGTGGGATTTTTCTGCAATTTTGTGGGATTTTTCTTGAATTTTTCAGGATATTGGGGAGATTTTGTGGGAGTTTTGTGGAATTTTGAGGGATTTTGAGGAGACATGAATTATTTTGAGGGATGTTCTTAGATTTTGTGGAAATTTGTTTAGATATTCTGGGATGTTTCTGGAATTTGTTGGGCTTTTGAGAAGATTTCTGCAATTTTGTGGGATCTTGTGGAGAGTTGAAGAATTGTGAAGGATTTTTCAGAGCTTCTTTGGAATTTTGTGGAGATTTGGTGGGATGTTTCTGAAATTTGGTTGGGTTTTGAGAAGTTTTCTGCAATTTTGTTGGAGTTTTTTCTGGAATCTTGAAAGATTTTGTGGAGACTTGAAGAATTTTGTGGGATTTTTCTGAAATTTTGTGGAAATTTGTGGCGATTTGGTGGGATGTTTCTGGAATTTTGTGGGATTTTTTTGTACTGTTGTGGAATTTTCTGGTACTTGGTGGGATTTTGATGAGACATGAAGAATTTTGAGGGATTTTTCTTAGATTTTGTGGTATTTTGTGGATATTGGGTGGGATGTTCCTGAAATTTGCGGGGGTTTTCAGAACATTTGATCAATTGTGTGGGATTTTTCTGCAATTTTGTGGGATTTTTCTTGAATTTTTCAGGATATTGGGGGGATTTTGTGGGAGTTTTGTGGAATTTTGAGGGATTTTGAGGAGACATGAAGAATTTTGAGGGATTTTCGCAGATTTTGTGGAAATTTGTTTAGATTTTCTGGGAAGTTACTGGAATTTGGTAGGATTTTGGTAACATTTAATGAATTGTGTGATATTTTTCTGCAATTTTGTGGGATTTTTCTTTAATTTGGTGGGATTTTGTGAAGACTTGAAGAATTGTGGGGGATTTTTCTTAGATTTTTTGTAATTTTGTGGGATTTTGTGGGATGTTTCTGGAATTTGGTGGGCTTTTGAGAAGATTTAGGGAATTTTGTTCAATTTTTGTTTGGAAACTTGGTGGATTTTGAGGAGTCTTGAAGAATTTTGTGGGATTTTTCTTAGATTTTGTGGAAATTTGTGGAGATTTTGTTGGATGTTTCTGGAATTTGGTGGGCTTTTGAGAAGATTTCTGCAATTTTTTGGGATTTTTCTTTAATTTTGTCGGATATTGAGGAGATTTTGTTAGAGTTTTGTGGAACTTTGAGGGATTTTGAGGAGACATGAATGATTTTGAGTTATTTTCTTAGATTTTGTAGAAATTTGTGAGGATTTAGTGGGATATTTCTGGAATTTGGTAGGATTTAGAGAACATTTATGGAATTGTATGGGATTTTTCTGCAATTTTGTGGGATTTTGTAGAGACTTGAAGAATTATGAGGGATTTTTCTTAGATTTTGTGGTATTTTGTGGAGATTTTGTGGGATGTCTCTGGAATTTGGTGGGGTTTTGAGAACATTTAGGGAATTATGTGGCATTTTTCTGCCATTTGGTAGGATTTTTCTTGGATTTTGAAGGATATTGGGGAGATTTTGTGGGAGTTTTGTGGAATTTTGAGGGTTTTGAGGAGACATGAAGAATTTTGAGGGATTTTTCCTAGATTTTCTATAATTTTGTGGAGATTTTGTGGGATTTTTCTGGAATTTTGTGGGGTTTTGAGAAGATTTCTGCAATTTTGTGGGATCTTGTGGAGAGCTGAAGAATTGTGAGGGATTTTTCATAGCTTCTTTGGAATTTTGTGGCAATTTGGTGGGATGTTTCTGGAATTTGGTTGGGTTTTGGGAAGTTTTAGGGGATTTTGTGAGATTTTTTCTGGAATCTTGAGGGATTTTGAGGAGACTTGAAGATTTTTGTGGGATTTTTCTTAGATTTTGTGGAAATTAGTGGAGATTTGGTGGGATGTTCCTGCAATTTGCTGGGGTTTCCAGAACATTTAATGAATTGTGTGGGATTTTTCTGCAATTTTGTGAGATTTTTCTTGAATTTTTCAGGATATTGGGGAGATTTTGTGGGAGTTTTGTGGAATTTTGAGGGATTTTGAGGAGACATGAAGAATTTTGAGGTATTTTCTTAGATTTTGTGGAAATTTGTTTAGTTTTTCTGGGAAGTTACTGGAATTTGGTAGGATTTTGGTAACATTTAATGAATTGTGTGATATTTTTCTGCAATTTTGTGGGATTTTTCTTTAATTTGGTGGGATTTTGTGAAGACTTGAAGAATTGTGGGGGATTTTTCTTAGATTTTTTGTAATTTTGTGGGATTTTGTGGGATGTTTCTGGAATTTGGTGGGCTTTTGAGAAGATTTAGGGAATTTTGTTCAATTTTTGTTTGGAAACTTGGTGGATTTTGAGGAGTCTTGAAGAATTTTGTGGGATTTTTCTTAGATTTTGTGGAAATTTGTGGAAATTTTGTCGGATGTTTCTGGAATTTGGTGGGCTTTTGAGAAGATTTCTGCAATTTTTTGGGATTTTCCTTTAATTTTGTCGGATATTGAGGAGATTTTGTTAGAGTTTTGTGGAATTTTGAGGGATTTTGAGGAGACATGAATGATTTTGTGTTATTTTCTTAGATTTTGTAGAAATTTGTGAGGATTTAGTGGGATGTTTCTGGAATTTGGTAGGATTTAGAGAACATTTATGGAATTGTATGGGATTTTTCTGCAATTTTGTGGGATTTTGTAGAGACTTGAAGAATTTTGAGGGTTTTTTCTTAGATTTTGTAGAATTTTGTGGAGATTTTGTGGGATATTTCTGGAGTTTGCTGGGGTTTTTCAGAACATTTAATGAATTGTGTGAGATTTTTCTGCCATTTGGTAGGATTTTTCTTGGATTTTGAAGGATATTGGGGAGATTTTGTGGGAGTATTGTGGAATTTTAAGGGATTTTGAGGAGACATGAGGAATTTTGAGTTATTTTCTTAGATTTTGTGGAAATTAGTGGGGATTTTGTGGGATGTTACTGGAATTTGCTGGGGTTTTGAGAACGTTTAGGGAATTTTGTAGAATTTTTCTGCAATTTTGTGGGATTTTTCTTGAATTTTGCGAGATTTTGTGGGGACTCGAAGAATTTTGAGGGATTTTTTCTTAGCTGCTTTGGAATTTTGTGGCGATTTGGTGGGATGTTTCTGGGAATTTTTAGGGTTTTGGGAAGATTTAGGCAATTGTGTGGGATTTTGTTCTGGAATGTTGTGGGATTTTGAGGACACTTGAAGAATTTTGTGGGATTTATCATAGATTTTTTGGAAATTTGTGGCGATTTGGTGGGATGTTTGTGGAATTTTGTAGGATTTTTTTGTACTGTTGTGGAATTTTCTGGTACTTGGTGGGATTTTGATGAGACATGAAGAATTTTGAGGGATTTTTCTTAGATTTTGTGGTATTTTGTGGATATTGGGTGGGATGTTCCTGAAATTTGCGGGGGTTTTCAGAACATTTGATCAATTGTGTGGGATTTTTCTGCAATTTTGTGGGATTTTTCTTGAATTTTTCAGGATATTGGGGGGATTTTGTGGGAGTTTTGTGGAATTTTGAGGGATTTTGAGGAGACATGAAGAATTTTGAGGGATTTTCGCAGATTTTGTGGAAATTTGTTTAGATTTTCTGGGAAGTTACTGGAATTTGGTAGGATTTTGGTAACATTTAATGAATTGTGTGATATTTTTCTGCAATTTTGTGGGATTTTTCTTTAATTTGGTGGGATTTTGTGAAGACTTGAAGAATTGTGGGGGATTTTTCTTAGATTTTTTGTAATTTTGTGGGATTTTGTGGGATGTTTCTGGAATTTGGTGGGCTTTTGAGAAGATTTAGGGAATTTTGTTCAATTTTTGTTTGGAAACTTGGTGGATTTTGAGGAGTCTTGAAGAATTTTGTGGGATTTTTCTTAGATTTTGTGGAAATTTGTGGAGATTTTGTCGGATGTTTCTGGAATTTGGTGGGCTTTTGAGAAGATTTCTGCAATTTTTTGGGATTTTCCTTTAATTTTGTCGGATATTGAGGAGATTTTGTTAGAGTTTTGTGGAATTTTGAGGGATTTTGAGGAGACATGAATGATTTTGTGTTATTTTCTTAGATTTTGTAGAAATTTGTGAGGATTTAGTGGGATGTTTCTGGAATTTGGTAGGATTTAGAGAACATTTATGGAATTGTATGGGATTTTTCTGCAATTTTGTGGGATTTTGTAGAGACTTGAAGAATTTTGAGGGTTTTTTCTTAGATTTTGTAGAATTTTGTGGAGATTTTGTGGGATATTTCTGGAGTTTGCTGGGGTTTTTCAGAACATTTAATGAATTGTGTGAGATTTTTCTGCCATTTGGTAGGATTTTTCTTGGATTTTGAAGGATATTGGGGAGATTTTGTGGGAGTATTGTGGAATTTTAAGGGATTTTGAGGAGACATGAGGAATTTTGAGTTATTTTCTTAGATTTTGTGGAAATTAGTGGGGATTTTGTGGGATGTTACTGGAATTTGCTGGGGTTTTGAGAACGTTTAGGGAATTTTGTAGAATTTTTCTGCAATTTTGTGGGATTTTTCTTGAATTTTGCGAGATTTTGTGGGGACTCGAAGAATTTTGAGGGATTTTTTCTTAGCTGCTTTGGAATTTTGTGGCGATTTGGTGGGATGTTTCTGGGAATTTTTAGGGTTTTGGGAAGATTTAGGCAATTGTGTGGGATTTTGTTCTGGAATGTTGTGGGATTTTGAGGACACTTGAAGAATTTTGTGGGATTTATCATAGATTTTTTGGAAATTTGTGGCGATTTGGTGGGATGTTTGTGGAATTTTGTAGGATTTTTTTGTACTGTTGTGGAATTTTCTGGTACTTGGTGGGATTTTGATGAGACATGAAGAATTTTGAGGGATTTTTCTTAGATTTTGTGGTATTTTGTGGATATTGGGTGGGATGTTCCTGAAATTTGCGGGGGTTTTCAGAACATTTGATCAATTGTGTGGGATTTTTCTGCAATTTTGTGGGATTTTTCTTGAATTTTTCAGGATATTGGGGGGATTTTGTGGGAGTTTTGTGGAATTTTGAGGGATTTTGAGGAGACATGAAGAATTTTGAGGGATTTTCGCAGATTTTGTGGAAATTTGTTTAGATTTTCTGGGAAGTTACTGGAATTTGGTAGGATTTTGGTAACATTTAATGAATTGTGTGATATTTTTCTGCAATTTTGTGGGATTTTTCTTTAATTTGGTGGGATTTTGTGAAGACTTGAAGAATTGTGGGGGATTTTTCTTAGATTTTTTGTAATTTTGTGGGATTTTGTGGGATGTTTCTGGAATTTGGTGGGCTTTTGAGAAGATTTAGGGAATTTTGTTCAATTTTTGTTTGGAAACTTGGTGGATTTTGAGGAGTCTTGAAGAATTTTGTGGGATTTTTCTTAGATTTTGTGGAAATTTGTGGAGATTTTGTTGGATGTTTCTGGAATTTGGTGGGCTTTTGAGAAGATTTCTGCAATTTTTTGGGATTTTTCTTTAATTTTGTCGGATATTGAGGAGATTTTGTTAGAGTTTTGTGGAACTTTGAGGGATTTTGAGGAGACATGAATGATTTTGAGTTATTTTCTTAGATTTTGTAGAAATTTGTGAGGATTTAGTGGGATATTTCTGGAATTTGGTAGGATTTAGAGAACATTTATGGAATTGTATGGGATTTTTCTGCAATTTTGTGGGATTTTGTAGAGACTTGAAGAATTATGAGGGATTTTTCTTAGATTTTGTGGTATTTTGTGGAGATTTTGTGGGATGTCTCTGGAATTTGGTGGGGTTTTGAGAACATTTAGGGAATTATGTGGCATTTTTCTGCCATTTGGTAGGATTTTTCTTGGATTTTGAAGGATATTGGGGAGATTTTGTGGGAGTTTTGTGGAATTTTGAGGGTTTTGAGGAGACATGAAGAATTTTGAGGGATTTTTCCTAGATTTTCTATAATTTTGTGGAGATTTTGTGGGATTTTTCTGGAATTTTGTGGGGTTTTGAGAAGATTTCTGCAATTTTGTGGGATCTTGTGGAGAGCTGAAGAATTGTGAGGGATTTTTCATAGCTTCTTTGGAATTTTGTGGCAATTTGGTGGGATGTTTCTGGAATTTGGTTGGGTTTTGGGAAGTTTTAGGGGATTTTGTGAGATTTTTTCTGGAATCTTGAGGGATTTTGAGGAGACTTGAAGATTTTTGTGGGATTTTTCTTAGATTTTGTGGAAATTAGTGGAGATTTGGTGGGATGTTCCTGCAATTTGCTGGGGTTTCCAGAACATTTAATGAATTGTGTGGGATTTTTCTGCAATTTTGTGAGATTTTTCTTGAATTTTTCAGGATATTGGGGAGATTTTGTGGGAGTTTTGTGGAATTTTGAGGGATTTTGAGGAGACATGAAGAATTTTGAGGTATTTTCTTAGATTTTGTGGAAATTTGTTTAGTTTTTCTGGGAAGTTACTGGAATTTGGTAGGATTTTGGTAACATTTAATGAATTGTGTGATATTTTTCTGCAATTTTGTGGGATTTTTCTTTAATTTGGTGGGATTTTGTGAAGACTTGAAGAATTGTGGGGGATTTTTCTTAGATTTTTTGTAATTTTGTGGGATTTTGTGGGATGTTTCTGGAATTTGGTGGGCTTTTGAGAAGATTTAGGGAATTTTGTTCAATTTTTGTTTGGAAACTTGGTGGATTTTGAGGAGTCTTGAAGAATTTTGTGGGATTTTTCTTAGATTTTGTGGAAATTTGTGGAAATTTTGTCGGATGTTTCTGGAATTTGGTGGGCTTTTGAGAAGATTTCTGCAATTTTTTGGGATTTTCCTTTAATTTTGTCGGATATTGAGGAGATTTTGTTAGAGTTTTGTGGAATTTTGAGGGATTTTGAGGAGACATGAATGATTTTGTGTTATTTTCTTAGATTTTGTAGAAATTTGTGAGGATTTAGTGGGATGTTTCTGGAATTTGGTAGGATTTAGAGAACATTTATGGAATTGTATGGGATTTTTCTGCAATTTTGTGGGATTTTGTAGAGACTTGAAGAATTTTGAGGGTTTTTTCTTAGATTTTGTAGAATTTTGTGGAGATTTTGTGGGATATTTCTGGAGTTTGCTGGGGTTTTTCAGAACATTTAATGAATTGTGTGAGATTTTTCTGCCATTTGGTAGGATTTTTCTTGGATTTTGAAGGATATTGGGGAGATTTTGTGGGAGTATTGTGGAATTTTAAGGGATTTTGAGGAGACATGAGGAATTTTGAGTTATTTTCTTAGATTTTGTGGAAATTAGTGGGGATTTTGTGGGATGTTACTGGAATTTGCTGGGGTTTTGAGAACGTTTAGGGAATTTTGTAGAATTTTTCTGCAATTTTGTGGGATTTTTCTTGAATTTTGCGAGATTTTGTGGGGACTCGAAGAATTTTGAGGGATTTTTTCTTAGCTGCTTTGGAATTTTGTGGCGATTTGGTGGGATGTTTCTGGGAATTTTTAGGGTTTTGGGAAGATTTAGGCAATTGTGTGGGATTTTGTTCTGGAATGTTGTGGGATTTTGAGGACACTTGAAGAATTTTGTGGGATTTATCATAGATTTTTTGGAAATTTGTGGCGATTTGGTGGGATGTTTGTGGAATTTTGTAGGATTTTTTTGTACTGTTGTGGAATTTTCTGGTACTTGGTGGGATTTTGATGAGACATGAAGAATTTTGAGGGATTTTTCTTAGATTTTGTGGTATTTTGTGGATATTGGGTGGGATGTTCCTGAAATTTGCGGGGGTTTTCAGAACATTTGATCAATTGTGTGGGATTTTTCTGCAATTTTGTGGGATTTTTCTTGAATTTTTCAGGATATTGGGGGGATTTTGTGGGAGTTTTGTGGAATTTTGAGGGATTTTGAGGAGACATGAAGAATTTTGAGGGATTTTCGCAGATTTTGTGGAAATTTGTTTAGATTTTCTGGGAAGTTACTGGAATTTGGTAGGATTTTGGTAACATTTAATGAATTGTGTGATATTTTTCTGCAATTTTGTGGGATTTTTCTTTAATTTGGTGGGATTTTGTGAAGACTTGAAGAATTGTGGGGGATTTTTCTTAGATTTTTTGTAATTTTGTGGGATTTTGTGGGATGTTTCTGGAATTTGGTGGGCTTTTGAGAAGATTTAGGGAATTTTGTTCAATTTTTGTTTGGAAACTTGGTGGATTTTGAGGAGTCTTGAAGAATTTTGTGGGATTTTTCTTAGATTTTGTGGAAATTTGTGGAGATTTTGTTGGATGTTTCTGGAATTTGGTGGGCTTTTGAGAAGATTTCTGCAATTTTTTGGGATTTTTCTTTAATTTTGTCGGATATTGAGGAGATTTTGTTAGAGTTTTGTGGAACTTTGAGGGATTTTGAGGAGACATGAATGATTTTGAGTTATTTTCTTAGATTTTGTAGAAATTTGTGAGGATTTAGTGGGATATTTCTGGAATTTGGTAGGATTTAGAGAACATTTATGGAATTGTATGGGATTTTTCTGCAATTTTGTGGGATTTTGTAGAGACTTGAAGAATTTTGAGGGTTTTTTCTTAGATTTTGTAGAATTTTGTGGAGATTTTGTGGGATATTTCTGGAGTTTGCTGGGGTTTTTCAGAACATTTAATGAATTGTGTGAGATTTTTCTGCCATTTGGTAGGATTTTTCTTGGATTTTGAAGGATATTGGGGAGATTTTGTGGGAGTATTGTGGAATTTTAAGGGATTTTGAGGAGACATGAGGAATTTTGAGTTATTTTCTTAGATTTTGTGGAAATTAGTGGGGATTTTGTGGGATGTTACTGGAATTTGCTGGGGTTTTGAGAACGTTTAGGGAATTTTGTAGAATTTTTCTGCAATTTTGTGGGATTTTTCTTGAATTTTGCGAGATTTTGTGGGGACTCGAAGAATTTTGAGGGATTTTTTCTTAGCTGCTTTGGAATTTTGTGGCGATTTGGTGGGATGTTTCTGGGAATTTTTAGGGTTTTGGGAAGATTTAGGCAATTGTGTGGGATTTTGTTCTGGAATGTTGTGGGATTTTGAGGACACTTGAAGAATTTTGTGGGATTTATCATAGATTTTTTGGAAATTTGTGGCGATTTGGTGGGATGTTTGTGGAATTTTGTAGGATTTTTTTGTACTGTTGTGGAATTTTCTGGTACTTGGTGGGATTTTGAGGAGACATGAAAAGTTTTGAGGGATTTTTCTTCGATTTTGTGTGATTTTGTAGAGATTTTGTGGGATGTCTCTGGAATTTGGTGGGGTTTTCAGAACATTTAGGGAATTGTGTGGGATTTTTCTGCAATTTTGTAAGATTTTTCTTAGATTTTCCTGGATTTTTCTTAGATTTTGTGGAAATTGGTGGAGATTTTGAGACGTTTCTGGAATTAGATGGGGTTTTGAAAATATTGAGGCAATTTTGTGGTATTTTTTTCTGGAATTTTGTGGGATCTTGATATTTGTGGGATATTGAGGAGATGATGTGAAATCTTTCTGGAATTTTGAGGGCTTTGGAGGAGACAAGAAGAATTTGGTGAGGGATTTTTCTTAGATTTTGTGGAATTCTGTGAAGGTTTTGTGTGATTTCGCTGGAATTTTCTGGAATTTTCAGAAAATTGAAATAATTTTGTGGGATTTTTCTTGATTTTTGTGGGATATTGAGGAGATTTTGTGAGATGTTTCTGGAATTTGGTAGGGTTTTGAGAAGATTTCTGCAATTTTGTGGGATTTGTCGTGAATTTTGTAGGATATTGAGAAGATTTTCTGGGAGTTTTCTGGAATTTTGAGGGATTTTCAGGAAACATGAAGAATTAGGGGGTATTTTCTTATATTTTGTGGAAATTTGTGGGGATTTTGTGGGATGTTTCTGGAATTTGGTGGGCTTTTGAGAAGATTTAGGGAAATTTTGTGGGATTTTTCTTGAACTTTGTGGGATTTTGTGGAGACTTGATGAATTATGAGGTATTTTTCTTAGATTTTTTTGGAATTTTGTGAACATGTTCTGGGATATTTCTGGAATTTGGTAGGATTTTGAGAAGGTTTTGTGGGATTTTTTAAAATTTTTTGCACTTATGTGGGATTTTGTGGGAATTTTGTGGCATTTTTCTTGATTTTTGTGGGATATTCAGGAGATTTGGTGAGATGTTTCTGGAATTTGGTAGGGTTTTGGGAAGATTTAGGCCTTTTTTTTAGTTTCAATTTCATGGGATTTTTTTGCAATTTTGTGGGATTTTGCAAAAGTTTAAATATTTTTGTGGGATTTTTTTCTGGAATCTTGAGGCATTTTGAGGAGACTTGGAAAATTTGGTGGGTTTTTTCTTAGATTTTGTGGAAATTTGTGGCGATTTGTTGGGATGTTTCTGCAATTTGGTGGGGTTTTTTCTTGAATTTTGTAGGATATTGAGGAGATTTTGTGGGAGCTTTGTGGAATTTTGAGGAATTTGAAGAGACACGAAGAATTTTGAGGTATTTTGTTAGATTTTGTGGAAATTTGTGGGGATTTTTTGGGATGACACTGGAATTTGGTGGCATTTTGAGAAGATCTCTGCAATTTTGTGGGATGTTTCTGGAATTTTTGGGGATTTTTCTTGATTTTTCTAGGATATTCAAGAGATTTTGTGAGATGTTTCTGAGATTTGGTAAGGTTTTGGGAAGATTTAGGGATTTTTGTTTTTGTTTTTTCAATTTTGTGTGTTTTTTTGAGTTTTGTGGGATTTTGCATAAGTTTCAATAATTTTGTGCGATTTTTGTGGAATTTTGAGGGATTTTGAGGAGACATGAAGAATTTTGTAAGATTTTTCTGGAATTTTATTGAAATTTCTAGGGATTTTGTGGGATGTTTCTAAAATTTCATGGGGTTTTGAGAAGATTTCTGCAATTTTGTTGGATTTTTCTTGGATTTTTTGGGATTTTGTGGAGACTTGAAGAATTTTGTGGGATTTTTATTGGACTTTGTGGAGATTTGGTGAGATGTTTCTGGAATTAGGTAGGGTTTTGAAAATATTTAGGGAATTTATGGAATTTATGGAACAAGTTTAATTTTTGGGGGGTGTCATGTTTTCCCTTGGAGGTGGACACTCTGCAGACTTGAGCTGCATTGCCAAAATGCTCCAGTCTCTGCTGCAGGTCACACCGTTTCTTCTTTGGCTGATCCCGGCCCGGTGCTGAGCCCAGCAGAGCCCTGGCAGAGCCCAGAGCAGCCTCAGCATCCGCAGAGCCCGGCTGCAAGGAGAGAAAGCAGAAACCGCCCGTCAGCTGAAGGCTCCTGTCCCCTTGTCCCAGCCAGCCGCGGTGCCCAGGCCATGCTGGCCGTGCTCAGAGCTGGGCCCAAAGCTGCCCATCACTGCTGCCTTTGGGAGCAGAGCAGGAGGGCAGGACATGTGCCCAGCCTGCAGCCAGCCACGGCAGATCCAGCCCCTCAGCAGCTGCCCAGAGCGGGATGCTCCTGTGCCCGCTGCCATCTCCCAAAAGCTCTTGTCCCACCCATGCCAGGGAGATGAGGACCCACCTCACACCATCCGCTGCCAGAAGAAAAGCTGGTCCCAAACGATGTCCTCAGTCTTCTCCAAGGGCACGGCCCATCCACGCCACAGCTGGTCCCAAGCACTTCCCGATCCAGACTGGATCCCACCTAGAACGCTTCCTTTAGAAAAACAAACAACAAATTAATGAAAATAGGTTACAGACAAAAAGGGGAAACAAGAAAAATGGTAAAAAATCTTATCTCTGTCAGGAGGTTGAGCAAGGCCCAACCCCTACATTCTGGGGAAAAACCCACCCATGGGTGAGGGAAGCCCATGCTTTCTCCCTTTCCCCTGCACTGTCCCCCAAAATCACGGTGATCCCAAAGCAAAGCAGGGGAGTGGAGCAGCCCAAGCCCTTCCTTGCCTGCACAGCAAAGCAGCCGTGCTCAGGTTCTGGAGTCCCACCTGTGCTCCTGCCATGGGGGTTTGTTTGTGTCGGGCTGGCTGCCCCAGCCCCAGCCCGGGGCACGGTGGGTGGTGGGGGCTGTTGGCAGGGCCAGGATCCCACTCCCATTTCGTAACCACCCCAGCCCATGTCCCCAGCCCTGCCAAAAACCAGCTGGGCAGCCACTGAGGAATCAATTGCATCTGCCCCAGCGAAGGGGAAACCTTTGGTTCCCGGCCAATGCTCAAATCTGGGAGCATCCCCCTGAGTCTGGACTGACCTGAAAATTCACTGTGGAGCCTGGCTTTGAAGAAGGTGCCAGAATCAAAGTCCATCATCGCCAGCTGCCGCTGGCCAGGTGGAGGAAGAGGTTGTCATCCTTGCTGTTTTCCTCCATGTCTCCAGCAGCAGCAGCAGCCCCACCTGGTCCAGCTTTTCCAGGGGCTCCTTCTTCCCTGGGGTGACACCAGGCTGTCAGGGTTCTGCCCAGGGCCCGGCTGTCAGTGAACCAGGACAAGCAAAACCAGCTCAGATGGTGCCCACCAGTGCTGGGCAGAGCAGCTCAGCTCCAGCACAAGGGCTGTGTGTTCCCATTTGATGAGCCCAGTGCAGTGACACAGGCAGGACAAAAAAGTCTGGGTTTCTTTGCTGCTGATTGCCAGGGCATGTGTGGAGCTGTAACTTACCAGGTCCCTGCATCACTGTGCCTGTGGCTCTCTCCCTTCTTCTAGGGCTGATGAATATCCTGCATCCAGGGATCATAGAACAGGTCTTCTAATGAGGGCCTGTCCAAGGAGTTCAGGGATAAACACCACCTGATCAGAGCTTGGCAGTCTGGGGAGAGAAACCACAAACCACTGGTCAGCTGGAGAAGGCTCCTGTCTGCTTTGCCCCATGCCCAGGCCACGCTGGATGTGCTCAGAGCTGGGCCTAAACTTTCCCATTAATTTTTTGTTTTGGAGGAGAGCAGGAGAGCAGGACATGTGCCACCTCCTCAGCAGCTGCCAGAGCGGGATGCTCATGAGCCTGCTGCTGTCTCCCAACACTGGTGTTCCCCCTGTGCCCAGAGATGAGGATTCACCTTGGGAGAGCCGTTGTGGCAGCGGGAGCTGGCCCCATCTGATGTTCCTGCCCCTCCTGAAAGGGTGCTCCCCGCAGACCATCTCATGCAGCAGGATGCCCAGGGTCCAGACGGTCGCTGCCTCGCCATGGTACCACCCAAAGTCGTTCCATTCCGGGGGGCTGTATGATGGTGTTCCTATGGAATATGGATGGAGCTCATCAGGGGGATGCTGCTGCTCCCAGAGCCTGACCCCAGCATCCCTGGGCATGTGGGGGCTTCCCCAGTGGCCCATGGGGTGACCTGCTGCCCTCTTACCAGCACCTGGGACTTGGGTACAAATCCGTGGCTGGAAACGAAGTCACTGGTGCTGGAAGAGGGCAGCAGAAACCCTGGCAAGGCCCGACCATGACACACAAAGGGAAATACCCACTCAGTGCTGGGGAAAAACCATACCCACATCCTCCCTGCTGGCATTGCCCAAAACATATTTTGAACCAAAGCAAACCAGGGAAGCACAGCAGTCCAAGCCCATTCTCAACTGCACACGAAACCAGCTGGTGCACAGGTTCTGCCTCCCCCTCTCTGCCACCCCTACCCATGGAAGATTTTGTCAGGCTGGCTGCCCCAGCCCCAGTCCTGGGAGAATCCCTCCTGCCACACCCTTGTTGCGCCAGGAGATGTTGGGCCAGGAGATGCTGGGACCAGAAGCCTACCCCTGAGTGGGCTCACCTGAAAATTGAGTGTAGACTGTCTCCTGAAGGTAGGTGCCACAGCCGAAGTCTATCAGCTTTGCCTCGCCGGTGTCCAGGTCAACCAAGATGTTGTCCGGTTTTATATCTCGGTGCAGGACCCCGCAGCTGGTGCAGTGCCGCACGGCTGCCAGGACCTGCCGGAACAGCTCCCGCGCCTCTTCCTCGGACAGGAACCTCCGTGCCCGAATGAAGTGCCGCAGGTCCTGACACCGCTCCGGGCGCTCCAGCACCATAACAATGTAGCTGGGGAGCTCAAGCCACTCCAGCAGCTGCACCACACCGGGGAAGCCTGTGGACACCTTGTCCAGCAGCACTATCTCCAGTGGTGCGCTGGTGCCGTCGGGCTGCGGGAGGAGCACGGTGCTGTCAGTGGGGCTGAGGCCGTGCCAGGGCTCGGGAAGCCCTCAGCCAGCCCGGGATGCTCTGTGCCCTCCGCTGGCCCCATGCCCGCTCTCCCTCCAGGTGTCCTGGCAGCTCCCACCCTGCCGGGTCCCGGCTCATCCCCGCCCGGCACGCCCCGGCTTCTGCCGCTGGCCCCGCTCACTCACCAGCTCGCCCCAGTGCCGGACGCGGTTCCGTGGCACCTTTTTGATGGCCACCTGTAAGCCAAAGGGAACAGCGGATTCAGCTCAGCGCCTGCCGTGTCCAGCCCCATCCTACTCCTCCGCCCCCTTCTCCTCCTCCGCCCCCTCCGCCCGCTCCTCCTCCTCCGCCCGCCGCTGGCCCCACCGCTCACCGGGAGTCCGTCCGAGAGCCGAGTGGCTGCGAAAACTCTGCCAAAGCCGCCGCGTCCCAGCAGTGAACCCACTCGGTAGCGCTGCTGCAGGGCCTCCTGCGCCTTCCCTGGGGAAGAGACGCGGCCGTCAGTGCTCGGCCCGGGGCCAGGAACGGCCCCCGAGCGCTCCCCGACCTCCCCGGGCCGGGCATCCGCAGGCGTTCGCTCTTTGGAACGCGACAGCGGCGGCTCGGGGCCGGCGGCCGCGCTGCTGAGCGGCGGAGCTCGGGCCGGGGAAGCCGCAGCGGAGGCGGCGGCAGCGGCCGCGCCGCCTGTGTCCTCCGCGGGCCCCGGGAGGAGCCGGGGCCGGGGCCGGGGCCGGGGCCGGGGCCGGGGCCGGGGCCGGGGCCGGGGCCGGGCCAGGCGGAGCCAAAGGGCAGCGATGCCGCCCCAGCCCCAGGCAATGATGCCCGCCCAGCAGCGCCAGCGCCAGCACAGCCAGAGCTGGGCGGAGGCGAGACCGCGGAGGGATGCTCGGGGCCGGGGCCGGGGCCGGGGCAGCCCCGCCCGGGGCCGGGGGCGGATCGGGGGCATGGCCCGGGTGGGCACGGGGAGAGGGAAACTGGACGAGAAGGGGACACAGGAAAAGGGAGACCGGGAGAGGATGTGGGACAGTGGGAGAGGGAGAGGAGACACAGAAATTGTGAAGTTCTCTGCTTTCGCTGCTTTCTCTGCTGCCGCTGCTGCCGCTGCTGCCGCCGCTGCCGCTGCAACTGAAGCACCGGGACCGTTTGTCCCCGTGTCCGTTTGTCCGTTGCCCGCTCGGCCCCGCCCCGAGCCCCGCGCTCCCCGGGCAGCCCCTGAGCCTGGCCAAACACGGGAACTTTGCCCTGGTGAGCCAAGAGCCAGAGTCTTGACTCCTGCACAGGGGCACAGCAATGCCCTTGGCTGCTGCTGTGCCTTGTCCCTGCTGAGGGTCAGACACTGTCTGAGCACATTCCCTGAATGCAGAATTTGTACCTGAGCCAAGCACTGCACTTGTGTCTCCAGCATTGCTTTCCAAGTAAAACAGGGGGAGTAAAACTGGGTGTAGCTCATGGTATTTTACAGTGTCTAAAACTTGCCAAGTCTCAGATCTTAGAGGTGAGATCCATTTGGAATGAATGGGATGGAGAAACAGTGCAAGATGGAAAAGGGAAACATAAAAATAAACAGAGAAAAATAGAAAAAAACATATTGGTTGTTTCTTTTGATTTTATTTTCATTTCTTATAAAAGTTGTTTCAATTTTCCCAGAATCTTTTCTCCAGTCCTGTCCTTTCCAAAAACCTGTCCTGGAGAACAAGGCACAGCTCCTGTCACAAGATGTGCCCCCAGCTGCAGCTTCTCTTGGCTTCCCACACTGTGAATGCAGCACAACTCTTGCAGCAAAGCAGGACAAATATTTGAAGAACTTGACAACTTGTTCTTTCTTTTCCTTGTACACTGGGGAGTTGTGCCATTGGTAAGGTTTTCATTGTTCCTCTTCTAGCCAAAGAAAACATGATGGGCTACCAGGAATTGTTGGGGAATACAAGCCTGGCTGAATGTGGAGAAAGAATCTCCAGAGCCTGCAGCCAGCAGTGGAGAGCTCATCATTCCAACAGCCCCATGGACATCTTGAAAGTGATCTGGAACGTGAAGATGGGCTGACAGAGGGAGTTTGTTTCTGTGTTCAGTTTAGATGATTCTACATGTCTTGCAGTGGTAGAAATCAAGAGCACAATCAGTTGATGATAAGCACCAGAACATGATAAGCTGGACCTCTCAGTGGATGAAAGACAGTGAAAAGGAGAAATGCAGGGAATGACTTGGTGAACTTTGTGTGTAAGAAGGGTCATTTTTTCTTATTTTGTGGGATTTTTCTTGATTTTTGTGGGATATTCTAGAGATTTGGTGGAATGTTTCTGGAATTTGGTAGGGTTTGGGAATATTTACGGATTTTTTTTTTAATTTTTTGCAATTTTGTAGTAATTTATCCCAATTTGGTGGGATTTTGCAAAAGTTTACATAATTTTGTGTTATTTTTATGAAATTGTAAACTATTTTGAGGAGACAGGAGGAATTTAGAGGGATTTTTCTTGATTTTGTGGAATTTTGTGGAGATTTGGTGGGATGATTCTGGAATTTGCTAGGGTTTTCAGAACATTTAGGGAGTTGTGTGTGATTTTTCTGCAACTTTCTGGGATTTTGTGGAGACATGAAGAATTTTGCGGTATTTTCTTAAATTTTGTGAAAATTTGTGGGGATTTGGTGGGATGTTCCTGGAATTTGCTGGGGTTTTGAGAAGATTTCTGCAATTTTGTGGGATTTTTCTTGAATTTTGTGGGATTTTTATTGATTCTTGTGGGATATTCAAGAGATTTTGTAGGATGTTACTGGAATTTGTTAGGGTTTTGGGAAGATTTAGAGATTTTTGTTGTTGTTTTTTCAATTTTTTGGGATGTTTTTTTGAGTTTTATGGGATCTTGCAAAAGTTTAAATAATTTTGTTGGATTTTCAGGAATCTAGAAGGATTTTGAGAAGACTTGAAGAATTGTGAGGGATTTTCCTTAGATTTTGTGGTATTTTGTGGAGATTTGCTGGGATGTTTCTGGAATTTGGTGGGGTTTTTCAGAACATTTAGGGAATTGTGTGGGATTTTTCTGCAATATGGTAGGATTTTTCTTGGATTTTGTAGGATATTGAGGAGATTTTTTGGGAGTTTTGTGGAATTTTGAGGGATTTTGAGGAGACATGAAGAATTTTGAGGTATTTTTTAGATTTTTTAGAAATTTGTTTAGATTTTCTGGGATGTTCCTGGAATTTGGTAGGGTTTTGAGAAGATTTCTGCAATTTTGTGGGATTTTATGGAGACTTGAAGAATTTTGTGGGATTTTTCTTAGATTTTGTGGAAATTAGTGGGGATTTGGTGGGATGTTTCTGGAATTTTGTGGGATATTTTTGTACTGTTGTAGAAATTTCTGGTATTTTGTGGGATTTTGAGAAGACTTGAAGAATTTTGTTGGATTGTTCTTATATATTGTGGAATTTTGTGGCGATTTGGTGGGATGTTTCTGGAATTTGGTAGGGTTTTCAGAACATTTAATTAATTGTGTGGGATTTTTTCTGCAATTTAGTGGGATTTTTCTTGAATTTTGTAGGATATTGGGAAGAGTTGGTGGGAGTTTTGTAGAATTTTGAGGGAATTTGAGAAGACATGAGGAATTTTGAGTTATTAGATTTTGTGGAAATGAGTGGGTATTTTGTGGGATGTTACTGGAATTTGGTGGGGTTTTGAGAACATTTCTGTAATTTTGTGGGATTTTTCTTGAATTTTGTGGGATTTTGTGGAGACTTCAAAAATTCTGAGGTATTTTTTCTTAGATTTTTTGGAAATCTGTGGCGATTTTGTGGGATGTTTCTGGAATTTGTTTGTGTTTTCAGAACATTTATGGAATTGTGTGGGATTTTTCTGCAATTTTCTTGGTTTTTTCTTGAATTTTGTAGGATATTGAGGAAATTTTGTGAGGTGTTTCTGGGATATGGTAGGGTTTTGAGAAGTTTTCTGCAATTTTGTAGGATTTTTTTTGGGAATTTTTTTGTGATTTTGAGGAGACTTTAAGAATTTTGTGTTATTTTCTTTGATTTTGTAGAAATTTGTGGGGATTTAGTGGGATGTTTCTGGAATTTGCTGGGGTTTTCAAAACATTTAATGATTTGTCTGGGATTTTTCTACAATTTTGTGGGATTTTTCTTGAATTTTGTAGGATATTGAAAAGATTTTGTGGGAGTTTTATGGAATTTTGAGGGAATTTGAGAAGACATGAAGGATTTTGAGATATTTTCTCAGATTTTGTGGAAATTAGTGGGGATTTTGTGGGATGTTACTGGAATTTGCTGGGGTTTTGAGAACATTTAGGGAATTGTGTGCGATTTTTCTGCAATTTTGTGGGATTTCTCTGCAATTTTGTGGGATTTTGTGGGAACTCGAAGAATTTTGAGGGATTTTTTCTTAGCTGCTTTGGAATTTTGTGGAGATTTGGTGGGATGTTTCTGTATTTTTGGGAGGTTTAGGGGATTTTTTGAGATTTTTTTTCTGGAATCTTGTGGGATTTTGAGGAGACTTGAAGAATTTTGTGGGATTTTTCTTAGATTTTGTGGAATTTTGTGGCGATTTGGTGGGATGTTTCTGGAATTTGCTGGGGTTTTGAGAAGATTTCTGCAATTTTGTGGCGTTTTTTTTGAATGTTTTGGGATTTTGTGGAGAGTTGAAGAATTATGAGGGATTTTTCTTAGCTTTTTTGGATTTTGGGGAGTTTTGGTGGGATGTTTCTGGGATTTGCTGGGGTTTTCAGAACATTTAATCAATTTTGTGGGATTTTTCTGCAATTTGGTGGGATTTTTCTTGGATTTTGTAGGATATTGGGGAGATTTTTTGGGAGTTTTGTAGAATTCTAAGGGTTTTTGAGGAGACATTAAGGATTTTTGTGGTATTTTGTTAGATTTTGTGGAGATTAGTGGGGGTTTTGTGGGATGTTTCTGGAATTTGCTGGGGTTTTGAGAAGATTTCTGCAATTTTGTGGGATTTTTTTGGAATGTTGTGGGATCTTGTGGAGAGTTGAAGTATTATGAGGGATTTTTCAGAGCTTCTTTGGAATTTTTTGGAGTTTTGGTGGGATGTTTCTGGGATTTGGTAAGGTTTTGGGGAGGTTTAGGGGATTTTGTGAGATTTTTTTCTGGAATCTTGAGGGATTTTGAGGAGACTTGAAGAATTTTGTTGGATTTTTATGAAATTTTGTGGAAATTTGTGGCGATTTGGTTGGATGTTTCTGGAATTTTGTGGGATTTTTTTGTACTGTTGTGGAATTTTCTGGTACTTGGTGGGATTTTGAGGAGACATGAAGAATTATGAGGGAATTTTCTTAGATTTTGTGGAATTTTTTTGCGATTTGGTGGGATGTTTCTGGAATTTGGTTGGGTTTTGAGAGCTTTCTGCAATTTTGTTGGAGTTTTTTCTAGAATTTTGTGGGATTTTTTGGAGGCTTGATGAATTTTGTGGGATTTTTCTGAAATTTTGTGGAAATTTGTGGCGATTTGGCGGGATGTTTCTGGAATTTGGTAGTGTTTTCAGAACATTTATAGAACTGTGTGAGATTTTTCTGCAATTTTATGGGATTTTTCTGTAATTTTGTTGGATTTCTGTAATTTTGTAAAATATTGAGGAGATTTTGTGGGAGTTTTGTGGAATTTTGAGGGATTTTGAGGAGACATGAAGAATTTTGAATTATTTTCTTAGATTTTGTGGAAATTTGTTTAGATTTTCTGGGATGTTTCTGGAATTTGTTGGGCTTTTGAGACGATTTCTGCAAATTCGTGGGATCTTTCTTGAATTTTGTGGGATTTTGTGTAGACTTGAAGAATTATGAAGGATTTTTCTTAGCTTCTTTGGAATTTTGTGGAGATTTGGTGGGATGTTTCTGGAATTTGGTAGTGTTTTGGGAAGATCTAGGGATTTTTTGTTTTTGTTTTTTCAATTTCGCGCAATTTTTTTTGACTTTTATGGGATTTTGCAATAGTTGAAATAATTTTGTGGGATTTTTCTGGAATTCTGTGGGATTTTGTAAAGACTTGAAGAATTGTGAGGGATTTTTCTTAGATTCTGTGGAATTTTGTGGAGATTTGGGCACTGTTAGGGGTGTGTGTCTCACTTTTCCCCAGCAATTTCCCTCTGTCTTCCCATTCCCGACGTTTCTCCTCTCCACCTCTTCCAGCTCCATGACAGGAGCTCAGAAAGAGCAGGAAAACAGAAACAAGCTCCACAGCGAATTCCTGGAAGAAAAATCCATGGATGGCCAGGAGGCTGCTGTGGCTCCTTCCTGGAAATCGGGGCTTTTGGGAACACGGTACAGGGTGTCCCAGGACTTAGAGCTGGACACTGAACCCTCCTGGATCTCCTTGGCACCCGTCCCAGGCCAGGATGGTCCTGGATATCCTCCTGGATCTGCCCCAGGAAGGTCCCTGCTCCCTGGGGCAGGATGGGATGGGTAGAGGACAAGGAATGAAGGTCAGGAGAAGAATTCAGAGATGCTTCTTGCCACTGTAGCAAGAAATTTGGTGCAGTGAAAGCTCAGCTGGAGATGAAGGTGGCCAAAAATGTGAGGCACAATAAAAATTGACTTGTTAAATACATGAATAAAAAGAAATTATAGAAATGACATCATCCCCTTCCAGGATGTGGATGGTCACCTGACAAACACGGACAGAGACACAGTGCAGGTTTTCTAATGCATTCTTTGCTTCTGTCATCAACACTCACCCCTCCCTTCCCAGAGGAAAACACGCATTGTACCAAGGGACACTGCAAAGTCCTTGAAAAGGGCAAGCCCTGCTCAGCAGAAACAAAACCACCCCTGACTGAACCACAGCATTCCCATCTTGAATCCAAACACAGCTGTCATGAGGTTAGTTTACCTTTAAGGAAGTTAAAGTTGCTGGGGGCTCTTGGGAGTCTTTTCTCCTGACCAATTATCGGTCATTGCTGAGAATTGACAGCAGTTTTAGCCATTGAAAAGTAGAATCAACTTGTGAACCCCACCTTAAAGTGTACACCCAGAAGTCTGTGGTGCTCCTTTGTTTTCCTGACTGTGAAGGGTGGCGGAGCTCCGGCTGGCCTCCGGTTCTCTGCCCAAGCCATGCGGCCTGGGTGGGGGCCGGGCCGGGCCCGCCGCGTCTCTCGTCTCCCGGCCGGGAGATGAGGCTTGCCCTGGGCCAGGTCGGGCTGGGCCGGGCCCGGCCCAATCTCTGGTTCAGCTAGAAAGTTTGCTGTAACTACACTCACTAAAAAACTGCTGAGTGAAGAAGGAAAGGAACTCTGAGCCTGCAGCAAGCAGAGACGGAGACTACGCTCTCTAAAAGCAGCTATGAGGAACTTTCCATCGCAGACAGCTCCAGCTCCTGTTCAGCAGAGATCACCGAACCATCTACAAAAGCTTGGGCAAGATTTTAACTCTTTCTTATCCAGATGAGACTTGCGGATTAATCTTTTCATCCAGAGAGAGAAAAGGAGAGTGATCAACATGAAAAAAGACTTTATAAACTACTAGTGGCAAGAAAGAAAAGAGACTTCAAGAAAGGTAGAGAATTAAGAAGATGCTTTAATTAAGCTGAAATATCTTTCTGTTAAAACTATGGAGATGGACAATGAAGTCCTGAAAAAAACCCCTTTAATTCATAATAGAGTATGGAGAGGAATAAAGTGTTCAAAGTGTAAATTTGAGTAAAAAGTGAAGTAATTGTGGTATAGTGAAGTGCTGAGAGATTTGAAGCCTTGAGAGGCAATGAGAAAACTGTTTCTTAGTGAAGCTCACAGAAGCAGATGAAGAATACTTTTTTGCCTTTGACTAACTTATCCTTAAAAAATGCTATCTTCAAACTCATGACCCATAACACATTTCAGAGTGATGTGGAATGGGAGGGGTGGGCTTTAATAACAGTAGCTCTGAGCAGCTGATATCAGAGAAACGAGAAACTATAACAAAAATAGTTGTCTTGTGACAAACTCCATAAATTAACAGAAAGGAACTTCTGTTTCTCTACAGAAACTGAGGAAAAGACTATAAAAAGAAGTAGAACTGTTTAAACCATCAAAATTATAAAGTTTTTGTCTCTGTTGTCATATGAACGAAAGAATAGTGAGCAGTGAGAAATGAAAAGGTTTTTCTAAAAGTTTATTCTGGTGTTCTTATTCTTGTAGTTTGTCAATAAACTTTTCTTTATTCCTTTTAAAATTTTATGCCTGGTTTGCTCTTACTTTAATCCATATCTCACAGCAAGACATAAATAATTCTTTTTTCCCCTTTTTGTTAATTACTGGTTCAAAACCACGACAACAGCACATGCCAGCTCTTGGGAAGAGAGGGACCCTCTGGCAGTCAAAACCAGAGCAATGGGACAAGCATGAGCGCTCTTTGGAATATCCGGACTTATCTGCAGAAGTTGGTGAGCTGCTATGAGAAAACTCTTGCAGTCCTCGCCAGCCATTTCAGGAGAGCTCCCCAGAGACAGAGGAACATCACCTCCCTTTGTCTCTGGGGGATCTTCTCCGGCACAGAGTAGAGGTTGTTTGAAGTTGGTGCTGCTGCGGCGTCCTGGAAGGCAGGGGCTTGACACAGGTGGCACCAGCACTCTTCCTGATGTGCTGCCACTTGCTCCAGGGGAGGATTCATTGCAAGGGGCTGAGCTCCGGTTCTGATTTCCAGGCTTTTCCCAGCCATGTTCATCTTCAGGGATGAACCGGTGCTGTGATCCCTGTATTGGGTGGGGCTGTGATGTCACAAAGGGGCTGAGTGCTGGGGTGATGCAGGGCCGTGATGTCACACAGCTGTCCTGGCCACAGCACTGTGACATCACCATGCCAGCCCTATATAAACCGGGCCAGCCCCCGCAGCTGCCAGTGCAGTCGCCATGGGACGTGCCATAGCCATGGGTGACGGTGGCGTCCTGATGCCTGCCCTTGTCCTGCTGCTGGCTGCTGTGGCTGTCTGGTGGGCCGGTGGCCACTGGAAACCATGGAGGTGGCAGACGAGGAAGCGCCCCAGGGTTAGGCCCAGAGGCCCATGGAGGAACCGAGCAGCCCCTGCGGCTCCCAGGTTCTCCAGGCCTCGGGTGACCCCTCACCAGAGGCCAGGTGCTCCCGCAAGCCCTCTGGAGAGCTCCTGCAGCTGCGGTCCCTGCATGGCAGTGGCCCAAGAGCTGCAGGAAGTGATGATCCGGCACTGGGCACGCAATGGGACATCTGTGCCGCTCTACTTTGGGATGTGGCTGGCGTTGTGGAAAGAACTGGAGAAGCTGATGAGGTGAGGCCACCTGCCCTGCTGTGGCTCGCCCAGCTTCTCCAGAAGCCGCTATCCCTTCAGGAGGCTGCTCCCAGGAAGATTGGCCATCGGGGGGAGAGCCTCAAGCCTTGCAAGGATGGCACAGCAGAGAAGACCCGCCATCCATGCAAGAAGCTCAGGCTGTCAGAGAACATCCATGGTGCCAGGAGCCTCCGCGATCTCTGACAGCCTCCATCCCTCAGAGAGGCTCAGCCAGACCTGTCAGCCTGCAGAAGGTGCAGAGCCCAGGGACAGGTCTCCCAGCTCCCTTGGACCCTTGGACCTTGACAACACGGGCACAACCCTGAGCACTGACATGGCCAGGGAACGCCCACAGGTCCAAGTGGGAGCCCAGCCCGATCCAGGGGAGCCATCTCAGGAGCAGGTGGAGGAGCAGCAAGTGTCCTGGAGCCAGCAGCTGCCGGACCACAGCTCCCAGGTGATGGTGCTGGACGTGCCAGCTGGCAACAGCCCGTGCCTGGTGGAGGAGACGATTCCCGAGGGACCAGCGAGTTTCCTCCATCTCCAGGAAGTTGCTCCCATAGAGCCACCAACTACGAACAAGGCTTCCATACCAGCAGGTGAGACCTGATGAGCTGTCTGAGGCTCCCATGGGGCTCTTGAGGGGCATTCCCAGGCCAGGCCAGGGCTTCTGAGAGCAGCCTAGAAGCAGGTCAGAGCGAGGTGGCTGGCGCTGGCTGGGGCCGCTGCACTCGTGGGCACTTGTGGAGTTCCTGGGCGTGAGGCTGATGGCTCGGTCTCGACCGCAGGGCACAAGAAGGAGCTGTGGGAGCTGTACCAGCAGGGCCCGCAGCTGGGGAACGGTGGCTTCGGCACCGTTTTCTTGGGGACCCGCCACTCAGACAGGAGCCAGGTAAGTGGCCGGGATGGCCAAGCACGGCAGGAGGGCCGGGGGCGGCATGGGGCAAGGCTTGCCCCCTCTCTCTCCACGGCTTGCAGGTGGCCATCAAGCGTGTGGCCAGGTACTGGGGCACCCCGGGCAGGGGCATCGCAGCCACAGGGCAGCATCAGGCCCTGTGATGGAGGCATTGTCTCGTCCTCACAGCCCAACGGCACCTGTGTTCCAATGGAGATCGTGTTCATGGAGAAGGTGGGCTCTGGCTGCCACAGAATCATCCAGATCCTCGACTGGTTCGAGCTGCCTGTCAGCTTCGTGCTGGTGATGGAGTGTCTGGAGCAATCTCGGGATCTCTTGCACGTCCTGTTGGAGCAAGAGTTCCTGAGCAAGGAGGCGGCACGGTGGTTTTTCTGTCAGATGCTGGAGGCCGTGTGGCACTGCACCACCTGCGGCGTCCTGCACCGGGACATCAAGCCAGAGAACCTCCTCATCAACCTGGAGACTGGCAACCTGAAGCTGATCGACTTCGGTTGCAGCACCTTCCTCCAGGAGCGGGCCTTCACACAGTTTGCCGGTGAGCCCAGAGCGCGGGCCCTGCTCCCAGTGCCAGGCACTGCACGGCCCCATTCCCTCCTGGGCCGCGGGGTGCGGCATTCAGCCGGCTGCCGGCTGCCCTGTGGCACGGGGCAGGTGCTGTGCCCCAGGAGCCGGCTGCCGGCCCTGCCGACAGAAAGGGGCTGCAAAAGCCGGGCCCCAGCTCCTGGGCTTGGCAGGCCCGCAAGGCCTTGGGCTGCTCCGCTGGCGTTCTCAGCCTTGCAGAATGGTTTCTTGGCTTTGGCCAATTGTCAGGGGGAGGCAGGCAAGCCTTGGGGGGAAGTTGCGGCCACGGCTGCAGCCCCTGCCTCTGGCAGGAGGCTGGCGCCAGGCTCTGGAAGGCAGCAGCCTGCACCTGAGCAGCACCGCCCATCTCCCCTAGGAACACGCACGTACTGCCTGCCCGAGTGGATCAGCCTGCACTGCTACCACGGCGATGGGGCGACCATCTGGTCCCTGGGCGTGCTGCTGTTGGAGATGGTGTGCGGGTTCCTGCCCTTCGAGAACGAGCGTGACATGGTGTTGGGGCAGCTCTTCTTCCCGCAGGAGGTCTCTCCAGGTTGGTATGGGGCCTGAAGAAGGCAGGCTTTGGCAGGTGGCACCGCGCAGCCCAGCCCGGCCCTCCCGCATCCGCACAAGACGTCCATGTGCCCTCAAGGGCCGGCTGCAGCAGGTGGCCCATGGCAGGCTGGGTGTGGCACGCTTGGCTGAAGGAGGGGACGCTTGTCCTGCCGTGCCGCTCTCCCGCCAAGGGCAGCTCCCAGCACACGCAGCGTGGCCCGGCTTCTGCAGGCGCCGGGAGCAGCTGGGCAGGAGCCTTCTGCAAGTGAGCGCTGCTTTCTGCCTTCTCTCCCCAGAGTGACAACATCTGATCCGCTGCTGTTTGTCCAAGCACCCCATGGATCGGCCAGTGCTGGAGCAGATCTTCTACCACCCTTGGGTGTTGGGTGGCCATTTCTGATGCCTTGCCGCAGCCTCTGCAGCACCCAGTTCCCGTGTCCCACGCAGGACTGAGGGCCCAGGAAATAAAACAACCTGAAACCCACTGCAGGCTGGCGAGTCTGGTCCTTGTTAGCAACTTCAGCTAAGGGAACCTCTTGGCAAAAGGGGTAATCAGAGCGTTCCCTTCAGCCTTTGTCAAGCTTTTGATGCCTTTCCTCCAGGCTGTCCCTCAAAATCAGAGGGGGGTGGAGCCTGCACCAGTCCTCCCAAATCGCTGGATGGCAAAGACTACTGCCAGGCCCCTCAAAACTGGAGGAGGATGGAGACGATCCCCGGGCCCCCCAAACTGAAGGGAGATAAATACCCACCCGCACCCAAAGTAAGAGATGGATGGAGCCCACAGCGGCCCCCAAGTCGGAGGGGGAAGGGAAAACTGCCAGCCCCACCAAAGAGGAGGGGAATTGTGTCTGTGCCAGCCCCGCAAATTGCAAGGGGACAGAGAACACCCCGGACCTGGCAAAGGGCAAAGAGCGGCTGGGGGCTGCCAGGATGGTGACAACACTGGCACCCCCCAAATCAGAGGGGGACAAAGAGCCCACACAGGCTTCCCAGAAGCAGAAAAAGGGCAGCAAATATCCCCTGTCCCCCTAAGTCGGAGGGGCACAGACACAAAAGGCCCCACAAAAAGAGCATAAGGAACCAAGGCCACTGCTGGCCCCACAAAGGTGAGGAGGATGGAGAAACTCCCCATCTGTCTTTGTTTTGGAAGACAGGTGTCTGCTAGGGAGGGCAGGGGCCTCCCCTAAAATGAAAATGTAGAACCCCTCCCTCTGAATTAGTATAATTCTGAAATCAAGGGGCTTTCAGGCAGAGATCTGGGGATAGGAATAACAGTTTTTTTCTTTATTAGTATTTATAACCAGGCAAACAAACAACAATAACTACAGCATTAGCAAGAAAACAGAACCAGGGACCCCATGACAGCTTTCTCGGCTGAGACGGGATGGAGGAGAGGCTTTGTTTCACAAACCCCTCGGGCGGGCAGTCCCGGTGCTCCTGCAGGGCTCTAAGGAACACTCAGCTGGAACAGCAGGGATGAGCTGAGATCCTGGGCTGGTGGATGAGGTGGATCAGCAGCACTGCGGCGGTGCCTGGCACTGCCACACGTCCCGGCAGGACAGGGGGTGCGAGGCCACCAACAAAGAGGGAAGAAGGAGAAAAAGCAGCATCTCCGTGTGGGTGATGGTGAAATTCTCTTGTGCCCACCACAACATCTCTGCACCCAAAGTGTCCTTCTCCGAAGCTGAAGAAAGCCTCCCAAACTGTCCCCGCTCTCCTCCTTTCCTGCCCTCCTTCCCTCCCTGGGCCCGGCCAAACTATTTGTCTTTTGTCAAGCACCCACCAAGTACCCACAGTTAGATTGTCCCAGCAACTAATGGGTAAAAATTCCACAGGCAATGCAGAACTAAAAAAAAGGACACCTAACCCCTAACACCTTCCTCTGGCAACAACCTGAGATGGGATTGAATATAACAAAAGGGCCATGGCCAGACCCTCACGTTCTTTGATCCCACATCATGTCATTGCCATAGGCAGGAAAAGGTACAGGTGTCTCCCCAGCATGGATCACAGGGAACATGGATCACCAGGTCTCTGCCAAACTTGAATTTTCCAAGGGGGGATGAAGCTGGAGCAGTGCACAAAGCTCTTCCTGTACTTTGGGGCATTTGCAGAGCTTCCCTGACTGGTGCCGCCGTTGGTGTTGGGTAAAGGTAGATCTCCAGGTGAAGCTCTTCCCACACAGGGAACACTTGTAGGGTGTCTCCCCAGTGTGGAGGCGTTTGTGGGTGTTGAAGCTGGAGCTGTGGCTGAAGCTCTTCCCACACTCAGGACACTCGTAGGGCCTCTCCCCAGTGTGGATGCGCCGGTGCCTAATCAGGTGGGAGTTGTCCTTGAAGCCCTTCCTGCAGTCGGGGCAGCGGAAGGGCCTCTCATCCGTGTGAATCCGCTGGTGCTCGAGAAGATGGGAGCTGCTCCGAAACCTCTTCCCACACTCAGGACACTCGTAGGGACTCTCCCCAGTGTGGATCATCTGGTGGATGGTCAGCTGGGACCTCCGGCTGAAGGTCATCCCACATTCCCCACACTCGTAGGGCTGTTCCCCAGTGTGGATCCTCTGGTGGCAGATCAGGCTGGAGTTCCGGCTGAAGCTCTTCCCACATTCCCCACACTCGTAGGGCCTCTCCCCAGTGTGAATGCGCCGGTGGGTGATGAGGTTGGAGTTTCGCTTGAAGCCCTCCCCACAGTCGGGGCAGCGGAAGGGCCTCTCATCCGTGTGAATCTGCTGGTGCCTGAGGAGAGTGGAGCTCCTCTGAAACCTCTTCCCACACTCACCACACTCGTAGGGCCTCTCCCCAGTGTGGATGCGCTGATGCGTGATGAGTTGGGAGCTCCAGCTGAAGCCCTTCCCACATTGCTCACACTTGTAGGGCCAGTCCCCAGTGTGGATCATCTGGTGGCAGATCAGGCTGTTGCTCTGGCTGAAGCTCTTCCCACACTCCAAGCACTTGTAGGGCTTCTCCCCATCCTGAAGCTGCTCATGGACCACCAGCTCAGAGCCCTGGCTGGATCTCTGGCCGCCTTCCTGGCACAGGGTGGGTCTTTCCTCCTCAGAGCACCCTGGGATGGGTTTGGAGCCCCTCCTCCTGCAGGATCTCCGGGGATTTTCCTCCCCATTGGTTTTCTGCACTGTGGAGCTGCTCAAAATGGCCTCTTCCACGAGGTTCTGCAGTGAGGATTTGTCCTCCCTGGTCTCCATCCTCAGCTCCTTGTCTGGGGGAGGAAGGACAAGGAGAGGATGGGATTTGTCTCCATGCCAGAGGGAAGGGGAAGGAGATCCCCCCAGTGCGTCCCCGGCAGGACGGCGTCGGCAGCGGGGTTGTCCTGCAGCCAGGGGCCATGCTGGGCTGGGAGATGGAGCAGGAGAGAGGGGGAAAGGGGCACTGACTTCCTCCTCACCTACCTGGGTGTCCCGGGGCATCTTCCTCTTCCTCACAGCCTTCCTCTCCATCCAGCCAAGGTTTGGGAATGGGAAATCCTGGTTTGGGGAAATACAAGGGATGAGCACATTGAGTTTGCAGGTCCCTCTGTCCAAGCTCATCTCTAGAAGTCACCTGACATCTGGGGTCCATAAAACCTCCAAAAAACACCAAGATTCAGCCCTGAAAATTCCTCCCAGGAGTTCCCCATCTCTGGTCTCTCCTGTTTGGGGTTCAAGGGTTCCCCCCTGTCCCAGCTGCTGGGAGTCACGCTCGTACTGGGGGTCCTTTGTCTGCTCGGTCCCTGCCATCCCCAGGCTGCTGAGAGTGCCAGGAATCTGAAAAGTTCCCCATTTCCATCTCCCCACTTAGGGATGGTGAGACCCCCCAAAGTCCCCCCAAGTAGGATTTTCCACTCAGCTTTGGAGTTCCACATTCTCCAAACATCTCCCCCCCGCAAAATGAACCCAACCCAGGGACACCCCCAGGATATCCGGGCAAAGCTCCCACTCCCCGATCACCTGTGGGATGGTGGGTGATGATCCCACAGGAGGGGGCAATGAATTTAGGGAGTGCCTGACCTCTTGGTTCCTTCTCCTTTCCCTGATCCTCCTTTGTCCGTCCTCTTCCTCCCTCTCCTCCCCTTCCATCCTTCCTTCTCCTCTTCCTCCCTAACCCCACCTCCTTCTCCTACTCTCCTACCATCCCCTCTCTCTCTCCTTCTTCATCCCTCCTCTTCCATCCCTCCTCCTCCTCCCCCAGGAGCAGTGACACCCTCGGTGCCCCGTTCCCAAACCCCTCACAGCCCACGGCAGGAGCGGGGATGGAGCCGGGACAGGTCGGGATGGGCAGCGCGGGGCTCTCCGCTGCTCCCACCCGCTGGGGACGGGGGGAACCCGGCCCGGGGAAAAGGAGAGGGAAACTGGGAAAATTGGGGGCTGCAGATCCAACCTGGGGCTGGCTGGGGACCCTGGCTGGGGACTGCCAGCCCTTGGGGCTGCTCTGGGGAGATGCGGGAGGGGGGAACACAGAGAGGGCTGGGGGATCCCAGGAGTGGCAGCACTGGCAGGGACTGGTTTGTACTGGGATCATCCTGGCAGTGGCTGAGATTGCACTGGCTGTGTACTGACATCATACTGGGATCATACTGGGATCATACTGGCAGTGAGTAGGAGCCTGCAGGGGGCAACTGAGACCAGGTTGTGAGGAACTGGGAATATGCCCTGCGCTCCCCAGAACCCCGGGATCGCCCCCCATAGGTCCCATAAGTGTTCCCCAAGACCCTTCAGGATCCCCGAGTGCCCCCTCAGCGCCCGTTCGGGACCCCCCAAAGCGTCCCTGGATCCCTGAATGCTCCCGACCCCACAGATTCCCCTTCCAGCCACTGCTGGGAATTCATCTCCCATCATCCCACAACACAGTTCCGCGCCCAAACCTCCTGCCGTGCCCCGCGCCCTAAAGACCCCGGTTACAGCTCCCCAGGTTCCCCCCAAGTGCTCCCGAGCCGTATACATTCGCCCCCAGGACCTGCAGCCACAGCTCGGACACAAAAGTTTTCTCCAAGCGCTTCCCCACACCGCCGAACGCGCCTTCCGAGCCATTTCCGGAACTACAGCTCCCATCATGCTCCGCGGCGCCCATAGAGCGCTATTCCAGCCGGGACTCCATCTCCCGTCATGCCCCGCGCCTCACCGGAATCCATTGGAGCTGCGCCTACAACTCCCGTGATGCTCCGCGGCCCCATTAAACCGTATTATACCGGCGCCTACAACTCCCATCATCCCCCGCGGCCCATAGATTCCCTGTTACAGCCCCCCAAGTGCCCGCCCGGACCCCGAAGGGCCCCCAGATTCCCCTCCCTGACCTCCAAGTGCCCCCCTGGACCCCCAAGTGCTCCCCCGGACCCCGAATTGTCCCACAGAATCCCTAAGTGCCCCTCCAAGTGCCCACCCGGCTCCCCAAGTGTCCTCCAGACCCCCAAATTCTCTCTAAATTCCCTCCCCAGACCCAAAACTGCCCCAGATGTTCCCCAGAAAAGTCCCCGTGGACCCCAAAGTGGCTCCTTTTACCCTGTCTGAGAAAATTATTAAAATATATGATCAAAGGACTAAAAATAGGAGTAATTAGCATAAAGAGGGAGAAATTTTGATCAATTAATTAATGAAGGGAATTGTGTTACTTTGAACCAAGGACCAATAATGGTTTTAGTTGCTAAAAATGGATCAATGCTTTCATATAAATATAAAAGTTAGGTTATAAAAATACAGAAAAATATTATTATAAAAATCAAATATTTATTTTTATAAATTAATTAGTTTTTAATGATAAAGAAAAATTATAAAGATAAATGTTTTCAATGTTTTGGGATGTCAGTCCCAGGTGGGCGATGTCAGACATGCTGAGGCTCGGGGTGAGGAGCAGGTTGTCCAAACAGGGGCAGCTCACAAGGGGCTCATTCTTCTCTGTGACCAGACCTCCTAAGGAGATTTTCAGCATCAAGATCACTTGGGGAATGCTTCTGTCACCTCTTCTCTCAACTAGAAAATAAAAAAATACGCCCTTGATCTAAAAAAAATAAAACAGGGTAGATTTTCAAATCTTCCTCCTCAACAGAACTCCAAACTGACTCCAAGCAGCTGCACAAGCCTTGGACTTGAAGACAGTGGAAGGAAGAGAAAGAGCCCCCGAGGCTTTCTGTATTTTAATGAACCCCAGGGTGGATTTGGGGCTGAGTCCAGGACCCTCAGGCACTGAGAGAAGGTTGAAGGAGCTGCTCAAGGAGTCAGAAGCAAAACTCCAAGTCCCTTGGAGCATCCCTGGGCCCCACTGACTGCCGGCTCCTGGCACACTCAGCCATGGCATGGTCCAGTCTCACGCTGGGACACCTCCTGCACCAAAATTCTACCCTGGCAGGGACTTTTCTTTCTCCTCCCCTATAGGCTGAACCTGCCAAGCTGCACTTTGGGGAGGTTTCCTTCTCTTGCCACTGTCCAGGAAAGCTGTGTCTCCTGCTGTTCACAAACAGAGAAGGGCTGCTGGGGGATGTGGGGGTTGGAGGCTGCCTGGGGTACAGTGACCATGAAATCATCGAGTTTTGAAATATTCTGTGAAAGAAGGAGGGGCATCAACAAAACTCCTACACTGGACTTACAAAGAGCAGACTTCAGCCGATTAAGGACGCAGATTTGGGGAGTACCAAATCAGGTACTGATTTTTTTAAGGGAAACAGCTTTTTAAAACAAAGGATTCCAGGAAGGATGGACACATTTCAAGAAAGAAATCTTGAAGGAGCAGGAGCAGCCTGTCCCTCTGTGACAAAAATTGAGCTGGTGAGGAAAATGATCGGCCTGGCTGGGCAGGGAGCTTTTGGAGGAACTCAGGGAAAAGATGAGGGTGTATCACCTTTGGACGGAGGGACAGGCAACTCAGGAAATGTTTAAGGATGTCATTAGATCATACAGAATGAAAAGCAGAGAGGTGAAAGTTCAATTAGAGCTTAACCTGGCTGCTTCTGTGAAGGATAATAAATATGTGTTTATAAATACATTAATGGCAAAAGGAAGGCTACGGACAACCTCCATTCCTTATTGGGGGGGATATGGTTACCAAAGATGAGGAAAAGGCTGAGGTACTCAACACCTTCTTTGCCCCAGTTTTCAACATCAAGACAGGTTTTCCTCAGGACAAGTGTTCTCCTGAGCTGGTAGATGGGGACAGGGAGCAGAAGAGCCCCCTGTAATCCAGGAGGAAGCAGTCAGAGACCTGCTGAGCCACTCAGATGCTCACAGGTGGATGGGATCAGATGGGATCCATGCTAGGGGGATGAGGGAGCTGGTGGATGAGCTCCCCAAGCTGCTCTCCATCATTTCTCCTCATCAGTCCTGGCTCACTGGGGAGGTCCCAGAGGACTGGAGGTGCCAGTGTGAGCCCATCCCCAAGAAGGGCTGGCAGGAGGCTCTGGGGAACTGCAGGCCTGTCAGCCTGAGCTCGGTGCCTGGTGAGGTTTTGGAACAGATCCCCTTGAGTGCCATCCCACGGCACCTCCAGGATGGCCCAGGGCTCAGACCCAGCCAGCGTGGCTTTAGGAGGGGCAGGTCCTGCCTGACCAACCTGATCTCCTTTTATAACCAGCTGAGCCGCCTGGTGGGTGCGGGAAAGGCTCTGGATGTGTCGAGCTGGACTTCAGCAAGGCCTTGGACACGGAGAGCCACAGCATTCCCTGGAAAAGCTGCAGCCCACGGCTTGGACAGGAGCACTCTTTGCTGGCTGCAGAACTGGCTGGAGGCCGGGCCCAGAGAGTGGTGGGGATGGTGCTGCATCCAGCGGGTGTCCAGTCCCTGGTGGTGTCCCCAGGGATCTGTGCTGGGCCCAGTCCTGGTTAATATCTTCACTGAGGGTCTGGCTGAGGGGGTCGAGTCCAGCACTCACAAATTGCAGATGACACCAAGCTGGCTGCGAGTGGGGATCTGCTGGAGGGCAGGACAAGGAGACACAGCCTTAAGCTGCACCAGGGCAGGTTTAGGCTGGACAATAGGAAGGAGTTCTTCCCATAAAGGCTGATTGGGAATTGGAATGGGCTGGCCAGGGGGGAGGTGGCAGAGTCACTGTCCCTCTCCAGTGGTCTGGGGGAGTGACATCAATCTGTGCTTAATAACTGCATTTGCTTTAAAACAATTGCTTCAAAATTGCTTCCTGTTACACCCTGAATGTCTGTGGTGGTTTTGTATTAGTTGATATTTGGTGAGGAGGGAAGAAGCCACCCATGCAAATGATTTTTCTAGGAGGGAGCTGCCAAGAGCTTCCTCTGTGCTTAGCAAAACCAATAGCTGGCTGGCTCTGAGAATTGACAACCTATGAAACCATTTAGAAGCTGTATCCTCCTGTGTGAAATCCCCATTTTAAAGACAGGCAAGGCCAGGAAAGCTCTCTGCTGTTTCCAGCTGTGAAGAGTTAACTGGGTGCTGGTCAGGCCGGCCCTGCTCCAGCCTGGCCTGCACCGAGCCGGGCTCCGCCAGGCCCCGGGAGCGGCTCTGGGCTGGGCCAGGCCCCTTCACCACGGCCCGCGCGGCCCCAGCGGCTGCCGGGCACAGGGAGGGGAAGCCATCGGCCCGCAGCTGGAATTGAAGGGAGCAGGGGCCTGGGACCAGCCATGGGGGCAGAACAGCCACGACTGTTCTGGCTGGACCCCTGAGATCTTGGCACAGCCCCAGCACTGCCTGAAATCCATCACTGTGACTGCTTCGGCCACTGCCCGGCAGAAACCATCATGAGCATCTGCAGGTCTGGGTGAGATATTAACTCTTTCTGTGCACAGATGAGACCTGCAGACCTCGATCCTCCCCTTGGGTGAGAGAAAAGGACAGAGTGGGAGACTAATGCCACAAGTATGGTAGGCTACACTTGTCTTCATATGTCATTGAATTAGAGAAAAACTCTCTCCAGGGCAAATTATGCAACACTTTGCCTCACAATCCATCAACCTTAATTAAAGTGAGAGGTAGGTCTTAATTACAATCCAATTAGAGCAAATCAACATTGTGTGAATGGCAAGAAGAATTTGCTTGTCAACAGATGAATATGTCCCACTCAAGAATGAACAAAATCTGCCTTTACTTGGAAGAAGGTAGACATGGAGCAATGCAGTATTTGGGTTTTATCCAGTGATAAATGGGACAAGAAGCTGTAACAACTCATCTGTTTTGCAGAACACAAGTACTGATACAGCCAATAGTGCACCCACATTGAAGGGATCTTCAGGACATTCCTTTATTTTTTAGCAAGGAATGGGCAGCAAAATGCTGGCATTTATCTGAACTGGAAGCCATGTTCCTCTCCTGTTTCTCCTTGAGCACACTGTTCTCTGCAGACTTCACTGTGCAGCCCATCAATCCTCTCTTGGCCAACAGCTAAATGGCACAACTACCAAAACACAGGTGCCAGCATCATCACCCCAGCATTATTCCAGCACTGCTCTGCTGGTGCACAGCAGCACAGAATGGCTTGGCTTGGAAGGGACATTTAAAGGCCATCTAGTGCAGTGAGCATGGACAACTTTAGATCAGGTTGCTCAGAGCATGAGCTTGAATGTCAGCAGGGATGGATGCCCACCTCTCTGGGCAACCTGTATCAGGGTTTCAAAACCCCCAGTGTAAAAAATGTGAGTTTCTTTCTTATATCTAGTCTGAGGCTATTGTCTTTTAGATTGATAACATTCCCCCTCAGTCTTGTCACAACAGGCCCTACTAAAAATTCTGTCCTGTCTTTTTTACAAGCCCCCTTAAAGTACTGAAAAGTAGCAATCAGGTCTCTGTGGAGCCTTCTCTCTTCCAGGCTGAACACCCCCAGCTATCCCAGCCTGTCTCCAAAGCAGAGGGGATCCAGCCCTCAGAGAATTTTGTCCCTCCTCTGGACCAGCTCCAACAGGACCATGTCCTTCCTGTGCTGGGCACCCAGAGGTGGATGCAGTACTCCAGGTGGGCTCACACCAGAGCAGAGGGGTGGTGGAATCACCTCCTTCAAGCTGCTGGGCACCCTCCTTTGGAGGCACATGGCTGGCTCATGTTCAGCCTCTCACCTTGCAGCAGCCACAAGTCCTTCTCAGCAGGGCTGCTCTCCATCCCTTCATCCCCCAGCCTGTGAGATCAGCTGGGCTGGGACCCTGTCATAGCCCTTGGACAGAGCTGCAGGGCAGGATGAGCTCCCTAGTGAAGAAGGCAGATCCCACTCCCCACACAATTCCACCCTGGCCATGAGGTCACAGCAGCCTGTGGGGTGACAGCAGGCTGAGGTGACAGCAGGCTCTGAGGTCACAGAGGTCCCAGAGCCCCGTGGTTGCACAGCACCACAAGGACCGAGCAGTCAGTCCTTGACCACGACTGTTGCGGCAGCAGCGGCGGCGGCAGCAGCGGTGCTGACATTGGGACAGCGGTGTCAGGACAGTGGTGGCAGCAAGAGCTGCAGGACTGGCAGTGGGCAAGGCACCATGGCCTTTGCTCTGCGCCTCCTCCTCCTGCTCCTCCTGGCAGTGGCCCTGCCTGACAGGGCTGCCCAGGCTGCTCCGTGGCGAGCAGGGCGAGCAGGTGAGCCGGCGGCCTCGGTCCCCTTTCCCGGGACAGCGCTCCCTTCTCCCTGTGAAGCTTTGGGGATGGTTTTCCCCGGGGCTTTAGGGAGGGTTTACTCTATGGGAGGGACAGAGGCCTCAGGGGCCCTGGGCTGGTGCTGTTGCCCCTCCAGGGATGTTGCACGGGGCCTGCAAAGAGGATGGAGAGTGACCAGAGCCAGCCCAGTGCTTTCCTCAGGCCCCTCTGCAGCTTTGGCCATGTCCATTGACATCTGGCTCTCACGGCCTTACCCGACCCCCTTGCAGTGCCCAGTTCCCTAAGGCAGAAAGGGATCCCAGCACACCATGGAATGGTTTTGATCTGTGCTCCCTTCTAGGTTGGGATCGTGACATGGAGCATCTGAAAGCCCTGGCACATAATGGTTTGAGATCCATGGAGAATGCTGGAGGCAAGTCCTCAATGTCCATTTTTCCACAGAATTATCAGTGTGAGTGTGGGAAGAGCTCACTCTCATGCCATTTCCCTTAAGAGTCTGAAGGTTGATGGATTCTGGAAACCTTGCCCCTCTCCCTTCTGCAGCCCTGAGTGATCCCACAGCATCGCTGTCAGTGGGAGGAAGGAGCATTTAGCTGTCAATCTTCTGCCCACGTGCAATGCCAGTGTCTCCTTCTGTGTGCTCTGTGCAGCCACAGAGAAGAGCAGAGAGGGAAGGGGCCGGGCCCAGGGCTGTGCCCCGGGGCTGTGCCTTGCACAGTTCCTTTGCCAGCCCCAGGGAGCCTGAGGATCTCCTACAGAGTCATGGGAGCTGCTCTGTCCTGCTTTTCTTTGCAGCCAAGCTTCTTGGTGAAGGTGATCTGGCTTCCCAACCCACACCCAGGACTGAGGCTCTGGAAGATGGTGAGGGTAGGTGAAGGCCTTTCCCCCTGGGAGCGCTGCCAGCTCAGAGCCCAAAGCTCGGCCAGGGCGGCATCGCTGCAGGTGCCAGGACAGAGCTGTGCACGTGTGTCGTTCTAATTGGGAACGGCAGAAAGAACGACACGGACTCTCAAGGGAGTCAGAACAGGAGAGAATCTCTAGCTTATTGTTACAGACATGTTATATAGACTTGTTCGTCGAAAGTACAGAAAGGAAACTCTTATTGGTTAGTATAGTGCTACATTACCATCATTGGTCAGTGGGGTTCACCACCCCCTGACTTTCTCCTGCAAGGAAAACACGGGAATCAGACAAACAGCACCTGCAGGCTGTTTTCTGTCTTTGAGGATTGTTTTGAATCCTCTCATGAATTTCCCAGGCTAGCTTCTCAGGCAGGTCTGGCAGGCCATGGGGCCTGCAGCTTGCTCTAAAGCTAGCCTCCACAATTCACCCTTTCGGTTTAGGAAAAAATAAAAAAATGTACAGTGTTTGTAACATCCTGCTGGGCCCTTGCAGGAGGGAGAACAAACACGGCACAAGTGGTTTCTTTTACTAGATATTGGAATGGATATTAATTTGGAATTTTGGTTTATGATGATGTTTAAAGATTGTTTTCCTTGCAAGGATTTGACGGTTGAGTCAAATATCCTTAACTCAGTGAATTAATACAAAACATTGTTAGTTTGTTCAAACTGACAGTCTAACTTGTCAATATAGTAGTTTAAAAGAACACTAAAGTGGTCAGGACTTTGGTGGGGTTCACCCCCTGCAAGGCGGGGGGGAACGCGTGCTGGCCGGGGCACTGCTCGAGCCCCGGCACCGACTCGCGGGGCGGCTCGGGTTAACCTGGCAGCACAAGGCTGGCAGAACCCGGCCCGGCGCCTGTAGCACGGTCAGTGCGCGCGCGGGCCGCGCTGACGGGCGCGGGGGGGGGAGCGAAGTTCACTCCCCGTCCTCCCCGCCGCTTCCCCGCTGGAGCGCGGGCGAGCGCGGGGCAGCGGGGGTGTTGTGCAGGTCCCGCGGCTCCGCGCCGACCCTCGCGGCTCGCTCCGCGCGGGGCGCGCACGCGCGGGGGGAGCAGGGGCGTCCGCGCGGGTTCCGCGGTCTCGCGCCGCTTTCGGCGGTACAGAAGAAAGGAGCTCACAGGGCGCGCGCGCGGGCGAAAGGGGTGCTTGGGCTCTCCCCCCCCCTCCTCCCCCGCCGCTTCTTGGGGGGGGGGGGGGGGGGGGGGAATGCTCGCCACGGCCCCGGCCCTGGCTCCAGATCCGGGCTTCGGCTCGGCTTTTACGGGGTTTTTGCAGCCGGCCGGAGCCAGAGGGCCCGGCTGGCCACCCGGCCCGCGGCCGGTGGCGGCGGGCGGCGTCCTGAGTTAGCTTTTTTTTCCTTCTTTTCCACCTTTTCTCTCGTTTTTTTCTTGCCGCTGCTGCTGCCGCTGTGGGGACTCGGGGCACCGGCGGAGGCTCCACGGCGGCCGCTGGCAGCAGTGCTCGCAGCGCTGGTCCTGGAGGGGCCGGCGGAGGCTCCGCGGAGGGCGCAGGCAAAGGCGGCCCTCGCTGCGCTGGCGATGTCGGCGCCTGGGGGTGCGGTGAAGGCAGAGCTGCGCGATTTCTGCTCTTTTGTTGTTTTTCTGCTGGTAAAACTTGCGCGCCGAGCTCCGCGGATGGCGGGCGCTCAAATTTTTCTGGAGAGGGAGATCTCTGGCTCACGGATTGCTCCTGCCCGCTGCTAAAGTTCTCTAAGGGTCCGGGCAGAGCTGAAGGACCGCCACACAGCTCGGCTTCACTGTTTTTAGGCTGGCACTGTTCCAGTGCCTTAAAAATCACTCCCCAAGTTGCTGCTAAGCTGCAC
Source organism: Poecile atricapillus (assembly GCF_030490865.1). NCBI lineage: Eukaryota > Metazoa > Chordata > Aves > Passeriformes > Paridae > Poecile > Poecile atricapillus. The sequence continues at coordinate 1,717,777 of NC_081267.1, forward strand.
GCACTGGTATCTCCCACAGCCAGCCTAGTCCACAGGTGGTCCCCTACTGACCACCAAATCTCAAGGTTAAACACATCATTCACAGTCACAGCAAACTCCTGCGCTTTCACCCAGTGGAACAAAGCGCGTATATCTTCTTCAGGAATACAGAGTCCCATGCTCAGCAAGGCGTCTTGCCATGCAAAGCTGACAAGTTGCTCGTCAGCTAAATCACAGTTCTCCATTATGAAAACTTTTTTTATCTTGGCGGCTCTGCGAATGCAATTATGCAAACGCTATCGGCTTGGACCTGGGACTTCAAGCTCTGCTTCACCAAGATAGGCCGTTCCAAGCCCGCTCTCCGGCAGGCTCCACTATCCCGTTGGTTAGAAACCAGCTTCCTCTTGGAAAGCCCGGGAGAATTCCACTTTCCCCTCTAGGGGGAAGGGCTGGCGTTTTTCCCGCTCGCTGCTTACCCTCAGGGGATTAGCAGATGTCTTCACGTAGGTTGCTTTTTGACCTCGGGGGTCGGCTGCACATCACGTCGGGTTACCAGACCTCGGAGGGTCGGTTCATCATCACGCGGGGTCACCAGATGTCGTTCTAATTGGGAACGGCAGAAAGAATGACACGGACTCTCAAAGGAGTCAGAACAGGAGAGAATCTCCCAGTTTATTGCTACAGCCATGTTATATAGACTTGTTCGTCGAAAGTACAGAAAGGAAACTCTTATTGGTTAGTATAGTGCTACATTACCATCATTGGTCAGTGGGGTTCACCACCCCCTGACTTTCTCCTGCAAGGAAAACATGGGAATCAGACAAACAGCACCTGCAGGCTGTTTTCTGTCTTTGAGGATTGTTTTGAATCCTCCCATGAATTTCCCAGGCTAGCTTCTCAGGCAGGGCTGGCAGGCCATGGGGCCTGCAGCTTGCTCCAAAGCTAGCCTCCATACACGTGTGTGCCCTCGCTCTGCGTGATCCCCTCACTGCTCCTGCGGCTCAGTGCTGCCTGTGCAGATCAGCAGAGATGACAGAAGCTTCTGTGGCTGTTGAGTTACAGGTGTGTCTGCAGGGAGGACTTTCCCAGCTCCTGGGCTGGATGCTGCACGCAAGCCCAGCTCCCATCAGAGAGGTGAGTATTTTGTCCTTGCTGATCCCACAGGCTGAACCCTGATTTTGTAGGATCCATTCCTGGGAAATGGATATGTATTTTTTTATAAGGTCCTCCAAGAGGAAAGAACAAAGGTCCAGGACAGTGGAAACCCCATGAGCCATCCAATACCATGCAGCAAATGCTGAAGGAAATGCTGCAGGGAGGACAAGGTGGGTCATGTCCCTCAGCCTTCTCCTGAGACTCAGCAGCCGGGGGCTTTCTTTGCACATCTGGACACACTGTGCCCGGCACAGCAGGAAGCAGATCCATGGCAGCCTCACTGCCCCGCTGCTGCTTTCATGCCCTGCAGAGCTCTTTCCCAGCCTGGCCTGGCTGCAGCTTTTCCCCAGCCCCTGCAGGAAGGCATTTGGCATCAGCTGACAGGGAGCCCAAACTGCAGCTGCAAGGCCATGCACACCCTGACATCCCCTGAAATTTCCTGGTCTTGGGGTAGATCAGGTGTATGGGCTGTTTGGAGGAGGGAGGGCTCTGGCCAATCCCATAAGTTTATATGATTTCCTAATCCTTATCCATGACCTCGACTAGTATCGCCTCATGATGATACCACTTCCCTGAAAGGGGAATGGTTCCATCCGATCCAGCTGTGGCTCTTCCTTTCTCCAGATATGAACCCAAAGGCTGTGCTGAAGGCAGCGTTTCCCGGAGGAAGCAGTGGCTCATGGGCAGCCTCTGCTGCAGGAAGGGAGGCCATGCCAGGCACAGTCCCAGGAGGTAATTGCTGTGCCTCTGGGCCTGAGCCCTGCTGAGGCTTGAGCTGTACATCTCTGCTGCTTGGCAGTGCCTGCCTTTCAGGGATTTTGCACAGAGCATGGAAAAGGTGTTGAGAGTGTCCAGAGCCAGCCCAGAGCTCTCCTCAGGCCCCTCTGCAGTTTTGGCCATGTCCATTGACATCTGGCTCTCATGGTCTTCCCCCAACCCCCTTGCAGTGTCCAGTTCCCTAAGGCAGAAGGGGATCCCAGCACACCATGGAATGGTTTTGATCTGTGCTCCCTTCTAGATTGGGATCATGACATGGAGCATCTGAAAGCCCTGGCACATAATGGTTTGAGATCCATGGAGAATGCTGGAGGCAAGTCCTCAATGTCCATTTTTCCACAGAATTATCAGTGTGAGTGTGGGAAGAGCTCACTCTCATGCCATTTCCCTTAAGAGTCTGAAGGTTGATGGATTCTGGAAACCTTGCCCCTCTCCCTTCTGCAGCCCTGAGTGATCCCACAGCATTGCTGTCAGTGGGAGGAAGGAGCATTTAGCTGTCAATCTTCTTCCCATGTGCAATTCCAGTGTCTCCTTCTGTGTGCTCTGTGCAGCCACGGAGAAGAGCAGAGAGGGAAGGGCCGGGCCCAGGGCTGTGCCCCAGGGCTGTGCCTTGCACAGTTCCTTTGCCAGCCCCAGGGAGCCTGGGGTGCTCCCGTTGCTGCTGCCAAGCCCTGGCCCTGCCTGGGGCTCAGTTCAGAGCTGCTGGCAGCTCCAGGGAGTCCTTTCTCCCCTGACTGCCATGCAAGGGGCTCCTTCCATCCCAGTGTGGGGCCACTGCAGGCACGTGGTCCCCTGCTCCTGCTCCTGAGTGGAAGGCAGAGATGAGGGAGTGCCTTGGACAGCACCAGTCACCCACGTGTACTCACTGCCACTCTGGACTGAAGGAGAAATGGAACTACTTTCCATTAAGGTCCTCCTAGATGGAAGAACCAAGACATAGAAGACCAGAAATCCCTGGAGGCATCCCAACTTCTGGATAAGATGCTGAGTGATCTGGAGAGACGCCGTGGTGGGTTCATGTCCCTCATCCTTCTCCTGAGACTCAGCAGCCAGGGGCTTTCTCTGCACATCTGGACACACCATGCCCGGCACAGCAGGAAGAGATCCATGTCAGCCTCTCTGCCCTGCTGCTGCTTTCATGCCTTGCAGGGCTGTTTGCCAGCCTGGCCTGGCTGCAGCTTCTCCCCAGCCTCTGCAGGAAGGCATTTGGCATCAGCTGACAGGGAGCCCAAACTGAAGCAGGGGTCATAAACAGCCTGAGATCCCCTGCAATTTCCCACTCTTGGGCTAGATTGGGTGTAGGGGCTGTTTGGTGGAGGGAGGGCCCTGGCCCAGCCCCAATAACCTGGGTGTTTTCCTTGCCCTTATCCATGATTTGACAAGTATTGCCTCCTGAAGATACCACCTCACCTAATGGCAAACAGTTCTATCTTACCCAGCTGTCCCTTTTCCTTTCTCAAGTGCTGGAGCAAATGTCTGTGCAGACAATGGCTAGAGGAAGCAATGGCTCTGTGCCAGCTCCTGATGCAGGAAAGGAGGAGATGCCAGGCCCAGGCACAGGAGGTAATTGCTGCCCTGGGCTCAGCCCTCGGTGGGGCTGTGTGCCAGCAACTCTTCCCGCAGGGCCTGCCCTTGCATGGCCCGTCAGAAGCCAAAGCTGGAGGCACCTCAGCTTCCAGGCCTCTGGAGCTCATTCCCAGCCCCTGGGAAATGGGACTCGTGCACCAATGTCCATCCCACTTCAGCTGCTCCCAGAGCTGGCCCTAAGCATCCAGAGGCCCAAGGCACAGGAGCAGCCCCGAGCAGGAGCCCTGCCACGAGCCCAGGGCCACGGCCAGCCCTGGCTCCCAACTGGGCAGGGGCTGCACTGGCCCCTGACAGGGTCTGGCTCTGTCCCCTTGGGCTGGGGGAGCTGTCACGGAGCAGGGAGGGTCAGGGGTGGCAGTGGCTGCTCAGGGATGGGTTTGGCCCCTGTCCCTGGAAGGAGCCACTGCCCAAGCAGTGCTGTACTGTCCCTGGGCTCTGCTTCCGGCTTTCTGGGCTTTGTTTGGTGGCACAGCCTGTGCCAAGGGATGGCAAGGTGCCTGCAGGCCCCAGCTCTGGGGGAAACAGAGAACGTCCTGGCCATATCCAGCGTGCTGCCAGCTCAGCAGTGGAGCACAGCACAGGCTCACGCTGCCCATTGCTCCCACAGAAGCGCTTGGCAAGTCAAATATAAATGCTGAGAATTCACCAAGCACCCCAAGAGTGTTCTGCCCGCAGGATGTGCGCAAGTCCTGCATGATAGGCACAGTAGTGATACTGTTCACAGTGCCACTTTCCATAGTCCTCTGCTGTGTTGGATGCCGGTGGTGGTGTAAGGACATGAAACAGTAAGTTGTTGTTCATCCCCACCCTCCAGCTTCTTGAAAGGCTGCTCATAGTCAGGAAACATTCCCAGTGAGGCTGCTGTGCACTTGTGGGTTGTCCTTGGTTGCCCAAATAACTCTGCTGAGAGTTCTGCTGCTGCCCAGGCCTTTCATTGGCCTCTTAATTGCTGGGCCTTGTCCTGGGGAGCCCGCTGGGGCTGCAGCCAGTGCTGGCTGCCACTGAGGCTGCCTGGCCAAGAGCAGCCCCAGGAGCAGCGGGCAGAGGCAAAGCAAGGTGGGCAGGAGAAAGAGCGGGGACGAGATTGCCCTTGAAAGGCAGAGGTGCTCTGGGGCCTGCTCCTGGCCAGGGACCCTGCCCAGAGCCATCCCCTGCTCTCCAGGGCCTTGAGGGGCAGCTGTCCAGCTGGGCCAAGCTGTGCCAGCAGCTCCAGCCGTGCTGGGGAGCCTTGGCTGCTCTGGGCCCTGCTGTGCAGGAGGGTCCCTGAGTGCCAGCAGCAGCTGGGGGCCTCAGCCACCTCCTCTCTCAACAGGAGTGCCTCTGCAGCTTCAGAAGTCTGGCAAAATACTTCATTCACTGAGAAGCTGCATCTGTTATCCTCGCTCTTCACATCTGTCCCCATGTGCCAAGCTGCATCTGCATCCCTATCTTGAGGGCATCCCAAGACCCACACCTCTCAATCGAGACCCTCTGCCCCTGAGCCCCCTGGCCCTGGTCCCTGGCCAGGACTGAAATTGGGCAGCCCCTGTGCACCAGAGCAGGGGTTGGCCCATGTTTTTTGTTCCAATAAAGAGATGGAGCTCTCACCCCAGTGTCTGGCTGGTACCACCAGCAGAGCCCACACAGCACCAGCCCTGGCTGAGCTCCATGTCCAGGAGCAGGCAGGGCTGACCATGGTGTGGGCAGGCAGGAGCCAGGCAGGGGCTGCCGTGACCAGTGTTGGGGCACTGAGGGGCTGGGGGAGCCCATGCTGAGCGTCCATGGGCTGTGAGGGCACATTTCCTTCAGTGGCATCACCTGGGCCTGCACCTCATGAGGCACACAGGGAAAATTTGGGCTCTCTCCTAAGGTGTGCAGGGATCCCCCATGAGGAGTGCAATGGGGTTAAATTGAGAGGGTTTTTTACTCTTCTCAGCACAGTAAAGGGGACACTCTTGGCCGAGTTTTGCAAAGCTGGGAGGAAGCCTCTTGTGAGCCCTTGGGCCTGGCCTGTGGGCACAGCGGGCAGGTGGAGCCCATCCCTTGAGGCCAGTCCGGGCTGCTCGGGCCGGGCTGGGCTGGGCCAGGTGAGCCGGGCCATTCTCTGGGGCACAGGAGGCACCCGGGGCTGTAACTGAGGCTGTGGCTTCTCAGCCTGAAGGGAGGCTGGCTCTACTGGTTCAGAGAGCACAGCTCAGATCCCAATTACCTTTGTAAAGCTGCTGGGGAAGTGTTGAGGGCAGAGAGTTCCAACCCTTCTCACTGGGAAGCTGGGCTGATGCTGTGGGTTTTTTTAATATTTTGCCCTCTAAATTTGTGTCCTGGCAGAAAGTTAAGTTTGCTTGATCTCAGTCAGCCCCTTTTCTGCTTGGTGCTATTATAAATGAAATTAAAATAAGACAACAAGAGCTATTAGGTTAACAGCAAATTAATAACAAGGGAAAAAAAAGATACAATTTAGTGAATTGAATAGAAGGATACAATTTAATAAAAGAATACTATTTAGTGGCCTGAATAGCAATTTGGTATAAAAGGAAAACAATTTAGTAAAAGAGTACAATTTAGTGAATAACTTCAGATACATAGATATATATTTGTGAATATAATTTGCCAGTAATTATGATTAAAGTATAAGCAAAACTGACCAGGGTACAGGGAGGGCTTCTCACCCCGCCTCACATACCAAAACAAAGTAATTCAAACTAAAATTATATACTGTATGCTTATACCTATTCATTAATGTTTCCCATAAGTCTCCTCCTATTTCCAATTCATTGATTTAATATCACTATTCTTCATGGCACATGCTTCACTTGTTGCTAGGGGGTCTTCTGTCTTGTTTTGGTGGTTTTTTGGACGAAGGCTTACACTCATCCTCGTTGTCCTCTGGATAACCTTACAGGCTGTGCGTGTGTACTAAGCGTTGTGTTATGTAAGTAAGCATTGTACTCCACTAATTAGTCTTATATTTTATAATTTTCAGGCCCTATGCCTAAAGTCATTCCAACTTCATCCATCTCAAGGTCAATTTTGTCTTAGGGCATTTCTTATCTCAAAACTACATCCTGTACCTTAATTTTAACATGTAACATCTGTAGAGGGCTACATCTGCCTTGTAACACCAATTCCCTTGATTGCTCCTAATAATAACTTTCCAAATAGTTACAATTCAGTTAGCACAAATCATTTCCATTTATTACAGGAGGGTGTGAAAACAGGAGCATTGTTTGGTGTGGCCTCCTCTCTGCCTTTCACACCTTTCAGTGCTTTGACCCAGCCAAGAGCTTTCTCCAAGAGTGCAATGAAGCAGCTGTTCCTGCTCCCAGCTCTGGCTTTTCCCAGTCTCTGACCCTGACTGGTTTTGTCCCTCTTGCTGTGCCCTCTGTTCCCCCAGGGGGCTGCCCCAGGCTGAGGGATCAGATCCAGGCACTGCTGCTGCTCCCTGGGGACCAGCCCCAGTTTGGTTGTTGCTGTCAGTGCCAGCAGAAGCGGTGGCTGGAGCAGCGGGTGCTGACAGTGCCCCAAGGCCCGGGGCTGGAGGGGTCCCTGGGCTGGGGCTGGGAGGGAGCTGCCCCTTGTTCTCCCTCTGCCTCACGCAGAGCTGGGCCAGGCACAAGTGGGGCAGCAGAGCCAACAGGGAGCCTGCGAGTCTCTTCCAGCCGTGCCTGCTCAGAGTTTGGCCTTGGAGCTTCAGGTGGGCAAAGGCAGCTGCTCTGCTCCCTCTGCGTGTCCCTGTGTTCAGCAGTGCTGCTCCATCAGTCTGTGCCCAGCAACGGGGAAAAGCCTCAGCCCTGCAGGGCCAGGAGCTGCCGGGCTCTGCCTGAGCAGCTCAGCCAGCGGGAAGGGAGCTGCTCCACACGGGAACCAGGAGCAAAGGACGTGCCTTTTCTAGGACATGCTTTTTGTAAAAAAAACCCCAAATAAACAAAAACAAAAAAACAAAACAAAAAAGAAAACATGAAAAAATATGAAAGATAAAAATTACCTCCAAATGTGTAGTGAAAAATGATCTATAACTCTGGAGTAAGAAAGAGGTAACCAATATTTTGAAAAAGAGAACTCAGCTTTGATTTTAGTTACTCAGTTTGTACACATGCTAGTGGAAAGGATCCATTAGCTGCCTTCCTTTACAGATTTGATGGATGTTTTCCAATATTAAGATATTTTACACTGTAGTTAAAGAACAGGAAATTGAAATACATGTTCTTCATGACTGTGTCTTGAGTGTAAAAATTTTGCAGTTTGAAACTTGGACCTAAAGTGTTGCAAATAAAAGTGATAAATCCCAATGGACTGAGTGAATGCAGCTTTTCCTATGGGATGTGCAGCACTCCAAGGACTTCCTCAGTGGGGCTGTGGGTGCTTGGAGCTTTGTCCTGTGCCACTCCGGGATGTCATGAGATGGGACTTCACCTGCCACCAGCCCAGGTCACGCTCTGCCACCCCAGCTCCTTGGACCTTGTGTCCCCAAAGAAGACACAAGGTGTTTCTGCTGCTCCACCTTTGCACAGATCCACAGAGAGCTGGGATTATCCCAAGTCTCGTGTCTCCATTGTGCCATATTCCTAAAGTACCAGCAGCCCATCCTGACGAATATGGTGAGTTATGTGGATGGTTGTCTGCTCCCTTTCCTGCCTAGAAATCCTGAAACTGCTTCTAAATGCTGTTCCCTATAGCTCTTGGACACCTACTCCCACAGAGCTGGGAAAAAAATGCCCTGGCCATGGCTTACAAGGTGAGTTATGCCAAAGTTAGAGCTCTATGGGAAATCTCTATCCATCCCTATCCTTTTTATATATCTGTATGTGGGGGTGTGCATGGATGTGTCTTGTATGGAAAGGAAGGAGTGTGCAAACAACGTGACTGACACTTTCACTCTCTGTGTTCATTCCATACTCATGGGTACAAAGATATTATGGAAACCTTTGCAAGGACAGACCTTCTGTCCATGGATACAGAGACATCCAAGAGCCCCTGGCACAGACAGACCCTTCTGTCCATGGATACAGAGACATCCAAGAGCCCCTGGCACAGACAGACCCTTCTGTCCATGGATACAGAGACATCCAAGAGCCCCTGGCACAGACAGACATTGCTGCTCTTCAGCCACTGACAGGATGAGGCCCTGAGACTGGGGCTTGGCCTTCCTCGTGGAGAGGGGCATCAAGGAAGGCTGCAGTGTGATGGAGACTGTGATGGGCTGGGAACTCACTGGGGGAAAGGAGGGAGCAGTTGTGAAGTAAAAGGCAGGTGGGGGACAGAACTCCTTCAGAGAATAGAACTGTTCTGAGCTACAGCTTGAGCAAGATGAAAAATGTCATTTGGGGTCATCCCAGATTGATTTCATTTCAGAAGTTATGGAACAAGTTTAATTTTTGGGGGGTGTCATGTTTTCCCTTGGAGGTGGACACTCTGCAGACTTGAGCTGCATTGCCAAAATGCTCCAGTCTCTGCTGCAGGTCACACCGTTTCTTCTTTGGCTGATCCCGGCGCAGTGCTGAGCCCAGCAGAGCCCTGGCAGAGCCCAGAGCAGCCTCAGCATCCGCAGAGCCCGGCTGCAAGGAGAGAAAGCAGAAACCGCCCGTCAGCTGAAGGCTCCTGTCCCCTTGTCCCAGCCAGCCGCGGTGCCCAGGCCATGCTGGCCGTGCTCAGAGCTGGGCCCAAAGCTGCCCATCACTGCTGCCTTTGGGAGCAGAGCAGGAGGGCAGGACATGTGCCCAGCCTGCAGCCAGCCACGGCAGATCCAGCCCCTCAGCAGCTGCCCAGAGCGGGATGCTCCTGTGCCCGCTGCCATCTCCCAAAAGCTCTTGTCCCACCCATGCCAAGGAGATGAGGACCCACCTCACACCATCCGCTGCCAGAAGAAAAGCTGGTCCCAAACGATGTCCTCAGTCTTCTCCAAGGGCACGGCCCATCCACGCCACAGCTGGTCCCAAGCACTTCCTGATCCAGACTGGACCCCACCTAGAACGCTTCCTTTAGAAAAACAAACAACAAATTAATGAAAATAGATTACAGACAGAAAGGGGAAACAAGAAAAATGGTAAAAAATCTTATCTCTGTCAGGAGGTTGAGCAAGGCCCAACCCCTACATTCTGGGGAAAAACCCACCCATGGGTGAGGGAAGCCCATGCTTTCTCCCTTTCCCCCTGCACTGTCCCCCAAAATCATGGTGATCCCAAAGCAAAGCAGGGGAGTGGAGCAGCCCAAGCCCTTCCTTGCCTCCCCAGCAAAGCAGCCGTGCTCAGGTTCTGGAGTCCCACCTGTGCTCCTGCCATGGGGGTTTGTTTGTGTCGGGCTGGCTGCCCCAGCCCCAGCCCGGGGCACGGTGGGTGGTGGGGGCTGTTGGCAGGGCCAGGATCCCACTCCCATTTCGTAACCACCCCAGCCCATGTCCCCAGCCCTGCCAAAAACCAGCTGGGCAGCCACTGAGGAATCAGTTGCATCTGCCCCAGCAAAGCAGAAACCTTTGGTTCCCGGCCAATGCCCAAATCTGGGAGCATCCCCCTGGGTCTGGACTTACTTGAAAATTCACTGTGGGGCCTGGCTTTGAAGAAGGTGCCAGAATCAAAGTCCATCATCGCCAGCTGCCACTGGCCAGGTGGAGGAAGAGGATGTCATCCTTGCTGTTTTCCTCCATGTCTCCAGCAGCAGCAGCAGCCCCACCTGGTCCAGCTTCTCCAGGGGCTCCTTCTTCCCTGGGGGGACACCAGGCTGTCAGGGTTCTGCCCAAGACCCGTCTGTCAGTGAACCAGGACAAGCAAAACCAGCTCAGATGGTGCCCACCAGTGCTGGGCAGAGCAGCTCAGCTCCAGCACAAGGGCTGTGTGTTCCCATTTGATGAGCCCAGTGCAGTGACACAGGCAGGACAAAAAAGTCTGGGTTTCTTTGCTGCTGATTGCCAGGGCATGTGTGGAGCTGTAACTTACCAGGTCCCTGCATCACTGTGCCTGTGGCTCTCTCCCTTCTTCTAGGGCTGATGAATATCCTGCATCCAGGGATCATGGAACAGGTCTTCTAATGAGGGCCTGTCCAAGGAGTTCAGGGATAAACACCACCTGATCAGAGCTTGGCAGTCTGGGGAGAGAAACCACAAACCACTGGTCAGTTGGAGAAGCCTCCTGTCTGCTTTGTCCCACTATTCCCGTGCCCAGGCCACGCTGGATGTGCTCAGAGCTGGGCCTAAACTTTCCCATTAATTTTTTTGTTTTGTAGGAGAGCAGGAGAGCAGGACATGTGCCACCTCCTCAGCAGCTGCCAGAGCGGGATGCTCACGAGCCCGCTGCTGTCTCCCAACACTGGTGTTCCCCCCATGCCCAGAGATGAGGATTCACCTTGGGAGAGCCGTTGTGGCAGCGGGAGCTGGCCCCATCTGATGTTCCTGCCCCTCCTGAAAGGGTGCTCCCCGCAGACCATCTCGTGCAGCAGGATGCCCAGGGTCCAGATGGTCGCTGCCTCGCCATGGTACCACCCAAAGTCGTTCCATTCCGGGGGGCTGTATGATGGTGTTCCTATGGAATATGGATGGAGCTCATCAGGGGGATGCTGCTGCTCCCAGAGCCTGACCCCAGCATCCCTGGGCATGTGGGGGCTTCCCCAGTGGCCCATGGAGTGACCTGCTGCCCTCTCGCCAGCACCTGGGACTTGGGTACAAATCCGTGGCTGGAAACGAAGTCACTGGTGCTGGAAGAGGGCAGCAGAAACCCTGGCAAGGCCCGACCATGACACACAAAGGGAAATACCCACTCAGTGCTGGGGAAAAACCATACCCACATCCTCCCTGCTGGCATTGCCCAAAACATATTTTGAACCAAAGCAAACCAGGTGAGCAGAGGAGTCCAAGCCCATTCTCACCTGCACACGAAACCAGCTGGTGCACAGGTTCTGCCTCCCCCTCTCTGCCACCCCTACCCATGGAGGATTTTGTCAGGCTGGCTGCCCCAGCCCCAGTCCTGGGAGAATCCCTCCTGCCACACCCTGCTTGGGCCAGGAGATGCTGGGACCAGGAGCCTACCCCTGTGTGGGCTCACCTGCAAATTGAGTGTAGGCTGTCTCCTGAAGGTAGGTGCCACAGCCGAAGTCTATTAACTTTGCCTGGCCGGTGTCCAGGTCTACCAGGATATTCTCCGGTTTTATGTCTCTGTGCAGGACCCCGCAGCTGGTGCAGTGCCGCACGGCTGCCAGGACCTGCCGGAACAGCTCCCGCGCCTCTTCCTCGGACAGGAACTTCCGTGCCCGAATAAAACGCCGCAGGTCCTGACACCGCTCCGGGCGCTCCAGCACCATAACAATGTAGCTGGGGAGCTCAAGCCACTCAAGCAGCTGCACCACGCCGGGGAAGCCTGTGGACACCTTGTCCAGCAGCACTATCTCCAGTGGTGCGCTGGTGCCGTCGGGCTGCGGGAGGAGCACGGTGCTGTCAGTGGGGCTGAGGCCGTGCCAGGGCTCGGGAAGCCCTCAGCCAGCCCGGGATGCTCTGTGCCCTCCGCTGGCCCCATGCCCGCTCTCCCTCCAGGTGTCCTGGCAGCTCCCACCCTGCCGGGCCCCGGCTCATCCCCGCCCGGCACGCCCCGGCTTCTGCCGCTGGCCCCGCTCACTCACCAGCTCGCCCCAGTGCCGGACGCGGTTCCGTGGCACCTTTTTGATGGCCACCTGTAAGCCAAAGGGAACAGCGGATTCAGCTCAGCGCCTGCCGTGTCCAGCCCCATCCTACTCCTCCGCCCCCTTCTCCTCCTCCGCCCCCTCCGCCCGCTCCTCCTCCTCCGCCCGCCGCTGGCCCCACCGCTCACCGGGAGTCCGTCCGAGAGCCGAGTGGCTGCGAAAACTCTACCAAAGCCGCCGCGTCCCAGCAGTGAACCCACTCGGTAGCGCTGCTGCAGGGCCTCCTGCGCCTTCCCTGGGGAAGAGACGCGGCCGTCAGTGCTCGGCCCGGGGCCAGGAACGGCCCCCGAGCGCTCCCCGACCTCCCCGGGCCGGGCATCCGCAGGCGTTCGCTCTTTGGAACGCGACAGCGGCGGCTCGGGGCCGGCGGCCGCGCTGCTGAGCGGCGGAGCTCGGGCCGGGGAAGCCGCAGCGGAGACGGCGGCAGCGGCCGCGCCGCCTGTGTCCTCCGCGGGCCCCGGGAGGAGCCGGGGCCGGGGCCGGGGCCGGGGCCGGGGCCGGGGCCGGGGCCGGGGCCGGGCCAGGCGGAGCCAAAGGGCAGCGATGCCGCCCCAGCCCCAGGCAATGATTCCCGCCCAGCAGCGGCCGCGCAAGCACAGCCAGAGCTGGGCGGAGGGGAGACCGCGGAGGGATGCTCGAGGCCGGGGCTGGGGCCGGGGCCGGGGCAGCCCCGCCCGGGGCCGGGGGCGGACCGGGGGCATGGCCCGGGTGGGCACGGGGAGAGGGAAACTGGAAGAGGAGGGGACACAGGAAAAAGGCGACGGTGATGGGGTGCGGGACAGTGGGAGAGGGAGAGGAGAGACAGGAATTGATAAATTCTCTGCTTTTGCTGCTTTCGCTGCTGCCGCTGCTGCTGCTGCCGCCGCTGCCGCTGCAACTGAAGCACCGGGACCGTTTGTCCCCGTGTCCGTTTGTCCGTTGCCCGCTCGGCCCCGCCCCGAGCCCCGCGCTCCCCGGGCAGCCCCGGAGCCTGGCGAAACACGGGATCTTTGCCCTGGTGAGCCAAGAGCCAGAGTCTTGACTCCTGCACAGGGGCACAGCAATGCCCTTGGCTGCTGCTGTGCCTTGTCCCTGCTGAGGGTCAGACACTGTCTGAGCACATTCCCTGAATGCAGAATTTGTACCTGAGCCAAGCACTGCACTTGTGTCTCCAGCATTGCTTTCCAAGTAAAACAGGGGAAGGCAAACTGGGTATAGCTCATGGTATTTTACAGTGTCTAAAACTTGCCAAGTCTCAGATCTTAGAGGTGAGATCCATTTGGAATGAATGGGATGGAGAAAGTGCAAGATGGAAAAGGAGAGCATAAAAATAAATAGAGAATATTTTACAGTGTCTAAAACTTGCCAAGTCATGGGTCTTAGAGGTGAGATCCATTTGGAATGAATGGGATGGACAAACAGTGCAAGATGGAGAAGGGAAACATAAAAATCAATAGAGAAAAATAGAAAAAAACATATTGGTTGTTTCTTTGGATTTTATTTTCATTTCTTAAAAAAGTTGTTTCAATTTTCCCAGAATCTTCTCCCCAGTCCTGTCTGTTCTTTCCAAAAACCTGTCCTGGAGAACAAGGCGCAGCTCCTGTCACAAGATGTGCCCCCAGCTGCAGCTTCTCTTGGCTTCCCACACTGTGAATGCAGCACAACTCTTGCAGCAAAGCAGGACAAATATTTGAAGAACTTGACAACTTGTTCTTTCTTTTCCTTGTGGACAGGGGAGTTGTGCCATTGGTAAGGTTTTCATTGTTCCTCTTCTAGCCAAAGAAAACATGATGGGCTACCAGGAATTGTTGGGGAATACAAGCCTGGCTGAATGTGGAGAAAGAATCTCCAGAGCCTGCAGCCAGCAGTGGAGAGCTCATCATTCCAAATGCCCCATGGACATCTGGAAAGTGATCTGGAATGTGAAGATGGGCTGACAGAGGTAGTTTGTATCTGTGTTCAGTTTAGATGATTCTACATCTCTTGCAGTGGTAGAAATCAAGAGCACAATCAGTTGATGATAAGCACCAGAACATGATAAGCTGGACCTCTCAGTGGATGAGAGAAAGAATGTGAAAAGGAGAAATGCAGGGAATGACTTGGTGAACTTTGTGTGTAAGAAGGGTCATTTTTTCTTAATAATTCCCAATTCATTCCCTTTGCTTTTATCCTTTTAAGAAGGCAAATTGCATCTCAGATTCCCCACGAAATGAGAACCCTGAGCTTGTGGAACTGCCTGAAAGGTGCCCTGTGCCTTTTTCTTCTGCTGCTCAGAAGAAACAATGAAGCAAGTTGGGAAGTTCTGGTTTTTACTATTCCTGATGGATTTTTTCATTTTATTTGCCACTGCAGAGGCAATTTCTGTGATGGCCTCTGTCAGTTGATTCTATTTCAGCAGCAGCAGCAACAGGGCTGTGTTTGAGCACTGCAAATGTGACCTGTGTGGCTTTAATTCCCCTTGACTTAGTGCTCAGGGAGTTGGGAGCATTTTGATCTCTACTGATCATGATGCCTGAAACAAAAATCCTGAGTTCCCTGTGACAAAAGCACAGTGGGTAGCACTGATTGAAAGAGGCAATTGCAGTTGTACTGCTAAAATTCAAGTGGCAAGCAGAAGAGGGGCAAGAGCAGCCGGGATCTACAATTGCCAAGGCAAATTTAGATGAAATAATTTTGTGGGATTTTTCTGGAATTTTGTGGTATTTTTCTTGAATTTCATGGAATTTTTGTGGAATTTAGTGGAAATTTGGGGTGATTTTGTGGGATGTTTCTAGAATTTGGTGGGGTTTTGAGAAGATGTAGGGAAATTTTTGGGATTTTTCTGCAATTTTGTGGGATTTTTCTTAGATTTTCTGGGATTTTTCTTAGATTTTGTGGAAATTTGTGGAGATTTTAAGAGACATTTCTGGAATTAGATGGGGTTTAGAGAAGATTTAGGCAATTTTGGGAATTTTTTCTGCAATTTTGAGGTGTTTTGAGGAGACAAGAAGAATTTGGTGAGGGATTTTTCTTAGATTTTGTGGAATTCTGTGGAGGTTTTGTGCGATTTCGCTGGAATTTTCTGGAATTTTGAGAAAATGGAAAGAATTTTGTGGGATTTTTCTGGAATTTTGTGGGATTTAGAAGAGACAAAGAATGATGTGGTATTTTCTTAGATTTTGTGGTATTTTGTGGAGATTTGGTGGGATGTTTCTGGAATTTGCTAGGGTATTAGGAAGGTTTAGGGAATTTTGAGGGATTTTTTTCTGGTATCTTGTGGGATTTTGACGAGACTTGAAGAATTTGGTGTGATTTTTTTTTTATTTGGTGGAAATTTGTAGAGAATTGGTGGGATGTTTCTAGAATTTGGTAGGGTTTTTTCTTGAATTTTATTGGATATTGAGAAGATTTTGTGGGAGTTTTCTGGAATTTTCAGGGATATTGAGGAAACATGAAGTATTTTGAAGTATTTTCTTAGATTTTGTGGAAATTTGTGAAGATTTTGTGAGATGTTTCTGGGATTTGGTAAGGTTTTGGGAAGATTTAGGGATTTTCGGTTTTGTTTTTTCAATTTTGTGCAATTTTTTTTTAATTTTGTGGGATTTTGCATAAATTTAAATAATTTTATGCGATTTTTATGGAATTTTGAGGGATTTTGAGGAGACATGAAGGATTTTGTAGGATTTTTCTGGAATTTTATAAAAATTTCTAAGGATTTTGTGGGATGTTTGTGGAATTTGGTGGGGTTTGGAGAAGATATCTGCAATTTTGTGGGATTTTTCTTGGATTTTGTGGGATTTTGTGGAGAATTGAAGAATTGTGAGGGATTTTTCTTGGGTTTTGTGGGATTATGTAGAGATTTGGGGGGATGTTTCTGGAATTAGGTAGGGTTTTGGGAAGATTTAGGGAATTTTTTGGGATTTTTTTCTGGTATTTTGTGGTATTTTATGGAGATTTGAAGAATTTTGTGTGATTTTTCTTTGATTTTGTGGAAATTTGTGCAGAATTTATGGGATGTTTCTTGAATTTGGTAGGGTTTTCAGAATACCTATGGAATTTTGTGGGACTTTTCTGGAATTTTGTGGGATTTTTCTGGAATTTTGTGGGATATTGAGGCGATTTTGTGAGATGGTTCTGGAATTTGGTAGGGTTTTGGGAAGATTTCTGCAATTTTGTGGGAGTTTTCTGGAATTTTGAGGGATTTTTAGGAAACATGAAGAATTATGGGGTATTTTCTTACATTTTGTGGAAATTCATGGAGATTTTGTGGGATGTTTCTGGAATTTGGTGAGGTTTTGAGAAGATTTCTGAAATTTTGTGGGATTTTTCTTGAACTTTGTGGGATTTTGTGGAGACTTGATGAATTATGAGGTATTTTTCTTAGATTTTTTGGAATTTTGTGAAGATTTTGTGGGATGTTTCTGGAATTTCGTAGGATTTTGGGAAGATTTAGGGAATTTTGTGGGATTTTTTTCTGGAATCTTGATGGATTTTGACGAGACTTGAAGAATTTTATGGTATTTTTCTTAGATTTTGTGGAAATATGTGGAGATTTTGTGAGATGTTTCTGGAATTTGGTGGGGTATTCTGAACGCTTAGAGAATTGTGTGGGATTTTTCTGCAATTTTGTAAGATTTTTCTTCAATTTTGTCAGATATTCAGGAGATTTTGTGGGAGTTTTGTGGAAATTTTGAGGGAGTTTGAGGAGACATGAAGGATTTTGAGGTATTTTCTTAGATTTTATGGAAACTTGTGGGGATTTGGTGAAATGTTACTGGAATTTGGTGGGCTTTTGAGAAGATTTCTGCAATTCTGTGGGATTTTTTTCTGGAATTTTGTGGGATTTTACTTGATTTTTGTGGCATATTCAAGAGATTTTTTGAGATGTTTCTGGGATTTGGTAGGGTTTTGGGAAGATTTAGGGATTTTTGTTTTTGTTTTTTCAATTTCGTGCAATTTTTTTGTTGGTTTTGTGGGATTTTGCGTAAGTTTAAATAATTCTGTGCGATTTTTGTGGAATTTTGAGGGATTTTGAGGAGACATGAAGAATTTTGAGGTATTTTATTAGATTGTGTGGAAATTTGTGGGGGTTTTGTGAGATGTTTCTGGAATTTGGTAGGCTTTTGAGAAGATTTCTGCAATTCTGTGGGATTTTTTTCTGGAATTTTGTGGGATTTTCTGGAGACTTGAAGAATTTTGTGGGATTTTTCTTAGATTTTGTGGGATTATGTGGAGATTTGGTGGGATGTTTCTGGAATTTGGTAGGGTTTTTTCTTGAATTTTGTAGGATATTGAGAAGATTTTGTAAGAGCTTTGTGGAATTTTCAAAGATTCTGAAAAAACATGAAGTATCTTGAGGTATTTTCTTAGATTTTGTGGAAATTTGTGAAGATTTTGTGACATGTTTCTGCAATTTGGTAAGGCTTTGGAAAGATTTAGGGGATTTTTAGTTTCTCTCAATTTCGTGCGATTTTTTTTGTGTTTTGTGGGATTTTGCAAAAGTTTAAATAATTTTATGCAATTTTTGTGGGATTTTGAGGGATTTTGAGGAGACATGACGAATTTTGTGGGATTTTTCTGGAATTTTATTGAAATTTGTGGGGATTTGGTGGGATGTTTCTGGAATTTGGTGGGGTTTTGAGAAGATTTCTGCAATTTTGTGGGATTTTTCAAGGTTTTTGTGGAAATTTGTGGAGATTTGGTGGGATGTTAATGGAATGTTAATGGAATTGGTGTTTTCAGAACATTTAGGGAATTGTGTGGGATTTTTCTGCAAGTTTGTGGTATTTTCCTTGAATTTTGTCGGATATTGAGAAGATTTTGTGGGAGTTTTGTGGAATTTTTAGGGATTTTGAGGAGACATGAAGAATTTTGAGGGATTTTCTTAGATTTTGTGGAAATTTGTGTAGATTTTGTGGGATGTTTCTGGAATTTGGTGGGCTTTTGTGAATAGTTTTCTGGAAGTTTGTAGGATTTTTCTTGAATTTTGTGAGATTTTTTGGGGACTTGAAGAATTTTGAGGGATTTTCTTAGATTTTGTGGAAATTTGTGTAGATTTAGTGGGATGTTACTGGAATTGGGTGGGGTTTTGAAAAGGTTTCTGCAATTTTTTGGGATTTTGTGGAATTTTGTGGGATTTTTCTTGATTTTTGTGGGATATTGAGGAGATTTTGTGGGAGTTTTGTGGAATTTTGAGGGATTTTGAGGAGACTTGAGGAATTCTGTGGGATTTTTCTTAGATTTTGTGGAAATTTGTGGAGATTTGGTGAGATGTTTCTGGAAGTTTGTGGGATTGTTTTTGAAATGTTGTGGAATTTTCTGGTGTTTTGTGGGATTTGAGAAGATGTGAAAAATGTTGTGGGATTTTTCTTCTATTTTGTGGAAATTTTTGGAGATTTTGTCGGATGTTTCTGGAATTTGCTAGGTTTTTCAGAACATTTAGGGAATTTTGTGGGATTTTCTTTGAATTTTGAGGGAATTTGTGGAGATTTTGTGGGATGTTTCTGGAATTTGGTAGGGTTTTGAGAAAATTTCTGCAATTCTGTGGGATTTTTCTTGATTTTTGTGGGATATTCAGGAGATTTTTTGAGATGTTTCTGGAATTTGGTAGGTTTTTGGGAAGTTTTAGGGATGTTTTGTTTTTGTTTTTGCAATTTCGTGCAATTTTTTTTTATTTTTATTGGACTTTGCAAAAGTTTAAATAATTTTGTGGGATTTTTCTGAAATCTTGAGGGATTTTGAGGAGACTTGAAGAATTTTGAAGGACTTTTATTAGATTTTGTGGTATTTCGTGGATATATGGTGGTGTGTTTCCAGAATTTGTTCGGGTTTTCAGAACATTTATGGAATTGTGTGGGATTTTTCTGCAATTTTGTGGGATTTTTCTTAGATTTTGTAGGATATTGAGGAGATTTTGTGGGAGTTTTGTGGAATTTTGAAGGATTTTGCAAAAGTTTTAATAATTTTGTGGGATTTTTCTGGAGTCTTGTGGGCTTTTGAGGAGACTTGAAAAATTTTGTGGGATTTTTCTTACATTTTGTGGAAATTTGTGGCGATTTGGTGGGATGTTTCTGGAATTTGGTAGGGTTTTGATAAATTTAGGGAATTTTAAGGGATTTTGATGAGATATTGTGGGATGTTTGTGGAATTTTCTGGGGTTTTTGCAGAATTTTGAGGGGTTTTGAGGAGACTTGAAAAATTTTGACAGTGTTTTGTGAGATTTTGTTGAAGTTTGTGGAGATTTTTCTGGATATTTCTGGACTTTGGTGGGGATTTAATAAGATTTAGAGAGTTTCTTGGGATTGTTCTGTAATTTTGTGGGATTTTGAAAATGTTAAATAATTTGTGGGTTTTTTCCGGAATGTGTGGGATTTTTCTGTAAATTTGTGGGGGCTTTTTTGAATGCTGTGCATTTGCTGGAATTTTGTGAGATTTTGAGAAGACTTGTGGAATTTGGAGGGATTTATCTTAGATTGTGTGGAAGTTTGTGGAGATTTTGTGGGATGTTTCTGGAATTTGGTAAAGTTTTGAGAAGATTTAGGGAATTTGTTGGTATTTTTGTACAATTTTGTGGGGATTTTTCTATAATTTTATGAGATTTTGAGAAAATTTACATAATTTTTTGGGTTTTTTTCTTGAATTTTTGAGATTTCTTTGGAGTTTTCTGGAATTTTTCTTGAATTTTGTGGGATTTTTCTTGAATTTTGTGGGACTTTGAGAAGACTTGAAGGATTTCGTGGGATTTTTCTTAGAATTGTGGAAATTTGTGGGGATTTTGTGGGATGTTTCTGGAATTTGCTAGGGTTTTGCGAAGATTTAGGGAATTTTGTGGGATTTTTTTTGAATATTGTGGATGTTTTCTGGAATTTTGTAGGATTTTGAGAACATTTGGGGCAATTTTTATGAAGATTTTGATGAATAAAATAGAAAAAAATTGAGTAAAACTGCTGAAATTATGGTAAACAAAGGTGAAAAGCAAAACCATCCCAAGGGACCTGAACTCCGTGCTAAATCCACATGGTTTGGCCCAACATCAGCCAAATGGGGTTAAAATCATCCCAAGGGTTCCAAAGTGCAACCAAAAGGGCATAAAAATGCCCAAACTGGTGTAAAACCCACTCCAAATGGCCTAAAATCACCCTTGAATCTCCCAAATGGGTGCAAGATCCACCCTGAAAGTCGCTGGTTTTGTCTCAAATCACCCAAAGGGCCCCAACATCCCCCAACCTGGCCTGAAACGGCCAAAAGGGACCTGAAATCACCCGAAAAGGGCTCGGTTCGAGCGGCACCGGGACTGGGAGCGAGACCGAGATTGAGACTGAGACTGAGACCGAGAGCGGGCCTGAGACTGGGACTGAATCCGGCACCGGCACCGAGACTGGCACCGCTCCGGGACCGGGACTGAGACCGGGACCGGGACTGAGACCGGGACCGGGACTGAGACCGGGACCGGCACCGCTCTGGGATTGAGATCGACACCGAGACCGGAATCGGCTCCGGGAGTGCCCCGGGACTGCTCCGAGACTGAGACCGAGGCCAGCACAGGGACTGGGATCAACACCAGGAGCGCTCCGAGACCGAGACTGAGACCAGAACCGGGATCAGCACCAGGATCACTCCTGGACCAGCACTGGGATCAGCACCGGGATCGCTCCAGGACCAGCACCGGGATCAGCACCGGGATCACTCCTGGAGCAGCACTGGGGTCAGTACCAGGATCACTCCTGGAGCAGCACTGGGATCAATCCTGGAGCAGCACTGGGATCAGCACTGGGATCACTCCTGGAGCAGCACTGGGATCAGCACTGGGATCACTCCAGGACCAGCACTCACATTGGGACAGGAACTGCTGCAAGGCCAAGACTGAGACCAGGACTGAAACCAGCCCTGGCACCGGCACTGAGACTGGCACCGCTCCGGGACCGAGACCAAGACCAGGACTGAGAGTGAGATGGAGACAAAGACTGGGACTGGGAGCGCTCTGGGACTGACACTGGGACCACCACAGCTCCGGGACAGAGATCGACACCGGGACCGGAATCAGCTCTGGGATCACTCCGGGACCACCGCGTTCACTCCGAGCAGTTTTGGCCATGCCCCCGGGCGAGACTGGGAAAGGCAGGGAGGCACTGGGAAGGAACTGGGAGGGAACTGGGAGGGAACTGGGAGGGAGCCCTGGGTGCGGCGGGACCGCCTCGGTTTGCATCGTTCCAGTGCAGCCATCCCAGTCCATATGGTCCCGGTCCATGTGATCCCAATCTCTGGTACTGATCCATACGGTCCTGGTCTGTGCAATCCCAGTCTGTGCAATCCCAGCCCATGGATCCCAGTCTGTGTGGTCCTGCATGGCACACACTCCAAGAGTCTGGAATTCCAGTTGCCAGCAAGGAAAAGATGTTCCTGCCCTTGAAGGCAAAGCTCTTGAGAAGGGGCCGAGAGCCAAGTGCAGCAAGATCTTACAGTGACATTTCCCTGCCAGCCCCCAGAACTTCACCCATGCCTGTTGTAGCTCCTGGACTGGGAATTAAATCAGGGGAGGGTCTCTGGTGGGAGCTGCCCTGGGTGCAGGGAGACGCTGATGTCAGCGTTCAGGAACACACATAATCACAGATTGATTATATGCAGGCGCTTGATTGAAGCGCACGGGAACTAGGGGTATCAGCAACCCAAATCTAGCTCCATCGTCTTTGTCCAAAGTGCACATATTTCTACAATTTCAGCTGTAGCAGTAATCACTATAACAACCTTATCAATCTTGCTTCATTAATATTGCTTGATTAGCTTTATCAATATTGCTTCATGAGACTTAGCTCATCCTTGTACGAACATGTACGAATCTTATCTCTGGGTGGGTATCCTGGAATTCCCAAGTACCAGTTCCCGTTACCGTAAACATTTCAGCTTGCTAGACCATCCCCAATACCAGACATTTTTGCGGCCTAATTCTTCATGGTTTTCAGAAACACTTTCAGAAACATTTAACCCCATAGTGACAAGGCTTTCACGGCTGTGGTGTCACAGAGAGGAGAGCAGTGCAGCTGTCACTGCTGTGGTGTCACAGTGGGGAGGAAATTAGGGCTGTCACTGCTGTGGTGTGTGATAGATTGATATTTAAGTAAAAAAGACAAACAGCTAAGGATGTTAAGGTTGCTGGAGGATGATGGGAGTTTTTTCTCCTGGCTGATAAGTGGTCATTTCTGAGAACTGACAGTAGTTTTGACCATTGAAAAGTGATATCAACCTGTGAACATCACCCTTTAAAATTTAATCCTGGGAATTTCTCTTTCTCTTTGGTTTCTGGCTTTTGAAGAGGTAACAGGGCTCTGGTTCAGCCTCCTCTCCCCCAGGCCAGACAAGGCCACAGGGGGAGCGGGGCTGGCCGGAGTTCTGCGGTTCCTGGTGGGGGATGGAGACTGTGAAGTGACAGGAGCCCCATCCCAGAGGGAAGTACTCCCATCTGTCCTACTGGTCTGGCCTTAATGTAAATCTTTGAGTTCATCAAAGGGTCATTGCTAAACAAAATCTTGGTTTTGCCTGCTGACATTGCTGGTCAGGTGGTGTCCCAGGAGATGCTCTTGATGGTTGCCTCTTTTCCTGGGCATGGCACTGGAGGAGGTCCAGGCCCAGGTGATGCCACTGAAGGAAATGTGCCCTCATCCCAGGGATGCTCAACACAGACTCCCCCAGCCCCTCAGTGCCCCGCCGCTGGTCACAGCAGCCCCTGCCTGGCTCCTGCCTGCCCACACCATGGTCAGCCCTGCCTGCTCCTGGACATGGAGCTCAGCCAGGGCCGGTGCTTTGTGGGCTTTGCTGGTGGTACCAGCCAGACACTGGGGTGAGAGCTCCATCTCTTTATTGGAACAGAAGAGCTGTGCTGGGCCCTGCCCTGGCAGGAGGGACCCACCTTCAGTCCAGGCCACAGAGCAGGGCGGGTCCCTTCAGGGACACAGGGCCTTGCTTTGGGTGGTGGCAGCATCTGCACAGCAGCAAGCTGGTAATGCAGCTGTGACAGGGACATCACGTATGGGCATGGAGATGTGAAATGTGTGGTACAGGTGTCACTGAGGGAGGTGTTTGGCCTTTCTTGTGAAGCTGCAGAGAGGAACCTGTTGAGAGAAGAGATGGCTGAGGCCTGTCGTTCTAATTGGGAACGGCGGGAAGAACGACACGGACTCTCAAGGGAGTCAGAACAGGAGAGAATCTCTAGTTTATTGTTACAGTCATGTTATATAGACTAGTTCGTGAAGAGTACAGAAAGGAAACTCTTATTGGTTAGTAAAATACTACATTACCATCATTGGTCAGTGGGGTTTACTACCCCCTGACCTTCTCCTGTAAGGAAAACACAGGAATCAGAAAAACAGCACCTGCAGGCTGTTTTGTGTCTTTGAGGATTGTTTTGAATCCTCCCATGAATTTCCCAGGCTAGCTTCTCAGGCAGGCCTGTCAGGCCATGGGCCTACAGCCTGTTCCAAAGCTAGCATCCACAACTCACCTTTTCGGTTTAGGAAAAAAATAAAAAATGTACAGTGTTTGTAACATCCTGCTGGGCCCTTGCAGGAGGGAGAACAAACACAGCACAAGTGGTTTCTTTTACTAGATATTGGAATGGATATTAATTTGGAATTTTGGTTTATGATTTTGATGTTTAAAGATTGTTTTCCTTGCAAGGATTTGATGGTTGAGTCAAATATTCTTAGCTTAGTGAATTAATACAAAACATTGTTAGTCTGTTCAAACTGACAGTCTAACTTGTCAATATAGTAGTTTAAAAGAACACTAAAGTGGTCAGGGTGAGCAAATTTGGGTCTCGCAGGGACCGCAGGACCCCGGTGCGGCTCACCCCCTGCAAGGCGGGGTGGAACGCGTGCTGGCCGGGGCACTGCTCGAGCTCCGGCACCGTCTCGCGGGGCGGCTAGGGTTCGCAGGAGAACCCGGCAGCACAAGGCTGGCAGAAACCGGCCCGGCGCCTGTAGCACGGTCCGCGCACGCGCGGGCCGCACTGACGGGCGCGGGGGGGAGCGGAGTTCGCTCCCCGTCCTCCCCGCCGCTTCCCCGCTGGAGCACGGGGCAGCGGGGGTGTTGTGCAGGTCCCGCGACTCCGCGCCGACCCTCGCGGCTCGCTCCGCGCGGCTCGCTCCACGCGGGGCAGCGGCGGGCGTCCGCGCGGGCTCTGCGGTCTCGCGCCGCTTCCGGCGGCACAGAAGAAAGGAGCTCAGAGGGCGCGCGTGAGCGAAAGGGGGGGCCTGGGCTCTCCCCCCCCCTCCCCCGCCGCTTTTCGGCCGGCACCTTGGATGGGTGTGTGGGGGGGGAATGCTCGCCACGGCTCCGGCCCCGGCTCCAGATCCGGGCTTCGGCTCGGCTTTTAGGGGGTTTTTGCAGCCGGCCGGAGCCAGGGGGCCCGGCCGGCCGCCCGGCCCGCGGCCGGTGGCGGCGGGCGGCGTCCTGAGTTAGCTTTTTCTTCCTTCTTTTCCACCTTTTTTCTCGTTTTTTTCTCGCTGCTGCTGCTGCCGCTGTGGGGACTCGGGGCACCGGCGGAGGCTCCACGGCGGCCGCTGGCAGCAGTGCTTGCAGCGCTGGTCCTGGGGGGGCCGGCGGAGGCTCCGCGGCGGCCGCTGGCAGCAGTGCTCGCAGCGGGGGCTCCGCGGAGGGCGCAGGCGGAGGCGGCTCTCGCGGCGCTGGCGATGGCGGCGCTTGTGGGTGCGGTAAAGGCAGAGCCGAGCGATTTTCGCTCTTCTGTTGTTTTTCTGCTGGTAAAACTTGCACGCCGAGCTCTGCGGACAGCGGGCGCTTAAATTTTTCTGGAGAGGAAGATCTCCGGCTCACAGACTGCTCTTGCCCGCTGCTAAAGTTCTTTAAGGGTCTGGGCAGAGCTGAAGGACTGCTACACAGTTCGGTTTCACCGTTTTTAGGCTGGCACTGTTCCAGTGCCTTAAAAATCACTCCCCAAGTTGCTGCTAAGCTGCACGCACTGGTATATCCCGCAGCTAGCTTAGTCCACAGGTGGTCTCCCACTGACCACCAAATCTCAAGGTTAAACACATCATTCACAGTCACAGCAAACTCCTGCGCTTTCACCCAGTGGAACAAAGCGCGTATATCTTCTTCAGGAATACAGAGTCCCATGCTCAGCAAGGCGTCTTGCCATGCAAAGCTGACAAGTTGCTTATCAGCTAAATCACAGTTTTTCATTATGAAAAAATTTTTTATCTTGGCGGCTCCGCGAATGCAGTTATGCAAACGCTATCGGCTTGGACCCGGGATTTCAAGCTCTGCTTCACCAAGATAGCCGTTCCAAGCCCGCTCTCCGGCAGGCTCACTATCCTGTTGGTTAAAAACCAGCTTTCTCTTGGAAAGCCCGGGAGAATTCCACTTTCCCCTCTAGGGGGAAGGGCTGGCGTTTTTCCCGCTCGCTGCTTACCCTCAGGGGATTAGCAGATGTCTTCACGTAGGTTGCTTTCTGACCTCGGGGGTCGGCTGCACATCATGTCGGGTTACCAGACCTCGGAGGGTCGGTCCGTCATCACGCGGGGTCACCAGATGTCGTTCTAATTGGGAACGGCGGGAAGAACGACACGGACTCTCAAGGGAGTCAGAACAGGAGAGAATCTCTAGTTTATTGTTACAGTCATGTTATATAGACTAGTTCGTGAAGAGTACAGAAAGGAAACTCTTATTGGTTAGTAAAATACTACATTACCATCATTGGTCAGTGGGGTTTACTACCCCCTGACCTTCTCCTGTAAGGAAAACACAGGAATCAGAAAAACAGCACCTGCAGGCTGTTTTGTGTCTTTGAGGATTGTTTTGAATCCTCCCATGAATTTCCCAGGCTAGCTTCTCAGGCAGGCCTGTCAGGCCATGGGCCTACAGCCTGTTCCAAAGCTAGCATCCACAGAGGCCCCAGCTGCAGCTGGCACACAGGGACCCTCTTGCACACTGGGAGATTCTCACTGTGCTCAAAGTTTCCCTCTGAAGACTAAGAGGTGAATGTGGATGGGCTTAGCAGCTGATCTGCAGGCCAAACAATTGAGTTAGCAAAAGAAGAAATTGAGAAAATACAAGTTTATCCATAGCAATGAAGAAAGCAAGGCCATTAGCATGGAAACCAATAAAAAGGGACATAAGGGGTATTTGCCGTTAACTAATAGCTGCCTTAGAGGCAGCATACGTGCTTTAATAATAATTTGTAAACTCTTGCCAATTTATTGTTGTTAATTGCTTTGTACCAATAAAATACAATGAGCCATTTCTTTGTCCAATGAATTTAATGAGCTGTTTTGGTGTAACTAATGGCTTAAGATCATGCTTGGTTAAGGGAATAAAAGTTGACAACACTTTGTAATGAAGAAGAAGCCATTGTAGTCTCTGCACAAGTGTGTGTCGTGTGTTCGTCTCAATTGACAGGTCAGAAATTCCAAAACGCCTTTGAAAAATCCTAAACTACTATGGAAATTGAGAAGAAACGTTTGTGGATTACTTTCTACAAAAAAAAAAAAAAAAAAAAAAAAAAAAAAAAAAAAAAAATTCTAAATGTTCCTAAGAACTTCTTACTTCTAAAAATGAAAAACAAAGATAACATGGTGCTCCATGCCTGGCTGCTGCTGGCAGAGCAAGAAGCTGATAATGCAGCTTTGGTGGGGACAACAGACACTGACTGGGAGATGCAGGAAGACAGGTGTAGTTCTCCCTGATTGAAGCCTTTGGCCTGTCTTGTGAAGCTGCAGAGCCACTCCTCTGGAGAGAAGAGGTCCCCAGCTGCCTGTGGCTCAGGGAGCGGCTGTGGCTGTAAATGTGTGTTTGTCTGCAGCACAGAGCCAGGGCTTAGCGAGGCCCTTGTTGTGCCTCGGGCACTGCTCGGCAGCCCCATCGGACCCGGGCCCTCAGCCCTTCCCTGTTGGGGACTGACCTGGCCCGGCCCAGCCATGGGGCAGGGCCCGACAAGGGCGCAGTGGGTCCAGAGGCCCGGCCTGGCCCCGGTCCCCAAGGGATGGGCTCTGTCTGCCTGCACAGCCCACAGGCGAGGCCCGAGGCTATTGAAGAACCCCCGAGCAATTCACCAGTCTTCACAGAAGTAATCGTGAACGCCAGTTTATTTCTATTATCAACACACTTTTATAGGGTTCTACAGGGTTTGCAGGCAGAGCGAGCTACTATTGGTTAACACACACAAGTTTACATTCTTGTCTTATTACACAAGAACATTGTTTTACTTTCTGCAGGTAAGTTTCAAGGATTTTAGCCCTTAATATCACGACTTATTTCAAAGGCTGGTTTGTGCATACAGGCCTTTACTAATATATAAAATATAGCAACAAATCCCCCTTTCTCTTTTTGCACAAACCAGGCTTTGGATAAGATAACATACAACTTAGACTGTCATCTCAATTAACACTATAAGTAAAGTTCGTCCCCCTTCTAGCATAAGAGACTTCAACCATCCAGTGATGCCTCAGCTGGCGAACCAACTTCCGATGGGATCACTATCTTCCTTCAGGGCATGTAACCCATCCTGTAGCTGTTGTAGTTGCTCATGGATGGAAGCTGAATGATCAGTAAGATCCAAGCAGCACATGCCTTCAAACTTTCCACAACCATGTCCTTGTGCTAAGAGCAAAAGGTCAATTGCAATTTGATTTCATAGTACTGCATGATACACACTACTCACATCGGCTGAAAGCTCACTTAACATTGTGGATGTTAAGTTTAATTCTTTCTTAGTCTAACAAGCGAGCCTTTTTAGGGTGGCTAAACTTTAATTCATTCAGGCTTCGCTTTGACTGTTTGATGTTCTTCATTTTGCTAGCTATATTCAACAATTGATGTAAGCTTGGGTGGAACAAAGTGAGTTTCCCAAGATAACAGGGTCTTCCATGTGGATTAGCAAGAATCTAATTCCATGCTCTATCTCCACAGATTAGGAATATGGAACTAGGTAATCGCTTTGGTAATTGTTCTGTGAGATTGCACCATGAATAAAGGCTTTACAAATGGTAGTAACGAGATCAGCTATAGGGTTGACTGCAACCCAGTGCTGCATTACTTTGTTAGAATGACCTTTTGTCGGGGGTTTAAACATTATCCATCCACCTGAGGTATTGGTGGAACATAACAAATCTAATTCTTCTGAGGGTTGTAACATTAAGAACTTTGGTAATTTTTTGCTTGCTAACAGGCTTCAAGTTGTCTTAATGTGAAGCCAACAGTGCGACTGCACTCTTGCAACACTGTCAATCGATTCATTTGAGTCTCATTACTAATTAAACTTTAAATGCTGGAGGATCCCATTCAGGGACTCCTACGAGACAGGTGCGAAAGGATCTCCAGGGGTGGCTAAGCTCAGACACATTGACTTTTGGCCAGTTCAATGTGCCAGAGTGACCCATATGTTCTGTCACTTTTGGATGTTAGTTAGCAGACAGTTGGTCATGACTATACACAACACAATTACCATAAGCATTTTACCATGTAAATGACACCATATTTGCAAACTCACAGCTAGAACTTCAATCGTTAAATGAACTTTCAAAGATGCTTACACTACCTCTTGAAGAGGGAATACTTATACTTTATACTAACATAACAATTACTACACAAGCTAAACACTTAAACTATTATCTAACTACTTTTAACACAGGTGCTCTGGTATATATGTAGTCTAAGCATGAAAGCAATTTGCTGAAAGGGTAAACACACAACTACAGTTTGCTTTATATACAGTTAAATGGAGTCTCTACACTTTTTAGATCTTTTACAGAATTTCTTCAGAATGATTCAGTCCTGGAATGTTCACTGCTCCTATGATGTCAGCTGGCAGTTGATCAGTGACTGAGGGCTTCGATGTCCAAGTTGTTCTTTAAACCCTTCTAAATCTTAAAACAAAGGATACCTGAAAAATTGGTAGAGACACAACATCATAATAACAACACAAAATCTCTGTTGACAACTGTCTATATAGTGTTCAGACACAACTGTGTCCTGACAGGTCCACTTCTGATCCATGTCTGGAGTACCACGGCTGTGTGATGACATCTCTGTTCACTGGATCTCGTGTGTTCAGAGGCACACAGTCTGGTCAGATGGACAGGTGACCTTTTTGAACCTGCCAACAAAACACAGACACTTCTCTCCTTGAAGTTAATGAATTACACTAAATAAATGCTTTTAGGGCATCAATCTCCCCCGTTTTCTTAAAAAAAAATAAAAATGAGATGTATTTCTATTATAAACATCAACAGCAACACAAAACCTTATGCACAATTAATAAGAACTTATACTAGTTAAAACTCAATTAAATCTTAAACATTATTAATAGGGTATATAATATAGAACTGCTATTAATTACTAAAACACTGCATTAGCATTCTATAGTTAGCAAACAAACAGAAACAAAAAATCAGTGAAGGATTGGGTAATCACCTCCGGAAATGATTCTCCAAGCCCACTTCAAAATTGATCCAGCTGTCATATTAATAGGGTCAAATTGCTGAGTCAAAAAGTGACTTAAATATTCTTTTGGTACAGAAAATATCTGGATCTGTTGGCAAACATTCTGTCCAGGTAAAGTCAAGGCTTGGCCAGGGCCTGGCTTTAAACTGGAAAGATGCCTCTTAATTCATTTCTAAAACAAGGTTCTCAATAGTAGCAGCTATGAGATGCTTACAACACAGCAAACTGTTAAAATGCATTTGTATAAAGCAAATGATCAGGAGCCTTAGGTACCAGACCAATTAAACCATGCAGCAGTTGGTTTAATCTGAAGCCTCTCCTATGGCAGCTGATCTTCAACAATGGCACATCTTCTTAAAATTCTGGAAACACTGAAAATAAGAAAGCTATGACAAACAAAACTGCAGAAATTGCAACAACCAATAGAACTCCTGATAAAGTCAAGGGTGTCACAGACTGCATTCACTTCCATCCACAAGCAGGTGTTCACCAGTGTTCCATCACAGCTGTCTCAGCTGTGGCCGTCCTCCTCTCTCTAGAAAAACAACTATACTTTACAGTTTAAACAAGTGTTTCTAATAAAACATAAAACAATTTCAATCAAACAATATCTAAACTCAACAATAATTATATATGACAAAAAAAAATAACAAACTTAACCTTAAAAGAATATTTAAGTTAGAAAACTTAACTTAAAAACATTCAAGCTTAAACATTATAAAACTTGACTATCCTTAACTCTATTAACATTTAATCTATATTAAATGAAAACATAACTTAATCTTATTCTGTTATTATAAAAGAGCAACTAAAAATTTGATATATACCTTTTAAACACAATATAACAATAACATAAATTTACTATAAAGATTATAAAAATGTACTAAACATGTCACAATTTTATGTTATCTAGCTTTGAAAATAACCCACAATAACTGCAAATGTTACTAAAAATACTTATTCATAATAAAAATTTGCCTAGTATATGTTTAAATTGGTTAGGATGTTAAAGTGCAGTTTTTCTAGAGAAAAACCACCACAACAACATGGGATTTGGCAAGTTGCCATCCAGCTTTTGTAGCACTTTTTAAAAACATTAAGTCCAATTTTTAAACTAAAATCTAAAATTTAAATTGGTAAATATGTAGTTATATGTGTTTTATATAGCAAAAAAAAAAATTATATTAAAACTATCTTATTAAAATTATGGAAAAACCAAATAAATAAATAATATATATTTTAACTTAACTTTGTCTTATACAATAAAATTCTCTTGACTAATTATTTTTTAAACCACAAATTTCTTTTATAGATAACACTAATTGGAAGAAGGTTTTCTTAAAAACTATAAATCACACCATATTTTAACCTTGGATTCTAGAACCAATTATTGCAAGGCAACTTCTGTTAATATTTACCTTAAACACTTTTTTTTTTTTTTTTTCTTAAACTTTTAAAGAACCACAATAATTTCTCTAGTAAAACTCTAAAAACTGCAATTACATAAACTCATAATTATTTAAAACACAGAACTAACTCCAAAAGGGTATACAAAAACATTCCAAAAACCCAATAAATCACGACCCTGAAATAAGCCAGGCACCGTCCCAGTGCCCCCCCCCAGAGAGGGAGCGGGGGGGTCGACCGCCCGCCCCGCCGCTGCTGCAGCTCTGCTGTTATCTTTCTTCACATTCTCCACGTATTCTCGCAGCGAGGAAAAACGGAGAGAAAGAAAAAAAAAGCCTCACAAAGTTAACTTTAACAAATGCAGTTTTTTCTCTCAATCTCTCTTGTTGTTTGCTGATAGAGGAAGAAAGGCATAATTTTGCAAAAGCAGGTGATTTTACACGAAAAGTCTCTCACGGCCAGGTGCTAACAACGGTGATCATTGCAGTTTATCAGCTTCTAATTACAAGGATGAATTTTGAACTAGATACCATATAGTTTGAGATTTTTTGACTAGTTTGTCTCTCTTTGAAGCTGTCTGAGCCACCTGTTTTTGCTCAGTTTTTTTTTTGTAATTGTTTAGAGTGGCCTTGGAACTTTTCTTGCGCTGCTTCTACCCCCAGGGTGGCTTTGTTCTTTGCGCTCACCTCGCTCCCTCATGTCTTCTTGGTTCGGGTGGAAACCAGTCTAAATCTGGCTTCTTTTCTTCCAGGGTGGTAAAGATGGAACTTAAATAAGATTATAGTGCTAAAAGTGACTCCAAAAATGAAGCAAATAGTTCTGGATGTATCACATCCTGCCATAACTGAACAGATTCTGTTCGTTGTTTCAGCGTTCCCTGTGGAACTTTTTTCTCATTATTTTCTTTTTCCTAACTCTCTCTCCCTCTCTCCATGGGCAGTATAGATAGGAGAGCTTGCCCAGCAGTGGGAGGTAAAGGCATCTGCCACTGTGACGCAGGTAGAACCACGGAGCTCACAGCTTCAGCATATCTCACTTTTCTGTTTTTTAGGGTATTAATTACAATCTGCCAAGTTCGACCGAGAAACACAGTGTCCTTGCTCTTTTCCGTAATTGCCGTTTCCCATATCAGAGCCGATAAATCAGTCCGTTCTTGCCCCGCAAGAAGCAGTGAGCACTGCAAATGCTCAAGACAATTAGCCCATATAATGAGCATATCCAGGCCCCTTTCCTGGGCTGCTTCGCCTCGTTTAACGAGGATGCAGAGAAGCAGTTTTTTAGCCGCCGCAAACTCTGTCTCCATGCTGACGGCACCCCGCAAGGCGGAAGGTCGCTATCCCTCTCACACGCACTTGCCTCCTGGGTCCCCCCCAGCAGCCTGCCTTCCACGTCTAACCGCTCCGCGTCTCACCGCGTACAGGCTGCCTATCTGGTGCCGATCCGAGCCCGCGACGATTAATGCCCAGATCCACTCCGCTGACTCCAAAGCCCCTCTGCCTGCAGGGGTGTCCCTGTTCGGGCGCCAAATATTGAAGAACCCCCGAGCAATTCACCAGTCTTCACAGAAGTAATCGTGAACGCCAGTTTATTTCTATTATCAACACACTTTTATAGGGTTCTACAGGGTTTGCAGGCAGAGCGAGCTACTATTGGTTAACACACACAAGTTTACATTCTTGTCTTATTACACAAGAACATTGTTTTACTTTCTGCAGGTAAGTTTCAAGGATTTTAGCCCTTAATATCACGACTTATTTCAAAGGCTGGTTTGTGCATACAGGCCTTTACTAATATATAAAATATAGCAACACGAGGCTCTGCAGGAAGCTTCCTGCCAGCTTTGCACAACTTCCACCGAGAGTGTCCCTTTGCTGTGCTGAGAAGACAAACAAACCCCTCTAGTTTAACCCCGCTGCACACCTCATGAGGGATCTCTGCAAATCTTAGGAGAGACCATATTCATTTGTGCCTTATGAAGAATCTCTGCAAACCTTGGCAGAGACCCCAAAATAGCCCTTGTTCCTCACAGGAAATCTGTGCACACCTTTTGAGAGACCCAAAATAACCTCATGTGCCTCACAAAAGAATCTGGCCCCCGGCCCACTTTAGGAAGGACTCGGCTCCTCTCCAGGCCTTGATGGCAACCACTAAATGGTCACGTAAATCATGAGGAACTCAAGCCCCCTGCCGGTCTTACAGGGTTCTCCAGTCACCTGTAGCCATAGAAGTGATCCCAATTCCCCTAAGAATTTCAAGAGGAAACCTCAGCCACATGCACCACTTACAAAAGACCCAAACCTGTGCCTGTCTTACTGGAAAACACAACACCCTGTCCGTGCCTCACAATGGACCCCAATCATCTGGCAGCCTTACAGGGGTCCCCCATCACCTGCATGCCATAGAAAAGCCAGGTGTGCCATCAACTCTAGCCAGCAGTGTGTTCCATGGCAGAAACCTCTCCAATGCCTTTCTGGGAATTGGGAACACGTGTTGTGGTGCCAGCTGCATCTGTGGGAGCCATGGGCAGCGTGAGTCTGTGCTGTGCTCCACTGCTGAGCTGGCAGCACGGTGGATACAGCCAGGATATTCTGTTTCCCACAGGTCTGGGGCCTGCAGGCACCTTGCTGTCCCCAGGCACAGGCTGTGCCACCCAACAAAGCCCAGAAAGCCGGGAGCAGAGCCCAGGGTCAGCACAGCTGCTTGGGCAGTGGCTCCTTCAAGGGACAGGGGCCAAACCCATCCCTGAGCAGCCACTGCCACCCCTGACCCTCCCTGCTCTGTGACAGCTCCCCCAGCCCAAGGGGACAGAGCCAGGCCCTGTCAGGACACACTGGAGCTTTGGCCTCCCCCTCTGCCCATTCCCCACCATGGGCACCCCTTTGCAGTTGCTGCCAGGTTTCAGGAAGTGTCTCCCACAGAGGGACCCCAGCAGGATTGCTCAGTAGCCGAGTGCCCTGAGCCTGCTGGGGATAATTCCTCTGCGCTGGGCCGGCTTTGTCCTGGTGGCGTAACAGTAAGCATTAAGAATTAAATGCAATTTTATTTTTTATTGCAGAAATGTAAAAATATTGTACTCTTATCAGATTTATAAAACTACAATGAAAATTCCTAAACTGACATGGAAATAGGGAAGAAATATTTGTGGATTTATTCTACAAAAAAAATCAAAATCTAAATATTTCTAAAAATTTCTTATTTTGCAAAACAAAAAAGAAAGGTAGCACAGTGTCTCAGGAGCCATGTGCCTGGCTGCTGCCTGCCCAGTCTGGGCTGTGCCCAACCAAGCAGCTCTGCCACTGCTGGTAGTACCAGCCAGATACCAGAGCTGAAGCCCAAAGGTGCTGCTGGACTCAAGCCCTGCCTTGGCAGGAGACCCTTGCCTTCTGTCCTGTCTGGAGACCAAGGCCAAACCCTTTGTGGACAGAGACTTCTGTTCTGTGTGTTGGTGGCAGCATGGGCATAGCAATGAGTTGATAATGCAGCTGTGGCAGGGACAACGGACACTGGCTTGAAGATGCAGGATGACAGGTGCAGGTCTCCCAAACTGAGGTGTTTGACAGGGCTTCTGAAGCTGCAGAGGCGCTCCTGTGGAGAGAGGAGGTGGCTGAGGCCCCCAGCTGCCGCTGGCACACAGGGACCCTCCTGTACAGCAGGGCCCAGAGCTGCCAAGGCTCCCCAGCACAGCTGGAGCTGCTGGCACAGCTTGGCCCAGCTGGACAGCTGCCCCTCAAGGCCCTGGAGAGCAGGGGATGGCTCTGGGCAGGGTCCCTGGCCAGGAGCACCTCTGCCTGTCAAGGACAGTCTCGTCCCCGCTCTTTCTCCTGCCCACCTTGCTTTGTCTCTGCCCGCTGCTCCTGGGGCTGCTCTTGGCCAGGCAGCCTCAGTGGAGCCAGCACTGGCTGCAGCCCCAGCGGGCTCCCCAGGACAAGGCCCAGCAATTAAGAGGCCAATGAAAGGCCTGGGCAGCAGCAGAACTCTCGGCAGAGTTATTTGGGCAACCAAGAACTTAAGCCACAAGTCCACAGCAGCCTCACTGGGAATGTCTCCTGACTATGAGCAGCCTTTCAAGAAACTGATTGAGGCCGAGATCACAAAACACTCACCGTTTTCTCTTCCAGCAATACCAGATTCCAGCACAGCACATCATCAGGAAAAGTGCTCCACCAGCCACAATGGCCATCAACTTAATCAAACCATGTGTTCCCTGGTAGAAAACTCTTCTCATGCTTTCCCAGATATTCTGAGCATGTCTTGTGGTGCCGTCTGCATCTGTGGGAGCAATGGGCAGCGTGAGCCTGTGCTGTGCTCCACTGCTGAGCTGGCAGCACGCTGGATACAGCCAGGACGTTCTCTGTTTCCCCCAGAGCTGGGGCCTGCAGGCACCTTGCCACCCCTTGGCACAAGACTGCTCAAACCCCTGAGCTTGAATGGCACAATTTCTCTGTGCTGTGCTGGTCTTCTCCAGGCAATACTTGTCAAAGACATGGATAAGGATGAGGGAAATGCCCAGGGTTTTGGAGCTGCTCCAGGGCCCTCCCTCTTCTAAACAGCCCCTACACCTGATCTACCCCGAGACTGGGAAATTTCAGGGGATCTCAGAGACCCGTGCTGCAGTTTGGGCTCCCTGACAGCTGATGCCAGATGCCTTCCTGCAGAGGCTGGGGAGAATCTGCAGCCAGGCCAGGCTGGGAAACAGCCCTGCAGGGCATGAAAGCAGCAGTGGGACAGCGAGGCTGCCATGGATCCCTTCCTGCTGTGCTGGGCACAGTGTGTCCAGATGTGCAGAGAAATCCCCCGGCTGCTGAGTCTCAGGAGAAGGCTGAGGGACATGGACCCACCACGGCGTCCCTCCAGATCATTCAGGATTATGTCCAGATATTTGAGTTCCTCCATTGCTACATTACTATCTCCTATAGGTTTGGTCTTCTTTCTCAGGGGACTATAATATAAAGTATTTCCATTTCCCAGGAATGGATCCCACAGAACCAGTGCTCAGCCTGTGGGGTCAGCAGGGATGCACCACACACCCCAGTGATGGGAGCTGGGCTTGCTTGCAGAATTTAGCTCAGGAGCTGGGAAAGTCCTTGCTGCAGACACACCTGTAACTCAACAGCCACAGAAGCTTCTCTCATCTCTGCTGCACAGGCAGCACTGAGCCACAGGAGCAGTGAGAGGATCACGCAGAGCGAGGGCACACACGTGCACGGCTCTGTCCTGGCACCTGCAGCGATGCTGCCCTGGCCGAGCTTTGGGCTCTGAGCTGGCAGCTCTCCCAGGGGGAAAGGCCTTCACCTACCCTCAGAATCTTCCTCATCATCAGGCTCAGTAATTGATATGGATCGGGAATCCAGATCATCCTCATAATCAGGTTCATCTGCAACGAAAGGCAGGACAGAACAGCTCCTGTGACACTGCTGAAGGTTCTTCTACAGGCCAGAGTGGCAGTGAGTGCACCTGGGTGACTGCTGCCCTCCAAGGCACTCCCTTATCTCTGCCTTCCACTCAGGAGCAGGAGCAGGGGGACCACGTGCCTGCAGTGGCCCCACAATGGGATGGAAGGAGCCCCTTGCATGGCAGTCATGGGAGAAAGGACTCCCTGGATCTGCCAGCAGCTCTGAACTGAGCCCCAGGCAGGGCCAGGGCTTGGCAGTGGCAGCCAGAACAGCTCAGGCTCTGTGCGGCCGGCAAAAGAGGCATGCAAGGCACAGCCCCAGGGCACAGCCCTGGGCCCGGCCCCTTCCTCTCTGCTCTTCTCCGTGGCTTCACAGAGCACATTGAACTTCTTCATGAACAATGAACATTGGCATTGCACACGGGAAGAAGATTGACAGCTAAATGCTCCTTCCTCCCACTGACAGCGATGCTGTGGGATCACTCAGGGCTCCAGAAGGGAATGGGGCGAGGTTTCCAGAATCCATCAACCTTCAGACTCTCAAGGGAAATGGCACGTGAGTGAGCTCTTGCCACCTTGACACTGATTATTCTGTGCAGAAAGGGACATTGAGAACTTGCCTCCAGCATCTGGCAAGGTCTTCAAACCGCCATTTACCAGCAATTCCAGATGCTCCATGTCATGATCCCAATCTAGAAAGGAGCACAGATCAGAACCATTCTATGGTGTGCTGGGACCCCCTTCTGCCTTAGGGAACTGGGCACTGCAAGGGGGTCAGGTAAGGCCGTGGGAGCCAGATGTCAATGGACATGGCCAAAGCTGCAGAGGGGCCTGAGGAAAGCTCTGGACTGACTCTAGACATTCTCAACACCTTTTCCATGCTCTGTGCAAAATCCCTGAAAGGCAGGCACTGCCAAGCAGCAGAGATGTACAGCTCAAGCCTCAGCAGGGCTCAGGCCCAGAGGCACAGCAATTACCTCCTGGGACTGTGCCTGGCATGGCCTCCCTTCCTGGAGCAGAGGCTGCCCATGAGCCACTGCTTCCTCCGGGAAACGCTGCCTTCAGCACAGCCTTTGGGTTCATATCTGGAGAAAGGAAGAGCCACAGCTGGATCAGATAGAACCATTCCCCATTGAGGAGGTGGCATGTTCAAGAGGCAATGTTTGTCAAAGTCATGGATAAGGATCAGGAGAAAGGCCAGGTTATTCGGGCTAGCCAGGGCCCTCCCTCCTCCAAACAGCCCCTACACCTCATCTAGCCCGAGACTGGGAAATTGCAGGGGATCTCTGGTTGTGCATGGCCTGTGCTGCAGTTTGGGCCCCCTGTCAGCTGATGCCAAATGCCTTCCTGCAGAGGCTGGGGAGAAGCTGCAGCCAGGCCAGGCTGGGAAACAGCCCTGCAGGCCATGAAAGCAGCAGTGGGGCAGCGAGGCTGACATGGATCCCTTCCTGCTGTGCCAGGCATGGCGTGTCCAGATGTGCAGAGAAAGCCCCCGGCTGCTGAGTCTCAGGAGAAGGCTGAGGGACATGGACCCACCATGGTGTCTATCCAGTTCACTCAGCATCTTATCCATGTGTTTGGATGTCTCCAGGGA
This sequence comes from Poecile atricapillus, assembly GCF_030490865.1. Classification (NCBI taxonomy): domain Eukaryota; kingdom Metazoa; phylum Chordata; class Aves; order Passeriformes; family Paridae; genus Poecile; species Poecile atricapillus. The sequence goes on from NC_081267.1 coordinate 1,755,714, forward strand.
TTTACTATCCTCTGTAGGTTTATTCCTCCCTCTAGGAGGACCTTAACAGAAAGTATTTCCATTTCAGATGAATGGATCCCACAGAACCAGGGCTCAGCCTGTGGGATCAGCAGGGACACACAACTCACCCCTGTGATGGGAGCTGGACTTGCGTGCAGCAACCAGCAAAGGAGCTTGAAACGTCCTCGCTGCAGACACACCTGTAACTCAACAGCCACAGAAGCTTCTGTCACCTGGTTCCTGCCAGGTTGTCAATGATTATTCCTTGTTGGGACAGTGAGAACATACCTGCATGGGGCTCAAGAGGCAGAAAATCATCATGAAGCCAAGCTGCTGGAGAAGCCTTCCTACCACCCTCATCTGGAAGGGAGCACAGATCAGAACCTTTCCATGGTGAGCTGGGACCCCCTTCTGCCTTAGGGAACTGGGCACTGCAAGGGGGTTAGGTAAGGCTGTGGGAGCCAGATGTCAATGGACATGGCCAAAGCTGCAGAGGGGCTTGGGGAGCTCTGGGCTGGCTCTGGTCACTCTCCACCCTCTTTGCAGGCCCCGTGCAACATCTCTGGAGGGGCAGCAGGACCAGTCCAGGGCCCCTGAGGCCTCTGTCCCTCCCATAGAGGAAACCCTCCCTTCAGTCCTGGGGAAAACCATCCCCAATGCTTCCCAGGGAGAAGGGAGCACTGTCCCGGGAAAGGGGACCGAGGCCGCCGGCTCACCTGCTCGCCCTGCTCGCCACGGAGCAGCCTGGGCAGCCCTGTCAGGCAGGGCCACTGCCAGGAGGAGCAGGAGGAGGAGGCACAGAGCAAAGGCCATGGTGCCTTGCCCACTGCCAGTCCTGCAGCTCTTGCTGCCACCACTGTCCTGACACCGCTGTCCCAATGTCAGCACCGCTGCTGCAACCACCAATGCTGCCACAACAGTCGTGGTCAAGGACTGACTGCTCGGTCCTTGTGGTGCTGTGCAACCACGGGGCTCTGGGACCTCTGTGACCTCAGAGCCTGCTGTCACCTCAGCCTCCTGTCACCCCAGAGACTGCTGTGACCTCATGGCCAGGGTGGAATTGTGTGGGGAGTGGGATCTGCCTTCTTCACTGGGGAGCTCATCCTGCCCTGCAGCTCTGTCCAAGGGCTATGACAGGGTCTCAGCCCAGCTGATCTCACAGGCTGGGGGATGAAGGGATGGAGAGCAGCCCTGCTGAGAAGGACTTGTGGCTGCTGCAAGGAGAGAGGCTGGACACGAGCCAGCCATGTGCCTCCAAAGGAGCGTGCCCAGCAGCTTGAAGGAGGTGATTCCACCACCCCTCTGCTCTGGTGTGAGCCCACCTGGAGTACTGCATCCACCTCTGGGTGCCCAGCACAGGAAGGACATGGTCCTGTTGGAGCTGGTCCAGAGGAGGGACAAAACGCTCTGAGGGCTGGAGTCCCTCTGCTTTGGAGACAGGCTGGGATAGCTGGGAGTGTTCAGCCTGGAAGAGAGAAGGCTCCACAGAGACCTGATTGCTACCTTTCAGTAAGTTAAGGGGGCTTGTAAAAAAGATGGGACAGAAATTTTAGTAGGGCCTGTTGTGACAAGATTCAGGGGGAATGTTCTCAATCTAAAAGACGGTAGATTCAGACTAGACATAAAGAAGAAGTTTTTTACACTGTGGGTTTTGAAACCCTGGCACAGGTTGCCCAGGGAGGTGGGCATCCATCCCTGCTGACATTCAAGCTCCTGCTCTGAGAAACCTGATCTAAAGGTGTCCCTGCTCACTGCAGGGCACTGGACTAGATGGCCTTTAAATGTCCCTTCCAAGCCAAGCCATTCTGTGCTGCTGTGCACCAGCAAAGCAGTGCTGGAATAATGCTGGGGTGATGATGCTGGCACCTGTGTTTTGGTAGTTGTGCCATTTAGCTGTTGGCCAGGAGAGGATTGATGGGCTGCACAGTGAAGTCTGCAAAGAACAGTGTGCTCAAGGAGAAACAGGAGAGGAACATGGCTTCCAGTTCAGATAAATGCCAGCATTTTGTTGCCCATTCTTTGTTAAGAAATAAAGAAATGTTCTGAAGATCCCTTCAATGTGGGGGTGCACTATTGGCTGTATCAGTACTTGTGTTCTGTGAAACAGGTGAGTTGTTACAGCTTCTTGCCCCATTTATCACTGGATAAAATCCAAATACTGCATTGCTCCATGTCAACTTTCTTCCAAGTAAAGGCAGATTTTGTTCATTCTTGAGTGGGACATATTCATCTGTTGACAAGCAAATTCTTCTTGCCATTCACACAATGCTGATTTGCTCTAATCGGATTGTAATTAAGATCAACCACTCATTGTAATTAAGGTTGATGGATTGTGAGGCAAAGTGTTGCATAATTTTCCCTGGAGAGATTTTTTCTCTAATTCAATGACATATGAAGTCAGGTGTAGCCTACCATACTTGTGGCATTAGTCTCCCACTCTGTCCTTTCCTCTCACCCAAGGGGAGGATCGAGGTCTGCAGGTCTCATCTGTGCACAGAAAGAGTTAATATCTCACCCAGACCTGCAGATGCTCATGATGGTTTCTGCCGGGCAGTGGCTGAAGCAGTCACGGTGATGGATTTCAGGCCATGCTGGGGCTGTGCCAAGATCTCAGGGGGCCCGGCCAGAACAGTCGTGGCTGTTCTGCCCCCATGGCTGGTCCCAGGCCCCTGCTCCCTTCAATTCCAGCTGCGGGCCGATGGCTTCCCCTCCCTGTGCCCGGCAGCCGCTGGGGCCGCGCGGGCCGTGGTGAAGGGGCCTGGCCCAGCCCAGAGCCGCTCCCGGGGCCTGGCGGAGTCCGGCTCGGTGCAGGCCAGGCTGGAGCAGGGCCGGCCTGACCAGCACCCAGTTAACTCTTCACAGCTGGAAACAACAGAGGGCTTTCCTGGCCTTGCCTGTCTTTAAAATGGGGATTTCACACAGGAGGATCCAGCTTCTAAATGGTTTCATAGGTTGTCAGTTCTCAGAGCCAGCCAGCTGTTGGTTTTGCTAAGCACAGAGGAAACTCTTGGCAGCTCCCTCCTAGAAAAATCATTTGCATGGGTGGCTTCTTCCCTCCTCACCAAATATCAACTAATACAAAACCAGTACAGACATTCAGGGTGTAATAGGAAGCAATTTTGAAGCAATTGTTTTAAAGTAAAATCAGTTATTAAGCAGAGATTGATGTCACTCCCCCAGACCGCTGGAGAGGGACAGTGACTCTGTCACCTCCCCCCTGGCCAGCCCATTCCAATTCCCAATCACTCTTTCTGGGAAGAACTCCTTCCTATTGTCCAGCCTAAACCTGCCCTGGTGCAGCTTAAGGCTGTGTCTCCTTGTCCTGCCCTCCAGCAGATCCCCACTCGCAGCCAGCTTGGTGTCATCTGCAATTTGTGAGTGCTGGACTCGACCCCCTCAGCCAGACCCTCAGTGAAGATATTAACCAGGACTGGGCCCAGCACAGATCCCTGGGGACACCACCAGGGACTGGACACCAGCTGGATGCAGCACCATCCCCACCACTCTCTGGGCCCGGCCTCCAGCCAGTTCTGCAGCCAGCAAAGAGTGCTCCTGTCCAAGCCGTGGGCTGCAGCTTTTCCAGGGAATGCTGTGGCTCTCCGTGTCCAAGGCCTTGCTGAAGTCCAGCTCGACACATCCAGAGCCTTTCCCGCACCCACCAGGTGGCTCAGCTGGTTATAAAAGGAGATCAGGTTGGTCAGGCAGGACCTGCCCCTCCTAAAGCCACGCTGGCTGGGTCTGAGCCCTGGGCCATCCTGGAGGTGCTGTGGGATGGCACTCAAGGGGATCTGTTCCAAAACCTCACCAGGCACCGAGCTCAGGCTGACAGGCCTGCAGTTCCCCAGAGCCTCCTGCCAGCCCTTCTTGGGGATGGGCTCACACTGGCACCTCCAGTCCTCTGGGACCTCCCCAGTGAGCCAGCACTGATGAGGAGAAATGATGGAGAGCAGCTTGGGGAGCTCATCCACCAGCTCCCTCATCCCCCTAGCATGGATCCCATCCCATCCCATCCACCTGTGAGCATCTGAGTGGCTCAGCAGGTCTCTGACTGCTTCCTCCTGGATTACAGGGGGCTCTTCTGCTCCCTGTCCCCATCTACCAGCTCAGGAGAACACTTGTCCTGAGGAAAACCTGTCTTAATGTTGAAAAGGTGGTTTTATTTATTTAATGTTTATTAAATATTTAAAATTTTATGTTTATGTTTTATTAAATATTGAGGCAAAGAACGTGTTGAGTACCTCAGCCTTTTCCTCATCTTTGGTAACCATATCTCCCCTAAGGAATGGAGGTTGTCCATAGCCTTCCTTTTGCCATTAATGCATTTCTAAAAACATTTTTATTATCCTTCATAGAGGGATCCAGGTTAAGTTCTAATTGAGCTTTCACCTCTCTGCTTTTCTTTCTGCATGACCTAATGACATCCTTAAACATTTCCTGATTTCCCTGCTCCTCTGTCCAAAGGTGATTCATCCTCATATTTTCCTTGAGTTCCTCCAAAAGCTCCCTGCCCACTCAGGCCGATCATTTTCCTCACTAGCTCATTTTTCATCAGAGAAGTTCAGGCTGTTCCTGCTCCTTCAAGCTTTCTTTCTTGAAGTGTGTCCATCCTTCTTGGAATGCTTTGATTTAAAAGGCTGTTTCTCTTAAAAAAAACTCAGTACCTGATTTGGTACTCCCCAAATCTGCATCCTTAATCGGCTGAAGTCTGCCCTTTGTAAGTCCAGTGTAGGAGTTTGGTTGATGCCCCTCCTTCTTTCACAGAATATTTCAAAACTCGATGATTTCATGGTCACTGTACCCCAGGCAGCCTCCAACCCCCACATCCCCCAGCAGCCCTTCTCTGTTTGTGAACAGCAGGAGACACAGCTTTCCTGGGCAGTGGCAAGAGAAGGAAACCTCCCCAAAGTGCAGCTTGGCAGGTTCAGCCTGGAGGGGAGGAGAAAGAAAAGTCCCTGCCAGGGTAGAATTTTGGTGCAGGAGGTGTCCCAGCGTGAGACTGGACCATGCCATGGCTGAGTGTGCCAGGAGCCGGCAGTCAGTGGGGCCCAGGGATGCTCCAAGGGACCTGGCGTTTTGCTTCTGACTCCTTGAGCAGCTGCTTCAACCTTCTCTCAGTGCCTGAGGGTCCTGGACTCAGCCCCAAATCCACCCTGGGGTTCATTAAAATACAGAAAGCCTCGGGGGCTCTTTCTCTTCCTTCCATTGTCTTCAAGTCCAAGGCGTGTGCAGCTGCTTGGAGTCAGTTTGGAGTTCTGTTAAGGAGGAAGATTTGAAAATCCACCAGTTTTTGTTTTTTTACAATCAAGGGCATATTTTTTTTATTTTTTAGTTGAGAGAAGAGGTGAGAGGACCATTCCCCAAGTGATCCTGATGCTGAATGTCTCCTTAGGAAGTCTGGTCACAGAGAAGAATGAGCCCCTTGTGGGCTGCCCCTGTTTGGACAACCTGCTCCTCACCCCAAGCCTCAGCATGTCTGACATCGCCCACCTGGGATTCACATCCCAAAATATTGAGAACATTTATCAACTTTTCTTTATCATTAAAATCTAATTAATTAATAAAAATAAAATTTTACTTTTTATAATAATTCTGTATTTTTATAACCTAATTTTTATATTTCTATAACAGAATTGATAAATTTTTAGTGACTAAAAATAGTATCTGTCCTTGGTTCAAAGTATCACAATTCCCTTCATTAATTAATTGACCACTATTTCTCCCTCTTTATGCTAATTATTATTTTTAGTCCTTTGGTCATATTTTTTAAATTTTTCTCAGACAGGGTAAAAGGAGCAACTTTGGGGTCCATGAAGACTTTTCTGGGGAACATTTGGGGCAGTTTTGGGTCTGGGGAGGGACTTTAGAGAGAACCTGGGGGTCTGGAGGACACTTGGGGGAGCCGGGTGGGCACTTGGAGGGGCACTTAGGGATTCTGTGAGACAATTCGGGGTCCGGGGGAGCACTTGGGGGTCCAGGGGGGCGCTTGGAGGTCAGGGAGGGGAATCTGGGGGCCCTTCGGGGTCCGGACGGGCACTTGGGGGGCTGTAACAGGGAATCTATGGGGCGCGGGGGATGATGGGAGTTGTAGGCGCCGGTATAATACGGTTTAATGGGGCCGCGGAGCATCACGGGAGTTGTAGACGCAGCTCCAATGGGTTCCGGTGAGGCGCGGGGCATGACGGGAGATGGAGTCCCGGCTGGAATAGCGCTCTATGGGCGCCGCGGAGCATGATGGGAGCTGTAGTCCCGGAAGTGACTCGGAAGGAGTGTTCGGCGGTGTGGGGAAGCGCTTGGAGAAAACTTTTGCGTCCAAGCCGTGCTGCAGGTGCTGGGGGCGAATGTATACGGCTCGGGAGCACTTGGGGGGAACCTGGGGAGCTGTAACCGGGCTCTTTAGGGCGGGGGGCACGGCAGGAGGTTTGGGCGCGGAACTGTGTTGTGGGATGATGGGAGATGAATTCCCAGCAGTGGCTGGAAGGGGAATCTGTGGGGTCGGGAGCATTCAGGGATCCAGGGACGCTTTGGGGGGTCCCGAACGGGCGCTGAGGGGGCACTCGGGGATCCTGAAGGGTTTGGAGGAGACTTATGGGACATATGGGGGGCGATCCCGGGGTTCTGGGGAGCGCAGGGCATATTCCCAGTTCCTCACAACCTGGTCTCAGTTGCCCCCTGCAGGCTCCTACTCACTGCCAGTATGATCCCAGTATGATCCCAGTATGATGTCAGTACACAGCCAGTGCAATCTCAGCCACTGCCAGGATGATCCCAGTACAAACCAGTCCCTGCCAGTGCTGCCACTCCTGGGATCCCCCAGCCCTCTCTGTGTTCCCCCCTCCCGCATCTCCCCAGAGCAGCCCCAAGGGCTGGCAGTCCCCAGCCAGGGTCCCCAGCCAGCCCCAGGTTGGATCTGCAGCCCCCAATTTTCCCAGTTTCCCTCTCCTTTTCCCCGGGCCGGGTTCCCCCCGTCCCCAGCGGGTGGGAGCAGCGGAGAGCCCCGCGCTGCCCATCCTGACCTGTCCCGGCTCCATCCCCGCTCCTGCCGTGGGCTGTGAGGGGTTTGGGAACGGGGCACCGAGGTTGTCACTGCTCCTGGGGGAGGAGGAGGAGGGATGGAAGAGGAGGGATGAAGAAGAAGAGAGAGAGGGGATGGTAGGAGAGTAGGAGAAGGAGGTGCGGTTAGGGAGGAAGAGGAGGAGGAAAGATGGAAGGGGAGGAGAGGGAGGAAGAGGACAGACAAAGGAGGATCAGGGAAAGGAGAAGGAACCAAGAGGTCAAGCACTCCCTAAATTCATTGCCCCCTCCTGTGGGATCATCACCCACCATCCCACAGGTGATCGGGGAGTGGGAGCTTTGCCCGGATATCCTGGGGGGGTCCCTGGGTTGGGTTCATTTTGCGGGGGGGAGATGTTTGGAGAATGTGGAACTCCAAAGCTGAGTGGAAAATCCTACTTGGGGGGACTTTGGGGGGTCTCACCATCCCTAAGTGGGGAGATGGAAATGGGGAACTTTTCAGATTCCTGGCACTCTCAGCAGCCTGGGGATGGCAGGGACCGAGCAGACAAAGGACCCCCAGTACGAGCGTGACTCCCAGCAGCTGGGACAGAGGGGAACCCTTGAACCCCAAACAGGAGAGACCAGAGATGGGGAACTCCTGGGAGGAATTTTCAGGGCTGAATCTTGGTGTTTTTTGGAGGTTTTATGGACCCCAGATGTCAGGTGACTTCTAGAGATGAGCTTGGACAGAGGGACCTGCAAACTCAATGTCCTCATCCCTTGTATTTCCCCAAACCAGGATTTCCCATTCCCAAACCTTGGCTGGATGGAGAGGAAGGCTGTGAGGAAGAGGAAGATGCCCCGGGACACCCAGGCAGGTGAGGAGGAAGTCAGTGCCCCTTTCCCCCTCTCTCCTGCTCCATCTCCCAGCCCAGCCTGGCCCCCGGCTGCAGGACAACCCCGCTGCCGACGCCGTCCTGCCGGGGACGCACTGGGGGGATCTCCTTCCCCTTCCCTCTGGCACGGAGGCAAATCCCATCCTCTCCTTGTCCTTCCTCCCCCAGACAAGGAGCTGAGGATGGAGACCAGGGAGGAGAAATCCCCACAGCAGAACCTCATGGAAGAGGCTGTTTTGAGCAGCTCCACAGTGCAGGAATCCAATGGGGAGGAAAATCCCCAGAGATCCCGCAAGAGGAGGGGCTCCAAACCCATCCCAGGGTGCTCTGAGGAGGAAAGACCCACCCTGTGCTGGGAAGGCGGCCGGAGATCCAGCCGGGGCTCTGAGCTGGTGGTCCATGAGCAGCTTCAGGATGGGGAGAAGCCCTACAAGTGCTTGGAGTGTGGGAAAAGCTTCAGCCAGAGCTCATTCCTGATCCGCCACCAGATGATCCACACTGGGGAATGGGCCTATGAGTGTGGGGAATGTGGGAAGGGCTTCAGCTGCAGCTCCCACCTCATCATCCACCAGCGCATCCACACTGGGGAGAGGCCCTACGAGTGTCATGAGTGTGGGAAGAGGTTTCAGACCAGCTCCAGTGTCCTCCTGCACCAGCGCATTCACACGGATGAGAGGCCCTTCCGCTGCCCTGACTGTGGGGAGGGCTTCAAGCAGAACTCCCACCTCATCATCCACCGGCGCATCCACACTGGGGAGAGGCCCTACGAGTGTCCCGAGTGTGGGAAGAGCTTCAGCCAGAGCTCCAGCCTGATCTGCCACCAGAGGATCCACACTGGGGAACGTCCCTATGAGTGTCGGGAGTGTGGGATGACCTTCAGCCGGAGGTCCCAACTGACCATCCACCAGATGATCCACACTGGGGAGAGGCCCTACGAGTGTCCTCAGTGTGGGAAGAGGTTTCAGACCAGCTCCACTCTCCTCAGGCACCAGCGGTTTCACACGGATGAGAGGCCCTTCCGCTGCCCCGAGTGCAGGAAGGGCTTCAAGCGAAACTCCCACCTCATCAGGCACCGGCGCATCCACACTGGGGAGAGGCCCTATGAGTGTCCCCAGTGTGGGAAGAGCTTCATCCAGAAATCTCACTTGACCAGACACCAACAGAGGCACCGGTAAGGGAAGCCCTGCGAGTGCCCCAAGTGCAGGAAGAGCTTCGTGCGCTGCCCCAGCTCCATCTCCCATCAGAGGACCCACGTTGGGCAGAGCCCTGATGACCCACGTTCCCAGTGATCTGCGTTGGGAACACACTGGGCTGGTGGTCATTTTGATTTGGCCCTAATTTTCTTTTCATTCATCTTCATCTATTTAAAGCAGACAAAATTGCGGTAAAAGTCAACAGATTAGTCAAAGGCATCTAAAGCCTCACTTTTTACTAGTGCTTGAAGGGAATCTGGTATTCAGGGAGGTAAATGGGTGGGTTTTGGGGGTATTTGGTATATTTTTCTTCATCTCTTGGCACTCAAGGTTGAACTCAAGCGAGTTCAACCTGTCACCTCAAAATCACTTTATGCCACTGAAAAGGACTCATTCCCACCCAGATTTTTTGGATTCCACAGCCCCTCAGGGTGCGTTGCCTTAAGTTTTAGCTTTCATATTTTTCATATTCTACACTGCCTAGGTTTGTAGTTTTGAACTTCACATTAAGTGTTACTGAGCTCTCTTCACAGAGTAGGTAGACAAAACAATTCCTTTTCTAGCTTAATACCAATGACAGTTGTTACAAATTTCAGGCCCAAAAGCACAAACAAGGGTGGACTGAAGAGAGAAAACAAGAAGGATGGGACTTCATCATCTGAAGCTGTAACTGGACAATGAACCCAAATATGCAGATTGACCTCAGCTTATAAAAATGTGAGACCTTGTGATCACTTGTCCATTTTTGTGACCATTTCTGGTCTATCTTGGGTGTAGCCCTTGCCAGGCTCTTGTACTGCCCATGGTGTATTTAAATTCTTCTAATAAACTTTATTCTTAACTCTGTCCAGCCTCTGTTCTAGGTCAGCTTTCTGAAGGCATCAGGTGGAATGGGGTTGGAAGGGGACTGTGTGAAGTGGGATGCAAATCAGGAGGGGTGAGATGGGCATTGGGTGGGGCAGGATGGGTGGGATGGAGTTTGGGAGGTGTGAAATGGGGGAAATTGGGCTTGGGAAGGGGTCTTGATATCCAGCAGGAATGGGATGGGGTTGGGACTGGGGAGGTGGGGTGGGGTCTGGAATGAGACAGCCAAAGTTTGGGGATGATGAAGCAGGGGGAGCCCATTACTGAGTGAGTTTTTGTCAGAGGTGCCCCTGCCCAGGGAGGCAAAGATTTAGTTTCAAATGAACATTGTTAAAGTGAGAAGTGTGGGCAAGAGGGAATTCCATCCCTCTGCCTCTGAGGATGGGCCCTGCAAGCCCAGGAAGAAACTCCACCCTGGGCCCCTCGTGGGGTGGCAGCCCAGGGATTTCTGTTTGGGTTTGGGCCCCTGGGGTTTCTCCCTTGCTGTGTTCCCAGTGGTCCCTGACCTTGAACTCCACCCTGGTTCTCAAACCCCATCTCCCTGCCTCTGTTCGGGGCTGTCTGGATCTGAGTTTGTTCCTGAGCTGAATAAATGTTTTCCTGAGCAGAATCCCATCTCGTTGGTGTCTCATGCCTGTTCCTGGTATCTGTGGCCTTCCTGGACATGATCCTGGGGCCCCGGAATGCAAGACCCCGCAAAATCAAGACCCCACCCCAGACCTCAAAAAATCCCAAAATTCCCTAAAATTCACCCAAATCCCCCCAAATTCCCTTAATTTTTCTAAAATGGCCTTTTTGTCCCCCTCCAGGACCATGTGCCTTTGCTGGATCTCTAGGACACCCCCAGGAATTTGGAGGGAGTCTCTCCTCCCCTGCCACCCTCAAAAACCCACAGCTTTTGGGAAAAAAATTTCCCCCAAATCCCTTGGATTCAAGGGGGAGTTTCCCATTTTTGACACATTTTTTGGGGGTTCCTCCCCAGATTTTTCAGGGTTTTTGCCTCTGCTATTTATTTAATGGTTTTAGCATTTTTCAAAATGAGCTTTTTTGTGGTGGTTACCCCAATTTTTTTAGCTGTCCCTCAATTTTTTTCTGGGGGTTCGACCCCTTCTGCAATTTTACCTTTGTCCCCCTCCTGCCAAATTGGGGTGAGGTGTCTTTTTTTTCTGTTCTTTTTATTTTTTACCTTTTTCCCTTTTTTTTTTTTTTTTTTTTTTTTTTTTTCCTCTTTTTTATTTATGTGCACTTAATTTGGGGGGCTGAGGGGCAGGAATTTTGAGGAGCAGTTGCCTGGGGGCTGCTGGAAAAGTTGGGAAGACCCCCTCTCTCCAAAAGAATGTGAAAAATCCTGAGAATTCTGGGATTTCCCCCCCTACACCCCTGCCCAAGGTGTGAAAAATGTGAAATAAAAATATACATTTTCAGCTTTTTTGTTTATTCTTGGGGAGGGAGTTGTGATTTTGGGAGGGGTTTTGAAGAGGGGTTGGTATTTTTTTGGGAGGTTCTCCCAGTTTTTGGGGGGAATTTGGGGGTTTGGAGGGAAATTTGGGGTTTTGGGGGGAAACTTCAGGGGTCCTGGGAGGAATTTTGGGGCTTTAGGGCAGGAATTTTAGGATTTTTTTGTAACATTTGGGTGCTTGGGGGAGAAATTTGGGGTTTTGGGCAAAACTCTGGGTTTTTTAGCAGGAGGATTCGGGGTTTTGGGGAAAAATACTGGGTTGGGGGGGGGGAAATTTGGGGGTTTTGGGGGGGGGAATTTGGAGTCCAGAGGGGAATTTTGGGGAGAGGGGATTTGGTTGTTTAGAGGCACCCCCCGATATTTTTGGGGAGGTATTTGGGAGACTTGGGGGAGAAAATTTTGGTGATTTGAGGTGTAATTTGAGAATCTTGAGGGGGGATTTGGGATTTTGGGAGCATTTGGTGGTTTTGGGGGGAAAATTTGGGGGGGTGGGGAGAATTTTGGGGATTTGAAGGAATTTGGGGAGTTTGGGAGGAACTTTGAAATTTTGGGGGAAATTTGGAGTCTTGTGGGGGGGATTTTGAGTCTTGGGAGGATTTGGGACTTTTGGGGGGATATGGGGGGTTTGGGGTTTTTAGGGGGATTTGGGAGAAATTTTGGGATTTTGGGGGAGAAATTTGCTGGTTTTGGGGGGAAATTCTGGGGTCCCAGGGGTGTTCTGATTGTGGGAGGGGGATTTGGGGAGGATTTTTTGGGTTTTGGGGGAATTTCCATTGATGGGGAGGGGCATTTTGGGGGGGCATCCTGAATTTGGGGAGGGGTCTCAGGGGGGGATTCCTGATTTTGGGGTGGGGTTTGGGTTGGATTTGGGGGGATTTTCCAGTGATGGGGAGGCATCTCGGGGGTGGGATTTGGGGAAGGGTCTCATCAGAGCCCCATCCTGAGCTGGAAGTGGGGGGGATGTTGGGAGTGGAATTTGGGGAGGATCTGGGGGGAGATTTTCCATCCATGGGGAAGGGTCCCGATCCTGGGGCAGTTCCTGAATTTGGGGAGCAGTCTGGAATTTGGGGGGGTCTCATTGGGGCAGCAGGAGGGGCTGGAAGCGGGGCACGATGTTGGCGAAGCCGCTCTCCAGGGGGGCCGTGGGCAGCTCCTCGGGGGGTGCCGGGGGTCGCGGCCGCAGGCGCTGCAGCAGCGAGGTCAGGAACAGGAACAGCTCTGCCCGCGCCAGCGCCTCCCCCAGGCACAGCCACTGCCCTGTGGGGAGGGGGCGTCAGCACCGCCCCACCCCAAAGGGTCGGGGGTCCCAAAAGGGGCTGGGGATCTCTAAAGGGTCTGGGGGTTTCAGGGGTTGGGGATCCCAAAAGGGCCGAGGGGATTCCAAAGGGTCTGGGGACTCTGGGGGCTACGGGATCCCAAAAGGGTCTGGGGTCCCAAAAGGGTCTGGGCTATTCCAAAAAGGGTCTGGGGGGTCCCTAAAGGGTCTGGGAGCTTTGGGATTGGGGTCCAAAAATGGTCTGGGGGTTTCAGGGGTGGGGGTCCCAAATGGGTCTGGGGTCCCCACCCCGAGGAATTTTGGGATTCCAAAAGAATGTAGGGCCACACCACAAAGGAATTTGGGGATTTTGGGGATTCCAGAAGGATTTAGAGCCCCACCCCAAGGATTTATGGGATTTTTGGGGTGCCCACTGGCCAAGAAGGGCATAAAGGCCTCGTTGTGCTGGAACTGACCCGGCTCATCCAGGAAGTTCCCAGGGTCAAAATTTGGGTATTTTTGAAGGATTTGGGGTTGTATAGGACTGAGCTCAGCAGGGGGTAAATGTCTGTGTCCTGTGGGGTCAGGTGTGGGGCCAGAAGGGTCATTTGGGGTCAGGTGTGGGGTCAGAGGGGTCCTTTAGAGTAATTTGGGGTTATTTGTGGTGATTTGGGGTCATTGGTGTCATTTGGGGTTACTAGGGTGTAAGAGACAGTCCAAAGTTACCCTCATCTGCCTCACAAACATTGCAAGAACAGAGACCGAGACCCTGAAGACCCTGAGGGAATTTGTGCAGGGGTTCTGGCCTGGTTGAGGTGGAAGCTTGCCAGGTGATGGTTTGCAGGTGTGCTTGTTGTGCTGTCAAGGTACACTGCCTTCATTCCTGCTGCTGAGCAGGGACTTGTAAGGAGCGGCCTGTTCTGTACCTTACACCTGCTTCCCAGAGCAAGGGGGCTCATCACAACAGCCGAGGAATTTCCCCACCTCTTGGCCAGCTGCCCCTTGCTTTGAAACAGACTGTAAAAATGACTTTTCCAAGTTACTTTCTTCAAGAGAGATCTCCCCATGGAAGAAGACACCAGCGACCCTGTCTTGTCCATTGGTAGCTATAACCCGCCCCTTATTTTCTTTTTGCATTTTGCCTCTTTATCCCTCTCTCCCTCTCTCTCTCCCTCTCTTCTATTGCATAACCCTTGTTGCTGGCACTAAAATAAAGGTGCATTAGTGCTGTTGTGATTTAAACTGAAATCCCCTGGTGTCCTTTTTGCACTCTGAGATCAAACGAACCTCTCACAACTCTCACTTGTGTTAGGGGATTGTGACACTCGGCAGTGGGGTAACCCAAGGTGTGGCTCACAGCAAATGCTCCACGGCACAAGGATATTGGTAGGCACATGGTGGAGACAAGGATGAGGAGGAGACCTCCAGTATGGGTTCCAAAGGCTTTTACTCGGCAAAAATATATACTCTGCTCAGTTTTGGGAGCTTGTCTTACAGCAGCTAGAGAAACTTGCTTTAAGCAAAAAGGTGAGGAAAGAACTAGAATGGACTCCTTTCAAAACCCAGTTGAAATTTTGCAAAAACAATTAGATGAAGAAAGGAATGAGATCCATCTGTTGCCAGTGGCCTGAAGAGAGGAATGGGTTAAAAATTCAAAGAATGCTTACTCACCAAAGAAACAGTGGAGAGGGAAACCCTTCTCATTAATCAAATTTACCCTCAGAAAGAACTAACTGATGAAAAATTGTGGGGAGCACTGCTGTCCTAGCTTGAAACCTTTAATAAAACAGAATATAATCATATCAATGATGAAGATCTTGATTCACATACAACCACTAAAGAAATCCCGTACACTGCTGCTGAATTGGCTGAGCTGAAAAAGGAGCACGGGCGTCTCCCTCACGAGTCAGAGACAGAACACATACTGCATCTCTCACCGGAGGAGATCAGATTCGACTGACAGAACAAGAAGCCAGTGGGTACTGGGGACATGGGGTCTTCTCAACAGCAGGAGACAGATGTAACCCGTGGTCCCTAACTCAGCACGCAGCTCATTGGGCAGCAGGGCTTAATCCATTGGAAAGGGGAGACCCTGGAGCTATAGTTGGTACTCCTGACCAACTACTGGAAGACATGCACAAAGCTGCCTGCTTGCAAATGATACATGACAGAAAATTAACTACTGGCTATGAATCACCAATGCAATTACCTGTGAAATGATGACCCCTTTAATTCGAGCCCTTCCAGAATCACGTAAACCTACAGCAATTTTCCTTCAAAAAACCATAGCAGCTAGAACTCCTGTTGTTGGCACTAAAATAAAAGTGCACTATTGCTGTGATTTAAACTGAAATCCCTTTGTGTCCTTTTGCACTGTGAGATCAAATGAATCTCTCATGATTCCCGCCGGTGTTAGCGGATCATGACAGAGCCCTCAGCAATCCAGGCAGCAACACAGGCAGCAGGACACAGAGGGCACTTCCTGGCTGGGACAGGGCTTGTGGCTTCAGCAGAACCACCAAAGGCCAAGGGGTTTCTGGCCATTTTCCCTGCACCACTGCACGCCTGGGCAGCTTGCAGGGCACAAGCCCCCTTTTCCCTCTCTTCCCCTATGCCCCACACACCCTGGGCAGCAAAAGAAAGGTCCTGGGAGTCTGTCTATTATAACATATCCTATATTATTTACATACTAAAGCAAAACAAAAAAGAAAAGAACAATATTTGAAGGAAACAAAGTCCCTGCTGGCTGCTCATGTGGCCCCAGCAGACACAGCCTCCCAGATCAGCTCTCTGCAGAGCTCCAGCAGCGCAGCCAGCTGAGGCCCGACAGACGAGGCCGTGACCTCCATGCCCTGCGGAGCTGATCTCGCAGCCTCTGGAAGGTGGAGATCGGAGCGTGGTCTCCTGCCCTGAGAAGGCACAATGTCTGAAGTGCCAGGCTTCCAACCTCCAGGCTGCTGTCACATGCTGTGTCTTCAAGGGCTGGAAGAGAGACGAACAGAGCCACGGTCAGATCCCAGACCTGCGGGGGCCCACGGAGAGCCCCCTGCCAGGGCCATCCCAGCCGGCTCTTGCCATGGCCAGCAGGGAGCAGGGACCGAGGGGATCAGCCCGAAGCTGCGGCCACGAATGCCCCACGTGCCCCTGAAATCTCGGTGTGCTCTGCCCACACCGCCCCTCATCCACACAGGGAGCAGAGCCCTCCACAGCCAGGCCAGGGCTTGCAGCTCCCCCCGACAGCCCCGCTGACAGCCCGCTGCCCTCACTCACCCTCACAAATGAGCAGCATCTCTTTCTTCTGCCCTCTCAGGTGCTGCCCGGCCATCCCTGGGAACACAGAGCCTGTCAGGGCCCCGGCGGCACAGCTCCCTGCCAGCGGCGCTGCCAGCCCTGTGGCCACACGCCCTCCCGCCCCGGCAGGGCTCAGCCCGGGCCCTTGCCGCATCCTGACTCAGCCCAAGGGCACGGCTGCCAGAGGCCGGCAGCAGCCCCGAGGGCAGCCGGGGCTCCAGGGCGCCGGGCCCGGGTGCCGCTGCCGGGGCAGCAGCCGGGGCCGGGGCCGAGCTGCGGCGGGGCGGGGAGGGAGCCCGGGTTCGTGGCTCACCGATGAACCTGATGGCCGCCTCTTGCAGGGGCTCCTGTGGGCTCTGCAGGTACGGCAGGGCCCGGCGCAGCTGCTCGGCCGCTCGGTTCCTGTCCTGTGCCAGCTGCAGAGAGCGGCAGGAGGGAAGGGTTGGTGCGGGCTCTGCCCCTCGGCCGGGCACTGCCTGCGGCCAGCCCCGGCCTCCCGTGCCTGCCCAGCCCTGAGGCCCGGCCAGCAGCCGCTGGCGCCGGGCTCTGGAGGGGGCAGAGGGCCGGCTGCTGCCCGGGGAGCCGCGGTGCCGCCCTGCCCGACAGGCCAGCTGGGCCAGGGCTCCATGGGCACACGGCTCGGGGCCACAGGAGCCTGGAGAAGAAGCCGTGCTGCTCCCGGGTGCAGCACCGGGCAGGGGCGCAGCTGCCAGCCCCACACACTGGGCACCATGGACAGGGAGCTTCTCCAGGCTGAGGCTGGGCCGTTCAGGCCGTCCTTACCAGGCCTTCGCTGAACTTCCAGAGTTTCTTATCCAGCTGCAGCATCTGTTCAATATCTCTCCTCTTCAGGAATCTGGCTGAAGAATGCAGCGTTTCCTGGGACACCTGGAGAGCAGCAGAGACTGGAGATGGCCCCACAAGCCCAGGCACAGGACCCGCATTCGTGTGCCAAGGCCTGGAGGTGCCAGGGCAGGAGGCAGCCGAGCCCTCTCCCAGGGTGCCACCGGCAGCCCAGGTGTCCTCACCTCTGCCACATGCTGGTTCTGGTCATGGCAGTGGAAGAAGAGTGGCAGCAGGCTCTGGCGCACGTGTGACTTCAGGGCCTTTCTTCCCTCTTCCATTAATAAATCTATCATCTTTTTAAATACAAACATGGAGCACAGCTGCACCTGGCTATCATCCTGTATGAAAGGAAGGAAAAAAGACTTCAGCACTGGGTGCTTCAGGCCCCCTCCAGTCTGGCCTGTGAATACACAGGGCACAAAGTGTCTGGGCAGCACCCAGTGGCTGTGGCTGAGGGCACAGAACCTTACATTGTCAAACAGTGGCAGGAGCACCTCAGCCAGCTGCCGGGCTATGGGGATGGCTATCGGGGCACTATTATACAGGAACAAATATTTGAGTAGAACCATGGTCATCCTGACCACGTCACTATCATTTTCCTGCAGGAGCTCCAGCAGGTTTTCAGTCAGGCTCCACATTTTCTTGGCCTGTGGGGAAGAGAAGTCTGTGAAACCCCACCCTGCTGCTGCAGGGCCCATAGACCAAAGGCTGGTCCTAAAGCACTCGGGCAGCTGAGCCGGGAGGCAGGAGAGCTGGGAGCAGCTGCCTCAGTGTCTGAAGCTCAGCTAAGCCCAGGGACTGCGTTCCCCATCCCTATGCTGCCTGCATGGCTTCAGCCATTGCCCCCTTCTCACCATCAGGGGATTCTTGCCAAGCACTAGGAGGCCTCTGAGTGCCAAGCGTTGCCTCTCCCTGCACTCGCTCTGCAGATGGTTTGACAGGATGTCCAAGATGCTGTCACTGCATTCAGTCAAGTCCAGGCACTCCAGGACCTGAAAGGCACAGGGCAGTGACAGGGGAGCTGGCTGGCAGGAGGCCAGAACCACACAGAGCTGGGCCCTGGCAGCAGCACAGAGCACGGGCAGTGAAATCCCAAGCAGCTGCAGCTGTGAGAGGGCAGAGAGCTGGAAAGCAGCTGGTCTTCAGGCTCACCTCTACAAGGAATGCCAGGGCAGCAAAATCCCAGAATGGCATCTCTTTGCTGAGCAGGCTGAGCAGGTAGAATGCTACCCCAGAACACAAGTGTACAGATGAAGAGCACATTTCTCTGAATGGAGGAAAAAGGAAGCAAAACTCTGAGCCAGCAGCAGTAAAGCTGTCCCAGGAATGACTCACAGAGGGCTGATCTTTCCCCACCAGCCTGCAAAGGGACATGGGCCCTTGGGGAGGTGGCAGCTCCTGGGCACCCTCCTCTCCCAGCCTTTTGAAGTCTCCTTGGTTGTTCCTTGGTGACGAGGCCCTTGGGCCCACAACCACTGGGATGGTGTGGGGCAACCAGACACACAGGGCACAAATGCCAGAGGCAGTGGGGAGAAGGGGGTCTCACCTGGCCAGCAGACCCACGGCATAGTGGTGGGTGTCAGCACAGAGCAGCGTGTCCCAGCCACACTTGCGTTCCACTTCCAGAACCACATGGTCACACCGGAGAAGGCAGAGCAGGGACTTCAGGGTCTGCACTGCAAACCTGTGTGCACAGCAAGGCCCACGTCACGCTGGGAGCACGGGCTCCTGCCATGGGGACATGGCAGGGACAGGAGGACTGGGATGGAGCACCTGCTGGGGCTGGTGGGAAGGCTGTGTTGCTCCTGGCATCTCTTCCAGAAGGTATCAACTTCTTCTGGCATATCCAAAGTGCTGAAGAACACTTGGAAGAGCAGATGCACCAAGAGGTGGGGGAAATACACATTCACTACACGTGGGACACAGGGCACCTGAAGGAACTTCCACATCACCACAGTTGCCTGCAGAGGACAAAGCACCCTGAGACAGAGCTCAGTGCCGAGGTGTCTCTGTGGCAGGGCCTGAGCGTGGCAGGGAGAGGCTGGGGGAGACACAGGGGGAGCATCGGGCCTGGTGCCCCTGAAGCTGCCCCTAGGCCAGGTTTGAGCCCAGTGCCTGAGGCAGGGAGATGCAGTGGGGGAAGGAGGAAACAGAGCTGCTGAAGACACGGCTGGCCATGGGGTGAGCAAAGGTCAGTTGCAGAAACTCACAGCCAGGGCAAAGACACCCGTGTTGTCCCCATCGGAGGTGCACGTGCTGTGCTCTGGCCAGTTCCCCAGCACATCCAGGAGTATCTGCACCACTGGCTCCACAGTCCTGCTCGAGCACAAGATCGTCTTCCACATGGTCATGGCAGCTCTGTGGGGTGACAGCTCTGTCTCACGGGGGTCTCAGACACATCCCCGTGGCCTGGGCAGCAGTGGGGGGGGGGAGCTGGCTGCCAGCTCTGCCTCTGCCCGCTGCCCCTCGCCAGCAGCAGCACCCAGGCAGCCCAGCCCTGTGGGGACAGGGCCCTGAGGGCCATGGCATGGCAGCAGGCTCAAGGGCTGATGTAGCAGGGCTGGGAAAGGGAGCAGCCAGAGGGCCCTGGAACTCTCTGTTGGTCAGACACCTGGGCCAGGCTGGTCAGGGGCCCCATACCTGTCACATGCTGGGGCCACACGCAGGAGAGCAATGACCACATCAGCAGGCTGTGCCTCAGTCAGATCCAGCAGTGTCCTGCCCAGCCTGTGCTCAGCAGACTCATTGGCCATGAGCCACTGGTGGATGTACCTCACCATGGCAGGCACCTGGAGAAGGCACAGGGAGACTTGGAAAGCTGCCAGAGGGAGTCAGGAATGTCCCCAGCTTCCCCAGAGAAGTGCTTCCCTTCTCGCCACACTGCAATGGCCTCAAAGGCTTACAGTGATCAGCAGGCATGGCTTGGGAGGCCAAGCGATCCCTGGAGGATCAAACCCTGGCCACAGGCTGCTTACTTGCTCTGGAATGGAAACACCCTCCTCCAAAATCAATTCCAGCATGGCAGCACTGGTGTCGGTGGTGTAGACGTCACCGTTTTCCATGGACCCGGTGCCCATGGCACTGGTCTCTTCCTGCCAAATGCACTTGATGAATTTGCAAGTCAGGCAGAAGAAGGAAGGGTGGGAAGAGAGGGATATTGCATGGAGAGCTCCAAGCGTGGTGCTGGGCTGAGCAGTGCCAGCAGGCCCAGCCCAGGTGGGGATGGCTGCAGGTACCTGCGCTGTTCTGCGGAAGAGGCCACAGGCAAGGTCCTGCTCTTGTGTCTGGTCCATGGCTGCATCTGTCAAAGAGCAGCCAGAGCTGAGGGGCTGCGGGAGAGGCTGGAGAACACAGCCCAGCCCTGCACTCCCCAGGCAGGGACAGCCCTGGGATGCCCCAGGGGATGGAGTGTGGCCACTGCTGGGGGGGTAGCCCCAGGCCTTCTTCCGTCCTTTCTGTGGGCACATCCCCAGGGGATGGGAAGGGGCGGGAGGGGACGGAAAGGGACAAGACATGATGGGATGGGATGTGGCCAAGCTGGCCACAGGCTGAGCCCTGATGCCCAGTTCTGCCACTCACCCTCCTGCAGTGGCTGGAACTCCTGCACCTCTTCAGTCTCCTGTGCTGGGGCAGCTCCAGGGCCTTCTTCTTCCTCCTCCTTCACCCAGGCCAACTTGGGCACTCTTGGGGGTCGCTGCTCCATGGCAGGGACTGGATTTATGGTACTTGCAGGAGGGATGGCTCGGAAAAGCTCCGAGGCAGCAAGTCCTGCAGTCGTGCCTGGAAGGCGCCTGCAAGACTGAAGTCCTGGCAAGACTGCAGGACAGCAAGTCCTGCACTCGGGTCTAGAGGGCTCCTGCCACAAGGACAGGAGGCTCCTCGTCAAGGATGGTGCTCTGGTCTCAAGGGCAGCGACTGCAGGGATGGGCGATGCCTCAGGAAAGCTCCGGGGCACCAAGTCCCACGGTCTGCCCTCGAGGGCACCTGCAGAAGAGAAACCTCAGCAAGGCCACAGGTCAGCAATTCCTGTGGTCTGGCCTCGAGGTCACCTGCAGGAATGACGGCTCAGAAAAGCTCCGGGTCAGACACAAACGAGTGCGCTGTGCGGGGGCTCCTCACAGCACCGCTCTGGCGCGTCCTGTCCCGTCGCGTGCACCGAGCACTGTGGCGTGGTCCTGTCACCGCCAGCTCCTATGTCACCACGTGTCACAAAGGGCCCTTTGACACCCTGTCCATTTCCATCCCATGGTGACCATGTGTCACAAAGGGCCCTTGCACACACTGTCACGTACCCTGGTTCCCCCCGCACCCATCTCCCCTAAGTGGCCCAGGTTGGAAGGAATCCCTTGCCCAAAGTGTCTAAGACAGCCTGACAGGATCTTTAGGAACACCTCAAACCATCAGCAAACGCTGCCCTGCTCTGCAGGCTCAGGGCAGCAGAAGGAGCCCCCAGGGCTGCCGACGCAGCCGCAGCAGGAAGGGAACGGGGCCTTGCACAGAAGCTGGCACGGCCTCCTTGGGACACGTCCCGGCTGGTGGCCATTCTAAACCCACACGTGTGACACAGACAAGGAACATCTGGTCCAAGGCACGAAGAGTCCACTAGAATGTATTTTAGCACATTAGAAAGACTTGGGAGGAATCCCAGAGGGTCATTTTTTGAAGCAAAGTGATCTGATTAAATACTGTAACCAACGGTAGGCTTGGTAAAAATTAGAAAGTGGTGAAAATGGACTGCCTAATGGAACTTTAAATGATTACCCACTGTTACAGTTGATGTTATTTTTAAGAAAAAAAGACAAATGAGACCAAGTGATATGTGCAGACACATTTTTTTACCCTGAAGAATAAACCTGAGTGGCACCAAGAATATGGCTTTGATTTGGACCCCCAGGAGACTTTGGTCCTTCCTTTGGAAAGAGATAACAGGTGGAAAATAAAGAGATGTTGTTCAGCATGTAGTTTAGGGCAGAGATGTTTGAAATTGGCAAAAAAGCGCGAGGAAGACACTGTTATAGATGTCCAAGACTCACAGCCGAGTTATTCCAGACCAGCTCTACCTTCCCCCTCAAGCAACCACTCCTCTCCCTCAATTAAATGAAAGTGAGAATGAGATGAATAATCCTGGTGAGGGGACAAGTGCGGGGATGCCAGTGGCAACACGTACAAGGAATAAAAACAAGAAAGCTTTGCCTTTAGTCACCCCCTTAAGGCAAGAAGTGGGTCCCACAGGAGAAGCTGTGTGGGTGAAGATCCCCTTTTCTACTGGTGACCTGAATAACTGGCAGGAAGAAGTTCATAATTATAGAGAAAACCCTAGCAAAGTGGCAAAAAGATTGGAGTTCATAGTCAAGAACCGAGACCCAGACTGAGGTGATTTCATGATGACAGCGCTAAGGAAAACAGATAAAGAGTTGGTGATGAAGATGGTCAGACCACATGGGCAGGGAGAAATTGCTAGTGGAGCCTTACAAGGTACAGTGGACCAGTTGTTTCCTATTGTAAACCCTTTGTTGGGCCCGAATGATGCAAAGAACTATGAGATGTTAACTAGATACTGGGAACTGTGGGGGCTGAGGAAGCAGCCAATACTGTAGCCACTCTCCCCTGGAGGAAGAGCCCATAGGAGGCTTTCACTTACCACTCTCCCCCAGAGGCTAAAGGCCTCGATGGGGAGCTTTTATTTTTACAGCCACGTGTTAAGTGGTTCCCAACATGTCTTTCCCCCTGTATGCATATTATTTTTACCCTGTTGGCCCTTCCCCCTTGTTCCACCCCTGAATCCTCAGACCATTGTCCCTGTTGCTCCACCCCACCCCCTGCTTTTCCTATATAATCCCTGCTCTCACTGAGCCCAGGCCAGTTGTTGTCTCTGGGACCCTTCTGGAGAGAAGAATAAAGACCTCCTTGGAACCCCACACGGTGCCTCCCGTCTCTTTTCTTTGGCAGCACCCGAGGAACAGCGGCCATTCCAAAAGCCCTTTGAAGGGCTCGCAGCTGAATCACGGGGGCAAGGCAAGCGTGCCTGTGCGCCCAGGGGAAGTGCCACAGGAGACGCTTCCCTGGGAAGGTCGCGGCACCCTGACCACCTCTGCTCGCTGCGACAAGTGGTGCCCCAACAGGGAGCTCTGCCAGCGGTTCCCTGGTTCCCTGGATCCCGGGAGAAGTGTCTCCTGCAGCACCAGCTGCAGAACGCAAGTCACTCTCGGGTCTGTCACTTCCCTGAGGAAACCCCCTCGCATTATAGCAAGGGCTATCCAAGGGGACACCAGGACCCTCCTAGGACCATCCAGGGAGCGAGGAGATTTCCTCAAGGACCAGACGGTGGGTGACATCGTGCCCAGCAGTCTGTTCACCCAGTGGAGGTGGAAAAAGCTGTTAAAATTGGGATTTGGCCTTTGTGGGTGGGTTTTGGAACCAGTTTTGTTCCCACGGGGAACAAAATCCTTTCGAGTTTTAACCAATCCCTTTGGAATGCTGCACATGGCTCACCTGGGCTGGGAAAACCTGGGAAAATCCTGGAACACACACCTGAGGGAGGGGTTTGTTAATCCTGGCTTATCCCAGGAACTTCCATTCCTCAATCTGGAAAGGATGGGTTAGGGAGTCCCCCAGTCTGGGAGTGCCTATGACACTGCCTAAAAAAACATTTCCTTGCTTTTCCAATTCCAGGAATGAAAGTCCTGGATTATTTTCCATCAGGAAATTGGGTTAATTAAAGTGCAGGCTTTTCCACCAGCATTCCAGTCCATGTCATTCCGGCAGTTCCACTAATCCCTATCCCAGGTGCGATTCAGAGGGTTGGGATTTCCTGGTTCTGAGCAACAACGTCTGCAGTTGCACAGGAAACTCACAGCTCATGGGAACAAACTTTCTGTGTGACTTCAGAGGCCACGACAAACCTGAGTGGTTTCCCTCCCATCCCCCAGCCCTTCCTGGCCCCAGGGGCTGATGGCATTTGTGCTCCCTCAGGTTCATCTCCCCACAGCAGCACCATGGGGGTGCTGACGCCTGCTCTGGGCAGTGCAAACAGGGGCTCCTGAGCCAGTGCTGCCGTGTCTGTGCCTGCAAGGATGCGGCACCTCTCTGAGCTGGGGGAGAGGCCAGGGCTGCACAGGGGGGATGTTGTTGGCAGCTCCATGAGGACGCTCTGGGACGCTGCCCTGGGGTGTCCAGCACAGTGGGGATGGATCAGCCCCTGCTCTGCTGCTCCTTCCCATCTCCCCCAGGGACCTTGCAGAGCCCCAGCCATGCTGTTTGCCCCCAGCCTGCCCACAGCCACCCTGGGGCTGCTCACGGGGGTTTTCTGTGCTGAGCTTTGGCCTGGGCGTGTTCTTGAGAGAGCCTGGGCAAGGAGCCTGGAGCCCCCAGGCCCTGCCCTGAGGCGTCAGCGCTGCCCCAGCAGTGCCCATGGCCTGTCCCTGCTGCAGCCCCGGCACTGCCACCCCCAGGGCTGTGCCCGGCCCCGAGAGCACTCAGGCCCTGCAGCAACACCAGGGCCAGGAGGGCAGCGGGGCAGTGGCACGGGAGCAGCACTGGCAACACCAAGTGCTGCTGCTCCTGGGCACAGCTGCTGTGCCAGCACTGATCTGCCCCCAGCTCTGCACACAGACACTGCTGCTGCAGCTCCAGAGAAGGGAACAGAAGGGGGATCTCTGCAGAAAACTTTGCTGGGAGATCCTTTAGTTCCTTTAAAGCCACCAAGAGCACAGGTCCTCACTGACACAGTCTGTGGCCAAAGGGAAGATGGAGAGAAACAAAATGAGAAATGGCTCAAAACGATGACATTTCTTTGCAGACACTATGAGAAAACCAAAACAATGGGAAAAAACCAATCAAACCAACAAGAAGTATCCAAGATTAGTTTTATTAAAAGTCATTTGCAAGTGATTAAAAATCACTTTATTACAAGTGATTTGCAGAAATTGGCAAGCAGTTTCTGAAACCATCCAGTCATCATTCTCCACACTGCAGCCTTGAGCTCCTGGTTCCTCAGGCTGTAGATGAGGGGGTTCAGGGCTGGAGGCACCATTGAGTACAGAACTGACAGGGCCAGATCCAGGGATGGGGAGGAGATGGAGGGGGGCTTCAGGTAGGCAAATGTGCCAGTGCTGATAAACAGGGAGACCACAACCAGATGAGGGAGGCAGGTGGAAAAGGCTTTGTGCCGTCCCTGCTCAGAGGGGATCCTCAGCACAGCCCTGAAGATCTGCACATAGGAGAAAACAATGAACACAAAACAGCCAAGTGCTAAACAGATAGAAAAAAAAAGAAGCCCAAGTTCCCTGAGGTTTGAGTGTGAGCAGGAGAGCTTGAGGATCTGTGGGATTTCACAGAAGAACTGCCCAAGGGCATTGCCCTGGCAGAGGGGCAGGGAAAATGTATTGGCTGTGTGCAGCAGAGCATTGAGAAAGCCACTGGCCCAGGCAGCTGCTGCCATGTGGGCACAAGCTCTGCTGCCCAGGAGGGTCTCATAGTGCAGGGGTTTGCAGATGGACACGTAGCGGTCGTAGCACATGATGGTCAGCAGGGAAAACTCTGCTGAGACAAAAAATAAAAAAAAAATAGTTGGACTGCACATCCTGTGTAGGAGATGTCTCTGGTGTCCCAGAGGGAATTGTGCATGGCTTTGGGCACAGTGGTGCAGATGGAGCCCAGGTTGCTGAGGGCCAGGTTGAGCAGGAAGAAGAACATGGGGCTGTGCAGGTGGTGGCTGCAGGCTACGGCGCTGATGATGAGGCCGTTGCCCAGGAGGGCAGCCAGGGAGATGCCCAGGAAGAGGCAGAAGTGCAGGAGCTGCAGCTGCCACGTGTCTGCCAATGCCAGCAGGAGGAAGTGGCTGATGGAGCTGCTGTTGGACATTTGCTGTGGATGCACATGGGAACCTGTTCATGGACAAAGGGCAGTGACAAGTCAGGAGAGGCTGCTTTGATCCAAACCTGGGCCATTCCCTGTAGATTGTCCCACTGGAACTCACCCACCCTTGTTCCTGCTCTGGGAAAACTTCACCCAGGTCTCTGCCTGAGCTCCAGCTGTGCTGTCTGAGTGTGCCAGGAGCAGCCAGGCCTGTGCCTGGGGGCTCTCCAGGAGCCATCCCTGCCCTGCTGCCCTGGGTTTGTGGCCATGCGGCAGAGGGACAAGGCTTGATATTCATGATTTGTGAGGGGAATCACTCTTAATGCAGAAGGGCTTATTGCCATCTTTACTGCCACTTCTAAAAGACATTGAGAGCAGGAAGAAATTTTAGACATTCTTTCCCTGCCCACAAACCATTCTTGGTTCTCTGAGGTCAGAAATCCCCAGCATTTCTGCTGCACTCAGAATTTCCCACTGAGACACATGAGAGGCAAAGGATTCCCTGTGGCTTAGGGAAGGTGAGGGGCTGGATGGGCTTGTTCCCAACTGCCCTGGGTTTGCACCTTTGGCTGGAATCAGAGCACAATCACACTCCTGTGTCACCCTGGCATAAACCAGACCCTGCCCAGAGCAGAGGGATCCCTGAATGTCTCACCCTCTCTAAAGGTCTCTGGGCAAGGTCTCAGCACCCCCCTCTGTCAAGGACACTCACGGCTCCCTTGGCAAAGCCAACAGCATTTCCTCAGCTGTGGCATCTCTGCCCTTCCCTGTGGGACATTCAGGGAACTCTGAGAGGCTCTGGCACAGATTTGCAGCCAGGAGGGCAGCTCAGAGCTTGGAAGGACACAGCAAGGAGATCCCCAGGTGTGCCCATGATGGGATCTCAGGGAGGGGGCTCAGCTCCTTCCCCTTTCCCATGGACTGCTTTGCCCACAGCTCCACAGGTCACAGGGAAGCTGGGACACCCCATTCCCATGGACACACCTGCCTGGCAGCAATCCCAAGGGCAGGGCCTGACTCAGCTGCTGCAGATGGCAGAGGCTCCCTGAGAGCCCCAGATACCAATGACAATATCAGAGCAGTGCATTTAGGCTGTTTAGGAGGCTCCCAGCAGAGAGACTGAGCACCCAAACTTACAATTCTGGCATCTCTGTAAATGTTCAAACATTACTTTGCAGATCCTGGTGTGTCCCTTTCAACTCAGAATGTTCTGTGATTCTGGGATTACAATTCCTCTTCTGCTTCTCTCATCCCCTTGTTATCTAAAATAAAAAGAGAAAAAAACTCCTTGCAACAGTGTTAGAACAGTAAAGTA
The DNA here is from genome assembly GCF_030490865.1 of Poecile atricapillus. Taxonomy (NCBI): domain Eukaryota; kingdom Metazoa; phylum Chordata; class Aves; order Passeriformes; family Paridae; genus Poecile; species Poecile atricapillus. The sequence goes on from NC_081267.1 coordinate 1,782,682, forward strand.
AGAAACAGACTTTTATTGGAAACTTCCAGGTATCCCAGTGGAGATGTGGGACACCCGGCCCCTTATTTCAACAATTTATTAAGGTTGACTAATTATGATATTTAACAGAAACATTCAATAGAAGATTCAGTTACCCCAGTTACACACCCCAGGGTCAACCCACTGGAGCAGGTCCAAGGGCTACTTTGCCCCACTTTCTGTTATGACTGTTCATATTCTGGTTAAAAAACAATATGTTCTTCTTGTAGCTCCTCTCCCTGATGATAAGACTATTTAGTATTTCAGAAATGTATTTAGAAGATGAGATTATTGTTCTAAAATCTAAGAGAAAGGTTAGGAAACATACTAGAGTTAATTAAGGATAATAGTTATATAAGTATATAATAGTAGTTTAATAGAGTTAATTAAGGATTCTAATTTTATATCTATATAATAACAGTTTACAGATCTAAAAGTATATCAAACATATATAAAAAGCAAAAGTCTTTTTGTCATCTTCTCAACTTTCCCACCCTGCTTAAAGCAAGAAATTGAAAACAGTCTCAGGAAAGCTCCTGATCTTGACAGCAATCTGAGTCTCACCTTCTTTTGGGCAGTGTCCTCTGGAGCTGTGTCCAGGCAGGTCTGGAGCTGGGAGCAGCCCTGCCCCACACAGCCCCTCTCAGCAGCAGCACCTGCCCTGCTCAGGGTGGCTCCTTCCCCCCACAGCTTCTCCCCAGCGCTGGGAGCAGCTCCCCGGGCCGGCTGAGAGCTGTCCCTGGCAGGCAGCAGAGTCCCTGCCCCAGCACAGCGCCCTGGGCTGCAGGACCCTGCTCTGCAGGACAGCCCTGGGCACCCCTGGCTGCTCTACACAAGGGACAGGCAGAGAATGTACTCACAGAGTCTGTAGGCACTGGCATGTTCCAGCTTGAGGAGATGCCTCCAGGAGCTGCAGCTGCATTGTCCTGCAGCCAGAGGCTTCCTGTGTCAAGGGCTGGCAGTGATTCTGCCCCAGGCACTTCTCAGCACCTTCCCAGCCCTGACTGATTGAAGCTCTCTGTGCCTCTGGGCTGTGCCCAGGGTGGCTGCAGGCAGTGCCCCAGCCCTGCTGGGCTGGCAGAAGAGCTGCTCAGCAAGGGAAATTTGCTTTTGAAGCTCTTCTTGGTTTCCAGGAGCTGCCTCTGTGCCAGGAGCCTGGCCCAGCTCAGCAGCACAGACACAGCAGCAGGACTTTAATGAGCCTCTTGGGGCTTTGTGCTCAGGCCAGGAACATCAGTCCCTGAGAGGGAGGGGAAGAAAGCTCTCAAGAACTCCAAGTCAGAATCCAACTCCAAAGTTTCTTTCACTTTTAATGGGTCCCACTGAGGGACGTGGCTGAGAAAGTGTCCCCAGGCCCCAGGCAGAGCAGAGAACTGGAGGCACTGATGACAGCTGGGGACAAAGAGAAGCCAAGTCTTGGTGCCCTGGGCCACAGCAGCCAATGCTGTGCCACCAAGGGCTGTGAGGAGACACCTTGTCCTGAGGCCCTGGGGCCTCCTGGCACAGCCCCAGCAAGGCTGGCCACTGTCACCCCCTTGGCCTGCCCTCAGCATCCCCCCTAGCCCACATGCCAGTGGCCTCAGGGATCTGCTGGAAGGAGTCCCTGGGGAGCCTTGCTCAGGAATGGCCCTGGGGGGCTCCTTCATGCTCCCAGGGACTGCAGCTTTTTCAAAGGACTTTGGCTTTTGCTTTGGAGTCTCTGAGAGCTTTGTGCAATCCTGGCCTCCAATTATCTGCTGTAATTAGTCCCTTGAGAGGCTTTGTCAGTAACAACACTCAGTGGGGCTCATTAATGCTTCAAGGTACTTCAGGTTCTTAAGGCACTTTCCTTTTTCCTTCCCACACTGCGTCTCTGAGAAGTTTGTGCAATCAGGGCCCCAATTATCTGCTTTAATGAGTCCCTTGGGAGCTTTGCATTGACACTCAGTGGGGCTCATCAATACTTTGAGTAGCTGAAAAACTCAGGGGTTTTTCAGCTACTTTGGATTTTCCTTTCCACACTGAGTCTCTGGGAGGTTTTTGTGGTATCCTGGCCTCCAGTTCTGTCCTCCAAGGAGTCCATGAGGAGCCTGTGTTTGGGATGGACCACAGTGGGATCCATTAGTGCCTTGAGAAACTTTGGGTATTTCCTCTGACTTGGACTCCTGGAAAGGTTTGTGCAATCTCCTCTCAGGCTCTGAGGTTCAAGGGCTCAGCTCCAAATGCACCACGGGGCTCATTAGGATCAAGCAAGTCCTGAGAAACCATGGCTGTGCCTTGATTTCCCACTGGTCTGGTACAGTTCTTAGGAAAGTTTCCTACAATAGTTATGGAGAAATTGTTCAAAGAGCTTCTAAGAAATGTGTATTCCTATTTTAAAGGGTGCCTTTTATTCCTGTTCTCTTTAGAGCAGAGGTGATTGCAGCATTCAATGATGGATATTGATCCAGGGTCTCTCCTAAGGAGGTCTGGCCAGGTCAGAGAAGCTGTGCCTTGAGGTCTGACCCAGTGGGGACAACCTTGCTCCACATTCCCCAGCCCCATCCTGTCTCTCCTCCCTCACCTGGGACCTGCTTTGCTCACAGAACTGGCTGTACTCAGGCAAAGAGGGGTTTTCCTTCTTGTATTTCAGCAATCTAAAACTGCTGAGTTTCCCTATGGAAAACAGACACCCTCCTCAAGTGTGTGCCAAGCCCAAGGTGCCACCAAGGAGGTCCCCCTTCCCCAAGGCAGAACCACACAAGGAATGTTTCAGACACACAGGAGTTCTACAATAAACACAACCCCAGAGTTGGCTGAAGGCAGAATTAGAGCAGCTGCTGAAGGACAGACAAGCTTTGAACTCCTTGCAGCTGAAAGCACCAAGTGTGTTTTTGGGAGGTGAGTGAGTGAAGCAAGAGTGAGGGAAGGGAAATGCAGAGAGCCCTGGAAGTGTTTCTGTGCAGACAGGCTGCTGCAAGGGCAGCATTGGCCTTCTCTGGGGAAAACAGTGAGGGAGGTCGGAGCAGAGTGACCTCCCCAGTGACCTCGAGATGTCACACAGCCACCTGGGATGTCACAGCCCACTCAGTGGTGTCACACAACCTGCCCCAGGATGTCACACCACCTTTCTGTGATGTCACATCTCTTCCTATATGCCACAAAACCACCTCGTGATGTCACATAGCGTTCTGTGATATCACACAGCAATATTTGATGTCATATTTCCCTCTATGATCTCACAGTTGGCACTGTGATGTCATACAACCTGTCCTGAGATGTCACACAACCTGTCCTGAGATGTCACATGGCTCTTCTATGATGTCACTGCCCACTCTAGGATTTCATATCACAACCATGTGGTGCCACAGTCTGCTCAGTGATGTCACAACCCACTAAGTGATATCACCCAGACCATGCTGTGATGTCATACAGCCATACTGTGATGTCACACCCTGCTTTCTGATGTCACACATTCCACTCTGTGATGCCGTAGCTGCTCAGTGACCTCACACAACAAACTCTGTGATGTCACAGCCCCAGCTGTGACCTCACACAACCCACTCAGAGCTGTCACACAGCCCCTTTCTGACATCACAGCTGCTCTGGGGCTCCAGGACACAGCCACAGAGGTGCTGCTGTGACACAGCCCCCTCTGGGACATCCCACAGCCCCTGCCAGTGCTGAGCCCCTGGGAGCTCTGTCTGGGCCTGCTGGTGTCCCTGAGCTGCCCTGGCAGGGCCCCAGCCCTGCTGGGCTGTGCTCAGGAGCTGCTCCTGGCCAGAGCTGTCTCTCTGCAGCGCTGCCCTTGCCAGGAGCTGCCTCTGGGCCAGGAGCCCGGCCCAGCTCAGCAGCACAGACACAGCACCAGCATTTTCATCACCCTCTCAGGCCTTTGGGGCTCTTTGCATCACACTCAGTCCCTCAGAGTGTGCTCCAAAAACTTCTCAAGAGCTCCAGGTCAGATTGAAACACTGAAATTTCTTGTAGTTGAAATGAGAGACACGAGTGAGAAAGCGTCCCCAGGTTCCAGGTAGAGCAGAAGACTGGAGGCCCTGATGGCAGCTGGGGACAAGCAAGGGAAAGGTGTCTGTGGTGCTGAGCAAAGCTGGATGTGTTTCAGGAATGCCAAGGGCCAAGGGCTGAGCCCCAGCCCCTGGCAAGGCAGATGCTGTCCCTCCCTCATTGCTCAGGGCTCTTCCCGGGGCACTGGCATGTGGGGATGTGCAATGCCAAGGGCAGCACCATGGGGCGGCCCCTGCCAGGCTGCTGAGCAGGGACAAGGAGGCAATGAGGCCCCAGGGCTGCCAGGGTCACTTGTCCCCTTCTGGCTTTGTCTTGGTTCTAGAAGACAGGTGTCTGCTAGCGAGAGCAGGAGCTTCCCTTGGGATGAAAGAATGTGGACCCCCCTCCCTCCGAATTATTATAAATTTGAAATCAAGGGGCTTTCAGGCAGAGATCTGGGGATAGGAATAACCGTTCTTTACTAGTATAATCAGGCAAACAAACAACAATAACTACAGCATTAGCAAGAAACCAGAACCAGGGGCCCCAGGACAGCCTTCTTGGCTGGGACGGGATGGAGGAGAGGCTTTGTTTCACAGACCCCCTCGGGTGGGCAGTCCCGGTGCTCCTGCAGGGCTCTGAGGAACACTCAGCTGGAACAGCAGGGATGAGCTGAGATCCTGGGCTGGTGGCTGAGGTGGATCAGCAGCTCCGCGGCGGTGCCTGGCACTGCCACACGTCCCGGCAGGACAGGGGGTGCGAGGCCACCAACAAAGAGGGAAGGAGAAGAAGCAGCAGCTCCGTCTGGGTGATGGCGAAAATTCCCTTCTCCCCACCGCAGCAGCTCTGTGACCCAGCAAACGAATGTCTTTTCCCGAAGCCAAAGAAAGCCAGCCAAAAACTGTCCCCACCCTCCTTTCCTGCCCCCTTCCCCCGCTGGGCCTGGCCACTCTTTTTCCTTTATCAATCACCCACTAAATACCCACAGTTAGGTTGTCTCCGCAGCTAATGGGTAAAAATTCCATAAGCAGGCCAGAAGGACAAAAAAAAAAAAAAAAAAAAAAAAAGGACACCTAACCTAACACCAACGTCGCCTCAGGCCCAGCAGCCATGGCCAAAGGGCTGCACAAGTTGCCTCTGGCAGGGCCTTGCAGCTGCTGCCCATCCCTGTGCCCTCTCCAGCCCAGGCTGCCCTGTGGTGTCCATGCCCTGCGCCTCTGTCCCTGCAGGCTGTCGTCATCCCCCAGCTGCCCCACCTCGCTGGCCCCTTCCTTTGCTGACAGCTCTGTGTCCTGCCTGCCTCTGCCTGGCCACACAAAGCCTTGGGCTGCTCCAGACTCCTTCTGGGGGATGTGTTGCACCACAGCCCTGCCCTGGGACACAAATTCCTTCCTCCTGGTGTCCACTCTGGGCCTCCCCAGCTGCACTTGCCATCCATTTTTCTTTCTCTGTCTCTTTCCCACTATGTCAAAAGGATTCACCATCTCTAAAACCGCTCTTTAAACACTCTCATGGCTCTCCTCCACTGTCCTCAGTCTCCACCCCATGGAGCACAGAGCTCCTTTGTTGCTATAGAGTGGTCATGTGCCTGAGGCCTCAAAACCCCACCTTGGCAGATCTCTGAATTTTCTGCAAGGTGTTTCCAAATTAAAACCATCTTCTCATAGTGTAAGAATATCACCAGAGGTGACGGCCAACCCAACATCTCTATCCCAGCAGCTTTTTTCTGGGAACAAGCCTTAGATATACAGAATTTGGGAGGCCAAATTAAAAATAAACCCTGGACAAGAAGTCTGGTGCTTTTCCACAGGAAGGAAGGAACAGAGCCCCACTGTTTCAGGGGAAGATGTGTCAAGACCACCAGAGGCCAAGACCAGCCAGAGCTGGCAGGTTTTTCTGGGAGATACACTTGGATACAGGAAATTTTTTAAGGAGAGTACCAGTTTTGCCATGGGCATCTGAAAAGACAGATGGTATTCCCTTGTTAATCATGTGGGACAAATTGCATTAGGGTTCAATTCCACCTGCCCAATATTTACGCATAAACCTTTGACAAAGTCTGGGGCTAGGATTGGATCTCCTCTCTTAGAAGGAATTTAAAAGTCTAGGCATCCTGGAAGGATTGGACGATCCCTGGTGGCTGCTGGGTGTCATTTCTTCACCTCATGACCCAGCAGGAGTTTCTCCAATAAAGAAATAAAGCTTTTGCCTGAAGCTCCCACTCTGCCCATGACAGGAAGCCCTGGGAGTGTCTGTGACATCCCGGCTCTTTGGCAGCCTGGGGACTCCTGGGATGTCACCATGGAGCCCCCAGGAGTGCCTGTGACAGAGCAGTGCCTTTGCAGCCCAAGGTCCCTTGGGATGTCACCATGGAATTGCTGGGACTGCATCTGACCACACGGCTCTTCAGCATCCCGAGAAACCCCTGAGAGGTCTCTGTGGAGCCCCTGTCTCTGCCTGTGACATTCCAGCTCTTGAACAGCCTGGAGACTCTTGAAATGTCCCCACGGTGCCCCACTGAGGGTCTGTAACAAATCTGATCCTTGGTAGACAACCATCACCACAACCTTTCGCTATGGTCTGTTTCCATGGCAATCACATCCACCTGTTGCTATGGTCTGTTTCCATGACAACCATCACAGCCCCTGTTGCTATGATCAGACCCTTGGCAGCTCCATGGAGACCCCATGCCAGGGGTGGTTGCCATGGACACCAGCTCAGGCCTGGAGCCAGAGCCCATTGCCATGGCAACCATTTGCAGTCCCATCCCCAGGCTCATGGGATCACAGAGCCACAGAATTGGCTGAGTTGGGAGGGACCCATGGGGATCCTCCAGTCCAACTGCTGGCCCTGCACAGGACACCCCAACAATCCCAGCCTGGGCCTGGCAGCGCTGGCCAAACGCTGCTGGAGCTCAGCCAGCCCTGGAGCTGGGAGCCTTCCCTGGGGAGCCTGTTCAGTGCCCCAGCAGCCTCGCGGGAAAAACCTTTTCCTCACATCCAGCCTAAACCTGCCCGCCTCAGCTCCAGCCCCTCCCTCCACTCCTGTCCCTGGGCACCAGAGGGAAGAGGTTCCCACAGCCCCCAGCCAGGGACCTGCTCCCAAGGCTGCTGCCATGGCAACCAGGCCTGGCACCAGCTGGGATGCTCGGTTTCCACGGGCTGGGCTTCAGGAATGGCATTCCCCAATTTCCTGCTTCAGCTAAAACTGCATCGCTGCTCGCTTCCCTCCCACCTCCCATGGAAAGCAGAAAAGGCAAAGATCCCAGGCTGGGATAAGAACAATTTATTGAGAACAACAACGAGATAAGGAATGAAGAGGAGCAGAAACAACTTTGTATAACAGAAGGGATAACATAAACTACTTACAGGGAAAACTAAAAGACCACCGTCAGCTTTTTCCTGGCCACGTATTTCCTCCTGACAGGAAATGAAAACCTTCTTCTCTGGTGAGAGAGAGGGAGTCCTTTTCCTGCACCTGGAAACAACCTGAGATGGGACTGAATATAATGACATGGCCATCTCCAGACCCACACCTTCTTTGATCTCACATCATGTCACTGCCATAGGCAGGAAAAGGTACAGGTATCTTCCCAGCATGGATCACAGGGAACATGGATCACCAGGTCTCTTCCCAACGTGGGGCCCTCAATGGGGGATGAAGCTGGAGCTGTGGAGAAAGCTCTTCCTGCACTTTGGGGCATTTGCAGAGCTTCCCTTACTGGTGCCTCCGTTGGTGTCGGGTCAAGCTAGAGCTGTGGCAGAAACTCCTCCCACACTGGGGACACTCGTAGGGCCTCTCCCCAGTGTGGATGCGCCGGTGGGTGATGAGGGTGCAATTTCGCTTGAAGCCCTTCCCACAGTCAGAGCATCGGAAGGGCCTCTCCTCTCTGTGAATCCGCTGGTGCAGGAGAAGACTGGAGTTGGTCTGAAACCTCTTCCCACACTCAGAACACTCGTAGGGCCTCTCCCCAGTGTGGATGCGCTGGTGAATGATGAGTTTGGAGTTGTAGCTGAAGCCCTTCCCACATTCCCCACACTCATAGGGCCATTCCCCAGTGTGGATCATCTGGTGGCTGACCAGGTTTCTTCTGTGACTGAAGCTCTTCCCACACTCCAAGCACTTGTAGGGCTTCTCCCCATCCTGAACCTGCTCATGGACCACCAGCTCAGAGCCCTGGCTGGATCTCTGCCCACCTTCCTGGCACAGGGTGGGTCTTTCCTCCTCAGAGCACCCTGGGATGGGTTTGGAGCCCCTCCTCCTGCAAGATCTCTGGGGCTTTTCCTCCCTGTTGGACTCCTGCACTGTGGAGCTGCTCACAATGGCCTCTTCCATGAGGTTCTGCCATGGGGATTTGTCCTCCCTGGTCTCCATCCTCAGCTCCTTGTCTGGGGGAGGAAGGACAAGGAGAGGATGGGATTTGCCTCCGTGCCAGAGGGAAGGGGAAGGAGATCCCCCCAGTGCGTCCCCAGCAGGACGGCGTCGGCAGCGGGGTTGTCCTGCAGCCGGGGGCCATGCTGGGCTGGGAGATGGAGCAGGAGAGAGGGGGAAAGGGGCACTGACTTCCTCCTCACCTGCCTGGGTGTCCTGGGGTATCTTCCTCTTCCTCGCAGCCTCCTTCTCCATCCAGCCAAGCTTTGGGATTGGGAAATCCTGGTTTGGGAGAAAACAAGGAATGAGCACAATGAGTTTGAAGGTCTTTCTGTTCAAGTCCCTCTCTAGAAATCACCAGGGCATCTGGGGTGTCTTGGTTTGAAAGGAGAGGTGTTTGCTAAGGAAAGCAGAAGCCTCCATTGAAATGGATAAAAATGTAAACATCCCATCCCCTCCGAATTATTATAATCTTGAAATCAAAGTGCTCTCAGGTTACGATATGGGAAAAGGAATATAAGTTCTTTAATAATGAAGGAAAATGAAAATGCAGCAGTACTAAAAAAAAAAACAACAACAACAAAAAACCAACTCACCAACAGAGTCAGAATGCAACCTTACACACTGTTGGTCAGGGTTTTGGAAGTAATTTGATTAAATGGTGTCTGCAGTCCTCCTGGAGTGACACATGTGGTTCTGTTGAAGCAATGATCCCATAGAAGGGTGTATCTTAACTCTGAAGTTCTGATGCTGTAGATGGGTCCAGTCTCTCCTCTGGGAATCCTGTGGAGAAAGACTGCCTGTGGTGTTCTGATTCTGAAATTATATCCATGCGGGAATGCTTGGCTCCTCCCCCTGGGTGGAGCATCTCACAATGGGATGATGTCATTTTATCAGTCCTGCAGTGAGACTCAATGGCCCATTAACAGAAGATATTCCCCTGGAGGGAGGATGGGTGGTGGAAGAGATAAAGAACACTGCCCCACCCGGTTTTAACAGCTGGCCCATTAACAGAAGACATCCCCCAGTTATGAGGGATGGCTCATGAAAGAGATAAAGAAAACTGCTCTACCAGGTTTTAACAGATGGTGAGAGAATACATACTTTTGGTTACATCTTGCACTGCAACCCAGGACATGGGGTCCATAAAAACCTCCCAAACACCAAGATTCAGCCCTGAAAATGCCTCCCAGGAGTTCCTCATCTCTGGTCTCTCCCCTTTGGTGTTCAGGGGTTCCTCCCTGTCCCAGCTGCTGGGGGTCAGACTTGTACTGGGGGTCGCCTGTCTACTCAGTCCCAGGCTGATGGGAGTGCCAGGAATCCAAAAAGTTCCCCTGGTTCCATCTCTCCACTTAGGAATGCTGGGACCCCACAGTGTCCCCACAAGGGGCATTTTCCACTCAGCTTTGGAGTTCTTCATTCTCCAAACATCCCCTCCAAAAAATCCAATCCAGGGACACCCCAGGATATCTGGGCCAAGCTCCCCCTCCCTGGTCACCTGTGGGATGGGGGGTGATGATCCCATGGGTGGAGGCTGTGAATTCAGGGAGTGCTTGACCTCGTGCTTCCTTCTCCTTTCCCTGATCCTCCTTTGTCTCTCCTTCAGGCTGAAGAAGCTGCTACAAGTGTCAGAAACAAAACTCCAAGCCCCTTGGAGCTTCAATCAGCCCCACTGAGGGCAGGGACTGCCAAAGGCTCCCCAGGGACTGGCGAGAGCAGATCCTGGAGGCCAGGATTGCCGGGAGCCAAAGGCTCTGAGCAGGGAACTGCAATGCTGAGCAAGCCCTGGCTGGGTTGGAGGAAGCAGAAAGGCCAAGCCCTGAGCCCAGGCCTGGCACAGCAGGGCCTGTCCCTCACGGGTGGCTCGGGGCTCTTTGTGGGGCAGTGGGATGTGAGGGGCAGCAAGGACAAATGCCATAAACCTGTGTGACACTCCAGATCCTTATGGAACCAAGGGGCCAGAGTGACACCATGGGAAGTTGTGGAACCAAGGGGATCATTGTGGCACTCTTGGGCCCATGGAACCAAGGAACCAGTGGGACACTGTGGGGCCTCATGGAAACAAGAGGTCACTGTGAGTCTGCAGGGCTGTAACACCCCAGAACACTTCAATGCTGGTGGTAACCAAAGGTTCCTGTGCTTGAGTTTGGTGCACAGGAGAAACACCCACCAGATCTTCTCAACATGGTCAGATGCAAAGAATATTCTTGGTAGGAAGGGACGCACAAGGATCATCAAGTCCAACTCTTAAGTGAATGGCCCCACAAGGATTGAACCCACAGCCTTGGTGATACTGGCACCATGGTCTAACAACTGAGCTAAAAGGTCAAAATGACACAAAATTTAACTGTTAAAATATAGACAATCAAGGAATTTTGGGAAAGGGTTTAATACAGCATCCAATTGAACATAAAACACTTACCATAGCATTAACTTTGCAAACTTAGATCATTTAACCTAAAAACTGCTAACCCTTAAGATTTTAGGTAACATTAAGATATCCAAAAATAATCCAGGCACATTGGATAAGAAGGGGAATAAAAAGAGACCAGAAACACATAAGATCCACAGAAAAAGACTTTCAGGATGATCCCAGTCACTCCCTCTACAGTCCCAGTCCCTCCCAGAATGAGCTGTTGCACCCAGTCACCCCTAGATCCTCCCAGTATGATTCCAGTCATGGCCAGAGTGACTCCCTCTCACTCCCAGAATGGGCCCAGTTGCTCCCAGTCACCTCCAGCATGGTTCCAGTCATAGCCGGCACCTTTCCAATCACTCTCAGTATAATCCCAGCTAGTTCCAGTAGGATCCCAGTATTACCCCAGCATGGGCACAGCTGCTCCCAGGATTATCCAGTGTGGTTCCAGTTGCTCCCATTTACCTGCACTGTGGTTTCAGTCTATCCCAGTCTATCCCAGTTGCTCCCAGCCACTCCCAGTCACCCTGAGTGCAGTCCCAGTTGCTGCCAGTATGGTCCCAGTCTTGCCCAGCATGGTTCCAGTTGCTCCCCGTTCCTCCCAGTGTGATCCCAGTTGCACCCAGTTGCCCCCAGTATAGTCCTAGTCACTCCCCAGATGGTCCCAGCTACTCCCAGCAAAGTTGCAGTCATTCCCAGTTGCCCCCAGTGTAGACCCACTCACTCCCAGTTGCTCCCAGTTTTCCCCAGCATGGGGTCCCAGTTGTCCCCAGCATGGGGTCCCAGTTATCCCCAGCGTGGTTCCTATTTATTCCCGGTGTGTTCCCAGTCATCCCCAGTATGGTTACAAACTCTCCCAGTATATTGCAGTTGCCCTCAGCATACCCATAGCCATTCCCAGACACTCTTAGTAATCCCAGTCAGGTGCTTGTTATTCCAGTATGATCTCAGTCACTCCCAGTCTATCCCAGTCCAGCACTCCCTGAACTCACAGCCCCCCATCCGTGGGATCATCACCCCCCATCCCGAAGGTGACCAGGGTGGGGGAGCTTAGCCCAGATATCCTGGGGGGATCCTGGGTTGGGTTTTTGGGGGTGATTATTGGACAATGAAGAACTCCAAAGTTCTTCAGTGGAAAATGAGTTCTTTGAGTGGAAAATGCCCCTTGGGGGGACATTTGGGGTTCCCTGTGGCAGCTGCTGGCAGAGGCAGCCTGAAGGAGCAGAGCCCTGTGTCCCCCAGGACCCCAAAGTGGGGAGCACAGAGAGAAGGAGTGCCGCAATTCATGGGACCCTCAACAGCCTGGAGAGAGGGAGGGGTGTCTCCATGGACCACCTGCACCCCCCAGAGGAGAATAAGGTGAGCAGGGACCCTAGGACACCCCAAAACTTCCAGCATTCCTAAGTGGGGAGATGGAAACACGAAAATCTTCAGATTCCTGGCACTCCCAGCAGCCTGGGCAGGGCAGGGACCGACTAGACAGGGGACCCCCAGTACAAGCGTGCCCCCAGCAGCTGGAACAGGGGGGAAACCCTGAACACCAAAAGGGAGAGAACAGAGATGGGGAACTCTTGGGAGGCATTTTCACAGCTGAATTTTTGTGGTGTAAAATTTTTATGGACTCCATGTCCTAGGTTGCAATGCAAGATGTAACCAAAAGTATATATTCTATCACCATCTGTTAAAACCTGGTAGAGCAGTTTTCTTTATCTCTTTCATCACCCATCCCTCATAACTGGGGGATATCTTCTGTTAATGGGCCAGCTGTTAAAACCAGGTGGGGCAGTGTTCTTTATTTCTTCCACCACCCATCCTCCCTCCAGGACGATATCTTCTCTTAATGGGCCATTGAGTCTCACTGCAGGACTGATAAAATGACATCATCCCATTGTGAGATGCTCCACCCAGGGGGAGGAGCCAAGCATTCCTGACTGGATATAATCTGAGAATCAGAACACCACAGGCAGTCTTTCTTTACTGGATTCCCAGAGGAGAGACCAGACCCATCTACAGCACCGGAAGTTCAGAGGTAAGCTACAATCTTCTATGGGATCATTGCTTCATCAGAACCACATCTGTCACTCCAGAAGGACTGCAGCCACCATTTAATCGGACTGCTACCAGCACCCTGACCAACAGGGTGTCAGGTTGTATTCTGACACTGTGGGTGGGCTGGTTTTTTGTTGGTTTTTTTTTTTTTTTTTTTGTACGACTACGTTTTCATTTTCAATTTTTTTAGTAAAGAACTATTGTTCCTATTCCCATATCGTAACCTGAGAGCAATTTGATTTCAAGATTATAATAATTTGGAGGGGGATGGGATGTTTACATTTTTATCCATTTCAGTGGAGATTTCTGCCTTCCTTAGCAAACACCTTTCCTTTCAAACCAAGACACCTTAGATGCCTGGGTGACTTCTAAAGATGGACTTGGTAAGAGGGATCATAAAACTCCATGTCCTTATTCCATGTTTTCTCCCAAACCAGGATTTCTCATTCCAAGACCTTGGCTGGATAAAGAAGACAGCTGCGAGGAAGAGGAAAATGCCCCAGGACACCCAGGCAGGTGAGGAGGAAGTCAGTGCCCCTTTCCCCCTCTCTCCTGCTCCATCTCCCAGCCCAGCATGGCCCCCGGCTGCAGGACAACCCCGCTGCCGACGCCGTCCTGCCGGGGACGCACTGGGGGGATCTCCTTCCCCTTCCCTCTGGCACGGAGGCAAATCCCATCCTCTCCTTGTCCTTCCTCCCCCAGACAAGGAGCTGAGGATGGAGACCAGGGAGGACAAAACTCTGCAGCAGAACCTCGTGGAAGAGGCCGTTTTGAGCAGCTCCACAGCGCAGGAGTCAAGCAGGGAGGAAAAGCTTCAGAGATCCCAGAGGAGGAGGGGCTCCAAACCCATCCCAGGGTGCTCTGAGGAGGAAAGACCCACCCTGTGCCGGGAAGGCGGCCGGAGATCCAGCCAGGGCTCTGAGCTGCTGGTCCATGAGCAGCTTCAGGATGAGGAGAAGCCCTACAAGTGCTTGGAGTGTAGGAAGAGCTTCAGCCAGAGCAACAGCCTGATCTGCCACCAGATGATCCACACTGGGGAATGGCCCTACGAGTGTGGGGAATGTGGGAAGGGCTTCAGCTTCAGCTCCCAACTCATTATCCACCAGCGCATCCACACTGGGGAGAGGCCCTACGAGTGTCCCGAGTGTGGGAAGAGGTTTCAGACCAGCTCCCATCTCCTTGTGCACCAGCGGATTCACACGGATGAGAGGCCCTTCCGCTGCCCCGACTGTGGGGAGGGCTTCAAGCAAAACTCCCACCTTGTCAAGCACCGGCGCATCCACACTGGGGAGAGGCCCTACGAGTGTCCCCAGTGTGGGAAGAGCTTCTCAGTCAAATCTAACTTGACCAGACACCAACGGAGGCATCAGTAAGGGAAGCCCTGCGAGTGCTCCAAGTGCAGGAAGAGCTTTGTGCACTGCTCCAGCTTCATCCCCCCTTGGAGGATCCACATTGGGAAGAGACCTGGTGATCCATGTTCCCTGTGATCCATGCTGGGAAGACACCTGTACCTTTCCCTGCTCATGGTAATGGCATGATGTGGGATCAAAGAACGTGAGAGTCTGACCGTGTCCCTGTCATTATGTTCAATCCCATCTCAGGTTGCCAGGGGCAGGAAACGGACTCCCTCTCTCTCACCTGAGGATAAGAATGTCCTTTCTTGGCAGGAGGAAATATGTGGCCAGGATGAGCCAGTCGGTGGCATTTTAGTTTTCTCTGTGAATAGTTTGTCTTATCCCTTCTGTTATCAAAATTGTTTCTATCTCTGTTTGTTCCTTATCCCATTGCTCTTCTCAATAGTTCTTATCCCAGCCTGGGATCTTTGCCTTTTCTGCTTTCCATGGAAGGCAAGAGGGAAGCGAGCAGCAATGCACTTTTAGCAGGAACAGGAAATTGGGGAATGCCATTCCTGAAGCCCAGCCCATGGAAACCGAGCATCCCAGCTGGTGCCAGGCCTGGTTGCCATGGGCAGCAGCCTTGGGAGCGGGTCCCTGGCTGGGGGCTGTGGGAACCTCTTCCCTCTGGTGCCCAGGGACAGGAGTGGAGGGAGCGGCTGGAGCTGAGGCGGGCAGGTTTAGGCTGGATGTGAGGAAAAGGTTTTTCCCGTGAGGCTGCTGGGGCACTGAACAGGCTCCCCAGGGAAGGCTCCCAGCTCCAGGGCTGGCTGAGCTCCAGCAGCGTTTGGCCAGCGCTGCCAGGCCCAGGCTGGGATTGTTGGGGTGTCCTGTGCAGGGCCAGCAGTTGGACTGGAGGATCCCCATGGGTCCCTCCCAACTCAGCCAATTCTGTGGCTCTGTGATCCCATGAGCCTGGGGATGGGACTGCAAATGGTTGCCATGGCAACGGGCTCTGGCTTCAGGCCTGAGCTGGTGTCCATGGCAACCACCCCTGGCATGGGGTCTCCATGGAGCTGCCAAGGGACTGACCATAGCAACAGGGGCTGTGATGGTTGCCATGGAAACAGACCATAGCAACAGGGGCTGTGATGGTTGCCTACCAAGGGTCAGATTTGTTACAGGCTCTCAGAGGGGCTCTATGGGGACATTCCAAGAGTCTCCAGGCTGTTCAAGAGCTGGAATGTTACAGGCAGAGACAGCGGCTCCACAGAGACCTCCTAGGGGTTTCTGGGGATGCTGAAGAGCCGTGTGGTCAGACACAGTCCCAGCAATTCCATGGTGACATCCCAGGGGACCTTGGGCTGCAAAGGCACCGCTCTGTCACAGGCACTCCCGGGGGCTCCACGGTGACATCCCAGGAGTCCCCAGGCTGCCAAAGAGCCGGGATGTCACAGACACTCCCAGGGCTTCCTGTCATGGGCAGAGTGGGAGCTTCAGGCTAAAGCTTTATTTCTTTATTGGAGAAATTCCTGCTGAGTCATGAGGTGGAGAAATGACACCCAAAAGCCACCAGGAATCCTCAAAACCCTCTAGGATGCCTAGACTTTTTAATTCCTTCTAAGAGAGGAGACTGGGGTGGCTGTCTACTCCAATCCCGGTCCCAGGCTTTGTTTATGTGTAAAAGACTGGACAGGTGGAATTGAACCATAATGCAATTTGTCCCACAGGTTTAACAATGGAATACCATCCATCTTTTTTGTTGCCCATTGCCAAAATTGGTACTCTCCCTTAAACATTTCTTTTATTCAAGGGTATCTCCCAGGAAAAACCTGCTAGCTCTGGCTGGCCTTGGCCTTTGGTGGTCACCTCGCATCAGCCCCTGAAACAGTGCGGCTCTGTTCCTTCCTGTGGAAAAGCTCCAGCCTCCTTGTCCAGGGACCATTTAGAATTTGACATCCCAAATTCCATAGATCTAAGAATTGCTCCAAGACAAAAGCAGCCAGGACAGAGGGCCTTGTCCTCTTGTGATTTTCTTAGACTATAAGCAGCCTGTTTTCATTTGAAAACCCCTTGGAGATTGCCCAGAGATCTCCCAAGGTGGGGTTTTGAGGCCTCAGGCACATGACCACTCTATAGGGACAAAGGAGCTCTGTGCTCCATGGGGTGGAGACTGAGGACAGTGGAGGAGAGCCATGAGAGTGTTTAAAGAGCGGTTTTAGAGATGGTGAATCCTTTTGACATAGTGGAAAAGAGCCAGAGAAAGAAAGAATTGATGCCAAGTGCAGCTGGGGAGGCCCAGTATGAACACCAGGTGAAAGGAATTTGTCGCAGGGCTGTGGTGCAACACATCCCCCAGAAGGAGTCTGGAGCAGCCCAAGGCTTTGTGTGGCCAGGCAGAGGCAGGCAGGACGCAGAGCTGTCAGCAAAGGAAGGGGCCAGCGAGGTGGGGGAGCCGGGGGATGACGACAGCCAGCAGGGACAGAGGCGCAGGGCATGGACACCACAGGGCAGCCTGGGCTGGAGAGGACACAGGGATGGGCAGCAGCTGCAAGGCCCTGCCAGAGGCAACTTGTGCAGCCCTTTGGCCATGGCTGCTGGCCCTGGGCCTGAGGCCAGCAGGGGACAAGTGACCCTGGCAGCCCTGGGGCCTCATTGCCTCCTTGTCCCTGCTCAGCAGCCTGGCAGGGGCCGCCCCATGGTGCTGCCCTTGGCATTGCACATCCCCACATGCCAGTGCCCCGGGAAGAGCCCTGAGCAATGAGGGAGGGACAGCATCTGCCTTGCCAGGGGCTGGGGCTCAGCCCTTGGCCCTTGGCATTCCTGAAACACATCCAGCTTTGCTCAGCACCACAGACACCTTTCCCTTGCTTGTCCCCAGCTGCCATCAGGGCCTCCAGTCTTCTGCTCTACCTGGAACCTAGGGACGCTTTCTCACTCGTGTCTCTCATTTCAACTACAAGAAATTTCAGTGTTTCCATCTGACTTGGAGTTCTTAAGAAGTTTCTGGAGCACACTCTGAGGGACTGAGTGTGATGCAAAGAGCCCCAAAGGCCCGAGAGAGTGATGAAAGTGCTGGTGCTGTGTCTGTGCTGCTGAGCTGGGCCGGGCTCCTGGCCCAGAGGCAGCTCCTGGCAAGGGCAGCGCTGCAGAGAGACAGCTCTGGCCAGGAGCAGCTCCTGAGCACAGCCCAGCAGGGCTGGGGCCCTGCCAGGGCATCTCAGGGACACGAGCAGGCCCAGACAGAGCTCCCAGGGGCTCAGCACTGGCAGGGGCTGTGGGATGTGCCAGAGGGGGCTGTGTCACAGCAGCACCTCTGTGGCTGTGTCCTGGAGCCCCAGAGCAGCTGTGATGTCAGAAAGGGGCTGTGTGACAGCTCCGAGTGGGTTGTGTGAGGTTACAGATGGGGCTGTGACATCACAGAGTTTGTTGTGTGAGGTCACTGAGCAGCTACGGAATCATAGAGATGAATGTGTGACATCAGAAAGCAGGGTGTGACATCGCAGTGTGGCTGTATGACATCACAGCATGGTCTGGGTGATATCACTTAGTGGGTTGTGACATCACAGAGAGGACTGTGACACCAGAGGTTAGATGTACAACATCACAGAGAGGATTGTGACATCACAGACCAGGCTGTGACACCACATGGTTGTGATATGAAATCCTAGAGTGGGCAATGACATCGTAGAAGAGCCATGTGACATCTCAGGACAGGTTGTATGACATCACGGTGCCAACTGTGACGTCATAGAGTGAACTATGACATCAAATGTTGCTGTGTGACTTCACAGGAGGCAATGTGACATCACGAGATAGTTTTGTGGCATATAGGAAGAGATGTGACATCACAGAAAGGTGGTGTTACATCCTTGGGGCAGGTTGTGTGAGATCACTGAGTGGGCTGTGAGATCACAGGTGGCTGTGTGACATGCCAGGTGGCTGTGTGACATCTCAAGGTCACTGGGCAGGTCACTCTGCCCCAACCTCCCTAACAGTTCCCCCCAGAGAAGTCCAATGCTGCCCTTGCAGCAGCCTGTCTGCACAGAAACACTTCCTGGGCTCTCTGCATTTCCCTTCCCTCACTCTTGCCTCACTCACACACCTCCCAACAACCCACTTGGTGCTTTCAGCTGCAAGGAGTTCAAAGCTTCTCTGTCCTTCAGCAGCTGCTCTAATTCTGCCTTCAGCCAACTCTGGGTTTGTGTTTATTGTAGAACTCCTGTGTGTCTGAAACATTCCTTGTGTGGTTCTGCCTTGGGGAAGGGGAACCTCCTTGGTGGCACCTTGGGCTTGGCACACACTTGAGGAGGGTGTCTGTTTTCCATGGAGAAACTCAGCAGTTTTAGATTGCTAAAATCAAAGAAGGAAGACCCCTCTTTGCCTGAGTGCAGCCAATTCTGTGAGCAAAGCAGGTCCCAGGGGAGTGAGGAGAGACAGGATGGGGCTGGGGAATGTGGAGCAAGGTTGTCCACACTGGGTCAGACCTCAAGGCACAGCTTCTCTGACCTGGCCAGACCTCCTTAGGAGAGACCCTGGATCAATATCCATCACTGAATGCTGCAATCACATCTGCTCTAAAGAGAACAGGTATAAAAGGCACCCTTTAAAATAGGAATACATATTTCTTAGAAGTTCTTTGAACTATTTCTCCATAACTATTGTAGGAAACTTTCCTAAGAACTGCACCAGACCAGAGGGAAATCAAGGCACAGCCATGGTTTCTCAGGACTTGCTTGATCCTAATGAGCCCCATGGTGCTTTTGGAGCTGAGCCCTTGAACCTCAGGGCCTGAGAGGAGATTGCACAAACCTTTCCAGGAGTCCAAGTCAGAGGAAACACCCAAAGTTTCTCCAAACATTAATAGGTCCCACTGAGGTCCATCCCCAACACAGGCTCCTCATGGACTCCTTGGAGGAGAGAACTGGAGGCCAGGATTGCACAAAAATCTCCCAGAAACTCAGTGTGGAAAGGAAAATCCAAAGTAACTGAAAAAGCCCCTGAGTATCTCAAAGTATTGATGAGCCCCACTAAGTGTCAATGCAAAGCTTCCAAGGGACTCGTTAAAGCAGATAATTGGGGCCATGATTGCACAAACTTCTCTTAGAGTCTGTATCAAAAGGAGATAGCAAGTATCTTAAAATCATTGAAGTACCTTGAAGCATTAATGAGCCCACTGAGTGTTGTTACTGACAAAGCCTCTCAAGGGACTAATTACAGCAGATAATTGGAGGCCAGGATTGCACAAAGCTCTCAGAGACCCCAAGGCAAAAGCCAAAGTCCTTTGAAAAAGCTGCAGTCCCTGGGAGCATGAAGGAGCCCCCCAGGGCCATTCCTGAGCAAGGCTCCCCAGGGACTCCTTCCAGCAGATCCCTGAGGCCACTGGCATGTGGGCTAGGGGGGATGCTGAGGGCAGGCCAAGGGGGTGACAGTGGCCAGCCTTGCTGGGGCTGTGCCAGGAGACCCCAGGGCCTCAGGACAAGGTGTCTCCTCACAGCCCTTGCTGGCACAGCATTGGCTGCTGTGGCCCAGGGCACCAAGACTTGGCTTCTCTTTGTCCCCAGCTGTCATCAGTGCCTCCAGTTCTCTGCTCTGCCTGGGGCCTGGGGACACTTTCTCAGTCACGTCCCTCAGTGGGACCCATTAAAAGGAAAAGAAACTTTGGAGTTGGATTCTGACTTGGAGTTCTTGAGAGCTTTCTTCCCCTCCCTCTCAGGTACTGATGTTCAGGGCCTCAGCACAAAGCCCCAAGAGGCTCATTAAAGTCCTGCTGCTGTGTCTGTGCTGCTGAGCTGGGCCAGGCTCCTGGCACAGAGGCAGCTCCTGGAAACCAAGAAGAGCTTCAAAAGCACATTTCTCTTGCTGAGCAGCTCTTCTGCCAGCCCAGCAGGGCTGGGGCACTGCCTGCAGCCACCCTGGGCACAGCCCAGAGGCACAGAGAGCTTCAATCAGTCAGGGCTGGGAAGGTGCTGAGAAGTGCCTGGGGCAGAATCACTGACAGCCCTTGACACAGGAAGCCTCTGGCTGCAGGACAATGCAGCTGCAGCTCCTGGAGGCATCTCCTCAAGCTGGAACATGCCAGTGCCTACAGACTCTGTGAGTACATTCTCTGCCTGTCCCTTGTGTAGAGCAGCCAGGGGTGCCCAGGGCTGTCCTGCAGAGCAGGGTCCTGCAGCCCAGGGCGCTGTGCTGGGGCAGGGACTCTGCTGCCTGCCAGGGACAGCTCTCAGCCGGCCCGGGGAGCTGCTCCCAGCGCTGGGGAGAAGCTGTGGGGGGAAGGAGCCACCCTGAGCAGGGCAGGTGCTGCTGCTGAGAGGGGCTGTGTGAGGCAGGGCTGCTCCCAGCTCCAGACCTGCCTGGACACAGCTCCAAAGGACACTGCCCAAAAGAAGATGGGACTCAGATTGATGTCAAGATCAGGAGCTTTCCTGAGGCTGTTTTCAATCTCTTTCTTTAAGCAGGGTGGGAAAGCTGGGATGATGACAAAAAGATTTTTGCTTTTTATACATTTTAAATACATTTTTAGGTCTGTAAACTATTATTATATAGTTATAAAATTATAATCCTTAATTAACTCTATTAAACTACTAGTACATACTTATATAACTATTATCCTTAATTAACTCTAGTATGTTTCCTAACTTTACTCTTAGATTTTAGAACAATAAACTGCCCTTCTAAATACACTTCTGGAATACTGTATAGTCTTATCATTAGAAAGAGCAGCTACAAGAAGAATATTTTCTTCTTTTACCCGAATGTTAGCAGTCATAATAAAGAGTGGGGAAAAGAAACCCTTGGACCTACTCTAATGGGTTGATTCAGGGGTGTGTAACTGGGGCAACTGAATCTCCTATTGAATGTTTCTGTTAAATATCCTAATTAATCAACCTTAATAAATTGTTGAAGTAAGGGGCCGGGTGTGCCATATACCCACTGTGACACCTGGAAGTTTCCAATAAAGGTCTGGTTTTTTACTTTACTGTTCTAACACTGTTGCAAAAGGGTTTGTTGTTTTTTTTTTTTTCTCTCTCTTTTAATTATAGACAGCAGGGGGATGAGAGAAGCAGAAGAGAAATTGTAATCCCAGAATCACAGAACATTCTGAGTTGAAAGGGACACACCAGGAATATCAAAGTAATGTTTGAACATTTACAGAGATGCCAGAATTGTAAGTCTGGGTGCTCAGTCTCTCTGCTGGGAGCCTCCTAAACAGCCTAAATGCACTGCTCTGATATTGTCATTGGTATCTGGGGCTCTCAGGGAGTCTCTGGCATCTGCAGCAGCTGAGTCAGGCCCTGCCCTTGGGATTGCTGCCAGGCAGGTGTGTCCATGGGAATGGGGTGTCCCAGCTTCCCTGTGACCTGTGGGGCTGTGGGCAAAGCAGTCCATGGGAAAGGGGAAGGAGCTGAGTCCCCTCCCTGAGATCCCATCATGGGCACACCTGGGGATCTCCTCGCTGTGTTCTTCCAAGCTCTGAGCTGCCCTCCTGGCTGCAAATCTGTGCCAGAGCCTCTCAGAGTTCCCTGAATGTCCCACGGGGAAGGGCAGAGATGCCACAGCTGAGGAAATGCTGTTGGCTCTGCCAAGGGAGCCATGAGTGTCCTTGGCAGAGGGGGGTGCTGAGCCCTTGCCCAGAGACCTTTAGAGAGGGTGAGACATTCAGGGATCCCTCTGCTCTGGGCAGGGTCTGGTTTATGCCAGGGTGACACAGGAGTGTGATTGTGCTCTGATTCCAGCCAAAGGTGCAAACCCAGGGCAGTTGGGAACAAGCCCATCCAGCCCCTCACCTTCCCTAAGGCACAGGGAATCCTTTGCCTCTCACATCTCTCGGTGGCAAACTCTGAGTGCAGCAGAAATGCTGGGGATTTCTGACCTCAGAGAACCAGGAATGATTTGTGGGTAGGAAGACAATTCCTAAAACCAATTCCTGCCATATTTTAGAAGTGTGTGTGCAGATGGCAACAAACCTTTCTGCATTAGTGTTGGGGTCAGAGATGCAAGGTATATACCTTTATCTGTAATGCCTAACTCTGACACCCAAAAAAGCACTGAGTTTCGCATAGCACCATGGAGACAACAGGTAGAGTTAAGTAGATAAGATTGAAAATGTAAATGTGTAAATTAGAAAGCTTCTTAAATCACTGGGTGAATGGGTTGAGGTTTAGAGTTTAAAGTAGTTTAGAGAGCCGAAGACAAGATGGAGGATTTAGGGTGTTGTCCCTTGTCCTTCTTCTTTCTTCTTCATGTTCTTTTCCTAGGGGTTTTTGGGTAGTAGTAAGTGATTGGGTAGAAAATGCCGCAGTGCAGCACACAGGTGTTGGGTCATTGGGTCACTAAAAAAAATAGCTTGGTTGGCATCTGTTAATTGGGTAAATGGACATATAAAAGACCTTGAAGAAGATCTTTGTTAGCCATTTTACCCCTTTTCTATCATAGCGCACATAGCTCCTTGTACCTTGTAATACTGATAAGAAAAAATAAACAACTGAGACCTAACGAGAGAAAAAACCGCCTCCCTCTCATCAATCTTCAGTTCAAAGGGAAAAAGAACCCAAATCTAAAAGTCCAGTAATAAGACACATTAGGAGTGATTCCCTTGACACATCCTGAATTTCCAGCCTTGTCCCTCTGCCACATGGCCACAAACCCAGGGCAGCAGGGCAACGATGGCTCCTGGAGAGCCCCCAGGCACAGGCCTGGCTGCTCCTGGCACACTCAGACAGCACAGCTGGAGCTCAGGCAGGGACCTGGGTGAAGACTTTTCCAGAGCAGGAACAAAGATGCGTGAGTCCCAGTCTCTCCTGATTTGTCACTGCTCTTTCTTCATGAACAGGTCTCCATGTGCAGCCATAGCAAATGTCCAACAGCAGCTCCATCAGCCACTTCCTCCTGCTGGCATTGGCAGACACGCGGCAGCTGCAGCTCCTGCACTTCTGCCTCTTCCTGGGCATCTCCCTGGCTGCCCTCCTGGGCAACGGCCTCATCATCAGCGCCGTAGCCTGCAGCCACCACCTGCACAGCCCCATGTTCTTCTTCCTGCTCAACCTGGCCCTCACTGACCTGGGCTCCATCTGCACCACTGTGCCCAAAGCCATGCACAATTCCCTCTGGGACACCAGGCACATCTCCTATGCAGAATGTGCAGTCCAACTATTTTTTTTTGCCTTTTTTGCCTCAGCAGAGTTTTATCTCCTGACCATCATGTGCTATGACCGCTACGTGTCCATCTGCAAACCCCTGCACTATGGGACCCTCCTGGGCAGCAGAGCTTGTGCCCACATGGCAGCAGCTGCTTGGGCCAGTGCCTTTCTCAATGCCCTGCTGCACACAGCCAATACATTTTCCCTGCCCCTGTGCCATGGCAACACCCTGGACCAGTTCTTCTGTGAAATCCCACAGTTCCTCAAGCTCTCCTGCTCCAAATCCTATCTCAGGGAATTTGGGCTTCTTTTTTTTTCCATCTGTTTAGCACTTGGCTGTTTTGTGTTCATTGTTTTCTCCTATGTGCAGATCTTCAGGGCTGTGTTGAGGATCCCCTCTGAGCAGGGACGGCACAAAGCCCTTTCCACCTGCCTCCCTCACATGGCTGTGGTCTCTCTGTTCATCAGCACTGGCACATTTGCCTACCTGAAGCCTCCCTCCATCTCCTCCCCATCCCTGGATCTGGCCCTATCTGTTCTGTACTCAGTAGTGCCTCCAGCCCTGAACCCGATCATCTACAGCCTGAGGAACCAGGAGCTCAAGGCTGCAGTGTGGAGACTGATCACTGGATGGTTTCAGAAACATTAAACTGCTGGCCAGTTTCTCCAAATCACTTGTAATAAAAGTCATCTTGGATAGTTCTGGCAGGTTTGTTTAATTTTGGAGGCTCTTTTTCTTTGTTTAACTTTTTTAAATTGTCTTCAATAAAATGACATTGTTTGTGCCATTTCTCTCCACTTTCCCTGTGCCCACACACTGTATCAATGAGGAGCTGTGCTCTTAGTGCTTTTAAATGAACTAAAGGATCTCCCAGCAATGTTTTCTCCTGAGATCCCCCTTTTGTTCCCTTCTCTGGAGCTGCAGCAGCAGTGTCTGTGTGCAGAGCTGGAGCAGATCAGTGCTGGCACAGCAGCTGTGCCCAGGAGCAGCAGCACTTGGTGTTGCCAGTGCTGCTCCCGTGCCACTGCCCCGCTGCCCTCCTGGCCCTGGTGTTGCTGCAGGGCCTGAGTGCTCTCGGGGCCGGGCACAGCCCTGGGGGTGGCAGTGCCGGGGCTGCAGCAGGGACAGGCCATGGGCACTGCTGGGGCAGCGCTGACGCCTCAGGGCAGGGCCTGGGGGCTCCAGGCTCCTTGCCCAGGCTCTCTCAAGAACACGCCCAGGCCAAAGCTCAGCACAGAAAACCCCCGTGAGCAGCCCCAGGGTGGCCGTGGGCAGGCTGGGGGCAAACAGCATGGCTGGGGCTCTGCAAGGTCCCTGGGGGAGATGGGAAGGAGCAGCAGAGCAGGGGCTGATCCATCCCCACTGTGCTGGACACCCCAGGGCAGCGTCCCAGAGCGTCCTCATGGAGCTGCCAACAACATCCCCCCTGTGCAGCCCTGGGCTCTCCCCCAGCTCAGAGAGGTGCCACATCCTTGCAGGCACAGACACGGCAGCACTGGCTCAGGAGCCCCTGTTTGCACTGCCCAGAGCAGGCGTCAGCACCCCCATGGTGCTGCTGTGGGGAGATGAACCTGAGGGAGCACAAATGCCACCAGCCCCTGGGGCCAGGAAGGGCTGGGGGATGGGAGGGAAACCACTCAGGTTTGTCGTGGCCTCTGAAGTCACACAGAAAGTTTGTTCTCATGAGCTGTGGGTTTCCTGTGCCACTGCAGATGTTGGTGCTCAGGACCAGGAAATCCCAACCCTCTGAATCGCACCTGGGATAGGGATTGGTGGAACTGCCAGAATGACAAGGACTGAAATGCTGGTGGAAAAAGCTGCACTTTAATTAACCCCATTTTCTGATGGAAAATAATCCAGGAATTTCATTCCTGGAATTGGAAAAGCAAGGAAATAGTTTTTTAGGAGGTCTCATAGGCACTCCCAGACTGGGGGACTCCCTAACGCATCCTTTCCGGATTGAGGAATGGAAGTTCCTGGGATGAGCCAGGATTAACAAACACCTCCCTCAGGTGTGTGTTCCAGGATTTTTCTAGGTTTTCCCAGCCCAGGTGAGCCATGTGCAGCATTCCAAAGGGATTGGTTAAAACCAGGAAGGATTTTGTTCCCCTTGGGATAAAACTGGTTCCAAAACCCTCCCAGAAAGGCCAAATCCCGATTTTTGCAGCTTTTTCCACCTCCACTGGGTGAACAAAAACTGCTGGGTGCAGTGTCACCCACCGACTGGTCCTTGGGGAAATCTTCTCCTCGCTCCCTGGATGGTCCTAGGAGGGTCCTGGTGTCCCCTTGGATAGCCCTTGCTATAACGCGAGGGGGTTTCCTCAGGGAAGTGACAGACCCGAGAATGACTTGCTTTCTGCAGCTGGTGCTGCAGGAGACACTTCTCCCGGGATCCAGGGAACCAGGGAACCGCTGGCAGAGCTCCCTGTTGGGGCACCACTTGTCGCAGCGAGCAGAGGTGGTCAGGGTGCCGCGACCTTCCCAGGGAAGCGTCTCCTGTGGCACTTCCCCTGGGCACACAGGCACGCTTGCCTTGCCCCCGTGATTCAGCTGCGAGCCCTTCAAAGGGCTTTTGGAATGGCCGCTGTTCCTCGGGTGCTGCCAAAGAAAAGAGACGGGAGGCACCGTGTGGGGTTCCAAGGAGGTCTTTATTCTTCTCTCCCGAAGGGTCCCAGAGACAACAACTGGCCTGGGCTCAGTGAGAGCAGGGATTATATAGGAAAAGCAGGGGGTGGGGTGGAGCAACAGGGACAATGGTCAGAGGATTCAGGGGTGGAACAAGGGGGAAGGGCCAACAGGGTAAAAATAATATGCATACAGGGGGAAAGACATGTTGGGAACCACTTAACCTGTGGCTGTAAAAATAAAAGCTCCCCATCGAGGCCTTTAGCCTCTGGGGGAGAGTGGTAAGTGAAAGCCTCCTATGGGCTCTTCCTCCAGGGGAGAGTGGCTACAGTATTGGCTTCCTTGGCCCCCACAGTTCCCAGTATCTAGTTAACATCTCATCATGTTTGCATCATTCGGGCCCAACAAAGGGTTTACAATAGGAAACAACTGGTCCACTGTACCTTGTAAGGCTCCACTAGCAATTTCTCCCTGCACATGTGCTCTGACCATCTTCATCACCAACTCTTTATCTGTTTTCCTTAGCGCTGTCATCATGAAATCACCTCAGTCTGGGTCTCGGTTCTTGACTATTAACTCCAATCTTTTTGCCACTTTGCTAGGGTTTTCTCTATAATTATGAACTTCTTCCTGCCAGTTATTCAGGTCACCAGTAGAAAAGGGGATCTTCACCCACACAGCTTCTCCTGTGGTACCCACTACTTGCCTTAAGGGGGTGTCGTGGTTTTGAACCAGTAATTAACAAAAAGGGGAAAAAAAGAATTATTTATTTCTTTCTGTGAGATATGGATTAAAATAAGAGCAAACCAGGCATAAAACTTAAAAGGAATAAAGAAAGTTTATTGACAAACTACAACAATAAGAACACCAGAATAAACTTTTAGAAAAACCTTTTCATTTCTCACTGCCCATCATTCTTTTGTTCACATGGTAACAGAGACAAAAACTTTAGAATTTTGATGGTTTAAACAATCTCAATTCTTTCTACAGTCTTTTCATCAGTTTCTGTAAAGAAACAGAAGTTCCTTTCTGTTAATTTATGGAGTTTCTCACAAGAAAACTATTTTTGTTATAGTTTTCTGTTTCCTTGATATCAGCTACCCAGAGCTGCTGTTATCAAAGTTCACTCCTCCCATTCCACATCACTCTGAAATGTGTTATGGGTCATGATGTTTAGGGATAGTATTTTTAAGGATAAGTTAGTCAAAGGTAAAAAGTATTCTTCATCTGTTTCTGTGAGCTTCACTAGAAAACAGTTTTCTCATTGCCTCTCAAGGCTTCAAATCTCCCAGCACTTCACTATACCACAATTAGTCTACTTTTTACTCAAATTTACACTTTGAACACTCTATTCCTCCCCATACTCCGTCATGAATTAAAGGAGTTTTTTTCAGGACTTCATTGTCCATCCCCATAGTTTTAACAGAAAGATATTTCAGCTTAATTAAAGCATCTTCTTAATTCTCTACCTTTCTTGAAGTTTCTTTTCTTTCTTGCCACTAGTAGTTTATAAAGTCTCTTTTCATGTTGATCACTCTCCTTTTCTCTCTCTGGATAAAAAGATTAATCCACAAGTCTCATCTGGATAAGAAAGAGTTAAAATCTTGCCCAAGCTTTTGTAGATGGTTTGGTGATCTCTGCTGAACAGGAGCTGGAGCTGTCTGCGATGGAAAGTTCCTCATAGCTGCTCTGGAGAGCATGGTCACTGTCTCTGCTTACAGCAGGCTTAGAGCTCTTCTCCTTCTTTACTCGGCAGTTTCTGGTAAATTCCATCACAGCAAAACCTGCAGCCAAGCCAGGAACCGGCCTGGCCCGGCTTGGCTCGGGGCAAGCCCCCGCAGGCCCCATCTCCCGGCCGGGAGAACGGCAGGCCCAGCCCGGCCCCCGCCCGGCCGCATGGGCTGGGCAGAGAGCGAGAGGCCGGAGCTCTGCTACCTTTCACAGCCAGAAAACAAAGAGAACCAACAGAGTTCTGGTTTTACACTTTAAGGTGGGGTTCACAAGTTGATTCTACTTTTCAATGGCTAAAACTGCTGTCAATTCTCAGCAATGACCGATAATTGGTCAGGAGAGAAGACTCCCGGCAGCCCCCAGCAACTTTAACTTTCTTAAAGGTAAAGTAACCCCATGACAGGGGGTGACTAAAGGCAAAGCTTTCCTGGTTTTATTCCTTGTACGTGTTGTCACTGGCATCCCCGCACTTGTCCCCTCACCAGGATTATTCATCTCATTCTCACTTTCATTTAATTGAGGGAGAGGAGTGGTTGCTTGAGGGGGAAGGTAGAGCTGGCCTGGAATAACTCGGCTGTGAGTCTTGGACATCTATAACAGTGTCTTCCTCGTGCTTTTTTGCCAATTTCAAACATCTCTGCCCTAAACTACACGCTGAACAACATCTCTTTATTTTCCACCTGTTATCTCTTTCCAAAGGAAGGACCAAAGTCTCCTGGGGGTCCAAATCAAAGCCATATTCTTGGTGCCACTCAGGTTTATTCTTCAGGGTAAAAAAATGTGTCTGCACATATCACTTGGTCTCATTTGTCTTCTTTTCTTAAAAATAACATCAACTGTAACAGTGGATGATCATTTAAAGTTCCATTAGGCAGTCCGTTTTCACCACTTTCTAATTTTTACCAAGCCTACCGTTGGTTACAGTATTTAATCAGATCACTTTGCTTCAAAAAATGACCCTCTGGGATTCCTCCCAAGTCTTTCTAATGTGCTAAAATACATTCTAGTGGACTCTTCATGCCTTGGACCAGATGTTCCTTGTCTGTGTCACACGTGTGGGTTTAGAATGGCCACCAGCCAGGATGTGCCCTAAGGAGGCCGTGCCAGCTTCTGTGCAAGGCCCCGTTCCCTTCCTGCTGCGGCTGCGTCAGCAGCCCTGGGGGCTGCTTCTGCTGCCCTGAGCCTGCAGAGCAGGGCAGCGTTTGCTGATGGTTTGAGCTGTTCCTAAAGATCCTGTCAGGCTGTCTTAGACACTTTGGGCAAGGGATTCCTTCCAACCTGGGCCACTTAGGGGGGATGGGGGTGGAACCAGGGCGGGTGGCAGTGTGTGCAAGGACCCTTTGTGACATATGGTCACCATGGAATGGAAATGGACAGGGTGTCAAAGGGCCCTTTGTGACATGTGGTGACATAGGAGCTGGCGGTGACAGGGCCACACCACAGTGCTCGGTGCACGCGACGGGACAGGACGCGCCAGAGCGGTGCTGTGAGGAGCCCCCGCACAGCGCTCTCGTTTGTGTCTGACCCGGAGCTTTTCTGAGCCGTCATTCCTGCAAGTACCATAAATCCAGTCCCTGCCATGGAGCAGCGACCCCCAAGAGTGCCCAAGTTGGCCTGGGTGGAGGAGGAGGAAGAAGGCGGCCCTGGAGCTGCCCCAGCACAGGAGACTGAAGAGGTGCAGGAGTTCCAGCCA
This sequence comes from Poecile atricapillus, assembly GCF_030490865.1. Lineage (NCBI taxonomy): Eukaryota > Metazoa > Chordata > Aves > Passeriformes > Paridae > Poecile > Poecile atricapillus. The sequence goes on from NC_081267.1 coordinate 1,812,026, forward strand.
CTGCAGGAGGGTGAGTGGCAGAGCTGGGCCAGTTTGGCCACATCCCATCCCATCATGTCCTGTCCCTTTCTGTTCCCTCCCGCCCCTTCCCGTCCCCTGGGGATGTGCCCACAGAAAGGATGGAAGAAAGCCTGGGGCTACCCCCCCAGCAGTGGCCACACTCCATCCCCTGGGGCATCCCAGGGCTGTCCCTGCCTGGGGAGTGCAGGGCTGGGCTGTGTTCTCCGGCCTCTCCCGCAGCCCCTCAGCTCTGGCTGCTCTTTGACAGATGCAGCCATGGACCAGACACAAGAGCAGGACCTTGCCGGTGGCCTCTTCCGCAGAACAGCGCAGGTACCTGCAGCCATCCCCACCTGGGCTGGGCCTGCTGGCACTGCTCAGCTCAGCACCATGCTTGGAGCTCTCCATGCAATATCCCTCTCTTCCCACCCTTCCTTCTCCTGCCTGACTTGCAAATTCATCAAGTGCATTTGGCAGGAAGAGACCAGTGCCATGGGCACTGGGTCCATGGAAAACGGTGATGTCTACACCACCGACACCAGTGCTGCCATGCTGGAATTGATTTTGGAGGAGGGTGTTTCCATTCCAGAGCAAGTAAGCAGCCTGTGGCCAGGGTTTGATCCTCCAGGGATGGCTTGGCCTCCCAAGCCATGCCTGCTCATCACTGTAAGCCTTTGAGGCCATTGCAGAGTGGTGACAAGGGAAGCACTTCTCTGGGGAAGCTGGGGACATTCCTGACTCCCTGTGGCAGCTTTCCAAGTCTCCCTGTGCCTTCTCCAGGTGCCTGCCATGGTGAGGTACATCCACCAGTGGCTCATGGCCAATGAGTCTGCTGAGCACAAGCTGGACAAGGCCCTGTTGGATCTCACTGAGGCACAGCCTGCTGATGTGGTCATTGCTCTCCTGCGTGTGGCCCCATCGTGTGACAGGTACGGGGCCCACGTGCCCAGAGGGCTCAGGGCTCCCCAGCCCATCACCCTGCACAGCCTGGCCCAGGTGTCTGACCAACAGAGACTTCCAGGGCCCTCTGGCTGCTCCCTTTCCCAGCCCTGCTACATCGGCCCCTGAGCCTGCTGCCATGCCATGCCCCCTCAGGGCCCTGTCCCCACAGGGCTGGGCTGCCTGGGTGCTGCTGCTGGTGAGGGGCAGCGGGCAGAGGCAGAGCTGGCAGCCAGCTCAGCTCCCCCCCCCCACTGCTGCCCAGGCCATGGGGATGTGTCTGAGACCCCCGTGAGACAGAGCTGTCACCCCACAGAGCTGCCATGACCATGTGGAAGACGATCTTGTGCTCGAGCAGGACTGTGGAGCCAGTGGTGCAGATACTCCTTGATGTGCTGGGGAACTGGCCAGAGCACAGCACGTGCACCTCCGATGGGGACAACACGGGTGTCTTTGCCCTGGCTGTGAGTTTCTGCAACTGGCCTTTGCTCACCCCATGGCCAGCCGTGTCTTCAGCAGCTCTGTTTCCTCCTTCCCCCACTGCATCTCCCTGCCTCAGGCACTGGGCTCAAACCTGGCCTAGGGGCAGCTTCAGGGGCACCAGGCCCGATGCTCCCCCTGTGTCTCCCCCAGCCTCTCCCTGCCACGCTCAGGCCCTGCCACAGAGACACCTCGGCACTGAGCGCTGTCTCAGGGTGCTTTGTCCTCTGCAGGCAACTGTGGTGATGTGGAAGTTCCTTCAGGTGCCCTGTGTCCCACGTGTAGTGAATGGGTATTTCCCCCACCTCTTTGTGCATCTGCTCTTCCAAGTGTTCTTCAGCACACTGGATATGCCAGAGGAAGTTGATACCTTCTGGAAGGGATGCCAAGAGCAGCACAGCCTTGCCACCAGCCCCAGCAGGTGCTCCATCCCAGTCCTCCTGTCCCTGCCATGTCCCCATGGCAGGAGCCCGTGCTCCCAGCGTGACGTGGGCCTTGCTGTGCACACAGGTTTGCAGTGCAGACCCTGAAGTCCCTGCTCTGCCTTCTCCGGTGTGAGCATGTGGTTCTGGAAGTGGAACGCAAGTGTGGCTGGGACACGCTGCTCTGTGCTGACACCCACCACTATGCCGTGGGTCTGCTGGCCAGGTGAGACCCCCTTCTCCCCACTGCCTCTGGCATTTGTGCCCTGTGTGTCTGGTTGCCCCACACCATCCCAGTGGTTGTGGGCCCAAGGGCCTCGTCACCAAGGAACAACCAAGGAGACTTCAAAAGGCTGGGAGAGGAGGGTGCCCAGGAGCAGCCACCTCCCCAAGGGCCCATGTCCCCTTGGAAGCTGGTGGGGAAAGATCAGCCCTCTGTGAGTCATTCCTGGGAGAGCTTTACTGCTGCTGGCTCAGAGTTTTGCTTCCTTTTTCCTCCATTCAGAGAAATGTGCTCTTCATCCGCACACTTGTGTTCTGGGGTAGCATTCTACCTGCTCAGCCTGCTCAGCAAAGAGATGCCATTCTGGGATTTTGCTGCCCTGGCATTCCTTGTAGAGGTGAGCCTGAAGGCCAGCTGCTTTCCAGCTCTCTGCCCTCTCACAGCTGCAGCTGCCTGGGATTTCACTGCCCGTGCTCTGTGCTGCTGCCAGGGCCCAGCTCTGTGTGGTTCCAGCCTCCTGCCAGCCAGCTCCCCTGTCACTGCCCTGTGCCTTTCAGGTCCTGGAGTGCCTGGACTTGACTGAATGCAGTGACAGCATCCTGGACATCCTGTCAAGCCATCTGCAGAGCGAGTGCAGGGAGAGGCAACGCTTGGTACTCAGAGGCCTCCTAGTGCTTGGCAAGAATCCCCTGATGGTGAGAAGGGGGCAGTGGCTGAAGCCATGCGGGCAGCGTAGGGATGGGGAACGCAGTCCCTGGGCTTAGCTGAGCTTCAGACACTGAGGCAGCTGCTCCCAGCTCTCCTGCCTCCTGGCTCAGCTGCCCGAGTGCTTTAGGACCAGCCTTTGGCCTCTGGGCCCTGCAGCAGCAGGGTGGGGTTTCACAGACTTCTCTTCCCCACAGGCCAAGAAAATGTGGAGCCTGACTGAAAACCTGCTGGAGCTCCTGCAGGAAAATGATAGTGACGTGGTCAGGATGACCATGGTTCTTCTCAAATATTTGTTCCTGTATAATAGTGCCCCGATAGCCATCCCCATAGCCCGGCAGCTGGCTGAGGTGCTCCTGCCACTGTTTGACAATGTAAGGTTCTGTGCCCTCAGCCACAGCCACTGGGTGCTGCCCAGACACTTTGTGCCCTGTGTATTCACAGGCCAGACCAAAGGGGGCCCGAAGCACCCAGTGCTGAAGTCTTTTTTCCTTCCTTTCATACAGGATGATAGCCAGGTGCAGCTGTGCTCCATGTCTGTATTTAAAAAGATGATAGATTTATTAATGGAAGAGGGAAGAAAGGCCCTGAAGTCATACGTGTGCCAGAGCCTGCTCCCACTCTTCTTCCACTGCCATGAGCAGAACCAGCATGTGGCAGAGGTGAGGACACCTGGGCTGCCGGTGGCACCCTGGGAGAGGGCTCGGCTGCCTCCTGCCCTGGCACCTCCAGGCCTTGGCACACGAATGCGGGTCCTGTGCCTGGGCTTGTGGGGCCATCTCCAGTCTCTGCTGCTCTCCAGGTGTCCCAGGAAACGCTGCATTCTTCAGCCAGATTCCTGAAGAGGAGAGATATTGAACAGATGCTGCAGCTGGATAAGAAACTCTGGAAGTTCAGTGAAGGCCTGGTAAGGACGGCCTGGGCGGCCCAGCCTCAGCCTGGAGAAGCTCCCTGTCCCCGGTGCCCAGTGTGTGGGGCTGGCAGCTGCGCCCCTGCCCACTGCTGCACCCGGGAGCAGCACGGCTTCTTCTCCAGGCTCCTGTGGCCCCGAGCCGTGTGCCCATGGAGCCCTGGCCCACTGGGGCTGCGGGGCAGGGCGGCACCGCGGCTCCCCGGGCAGCAGCCGGCCCTCTGCCCCCTCCAGAGCCCGGCGCCAGCGGCTGCTGGCCGGGCCTCAGGGCTGGGCGGGCACGGGAGGCCGGGGCTGGCCGCAGGCAGTGCCCGGCCGAGGGGCAGAGCCCGCACCAACCCTTCCCTCCTGCCGCTCTCTGCAGCTGGCACAGGACAGGAACCGAGCGGCCGAGCAGCTGCGCCGGGCCCTGCCGTACCTGCAGAGCCCACAGGAGCCCCTGCGAGAGGCGGCCATCAGGTTCATCGGTGAGCCACGAACCCGGGCTCCCTCCCCGCCCCGCCGCAGCTCGGCCCCGGCCCCGGCTGCTGCCCCGGCAGCGGCACCCGGGCCCGGCGCCCTGGAGCCCCGGCTGCCCTCGGGGCTGCTGCCGGCCTCTGGCAGCCGTGCCCTTGGGCTGAGTCAGGATGCGGCAAGGGCCCGGGCTGAGCCCTGCCGGGGCGGGAGGGCGTGTGGCCACAGGGCTGGCAGCGCCGCTGGCAGGGAGCTGTGCCGCCGGGGCCCTGACAGGCTCTGTGTTCCCAGGGATGGCCGGGCAGCACCTGAGGGAGAAGAAGAAAGAGATGCTGCTCATTTGTGAGGGTGAGTGAGGGCAGCGGGCTGTCAGCGGGGCTGTCGGGGGGAGCTGCAAGCCCTGGCCTGGCTGTGGAGGGCTCTGCTCCCTGTGTGGATGAGGGGCGGTGTGGGCAGAGCACACCGAGATTTCAGGGGCACGTGGGGCATTCGTGGCCGCAGCTTCGGGCTGATCCCCTCGGTCCCTGCTCTCTGCTGGCCATGGCAAGAGCCGGCTGGGATGGCCCTGGCAGGGGGCTCTCTGTGGGCCCCCGCAGGTCTGGGATCTGACCGTGGCTCTGTCCGTCTCTCTTCCAGCCCTTGAAGACACAGCATGTGACAGCAGCCTGGAGGTTGGAAGCCTGGCACTTCAGACTTTGTGCCTTCTCAGGGCAGGAGACCACGCTCCTATCTCCACCTTCCAGAGGCTGCGAGATCAGCTCCGCAGGGCATGGAGGTCACGGCCTCGTCTGTCGGGCCTCAGCTGGCTGCGCTGCTGGAGCTCTGCAGAGAGCTGATCTGGGAGGCTGTGTCTGCTGGGGCCACATCAGCAGCCAGCAGGGACTTTGTTTCCTTCAAAGATTGTTCTTTTTTGTTTTGCTTTAGTATGTAAATAATATAGGATATGTTATAATAGTCAGACTCCCAGGAGCTTTCTTTTGCTGCCCAGGGTGTGTGGGGAAGAGGGGAAGAGGGGGAAAAGGGGGCTTGTGCTCTGCAAGCTGCCCAGGCATGCAGTGGTGCGGGGAAAATGGCCAGAAGCCCCTTGGCCTTTGGTGGTTCTGCTGAAGCCACAAGCCCTGTCCCAGCCAGGAAGTGCCCTCTGTGTTCTCCTGCCTGTGTTGCTGCCTGGATTGCTGAGGGCTCTGTCATGATCACTAACACCGGCGGGAATCATGAGAGATTTGTTTGATCTCACAGTGCAAAAGGACACAAAGGGATTTCAGCTTAAATCACAGCAATAGTGCACTTTTATTTTAGTGCCAACAACAGGAGTTCTAGCTGCTATGGTTTTTTGAAGGAAAATTGCTGTAGGTTTATGTGATTCTGGAAGGCCTCGAATTAAAGGGGTCATCATTTCACAGGTAATTGCATTGGTGATTCATAGCCAGTAGTTAATTTTCTGTCATGTATCATTTGCAAGCAGGCAGCTTTGTGCATGTCTTCCAGTAGCTGGTCAGGAGTACCAACTATAGCTCCAGGGTCTCCCCTTTCCAGTGGATGAAGCCCTGCTGCCCAATGAGCTGCGTGCTGAGTTAGGGACCACGGGTTACATCTGTCTCCTGCTGTTGAGAAGACCCCATGTCCCCAGTACCCACTGGCTTCTTGTTCTGTCAGTCAAATCTGATCTCCTCCGGTGAGAGATGCAGTATGTGTTCTGTCTCTGACTCGTGAGGGAGACGCCCGTACTCCTTTTTCAGCTCAGCCAATTCAGCAGCAGTGTACAGGATTTCTTTAGTGGTTGTATGCAAATCAAGATCTTCATCATTGATATGATTATATTCTGTTTTATTAAAGGTTTCAAGCTAGGACAGCAGTGCTCCCCACAATTTTTCATCAGTTAGTTCTTTTTGAGGGTAAATTTGATTAATGAGAGGGGTTTCCCTCTCCACTGTTTCTTTGGTGCGTAAGCATTCTTTGAATTTTTAACCCATTCCTCTCTTTGGGCCACTGGCAAGAGATGGATCTCATTCCTTTCTTCATCTAATTGTTTTTGCAAAATTTCAACCGGGTTTTGAAAGGAGTCCATTCTAGTTCTTTCCTCACCTTTTTGCTTAAAGCAAGTTTCTCTAGCTGCTGTAAGACAAGCACCCAAAACTGAGCAGAGTATATATTTTTGCCGAGTAAAAGCCTTTGGAACCCATACTGGAGATCTCCTCCTCATCCTTGTCTCCACCATGCGCCTACCAATATCCTTGTGCCGTGGAGCATTTGCTCTAAGCCGCACCTTGGGTCACCCCGCTCCCGAGTGTCACAATCCCCTAACACAAGTGGGAGTCGTGAGAGGTTCGTTTGATCTCAGAGTGCAAAAAGGACACCAAGGGATTTCAGTTTAAATCACAACAGCACTAATGCACCTTTATTTTAGTGCCAGCAACAGGGGTTATGTGATAGATGAGAGGGAGAGAGAGAGAGAGAGAGGGAGAGAGAGGGGTAAAGAACCAATGTAAAGAGAGAAAAGAGGGGGTTATAGCTACCAACAGACGAGACGGGGTCACTGGTGTCTTCTTCTGTGGGGAGATCTCTCTTGAAGAAAGTAACTTGGAAAAGTCATTTTTACAGTCTGTTTCAAAGCAAGGGGCAGCTGGCCAAGAGGTGGGGAAATTCCTTGGCTATTGTGATGAGCCCCCTTGCTCTGGGAAGCAGGTGTAAGGTACAGAACAGGCCGCTCCTTACAAGTCCCTGCTCAGCAGCAGGAATGAAGGCAGTGTACCTTGAGAGCACAACAAGCACACCTGCAAACCATCACCTGGCAAGCTTCCACCTCAACCAGGCCAGAACCCCTGCACAAATTCCCTCGGGGTCTTCAGGGTCTCGGTCTCTGTTCTTGCAATGGTTGTGGGGCAGATGAGGGAAACTTCAGACTGTCTCTTACACCCTAGTAACCCCAAATGACACCAATGAACCCAAATCACCACAAATAACCCCAAATTACTCTAAAGGACCACTCTGACCCCTCACCTGACCCCAAATGACCCCAATGACCCCACACGTGAACCCACAGGACACAGACATTTACCCCCTGCTGAGCTCGGTCCTATACAACCCCAAATCCTTCAAAAACCTCCAAAATTTGACCCTGGGAACTTCCTGGACGAGCAGGGTCAGTTCCAGTGCAACGAAGCCTTTGTGCCCTTCTCGGCCAGTGGGCACCCCAAAAATCCCATAAATCCTTGGGGTGGGGTCCTAAATCCTTCTGGAATCCCAAAAATCCCCAAATTCCTTTGTGGTGGGGCCCTACATTCTTTTGGAATCCCAAAAATTCCTCGGGGTGGGGACCCCAGACCCATTTGGGACCCCCACCCCTGAAACCCCCAGACCATTTTTGGACCCCAATCCCAAAGCTCCCAGACCCTTTAGGGACCCCCCAGACCCTTTTTGGGGTAGCCCAGACCCTTTTGGGAGCTCAGACCCTTTTGGGATCTCGTAGCCCCCAGAGTCCCCAGACCCTTTGGAATCCCCTCGGCCCTTTTGGGATCCCCAATCCCTGAAACCCCCAGCCCCTTTTGGGACTCCCAGCCCCTTTGGGACCCCAGACCCTCTGGAGACTCCCAGCCCCTTTTGGGACCCTCGGACCCTTTAGAGATCCCCCCAGACCCTTTTGGGACCCCTGACCCTTTTGGGACCCCCGACCCTTTGGGGTGGGGCGGTGCTGACGCCCCCTCCCCACAGGGCAGTGGCTGTGCCTGGGGGAGGCGCTGGCGCGGGCAGAGCTGTTCCTGTTCCTGACCTCGCTGCTGCAGCGCCTGCGGCCGCGACCCCCGGCACCCCCCGAGGAGCTGCCCACGGCCCCCCTGGAGAGCGGCTTCGCCATCATCGTGCCCCGCTTCCAGCCCCTCCTGCTGCCCCAATGAGACCCCCCCCAAATTCCAGACTGCTCCCCAAATTCAGGAACTGCCCCAGGACCGGGACCCTTCCCCATGGCTGGAAAATCTCCCCCCAGATCCTCCCCAGATTCCACTCCCAACATCCCCCCCGCTTCCAGCTCAGGATGGGGCTCTGATGAGACCCCTCCCCAAATCCCATCCCCAAGATGCCTCCCCATCGCTGGAAAATCCCCCTAAATCCACCCCAAACCCCACCCCAAAATGGGGAATCCTCCCTGAGACCCCCCCCCCCAAATTCAGGTCTCCCCAAAATGCCCCTTCTCAATGGGACTAGGACCCCTCCCCATCAATGGAAATTCCCCCAAAACCTAAAGAATCCTCCCCAAATCCCCTTCCCAAAATCAGAACCCCCCCAGGACCTCTGAATTTCCCCCCAAAACCACCAAATTCCTCCACAAAAATACCAAAATTCCTCACAAATCACCCCAAAAACCCCAAAACCCCCATACTCCCCCCAAAGTCCCAAATCCACCCAAGACTCAAAATCCCACCCCAACACTCCAAATTCCCTCCCAAACCCAAATTTCCCCTCAAAACCCCAGAATTCATCAAAACCCCCAAAATTTCCCCGGACCCCCAAATTTCCCCCAAAACCACCAAATTTTCCCCCCAAACCCCAACTTGTTTCCCAAACCCCCAAATCCTCCCCCTAAGAAACCCAAAGTTCTCCCTAAAACCCTAAATTTTCCCCCCAAACCCCCAAATTCCCCCTAATTTCCCATATTCCACCCCAAAACTCGGGAGATCCCCTGCAAAAAACCAGTGACCCCTCCCAAGAAGCCCCCCAAAATTGCAACTCCTTCCCCAAAAAATCACCAAAAAGCTGAGAATGTAAATTTTTTATTTCACATTTTTCACACTTTGGGTAGGGGAATCCCAGAATTCCCAGGATTTTTCCCGTTTTTTTGAGGAGGGGAGTGCCACCAACTTTTCCAGCACCCTGGGAGACACCTCTCCAAAATTCCTGCCCCTCAGTACCCCCAAATTAAGTGCACATAAATAAAAAGAGGGGGAAAAAAGGGAGGGGATAAAAAGGTAAAAATAAAAAAAAAAAAAGAAAAAAAAGACCACCCCCACCCATATTTGGGGAAAGGGGGACAGAGGAAAACTTGAGGGAGGGGGTGATTCCCCTCGAAGAAACTGAGGGACCCCTCAAAAAAATTGTGGAAACCCCCTCCAAAGAAAGCCCACTTTGAAGAATGCCAAAGCCACCAAAAAATAGGAAAAAAAACCACCAAAAAACAAAAAAGGATAAAATTTGGGGGAGAACCCCCAAAAAATGTGTCAAAAATGGGGGAACTCCTCCTTGAATCCAAAGAATTTTTGAAATTTTTTTTCCCAAAAGCAGCAGGTTCTTGGGAGTGGCAGGGGAGGAGAGACCCCCTCCAAATTCCTGGGGCTGTCCCTGAGATCCAGCCAAGGCACCTGGTCCTGGAGGGGGACAAAAAGGGCATTTTAAGGAAATTAAAGGAATTTTGGGGGACTTGGGTGAATTTTAGGGAATTCTGGGGGGCTCTGGGGGCAGGTCTCAATTTTGTGGGGTCTTGCTTTCTGGGGCTGCAACATCATGTCTACGGAGGCCACAGTTACCAGGGACAGGCATGGGACACCAACGAGATGGGATTCTGCTCAGGAAAACATTTATTCAGCTCAGGAACAAACTCAGATCCAGAGACAGCCCCAAACAGAGGCAGGGAGATGGGGTTTGAGAACCAGGGTGGAGTTCAAGGTCAGGGACCACTGGGAACACAGCAAGGGAGAAACCCCAGGGGCCCAAACCCAATCAGAAATCCCTGGGCTGCCTCCCCACGAGGGGCCCAGGGTGAAGTTTGTTCCTGGGCTTACAGGGCCAAACCTTCGAGGCAGAGGCTTCCCTTACCAGTGTCTCTGTTGGTGTTGGGTCAAGTTAGAGATCTGTGTGAAGCTCTTCCCACACTGGGGACACTTGTAGGGCCATCTCCAGTGTGAATGCGCCGGTGCCTGACAAGGGTGGAGTTGTGCTTGAAGCCCTTCCTGCAGTCGTGGCAGCGGAAGGGCCTCTCATCCGTGTGAATCCGCTGGTGCACGAGGAGATCAGAGCTGGTCCGAAACCTCTTCCCACACTCAGGACACTCGTAGGGCCTCTCCCCAGTGTGGATCATCTGGTGGGTGGTCAGATGGGACCTCCGGCTGAAGGTCATCCCACATTCCCCACACTCATAGGGACGTTCCCCAGTGTGGATGCGCCGGTGGATGGACAAGTTAGAGCTATTTCTGAAGCTCTTCCCACATTTCCCACATTCGTAGGGCCTCTCCCCAGTGTGGATGCGCCGGTGGGTGACAAGGGTGGAGTTGTACTTGAAGCCCTCCCCACAGTCAGGGCAGCGGAAGGGCCTCTCATCCGTGTGAATCCGCTGGTGCTCAAGGAGATGGGAGCTGATCCGAAACCTCTTCCCACACTCAGGACACTCGTAGGGCCTCTCCCCAGTGTGGATGCGCTGGTGGATGATGAGTTGGGAGCTGCAGCTGAAGCCCTTCCCACATTCCCCACACTGATAGGCCCATTCCCCAGTGTGGATCATCTGGTGGCAGATCAGTTTGGTGCTCCGGCGGAAGCTCTTCCCACACTCCAAGCACTTGTAGGGCTTCTCCCCATCCTGAAGCTGCTCATGGACCACCAGCCCAGAGCCCTGGCTGGATCTCCGGCCGCCTTCCCGGTACAGGGTGGGTCTTTCCTCCTCAGAGCACCCTGGGATGGGTTTGGAGCCCCTCCTCCTGCGGGATCTCTGAAGCTTTTCCTCCCTGCTTGACTCCTGCGCTGTGGAGCTGCTCAAGGCCTCTTCCATGAGGTTCTGCTGTGGGGATTTCTCCTCCCTGGTCTCCATCCTCAGCTCCTTGTCTGGGGGAGGAAGGACAAGGAGAGGATGGGATTTGCCTCCGTGCCAGAGGGAAGGGGAAGGAGATCCCCCCAGTGCGTCCCCGGCAGGACGGCGTCGGCAGCGGGGTTGTCCTGCAGCCGGGGGCCATGCTGGGCTGGGAGATGGAGCAGGAGAGAGGGGGAAAGGGGCACTGACTTCCTCCTCACCTGCCTGGGTGTCCTGGTGCATCTTCCTCTTCCTCACAGCCTCCTTCTCCATCTGGCCAAGGTTTGGGAATGGGAAATCCTGGTTTGGGGAAAAATACAGTTCATGAGCACATTGGGTTAGGGCGTTCCTCCAGCCCAAGTCCATCTCTAGAAGTCACCGGTCATCTAGGGTCCATAAAAACCTCCCAAACACCAAGATTCAGCCCTGAAAATGCCTCCCGGGAGTTCCCCATCTCTGGTCTCTCCCCTTTGCTGTTCGGGGGTACCCCCCTGTTTCAGCTGCTGGGGGTCATGCTTGCACTGGGGGTTCCTCACCTACTCAGTTCCTGCCTTCCCCAGGCTGCTGGGAGTGCCAGGAATCTGAAGAGTTCCCCCCATTTTCACTTCAACACGTAGAGATGGTGGGGGGTTTTGGAGTTCCAGTGTCGCTTCTCCCCTTATTCTCTGCTTCGGGCTGCAGGCAGTACAAGGAGTCCCCCCTTCCCCTCTCCAGGCTGTTGAGGGTCCCGTGAATTGTGGCACTCCCCCTCTCTGGGCTCCCCACTTTGGGGTCCTGGGGGTCACAGGGCTCTGCTCCTCCCGGCTGCCTCTGCCAGTAGCTGCCACCAGGGCTCCCAAGGGGCATTTTCCGCTCAGCTTTGGAGTTTTTCATTCCCCAAACATACCCCCTAAACAACCCAACCCAGGGACCCCCCAGGATATCTGGGCCAAGCTCCCCCTCCCCGGCCACCTGTGGGATGGGGGATGATGATCCCATGGGTGGGGGACTGTGAATTCGGGGAGTGCTTGATATAGTGGTTCCTTCTACTTTCCCTGATCTTCATTTGTCCCTCCTCTTCCTCCCGCTCCTCCTCCCTAACTCCACCTTCTTCTGCCACTTCCATCCCCTCTCTCTCTCCTTCTTCATCCCTCCTCTTCCATCTCTCCTCCTCCTCCCCCAGGAGCAGTGACACCCTCGGTGCCCCGTTCCCAAACCCCTCACAGCCCACGGCAGGAGCGGGGATGGAGCCGGGACAGGTCGGGATGGGCAGCGCGGGGCTCTCCGCTGCTCCCACCCGCTGGGGACGGGGGGAACCCGGCCCGGGGAAAAGGAGAGGGAAACTGGGAAAATTGGGGGCTGCAGATCCAACCTGGGGCTGGCTGGGGACCCTGGCTGGGGACTGCCAGCCCTTGGGGCTCCTCTGGGGAGATGCGGGAGGGGGGAACACAGAGAGGGCTGGGGGATCCCAGGAGTGGCAGCACTGGCAGGGACTGGTTTGTACTGGGGTAACTGGAACCCTACTGGGACAACTGGGAATCCTTGGGAATGAGCACAAGCATGCTGAGGGCAGCTGGGATATACTGGGAGTGACAGTGACCATACTGGGGAAATTGAAATTACGCTGGGAACAACGGGAACCATGCTGGGGACAACTGGGAGCGAGTGGAAGTGACTGGGACTATACTGGGGGCAACTGGGATCAACTGGAAGGTACTGGAACCATGCTGAGGGGACTGAGGCAACAGCTGGGATCTTACTGGGAACAACTGGGAGTAACTGGAAAAGAATGGTATCATTCTGAAGTAACTAAAACCTTACTGGGGCAGCTGGGATATACTGGGAGTGTCTGTGACCATACTGGGAACAGTTGGAACCACACTGGGGACACCTGGGGGTGAGTGGGACCATGCAGAGATGGACTGGGATTATTCCAGGGACAACTGGGATCATACTGGTAGGAACTGGGAAGAATTACAACTATTCTGGGATCATACTCAACTGGGATCATACTGGGATCACAGTGGGAGCAGCTGGGTCCATGCTGGCTGAGACTGGGATCCCACTGAGGGTGACTGGAATCATACTGGGATTGACTGGGAGTGGCTGTGAGCAACTGGAATCATGCTGAAAGCAACTGGGAGGAGCTGGGAATGACTGGGAGTGTGCTGGGGCTGACTGGGATATACTGGGAGAGACAGGGAGTCCCAGGGATCACACTGGAGGCTACTGGGGTCATACTGGAACTGGCAGGGAGCAACTGGGGCCACTGGCCTCATACTGGGAGTGACTGGGATTAGACTGGGAGTGTGAAGGAAACTGGAAAATTGGGGAAAAAATGAAAAAAAAAAAAAAACAGGATAAATTAAAGGAAAACGGAAGGGAAAATTCAGGGAAAAAACAGAAAAATATCAGGGTGAAATAAAAAAAAATTGAGGAAAAACCAGGAAAAAATTGGGAAAAATTTGGGAAAAACAGGGGAAAATCTGACAAAAAACTGGGGAAAACCAGGAAAAAATTTTGGGAAAAAAAAGAGAAAACTCAAGGAAAAAAATGTGAAAAAATTGGGGAAAAATCAGGAAAAGAAAGTGGAAAAAATCTGGGAAAAATCAGGAAAAGTCAGAAAAAATGGGGAGAAAATCAGGAAAAAATAGGAAAAGAAGGAAAAGTCATGAAAAACCAGGGAAAATTGGAAAGAATATTTGTGAAATCATGAAAAAAACTGGGAAAGAACTTGGAAAAATTGGGGGAAACCAAAAAAGAAAGAGGAATAAAATCTGGAAAGTAATAGGAAAAAAACCAGGAAAAATCAGATAAAAACTAGGGAAATTTGAGAAGAAATTGGGAAAGAGCTAGAAAAAATTTGGGAAAGGAAGAGACAAGAATCAGGAAAAAATGGGAAATACATGAAAAAAATCGTGAAAAATTGTGAGAAATCAGGGAAAATATCAGGAAAAGAAGCCGAAAAGACCCTGGGAAAAATCAGGAAAAATCAGGAAAAAATTGGGAAAAATATTGGAAAAATGAAGGAAAAAACAAATATTTGAGAAAAAATTGAAAAAAAAATAAGGAAAATAATTTGGAAAAAATCAGAGGAAAAATGTGGAAAAAAAAGAGAATCAGTGGAAAATCAGGGAAACAAACAGGAAAAGGATAAAAAAATCTGGAAAAATGAGAAAAAAAAAAAGAAAAAAAATCAGGAAACAATTGGGAAAAACCAGAAAGATTAGGGAAAGGAAAAGGGAAAAAACAGGGAAAAAAATGGGATTAAACCAGGAAAAAGCACAAAAATCAAGGAAAAGTTTAAGAAAAAAAAAGGGAAAAAATTGAAAATAAATCAGAAAAATAAAAAAAAAAAAAGAAAAAAAATCAGGAAAAATCAGGAAAAAATGGGGAATATCTGGAAAAATATTGAGCAAATATTGGGTAAAATCAAGAAAAGAGAGGGAAGAAACCTGGAAAAAATCAGGAAAAATCAGTAAAGAAATTAGGAAATACAGGGAAAAATCAGGGACAAATTGTGACAAAAAAATGGGGAATAACCAGGAATAAATTGCGAAAAGAAGAGAGAAAAATCAGGAAAAACTAAGGGAAAATCAAGAAAAAAATTTAGGAAAAAACTGGGAAAAAAACAGGGAAAAATCAGGAAAAGAAAGAGGAAGAAGACTGGGAAAAAATTGGGAAAAATCAAGGAAAAAAAAAATGAGGAAAAGAAAGTGGGGAAAAACTTTGTAAAATTGGGAAAAAAATTGGGAAAAAACTAGGAAATATCAAGGAAACAAACAGGAAAAAATCAGGAAAAATTAGGAGAAAAAGGGAAGTATTTGGACAAATCAGAGGGAAAAATCAGGAAAAAAAAATTGAAAAATATGTGAAAAAAATTCTGAAAAAAATTGTGAAAAATCAGGAAAAAAATAAGAAAAAGGGAATAAAACCTGGAAAAAATCTGGGAAAAAAATCAGAAAATAAATGAAAAAAATTGGGGGAAAATCAGGAAAAAAATGGGAAAAACAAGGGAAAAAAATGGGAAAAACCAGAAAAATTATGGAAAAATTTGAGAAAAAGTTGGGGAAAAGACAAAAAAATTTTGGGAAGAGGGAAAAATCAGGAAAAACAAAAAAATCAGGAAAAAAATGGTGAAAAAACTGGGAAAAATTCAGGAAAAATCAGGAAAATTAATTAAAAAAAAAAAAAAGAGAGAAAAGAATTGGGGAAAATAATGGGGAAATTCAGGAAAAAAAACAGGATGAAATCCCCCTATCCCATTTTTCCATGGAATTTTGGGAATTGCCTACCTGGGAGGTTGTAGAAGAATTTCCAGACCTGGGAATCCAGGGAGTGGGGAAAGGTGGAATTGCAAATGAGCTGCTCCAGATTTTTGGGAAGGTAGATGGCCTGGTCCTATTCCAGCTTCCACAATGTTCAGATGAATCCCACTCCTCCTTCTGGCTAGAAATCATGGAAAAATCATGGAAAAATAATGGGAAAGCTGTGATTCAAATTCATGGAGTTTTGCCCCCAAAGCACAGTTTTTTCCCGCCAAAATTTCTATTTTTCCCCCCCAAAATATTAATTTTTTGGAATAATTAAATGGGGAAGATTAGGGGGAAATAGGGAAAAATAGGGTGGAAATGGAGCAAAAATGGGGGAAATTGGAGCCAAAATGGGAAAATAATAGGGAAAAAATGGGATAAAAATAAGGAAAAATGAGATGGCAATGGAGGAAAAAATGGGAAAAATGGGAGAAAGGAATGGAAGAAGATGGGGATAAAATGATGGAAAAATGAGATAAAACCAGGATAAAAATGGGGAAAAAATGAGGGAAACTGGGAGAAAAATGAAGGGAAAATGAGAATAAAAATGGTAAAAATGAAGTGAAAGTGGGAGAAAAATAGAAGAAAATGGGGAAAACAGGAGAGAAGATGGGGAACAAACTGGGGAAAAATTAGAGGAAAAAGAGGGTAAAATGGGGAAATGGGGAAAAAATAGATTAAAAACGGGAAAAAAATTGGGAAAAATTAGGACAACATGGAGAAAATATTGACTAAAAATGCAGGAAAAAATAGGAAAAAAATTCAGAAAAATTAAGAAAAAATTGAGGAAAAATGAGATTAAAAAGGGGAAAATGAAGGAAAAAAAATGAGTAAAATTGTGGGGAAAAAATAAAAAATAGGATAAAAATGTGGAAAAATTATATGAAAATGGGATAAAAATGAGAAAATAGAGCAAACCTGGGAAAAAATAGGATAAAAATGGGGAAAAATTGGATAAAAATGGGGAAAAAATGGGATAAAATGGAGACAAAATGTACTCTAATAGGGAATGACTGGGAGTGATTTGGCTTATCCTGGGGCGCAGAGGAAACTGGAGCCACACGGGTGGAACAACCGGGCAATGCTGGGAGCAGCCACTGCCGGCACCGGGAGCCCCGAACCCCTTTCCCGGCCATGCCGGACCCGCATCCCCCCGGCCCCTTTGCCGGGGCTCTGCCGCCACCGGGACCCCCCAAAAACACCTCCCGGGGACCCCCGGGGTCCCCCCGAGGGGCATCTGCGGCTCGGCTCTGGAGCCCTGCCATCCCCAAACATCCCCCCCAAAAACCCCAAACCCAGGGAGCCCCGGGGTATTTGGGGCGAGCTCCCCCTCCCCGGGCACCTGCGGGATGGGGGGCGATGGTCCCGAAGGAGCTGCAGATCCAGAGAGCGGGGAGCGCACGTGGAGCCTCCTCTGCCTGCTCCAGCTCTTCCTCCTCCTGCTCCTCCTCTTCCTCCTCCTCTGTCCCTCCTCTTCCTCCTCCTCTGTCCCTCCTCTGTCCCTGGGCGTGGTTCGGAGCCCTCGGGTGAGCGGGGCCGGGCCGGAACACGATGGGAAAGGGCTGGGTCCCCCCCAAACCGAGCTGGGGGCAGCGGAGGTTTGGGAGAACAATGGGAACGGGGCGGGACAGGGGAACAGGGGGAGGTGGGAGCACTGAGGGTCCCCCAGTTCACCCCAGGACCCCCAAGCCCCGTCCCAGCCCCCCCAGTTCCCCCCGCAGCCCCGGCTGAGGGGGGCTCAGCCCAGGAGCCGCCGTCGTTCGGGGCTCCCCCGAGTGCAGGAACGGGAGAGTTCCCGGCTCGGGGAGCCCCCAGCAGAGGAGGGGATCTTGTCCCTCTTCCAGGGCCTTTCAGGGTCTTCAGGCCCATCTGAAGAGGAGTTTTTCTCTTTTTCAGGTTTTTTTGGGGAGATCCCACCACTACAGGGTGTTTTTTCTTCCCCATTTTGGGGTGTTTGTGCAGCTGCAGCTCCACAAACCTCTTTTGAGGGGGGGATCATGATGGCTTTAAGTGACATTTTTAGGGGTGTCCCCACCCCAAGCCCCTGTAGGAGATGTTTTGTCCCCAAGGTTGGATTTTGGGGGTTCTCTCTACCATGGCCGCTTTAAGGGCCCCCGGTATTGTCGGGTCCCACTGTAACTCCTCTTAAAAGGGCAACACCACTCCCGTTGGTTCCGGCAGTGGAGCCCCGGGAGGGGTTGGGGGTCCCGGGAGGGGTTGGGGGTCCCGGGAGGGGTTTGGGGGTACCTGGGTGATGCCAATGAAGGTGATGGGGGATAATGCTGGGTATAAACCTTTGTGAGGGGTTCCTGAGGGTTTTCAGAAGTTCTGGGTGGTTTTGGGGCCACGGTTGTTTTTTGGGGTTCTCAAGGGGGTTTACAGGAATCCTGATGGGGGAATTTGGGTGATCCTGGGGGTGGAATTGGGGGTCCCAAGGCTGTTTTGGGGAACCTGCTGGTGATGGAGATGGGGACCCCATGCCAGGTATGAACCATCTCAATGTCTGTATGGGGTTTTGCAGTTTTGGGGAGTTTTTGGAGCATCCAGGGATGTGTTTGGGATCCCGGGGAGGTTGGGGTGTCCTGGGGGGTTTGGGGGTACCTGGGCAATGCGGGTGGCAGTGCTGGGGACCCCGTGCCGGGTTTGAACCTTCTCACTGTCCACGGGCAGCGTCAGCGTGTTCAGGGAGATCCTGGGGGGCCCGGGGGGTCACCCCAAATCCCAGGGACCCCAAATGCTGAGGGACCCCCCGAACTGCCCTCACCGCTGGATCTGCTGCAGGCAGGGGGGCACCAGCACTCAGCCCCCACCCTCCACCATCACAGGGGGGCTGTGGAAGAAATCTGGGGGTGCACGGACAGGTCGGGTGGGACCCCCAAAGTCCTGGGGGAGGGGACACAGGGGGACTCCCAGGAATTCCCGTTGTGGGGGGATGAGGGGGGACCCAGGAAGAGTTTGGGGTGGATGGGTGGGTCATGGGGGGTCCCCCAGGATGGGTTTGGGGGGAACTGGATTGGAGCTCCCATGGCAGTGGGATAGGAAGATTTGCCCATGGAATTCCATGGGAATGGCATAGCAGTGAGATCCATCTACAGAATGGGACAGCAGCGGGATCCATCCGTGGAGGTCCCGTGGGAATGGGATGATGTCTGAGATCCATCCATGGCATTTCCATGGGAATTCAAATGTTCCCAAATTTTACCCTCCCCGATTCCACATTCCCATTCCCATATCCCCTGGGAACTCTGTCCTCCCCACCTTTACACTCCAGCGCCTCCCGCCCATATCTGACATATTTCCGGAGACATTCCCTGCAGCTGTGAGCCAGGGAATTTGTTAATCCCTCAGCCTGGATCTCAGGGATCCCCGTGGCGGTGCCACAGTTGCCATCGCAGCCCCACAGATCCCCCAGCCCCGGCTCCCCCCGCTCAGCCCCGCTCTGGCTGTGCCGCTGCTGCAGCATCTGCAGCTCCCCGCTGGCCCCGTGCCGGTGCCGCTCCTTGTGCCGGCTCTGGCTATCCCAATATCCCAGCCCTGGCTATCCCAATATCCCAGCCCTGGCTATCCCAATATCCCAGCCCTGGCTATCCCAATATCCCAGCCCTGGCTATCCCAATATCCCAGCCCTGGCTATCCCAAGATCCCAGCCCTGGCTATCCCAAGATCCCAGCCCTGGCTATCCCAAGATCCCAGCCCTGGCTATCCCAAGATCCCAGCCCTGGCTATCCCAAGATCCCAGCCCTGGCTATCCCAAGATCCCAGCCCTGGCTATCCCAAGATCCCAGCCCTGGCTATCCCAATATCCCAGCTCTGGCTATCCCAATATCCCAGCCCTGGATATCCCAATATCCCAGCTCTGGCTATCCCAAGATCCCGGCTCTGGCTATCCCAGTATCCCAGCCCTGGCTATCCCAGCCCTGGCTATCCCAATATCCCAGCCCTGGCTATCCCAATATCCCAGCCCTGGCTATCCCAATATCCCAGCCCTGGCTATCCCAATATCCCAGCCCTGGCTATCCCAATATCCCAGCCCTGCCTATCCCAATATCCCAGCCCTGCCTATCCCAAGATCCCGGCTCTGGCTATCCCAATATCCCAGCCCTGGCTATCCCAATATCCCAGCTCTGGCTATCCCAATATCCCGGCTCGGCTCCGGCCGCCATCCTCGGCGGCTGCGGCTCCGCCCAGCCCCGCTCGCTGCGGCGGCGCTGGAAGGGAATCCCAGCCAGGGACCCCATGGACATGGACTGCGGGAAGCCCGGGCCGGGCTCCGACAGCGCCGCGTGCAGGGAACGCAGGGAGAGGAGAACTGGGGGGACATTTGGAGATTTGGGATCGGGGAGGTCACGGCTGAAGGAAAGGGGGAACGGGGAGAGCCGGGAAGGGCATTTGGGGATGCCAGGACTGACAAGAGGGGAGGCTGGGGCTGGCTAGATGTGGCATGGCTGGAGTTCAGGGCGTTCCTGTACCCAGGAAAGGGAGCTCCAAGGGTCCCGGGTGTCCCCATTGCCAGGACAGGGCAGGGAAAGCCGGGATGGCTGGGAATAGGGGTCCCGAGTGTCCTCAGTGCTGAGGAAAGGAAGGGCTGGCTGCTGGGAGAGGCAGGAATAGGGGTCCGGGGGGTAAATGGGTCAAGGAGAAGGTGGCTCTGGGGGCTGCGGGAGGCGGGATGGCCGGGAAAGGGGTGCAGGCGTTCCTGGTGCCGGATAAGGGGGTGCAGGGTGGGACCCAGGGCCGGGAATGGGGGTTCGGTGGGATGGCGGCGCCCAGGAATGGGGGTTTAGGGGCCCCTCGGCGCTCCGGAATGGGCGATCAAAGAGTCCCGGTGCCGGGGGTCCCCCTCACCTCTCGCCGCCCCCCGGGAGCGCCCCCGGCCCCAGCGCTGGAGCCACCGCGCTGCTCCGCTGCGGCCCCGCCCTCAGCCCCGGCCCCGCCCCCAGAGCCGCCTCCGGCCCCGCCCCCAGAGCCGCCTCCGGCCCCGCCATTGGCGCCGCTCTTCGCTGCCCGCCAGTGGCAGCCCGAGGCTGCAGTGACGTCACCGGTCGCCGGGCAGATCCCGGCGGCGCAGGGCGGCCAAGGCGGAAGCGAAAGTGCCCGAGGGAGCGCGGGGGGAGGGGACGGGGCAATTCCAGGGAATTCCCCGGGATCCCCTCCCGGGATCCCCTCCCGGGATCCCCCGGGACCCTCCTCGGCCGCGCACTGCGGGACCCCCGGGACAAACTGGGCTCAACTCCCGGGCCCTGCGCTCAAACTCTGCCTGGAACCCGCCGGCCTCGGCCCAAAGCGGGGGAAGCCCCGGGATCCGCGGATCCCATTTTTCCTGCGGCTGCGGCTCCCCAGCCCCGGCGGAGCAGGAGCGGGCGCTGGGAGCCCGAGCCCCGATTCCCAATCTCCTTCTCCCTCTCTCTGCTGCTCTCTGCCTCTCCTTTGGGTGATCAGAAATCCCAGAGCGGCTGGAGAGCCCCGTGCCCAGCTCGGCTTTCCCTGGAAAGGGAGGCCTGGGGGTGCGGTGCCCCGGGATGGCCGGGAATGGGGCTCCGGGGGTCCCCGGGCTGACGGAACCGGGGGATCCAGGGGCTGGCAGGGGAGGATCCCCGGGAAAGGGGGTGCAGGGCGCTGTTGGTGCAGGAGAAGGGGGTGCAGGGGGTCCCGGAGCTGGGGAAGGAGATGCGGGGGGGTCCCAGGGCCCAGGAATGGGGATCCAAGGGGGTCCCAGGGGGGCTCCCCAAAGCCCCTCCCAGGGCACAGCAGGAGCTGGGTCAGGAGCTCTGGCAGAGACAAAAGGGGGTGAGCCCGGCATGGGGGGAACATGGGGGAGTCACAGGCGCTCCCAGGGGGGGGACACGACCCCCGGGGACCCCTCCTCACCTTTTCCCATGCACCCCAACAGAGCCCCTAAATGGATGAGCCGAGCTCGGTGACTGCAGTATGAAACTTGTTCAGTGGCACAGGAGGATTTAGAATTGAGGACAGGGGAAGGGTTTAACCCAGCCTCCTGTTTGAACAGCCAAGAGAGGGGGCTGGGAAGAAACCCATGCCTGCATTGAATTGAGAGAGATCCCGACCGGGGCTGGGAGAGATTTGAGACACACCCACCTTTGGACTTTGCTGTCCACAACACCCTGTCACATAAAGGTAAAACCTTACAAAAGAAAGGACTTGTAAAATCATGGTTTAGGATTTGTTACTTCAGCTAAGTGTAGCTAGCAGCTAGCCTGATAAGTTCCCATGCAAAAACATCTTGAGAATGAAAAGTTTTTTAGCATAAAAAACTATTCTTGGGGAGAAGAACAAGTGCACCTGTAGTAACAAGGGATCTGTACCATAAGAATCAGTAGAAAAAGTATGTAAACATTGTTTACATTGAGAAAAGTTTGGATTGACGTGTACACTCACCATTACCAACCAGTGAACTGAGTTCCCAACCAACTGGAATTAAGCACGGTGCCTTCTGATAACCATGTAAATATAAGCTGTGTGCAATAAAGCTTTGGCTGTGATGGAAGAAGAAACAGGTGTCATTGTCCATCTCTACTACGACACACCCAACCAGGACATCGGGTCCTGCCGAAGCAGTGGAAAGAAGCAGCTCTGGTGGCCAAGTGGCACGGCCCATTCCAAATGTCCCTGAGCACAGAAACAGCCCCAGCACAGCTGAACACGGGGGGACCCCTCAGCCTCGGCTCAAGGGCTCTGAAGCCCCGGAGATTTGGATTTCCCGGCTGCAGCAGGAGGATGGGAGGCCGCCCCCGAGCCTGCACTGAAGGCAAGGCAGCAGCAGCCAGGGCTCCCCAGCGGGGGAAGCCCCTGGGCCTGCCCACAGATCCTCTGCTCAAATCCTCGGCCTGGGCACCCTCCTTTGGCATCTCCAGCCCCTGCGGGACAATCCTGGCTGGCACTGCTGGAGCTTCAGGGCTTTCTGTGCCTGCCCTCGCCACAGCTGCTGGGGAAGGCACCTTGAGAATTCCACTCTGGCTCTCAATTACACTCTGGGCTGGCTGGGATTAGAGTATTGGAAAATAGACCAAGTGTAAAATTATTTTTTATTTGAATTCTCCAGTCAGGCTTGGTTTGCATTTGCCTTGGGGAAAGGAATTTTAAAGGGTTTTTCTTTTAAGGGATGTTCCACCACTCAGCAGAGATGAGCTTAACATCTCAATAGACTGGGAATAGCAGAAATTATTCCCACAAAGAAAACGACCATCAACAAAACATCAAGGCCCAGCAGCAAACATCAACCAACATCTACCCCAGACACTGCCCCAGGCACAGCTGGAGACACCTGGTCTGGAAAAGGCTGAGCAGGAAATCCAGGAATGCAGACCTAATTCACATCAGAGGCACAGAAATCGGGTGCAACAGGAAACCAAACACTAAGGGCTCCACAACTTGAAAGCAATGAATATTAAACCCATGGATTTCTATAGGTTCAGACTGTATAAAGTTTAGGAAACATCTGGTAAAACTCACATGTCATGGAATGATTTTCTCTGCACATGCAGACTATGTGTGGTTGAAATGATTCTGTTCAGAATCAAGTCATGCTTTATTTCTCTAAAGACACTGTTGGAGAGTTTTTGCTTTTCACAGTTTCAGTGAAAGGATTACACCATTAGAAGAATTTTTCGTAATAATTCTACTTTTATATTGTAAGTTCTGTTTGGGCCAGGGGTGTGAGAATCAGTTTTTAGTCAGAGGAGAAGTAAAAGAAAATACTTGATTGCTTTCTAATTTTTGCTTTTATGTTTGTGCGTGGCTCTTAGTGATAGCAAAATTATGGTATGGGTTTTTCCATGTTCACCTTTAACCTGCATTTTGAAAACTAGAAGAGTTTGAAAGGTAGCCCTTTAAAATGGAAAGAGTTAATAAAAAATTGTTAAAAAAAAAAAAAAAAAAAAAAAAAAAAAAAAAAAAAAAAGCAGATGGGGGAGGGAGCCCTTCATGTGAGTCATCCCATGGCTCCCCAGGAAGAGAAGCCTCATTCCAGGCAGCCAGGAGAGGAGCTTTAGAAATGCAAATTAACACCTCTGGGGCAAAGCCTGGACAATGTACCAGGGTCTTCCTGCCTGGGGGAGGAATTGGGCTGAATTCCTCTGCCCCTCACCCCAAGCTCTGCCTGCTGGCACAGATGGAATTTGCACAGCTAAAGGCAGAGCCCATGGTGAGGATATCTGACTGACACAGAAATTGGTTAAGCTGCAAAGGAAAACAGCAAATGGAGATTGTTGTGAAAACTTCACTATAAAAAATGGGCGGGAATCATCCCAGTCCCCACCTTAACTTGTGCTCTCACTTTCTGTGTTATATAGGGTGAATTAGAGCACTGGGGTTTTTGTTACCCCAAGGGAAATCAGTTGGGAATCCAAGTATGAGCTGATTTAATTAGAGAAAAGCCAAAAATTGATGGAGCCCTGGCTGGAGGGAGCATTCAAAAATGGGGAAAAGATGAACGGCCACCAGAACAAATCCTGCAACACCACGGACCAGCCCCTGGGAACCCTGACAAATTCATATCAGGAGCCAGAGAACCCATTTATCATTTCCATGGCATATTTAGATTACAGGATGTCCTCAAACTAATACCCAACCTGTTCCTGACTTTCTTCCCAACCAATCCACTCAGATGAGGAACACAACATTTCATCATGGGATGGAGTCAGATTATCTTTAAGCAAAAAAAAAGAGACAGCTTGTGGAAAGTTAAATGACTCAAACTGCTGTTGGCAAATAGATCACAAAGGAAAAGAGGTGAAACAGATAACAAGGAAATAAGAAAGCAGCCCGTGTACTGGTCCAAACATGGAACAGATGGGAATAGAACACATCTCCATGTTTCCCTGGCAGACCATGGGTTAAACGAATGCACTTTCTCCTCTTATGTTCTACAGCAACTCTCATCTTTTCACCATGCAGGACACCTTGCTGAGTGCAGCTCATTCAGCAGCTGAGCAAGGGGATGCAGGGGGCAGCCAGGCCTCCTGAGCCACAAACGGCTACAAAAGGACAGCGAATGAGGGCACTGAGAGCAATCCCAAAAACAAAGAACAGCCAGGAAGAAAAAACAGAATCAGTGAGTGAATCTGCTTGCAGATATGGATTTGTACATAAGGAAGCAATGGGAGAAAGCATCAGTTTCAGAAAATGTTACTAATTGACAAGGACCGCTGCTCTGACAAAGTCCCGCTAAATTCCTGAACTTCCAGAAGAACAAAGACTTAACAGAGCCATCAATATCGGATGCTCTACAAAAGTGGTGGGTACATATTAACCGGGACATGCAGGAGGCGGATCGGGAAGTCTGAACCTTCCAAGCACCTCCGCCAGTGGGGAAAGGGACAGGGACACGCGGCCGGGAAATGAGGACAAAAACGAGGCCGCGTCCTCCAGCAACTGGAGAGAGCGCACGGCAAATGCCCCATGGCCTCTCCCTTTGGGCAGCAATAAAGTCACTTTCACACCACTCCTCTGGCTCCTTTGGCCATACAAACCTCTGGCGCCGGGAATTTTCCCGCCCAGCCCCGGGCACAGCGCAGCCACCTCCGGGCTACCGACACGAACCGGGACGAGCCAGCGCTGCTCCGGCACCGGCTCCTGCCGAGGCCGCAGCGGGAAGGAGACCGCGGGCAGCCGCTCCCGCAGCGCCCTCACGCCAGGGCCAACACGGGCCGGCCACGGCACAAGCCACCCGCCACAGCCCCCTGCCGCCCCCTCCCGGGCCCGCAGCGAGCCCCGAGCCGCCGCAGAACCGAGCGCGGCTCCCACCTGCGATGGCCGGGGCCGCCTCCGAGCTCCGCCGCCGCCTCACCGGGCTCCGGCCGCTGCCGCCACTCCCGGGCCCGCACAGACGCTCCGGCAATGGCGGCTCTCCTGCCCCACGGCCGCCCTGGGGGCGCCAGCGGGGCCGGGCTTGTCCCCGCTCTGCCCAATCAGCGCGCGTCAGAACCACGAGTGACGGCAGCAGCAGCCAATCGCAGCCAGCAGCGGGCTCTGCACACGGCACAGCCCCGCCCCGTGCCCTCAGGGCCCCCCGGGCTGTGTGAGGGGAAGGGCGGGGATGAGGAACAGCCCTGGAACGGGCCCGGCCCGAGCCGCCATTGAGCTCCCAACACAAACAAAGTTCTCCGCAGCTCCCGGCCCACCTTTCCCAGCCCTGGGTGTTCGGTGTCTCCGGCTCAGGGGGAAGCCCTGGAGACTCACTTCTCCCAGCGCTAATTAGAAGCATCAGTGCATCGCTCGTATTTCCCCCAAAAAGGGAAAATTGCCCCAAATTCCTGTGGATGAGTGGGGGAGGAGAGAGATTTCTGTCAGAAAACTCCAAAAACTCAGAGCAGGATCAGGAGAAGTAAATGAAGACCCTTAAAACCAGTTTCCCCCTACCCCTCCCTCCTCCCAGCTGTGCCTCCTCCCCCGGCAGTGCAGGGACACAGGGAATGGGGCCATGGTCACTCCATCCCCCGGGGCTTTTCCCCCTGCTCAGGGACAGGAGTCGTTCCCCTGCTGCACCCTGGGCTCTCTGCCACCGGAGACTTCTCCAGGAACTTCTCCAAGCTGAGTCCATCCCATGGGGAACAGCCCCCTCACAGTGCTGCAGCGTGGGTCTCTCTGCCATGGGTCAGTCCTTCTGAAAAGAACAGGCAAGGAGAGCAGCTCCTTTTTAATGCCTTTATTGAGGGCAGCTCTGGGTGGGGGAGCTCAATGCTGCTCCCGATGGATGACCCAGAGGAGGAGATGTTCAGCTTTACCACAGGGCAGAGATGGGGATTCTGTCTTCAGTAGAGTCTCTAGAAGGATTATGGTTTACTTTAAATCTTGGGTAGTCGTGGAGAGCAAATGTTGTTTAGTTATGGTGATAAAGTCCAGAACATCAGTCAGTTGCCCAATGTTCTCCCTTGCTCCTCAGTGTAGTTTCGAGTCTGGTTTGTGCCATAGCTCACTGATTCTAGGGGTCTTTAGATGTTAATCCCACTTCTCCTGGGTGGGAGTTGGGCTCATCTACACACGGGGTGCTGTCATCGGTGCCATTGGGGGGTGCCAGGAGCAGCAGAGGCAATAGACAAGGGCAGGTGGCATTAACAAGGCTGGTACAACAACACTGGTATTTACCAAACATGACACAACATGAGCTCTATTAACAAAGAAGGCACCTTACGGTGACAACATTCTACTGTTCAAACTGTAAAACATCTTTGTGTACTGATCAGGAGGTCAGGATTTACTCTTTACAATCCTGATGCTGAATGTCTCCTTAGGAGGTCTGGTCACAGAGAAGAATGAGCCCCTTGTGGGCTGCCCCTGTTTGGACAACCTGCTCCTCACCCCGAGCCTCAGCATGTCTGACATCGCCCACCTGGGACTGACATCCCAAAGCATTGAAAACATTTATCAATTTTTCTTTATCATTAAAATCTAATTAATTTATAAAAATAAAATTTTACTATTTATAATAATATTATTCTGTATTCTTATAGCCATGTTTATGCATTTATATAAAAGAATTGATACATTTTCAGGAGCAAAAAACATTATTGTTCTCTGGTTCTAAGTACCACAATTGCCTTCATTAATTAACTGACCCTATTTCTCCCTCTTTATGCCAATTGCTCCTCTTTTTAGCCCGTTAATCATAATTTAGAAATTATTCTCAGACAGGGTAAAAGGGGCCACTTTGGGCTCCATGGAAACTTTTCTGGGGAACATTTGGGGCAGTTTTGGGTCTGGAAAGGGAATTTAGAAAGAACTTGGGGGTCTGGAGGACACTTGGGGGAGCCGGGTGGGCACTTGGAGGGGCACTTAGGGATTCTGTGGGACAATTCGGGGTCCGGAGCAGCACTTGGGGGTCCAGGGGGGCACTTGGAGGTCAGGGAGGGGAATCTGGGGGCCCTTCGGGGTCCGGGCGGGCACTTGGGGGGCTGTAACAGGGAATCTATGGGCCGCGGGGGATGATGGGAGTTGTAGGCGCCGGTATAATACGGTTTAATGGGGCCGCGGAGCATCACGGGAGTTGTAGGCGCAGCTCCAAAACCCCACAAAATTCTTCATGTGTCCTCAAAATTCAAAAAAATTCCCGCAGATTCTCTTGAATCTTCTCAAAACCCTACCAAATCCCGAAATATCCCACAAAATCTCCACAAACTTCTACAAAATCTGAGAAAAACCCCTCAAAATTCTTCAAGTGTCATCAACATCCCACAAAATTCCACAAATATCCCACAAAATTCCAGAAAAATCCAAAAAAATTTCCTAAATCTTCTTAAAACCCTACCAAATTCCAGAAAGGTCTCACAAAATCTCCACAAATTTCCACAAAATCTAAGAAAAACCTTTCAAAGTTCTTCAAGTCTTCTCACAATCCCAGAGAATCCCAGAAAATTCCACAACATTCAAAAAAATCCTAGAAAATTCCAGAAAAATCTCACAAAATTCGGTAAATCTTGCCAAAACCCTACCAAATTCCAAAAACAGCCCAAAAAATCTCCTCCAATTTTCACACAATCTAAGAAAAATCCCTCAAAATTCTTCAAGTCTCCTCAAAATCCCGCAAAATTCCACAAAAATCACACAAAATTCCACAAAAATACCAAAGAATTCCAGAAAAATCCAGAAAAATTCCCTAAATAATCTCCAAGAAATCCGACAAAATTCCACAAACATCCCACACAATTCCACAAACATCAAAAAAAATCTCTAATTTCCATAAAATCTAAGAAAAATCCCTCAAAATTTTTGAAAATCCCCACAAAATTCCAGAAAAATCTCACAAAATTCCCTAAATCTTCTCAAAACCCCACCAAATTCCAGAAACATCCCACAAAATCTCCTCCAATTTCCACACTTAGAAAAATCCCTCAAAATTCCACAAAATTCCACAGAAATCCACAAAATTCCACGAAGTCCCACAAAATTCCAGAAAAATCCCACAAAATTCCACAAACATCCCACAAAATTCCACAAATTTCTACAAAATTCAAGAAAAATCCCTCAAAATTCTATAAGTCTCCTCAATATCCCACAAAATTCCACAAACATCCCACAAAATTCCCTAAATCTTCTCAAAACCCTACCAAATTCCAGAAACGTCCCACAAAATCTCCACAAATTTCCACAAAATCAAAGAAAAATTTTCAAAATTCTTCAAGTCTTGTCAAAATTCCACAAAATCCCAGAAAATTCCACAACATTCAAAAAAAAAAAAAAAAACAAACCTACAAATTGCAGAAAAATCCCACAAAATTTGGTAAATCTTGTAAAAACCCTGCCAAATTCCAAAAACAGCCCAAAAAATCTCCTCCAATTTCCACACAATCTTAGAAAAATCCCTCAAAATTCTTCATGTCTCCTCAAAATCCCACAAAATTCCACAAAAATACCAGAAAAAAATTCCAGAAAAATCCCACAAAATTCCACGAAAATTCCACAAAATTCCAGAAACATCCCACAAAATTCTAGAAACGTCCCAAAAAATTCCCTAAATCTTCTCAAAACCCTACGAAATTCCAGAAACATCCCACAAAATCTTTACAATTTCTACATAATCTAGAAAAATACCTCAAAATTCTTCATGTCTCCTCAAAATCCTTCATAATTCTACAAAAATCTCACAAAATTCCACAAAAATCCCACAAAATTCCAGAAACCCCAAAAAATTCCAGAAACATCTCACAAAATCATGATAAATTTCCACACAACCTAGAAAAATACCTCAAAATTCTTCACGTTGCCTCAAAATCCCACAAAATTAAAAAAAAAATCTCACAAAATTCCAGAAACATCCCACAAAATTCTTTAAATTTTCCCAATATCCCACAAAATTCAAGAAAAATCCCTCAAAATTATTTAAATTTTCTCAAAATTCCATAAAATTCTAGCAAAATCCCATGAAATTGCTGAAAAATCAAAAAAACCCCTAAATCTTCCTAAAACCCTATCAAATTCCAGAAACATCCCACATAATCTTGACAAATTTCTACATAATCTAGAAAAACCCCTCAAAATTCTTCATGTTTTCTCAAAATCACACAAAATTCCACAAAAATCCCACAGAATTCCAGAAACATCCCACAAAATCTCCACAACTGCTCCAACATTCAAAAAAAATTGCACAAAATTCCAGAAACTTCCCACAAAATCTCCTCAATATCCCACAAAATTCAAGAAAAATCCCTAAAAGTTTTAGAAACATCCTACAAAATTCCCTAAATTTTCTCAAAACCCTACCAAATTCCAAAAACATCCCAGAAATCTTTACAAATTTCCACAAAATCCAAGAAAAATACCTCAAAATTTTTCAAGTCTCCTCAATATCCCACAAAATTCCACAAAAATCCCACAAATATCTCACAAAATTCCAGGAAAATCTGATGAAATGGTTAGAGTTCAGGAACACACATAATCACGAATGATTATATGCAGGTGCTTTATTAAGAGATCTGGGTGTCAGGGGTACACAGACCCAAATCTGACCCATCTTGGTTTTGAACCGAACATGTTTTATACTCTATCATTATGTAACTCACATATTAATTATTAAACTTACATTGTTCTATTGTATGCATTGTTTTTACCCAAGCATGGATTTCTCGTGATCCCCTCAGCCCCCTAACATTGTTCCTCATGTTCTTTAAACAATAATTATATCCAATCATATCTAACAATTGTATAATTTTTCATCTACTGATTACACAAGTGCAGTTTGACCTGATCTTTAGCAAATACAAGGCCTAACATTTCCCAGGGCCTACTTTTCCAAGGCCTTTCCAAACCTAACTTTCTTTCTAAGTCCCTGAATTTTCTAAGATTTTGAGACCTTTTACTATCACTTACAGGACTTGTGCTCCAGACCCCTCACCAGCCTTGTTGCCCTTCTCTGGACATGCTCCAGCCCATCCATGTCCTTCCTAAATTGGGGGCCCAGAACTGGACACAGCACTCGAGGTGCTGCCCAACCAGTGCCAAGCACAGGGGAGGAATCCCTGCCCTGCTCCTGCTGGCCACACTGTTCCTGATCCAGGCCAGGAGCCATTGGCCTTCTTGGCCACCTGGGCACACTGCTGGCTCATGCCCAGCCTGCTGTCCATCAGTGCCCCAGGTCCCTTTCTGCCTGGCTGCTGTCCAGCCACTCTGTCCCCAGCCTGTAGCACTGCAGGGGTTGTTGGGGCCAAAGTGCAGGACCTGGAACTTGGACTTGTTAAACCTCACCTTGTTGGGTTTGGGCCCTGGATCCAGCCTGTCCAGGTCCCTGTGCAGAGCCCTCCTACCCTGCAGCACATCAACACTCCCAGCCAACCTGGTGTCACCACGGTTCCATGGGGCCCTAGAGTGTCACAATGATCTCCATGATTCCATGAGGCCTCCCAGCAATCCAATTTTGGATCATACTGGGAGTGACTGGACTCATATTGGGAGTATCTGAGGGTGACTGGGAACACACCATGCACATCATTCCCCATCCTGGGGTGACTGGGAGCAACTGGGAGCATGCTGGGAGCCAATGGCATCATACTGGGATGACTGGGTTGATCTAGCCAGAGGCAACTGGGACCATCCTGGGAGTGCTGCCATGTGAAAAGGATCATACTGGAGCTTACTGGGCTCATACTGGTGTTGAAAGGGAAAAACTGGGATCTCTGAACACCAAAGGTTCCTTTCCTGCTCACTGAAGTAGGAGCTTCTCAGTATCCCTGTGTGAGGGGACCTTCACCTGAACCAGATGCTGTTAGGAGAAAAAGCTGCCTGTGCTGGAAAATCCCACACAACAAGTCAATGTATTTTACTTTCACAACTTCCCTCCTGGAGCCACAGTCCTTTTGGATCACACAGCAAGCAAGAGAACAGCACAAAATACAAGGCTGTGTCCATTTTTTGGCTGGATGAGCAAACAGAGGGAATGCCAGGATCTGCTGCCACAGACTCTCCTCTTGGGGAACAGAACCCCCCCAGGCTCCATTCCAAATGCTGTGCACACCCTGCTGGCTACAAACAATGCCTTCTTTAAGAAGCTGCTGCCAGGAGCTTTCCCAAATAAATGGCATCTTAATCGCAATTTTCTTTCAAAATCAACTCCATTCCAAAGGAAGAACAGAAAGCCCACAGCAATCCCAAAGGCACATATGGTGCACCTGGGGAAATCCTCGACTTAGGGGCCCAGTGGGTTAAAAAATACCCATAAGAAGCCACAGAGTCCAGACTGCAAACTGCAGCAACCACTTGCTGGATCATTTTGGCTGTGCTGCACACATCTGCAGACTGTCTGTCCCCCTGCCAGGTCAGAAGGACACCCGTCAGGGGCTGGGCTGGCTGCTGAGAATGCCTCGGGCAGGAGGATCCTCAGGCAATGAGCAGGCGCCCAGAGCCGCTCTGACACTGAGGCCTCTGTGCCCCACAGCAACGGGAACACCACAAGGACACGGCAACGTTCCTGTGACATCACAACAGCAGCTTCCCCAAAAACTGCCTGGAAGGTTCTCCGGGGTCACCAAGGAGCACAAAGGATCCTCAGAGGGCACAACCTACTGCTCAAGGGATCCAAGAGGAACTCAGAAAATGCAGCAAATGAGGACACCCCACAGCCCAGCCTGAACACTGAGAAGGAACAAAGATGTGACCAAACCAAAAGAAATACAACTTCTGGTCACTGATGCTTCTGACTAAAACCAGTGTCTTGGTTCTAGAAGACAGGTGTCTGCTGGGGAGGGCAGGAGCCTCCCTTGGAATGAAAGAATGTAAACCCCCTCCCCCCGAATTATTATAATTTTGAAATCAAGGGGCTTTTAGGCAGAGATCTGGGGATAGGAAAAACAGTTCTTTATTAGTATTTATAACCAGGCAAACAAACAAACAATAACTACAGCAATAACAAGAACACAGAACCAGGGACCCCGGGACAGCTTTCTCGGCTGAGATGGGATGGAGGAGAGGCTTTGTTTCACAAACCCCCTCGGGCAGTCAGTCCCGGTGCTCCTGCAGGGCTCTGAGGAACACTCAGCCGGAACAGCAGGGACGAGCTGAGATCCTGGGCTGTTGGCTGAGGTGGATCAGCAGCTCCACGGCGGTGCCTGGCACTGCCACATGTCCTGGCAGGACAGGGAGTGTGAGGCCACCAACAAAGAGGGAAGAAGGAGAAGCAGCAGCAGCTCCATCTGGGTGATGGCAAAATTCCCTTCTCCCCACCCCAACAGCTCAGTGCCCAAAGTGTCCTTCTCCGAAGCTTAAGAAAAGCCCGCCAAACTGTCCCCACCCTCCTTTTTCCTGCCCCCTTCCAACCCCCTGGGCCTGGCCAAACTCTTTGCCTTTTGTCAATCACCCACCAAGTACCCACAGTTAGGTTGTCCCCACAACTAATGGGTAAAAATTCCATGGGAAATCCGGAATGAAAAAAAAAAAAGACACCTAACCCCCAACACCTGCCTCTGGCATTGACCTGAGATGGGATTGAATATAACGAAAGGGCCATGGCCAGAAACTCATGTTTTTTGATCCCACATCATGTCATTGCCATAGGCAGGAAAAGGTACAGGTGTCTTCCCAGCATGGATCACAGGGAACATGGATCACCAGGTCTCTGCCGAACTTGAATTTTCCAAGGGGGGATGAAGCTGGAGCAGTGCACAAAGCTCTTCCTGCACTTTGGGGCATTTGCAGAGCTTCCCTTACCGGTGCCTCCGTTGGTGTTGGGTCAAGTGAGAGCTCTGGCTGAAGATATTCCCACACTGGGGACACTCGTAGGGCCTCTCCCCAGTGTGGATGCGCCGGTGCCTGATGAGGTTGGAGTTGTCCTTGAAGCCCTTTCTGCAGTCAGGGCAGCGGAAGGGCCTCTCATCCGTGTGAATCCGCTGGTGCCTGAGGAGATGGGAGCTCATCTGAAACCTCTTCCCACACTCGGGACACTCGTAGGGCCTCACCCCACTGTGGATCATCTGGTGGATGGTCAGCTGGGACCTCTGGCTGAAGGTGATCCCACATTCCCCACATTCATAGGGACGTTCCCCAGTGTGGGTCCTCTGGTGGTAGATCAGATTGGAGTTCTGGCTGTAGCCCTTCCCACATTCCCCACACTCGTAGGGCCTCTCCCCAGTGTGGATGCGCTGGTGGATGATGAGTTGGGAGTTGCAGCTGAAGCCCTTCCCGCATTCCCCACACTCGTAGGGCCATTCCCCAGTGTGGATTATCTGGTGGCGGATCAGGAATGAGCTCTGGCTGAAGCTCTTCCCACACTCCAAGCACTTGTAGGGCTTCTCCCCATCCTGAAGCTGCTCATGGACCACCAGCTCAGAGCCCTGGCTGGATCTCTGGCCGCCTTTCCGGCACAGGGTGGGTCTTTCCTCCTCAGAGCACCCTGGGATGGGTTTGGAGCCCCTCCTCCTGTGGGATCTCCGGGGCTTTTCCTCCCCACTGGATTCCTGCACCGTGGAGCTGCTCAAAACGGCCTCTTCCACGAGGTTCTGCTGTGGGGATCTTTCCTCCCTGGTCTCCATCCTCAGCTCCTTGTCTGGGGGAGGAAGGACAAGGAGAGGATGGGATTTGCCTCCGTGCCAGAGGGAAGGGGAAGGAGATGCCCCCAGTGCGTCCCCGGCAGGACGGCGTCGGCAGCGGGGTTGTCCTGCAGCTGAGGGCCATGCTGGGCTGGGAGATGGAGCAGGAGAGAGGGGGAAAGGGGCACTGACTTCCTCCTCACCTGCCTGGGTGTCCTGGGGCATCTTCCTCTTCCTCACAGCCTCCTTCTCCATCTGGACAAGGTCTGGGAATGGGAAATCCTGGTTTGGGAAAAATACAATTCACAAGCACATTGGGTTAGGGGGTTCCTCCTGCCCACATCCATCTCTAGAAATCCCAAGCTATCCATAAAAACCTCCAAAACACCAAGATTCAGCCCTGAAAATGACTCCCGGGAGTTCCCTATCTCTGGTCTCACCCCTTTTGGTGTTCAGTGGTTCCCCCCATCCCAGCTGCTGGGGGTCACACTTGTACTGGGGGTCCCCTGTCTGCTCGGTCCTGGCCCTCCCCAGGCTGCTGGGAGTACCAGGAATCTGAAAAGTTCCCCGTTCCCATCTCCCCACTCCAGGATGCTGGAACCCCCAATGTCTTCACAAGGGGCATTTTCCGCTCAGCTTTGGAGTCCTTAATTCTTAAATATCCCGCCCCCCCCCCCAAAAAATTCAACCCAGGGACCCCCCAGGATATCTGGGCTGAGCTCCCCCTCTCGGGGCACCTGTGGGATGAGGGGTGATGATCCCACAGGTTGGGGACTGTGAATTCAGGGAGTTCTTGACCTCTTGGTTCCTTCTCCTTTCCCTGATTCTCCTTTGTCCCTCCTCTTCCTGTTGAAGTGCATTTAAAAAATTATTGTCTGTCCCAAGGGAAGAACTGACCCTTGGTGTTGTATAAGGTCAGTCCCTACCTAACCTCCCTTTTCTTTTCCCTATCCCATTGGCTGTAACCCCCCTGTATCCCCTGGCCACCCCCTCCCCCAAGTTTAAGAGAGCACCCGAGGAATCTCAGCCTCTTTCTTGTCCCGGGCGATCCACATACAATAAACCCAGGACCACGTCTCGTAAGTCTGAGCCTTCTTTGTCTAAAATACCTTAGGTCCATGTTGGATATAGTTTGAGACCCCTTCCCGCCCGTGTTCTGAGAAGGGCGGACACATCCCCATAGGGGACAAGAATGAAGGGGTTTGTGGAGTATTTACAACATCTTCCTCCCTCTCCTCCCCTTCCATCCCTCCTCCTTCTCCTCCCTAATGCCAGCTCCATCTCCTGCTTCCATCCCTTCACTCTCCTTCTTCATCCCTCCTCTTCCATCCCTCCTCCTCCTCCCCCAGGAGCAGTGACACCCTCGGTGCCCCGTTCCCAAACCCCTCACAGCCCACAGCAGGAGCGGGGATGGAGCCGGGACAGGTCGGGATGGGCAGCGCGGGGCTCTCCGCTGCTCCCACCCGCTGGGGACGGGGGGAACCCGGCCCGGGGAAAAGGAGAGGGA
The DNA here is from genome assembly GCF_030490865.1 of Poecile atricapillus. Taxonomy (NCBI): domain Eukaryota; kingdom Metazoa; phylum Chordata; class Aves; order Passeriformes; family Paridae; genus Poecile; species Poecile atricapillus. Next base: position 1,847,193 of record NC_081267.1, read on the forward strand.
AACTGGGAAAATTGGGGGCTGCAGATCCAACCTGGGGCTGGCTGGGGACCCTGGCTGGGGACTGCCAGCCCTTGGGGCTCCTCTGGGGAGATGCGGGAGGGGGGAACACAGAGAGGGCTGGGGGATCCCAGGAGTGGCAGCACTGGCAGGGACTGGTTTGTACTGGGGTAACTGGAAACTTACTGGGGTAACTGGGAATGATTGGGAATGAGCACAAGCATGCTGAGGGCAGCTGGGATATACTGGGAGTGTCTGTGACCATACTGGGAACAGTTGGAACCACAGTGGGAGAAACTGGGAGTGAGTGGGACCACGCTGAGATGGACTGGGACTATTCCAGGGACAACTGGGATCATACTGGTAGGAACTGGGAAGAATTGCAACTATTCTGGGATCATACTCAACTGGGATCATACTGGGATCACAGTGGGAGCAGCTGGGTCCATGCTGGCTGAGACTGGGATCCCACTGAGGGTGAGTGGAATCATACTGGGATTGACTGGGAGTGGCTGGGAGCAACTGGAATCATGCTGAGAGGAACTGGGAGGAGCTGGGAATGACTGGGAGCGTGCTGGAGCTGACTGGGATATACTGGGAGAGACAGGGAGTCCCAGGGATCACACTGGAGGCTACTGGGGTCATACTGGTATTGACAGGGAGCAACTGGGGGCCACTGGCCTCATACTGGGAGTGACTGGGATTAGACTGGGAGTGCAAAGGAAACTAGAAAAATGGGGAAATAATGGGAAAAAAACCAGGGTAAATTCAAGGAAAATAAAGAGGAAATATCAGGGCAAAAACAGAAAAAAAACCTCAGGGAGAAATAAAAAAAAAATCGGGGAAAAAGCAGGGAAAAAATGGGAAAAATTTAGGAAAAACAGGGAAAAATTTGACAAAAAATTGGCAAAACCAGGAAAAATTTGGGGAAAAAAAAAAAAAAGGAGAAATCTCAAGGAAAACTCAGGGAAAAAAATCAGGAAAGAAAGCAGAAAAAAACTGGGAAAATCAGGAAAAATCAGAAAACATGAGGAAAAATCAGGAAAGAAAAAGAAAAGAAGGAAAAAATCAAGAAAAAACAGGAAAAATTTGGGGAAAATGGGAAAATCAGGAAAAAAAATGGGAAAGAACTGGGAAAAATCGAGGAAAATCAGGAAAAGAAAGAGGAATAAAATCTGGTAAAATGGGAAAAAAAATGAGAAAAACCAGGAAAATTTGAGAAGAAACTGAAAAAAAACTAGAAAAATTTGGGAGAAGAAGAGAAAAAATGGGAAAAGCATGAAAAAATTTGGGAAAAATCAGGGACAATATCAGGAAAAGAAAGACAAAAAGACCCTGGGAAAAAAATCAGGGAAAAATTTGGAAAAAAATTGAAAAAATCAAGGGAAAGCCAGAAATATTTGGGGAAAAACTGCATAAAAATCAGAAAATGAATTGGGAAAAAAATCAGAAAAAAATTGTAAAGAAAAAGGAAAATCAGGGAAAAAAATCAGGAAAAGGATAAAAAACCTGGAAAAATCAGAAAAAAATAATGAAGAAAAATCAGGAAAAAATTGGGGAAAACCAGAAAAATTTGGGAAAGGAAAATGGAAAAATCTAGGGAAAAAAATGGGAACAAAACCGCAAAAAATCAAGGAAAATTTAAGAAAAAATTGGGAAAAAAATCAGAAAAAGAAAGAGGAAAAATCAGGAAAAGAAATCAAGAAAAATCAGGAAAAAATGGGGAAAATCAGGAAAAAAATTGGGAAAAAATGGGAAAAATCAAGAAAATAGAGAGGAAAGAGACTTGGAAAAAAATCAGGAAAAATCAGGAAAAAAAATTAGGAAATACAGGGAAAAATCAGGGGAAAATTTAGAAAAAAATTAGGGAATAACCTGGAAAAAACTGGGAAAAGAACAGGGAAAAATCAGAAAAACATGGGGGAAAATCTGGAAAAAAATGGGGGAAAAAATTGGGAAAAAAGAGGGGAAAATCAGGAAATGAAAGAGGAAGAAGACCAGGAAAAATTTGGGAAAAAATCCAGGAAGAAATCAGGGAAAAAATGAGGAAAAGATGGCGGGGAAAAAAACCCTGGGAAAGTGGAAAAGAAATGGGAAAAAGCCAGGAAATATTTAGGTAAAGAACAGGCAAAAATCAGGAAAAAATGGGGAAAATTTGGGACAAATCAGAGGCAAAAATCAGGAAAAAAATGGGAAAAAATTTGAAAAAAATTGAGAAAAATGAGGGAAAAATCAGGAAAAGAAACAGGGAAAAAAAAATGGAAAAAACCAGGAAAAATTTTGGAAAAAAATAGGGAAAAATCAGGAAAAATGGGAAAAAAGGGAGGAAAAAAAATGGGGAAAATATTGGGAAAAATGGAAAAAAATCAGGGATTAAGTGAGGAAAAGAAATAAAAATATAATCTGAAAAAAGCTGGAAAAAATGGGAAAAAAGAGAGAAAAATGGAGGAAAAATGGAGCAAAAATGAGAGACAAATGGGGAAAATGCTATAAAAATAGGAAAAAAATGCTGGAAATGGGAGAGAAATGGAGGAAAAAATGGAGAAAAAAATGGAAGAAAATTGGGAATAATGGGGAAAAATGAGAATAAATTGGGATAAAAATGGGAAAAAAAGGAGGAAACTGGGAGAGAAATGGAAGAAAAAGGGAATAAAAATGGTAAAAGTGAAGGAAAAATGGAAGAAAAATGGCAGAAAATGGAGAAAATAGGAGAGAACATAAAGAAAAAATTGGAGGAAAATGGAGCAAAAGTGGTGTAAAATGGGGAAACTGAGAAAAAGTAGATTAAATATGGGGGAAAAAAACTGAAAAAATGAGAAAACATGAGGAAAAAGTTAAGGGAAAGTGGAGGAAAAATGAGGGGAAAAATAGAGAAAAAAATGAGATAAAAAAAGGGGGAAATGGAGGAAAAAGGAGAAAAATGGGGAAAAACAGGGGAAAATAAAAAAATATAGGATAAATATGGGGAAAAATTATATGAAAATGGGATAAAAATGAGGAAAAATGGAGAAAAAATAGGGAAAAAATGAAATAAAAATGGGGGGAAATTGGGGAAAAATTAAATAAAACTGTGCAAAAATGGGAATAAATTGGGGGAAAATGGAGCAAAAGTGGGGGAAATAATTGAGACAACATTTGGGGAAAATGGAGACAAATTGTACCCTAATAGTGAATGACTGGGAGTGATTTGGCTCGTCCTGCGGTGCCGAGGACACTGGAACCACACGGGGGGAGCAACTGGGCTCCCACTGCCGGCACCGGGAGCCCCGAACCCCTTTCCCGGCCGTGCCGCCCCTCCAGCCCCAGCACCCCCCGCCGGGGTCCCGGCAATCCCAGGGGTCCCCCCCTCTCGGGGTCCCCGCTCAGGGAAGCCGCGGCTCTCCCGGGGCTCCCCAGAACCGGGGTCCCCCCGCCTCCGCGGCCCCGGCAGAGCTCGGGGGGCCCGGCCCGGGAAGCCCAACCCCCACCGCGGGGGGACCCGCATCCCCCCGGCCCCTTTGCCGGGGCTCTGCCGCCACCGGGACCCCCCAAAAACACCTCCCGGCGACCCTCGGGGTCCCCCCGAGGGGCATCTGCGGCTCGGCTCTGCAGCCCTGACATCCCCAAACATCCCCCCCAAAAACCCCAAACCCAGGGACCCCCGGGGTATTTGGGGCGAGCTCCCCCTCCCCGGGCACCTGCGGGATGGGGGGCGATGGTCCCGAAGGAGCTGCAGATCCAGAGAGCGGGGAGCGCACGTGGAGCCTCCTCTGCCTGCTCCAGCTCTTCCTCCTCCTGCTCCTCCTCTTCCTCCTCCTCTGTCCCTCCTCTTCCTCCTCCTGTGTCCCTCCTCTGTCCCTGGGCGTGGTTCGGAGCCCTCGGGTGAGCGGGGCCGGGCCGGGACACGATGGGAAAGGGCTGGGTCCCCCCCAAACCGAGCTGGGGGCAGCGGAGGTTTGGGGGGAACAATGGGAACGGGGCGGGACAGGGGAACAGGGGGAGGTGGGAGCACTGAGGGTCCCCCAGTTCACCCCAGGACCCCCAAGCCCCGTCCCAGCCCCCCCAGTTCCCCCCGCAGCCCCGGCTGAGGGGGGGCTCAGCCCAGGAGCCGCCGTCGTTCGGGGCTCCCCCGAGTGCAGGAACGGGAGAGTTCCCGGCTCGGGGAGGCCCCAGCAGAGGAGGGGATCTTGTCCCTCTTCCAGGGCCTTTCAGGGTCTTCAGGCCCCTCTCAAGAGAAGTTTTTATCTTTCTGAGGTATTTCGGGGGGATCCCACCACTACAGGGGTGTTTTTTCCTCCCCATTTTAGGGTGTTTGTGCGGCTGCAGGTCCACAAACCCCTTTTGAGTGGGGATCATGACGGCTTTAAGTGACATTTTTAGGGGTGGGTTGTTTTGGGGAACCTGCTGGTAATGGAGATGGGGACCCCATGCCAGGTATGAACCTTCTCAATGTCTGTATGGGGTTTTGCAGTCTTGGGGAGTTTTTGGAGCATCCAGGGCTGTGTTTGGGATCAGAGGAGGTTGGGGTGTCCCGGGGGATTTGGGGGTTCTCGGCAGGTTTGGGGGTACCTGGGCAATGCAGGTGGCAGTGCTGGGGACCCCGTGCCGGGTTTGAACCTTCTCACTGCGCACGGGCAGCGTCAGCGTGTTCAGGGAGATCCTGGGGGGCCCGGGGGGTCACCCCAAATCCCAGGGACCCCAAATGCTGAGGGACCCCCCAAACTGCCCTCACTGCTGGATCTGCTGCAGGCAGGGGGGCACCAGCACTCGGCCCCCACCCTCCACCATCACAGGGGGCTGTGGAAGAAATCTGGGGGAGCACAGACAGGCCGGGTGGGACCCCCAAAGTCCTGGGGGAGGAGGAGACACAGAGGGACTCCCAGGAATTCCCGTTATAGGTGGATTAAGGGGGACCCAGGAAGAGTTTGGGGTGGATGGGTGGGTCATGGGGGGACCCCAGGGAGTCTTGTGGGGGGTGGGGAGGGCAAGGAACAGGGCAACCCCCAGAATGGGTTTGAGGGAGAACCGGATTGGAGCTCCCATGGGAGTGGGATGGGGAGATCTGCCAATCCAATTCCATGGGAATGGCATGGCAGTGAGATCCATCTACAGAGTTCACATGGGAATTGGACACCAGTGGGATCGATCCGGGGAGGTGTCACAGATGAGATCCATCCATGGAATTTCCGTGGGAATTCCTACGTTCCCAAATTTTGCCCTCCCAAATCCCACATTCGCATTCCCATATTCCCATGGGAATTCTGCTCTCCCCACCTTTACACTCCAGCACCTCCTGCCCATATCTGACATATTTCCGGAGACATTCCCTGCAGCTGTGAGCCAGGGAATTTGTTAATCCCTCAGCCTGGATCTCAGGGATCCCCATGGCGGTGCCACAGTTGCCATCGCAGCCCCACAGATCCCCCAGCCCCGGCTCCCCCCGCTCAGCCCCGCTCTGGCTGTGCCGCTGCTGCAGCATCTGCAGCTCCCCGCTGGCCCCGTGCCGGTGCCGCTCCTTGTGCCGGCCCTGGCTATCCCAATATCCCAGCTCTGGCTATCCCAATATCCCAGCCCTGGCTATCCCAATATCCCAGCCCTGGCTATCCCAATATCCCAGCCCTGGCTATCCCAATATCCCAGCCCTGGCTATCCCAATATCCCAGCCCTGGCTATCCCAATATCCCAGCTCTGGCTATCCCAATATCCCAGCTCTGGCTATCCCAATATCCCAGCCCTAGCTATCCCAATATCCCAGCCCTGGCTATCCCAATATCCCAGCCCTGGCTATCCCAATATCCCAGCCCTGGCTATCCCAATATCCCAGCCCTGGCTATCCCAATATCCCAGCCCTGGCTATCCCAATATCCCAGCCCTGGCTATCCCAATATCCCAGCCCTGGCTATCCCAAGATCCCAGCCCTGGCTATCCCAATATCCCAGCCCTGGCTATCCCAATATCCCAGCTCTGGCTATCCCAATATCCCAGCTCTGGCTATCCCAATATCCCAGCCCTGGCTATCCCAAGATCCCAGCCCTGGCTATCCCAAGATCCCGGCTCGGCTCCGGCCGCCATCCCCGGCGGCTGCGGCTCCGCCCGGCCCCGCTCGCTGCGGCGGCGCTGGAAGGGGATCCCAGCCAGGGACCCCATGGACATGGACTGCGGGAAGCCCGGGCCGGGCTCCGACAGCGCCGCGTGCAGGGAACGCAGGGAGAGGAGAACTGGGGGGACATTTGGAGATTTGGGATCGGGGGGGTCACGGCTGAAGGAAAGGGGGAACAGGGAGAGCCAGGAAGGGCATTTGGGGATGCCAGGACTGACAAGAGGGGAGGCTAAGGCTGGCTAGATGTGGCATGGCTGGAGTTCAGGGTGTTCCTGTATCCAGGAAAGGGAGCTCCAAGGGTCCCCGGTGTCCCCATTGCCAGGAGAGGGCAGGGAAAGCCGGGATGGCTGGGAATAGGGGTCCCGGGTGTCCTCAGTGCTGAGGAAAGGAGGGGCTGGGTGCAGGGAGAGGCAGGAATAGGGGTCCAGTAGGGAAATGGGTCAAGGAGAAGGGGGCTCTGGGGCCTGAGAGAGGCGGGATGGCTGGGAAAGGGGTGCAGGCGTTCCTGGTGCCGGATAAGGGGGTGCAGGGTGGGACCCACGGCCGGGAATGGGGGTTCGGTGGGATGGTGGAGCCCAGGAATGGGGGTTTAGGGGCCCCTCGGCGCTCCGGAGTGGGCGATCAAGGAGTCCCGGTGCCGGGGGTCCCCCCTCACCTCTCGCCGCCCCCCGGGAGCGCCCCCGGCCCCAGCGCTGGAGCCATCGCGCTGCTCCGCTGCGGCCCCGCCCACAGCCCCGGCCCCGCCCCCAGAGCCGCCTCTGGCCCCGCCATTGGCGCCGCTCTTTGTGGCACCAATGTCATATGTGGCGCTATGATGTCATACAGCCATGCCATGATGTCACAGCCTTCTCTGTGATGTCACACAGTCCCCTCTATGATGCCATAGCTGCACAGTGACGTCACACAACAAACTCTGTGATGTCACACAGCCCCTTTCTGACATCCCAGCTGCTCTGGGGCTCCAGAACACAGCCACAGAGGTCCCGCTGTGACACAGCCTCCTCTAGGACATCTTAGAGCCCCTGCCAGTGCTGAGCCCCTGGGAGCTCTGTCTGGGCCTGCTCGTGTCCCTGAGCTGCCCTGGCAGGGCCCCAGCCCTGCTGGGCTGTGCTCAGGAGCTGCTCCTGGCCAGAGCTGTCTCCCTGCTGTGGTCTGTTCCCATGGCAATATCTGCCCCATTGTTATGGTCTGTTTCCATGGCAACCATAACCAACCCCTGTTGCTATGGTCAGTCCCTTGGCAGCTCCATGGAGACCCCATGCCAGGGGTGGTTGCCATGGACACCAGCTCAGGCCTGGAGCCAGAGCCCATTGCCATGGCAACCATTTGCAGTCCCATCCCCAGGCTCATGGGATCACAGCGCCACAGAATTGGCTGAGTTGGGAGGGACCCATGGGGATCCTCCAGTCCAACTGCTGGCCCTGCACAGGACACCCCAACAATCCCAGCCTGGGCCTGGCAGCGCTGGCCAAACGCTGCTGGAGCTCAGCCAGCCCTGGAGCTGGGAGCCTTCCCTGGGGAGCCTGTTCAGTGCCCCAGCAGCCTCGCGGGAAAAACCTTTTCCTCACATCCAGCCTAAACCTGCCCGCCTCAGCTCCAGCCGCTCCCTCCACTCCTGTCCCTGGGCACCAGAGGGAAGAGGTTCCCACAGCCCCCAGCCAGGGACCCGCTCCCAAGGCTGCTGCCATGGCAACCAGGCCTGGCAGCAGCTGGGATGCTCGGTTTCCACGGGCTGGGCTTCAGGAATGGCATTCCCCAATTTCCTGCTTCAGCTAAAACTGCATCGCTGCTCGCTTCCCTCCCACCTCCCATGGAATGCAGAAAAGGCAAAGATCCCAGGCTTGGATAAGAACAATTTATTGAGAACAGCATCGAAATAAGGCACAAACAGGAACAGAAAAAATTTTGGTAACAGAAGGGATAAGACAATCTATTCACAGGGAAAACTAAAACACCACTGACTGTTTGTTCCTGGCCACGTATTTCCTCCTGCAAAGAAAGGACACCCTTCTCTGGTGATAGAGAGGGAGTCCTTTTCCTGCCCCTGGCAATGACCTGAGATGGGATTGAATATAATGATAGGGCCATGATCAGACTCTCACATTCTTTGATCTCACATCATGTCATTGCCATGGGCAGGAAAAGGTACAGGTGTCTTCCCAGCATGGATCCCAGGGAACATGGATCACCAGGTCTCTTCCTAACCTAGGTCCTCCAAGGGGGGATGAAGCTGGAGCAGTGCACAAAGCTCTTCCTGTACTTGGGGCACTCGCAGGGCTTCCCTTACTGGTGCCTCCGTTGGTGTCTGGTCAAGTTAGACCTGTCTGAGAAGCTCTTCCTGCACTTGGGACACTCGTAGGGCCTTTCCCCAGTGTGGATGCGTTTGTGGGTAATGAGGCTGGAGCTGCAGCTGAAGCTCTTCCCACATTCCCCACACTCGTAGGGCCTCTCCCCAGTGTGGATGCGCCGGTGCCTGACGAGGGTAAAATTGTGCTGGAAGCCCTCCCCACAGTCGGGACAGCGGAAGGGCCTCTCATCCGTGTGAATCCGCTGGTGCCTGAGAAGAGTGGAGCTGCTCTGAAACCTCTTCCCACACTCAGGACACTCGTAGGGCCGCTCCCCAGTGTGGATGCGCTGGTGAATGACAAGTTGAGAGTTGCAGCTGAAGCCCTTCCCACATTCCCCACACTTGTAGGCCCATTCCCCAGTGTGGATCATCTGGTGGCAGATCAGGCTGTTGCTCTGGCTGAAGCTCTTCCCACACTCCAAGCACTTGTAGGGCTTCTCCCCATCCTGAAGCTGCTCATGGACCACCTGCTCAGAGCCCCGACTGGATCTCCGGCCGCCTTCCCGGCACAGGGTGGGTCTTTCCTCCTCAGAGCACCCTGGGATGGGTTTGGAGCCCCTCCTCCTGCGGGATCTCCAGGGATTTTCCTCCTCATTGGATTCCTGTGCCCCGGTACTGCTCAAATCAGGTTCTTCCATGAGGTTCTGCTGTGGGGATTTGTCCTCCCTGGTTTCCATCCTCAGCTCCTTGTCTGGGGGAAGAAGGACAAGGAGAGGATGGGATTTGCCTCCGTGCCAGAGGGAAGGGGAAGGAGATCCCCCCAGTGCGTCCCCGGCAGGACGGCGTCGGCAGCGGGGTTGTCCTGCAGCCGGGGGCCATGCTGGGCTGGGAGATGGAGCAGGAGAGAGGGGGAAAGGGGCACTGACTTCCTCCTCACCTGCCTGGGCGTCCAGGGGCATTTTCCTCTTCCTCACAGCCTCCTTCTCCATCCAGCCAAGGTTTGGGATTAAGAAATCCTGGTTTGGGAAAAAACATGGAATGAGCATATTTACTTTGAAGGTCCCTCTGCCCAAGTCCCTCTCTAGAAGTCACTCGGGCATCTGGAATGTCTTGGTGTGAAAGGAAAGGTGTTTGCTAAAAAAAACATAAACCTTCATTGAAATGGATAAAAATGTAAGCAACAATCCCCTCTGAATTATTATAATCTTGATATCAAAGTGCTCTCAAATAAAGATATAGGAATAGGAATAATAGTTCTTTACTTAAGAAAGAAAAATGAAAATGCAGAGGTACAAAAAAATCCAAACAACAACAACAAAAAAATAACAATCTACTGTCAGAGTCAGAATACAACCTTACACCCCATTGGTCAGCCTTTTGGAAGTAGTCCGATTAAATGGTGGCTTCAGTCCTCCTGCAGTGACAGATGTGGTTCTGTTGAATCAATAGAAGATTGTAGCTTATCTCTGAAGTTCTGGTGCTGTAGATGGGTCTGGTCTGTCCTTTGGGAATCCAGTGGCGAAAGGCTGCCTGTGGTGTTTAGATTCTCAGATTAGATCCAGTCAGGAATGCTTGGCTCCTCCCCCTGGGTGGAGCATCTCACAATAGGATGATGTCATTTTATCAGTCCTGCAGTGAGACTCAATGGCCCATTAACAGAAGATATCCCCCTGGAGGGAGGATGGATGGTGAAAGAGATAAAGAACACTGCCCCACCTGGTTTTAACAGCTGGCCCATTAACAGAAGACATCCCCCAGGGATGGGTGATGAAAGAGATAAAGAAAACTGCTCTACCAGGTTTTAACAGATGGTGATAGAATACATACTTTTGGTTACATCTTGCATTGCAACCTAAGACATGGGGTCCATAAAACTTTTACACCACCAAAATTCAGCCCTAAAAAGGCCACGCAGGATTTCCCTATCTCTGTTCTCTCCCTTTTGGTGTTCAGGGTTTCCCCCCTGTCCCAGCTCCTGGGAGTCACTCTTGTACTGGGGGTCCCCCATCTACTCGGTCCCTGCCCTGCCCAGGCTGCTGGGAGTGCCAGGAATCCAAAAATTTTCCCGTTTCCATCTCCCCACTTAGGGATGCTGAAAGATATTGGGGTCCCAGGGTCCCTGCTCCCCTTATTCCCTTCTTGGGGTTGCAGGGGGTCCACTGAGAGCCCCCTGCCCCTCTCCAGGCAATTGAGGCTCCCGCGAATTGTGGCGCTCCCCCTCTCTGGGCTCCCAATTTTGGTGTCCTGGGGGACACAGGACTCTGCTCCTCCAGGCTGCCTCTGCCAGGAGCTGCCACTGGGAACCTCAAATGTCCCCCAAAGGGCATTTTCCACTCAGCTTTGGAAGTTCTTCATTCTCCAATCATCACGCTCAAAAACCCAACCCAGGGACCCCCCCAGGATATCTGGGCCAAGATCCTCCTCCCTGGTCACCTGTGGGAGGGGGGGTATTGATCCCACAGATGGGGGGCTGTAAATTCAGGCAGTGAATCCCAGTTCCACTGGGATATACTGGGCGTGAGATCATACTGGGATAACAAGCACCTGACTGGGATTACTGGGAGTGTCTGGGAATGGCTATGGACATGCTGAGGGAAACTGGGACATATTGGGAGTGTCTGTGATCATACTGGGGATGACTGGGAACACACTGGGAACAATGGGAACCATGCTGGGGACAACTGGGAACAACTGGGAGTGACTGGGTCTGCACTGGGGGCAACTGGGCATGACTGGGACTGTGCTGGGAGCAGCTGGGATAATCTGTGGAGGGACTGGCACTGTACTGGGGGCAACTGGGTGCAACTGGGATCACACTGAGAGGAACAGGGAGTGACTGGAACCACGCTGAGGTCAACTGGCATCCTACTGGGAGCAACTGGGAGCAGCTGGGCCATGTGTGGAAGGACTGGGACCATACTGGCAGCAACTGGGACTGCACTCAGAGTGACTGGGAGTGGCTGGGAGCAACTGGGATCAGGCTGGAAGCACCTGAGGAGTGAGTAGGAAGAACTGGGATAGACTGGGAGAGACTGATACCACAGTCCCACAGGTAAATGGGAGCAACTGGAAACACACAAGATAATCCTGGGAGCAGCTGTGCCCATGCTGGGGACATACAAGGATCCTAGTGGAATTAGCTGGGATCATACTGGGAGGGAATGGAAAGGTGCTGCCTGTGACTGGAACCATACTGCAGGTGACTGGGAGCAACTGGGCCCATCCTGGGAGTGAGAGGGAGTCACTCTGGCCATGACTGGAATCATGCTGGGAGGATCTGGGAGTGACTGGAACCATACTGGGGGTGACTTAGTGCAACAGCTCATTCATGGGAATGACTGCAATTGCAGTGAGAGTGACTGGGATCATCTGGGAAGTATTTTTCTGTAGATCTTCTGTCTTTCTGGTCTCCTTTTATTCTCCTTCTTCTCTTACGTACCTGGAACATTTTTGGATATATTAATGTTTCCCAAAATCTTAAGGGTTAACACTTTTGGGTTAAAGGAGCTAAGCTTGCAAAGTTAATGCTATGGTAAGAGTTTTATGTTCAATTGGATGTTGTATTAAACCATTTGCCATAGTTCCTTGATTGTCTATATTTTGCCAGTTCAATTTTGTGTCATTTTAACCTCTTAGCTCAGTTGGTCAGAGCATGGTGCCAGTATCAGCAAGGCTGTGGGTTCAATCCTTTCAGGCCATTCACTTAAGAGTTGGACTTGATGGTCCTTGTGGGTCCCTTCCTACCAAGAATATTCTTTGCATCTGTCCATGTTGAGAAGATCTGGTGGGTGTTTCTCCTGTGCACCAAATTCAAGCACAGGAACCTTTGGTTACCACCAGCATTGAAGTGTTCTGGGGTGTTACAGCCCTGCAGGCTCACAGTGACCTCTTGTTTCCATGATGCCCCACAGTGTCCCACTGGTGCCTTGGTTCCATGGGCCCAAGAGTGCCACAATGATCCCCTTGGATCCACAACTTCCCATGGTGTCACTCTGGCCTCTTGGTTCCATAAGGATCTGGAGTGTCACACAGGTTTATGGCATTTGTCCTTGCTGCCCCTCACATCCCACTGCCCCACAAAGAGCCCCGAGCCACCCGTGAGGGACAGGCCCTGCTGTGCCAGGCCTGGGCTCAGGGCTTGGCCTTTCTGCTTCCTCCAACCCAGCCAGGGCTTGCTCAGCATTGCAGTTCCTTGCTCAGAGCCTTTGGCTCCCGGCAATCCTGGCCTCCAGGATCTGCTCTCACCAGTCTCTGGGGAGCCTTTGGCAGTCCCTGCCCTCAGTGGGGCCGATTGAAGCTCCAAGGGACTTGGAGTTTTGCTTCTGACTCCTTGAGCAGCTTCTTCAGCCTGAAGGAGGGACAAAGGAGGATCAGGGAAAGAAAGAAACAACCACCAGGTCGAGCACCCCCTGAAATCACAGCCTCCCACCCATGGGATCATCACCCCCAATCCCACAAGTGACCGGACAGAAGGACCTCAGCCCAGATATCCCGGGGGATCCCTGGGTTGGGTTTTCTGGGAGGGATGTCTGAAAAATGAAGAACTCCAAAGCTGAGTGGAAAATGCCCCTTGGGGAATACTGTGGGGTCCCAGCATCCCTTAGTGGGGAGATGGAAATGGGGGAAAATTTTTGGATTCCTGGCACTCCCAGCAGCCAGAAGAGGTCAGGGACTGAATGCACAGGGGACCCCCAGTACAAGCAGGACCCCAGCAGCTGGGACAGGGAGGAACCCCTGAACACCAAAAGGGAGAGACCAGACATGGGGAAGTCCTGGGAGGCATTTTCAGGGCTGAATCTTGGTGTTTGGGAGGTTTTTATGGACCCCATGTCTTGGGCTGAAATGCAAGATGTAACCAAAAGTGTGTATTCTTCACCATCTGTTAAAACCTGGTAGAGCAGTTTTCTTTATCTCTTTCATGACCCATCCCTCATAACTGGGGGATGTCTTCTGTTAATGGACCAGCTGTTAAAACCAGGTGGGGCAGTGTTCTTTATCTCTTCCACCACCCATCCTCCCTCCAGGGGGATATCTTCTGTTAATGGGCCATTGAGTCTCACTGCAGGACTGATAAAATGACATCATCCCATTGTGAGATGCTCCACCCAGGGGGAGGAGCCAAGCATTCCTGACTGGATATAATCTGAGAATCAGAACACCACAGGCAGTCTTTCTCCACTGGATTCCCAGAGGAGAGACCAGACCCATCTACAGCACCGGAACTTCAGAGGTAAGCTACAATCTTCTACGGGATCATTGCTTAAACAGAACCACATCTGTGACTCCAGGAAAACTGCAGCCACCATTTTAATCGGAGTGCTTTGTTGTATTCTGACTCTGTCAGTGGGTGGTTTCTGTGTGGGGGTTTTGTTTTGTTTTGTTTTTTTGTTTTGTTTTTTTGTTGTTGTTGTTTTTTGTCCTGCTGAATTTTCATTTTCCTTTCTTTAATAAAGCACTATTATTTCTATTCCTATATCTTTATTTGAGAGCACTTTGATATCAAGATTATAAAAATTCGGAGGGGGTGGGTTGTTTCCATTTTTATCAATTTCAATGGAGATTTCTGCCTTCCTTAGGAAACACCTTTCCTTTCAAACCAAGATGCATCAGATGCCCTGACGACTTCTAGAGAGTGAATTGAAAAGAGGGACCATCAAACTCATTGTGCTCATTCCTTGTTTTCTCCCAAACCAGGATTTCCCAATCCCAAACCTTGGCTGGATGGAGAAGGAGGCTGCAAGGAAGAGGAAGATACCCCAGGACACCCAGGCAGGTGAGGAGGAAGTCAGTGCCCCTTTCCCCCTCTCTCCTGCTCCATCTCCCAGCCCAGCCTGGCCCCCGGCTGCAGGACAACCCCGCTGCCGACGCCGTCCTGCCGGGGACGCACTGGGGGGATCTCCTTCCCCTTCCCTCTGGCACGGAGGCAAATCCCATCCTCTCCTTGTCCTTCCTCCCTCAGACAAGGAGCTGAGGATGGAGAACAGGGAGGAGAAATCCCTGCAGCAGAATCTCGTGGAAGTGGCCGTCTTGAGCAGCTCCACAGCACAGGAGTCAAGGAGGAAGGAAAAGCTTCAGAGATCCCACAGGAGGAGCGGTTCCTCACCCATCCTAGAGTGCTTTGAGGAGGAAAGACCCACCCTGTGCCAGGAAGGCGGTCTGAGATCCAGCCAGGGCTCTGAGCTGGTGGTCCATGAGCAATGTCAGGATGGGGAGAAGTCCTACAAGTGCTTGGAGTGTGGGAAGAGCTTCAGCCAGAGCAACAGCCTGATCTGCCACCAGATGATCCACACTGGGGAGAGGCCCTACGAGTGTCCTGAGTGCGGGAAGAGGTTTCACAGCAGCTCCAATCTCCTCCTGCACCAGCGCATTCACACGGATGAGAGGCCCTTCCGCTGCCCTGACTGTGGGGCGGGATTCAAGCAGAACTCCCACCTTATCACCCACCAGCGCATCCACACTGGGGAGAGGCCCTATGAGTGTGGGGAATGTGGGAAGAGCTACAGCTGCAGCTCCCACCTCAATACCCACAAACGTGTCCACACTGGGGAGAGGCCCTACGAGTGTCCCCAGTGTGGGAAGAGCTTCTCAGACAAATCTAACTTGACCAGACACCAACGGAGGCACCAGTAAGGGAAGCCCTGCGAGTGCTCTAAGTGCAGGAAGAGCTTTGTGCACTGCTCCAGCTTCATCCACCCTTGGAGGATCCACGTTGGGAAGAGACCTGGTGATCCATGTTCCCTGGGATCCATGCTGGGAAGACACCTGTCTCTTTTCCTGCCCATGGCAATGTCATGATGTGGGATCAAGGAATGTGAGAGTCTGACCATGTCCCTGTCATTATATCCAATCCCATCTCAGGTCATTGCCAGGGGCAGGAAAAGGACTCCCTCTCTCTCACCAGAGGAGAAGGGTGTCCTTTCCAGGCAGGAGGAAATACATGGTCAGGAAGAAACAGTCAGTGGTGTTTTAGTTTTCCCTGTAAATAATTTGTCTTATCCCTTCTGTTATCTAAATTGTTTCCATTCCTGTTTGTTCCTTATCCCGTTGCTCTTCTCAATAAATTGTTCTTATCCCAGCATGGGTATTGGAGAGTAATAAATTCTCGCTCACGGTGAGAGACTTCTCCAGGGTCAAGCTGTTCAAGTATAAGCAATTTATTATAAGGGTGAAAGGAGGGGAGACCCGTGTCCGCCACCAGCCTTGGCGTCCACGTGGTCCGGGGGAGGGGAGAGAGAACAGGTTGAGCAGGGGACGTGAGGTTGGATGAGGGAGGGAGGGAGTAAGAGAGCAGAGGGAAAGAGGGAAAAAGCAGAGGGAGAGAGCAGGGAGGACGAGAGGGGTAGGAGCAGGGAGAGGGGGCTGAGAGTTAGGAGTGGGGGAGAGGGGTAATGGGGTAAGAGGGAAAGGGTATGGGGTCAGGGAGAAGAGAGAAGAGTAAAGAGGTCAGAGTAAAGAGTAAAGAGTAAAGAGAGCGAAGTTCTTGTTACAATTCAATATATCTTTTTCTATCGTGAATATTCTATTTCTTAGTAACCAATCACCATGAGACACACCCACTAAAGAATTTACATTCAGCCTATGCGCTTCCCTCTATTAACATACAGTGTTGCATTTTAGATTCTACAAAACCTTACAAGTTCTTTCCTTGCTTCTTGACCTTTGCATTCTTTATCAGCAGAAGGACATTGTTTTATCAACAGGGATTCTCCTCTAGCTGGCTAAGCTATTGTTCTTTGGTTAACCAGTACTCAGTATCCTATGATTCAAAGCAGGCTTTCATTTCCACTTTGATTCTAGCCTTCATATTTCCAGAATCTTTTGTTAAACCATCACATTCATAAGGTTTCCCTGTTTCACCTTCCCCAACACATGGGATCTTTCCCTTTTGTGCTTTCCATGGGAGGTGGGAGGGAAGCGAGTGGCAGCACAGTTTCAGCCGGAGCAGGAAATTGGGGAATCCCATTCCTGAAGCCCAGCCCATGGAAACCGAGCATCCCAGCTGGTGCCAGGCCTGGTTGCCATGGCAGCAGCCTTGGGAGCGGGTCCCTGGCTGGGGGCAGAGGGAACCTCTTCCCTCTGGTGCCCAGGGACAGGAGTGGAGGGAGCGGCTGGAGCTGAGGCGGGCAGGTTTAGGCTGGATGTGAGGAAAAGGTTTTTCCCGCGAGGCTGCTGGGGCACTGAACAGGCTCCCCAGGGAAGGCTCCCAGCTCCAGGGCTGGCTGAGCTCCAGCAGCGTTTGGCCAGCGCTGCCAGGCCCAGGCTGGGATTGTTGGGGTGTCCTGTGCAGGGCCAGCAGTTGGACTGGAGGATCCCCATGGGTCCCTCCCAACTCAGCCAATTCTGTGGCTCTGGGATCCCATGAGCCTGGGGATGGGACTGCAAATGGTTGCCATGGCAACGGGCTCTGGCTCCAGGCCTGAGCTGGTGTCCATGGCAACCACCCCTGGCATGGGATCTCCATGGAGCTGCCAAGGGACTGACCATAGCAACAAGAGGCTGGTTATGGTTGCCATGGAAACAGATCATAACAATGGGGCAGATGTTGCCATGGGAACAGACCACAGCAGGGAGACAGCTCTGGCCAGGAGCAGCTCCTGAGCACAGCCCAGCAGGGCTGGGGCCCTGCCAGGGCAGCTCAGGGACACGAGCAGGCCCAGACAGAGCTCCCAGGGGCTCAGCACTGGCAGGGGCTGTGGGATGTCCCAGAGGGGGCTGTGTCACAGTGGCACCTCTGTGGCTGTGTCCTGGAGCCCCAGAGCAGCTGTGATGTCAGAAAGGGGCTGTGTGACAGCTCAGAGTTTGTTGTGTGACATCACTGTGCAGCTATGGCATCATAGAGGGGACTGTGTGACATCACAGAGAAGGCTGTGACATCATGGCATGGCTGTATGACATCATAGCGCCACGTATGACATTGGTGCCGCAAAGAGCGGCGCCAATGGCGGGGCCGGAGGCGGCTCTGGGGGCGGGGCCGGGGCTGAGGGCGGGGCCGCAGCGGAGCAGCGCGATGGCTCCAGCGCTGGGGCCGGGGGCGCTCCCGGGGGGCGGCGAGAGGTGAGGGGGACCCCCGGCACCGGGACTCTTTGATCGCCCATTCCGGAGCGCGGAGGGGCCCCAAAACCCCCATTCCTGGGCGCCGCCATCCCACCGAACCCCCATTCCCGGCCGTGGGTCCCACCCTGCACCCCCTTATCCGGCACCAGGAACGCCTGCACCCCTTTCCCGGCCATCACGCCTGCCGCAGCCCCCAGAGCCCCCTTCTCCTTGACCCATTTACCCCCTGGACCCCTATTCCTGCCTCTCCCAGCAGCCAGCCCCTCCTTTCCTCAGCACTGAGGACACCCGGGACCCCTATTCCCAGCCATCCCGGCTTTCCCTGCCCTCTCCTGGCAATGGGGACACCGGGGACCCTTGGAGCTCCCTTTCCTGGATACAGGAACGCCCTGAACTCCAGCCATGCCACATCTAGCCAGCCCCAGCCTCCCCTCTTGTCAGTCCTGGCATCCCCAAATGCCCTTCCTGGCTCTCCCCGTTCCCCCTTTCCTTCAGCCGTGACCCCCCCGATCCCAAATCTCCAAATGTCCCCCCAGTTCTCCTCTCCCTGCGTTCCCTGCACGCGGCGCTGTCGGAGCCCGGCCCGGGCTTCCCGCAGTCCATGTCCATGGGGTCCCTGGCTGGGATCCTCTTCCAGCGCCGCCGCAGCGAGCGGGGCCGGGCGGAGCCGCAGCCGCCGGGGATGGCGGCCGGAACCGAGCCGGGATATTGGGATAGCCAGGGCTGGGATATTGGGATAGCCAGGGCTGGGATCTTGGGATAGCCAGGGCTGGGATATTGGGATAGCCAGGGCTGGGATATTGGGATAGCCAGGGCTGGGATATTGGGATAGCCAGGGCTGGAATAACGGGATAGCCAGGGCTGGGATATTGAGATAGCCAGAGCCGGGATATTGGTGTTATAAATGCAATGGCAAAATAAGGTCAATAAAAAGCAATTTATTATAAAACAATTTAAGCACCTGCAACAAAAGAGAAAAACCACAATAAATAGGTCAGCGCAGCGCTGGGTGGACAGGGATCTATACCCAAAGGTATAGGTGTTCCCAAATCCACACTGTATGGGCTGCAGTCCGGGGTTCTTATAGGGGTTTTGTGCCCTGAGGCCAAAACTCCGAGCAGTCACTGTTCAACAAAGA
The DNA here is from genome assembly GCF_030490865.1 of Poecile atricapillus. Taxonomy (NCBI): domain Eukaryota; kingdom Metazoa; phylum Chordata; class Aves; order Passeriformes; family Paridae; genus Poecile; species Poecile atricapillus. The sequence goes on from NC_081267.1 coordinate 1,865,748, forward strand.
GTCTTGATGGTTGGTTGAATGGATTTCCTGGAACCGGTGAACTGAATCAATGGACAGTGGGGCAGAGTCTCCTCATATGTAAAAAGGTCCTGGATGTTCCTTGATTTCATCCTGGTTTGGGCCATCAGGATGGAGTGGTTGGCTCCGGGGTTGGGGCCGATGAATATCTCGGCTGGGCTTCTTTCTTTGTCTAGTTTGATTGCTCCCCACCTGTAGCTTGTCAGGTGGGGTGTTCAGGTCCGGTGATGAGTATCTTGTCCGGGCTTGTTTCTTTTGTCCAGCCTGATGGCCCGTGTCCTGCTTATTCTTTTAGGCTGATGGGTGCTGGCTAGGATCATTATCCCGATGCCGGTAGAATTGTTATCTCTAAAATGGATGTTTGTGGCTGGATCTAGGGAGGAATCCTTGGCCACACTATATTTTATATTTTCTCATGTTATTATACTACAGATATATTTATTTAGGCCTTTACGAATTTTTATTCATAACTACATTTATTACATTGGGATAGCCAGGGCTGGGATATTGGGATAGCCAGGGCTGGGATACTGGGATAGCCAGAGCTGGGATATTGGGATAGCCAGAGCTGGGATCTTGGGATAGCCAGGGCTGGGATATTGGGATAGCCAGGGCTGGGATATTGGGATAGCCAGGGCCGGGATATTGGGATAGCCAGAGCCGGCACAAGGAGCGGCACCGGCACGGGGCCAGCGGGGAGCTGCAGATGCTGCAGCAGCGGCACAGCCAGAGCGGGGCTGAGCGGGGGGAGCCGGGGCTGGGGGATCTGTGGGGCTGCGATGGCAACTGTGGCACCGCCATGGGGATCCCTGAGATCCAGGCTGAGGGATTAACAAATTCCCTGGCTCACAGCTGCAGGGAATGTCTCCGGAAATATGTCAGATATGGGCGGGAGGCGCTGGAGTGTAAAGGTGGGGAGGACAGAGTTCCCAGGGGATATGGGAATGGGAATGTGGGATCGGGGAGGGCAAAATTTGGGAACATTTGAATTCCCATGGAAATTCCATGGATGGATCTCAGACATCATCCCATTCCCATGGGACCTCAACGGATGGATCCAGCTGCTGTCCCATTCTGTAGATGGATCTCACTGCTATGCCATTCCCATGAAATTCCATGGGCAAATCTTCCTATCCCACTGCCATGGGAGCTCCAATCCGGTTCCCCCCAAACCCATCCTGGGGGACCCCCCATGACCCACCCATCCACCCCAAACTCTTCCTGGGTCCCCCCTCATCCCCCCACAACGGGAATTCCTGGGAGTCCCCCCGTGTCCCCTCCCCCAGGACTATGGGGGTCCCACCCGACCTGTCCGTGCACCCCCAGATTTCTTCCACAGCCCCCCTGTGATGGTGGAGGGTGGGGGCCGAGTGCTGGTGCCCCCCTGCCTGCAGCAGATCCAGAGGGGAGGGCAGTTTGGGGGGTCCCTCAGCATTTGGGGTCCCTGGGATTTGGGGTGACCCCCCGGGCTCTCCAGGATCTCCCTGAACACGCTGACGCTGCCCGTGCACAGTGAGAAGGTTCAAACCCGGCACGGGGTCCCCAGCACTGCCATCCGCATCGCCCAGGTACCCCCAAACCTGCCGAGAACCCCCAAACCCCCCGGGACACCCCAACCTCCCCGGGATCCCAAACACAGCCCTGGATGCTCCAAAAACTCCCCAAGACTGCAAAACCCCATACAGACATTGAGAAGGTTCATACCTGGCATGGGGTCCCTATCTGCATTACCAGCAGGTTCCCTAAAACAACCCATCCCTAAAAATGTCACTTAAAGCCGTCATGATCCCCCCCTCAAAAGGGGCTTGTGGAGCTGCGGCCGCACAAACACCCTAAAATGGGGAGGAAAAAACACCCCTGTAGTGGTGGGATCCCCCCAAAAAAACCTGAAAAAGAGAAAAACTCATCTTCAGAGGGGCCTGAAGACCCTGAAAGGCCCTGGAAGAGGGACAAGATCCCCTCCTCTGCTGGGGCCTCCCCGAGCCGGGAACTCTCCCGTTCCTGCACTCGGGGGAGCCCCGAACGACGGCGGCTCCTGGGCTGAGCCCCCCTCAGCCGGGGCTGCGGGGGGAACTGGGGGGGCTGGGACGGGGCTTGGGGGTCCTGGGGTGAACTGGGGGACCCTCAGTGCTCCCACCTCCCCCTGTTCCCCTGTCCCGCCCTGTCCCCATTGTTCCCCCAAACCTCCGCTGCCCCCAGCTCGGTTTGGGGGGGACCCAGCCCTTTCCCATCGTGTCCCGGCCCGGCCCCGCTCACCCGAGGGCTCCGAACCACGCCCAGGGACAGAGGAGGGACAGAGGAGGAGGAAGAGGAGGGACAGAGGAGGAGGAAGAGGAGGAGCAGGAGGAGGAAGAGCTGGAGCAGGCAGAGGAGGCTCCACGTGCGCTCCCCGCTCTCTGGATCTGCAGCTCCTTCGGGACCATCGCCCCCCATCCCGCAGGTGCCCGGGGAGGGGGAGCTCGCCCCAAATACCCCGGGGGTCCCTGGGTTTGGGGTTTTTGGGGGGATGTTTGGGGATGGCAGGGCTCCAGAGCCGAGCCACAGATGCTCCTCGGGGGGACCCCGGGGGTCCCTGGGAGGTGTTTTTGGGGGGTCCCAGTGGCGGCAGAGCCCCGGCAAAGGGGCCGGGGGGATGCGGGTCCGGCATGGCCGGGAAAGGGGTTCGGGGCTCCCGGTGCCGGCAGTGGCTGCTCCCAGCATTGCCCAGTTGCTCCCCCCGTGTGGTTCCAGTGTCCTCGGCACCGCAGGACGAGCCAAATCACTCCCAGTCATTCACTATTAGGGTACAATTTGTCTCCATTTTCCCCAAATGCTGTCTCAATTATTTCCCCCACTTTTGCTCCATTTTCCCCCAATTTATTCCCATTTTTGCACAGTTTTATTTAATTTTTCCCCAATTTTCCCCCGTTTTTATTTCATTTTTTCCCTATTTTTTCTCCATTTTTCCTCATTTTTATCCCATTTTCATACAATTTTCCCCCATTTTATCCTATTTTTTTATTTTTCCCCAAGTTTTTCCCCATTTTTCTCCTTTTTTCCTCCATTTCCCCCTTTTTTTATCTCATTTTTTTCTCTATTTTTCCCTATTTTCCCCCCCTATTTTTCCTCCACTTTCCCTTAACTTTTTCCTCATGTTTTCTCATTTTTTCAGTTTTTTTTCCCCATATTTAATCTACTTTTTCTCAATTTCCCCATTTTACACTACTTTTGCTCCATTTTTCCCCAATTTTTTCCTTATGTTCTCTCCTATTTTCTCCATTTTCTGCCATTTTTCTCCCATTTTTCCTTCACTTTTACCATTTTTATTCCCTTTTTCTTCCATTTCTTTCCCAGTTTCCTGCCTTTTTTCCCCATTTTTATCCCAATTTATTCTCATTTTTCCCCATTTTTCCCAATTTTCTTCCATTTTTTTCTCCATTTTTTCCCCAATTTTTCCTCCATTTCTCTCCCATTTCCAGCATTTTTTCCTATTTTTATAGCATTTTCCCCATTTTTCTCTCATTTTTGCTCCATTTTTCCTCCATTTTTCTCTTTTTTCCCATTTTTTCCAGCTTTTTCCAGATTATTTTTTTCTTTCTTTTCCTCACTTAATCCTGGATTTTTTCCCATTTTTCCCAATATTTTCCCCAATTTTTTTCCTCCCTTTTTTCCCATTTTTCCTGATTTTTGCCTATTTTTTTCCCAAATTTTTCCTGGTTTTTTCCTGGTTTTTTTTTCCTATTTCTTTTCCTGATTTTTCCCTCATTTTTCACATTTTTTTTCAATTTTTTTCCCATTTTTTTCCTGATTTTTGCCTCTGATATGTCTTAATTTTTCCCCATTTTTTCCTGATTTTTGCCTGTTCTTTACCTAAATATTTCCTGGCTTTTTCCCAATTTTTTTCCATTTTCCAAGGGTTTTTTTCCCCGCCTTCTTTTCCTCATTTTTTCCCTGATTTCTTCCTGGATTTTTTCCCAAATTTTTCCTGGTCTTCTTCCTCCTTGATTTCCTGATTTTTCCCCTGTTTTTTCCCAATTTTTTTCCCCCATTTTTGTCCAGATTTTCCCCCATTTTTTCCTGATTTTTCCCTGTTCCTTTCCCAGTTTTTTCCAGGTTATTCCCTATTTTTTTTCTAAATTTTCCCCTGATTTTTCCCTGTATTTCCTAATTTTTTTTCCTGATTTTTCCTGATTTTTTTCCAAGTCTCTTTCCTCTCTCTTTTCTTGATTTTCCCCATTTTTTTCCTGATTTTTCTTGATTTCTTTTCCTGATTTTTCCTCTTTCTTTTTCTGATTTTTTCCCAATATTTTCCCAATTTTTTCAAAAATTTTCCTTGATTTTTTTGTGGTTTTGTTCCCATTTTTTCCCCTAAATTTTTCCATTTTCCTTTCCCAAATTTTTCTGGTTTTCCCCAAATTTTTCCTGATTTTTCTTCATTATTTTTTTTTTATTTTTCCAGGTTTTTTTATCCTTTCCCTGATTTTTTTCCCCTGATTTTCCTTTTTCTTTACAATTTTTTCTGATTTTTTTCCCAATTCTTTTTCTGATTTTTATGCAGTTTTTCCCCAAATATTTCTGGCTTTCCGTTGATTTTTTCAATTTTTTTCCAAATTTTTCCCTGATTTTTTTCCCAGGGTCTTTTCGTCTTTCTTTTCCTGATATTGTACCTGATTTTTTCCCAATTTTTTTCATGCTTTTCCCATTTTTTCCTGATTTTTTCCTCTTCTTCTCCCAAATTTTTCTAGTTTTTTCTCAGTTTCTTCCCAAATTTTCCTGGTTTTTCCCATTTTTTTTCCCATTTTACCAGATTTTATTCCTCTTTCTTTTCCTGATTTGCCCCAATTTTACCCAGTTCTTTCCCAGTTTTTTTCCTGATTTTTCCCATTTTCCCCAAATTTTTCTTGTTTTTTCTTGATTTTTTCTTTCTTTTCCTATTTTTCCTGATTTTTCCTCATGTTTTCTGATTTTTCCTGATTTTCCCATTTTTTTTCTGCTTTCTTTCCTGATTTTTTTCCCTGAGTTTTCCTTGAGCTTTCTCCTTTTTTTTTTCCCCAAATTTTTCCTGGTTTTGCCAACTTTTTGTCAAATTTTTCCCTGTTTTTCCCAAATTTTTCCCATTTTTTCCCATTTTTTCCCCAAATTTTTTTGATTTCGCCCTGGGGTTTTTTTTTCTGTTTTTCCCTGATATTTCCCCTTTATTTTCCTTGAATTTACCCTGTTTTTTTTCCCATTATTTCCCCATTTTTCTAGTTTCCTTTGCACTCCCAGTCTAATCCCAGTCACTCCCAGTATGAGGCCAGTGGCCCCCAGTTGCTCCCTGTCAGTTCCAGTATGACCCCAGTAGCCTCCAGTGTGATCCCTGGGACTCCCTGTCTCTCCCAGTATATCCCAGTCAGCCCCAGCACGCTCCCAGTCATTTCCAGCTCCTCCCAGTTCCTCTCAGCATGATCCCAGTTTCTCACAGCCACTCCCAGTCAATCCCAGTATGATTCCAGACACCCTCAGTGGGATCCCAGTCTCAGCCAGCAGGGACCCAGCTGCTCCCACTGTGATCCCAGTATGATCCCAGTTGAGTATGATCCCAGAATAGTTGTAATTCTTCCCCGTTCCTACCAGTATGGTCCCAGTTGTCCCTGGAATAGTCCCAGTCCATCTCAGCATGGTCCCACTCACTCCCAGTTGCCCCCAGTGTGGTTCCAGCTGTTCCCAGTATGGTCACAGTCACTCCCAGTATATCCCATCTGCCCTCAGCATGCTTGTGCTCATTCCCAGTCATTCCCAGTTACCCCAGTAGGGTTCCAGTTACCCCAGTACAAACCAGTCCCTGCCAGTGCTGCCACTCCTGGGATCCCCCAGCCCTCTCTGTGTTTCCCCCTCCCGCATCTCCCCAGAGGAGCCCCAAGGGCTGGCAGTCCCCAGCCAGGGTCCCCAGCCAGCCCCAGGTTGGATCTGCAGCCCCCAATTTTCCCAGTTTCCCTCTCCTTTTCCCCGGGCCGGGTTCCCCCCGTCCCCAGCGGGTGGGAGCAGCGGAGAGCCCCGCGCTGCCCATCCCGACCTGTCCCGGCTCCATCCCCGCTCCTGCCGTGGGCTGTGAGGGGTTTGGGAACGGGGCACCGAGGGTGTCACTGCTCCTGGAGGAGGAGGAGGAGGGGTGAAGAAGGAGAGAGAGAAGGAATGGAAGTAGGAGAAGAAGCTGGTGTTAGGGAGGAGGAAGAGGAGGAGCCAGAGGAAGAAGAAGAGGAGGGACAAAGGAGGATCATGGAAAGGAGGAGGAAACACGAGGTCGAGCACTCCTGAATTCACAGCCCCTCACCAATGGGATCCCACCCATGGGATCATCACCCCCCATCCCAGCAATGACCAGGGAGGGGGAGCTTGACCCAGATATCCTGGGGGGTACCTGGGTTGGGTTTTACTGGGAAATGTTTGGAGAATGAAGAACTCCAAACCTGAGTGAAAAATGCCCCCTGGGGTGGACATTGGGGGGTCCTGGTGGCGGCTGCTGGCAGAGGCAGCCTGGAGGAGCAGAGCCCTGTGTCCCCCCAGACCCCAAAGTGGGGAGGCCAGAGAGGGGGAGCACTGCAATTCATGGGACCCTCCATAGCCTGGAGAGGAGCAGGGGGGACTCCTTGGACCCTCTGCACCCCAAAGCAGAGAGTAAGGGGAGAAGGGACCATAGGAATCCAAAAAGCCCCATCATCCCTAAATGAGGAGATGGAAATGGGGGGAACTTTTTGGATTTCTGGCACTCCCAGCAACCTGGGGTGGGCAGGGACTGAGTAGACAGAGGAACCCCAGTGCAAGCATGACCCCCAGGAGCTGGGACAGGGGGGAATCCCTGAACCGCAAAGGGGAGAGAACAGAGATGGGAAACTCCTGGGAGGCATTTTCAGGGCTGAATTTTGGTGTTTGGGAGGATTTTATGGGGCCCCAGACGCCCGGTAACTTCTAAAGATGAACTTGGTCAGGAGGAACACCCTAACCCAATGTGCTCATGCATTGCATATTTCCGCAAACAAGGATTTCTCATTCCCAAACCTTGGCCAGATGGAGAAGGAGGCTGTGAGGAAGAGGAAGATGCCCCAGGACACCCAGGCAGGTGAGGAGGAAGTCAGTGCCCCTTTCCCCCTCTCTCCTGCTCCATCTCCCAGCCCAGCCTGGCCCCCGGCTGCAGGACAACCCCGCTGCCGACGCCGTCCTGCCGGGGACGCACTGGGGGGATCTCCTTCCCCTTCCCTCTGGCACGGAGGCAAATCCCATCCTCTCCTTGTCCTTCCTCCCCCAGACAAGGAGCTGAGGATGGAGACCAGGGAGGACAAATCCCCACAGCAGAACCTCGTGGAAGAGTCTGTTTTGAGCAGCTCCATGGTGCAGGAATCCAATGGGGAGGAAAAGCCCCAGAGATCCTGCAGGAGGAGGGGCTCCAAACCCATCCCAGGGTGCTCTGAGGAGGAAAGACCCACCCTGTGCCGGGAAGGCGGCCGGAGATCCAGCCAGGGCTCTGAGCTGGTGGTCCATGAGCAGCTTCAGGATGGGGAGAAGCCCTACAAGTGCTTGGAGTGTGGGAAGAGCTTCAGCCAGAGCACCAAACTGATCTGCCACCAGATGATCCACACTGGGGAATGGCCTTACGAGTGTGGGGAATGTGGGAAGGGATTCAGCTACAACTCGCAACTCATCCGTCACCGGCGCATCCACACTGGGGAGAGGCCCTACGGGTGTCCCAAGTGTGGGAAGAGGTTTCAGAGGAGCTCCCATCTCCTCAGGCACCAGCGGATTCACACGGATGAGAGGCCCTTCCGCTGCCCCGAGTGCAGGAAGGGCTTCAAGCACAACTCCCACCTCATCAGTCACCAGCGCATCCACACTGGGGAGAGGCCCTACGAGTGTCCTGAGTGTGGGAAGAGGTTTCACACCATCTCCAATCTCCTCATACACCAGCGGATTCACACGGATGAGAGGCCCTTCCGCTGCCCCGACTGTGGGGAGGGCTTCAACCAAAACTCCCACCTCATCACCCACCGGCGCATTCACACTGGGGAGAGGCCCTACGAGTGTGGGGAATGTGGGAAAAGCTTCAGCCACAGCTCCAGCCTGATCCTCCACCAGAGGACCCACACCAGGGAACGTCCCTATGAGTGTGAGGAATGTGGGATGACCTTCAGCCAGAGGTCCCAACTCACCATCCACCAGCGCATCCACACTGGGGAGAGGCCCTACGAGTGTTCTGAGTGTGGGAAGAGGTTTCACAGCAGCTCCAATCTCCTCCTGCACCAGCGGATTCACACGGATGAGAGGCCCTTCCGCTGCCCCGAGTGCAGGAAGGGCTTCAAGCGAAACTCCACCCTCATCACCCACCGGTGCATCCACACTGGGGAGAGGCCCTACAAGTGTCCCCAGTGTGGGAAGAGCTTCACCTGGAAATCTAGCTTGACCAAACACCAACGGAGGCACCGGTAAGGGAAGCCCTGTAAATGCCCCAAGTGCAGGAAGAGCTTTGTGCACTGCTCCATCTTCATCCCGCCTTGGAGGACCGAGGTCAGGAAGAGACCTGGTGATCCATGTTCCCTGTGGTCCATGCTGGGAAGACACCTGTCCCTTTTCCTGCCCATGGCAATGTCATGATGTGGTATCAAAGAATGTGAGAGTCTGACCATGTCCTTGTCATTATATTCAATCCCATATCAGGTCATTGCCAGGGGCATGAAAAGGACTCCCTCTCTCTCACCAGAGGAGAAGAGTGTCCTTTCCAGGCAGGAGGAGATACGTGGCCAGAAAGAGCCAGTCTGTGGTGGTTTATTTTTCCCTGTAAATAGTTTTTCTTATCTATTCTGTTACCACAGTTGTTTCTGTTCCTGTTTGTTCCTTATCTCGTAGCTGTTCTCAATAAATTGTTCTTATCCCAGCATGGGATCTTTGCCTTTTCTGCTTTCCATGGGAGGTGGGAGGGAAGCGAGCAGCAGCGCGGTTTTAGCGGGAGCAGGAAATTGGGGAATGCCATTCCTGAAGCCCAGCCTGTGGAAACCGAGCATCCCAGCTGGTGCCAGGCCTGGTTGCCATGGCAGCAGCCTTGGGAGCGGGTCCCTGGCTGGGGGCTGTGGGAACCTCTTCCCTCTGGTGCCCAGGGACAGGAGTGGAGGGAGCGGCTGGAGCTGAGGCGGGCAGGTTTAGGCTGGATGTGAGGAAAAGGTTTTTCCCGTGAGGCTGCTGGGGCACTGAACAGGCTCCCCAGGGAAGGCTCCCAGCTCCAGGGCTGGCTGAGCTCCAGCAGCGTTTGGCCAGCGCTGCCAGGCCCAGGCTGGGATTGTTGGGGTGTCCTGTGCAGGGCCAGCAGTTGGACTGGAGGATCCCCATGGGTCCCTCCCAACTCAGCCAATTCTGTGGCTCTGGGATCCCATGAGCCTGGGGATGGGACTGCAAATGGTTGCCATGGCAATGGGCTCTGGCTCCAGGCCTGAGCTGGTGTCCATGGCAACCATCCCTGGCATGGGGTCTCCATGGAGCTGCCAAGGGACTGACCATAGCAACAGGGGCTGTGATGGTTGTCATGGAAACAGACCATAGCAACAGGGGCTGTGATGGTTGTCATGGAAACAGACCATAGCAACAGGGCCTGTGATGGTTGCCATGGTAACAGACCATAGCAATGGGGCAGATGTTGCCATGGGAACAGACCACAGCAGGGAGACAGCTCTGGCCAGGAGCAGCTCCTGAGCACAGCCCAGCAGGGCTGGGGCCCTGCCAGGGCAGCTCAGGGACACCAGCAGGCCCAGACAGAGCTCCCAGGGGCTCAGCACTGGCAGGGGCTGTGGGATGTCCCAGAGGGGGCTGTGTCACAGCAGCACCTCTGTGGCTGTGTCCTGGAGCCCCAGAGCAGCTGTGATGTCAGAAAGGGGCTGTGTGACAGCACCGAGTGGGCTGTGTGAGGTCACAGATGGGGCTGTGACATCACAGAGTTTGTTGTGTGAGGTCACTGAGCAGCTACGGCATCATAGAGGGGATTCTGTGACATCAGAAATCAGGGTGTGATGTCACAGTGTGGGCTGGGTGATATCACTTAGTGGGCTGTGACATCACAGAGAGGACTATGACATCAGAGGTTGAATGCATGACATCACAGAGTGGGTTGTGACATCACAGAGTTTCTGTATGACATCACAGAGCCACCACAGGGTGGGCTGTGACATTACTGAGTGGGCTGTGAGGTCACAGAGCAGATACCACAATCCCTGAGGGCAGCTCTGTGACATCAGACAGCAGATTGTGACATCACAGAGCAGCTGTGTGACAGCAGAGAGAAGAGTGTGTGATGTCAGAGAGAAGGCTGTGACATCAGAGAGTAGGTTCTGTTATCTCAGAGGGGCTGGGACATCACAGTCCAGACTGGGACATCACAGAATGGCTGTGGGACATCCCAAGGTCTGTGGGGCATGGGACAGGGGGACAGGGAACCCCTGGCAGCATCCCCATATCCCCCAGGGCCAGAGCCTGGGCCAGGGCTCCTTCACCCTGTCACCAACGAGGACTTGAGAGCGCTTAAAAAATCCCCAGCAAGGGAGCAGCAAAAACCAGATTTAATATTAAGCAGCAGCAGCACAAAGTTCCTTTGCAAGAGTCACTCTGCTCCTGACTGGACACTTCAGGCATAGCAAGGAAACAAACAACAACAAAACCAAACAAAATCCAGGCAATCCAAATCCAACCAGAAATGAACCCAGAACTGTCCGTATGTGTGTGTGTCTGTGACAAAAGGACAGTGAGGTCAAGGATAAAAGGAATATGGCCTAAAAACTTAACAGAGGTCAAACTTAACAGGACTTCACTTATACCTTAACCATTAATTGATACCTTCAACTTCACAGTTTAGCAAAAGAACAGCAGTTATACAGTATTTAATCTAATTTTTAACCTATGACTTTTTGATTTAACAGAGGAATTACACTTAAAAATATTCAAATTAGCTTCTAATTTATATTAAAAGTGACAGTTTATGTTGGGGAAGATGAAACAGGGAAACCTTGCGAATATGATTGTTTAACAACAGATTCTGAAGGCATGAAGCCTAGAATTGAAATAGAAATGAAAGCTTGCTTTGAGTCATAAGATACTGAGTACTAGTTACTATATGACCAAAGAACAATAGCCTAGCCAGCTAAAGGAGAATCCTTGATTGGTAAAACAATGTCCTTCTGCTGATAGAAAGTCCAAAGGTCAAGAAGCAAGGAAAGAACTTGTAAAGGTTTTTAGAGTTTAAAATGCAACACTCTATGTTAATATGGGGAAGTGTGGGTACGGAGGAGCCCGCTGGGCTCGAGATACTGGCTCTCCCCTGGAGAGGAGATACTTCTCTGTAAGAGCGACACAACGTCGCTCCCAGGGGTCTTTGAGTTAGTTATGTTAAACTGTTGTGTTTCATTGGTGTTCCCCCCTGCTGTCCCACCCCGATACAGGTATCTCAGGCTTCCCCCCGCCCCTCTCCTTCCCCATAAATATCCCGGGTTTTCCTCTGTTCGGGAGATTCGCTGTTACCGGCACCCTTTGCCGAAGCTTTGCCTGAATAAAGGCTTGTGCCTCGGTGGAACGCTGGACCAGCTGTCTCGTCCCTGCTTCCTGTGTTGCCTGCCGCCGCCGCTGCCGAGCTGAGCTGAGCTGAAATCACTATACTATTACTGAGCTGAGCTGGAATCACTATACTATTACTGAGCTGAGCTGGAATCACTATACTATTACTGAGCTGAGCTGAAATCACTATACTATTACTGAGCTGAGCTGAAATCACTATACTATTACTGAGCTGAGCTGAAATCACTATACTATTACTGAGCTGAGCTGGAATCACTATACTATTACTGAGCTGAGCTGAAATCACTATACTATTACTGAGCTGAGCTGAAATCACTATACTATTACTGAGCTGAGCTGAAATCACTATACTATTACTGAGCTGAGCTGAAATCACTATACTATTACTGAGCTGAGCTGAAATCACTATACTATTACTGAGCTGAGCTGAAATCACTATACTATTACTGAGCTGAGCTGAAATCACTATACTATTACTGAGCTGAGCTGGAATCACTATACTATTACTGAGCTGAGCTGGAATCACTATACTATTACTGAGCTGAGCTGAAATCACTATACTATTGCTGAGCTGAGCTGAAATCACTATACTATTACTGAGCTGAGCTGAAATCACTATACTATTACTGAGCTGAGCTGGAATCACTATACTATTACTGAGCTGAGCTGAAATCACTATACTATTACTGAGCTGAGCTGGAATCACTATACTATTACTGAGCTGAGCTGGAATCACTCGACTGCTCGAAGCTGCTCACACGCGCTTCGGGCCAGCCTTTCTCAAGGCTGCTTCTGGAGAAGTCGTGGTGCTCCAGGCTTTCCGCCGCCGCGGCAAGAAAACCCTATCAGATTTCTACGACATCCCACAAAATCTCCACAAATTTCCACAAAATCTAAGAAAAATCCAACAAAATTCTCCAAGTTTCCACAAAATCCCACATAATTTAAGAAAGATACCACAAAATTCCAGAAAAATACCACAACATTGCAGTAATCTCCTCAAAACCCTACCAAATTCCAGAAACATCTCACAAAATCTCCTCAATATCCTACAAAAATCAAGAAAAAACCCTATCTAATTCCAGAAACATCCCACAAAATCTCCATAAATTTCCACAAAATCTAAGAAAAATCCCACAAAATTCTTCGTCTACACAAAATACCACAAAATTCCACAAAAATCGCATAAAATTATTTAAACTTTTGCAAAATCCCACAAAACTCAAAAAAAATCGCACAAAATTGAAAAAACATAAAACAAAAACCCCTTAATCTTCCCAAAACCCTACCAAATCCCAGAAACATCTGACAAAATCTCTTGAATATCCTAGAAAAATCAAGAAAAATCCCAAAAAATTCCACAAAATCCCACAAAATTGCAGAAATCTTCACAAATACCCACCAAATTCAAGAAACATCCCACAAAATCCCCACGAATTTCCACAAAATCAAACAAAATACCTCAAAATTCTTCACATCTCCTCAAATTCCCTCAAAATTCCACAAACTCCCACAAAATCTCATCAATATCCTACAAAATTCAAGAAAAAACCCACCAAATTGCAGAAAAAATCTGACACAATTCCCTAAATGTTCTGAAAGCCCCACCAAATTCCAGAAACATCCCACCAAATCGCACAAATTTCCAAAAATCTAAGAAAAATCCCTCAAAATTTTTCAAGTCTCCAGAAAATCCTTCAAGATTCCAGAAAAATCCCACAAAATCATTGAAACTTTTGCAAAATCCCACAAAATTGCAAAAAAATCCCACAAAATTGCAAAAAACTAAAAAATACCCCTAAATCTTCCCAAAACCCTACCAAATTCCAGAAACATCTCACAAAATCTCTTGAATATCCTAGAAAAATCTAAGAAAAATACCACAAAATTCCACAAAATCTTACAAAATTGCAGAAATCTTTAGAAAATGCCACCAAATTCCAGAAACATATCACAACATCTCCACAAAATACCACAAAATCTAAGAAAATACCTCAAAATTCTTCATGTCTCCTCAGAATCCCATAAAATTCCACAAAACTCCCACAAAATCTCCTCAATATCCTGCAAAATTGAAGAAAAATCCCACAAATTTGCGGTAAAATCTGACACAACTCCCTAAATGTTTTGAAAACCCCACCAAATTCCAGAAACATCCCACCAAATTGCCACAAATTTCCACAAAATCTAAGAAAAATCCCACCAAATTTTCCAAGTCTCCTCAAAATCCCTCAAGATTCCAGAAAAAAATCCCACAAAAATATTTAAACTTTTGCAAAATCCCACAAAATTGCAAAAAAATCCCATGAAATTGAAACTAAAAAAAAGGCCTAAATCTTCCCAAAACCCTCCCAAATCCCAGAAACATCTCACAAAATCTTTTGAATATCCCACAAAAATCAAGAAAAATGCCACAAAATTCCCAAAAAATCCCACATAAGTGAAAAAAAATTAAAAATCCCACAAAATCTTCCCAAAATCCTACCAAATTCCAGAAACATCCCAGAACATGTTCACAAAATTCAAAAAAAATCTAAGAAAAATACCTCATAATTCATCAAGTCTCCACAAAATCCCACAAAGTTCAAGAAAAATCCCACAAAATTTCCCTAAATCTTCTCAAAAGCCCACCAAATTCCAGAAACATCCCACAAAATCCCCACAAATTTCCACGAAATCGAAGAAAATACCCCCTAATTCTTCATGTTTCCTAAAAATCCCTCAAAATTCCAGAAAACTCCCACAAAATCTTCTCAATATCCTACAAAATTCAAGACAAATCCCACAAAATTGCAGAAATCTTCTCAAAACCCTACCAAATTCCAGAAACATCTCACAAAATCTCCTCAATAGCCCACAAAAATCAAGAAAAATCCCACAAAATTCTATCCATTTTCTCAAAATTCCAGAAAATTCCAGCAAAATCACACAAAACCTTCACAGAATTCCACAAAATCTAAGAAAAATCCCTCACCAAATTCTTCTTGTCTCCTCCAAAGCCCTCAAAATTCCAGAAATATTTCACAACATCTCCTCAATATCCCACAAAAATCAAGATCCCACAAAATTCCAGAAAAAAATACCACAAAATTGCATAAATCTTTTCAAAACCCCACGAAATTCCAGAAACAGTCCACAAAATTCCAGAAGCATCCCACAAAATTGCAGAAATATTCTCAAAACCCCACCAAATTCCAGAAAAATCTCACAAAATCTTTACATATTTCCACACAATTTAGGAACAATACCACAAAATTCTTCAAGTATCATCCATACACCACAAAATTCCAGAAAAATCCCTCAAAATTCCACAAACATCCCACACAATTCCTTAAATCTTCTCAAAACCCTACCAAATTCCAGAAACAGCCCACAAAATCTCCTCCAATTTGCACACAATTAAAAAAAAAATCTTTCAAAATTCTTCAAGTCTCATCAAAATCCCTCAAAATTCCAGAAACATGCCACAAAATTCCAGAAAAATCCCACAAAATTCCAGAAACATAGCAACAAACTCCATAAATCTTCTCAAAATCCTACCAAATTCCAGAAACATCCCATAAAATTTTTACAAATTACCACACAATCTAAGAAAAATACCTCAAAATTTTTCATGTCTCCACAAAGTCCTTCAAAATTCCAGAAACATGCCACAAATTTCCACAAAAATGGCACAAAATTCCAGAAAAATCCCTCCAAATTCCACAAACATCTACAAAATTCCACAAACACCCCACACATTTCCCTAAATCTTCTCAAAACCTCACCAAATTCCAGAAACATCCCACAAAATCTTCTCCAATTTGCAGACAATCTCAGAAAAATACCTCAAAATTCTTCAAGTCTTGTCACAATCCCTCAACATTCCAAAAAAATCCCACAAAATTCCAGAAAAATCCAGAAAATTCCACAAACAAACCAACAAATCCTCTAAATCATCTCAAAACCCTACCAAATTCCTGAAACATCCCACAAAATCTTTAAAAATTTCCACACAATCTAGGAAAAACTACTCAAAATTCTTCAAGTCTTCTCAAAATCTCACCAAATCCCAGAAAATTCCACAACATTCCAAAAAAATTGCACAAAATTCTAGAAAAAGCCCTCAAAATTCCACAAAAATCCCACGAAATTCCAGAAACGGTCCACAAAATACCAGAAGCATCCCACAAAATTGCAGAAATCTTCTCAAAACCCCACGAAATTCCACCAACTCCCCACAAAATCTTTATATATTTCCACACAATTTAGGAACAATGCCTCAAAATTCTTCAAGTTTCATCCATATCCCACAAAATTCCAGAAAAATACAACAAAATTCCACAAATAACCCACACAATTCCCTAAATCTTCTCAAAACCCCACCAAATTCCAGAAATTTCCCACAAAATCTCCTTTAATTAGCACACAATCTAGGAAAAATCCCTCGAGATTCTTCAACCCTCCTCAATATGCCAGAAAATTCCACAAAAATCCACAAACTTCCACAAACATCGCAACAAACTCCCTAAATCTTCTAAAAACCCTACCAAATTCCAGAAACATCCTACAAAATCTTTACAAATTTCTACACAATCTAAGGAAAATACCTCCAAATTCTTCAAGTCTCCTCAAAGTCCCAGAAAATTCCCCAAAAATCCACAACATTCAAGAAAAAAACCCTCAAAATTCCCTAAATCTTCTCAAAACCCTACCAAATTCCAGAAACTTTCCACAAAATCTTTACAAATTGCCACACAATCTGAGTAAAATACCTCAAAATTCTTCAAGTCTCCTCAAAATCTTACCATATTCCAGAAAAGTCCACAACATTCCAAAAAAATTGAATTAAATTCCAGAAAAATCCCTCAAAATTCCACAAAAATCCCACGAAATTCCAAAAACAGCCCACAAAATTTTAGAAACATCCCACAAAATCTTTACAAATTGCCACACAATCTAGGAAAAATACCTCAAAATTGTTCAAGTTTCTTCCATATCTCACAAAATTCTACAAACGTCCCACAAAATTCCACACACATCCCACCAAATCCTCTAAATCTTCTCAAAACTCTACCAAATTCCAGAAAGATGCCATAAAATCTTTACCAATTTCCACGCAATCTAGGAAAACTCCTCAAAATTCTTCAAGTCTCCTCAAAATCTAACCAAATTCCAGAAAATTCCACAACATTCCAAAAAAATTGCACAAAATTCCAGAAAAATCCCTCAAAATTCCACAAAATTCCACAAAATTCCAGAAACAGCCCTCAAAATTCCAGAAACATCCCACAGAATTGCAGAAATCCTCTCAAAACCCCACCAAATTCCAGAAACATCCCACACAATCTTTACAAATTACCACACAATCTAAGAAAAATCCCCCAACATTCTTCAAGTCTCCTCATTATCCCAGAAAATTCCACAAAAATCCACAAAATTCAAGAAAGAAATCCCTCAAAATTCCCTAAATAATCTCAAAACCCTACCAAATTCCAGAAACATCCCACAATATCTTTACAAATTGCAACACAATCTGAGAAAAATCCCTCCAAATTCTTCATGTCTCCTCAAAGTGCTTCAAAATTACAGAAATATCCCACAAAATCTCCTCAAATTTGCACACAATCTCAGAAAAATACCTCAAAATTCTTCAAGTCTCGTTAAAATCCCTCAATATTTCCAAAAAACATCCCACAAAATTCCAGAAAAATCCCTCAAATTCCACAAAACCCCACCAAATTCCACCAACACCCCACAAAATCTTTATATATTTCCACACAATTTAGGAACAATGCCTCAAAATTCTTCAAGTTTCATCCATATCCCACAAAATTCCAGAAAAATACAACAAAATTCCACAAATAACCCACACAATTCCCTAAATCTTCTCAAAACCCCACCAAATTCCAGAAATTTCCCACAAAATCTCCTTTAATTAGCACACAATCTAGGAAAAATCCCTCGAGATTCTTCAACCCTCCTCAATATGCCAGAAAATTCCACAAAAATCCACAAACTTCCACAAACATCGCAACAAACTCCCTAAATCTTCTAAAAACCCTACCAAATTCCAGAAACATCCCACAAAATCTTTTCAAATTTCTACACAATCTAAGGAAAATACCTCCAAATTCTTCAAGTCTCTTCAATATCCCACAAAATTCCACAAACATCCCACAAAATTCCACCAACATCCCACCAAATCCTCTAAATCTTATCAAAACCCTACCAAATTCCAGAAACATCCCACAAAATCTTTACAAATTACGACACAATCTTAGAAAAATATCAAAATTCATCATGTATCCTCAAACTCCTTCAAAATTCCGGAAACATCCCACAAATTTCCACAAAAATTCAATAAAATTCCAGAAAAATACCACAAAATTCCACGAACATCCCAACTAACTCCCTAAATCTATTCAAAACCCTACCAAATTCCAGAAACTTCCCACAAAATCTTTATAAATTACGACACAATCTAAGTAAAACTCCTCAAAATTCTTCAAGTCTCCTCAATATCCCAGAAAATTCCAGAATATTCTACAACATTCCAAAAAAATTGCACAAAATTCCAGAAAAATCCCTCACGTACGTTGCCAAACTCAAAACTTGGCTTCTTACTCCTCCTGCTTTCCGTGGTAGGGATGCCCCAACCATTGAAGCAATCACTCGGAGCATCCGAGTGGCACCGGGATCTCATGACTTGTCTCAGGGACCTAGAAGAGCATCTGGAGGTGGCAGAAACAGTAGACCGAGATATAGAAGAAAAGTGGTACAAACATCCACCAAAACCACATATGGACGAGGGAAACATAAATCCAAGTCCAAATCTCCCCAAAGGCGAGCTTCTACGCCTGCTTCAAGACGATCCCCCTCTCCTAGCCAGTAAAGGAGAGGGCCTTCACTCCCTTGGTCCGTTGCAGGGTCTATATAGACTATCCGGATCAAAATTCAACCCTGATTGGAAGGTACCTGATATCACTGCAACAGATATAAATTGGGGAGACCTAAAAGATGAGTTGCAGGATACCAGGGTACTGAAATATTTGACCCCGGCTAGGTTTTGGCCTAAGGGCATTTCTTACTTTCCAAGGCACATGGGAGTGACGGATAAATATCCAGGGTACAAAGATCGTCATGAGCAAATAGTCTCTGTTTACTTATCTAAATTGTATGAGGCAGGAATTCTATACAAGAGAGTGTCACGATCAAAAGTTTCATTTGAAGGTACAGTTCAACAGTGGGAACAAAAATACCAGGTTGAACACCATGGGAGGAGGAACGTCCAAGAGCTTCTCGGAAGTCAGATCCGAAGGAGCAGAAAGATTTCTAACTCAGAGGTTTCAAACCTCACATACAAAATACCCGTTACCGAACCAAAAGGGAACATGGGAGGCCCCACCATTGATGTCAAGGGGGCTTCCGACTATCGTAGGTTAGCTTCACCTTTAAAACTGAGTTAAAAAAAAGGGAAGTTGAAGCTACTGGTGACTGATAGGAGTTTTTCTTCCTGACCAATTATCAGCCATTTTCAAGAATTGACAGCAAATCTGACCATTAAAAAAAGTGAATTCAACTTGTAAACACTCCCTTAAGAAGTACACTCAGAGCTGTCTCGTTCTCTTTTTGTTTCCGGCTCTGGAGAGGTAACAAGCTCCGTCTTGGCTTTCCCCCCCCTCCCAGGCCCGGGACAAGGCCGCAGGGAGGGGGGGGGGAAGGAGAGAAAAGCAGTTTAGTAGTTTTGTTTAGTTTTCAAAGTCTGTTGCTAGACTGAAACCGGACACTATGAACTTTTGTAGCTTTCTTCTTTTAACTCTTTTATTACCTAGATAAACAACAGATTACTCCTTTTTCTTAGAACAGACAGAGAAAGAGAGACAATTAACATGTAAGACATCATAAACTTACCAGAAACAGTGAAGAAAAGAGTTAAGTTTAAATAAGAAAGAGAGAAAAAGAAGATGCTTGTTGCTGAAAAGTCTTTCTGTTGCAGCTATGGAGATGGACAGTAGTTTAAAGACTCCTTTAATTCATGGCTAGAGTATGAGAGGAATAGAGTATTCAAAGTGTGGACTTTAAAGAAAAGGAAAATTATTATGATCCTGTGAGTTGCTGGAACTTGCGAGTGAAGTGAAGATTTTAAAGCCTTAAAGGAGCCAGGGAGATGGCTGTTTTCCAGGAGGGCTCACATGGACAACTGAAAAAGATTTCTGCTTTGAATCACTTATCCTTAAAAATAGCATCCCTAGATTCAATTTGACCCATTGCACACCTCAGAGTGGTGTGAGATGGGAGGAGTGGACTCTAGAAACTCCATGGATTAGCAGAAAGAGACTTCTGTTTCTCTACGGGGACTGATGAAAAGACTCTAAAATTGAAACTGTTTTTGACCACCAAGATTGTAAAACTTTTTTGTCTCTATGTTGTTATGTGTACAAAGAAATGATCAAGTAGTGAAAAGTAAAAGGGTTCTCTGAAAGTTTATTTTGGTATTTTTATTCTAGTAGTTTGTTAATAAACTGTCTTTATTCCTTTTAAGTTTTAAGCCTGTTTTGCTCTTGTTCTAGTCCATATCTCACAACAGAAAATAAGTAGTTTTTTGTTACTAGCTTAAAACCACGACATTTAATTGGTGCGTTGGCCGGGAAAGCGAAAATTAGCAAATCTAGACCACTAATAGTGTTACTGTGAGATAAAAGATTAATTAAGAGCAAAGCAAGATTGTCTTAAGTTTATATAGCAGTAATAGAAAATCTAGAGGTGGAAAGTAGAAAATATTTGTTTCTTCTTTTCTGTCAATTTATTAGCTTTATTGTTTTAAGTTGTATATTGAATATAATTAATAATTTTAGAGTGAGTGTTTACAAGTTGAAGGGGTGGAATGTCGTAGGTTAGCTTCACCTTTAAAACTGAGTTAAAAAAAAGGGAAGTTGAAGCTACTGGTGACTGATAGGAGTTTTTCTTCCTGACCAATTATCAGCCATTTTCAAGAATTGACAGCAAATCTGACCATTAAAAAAAGTGAATTCAACTTGTAAACACTCCCTTAAGAAGTACACTCAGAGCTGTCTCGTTCTCTTTTTGTTTCCGGCTCTGGAGAGGTAACAAGCTCCGTCTTGGCTTTCCCCCCCCTCCCAGGCCCGGGACAAGGCCGCAGGGAGGGGGGGGGGAAGGAGAGAAAAGCAGTTTAGTAGTTTTGTTTAGTTTTCAAAGTCTGTTGCTAGACTGAAACCGGACACTATGAACTTTTGTAGCTTTCTTCTTTTAACTCTTTTATTACCTAGATAAACAACAGATTACTCCTTTTTCTTAGAACAGACAGAGAAAGAGAGACAATTAACATGTAAGACATCATAAACTTACCAGAAACAGTGAAGAAAAGAGTTAAGTTTAAATAAGAAAGAGAGAAAAAGAAGATGCTTGTTGCTGAAAAGTCTTTCTGTTGCAGCTATGGAGATGGACAGTAGTTTAAAGACTCCTTTAATTCATGGCTAGAGTATGAGAGGAATAGAGTATTCAAAGTGTGGACTTTAAAGAAAAGGAAAATTATTATGATCCTGTGAGTTGCTGGAACTTGCGAGTGAAGTGAAGATTTTAAAGCCTTAAAGAAGCCAGGGAGATGGCTGTTTTCCAGGAGGGCTCACATGGACAACTGAAAAAGATTTCTGCTTTGAATCACTTATCCTTAAAAATAGCATCCCTAGATTCAATTTGACCCATTGCACACCTCAGAGTGGTGTGAGATGGGAGGAGTGGACTCTAGAAACTCCATGGATTAGCAGAAAGAGACTTCTGTTTCTCTACGGGGACTGATGAAAAGACTCTAAAATTGAAACTGTTTTTGACCACCAAGATTGTAAAACTTTTTTGTCTCTATGTTGTTATGTGTACAAAGAAATGATCAAGTAGTGAAAAGTAAAAGGGTTCTCTGAAAGTTTATTTTGGTATTTTTATTCTAGTAGTTTGTTAATAAACTGTCTTTATTCCTTTTAAGTTTTAAGCCTGTTTTGCTCTTGTTCTAATCCATATCTCACAACAGAAAATAAGTAGTTTTTTGTTACTAGCTTAAAACCACGACAAAGTTCCACAAAAATCCCACGAAATTCCAGAAACAGCCAACCAAATTCCAGAAACAGCCAACCAAATTCCAGAAACATCCCTCAAAATCTTCACAAATTTCCACACAAACTAAAAAAAAAAATCCCTCAAAATTCTTCAAGTTTCATCCATATCCCACAAAATTCCACAGACATCTCAGAAAATCCCACAAACATCCCACCAAATCCTCTAAGTCTTCTCAAAACCCCACCAAATTACAGAAACATCCCACAAAATCTTTACAAATTACCACGCAATCTAAGAAAAATCCCTCAAAATTCTTCATGTCTCCTCAAAGTATTTCAAAATTCCGGAAACATTCCACAAAATTTCACAAAACTTCCACAAAGTTCCACAAACATCCCACACAATTCCCTAAATCTTCTCCAAACCCTACCAGATTCCAGAAACATCTTACAAAATTCCACAATCATCCCACCAAATTCCTCTATATATTCTCAAAACCCTAAAACATCCCATAAAACATCCCATAAAATCTTTACAAATTTCCACACAATCTAGGAAAAATCCCTCAAAATTCTTCAAGTCTCCTCAAAATCCCAGAAAATTCCACAAAAATCCACAAAATTCAAGAAAAAATCCCTCAAAATTCCCTAAATCTTCTCAAAACCCTACCAAATTCCAGAAACATCACACAAAATCTTTACAAATTTCCACACAATCAAAGTAAAACTCCTCAAAATTCTTCAAGTCTCCTCAAAATCTCACCAAATCCCAGAAAATTCCACAACATTCCAGAAAAATTGCACAGAATTCCAGAAAAATCTCTTAAAATTCCACAAAAATCCCACGAAATTCCAGAAACATCCCACAAAATCTTTACAAATTTCCATGCAATCTAGGAAAAATCCCTTATAATTCTTCATATCTCCTCAAAGTCCTACAAAATTTCGGAAACATCCCACAAAATTCCACAAAAAATCAAAAAAATTCCAGAAAAATACCACGAAGTTCCACAAACATCTTACAAAATTCCCTAAATCTTTTCAAAACCCTACAAAGCTCCAGAAACATTCTACAAAATCTCCTCCAATTTGCACACAATCTAGGAAAAATCTCTAAATTTTTCAAGTCTCCACAATATCCCACAAAATTCCACAAAAATCCACAAAATTCAGTAAAAAATACCGCAAAATTCCCCATCTCTTCTCAAAACCATATCAAATTCCAGAAACATCCCAAAAAATCTCCACAAATGTCCACACAATCTAAGAAAAATCTTTCAAAAATACTCAAGTCTGCTCAGAATCCCACAAAATCCCAGAAAAATTCCACAACATTCCAAAAAAATCCTACAAAATTCTAGAAAAATCCCACAAAATTATTTAGATTTTCTCAAAATGCCACAGAGTTCCAGAAAAATCCCACAAAATTCCAGAAATGTCCAAGAAAATTTCCACAAAATCCCACAAAATTCAAGAAACATCCCACATAATGCCACAAAAATCCCACGAGATTCCAGAAACACCCCAACAAATTCCCAAAATCTTCTCAAAATTCTACCAAATTCCAGAAACATCCCACAAAATCTCCACAAATTTCTACAAAATCTAAGAAAAATCCCTCAAAATTCTTCAAGTGTCCCCAATATCTCACAAAATTACAGAAAAATCCCACAAAATTCTTGAAAAGCATCACAAAATAGTGAAAAAATCCAACAAAATTCCCTAAATCTTCTAAAAACCCTACCAAATTCCAGAAACATCCCACAAAATCCCAACAAATTTCCACACAATCTAAGAAAAATCTTTCAAAAATTACTCAAGCCTTCTCAAAATCCTACAAATCCCAGAAAATTTCACAACGTTCAAAAAAAATCCTAAAAAATTCCAGAAAAATCCCACAAAATCTCCACAAATTTCCATGAAATCCCAGAAAAATCAAGAAAAATTTTTCACGTCTCTTCAAAACACCCCACAAAATTCCACAAAATTCTACAACATTCCTACAACATCCACAAAATTCCAGAAACATCCCACAAAATTCTTTAATTTTTCTTAATATCCTACAAAATTCAATAAAAATCCCTCAAAATTTAAGATAATCCCACAAAATTCAAGAAAAATCCCACAAAATTATTTAAATTTTCTCAAAATCTCATTAAATTCCAACAAAATCCCATGAAATTGCTGAAAAATTAAAAAAAAAACCCCTAAATCTTCTCAAAACCCTATCAAATTCTAAAAACATCTTACAAAATGTCAAAAAATCCCCACAAAATGTAAGAAAAATCCCTCAAAATTCTTCAAATCACCTCAAAATCCCACAAAATTCCAGAAACATCCCACAAAATCTCCTCAATGTCCCACAAAATTCCACAAAAATTCCACAAAATTCCACAAGTATTTCACAAAATTCCAGTAAAATCTGATGAAATTGTTAGCATTCAGGAACACACATAATCACAAATGATTATATGCAGGTGCTTTATTAAGAGATCTGGGTGTCAGGGGTACACAGACCCAAATCTGACCCATCTTGGTTTTGAACCGAACATGTTTTATACTCTATCATTATGTAACTCACATATTAATTATTAGACTTACATTGTTCTAATATATGCATTGTTTTTACCCAAGCATGGATTTCTCGTGATCCCCTCAGCCCCCTAACATTGTTCCTCGTGTTCTTTAAAAAATAATTATATCCAATCATATCTAACAATTGTATCATGATCATCTACTGATTACACAGGTGCAGTTTGACCTGATCTTTAGCAAATACAAGGCCTAACATTTCCCAGGGCCTACTTTTCCAAGGCCTTTCCAAACCTAACTTTCATTCTAAGTCCCCGAATTTTCTAAGATTTTGGGACCTTTTACTATCACCTACAGGACTTGTGCTCCAGACCCCTCACCAGCCTTGTTGCCCTTCTCTGGACACGCTCCAGCCCCTCCATGTCCTTCCTAAATTGGGGGCCCAGAACTGGACACAGCACTCGAGGTGCTGCCCAACCCGTGCAGAGTAGAGGGGAGGAATCCCTGCCCTGCTCCTGCTGGCCACACTGTTCCTGATCCAGGCCAGGAGCCATTGGCCTTCTTGGCCACCTGGGCACACTGCTGGCTCATGCCCAGCCTGCTGTCCATCAGTGCCCCAGGTCCCTTTCTGCCTGGCTGCTGTCCAGCCACTCTGTCCCCAGCCTGGAGCACTGCAGGGGTTGTTGTGGCCAAAGTGCAGGACCTGGAACTTGGACTTGTTAAACCTCACCTTGTTGGGTTTGGTCCCTGGATCCAGCCTGTCCAGGTCCCTGTGCAGAGCCCTCCTACCCTGCAGCACATCAACACTCCCAGCCAACCTGGTGTCACCACGGTTCCATGGGGCCCTTGAGTGTCACAATGGTCTCCAGGATTCCATGAGGCCTCCCAGCAATCCAATTTCGGATCATACTGGGAGTGACTAGACTCATACTGGGAGTATCTGAGAATGACTGGGAACACACCATGAACATCATCCCCCATCCTGGGGGTGACTGGGAGCAACTGGGAGCATGCTGGGAGCAAATGGCATTGTACTGGGACTGACTGGGTTGATCTAGTCAGAGGAAACTGGGACCATCCTGGGAGTGCTGCCATGTGACAAGGATCATACTGGAGCTTACTGGGCTCATATTGGTGTTGAAGGGGAGCAGCTGGGATCTCTGAACACCAAAGGTTCCTTTCCTGCTCACTGAAGAAGGAGCTTCTCAGTATCCCTGTGTGAGGGGACCTTCACCTGAACCAGATGCTGTTAGGAGAAAAAGCCGCCTCTGCTGGAAAATCCCACACAACAAGTCAATGCCAAGAGAGAGCATTTTGCTTTCACAACTTCCCTCCTGGAGCCACAGTCCTTTTGGATCACACAGCAAGCAAGAGAACAGCACAAAATACAAGGCTGTGTCCAGTTTTTGGCTGGATGAGCAAACAGAGGGAATACCAGGATCTGCTGCCACAGACTCTCCTCTTGGGGAGCAGATCCCCCCCAGGCTCCATTCCAAATGCTGTGAACACCCTGCTGGCTACAGACAACCCCTTTTTTTAAGAAGCTGTTGGCAGGAGCTCTCCCAAATAAATGGCATCTTAATGGCAATTTTCATTAAAATCAACTCCATTCCAAAGGAAGAACAATAAGCCCACAGCAATCCCAAAGGCACATATGGTCCACCTGGGGAAATCCTCGACTTAGGAGCCCAGTGGGTTAAAAAATACCCATAAGAAGCCACAGAGTCCAGAGTGCAAACTGCAGCAACCACTTGCTGGATCATTTTGGCTGTGCTGCACACATCTGCAGACTGTCTGTCCCCCTGCAAGGACAGAAGGACACCCGTCAGGGGCTGGGCTGGCCGCTGAGAATGCCTCGGGCAGGAGGATCCTCAGGCAATGAGCAGGTGCCCAGAGCTGCTCTGACACTGAGGCCTCTGTGCCCCACAGCAATGGGAACACCACAAGGACACGGCAACGTTCCTGTGACATCACAGCAGCAGCTCCCCCAAAAACTGCCTGGAAGGTTCTCCTGGGTCACCAAAGAGCACAAAGGATCTTCAGAGGGCACAACCTATTGCTCAAGGGATCCAAGAGGAACTCAGAAAATGCAGCAAATGAGGACACCCCACAGCCCAGCCTGAACACTGAGAAGGAACAAAGATGTGAGCAAACCAAAGGAAATAGAAATTTTGGTCACTGATGCTGCTGACTAAAACAAGCAAGGTTTGATCCATCTGGGATCTTTGTTCTAGTTCTAGAAACAAGCAAGGTTCTCTACTGTAAATGTACATAAAGCTGGAACTTGGGGGAAAGAAGGCTGAGAGTGCCAAAGCCTTGTGTGACTTCTTGGACATCTTGTGGCTGAGGGTGTCCAAGGCAATGGACTCACAAGCGGGGTCCCTGCCCTCCCCACTGACAGCTGCCATCTCTCCCTCAGCCCCACGCGTGTCTCCAACAACCTCCTGTCCAGGGCCTCCATCCACACATTTCATCACCAGCCACAGATCCTCATCCACGAGGTCACCCAGCATCCCTGAGGCCACAGCAGGGAGTGCTCCTGGCATCTGGTAGAGCACTGTGGCTTTCCTGAAATTGTTCTGGTGCCTGTGGCTGAGAGGAGTGGGGTGGATGGAACCAGGACGGGTCACAGATCAGCAGCCCCACTGCAAGCAGTGCTTTCTCCTGCTGTGTGGGGACCGTGGGGTGACTGATGTTGGGACTCCTCTGGCTTTGGCTCCTGCAGACCACACAGTGGGTCAGACACTGGGCTGAGGGAAGGGGTCCCATGGAAACCCAGCACAGGCATTTCTCTTTGGAGAGGGGGTTCTGCAGGGAGAACGGAGAAGAAGAGACTTTCCTGTCTGCTGAGATTCGCCCTCCTCCTTCAGCAGCCATTCCACAATCCATCAGTACCAGAATTCATAGGATCACTTCCATGCCAGGGAGCACAAGGCACTCAAAACTGAACCCTGCCAGAACCCAGCCCTGCCTGCCCATTTGGAGGGTGTGGGGGAATGGAATTTCAGCTGGAGTTGACCCACAATGATACTTTGCCACTTGTGGGTTTCTCACAGCCTTAGAAGGAGCTTGAGATCTCCGTCCCCAACACCCGCTCACCCTTCAAGTGCACACACGTGCCTGGGGGCAATTCAGGTTCCCTGGAGTGGTGGCTGCTTCCCTTTGAAACAGGAGCTGTTGTCTTTTCCAGTGTGATTAACTCCCTTCTACCTATTAGAAAGTGGGTAAGTAAAGGAAATGACCCTGGAGAAAGGGGACCAGAGCCTTTGAAAAAGATGAAACAAGTCTGAATTACAAATAAAATCTCTTTCATTTATTTCTTTAGGACTAATCTATTACTGCTAACAAAAACATGTTTCTGAGCTGATTGTTGGTATTCGAGGCCTTATTTCTGGTTCTTGTTGTTATTATTATTTATTAGTATTACTTTTCACTGTCAAGACCTTTAAATCTTAGACATGAATAACAATGGCTGGATGTCTCTCACTGGGAAAATTCTCTTGCTTTTCCCACCAGAATTAAACTGTACACTCAACTCCAAGTTGCCAGTGGATTCTAAAGATGGAAAATCCTGTTAACTGTGGATTTGGTGTGGTTTGGAGCTGGGGAAGGGTCTCATCCCCTCCCAGAGGTGCCCCAAGCCCGCTCTGCTGCCACGTCTGCACTCACAGCCCCTCACGGCTGCTCTGCCCTGGGGACATGGTGGGGACCCCTCCTGCCAGGGCTGAGGCTCCTCATGGCCCCTCGCAGCCCCTCATGGCCCCACAGAAACTCGCATGGCCCCATAGAACCTCTCATGGACCCACAGAATCTCTCATGGACCCTCACATCCCCTCACAGCCCCTCACAGCCCCAGGGGCTCCTCCCAAAGGAGAAGGGGTCGGGCCCTGCTTGTTCTCCTTTTATTTCCGTCCCTTCACAGCTCCGAGTAAAGAAAAGCTGAATGGAGCCTTTCCCCAGCGTTTCCCTCGGGGTTCATTGCGGGCTGAAGCTCTGTGCTGGCGCTGGCCCCAGCACCACCATCCCTGCAGCCCCCAAGGCCTTTGCTGTCCCCCCGTGTCCATTCCCTGTCCCCGAGTCCCGCCCGGCTCTGGCAGCAGCAGCAGCTGCAGCGCAGCGGGCGCCGGCCCGGCCCGGCCGGGGCTCCCGGCCAGGAGCAGCAGCAGCGCCGGCCCTTCCCACCTGCTCCTGCCTCGGCTTCCCAGGGCTTTTCCCAGGGCAATTCTGGACTACAGCAACAATCCCCCACAAACAGCCCTGATTCCTCAGGGCCTGGCTCTGCTGCCCTCAGCCAGCCCTCAGAGGAAGAAAGGATCGGGTTCCAGCGCTGTTTTCAGCCCTGTTTTACTCACCCTGAGGTGACAGCAGGAGGATGTTGGTACTTTTGCCTTGGCAGTTGTAGATCCCGGCTGCTCTTGCCCCTCTTCTGCTTGCCACTTGAATTTTAGAAGTACAACTGCAATTGTCGCTTTCAATCAGTGCTACCCACTGTGCTTTTGACACAGGGAATTCAGGATTTTTGTTTCAGGCATCATGATCAGTAGAGATGAAAGTGCTCCTAACTCTCTGAGCACAAAATCAAGGAGAATTAAAGCCACACAGGCCACATTTGCAGTGCTCAAACACAGCCCTGTTGCTGCTGCTGCTGCTGAAATAGAATCAACGGACAGAGGCCATCACAGAAATTGCCTCTGCAGTGGCAAATAAAATGAAAAAATCAACCAGGAGAAAGAAAAACCAGAACTTCCCAACTTGCTTCATTGTTTCTTCTGAGCAGCAGAAGAAAAAGGAACAGGGCACCTTTCAGGCAGTTCCACAAGCTCAGGGTTCTCATTTCATGGGGAATCTGACATGCAATTGGCCTTGTTAAAAGGATAAAAGCAAAGGGAATGAATTGGGAATTATTAGGAAAAAATGACCCTTCTTACACACAAACTTCACCAAGTCATTCCCTGCATTTCTCCTTTTCACATTCTTTCTCTCATCCACTGAGAGGTCCAGCTCATCATGTTCTGGTGCTTATCATCAGCTGATTGTGCTCTTGATTTCTACCACTGCAAGATATGTAGAATCATCTAAACTGAACACAGAAACAAACTCCCTCTGTCAGCCCATCTTCACATTCCAGATCACTTTCAAGATGTCCATGGGGCTATTGGAATGATGACCTCTCCACTGCTGGCTGCAGGCTCTGGAGATTCTTTCTCCACATTCAGCCAGGCTTGTATTCCCCAACAATTCCTGGTAGCCCATCATGTTTTCTTTGGCTAGAAGAGGAACAATGAAAACCTTACCAATGGCACAACTCCCCAGTGCACAAAGAAAAGAAAGAACAAGTTGTCAAGTTCTTCAAATATTTGTCCTGCTTTGCTGCAAGAGTTGTGCTGCATTCACAGTATGGGAAGCCAAGAGAAGCTGCAGCTGGGGGCACATCTTGTGACAAGAGCTGTGCCTTGTTCTCCAGGAGAGGTTTTTGGAAAGAACAGACAGGACTGGGGAGAAGATTCTGGGAAAATTGAAACAACTTTTTTAAGAAATGAAAATAAAATCCAAAGAAACAACCAATATGTTTTTCTCCATTTTTCTCTATTGATTTTTATGTTTCCCTTTTCCATCTTGCACTGTTTCTCCATCCCATTCATTCCAAATGGATCTCACCTCTAAGATCTGAGACTCGGCAAGTTTTAGACACTTTAAAATACCATGAGCTACACCCAGTTTGCCTTCCCCTGTTTTACTTGGAAAGCAATGCTGGAGACACAAGTGCAGTGCTTGGCTCAGGTACAAATTCTGCATTCAGGGAATGTGCTCAGACAGTGTCTGACCCTCAGCAGGGACAAGGCACAGCAGCAGCCAAGGGCATTGCTGTGCCCCTGTGCAGGAGTCCAGACTCTGGCTCTTGGCTCACCAGGGCAAAGTTCCCGTGTTTGGCCAGGCTCAGGGGCTGCCCGGGGAGCGCGGGGCTCGGGGCGGGGCCGAGCGGGCAACGGACAAACGGACACGGGGACAAACGGTCCCGGTGCTTCAGTTGCAGCGGCAGCAGCGAAAGCAGCGGCAGCAGCGGCAGCAGCGGCAGCAGAGAAAGCAGCGAAAGCAACGAATTTATCAATTCCTGTCACTCTTCTCCCTCTCCCACTGTCCCGCATCCTCTCCCGCTCTCCCTTTTCCTGTGTCCCCTCCTCTTCCAGTTTCCCTCTCCCCGCGCCCACCCGGGCCATGTCCCCGGTCCGCCCCCGGCCCCGGGCGGGGCTGCCCCGTCCCTGGCCCCGGCCCCATCCCCGTCCCCGGCCCCGGCCCCGAGCATCCTTCCGCGGTCTCGCCTCCGCCCCGCTCTGGCTGTGCTGGCGCTGGCTCTGCTGGGCGGGCATCATTGCCTGGGGCTGGGGCGGCATCGCTGCCCTTTGGCTCCGCCTGGCCCGGCCCCGGCCCCAGCCCCGGCCCCGGCCCCGGCTCCTCCCGGGGCCCGCGGAGGACACAGGCGGCGCGGCCGCTGCCGCCGCCTCCGCTGCAGCTTCCCCGGCCCGAGCTCCGCCGCTCAGCAGCGCGGCCGCCGGCCCCGAGCCGCCGCTGTCGCGTTCCAAAGAGCGAACGCCTGCGGATGCCCAGCCCGGGGAGGTCAGGGAGCGCTCGGGGGCCGTTCCTGGCCCCGGGCCGAGCACTGACGGCCGCATCTCTTCCCCAGGGAAGGCGCAGGAGGCCCTGCAGCAGCGCTACCGAGTGGGTTCACTGCTGGGACGCGGCGGCTTTGGCAGAGTTTTCGCAGCCACTCGGCTCTCGGACGGACTCCCGGTGAGCGGTGGGGCTAGCGGCGGGCGGAGGAGGAGGAGCGGGTGGAGGGGGCGGAGGAGGAGAAGGAGAAGGGGGCGGAGGAGTAGGATGGGGCTGGACACGGCAGGCGCTGAGCTGAATCCGCTGTTCCCTTTGGCTTACAGGTGGCCATCAAAAAGGTGCCACGGAACCGCGTCCGGCACTGGGGCGAGCTGGTGAGTGAGCGGGGCCAGCGGCAGAAGCCGGGGCGTGCCGGGCGGGGATGAGCCGGGACCCGGCAGGGTGGGAGCTGCCAGGACACCTGGAGGGAGAGCGGGCATGGGGCCAGCGGAGGGCACAGAGCATCCCGGGCAGGCTGAAGGCTTCCCGAGCCCTGGCACGGCCTCAGCCCCACTGACAGCACCGTGCTCCTCCCGCAGCCCGACGGCACCAGCGCACCACTGGAGATAGTGCTGCTGGACAAGGTGTCCACAGGCTTCCCTGGTGTGGTGCAGCTGCTGGAGTGGCTTGAGCTCCCCAGCTACATTGTTATGGTGCTGGAGCGCCCAGAGTGGTGTCAGGACCTGCGGCACTTCATTCGGGCACGGAGGTTCCTGTCCGAGGAAGAGGCGCGGGAGCTGTTCCGGCAGGTCCTGGCAGCCGTGCGGCACTGCACCAGCTGCGGGGTCCTGCACCGAGATATAAAACCAGAGAATATCCTGGTAGACCTGGACACCGGCGAGGCAAAACTGATAGACTTCGGCTGTGGCACCTACCTTCAGGAGACAGCCTACACTCAATTTGCAGGTGAGCCCACACAGGGGTAGGCTTCTGGTCCCAGCATCTCCTGGCCCAACATCTCCTGGTGCAACAAGGGTGTGGCAGGAGGGATTCTCCCAGGACTGGGGCTGGGGCAGCCAGCCTGACAAAATCCTCCATGGGTAGGGGTGGCAGAGAGGGGGAGGCAGAACCTGTGCACCAGCTGGTTTGGTGTGCAGTTGAGAATGGGCTTGGACTGCTGTGCTTCCCTGGTTTGCTTTGGTTCAAAATATGTTTTGGGCAATGCCAGCAGGCAGGATGTGGGTATGGTTTTTCCCCAGCACTGAGTGGGTATTTCCCTTTGTGTGTCATGGTCGGGCCTTGCCAGGGTTTCTGCTGCCCTCTTCCAGCACCAGTGACTTCGTTTCCAGCCACAGATTTGTACCCAAGTCCCAGGTGCTGGCGAGAGGGCAGCAGGTCACCCCATGGGCCACTGGGGAAGCCCCCACATGCCCAGGGATGCTGGGGTCAGGCTCTGGGAGCAGCAGCATCCCCCTGATGAGCTCCATCCATATTCCATAGGAACACCATCATACAGCCCCCCGGAATGGAACGACTTTGGGTGGTACCATGGCGAGGCAGCGACCGTCTGGACCCTGGGCATCCTGCTGCACGAGATGGTCTGCGGGGAGCACCCTTTCAGGAGGGGCAGGAACATCAGATGGGGCCAGCTCCCGCTGCCACAACGGCTCTCCCAAGGTGAATCCTCATCTCTGGGCACAGGGGGAACACCAGTGTTGGGAGACAGCAGCGGGCTCGTGAGCATCCCGCTCTGGCAGCTGCTGAGGAGGTGGCACATGTCCTGCTCTCCTGCTCTCCTCCAAAACAAAAAAATTAATGGGAAAGTTTAGGCCCAGCTCTGAGCACATCCAGCGTGGCCTGGGCACGGGAATAGTGGGACAAAGCAGACAGGAGCCTTCTCCAACTGACCAGTGGTTTGTGGTTTCTCTCCCCAGATTGCCAGCTTCTGATCAGGTGGTGTTTATCCCTGAACTCCTTGGACAGGCCCTCATTAGAAGACCTGTTCCATGATCCCTGGATGCAGGATATTCATCAGCCCTAGAAGAAGGGAGAGAGCCACAGGCACAGTGATGCAGGGACCTGGTAAGTTACAGCTCCACACATGCCCTGGCAATCAGCAGCAAAGAAACCCAGACTTTTTTGTCCTGCCTGTGTCACTGCACTGGGCTCATCAAATGGGAACACACAGCCCTTGTGCTGGAGCTGAGCTGCTCTGCCCAGCACTGGTGGGCACCATCTGAGCTGGTTTTGCTTGTCCTGGTTCACTGACAGCCGGGCCCTGGGCAGAACCCTGACAGCCTGGTGTGCCCCCGGGGAAGAAGGAGCCCCTGGAGAAGCTGGACCAGGTGGGGCTGCTGCTGCTGCTGGAGACATGGAGGAAAACAGCAAGGATGACATCCTCTTCCTCCACCTGGCCAGCAGCAGCTGGCGATGATGGACTTTGATTCTGGCACCTTCTTCAAAGCCAGGCCCCACAGTGAATTTTTAGATAAGTCCAGACCCAGGGGGATGCTCCCAGATTTGTGCATTGGCCGGGAACCAAAGGTTTCCCCTTTGCTGGGGCAGATGCAACTGATTCCTCAGTGGCTGCCCAGCTGGTTTTTGGCAGGGCTGGGGACATGGGCTGGGGTGGTTACGAAATGGGACTGGGATCCTGGCCCTGCCAACAGCCCCCACCACCCACCGTGCCCCGGGCTGGGGCTGGGGCAGCCAGCCCGACACAAACAAACCCCCATGGCAGGAGCACAGGTGGGACTCCAGAACCTGAGCACGGCTGCTTTGCTGTGCAGGCAAGGAAGGGCTTGGGCTGCTCCACTCCCCTGCTTTGCTTTGGGATCACCGTGATTTTGGGGGACAGTGCAGGGGAAAGGGAGCAAGCATGGGCTTCCCTCACCCATGGGTGGGTTTTTCCCCACAATGTAGGGGTTGGGCCTTCCTCAACCTCCTGACAGAGATAAGATTTTTTACCATTTTTCTTGTTTCCCCTTTTTGTCTGTAACCTATTTTCATTAATTTGTTGTTTGTTTTTCTAAAGGAAGCGTTCTAGGTGGGGTCCAGTCTGGATCAGGAAGTGCTTGGGACCAACTGTGGCGTGGATGGGCCGTGCCCTTGGAGAAGACTGAGGACATCGTTTGGGACCAGCTTTTCTTCTGGCAGCGGATGGTGTGAGGTGGGTCCTCATCTCCTTGGCATGGGTGGGACAAGAGCTTTTGGGAGATGGCAGCGGGCACAGGAGCATCCCACTCTGGGCAGCTGCTGAGGGGCTGGATCTGCCGTGGCTGGCTGCAGGCTGGGCACATGTCCTGCCCTCCTGCTCTGCTCCCAAAGGCAGCAGTGATGGGCAGCTTTGGGCCCAGCTCTGAGCACGGCCAGCATGGCCTGGGCACCGCGGCTGGCTGGGACAAGGGGACAGGAGCCTTCAGCTGACGGGCGGTTTCTGCTTTCTCTCCTTGCAGCCGGGCTCTGCGGATGCTGAGGCTGCTCTGGGCTCTGCCAGGGCTCTGCTGGGCTCAGCACCGCGCCGGGATCAGCCAAAGAAGAAACGGTGTGACCTGCAGCAGAGACTGGAGCATTTTGGCAATGCAGCTCAAGTCTGCAGAGTGTCCACCTCCAAGGGAAAACATGACACCTCCCAAAAATTAAACTTGTTCCATAAATTCCATAAATTCCCTAAATCTTTTCAAAACCCTACCTAATTCCAGAAACATCTCACCAAATCTCCACAAAGTCCAATAAAAATCCCACAAAATTCTTCAAGTCTCCACAAAATCCCAAAAAATCCAAGAAAAATCCCACAAAATTGCAGAAATCTTCTCAAAACCCCACGAAATTTTAGAAACATCCCACAAAATCCCTAGAAATTTCGATAAAATTCCAGAAAAATCTTACAAAATTCTTCATGTCTCCTCAAAATCCCTCAAAATTCCACAAAAATCGCAAAAAATTATTGAAACTTATGCAAAATCCCACAAAACTCAAAAAAACGCACGAAATTGCAAAAAACAAAAACAAAAATCCCTAAATCTTCCCAAAACCTTACCAAATCTCAGAAACATCTCACAAAATCTCTTGAATATCCTAGAAAAATCAAGAAAAATCCCCAAAAATTCCAGAAATATCCCACAAAATTGCAGAGATCTTCTCAAAATGCCACCAAATTCCAGTGTCATCCCAAAAAATCCCCACAAATTTCCACAAAATCTAACAAAATACCTCAAAATTCTTCGTGTCTCTTCAAATTCCTCAAAATTCCACAAAGCTCCCACAAAATCTCCTCAATATCCTACAAAATTCAAGAAAAAAACCCACCAAATTGCAGAAAAAATCCCACACAATTCCCTAAATGTTCTGAAAACCCCACAAAATTCCAGAAACATCCCACCAAATTGCCACAAATTTCCACAAAATCTAAGAAAAATCCCACCAAATTTTCCAACTCTCCTCAAAATCCCTCAAGATTCCAGAAAAAAATCCCACAAAAATATTTAAACTTTTGCAAAATCCCACAAAATTGCAAAAAAATCCCATGAAATTGAGAGAAACTAAAAAAAAGGCCTAAATCTTCCCAAAACCCTCCCAAATTCCAGAAACATCTCACATAATCTTTTGAATATCCCACAAAAATCAAGAAAAATGCCACAAAATTCCCAAAAAATCCCACATAAGTGAAAAAAATTTAAAAATCCCACAAAATCTTCCCAAAATCCTACCAAATTCCAGAAACATCCCAGAACATGTTCACAAAATTAAAAAAAAATCTAAGAAAAATACCTCATAATTCATCAAGTCTCCACAAAATCCCACAAAGTTCAAGAAAAATCCCACAAAATTTCCCTAAATCTTCTCAAAAGCCCACCAAATTCCAGAAACATCCCACAAAATCCCCACAAATTTCCACAAAATCGAAGAAAATACCCCCTAATTCTTCATGTTTCCTAAAAATCCATCAAAATTCCAGAAAACTCCCACAAAATCTTCTCAATATCCTACAAAATTCAAGACAAATCCCACAAAATTGCAGAAATCTTCTCAAAACCCTACCAAATTCCAGAAACATCTCACAAAATCTCCTCAATATCCCACAAAAATCAAGAAAAATCCCACAAAATTATTTCCATTTTCTGAAAATTCCAGAAAATTCCAGCGAAATCACATAAAACCTTCACAGAATTCCACAAAATCTAAGAAAAATCCCTCACCAAATTCTTCTTGTCTCCTCCAAAGCCCTCAAAATTCCAGAAATATTTCACAACATCTCCTCAATATCCCACAAAAATCAAGATCCCACAAAATTCCAGAAAAAAATACCACAAAATTGCATAAATCTTTTCAAAACCCCACGAAATTCCAGAAACAGTCCACAAAATTCCAGAAGCATCCCACAAAATTGCAGAAATATTCTCAAAACCCCACCAAATTCCAGAAAAATCTCACAAAATCATTACATATTTCCACACAATTTAGGAACAATACCACAAAATTCTTCAAGTATCATCCATACACCACAAAATTCCAGAAAAATCCCTCAAAATTCCACAAACATCCCACACAATTCCCTAAATCTTCTCAAAACCCTACCAAATTCCTGAAACATCCCACAAAATCTTTAAAAATTTCCACACAATCTAGGAAAAACTACTCAAAATTCTTCAAGTCTTCTCAAAATCTCACCAAATCCCAGAAAATTCCACAACATTCCAAAAAAATTGCACAAAATTCTAGAAAAAGCCCTCAAAATTCCACAAAAATCCCACGAAATTCCAGAAACGGTTCACAAAATACCAGAAGCATCCCACAAAATTGCAGAAATTTTCTCAAAACCCCACCAAATTCCAGAAACACCCCACAAAATCTTTATATATTTCCACACAATTTAGGAACAATGCCTCAAAATTCTTCAAGTTTCATCCATATCCCACAAAATTCCAGAAAAATACAACAAAATTCCACAAATAACCCACACAATTCCCTAAATCTTCTCAAAACCCCACCAAATTCCAGAAATTTCCCACAAAATCTCCTTTAATTAGCACACAATCTAGGAAAAATCCCTCGAAATTCTACAACCCTCCTCAATATGCCAGAAAATTCCACAAAAGTCCACAAACTTCCACAAACATCGCAACAAACTCCCTAAATCTTCTAAAAACCCTACCAAATTCCAGAAACATCCTACAAAATCTTTACAAATTTCTACACAATCTAAGGAAAATACCTCCAAATTCTTCAAGTCTCCTCAAAGTCCCAGAAAATTCCCCAAAAATCCACAACATTCAAGAAAAAAACCCTCAAAATTCCCTAAATCGTCTCAAAACCCTACCAAATTCCAGAAACTTTCCACAAAATCTTTACAAATTACGACACAATCTGAGTAAAATACCTCAAAATTCTTCAAGTCTCCTCAAAATCTTACCATATTCCAGACAAGTCCACAACATTCCAAAAAACTTGAATTAAATTCCAGAAAAATCCCTCAAAATTCCACAAAAATCCCACGAAATTCCAAAAACAGCCCACAAAATTTTAGAAACATCCCACAAAATCTTTACAAATTGCCACACAATCTAGGAAAAATACCTCAAAATTGTTCAAGTTTCATCCATATCTCACAAAATTCTACAAACGTCCCACAAAATTCCACACACATCCCACCAAATCCTCTAAATCTTCTCAAAACTCTACCAAATTCCAGAAAGATGCCATAAAATCTTTACCAATTTCCACGCAATCTAGGAAAACTCCTCAAAATTCTTCAAGTCTCCTCAAAATCTAACCAAATTCCAGAAAATTCCACAACATTCCAAAAAAATTGCACAAAATTCCAGAAAAATCCCTCAAAATTCCACAAAATTCCACAAAATTCCAGAAACAGCCCTCAAAATTCCAGAAACATCCCACAGAATTGCAGAAATCCTCTCAAAACCCCACCAAATTCCAGAAACATCCCACACAATCTTTACAAATTACCACACAATCTAAGAAAAATCCCCCAACATTCTTCAAGTCTCCTCATTATCCCAGAAAATTCCACAAAAATCCACAAAATTCAAGAAAAAAATCCCTCAAAATTCCCTAAATAATCTCAAAACCCTACCAAATTCCAGAAACATCCCACAATATCTTTACAAATTGCAACACAATCTGAGAAAAATCCCTCCAAATTCTTCATGTCTCCTCAAAGTGCTTCAAAATTACAGAAATATCCCACAAAATCTCCTCAAATTTGCACACAATCTCAGAAAAATACCTCAAAATTCTTCAAGTCTCGTTAAAGTCCCTCAATATTTCCAAAAAACATCCCACAAAATTCCAGAAAAATCCCTCAAATTCCACAAAACCCCACCAAATTCCACCAACAACCCACAAAATCTTTATATATTTCCACACAATTTAGGAACAATGCCTCAAAATTCTTCAAGTTTCATCCATATCCCACAAAATTCCAGAAAAATACAACAAAATTCCACAAATAACCCACACAATTCCCTAAATCTTCTCAAAACCCCATCAAATTCCAGAAATTTCCCACAAAATCTCCTTTAATTAGCACACAATCTAGGAAAAATCCCTCGAGATT
The DNA here is from genome assembly GCF_030490865.1 of Poecile atricapillus. Classification (NCBI taxonomy): domain Eukaryota; kingdom Metazoa; phylum Chordata; class Aves; order Passeriformes; family Paridae; genus Poecile; species Poecile atricapillus. The sequence goes on from NC_081267.1 coordinate 1,904,073, forward strand.
CTTCAACCCTCCTCAATATGCCAGAAAATTCCACAAAAATCCACAAACTTCCACAAACATCGCAACAAACTCCCTAAATCTTCTAAAAACCCTACCAAATTCCAGAAACATCCCACAAAATCTTTTCAAATTACTACAGCATCTAATAAAAATACCTCAAAATTCTTCAAGTCTCTTCAATATCCCACAAAATTCCACAAACATCCCACAAAATTCCACCAACATCCCACCAAATCCTCTAAATCTTATCAAAACCCTACCAAATTCCAGAAACATCCCACAAAATCTTTACAAATTACGACACAATCTAAGAAAAATACCTCAAAATTCATCATGTATCCTCAAACTCCTTCAAAATTCCGGAAACATCCCACAGATTTCCACAAAAATTCAATAAAATTCCAGAAAAATACCACAAAATTCCACAAACATCCCAACTAACTCCCTAAATCTATTCAAAACCCTACCAAATTCCAGAAACTTCCCACAAAATCTTTATAAATTACGACACAATCTAAGTAAAACTCCTCAAAATTCTTCAAGTCTCCTCAATATCCCAGAAAATTCCACAACATTCAAAAAAAATTGCATAAAATTCCAGAAAAATCCCTCAAAGTTCCACAAAAATCCCACGAAATTCCAGAAACAGCCAACCAAATTCCAGAAACATCCCTCAAAATCATTACAAATTTCCACACAAACTAAAAAAAAAAATCCCTCAAAATTCTTCAAGTTTCATCCATATCCCACAAAATTCCACAAACATCTCAGAAAATCCCACAAACATCCCACCAAATCCTCTAAATCTTCTCAAAACCCCACCAAATTACAGAAACATCCCACAAAATCTTTACAAATTACCACGCAATCTAAGAAAAATACCTCAAAATTCTTCATGTCTCCTCAAAGTATTTCAAAATTCCGGAAACATTCCACAAAATTTCACAAAACTTCCACAAAGTTCCACAAACATCCCACACAATTCCCTAAATCTTCTCAAAACCCCACCAAATTCCAGAAACATCCCACAAAAATCTCCTCCAATTTCCACACAATTTAAGAAAAATTTTTCAAAATTCTTCAAGTCTCGTCAAAATCCCTCAAAATTCCAGAAACATGCCACAAAATTCCAGAAAAATCCCACAAAATTCCGCAAACATCCCAACAAACTCCCTAAATCTTCTCAAAACCCTACCAAATTCCAGAAACATCTTACAAAATTCCACAATCATCCCACCAAATCCTCTATATATTCTCAAAACCCTACCAAATTCCAAAAACATCCCATAAAATCTTTAGAAATTTCCACACAATCTAGGAAAAATCCCTCAAAATTCTTCAAGTCTCCTCAAAATCCCAGAAAATTCCACAAAAATCCACAAAATTCAAGAAAAAATCCCTCAAAATTCCCTAAATCTTCTCAAAACCCTACCAAATTTCAGAAACATCACACAAAATCTTTACAAATTTCCACACAATCTAAGTAAAACTCCTCAAAATTCTTCAAGTCTCCTCAAAATCTCACCAAATCCCAGAAAATTCCACAACATTCCAGAAAAATTGCACAGAATTCCAGAAAAATCTCTTAAAATTCCACAAAAATCCCACGAAATTCCAGAAACATCCCACAAAATCGTTACAAATTTCCACGCAATCTAGGAAAAATCCCTTAAAATTCTTCATATCTTTTCAAAGTCCTACAAAATTTCGGAAACATCCCACAAAATTCCACAAAAAATCAAAAAAATTCCAGAAAAATACCACGAAGTTACACAAACATCTTACAAAATTCCCTAAATCTTTTCAAAACCCTACAAAGCTCCAGAAACATTCCACAAAATCTCCTCCAATTTGCACACAATCTAGGAAAAATCTCAAAATTTTTCAAGTCTCCACAATATCCCACAAAATTCCACAAAAATCCACAAAATTCATTAAAAAATACCGCAAAATTCCCCATCTCTTCTCAAAACCATATCAAATTCCAGAAACATCCCAAAAAATCTCCACAAATGTCCACACAATCTAAGAAAAATCTTTCAAAAATACTCAAGTCTGCTCAGAATCCCACAAAATCCCAGAAAAATTCCACAACATTCCAAAAAAATCCTACAAAATTCTAGAAAAATCCCACAAAATTATTTAGATTTTCTCAAAATGCCACAGAGTTCCAGAAAAATCCCACAAAATTCCAGAAATGTCCAAGAAAATTTCCACAAAATCCCACAAAATTCAAGAAACATCCCACATAATGCCACAAAAATCCCACGAGATTCCAGAAACACCCCAACAAATTCCCAAAATCTTCTCAAAATTCTACCAAATTCCAGAAACATCCCACAAAATCTCCACAAATTTCTACAAAATCTAAGAAAAATCCCTCAAAATTCTTCAAGTGTCCCAAATATCTCACAAAATTACAGAAAAATCCCACAAAATTCTTGAAAAGCATCACAAAATAGTGAAAAAATCCAACAAAATTCCCTAAATCTTCTAAAAACCCTACCAAATTCCAGAAACATCCCACAAAATCCCAACAAATTTCCACACAATCTAAGAAAAATCTTTCAAAAATTACTCAAGCCTTCTCAAAATCCTACAAATCCCAGAAAATTTCACAACGTTCAAAAAAAATCCTAAAAAATTCCAGAAAAATCCCACAAAATCTCCACAAATTTCCATGAAATCCCAGAAAAATCAAGAAAAATTTTTCACGTCTCTTCAAAACACCCCACAAAATTCCACAAAATTCTACAACATTCCTACAACATCCACAAAATTCCAGAAACATCCCACAAAATTCTTTAATTTTTCTCAATATCCTACAAAATTCAATAAAACTCCCTCAAAATTTAAGATAATCCCACAAAATTCAAGAAAAATCCCACAAAATTATTTAAATTTTCTCAAAATCTCATTAAATTCCAACAAAATCCCATGAAATTGCTGAAAAATTAAAAAAAACCCCCTAAATCTTCTCAAAACCCTATCAAATTCTAAAAACATCTTACAAAATGTCAAAAAATCCCCACAAAATGTAAGAAAAATCCCTCAAAATTCTTCAAATCACCTCAAAATCCCACAAAATTCCACAAAAATTCCACAAAATTCCACAAGTATCTCACAAAATTCCAGTAAAATCTGATTAAATTTTTAGCATTCAGGAACACACATAATCACAAATGATTATATGCAGGTGCTTTATTAAGAGATCTGGGTGTCAGGGGTACAAAGACCCAAATCTGACCCATCTTGGTTTTGAACTGAACATGTTTTATACTCTATCATTATGTAACTCACATATTAATTATTAGACTTACATTGTTCTATTGTATGCATTGTTTTTACCCAAGCATGGATTTCTCGTGATCCCCTCAGCCCCCTCACATTGCTCCTCATGTTCTTTAAACAATAATTATATCCAATCATATCTAACAATTGTATAATTTATCATCTACTGATTACTCAGGTGCAGTTTGACCTGATCTTTAGCAAGTACAAGGCCTAACATTTCCCAGGGCCTACTTTTCCAAGGCCTTTCCAAACCTAACTTTCATTCTAAGTCCCCGAATTTTCTAAGATTTTGAGACCTTTTACTATCACTTACAGGACTTATGCTCCAGACCCCTCACCGGCCTTGTTGCCCTTCTCTGGACACGCTCCAGCCCATCCATGTCCTTCCTAAATTGGGGGCCCAGAACTGGACACAGCACTCAAGGTGCTGCCCAACCAGTGCAGAGTAGAGGGGAGGAATCCCTGCCCTGCTCCTGCTGGCCACACTGTTCCTGATCCAGGCCAGGAGCCATTGGCCTTCTTGGCCACCTGGGCACACTGCTGGCTCATGCCCAGCCTGCTGTCCATCAGTGCCCCAGGTCCCTTTCTGCCTGGCTGCTGTCCAGCCACTCTGTCCCCAGCCTGGAGCACTGCAGGGGTTGTTGGGGCCAAAGTGCAGGACCTGGAACTTGGACTTGTTAAACCTCACCTTGTTGGGTTTGGTCCCTGGATCCAGCCTGTCCAGGTCCCTGTGCAGAGCCCTCCGACCCTGCAGCACATCAACACTCCCAGCCAACCTGGTGTCACCACAGTTCCATGGGGCCCTGGAGTGTCACAATGGTCTCCAGGATTCCATGAGGCCTCCCAGCAATCCAATTTTGGATCATACTGGGAGTGACTGGACTCATACTGGGAGTATCTGAGGGTGACTGGGAACACACCATGCACATCATTCCCCATACTGGGGGTGACTGGGAGCAACTGGGAGCATGCTGGGAGCCAATGGCATCATACTGGGATGACTGGGTTGATCTAGCCAGAGGCAACTGGGACCATCCTGGGAGTGCTGCCATGTGAAAAGGATCATACTGGAGCTTACTGGGCTCATACTGGTGTTGAAAGGGAAAAACTGGGATCTCTGAACACCAAAGGTTCCTTTCCTGCTCACTGAAGAAGGAGCTTCCCAGTGTCCATGTGTGAGGGGACCTTCACCTGAACCAGATGCTGTTAGGAGAAAAAGCTGCCTGTGCTGGAAAATCCCACACAACAAGTCAATGTATTTTACTTTCACAACTTCCCTCCTGGAGCCACAGTCCTTTTGGATCACACAGCAAGCAAGAGAACAGCACAAAATACAAGGCTGTGTCCATTTTTTGGCTGGATGAGCAAACAGAGGGAATGCCAGGATCTGCTGCCACAGACTCTCCTCTTGGGGAACAGAACCCCCCCCGGGCTCCATTCCAAATGCTGTGCACACCCTGCTGGCTATAAACAACGCCTTCTTTAAGAAGCTGCTGCCAGGAGCTTTCCCAAATAAATGGCATCTTAATCGCAATTTTCTTTCAAAATCAACTCCATTCCAAAGGAAGAACAATAAACCCACAGCAATCCCAAAGGCACATATGGTGCACCTGGGGAAATCCTCGACTTAGGGGCCCAGTGGATTAAAAAATACCCATAAGAAGCCACAGAGTCCAGACTGCAAACTGCAGCAACCACTTGCTGGATCATTTTGGCTGTGCTGCACACATCTGCAGACTGTCTGTCCCCCTGCAAGGACAGAAGGACACCCGTCAGGGGCTGGGCTGGCTGCTGAGAATGCCTCGGGCAGGAGGATCCTCAGGCAATGAGCAGGTGCCCAGAGCCGCTCTGACACTGAGGCCTCTGTGCCCCACAGCAACGGGAACACCACAAGGACACGGCAACATTCCTGTGACATCACAGCAGCAGCTCACCCAAAAACTGCCTGGAAGGTCCTCCTGGGTCACCAAGGAGCACAAAGGATCCTCAGAGGGCACAACCTATTGCTCAAAGGATGCAAGAGGAGCTCAGAAAATGCAGCAAATGAGGACACCCCACAGCCCAGCCTGAACACTGAGAAGGAACAAAGATGTGACCAAACCAAAGGAAACACAACTTTTGGTCACTGATGCTTCTGACTAAAACCAGTGTCTCGGTTCTAGAAGACAGGTGTCTGCTAGGGAGAGCAGGAGCCTCCCTTGGGATGAAAGAATGTAGACCCCCTCCCTCCAAATTATTATAATTTTGCAATCAAGGGGCTTTCAGGCAGAGATCTGGGGGTAGGAATAACAGTTCTTTACTAGTATAACCAGGCAAACAAACAACAATAACTACAGCAATAACAAGAACACAGAACCAAGGACCCCGGGACAGGTTTCTCGGCTGAGATGGGATGGAGGAGAGGCTTTGTTTCACAAACCCCCTCGGGCGGGCATTCCCGGTGCTCCTGCAGGGCTCTGAGGAACACTCAGCTGGAACAGCAGGGATGAGCTGAGATCCTGGGCTGGTGGCTGAGGTGTATCAGCAGCTCCGTGGCGGTGGCTGGCACTGCCACACGTCCCGGCAGGACAGGGGGTGCGAGGCCACCGACAAAGAGGGGAGAATGAGAAGCAGCAGCAGCTCCGTCTGGATGATGGCGAAATTCCCTTATCTCTAACGCAGCAGCTCTGTGCCCAAAACTGGCTCTCCCTGAAGCTGAAGAAAGGCTGCCAAACTGTCCCCACCCTCCTTTTTCCTGCCCCACTTCCCCACCTGGGCCCGGCCACTCTTTGTTTTTGTTGAGAACCCACCAAGTACCCAAAGTTAGGTTGACCCAGCAACTAATGGGTAAAAATTCCACAGACAAGCCAGAACAAAAAAAAGGACACCTAACCCCCAACACCATGACAGGAAGCCCTGGGAGTGTCTGTGACATCCCGGCTCTTTGGCAGCCTGGGGACTCCTGGGATGTCACTGTGGAGCCCCTGGGAGTGCCTGTGACAGAGCAGTGCCTTTGCAGCCCAAGGTTCCCTGGGATGTCACGATGGAATTGCTGGGACTGCATCTGACCACACGGCTCTTCAGCATCCCCAGAAACCCCTGGGAGGTCTCTGTGGAGCCCCTGTCTCTGCCTGTAACATTTCAGCACTTGAACAGTCTGTAGACTCTTGGAATGTCCCCATGGAGCCCATCTGAGGGCCTGTAACAAATCTGATCCTTGGTAGGCAACCAACACATCTCCCTGTAGCTATGATCTGTTTCCATGGCAACCATCACAGCCCCCTGTTGCTATGGTCAGTCCCTTGGAAGCTCCATGGAGACCCCATGCCAGGGGTGGTTGCCATGGATACCAGCTCAGGCCTGGAGCCAGAGCCCATTGCCATGGCAACCATTTGCAGTCCCATCCCCAGGCTCATGGGATCACAGAGCCAGAGAATTGGCTGAGTTGGGAGGGAGCCATGGGGATCCTCCAGTCCAACTGCTGGCCCTGCACAGGACACCCCAACAATCCCAGCCTGGGCCTGGCAGCGCTGGCCAAACGCTGCTGGAGCTCAGCCAGCCCTGGAGCTGGGAGCCTTCCCTGGGGAGCCTGTTCAGTGCCCCAGCAGCCTCGGGGGAAAAACCTTTTCCTCACATCCAGCCTAAACCTGCCCGCCTCAGCTCCAGCCGCTCCCTCCACTCCTGTCCCTGGGCACCAGAGGGAAGAGGTTCCCACAGCCCCCAGCCAGGGACCCGCTCCAAAGGCTGCTGCCATGGCAACCAGGCCTGGCACCAGCTGGGATGCTCGGTTTCCATGGGCTGGGTTTCAGGAATGGCATTCCCCAATTTCCTGCTCCTGCTAAAACTGCATCGCTGCTCTCTTCCCTCCCACCTCCCATGGAAAGCAGAAAAGGCAAAGATCCCGGGCTGGGATAAGAACAATTTATTGAGAACAGCATCAAAATAAGGCACAAACAGGAACAGAAAAAATTTTGGTAACAGAAGGGATAAGACAATCTATTCACAGGGAAAACTAAAACACCACTGACTGTTTCTTCCTGGCCACGTATTTCCTCCTGCAAAGAAAGGACACCCTTCTCTGGTGACAGAGAGGGAGTCCTTTTCCTGCCCCTGGCAATGACCTGAGATGGGATTGAATATAATGACAGGGCCATGATCAGACTCTCACATTCTTTAATCTCACATCATGACATTGCCATGGGCAGGAAAAGCTACAGGTGTCTTCCCAGCATGGATCACAAGGAACATGGATCACCAGGTCTCTTCCTAACCTAGGTTCTCCAAGGGGGGATGAAGCTGGAGCAGTGCACAAAGCTCTTCCTGCGCTTGGGGCACTCACAGGGCTTCCGTTACCTGTGCCTCCGTTGGTGTTTGGTCAAGTTAGACCTGTCTGAGAAGCTCTTCCTGCACTTGGGACACTCGTAGGGCCTTTCCCCAGTGTGGATGCGTTTGTGGGTATTGAGGCTGGAGATGCAGCTGAAGCTCTTCCCACATTCCCCACACTCATAGGGCCTCTCCCCACTGTGGATGCGCCGGTGGTTGATGAGATGGGAATTTTGGTTGAAGCCCTCCCCACAGTCAGGGCAGCGGAAGGGCCTCTCATCCGTGTGAATCCGCTCGTGCCTGAGGAGAGTGGAGCTGGTCTGAAACCTCTTCCCACACTCAACACACTCGTAGGGCCTCTCCCCAGTGTGGATGCGCTGGTGGATGGTGATTTGGGATCTGATGCTGAAGCCCTTCCCACATTCCCCACACTCGTAGGCCCATTCCCCAGTGTGGATCATCTGCTGGCATATCAGGCTGTTGCTCCACCAGAAGCTCTTCCCACACTCCAAGCACTTGTAGGGCTTCTCCCCATCCTGAAGCTGCTCATGGACCACCAGCTCAGAGCCCTGGCTGGATCTTTGGCCGCCTTCCCAGCACAGGGTGGGTCTTTCCTCCTCAGAGCACCCTGGGATGGGTTTGGAGCCCCTCCTCCTGCGGGATCTCTGAAGCTTTTCCTCTCCATTGGATTCCTGCACTGTGGAGCTGCTCAGAACAGCCTCTTCCATGAGGTTCTGCCGTGGGGATCTTTCCTCCCTGGTCTCCATCCTCAGCTCCTTGTCTGGAGGAGGAAGGCCAAGGAGAGGATGGGATTTGCCTCCGTGCCAGAGGGAAGGGGAAGGAGATCCCCCCAGTGCGTCCCCGGCAGGACGGCGTTGGCAGCGGGGTTGTCCTGCAGCCGGGGGCCAGGCTGGGCTGGGAGATGGAGCAGGAGAGAGGGGAAAGGGGCACTGACTTCCTCCTCACCTGCCTGGGTGTCCTGGGGCATCTTCCTCTTCCTTGCAGCCACCTCCTCCATCCAGCCAAGATTTGGGAATGAGAAATCCTGGTTTGGGAGAAAACAATGAATGAGCACACTGACTTTGACCGTCCCTCTGTCCAAGTCCCTCTCTAGAAGTCACTGATCATTTGGGGTGTCTTAGTTTGAAAGGAAAGGTGTTTTCTAAGGAAAGGAGGAACCTCCATTAAAATAGATTAAAAATGTAGCCAACAACCCCCTCCGAATTATTATAATCTTGATATCAAAGTGATCTCAGATAAAGATATGGGAAGAGGAATAATAGTTCATTTCTAAACAAAGGAAAATGAAAATGCAGTCTTTAAAAAAAACCCAAAAAAACAAAAAAAAAAAGCAACAAAAAACCATCCCACCAACAGTGTCAGAATACAACCTGACACCCTGTTGGTCAGGGTGCTGGTAGCAGTCTGATTAAATGGTGGCTGCAGTCCTCCTGGAGTGACAGATGTGGTTCTGTTGAAGCAATGATCCCATAGAAGACTGTAACTTACCTCTGAAGTTCCAGTGCTGTAGATGGATCCGGTCTCTCCTCTGGGAATCCAGTGGAGAAAGACTGCCTGTGGTGCTCTGATGCTCTGATTATATCCAGTCAGGAATGCTTGGCTCCTCCCCCTGGCTGGAGCATCTCACAATGGGATGATGTCATTTTATCAGTCATGCAGTGAGACTCAATGGCCCATTAACAGAAGATATCCCCCTGAAGGAAGGATGGGTAGTGGAAGAGATAAAGAACACTGCCCTACCTGGTTTTAACAGCTGGCCCATTAACAGAAGACATCCCCCAGTTATGAGGGATGGGTCATAAAAGAGATAAAGAAAACTGCTCTACCAGGTTTTAACAGATGGTGAGAGAATACATACTTTTGGTTACATCTTGCATTTCAGCCCAAGACATTGGGTCCATAAAAATTTTACACCACCAAAATTCAACCCTGAAAATGCCTTCCAGGAATTCCCATTTCTCTTCTCTCCCTTTTGGTGTTCAGAGGTATCCCCCCTCTCTTAGCTCCTGAGGGTCACGTGTGTATGGGAGTCTCCTGTCTACTCGGTCCTTGCCCTGCCCAGGCTGCTGGGAGTGCCAGGAATCTAAAAAGTTCCCCCAATTCCATCTTCCCACTTAGGGATGCTGGGAGCCCCCAGCGTCCCCCCCAGGGGGAATTTTCCACTCAGCTTTGGAGTTCTTCATTCTCCAAACATTTCCCCAAATAAACCTAACCCTTCAGGATATCTGGGCCAAGCTCCCCCTCCCCGGTCACCTGTGGGATGGGGGGTGATGATCTCACAGGTGGGGGGCTGTGAATTCAGGGAGTGCTTGACCTCATGCTTCCTTCTCCTTTCTCTGATCCTCCTTTGTCCCTCCTTCAGGCTCAAGAAGCTTCTCAAGGAATCAGAAACAAAACTCCAAGTCCCTTGGAGCTTCAATCAGCCCCACTGAGGGCAGGGACTGCCAAAGGCTCCCCAGGGACTGGTGAGAGCAGATCCTGGAGGCCAGGATTGCCGGGAGCCAAAGGCTCTGAGCAGGGAACTGCAATGCTGAGCAAGCCCTGGCTGGGTTGGAGGAAGCAGAAAGGCCAAGCCCTGAGCCCAGGCCTGGCACAGCAGGGCCTGTCCCTCACGGGTGGCTCGGGGCTCTTTGTGGGGCAGTGGGATGTGAGGGGCAGCAAGGACAAATGCCATAAACCTGTGTGACACTCCAGATCCTTATGGAACCAAGGGGCCAGTGTGACACCATGGGAAGTTGTGGAACCAAGGGGATCATTGTGGCACTCTTGGGCCCATGGAACCAAGGAACCAGTGGGACACTGTGGAGCATCATGGAAACAAGAGGTCACTGTGAGCCTGCAGGGCTGTAACACCCCAGAACACTTCAATGCTGGTGGTAACCAAAGGTTCCTGTGCTTGAGTTTGGTGCACAGGAGAAACACCCACCAGATCTTCTCAAGATGGTCAGATGTAAAGAATATTCTTGGTAGGAAGGGACCCACAAGGACCATCAAGTCCAACTCTTAAGTGAATGGCCACACAAGGATTGAACCCACAACTTCGGTGATACTGGCACCATGCTCTAGCAACTGAGCTAAGATATCGAAATTTACCTGGCAAAATACAGACAATCAAGGAATGTTGGCAAAGGTTTTAATACAACATCCAATTGAACATAAAACTCTTACCATAGCATTAACTTTGCTAACTTAGCTCATTTAACCTAAAAAGTGTTAACCCTTAAGATTTTGGGTAACATTAAGATACCCAAAAAAAGTTCCAGTTACGTAGGATAAGAAGGAGAAGAAAAAGTGACCAAAAAGACAGAAGATCTACAGAAAAACACTTCCAGGATGATCCCAGTCACTCCCACTACAATCACAGTCACTCCCAGTATGATCTCTTGCACCCAGTCACCCCCACTATGGTTCCAGTCACTCCCAGATCCTCCCAGCATGATTCCAGTCATGGCCAGAGTGACTCCCTGTCACTCCCAGGGTGGGCCCAGTTGCTCTCAGTCACCTCCAGCATGGTTCCAGTCACAGCCAGCCCCTTTCCAATCACTCCCAGTATGATACCAGTTAGTTCTACTTGGACCCCAGTATGACCCCAGCATGGGCAGAGCTGCTCCTAGGATTATCCAGTGTGGTTCCAGTTGCTCCCATTTACCAGCACTGTGGTTTCACTCTCTTCCCAGTCTATCCCAGTTGCTCCTAGTCACTCCTCAGGTGCTTCCAGGATGATTCCAGCTGCTCCCAGCCACTCCCAGTCACCTTGAGTGCAGTCCCAGTTGCTGCCAGTGTGGTCCCAGTCTTGCCCAGCATGGCCCAGCTGCTCCCACTGTGATCCCAGGAGGATGCCAGTTGTCCCCAGCATGGTTCCAGTTGCTCCCTGTTCCTCCCAGTGTGAACCCAGTTGCACCCAGTTGCCCCCAGTATAGTCGCAGTCCCTCTCCAGATGATCCCAGACCTTGTCAGCATGGTCCCAGTCATGCCCAATTGCCCCCAGTGCAGACCCAGTCACTCCCAGTTGTCACCAACACAGTTCTCATTGTTCTCAGTGTGTTCCCAGTCTTCCCCAGGATGGTCACAGACACTCCCAGTATATCCCAGTTTCCCTCAGCATGTCCATAGCCATTCCCAGACACTCCCAGTAATTGCAGTGAAGTGCCTGTTATCCCAGTATGATCTCATGCCCAGTATATCCCAGTTGAGCAATCCCTGAATTCACAGCCCCCCCCATCTGTGGGATCATCACCCCCCATCCCACAGGTGACCAGGGAGGGGGAGCTCGGCCCAGATATCCTGGGGGGGTCCCTGGGTTGGGTTTTTGGCGGTGATGATTGGAGAATGAAGAAGTACAATGCTGAGTGGAAAATGCCCTTTGGGGGACATTTGAGATTCCCAGTGGCAGCTGCTGGCAGAGGCAGCCTGGAGGAGCAGAGCCCTGTGACCCCCAGGACCCCAAAGTGGGGAGCCCAGAAAGGGGAAGCGCCGCGATTTGCGGGACCCTCAACTGCCTGGAGAAGGGCAGGGGGGTCTCCATGGGCCCACTGTACCCCCAAGAATAGAATAAGGGGAGCAGGGACCCTGGGACCCCAAAAACCTCCATCATCCCTATGTGTGGGGATGGAAACAGGAGAAACATTTTAGATTCCTTGTACTCCCAGCAGCCTGGGCTGGGAAGGGACCGAGTAGATAGGGGACCCCCATACACACGTGACCCTCAGGAGCTGGGACAGGGGGGAAGCCCTGAACACCAAAAGGGAGAGAACAGAATAGGGAACTCCTGGGAGGCATTTTCAGGGCCGAATTTTGGTGGTGTAAAATTTTTATGGACCCCATGTCCTGGGTTGCAGTGCAAGATGTAACCAAAAGTATGTATTCTATCACCATCTGTTAAAACCTGGTAGAGCAGTTTTCTTTATCTCTTTCATCACCCATTCCCTCATATCTGCGGGATGTCTTCTGTTAATGGGCCAGCTGTTAAAACCAGGTGGGGCAGTGTTCTTTATCTCTTCCACCACCCATCCTCCCTCCAGGGGGATATCTTCTGTTAATGGGCCATTGAGTCTCACTGCAGGACTGATAAAATGACATCATCCCATTGTGAGATGCTCCACACAGGGGGTGGTGCCAAGCATTCCTGACTGGATATAATCTTGGAATCAGAACACCACAGGCAGTCTTTCTCCACAGGATTCCCAGAGGAGAGACTGGACCCATGTACAGCACCAGAACTTCAGAGGTAAGCTACAATCTTCTATGGGATCATTGCTTCAACAGAACCACATCTGTCACTCCAGGAGGACTGCAGCCACCATTTAATCAGACTGCTACCAACGCCCTGACCAACAGGGTGTCAGGTTGTATTCTGACTTTCTCAGAGTGTTGTTTTTTTGTTGTTTTTCTTTTTTACTGCTGAATTTTCATTTTCCTTTCTTTAGTAAAGAATTGTTATTCCTATATATTTAGCTGAGAGGGCTTTCATATCAAGATTCTAATAATTTGGAGGGGGTTGTTGCTTACATTTTTATCAATTTCAATGGAGGCTTCTGCCTTCCTTAGCAAACACCTTTCCTTTCAAACCAAGACACACCAGATGCCCTGGTGACTTCTAGAGAGGGACTGGGACAGAGGGACCTTCAAACTCAATGTGCTCATTCCTTGTTTTCTCCCAAACCAGGATTTCCCAATCCCAGACCTGGAGGCTGGATGGAGAAGGAGGCTGCGAGGAAGAGGAAGATGCTCCAGGACACCCAGGCAGGTGAGGAGGAAGTCAGTGCCCCTTTCCCCCTCTCTCCTGCTCCATCTCCCAGCCCAGCATGGCCCCCGGCTGCAGGACAACCCCGCTGCCAACACCGTCCTGCCGGGGACGCACTGGGGGGGATCTCCTTCCCCTTCCCTCTGGCACGGAGGTAAATCCCATCCTCTCCTTGTCCTTCCACCTCCAGACAAGGAGCTGAGGATGGAGACCAGGGAGGACAAATCCCCACAGCAGAACCTCGTGGAAGAGGCTGTTCTGAGCAGCTCCACAGTGCAGGAATCCAACGGGGAGGAAAATCCCCAGAGATCCCGCAGGAGGAGGGGCTCCCAACCCAGCCCAGGGTGCTCTGAGGAGGAAATACCCACCCTGTGCCAGGAAGGCGGCCAGAGATCCAGCCAAGGCTCTGAGCTGGTGGTCCATGAGCAGCTTCAAGATGGGGAGAAGCCCTACAAGTGCTTGGAGTGTGGGAAGAGCTTCAGCCGGAGCACCAAACTGCTCCACCACCGGATGATCCACACTGGGGAATGGGCCTACAAGTGTGAGCAATGTGGGAAGGGCTTCAGCTTCAACTCCCAACTCATCACACATCAGCGCATCCACACTGGGGAGAGGCCCTACGAGTGTCCTGAGTGTGGGAAGAGGTTTCGGATCAGCTCCAATCTCCTCCAGCACCAGCGGATTCACACGGATGAGAGGCCCTTCCGCTGCCCTGACTGTGGGGAGGGCTTCAAGAGAAACTCCCACCTCATCACCCACCGGCGCATCCACACTGGGGAGAGGCCCTACGAGTGTCCCCAGTGTGGGAAGAGCTTCAGCCACAGCTCCAGCCTGATCTGCCACCAGAGGATCCACACTGGGGAACGGCCCTATGAGTGTCGGGAGTGTGGGATGACCTTCAGATGGAGGTCCCAACTGACCATCCACCAGATGATCCACACTGGGGAATGGGCCTACAAGTGTGAGCAATGTGGGAAGGGCTTCAGCTTCAACTCCCAACTCATCACACATCAGCGCATCCACACTGGGGAGAGGCCCTACGAGTGTCCTGAGTGTGGGAAGAGGTTTCAGACCAGCTCTACTCTCCTCCTGCACCAGCAGATTCACACGGATGAGAGGCCCTTCCGCTGCCCTGACTGTGGGGATGGCTTCAAGCGAAACTCCAACCTCATCACCCACCAGCGCATCCACACTGGGGAGAGGCCCTACGAGTGTCCCCAGTGTGGGAAGAGCTTCACCCAGAGCTCTACCTTGACCCGACACCAACGGAGGCACCGGTAAGGGAAGCCCTGCAAGTGCCCCAAGTGCAGGAAGAGCTTCATGTTCTGCTCCAGCTCCATCCCCCATCAGAGGACCCACATTGGGCAGAGCTCTGATGACCCACGTTCCCAGTGATCTGTGTTGGGAACACACTGGGCTGGAGGTCATGTTATTTTGGTTTCAATTATCTTTTGATTCATCTTCATCCCTTTAAAACCAACAAATAGTGGTAAAAATCAACAAATTCATCAAAGGCATCTAAAACCTCACATTTTACTAGTGCTTCAAGGGAATCTGGGAGATACTTGGGAGTTGGAGGTTGTGGGGTTATTTGGTGGAGTTGTCTCCATTTCTTGGCACTCAAAGAGACGAGAGAGTTTGATCTGTCACCTCAAAACCACTCTATGCCACTGAAACCTACTCAGTCCCTCTCCAAAATTATTAAATTCCACAGCCCCTCAGGATGTGATGCCTCATGTTTTAGCTTTCATATTTTTCATATTCTCCACTGCCTAGATTTGTAGTTTTGAGCTTCCTATTAAGTGTTAGTGAGCCCTCTTCACATAGTAAGTAGACAAAACAATTCCTTTTCTAGCTTGATACCAAGGACAGTTGTTAGAAGTTTCAGGCCCAAAAGCATAAACAAGGGTGGACTGAAGAGAGAAAACAAGAAGGATGGGACTTGATCATCTGAAGCTGTAACTGGACAATGAACCCAAATATGCAGATTGACCTCAGCTTATAAAAATGTGAGACCTTGTGATCACTTGTCCATTTTTGTGACCATTTCTGGTCTATCTTGGCTGTAGCCCTGGCCTGGCTCTTGTACTGCCCATGGTGTATTTAAATTCTTCTAATAAACTTTATTCTTGACTCTGTCCAGCCTCTGTTCTAGGTCAGCCTTCTGAAGGCATCAGGTGGAATGGGGTTGGAAGGGGATTGGGTGAAGTGGGATGCAAATCAGGAGGGGTGAGATGGGCACTGGGGGGGGCAGGATGGATGGGATGGAGTTTGGGAGGTGTGAAATGGGGGAAATAGGGATTAGGAAGGGGTCTTGATGTCCAGCAGGGATGGGGTGGGTTGAGGTTGGGACTGGGGAGGTGAGGTGGGGTCTGCAATGAGACAGCCAAAGTTTGGGGATGATGAAGGGAGGGGGAGCCCATTACCGAGTGAGTTTTTGTGTGTGAGGTGCCCCTGCCCAGGGAGGCAAGGATTTAGTTTCAAATTAATATTGTTAAAGTGAGAAGTGTGGGCAAGAGGGAATTCCATCCCTCTGCCTCAGAGGATGGGCCCTGCAAGCCCAGGGAGAAACTCCACCCTGGACCCCTCATGGGGTGGCAGCCCAGGGATTTCTGATTGGGTTTGGGCCCCTGGGGTTTCTCCCTTGCTGTGTTCCCAGTGGTCCCTGACCTTGAACTCCACCCTGGTTCTCAAACCCCATCTCCCTGCCTGTGTTTGGGGCTGTCTCTGGATCTGAGTTTGTTCCTGAGCTGAATAAATGTTTTCCTGAGCAGAATCCCATCTCGTTGGTGTCCCATGCCTGTTCCTGCTAGCTGTGGCCTCCCTGGCCATGATCATGTGGCCCCGGAATGCAAGACCACAAAAAATCAAGACCCCCCCCGAGACCTCAAAAAATCCCAAATTCCCTAAAATTTGCCCAAATCCCCCCAAATTCCCTTAATTTTTCTAAAGTAGCCTTTTTGTCCCCCTCCAGGACCAGGTGCCTTCGCTGGATCTTGAGGACACCCCCAGGAATTTGGAGGGAGTCTCTTCTCCCCTGCCACCCTCAAAAACCCACAGCTTTTGGGAAAAAAAATTCCCCCAAATCCCTTGGATTCAAGGGGGAGTTCCCCATTTTTGACACATTTTTTGGGGGTTCCTCCCCAGATTTTTCAGGTTTTTTGCCTCTGCTATTTATTTAATGGTTTTAGCATTTTTCAAAATGAGCTTTATTGTGGTGGTTCCCCCAATTTTTTTAGCTATCCCTCAATTTTTTTCTGGGGGTTCGACCCCTTCCGCAATTTTACCTTCGTCCTCCTCCCCCCAAATTGGGGTGAGGGTGTCTTTTTTTTCTGTTTTTTTTATTTTTTACCTTTTTCCCTTTTTTTTTTTTTTTTTCTTTTTTCCTCTTTTTTATTTATGTGCACTTAATTTGGGGGGCTGAGGGGCAGGAATTTTGAGGAGCAGTTGTTTGGGGGGTGCTGGAAAAGTTGGGAAGACCCCCTCTCTCCAAAAGAATGTGAAAAATCCTGAGAATTCTGGGATTTCCCCCCCTACACCCCTGCCCAAGGTGTGAAAAATGTGAAATAAAAATATACATTTTCAGCTTTTTTGTTTATTCTTGGGGAGGGAGTTGTGATTTTGGGGGGGGTTTTGAAGAGGGGTTGGTATTTTTTTGGGAGGTTCTCCCAGTTTTTGGGGGGAATTTGGGAGGAATTTGGGGGTTTGGAGGGAAATTTGGGGTTTTGGGGGGAAACTTCAGGGGTCCTGGGAGGAATTTTGGGGCTTTAGGGCAGGAATTTTAGGATTTTTTTGTAACATTTGGGTGCTTGGGGGAGAAATTTGGGGTTTTGGGCAGAACTCTGGGTTTTTTAGCAGGAGGATTCGGGGTTTTGGGGAAAAAAACTGGGTTGGGGGGGGGGAAATTTGGGGGTTTTGGGGGGGGGAATTTGGAGTCCAGAGGGGAATTTTGGGGAGAGGGGATTTGGTTGCTTAGGGGCACCCCCCTGTATTTTTGGGGAGGTATTTGGGAGACTTGGGGGAGAAAATTTTGGTGATTTGAGGTGTAATTTGAGAATCTTGAGGGGGGATTTGGGATTTTGGGAGCATTTGGTGGTTTTGGGGGGAAAATTTGGGGGGGTGGGGAGAATTTTGGGGATTTGAAGGAATTTGGGGAGTTTGGGAGGAAATTTGAAATTTTGGGGGAAATTTGGAGTCTTGTGGGGGGGATTTTGAGTCTTGGGAGGATTTGGGACTTTTGGGGGGATATGGGGGGTTTGGGGTTTTTAGGGGGATTTGGGAGAAATTTTGGGATTTTGGGGGAGAAATTTGCTGGTTTTGGGGGGAAATTCTGGGGTCCCAGGGGTGTTCTGATTGTGGGAGGGGGATTTGGGGAGGATTTTTTGGGTTTTGGGGGAATTTCCATTGATGGGGAGGGGCATTTTGGGGAGGCGTCCTGAATTTGGAGAGGGGTCTCAGGGGGGGATTCCTGATTTTGGGGTGGGGTTTGGGTTGGATTTGGGGGGATTTTCCAGTGATGGGGAGGCATCTCAGGGGGGGGATTTGAGGAGAGGTCTCATCAGGGCACCATCCTGAGCTGGAAGTGGGGGGGGATGTTGGGAGTGGAATCTGGGGAGGATCTGGGGGGAGATTTTCCAGCCATGGGGGAGGGTCCCGATCCTGGGGCAGTTCCTGAATTTGGGGAGCAGTCTGGAATTTGGGGGGGTCTCATTGGGGCAGCAGGAGGGGCTGGAAGCGGGGCACGATGTTGGCGAAGCCGCTCTCCAGGGGGGCCGTGAGCAGCTCCTCGGGGGGTGCCGGGGGTCGCGGCCGCAGGCGCTGCAGCAGCGAGGTCAGGAACAGGAACAGCTCTGCCCGCGCCAGCGCCTCCCCCAGGCACAGCCACTGCCCTGTGGGGAGGGGGCGTCAGCACCGCCCCACCCCAAAGGGTCAGGGGTCCCAAAAGGGTCTGGGGATCTCTAGAGGGTCCGAGGGTCCCAAAAGGGGTGGGGGTCCCAAAAGGGCTGAGAGTCTCTAGAGGGGCTGGGGTCCCAAAGGGGCTGGGGGTTTCAGGGATTGGGGATTCCAAAAGGGCCGAGGGGATTCCAAGGGGTCTGGGGACTTTGGGGGCTATGGGATCCCAAAAGGGTCTGGGGTCCCAAAAGGGTCTGGGCTACCCCAAAAAGGGTCTGGGGGGTCCCTAAAGGGTCTGGGAGGTTTGGGATTGGGGTCCAAAAATGGTCTGGGGGTTTCAGGGGTGGAGGTCCGAAATGGGTCTGGGGTCCCCACCCCGAGGAATTTTGGGATTCCAAAAGAATGTAGGGCCCCACCACAAAGGAATTTGGGGATTTTTGGGATTCCAGAAGGATTTCGGACCCCACCCCAACAATTTATGGGATTTTTGGGGCGCCCACTGGCCGAGAAGGGCACAAAGGCCTCGTTGCGCTGGAACTGACCCTGCTCATCCAGGAAGTTCCCAGGGTCAAATTTTGGGGGTTTTTGAAGGATTTGGGGTTGTATAGGACCGAGCTCAGCAGGGGGTAAATGTCTGTGTCCTGTGGGGTCAGGTGTGGGGTCATTTGGGGTCATTTGGGGTCAGGTGAGGCGTCAGAGGGGTCCTTTAGAGTAATTTGGGGTTATTTGTGGTGATTTGGGGTCATTGGTGTCATTTGGGGTTACTAGGGTGTAAGAGACAGTCTGAAGATTCCCTCATCTGCCCCACAACCATTGCAAGAACAGAGACCGAGACCCTGAAGACTCCAAGGGACTTTGTGCAGGGGTTCTGGCCTGGTTGAGGTGGAAGCTTGCCAGGTGATGGTTTGCAGGTGTGCTTGTTGTGCTCTCAAGGTACACTGCCTTCATTCCTGCTGCTGAGCAGGGACTTGTAAGGAGCGGCCTGTTCTGTACCTTACACCTGCTTCCCAGAGCAAGGGGGCTCATCACAACAGCCGAGGAATTTCCCCACCTCTTGGCCAGCTGCCCCTTGCTTTGAAACAGACTGTAAAAATGACTTTTCCAAGTTACTTTCTTCAAGAGAGATCTCCCCATGGAAGAAGACACTGGCGACCCTGTCTTGTCCACTGGTAGCTATAACCCCCCTCTTTTATTCTCTTTGCATTTTGCCTCTTTATCCCTCTCTCCATCTCTCTCTCCCTCTCCTCTATCACATAACCCTTGTTGCTGGCACTAAAATAAAGGTGCATTAGTGCTGTTGTGATTTAAACTGAAATCCCCTGGTGTCCTTTTTGCACTCTGAGATCAAACGAACCTCTCACAACTCCCACTTGTGTTAGGGGATCGTGACACTCGGGAGTGGGATGACCCAAGGTGTGGCTTAGAGCAAATGCTCCACGGCACAAGGATATTGGTAGGCACATGGTGGAGACAAGGATGAGGAGGAGACCTCCAGTATGGGTTCCAAAGGCTTTTACTCGGCAAAAATATATACTCTGCTCAGTTTTGGGAGCTTGTCTTACAGCAGCTAGAGAAACTTGCTTTAAGCAAAAAGGTGAGGAAAGAACTAGAATGGACTCCTTTCAAAACCCAGTTAAAATTTTGCAAAAACAATTAGATGAAGAAAGGAATGAGATCCATCTCTTGCCAGTGGCCTGAAGAGAGGAATGGGTTAAAAATTCAAAGAATGCTTACTCACCAAAGAAACAGTGGAGAGGGAAACCCCTCTCATTAATCAAATTTACCCTCAAAAAGAACTAACTGATGAAAAATTGTGGGGAGCACTGCTGTCCTAGCTTGAAACCTTTAATTAAAACAGAATATAATCATATCAATGATGAAGATCTTGATTTGCATACAACCACTAAAGAAATCCCGTACACTGCTGCTGAATTGGCTGAGCTGAAAAAGGAGCACGGGCGTCTCCCTCACGAGTCAGAGACAGAACACATACTGCATCTCTCACCGGAGGAGATCAGATTTGACTGACAGAACAAGAAGCCAGTGGGTACTGGGGACATGGGGTCTTCTCAACAGCAGGAGACAGATGTAACCCGTGGTCCCTAACTCAGCACGCAGCTCATTGGGCAGCAGGGCTTCATCCATTGGAAAGGGGAGACCCTGTAGCTATAGTTGGTACTCCTGACCAACTACTGGAAGACATGCACAAAGCTGCCTGCTTGCAAATGATATATGACAGAAAATTAACTACTGGCTATGAATCACCAATGCAATTACCTGTGAAATGATGACCCCTTTAATTCGAAGCCTTCCAGAATCACATAAACCTACAGCAATTTTCCTTCAAAAAACCATAGCAGCTAGAACTCCTGTTTTTGGCACTAAAATAAAAGTGCACTATTGCTGTGATTTAAACTGAAATCCCTTTGTGTCCTTTTGCACTGTGAGATCAAACGAATCTCTCATGACTCCCGCCGGTGTTAGCGGATCATGACAGAGCCCTCAGCAATCCAGGCAGCAACACAGGCAGCAGGACACAGATGGCACTTCCTGGCTGGGACAGGGCTTGTGGCTTCAGCAGAACCACCAAAGGCCAAGGGGCTTCTGGCCATTTTCCCTGCACCACTGCATGCCTGGGCAGCTTGCAGAGCACAAACCCCCTTTTCCCCCTCTTCCCCTATGCCCCACACACCCTGGGCAGCAAAAGAAAGGTCCTGGGAGTCTGACTATTATAACATATCCTATATTATTTACATACTAAAGCAAAACAAAAAAGAAAAGAACAATCTTTGAAGGAAACAAAGTCCCTGCTGGCTGCTGATGTGGCCCCAGCAGACACAGCCTCCCAGATCAGCTCTCAGCAGAGCTCCAGCAGCGCAGCCAGCTGAGGCCCGACAGACGAGGCCGTGACCTCCATGCCCTGTGGAGCTGATCTCGCAGCCTCTGGAAGGTGGATATCGGAGCGTGGTCTCCTGCCCTGAGAAGGCACAAAGTCTGAAGCGCCAGGCTTCCAACCTCCAGGCTGCTGTCACATGCTGTGTCTTCAAGGGCTGGAAGAGAGACGGACAGAGCCACGGTCAGATCCCAGACCTGCGGGGGCCCACGGAGAGCCCCCTGCCAGGGCCATCCCAGCCGGCTCTTGCCATGGCCAGCAGGGAGCAGGGACCGAGGGGATCAGCCCGAAGCTGCGGCCACGAATGCCCCACGTGCCCCTGAAATCTCGGTGTGCTCTGCCCACACCGCCCCTCATCCACACAGGGAGCAGAGCCCTCCACAGCCAGGCCAGGGCTTGCAGCTCCCCCCGACAGCCCCGCTGACAGCCCGCTGCCCTCACTCACCCTCACAAATGAGCAGCATCTCTTTCTTCTGCCCCCTCAGGTGCTGCCCGGCCATCCCTGGGAACACAGAGCCTGTCAGGGCCCCGGCGGCACAGCTCCCTGCCAGCGGCGCTGCCAGCCCTGTGGCCACACGGCCTCCCGCCCCGGCAGGGCTCAGCCCGGGCCCTTGCCGCATCCTGACTCAGCCCAAGGGCACGGCTGCCAGAGGCCGGCAGCAGCCCCGAGGGCAGCCGGGGCTCCAGGGCGCCGGGCCCGGGTGCCGCTGCCGGGGCAGCAGCTGGGGCCGGGGCCGAGCTGCGGCGGGGCGGGGAGGGAGCCCGGGTTCGTGGCTCACCGATGAACCTGATGGCCGCCTCTCGCAGGGTGTCCTGTGGGCTCTGCAGGTACGGCAGGGCCCGGCGCAGCTGCTCGGCCGCTCGCTTCCTGTCCTGTGCCAGCTGGAGAGAGCGGCAGGAGGGAAGGGTTGGTGCGGGCTCTGCCCCTCGGTCGGGCACTGCCTGCGGCCAGCCCCGGCCTCCCGTGCCCGCCCAGCCCTGAGGCCCGGCCAGCAGCCTCTGGCGCCGGGCTCTGGAGGGGGCAGAGGGCCGGCTGCTGCCCGGGGAGCCGCGGTGCCGCCCTGCCCGACAGGCCAGCTGGGCCGGGGCTCCATGGGCACACGGCTCGGGGCCACAGGGGGCTGGAGTAGAGCCCGCGGGGCCCAGGGAAGGGAGCAGCGTGTGGGGCACAGGCTGGCGCCCCTGGGTGCGGCACTGGGCAGGGCACAGCTGCCAGCCACACACACTGAGCTTCTCCAGCCTGGGGCTGGGGCTTCCAGCCCGCCCTTACCAGGCCCTCGCCGAACCTCCAGCTCTGATCCACCCGCAGCATCTGCTGGAGATCCTTCCTCTTCAGGAATCGGGCGGAACAGAGCAGCGTTTCCCGGGAGGCCTGGAGAGCAGCAGAGACCCAGAGATGGCACCACAGCCCAGGGCGCAGGACCCATGTCCCCGGACCAAGAGCAGGAGGGAGCTGCAGCCTGCGAGGCAGCAGAGCAGGAGGCACTGAGCGCCCTGCCAGGGAGCCACAGCAGCTGCCAAGTCCTCACATCAACCACGCGCTGGTTCTCGTCATGGCAGTGCAAGGAGAGTGGGAGCAGACTCTGCTGCACGTGGGACTTCAGGGCCTTTTTTCCCTCCTTTGGCAATAAATCCATCATCTCTTGAAAGATGAACATGGAGCACAGCTGCACCTGGCTATCATCCTGTAGGAAAGGAAGAAATAAAGACGTCAGCATCAGCTGCTTCAGGCCCACCTGGGCACAGCCTGAAAATGCACAGGGCACAGTGCCTAGGCAGCAGCCAGCGGCCATGGCTGGAGACACAGAGCCTTACATTGTCGAAGAGCGGCAGGAGCGCCTCAGCCAGCTGCAGGCCGAGGGGGATGGTTATCGGGCCAGCGTTGTACAGGAACAAACGGCTGAGGAGAGCGATGCTCATCCCAAGCACATCGCTGTCATCTTCCCACAGGAGCTCCACGAGCCTTTCATGCAGGCTCCACATTCTTTTAGCCTGTGTGGAACACAAGTGTGTGAAATGCCACCCTGCTGCCACAGGGCCCAGAGGCCAAAGGCCTGTGCCAAAGCCCTGGGGCAGAAGGCAAGAGGCAGGAGGCAGGAGAGCTGGCAGCAGCTGCCTCAGTGGCCAAAGGCCAGCCAAGCGCAAGCCACTGCCTTCCCCAGCCCCACGCCGGCAGCCGCTGCCCCCTTCTCACCATGGAGGAATTCTTGCCGAGCACCACAAGGCCTCTGAGTGCCAAGCGACGCCTCTCCCTGCACTCGCTCTGCAGTTTGTTTGATGTGATCTCCAGGACGCTGTCACGGTATTCACTCGAGTCCAGGCACTCCAACATCTGAAGAGCACAGGCCGGTGATGGGGCAGCACCGCACGGGGCTGGGCCCAGGCAGCAGCACAGGGCGTGGGCACCGTCCCGGGCGGCTGCGGCACCGAGAGGGCAGAGAGCTGGGAGACAGCTCAGCGAGGCAGCGCTGGCCTTCAGGCTCACCTCCACAAGGAATGCCATGGCGGCCAAATCCCCGTGTGCCATGTCTTTGCTGAGCAGCCCGAGCAGGTAGAATGCAATCGCAGAACACAAGGGTAGGGACACGTGACGCGTTGCTCTGACGGGAGGAAAAAGGAACCAAGACCCTGAGCCAGCGGGACAAACCTCTCCATGGACTGACTCACAGGAGGAGCTTGGCCCTTCTCCACCACCCTGCAAGGGGACCCAGGCCCTTTGGGAGGCAGCTGCTCTTGGGCACCCTCCTCTCCCAGGCTTTTGCAGTGTCCTTGGCCATCCCTTGGTGACAAGGCCCTCTGGCCCATGACCACGGGGACTGTGTGGGGCACCCCAGGCACAGGGCACAAACGCTGTTTGGGGGCAGCTCACCTGGCCAGCACAGCCACGGCACAGTGGTGCGTGCCAGCACAGAGCAGCGTGTCCCAGCCACACTCGTCTTCCACTGCCGCCACCGCATCCTCATAGTGCAGTCGGCAGAGCAGGGCCTTCAGGGTCTGCACTGCAAACCTGTGTGCACAGCAAAGCCCAGGTGATGCTGCGAGCACGGGCTCCTGCCCTGGGGACATGGCAGGGACAGGAGGACTGGCATGGAGCACCTGTTGGGGCTGATGGCAAGGCCGTGTTGCTCCTGGCATCTCTTCCAGAAGGTATCGACCTCCTCTGGCATATCCAGTGTGCTGAAGAGCACTTGCAAGAGCAGATGCACCAAGAGGCGGGGGAAATACACTGCCACTGCATGTGGGACACAGGGCAGCTGCAGCATCTTCCACATCACCACAGTTGCCTGCGAAGGACAGAGCAGCCCGAGTCAGCGCTCAGTGCCCAGGTGTCCATGTGGCAGGGCCTGAGCGTGGGAGGGAGAGGCCAGTGGAGATGTAGGGACAGCAGCCAGCCTGGTGGCCCTGGAGCTGCTCCTAGGCCAGGTTTGAGCCCAGTGCCTGAGGCAGGGAGATGCCATGGGAGGAGGGAGGATGGAGACCTGAGGGAGAGGTGACCTTGGGGTGAGCAAAGGTCAGTTGCAGAAACTCACAGCCAGGGCAGGGACAGCCGTGTGGTCCCCATCGGAGGTGCACGTGCTGTGCTCTGGCCAGTTGCCCAGCACATCCAGGAGTATCAGCATGGCCGGCTCTGCAGCCCTGCACGAGCACATGATGCTCTTCCACATGGTGGTAGCAGCTCTGTGGGGTCAGAGTTCTGTGTCAGGGGGGTCTGGGACACATCACCGTGGCCTGGGCAGCAGCAGGGAGCTGAACTGGCTGCCAGCCCTGCCTCTGCCCCCTGCCCCTCAGTGGCAGCCCAGCCCTGTGGGGACTGGCCCCTGAGGGCAGCAGGCTCGGGGGCTGCTGTGCCAGGGCTGACAAAGGGAGGAGCCACAGGGCCCTGGAATCCTCTGTTTGTCAGACACCTGGGCCAGGCTGTGCAGGGTGATGCCCTGAGCCCTCTGGGCACGTGGGCCCTGTACCTGTCACACGATGGGGCCACACGCAGGAGAGCCATCACCACGTCAGCAGGCTGTGCCTCTGTCAGATCCAGAAGGGGCCTGCACAGATTGTACTCAGGAAACTCATTAGCCTCGAGCCACTGGTGGATGTACCTCACCATGCTGGGCACCTGGAGAAGGCACAGGGAAACTTGGAAAGCTGCCAGCGGGAGTAATGTGCCCAGCTTCCCAGAGAAGTGCTTCCCTTCCCACCACACTGCCACGGCCTCAAAGGCTCACAGTGAGCAGCTGGCGTGGCCAAGCAATTCCTGGGAGGATGGAAGCCAGGCCACAGGCTGCTTACTTGCTTTGGACTGGAAGGACCCTCCTCCACAAGCATGTCCAGCAGGGCAGCACAGGTCTTGGTTTTGAAGATGGGAGAGTATGCTCTGACCACAGTGCCCATGGCACTGGTCTCTTCCTCCCGAATTCTCTTCATGAATTTGCAAATCATCTGCAGCAGAAGGGCAAGAAATGAGGGACATTGCATGGAGTGCTCCAAGCGTGGTGCTGGGCTGAGCAGGGACAGCAGGCCCAGCCCAGCTGGGGATGGCTGCAGGTACCTGCGCTGTTGTGCGGAACAGGCCACGGCTGCGTCCCTGCTCTCGAGTGCGCTCCATGGCTGCTCCTGGCAAAGAGCGAGCGCAGCCAGAGCTGAGGGGCTGCGGGAGAGGCCGGAGAACACAGCCCAGCCCTGCACTCCCCAGGCAGGGACAGCCCCGGGATGCCCCAGGGCACAGAGTACAGCTCCAGGGTGTCTGCCCCAGCCCCACTTCTGTCCTGTCCATGGGCGTGTCCCCAGGGGATGGGATGGGATGGGATGGGATGGGATGGGATGGGATGGGATGGGATGGGATGGGATGGGATGGGATGGGATGGGATGGGGCGAGGCCAAGCTGGCTGCAGGCACCAGCCCTGTGGCCCAGGTCTGCCGCTCACCCTCCTGCGGTGGCTGGAATTGCTCCAGCTCTCCAGGCTGCTGTGCTGGGGCAGTCCCAGGGCCTTCTTTCTCCTCCTTCACCCCGGTCACCTTGGGGACACTTGGAGGTCTCTGCTCAACAGCACTGCCTGGATTCATGGCTACTTGCAGCAGAGGTGGCTCGGAAAAGGTCGGAGTTGGCAAGTCCTGCAGCCGTGCCTGGAAGGCACCTGCAGGAGTGAAGCCTTGGCAAGGCTGCAGGACAGCAAGTCCTGCACTCAGGTCTCAGGGGCTCGTGCCACAAGGACAGGAGACTCCTTGTCAAGGACCGTGGTGAGGAAATGCCACGGTCTGGCCTCGAGCACACCTGAGAAGTGTGGTGCTTCACCTCACCAGAAGTGAAGCCTCAGGAAGGCTGCAGGTCACCGAGTGCTGTGGTCTGGCCTCGAGGTGACCTGCAGGAGTAACGCCTGGGAAAGGCTGTGGGTCAGCAAGGAATGAGTGCGCCGTGCGGGGGCTCCTCACAGCACCACTCTGTCCCGTCCTGCCCTGTCACGTGCACCAAGCACTGTGGCGTGGCTGTGTCACTGCCAACACTAATGTCACCCCATGTCACAAAGGGCCCTTGGACACCCTGTTCTGTTCCATTCCACGGTTACCATGCTGCACCGTGTCACCAAGGGCCGTTGCACACGCTGCCCCCTGCCCTGGGGCCACACCCAGCCCAGCCAAAGTGGCCCAGGTTGGAAGCAATGCCTTGACCCAAGTGTCTCAGACAGCCCAACAGGATCTTTAGGAACAGCTCAAACCATCAGCAAAGGCTGCCCTGCTCTGTGGGCTCAGGGCAGCAGAAGGAGCCCCTGGGCTGCCGATGCTAAATTTGCTGATTTCCAAAAAATTCTTCATTCACATACCCTTTTCCAAAGTAACTAATTCTTTCTGCATCCAGCTTTTTGCATAGCTGAAGCATTATCTCACTGCCTCGGCACCAGCGTGCCTGGTGTCCAGCCTAGTGTCAAACTAGGACACTCCAATAAAATGGAACAAGCCAGTGTTGGTACCTCCAACACAAGAGTGGCAGTAGAAAACAGGGCTGTTGTTATCCCAAGCCAACCATTTGTGTGTATCCACTGGAGTCACAGAAGCACCTGAGCATTTCTGCAGCTCATTTAGGATACAACTGGGAGGCTCCAACCAAAGTAGCAGGGCTGCAGTTGATTTGTGCCCTGCTCTAGGAACATCTGAAGCCACGGATGGCTGCTGAGGAGATGGGGCTGTGATGCTCACGTGCAGCCAGGAGAGCAAGAGCAGCACCTTTGCAGGGTGTGAAAGGGCTACAGAGAAGTGGGAGAGTGACTCTTTGTCAGGAACTGTAGTGACAGGACAAGGGGAAATGGGTTCCAATGGAGAACAGGAGTGGATTTGATGTTAGGAAAATATTCTTTGGTGTGAGGGGGGTGAGGCCCTGGCCAGGCTGTGCAGAGAGGCATTAAAGGACAGGCTGAACAGGGCCCTGAGCAACCTGGTGAGGTGGGAGGTTGCTCAGGGCTGAACAAGAGGACCTTTAGGGTCCCGCCCAAGCCAAACAATTCCAGGATTCCATCATTCCAGGCCCTAATGGAAGTGGTCCCAGGACTCCTGTAACATCACTGCCCCCAGAGTTGTGATGTCTCAACCCGTGTTCCAGCAGCAGAAACGCAAGCAGGGCAGGATCCCCTCGCTTGGCTTTTGTCCCTTGAACAATCTGAGCACGGGGCAATGCAAAGCAGAGGAGGGCCAGAGCTTTTGGGGGCTCCAAGCCCTTAATATCAGCCCCTGCAGCTGCAAAAGCTGCTCCCCAGATGCTGGCTCCAGCAATTCCCAAGGCCATAAAGGCCTTCAGAGCCTGAATGTGGATTTTGCATCCCTGCAGCTTGATGCCAGCTCTCAGCCCAGGAGTCCCTGTGGCTGCAGCAGGAAGGGTGGCAGAAGGTTTCCTGCCTGCTTTGCATTGCTGCAGGGGCTGCTCCTGTCAGAGCCCCCTCTCTGCTGGTGACAGCTTTGCTCTTGGGGACAGCGCTCTGCAGCAGCCCAGGAACACGAGCGGTGCCCAGTGCTGGGAGCGCCGCCAGTGGTTCCCTCCTGTGCTCGGGGACCCAGCCCCAGGGTGGCTGTGCCAGCACCCCCAGGGACCTCCAGCCTCAGGAACCCAGGGCAAGGGGAAACCACAACTGTGCAAATGCTGCCTGTGCCCAAAGCAAATGCAAAGACAGACAGCCTGTGACAAACAAGGACAATTTATTTACACAACAGCACCACCACCACCAACAAACTACAGAATGTATTTACTTTATAAGAACCTTCATAGCAACAATCCATAAAATGTATTTACAAATTAAAGGACCTCTATAACAATTGCAATCTAAGAAATGTATTTACAGAAGAATCTAACTACGGCCTATAGAACATAGATACTGAAGGGACTGTGTCCATCATCTCTGTTATTCCTGCAAGAGAAGGAGGCATCCTGGCCACTCCAGCCCAGCCCTGAGGGCTGTTCCTGTGCACGCTCTGCTGCTGTTTCTGCGCTGTCCAGAGCCGCTTCAGCAGCAGCGACTCAGCAGCGCTGCTCGAGGAGACATCACCACCCTCCCCATGGAGGCAGAAGCTGTGCAGACACAGAGCTCTGTGTCAGGGGAGCCTCGGTCTCAGCACCGTGGCCTGGGCAGGCGCGGGGGCCTGGGCTGGCCGCCAGCCCTGCCTCTGCCCACTGCCCCTTATCGCAGGCACTCAGTGGCCGTGGCCTGGCAGGGCCTCCTTGCCCTCCTTGTCCCCAGCCAGCCCAGCCTGGGCACTTCGGGGCTGCTGAGGCCCAGCCTCGAGGGCTTCTGCCGCAGGCATGGCAGTCTCTCAGGGGAAGCACCAGAGCAGTGGGTGGCAGGAACAAGGCGACTGCCTGGGGGCTGCTTGTGGCCTCTGACACCCAATTCCTCAGGGCTTTGTCTTGGTTCTAGAAGACAGGTGTCTGCTAGGGAGAGCAGGAGCCTCCCCTGGGATGAAAGAATGTAGACCCCCTCCCTCCGAATTATTATAAATTTGAAATCAAGGGGCTTTCAGGCAGAGATCTGGGGATAGGAATAACAGTTCTTTACTAGTATAACCAGGCAAACAAACAAACAATAACTACAGCAAAAACAAGAACACAGAACCAGGGACCCCGTGACAGCTTTCTCGGCTGTTGAGGGTTAGGTGTTCTTTTTTTTTTTTTGTTTTATTTTTGTGTTCTGGCCTGCCCGGAGAATTTTTACCCATTATGTGCTGGGACAACCTAACTACCGGTACTTAGGGGTGCTCACAAAGGACAAAGAGTGGCCGGGCCCAGGGTGGGGGGGGGAAGGGGGCAGAAAAGGAGGGTGGGGACAGTTTTTAGCTGGCTTTTCCTCGGCTTCGGGGAAGGACGTTTGTGTGCTGGGTCGCGGAGCTGCTGCGGTGGAGAGAAGGGAATTTCGCCATCACCCAGACGGAGCTGCTGCTTCTTCTCCTTCTCCCCTCTTTGTTGGTGGCCTTGCACCCCCTGTCCTGCCGGGACGTGTGGGAGTGCCAGGCACCGCCGCCGAGCTGCTGATCCACCTCATCCACCAGCCCAGGATCTCAGCTCATCCCTGCTGTTCCAGCTGAGTGTTCCTCAGAGCCCTGCAGGAGCACCGGGACTGACTGCCCAAGGGGGTTTGTGAAAACAAAGCCTCTCCTCCATCCCGTCTCAGCCGAGAAAGCTGTCACGGGGTCCCTGGTTCTGTGTTTTTGTTATTGCTGTAGTTATTGTTTGTTTGTTTACCTGGTTATACTAGTAAAGAACTGTTATTCCTATCCCCAGATCTCTGCCTGTAAGCCCCCTTGATTTCAAAATTATAATAATTCGTAAGGAGGGGTTCTACATTCTTTCATCCCAAGGGAGGCTCCTGCCCATCGTGGGGCACTGAGGGAAAAAGGGCAAAAAAGGAATAACAGTTCTTAAATAACCTGACTTTTGTGTGCTGGATTTAGAAACCTTGTTAGGTAGAACCATGTTGTTTAGCTTACCCAGGTTCGTGGGCCATGTGGTCACAGCTATATTTCTCCCATTTGCTGCACCTTACCTAAATATGGGTCCTATAACTAAGGCTACTGTGGCTATTATCCAGCTTGTTTTGTGGGTTGATAAAGTGAGGAATTCATGGATGTTTAACGTCCTCTGGACGGTGGGCTCATGGATTCAGAGCTGTCACACACTAACTGGATGGTTTTCAGGTTACTTTAATAATGGTACCTACTGGGAGAAAAAGATAGCTGAGGAAATTTTCTCCCAACCTTTCACCCAGTTCCTTGGGCCTACCCCACCAGTTTTCAAAGGGTTAAAATCTTCTCTGGATGCTAATGACATCATACAGTGGCTGGTGTTGCTGATAGGCCTGTTCTACTTAGCCTTCAGAGACAAAGGGAAAGAGACCCGAGATGCTGCTCCAGAGCCTGCCCCTGCCCCAGAGACAGGGAGTGCTGCTCCAGAGCCTGGCACAGCCCCAGAGACAGGGAGTGCTGCTCCAGAGCCTGGCACAGCCCCAGAGACAGGGAGTGCTGCTCCAGAGCCTGGCACAGCCCCAGATACAGGGAGTGCTGCTCCAGAGCCTGGCACAGCCCCAGAGACAGGGGGTGCTGCTCCAGAGCCTGGCACAGCCCCAGAGCGAGGGGGTGCTGCTCCAGAGCCTGCCCCTGCCCCAGAGACAGGGAGTGCTGCCCCAGAGCCTGCCCCTGCCCCAGAGACAGGGAGTGCTGCTCCAGAGCCTGCCCCTGCCCCAGGGAGTGCTGCTCCAGAGCCTGCCCCTGCCCCAGAGACAGGGAGTGCTGCTCCAGAGCCTGCCCCTGCACCAGAGACAGGGGGTGCTGCCCCAGAGCCTGCCCCTGCCCCAGAGACAGGGGGTGCTGCCCCAGAGCCTGCCCCTGCCCCAGAGACAGGGGGTGCTGCCCCAGAGCCTGCCCCTGCCCCAGAGACAGGGGGTGCTGCTCCAGAGCCTGCCCCTGCCCCAGAGACAGGGGGTGCTGCCCCAGAGCCTGCCCCTGCCCCAGAGACAGGGGGTGCTGCTCCAGAGCCTGCCCCTGCCCCACAGCCCACCTCAGAAATGAACCACCCAGAGTGGGTGGGGGTGCTGGTGAAGGAGATGCATGAGATGGGCCAGATGCTAAAGGAGTGCATTTACTCAGCTGCTGGGAAACCCTCCCCCTGCCTTAAAGAGGGAGAGTCTGATGGTGCAGCAGTGGAACCCACAGATGTTACAACAGTCCAGGTTCCAGCTGAACCACAAGGGCAGTCATAGCCAGCAGCTGTTGCCCCTGTGGAAATGAGGAAGTCTAAGATGAAATCACAGCACCCTGCTGATAAGGATAAGAAAGGAGGGTCCTCACAACCCACAGGGGAGCCAGAAGTTGAAATCATCACTGAGTCTCTGACATATGACAGTCTCCGTAAGTTACAAAAAGACATTGTGAGGCGGGGGCGTGAGCCTTATACCACCTGGTTACTTCGGGTCTGGGACCTTATGGGTACAGGCGTGCAGCTGGATGGTGGTGAGGCAAGGAATGTGGGACCCTTGACGCAGGACTCAGGTGTGAATCAGATATTTGTCAGGGAGCAAGGGCCCCTTTCCCTCTGGGAGCGGCTTTTGATGAGTGTAAGAGAGAGGTTTGTCCACAGAGAGAGAATGGAAGAGCACTATCATAGAAGGGAATGGAAAACCATTGAGGAAGGGATCCAACAGCTGAGAGAAGTGGCGATATTAGAGGTCCTTTTTGGAAGGGGTGGACAGCATGATAATGACCCCGACAAAGTCAGGTGCACTGGGCAGATGTTGTGGAGTCTGGCAAATCTAGGGCCACGTGACTACACCACCTATATTGCAACGATTAATGCCGATAACGGCCGAGAGACGGTGGGTTCTGTTGCCACCAGGCTTAGAAATTATGACAGTATGGTCCATGGCCCACATCAGGCTAAGATCTCTGCTGTGATTAAGGAACTCAAAGAGGAGATGAGGGAAATGAAGGAAGAGATGAGGAAGAGCAGTTCCCATATAGCACCAGTGCGGGTCACAAGCCCAAAACTCCAAGCCCCACGTCCCCCAGCTAGAGAGAGAGGGTACACCTCACGAACTGAGCTGTGGTTCTTTCTATGTGACCATGGGGAAGACATGGGAAAGTGGGATGGGAAACCCACTTCTGCCCTGGCAGCACGAGTGCGTCAACTCAGGCAGGGAACCAGTAACCAGAAAGGTTCCACTAAAGTGAAGGTAGCCTCAGCCTCCCGTGACGAAACTGCCAGATATTACAGAAAAGAGGATGATCCCCTTGAAGGAACCTCTAGCATGTATGCCCAGGGAGGAGAGGATGACCAGTGCTAGAGGGGCCCTGCCTCTAGCCAGGAAGAGGCACGGGAAAACCGGGTCTTTTGGACGGTGTGGATCCGATAGCCTGGCACATCAAAGCCACAAAAATACGAAGCTTTAGTTGATACTGGTGCACAGTGTACCCTAATGCCATCAGGACATGTGGGGGCAGAACCTGTTTCCATTGCTGGGGTGACGGGGGGATCGCAGCAGTTGACTCTGTTGGAAGCTGAAGTGAGCCTGACTGGGAAGGAGTGGCAGAAACATCCCATTGTGACTGGCCCAGAGGCCCCGTGTATTCTGGGCATGGACTTCCTTCGAAATGGCTATTACAAAGACCCAAAGGGACTCAGATGGGCTTTTGGAATAGCTGCTGTGGAGGCAGAGGACATTAAGCAATTGAACACCTTGCCTGGACTATCAGAGAACCCATCTGCAGTAGGACTCCTGAAAGTGGAAGAACAGCGAGTGCCAATTGCCACCTCGACGGTGCACCGCCGGCAGTATAGGACAAATCGAGATGCTGTGATCCCCATCCACAAGATGATCCGAGAACTGGAGAGCCAACGAGCAGTCAGCAAAACCCATTCACCCTTCAACAGCCCCATCTGGCCTGTGTGCAAGTCTGACAGAGAATGGAGATTGACTGTGGACTATCGTGCATTGAATGAAGTGACTCCACCGCTGAGCGCTGCCGTGCCGGACATGCTGGAGCTCCAGTACGAGCTGGAGTCCAAAGCAGCGAAGTGGTACGCCACTATTGACATTGCCAATGCATTTTTCTCCATTCCCCTGGCAGCAGAATGCAGGCCTCAGTTTGCCTTCACGTGGAGGGGAGTGCAGTACACCTGGAACCGACTGCCCCAGGGGTGGAAGCACAGCCCCACCATCTGCCATGGACTGATCCAGGCTGCCCTGGAAAAGGGTGATGCTCCAGAACATCTGCAGTACATTGATGACATCATTGTGTGGGGAAAGACGGCTGAAGAGGTCTTTGAGAAAGGAGAGAAAATCATCCAGGTTCTCCTGAAAGCCGGTTTTGCCATCAAGAAGAGCAAAGTTAAGGGACCAGCTCGTGAGATTCAGTTCCTGGGGGTAAAGTGGCAAGATGGACGGCGTCAGATTCCCACTGATGTCATCAACAAGATCACAGCAATGTCTCCACCAGCCAACAAGAAGGAAACGCAAGCTTTCCTAGGTGCCACAGGTTTTTGGAGGATGCACATTCCTGAGTACAGTCAGATTGTGAGCCCTCTTTACCTGGTCACCCGCAAAAAGAATGATTTCCAGTGGGGCCCTGAACAACAACAAGCCTTTGCTCAGATCAAACAGGAGATTGCTCATGCAGTAGCCCTTGGCCCAGTCAAGACAGGACCAGACGTGAAGAACATGCTCTACTCTGCAGCTGGGAACAATGGTTTGTCCTGGAGCCTTTGGCAGAAAGTGCCTGGGGAGACTCGAGGCCGACCACTGGGATTCTGGAGCCGAAGCTACAGAGGGTCCGAAGCCAACTACACTCCCACAGAGAAGGAAATCTTAGCTGCCTATGAAGGAGTCCAAGCTGCCTCAGAAGTGATTGGCACAGAAGCACAACTCCTCCTGGCACCCCGACTGCCAGTGCTGGGGTGGATGTTTAAAGGAAAGGTTCCTGCTACCCACCACGCCACCGACGCTACATGGAGCAAGTGGATCGCCCTCATCACGCAGCGCGCCCGTATTGGAAACCCAAATCGCCCTGGGATTTTGGAGATAATTACAAACTGGCCGGAAGGTGAAAACTTTGGTCTTACTGATGAAGAGGAGCAGGAACAAGTGACACGGGCTGAAGAAGCTCCACCATACAACCAACTGCCAGCAGAAGAAACACGCTACGCTCTGTTCACTGATGGTTCCTGTCGCATCGTAGGGATGAACCGGAAGTGGAAAGCAGCCGTATGGAGCCCCACACGACAGGTCGCAGAGGCCACTGAAGGAGAAGGTGGATCAAGCCAACTTGCTGAACTCAAAGCTGTTCAACTGGCCCTGGACATTGCTGAAAGAGAGAAGTGGCCAAAGCTCTACCTCTGCACTGGTTCATGGATGGTAGCCAATGCTCTGTGGGGATGGCTGGAAAGGTGGAAAAAGGCCAACTGGCAATGCAGAGGAAAGCCAATCTGGGCTGCTGATGAGTGGAAAGACATCGCCACCAGGGTAGAGAAACTGTCTGTGAGGGTCCGTCATGTAGATGCCCATGTCCCCAAGAGTAGGGCTAATGAAGAGCACCGAAACAATGAGCAGGTGGATCAGGCTGCAAAGATAGAGGTGTCAAAGATAGACTTAGATTGGCAACACAAGGGAGAGTTGTTCCTAGCTCGATGGGCCCATGATGCCTCAGGCCATCAGGGTAGAGATGTTGCCCGATCCGAAGAAAACACAAACAACCGAAGTCGTTTATGCGGTGCTTTATTGAGGGCCCGGGAGCCTGTGGACTAGCGTCCAAAGACAGAGCCCCATTTCTCAGAAAAATCACAGGATTTTTATATGTTTTCTACATGATTTCTTCATCATCACAAACTTTCACTACTTGGTACGATTATCTCTTTAACCTTTAAATTCTGCCAACAGGTACATTCCTTAGATTATCTCCTAGTTACACTGCTTACATTGCAATATCTGCTATACAGTTCATCTGCAGGTTACATGCGGCCTACCAAGCCTTAGCATGACTACTACTAATGTCAACTAATGCTAACTGTTAAGGTTTGCTACTATCTTAATATTGCATTTTATTGAATTAAATGGCAACAATTTCCCCCCTTTTGAGCATTCTTCAATCTTCTGCAAGAATGCTCAACCCTTAGTCCTCGTGGGTTCTCTCAAATGCTGGATTATCTTGCCCAACGACATCTTCATATTTCGGGGGAGGTCGGCGTCTTTCATTGAGACGTATCTCATTGGTTCTTGCCAAGGCTTTTATCACTCTTCTGGTGCGTCTTGTTTCTTTTTCGACGACTCCTAAAACACACTTATAAGCTAACCAAATGATTAGTAACAAGACTGCAAATAACAGAATGTACTGTATCACTGATGAAACCCATCCAGAAACCTGAAGTCCTAAAGACTCAAATATTGCTCCGATCCAATTATGTTGTGCTTCTTTTTCAATTCCTTTTGTTTTGGATTCAATCATTTCCAATTGAGAAATGTCTTTTTCTACTTCAATGGTCACGTTTGGAATATGGATGCAGCAATGGTCAATTTTCCTTTTTAGATACTGACACACCCCGTGCTCTTTTAATAATAGCATATCCAGTGCCATCCTGTTCTGTAAAGTCATTTGGGATGTGGTTTGTAATTGCAGATTCATGTCTTTAAATCCTTTCTTCGTGGCTGCTGCTAATCTCT
Source organism: Poecile atricapillus (assembly GCF_030490865.1). NCBI lineage: Eukaryota > Metazoa > Chordata > Aves > Passeriformes > Paridae > Poecile > Poecile atricapillus. The sequence continues at coordinate 1,939,894 of NC_081267.1, forward strand.
CAGTCTGCCCTAGCAATTTGTAAAGCATTTCTCTGTTCCTATAGGAGGCTATAGGTGCAAATAGTGATTCTAAAGCTCACCCAAATTTAATTCCACCATCAGGTTCATGCCATTCATCTTCTAGTTCAGCGAGTTCATCCACTTCTCTTTTCTTTCGTTTAGATTTTAATTCCGATTGTTTCCAAAGGGGGCAGAGTGTCGGGACTCCCAGAGTGATTTGTGTCACAGGCCCATCTATAGGAATGTGCGTAGTCCATTGTCCATGTCCCATTACCCAGACTAAATTTCCTGGACTTTTAACAGTAGTAACTCTACAACTTACCGCTCGTCTGATTCCACTGTTGCCGGATGCTTCTCCTGTAATTGTATGATTAAATTTCCTGCATTCACATCCCCACTTGAGTAGTACTCTAAGAGGAGCCAGGCCAATCTGGCTTCCAGGGGTATCACATGTAATGACTTTAGTACAATTCCAATTTTCTTTAGCTGCTTTAATGTCTCTTGTAGAGGTCCCTGTTCTATAGACTTCTTCCGGGGTTTGATTTTTACTTCCTGTCCATTGTATGCACCAATCCACTGCTCCAATATAACTATAATGTTCTAATAAACTCGGACCCCATACGGTTTTCCACTCATCCCACAATGTAGTTTGGCTCGTAGTGTTTTGACAATCTTGTAACTCATCATACTTACACCACCCCACATCACTAAACCCTCTTATGCGGGTAAATTGGCTGTTGGGCAGTTTCATACAATCTTCTTCAGGTCGGGCGGCTACTCTTTGGACAGTCTTTTGACATACTGTAGATATGTTGTCCACCGTCTCAGGTAATAATGGAATGGGAATTATTCTTCACGGAATTGGTTCTCCTGCTGCTTGTGGGAGGGGTAAGCAAGCTGTTATTCGGGACACATTTTGGACTTTTCCAAAATCTCTAATCAACCCTACCACTAAATTCTCCTGTTCGTGACTTTGAGACCCAGCTACTCCTGTATCTCTCGGCTCTCTATGCTTCCTTCCTACTATGTGAGTGGGCCTGACTTCATGTTGTAGACGCAACTCAGCTTCCACTATCCTTATCCCATAATCAGCCTCAACTTCACACATTGCTAAACACAAATACTTCCCTTCAAAAGAGCCAATTTGAGGATTACTAATATTCAACCATCCCATACCGTTCCCAGACTGTTCCCACCAGCTAACTTCTTGATCTATTTTATCCCATGACCTTTGGTTGTTTTCTTTCCACCATTCAACTCGCAATCCCAGGCCACATTTTCGTTTTAACACAAATGAGCAGTTTACCTTCAAAAGAGATCCATCCCACATGTCCTGTACAGCCCAGGTGGGTTTCACTTCTACAGATTCCTGGGATGGGGTATCATTCCTCAATCTCCAGGGCACTACTCTCAATTTAACTTGCTTGTAATCAAAACTTTTCCGGGATTTTACAATGCACATGTATACTGCCATATCTTCTTGGCTTACTCGCTTCAGTTGTAATGTGGTGTTTCCTTTTTGTGCATCCTTATCCCAAACTGTGACAATATTTGCTTCTGGATAATCAGGACCTTTCTTCCAGGTTGCCTGTATATTCCGGACTTCAGCTTTCTGGTCATTCATTACAGAACAGGTCAGGTTCACATCCATTCTTTCCATAACACCAACCACTGATTTGGTAACTGCAACCACAATAGAGCTGTTAACAAGAATGGGTTTCGTTATTACCAGTAACAATACAATCAAGAGGGCTGCCTTAATCAAGAGGGCTACTGTTGAGGGTTAGGTGGGAATTTTTACCCATTATGTGCTGGGAAGCCTAACTACCGGTACTTAAGGGTGCTCACAAAGGACAAAGAGTAGCCGGGCCCAGGGTGGCGGGGAAGGGGGCAGAAAAGGAGGGTGGGGACAGTTTTTGGCTGGCTTTTTTTTCCTCGGCTTCGGGGAAGAAGGACGTTCGTGCGCTGGGTCGCGGAGCTGCTGCCTCTCCTTCTCCCCTCTTTGGTTGGTGGCCTCGCACCCCCTGTCCTGCCAGGCATCGCCGTGGAGCTGCTGATACACCTCATCCACCAGCCCAGGATCGCAGCTCGTCCCTGCTGTTCCAGCTGACTGTTTCCTCGGAGCCCTGCAGGAGCACCGGGACTGACTGCCCGAGGGGTTTGTGAAAACAAAGCCTCTCCTCCATCCCGTCTCAGCCGAGAAAGCTGTCCCGGGGTCCCTGGTTCTGTTTTCTTGTTATTGCTGTAGTTATTGTTTGTTTGTTTACCTGGTTATACTAGTAAAGAACTGTTATTCCTATCCCCAGATCGCTGCCTGAAAACCCTTTGATTTCAAAATTATAATAATTCGGAGGGAGGGGGTCTACATTCTTTTCATCGCAAGGGAGGCTCCTGCTCTCCCTAGCAGACACCTGTCTTCTAGAACCAAGACAGCTACTTTTTGCGAAATATCACCCGTGTTGGAGAGACTATCTGAGTCTCCCATTGTACAGGGACTTTCTTGACTCAGGTGTAGTGGATCCATGAGTCGATTCCTTCGACCTTTACTGCAGTGTAAGTTGTCAGGATCACTTGGCGGGGCCCGTCCCATGTCTCCTTCAAAGGGTGGGTGGACCAATTCTTCACATACACTTGATCTCCTGGTTGAATGTCATGCACCGGATTTTCCAGTGGTAAAGGTCAGTTCCACTGCAAGGTTCCCCTTAAAGCATTAAGAGTTTTGTTTAGTGACATGATATAACTAAATATTGTCTGATCACCCTGCACGTGCAAATCTCCTTTCAATACATTAGCATGATATGGTTTTCCATACAGGATTTCATATGGACTGACACCTACTCGCTCCCTAGGTTTGATTCTGATTCTGAGCAATGCCAATGGCAATGCCTGTGGCCACTGTATTTTTGCCTCTTGGCAAATTTTCTTAATTTGTCCCTTGAGGGTCTGATTCATCCGCTCTACCTGACCACTCGATTGAGGTCGCCAAGGGGTGTGTAAGTCCCAAGATATATCTAACATCCTGGCCACCTCTTGTACTATTCCTGCTACAAAGTGTGGGCCTCTATCTGATGATAATCCTAACGGTACCCCAAATCTTGGAATGATTTCTTTCAACAGTGTTTTGACTACCTCCTTTGCCTGATTGGTTCGACAAGGAAAGGCTTCAGGCCATCCTGAGAAAGTGCACACATACACTAAAAGATACTTGAAGTTCTGTGCTTTCGGTAATTCTGAAAAATCTACTTGCCAGTAATCTCCTGATTCTGGTCCTACCTGTAATTTTCCCAACTGGATTTGCTTCCTAACTATTGGATTATTCTTCAAACAAGTTGGACACATGGCATTCACCCGTTTTGCCAATGTTAACATCTGGTTAGAAATTACTTCTTTCTTTAGAAATTTTACCAATGCCTCTGCTCCCCAATGGCATTTATTATGTTCAGTATCTAAAATGGCTCTCATAATTCGGGTGGGGACCACAACTTGTCCCATGGCTGTTACATACCATCCAGTTGCATTCTTCTGTGCTCTCAGCAGTGATGCTAGTTTTTCATCATCCGGGGAATACTTCGGTTCTTGAGTCAAGTGTGGAGTTACAGGACTCACCTTAGTGGGTATCAGGGCCATTTGGGTCCACAGTTCTCTGGCCACTTCTCGTGCTGTGACATCAGCCAATCTGTTTCCTCGATATATTTTTCCTTCTTCCTTCTGGTGACCTCTCACATGCATTATTGCAACTTTTTCAGGTTGATGTACTGCATCTAGCAAGGCTAGAATTTCAGTTCTATATTTGATGGTAGTTCCCTGAGAGTTCAATAACACTCGTTCTTTCCACAGGGCACCATGAATATGCACAACCCCGAAAGCATATTTAGAATCAGTCCATATATTCACTTTCTTCCCGGAACTTAACATTAGGGCTCTAGTGAGTCCAATGATCTCAGCTCGCTGAGCTGACGTTCCAGGGACCAAGGCCTTTGCTTCCACTACAGTGGTAACTGTTACCACTGCATATCCCGCATACCTGGTACCATTTTCCACAAAACTGGACCCGTCGGTAAACAGTTCCCAATCCGGATCTTCCATTGGAACATCTTTCAAATCCATTCGGCTGGCATGCACTTGTTCAATCACTTCCATGCAGTCATGTGCCAATTCTCCTTCTTCCTGCTCACTGCGGAGAAATTCTGCTGGGTTAACATGATTAGTCATTTTTAGATCCACATCATCTTGTTCGCTCAGGATTGCTTGGTATTGCAGCATCCTGCTGGATGAAAGCCAGTGTCCCCCCTTTTGTTCCAGGACTGCCAGTACCATGTGAGGCACAAATACCTCTATTTTCCTGCCCAAAGTTAATTTCCTGGCTTCCTGGATGAGGATCACTGTGGCTGTAACTGCCCGCAAGCATGACGGCCAACCAGCACTTACCGTATCTAGTTGTTTCGAAAAATACCCTACCGGGCATTTCCATGAACCAAGTCTCTGAGCTAGCACTCCCAGTGCCAGTTTCTGTCTTTCATTTACGTACAACTGAAAGTCTTTATTTAAATCGGGAAGGCCTAAGGCCGGTGCTTCTCTCAAGGCTTGTTTCAAGTCTTCAAAGGCCTTTTTCCTCGGTCAATCCCAGCTCAACTGCGGTTCTTTCAGAGCTTCATATAATGGTTTGGCTAGAAGTCCAAAATTCAGAATCCACAGCCTGCACCATCCCACCATTCCCAGAAAAGACCTTAGTTCCTGATGGTTCCTGGGAAGGGGAATAGCACAAATAGCTTCCACTCGATTGACTCCCAATCGTCTCTGGCCTTGGGTGATTTCACATCCCAAATATATTACACTCTCTTTTATCAGCTGTGCTTTTTCTTTTGACACTCGGTAGCCAGCCTGGCCCAACATATTCAACAGAGCAATAGTCAATTTCAGGCACAATCCTTTTTCTGTTGTTGCCAAAAAGATATCATCCACATACTGGAGAACAACATAAGAGGAGGGTAACTCTCTTACCTCAGCAGTCTTCCATTCTTCTAATTCCTTTGCTAATTGATTTCCAAATATTGTAGGGCTGTTTTTGAATCCTTGCGGCAGTCGAGACCAGGTGAGCTGTCTCTTCCTTCCAGTGTCAGGATTTTCCCATTCAAATGCAAAATATTTCCTACTTTCCAATGCCAGAGGGATGCAGAAGAAAGCATCTTTCAAATCAATAACAGAGAACCATTTAAATTTTTCTGACACAGATGTTAATAGAGTATACGGATTGGCAACCACTGGGTGAATGTCTTTGACAATATTATTAATTGCCCTTAAATCCTGCACTAGCCGATACTTACCATTTGGTTTTCTAACTGGAAAAATAGGAGTGTTAAAGTCTGATTCACATTCCTGCAAAATTCCTTGTGCTAAAAACTGAGTTATCAAAGGAGCGACACCCTGTTTAGCTTCTAATTTGATTGGGTATTGTTTTATTCTCACTGGCTGAGCACCTTCTTTTAATTCTACTACCACCGGCTGAGCAGCTTTTGATTTCCCCGGGTTCCCCGACTCCCATACCCAAGGTACCACAGCGTGATCTACTTCAATAGGAATAGGAGAGGGATCAATTTCTTTTATTACAAACAATTTAGCAATTTCTTCTCCTGGAACCTCTAATTTTACTCTCCCATTTTCGAATATAATTCTGACATTTAACGATGACAACAAATCTCTGCCAAGCAATGGTTTGGGGCAATTAGGCATATACAAAAACTGATGGTCTAATTCTTTTCCTCCAAATCTCAAATTTAATGGTTGTAAGAAGGGTCTTTCTTCTAATTGTCCCATTGCTCTCACCACCTGTATGGTAGTATCACTAATAGGTCCCAACCTTTTGTTTAAAACTGAATGTGTTGCCCCTGTATCCACAATAAATTCTTGTTCTTTCCCATCAATATCAATCCTGACCTTCAAGTCCTGGTCTAGTCAGCTTTGATTCTGATAATTCCCCAACACAAATGCTTGGGCGCCACCTTCCGGAGTCACGGAGTAACCTGTTGGTCCATTCACTGGCACTCCTCCCAGTCCAGCTTTCACTGGGCACTCATTTTTCCAATGTCCTATCTGACGACAGAACACACATTGATTAGGAGCAATTCCTCCTTGTTGGGGACCAGGAGGGGTTATCCCCCGTCCCCCGAAATTGACATTCTGGAATCCTGCCCTGCCACATCCAGAGCCACGACCGCGCCCAAAACCACCTCTGCCTCCTCCTCTATTACCGGCTTGCTGCATTATAGCTAATAGATTCGCCTGCTGTTTCTTGGCCGTTTCTTTCTCTCTGTTATTATAAACCTTCCAAGCCACTTCTAGTATTTTATCTAAGTCCCGAGTATCCTGACCCTCCAATTTCTGCAGTTTCTTACGTATATCTTCCTGTGCCTGACCCAAAAAGATTAAAGCAAGCTGCAACTTTCCTGCTTCACTGTCGATATCCAAATCAGTGAAGCGACTAGCAGCCTCCTTAAGGCGTTCTAAAAATGCCGAAGGAGATTCATTCTTATCCTGCTTGACCGAATACAACTTCGACCAATTTAGTGTTTTAGGCATCCCGGTCCTGATTCCTTCCACCAACAACTCCTGGTACGCCCTGATAGATTCCATTCCTTCAGCCTTTTCCGGGTCCCATCCCGGATCATCACTCGGAACTAAGTCATTCACGGTTTCCCCAACTCGATACAGTCTAATCATTTCCCGAGCACGCTCTTTCATGGCCCGCAACACCATCCCTTTCTCAGTAGAATCCATTAGGGTATCTAATAAAACCTGCATGTCATTCCAGTCCGGGTTCTGAGTTCTAACAATCATCTTAACCACCCGTGCCACTCTTTCAGGATTCTCACGGTAATTACCTGCTGACTGCTTCCAAATCACCAAATCTCCTGGGGAGAAGGGTACTTTCACAAGCACTTTTTCTCTTTGGGGTCCCACCGCTTCCCTTAAAGGGGCGATTAACTGGGGTCCCCCATGATTTTTACGTCCCTGTCTAGTTCGTGCTGCGAGGGGAGTATTTCGCGGGGAAGGGATTGGAAGACATATAGCAACCTTTTTAGCATTCCCTGGTGCCACTGTAATGTTTGTCGCCTCCTCATCCTCCCCATCCTCCTCCTCCAAACTACTTTCAGGTAACGGCGGATACAACGAGGGACGAAGTGAGGCAGAAGGGAGGGGTGAAACGGTAGGAAGGGGTGAAGCAGAAGGGAGGGGTGCAGTGGAAGGCACGCCTGGTGACACCAGTAAAGACAAATCTTCTTCTGTCCGGGATTTTAAGGCTAAACACCGCACACATTTAGATTCCTTTTTACAACACTTCTCCCCCCCGCACTCAGATTCTTTCATCTCCAGCACCATTATTCCGCACTCGGTTTGCCACTCCTTTTTACGACGCAGTAAATGGAACAAGTCTAAATACTGTATTTCATCCCATTTTTCACTGTCCTCCAAATAGCGCATTAACGAATTTATGGTGTCAAAGTCCACAGTACCATTCTCTGGCCATGACGGTCCCTCTCGCTTATATTCAGGCCACCAATGATTACAATAATCAATCATTTTATCTTTACTCATCTCCTGGAAAAACCCTTCACTTTTCCACCTCTTTAATAAACATCCCAGAGGGGTATTTTCTGGGATACCTTTATCAGATTGAACCACAGACTTATCAGACTGAACCATAAACTTTAGTGCCTTAAATGCCATTTTAAACCTTACAGCCGTACAAAAACTCGGTAACCAATAGCAACAACCAATATGCAGCAATATACGAAATAATAAAAACCACAATCAATACTGACAGCCCAACAAAATCTATCATACCACACACTCACACACAATCTCTCCAATACTGAGGTAGTTTCACTTTTAGCAGCAACAACCTACAAACACCTAAACAATAAATCAACAACACACTATCATATCAACCAACAAGCAGCAATATACAAAACCACAATCAATATTTACAGTTTAACAAATTTTAAGCAAACCACATACAGTAACAAAAGGGACTTAATACCAGATAAATACCAGACCAATCCCACTTGCCGCTTCTCGACGCCGCGAGGGGCAAGTGCCGGACCTGCGCAGCTTTCGCCGCGTCTGACAGCCGGCGCCTAGGCTCCCCAGACCACCCAGACGTCTTAGCCCAACCCTGCGAGGATCGCAGCCTCGTCTTACGAGCAGGCACCCAAACTAGAACCAGAAAATAAAGCACCTTCGGGCTTACCTTTTGCAGTCGTCCGCCAGGTGCGGGGGTCGGGCACGAACCGATGACTCCCCGAGAATCACTCGGTGCCGGTGTGGAGTGGATCAGAACACGAACCGCCCCAGCCACCTTCGGAGTCCTGCCACGGTCGCCAGAAAACTGTTGCCCGATCCGAAGAAAACACAAACAACCGAAGTCGTTTATGTGGTGCTTTATTGAGGGCCCGGGAGCCTGTGGACTAGCGTCCAAAGACAGAGCCCCATTTCACAGAAAAATCACAGGGTTTTTATATGTTTTCTACATGATTTCTTCATCATCACAAACTTTCACTACTTGGTACGATTATCTCTTTAACCTTTAAATTCTGCCAACATGTACATTCCTTAGATTATCTCCTAGTTACACTGCTTACATTGCAATATCTGCTATACAGTTCATCTGCAGGTTACATGCGGCCTACCAAGCCTTAGCATGACTACTACTAATGTCAACCAATGCTAACTGTTAACGTTTCCTACTATCTTAATATTGCATTTTATTGAATTAAATGGCAACACCTGCATGCACACAAGACCTGGGGCTGCAAAAAATGAGGCTTCATAGGCACATTTGCAGGAAAATCAGGTTTAGGACAGGCTATCAGCAGAACTGTTCTCAGCTGGGTGAAAAAGGCCCCTTTGGCAGCTGCAGGGCCATTGAAAATGCAGACCCTCAGGCCATGGGGGAGAAAAGGGCTCTGAATTCCCCTCCCCTGACACACAAACCCTGCTCCCAGGCTGCTCCCCACACAGGATTCTACTGGAGGACTGTGGAAAGCTGAGAATTGGCTCTGGCTTCTCCACGTTCCATGTCCTAAAGCTGCCTGGGAGAAGAAATTTAGGGTCAACTCCACTGGCACAATCCCTCCTGGCCCAGGGCACAGCCGCAGGAAGGTCTTTGCTCCTCCCTCGGCCCTCCCTGAAGAGGCTGGCAGGGCTTGCAGGTTTATGGCATTTGTCCTTGCTGCCCCTCACATCCCACTGCCCCACAAAGAGCCCCGAGCCACCCGTGAGGGACAGGCCCTGCTGTGCCAGGCCTGGGCTCAGGGCTTGGCCTTTCTGCTTCCTCCAACCCAGCCAGGGCTGGCTCAGCATTGCAGTTCCCTGTGCTGTGCCCCAAGCTCGCTCGGGCCCTGCTGGAAAGGGACCTGAGGTACCTCGATCCCCTCGGGCAGTGCATGGGAGAAAACAACAAACTTCTCAGGAGGATGGGAAACAAACTTTCAGCTGAAAACTTTAGAGAGTGAGGTACTTGGGAAATCATAAATCTGCATGCAATTAGAGGAAATCACTTCACTAAGCACTGACTGAGCCAACTCGTCCAACCCATCCAACTTCAAGCTATCCAGATTTTGAAAAGTGGAAGTAAGGGAAGGAGAGAGAGGGACAGAGATCCACAGTCAGCCTTGGATCCAGTGCCATCTCAGCTGCTGTGAGCTCCAGGGCCATGGCACTTGTCAGTGTCACACCCGTGTCACAGCCTCACCTGCTCTGCTCCCTCTCCCAGCTGGGGTTTTTGGGGTGCAAGGGGCTTGGCAGCCACTTTGGGGCTGGAGCAGAGGCTGCAGTGGCTGGGCTGGGGCAGTGACCGCCCCACCTAGGCAGAACTTGCTCTGCCCCCAAACACACCCTGGAGATGTCTGGGGCCATTCATCATTTCTCTGCTCTCCAGCACCGAGGCAACGCACTCTGGCTACAGCTCTGAGCTCGTGCCCATGGCAACCAGCCCTGGCAATGGGGCTCCATGGAGCTGCTCTCAGGAACCCCCCAAGAGCTGGGGAGTGCCGCAAAACCTCCTGAGAAATGTGAGATACCTTAAAATCTCGTTGGGAACATGGAATATCCAAAACTCACTAACAGGTTTCCCCTCCATTCATCATCCTTAAACTTTGGCTGTCTCATTCCAGACCCCACCCCACCTCCCTAATCCAAACCCCAACCCATCCCATCCCTGCTGGACATCAAGACCCCCTTTGCAAGTCCTATATCCCCCATTTCACACCTCCCAAACTCCATCCCAACAATCCTGCCCCACCCAATGCCCATCTCACCCCTCCTGATTTGCATCCCACTTCACCCAATCCCCTTCCAACCCCATTCCACCTGATACCTTCAGAAGGCTGATCTAAAACAGAGGCTGGACAGAGTTAAGAATAAAGTTTATTAAAAGGTCTGAAAGGATATGCATTGGGCAGTGCAAGAACCTGGCCAGGGCTACATCCAAGATGGACCAGAAATGGTCACAAAAATAGACAACTCATCATGAGGTCTCACATTTTTAGAAGTTTAGGTCCATCTGCAGATTGAGGTTCATTGTTCAATTACAGCTTCAGATGATGAAGTCCTGTCCTTCTTGTTTTCTCTCTTCAGTCCACCCTTGTTTATGCTTTTGGGCCTGAAACTTGTAACAGCTGCCCTTAGTATCAAGGTAGAAATTGTCTACCTACTCTGTGAAGAGAACTCACTAACACTTAACAGGAATTTCAAAAATACAAACCTAGACAGTGTAAAATATGAAAGATATGAAAGCTAAAACTTGAGGCATCACACCCTGAGGGGCTGTGGAATCCAATAGTTTTGAGTGGGACTGTGCAGTTTTCAGAGGCATTGAGTGGTTTTGAGGTGACAGATCAAACTCTCATTTCTTTGAGTGCCAAAAAATGGAGAAAACTACATCAAATACACCCACAACCCCTAAGTATTTCCCTGAATACCAGATTACCTTGAAGCACTAGTAAATTGTGAGGCTCTAGATGCCTTTGATGAATTTGTAGACTTTTACCCCAATTTTGTCTGTTTTAAGAGGATGAAGATGAATCAAAAGATCATCGGAACAAAAGAAAATGACCACCAGCCCAGTGTGTTCCCAACACAGATCACTGGGAACGTGGGTCATCAGGGCTCTGCCCAACGTGGGTCCTCTGATGGGGGATGGAGCTGGGGCAGCGCACGAAGCTCTTCCTGCACTTGGGGCACTCGCAGGGCTTCCCTTACCGGTGCCTCCGCTGGTGTTTGGTCAAGTGAGATCTCTGGGTGAATCTCTTCCCACACTGGGGACACTCGTAGGGCCTCTCCCAGTGTGGATGCGCCGGTGCCTGATGAGGTTGGAGTTGTCCTTGAAGCCCTTCCTGCACTCGGGGCAGCGGAAGGGCCTCTCATCCGTGTGAATCCGCTGGTGCGTGAGGAGATGGAAGCTGGTCTGAAACCTCTTCCCACACTCTGGACACTCGTAGGGCCTCTCCCCAGTGTGGATCATCTGGTGGATGATCAGTTTGGACCTCCGGCTGAAGCTCTTCCCACATTCCCCACACTCGTAGGGTCTCTCCCCAGTGTGGGTCCTCTGGTGGATGGTCAGGGAGGAGCTGGAGCTGAAGCTCTTCCCACATTCCCCACACTCGTAGGGCCTCTCCCCAGTGTGGATGCGCCGGTGGGTGATGAGGGTGGAGTTGTACTTGAAGCCCTCCCCACAATCAGGGCAGCGGAAGGGCCTCTCATCCGTGTGAATCCGCTGGTGCAGGACGAGATTTGAGCTGGTCTGAAACCTCTTCCCACACTCAGGACACTCGTAGGGCCTCTCCCCAGTGTGGCTGCGCTGGTGACGGATGAGTTCGGAGCTCCAGCTGAAGCCCTTCCCACATTCCCCACACTGATAGGGCCATTCCCCAGTGTGGATCATCTGGTGGCAGATCAGGCGGTTGCTCTGGCTGAAGCTCTTCCCACACTCCAAGCACTTGTAGGGCTTCTCCCCATCCTGAAGCTGCTCATGGACCACCAGCTCAGAGCCCCGGCTGGATCTCCGGCCGCCTTCCCGGCACAGGGTGGGTCTTTCCCCCTCAGAGCACCCTGGGATGGGTTTGGAGCCCCTCCTCCTGTGGGATCTCTGGAAATTTTCCTTCCTGTTGGATTCCTGTGCTGTGGAGCTGCTCAAAATGGCCTCTTCCACGAGGTTCTGCTGTGGGGATTTTTCCTCCCTGGTCTCCATCCTCAGCTCCTTGTCTGGGGGAGGAAGGACAAGGAGAGGATGGGATTTGCCTCCGTGCCAGAGGGAAGGGGAAGGAGATCCCCCCAGTGCGTCCCCGGCAGGATGGCGTTGGCAGCGGGGTTGTCCTGCAGCCAGGGGCCAGGCTGGGCTGGGACATGGAGCAGGAGAGAGGGGGAAAGGGGCACTGACTTCCTCCTCACCTGCCTGGGTGTCCTGGGACATCTTCCTCTTCCTCACAGCCTGCTCCTCCATCCAGCCAAGGTTTGGGAATGGGAAATCCTGGTTTGGGGAGAAATACAATTCATGAGCACTTTGGATTAGGGGGCTTCTCCTGCCCAAATTCTAGATATCACAAGCTATGCATAAAAACCTCCCAAACACCAAGATTCAGCCCTGAAAATGTCTCCCAGGAGTTCCTTGTCTCTGTTGTCTCCCTTTTGGTGTTCAGAGGTTCCCCCCTGTCCCAGCTCCTGGGGGTCACACTTGTACTTTGGGTCCCCTATCTGCTCAGTCCGTGCCCTCCTGAGGCTGCTGGGAGTGCCAGGAATCCAGGAAGTTCCTCCCGTTTCTATCTCCTCAATAAAAGATGCTGGGACTCCCCATCGTCTTCCCAAGGGGCATTTGCTGCTCAGGTTTGGAGTTCTTCATTCTCCAAACATCCCCCCAAAAAAATACAACCCAGGGATCCCCCAGGATATCTGGGCTGAACTCCCCCTCCATGGTCACCTGTGGAATGAGGGATGATGATCCCACAGGTGGGGGCTGTGAATTCAGGGAGTGCTGGACCTTGTGGTTCCTTCTCCTTTCCCTGATCCTCCTTTGTCCCTCCTCTTCCTACTGCTCCTCCTCTTTCATCCCTCCTCCTCCTCCCCCAGGAGCAGTGACACCCTCGGTGCCCCGTTCCCAAACCCCTCACAGCCCACGGCAGGAGCGGGGATGGAGCCGGGACAGGTCGGGATGGGCAGCGCGGGGCTCTCCGCTGCTCCCACCCGCTGGGGACGGGGGGAACCCGGCCCAGGGAAAAGGAGAGGGAAACTGGGAAAATTGGGGGCTGCAGATCCAACCTGGGGCTGGCTGGGGACCCTGGCTGGGGACTGCCAGCCCTTGGGGCTGCTCTGGGGAGATGCGGGAGGGGGGAACACAGAGAGGGCTGGGGGATGCCAGGAGTGGCAGCACTGGCAGGGACTGGTTTGTACTGGGGTAACTGGGAATGATTGGGAATGAGCACAAGCATGCTGAGGGCAGCTGGGATATACTGGGAGTGTCTGTGACCATACTGGGAACAGCTGGAACCACACTGGAGGCAACTGGGAGTGAGTGGGACCATGCTGAGATGGACTGGGACTATTTCAGGGACAACTGGGATCATACTGGTAGGAACTGGGAAGAATTACAACTATTCTGGGATCATGCTCAACTGGGATCATACTGGGATCACAGTAGGAGCAGCTGGGTCCCTGCTGGCTGAGACTGGGATCCCACTGAGGGTGACTGGAATCATACTGGGATTGACTGGGAGTGGCTGTGAGCAACTGGAATCATGCTGAGAGGAACTGGGAGGAGCTGGGAATGACTGGGAGCGTGCTGGGGCTGACTGGGATATACTGGGAGAGACAGGGAGTCCCAGGGATCACACTGGAGGCTACTGGGGTCATACTGGAACTGACAGGGAGCAACTGGGGGCCACTGGCCTCATACTGGGAGTGACTGGGATTAGATTGTAAGTGACTGGGATCAGACTGGGAGTGTGACGAAAACTGGAAAATTGGGGAAAAAATGAAAAAAAAAACCCCAGGATAAATTAAAGGAAAACGAAAGGGAAAATTCAGGGAAAAAACAGAAAAATATCAGGGTGAAATAAAAAAAAATTGGGGAAAAAACAGGAAAAAATTGGGAAAAATTTGGGAAAAACAGGGGAAAATTTGAAAAAAAAAATGGGGAAAACCAGGAAAAATTTGGGGAAAAAAAGAGAAAACTCAAGGAAAAAATGGGAAAATTTGGAGGAAAAAGTCAGGAAAAGAAAGTGGAAAAAATCTGGGAAAAATCAGGAAAAATCAGAAAAAATGGGGAAAAAAATCAGGAAAAAATAGGAAAATAAGGAAAAATCATGAAAAAACAGGGAAAATTGGAAAGAATATTGGGGAAATCAGAAAAAAAAACTGGGAAAGAACTTGGAAAAATTGGGGAAATCCAGAAAAGAAAGAGGAATAAAATCTGGAAAGAAATAGGAAAAATCCCAGGAAAAATCAGGTAAAAACTAGGGAAATTTGAGAAGAAATTGGGAAAAAGCTAGAAAAAAATTGGGAAAGGAAGAGAGAAGAATCAGGAAAAAATGGGAAATACATGAAAAAAATTGTGAAAAATTGTGAGAAATCAGGGAAAATATCAGGAAAAGAAAGCCGAAAAGACCCTGGGAAAAATCAAAAGAAATCAGGAAAAAACTGGGAAAAATATTGGAAAAATGAAGGAAAAACCAGAAATATTTGAGAAAAAATTGCAAAACAATCAGGAAAATAATTTGGAAAAAATAAAAAAAAAATGCAGAAAAAAAGGAAAGTCATGGGAAAATCAGGGAAACAAACCAGAAAAGGATAAAAAATCTGGAAAAATCAGAAAAAAAAATGAAAAAAATCAGGAAAGAATTGAGGAAAACCAGAAAAATTAGGGAAAGGATAAGGGAAAAATCAGAAAAAAAAAAGTGAAAAAAAGGAAAAACCACAAAAATCAAGCAAAAGTTTGAGAAAAAAAATGGGAAAAAACAGGGAAAAATCAGGAAAAGAGGAAGAAGACTGGGAAAAAATTGGGAAAAATCAAGGAAAAAATAAAAAAAATGAGGACAAGAAAGTGGGGAAAAAACTTTGGAAAATTGGGAAAAAAATTGTGAAAAAAATTGGGAAAAAACTAGGAAATATCAAGGAAACAAACGGGAAAAATCAGGAAAAAAAATTTGAAAAATATGTGAAAAAAATTATGAAAAATGAGGAAAAAAATAAGAAAAAGGGAATAAAACCTGGAAAAAATCAGGGGAAAAAAAAAAAAAAGAAAAAAATTGGGGGAAAATCAGGAAAAAAAATGGGTAAAGCAGGGGAAAAATTGCTGAAAAATGGGAAAAACCAGAAAAATTATGGAAAAATTTGAGAAAAAGTTGGGGAAAAGACAAAAAATTTTGGGAAAAGAAGAGGGAAAAATCAGGAAAAACAAAAAAATCAGGAAAAAAATGGTGAAAAAACTGGGAAAAATTCAGGGGAAATGAGGGAAAAATCAGAAAAATTAATTAAAAAAAAAAAAAGAGAGAGAAAAAATTGGGGAAAATAATGGGGACAATCAGGAAAAAAACAGGATTAAATCCCCCTATCCCATTTTTCCATGGAATTTCGGGAATTGCCTACCTGCGAGGTCGTAGAAGAATTTCCAGACCTGGGATACAGGGAGTGGGGAAAAATGGAATTGCAGATGAACTGGTCAAGATTTTTGGGAAGGTAGATGGTCTGGTGCTATTCCAGCTTCCAGAATGTTCGGCTGAATCCCACGCCTCCTTCCGACTGGAAATCATGGGGAAATCATGGAAAAATTATGGAAAAATCACAGGAAAGCTGTGATTCAAATTCATGGAGTTTTGCCCCAAAGCACAGTTTTTTCCCGCCAAAATTTCTAATTTTTCCCCCAAAATATTAATTTTTTGGAATAATTAAGTGGGGAAGATTAGGGGGAAATAGGGAAAAAATAGGATGGAAATGGAGGAAAAATGGGGGAAATTGGAGCCAAAATGGGGAAATAATAGGGAAAAAATGGGATAAAAATAGGGAAAAATGGGATGGGAATGGAGGAAAAAATGGGAAAAATGGGAGAAAGGAATGGAAGAAGATGAGGATAAAATGATGGAAAAATGAGATAAAGCCAGGATAAAAATGGGGAAAAAAATGAGGGAAACTGGGAGAAAAATGAAGGGAAAATGGGAATTAAAATGGTAAAAATGAAGTGAAAGTGGGAGAAAAATGGAAGAAAATGGGGAAAACAAGGGAGAACATGGGGAAAAAACTGGGGAAAAATGGAGCAAAAAGAGGGTAAAATGGGGAAATGCATAAAAATAGATTAATAATGGGGGAAAAAATTGAGGAAATATAGGAAAACATGGGGGAAATTTGAGTAAAAATGGAGGAGAAATAAGAAAAAAATTCAGAAAAATTGGGAAAAATTGAGGAAAAATGAGATAAGAAAGGGGAAAATGCAGGAAAAAATGAGAAAAATGGGGGAAAACTATATGAAAATAAGATAAAGGAAAAATAGAGCAAACATAAGGAATAAATTGGGATAAAAATAAGGAAAATTTGGGATAAACTAGATAAAAATGACGGAAAATGGGATAAAACTGTGGGAAAATAGAGTAAAAATGAGGGAAAAAATTGAGATAACATTTGGGGAAAATGGAGACAAATTGTACTGGAAGTGATTTGGCTCATCCTGCTGCCGAGGAAACTGAAACCACACGGGGGGAGCAACTGGGCTCCCACTGCCGGCACCGGGAGCCCCGAACCCCTTTCCCGGCCGTGCCGCCCCTCCAGCCCCAGCACCCCCCGCCGGGGTACCGGCAATCCCAGAGGTCCCCCCCTCTCGGGGTCCCCGCTCAGGGAAGCCGCGGCTCTCCCGGGGCTCCCCAAAACCGGGATCCCCCCGCCCCCGCGGCCCCGGCAGAGCTCGGGGGGCCCGGCCCGGGAAGCCCAACCCGCACGGCGGGGGGACCCGCATCCCCCCGGCCCCTTTACCGGGGCTCTGCCGCCACCGGGACCCCCCAAAAACACCTCCCGGGGACCCCCGGGGTCCCCCCGAGGGGCATCTGCGGCTCGGCTCTGCAGCCCTGCCATCCCCAAACATCCCCCCCAAAAACCCCAAACCCAGGGAGCCCCGGGGTATTTGGGGCGAGCTCCCCCTCCCCGGGCACCTGCGGGATGGGGGGCGATGGTCCCGAAGGAGCTGCAGATCCAGAGAGCGGGGAGCGCACGTGGAGCCTCCTCTGCCTGCTCCAGCTCTTCCTCCTCCTGCTCCTCCTCTTCCTCCTCCTCTGTCCCTCCTCTTCCTCCTCCTCTGTCCCTCCTCTGTCCCTGTGCGTGGTTCGGAGCCCTCGGGTGAGCGGGGCCGGGCCGGGACACGATGGGAAAGGGCTGGGTCCCCCCCAAACCGAGCTGGGGGCAGCGGAGGTTTGGGGGAACAATGGGAACGGGGCGGGACAGGGGAACAGGGGGAGGTGGGAGCACTGAGGGTCCCCCAGTTCACCCCAGGACCCCCAAGCCCCGTCCCAGCCCCCCCAGTTCCCCCCGCAGCCCCGGCTGAGGGGGGCTCAGCCCAGGAGCCGCCGTCGTTCGGGGCTCCCCCGAGTGCAGGAACGGGAGAGTTCCCGGCTCGGGGAGGCCCCAGCAGAGGAGGGGATCTTGTCCCTCTTCCAGGGCCTTTCAGGATCTTCAGGCCCCTCTCAAGAGGAGTTTTTCTCTTTTTCAGGCTTTTTTGGGGAGATCCCACCACTACAGGGGTGTTTCTTCCTCCACATTTTAGGGTGTTTACACAGCTGCAGCCCCACAAACCCCTTTTGAGGGGGGATCATGATGGCTTTAAGTGACATTTTTAGGGGTGTCCCCACCCCAAGCCCCTGTAGGGGATGTTTTGTCCCCCAGGGTGGATTTTGGGGGTTCTCTCTACCATGGCCGCTTTAAGGGCCCCTGGTATTTTTGGGTCCCACCGTAACTCCTCTTAAAAGGGCAACACCACTCCCGTTGGTTCCGGCAGTGAAGCCCCGGGAGGGGTTGGGGGTCCCGGGAGGGGTTTGGGGGTACCTGGGTGATGCCGATGGAGATGATAGGGTCCTCATGCTGGGTATAAACCTTCGTGAGGGGTTCCTGGGGGTTTTCGGAAGTTCTGGGTGTTTTTCGGGCCACAGTGTTTTTTTGGGGTGCTCAAGGGGGTTTACAGGGGTCCCGATGAGGGAATTTGGGCGATTCCGGGGGTGGAGTTTGGGGTCTCAAGGCTGTTTTGGGGAACCTGCTGGTGATGGAGATGGGGACCCCATGCCAGGTATGAACCTTCTCAATGTCTGTATGGGGTTTTGCAGTTTTGGGGAGTTTTTGGAGCATCCAGGGCTGTGTTTGGGATCAGGGGAGGTTGGGGTGTCCCGGGGGGTTTGGGGGTTCTCGGCAGGTTTGGGGGTACCTGGGCAATGCGGGTGGCAGTGCCGGGGACCCTGTGCCGGGTTTGAACCTTCTCACTGTGCACGAGCAGCGTCAGCGTGTTCAGGGAGATCCTGGGGGGCCCGGGGGGGTTACCCCAAATCCCAGGGACCCCAAATGCTGAGGGACCCCCCGAACTGCCCTCACCACTGGATCTGCTGCAGGCAGGGGGGCACCAGCACTCGGCCCCCACCCTCCACCATCACAGGGGGGCTGTGGAAGGAATCTGGGGGTGCATGGACAGGTCGGGTGGGACCCCCAAAGTCCTGGGGGAGGGGACACGGGGGGACTCCCTTGAATTCCCATTGTGAGGGGATGAGGGGGGACCCAGGAAGAGCTTGGGGGGGCTGGTTGTGTCATGAGGGGACCCCCAGGAGTCTGGTACGGGGTGGGGATGGCAAAAAACAGGGCGATCCCCAGGATGGGGTTGGGGGGGGGAACAGGATTGGAGCTCCCATGGCAGTGGGATGGGGAGATCTGCCCATGGAATTCCATGGGAATGGCATGGCAGTGAGATCCATCTACAGAATTCCCATGGGAATGGGACAGCAGTAGAATCCATCCATGGAGGTCTCACGGGAATGGGATGTCTGAGATCCATCCATGGAATTTCCGTGGGCATTCCCAGGTTCCCAAATTATGCCCTCCCAAATCCCGCATTCCCATTCCCATATTCCCACGGGAATTCTGCTCTCCCCACCTTTACACTCCAGCACCTCCCGCCCATATCTGACATATTTCCGGAGACATTCCCTGCAGCTGTGAGCCAGGGAATTTGTTAATCCCTCAGCCTGGATCTCAGGGATCCCCATGGCGGTGCCACAGTTGCCATCGCAGCCCCACAGATCCCCCAGCCCCGGCTCCCCCCACTCAGCCCCGCTCTGGCTGTGCCGCTGCTGCAGCATCTGCAGCTCCCCGCTGGCCCCGTGCCGGTGCCGCTCCTTGTGCCGGCCCTGGCTATCCCAATATCCCAGCTCTGGCTATCCCAATATCCCAGCCCTGGCTATCCCAAGATCCCAGCTCTGGCTATCCCAATATCCCAGCCCTGGCTATCCCAATATCCCAGCCCTGGCTATCCCAATATCCCGGCTCTGGCTATCCCAATATCCCGGCCCTGGCTATCCCAATATCCCAGCCCTGGCTATCCCAATATCCCAGCCCTGGCTATCCCAATATCCCAGCCATGGCTATCCCAATATCCCAGCCATGGCTATCCCAATATCCCAGCCCTGGCTATCCCAATATCCCAGCCCTGGCTATCCCAATGTCCCAGCCCTGGCTATCCCAATATCCCAGCCCTGGCTATCCCAATATCCCAGCCCTGGCTATCCCAATATCCCAGCTCTGGCTATCCCAAGATCCCAGCCCCGACTATCCCAAGATCCCAGCCCTGGCTATCCCAATATCCCAGCCCCGGCTATCCCAAGATCCCAGCCCTGGCTATCCCAATATCCCAGCCCTGGCTATCCCAAGATCCCAGCCCTGGCTATCCCAAGATCCCAGCCCTGGCTATCCCAATATCCCAGCCCTGGCTATCCCAATATCCCAGCCCTGGCTATCCCAATATCCCGGCTCTGGCTATCCCAAGATCCCGGCTCGGCTCCGGCCGCCATCCCCGGGGCTGCGGCTCCGCCCGGCCCCGCTCGCTGCGGCGGCGCTGGAAGGGGATCCCAGCCAGGGACCCCATGGACATGGACTGCGGGAAGCCCGGGCCGGGCTCTGACAGCGCCGCGTGCAGGGAACGCAGGGAGAGGAGAACTGGGGGGACATTTGGAGATTTGGGATCGGGGGGGGTCACAGCTGAAGGAAAGGGGGAACGGGGAGAGCCGGGAAGGGCATTTGGGGATGCCAGGACTGACAAGAGGGGAGGCTGGGGCTGGCTAGATGTGGCATGGCTGGAGTTCAGGGCGTTCCTGTATCCAGGAAAGGGAGCTCCAAGGGTCCCCGGTGTCCCCATTGCCAGGAGAGGGCAGGGAAAGCCGGGATGGCTGGGAATAGGGGTCCCGGGTGTCCTCAGTGCTGAGGACAGGAGGGGCTGGGTGCTGGGAGAGGCAGGAATAGGGGTCCGCGGGGTAAATGGGTCAAGGAGAAGGGGGCTCTGGGGGCTGCAGGAGGCGGGATGGCCGGGAAAGGGGTGCAGGCGTTCCTGGTGCCCGATAAGGGGATGCAGGGTGGGACCCACCGCCGGGAATGGGGGTTCGGTGGGATGGCGGCGCCCAGGAATGGGGGTTTAGGGGCCCCTCGGCGCTCCGGAGTGGGCGATCAAAGAGTCCCGGTGCCGGGGGTCCCCCTCACCTCTCGCCGCCCCCCGGGAGCGCCCCCGGCCCCAGCGCTGGAGCCATCGCGCTGCTCCGCTGCGGCCCCGCCCACAGCCCCGGCCCCGCCCCCAGAGCCGCCTCCGGCCCCGCCATTGGCGCCGCTCTTTGCTGCCCGCCAGTGGCAGCCCGAGGCTGCAGTGACGTCACCGGTCGCCGGGCAGATCCCGGCGGCGCAGGGCGGCCAAGGCGGAAGCGAAAGTGCCCGAGGGAGCGCGGGGGGAGGGGACGGGGCAATTCCAGGGAATTCCCCGGGATCCCCTCCCGGGATCCCCCGGGACCCTCCTCGGCCGCGCACTGCGGGACCCCCGGGACAAACTGGGCTGAACTCCCGGGCCCTGCGCTCAAACTCTGCCTGGAACCCGCCGGCCTCGGCCCAAAGCGGGGGAAGCCTCGGGATCCGCGGATCCCATTTTTCCTGCGGCTGCAGCTCCCCAGCCCCGGCGGAGCAGGAGCGGGCGCTGGGAGTCCGAGCCCCGATTCCCAATCTCCTTCTCTCTCTCTCTGCTGCTCTCTCCCTCTCCTTTGGGTGATCAGAAATCCCAGAGCGGCTGGAGAGCCCCGTGCCCAGCTCGGCTTTCCCTGGAAAGGGAGGCCTGGGGGTGCGGTGCCCCGGGATGGCCGGGAATGGGGCTCCGGGGGTCCCCGGGCTGACGGAACCGGGGGATCCAGGGGCTGGCAGGGGAGGATCCCCGGGAAAGGGGGTGCAGGGCGCTGTTGGTGCAGGAGAAGGGGGTGCAGGGGGTCCCGGAGCTGGGGAAGGAGATGCGGGGGGGTCCCAGGGCCCAGGAATGGGGATCCAAGGGGGTCCCAGGGGGGCTCCCCAAAGCCCCTCCCAGGGCACAGCAGGAGCTGGGTCAGGAGCTCTGGCAGAGACAAAAGGGGGTGAGCCCAGCATGGGGGGGACATGGGGGAGTCACAGGTGCTCCTGAGGGGGGACATGACCCCCGGGGACCCCTCCTCACCTTCTCCCACGCACCCCAACAGAGCCTCTAAATGGATGAGCAGAGCTCGGTGACTGCAGTATGAAACTTGTTCAGTGGCACAGGAGGATTTAGAATTGAGGACAGGGGAAGGGTTTAACCCAGCCTCCTGTTTGAACAGCCAAGAGAGGGGGCTGGGAAGAAACCCATGCCTGCATTGAATTGAGAGAGATCCAGACCCGGGCTGGGAGAGATTTGAGACACACCCACCTTTGGACTTTGCTGTTCACAACACCCTGTCACATAAAGGTAAAACCTTACAAAAGAAAGGACTTGGAAAATCATGGTTTAGGATTTGTTACTTGGGTTAAGTGTAGCTAGCAGCTGGCCTGATAAGTACCCAGTCAAAAACATCTTGAGAATGAAAGGTTTGTTAACATAACAAACTATTCTTGGGGAGAAAAACAAGTACATCTGTAGTAACAACGGATCTGTCCCATGGGAATCAGTAGAAAAAGTATGTAAACATTGTTAGAGAGAAAAGTTTGGATTGACGTGTACACTCACCATTACCAACCAGTGAACTGAGTTCCCAACCAACTGGAATTAAGCACGGTGCCTTCTGATAACCATGTAAATATAAGCTGTGTGCAATAAAGCTTTGGCTGTGATGGAAGAAGAAACAGGTGTCATTGTCCATCTCTACTACGACACACCCAACCAGGACATCGGGTCCTGCCGAAGCAGAGGAAAGAAGCAGCTCTGGTGGCCAAGTGGCACGGCCCATTCCAAGTGTCCCTGAGCACAGAAACAGCCCCAGCACAGCTGAACACAGGGGGACCCCTCAGCCTCGGCTCAAGGGCTCTGAAGCCCCGGAGATTTGGATTTCCCGGCTGCAGCAGGAGGATGGGAGGCCGCCCCTGAGCCTGCACTGAAGGCAAGGCAGCAGCAGCCAGGGCTCCCCAGCGGGGGAAGCTCCTGGGCCTGCCCACAGATCCTCTGCTGAAATCCTCGGCCTGGGCACCCTCCTTTGGCATCTCCAGCCACTGCGGGACAATCCTGGCTGGCACTGCTGGAGCTTCAGGGCTTTCTGTGCCTGCCCTCGCCACAGCTGCTGGGGAAGGCACCGTGAGAATTCCACTCTGGCTCTCAATTACACTCTGGGCTGGCTGGGATTAGAGTATTGGAAAATAGACCAAGTGTAAAATTACTTTTTATTTGATTTCTCCAGTCAGGCTTGGTTTGCATTTACCTTGGGGAAAGGAATTTTAAAGGTTTTTTTAAGGGATGTTCCACCAGTCAGCAGAGATGAGCTTAACATCTCAACAGACTGGGAATAGCCCAAAAGATTCCCACAAAGACAACGACCATCAACAAAACATCAAGGCCCAGCAGCAAACATCAACCAACATCTACCCCAGACACTGCCCTGGCACAGCTGGAGACACCTGGTCTGGAAAAGGCTGAGCAGGAAATGCAGGAGTGCAGACCTAATTCACATCACAGGCACAGAAATCCGGGTGCAACAGGAAACCAAACACTAAGAACGCCACAACTTGGAAACAATGAACATTAAACCAATGCATTTCTATGGGTTCAGACTATGTAAAGTTTAGGAAACATCTAATAAAACTCACATGTCATGGAATGATTTTCTCTGCACATGCAGACTATGTGTGGTTGAAATGATTCTGTTCAGAATCAAGTAATGCTTTATTTCTCTAAAGACACTGTTGGAGAGTTTTTGCTTTTCACAGTTGCAGTGAAAGGATTACACCATTAGAAGAATTTTTTGTAATAATTCTACTTTTCTATTGTCAGTTCTCTTTGGGCCAGGGGTGTGACAATCAGTTTTTAGTCAGAGGAGAAGAAAATACTTGATTGCTTTCTAATTTTCGTTTTTATGTTTGTGTGTGGTTCTTAGTGATGGCAAAATTATGGTATGGGTTTTTCCATGTTCACCTTTAAGCTGCATTTTGAAAACAAAATGGGGGGGTGAGGGATGCTCCATGTGAGTCATCCCATGGCTGCCCAGGAAGAGAAGATTCATTCCAGGCAGCCAGAAAAGGAGCTTTAGAAATGGAAATTAACACCCCTGGGCCAAAGCCTGGACAATGTACCAGGATCTTCCTGCCTGGGGGAGGAATTGGGCTGAATTCCTCTGCCCCTCACCCCAAGCTCTGCCTGGGGGCACAGGGGGAATTTGCACAGCTAAAGGCAGAGCCCATAGTGAGGATATCTGACTCTGCAGCAGAAATTGGTTAAGCTGAAAAGGAAAACTGCAAATGGACAATGTTGTGAAAATTTCACTACAAAAAATGGGGGTGGAATCATCCCGGTCCCCACCTCAACTTGTGCTCTCACTTTCTATGTTATCCAGGGTGAATTAGAGCAATGAGGCTTTTTTTGGTACCCCAAGTTAAGGGAAATCAGTTGGGAATCCAAGTATGTGCTGATTTAATTAGAGAAAAGCCCAAAATTGATGCAGCCCTGGCTGGAGGGAGCACCCAAAAATGGGGAAAAGATGAACGGCCACCAGAACAACACCATGGACCAGGCCCTGGGAACCCTAACAAATTCATATCAGGAGCCAGAGAACTAATTTATCATTTCCATGGCATAATTAGATTACAGGATGTCCTCAAAATAAAACCAGAGAGCTCCAGTTCCTGACTTTCTTCCCAGATGAGGGACACAGCATTTCACCATGGGATGGGATCAGATTATCTTTTAGCAGGTAAAGGAGGCAGAGTTTGTGGAAAATTAAATGACTCAAACTGCTGTTGGCAAATAGATCACAGAGCAAAAATGGTGAAACGGATAACAAAGGATATAAGAAAGCAGCTCGTGTCCTGGTCCAAACATGGAACAGATGGGAACAGAACACATCTCCGTGTTTCCCTGGCAGACCATGGGTTAAAGGAATGCTGTTTCTCCTCTTATGTTCTACAGCAACTCTCATCTTTTCACCATGCAGGACACCTTGCTGAGTGCAGCTCATTCAGCAGCTGAGCAAGGGGATCCAGGGGGCAGCCAGGCCTCCTGAGCCACAAACAGCTACAAAAGGACAGCGAATGAGGGCACTGAGAGCAATCCCAAAACCAAAGAACACCCAGGAAGAAAAAACACAGGCAATGAGTGAATCTGCTTGCAGATATGGCCAGGGACTTGCACATAAGGAAGCAATGGGAGAAAGCATCATTTTCAGAAAATGTTACTAATTGACAAGGACCGCTGCTCTGACAAAGTCCCGCTAAATTCCTGAACTTCCAGAAGAACAAAGACTTAACAGAGCCATCAATATCGCATGTTCTACAAAAGTGGGGGGTACATATTAACCGGGACATGCAGGAGGCAGATAGAGAAGTCTGAACCTTCCAAGCACCTCCGCCAGTGGGGAAAGGGACAGGGACACGCGGCCGGGAAAATCAGGACAAAAACGAGGCCGCGTCCTCCAGCAACTGGAGAGAGCGCATGGCAAATGCCCCATGGCCTCTCCCTTTGGGCAGCAATAAAGTCACTTTCACACCACTCCTCTGGCTCCTTTGGCCACACAAACCTCTGGTGCCGGGAATTTTCCCGCCCAGCCCCGGGCACAGCGCAGCCACCTCCGGGCTACCGACACAAACCGGGACGAGCCAGCGCTGCTCCGGCACCGGCTCCTGCCGAGGCCGCAGCGGGAAGGAGACCGCGGGCAGCCGCTCCCGCAGCGCCCTCACGCCAGGGCCAACACGGGCCGGCCACGGCACAACCCACCCGCCACAGCCCCCTGCCGCCCCCTCCCGGGCCCACAGCGAGCCCCGAGCCCCCGCAGAACCGAGCGCGGCTCCCACCTGCGATGGCCGGGGCCGCCTCCGAGCTCCGCCGCCGCCTCACCGGGCTCCGGCCGCTGCTGCCGCCACTGCCGGGCCCGCACAGACGCTCCGGCAATGGCGGCTCTCCTGCCCCACGGCCGCCCTGGGGGCGCCAGCGGGGCCGGGCTTGTCCCCTCTCTGCCCAATCAGCGCGCGCCAGAACCACGAGTGACGGCAGCAGCAGCCAATCGCAGCCAGCGGCGGGCTCTGCACACGGCACAGTCCCGCCCCGCGCCCTCAGGGCCCCCCGGGCTGTGTGAGGGGAAGGGTGGAGATGAGGAACAGCCCTGGAACGGGCCCGGCCCGAGCCGCCATTGAGCTCCCAACACAAACAAAGTTCTCCGCAGCTCCCGGCTCGCCTTTCCCAGCCCTGGGTGTTCGGTGGCTCCAGCTCAGGGGGAAGCCCTGGAGCCTCACTTCTCCCACCTCTAATTAGGAGCATCAGGGCATCACTCGGATTTCCCCCTAAAAGGGAAAACTGCCCCAAACCCCTGTGGATGAGTGGGGGAGGAGAGAGATTTCTGGCAGAAAACTCCAAAAACTCAGAGCAGGATCATGAGAAGTAAATGAAGACCCTTAAAACCAGCTTCCCCCCACCCCTCCCTCCTCCCAGCTGTGCCTCCTCCCCCGGCAGTGCAGGGACACAGGGAATGGGGCCATGGTCACTCCATCCCCCGGGGCTTTTCCCCCTGCTCAGGGACAGGAGTCGTTCCCCTGCTGCACCCTGGGCTCTCTGCCACCGGAGACTTCTCCAGGAACTTCTCCAAGCTGGGTCCATCCCATGGGGAACAGCCCCCTCACAGTGCTGCAGCGTGGGTCACTCTGCCACGGGCTCAGTCCTTCTGAAAAGAACAGGCAAGGAGAGCAGCTCCTTTTTAATGCCTTTATTGAGGGCAGCTCTGGGTGGGGGAGCTCAATGCTGCTCCCGATGGATGACCCAGAGGAGGAGATGTTCAGCTTTGCCACAGGGCAGAGCTGGAGATTCTGTCTTCAGTAGAGTCTCTAGAAGGACTCTGGTTTACTGTAAATCTTGGGTAGTCATGGAGAGCAAATGTTGTGTAGTTATGGTGATAAAGTCCAGAACATCAGTCAGTTGCTCAATGTTCTCCCTTGCTCCTCAGTGTAGTTTGGAGTCCGGTTTGTGCCATGGCTCGCTGATTCTAGAGGTCTTTGGATGTTAATCCACTTCTCCTGGGTGCTACCCCCCATGGGAGTTGGGCTCATCTACACACTGGGTGCTGTCATCGGTGCCATTGGGGGGTGCCGGGAGCAGCAGAGGCAATAGACAAGGCCAGGTGGCATTAACAAGGCTGGTACAACAACATTGGTATTTACCAAACATGACACAACATGAGGTACATTAACAAAGAAGGCCCCTTACAGTGACAACATTCTACTGTTCAAACTGTAAAACATCTTTGTGTACTGATCAGGAGGTCACGATTTACTCTTTACAATCCTGATGCTAAATGTCTCCTGAGGAGGTCTGGTCACAGAGAAGAATGAGCCCCTTGTGGGCTGCCCCTGTTTGGACAACCTGCTCCTCACCCCGAGCCTCAGCATGTCTGACATCGCCCACCTGGGACTGACATCCCAAAACAATGAGAACATTTATCAATTTATCATTAAAATCTAATTAATTTATAAAAATAAAATTTTACTTTTTATAATATTATTCTGTATTCTTATAACCTTGTTTTTGCATTTATATAAAAGAATTGATACATTTTCAGGAACAAAACATTATTGTTCTCTGTCTCTAAGTACCACAATTGCCTTCATTAATTAACTGACCACTATTTCTCCCTCTTTATGCTAATTACTCCTATTTTTAGCCCGTTATTCATAATTTTGAAATTATTCTCAGACAGGGTAAAAGTGGCCACTTTGGGGTCCATGGAAACTTTTCTGGGGAACATTTGGAGCAGTTTCAGGTCTGGGAAGGGATTTAGAGGGCACCTAGGGGTCTGGAGGACACTTGGGGGAGCTGGGTGAGCACTTGGAGGGGCACTTAGGGATTCTGTGGGACAATTCGGGATCCAGGGGAGCACTTGGGGGTCCAGGGGGGCACTTGGAGGTCAGGGAGGGGAATCTGGGGGCCCTTCGGGGTCCGGGCGGGCACTTGGGGGGCCGTAACAGGGAATCTATGGGCCGCGGGGGATGATGGGAGTTGTAGGCGCCGGTATAATATGGTTTAATGGGGCCGCTGAGCATCACGGGAGTTGTAGGCGCAGCTCCAATAGGCTCCGGTGAGGCGCGGGGCATGACGGGAGATGCAGTCCCGGCTGGAATAGCGCTCTATGGGCGCCACGGAGCATGATGGGAGCTGTAGTCCCGGAAGTGGCTCGGAAGGCGCGTTTGGCGGTGTGGGGAAGCGCTTGGAGAACACTTTTGTGTCCGAGCTGTGGCTGCAGGTGCTCGGGGCGAATGTATACGGCTCGGGAGCACTTGGAGGGAACCTGGGGAGCTCCAACCGAGCTCTTTAGGGCACGGGGCACGGCAGGAGGTTTGGGTGCGGAACTGTGTTCCGAATGGCTCAAATAGCACGAGGGATTGAGCGGGAGATGGGGTTAGGGAAGAAGTGGAGGAGGGAGGAAGAGGGGGAGCAAGAGGAAGAGGAGGGACAAAGGAGGATCAGGGAAAGGAGAAGGAACCACGAGGTCCAGCACTCCCTCAATTCACAGCCGCCTA
The DNA here is from genome assembly GCF_030490865.1 of Poecile atricapillus. Classification (NCBI taxonomy): domain Eukaryota; kingdom Metazoa; phylum Chordata; class Aves; order Passeriformes; family Paridae; genus Poecile; species Poecile atricapillus. The sequence goes on from NC_081267.1 coordinate 1,968,139, forward strand.
CCTATGGGATCATCACACCCCATCCCACAGGTGACCGGGGAGGGGGACCTCAGCCAAGATATTTTAGGTGCTCCCTATTTTGGGCTGCTTGAGGGGACGTTTGGAGAATGAAGAAATCCAAACCTGACCAGAAAATGCCCCTTGGGGGTAAATTGGGGGTCCTGGCATCCCTAAGTGGGGAGCTGGTAACCGGGGGAACTTTTTGGATTCTTGGCACTCCCAGCAGCCTGGGGAGGGCAGGGACCGAGTAGACAGAGGACCCCCAGTGCAAGAGTGACCCCCAGCAGCTGGGACAGAGAGGAACCCCTGAACACCAAAGTGGAGAGACCAGAGATGGGGAACTCCTGGGAGACATTTTCAGGGCAGAATCTTGGTGTTTGGGAGGTTTTTATGGACTCCAGATGCCCGGTGACTTCTGGAGATGGACTTGGGTAGAGGGACCTTCAAACTCAATGTGCTCATCCCCTGTTCTCCCCAAACCAGGATTTCCCATTCCCAAATCTTGGCTGGATGGAGAAGGAGGCTGCAAGGAAGAGGAAGATGCCCCAGGCAGGTGAGGAGGAAGTCAGTGCCCCTTTTCCCCTGCTCCTGCTCCATCTCCCAGCCCAGCCTGGCCCCCGGCTGCAGGACAACCCCGCTGCCGACGCCGTCCTGCCGGGGACGCACTGGGGGGATCTCCTTCCCCTTCCCTCTGGCACGGAGGCAAATCCCATCCTCTCCTTGTCCTTCCTCCCCCAGACAAGGAGCTGCGGATGGAGACCAGGGAGGAAAGATCCCCACAGCAGAACCTCATGGAAGAGGCCATTTTGAGCAGCTCCATGGCTGAGGAATGTAATGGGGAGGAAAATCCCCAGAGATCCCGCAGGAGGAGGGGCTCCAAACCCATCCCAGGGTGCTCTGAGGAGGAAAGACCCACCCTGTGCCGTGAAGGCGGCCGGAGATCCAGCCGGGGCTCTGAGCTGGTGGTCCATGAGCAGCTTCAGGATGGGGAGAAGCCCTACAAGTGCTTGGAGTGTGGGAAGAGCTTCAGCCAGAGCTCATTCCTGATCCGCCACCAGATGATCCACACTGGGGAATGGCCCTACGAGTGTGGGGAACGTGGGAAGTGTGATAAACAGAGACCCTTTTGTTCGACTAAACATGTAGATATGATATTCTGTAATATTATGTTCTGTAAAATCAAGATTGTTACTTACCCTGTACCTACTTACGATAGTTACTTACGTATGTATAGTATCTGATGCTTGTATAGCTACTGACGTTTATTATGTCCTTGCTAAGATTCCTTGAATTCAAAAAATTACTGAGCTAAGCCTTTACAGGGAATAGTGAAGAAAGGTTACAGGAAGATAAGGAAAAGACCGAACGAGCAGACCCATAGACCGATGAAGGAGCATGCGTAGAAAGACCCGAGGAAGGACACGTCATCGGGGAAGCCCGGAGAGCCGGACTGATTAAAAGGAGACACACGAAAAACGGAGGCACGGCCGCGGAAAAGCGGGATCGCTTTCCGGCTGTCCAGCGCTGTATTTTGCTTATTGCTTGCTTGCTATAATTAATAAAATTTCCCTTTATTAACTTTAAACACTCTCTCGAGTGAATTTATAACAGGAAGGGCTTCAGCTTCAACTCCAAACTCATCACCCACCAGCGCATCCACACTGGGGAGAGGCCCTACGAGTGTCCTGAGTGTGGGAAGAGGTTTCACAGGAGCTCCACTCTCCTCAGGCACCAGCGGATTCACACGGATGAGAGGCCCTTCCGCTGCCCCGACTGTGGGGAGGGCTTCAAGCAAAACTCCAACCTCATCACCCACCAGCGCATCCACACTGGGGAGAGGCCCTACGAGTGTCCCCAGTGTGGGAAGAGCTTCACCCAGAGCTCTACCTTGACCCGACACCAACGGAGGCACCGGTAAGGGAAGCCCTGCAAGTGCCCCAAGTGCAGGAAGAGCTTCATGTGCTGCTCCAGCTCCATCCCCCATGGGAGGACCCACGTTGGGCAGAGCCCTGATGACCCATGTTCCCAGTGATCTGTGTTGGGAACACACTGGGCTGGAGGTCATGTTATTTTGGTTTCAATTATCTTTTGATTCATCTTCATCCCTTTAAAACCAACAAATAGTGGTAAAAATCAACAAATTCATCAAAGGCATCTAAAACCTCACATTTTACTAGTGCTTCAAGGCAATCTGGGAGATACTTGGGAATTGGAGGTTGTGGGGTTATTTGGTGGAGTTGTCTCCATTTCTTGGCACTCAAAGAGACGAGAGAGTTTGATCTGTCACCTCAAAACCACTCTATGCCACTGAAACCTACTCAGTCCCTCTCCAAAATTATTAAATTCCACAGCCCCTCAGGATGTGATGCCTCATGTTTTAGCTTTCATATTTTTCATATTCTCCACTGCCTAGATTTGTAGTTTTGAGCTTCCTATTAAGTGTTAGTGAGCCCTCTTCACATAGTAAGTAGACAAAACAATTCCTTTTCTAGCTTGATACCAAGGACAGTTATTAGAAGTTTCAGGCCCAAAAGCATAAACAAGGGTGGATTGAAGAGAGAAAACAAGAAGGATGGGACTTCATCATCTGAAGCTGTAACTGGACAATGAACCCAAATATGCAGATGGACCTCAGCTTATAAAAATGTGAGACCTTGTGATCACTTGTCCATTTTTGTGACCATTTCTGGTCTATCTTGGCTGTAGCCCTGGCCTGGCTCTTGTACTGCCCATGGTGTATTTAAATTCTTCTAATAAACTTTATTCTTGACTCTGTCCAGCCTCTGTTCTAGGTCAGCCTTCTAAAGGCATCAGGTGGAATGGGGTTGGAAGGGGACTGGGTGAAGTGGGATGCAAATCAGGAGGGGTGAGATGGGCATTGGGTGGGGCAGGATGGTTGGGATGGAGTTTGGGAGGTGTGAAATGGGGGAAATAGGGATTGGGAAGGGGGTCTTGATATCCAGTAGGGATGGGATGGGATGGGTTGGGGTTGGGATTGGGGAGGTGGGGTGGGGTCTGCAATGAGACAGCCAAAGTTTGGGGAAGATGAAGGGAGGGGGTGCCCATTACCGAGTGAGTTTTTGTGTGAGGTGCCCCTGCCCAGGGAGGCAAGGATTTAGTTTCAAATTAATATTGTTAAAGTGAGAGGTGTGGGCAAGAGGGAATTCCATCCCTCTGCCTCAGAGGTTGGGCCCTGCGAGCCCAGGAAGAAACTCCACCCTGGACCCCTCATGGGGTGGCAGCCCAGGGATTTCTGATTGGGTTTGGACCCCTGGGGTTTCTCCCTTGCTGTGTTCCCAGTGGTCCCTGACCTTGAACTCCACCCTGGTTCTCAAACCCCATCTCCCTGCCTCTGTTCGGGGCTGTCTCTGGATATGAGTTTGTTCCTGAGCTGAATAAATGTTTTCCTGAGCAGAATCCCATCTCGTTGGTGTCCCATGCCTGTTCCTGGTAACTGTGGCCTCCCTGGACATGATCCTGCAGCCCCGAAATGCAAGAACCCGCAAAATCAAGCCCCCCACCCCCTCAGACCCCCCAAATATCAAACAATTCCCATAAATTTGCCCAAATTCCCCAAAATTCCCTTAATTTTTCCTAAATTATTCTTTTTGTCCCACTCCAAGACCAGGTGCCTCCACTGGATCTTGGGGACACCCCCAGGAATTTGGAGGGGGTCTCTCCTCCCCTGCCACCTCCAAAAGCCCACCGCTTTTGGGAAAAAAAAACCCAAACAAAATCCCTTGGATTCAAGGGGGAGTTCCCCAATTTTTAATGTATTTTTTGGGTTTTCCCCCCAAATTTTTCAGGTTTTTTTTCATTTTTTTGCCAGTTTTTTTTGGTTTTGGCATTTTTCAAAATGAACTTTTTGGGGGGGGGGTTCCCCCAATTTTTTTGGGGGGGGTCCCTCAATTTTTTTCTGGGAATTCAACCCCTCCCTCGATATATCCTTTGTCCCCCTCCCCCCAAATTGGGTTGAGGGGATTTTTTTTTTCTGTTTTTCTTTATTTTTACCTTTCCCCCCCCCCTTTTTTTCTTTTTTCCTCTTTTAATTTATTTGTACTTAATTTGGGGGGCTGAGGGGCAGGAATTTTGGGGAGGGGTCGCCTGGGGGGGGCTAGAAAATTTGGGGAGACGCCCATCCCCCCAAAAAACAGGAAAAATCACAGGAATTCTGGTGTTTTCCCCCCATCCCAAGGTGTGAAAAATATGAAATAAAAAATTTACATTCTCAACCTTTCTGGTGCTTTTTGGGGAGGGAGTTGCGATTTTGGGGGGGTTGGGTTGGAGAGGAGTTGCTGTTTTTTTGCAGGGGAGTCTCCCAGGTTTTGGGGTGGAATTTGGGAATTTGGGGGGAATTTGGAGGTTTGGGGGAAATTTGGGGTGTTGGGGAGAAACTTTGAGGGTCCTGGGGAAATTTCAAGGTTTTAGGGCAGAAATTTTAGGATTTTTTTTGTAACATTTGGGTGTAGGTGGAGGAAACTTGGGGTTTTAGGGAGAACTTTGGGTTTCTTAGGGGGAGGATTTGGGGTTTTGGGAAAGAAAATGGGGTTTGGGGGGGAAATTTGGTGGTTTTGGGGGAAATTTGGGGGGGGTGGGGAAATTTTGGAGGTTTTGATAAATTCTGGGGTTTTGAGGGGAAATTTGGGGTTGGGAGGAAATTTGGAGTTTTGGGGTGGGATTTTGAGTCTTGGGTGGATTTGGGACTTTGGGGGGAGTATAGGGGTTTTGGGGTTTTTGGGGTGATTTGTGAAGAATTTTGGTATTTTTGGGGAGGCATTTGGTGGTTTTGGGGGGAAATTCAGGGGTCTTGGGGGGGGTTCTGATTTTGGGAAGGGGATTTGGGGAGAATTTTTTGAGTTTTGGGGGAATTTCCATTGATGGGGAGAGGTCCTAATCCCATTGAGAAGGGGCATTTTGGGGAGGCCTGAATTTGGGGGGGGGGGGTCTCAGGGGGGATTCACGATTTTAGGGCGGGGTTTGAGGTGAACTTGGGGGGATTTTCCAGCAATGGGGAGGCATCTTGGGGGTGGGATTTGGGGAGGGGTCTCATCAGAGCCCCATCCTGAGCTGGAAGCGGGGGGGATGTTGGGAGTGGAATCTGGGGAGGATCTGGGGGGAGATTTTCCAGCCATGGGGAAGGGTCCCGATCCTGGGGCAGTTCCTGAATTTGGGGAGCAGTCTGGAATTTGGGGGGGTCTCATTGGGGCAGCAGGAGGGGCTGGAAGCGGGGCACGATGTTGGCGAAGCCGCTCTCCAGGGGGGCCGTGGGCAGCTCCTCGGGGGGTGCTGGGGGTCGCGGCCGCAGGCGCTGCAGCAGCGAGGTCAGGAACAGGAACAGCTCTGCCCGCGCCAGCGCCTCCCCCAGGCACAGCCACTGCCCTGTGGGGAGGGGGCGTCAGCACCGCCCCACCCCAAAGGGTCGGGGGTCTCAAAGGGATGGGGGTCTCTAGAGGGACTGGGGGTCCCAAAAGGGCCTAGGGGATTCTAAAGGGTCTGGGAGCTTCAGAGTCTGGGGGGTCCCTAAAGGGTCTGGGAGCTTTGGGATTGGGGTCCCAAAATGGTCCGGGGGTTTCAGGGGTGGGGGTCCCAAATGGGTCTGGAGTACCCACCCCGAGGATTTATGGGATTTAGGGGATCCCAAAAGGATGTAGGGCCCCTCCACAAAGGAATTTGGGGATTTTTGGGATTCCAGAAGGATTTAGGACCCCACCCCAAGGATTTATGGGATTTTTGGGGTGTGCCCACTGGTCGAGAAGGGCACAAAGGCCTCGTTGCACTGGAACTGACCCTGCTCGTCCAGGAAGTTCCCAGGGTCGAATTTTGGGGAATTTTTGAAGGATTTGGGGTTGTATAGGACTGAGCTCAGCAGGGGGTAAATGTCTGTGTCCTGTGGGGTCAGGTGTGGGGTCATTTGGGTCATTTGGGGTCAGGTGAGGGGTCAGAGGAGTCCTTTAGAGTAATTTGGGGTTATTTGTGGTAATTTGGGTTCATTGCTGTCATTTGGGGTTACCAGGGTGTAAGGGACAGTCTGAAGTTACCCTCATCTGCCTCACAAACATTGCAAGAACAGAGACCGAGACCCTGAAGACCCTGAGGGAATTTGTGCAGGGGTTCTGGCCTGGTTGAGGTGGAAGCTTGCCAGGTGATGGTTTGCAGGTGTGCTTGTTGTGCTGTCAAGGTACACTGCCTTCATTCCTGCTGCTGAGCAGGGACTTGTAAGGAGTGGCCTGTTCTGTACCTTACACCTGCTTCCCAGAGCAAGGGGGCTCATCACAACAGCCGAGGAATTTCCCCACCTCTTGGCCAGCTGCCCCTCGCTTTGAAACAGACTGTAAAAATGACTTTTCCAAGTTACTTTCTTCAAGAGAGATCTCCACATGGAAGAAGACACCGGTGACCCCGTCTCGTCTGTTGGTAGCTATAACCCCCTCTTTTCTCTCTTTACATTGGCTCTTTATCCCTCTCTCCATCTCTCTCTCTCTCTCTCTCTCTCTCTCTCCTCTATCACATAACCCTTGTTGCTGGCACTAAAATAAAGGTGCATTAGTGCTGTTGTGATTTAAACTGAAATCCCCTGGTGTCCTTTTTGCACTCTGAGATCAAATGAACCTCTCACAACTCCCACTTGTGTTAGGGGATTGTGACACTCGGGAGCGGGGTGACCCAAGGTGTGGCTCAGAGCAAATGCTCCACAGCACAAGGATATTGGTAGGCACATGATGGAGACAAGGATGAGGAGGAGACCTCCAGTATGGGTTCCAAAGGCTTTTATTCGGCAAAAATATATACTCTGCTCAGTTTTGGGAGCTTGTCTTACAGCAGCTAGAGAAACTTGCTTTAAGCAAAAAGGTGAGGAAAGAACTAGAATGGACTCCTTTCAAAACCTAGTTGAAATTTTGCAAAAACAATTAGACGAAGAAAGGAATGAGATCCATCTGTTGCCAGTGGCCCAAAGAGAGGAATGGGTTAAAAATTCAAAGAATGCTTATTCACCAAAGAAACAGTGGAGAGGGAAACCCCTCTCATTAATCAAATTTACCCTCAAAAAAACTAACTGATGAAAAATTGTGGGGAGCACTGCTGTCCTAGCTTGAAACCTTTAATTCAAACAGAATATAATCATATCAATTATGAAGATCTTGATTTGCATACAACCACTAAAGAAATCCTGTACACTGCTGCTGAATTGGCTGAGCTGAAAAAGGAGCACGGGCGTCTCCCTCACGAGTCAGAGACAGAACACATACTGCATCTCTCACCGGAGGAGATCAGATTTGACTGACAGAACAAGAAGCCAGTGGGTACTGGGGACATGGGGTCTTCTCAACAGCAGGAGACAGATGTAACCCGTGGTCCCTAACTCAGCACGCAGCTCATTGGGCAGCAGGGCTTAATCCATTGCAAAGGGGAGACCCTGGAGCTATAGTTGGTACTCCTGACCAGCTACTGGCAGACATGCACAAAGCTGCCTGCTTGCAAATGATACATGACAGAAAATTAACTACTGGCTATGAATCACCAATGCAATTACCTGTGAAATGATGACCCCTTTAATTCGAAGCCTTCCAGAATCACATAAAGCTACAGCAATTTTCCTTCAAAAAACCATAGCAGCTAGAACTCCTGTTGTTGGCACTAAAATAAAAGTGCACTATTGCTGTGATTTAAACTGAAATTCCTTTGTGTCCTTTTGCACTGTGAGATGAAATTAATCTCTCATGATTCCTGCCGGTGTTAGAGATCATGACAGAGCCCTCAGCAATCCAGGCAGAAACACAGGCAGCAGGACACAGAGGGCACTTCCTGGCTGGGACAGGGCTTGTGGCTTCAGCAGAACCACCAAAGGCCAAGGGGCTTCTGGCCATTTTCCCTGCACCACTGCATGCCTGGGCAGCTTGCAGAGCACAAGCCCCCTTTTCCCCCTCTTCCCCTGTGTCCCACACACCCTGGGCAGCAAAAGAAAGCTCCTGGGAGTCTGACTATTATAACATATCCTATATTATTTACATACTAAAGAAAAACAAAAAAGAAAAGAACAATCTTTGAAGGAAACAAAGTCCCTGCTGGCTGCTCATGTGGCCCCAGCAGACACAGCCTCCCAGATCAGCTCTCTGCAGAGCTCCAGCAGCGCAGCCAGCTGAGGCCCGACAGACGAGGCCGTGACCTCCATGCCCTGCGGAGCTGATCTCGCAGCCTCTGTAAGGTGGAGATCGGAGCGTGGTCTCCTGCCCTGAGAAGGCACAAAGTCTGAAGTGCCAGGCTTCCAACCTCCAGGCTGCTGTCACATGCTGTGTCTTCAAGGGCTGGAAGAGAGACGGACAGAGCCACGGTCAGATCCCAGACCTGCGGGGGCCCACGGAGAGCCCCCTGCCAGGGCCATCCCAGCCGGCTCTTGCCATGGCCAGCAGGGAGCAGGGACCGAGGGGATCAGCCCGAAGCTGCGGCCACGAATGCCCCACGTGCCCCTGAAATCTCGGTGTGCTCTGCCCACACTGCCCCTCATCCACACAGGGAGCAGAGCCCTCCACAGCCAGGCCAGGGCTTGCAGCTCCCCCCGCCAGCCCCGCTGACAGCCCGCTGCCCTCACTCACCCTCACAAATGAGCAGCATCTCTTTCTTCTGCCCCCTCAGGTGCTCCCCGGCCATCCCTGGGAACACAGAGCCTGTCAGGGCCCCGGCGGCACAGCTCCCTGCCAGCGGCGCTGCCAGCCCTGTGGCCACACGGCCTCCCGCCCCGGCAGGGCTCAGCCCGGGCCCTTGCCGCATCCTGACTCAGCCCAAGGGCACGGCTGCCAGAGGCCGGCAGCAGCCCCGAGGGCAGCCGGGGCTCCAGGGCGCCGGGCCCGGGTGCCGCTGCCGGGGCAGCAGCCGGGGCCGGGGCCGAGCTGCGGCGGGGCGGGGAGGGAGCCCGGGTTCGTGGCTCACCGATGAACCTGATGGCCGCCTCTCGCAGGGGCTCCTGTGGGCTCTGCAGGTACGGCAGGGCCCGGCGCAGCTGCTCGGCCGCTCGCTTCCTGTCCTGTGCCAGCTGCAGAGAGCGGCAGGAGGGAAGGGTTGGTGCGGGCTCTGCCCCTCGGCCGGGCACTGCCTGCGGCCAGCCCCGGCCTCCCGTGCCCGCCCAGCCCTGAGGCCCGGCCAGCAGCCGCTGGCGCCGGGCTCTGGAGGGGGCAGAGGGCCGGCTGCTGCCCGGGGAGCCGCGGTGCCGCCCCGGCCCGCAGCCCCAGTGGGCCGGGGCTCCATGGGCACACGGCTCGGGGCCACAGGAGCCTGGAGAAGAAGCCGTGCTGCTCCCGGGTGCAGCAGTGGGCAGGGGCGCAGCTGCCAGCCCCACACACTGGGCACCGGGGACAGGGAGCTTCTCCAGGCTGAGGCTGGGCCGTCCAGGCCGTCCTTACCAGGCCTTCGCTGAACTTCCAGAGTTTCTTATCCAGCTGCAGCATCTGTTCAATATCTCTCCTCTTCAGGAATCTGGCTGAAGAATGCAGCGTTTCCTGGGACACCTGGAGAGCAGCAGAGACTGGAGATGGCCCCACAAGCCCAGGCACAGGACCCGCATTCGTGTGCCAAGGCCTGGAGGTGCCAGGGCAGGAGGCAGCCGAGCCCTCTCCCAGGGTGCCACTGGCAGCCCAGGTGTCCTCACCTCTGCCACATGCTGGTTCTGGTCATGGCAGTGGAAGAAGAGTGGGAGCAGGCTCTGGTGCACGTGTGACTTCAGGGCCTTTCTTCCCTCTTCCTTTAATAAATCTATCATCTTTTTAAATACAGACATGGAGCACAGCTGCACCTGGCTATCATCCTGTATGAAAGGAAGGAAAAAAGACTTCAGCACTGGGTGCTTCGGGCCCCCTTTGGTCTGGCCTGCAAATGCACAGGGCACAAAGTGTCTGGGCAGCACCCAGTGGCTGTGGCTGAGGGCACAGAACCTTACATTGTCAAACAGTGGCAGGAGCACCTCAGCCAGCTGCCGAGCGATGGGGATGGCTATCGGGGCACTATTATACAGGAACAAATATTTGAGTAGAACCATGGTCATCCTGACCACGTCACGATCATTTTCCTGCAGGAGCTCCAGCAGGTTTTCAGTCAGGCTCCACATTTTCTTGGCCTGTGGGGAAGAGAAGTCTGTGAAACCCCACCCTGCTGCTGCAGGGCCCAGAGGCCAAAGGCTGGTCCTAAAGCACTCGGGCAGCTGAGCCGGGAGGCAGGAGAGCTGGGAGCAGCTGCCTCAGTGTCTGAAGCTCAGCTAAGCCCAAGGACTGCGTTCCCCATCCCTACGCTGCCCGCATGGCTTCAGCCACTGCCCCCTTCTCACCATCAGGGGATTCTTGCCAAGCACTAGGAGGCCTCTGAGTGCCAAGCGTTGCCTCTCCCTGCACTCGCTCTGCAGATGGCTTGACAGGATGTCCAGGATGCTGTCAGTGCATTCAGTCAAGTCCAGGCACTCCAGGACCTGAAAGGCACAGGGCAGTGACAGGGGAGCTGGCTGGCAGGAGGCCGGAACCACACAGAGCTGGGCCCTGGCAGCAGCACAGAGCACGGGCAGCCAAATCCCAGGCAGCTGCAGCTGTGAGAGGGCAGAGAGCTGGAAAGCAGCTGGTCTTCAGGCTCACCTCTACAAGGAATGCCAGGGCAGCAAAATCCCAGAATGGCATCTCTTTGCTGAGCAGGCTGAGCAGGTAGAATGCTACCCCAGAGCACAAGTGTACGGATAAAGAGCACATTTCTCTGAATGGAGGAAAAAGGAAGCAAAACTCTGAGCCAGCAGCAGTAAAGCTCTCCCAGGAATGACTCACAGAGGGCTGATCTTTCCCCACCAGCCTGCAAGGGGACATGGGCCCTTGGGGAGGTGGCTGCTCCTGGGCACCCTCCTCTCCCAGCCTTTTGAAGTCTCCTTGGTTGTTCCTTGGTGACGAGGCCCTTGGGCCCACAACCACTGGGATGGTGTGGGTCACCCGGACACACAGGGCACAAATGCCAGAGGCAGTGGGGAGAAGGGGGTCTCACCTGGCCAGCAGACCCACGGCATAGTGGTGGGTGTCAGCACAGAGCAGCGTGTCCCAGCCACACTTGCGTTCCACTTCCAGAACCACATGGTCACACCGGAGAAGGCAGAGCAGGGACTTCAGGGTCTGCACTGCAAACCTGTGTGCACAGCAAGGCCCACGTCACGCTGGGAGCACGGGCTCCTGCCATGGGGACATGGCAGGGACAGGAGGACTGGGATGGAGCACCTGTTGGGGCTGGTGGCAAGGCTGTGCTGCTCTTGGCATCTCTTCCAGAAGGTATCAACTTCCTCTGGCATATCCAAAGTGCTGAAGAACACTTGGAAGAGCAGATGCACCAAGAGGTGGGGGAAATACCCATTCACTACACGTGGGACACAGGGCACCTGAAGGAACTTCCACATCACCATAGTTGCCTGCAGAGGACAAAGCACCCTGAGACAGAGCTCAGTGCCGAGGTGTCTCTGTGGCAGGGCCTGAGCGTGGCAGGGAGAGGCTGGGGGAGACACAGGGGGAGCATCGGGCCTGGTGCCCCTGAAGCTGCCCCTAGGCCAGGTTTGAGCCCAGTGCCTGAGGCAGGGAGATGCAGTGGGGGAAGGAGGAAACAGAGCTGCTGAAGACACGGCTGGCCATGGGGTGAGCAAAGGCCAGTTGCAGAAACTCACAGCCAGGGCAAAGACACCCGTGTTGTCCCCATCGGAGGTGCACGTGCTGTGCTCTGGCCAGTTCCCCAGCACATCCAGGAGTATCTGCACCACTGGCTCCACAGTCCTGCTCGAGCACATGATCGTCTTCCACATGGTCATGGCAGCTCTGTGGGGTGACAGCTCTGTCTCACGGGGGTCTCAGACACATCCCCATGGCCTGGGCAGCAGTGGGGGGGGGGAACTGGCTGCCAGCTCTGCCTCTGCCCGCTGCCCCTCACCAGCAGCAGCACCCAGGCAGCCCAGCCCTGTGGGGACAGGGCCCTGAGGGGGCATGGCATGGCAGCAGGCTCAGGGGCCGATGTAACAGGGCTGGGAAAGGTCCCAGGTACACAGGACCCTGGAAGTCTCTGTTGGTCAGACACCTGGGCCAGGCTGTGCAGGCTGATGGGCTGAGGAGCCCTGAGCCCTCTGGGCACGTGGGCCCCGTACCTGTCACACGCTGGGGCCACACGCAGGAGAGCAATGACCACATCAGCAGGCTGCGCCTCAGTGAGATCCAACAGGGCCTTGTCCAGCTTGTGCTCCGCAGACTCATTGGCCATGAGCCACTGGTGGATGTACCTCACCATGGCAGGCACCTGGAGAAGACACAGGGAGACTTGGAAAGCTGCCACAGGGAGTCAGGAATGTCCCCAGCTTCCCCAGAGAAGTGCTTCCCTTCTCGCCACGCTGCAATGGCCTCAAAGGCTTAGAGTGATCAGCAGGTGTGGCTTGGGAGGCCAAGCCATCCCTGGAGGATCAAACCCTGGCCACAGGCTGCTTACTTGCTCTGGAATGGAAACACTTTCCTCCAAATCAATTCCAGCATGGCAGCACTGGTGTCGGTGGTGTAGACGTCACCATTTTCCATGGACCCCGTGCCCATGGCACTGGTCTCTTCCTGCCAAATGCACTTGATGAATTTGAAAGTCAGGCAGGAGAAGGAAGGGTAGGAAGAGAGGGATATTGCATGGAGAGCTCCAAGTGCGGTGCTGGGCTGAGCAGTGCCAGCAGGCCCAGCCCAGGTGGGGATGGCTGCAGGTACCTGTGCTGTTCTGCGGAAGTGGCCACCGGCAAGGTCCTGCTCTTGTGTCTGGTCCATGGCTGCATCTGTCAAAGAGCAGCCAGAGCTGAGGGGCTGCGGGAGAGGCCGGAGAACACAGCCCAGCCCTGCACTCCCCAGGCAGGGACAGCCCTGGGATGCCCCAGGGGATGGAGTGTGGCCATTGCTGGGGGGGAGCCCCAGGCTTTCTTCCATCCTTTCTGTGGGCACATCCCCAGGGGATGGGAAGGGGTGGGAGGAGACGGAAAGGGACAAGACATGATGGGATGGGATGTGGCCAAGCTGGCCACGGGCTGAGCCCTGATGCTCAGTTCTGCCACTCACCCTCCTGCAGTGGCTGGAACTCCTGCACCTCTTCAGTGTCCTGTGCTGGGGTAGCTCCAGGGCCTTCTTCCTCCTCCTCCACCCAGGCCAACTTGGGCACTCTTGGGGGTCGCTGCTCCATGGCAGGGACTGGATTTATGGTACTTGCAGGAGGGATGGCTCGGAAAAGCTCCGAGGCAGCAAGTCCTGCAGTCGTGCCTGGAAGGCACCTGCAAGACTGAAGTCCTGGCAAGACTGCAGGACAGCAAGTCCTGCACTCAGGTCTTGAGGGCTCCTGCCACAAGGACAGGAGGCTCCTCGTCAAGGATGGTGCTCTGGTCTCAAGGGCAGTGACTGCAGGGATGGGCGATGCCTCGGAAAAGCTCCGGGACACCAAGTCCCACGGTCTGCCCTCGAGGGCACCTGCAGAAGAGAAACCTCAGCAAGGCCACAGGTCAGCAAGTCCTGTGGTCTGGCCTCGAGGTCACCTGCAGGAATGACGGCTCAGAAAAGCTCCGGGTCAGACACAAACGAGCGCGCTGTGCGGGGGCTCCTCACAGCACCGCTCTGGCGCGTCCTGTCCCGTCGCGTGCACCGAGCACTGTGGCGTGGCCCTGTCACCGCCAGCTCCTATGTCACCACATGTCACAAAGGGCCCTCTGACACCCTGTCCATTTCCATCCCATGGTGACCATATGTCACAAAGGGCCCTTGCACACACTGCCACCCGCCCTGGTTCCACCCCCATCCCCCCCTGAGTGGCCCAGGTTGGAAGGAATCCCTTGCCCAAAGTGTCTAAGACAGCCTGACAGGATCTTTAGGAACAGCTCAAACCATCAGCAAACGCTGCCCTGCTCTGCAGGCTCAGGGCAGCAGAAGGAGCCCCCAGGGCTGCCAACGCAGCCGCAGCAGGAAGGGAACGGGGCCTTGCACAGAAGCTGGCACGGCCTCCTTGGGACACATCCCGGCTGGTAGCCATTCCAAACCCGCACAGGGTGTGACACAGACAAGGGACATCTGGGCCAGGGCACGAAGAGTCCACTAGAATGTATTTTAGCACATTAGAAAGACTTGGGAGGAATCCCAGAGGGTCATTTTTTGAAGCAAAGTGATCTGATTAAATACTATAACGAATGGTAGGCTTGGTAAAAATTAGAAAGTGGTGAAAATGGACTGCCTAATGGAACTTTAAATGATCATCCACTGTTACAGTTGATGTTATTTTTAAGAAAAGAAGACAAATGAGACCAAGTGATATGTGCAGACACTTTTTTTTACCCTGAAGAATAAACCTGAGTGGCACCAAGAATATGGCTTTGATTTGGACCCCCAGGAGACTTTGGTCCTTCCTTTGGAAAGAGATAACAGGTGGAAAATAAAGAGATGTTGTTCAGCGTGTAGTTTAGGGCAGAGATGTTTGAAATTGGCAAAAAAGCGCGAGGAAGACGCTGTTATAGATGTCCAAGACTCACAGCCGAGTTATTCCAGGCCAGCTCTACCTTCCCCCTCAAGCAACCACTCCTCTCCCTCAATTAAATGAAAGTGAGAATGAGATGAATAATCCTGGTGAGGGGACAAGTGTGGGGATGCCAGTGACAACACGTACAAGGAATAAAACCAAGAAAGCTTTGCCTTTAGTCACCCCCTTAAGGCAAGTAGTGGGTCCCACAGGAGAAGCTGTGTGGGTGAAGATCCCCTTTTCTACTGGTGACCTGAGTAACTGGCAGGAAGAAGTTCATAATTATAGAGAAAACCCTAGCAAAGTGGCAAAAAGATTGGAGTTAATAGTCAAGAACCGAGACCCAGACTGAGGTGATTTCATGATGACAGCACTAAGGAAAACAGATAAAGAGTTGGTGATGAAGATGGTCAGAGCACATGTGCAGGGAGAAATTGCTAGTGCAGCCTTACAAGGTACAGTGGACCAGTTGTTTCCTATTGTAAACCCTTTGTTGGGCCCGAATGATGCAAACAACTATGCAATGTTAACTAGATACTGGGAACTGTGGGGGCCAAGGAAGCAGCCAATACTGTAGCCACTCTCCCCTGGAGGAAGAGCCCATAGGAGGCTTTCACTTACCACTCTCCCCCAGAGGCTAAAGGCCTCGATGGGGAGCTTTTATTTTTACAGCCACGTGTTAAGTGGTTCCCAACATGTCTTTCCCCCTGTATGCATATTATTTTTACCCTGTTGGCCCTTCCCCCTTGTTCCACCCCTGAATCCTCTGACCATTGTCCCTGTTGCTCCACCCCACCCCCTGCTTTTCCTATATAATCCCTGCTCTCACTGAGCCCAGGCCAGTTGCTGTCTCTGGGACCCTTCTGGAGAGAAGAATAAAGACCTCCTTGGAACCCCACACGGTGCCTCCCGTCTCTTTTCTTTGGCAGCACCCGAGGAACAGCGGCCATTCCAAAAGCCCTTTGAAGGGCTCGCAGCTGAATCACGGGGGCAAGGGAAGCGTGCCTGTGTGCCCAGGGGAAGTGCCACAGGAGACGCTTCCCTGGGAAGGTCGCGGCACCCTGACCACCTCCGCTCACTGTGACAAGTGGTGCCCCAACAGGGAGCTCTGCCAGCGGTTCCCTGGTTCCCTGGATCCCGGGAGAAGCGTCTCCTGCAGCACCAGCTGCAGAAAGCAAGTCACTCTCGGGTCTGTCACTTCCCTGAGGAAACCCCCTCGCGTTATAGCAAGGGCTATCCAAGGGGACACCAGGACCCTCCTAGGACCATCCGGGGAGCGAGGAGATTTCCTCAAGGACCAGACGGTGGGTGACATCGTGCCCAGCAGTCTGTTCACCCAGTGGAGGTGGAAAAAGCTGCTAAAATTGGGATTTGGCCTTTCTGGGTGGGTTTTGGAACCAGTTTTGTTCCCATGGGGAACAAAATCCTTCCTGGTTTTAACCAATCCCTTTGGAATGCTGCACATGGCTCACCTGGGTTGGGAAAAAATGGGAAAAAAATCTGGGAAAATCATAGATTTCCCACTTAACAGCTCAATCCCTTTGGAATGCTGCACATGGCTCACCTGGGCTGGGAAAACCTAGAAAAATCCTGGAACACACACCTGAGGAAGGTGTTTGTTAATCCTGGCTCATCCCAGGAACTTCCATTCCTCAATCCAGAAGGGATGGGTTAGGGAATCCCCCAGTCTGGGAGTGCCTATGACACCGCCTAAAAAACTATTTCCTTGCTTTTCCAATTCCAGGAATGAAATTCCTGGATTATTTTCCATCAGAAAATGGGGTTAATTAAAGTGCAGCTTTTTCCACCAGCATTTCAGTCCTTGTCATTCTGGCAGTTCCACCAATCCCTATCCCAGGTGTGATTCAGAGGGTTGGGATTTCCTGGTCCTGAGCACCAACATCTGCAGTGGCACAGGAAACTCACAGCTCATGGAAACAAATTTTCTCTGTGACTTCAGAGGCCACGACAACCCTGAGTGGTTTCCCTCCCGTCCCCCAGCCCTTCCTGGCCCCAGGGGCTGATGGCATTTGTGCTCCCTCAGGTTCATCTCCCCACAGCAGCACCATGGGGGTGCTGACGCCTGCTCTGGGCAGTGCAAACAGGGGCTCCTGAGCCAGTGCTGCCGTGTCTGTGCCTGCAAGGATGCGGCACCTCTCTGAGCTGGGGGAGAGGCCAGGGCTGCACAGGGGGGATGTTGTTGGCAGCTCCATGAGGACGCTCTGGGACGCTGCCCTGGGGTGTCCAGCACAGTGGGGATGGATCAGCCCGTGCTCTGCTGCTCCTTCCCATCTCCCCCTGGAACCTTGCAGAGCCCCAGCCATGCTGTTTGCCCCCAGCCTGCCCACGGCCACCCTGGGGCTGCTCACGGGGGTTTTCTGTGCTGAGCTTTGGCCTGGGCGTGTTCTTGAGAGAGCCTGGGCAAGGAGCCTGGAGCCCCCAGGCCCTGCCCTGAGGCGTCAGCGCTGCCCCAGCAGTGCCCATGGCCTGTCCCTGCTGCAGCCCCGGCACTGCCACCCCCAGGGCTGTGCCCGGCCCCGAGAGCACTCAGGCCCTGCAGCAACACCAGGGCCAGGAGGGCAGCGGGGCAGTGGCACGGGAGCAGCACTGGCAACACCAAGTGCTGCTGCTCCTGGGCACTGCTGCTGTGCCAGCACTGATCTGCACACAGCTCTGCACACAGACACTGCTGCTGCAGCTCCAGAGAAGGGAACAAAAGGGGGATCTCTGGAGAAAACTTTGCTGGGAGATCCTTTAGTTCCTTTAAAACCACCAAGAGCACAGCTCCTCATTGATACAGTGTGTGGGCACAGGGAAAGTGGAGAGAAATGGCACAAACAATGTCATTTTATTGAAGACAATTTAAAAAAGTTAAACAAAGAAAAAGAGCCTCCAAAATTAAACAAACCTGCCAGAACTATCCAAGATGACTTTTATTACAAGTGATTTGGAGAAACTGGCCAGCAGTTTAATGTTTCTGAAACCATCCAGTGATCAGTCTCCACACTGCAGCCTTGAGCTCCTGGTTCCTCAGGCTGTAGATGATCGGGTTCAGGGCTGGAGGGACCACTGAGTACAGAACAGATAGGGCCAGATCCAGGGATGGGGAGGAGATGGAGGGTGGCTTCAGGTAGGCAAATGTGCCAGTGCTGATGAACAGAGAGACCACAGCCATGTGAGGGAGGCAGGTGGAAAGGGCTTTGTGCCGTCCCTGCTCAGAGGGGATCCTCAACACAGCCCTGAAGATCTGCACATAGGAGAAAACAATGAACACAAAACAGCCAAGTGCTAAACAGATGGAAAAAAAAAGAAGCCCAAATTCCCTGAGATAGGATTTGGAGCAGGAGAGCTTGAGGAACTGTGGGATTTCACAGAAAAACTGGCCCAGGGCATTGCCATGGCACAGGGGCAGGGAAAATGTATTGGCTGTGTGCAGCAGTGAATAGAGAAAGCCACTGGCCCAGGCAGCTGCTGCCATGTGGGCACAAGCTCTGCTGCCCAGGAGGGTCTCATAGTGCAGGGGTTTGCAGATGGACACGTAGCGGTCGTAGCACATGATGGTCAGGAGGAAATACTCTGCTGAGATGAAGAATACAAAACAAAAAACCTGTGCAGCACATCCTGTGTAGGAGATGTGTCTGGTGTCCCAGAGGGAATTGTGCATGGCTTTGGGCACAGTGGTGCAGATGGAGCCCAGGTCAGTGAGGGCCAGGTTGAGCAGGAAGAAGAACATGGGGCTGTGCAGGTGGTGGCTGCAGGCTACGGCGCTGATGATGAGGCCGTTGCCCAGGAGGGCAGCCAGGGAGATGCCCAGGAAGAGGCAGAAGTGCAGGAGCTGCAGCTGCCGCGTGTCTGCCAATGCCAGCAGGAGGAAGTGGCTGATGGAGCTGCTGTTGGACATTTGCTGGCTCTGGGCATTGCGTACTGCTTGGAGGAAAGGACAGTGAGGAGTTAGAGAAGTTTGTCTGTAACCAAAATCAAAGCCATTTCCCATTCTCCCTCCTCTGTAACACACACAGACACACTTTTGGTTTTAAGAGTTCTGAGGTTTTCTTTATAAGCTCCCCCATATCTCTGCTGGTATTTTTGGATATGAAATCCTCAGCATTTCTGCTGTCCCCAGGGATAATAGAGCAAGTACTGTGGGCAAAGTGGTGAGTGGAATGTGAGGGGAGATGGTTTGTGGTTTTGACCTGTTCAGAGTTTCTCTGGGCTTTAACCTTTCTCAGGTGGTGGGTGATCACCTTCTCATGTTTCCCTTTTTAAAAGCATCAGCTACCACTGAGAGCAGATGGGTGCACCATGCACCAGCTCCACATTTGTCTCTAAGGACTCACGTTGCTCATTTCACCAACCCAACAGCATTTTCACTGTCAGAACACCTCTGCCTTTCCCCATGGGTCTTTCAGATAACACAAAGATGCTCTAGGACAGGTTTGCATCCTGGATTGGAGCTCCCAGCTGGGACTGAAATCTCAGGGAGACTTCCAAGTGTCCTTATGATGGCATTGGATGAAGGGAGATCCAGCTCCTTCCCTGCCTGCACTGCCAGCATTGCCCACAGCCGGGCACTGGGGACAGGGTCACCCTGAGCCAGCTGTGCCCCCCGCCAGAGCCCCCAGTGCTGGGCAGCTGCTCCCAGCCCTGTGCTCTGCAGAGGGAACTGGGCTCGGGGCTGCAGAGCTGCCCCACAGCTCTGCTGCAGCTCTGCCTGCACAGGAGGGGCTTCATACCTGGGAGCCTGGCCCTGAGGGCAGAGGCTGGGCTGGGGGAACAGGAGGGAGGGGGCTTGTTCACAGGGAGGGGCTGCACTGCAGGGGCTCCTATGGACATCTCTAAACTCCCTCTGCCACAGGATTTCTGGGGTTTTCTTTTCTCCCATTCCGTGATTTTCTCTGCTTCCTGGAGATTTTCCTCCTGCAGGTATTTGCCTGTGCCTGATCGCTCCCTGCCAGCACCCACACACACCCCAAATATCTGTGCAGTCTCCTTGGCCTGACAGAACCCTGCCTGTTTGCAGGGCTCTGGCTGGGGACAGGTTCTGTTTGCAGCTTGGAGAAAGGACAGCTCAGACTAAGACTGATGGGTCCAGCAAAGGTGATGCTGCTGCTGTCCATGGGCAGAGTGGCTAAAAGAACATTAGGAATCTCCTGTAAACCTACTGATCACTGAAAATAACAGTTCAGATACCTCAGGCTTTGATAAAATTCACAATACCTTTAATATTAATCCCTTCTCCCTACCAATCTCCAATAGCAGGAAACTGAATACAAAGTCTTAAGAAATGTCCTCATTTTTATCAAAATCTTTGTCTTGGAAATATTCCGTGACTGATCAGAAACCCTCAGCATGTCAGAACTTCATGAGCATTCACCTCCCCTCCACCAGAAATACTCAGAGCTGTACTCACAGAGTCTGTAGGCACTGGGATGTTCCAGCTTTAGGAGATGCCTCCAGGAGCTGCAGCTGCATTGTCCTGCAGCCAGAGGCTTCCTGTGTCAAGGGCTGGCAGTGATTCTGCCCCAGGCACTTCTCAGCACCTTCCCAGCCCTGACTGATTGAAGCTCTCTGTGCCTCTGGGCTGTGCCCAGGGTGGCTGCAGGCAGTGCCCCAGCCCTGCTGGGCTGGCAGAAGAGCTGCTCAGCAAGAGAAATGTGCTTTTGAAGCTCTTCTTGGTTTCCAGGAGCTGCCTCTGTGCCAGGAGCCCGGCCCAGCTCAGCAGCACAGACACAGCAGCAGGACTTTAATGAGCCTCTTGGGGCTTTGTGCTGAGGCCCTGAACATCAGTCCCTGAGAGGGAGGGGAAGAAAGCTCTCAAGAACTCCAAGTCAGAATCCAACTCCAAAGTTTATTTTCCTTTTAATGGGTCCCACTGAGGGACATGACTGAGAAAGTGTCCCCAGGCCCCAGGCAGAGCAGAGAACTGGAGGCACTGATGACAGCTGGGGACAAAGAGAAGCCAAGTCTTGGTGCCCTGGGCCACAGCAGCCAATGCTGTGCCAGCAAGGGCTGTGAGGAGACACCTTGTCCTGAGCCCTGGGGCCTCCTGGCACAGCCCCAGCAAGGCTGGCCACTGTCACCCCCTTGGCCTGCCCTCAGCATCCCCCCTAGCCCACATGCCAGTGGCCTCAGGGATCTGCTGGAAGGAGTCCCTGGGGAGCCTTGCTCAGGAATGGCCCTGGGGGGCTCCTTCATGCTCCCAGGGACTGCAGCTTTTTCAAAGGACTTTGGCTTTTGCTTTGGTGTCTTTGAGAGGTTTGTGCAATCCTGGCCTCCAATTATCTGCTGTAATTAGTCCCTTGAGAGGCTTTGTCAGTAACAACACTCAGTGGAGCTCATTAATTCTTCAAGGTACTTCAGGTTCTTAAGGTAATTTCCTTTTTCCTTCCCACACTGAGTCTCTGAGAAGTTTGTGCAATCAAGGCCCCAATTATCTGCTTTAATGAGTCCCTTGGGAGCTTTGCATTGACACTCAGTGGGGCTCATCAATACTTTGAGATACTCAGGGGTTTTTTCAGCTACTTTGGATTTTCCTTTCTACACTGAGTCTGTGAGAGGTTTTTGTGCAATCCTGGCCTCCAGTTCTCTCCTCCAAGGAGTCCATGAGGAGCCTGTGTTGGGGATGGACCTCAGTGGCACCCATTAATGCTTCGAGAAACTTTGGGCTTTTCCACTGACTTTGACTCCTGGAAAGGTTTGTGCAATCTCCTCTCAGGCCCTGAGGTTCAAGGGCTCAGCTCCAAATGCACCACGGGGCTCATTAGGATCAAGCAAGTTCTGAGAAACCATGGCTGTGTCTTGATTTCCCTTTGGTCTGGTGCAGTTTTAGGAAAGTTTCCTCCAATAATTATGGAGAAATAGTTCAAAGAACTTTTAAGAAATATGAATTCCTATTTTAAAGGGTGTCTTTTATTCCTGTTCTCTTTAGAGCAGAGATGATTGCAGCATTCAGTGATGGATATTGATCCAGGGTCTCTCCTAAGGAGGTCTGGCCAGGTCAGAGAAGCTGTGCCTTGAGGTCTGACCCAGTGGGGACAACCCTGCTCCACATTCCCCAGCCCCATCCTGTCTCTCCTCACTCTCCTGGGACCTGCTTTGCTCACAGAACTGGCTGCACTCAGGCAAAGAGGGGTTTTCCTTCTTTGATTTTAGCAATCTAAAACTGCTGAGTTTCCCCATGGAAAACAGACACCCTCCTCAAGTGTGTGCCAAGCCCAAGGTGCCACCAAGGAGGTTCCCCTTCCCCAAGGCAGAACCACACAAGGAATGTTTCAGACACACAGGGAGTTCTACAATAAACACAACCCCAGAGTTGGCTGAAGGCAGAATTAGAGCAGCTGCTGAAGGACAGAGAAGCTTTGAACTCCTTGCAGCTGGAAGCACCAAGTGGGTTGTTGGGAGGTGAGTGAGTGAGGCAAGAGTGAGGGAAGGGAAATGCAGAGAGCCCTGGAAGTGTTTCTGTGCAGACAGGCTGCTGCAAGGGCAATATTGGACTTCTCTGGGGCAAACTGTGAGGGGAGGTCAGGACAGAATGACCTCCCCAGTGACCTCAAGATGTCACAAAGCCACCTGGGATGTCACAGCCCACTCAGTGACGTCACACAACCTGTCCCGGGATATCACACCACCTTTCTGTGATGACACATCTCTTCCTAAATGCCACAAAACCACCTCATGATGTCACATAGCATTCTGTGATGTCACACAGCAACATTTGATGTCATAGTTCACTCTATGATATCACAGTCAGCACTGTGATGTCATACAATGTCCTGAGATGTCACATGGCTCTTCTATGATGTCACTACCCACTCTAGGATTTCCTATCACAACCATGTGGTGTCACAGTCTGCTCAGTGATGTCACAACCCTATCTGTGTTGTTGTACATCTAACCTCTGGTGTCACAGTCCTCTCTGTGATGCCACAACCCACTAAGTGATATCACCCAGACCACACTGTGATGTCATACAGCCACACTGCGATGTCACACCCTGCTTTCTGATGTCACAGAATCCCTTCTATGATTCTGTAGCTGCCCAGTGACCTCACACAACAAACTCTGTCATGTCACAGCCCCATCTGTGACCTCACACAACCCACTCGGAGCTGTCACACAGCCCCTTTCTGACATCACAGCTGCTCTGGGGCTCCAGGACACAGCCACAGAGGTGCCACTGTGACACAGCCCCCTCTGGCACATCCCACAGCCCCTGCCAGTGCTGAGCCCCTGGGAGCTCTGTCTGGGCCTGCTGGTGTCCCTGAGCTGCCCTGGCAGGGCCCCAGCCCTGCTGGGCTGTGCTCAGGAGCTGCTCCTGGCCAGAGCTGTCTCTCTGCAGCGCTGCCCTTGCCAGGAGCTGCCTCTGGGCCAGGAGCCCGGCCCAGCTCAGCAGCACAGACACAGCACCAGCACTTTCATCACCCTCTCGGGCCTTTGGGGCTCTCTGCATCACACCAAGTCCCTCAGAGTGTGCTCCAGAAACTTCTCAAGAACTCAAACACAGACAGAAACACTGAAGTTTCTTGTAGTTGAAATGAGAGACACGAGTGAGAAAGCGTCCCCAGGTTCCAGGGAGAGCAGAAGACTGGAGGCCCTGATGCCAGCTGGGGACAAGCAAGGGAAAGGTGTCTGTGGTGCTGAGCAAAGCTGGATGTGTTTCAGGAATGCCAAGGGCCAAGGGCTGAGCCCCAGCCCCTGGCAAGGCAGATGCTGTCCCTCCCTCATTGCTCAGGGCTCTTCCCGGGGCACTGGCATGTGGGGATGTGCAATGCCAAGGGCAGCACCATGGGGCGGCCCCTGCCAGGCTGCTGAGCAGGGACAAGGAGGCAATGAGGCCCCAGGGCTGCCAGGGTCACTTGTCCCCTGCTGGCCTCAGGCCCAGGGCCAGCAGCCATGGCCAAAGGGCTGCACAAGTTGCCTCTGGCAGGGCCTTTAAGCTGCTAAGCCCTGAGCCCTCAGCCTCTACCTGCTGCTTATGTGATGAGGCCTCCAAACCCCATCCTGGGAGATTTTTGGGTCCTCTCCATGGTGTGTGAAAATGGAAGCACTGGTCAAAGTTATTTTCTCCCAAATCTTGCAGTGACAGGGATGAATATCTTTAAAGTGATCAAGAGTTAATTTATATTGTTTAGAAGGAGGAAAAATTTTAATCAGGCATTTTACGAGAGTGGCAGAAAACTGCAATTGCTTTTCCAGACAAGTCGATGCCCTATCCCAAGAATGCTCCATGAGCAGGAGCTCTGTGCAACCCGACACAGTGAAAGCCCCTCCCCTCCCCAAGGGTGGAATTCCTGTTGTGTGGGTTCTCTGATGTGCTGGGTGCCCTCACAACCCTCCAGGCCAGAATGTCTGCTGAGGGCCAGCCAGGCTGCTGCAGTGGCAGTGACCTCACAGCCATCACCACTGCAGCCATGTCCCCTGGGCCTGGCTCTCCCCTTTCCTCTGCCCCTGCCTTGTCTCTGCTGCCATGAAGAGTTGTTTCATTATTATCTTATCCCCAGGGTGCTGGGGCCAATTGCTTCCCAGTCAGGCTCCTGGAGCAGCAGTGGCTTTTCAGAGCCCAGCCAGAAATGAGCCCTGAAGCAGCAGCTCTGCAGTGCTGGCCACCAGGCCGGGGTGCCAAGGGAGCCTTCTGGCCATGGCCTGGAAGCAGCTGCTGCTGCCAAGGTGCCTTTGGTGCCTCAGGCTGTCCCTGGCACAGCTCCCAGCACGGCACTCTGCACTTGTGCCCGAGCCCTTCCCTGGGTTGGGGCTGGCCTGGGGCTTTTCCTGCAGCAGGATCTGCCCTGGCCATGGCACAGGAAAGGCAGTTCCTGCTGGAGCAGGAGGCTGTGCCTGGAATGGGCTCAAACAACTCCAGCAAGGCCCTGTTTACTTCAAAATTGCTTCCTAGAGCATTATAGTCTAATAATTGTTATAGCTCCTTTACTGTTGAGTAAATAACTCTTTTTCTTTATTTACTCTGTGGTGTAAATAAATCTGTCTAATCATCTTCAGAATCAGTCACAGTTGTATTAGTATAAATATATCTGGTATTCCGCTGTTAATCCTGTGAGGCAAATTGCATTACGGTTCAGTTCCAGCTGTGCAATATTTACACATAAACATTTGACAAAGTCTGGGGCTGGGATTGAATCCAGCTGCTTTCAGTCTTCTCTCTTAGAAAGAATTTAAAAGTCTAGGTGACCTGGAAGGGTTTGAGGATCCATGGTGGCTGTTTGGTGTCATTTCTCCACCTCATGACTCAGCAGGTGTTTCTCCAATAAAGAAATAAAGCTTTAGCCTGAAGCTCCCACTCTGCCCATGATAGGAAGCCCTGGGAGTGTCTGTGACATCCTGACTCTTTGGCAGCCTGGGGACTCCTGGGATGTCACCATGGAATTGCTGGGACTGCGTCTGACCACACGGCTCTTCAGCATCCCCAGAAACCCCTGGGAGGTCTCTGTGGAGCCCCTGTCTCTGCCTGTAACATTCCAGCTCTTGAACAGCCTGGAGACTCTTGGAATGTTGCCATGGAGCCCCTCTGAGGGCCTGTAACAAATCTGAACCTTGGTAGGCAACCATCACCAGGACCTGTTGCTATGGTCTGTTTCCATGGCAACCATCACCAGCCCCCTGTTGCTATGGTCAGTCCCTTGGCAGCTCCATGGAGACCCCATGCCAGGGGTGGTTGCCACGGAAACCAGCTCAGGCCTGGAGCCAGAGTCCATTGCCATGGCAACCATTTGCAGTCCCATCCCCAGGCTCATGGGATCACAGAGCCACAGAATTGGCTGAGTTGGGAGGGACCCATGGGGATCCTCCAGTCCAACTGCTGGCCCTGCACAGGACACCCCAACAATCCCAGCCTGGGCCTGGCAGCGCTGGCCAAACGCTGCTGGAGCTCAGCCAGCCCTGGAGCTGGGAGCCTTCCCTGGGGAGCCTGTTCAGTGCCCCAGCAGCCTCGCGGGAAAAACCTTTTCCTCACATCCAGCCTAAACCTGCCCGCCTCAGCTCCAGCCGCTCCCTCCACTCCTGTCCCTGGGCACCAGAGGGAAGAGGTTCCCACAGCCCCCAGCCAGGGACCCGCTCCCAAGGCTGCTGCCATGGCAACCAGGCCTGGCACCAGCTGGGATGCTCGGTTTCCATGGGCTGGGCTTCAGGAATGACATTCCCCAATTTCCAGCTTCAGCTAAAACTGCATCGCTGCTCGCTTCCCTCCCACCTCCCATGGAAAGCAGAAAAGGCAAAGATCCCAGGCTGGGATAAGAACAATTTATTGAGAACAGCAACAGGATAAGGAACAAACAGACACAGAAATAATTTTGATAACAGAATAGATAAGAAAAACCATTACAGGGAAAAATA
Source organism: Poecile atricapillus (assembly GCF_030490865.1). Lineage (NCBI taxonomy): Eukaryota > Metazoa > Chordata > Aves > Passeriformes > Paridae > Poecile > Poecile atricapillus. Next base: position 1,993,999 of record NC_081267.1, read on the forward strand.
AACCACCACAGAGTGGCTCTTCCAGGCCACGTATCTCCTCCTGCCAAGAAGGGACACCCTTCTCCTCTGGTGTGAGACAGTGAGTCCTTTTCCTGCCCCTGGCAATGACCTGAGATGGGATTGACTATAATGACAGGGCCATGTCCAGACTCTCATGTTCTTTAATCCCACATCATGACATTGCCACGGGCAGGAAAAGAGACAGGTGTCTTCCCAGCATGGACCACAGGGAACATGGATCACCAGGTCTCTTCCCAATGTGGATTCTCCAAAGGGGGGATGAAGCTGGAGCTGTGTAGAAAGCTCTTCCAGCACTTGGGGCGCTGACAGGGCTTCCCTTACCAGTGGCTCCGTTGGTGTCTGGTCAAGTTAGAGCTGACTGAGAAGCTCTTCCCACACTGGGGACACTCGTAGGGCCTCTCCCCAGTGTGGATACGTTTGTGAGTATTGAAGTTGGACCTGTGGTAGAAGCTCTTCCCACATTCCGAACACTCGTAGGGCCTCTCCCCAGTGTGGATGCGCCGGTGGGTGATGAGGTTGGAGTTTTGCTTGAATCCCTCCCCACAGTCAGGGCAGCGGAAGGGCCTCTCATCCGTGTGAATCCGCTGGTGCCTGAGGAGATGGGAGCTGGTCTGAAACCTCTTCCCACACTCACCACACTCGTAGGGCCTCTCCCCAGTGTGGATGCGCTGGTGGATGATGAGTTGGGAGCTGTAGCTGAAGCCCTTCCCACATTGCCCACACTCGTAGGCCCATTCCCCAGTGTGGATCATCTGGTGGCGGATCAGGGTTTTCCTCTGGCTGAAGCTCTTCCCACACTCCAAGCACTTGTAGGGCTTCTCCCCATCCTGAAGCTGCTCATGGACCACCAGCTCAGAGCCCCGGCTGGATCTCCGGCCGCCTTCCCGGCACAGGGTGGGTCTTTCCTCCTCAGAGCACCCTGGGATGGGTTTGGAGCCCCTCCTCCTGCGGGATCTCCGGGGATTTTCCTCCCTGTTGGATTCCTGCATTGTGGAGCTGCTCAAAATGGCCTCTTCCACGAGGTTCTGCCGTGCGGATTTGTCCTCCCTGGTCTCCATCCTCAGCTCCTTCTCTGGGGGAGGAAGGACAAGGAGAGGATGGGATTTGCCTCCGTGCCAGAGGGAAGGAGAAGGAGATCCCCCCAGTGCGTCCCCGGCAGGACGGCGTCGGCAGCGGGGTTGTCCTGCAGCCAGGGGCCATGCTGGGCTGGGAGATGGAGCAGAAGAGAGGGGGAAAGGGGCACTGACTTCCTCCTCACCTGCCTGGGTGTCCTGGGGCATCTTCCTCTTCCTCACAGCCTTCCTCTCCATCTGGCCAAGGTTTGGGAATGGGAAATCCTGGTTTGGGGAAATACAAGGGATGAGGACATTAGGTTAGATGTTTCTTTCTCTCAAAAGCTATCTCAAGAAGTCACTGGGCATCTGGTGCCCATATAAACCACCAAAACAGCATGACTCAGTCTCCAAAAATACACAAATGGCCAAGATTCAGCAAAAACACCCAAGCATGAATTTCCCCACTCTGGTCTCTTCACTGTGGGGTCCTGGAAGCCGCCCCTGTCTGGATTGTTGTGGGTCAAGTTTGTATTGGTGTTCCCCCTCTCCGTCTGCTGGGGCTCCTGGCAAGCCAGGAAGTTCCCCTTCTCTGGCCTCACCACTTTGGCAACCCAGGAGTCCTGGGTGGTCAGCACTGTCTGGGCTCCCTGTTTCAGGCTCCTGGGGTATCCATGGGCCCCCTTGTTCATGCTCCCAACATCTGCAGGCTTCGGGAGCACCCCCAGCTCTGGCATTGCCCGTTTCTGCTGCCCCCATTGCCGCTTTCCCTGCCAGCCCTGCTGGTCCAGGCGATCCCCACGTGGCTCCGGGCTGACAATGCAGCCCCTGAGGCGGGCAGAGCAAGCCCCAGCACGGGGGGAGCCTGCATGCTCCGCTCCCTCGGCAGCCGCGCCCAGCCCCGGGCACAGAGCTCCGGCAGCCCCCATTGCCGCCCCCTCCCCAGAGAGCCCCGGGGACCCCCGCAGCCGGGGCTGCCTCTGAGCCAGGCGGCCCCCGAGCCCGGCTGCGTGGCCAGGGGGGCACGGCGAGCCCGGGGCCTCTGTGCCAGCGCTTGTCCCGTTCTCCCTCAGCCTCTGCCCGGCCCGGCCCGGCCCCCCGAGCCCCGCCAAGCCCCGCACGGCCACGGCCGGCCCGGGCCGCTCCCCTCGGAGCCCGCTGCGGACACGGAGCCGGCCCGGCCACACGGACCCGCCTGTGCTGGGGGCCCACGGGCCGCCCAGCGCTGCCCGGGCCTCGGCCCCGAGCACAGAGCTCTGCCCGGGGGGCTCCCGGCCCGAGGCGGCGGCTCCGGGCCCGCCCGGCCGCTCCCGGCTCCCACAGCCCGCCCGGGGCCGCCCCGCCCGGGCCGGGGCTGCGCCAGCGCTCCCCGCACCCGCGGGGCTGCAAACCGCTGGGCACAGCTCACAAAAAAACATTCCCCCAGCCCCACAAAAACACCAAAATCACAACCGGCCATCACCCCCCCACAAAAAAAAAATCCAAACCCCAAACCCACAAACCGACCGCTTCCAGCCTCTCCTCCTGCGCCTTCCCAGGGATCCCAAGCCCGCGGGAATGCCCCCGCAGCGGGACAGAAAGCTGCTCCAGCCGAGGCACTTGGAACACCCTGGGCTCTCCTCTGGGGGCCCTACAACACCCGCCAGTGGAACCTCGCCGTGCAAAGGAACGATTTTGGTGCTCCCTGGGGAGGCCAGAACTGAAACTTTGTTCCTTTTGCCTCGGGCCGGAGACCCCCGGGCTGTTTTCTGCACACACTTCCAGCCCCCAGCGCTTGCTGCAGCCGCTCCCTGCAAATGTCACACTGCCAGGGCCCTGTCCTTGCTGTCACCTGCTGTGGCTGGCCATGAACAGAGCTCCTGCACTTGCATTTCCAGCTGCTGTGCAACCAGAGCTGAGGGATCTGCAGCTGCCTGAATGCAAAACCTGGCAGAGGAGCCTCTCTCGAGGGGGAAATCTCCCCTTCCTGAGCCAGCCCGTGGCAATGCTGCCATTCTCTGCTGCTGCTGCTGCTGCTGGGGCACTCGGGGCTCTGCTGAGCAGGAAAGGCGACCCTGAACCAGGAGCTTTCCTTGGCTGCAGCAAAGCCTCGGTGCACAAAGACCTTCCCAGTGCTGCGCTTGTTTGTTTTTTATAAATTAACTCCCCCTGTCAGCTCTGGGCAGAGCTCTGTAACTGTGTGTGACACTTGTCTGTGGCACTGTGGGGGTGGCCAAGGAGACCTTCCCCGAGCTGTCTGCAGAGGAATCCACAGCAGCCCAGGCCGGGGGTGCTCAGTGGCCGCTCAGTTCGGCTGACTGGACGCGGCTCTGGACGCTTCCCTTGGAGCATCTCCAGGGAGGGAGCGCTGGGGCTGCCCCGGCTGTGGTGTCACTGCCAGGGGAACGCTGGGGCTGCCCCGGCTGTGGTGTCACTGCCAGGGGAACGCTGGGGCTGCCCCGGCTGTGGTGTCACTGCCAGGGGAACGCTGGGGCTGCCCCGGCTGTGGTGTCACTGCCAGGGGAACGCTGGGGCTGCCCCGCTCCTGCCCCACCCCATCAGCTCTGCCAGCGCCTCCAGGGGACACAAAGGCTGAGCCAAAGGGTGAGAGTTGCACAAGGGGCTGAGCTGGGATCTGGGACCCATTGGGATCATGGAGTCCAGCCCCCGGCCCTGCACAGACACCCCAACAATCGCAGCCTGTGCATCCCTGGCAGCGCTGGCCAAAGGCTCCTGGAGCTGCGGCAGCCTCGGGGCCGTGCCCTTTCCCTGGGGAGCCTGGGCAGTGCCCCAGCCCCCTGTGGGGGAAGAAGCTTTTGCTGATCTCCAGCCCAGCCCTGCCCTGGCCCAGCTCCAGCCGTTCCCTCGGCTCCTGTCCCTGCTCACCTCGGCAGAGATCAGAGCTTGCCCAGAGAAGCTGTGGCTGCCCCTGGATCCCTGGAAGTGTCCAAGGCCAGGTTGGACAGGGCTTGGAGCAGCCTGGGATAGTGAAAGGTGTCCCTGCCCATGGCAGTTGATGGAATGATAAGGTTCACTTAAGGTTTAAGGTCTCTTCCACCCCAAGGCATTCTGTGATTCCGTGATTTTGGGGGAGATGCTGAAGCTCTGGCTCAGCTTTATCTCAGTGAATGTCTGGACCCAGCAGCAGCCATGGGTGGGATCATCTCCTCCTCCCTCTCACTGTGGCTGTAACTCATCCAAGGGCAGTGTCATAAATTAAACTGAAATTTGGACGACTAGGTCTATTGAGTAAACAGCAGTTTAATAACAAGAAAAAAAAAAGATACAATTTAGTGAATTGAATACAAGAATCCAATTTAATAAAAGAATACAATTTAGTGGATTTAATAGCAATTTGATATAGAAGGAATACAATTTAGTAAAAAGTACAATTTAGTGAATATATTAATATATGTATATACATATATATATGAAAAAATATATATACATATATACATATATATGAATGTAGCTTGCCAGTAATTAAGTATGATTAAAGCATAAGCAAGACTGACCAGGGTATGGGGAGGGCTTCTCACCCTGCCTCACGTACAAAACAAAGCAATTCAAACTGAACTTATATGCTTATACATATTTGTTCATGTTTCCAGTAAGTCTCCTCCAATTTATGATTCTTTAATTTTACATCACTGTTCTTCATGGCGCATGTTTCACTTGTTGCTAGGGGGTCTTCAGTCTTCTTTCAGTGCTATTTTGGACGAAGGCTTACACTCATCCTCGTTGTTCTCTGGATAACCTTACAGGCTCTGCGTGTGTACTAAGTGTTGTGTTATGTAAGTGAGCATTGTGCTCCACTAATTAGCATTACACTTGATAATTTTCAGGCCCTATGCCTAAAGCCGTTCCAACTTTATCCATCTCACGGTCAGTTTTCTCTTGGGACATTACTTATCCTAGAACTACATCCTGTACTTTAATTTTAACATGTAACATATATCTGCTTTGTAACACTAATTCCCTTGATTGCTTCTAATAATAACTAATTTCAAATAATAATTTACAAACAGTTACAATTTAGTTAACATGAATCATTTCCATTTATCACAAGGGGATTCAGGGAGCTCATCCTGATGGATGAGGAAAAGGGAGTGGGAACTCAGCAGTGAGGAGAGCTGAGGGCTGGAGAGCAGCTCTGAATGATACCAAAATCCCACCGGACTTCTGAAACATTGCTGTTCGTCAGCCAGTGACAGGATGAGTCCCTGAGACTGGGGCTTGGCCTTCCTCGTGGTGAGGGGAATCAAGGAAGGCTGCAGTGTGATGGAGACTGTGATGGGCTGGGAACTCACTGGGGGAAAGGAGGGAGCAGTTGTGAAGTAAAAGGTAGGTGGGGGACAGAACTCCTTCAAAGAATAGAACTGTTCTGAGCTACAGCTTGAGCAAGATGAAAAATGTCATTTGGGGTCATCCCAGATGGATTTCATTTCAGAACTTATGGAACAAGTTTAATTTTTGGGGGGTGTCATGTTTTCCCTTGGAGGTGGACACTCTGCAGACTTGAGCTGCATTGCCAAAATGCTCCAGTCTCTGCTGCAGGTCACACCGTTTCTTCTTTGGCTGATCCCGGCCCGGTGCTGAGCCCAGCAGAGCCCTGGCAGAGCCCAGAGCAGCCTCAGCATCCGCAGAGCCCGGCTGCAAGGAGAGAAAGCAGAAACCGCCCGTCAGCTGAAGGCTCCTGTCCCCTTGTCCCAGCCAGCCGCGGTGCCCAGGCCATGCTGGCCGTGCTCAGAGCTGGGCCCAAAGCTGCCCATCACTGCTGCCTTTGGGAGCAGAGCAGGAGGGCAGGACATGTGCCCAGCCTGCAGCCAGCCACGGCAGATCCAGCCCCTCAGCAGCTGCCCAGAGCGGGATGCTCCTGTGCCCGCTGCCATCTCCCAAAAGCTCTTGTCCCACCCATGCCAGGGAGATGAAGACCCACCTCACACCATCCACTGCCAGAAGAAAAGCTGGTCCCAAACGATGTCCTCAGTCTTCTCCAAGGGCACGGCCCATCCACGCCACAGCTGGTCCCAAGCACTTCCCGATCCAGACTGGATCCCACCTAGAACGCTTCCTTTAGAAAAACAAACAACAAATTAATGAAAATAGATTACAGACAAAAAGGGGAAACAAGAAAAATGGTAAAAAATCTTATTTCTGTCAGAAGCTTGAGCAAGGCCCAACCCCTACATTCTGGGGAAAAACCCACCCATGGGTGAGGGAAGCCCATGCTTGCTCCCTTTCCCCCTGCACTGTCCCCCAAAATCACGGTGATCCCAAAGCAAAGCAGGGGAGTGGAGCAGCCCAAGCCCTTCCTTGCCTGCACAGCAAAGCAGCCGTGCTCAGGTTCTGGAGTCCCACCTGTGCTCCTGCCATGGGGGTTTGTTTGTGTCGGGCTGGCTGCCCCAGCCCCAGCCCGGGGCACGGTGGGTGGTGGGGGCTGTTGGCAGGGCCAGGATCCCACTCCCATTTCGTAACCACCCCAGCCCATGTCCCCAGCCCTGCCAAAAACCAGCTGGGCAGCCACTGAGGAATCAGTTGCATCTGCCCCAGCAAAGGGGAAACCTTTGGTTCCCGGCCAATGCTCAAATCTGGGAGCATCCCCCTGGGACTGGACTTACCTGAAAATTCACTGTGGGGCCTGGCTTTGAAGAAGGTGCCAGAATCAAAGTCCATCATCGCCAGCTGCCACTGGCCAGGTGGAGGAAGAGGATGTCATCCTTGCTGTTTTCCTCCATGTCTCCAGCAGCAGCAGCAGCCCCACCTGGTCCAGCTTCTCCAGGGGCTCCTTCTTCCCTGGGGGGACACCAGGCTGTCAGGGTTCTGCCCAGGGCCCGGCTGTCAGTGAACCAGGACAAGCAAAACCAGCTCAGATGGTGCCCACCAGTGTTGGGCAGAGCAGCTCAGCTCCAGCACAAGGGCTGTGTGTTCCCATTTGATGAGCCCAGTGCAGTGACACAGGCAGGACAAAAAAGTCTGGGTTTCTTTGCTGCTGATTGCCAGGGCATGTGTGGAGCTGTAACTTACCAGGTCCCTGCATCACTGTGCCTGTGGCTCTCTCCCTTCTTCTAGGGCTGATGAATATCCTGCATCCAGGAATCATGGAACAGGTCTTCTAATGAGGGCCTGTCCAAGGAGTTCAGGGATAAACACCACCTGATCAGAAGCTGGCAATCTGGGGAGAGAAACCACAAACCACTGGTCAGCTGGAGAAGGCTCCTGTCTGCTTTGTCCCACTATTCCCGTGCCCAGACCACGCTGGATGTGCTCAGAGCTGGGCCTAAAGTTTCCCATTAATTTTTTTGTTTTGGAGGAGAGCAGGAGAGCAGGACATGTGCCACCTCCTCAGCAGCTGCCAGAGCGGGATGCTCACGAGCCCGCTGCTGTTTCCCAACACTGGTGTTCCCCCTGTGCCCAGAGATGAGGATTCACCTTGGGAGAGCCGTTGTGGCAGCGGGAGCTGGCCCCATCTGATGTTCCTGCCCCTCCTGAAAGGGTGCTCCCCGCAGACCATCTCGTGCAGCAGGATGCCCAGGGTCCAGACGGTTGCTGCCTCGCCATGGTACCACCCAAAGTCGTTCCATTCCGGGGGGCTGTATGATGGTGTTCCTATGGAATATGGATGGAGCTCATCAGGGGGATGCTGCTGCTCCCAGAGCCTGACCCCAGCATCCCTGGGCATGTGGGGGCTTCCCCAGTGGCCCATGGGGTGACCTGCTGCCCTCTCGCCAGCACCTGGGACTTGGGTACAAACCCAGGGCTGGATAAGAAGTCACTGGTGCTGGAAGAGGGCAGCAGAAATCCTGGCAAGGCCCGACCATGACACACAAAGGGAAATACCCACTCAATGCTGGGGACAAACCATACCCACATCCTCCCTGCTGGCATTGCCCAAAAAATATTTTGAACCAAGGCAAACCAGGTGAGCAGAGCAGTCCAAGCCCATTCTCAACTGCACACCAAACCAGCTGGTGCACAGGTTCTGCCTCCCCCTCTCTGCTACCTCAACCATGGGGGTTTTGTCAGGCTGGCTGCCCCAGCCCCAGTCCTGGGAGAATCCCTGCTGCAACACCCTGGTTGCGCCAGGAGATGTCAGGACCAGGAGCCTACCCCTGTGTGGGCTCACCTGCAAATTGAGTGTAGGCTGTCTCCTGAAGGTAGGTGCCACAGCCGAAGTCTATTAACTTTGCCTGGCCGGTGTCCAGGTCTACCAGGATATTCTCCGGTTTTATGTCTCTGTGCAGGACCCCGCAGCTGGTGCAGTGCCGCACGGCTGCCAGGACCTGCCGGAACAGCTCCCGCGCCTCTTCCTCGGACAGGAACCTCCGTGCCCGAATGAAGTGCCGCAGGTCCTGACACCGCTCCGGGCGCTCCAGCACCATAACAATGTAGCTGGGGAGCTCAAGCCACTCCAGCAGCTGCACCACACCGGGGAAGCCTGTGGACACCTTGTCCAGCAGCACTATCTCCAGTGGTGCGCTGGTGCCGTCGGGCTGCGGGAGGAGCACGGTGCTGTCAGTGGGGCTGAGGCCGTGCCAGGGCTCGGGAAGCCCTCAGCCAGCCCGGGATGCTCTGTGCCCTCCGCTGGCCCCATGCCCGCTCTCCCTCCAGGTGTCCTGGCAGCTCCCACCCTGCCGGGTCCCGGCTCATCCCCGCCCGGCACGCCCCGGCTTCTGCCGCTGGCCCCGCTCACTCACCAGCTCGCCCCAGTGCCGGACGCGGTTCCGTGGCACCTTTTTGATGGCCACCTGTAAGCCAAAGGGAACAGCGGATTCAGCTCAGCGCCTGCCGTGTCCAGCCCCATCCTACTCCTCCGCCCCCTTCTCCTCCTCCGCCCCCTCCGCCCGCTCCTCCTTCTCCTCCCGCCGCTGGCCCCACCGCTCACCGGGAGTCCGTCTGAGAGCCGAGTGGCTGCGAAAACTCTGCCAAAGCCGCCGCGTCCCAGCAGTGAACCCACTCGGTAGCGCTGCTGCAGGGCCTCCTGCGCCTTCCCTGGGGAAGAGACGCGGCCGTCAGTGCTCGGCCCGGGGCCAGGAACGGCCCCCGAGCGCTCCCCGACCTCCCCGGGCCGGGCATCCGCAGGCGTTCGCTCTTTGGAACGCGACAGCGGCGGCTCGGGGCCGGCGGCCGCGCTGCTGAGCGGCGGAGCTCGGGCCGGGGAAGCCGCAGCGGAGGCGGCGGCAGCGGCCGCGCCGCCTGTGTCCTCCGCGGGCCCCGGGAGGAGCCGGGGCCGGGGCCAGGACCGGGGTCGGAGCTGGAGCCGGGGCCGGGGCCGGGCCAGGCGGAGCCAAAGGGCGGCGATGCCGCCCCAGCCCCAGGCAATGATGCCCGCCCAGCAGCGCCAGCGCCAGCACAGCCAGAGCTGGGCGGAGGCGAGACCGCGGAGGGATGCTCGGGGCCGGGGCCGGGGCCGGGGCCGGGGACGGGGCAGCCCCACCCGGGGCCGGGGGCGGACCGGGGGCATGGCCCGGGTGGGCACGGGGAGAGGGAACCTGGAAGAGGAGGGGACACAGGAAAAAGGCGACGGTGATGGGGTGCGGGACAGTGGGAGAGGGAGAGGAGAGACAGGAATTGATAAATTCTCTGCTTTTGCTGCTTTCGCTGCTGCCGCTGCTGCTGCTGCCGCTGCTGCCGCTGCAACTGAAGCACCGGGACCGTTTGTCCCCGTGTCCGTTTGTTCGTTGCCCGCTCGGCCCCGCCCCGAGCCCCGCGCTCCCCGGGCAGCCCCTGAGCCTGGCCAAACACGGGAGCTTTGCCCTGGTGAGCCAAGAGCCAGAGTCTTGACTCCTGCACAGGGGCACAGCAATGCCCTTGGCTGCTGCTGTGCCTTGTCCCTGCTGAGGGTCAGACACTGTCTGAGCACATTCCCTGAATGCAGAATTTGTACCTGAGCCAAGCACTGCACTTGTGTCTCCAGCATTGCTTTCCAAGTAAAACAGGGGGAGTCAAACTGGGTGTAGCTCATGGTATTTTATAGTGTCTAAAACTTGCCAAGTCTCAGATCTTAGAGGTGAGATCCATTTGGAATGAATGGGATGGAGAAACAGTGCAAGATGGAAAAGGGAAACATAAAAATCAATAGAGAAAAATAGAAAAAAACATATTGGTTGTTTCTTTGGATTTTATTTTCATTTCTTAAAAAAGTTGTTTCAATTTTCCCAGAATCTCCTCCCCAGTCCTATCCTTTCCAAAAACCTGTCCTGGAGAACAAGGCACAGCTCCTGTCACAAGATGTGCCCCCAGCTGCAGCTTCTCTTGGCTTCCCACACTGTGAATGCAGCACAACTCTTGCAGCAAAGCAGGACAAATATCTGAAGAACTTGACAACTTGTTCTTTCTTTTCCTTGTGCACTGGGGAGTTGTGCCATTGGTAATGTTTTCATTGTTCCTCTTCTAGCCAAAGAAAACATGATGGGCTACCAGGAATTGTTGGGGAATACAAGCCTGGCTGAATGTGGAGAAAGAATCTCCAGAGCCTGCAGCCAGCAGTGGAGAGCTCATCATTCCAAATGCCCCATGGACATCTTGAAAGTGATCTGGAACGTGAAGATGGGCTGACAGAGGCATTTTGTTTCTGTGTTCAGTTTAGATGATTCTACATGTCTTGCAGTGGTAGAAATCAAGAGCACAATCAGTTGATGATAAGCACCAGAACATGATAAGCTGGACCTCTCAGTGGATGAGAGAAAGACAGTGAAAAGGAGAAATGCAGGGAATGACTTGGTGAACTTTGTGTGTAAGAAGGGTCATTTTTTCTTATTTTGTGGGATTTTTCTTGGTTTTTGTGGGATATTCTAGAGATTTGGTGGAATTTTTCTGGAATTTGGTAGGGTTTGGGAATATTTACGGAATGTTTTTTTTAATTTTTTGCAATTTTGTAGTAATTTATCCCAATTTGGTAGGATTTTGCAAAAGTTTACATAATTTTGTGTTATTTTTATGAAATTGTAAACTATTTTGTGGAGACAGGAGGAATTTTGAGGGATTTTTCTTGATTTTGTGGAATTTTGTGGAGATTTGGTGGGATGATTCTGGAATTTGCTAGGGTTTTCAGAACATTTAGGGAGTTGTGTGTGATTTTTCTGCAACTTTCTGGGATTTTGTGAAGACATGAAGAATTTTGCGGTATTTTCTTTAATTTTGTGAAAATTTGTGGGGATTTGGTGGGATGTTCCTGGAATTTGCTGGGGTTTTAAGAAGATTTCTGCAATTTTGTGGGATTTTTCTTGAATTTTGTGGGATTTTTATTGATTCTTGTGGGATTTTTATTGATTCTTGTGGGATATTCAAGAGATTTTGTAAGATGTTAATGGAATTTGGTAGGGTTTTGGGAAGATTTAGAGATTTTTGTTTTTGTTTTTTCAATTTTGTGGGATATTTTTTGAGTTTTATGGGATCTTGCAAAAGTTGAAATAATTTTGTTGGATTTTCAGGAATCTAGAAGGATTTTGAGGAGACTTGAAGAATTGTGAGGGATTTTTCTTAGATTTTGTGGTATTTTGTGGAGATTTGCTGGGATGTTTCTGGAATTTGGTGGGGTTTTTCAGAACATTTAGGGAATTGTGTGGGATTTTTCTGCAATTTGGTAGGATTTTTCTTGGATTTTGTAGGATATTGAGGAGATTTTTTGGGAGTTTTGTGGAATTTTGAAGGATTTTGAGGAGACATGAAGAATTGTGAGGTATTTTTTAGATTTTTTAGAAATTTGTTTAGATTTTCTGGGATGTTCCTGGAATTTGGTAGGGTTTTGAGAAGATTTCTGCAATTTTGTGGGATTTTATGGAGACTTGAAGAATTTTGTGGGATTTTTCTTAGATTTTGTGGAAATTAGTGGGGATTTTGTGGGATGTTTCTGGAATTTTGTGGGATATTTTTGTACTGTTGTGGAAATTTCTGGTATTTTGTGGGATTTTGAGAAGACTTGAAGGATTTTGTTGGATTTTTCTTATATATTGAGGAATTTTGTGGCAATTTGGTGGGATGTTTCTGGAATTTGGTAGGGTTTTCAGAACATTTAATTAATTGTGTGGGATTTTTTCTGCAATTTAGTGGGATTTTTCTTGAATTTTGTAGGATATTGGGAGGAGTTGGTGGGAGTTTTGTAAAATTTTGAGGGATTTTGAGGAAACATGCGGAATTTTGAGGTATTTTCTCAGATTTTGTGGAAATGAGTGGGGATTTTGTGGGAAGTTACTGGAATTTGTTGGGCTTTTGAGAAGATTTCTGCAATTTGGTGGGATTTTTCTGAAATTTTGTGGAAATTTGTGGCGATTTGGTGGGATGTTTCTGGAATTTTGTGGGATTTTTTTGTACTGTTGTGGAATTTTCTGGTATTTTGTGGGATTTTGAGGAAACTTGAAAAATTGTGAGGGAATTTTGTTAGATTTTGTGGAATTTTGTGGCGATTTGGTGGGATGTTTCTGGAATTTGGTAGGGTTTTCAGAACATTTAATTAATTGTGTGGGATTTTTTCTGCAATTTAGTGGGATTTTTCTTGAATTTTGTAGGATATTGGGAGGAGTTGGTGGGAGTTTTGTAAAATTTTGAGGGAATTTTGAGGAAACATGCAAAATTTTGAGGTATTTTCTCAGATTTTGTGGAAATTAGTGGGGATTTTGTGGGAAGTTACTGGAATTTGTTGGGCTTTTGAGAAGATTTCTGCAATTTGGTGGGATTTTTCTGAAATTTTGTGGAAATTTGTGGCGATTTGGTGGGATGTTTCTGGAATTTTGTGGGATTTTTTTGTACTGTTGTGGAATTTTCTGGTATTTTGTGGGATTTTGAGGAAACTTGAAAAATTGTGAGGGAATTTTGTTAGATTTTGTGGAATTTTGTGGCGATTTGGTGGGATGTTTCTGGAATTTGGTAGGGTTTTGAGAACATTTAATGAATTGTGTGGGATTTTTTCTGCAATTTAGTGGGATTTTTCTTGAATTTTGTAGGATATTGGGAGGAGTTGGTGGGAGTTTTGTAAAATTTTGAGGGAATTTTGAGGAAACATGCAAAATTTTGAGGTATTTTCTCAGATTTTGTGGAAATTAGTGGGGATTTTGTGGGAAGTTACTGGAATTTGTTGGGCTTTTGAGAAGATTTCTGCAATTTGGTGGGATTTTTCTGAAATTTTGTGGAAATTTGTGGCGATTTGGTGGGATGTTTCTGGGATTTTGTGGGATTTTTTTGTACTGTTGTGGAATTTTCTGGTATTTTGTGGGATTTTGAGGAAACTTGAAAAATTGTGAGGGAATTTTGTTAGATTTTGTGGAATTTTGTGGCGATTTGGTGGGATGTTTCTGGAATTTGGTAGGGTTTTGAGAACATTTAATGAATTGTGTGGGATTTTTCTACAATTTAGTGGGATTTTTCTTGGATTTTGTAGGATATTGAAGAGATTTTGTAGGATTTTCCTTGAATTTGGTGGGATTTTGTGGAGACTTGAAGAATTTTGAGGTATTTTCTAAGATTTTGTGGAAATTTGTTTAGATTTTCTGGGATGTTTCTGGAAATTGTTGGGGTTTTGAGAAGATTTCTGCAATTTTGTGGGAGTTTTCTTGAATTTTGTGGGATCTTGTCGAGACTTGAAGAATTGTGACGGATTTTTCTTAGATTCTTTAGAATTTTGTGGAGTTTTTGTGGGATGTTTCTGGAATTTGCTGGGGTTTTCAGAACATTTAATGAATTGTGTGGGATTTTTCTGGAATTTGGTGGGATTTTTCCTGCATTTTGTAGGATATTGGGGAGATTTTGTGGGAGTTCTGTGGAATTTTGAGGGAATTTGAGAAGACATGAGGAATTTTGAGTTATTTTCTTAGATTTTGTGGAAATGAGTGGGGATTTTGTGGGATGTTACTGGAATTTGGTGGGGTTTTGAGAACATTTCTGCAATTTTGTGGGATTTTTCTTGAATTTTGTCGGATATAGGGGAGATTTTGTGGGAGTTTTGTGGAATTTTGATTGATTTTGAGGAGACATGAAGGATTTTGTGGGATTTTTCTTAGATTTTGTGGAAATTTGTGGAGATTTTGTCGGATGTTTCTGGAATTTGTGTTTTCAGAACATTTATGGAATTGTGTGGGATTTCTCTGCAATTTTCTTGGTTTTTTCTTGCATTTTGTAGGATATTGAGAAAATTTTGTGAGGTGTTTCTGGGATATGGTAGGGTTTTGAGAAGTTTTCTGCAATTTTGTAGGATTTTCTTTTGGAATTTTTTTGTGATTTTGAGGAGACTTGAAGAATTATAAGTGATTTTTCTTAGATTTTGTGGAAATTTGTGGAGGCTTTGTGGGATGTTTCTGGAATTTGGTAGTGTTTTCAGAATATTTACGGAACTATTTGGGATTTTTCTGCAATTTTGGTAGATTTTTCTGCAATTTTGTGGGATTTCAGCTATTTTGTAAAATATTGAGGAGATTTTGTGGAAGTTTTGTGGAATTTTGAGGGATTTTGAGGAGACATGAAGTATTTTGAGGGATTTTCTTAGATTTTGTGGAAATTTGTTTAGATATTCTGGGATGTTTCTGGAATTTGTTGGGCTTTTGAGAAGATTTCTGCAATTTTGTGGGATCTTGTGGAGAGTTGAAGAATTGTGAAGGATTTTTCAGAGCTTCTTTGGAATTTTGTGGAGATTTGGTGGGATGTTTCTGAAATTTGGTTGGGTTTTGAGAAGTTTTCTGCAATTTTGTTGGAGTTTTTTCTGGAATCTTGAAAGATTTTGTGGAGACTTGAAGAATTTTGTGGGATTTTTCTGAAATTTTGTGGAAATTTGTGGCGATTTGGTGGGATGTTTCTGGGATTTTGTGGGATTTTTTTGTACTGTTGTGGAATTTTCTGGTACTTGGTGGGATTTTGAGGAGACATGAAGAATTGAGAGGGAATTTTCTTAGACTTTGTGGTATTTTGTGGAGATTTGGTGGGATGTTCCTGCAATTCGCTGGGGTTTTCAGAACATTTGATCAATTGTGTGGGATTTTTCTGCAATTTTGTGGGATTTTTCTTGAATTTTTCAGGATATTGGGGAGATTTTGTGGGAGTTTTGTGGAATTTTGAGGGATTTTGAGGAGACATGAAGAATTTTGAGAGATTTTCGCAGATTTTGTGGAAATTTGTTTAGATTTTCTGGGAAGTTACTGGAATTTGGTAGGATTTTGGTAACATTTAATGAATTGTGTGATATTTTTCTGCAATTTTGTGGGATTTTTCTTTAATTTGGTGGGATTTTGTGAAGAATTGAAGAATTGTGTGGGATTTTTCTTAGATTTTTTGTAATTTTGTGGGATTTGGTGGGATGTTTCTGGAATTTGGTGGGCTTTTGAGAAGATTTAGGGAATTTTGTTCAATTTTTGTTTGGAAACTTGGTGGATTTTGAGGAGTCTTGAAGAATTTTGTGGGATTTTTCTTAGATTTTGTGGAAATTTGTGGAGATTTTGTCGGA
This sequence comes from Poecile atricapillus, assembly GCF_030490865.1. Classification (NCBI taxonomy): domain Eukaryota; kingdom Metazoa; phylum Chordata; class Aves; order Passeriformes; family Paridae; genus Poecile; species Poecile atricapillus. Next base: position 2,009,479 of record NC_081267.1, read on the forward strand.
TGTTTCTGGAATTTAGTGGGCTTTTGAGAATATTTCTGCAATTTTTTGGGATTTTCCTTTAATTTTGTCGGATATTGAGGAGATTTTGTTAGAGTTTTGTGGAATTTTGAGGGATTTTGAGGAGACATGAATGATTTTGAGTTATTTTCTTAGATTTTGTAGAAATTTGTGAGGATTTAGTGGGATGTTTCTGGAATTTGGTAGGATTTAGAGAACATTTATGGAATTGTATGGGATTTTTCTGCAATTTTGTGGGATTTTGTAGAGACTTGAAGAATTTTGAGGGTTTTTTCTTAGATTTTGTAGAATTTTGTGGAGATTTTGTGGGATATTTCTGGAGTTTGCTGGGGTTTTTCAGAACATTTAATGAATTGTGTGAGATTTTTCAGCCATTTGGTAGGATATTTCTTGGATTTTGAAGGATATTGGGGAGATTTTGTGGGAGTTTTGTGGAATTTTAAGGGATTTTGAGGAGACATGAGGAATTTTGAGGTATTTTCTTAGATTTTGTGGAAATGAGTGGGGATTTTGTGGGATGTTACTGGAATTTGCTGGGGTTTTGAGAACGTTTAGGGAATTGTGTAGAATTTTTCTGCAATTTTGTGGGATTTTTCTTGAATTTTGCGAGATTTTGTGGGGACTCAAAGAATTTTGACGTGTTTTTTTCTTAGCTGCTTGGGAATTTTGTGGCGATTTGGTGGGATGTTTCTGGGAATTTTTAGGGTTTTGGGAAGATTTAGGGAATTTTGTGAGATTATTTTCTGGAATCTTGAGGGATTTTGAGGAGACTTGAAGAATTTTGTGGGATTTTTCTGAAATTTTTGTGGAAATTTGTGGCGATTTGGTGGGATGTTTCTGGAATTTTGTGGGATTTTTTTGTACTGTTGTGGAATTTTCTGGTACTTGGTGGGATTTTGAGGAGACATGAAGAATTATGAGGGATTTTTCTTAGATTTTGTGGAATTTTGTGGAGATTGGGTGGGATGTTTCTGGAATTTGCTGGGGTTTTCAGAACATTTAGGGAATTGTGTGGGATTTTTCTGCAATTTTGTGGGATTTTTCCGGAATTTTGCAGGATATTGGGGAGATTTTGTGGGAGTTTTGTGGAATTTTGAGGGATTTTGAGGAGACTTGAAGAAGTTTGAGGGATTTTTATTAGATTTTGTGGAAATTTGTGGGGATTTAGTGGGATGTTTTTGGAATTTTTTTGGCTTTTGAGACGATTTCTGCAATTTTGTGGGATCTTTCTTGAATTTTGTGGGATTTTGTGGAGACTTGAAGAATTATGAGGGATTTTTTTAGCTTCTTTGGAATTTTGTGGAGATTTGGTGGGATGTTTCTGGAATTTGGTAAGGTTTTGGGAAGATTTAGGGAATTTTTTGTGATTTTTTTTGGAGTCTTAAGGGATTTTGTGGAGACTTGAAGAATTTTGTTGGATTTTTCTGAAACTTTGTGGAAATTTCTGGCGATTTGGTGGGATGTTTCTGGAATTTTTTGTGATTTTTTTGTACTGTTGTATAATTCTTTGGTATTTTGTGGGATTTTGAGGAGACGAAGAATTGTGAGGGATTTTTCTTAGATTTTGTGGTATTTTGTGGAGATTTGGTGGGATGTTTCTGGAATTTGGTTGGGTTTTGAGAGCTTTCTGCAATTTTGTTGGAGTTTTTTCTTGAATTTTGTGGGATTTTTTGGAGACTTGATGAATTTTGTGGGATGTTTCTGAAATTTTGTGGAAATTTGTGGCGATTTGGTGGGATGTTTCTGGAATTTGGTAGTGTTTTCAGAACATTTACAGAACTGTGTGAGATTTTTCTGCAATTTTATGGGATTTTTCTGTAATTTTGTTGGATTTCTCTAATATTGTAAAATATTGAGGAGATTTTGTGGGAGTTTTGTGGAATTTTGTGGGATTTTTAGGAGACATGAAGAATTTTGAATTATTTTCTTAGATTTTGTGGAAATTTGTTTAGATTTTCTGGGATGTTTCTGGAATTTGTTGGGCTTTTGAGACGATTTCTGCAAATTCGTGGGATCTTTCTTGAATTTTGTGGGATTTTGTGTAGACTTGAAGAATTATGAAGGATTTTTCTTAGCTTCTTTGGAATTTTGTGGAGATTTGGTGGGATGTTTCTGGAATTTGGTAGTGTTTTGGGAAGATCTAGGGATTTTTTGTTTTTGTTTTTTCAATTTCGCGCGATTTTTTTTTAGTTTTATGGGATTTTGCAATAGTTGAAATAATTTTCTGGGATTTTTCTGGAATTCTGTGGGATTTTGTGGAGACTTGAAAAATTGTGAGGGATTTTTCTTAGATTTTGTGGAATTTTGTGGAGATTTGGGCACCGTTAGGGGTGTGTGTCTCACTTTTCCCCAGCAATTTCCCTCTGTCTTCCCATTCCCGATGTTTCTCCTCTCCACCTCTTCCAGCTCCATGCCATGTTGACAGGAGCTCAGAAAGAGCAGGAAAACAGAAACAAGCTCCACAGGGAATTCCTGGAAGAAAAATCCATCGATGGCCAGGAGGCTGCTGTGGCTCCTTCCTGGAAATAGGGGATGTTGGGAACACGGCACAGGGTGTCCCAGGACTTAGAGCTGGACACTGAACCCTCCTGGATCTCCTTGGCACCCATCCCAGGCCGGGATGGTCCTGGATATCCTCCTGGATCTGCCCCAGGAAGGTCCCCGCTCCCTGGGGCGGGATGGGACGGGTAGAGGACAAGGAATGAAGGTCAGGAGAAGAATACAGAGATGCTTCTTGCCACTGCAGCAAGAAATTTGGTGCAGTGAAAGCTCAGCTGGAGATGAAGGTGGCCAAAAATGTGAAGCACAATAAAAATTGACTTGTTAAATACATGAATAAAAAGAAATTATAGAAATGACATTGTCCTCTTCCAGGATGTGGATGGTCACCTGACAAACACGGACAGAGTCACAGTGCAGGTTTTCTAACGCATTCTTGTATCTGTGTTCAACGCTCACCCCTCCCTTCCCAGAGGAAAACATGCATTGTACCAAGGGACACTGCGAAGTCCTTGAAAAGGGCAAGCCCTGCTCAGCAGAAACAAAACCACCCCTGACGGAACCACAGCATCCCCATCTTGAATCCAAACCCAGCACGTGCCAGCTATTGAGAAGAGAGGAATCCCATGGCAGTCAAAACCAGAGCAGTGGGACAAGCATGAGCGCTCTTTGGAATATCTGGATTTATTTAGAACGGAGGCTCTGCAGAAGTTTGGTGAGCTGCTAAGAAAAAACTCTTGCAGTCCTCGCCAGCCATTTCAGGAGAGCTCCCCAGAGACAGAGGAACTTCATCTCCCTTTGTCTCTGGGGGATCTTCTCCGGCACAGAGTAGTGGTTGTTTGAAGTTGGTGCCGCTGCAGTGTCCTGAGATCCGGGGGTTTGACACAGGTGGCAGCAGCAGTCTTCCTGATGTGCTGCCACTTGCTCCAGGGAAGGATTCATTGCAAGGGGCTGAGCTACACTTCTTATTTCCAGGCTTTTCCCGGCCATGTTCATCTTCAGGGATGAGCCGGTGCTGTGATCCCTGAATAGGGTGGGGCTGTGATGGCACAAAGGGGCTGAGTGCTGGTGTGATGCAGGGCCGTGATGTCACAAAGGGGCTGAGTGCTGGGGTGATGCAGGGCCGTGATGTCACAAAGGGGCTGAGTGCTGGGGTGATGCAGGGCTGTGATGTCACACAGCTGTCCTGGCCACAGCACTGTGACATCACCGCGCCAGCCCTATATAAACCGGGCCAGCCCCCGCAGCTGCCAGTGCAGTCGCCATGGGACGTGCCGTAGCCATGTGTGACGGTGGCATCCTGATGCCTGCCCTTGTCCTGCTGCTGGCCGCTGTGGCTGTCTGGTGGGCCATTGGCCACTGGCAACCATGGAGGTGGCAGACAAGGAAGCGCCCCAGGGTTAGGCCCAGAGGCCCATGGAGGAACCGAGCAGCCCCTGTGGGTCCCAGGTTCTCCAGGCCTCGGGTGACCCCTCACCAGCAGCCAGGTGCTCTCGCAAGCCCTCTGGAGAGCTCCTGCAGCTGCGATCCCTGCATGGCAGTGGCCCAAGAGCTGCAGGAAGTGATGATCCGGCACTGGGCACACAATGGGACATCTGTGCCGCTCTTCCTTGGGATGTGGCAGGCGTTGTGGAAACAACTGGAGAAGCTGATGAGGTGAGGCCACCTGCCCTGCTGTGGCTCGCCCAGCTTCTCCAGAAGCCGCCATCCCTTCAGGAGGCTGCTCCCAGCAAGATTGGCCATCTGTGGGAGAGCCTCAAGCCTTGCAAGGATGGCACAGCAGAGAAGACCCGCCATCCATGCAAGAGGCTCAGGCTGTCAGAGAACGTCCATGGTGCCAGGAGCCTTCGCTATCTCTGACAGCCTCCATCCCTCGGAGAGGCTCAGCCAGACCTGTCAGCCTGCAGAAGGTGCAGAGCCCAGGGACAGGTCTCCCAGCTCTCTTGGACCCTTGGACCTCGACAACACGGGCACATCCCTGAGCACTGACATGGCCAGGGAACGCCCACAGGTCCAAGTGGGAGCCCAGTCCGATCCAGGGGAGCCATCTCAGGAGCAGGTGGAGGAGCAGCAAGTGTCCTGGAGCCAGCAGCTGCCGGACCACAGCTCCCAGGTGACGGTGCTGGACGTGCCAGCTGGCAACAGCCCGTGCCTGGTGGAGGAGACGATTCCCGAGGGACCAGGGAGTTTCCTCCATCTCCAGGAAGCCGCTCCCATACAGCCACCAACTACCAACAAGACTTCTGTACCAGCAGGTGAGACCTGAGGAGCTGTCTGAGGCTCCCATGGGGCTCTTGAGGGGCATTCCCAGGCCAGGCCAGGGCTTCTGAGAGCAGCCTAGAAGCAGGTCAGAGCAAGGTGGCCGGCGCTGTCTGTGGCTGCTGCACTGGCAGACACTTGGGGGGTTCCTGGCAGCATCAGGCCCTGTGATGGAGGCATTGTCTCGTCCTCACAGCCCGACAGCACCTGTGTTCCAACGGAGATCGTGCTGATGGAGAAGGTGGGCTTTGGCTGCTGCAGAATCATCCAGCTCCTCGACTGGTTCCAGCTGCCTGACAGCTTCGTGCTGGTGATGGAGGTTCCGGAGCAATCTCGGGATCTCCAGCACATCCTGCTGGAGCAAGAGTTCCTGAGCGAGGAGGCGGCGCGCTGGCTTTTCTGGCAGGTGCTGGAGGCCGTGTGGCACTGCACCGCCTGCGGCATCCTGCACCGGGACATCAAGCCAGAGAACCTCCTCATCAACCCGGAGACTGGTGAGCTGAAGATCATCGACTTCGGTTGGGGCACCTTCCTCCAGGAGCGGGCCTTCACACAGTTTGCCGGTGAGCCCAGAGCGCGGGCCCTGCTCCCAGTGCCAGGCACTGCACGGCCCCATTCCCTCCTGGGCCGCGGGGTGCGGCATTCAGCCGGCTGCTGGCTGCCCTGTGGCACGGGGCAGGTGCTGTGCCCCAGGAGCCGGCTGCTGGCCCTGCCGACAGAAAGGGGCTGCAAAAGCCGGGCCCCGGCTCCTGGGCTTGGCAGGCCCGCAAGGCCTTGGGCTGCTCCGCTGGCGTTCTCAGCCTTGCAGAATGGTTTCTTGGCTTTGGCCTATTGTCAGGGGGAGGCCAAAGGGGGGAAGTTGTGGCCACAGCTGCAGCCCCTGCCTCTGGCAGGAGGCTGGCGCCAGGCTCTGGAAGGCAGCAGCCTCCGCCTGAACAGCGCCGCCCGTCTCCCCTAGGAACATGCACTTACTGCCCGCCCGAGTGGATCGGCCTGCGCTGCTACCACGGCGATGGGGCGACCATCTGGTCCCTGGGCGTGCCGCTATTGGAGATGGTGTGCGGGTTCCTGCCCTTCCAGAACGAGCGTGACATGGTGTTGGGGCAGCTCTTCTTCCCGCAGGAGGTCTCTCCAGGTTGGCACACAGCCTGAAGAAGGCAGGCTTTGGCAGGTGGCACCGCGCAGCCCAGCCCGGCCCTCCCGCAGCTGCACGGGACGTCCATGTGCCCTCAAGGGCCGGCTGCAGCAGGTGGCCCGTGGCAGGCTGGCTGTGGCACGCTTGGCTGAAGGAGGGGACGCTTGTCCTGCCGTGCCGCTCTCCCGCCAAGGGCAGCTCCCAGCACACGCAGCGTGGCCCAGCTTCTGCAGGCGCCGGGAGCAGCTGGGCAGGAGCCTTCTGCAAGTGAGCGCCGCTTTCTGCCTTCTCTCCCCAGAGTGCCAACATCTGATCCGCTGCTGTTTGTCCACACACCCCATGGATCGGCCAGTGCTGGAGCAGATCTTCTACCACCCTTGGGTGTTGGGCGGCCATTTCTGATGTCTTGCTGTAGCCTCTGCAGCACCCAGTTCCCGTGTCCCACGCAGGACTGAGGGCCCAGGAAATAAAACAACCCAAAACCCACTGCAGGCTGGCGAGTCTGGTCCTTGTTAGCAACTTCAGCTAAGGGAACCTCTTGGCAAAAAGGGTAATCAGAGCGTTCCCTTCAGCCTTTGTCCAGCTTTTGGTGCCTTTCCTCCAGGCTGTCCCTCAAAATCAGAGGGGGGTGGAGTCTGCACCAGTCCCCCCAAATCGCTGGATGGCAAAGACTACTGCCAGGCCCCTCAAAACTGGAGGAGGATGGACACTATCCCTGGGCCCCTCAAACTGAAGGGAGATAAATACCCACCCCAGCCCAAAATAAGAGATGGATGGAGCCCAGAGCAGCCCCCAGGTCAGAGGGGGAAGGGGAGACTGCCAGCCCCACCAAAGAGGAGAGGAATTGTGTCTGTGCCAGCCCCGCAAATTGCAAGGGGACAGAGAACACCCCTGGCCTGGCAAAGGGGCTGCCGGGATGGTGACAACACTGGCACCCCCCAAATCAAAGTGGGACAAAGAGCCCACACAGGCTTCCCAGAAGCAGAAAAAGGGCAGCAAATATCCCCTGTCCCCCTAAGTTGGAGGGGCACAGACCCAAAAGGACCCACAAAAAGAGCATGAGGAACCAAGGCCACTGCTGACCCCACAAAGGTAAGGAGGATGTAGAAACTCCCCATCTGTCTTTGTTTTGGAAGACAGGTGTCTGCTAGGGAGGGCAGGGGCCTCCCCTGGAATGAAAATGTAGACCCCCTCTCTCTACATTATTATAATTCTGAAATCAAGGGGCTTTCAGGCAGAGATCTGGGGATAGGAATAACAGTTCTTTATTAGTATTTATAACCAGGCAAACAAACAACAATAACTACAGCAATAGCAAGAAAACAGAACCAGGGACCCCATGACAGCTTTCTCGGCTGAGATGGGATGGAGGAGAGGCTTTGTTTCACAAACCCCTCGGGCAGTCAGTCCTGGTGCTCCTCTGCAGGGCTCTGAGGAACACTCAGCTGGAACAGCAGGGACGAGCTGAGATCCTGGGCTGGTGGATGAGGTGGATCAGCAGCTCCACGGCAGTGCCTGGCACTGCCACACGTCCCGGCAGGACAGGGGGTGCGAGGCCACCAACGAAGAGGGAAGAAGGAGAAGCAGCAGCAGCTCCATCTGGGTGATGGTGAAATTCCCTTCTCCCCACCGCAACAGCTCCGCGCCCAAAGTGTCCTTCTCCGAAGCTTAAGAAAAGCCCGCCAAACTGTCCCCACCCTCCTTTTTCCTGTCCCCTTCACCCCCTGGTCCTGGCCACTCTTTGTCTTTTGTCAAGCACCCACCAAGTACCCAGAGTTAGGTTGTCCCCGAAACTAATGGGTAAAAATTCCACAGGCAAGCCAGAACTGAAAAAAAGGACATCTAACCCCCAACAGGGTGTCTTAATCCCTCTTAGAATAAACATTACCAATTAAATGCAACTTCCTGTTTAATTGCAGAAGTGGAAAAAGTGTTCCAGAATTCTAAAACTACTTTGAAAACTATGTTATTAATATGGCAAAAGGGAAGAAACATTTGGGGATTACTTCCTCCTAGAAATAATCCTAAATATTTAAAAAAATTTCTAATTTTTAAAAATAAAATTTAAAGATAACATGGTGGGTTCCCCATGCCCAGCTGCTTCCTGCCCATCCAAGGCTGTGGCCAGCCAAGCAGCTGTGCCAGTGCTGGTGGTACCAGCCAGACCCCAGAGCAGAAGCCCAAAGGTGTTGCTCAAGCTCTGCCTTGGCAGGAGAGTCCTGCCTTCGGTCCTGTCCAGACACCAGGGCCAGCACTTTCAGGGACAGAGGGTCCTGTTCTGGGTGGCGGCGGCACAGCAATAAGCTGATAACGCAGCTTTGGCAAGGAAAACAGACACGGACTTGGAGATGCAGGAAGAAAGGTGCAGTTCTCCCTGACTGAGTGTAGTGGTTTACATTCACACTGTTATAAATGCATATCATATTATTGGCTTTTTGCAAATATTATAAGGAATGTTATATGTATAAGATTAGAAAATCTAGCTGCATTAATATAGTTTCCTTTATTTCTGTTATTGATGAAACTTAGAAATAGTGGTATAATACATATATATTAAGCTTTGGCATAGTATTAAAACAAAAACTACTTTAGTTTGTATAACCCAAAGACTGAAAAAGATAGCTGGAGACGCCCCCTACATTCAGAAACTATCTTATCCAGATGAAGACAGCAGTGACCAGAACTCTGGGGGAGGAATTTATTGCATTTCTGTTATCAGGGAATGTAAATCTCATTGGCACCAAGAAGATTGATCCATTGGGAAGGGGGCAAGAGAAAACTAAACAGAAGAACACCAAAGATCCTAAGAAGAATGTACGAATATGCATGAGAATTTATGGATGTGTAGTAGGATTCTGTTTTTAAGGGACAATCCTTTGTTAGTAAGGTGTGCTCTCTTGGCTGAATGCAGAGACACCTGGCTGTATCTGTATACTTCACTTTATTTTTAGCTCCTAATTATCTTTTTATTAAACCTTTAAATTATATAAGACAAATATGTGAACCTCTTTTTTCAAAACACTGAGCTGTTTGGCCGGACATCTGAAGCTGCAGAAGTGCTCCTGTGGAGAGAGGAAGTGGCTGAGGCCCCCAGCTGCCGCTGGCACACAGGGACCCTCCTGCACAGCAGGGCCCAGAGCTGCTAAGGCTCCCCAGCACGGCTGCAGCTGCTGGCACAGCTTGGCCCAGCTGGACAGCTGCCCCTCAAGGCCCTGGAGAGCAGGGGATGGCTCTGGGCAGGGTCCCTGGCCAGGAGCGGGCCCCAGAGTGTGTCTGCTTTTCAAGGGCAATCTCTTCCCCACTCTTTCTTCTTCCCACCTCGCTTTGCCTCTGCCCGCTGCTCCTGGGGCTGCTCTTGGCCAGGCAGCCTCAGTGGCAGCCAGCACTGGCTGCAGCCCCAGCGGGCTCCCCAGGACAAGGCCCAGCAATTAAGAGGCCAATGAAAGGCCTGGGCAGCAGCAGAACTCTCAGCAGAGTTATTTGGGCAACCAAGGACAACCCACAAGTCCACAGCAGCCTCACTGGGAATGTTTCTATTCTACAACAGACTTTCAAAAGAAGCTGTTTGAAGGAAAGATGAATGAAATACTCACCGTTTTGTCTTCCAGACATACCAGATTCCAACACCACATAAAACGAAGAAATGCACCAAACAAAGCAGGCCTGCCATTAATTCTAGCCAACAGCGTGTTCCCTGACAGAAACCTCTTCCGATGCCCTTCTGGGAATTGGGAACACGTGTTGTGGTGCCGGCTGCATCTGTGGGAGAATTGGGCAGTTAGAACCCATGCTGTGCTGCACTGCTGAGCTGGCAGCATGGTGGGTATGTTCAGGATGTTCTCTGTTTCCCTCAGAGCTGGGGCCTGCAGGCACCTTGCCAGCCCTTGGCACAGGCTGTGCCACCCAACAAAGCCCAGAAGGCCAGGAGCAGAGCCCAGGGGCAGCGCAGCTGCTTGGGCAGTGGCTCCTTCCAGGGACATGGGCCAAACCCATCCCTGAGCAGCCACTGCCACCCCTGACCCTCCCTGCTCCGTGACAGCTCCCCCAGCCCAAGGGGACAGAGCCAGGCCCTGTCAGGGGCCAGTGCATCCCCTGCCCAGTTGGCAGCCAGGGCTGGCTGTGGCCCTGGGCTCGTGGCAGGGCTCCTGCTCGGGGCTGCTCCTGAGTCTTGGGCCTCTGGATGCTTAGGGCCAGCTCTGGGAGCAGCTGCAGTGGGATGGACATTGGTGCACGAGTCCCATTTCCCAGGGGCTGGGAATGAGCTCCAGAGGCCTGGAAGCTGAGGCGCCTCCAGCTTTGGCTGCTGCTGGGCCATGCAAGGAGAGGCCCTGTGGGAAGAGCTGCTGGCACACAGCCCCACTGAGGGCTGAGCCCAGGACAGCAATTACCTCCTGTGCCTGGGCCTGTGCCTGCAATTGCCTCCCTTCCTTCAGGAAATGCCGCCTTCCATAGAGCCTCTCTGTCCATCCCTTGAGAAAGGAAGAGGCACAGCTGGATCAGATGGAACCATTACATAGCAGGGAAGTGGCCTCTTCTGGAGGCAGTGCTTGTCAAAGACATGGAAGAGGATCAGGAAAAGGCCCAGGCTCTCTCTTGTCCAAACCACCACCTCTCCTGATCTGCTCAGAGACCAGGAAGTTACAGAGGATCTCAAGGTGTGCATGGCCCATGGTGCAGTTTGGGCAGCCTGTCTGCTGATGCCAAATGCCTTCCTGCAGAGGCTGGGGAGAAACTGCATCCAGGCCAGGCTGGGAAACAGCCCTGCAGGGCTTGAAAGCAGCAGCAGGGCAGCGAGGCTGCCATGGATCCCTTCCCATGGTGCCAGGCATGGCATGTCCAGAGAAAGCCACCGGCTGCTGAGTCTCAGGAAAGGCTGAGGGAAATGCACCCACCACGCCCTTTGAGCAGTTCCTTCTCTATTTCTTTCAGGATGTGGTGTGACTCAAGTGATTCTTTCTGCCCCGAGGCTCTGTTCTTTCCTCTTGGAGGACCTTAACAAAAAATAGTTCAATTTCCCAGGAATGGATCGCAGAAAAGCAATGCTCAGCCTGTGGGTACGGCAGGGAGACACCACTCACCCCTGCGATGGGAGCCGGGCTTGCGGGCAGTAATCAGCAAAGGAGCTGGGGAAGTCCTCCCTGCAGACACACCTGTAACTCAACAGCCACAGAAGCTTCTGTCACCTGGTTCTAACCAGGTTGTCAATGATTATTTTTTGTTGGGACACTGAGAACATACCTGCAGGAGGATCCAAGGGCTTCAAAACTTTATGCAGCCAATTTAATGGAGAAGCCTTCCTGGGAACCTCATCTGGAAGGGAGCACAGATGAGGACCTTTTTCAGGGTGTGCTGGGATCGCCTTCTGCCTTAGGGAACTGGGCACTGCAAGGGGGTTGGGTAAGGCCATGGGAGCCAGATGTCAGTGGACATGGAGAAAGCTGTAGAGGGGCCTGGGGAGCTCTGGGCTGGCTCCTGGTCACTCTCAACACTCTTTCCATGCCCTGTGCAACATCCCTGAAGGGTGGGCACTCCCCAGCAGCAGAGATGGCAGCTCAAGCCTCAGCAGGGCACAGGCCCAGAGGCACAGCAATTACCTCCTGGGACTGTGCCTGGCATGGCCTCCCTTCCTGCAGCAGAGGCTGCCCATGAGCCACTGCTTCCTCCAGGAAATGCTGCCTTCAGCACAGCCTCTCCATCCACTTCTGCAGAAAGGGACAGCTGGATCAGATGGCAGCATTCCCCACTGGGCGAGGTGGCATCTTCAGGAGGCAATGCTTGTCAAAGACTTGGTTAAGGACCAGGATATCATATAAACTTTTGGGATTGGCCAGAGCCCTCCCTTCTCCAAACAGCTGCCATTTCTGATCTGCCCAGAAACCAGGGAATCCTACAAGATCTCAGTGTGGGCATGGCCTGTGCTGCAGTTTGGGCTGCAGGAAGCCAAATGCCTTCCTGCAGAGGCTGGGGAGAAGCTGTAGCCAGGCCAGGCTGGGAAACAGCCCTGCTGTGTTGGGCACTGCATGTCCAGAGATGTGCAGAGAAAGCTCCTGGCTGCTGAGTCTCAGGAGAAGGCTGAGGGACACGAACCCACCTTGTCCTCTCTGCAGAATTTTCTTCAGCATTTGCCTCATGGGTTTGGATGGCTCATGGGGTATCATAACTCCTGTAGCTTTGGTATTTCCTCTTGGAGGACCTTAGAGGAAAAGAATTCCATTTCAAAGGAATGGATGCCAGAAAAGCAATGCTCAGCCTGTGGGGTCAGGAGGGACACACCACTCACCCCTGTGATGGGCGCCGGGGTTGTGTGCAGTAACCAACCCAGGAGCTGGGAGAGTCCTCCCTGCAGGCACACCTGTAACTCAACAGCCACAGAAGCTTCTGTCAACTCTGCTGATCTGCACAGGCAGCGCTGAGTCTCAGGAGCGGTGAGGGGATTGTGTAGGATGAGGTCACACACGTGCACAGCTCTGTCCTGGCACCTGCAGCGATGCCACCCTGGCCGAGCCTTGGGCTCTGAGCTGGCAGCTCTCCCAGGGGGAAAGGCCTTCACCTACCCTCACCATCTTCCAGAGCCTCAGTCCTGGGTGTGGGTTGGGAAGCCAGATCACCTGCACCAAGAGGTTTGGCTGCAAAGAAAGGCAGGGCAGGAGAGCTCCTGTGGATCTGTAGGAGATCCTCAGGCTCCCTGGGGCCAGCAAAGGAGCCACACAAGGCACAGCCCCGGGACACAGCCCTGGGCCCCTTCCCTCTCTGCTCTTCTCTGTGGCTGCACAGAGCACATGGAAGGAGACACTGGCATTGCACACGGGAAGAAGACTGACAGCTAAATGCTTTTTCCTCCCACTGGCAGTGACCTGTGGGATCCCTCAGGGCTCTAGAAGGGAGCAGGGCAAGGTTTCCAGAACCCATCAAGCCTGAGATTATGTTAAGAGATATGGCACATGAGTGAGCTCTTGCCACCTTGTCATTGCTTGTTCTGTCAGTAAAGGGAATAGAAGAACTTGCCTCCAGCATTCTCCAAGATATTCAAAGTATCATTGAGTAGCAGTTCCAAATAATTGAGGTTGTGTTCCAAATCTAGAAGGGAGCACAGATCAGAACTGTTTCCTTGGTGTTCCAAGATCCCCTTCTACCTTAGGGAACTGGGCAGTGCAAGGGAGTCGCGCTAAGGCTGTGGGTGCCAGATGTCAGTGGACATGGCCACAGCTGCAGAGGGGCCTGGGGGCTCTGGGCTGGCTCCTGGTCACTCTCCACCCTCTTTGCAGGCCCTCTGCAGCATCCCTGGGAGAGGTGGCTGGAGCAGCCCAGGCCCCACTGGGGCCCTCTCTCTGCCACAGCTGAAAGAATTGTAAAAGCAATGGGGAAGAGCTACAGCAGGCAGTGCCACAACTGTCCCTCCGGCCCTCCCTCCCTCCTGCCCATGTTCTGCTGGGACAGCTCTCCCATCCCATAGGGACAGAGCCAGGCTCTTTCAGGATACAGTGGAGCCTTGCCCTCCCACTCTGCCTATTCTCCACCATGGGCACTCCTTTACAGCCACTGCCAGGATTTGGGACCTGTCTCCCACAGAGGGACCCCAGCAGGACTGCTCAGTAGCCGAGTACCCTGAGCCTGCTGGGGATAATTCCACTGGGCTGTGCTGGTCTTGTCTGGGCTGTGTCCACACTGCCAAGCAGCAGCGATGGGAGCTCAAGCCTCAGCAGAGGCACAGCAATTACCTCCTGTGACTGTGCCTGGCATGGCCTCCCTTCCTGCAGCAGAGGCTGCCCATGAGCCACTGCTTCCTCCGGGAAACGCCACCTTCAGCACAGCCCTTTGGTCCTTCTCTGAAAAAAATAAATTGTACACCTGAATCAGATGGAAATGTTCCCCATTGGGGAGGTGGCATCTTCAGGAGGCAATGCTTATCAAAGGAAATCATATAAACTTTTGGGATTGGCCAGGGCCCTCCTTTCTCCAAACAAACACCATTTCTGGTCCACCCTGAGACTGGGAAAGTGCAGAAGATCTCAGGTTGGGCATGGCCTGTGCTCCAGTTTGGGAACTCTGACAGCTGATGCCAAATGCCTTCCTGCAGAGGCTGGGGAGAAGCTGCAGCCAGGTCAGGCTCAGGAGCAGCCCTGCAGTGTGTGAAACCAGCAGCAGGGCAGTGAGGCTGACATGGATCCCTTCCTGCTGTGTTGGGCACTGCATGTCCAGAGGTGCAGAGAAAGTCTCCAGCTGCTGAGTCTCAGGAGAAGGCTGAGGGACATGGACCCACTTTGCGCTCCCTGCAGCATTTCCTTCAGCATTTTCCTCATGGGTTTGGATGGCTCATGGGGTTTCATAACTCCTGTAGCTTTGTTCCTCCCCCTCAGAGGACCATGACAGGAAGTAGATCCATTTCCCAGGAATGGACCCCAGAAAAGCAGTGCTCAGCCTGTGGGGTCAGCAGGGACACACCACTCACCCCTGCGATGGGAGCTGGGCTTGTGTGCAGTAACCAACCCAGGAGCTGGGAGAGTCCTCCCTGCAGGCACACCTGTAACTCAATAGCCAAAGAAGCTTCTCTCATCACTGCCAGCTGGACAAGCTTTAAGGTTCTGAGCTGGCAGCTTTCCCAGGGGGAAAGGCCTTGACCTACCCTCACCATCTCCCAAGGGCTGAGTCCTGGACATGGGTTGGGAAGCTGGATCGCCTTCATCAATAGGTTCAGCTGCAAGGAAAGGCAGTACAGAACAGGTCCTGGACAGTGCTCAAGATTCTCCTTCAGGCTGGAGTGGCAGTGAGTGCACCTGGCTTATTGCTGCCCTCCAAGGCACTCCCTCATCTCTGCCTTCCACCCAGGAGCAGGGGCAGGGAGACCACGTGCCTGCAGTTGCCCCACACCAGGAGAGAAGAAGCTTCTTGCATGGCAGTCAGGGGAGAAAGGACACCCTGGAACTGCCATCAACTCTAAACTGAGCCCCAGGCAGGGCCAGGGCTTGGCAGCGGCAGCTCAGGCTCCCTGGGGCTGGCAAAGGAGCCGTGCAAGGCACAGTCCTGGGGCACAGCCCTGGGCCCGGCCCCTTCCCTCTCTGTTCTTCTCCATAGGCTGAACAGAGCACACGGAAGGTGACACTGGCATTGCACATGGGAAGAAGATTGACAGCTAAATGCTCCTTCCTCCCACTGACAGCAATGCTGTGGGATCACTCAGGGCTCCAGAAGAGAGCAGGGCAAGGTTTCCAGAATCCATCAAGCCTGAGATTATGTTAAGAGATATGGTACACAAAGGAGCTCTTGCCACACTGACACCGATTATTCTCTCAGGAAAGGCACATTGAGAACTTGCCTCCAGCATTCTCCAAGCGTTTTGAGCCATTATCCAAGAGGGCATCCAGATAATGCAAGTTACGATCCCAGTCTAGAACAAAGTACAGATCAGAGCCGTGTCCATGATGCACTGGGATCCCATTCTGCTTTAGGGAACTGGGCACTGCAAGGGGTTTGGGTAAGGCCGTGGGAGCCAAATGTCAATGCACATGGCCAAAGCTGCAGAGGGGCCTGGGGAGCTCTGGGCTGGCCCTGGTCACTCTCCACTCTCTTTGGAGGCCCTGTGCAGCATCCCTGGAGGGGCAGCAGGACCATCCCGGGGCCCCTGGGGCCTCTGTCCCTCCCACAGAGGAAACCCTCCCTAAAGCCCTGGGGAAAACCATCCCAAACCCTTCCCAGGGAGAAGGGAGCACTGTCCCAGGAAAGGGGACCGAGGCCGCCGGCTCACCTGCTCGCCCTGCTCGCCATGGAGCAGCCTGGGCAGCCCTGTCAGGCAGGGCCACTGCCAGGAGGAGCAGGAGGAGGAGGCGCAGAGCAAAGGCCATGGTGCCTTGCCCACTGCCAGTCCTGCAGCTCTTGCTGCCACCACTGTCCTGACACCGCTGTCCCAATGTCAGCACCGCTGCTGCCGCCGCCGCTGCTGCCACAACAGCCGTGGTCAAGGACTGACTGCTCGGTCCTTGTGGTGCTGTGCAACCACGGGGCTCTGGGACCTCTGTGACCTCAGAGCCTGCTGTCACCTCAGCCTGCTGTCACCCCACAGGCTGCTGTGACCTCATGGCCTTGGCTGTACCCCCCGAGTGTCCTCCCATCTGTGCTCCAATCTGTACTGGACTGATTGTAAATCTCTGACTTCATCAAAGGGTCATTGCTAAACAAAACCTTGGTTTTGCCTGCTGACAGTGCTGGTCAGGCGGTGTCCCAGGAGATGCTCTTGATGGTTGCCTCTTTTCCTGGGCATGGCACTGGAGGAGGTTCAGGCCCAGGTGATGCCACTGAAGGAAATGTGCCCTCATCCCAGGGATGCTCAACACAGACTCCCCCAGCCCCTCAGTGCCCTGCCGCTGGTCACAGCAGCCCCTGCCTGGCTCCTGCCTGCCCACACCATGGTCAGCCCTGCCTGCTCCTGGACATGGAGCTCAGCCAGGGCTGGTGCTGTGTGGGCTTTGCTGGTGGTACCAGCCAGACACTGGGGTGAGAGCTCCATCTCTTTATTGGAACAGAAGAGCTGTGCTGGGCCCTGCCCTGGCAGGAGGGACCCACCTTCAGTCCAGGCCACAGAGCAGGGCGGGTCCCTTCAGGGACACAGGGCCTTGCTTTGGCTGGTGGCAGCATCTGCACAGCAGCAAGCTGGTAATGCAGCTGTGACAGGGACATCACGTATGGGCATGGAGATGTGAAATGTGTGGTGCAGGTGTCCCTGAGGGAGGTGTTTGGCTGGACTTGTGAAGCTGCAGAGAGGAACCTGTTGAGAGGGGAGATGGCTGAGGCCCCAGCTGCAGCTGGCACACAGGGACCCTCTTGCACACTGGGAGATTCTCACTGTGCTCAAAGTTTCCCTCTGAAGACTAAGAGGTGAATGTGGATGGGCTCAGCAGCTGATCGGCAGGCCAAACAATAGAGTTAGCAAAAGGAGAAATTGAGAAAATACAAATTTATCCATAGCAAGGAGGAAAGCAAGGCCATTAGCATGGAAACCAATAAAAAGGGATATAAAGGGGTATTTGCAGTTGTAATAAATGGAATTGTTTCCAGCTAACTAAATTGTAACTGTTATTAAAGTTGTTATAATTAGAAACAATCATGAATCAGTGTTATAAAGCAGATGTACCCCTTTGCAGATGTTACATGTCAAAATTAAGGTACAGGATGTAGTTTAGAAGATAAATGATGTCTCAAGACCAAAATGGCCCTGAGATGGACCAAAATTAGAACAAATTTAGGCATTGGGCCTAAAGATTAGGAAACATAAGGCTAATTAGTAGACTAACATAACACAACGCTTAGTACACACACACAAACCTGTAAGGTTATCCAAAGGACAATGAGGAAGAGGAGAAGCCTTTGGCAAAAGACCACCAAAAGAAGACTGAAGACCTCCTAACAACAAGTGAGGCATGCGCCGTGAAGAAAAGTGATGTAAAGTCAGAAAAATTGGAAATAGGAGGAAACTTACAGGAAACATGAAAGAATATGTAAAAGCATACAGTATATAAGTTTAGCTTGAAGTGCTTTGTTTTGAATGTGAGGCAGGGTGGGAAGCCTCCGTACCCTGGTCGGTTTTGCTTATGCTTTAATCATACTTAATTTCTAGCAGATTATATATATAAATTTTAATTTTTATTAAACAGTATTATTTTACTAAACTGTATTCTTTTATACCACATTACTCTTCAGTTTAGTAAATTGTATTCATTTTTAATTAAACTGCCATTAACCAAAGGGACCTAGTTGTCAAAATTCTAATTTCATTTATAACAATATTTTAACAAAGAAGGCTGGTACAACAACATTGGTATTTACCAAACATGACACAACATGAGGTATATTAACAAAGAAGGCCCCTTACGGTGACAACATTCTACTGTTCAAACTGTAAAACATCTTTGTGTACTGATCAGGAGGTCACGATTTACTCTTTACAATCCTGATGCTGAATGTCTCCTTAGGAGGTCTGGTCACAGAGAAGAATGAGCCCCTTGTGGGCTGCCCCTGTTTGGACAACCTGCTCCTCACCCCGAGCCTCAGCATGTCTGACATCGCCCACCTGGGACTGACATCCCAAAGCATTAAGAACATTTCTCTTTATATTTTTTCTTTATAATTAAAATCTAATAAATTAATAAAAATTAAATTTTATTTTTTTACTATTATTCTGTATTTTTATAACCTATTTTTTATATTTATATAAAAGAATTGATACATTTTTAGCAACTAAAAACATTATCGGTCCTTGGTTCAAAGTACCACAATTCCCTTCATTAATTAATTGGTCACTTTTTCTCCCTTTTTATGATAATTACACATATTTTTAGTCCTTTGATCATCATTTTTTAATAATTTTCTCAGACAGGGTAAAAGGGACCACTTTGGGATCCATGGAGACTTTTCGGGGCAACATTTGGGGCAGTTTTGGGTCTAGGGCGGGAATTTAGAAAGAACTTGGGGGTCTGGAAGACACTTGGGGGAGCTGGGAGGGCACTTGGAGGGGCACTTAGGGATTCTGTGGGACAATTCGGGGTCCGGGGGAGCACCTGGGGGTCCAGGGGGGCACTTGGAGGTCAGGGAGGGGAATCTGGGGGCCCTTCGGGGTCCGGGCGGGCACTTGGGGAGCTGTAACAGGGAATCTATGGGCCGCGGGGGATGATGGGAGTTGTAGGCGCCGGTATAATACGGTTTAATGGTGCCGCGGAGCATCACGGGAGTTGTAGGCGCAGCTCCAATGGGTTCCGGTGATGCGCGGGGCATGACGGGAGATGAAGTCCCGGCTGGAATAGCGCTCTATGGGCGCCGCGGAGCATGATGGGAGCTGTAGTCCCGGAAGTGGCTCGGAAGGCGCGTTTGGCGGTGTGGGGAAGCGCTTGGAGAAAACTTTTGCGTCCGAGCCGTGCTGCAGGTGCTGGGGGCGAATGTATACGGCTCGGGAGCACTTGGGGGGAACCTGGGGAGCTGTAACCGGGCTCTTTAGGGCGCGGGTACGGCAGGAGGTTTGGGCGCGGAACTGTGTTGTGGGATGATGGGAGATGAATTCCCAGGAGTGGCTGGAAGGGGAATCTGTGGGGTCGGGAGCATTCGGGGGTCCAGGGACGCTTTAGGGGGTCCCGAACGGGCGCTGAGGGGGCACTCGGGGATCCTGGAGGGTTTGGAGGAGACTTATGGGACATATGGGGGGCGATCCCGGGGTTCTGGGGAGCGCAGGGCATATTCCCAGTTCCTCACAACCTGGTCTCAGTTGCCCGCTGCAGGCTCCTACTCACTGCCAGTATGATCCCAGTATGATCCCAGTATGATGTCAGTACACAGCCAGTGCAATCTCAGCCACTGCCAGGATGATCCCAGTACAAACCAGTCCCTGCCAGTGCTGCCACTCCTGGGATCCCCCAGCCCTCTCTGTGTTCCCCCCTCCCGCATCTCCCCAGAGGAGCCCCAAGGGCTGGCAGTCCCCAGCCAGGGTCCCCAGCCAGCCCCAGGTTGGATCTGCAGCCCCCAATTTTCCCAGTTTCCCTCTCCTTTTCCCCGGGCCGGGTTCCCCCCGTCCCCAGCGGGTGGGAGCAGCGGAGAGCCCCGCGCTGCCCATCCCGACCTGTCCCGGCTCCATCCCCGCTCCTGCCGTGGGCTGTGAGGGGTTTGGGAACGGGGCACCGAGGGTGTCACTGCTCCTGGGGGAGGAGGAGGAGGGATGGAAGAGGAGGGATGAAGAAGGAGAGAGGGAAGGGATGGAAGTAGAAGAAGGTGGAGTTAGGGAGGATGAAGAGGAGGAAGAAGAGGGACAAATGAAGATCAGGGGAGGTAGAAGGGACCACGAGGTCGAGCACTCCCTGAATACACAGCCCTCCACCTGTGGGATCATCACCCCCCCCATCCCACAGGTGACCAGGGTGGGGGAGCTCGGCCCAGATATCCTGGGGGATCCCTGGGTTGGGTTTTATGGGGGGGATGTTTGGAGAATGAAGAACTCCAAAGCTGAGCAGAAAATGCCCCTTGGGGGGCATTGGGGGGTCCTGGTGGTGGCTGCTGTCAGAGGCAGCCTGGAGGAGCAGAGCCGTGTTTTCCTCAGGACCCCAAAGTGGGGAGCCCAGAGAGGGGGAGTGCCACAATTCATGGGATCCTGAACAGCCTGGAATGGAGCAGGGGGGACTCCTTGGACGTTCTGCACCCCAAAGCAGAGAATCACGGGACAAGGGACCATAGGAATCCAAAAAGCCCCATCATCCCTAAATGAGGAGATGGAAATGGGGGGGACTTTTTGGATTTCTGGCACTCCCAGCAACCTGGGGTAAGCAGGGACTGAGCAGACAAAGCAACCCCAGTGCAAGCACGACCCCCAGCAGCTGGGACAGCGGGGAACCCCTGAACACCAAAAGGGAGAGACCAGAGATGGGAAACTCTTGGGAGGCATTTTCAGGGCTGAATTTTGGTGTTTGGGAGGTTTTTATGGGCCCCAGATAACCGGTAACTTCTAGAGATGAACTTGGTCAGGAGGAACACCCTAACCCAATGTGCTCGTGAACTGTATTTTTCCCCAAACCAGGATTTTTCATTCCCAAACCTTGGCCGGATGGAGAAGGAGGCTGCGAGGAAGAGGAAGATCTCCCAGGACACCCAGGCAGGTGAGGAGGAAGTCAGTGCCCCTTTCCCCCTCTCTCCTGCTCCATCTCCCAGCCCAGCATGGCCCCTGGCTGCAGGACAACCCCGCTGCCGACGCCGTCCTGCCGGGGACGCACTGGGGGGATCTCCTTCCCCTTCCCTCTGGCACGGAGGCAAATCCCATCCTCTCCTTGTCCTTCCTCCCCCAGACAAGGAGCTGAGGATGGAGACCAGGGAGGAAAAATCCACACAGCAGAACCTCATGGAAGAGGCTGATTTGAGCTGCTCCACAGTGCAGGAATCCAACAGGGAAGAAAAGCCATGGAGATCCCGCAGGAGGAGGGGCTCCAAACCCATCCCAGGGTGCTCTGAGGAGGAAAGACCCACCCTGTGCCGGGAAGGCGGCCGGAGATCCAGCCAGGGCTCTGAGCTGGTGGTCCATGAGCAGCTTCAGGATGGGGAGAAGCCCTACAAGTGCTTGGAGTGTGGGAAGAGCTTCAGCCGGAGCACCAAACTGCTCCGCCACCGGATGATCCACACTGGGGAATGGGCCTATCAGTGTAGGGAATGTAGGAAGGGCTTCAGCTGCAGCTCTGAACTCGTCCGTCACCAGCGCATCCACACTGGGGAGAGGCCCTACGAGTGTCCTGAGTGTGGGAAGAGGTTTCGGATCAGCTCCCATCTCCTCGAGCACCAGCGGATTCACACGGATGAGAGGCCCTTCCGCTGCCCCGACTGTGGGAAGGGCTTCAAGCACAACTCCACCCTCATCACCCACCGGCGCATCCACACTGGGGAGAGGCCCTACAAGTGTGGGGAATGTGGGAAGAGCTTTAGCCACAGCAAGAACCTGATCTTCCATCAGAGGACCCACACGGGGGAGAGACCCTATGAGTGTGGGGAGTGTGGGATGACTTTCAGATGGAGGTCCCAACTGACCATCCACCAGATGATCCACACTGGGGAGAAGCCCTACGAGTGTCCTGAGTGTGGGAAGAGGTTTCAGACCAGCTCCACTCTCCTCAGGCACCAGCGGATTCACACGGATGAGAGGCCCTTCCGCTGCCCTGACTGTGGGGAGGGCTTCAAGCACAACTCCACCCTCATCAACCACCGGCGCATCCACACTGGGGAGAGGCCCTATGAGTGTCCCCAGTGTGGGAAGAGCTTCAGCCAGAGATCTACCTTGACCCAACACCAACAGAGGCACCGGTAAGGGAAGCCCTGTGAGTGCCCCAAGTGCAGGAAGAGCTTCATGCACTGCTCCAGCTCCATCTCCCATCAGAAGACCCACGTTGGGCAGGACCTGATGACCCACGTTCCCAGTGATCTGCGTTGGGAACACACTGGGCTGGAGGCCATTTTATTTTGGTTTCAATTATCTTTTGATTCATCTTTATCTATTTAGAACAGAGAAATAGTGGTAAAAATCAATAAATTCATCAAAGGTATCTAAAACCTCACATTTTACTAGTGCTTCAAAGGAATCTGGGAGATACTTGGGAGTATTTGGGGGTTGTGGGGTTATTTGGTGTAGTTGTCTCCATTTCTTGGCACTCAAAGAGACAAGAGGGTTCGATCTTTCACCTCAAAACCACTCAGTGTCACTGAATCCAACTCAGTACCTCTCCAAAATTATTCAATTCCACAGCCCCTCAGGGTGTGTTGCCTTAAGTTTTAGCTTTCATATTTTTCATATTCTACACTGCCTAGATTTGTAGTTTTGAACTTCCTATTAAGTGTTAGTGAGCTCTCTTCACAGAGTAGGTAGACAAAGCAAATCCTTTTCTAGCTTGATACCAAGGACAGTTGTTAGAAGTTTCAGCCCAAAAGCATAAACAAGGGTGGACTGAAGAGAGAAAAGAAGGATGAGACTTCATCATCTGAAGCTGTCACTGGACAATGAACATCTGCAATATGCAGATGTACCTGAACTTCTAAAAATGTGAGACCTTGTGATCACTTGTCCATTTTTGTGACCATTTTTGGTCCATCTTGGGTGTAACCCTGGCCAGGCTCTTGTACTGCCCAAGGTGTATCCTTTAAGGCCTTTTAATAAACTTTATTCTTAACTCTGTCCAGCTCCTGTTCTAGGTCAGCCTTCTGAAGGCATCAGGTGGAATGGGGTTGGAAGGGGATTGGGTGAAGTGGGATGCAAATCAGGATGGGTGAGATGGGCATTGGGTGAGGCAGGATGGGTGGGATGGAGTTTGGGAGGTGTGAAATGGGGGAAACTGGGCTTGGGAAGGGGGTCTTGATGTTCAGCAGGAATGGGATGGGTTGGGGTTGGGACTGGGGAGGTGGGGTGGGGTCTGCAATGAGACAGCCAAAGTTTGGGGATGATGAAGGGAGGGGGAGCCCATTACTGAGTGAGTTTTGTGTGAGGTGTCCCTGCCCAGGGAGGCAAGGATTTAGTTTCAAATTAATATTGTTAAATTGAGAGGCATGGGCAAGAGGGAATTCCATCCCTCTGCCTCAGAGGTTGGGCCCTGAGAGCCCAGGAAGAAACTCCACCCTGGACCCCTCGTGGGGAGGCAGCCCAGGGATTTCTGATTGGGTTTGGGCCCCTGGGGTTTCTCCCTTGCTGTGTTCCCAGTGGTCCCTGACCTTGAACTCCACCCTGGTTCTCAAACCCCATCTCCCTGCCTCTGTTTGGGGCTGTCTCTGCATCTGAGTTTGTTCCTGAGCTGAATAAATGTTTTCCTGAGCAGAATCCCATCTCGTTGGTGTCCCATGCCTGTTCCTGGTAACTGTGGCTGCCCTGGACATGATCCTGCGGCCCCGGAACGCAAGACCCCGCAAAATTGAGATCCACCCCCCAGACATCCAATAATCCCAAAATTCCCTACTATTCACCCAAATCCCCCCAGATTCCCTTAATTTCCCTAAAATGCCCTTTTTGTCCCACTCCACTGCCTCCGCAGACGGTGTCTTTGGGACACCTCCAGGAATTTGGAGGGGGTCTCTCCTCCCCTGCAACCCTGAAAAACCTGCTGCTTTTGGGAAAAAAATTCCCAAAAATCCCTTGGATTCAAGGGGGAGTTCCCCATTTTTGATGCATTTTTTGAGGGTTCCTGTCATGCTATTGGGAACGATGAGAAGCACGACACAGACTCTCTTATGAGTTGAAAAGGAAAGCGAGTTTAATTACCTCAGATCATCTTTTATAGACCAATATGTGAAAGTACAGAAAGGTAAAACTCTTATTTGTTAGTAAACTAACATATCACCATCATCGGTCAGTGGGGTGCACCACCCCTCGACCTTCTCTTGCAAGAAAAAAAGAAACTGACAAACAGCACCTGCAAGGCTGTCTTCTATCTCTGAGGATTGTTTTAATTCCTCCTTTTGATTTCCCAGGACACTTTCTCAGGTGAAACTGAGAAAGATACGCAGCCTGATTTTCCACAGGCACTGTGCTCCCTGCTTTGCTCACAGCGGGTGTCACTGAGAGGAGAAAATGGAGGCTGTCACTGCTGTGGTGTCACGGAGAGGGGAACAAAGGGGCTGTGACTGCTGTGTTGTCAGAGAGAGAAGGAGATTAGGGCTCTCACTTCTGTGGTGTCACAGAGAAAAGGAAATTAGGAGCTCTCATTGCTGTGGTGTCACAACTTGGGGAACACTGGGGCTGTGATTGCTGTAGTGTCACAGAGAGAAGGAGATTTGGGCTGTCACTGCTGTGGTGTCACAGAGAGGGGAACACTGGGGCTGTCACTGCTGTGGTGTCACAGAGAGGAGATTGGGGCTGTCACTGCTGTGGTGTCACAGAGAGAAGGAGATTGGGGCTGTCACTGCTGTGGTGTCACAGAGAGAAGGAGATTGGGGCTGTCACTGCTGTGGCGTGTGAAAGACTGACATTTAAGATAAAAAGAGAAACAGCTAAGGAAGTTAAGGTTGCTGGAGGCTGATGGGAGTTGTTTCTCCTGGCAAATCGTTGGCCATTTCTGAGAATTGACAGTAGTTTTGACCATTGAAAATTGACATCAACCTGTGAACACCACCCTTTAAAACTTAAGTCCGGGAATGTCTCTTTATCTTTGGTTTCTGGCTTTTGAAGAGGTAACAGGGCTCCAGTTCTGCCTTCTCCCTCCCAGGCCAGACAAGGCCATGCGGGGAGCGGGGCTGGCTGGAGTTCTGCGGTTCCTGGTGTGGGATGGAGACTGTGGGGGATGGAGCCCCTTCCCAGAGGGGCTGAAGCCCTCGCAGGGCTCACTGAGCCTTGTGCAGGGGGGCTGCCAGGCCAGGCTGGTTCCTGGCTTCAGTTTCTGATGCTGCTGGCTTTCAGCAGAGACTGCCAAGGAAGGGGAAGGAAAGCTCTTGAGCTGCGGCGTGCTGAGACAGTGGCCACACTCCTCCAGAGCAGCTACCAAAAATCTTCCATGGCAAACAGCTCCAGTCGCTGCCCCTGGGACCATCCCCAAGGCCTGGGCAAGAGTTTAACCCTTTCACTAGCCAGATGAGACTTGCAGATTAATCATTTTTCCAGAGAAAGGGGAAGAGAGAGGGATCAACACATAAAGAGACAGCATCAGCTATCAAAGGCAGCGAGGGAAGGAATTAAACCCTCAGATGGGAAGAAAATACGGAGCTGCCTGAATAAGCTGAAGTTTTCTTTTGTTCAAGCTATGGAGAGGGACAATCTTGTCCTGAAATACTCCTTTCATTCCTGAAACAGTATTTTGGGGGGAATGGAGCATTTCAAAGTGTAGATGTGAGCAAAAGTAATTCATTGAAAAAGCTGAGTAAATGGTGAAGTTGTTGTAATCCTAGGAGATGCTGGAAGAGAAAAGGAGAAGTGAGAGTTGTTGAAGATTTGTAGCTCTTAACAGACAAAGCAAAAATTTCTGTATCCAGAGATGGTCACAGAGACAAATGAAGAGAACTTTTGCCTTTGAAGATCTCATCCTTCAAAAGACACCCCTTGAATCATGGCCCAAGAACACACCTCAGAGTGGTATGAAATGGCTGGAAAGGACTGATGGCAGAGTTTTCCGGGCTGCTGGCATCAGAGAAATAGGGAACTATGAGAAGATGATTTCCTTGTGAAATACTCCCTAGATTACCAAAAGAGAATTTATTTGTCTTGACAAAGACTGGTGAAAAAGACTATGGCAAAGTTAGGACTGTTTTAACCTCCAGGTATTTTCTTCTCTATGTTGTCAATTAAAGACAGGAATGTTTGGGTGGTGGGGAAAAAGGGTTTCTGGAAGTTTTCTTCTGGTTTCTTATCCTTGTAGTTTGGTTAATAAACTTACTATATCCCTTTTCAGCCTTAAGCTTCTTTTGCCCTTCTCATAATCCACATCTCACAGCAAGAAATGAATCAGTTTTGCAGTGATTTTCTTAACTAATGCTTTAAAACCACAACAGGTGCCAGAGAGAGGAGGAAATTGGGGCTGTAACTGCTGTGGTGTCACAGAGAGGGGAACACTGGGGCTGTCACTGCTGTGGTGTCACAAAGAGAGGAACACTGTAGTTGTCACTGCTGTCATGTCACAATGAGGAGGAAATTGGGGCTGTCACTGCTGTGGTGTCACAGACAACAACACTGGGGCTGTCACTGCTGTGGTGTCACAGAGAGGAGGAAATTTGGACAGTCACTGCTGTGGTGTCACAGAGAGGAGAACACTGGGGATGTCACAGCTGTGGTGTGTGATAGATTGACATTTTAGAAAAAATGAGAAACATCTAAAGAAGTTAAGGTTGCTGGAGGCTGATGGGAGTTTTTTCTCCTGGCCGGTAACTGGCCATGTCTGAGAACTGACAGTAGTTTTGACCATTGAAATGTGACATCAACCTGGGAAAACCACTCTTTAAATCTTAAGCCTGGGAATTTCTCTTTGGTTTCTGGCTTTTGAAGAGATAACAGGGCTGTGGTTCAGCCTCCTCCCCCCCAGACAGGACAAGGCTGTGGGGTGAGCGGGACTGGCCTGAGTTCTGCGATTCCCAGGGGGGTGGAGACTGTGAAGTGAGAGGAGCCCCTTCCCAGAGGCAAGTACTCCCATCTGTACTAGTGAACTGCCCTGACTGTAAATCTTTGAGTTCATCAAAGGGTCAGTGCTAAACAAAACCTTGGTTTTGCCTCCTGAAATTGCTCCTCAGGCCCTGTCTTTGGAGATGCTCTTGATGGTTGCCCCTTTTCCTGGGCATGGCACTGGAGGAGGTTCAGGCCCAGGTGATGCCACTGAAGGAAATGTGCCCTCATCCCAGGGATGCTCAACACAGACTCCCCCAGCCCCTCAGTGCCCTGCCGCTGGTCACAGCAGCCCCTGCCTGGCTCCTGCCTGCCCACACCATGGTCAGCCCTGCCTGCTCCTGGACATGGAGCTCAGCCAGGGCTGGTGCTGTGTGGGCTTTGCTGGTGGTACCAGCCAGACACTGGGGTGAGAGCTCCATCTCTTTATTGGAACAGAAGAGCTGTGCTGGGCCCTGCCCTGGCAGGAGGGACCCACCTTCAGTCCAGGCCACAGAGCAGGGCGGGTCCCTTCAGGGACACAGGGCCTTGCTTTGGGTGGTGGCAGCATCTGCACAGCAGCAAGCTGGGAATGCAGCTGTGACAGGGACATCACGTATGGGCATGGAGATGTGAAATGTGTGGTACAGGTGTCCCTGAGGGAGGTGTTTGGCCTTTCTTGTGAAGCTGCAGAGGGGAACCTGTTGAGAGAGGAGATGGCTGAGGCCCCAGCTGCAGCTGGCACACAGGGACCATCTTGCACACTGGGAGATTCTCACTGTGCTCAAAGTTTCCCTCTGAAGACTAAGAGGTGAATGTGGATGGGCTTAGCAGCTGATCTGCAGGCCAAAGAATTGAGTTAGCAAAAGAAGAAATTGAGAAAATATAAGTTTATCCATAGCAATGAAGAAAGCAAGGCCGTTAGCATGGAAACCAATAAAAAGGGACCTAAGGGGTATTTGCAGTTATGTAATACGTGCCTTAGAGACAGCATATGTGCCTAAATAATAATTTGTAAACTCTTGCCAATTTATTGTTGATGTTAATTGTTTTGTACCAATAAAATACAATGAGCCATTTCTTTGTCCAATGAATTTAATGAGCTGTTTTGGTGTAACTAATGACTTAAGATCATGCTTGGTTAAGGGAATAAAAGTTGACAACACTTTGTAATGAAGAAGAAGCCATTGTAGTCTCTGCACAAGTGTGTGTCGTGTGTTCGTCTCAATTGACAGGTCAGAAATTCCAAAATGCCTTTGAAAAATCCTAAACTACTATGGAAATTGAGAAGAAACATTTGTGGATTACTTTCTACAAAAAAAAAAAAAAAAAAAAAAAAAAAAAAAAAAAAAAAAAAAAAATTCTACATGTTCCTAAGAACTTCTTACTTCTAAAAATGAAAAACAAAGATACCATGGTGCTCCATGCCTGGCTGCTGCAGGCAGAGCAAGAAGCTGATAATGCAGCTTTGGTGGGGACAACAGACACTGACTGGGAGATGCAGGAAGACAGGTGTAGTTCTCCCTGATTAAACCTTTGGCCTGTCTTCTGAAGCTGCAGAGCCACTCCTCTGGAGAGAAGAGGTCCCCAGCTGCCTGTGGCTCAGGGAGTGGCTGTGCCTGTAAATGTGTGTTTGTCTGCAGCACAGAGCCAGGGCTTAGCGAGACCCTTGTTGTGCCTCGGGCACTGCTCGGCAGCCCCATCGGACCCGGGGCCTCAGCCCTTCCCTGTTGGGGACTGACCTGGCCCGGCCCAGCCATGGGGCAGGACCCGACAAGGGCGCGGTGGGTCCAGAGGCCCGGCCTGGCCCCGGTCCCCAAGGGATGGGCTCTGTCTGCCTGCACAGCCCACAGGCGAGGCCCGAGGCTCTGCAGGAAGCTTCCTGCCAGCTTTGCACAACCTCCACCGAGAGTGTCCCTTTGCTGTGCTGAGAAGACTAACAAACCCCTCTAGTTTAACCCCACTGCACACCTCATGAGGGATCTCTGCAAATCTTAGGAGAGACCATATTCATTTGTGTCTCATGAGGGATCTCTGCAAACCTTGGCAGGGACCCCAAAAATATCCCTTGTTCCTCACAGGAAATCTGTGCACACCTTTTCAGAGACCCCAAAATAACCTCATGTGCCTCACAAAAGAATCCAGCCCCCGGCCCACTTTAGGAAGGACTCGGCTCCTCTCCAGGCCTTGACGGCAACCACTAAATGGTCACGTAAATCACGAGGAACTCAAGCCCTCTGCCAGTCTTACAGAGTTCTCCAGTCACCTGTAGCCATAGAAGTGATCCCAATTCGCCTAAGAATATCAAGAGGAAACCTCAGCCACATGCACCACTTACAAAAGACTCAAACCCGTGCCTGTCTTACTGGAAAACACAACACCCTGCCCGTGCCTCACGATGGACCCCAATCATCTGGCAGCCTTACAGGGGTCCCCCATCACCTGCATGCCATAGAAAAGCCAGGTGTGCCATTAACTCTAGCCAGCAGTGTGTTCCATGACAGAAACCTCTCCAATGCCTTTCTGGGAATTGGGAACACGTGTTGTGGTGCCAGCTGCATCTGTGGGAGCCATGGGCAGTGTGAGTCTGTGCTGTGCTCCACTGCTGAGCTGGCAGCACGGTGGATATGGCCAGGATATTCCCTATTTCCCCAGGTCTGGAGCCTGCAGGAACCTTGCTGCCCCTTGGCACAGGCTGTGCTGCCCAACAAAGCTCAGAAGGCCGAGAGGAGAGCCTGAGGGCAGCAGGAAGAAGCCCCTGCTCTAGAACTGAGAGAGTTCTTCCAGAACCCAAGATAGTGAATTTAAGCGATTTCCACTGTACTCAAAGTTTGCCTCTGAAGACTAAGAGGTGAGCTTGTCAGTAATCCCAGAAAATATCTGGAAAAATATTTTATGCTAATTTTTTTTTTTTTACTAGATCCAAATCTCCAGTGGGAAAAGAGCCTCCCCAGTATGCTGGGTGTCTTGGGATGTCTCAGTTCTTCCTAGAGTAAACATTACCAATTAAACGAAATTCCATGTTTTATTGAAGAAATGGAAAAAATGTTCCAGAATTCTAAAACTACTTTGAAAAACATTTTACTACTCTCTTAAAAAAGAAAAGAAACATTTGAGGACTTCTTTCTACCAAAAAAAAAAAAAAAATTTACATATTTCTAATAATTTCTAATTTCTAAAAATGGAAAACAAAGATATGCCCCATGCCCGGCTGCTGCCTGCCCAGCCAAGGCTGTGGCCAGCCAAGCAGCTGTGCCAGTGCTGGTGGTACCAGCAGACCCCAGAGCAGAGGCCCAAAGGTTTTGTTCAAGCCATTCCCTGCCAGGAGGGGCCCACATTCAGGCCTGGCCAGGCACCAGGGCCAGCACCTTCAGGGACAGAGGGTCCTGTTCTGGGTGGTGGCGGCACAGCAATAAACTGATAATAGAGCTGTGGAGGGGACAATGGACACTGGCTTGGAGATGGAGGAAGACAGGTGTAGTTCTCCCTGATTGAAGCCTTTGGCCAGTCTTCTGAAGCTGCAGAGGTGCTCCTGTTGAGAGAAGAGGTGGCTGAGGCCCCCAGCTGCCACTGGCACTCAGGGACCCTCCTGCAGAGCAGCGCCCAGAGCTGCCAAGGCTCCCCAGCACAGCTGGAGCTGCTGGCACAGCTTGGCCCAGCTGGACAGCTGCCCCTCAAGGCCCTGGAGAGCAGGGGATGGCTCTGGGCAGGGTCCCTGGCCAGGAGCGGGCCCCAGAGCGTTTCTGCTTTTCAAGGGCAATCTCGTCCCCGCTCTTTCTCCTGCCCACCTTGCTTTGCCTCTGCCCGCTGCTCCTGGGGCTGCTCTTGGCCAGGCAGCCTCAGTGGCAGCCAGCACTGGCTGCAGCCCCAGCGGGCTCCCCAGGACAAGGCCCAGCAATTAAGAGGCCAATGAAAGGCCTGGGCAGCAGCAGAACTCTTGGCAGAGTTATTTGGGCAACCAAGAACTTAAGCCACAAGTCCACAGCAGCCTCACTGGGAATGTTTCTATTCTACAACAGACTTTCAAAAGAAGATGTTTGAAGGAAAGATGAATGAAATACTCACCGTTTTGTCTTCCAGACATACCAGATTCCAACACTGCATAAAATGAAGACAAGCACCAAACAAAGCAGGCCTGACATTAATTCTAGCCAACAGCGTGTTCCTTGACAGAAACCTCTTCTGATGCCCTTCTGGGAATTGGGAACACGTGTTGTGCTGGCTTCATCTGTGGGAGAATTGGGCAGCGTGAGCCCGTGCTGTGCTGTGCTGCTGAGCTGGCAGCATGGTGGGTATGTTCAGGATATTCCCTGTTTCCCCCAGAGCTGGGGCCTGCAGGCACCTTGCTGTCCCTTGGCACAGGCTGTGCCACCCAACAAAGCCCAGAAAGCCGGGAGCAGAGCCCAGGGGCAGCGCAGCTGCTTGGGCAGTGGCTCCTTCCAGGGACATGGGCCAAACCCATCCCTGAGCAGCCACTGCCACCCCTGACCCTCCCTGCTCCGTGACAGCTCCCCCAGCCCAAGGGGACAGAGCCAGGCCCTGTCAGGGGCCAGTGCAGCCCCTGCCCAGTTGGGAGCCAGGGCTGGCTGTGGCCCTGGGCTCGTGGCAGGGCTCCTGCTCGGGGCTGCTGCTGTGCCTTGGGCCTCTGGATGCTCAGAGCCAGCTCTGGGAGCAGCTGCAGTGGGATGGACATTGGTGCACGAGTCCCATTTCCCAGGGGCTGGGAATGAGCTCCAGAGGCCTGGAATCCGAGGCGCCTCCAGCTTTGGCTGCTGCTGGGCCATGCAAGGAGAGGCCCTGTGGGAAGAGCTGCTGGCACACAGCCCCACTGAGAGCTGAGCCCAGCACAGCAATTACCTCCTGTGCCTGGGCCCGTGCCTGCAATTGCCTCCCTTCCTTCAGGAAATGCCGCCTTCCATAGAGTCTCTCTGTCCATCCCTTGAGAAAGGAAGAGGCACAGCTGGATCAGATGGAGCCATTACATAGCAGGGAAGTGGCCTCTTCAGGAGGCAGTGCTTGTCAAAGACATGGAAGAGGATCAGGAAAAGGCTCAGGCTCTCTCTTGTCCAAACCACCACCTCTCCTGATCTGCTCAGAGACCAGGAAGTTGCAGGGGATCTCAAGGTGTGCATGGCCCATGGTGCAGTTTGGGCAGCCTGCCTGCTGATGCCAAATGCCTTCCTGCAGAGGATGGGGACAAACTGCATCAAGGCCAGGCTGGGAAACAGCCCTGCAGGGCTTGAAAGCAGCAGCAGGGCAGCGAGGCTGCAATGGATCCCTTCCCATGATGCAGGGCATGGCATGTCCAGAGAAAGCCACCGGCTGCTGCATCTCAGGAAAGGCTGATGGAAATGCACCCACCATGCTCTTTGAGCAGTTTCTTCTCTATTTCTTTCAGGATGTGGTGTGACCCAAGTGATTCTTTCTGTCCTGTGGCTTTGTTCTTCCCTCTTGGAAAACCTTAACAAAAAATAGTTCCATTTCCCAGGAATGGATCCCGGAAAAGCAATGCTCAGCCTGTGGATACGGCAGGAACACACCACTCACCCCTGCGATGGGAGCTGGGCTTGCGGGCAGTAATCAGTAAAGGAGCTGGTAAAGTCCTCCCTGCAGACACACCTGTAACTCAACAGCCACAGAAGCTTCTGTCACCTGGTTCCTACCAGGTTGTCAATGATTATTCCTTGATGGAACACTGAAAACATACCTGCAGGAGGCTCCAAGGGCTTCAAAACTTTATGCAGCCAATCTAATGGAGAAGCCATCCCAGGAAACTCATCTGGAAGGGAGCACAGATGAGAACCTTTTTCAGGGTGTGCTGGGATCCCCTTCTGCCTTAGGGAACTGGGCACTGCAAGGGGGTTGGGTAAGGCCATGGGAGCTAGATGTCAGTGGACATGGAGAAAGCTGTAGAGGGGCCTGGGGAGCTCTGGGCTGGCTCCTGGTCACTCTCAACACTCTTTCCATGCCCTGTGCAACATCCCTGAAGGGTGGGCACTCCCCAGCAGCAGAGATGGCAGCTCAAGCCTCAGCAGGGCTCAGGCCCAGAGGCACAGCAATTACCTCCTGGGACTGTGCCTGGCATGGCCTCCCTTCCTGCAGCAGAGGCTGCCCATGAGCCACTGCTTCCTCTGGGAAACGCTGCCTTCAGCACAGGCTCTCCGTCCACTTCTGCAGAAAGGGACAGCTGGATCAGATGGCAGCATTCCCCACTGGGCAAGGTGGCATCTTCAGGAGGCAATGCTTGTCAAAGACTTGGTTAAGGACCAGGATATCATATAAACTTTTGGGGTTGGCCAGAATCCTCCTTTCTCCAAACAGCTGCCATTTTTGATCTACCCAGAGACTGGGGAATCCTACAAGATCTCAGTGTGGGCATGGCCTGTGCTGCAGTTTGGGCTCCCTGTCAGCTGATGTCAAATGCCTTCCTGCAGAGGCTGGGGAGAAGCTGCAGCCAGGCCAGGCTGGGAAACAGCCCTGCAGGGCATGAAAGCAGCAGCAGGGCAGTGAGGTTGCCATGGATCCCTTCCTGCTGTGTTGGGCACTGCATGTCCATAGGTGCAGAGAAAGCTGTCGGCTGCTGAGTCTCAGGAGAAGGCTAAGGGACATGCACCCACCTTGTCCTCTCTGCAGAATTTTCTTCAGCATTTGTCTCATGGGTTTGGATGGCTCATGTGGTATCATAACTCCTGTAGCTTTGGTATTTCCTCTTGGAGGACCTTAGAGCAAAATAATTCCATTTCACAGGAATGGATCCCAGAAAAGCAGTGCTCAGCCTGTGGGGTCAGCAGGGACACACCACTCACCCCTGTGATGGGAGCCGAGCTTGTGTGCAGTAACCAACCCAGGAGCTGGGAGAGTCCTCCCTGCAGACACACCTGTAACTCAACAGCCACAGAAGCTTCTCTCATCGCTGCTGATCTGCACAGGCAGCACTGAGCTGCAGGAGCAGTGAGGGGATAGCGCAGGGAGAGGGCACACACGTGCACAGCTCTGTCCTGGCACCTGCAGTGATGCCGCCCTTGCCGAGCTTTGGGCTCTGAGCTGGCAGCTCTCCCAGGGGGAAAGGCCTTCACCTACCCTCACCATCTTCCAGAGCCTCAGTCCTGGATGTGGGTTGGGAAGCCAGATCACTTTCAGCAAGAGGCTTGGCTGCAAGGAAAGGCAGGACAGATCAGCTCCCGTGGCACTGTAAGAGATCCTCAGGCTCCTTGGGGCTGGCAAAGGAGCCACACAAGGCTCAGCCCTGGGGCACAGCCCTCGGCCTGGCCCCTTCCCTCTCCGCTCTTCTCTGTGGCTGCACAAAGCACACAGGGAAGGAGACACTGGCATTGCACACAGGAAGAAGATTGAAAGCTAAATGCTCCTTCCTCCCACTGGCAGTGACCTGTGGGATCTCTCAGGGCTCCAGAAGGTTTCCAGAACCCATCAAGCCTGAGATTATGTTAAGAGATATGGCACATGAGTGAGCTCTTGCCACCTTGTCATTGTGTGTTCTGTCAGTAAAGGGAATAGAAGTACTTGCCTCCAGCATTCTCCAAGATATTCAAAGTATCATTGAGTAGCAGTTCCAAATAATTGAGGTTGTGTTCCAAATCTAGAAGGGAGCACAGATCAGAACTGTTTCCATGGTGTTCCGAGATCCCCTTCTACCTTAGGGAACGGGGCAGTGCAAGGGAGTCGCGCTAAGGCTGTGGGTGCCAGATGTCAGTGGACATGGCCACAGCTGCAGAGGGGCCTGGGGGCTCTGGGCTGGCTCCTGGTCAGTCTCCACCCTCTTTGCAGGCCCTGTGCAGCATCCCTGGGAGAGGTGGCTGGAGCAGCCCAGGCCTCACTGGGGCCCTCTCTCTGCCACAGCTGAAAGAATTGTAAAAACAATGGGGAAGAACTACAGCAGGCAGTGCCACAACTGTCCCTCAGGCCATCCCTCCCTCCTGCCCACGTTCTGCTGGGACAGCTCTCCCATCCCATAGGGACAGAGCCAGGCTCTTTCAGGATACACTGGAGCCTTGCCCTCCCACTCTGCCTATTCTCCAGCATGGGTGCTCTTTTGCAGCTGCTGCCAGGATTTGGGACTTGTCTCCCATGGAGGGACCCCAGCAGGACTGTTCAGTAGCCGAGTGCCCTGAGGCTGCTGGGGATAATTCCACTGGGCTGTGCTGGTCTTGTCTGGGCTGTGCCTGCACTGCCAAGCAGCAGCGATGGGAGCTCAAGCCTCAGCAGGGCTCAGGCCCAGAGGCACAGCAATTACCTCCTGGGACTGTGACTGTGCCTGGCATGGCCTCCCTTCCTGCAGCAGAGGCTGCCCATGAGCCACTGCTTCCTCCGGGAAACACTGCCTTCAGCACAGCCCTTTGGTCCTTCTCTGAAAAAAAATAAATTGTACACCTGAATCAGATGGAATTTTCCCCATTGGGGAGGTGGCATCTTCAGGAGGCAATGCTTATCAAAGGAAATCATATAAACTTTTGGGATTGGCCAGCTCCCTCCTTTCTCCAAACAAACACCATTTCTGGTCCACCCTGAGACTGGGAAAGTGCAGAAGATCTCAGGGTGGGCATGGCCAGTGGTGGAGTTTGGGCTCCCTGTCAGCTGATGCCAAATGCCTTCCTGCAGAGGCTGGGGAGAAGCTGCAGCCAGGCCAAGCTGGGAAACAGCCCTGCAGGGCATGAAAGAAGCAGTGGGGCAGTGAGGCTGACATGGATCCCTTCCTGCTATGTTGGGCACTGCATGTCCAGATGTGCAGAGAAAGCTCCCGGCTGCTGAGTCTCAGGAGAAGGCTGAGCGACATGGACCCACTTTGCGCTCCCTGCAGCATTTCCTTCAGCATTTGCCTCATGGGTTTGGATGGCTCATGGGGTTTCATAACTCCTGTAGCTTTGTTCCTCCCCCTCAGAGGACCATGACAGGAAATAGATCCATTTCCCAGGAATGGACCCCAGAAAACCAGTCCTCAGCCTGTGGGGTCAGCAGGGACACACCACTCACCCCTGTGAGGGGAGCTGGGCTTGTGTGCAGTAACCAACCCAGGAGCTGGGAGAGTCCTCCCTGCAGACACACCTGTAACTCAACAGCCACAGAAGCTTCTCTCATCACTGCCAGCTGGACAACTTTAAGGTTTTGAGCTGGCAGCTTTCCCAGGGGGAAAGGCCTTGACCTACCCTCACCATCTCCCAAGGGCTGAGTCCTGGACATGGGTTGGGAAGCTGGATCGTCTTCATCAGTAGATTCAGCTGCAAGGAAAGGCAGGACAGAACAGGTCCTGGACAGTGCTCAAGATTCTCCTTCAGGCTGGAGTGGCAGTGAGTGCACCTGGCTTATTGCTGCCCTTCAAGGCACTCCCTCATCTCTGCCTTCCACCCAGGAGCAGGGGCAGGGAGACCACGTGCCTGTAGTTGCCCCATACCAGGATAGAAGAAACTTCTTGAATGGCAGTCAGGGGAGAAAGGACACCCTGGAGCTGCCAGCAGCTCTGAAGTGAGTCCCAGGCAGGGCCAGGGCTTGGCAGCGGCAGCTCAGGCTCCCTGGGGCTGGCAAAGGAGCCGTGCAAGGCACAGTCCTGGGGCACAGCCCTGGGCCCGGACCCTCCCTCTCTGTTCTTCTCCATGGCTGAACAGAGCACACGGAAGGTGACACTGGCATTGCACATGGGAAGAAGATTGACAGCTAAATGCTCCTTCCTCCCACTGACAGCAATGCTGTGGGATCACTCAGGGCTCCAGAAGGGAGCAGGGCAACTTTTCCAGAATCCATCAAGCCTGAGATTATGTTAAGAGATAATGGCACACGAGGAAGCTCTTGCCACACTGACACCCATTATTCTCTCAGGAAAGGCACATTGAGAACTTGCCTCCAGCATTCTCCAAGCGTTTCAAGCCTTTATCCAAGAGGGCATCCAGATAATGCAAGTTACGATCCCAATCTAGAAGGGAGCACAGATCAGGACCATTACCAGGGTGAGCTGGGATCCCCTTCTGTTTTAGGGAACTGGGCACTGCAAGGGGTTTGGGTAAGGCTGTGGGAGCCAGATGTCAATGGACATGGCCAAAGCTGCAGAGGGGCCTGGGGAGCTCTGGGCTGGCTCTGGTCACTCTCCACCCTCTTTGCAGGCCCTGTGCAACATCTCTGGAGGGGCACTGGGACCATCCCTTGGCCCCTGGGGCCTCTGTCCCTCCCACAGAGGAAACCCTCCCTAAAGCCCTGGGGAAAACCATCCCCAAAGCTTCCCAGGGAGAAGGGAGTGCTGTCCCGGGAAAGGGGACCGAGGCCACCGGCTCACCTGCTCGCCCTGCTCGCCACGGAGCAGCCTGGGCAGCCCTGTCAGGCAGGGCCACTGCCAGGAGGAGCAGGAGGAGGAGGCGCAGAGCAAAGGCCATGGTGCCTTGCCCACTGCCAGTCCTGCAGCTCTTGCTGCCACCACTGTCCTGACACCGCTGTCCCAATGTCAGCACCGCTGCTGCCGCCGCCGCTGCTGCCACAACAGTCGTGGTCAAGGACTGACTGCTCGGTCCTTGTGGTGCTGTGCAACCACGGGGCTCTGGGACCTCTGTGACCTCAGAGCCTGCTGTCACCTCAGCCTGCTGTCACCCCAGAGACTGCTGTGACCTCATGGCCTTGGCTGTATCCCCTGAGTTACTCCCATCTGTACTCCAATCTGTACTGGACTGATTGTAAATTTTTGACTTCATCAAAGGGTCATTGATAAACAAAACCTTGGTTT
Source organism: Poecile atricapillus (assembly GCF_030490865.1). Taxonomy (NCBI): domain Eukaryota; kingdom Metazoa; phylum Chordata; class Aves; order Passeriformes; family Paridae; genus Poecile; species Poecile atricapillus. The sequence goes on from NC_081267.1 coordinate 2,046,664, forward strand.
TGCCTGCTGACGTTGCTGGTCAGGCAGTGTCCCAGGAGATGCTCTTGATGGTTGCCTCTCTTCCTGGGCATGGCACTGGAGGAGGTTCAGGCCCAGGTGATGCCACTGAAGGAAATGTGCCCTCATCCCAGGGATGCTCAACACAGACTCCCCCAGCCCCTCAGTGCCCTGCCGCTGGTCACAGCAGCCCCTGCCTGGCTCCTGCCTGCCCACACCATGGTCAGCCCTGCCTGCTCCTGGACATGGAGCTCAGCCAGGGCTGGTGCTGTGTGGGCTTTGCTGGTGGTACCAGCCAGACACTGGGGTGAGAGCTCCATCTCTTTATTGGAACAGAAGAGCTGTGCTGGGCCCTGCCCTGGCAGGAGGGACCCACCTTCAGTCCAGGCCACAGAGCAGGGCGGGTCCCTTCAGGGACACAGGGCCTTGCTTTGGGTGGTGGCAGCATCTGCACAGCAGCAAGCTGGGAATGCAGCTGTGACAGGGACATCACGTATGGGCATGGAGATGTGAAATGTGTGGTACAGGTGTCCCTGAGGGAGGTGTTTGGCCTTTCCTGTGAAGCTGCAGAGGGGAACCTGTTGAGAGAGGAGTTGGCTGAGGCCCCAGCTGCAGCTGGCACTCAGGGACCCTCCTGCACCCTGGGAGATTCTCACTGTGCTCAAAGTTTCCCTCTGAAGACTAAGAGGTGAATGTGGATGGGCTTAGCAACTGGGCTGCAGGCCAAAGAATTGAGTTAGCAAAAGGAGAAATTGAGAAAATACAAGTTTATCCATCGCAATGAAGAAAGCAAGGCCGTTAGCATGGAAACCAATAAAAAGGGATATAAAGGGGTATTTGCAGTTGTTATAAATGGAATTGTTTCCTGCTAACTAAATTGTAACTGTTATTAAAGTTGTTATAATTAGAAACAATCATGAATCAGTGTTACAAAGCAGATGTACCCCTTTGCAGATGTTACATGTCAAAATTAATGTACAGGATGTAGTTTAGAAGATAAATGGCGTCTCAAGACCAAAATGGCCAAAATTAGAACAAATTTAGGCACTGGGCCTAAAGATTAGTAAACATAAGGCTAATTAGTAGACTAACATAACACAACGCTTAGTACACACACACAAACCTGTAAGGTTATCCAAATAATGATGAGGAAGAGGTGAAGCCTTTGCCAAAAAACCACCAAAAGAAGACTGAAGACCTCATAACAACAAGTGAGGCGTGCGCCGTGAACAAAAGTGACATAAAGTCAGAAAGATCGGAAATAGGAGGAAACTTACAGGAAACATTAATGAATATGTATAAGCATACAGTATATAAGTTTAGCCTGAAGTGCTTTGCTTTGAACGTGAGGCAGCGTGGGAAGCCTCCATAGCCTGGTCAGTTTTGCTTATGCTTTAATCATACTTAATTTCTAGCAGATTATATATAAATTTTAATTTTTTATTAAACTGCATTATTTTACTAAACTGTATTATTTTATACCACATTACTATTCAATTTAGTAAATTGCATTGATTTTTAATTAAACTGCCATTAAGCCAAGGGACCTAGTTGTGAAAATTCTAATTTCATTTATACCAATATTTTAACAAAGAAGGCTGGTACAACAACATTGGTATTTACTAAACATGACACAACATGAGGTATATTAACAAAGAAGGCCCCTTACGGTGACAACATTCTACTGTTCAAACTGTAAAACATCTTTGTGTACTGATCAGGAGGTCACGATTTACTCTTTACAATCCTGATGCTGAATGTCTCCTGAGGAGGTCTGGTCACAGAGAAGAATGAGCCCCTTGTGGGCTGCCCCTGTTTGGACAACCTGCTCCTCACCCCGAGCCTCAGCATGTGTGACATCGCCCACCTGGGACTGACATCCCAAAGAATTGAGAACATTTATCAATTTTTCTTTATCATTAAAATCTAATAAATAATTAAAAATAAAATTTTAATTTTTACAATAATATTATTCTGCATTTTTATAACTTAATTTTTATATTTATATGAAAGAATTGATACAATTTTAGCAACTAAAAACATTATCGGTCCTTGGTTCAAAGTACTACAATTCCCTTCATTAATTGATCACTATTTCTCCCTCTTTATCCTAATTACACCTATTTTTAGTCTTTTGAGCATAGTTTTTTATAATTTTCTCAGACAGGGTAAAAGGGGCCACTTTGGGGTCCATGGAGACTTTTCTGGGGAACATTTCGGGCAGTTTTGGGTCTGGGGAGGGAATTTAGAGAGAACTTGGGGGTCTGGAAGACACTTGGGGGAGCCGGGTGGGCACTTGGAGGGGCACTTAGGGATTCTGTGGGACAATTCGGGATTCGGGGGAGCACTTGGGGGTCCAGGGGGGCACTTGGAGGTCAGGGAGGGGAATCTGGGGGCCCTTCGGGGTCCGGGCGGGCACTTGGGGGGCTGTAACAGGGAATCTATGGGCCGCGGGGGATGATGGGAGTTGTAGGCGCCGGTATAATACGGTTTAATGGGGCCGCGGAGCATCACGGGAGTTGTAGGCGCAGCTCCAATGGGTTCCGGTGAGGCGCGGGGCATGACGGGAGATGAAGTCCCGGCTGGAATAGCGCTCTATGGGCGCCGCGGAGCATGATGGGAGCTGTAGTCCCGGAAGTGGCTCGGAAGGCGCGTTTGGCGGTGTGGGGAAGCGCTTGGAGAAAACTTTTGCGTTCGAGCCGTGGCTGCAGGTGCTCGGGGCGAATGTATACGGCTCGGGAGCACTTGGGGGGAACCTGGCGAGCTGTAACCGGGCTCTTTAGGGCGCGGGGCACGGCAGGAGGTTTGGGCATGAAACTGTGTTGTGGGATGATGGGAGATGAATTCCCAGCAGTGGCTGGAAGGGGAATCTGTGGGGTCAGGAGCATTCGGGGGTCCAGGGAGGCTTTGGGGGGTCCCGAGCGGGCGGTGAGGGGGCACTCGGGGATCCTGGAGGGTTTGGGGAACACTTATGGGACCTATGGGGGGCGATCCCGGGGTTCTGGGGAGCGCAGGGCATATTCCCAGTCCTTCCCAATTCCTTCCAGCATGATCCCATTTGCTCTCAACCACTCCCAGTCAGCGTCAGCATGATCCCATTCACTCCCAGTATATCCCATTTGCCCTCAACCTGGTCTCAGTTGCCCCCTGGAGGATCCTACTCACTGCCAGTATCATCCCAGTCTGATCCCAGTATGATTCCAGTCTCCCTCAGTGTGATCGCAGTCTCTCGTGGCATTGGCCCAGCTGCTCCCAGTATGATCCCAGTATGATCCCAGTATGATCCCAGTATGATGTCAGTACACAGCCAGTGCAATCTCAGCCACTGCCAGGATGATCCCAGTACAAACCAGTCCCTGCCAGTGCTGCCACTCCTGGGATCCCCCAGCCCTCTCTGTGTTCCCCCCTCCCGCATCTCCCCAGAGCAGCCCCAAGGGCTGGCAGTCCCCAGCCAGGGTCCCCAGCCAGCCCCAGGTTGGATCTGCAGCCCCCAATTTTCCCAGTTTCCCTCTCCTTTTCCCCAGGCCGGGTTCCCCCCGTCCCCAGCGGGTGGGAGCAGGGGAGAGCCCCGCGCTGCCCATCCCGACCTGTCCCGGCTCCATCCCCGCTCCTGCCGTGGGCTGTGAGGGGTTTGGGAACGGGGCACCGAGGGTGTCACTGCTCCTGGGGGAGGAGGAGAAGGAGGGATGGAAGAGGAGGGATGAAGGAGAGTGAAGGGATGGAAGTAGGAGATGGAGCTGGCGTTAGGGAGGAGGAGGAGGAGGGGTGGAAGGGGAGGAGAGGGAGGAAGATGTTGTAAATACTCCACAAACCCCTTCATTCTTGTCCCCCATGGGGATGTGTCCGCCCTTCTCAGAACACGGGCGGGAAGGGGTCTCAAAATATATCCAACATGGACCTAAGGTATTTTAGACAAAGAAGGCTCAGACTTACGAGACGTGGTCCCAGGTCAAGGAAGAGGCTGAGATTCCTCGGGTGCTCTCTTAAACTTGGGAGAGGGGGTGGCCAGGGGATACAGGGGGGTTACAGCCAATGGGAAAGGGAAAAGAAAAGGGAGGTTAGGTAGGGACTGACCTTATACAACACCAAGGGTGAGTTCTTCCCTTGGGACAGACCATAATTTTTTAAATGCACTTCAACAGGAAGAGGAGGGACAAAGGAGGATCAGGGAAAGGAGAAGGAACCAAGAGGTCAAGAACTCCCTGAATTTACAGTCCCCCACCTGTGGGATCATCACCCCCCATCCCACAGGTGCCCCGAGAGGGGGAGCTCAGCCCAGATATCCTGGGGGGTCCCTGGGTTGAATTTTTTTTTTGGGGGGGGGATATTTAAGAATTAAGGACTGCAAAGCTGAGCAGAAAATGCCCCTTGTGAAGACATTGGGGGTCCCAGCATCCCGGAGTAGGGAGATGGAAACAGGGGGAACTTTTCTGATTCCTGGCACTCCCAGCAGCCTGGGGAGGGCAGGGACCGAGCAGACAGGGGACCCCCAGTACAAGTGTGACCCCCAGCAGCTGGGACAGGGGGGAACCACTGAACACGAAAAGGGGAGAGACCAGAGATGGGGAACTCCTGGGAGGCATTTTCAGGGCTGAATCTTGGTGTTTGGGAGGTTTTTATGGATAGCTTGGGATTTCTAGAGATGGACTTGGGCAGGAGGAACCCCCTAATCCAATGTGCTTGTGAATTGTATATCTCTCCAAACCAGGATTTCCCAATCCCAGACCTTGGCTGGATGGAGAAAGGGGCTGCGAGGAAGAGGAAGATGCCCCAGGACACTCAGGCAGGTGAGGAGGAAGTCAGTGCCCCTTTCCCCCTCTCTCCTGCTCCATCTCCCAGCCCAGCCTGGCCCCCAGCTGCAGGACAACCCCGCTGCCGACGCCGTCCTGCCGGGGACGCACTGGGGGGATCTCCTTCCCCTTCCCTCTGGCACGGAGGCAAATCCCATCCTCTCCTTGTCCTTCCTCCCCCAGACAAGGAGCTGAGGATGGAGACCAGGGAGGACAAATCCCCACAGCAGAACCTTGTGGAAGAGGCCGTTTTGAGCAGCTCCACAGTGCAGGAATCCAATGGGGAGGAAAAGCCCTGGAGATCCTGCAGGAGGAGGGGCTCCAAACCCATCCCAGGGTGCTCTGAGGAAGAAATACCCACCCTGTGCCGGGAAGGTGGCTAGAGATCCAGCCAGGGCTCTGAGCTGGTGGTCCATGAGCAGCTTCAGGATGGGGAGAAGCCCTACAAGTGCTTGGAGTGTGGGAAGAGCTTCAGCCAGAGGAATACCCTGATCTGCCACCAGATGATCCACACTGGGGAATGGCCCTACGAGTGTGGGAAATGTGGGAAGGGCTTCAGCTGCAGCTCCCACCTCATCATCCACCAGCGCATCCACACTGGGGAGAGGCCCTATGAGTGTCCCCAGTGTGGGAAGAGCTTCAGCCACAACTCCAGCCTGATCTGCCACCAGAGGATCCACACCAGGGAACGGCCCTATGAGTGTCGGGAGTGTGGGATGACCTTCAGCCAGAGGTCCCAACTGATCATCCACCAGATGATCCACACTGGGGAGAGGCCCTATGAGTGTCCTGAGTGTGGGAAGAGGTTTCAGACCAGCTCCACTCTCCTCAGGCACCAGCGGATTCACACGGATGAGAGGCCCTTCCGCTGCCCTGAGTGCAGGAAGGGCTTCAAGCAAAACTCCCACCTCATCACCCACCAGCACATCCACACTGGGGAGAGGCCCTACGAGTGTCCCCAGTGTGGGAAGAGCTTCACCCAGAGCTCTAACTTGACCAAACACCAATGGAGGCACCAGTAAGGGAAGCCCTGTGAGTGCCCCAAGTGCAGGAAGAGCTTTGTGCACTGCTCCAGCTCCATCTCCCATCAGAGGACCCACGTTGGGCCGAGCCCTGATGACCCACGTTCCCAGTGATCTGCGTTGGGAACACACTGGGCTGGAGGTCATTTTATTTTGGTTTCAATTATCTTTTGCTTCATCTTCATCTATTTAAAACAGAGAAATAACAGAGTGGTTGTCATGGGGTTACTTTACCTTTAAGAAAGTTAAAGTTGCTGGGGACTGCCGGGAGTCTTTTCTCCTGACCAATTATCGGTCATTGCTGAGAATTGACAGCAGTTTTAGCCATTGAAAAGTGGAATCAACTTGTGAACCCCACCTTAAGTGTACAACCAGAACTCTGTTGTTCTCTTTGTTGCTTGGCTGTGAAAGGTAGCAGAGCTTTGGCCTCTGGGTCTCTGCCTGGCCACGTGGCCGGGCGGGGGCCGGGCTGGGCCTGCCGTTCTCCCGGCCGGGAGATGGGGCCTGCGGGGGCTTGCCCCGAGCCAAGCTGGGCCAGGCCGGTTCCTGGCTTGGCTGCAGGTTTTGCTGTGATGGAATTTACCAGAAACTGCCGAGTAAAGAAGGAGAAGAGCTCTGGGCCTGCAGCAAGCAGAGACACTGACCACACTCTCCAGAGAAGCTATGAAGAACTTTCCATCGCAGACAGCTCCAGCTCCTGTTCAGCAGAGATCACTGAACCATCTACAAAAGCTTGAGCAGGATTTTAACTCTTTCTTATCCAGATGAGACTTGCGGGTTAATCTTTTTATCCAGAGAGAGAAAAGGAGAGTGATCAACATGAAAAGAGACTTTATAAACTACTAGTGGCAAGAAAGAAAAGAAACTTCAAGAAAGGTAAAGAATTAAGAAGATGCTTTAATTAAGCTGAAATATCTTTCTGTTAAAACTATGGGGATGGACAATGAAGTCCTGAAAAGAACTCCTTTAATTAATGATGGAGTATGGGGAAGGATAGAGTGTTCAAAATGTAAATTTGAGTAAAAAGTAAAGTAATTATGGTATAGTAAAATGCTGAGAGATTTGAAGCCTTGAGAGGCAATGAGAAAACTGTTTTCTAGTGAAGCTCACAGAAACAGATGAAGAAGACTTTTTGCCTTTGAATAACTTTTCCTTAAAAATACTATCCTTAAACTCATGACCCATAACACACCTCAAGGTGATGTGAGCTGGGAGGAGTGGGCTCTGATAACAGCAGCTCTAGGCAGCTGATATCAGGGAAACGGAAAACTATAACAAAAATAATTTTCTTGTGAGAAACTCCATAAATTAACAGAAAGAAACTTCTGTTTCTCTACAGAGACTGGTGAAAAGACTGTAAAAGGAATTGAGACTGTTTAAACCATCAAAATTCTAAAGTTTTTGTCTCTGTTGTCATGTGAACAAAGGAATGGTAAGCAGTAAGAAATGAAAAAGTTTTTTCTGGAAGTTTATTCTGGTGTTCTTATTATTGTAGTTTCTCAATAAACTTTCTTTATTCCTTTTAAATTTTATGCCTGATTTGCTCTTGTTTTAATCCATATCTCACAGCAAGAAATAAGTAAATTTTTTTTTCCCCTTTTGTTAATTACTGGTTTAAAACCACAACAGCGCAGCAGAAACTCTCATGACCATCTGCAGGTCTGGGTGAGATATTAACTCTTTCAGTGCACAGATGAGCCCTGCAGACCTCGATCCTCCCCTTGGGTGAGAGGAAAGGACAGAGTGGGAGACTAATGCCACAAGTATGGTAGGCTACACCTGTCTTCATATGTCATTGAATTAGAGAAAAACTCTCTCCAGGGCAAATTATGCAACACTTCACCTCACAATCCATCAGTTTTAATTACAATGAGAGGTAGATCTTAATTACAATCCAATTAGAGAAAATCAACATTGTGTGAATGGCAAGAAGAATTTGCTTGTCAACAGATGAATATGTCCCACTCAAGAATGAACAAAATCTGCCTTTACTTGGAAGAAAGTAGACATGGAGCAATGAAGTATTTGGGTTTTATCCAGTGATAAATGGGGCAAGAAGCTGTAACAACTCACCTGTTTTACAGAACACAAGTACTGATACAGCCAATAGTGCACCCCCACATTGAAGGGGTCTTGAAGACATTCCTTTATTTCTTAGCAAGGAATGAGCAGCAAAATGCTGGCATCTATCTGAACTGGAAGCCATGTTCCTCTCCTGTTTCTCCTTGAGCACACTGTTCTCTGCAGACTTCACTGTGCAGCCCATCAATCCTCTCTTGGCCAATAGCTAAATGGCACAACTACCAAAACACAGGTGCCAGCATCATCACCCCAGCATTATTCCAGCACTGCTCTGCTGGTGCACAGCAGCACAGAATGGCTTAGCTTGGAAGGGACATTTAAAGGCCATCTAGTCCAGTGCCCTGCAGAGAGCAGGGACACCTTTAGATCAGGTTGCTCAGAGCATGAGCTTGAATGTCAGCAGGGATGGATGCCCACCTCTCTGGGCAACCTGTATCAGGGTTTCAAAACCCCCAGTGTAAAAAATGTGAGTTTCTTTCTTATATCTAGTCTGAGGCTATTGTCTTTTAGATTGATAACATTCCCCCTCAGTCTTGTCACAACAGGCCCTACTAAAAATTCTGTCCCATCTTTTTTACAAGCCCCCTTAAAGTACTGAAAGGGAGCAATCAGGTCTCAGTGGAGCCTTCTCCCTTCCAGGCTGAACACCCCCAGCTATCCCAGCCTGTCTCCAAAGCAGAGGGGCTCCAGCCCTCAGAGCATTTTGTCCCTCCTCTGGACCAGCTCCATCAGGACCATGTCCTTCCTGTGCTGGGCACCCAGAGGTGGATGCAGTACTCCAGCTGGGCTCGCACCAGAGCAGAGGAGTGGTGGAATCACCTCCTTCAAGCTGCTGGGCACCCTCCTTTGGAGGCACATGGCTGGCTCATGTTCAGCCTCTCACCTTGCAGCAGCCACAAGTCCTTCTCAGCAGGGCTGCTCTCCATCCCTTCATCCCCCAGCCTGTGAGATCAGCTGGGCTGGGACCCTGTCATAGCCCTTGGACAGAGCTGCTGGGCAGGATGAGCTCCCTAGTGAAGAAGGCAGATCCCACACAATTCCACCCTGGCCATGAGGTCACAGCAGCCTGTGGGGTGACAGCAGGCTGAGGTGACAGCAGGCTCTGAGGTCACAGAGGTCCCAGAGCCCCGTGGTTGCACAGCACCACAAGGACCGAGCAGTCAGTCCTTGACCACGACTGTTGTGGCAGCAGCGGCGGCGGCAGCAGCGGTGCTGACATTGGGACAGCGGTGTCAGGACAGTGGTGGCAGCAAGAGCTGCAGGACTGGCAGTGGGCAAGGCACCATGGCCTTTGCTCTGCGCCTCCTCCTCCTGCTCCTCCTGGCAGTGGCCCTGCCTGACAGGGCTGCCCAGGCTGCTCCGTGGCGAGCAGGGCGAGCCGGTGAGCCGGCAGCCTGGTTTCCCTTTCCCGGGACAGTGCTCCCTTCTCCCTGGGAAGCATTGGGGATGGTTTTCCCCAGGACTGAAGGGAGGGTTTCCTCTGTGGGAGGGACAGAGGCCTCAGGGGCCCTGGGCTGGTCTTGCTGCCCCTCCAGAGATGTTGCACGGGGCCTGCAAAGAGGGTGGAGAGTGACCAGAGCCAGCCCAGAGCTCCCCAGGCCCCTCTGCAGCTTTGGCCATGTCCATTGACATCTGGCTCCCACAGCCTTACCCAAACCCCTTGCAGTGCCCAGTTCCCTAAGGCAGAAGGGGGTCCCAGCACACCATGGAATGATTCTGATCTGTGTTCCCTTCCAGATGAGGGTGGTAGGAAGGCTTCTCAGGCAGCTTGGCTTCATGATGATTTTCTGCCTCTGGAGCCCCATGCAGGTATGTTCTCACTGTCCCAACAAGGAATAATCATTGACAACCTGGCAGGAACCAGGTGACAGAAGCTTCTGTGGCTGTTGAGTTACAGGTGTGTCTGCAGCAAGGACATTTCAAGCTCCTTTGCTGGTTGCTGCACGCAAGCCCAGCTCCAATCACAGGGGTGAGTGGTGTGTCCCTGCTGATCCCACAGGCTTGAGCCCTGGTTCTGTGGGATCCATTCATCTGAAATGGAAATACTTTCTGTTAAGGTTCTCCTAGAGGGAGGAACAAACCTACAGAAGACAAGATGCTGAGTGAACTGGATAGACGCCATGGTGGGTCCATGTCCCTCAGCTTTCTCCTGAGACTCAGCAGCCGGAGGCTTTCCCTGCACATCTGGACACGCCGTGCCCAGCATGGCAGGAAGGGATCCATGTCAGCGTCACTGCCCCACTGCTGCTTTCATGCCCTGCTGGGCTGTTTTCCAGCCTGGCCTGGCTGCAGCTTCTCCCCAGCCTCTGCAGGAAGGCATTTGGCATCAGCTGACAGGGAGCCCAAACTGCAGCACAGGCCATGCACACCCTGAGATCCCCTGCAATTTCCCAGTCTTGGGGTAGATGTGGAATGGCAGCTCTTTGGAGGAGGGAGGGCCCTGGCCTGGCTCCAAAGTTTTGATGGCTTCCTCAACCTTATCCATGACTTTGACAAGTATTGCCTCTTGAACATGCCACCTTCCTGTTGGGGAACAGCCCCACCTGATCCAGCTTCCTTTCTCCAGAGATGAACCCAAAGGCTGTGCTGAAGGCGGCGTTTCCTGGAGGAAGCAGTGGCTCATGGGCAGCCTCTGCTGCAGGAAGGGAGGCCATGCCAGGCACAGTCCCAGGAGGTAATTGCTGTGCCTCTGGGCCTGAGCCCTGCTGAGGCTTGAGCTGCCATCTCTGCTGCTTGGCTGTGTGAGCACAGTGCAGAGGAATTATCCTGAGCAGGCTCAGGGCACTTGGCTACTGAGCAGTCCTGCTGGGATCCCTCCATGGGAGACACGTCCCAAAACCTGGCAGCTGCTGCAAGGGGTGCCCATGGTGGGGAAAGGGTTGAGGGGGAGGGTAAAGCTCCAGTGTGCTCTGAGAGGGCCTGGCTCTGTCCCCTTGGGCTGGGGGAGCTGTCCCAGCTGAAGGAGAGAGGGCAGGAGAGAGGGCAGGAGGGAGGTTCCGTTACCTGTGGCACTGAATGCTGCGGTTTGGCCCAAGGCCTTGGGGTTTCCTCTGTGGGAGGGAGAGCCCCTGGGCCCTGGGCTGGTCCCACTGCCCCACCAGGGATGTTGTACAGGGGCTGCAAAGAGGGTGTTGAGAGTGACCAAAGCCAGCCCAGAGCTCCCCAAGCCCCTCTGCAGCTTTGGCCATGTCTATTGACATGTGTCTCCCAAGGCCTTACCCAAACCCTTTGCAGTGTCCAGTTCCCTAAAGCAGAAGGGGATCCCAGCACATCATGGAATGGTTCTGATCTGTGCTCCTTTGTAGACAAGCGTGGTAGGAAGATATCTCCAGCAGCTTGGCTTCATGAAGATTTTCTGCCTCTGGAGCCCCATGCAGGTATGTTCTCACTGTCCCAACAAGGAATAATCATTGACAACCTGGCAGGAACCAGGTGACAGAAGCTTCTGTGGCTGTTGAGTTACAGGTGTGTCTGCAGCAAGGACGTTTCAAGCTCCTTTGCTGGTTGCTGCAAGCAAGCCCAGCTCCCATCACAGGGGTGAGTGGTGTGTCCCTGCTGATCCCACAGGCTTGAGCCCTGGTTCTGTGGGATCCATTCATCTGAAATGGAAATACTTTCTGTTAAGGTTCTCTTAAAGGGAGGAACAAACCTACAGAAGACAAGATGCTGAGTGATCTGGATAGACGCCATGGTGGGTCCATGTCCCTCAGCCTTCTCCTGAGACTCAGCAGCCGGGGGCTTTCTCTGCACATCTGGACACGCCATGGCTGGCACAGCAGGAAGGGATCCATGTCAGCGTCGCTGCCCTGCTGCTGCTTTCATGGCCTGCAGGGCTGTTTCCCAGCCTGGCCTGGCTGCAGCTTCTCCCCAGCCTCTGCAGGAAGGCATTTGGCATCAGCTGACAGGGAGCCCAAACTGCAGCTCAGGCCATGCACACCCAGAGCTCCATTGCAATTTCCCAGTCTCTGGAAATTTGTTTGGAGGAGGGAGGGCCCTGGCCAGCCCCAATAACCTGGCCTTTCTCCTGATCCTTATCCATGACTTTGACAAATATTGCCTCTTGAACATGCCACCTCCCCAATGGGGAATGGTTCTGTCTGATCCAGCTGTGGCTCTTCCTTTCTCCAGAGATGAACCCAAAGGCTGTGCTGAAGGCAGCGTTTCCCGGAGGAAGCAGTGGCTCATGGGCAGCCTCTGCTGCAGGAAGGGAGGCCATGCCAGGCACAGTCCCAGGAGGTAATTGCTGTGCCTCTGGGCCTGAGCCCTGCTGAGGCTTGAGCTGCCATCTCTGCTACTTGGCAGTGCCTGCCTTTCAGGGATTTTGCACAGAGCATGGAAAAGGTGTTGAGAATGTCCAGAGCCAGTCCAGAGCTTTCCTCAGGCCCCTCTGCAGCTTTGGCCATGTCCATTGACATCTGGCTCCCACGGCCTTACCTGACCCCCTTGCAGTGCCCAGTTCCCTAAGGCAGAAAGGGATCCCAGCACACCATGGAATGGTTCTGATCTGTGCTCCCTTCTAGACTGGGATCGTGACATGGAGCATCTGCAAGTGCTGGTAAATGGCGGTTTGAAGACCTTGCCAGATGCTGGAGGCAAGTTCTCAATGTCCCTTTCTGCACAGAATAATCAGTGTCAAGGTGGCAAGAGCTCACTCATGTGCCATTTCCCTTGAGAGTCTGAAGGTTGATGGATTCTGGAAACCTTGCCCTGCTCCCTTCTGGAGCCCTGAGTGATTCCACAGCATCGCTGTCAGTGGGAGGAAGGAGCATTTAGCTGTCAGTCTTCTTCCCGTGTGCAATGCCAATGTTCATTGTTCATGAAAAAGTTCAATGTGCTCTGTGAAGCCACGGAGAAGAGCAGAGAGGAAGGGGCCGGGCCCTGGGCTGTGCCCTGGGGCTGTGCCTTGTGTGGCTCCTTTCTGGCCCCAGGGAACCTGAGATGCTCCAGCTGCCAAGCCCTGGCCCTGCCTGGGGCTCAGTTCAGAGCTGCTGGCAGCTCCAGGGAGTCCTTTCTCCCCTGACTGCCATGCAAGGGGCTCCTTCCATCCCATTGTGGGGCCACTGCAGGCACGTGGTCCCCCTGCTCCTGCTCCTGAGTGGAAGGCAGAGATGAGGGAGTGCCTTGGAGGGCAGCAGTCACCCAGGTGCACTCACTGCCACTCCAGCCTGAAGAAGAATCTTCAGCAGTGTCACGGGAGCTGTTCTGTTCTGCCTTTCTTTGCAGATGAACCTGCTGATGAAGATGATCTGGATTCCCTGTCCATATCAGTTACTGAGCCTGATAATGAGGAAGATTCTGAGGGTAGGTGAAGGCCTTTCCCCCTGGGAGAGCTGCCAGCTCAGAGCCCAAGGCTCGGCCAGGGCGGCATCACTGCAGGTGCCAGGACAGAGCCGTGCACGTGTGTGCCCTCGCTCTGCGTTATCCTCTCACTGCTCCTGTGGCTCAGTGCTGCCTGTGCAGCAGAGATGAGAGAAGCTTCTGTGGCTGTTGAGTTACAGGTGTGTCTGCAGCAAGGACTTTCCCAGCTCCTGAGCTAAATTCTGCAAGCAAGCCCAGCTCCCATCACTGGGGTGTGTGGTGCATCCCTGCTGACCCCACAGGCTGAGCACTGGTTCTGTGGGATCCATTCCTGGAAAATGGAAATACTTTATATTATAGTCCCCTGAGAAAGAAGAACAAACCTATAGGAGATAGTAATGTAGCAATGGGGGAACTCAAATATCTGGACATAATCCTGAATGATCTGGAGGGACGCCGTGGTGGGTCCATGTCCCTCAGCCTTCTCCTGAGACTCAGCAGCCGGGGGATTTCTCTGCACATCTGGACACAGTGTGCCCAGGACAGCGGGAAGGGATCCATGTCAGCCTCGCTGTCCCGCTGCTGCTTTCATGCCCTGCAGGGCTGTTTCCCAGCCTGGCCTGGCTTTTCTCCCCAGCCTCTGCAGGAAGGCATTTGGCATCAGCTGACAGAGAGCCCAAACTGCAACATGGGACGTGAACACCCTGAGATCCCCTGAAATTTTCCAGTCTCGGGGTAGATCAGGTGTAGGGGCTGTTTAGAAGAGGGAGGGCCCTGGAGCATTTCCAAAACCCTGGGCATTTTCCTGACCCTTATCCATGTCCTTGACAAGTATTGCCTGGAGAAGACCAGCACAGCACAGAGAAATTGTGCCATTCAAGCTCAGGGGGTTGAGCAGCCTTGTGCCAAGGGGTGGCAAGGTGCCTGCAGGCCCCAGCTCTGGGGGAAACAGAGAACGTCCTGGCCTTATCCAGCATGCTGCCAGCTCAGCAGTGGAGCACAGCACAGGCTCACGCTGCCCATTGCTCCCACAGATGCAGCCGGCACCACAACACATGCTCAGAATATCTGGGAAAGCATGAGAAGAGTTTTCTACCAGGGAACACATGGTTTGATTAAGTTGATGGCCATTGTGGCTGGTGGAGCACTTTTCCTGATGATGTGCTGTGCTGGAATCTGGTATTGCTGGAAGAGAAAACGGTGAGTGTTTTGTGATCTCGGCCTCAATCAGTTTCTTGAAAGGCTGCTCATAGTCAGGAAACATTCCCAGTGAGGCTGCTGTGGACTTGTGGCTTAAGTTCTTGGTTGCCCAAATAACTCTGCCGAGAGTTCTGCAGCTGCCCAGGCCTTTCATTGGCCTCTTAATTGCTGGGCCTTGTCCTGGGGAGCCCGCTGGGGCTGCAGCCAGTGCTGGCTGCCACTGAGGCTGCCTGGCCAAGAGCAGCCCCAGGAGCAGCGGGCAGAGGCAAAGCAAGGTGGGCAGGAGAAAGAGCGGGGACGAGATTGCTCTTGAAAAGCAGACATGCTCTGGGGCCTGCTCCTGGCCAGGGACCCTGCCCAGAGCCATCCCCTGCTCTCCAGGGCCTTGAGGGGCAGCTGTCCAGCTGGGCCAAGCTGTGCCAGCAGCTCCAGCCGTGCTGGGGAGCCTTGGCAGCTCTGGGCCCTGCTGTGCTGGAGGGTCCCTGTGTGCCAGCGGCAGCTGGGGGCCTCAGCCACCTCCTCTCTCCACAGGAGCACCTCTGCAGCTTCAGAAGACTGGCCAAAGGCTTCAATCAGGGAGAACTACACTAGTCTTCCTCCATCTCCAAGCCAGTGTTCGTTGTCCCCGCCTGTCATGTGGTTACTTTACCTTTAAGAAAGTTAAAGTTGCTGGAGACTGCCTGGAGTCTTTTCTCCTGACCAATTATCGGTCATTGCTGAGAATTGACAGCAGTTTTGGCCACTGAAAAGCGGGATCAACTTGTGAACCCCACCTTAAAGTGTAAAACCAGAACTCTCTTGTTCTCTTTGTTTCTTGGCTGTGAAAGGTAGCAGACCTCCGGCTGGCCTCTGGTTCCCTGCCCAGGCCATGCGGCCGGGCGGGGGCCGGACTGGGCCTGCCGTTCTCCTGGCCGGGAGATGGGGCCTGCGGGGGCTTGCCCCGAGCCAAGCCGGGCCAGGCCGGTTCCTGGCTTGGCTGCAGGTTTTGCTGTGATGGAATTTACCAGAAAACTGCCGAGTAAAGAAGGAGAGGGGCTCTGGGCCTGCAGCAAGCAGAGACGGTGACCGCACTCTCCAGAGCAGCTATGAAGAACTTTCCATCGCAGACAGCTCCAGCTCCTGTTCAGCAGAGATCACTGAACCATCTACAAAAGCTTGGGCAGGATTTTAACTCTTTCTTATCCAGATGAGACTTGCGGATTAATCTTTTTATCCAGAGAGAGAAAAGGAGAGTGATCAACATGAAGAGAGACTTTATAAACTACTAGTGGCAAGAAAGAAAAGAAGCTTCAAGAAAGGTAGAGAATTAAGGAGATGCTTTAATTAAGCTGAAATATCTTTCTGTTAAAACTATGGGGATGGACAATGAAGTCCTGAAAAGAACTCCTTTAATTCATGATAGAGTATGGGGAGGAATAGAGTGTTCAAAGTGTAAATTTGAGTAAAAAGTAGAGTAATTATAGTATAGTGAAGTGCTGGGAGATTTGAAGCCTTGAGAGGCAATGATAAAACTTTTCTAGTGAAGCTCACAGAAACAGATGAAGAATACTTTTTGCCTTTGAATAACTTATCCTTAAAAATGCTCTCCTCAAACTCATGGCCCATAACACATTTCAGAGTGATGTGGAATGGGAGGGGTGGGCTCTGATAACAGCAGCTCTGGGCAGCTGATATCAGGGAAACGGAAAACTATAACAAAAATAGTTTTCTTGTGAGAAACTCCATAAATTAACAGAAAGGAACTTCTGTTTCTCTACAGAGACTGATGAAAAGACTGTAAAAGGAATTGGGACTGTTTAAACCATCAAAGTTCTAAAATTTCTGTCTCTGTTGTCATGTGAACAAAAGAATAGTGAGCAGTAAAAAATGAAAAGGTTTTTCTGGAAGTTTATTCTGGTGTTCTTATTATCGTAGTTTGTCAATAAACTTTCTTTAATCCTTTTAAAAGTTTTATGCCTAGTTTGCTCTTGTTTTAATCCATATCTCACAGCAAGAAATAAGTAATTCTTTTTCTTCCTTTTTTGTTAATTACTGGTTTAAAACCACGACAAGGAGATAGAAACGGGAGGAACTTCTTGGATTCCTTGCACTCCCAGCAGCCTCAGGAGGGCAGGGATCGAGTAGACGGAGGACCCCCAGTGCAAGCATGACCCCCAGCAGCTGGGACAGCGGGGAACCCCTGAACACCAAAGGGGAGAGACCAGAGATGGGGAACTCCTCGGAGGCATTTTCAGGGCTGAATCTTGGTGTTTGGGAGGTTTTTATGGATGGCTGGTGACTTCTAGAGATGGACTTGGGCAGAACAAACCCCCTAACCCAAGGTGCTCATGAATTGTATTTTTCCCCAAACCAGGATTTCCCATTCCCAAATCTTGGCAGGAAAAAGGAGGCTGTGAGGAAGAGGAAGATGTCCCAGGACACCCAGGCAGGTGAGGAGGAAGTCAGTCCCCCTTTCCCCCTCTCTCCTGCTCCATCTCCCAGCCCAGCATGGCCCCCGGCTGCAGGACAGCCCCGCTGCCGACGCCGTCCTGCCGGGGACGCACTGGGGGGATCTCCTTCCCCTTCCCTCTGGCACGGAGGCAAATCCCATCCTCTCCTTGTCCTTCTTCCTCCAGACAAGGAGCTGAGGATGGAGACCAGGGAGGACAAATCCCTGCAGCAGAACCTCGTGGAAGTGGACGCCTTGAGCAGCTCCATAGCACAGGAGTAAAGGAGGAAGGAAAAGCTTCAGAGATCCCACAGAAGGAGCAGTTCCTCACCCATCCTAGGGTCCTCTGAGGAGGAAAGACCCACCCTGTGCCAGGAAGGCGGCCAGAGATCCAGCCAGGGCTCTGAGCTGGTGGTCCATGAGCAGCTTCAGGATGGGGAGAAGCCCTACAAGTGTTTGGAGTGTGGGAAGAGCTTCAGCCAGAGGAAAACCCTGATCTGCCACCAGATGATCCACACTGGGGAATGGCCCTATCAGTGTGGGGAATGTGGGAAGGGCTTCAGCTGGAGCTCCCAACTCATCATCCACCAGCGCATCCACACTGGGGAGAGGCCCTACGAGTGTGGTGAGTGTGGGAAGAGGTTTCAGAGCAGCTCCAATCTCCTCATACACCAGCAGATTCACACGGATGAGAGGCCCTTCCGCTGCCCTGACTGTGGGGAGGGCTTCAAGCTCAACTCCACCCTTGTCACCCACCGGCGCATCCACACTGGGGAGAGGCCCTACGAGTGTCCCCAGTGTGGGAAGAGCTTCTCAGTCAAATCTAACTTGACCAGACACCAACGGAGGCACCAGTAAGGGAAGCCCTGCGGGTGCCCCAAGCGCAGGAAGAGCTTTCTCCATAGCTCCAGTTTCATCCGCGCTTGGAGGACCAAGGTTAGGAGGAGACCTGGTGATCCATGTTCCCTGAGATCCATGCTGGGAAGACACCTGTCCCTTTTCCTGCCCATGGCAATGACATGACGTGAGATCAAAGAACATGAGAGTCTGACCATGTCCCTGTCATTATATTCAATCCCATCTCAGGTCATTGCCAAGGGCAGGAAAAGGACTCCCTCTGTCTCACCAGAGGAGAAGAGTGTCCTTTCCAGGCAGGAGGAAATACGTGACCAGGAAGAGCCAGTTGGTGGCATTTTAGTTTTCCCTGTGAATAGACTGTCTTATCCCTTCTGTTATCCAAATTGTTTCTGTACCTGTTTGTTCCTTATCTCATTGCTGTTCTCAATAAATTGTTCTTATCTCAGCCTGGGATCTTTGCCTTTTCTGCTTTCCATGGGAGGCGGGAGGGAAGAGAGCAACAGCACGGTTTTAGCGGGAGCAGGAAATTGGGGCAATCCCATTCCTGAAGCCCAGCCCATGGAAACCGAGCATCCCAGCTGGTGCCAGGCCTGGTTGCCATGGGCAGCAGCCTTGGGAGCGGGTCCCTGGCTGGGGGCTGCAGGAACCTCTTCCCTCTGGTGCCCAGGGACAGGAGTGGAGGGAGCGGCTGGAGCTGAGGCGGGCAGGTTTAGGCTGGATGTGAGGAAAAGGTTTTTCCCGCGAGGCTGCTGGGGCACTGAACAGGCTCCCCAGGGAAGGCTCCCAGCTCCAGGGCTGGGTGAGCTCCAGCAGTGTTTGGCCAGCGCTGCCAGGCCCAGGCTGGGATTGTTGGGGTGTCCTGTGCAGGGCCAGCAGTTGGACTGGAGGATCCCCATGGGTCCCTCCCAACTCAGCCAATTCTGTGGCTCTGTGATCCCATGAGCCTGGGGATGGGACTGCAAATGGTTGCCATGGCAATGGGCTCTGGCTCCAGGCCTGAGACAGGCACAGACAAGGGCTCCATGGAGACCTCCCAGGGGTTTCTGGGGATGCTGAAGAGCGGTGTGGTCAGATGCAGTCCCAGCAATTCCATGGTGACATCCCAGAGGACCTTGGGCTGCAAAGGCACCGCTCTGTCACAGGCACCGAGGGACCCCATGGTGACATCCCAGGAGTCCCCAGGCTGCCAAAGAGCCGGGATGTCACAGACACTCCCAGGGCTTCCTGTCATGGGCAGAGTGGGAGCTTCAGGCAAAAGCTTTATTTCTTTATTGGAGAAACTCCTGCTGAGTCATGAGGTGGAGAAATGACACCAAACAGCCACCATGGATCCTCAAACTCCTCCAAGTCACCTAGACTTTTAAATTCTTTGTAAGAGAGGAGACTGGGAGCAGCTGGATTCAATCCCAGCCTGAGTTTGTCAGAGGTTTATGTGTAAATATTGGACATGTAGAATTGAACCGTAATGCAATTTGTCCCACACGATTAACAATGGAATATCAGATATATTTATATAAATACCACTGTGACTGATTCTGAAGATGATTTATTTACACCACAGAGTAAATAAAGAAAAAGAGTTATTTAGTCCAGAGTATAGGAGCTATAACAATTATTAGACTATAGTGCTCTAGGAA
This sequence comes from Poecile atricapillus, assembly GCF_030490865.1. Classification (NCBI taxonomy): domain Eukaryota; kingdom Metazoa; phylum Chordata; class Aves; order Passeriformes; family Paridae; genus Poecile; species Poecile atricapillus. Next base: position 2,065,976 of record NC_081267.1, read on the forward strand.
GCAATTTTGAAGTAAACAGGGCCTTGCTGGAGTTGTTTGAGCCCATTCCAGGCACAGCCTCCTGCTCCAGCAGGAACTGCCTTTCCTGTGCCATGGCCAGGGCAGATCCTGCTGCAGGAAAAGCCCCAGGCCAGCCCCAACCCAGGGAAGGGCTCGGGCACAAGTGCAGAGTGCCGTGCTGGGAGCTGTGCCAGGGACAGCCTGAGGCACCAAAGGCACCTTGGCAGCAGCAGCTGCTTCCAGGCCATGGCCAGAAGGCTCCCTTGGCACCCCGGCCTGGTGGCCAGCACTGCAGAGCTGCTGCTTCAGGGCTCATTTCTGGCTGGGCTCTGAAAAGCCACTGCTGCTCCAGGAGCCTGACTGGGAAGCAATTGGCCCCAGCACCTTGGGGACAAGATAATAATGAAACAACTCTTCATGCCAGCAGAGACAAGGCAGGGGCAGAGGAAAGGGGAGAGCCAGGCCCAGGGGACATGGCTGCAGTGGTGATGGCTGTGAGGTCACTGCCACTGCAGCAGCCTGGCTGGCCCTCAGCAGATATTCTGGCCAGGAGCACTGTGAGGTCACCCAGGACATCAGAGAACCCACACAACAGGAATTCCATCCTTGGGGACGGGAGGGGCTTTCACTGTGTCAGGTTGCACAGAGCTCCTGCTCTGGGAGCATTCTTGGGATGGGGCATCGACTTGTCTGGAAAAGCAATTGCAGTTTTGTGCCACTTTCATAAAATACCTGATTAAAATTTTTCCTCCTTCTAAACAATATAAATTAACTCTTGATCACTTTAAAGATATTCATCCCTGTCACTGCAAGATTTGGGAGGAAATAACTTTGACCAGTGCTTCCATTTTCACAGACCATGGAGAGGACCCAAAAATCTCCCCGGATGGGGTTTGGAGGCCCCATCACATAAGCAGCAGGTAGAGGCTGAGGGCTCTGGGCTGTGCAGCTGCAAGGCCCTGCCAGAGGCAACTTGTGCAGCCCTTTGGCCATGGCTGCTGGCCCTGGGCCTGAGGCCAGCAGGGGACAAGTGACCCTGGCAGCCCTGGGGCCTCATTGCCTCCTTGTCCCTGCTCAGCAGCCTGGCAGGGGCCGCCCCATGGTGCTGCCCTTGGCATTGCACATCCCCACATGCCAGTGCCCCGGGAAGAGCCCTGAGCAATGAGGGAGGGACAGCATCTGCCTTGCCAGGGGCTGGGGCGCAGCCCTTGGCCCTTGGCATTCCTGAAACACATCCAGCTTTGCTCAGCACCACAGACACCTTTCCCTTGCTTGTCCCCAGCTGCCATCAGGGCCTCCAGTCTTCTGCTCTACCTGGAACCTGGGGACGCTTTCTCACTCGTGTCTCTCATTTCAACTACAAGAAATTTCAGTGTTTCTGTCTGTGTTTGAGTTCTTGAGAAGTTTTTAGAGCACACTCTGAGGGACTGAGTGTGATGCAAAGAGCCCCAAAGGCCCGAGAGGGTGATGAAAGTGCTGGTGCTGTGTCTGTGCTGCTGAGCTGGGCCGGGCTCCTGGCCCAGAGGCAGCTCCTGGCAAGGGCAGCGCTGCAGAGAGACAGCTCTGGCCAGGAGCAGCTCCTGAGCACAGCCCAGCAGGGCTGGGGCCCTGCCAGGGCAGCTCAGGGACACCAGCAGGCCCAGACAGAGCTCCCAGGGGCTCAGCACTGGCAGGGGCTGTGGGATGTGCCAGAGGGGGCTGTGTCACAGCAGCACCTGTGTGGCTGTGTCCTGGAGCCCCAGAGCAGCTGGGATGTCAGAAAGGGGCTGTGTGACAGCTCCGAGTGGGTTGTGTGAGGTCACAGATGAGGCTGTGACATGACAGAGTTTGTTGTGTGAGGTCACTGAGCAGCTACAGCATCATAGAGGGGACTGTGTGACATCAGAAAGAGGTGTGTGATGTCAGAGTGTGGCTGGGTCATCACAGTGTGGCATGGGTGATATCACTTAGTGGGTTATGACATCAGGGACATGACTATGACAGCAGAGGTTGAATGTACATAATTTACAGGGAGGATTCTGACATCACAGAGCAGGTTGTGACATCACAGAGCCACCACAGGGTGGACTGTGAAATCACTGGTTGATTGTGTGACATAACAGACCAGGCTGTGAAGCCGCATGGTTGTGATATGAAATCCTAAAGTGGGCAGTGACATCATAGAAGAGCCATGTGACATCTCAGGACAGGTTGTATGACATCACAGTGCCGACTGTGACATCACAGAGTGAACTCAGACATCAAATGTGGCTGTGTGACATCACAGGAGACAATGTGACATCAGGAGGTGGTTTTGTGGCATATGGGAAGTGCTGTGACTCCACGGAATGGTAGTGTGACATCCTGGGGCAGGTTGTGTGACACCACTGAGTGGGCTGTGATATCCCAGGTGTCTGTGTGACACCTCAGGGGGCTCTGTGAGGTCACTGGGGAGGTGAGAAGTCCAGAGAAGTCCAACGTTGCCCTTGCAGCAGCCTGTCTGCACAGAAACACTTCCAGGGCTCTCTGCATTTCCCTTCCCTCACTCTTGCCTCACTCACTCACCTCCCAACAACCCACTTGGTGCTTTCAGCTGCAAGGAGTTCAAAGCTTCTCTGTCCTTCAGCAGCTGCTCTAATTCTGCCTTCAGCCAACTCTGGGGTTGTGTTTATTGTAGAACTCCCTGTGTGTCTGCAACATTCCTTGTGTGGTTCTGCCTTGGGGAAGGGGAACCTCCTTGGTGGCACCTTGGCCTTGGCACACACTTGAGGAGGGTGTCTGTTTTCCATGGGGAAACTCAGGAGTTTTAGATTGCTAAAATAAAAGAAGGAAACCCCTCTTTGCCTGAGTGCAGCCAGTTCTGTGAGCAAAGCAGGTCCCAGGAGAGAGGAGAGACAGGATGGGGCTGGGGAATGTGGAGCAAGGTTGTCCCCACTGGGTCAGACCTCAAGGCACAGCTTCTCTGACATGGCCAGACCTCCTTAGGAAAGACCCTGGATCAATATCCATCACTGAATGCTGCATTAACCTCTGCTCTAAAGAGAACAGGTATAAAAGGCACCCTTTAAAATAGGAATACATATTTCTTAGAAGTTCTTTGAACTATTTCTCCATAACTATTGTAGGAAACTTTCCTAATGAACTGCACCAGACCAGAGGGAAATCAAGGCACAGCCATGGTTTCTCAGGACTTGCTTGATCCTAATGAGCCCCGTGGTGCATTTGGAGCTGAGCCCTTGAACCTCAGGGCCTGAGAAGAGATTGCACAAACCTTTCCAGGAGTCCAAGTCAGAGGAAACACCCGAAGTTTCTCCAAACATTAACAGGTCCCACTGAGGTCCATCCCCAACACAGGCTCCTCATGGACTCCTTGGAGGAGAGAACTGGAGGCCAGGATTGCACAAAAATCTCCCAGAAACTCAGTGTGGAAAGGAAAATCCAAAGTAACTGAAAAAGCCCCTGAGAATCTCAAAGTATTGATGAGCCCCACTGAGTGTCAATGCAAAGCTCCCAAGGGACTCATTAAAGCAGATAATTGGGGCCATGATTGCACAAACTTCTCTTAGAGTCTGTATCAAAAGGAGATAGCAAGTATCTTAAAATCATTGAAGTACCTTGAAGCATTAATGAGCCCACTGAGTGTTGTTACTGACAAAGCCTCTCAAGGGACTAATTACAGCAGATAATTGGAGGCCAGGATTGCACAAAGCTCTCAGAGATCCCAAGGCAAAAGCTAAAGTCCTTTGAAAAAGCTGCAGTCCCTGGGAGCATGAAGGAGCCCCCCAGGGCCATTCCTGAGCAAGGCTCCCCAGGGACTGCTTCCAGCAGATCCCTGAGGCCACTGGCATGTGGGCTAGGGGGGATGCTGAGGGCAGGCCAAGGGGGTGACAGTGGCCAGCCTTGCTGGGGCTGTGCCAGGAGGCCCCAGGGCCTCAGGACAAGGTGTCTCCTCACAGCCCTTGCTGGCACAGAGGCTGCTGTGGCCCAGGGCACCAAGACTTGGCTTCTCTTTGTCCCCAGCTGTCATCAGTGCCTCCAGTTCTCTGCTCTGCCTGGGGCCTGGGGACACTTTCTCAGTCATGTCCCTCAGTGGGACCCATTAAAAGGAAAAGAAACTTTGGAGTTGGATTCTGACTTGAAGTTCTTGAGAGCTTTCTTCCCCTCCCTCTCAGGGACTGATGTTCAGAGCCTCAGCACAAAGCCCCAAGAGGCTCATTAAAGTCCTGCTGCTGTGTCTGTGCTGCTGAGCTGGGCCGGGCTCCTGGCACAGAGGCAGCTGCTGGAAACCAAGAAGAGCTTCAAAAGCACATTTCTCTTGCTGAGCAGCTCTTCTGCCAGCCCAGCAGGGCTGGGGCACTGCCTGCAGCCACCCTGGGCACAGCCCAGAGGCACAGAGAGCTTCAATCAGTCAGGGCTGGGAAGGTGCTGAGAAGTGCCTGGGGCAGAATCACTGCCAGCCCTTGACACAGGAAGCCTCTGGCTGCAGGACAATGCAGCTGCAGCTCCTGGAGGCATCTCCTCAAGCTGGAACATGCCAGTGCCTACAGACTCTGTGAGTACATTCTCTGCCTGTCCCTTGTGTAGAGCAGCCAGGGGTGCCCAGGGCTGTCCTGCAGAGCAGGGTCCTGCAGCCCAGGGCGCTGTGCTGGGGCAGGGACTCTGCTGCCTGCCAGGGACAGCTCTCAGCCGGCCCGGGGAGCTGCTCCCAGCGCTGGGGAGAAGCTGTGGGGGGAAGGAGCCACCCTGAGCAGGGCAGGTGCTGCTGCTGAGAGGGGCTGTGTGGGGCAGGGCTGCTCCCAGCTCCAGACCTGCCTGGACACAGCTCCAAAGGACACTGCCCAAAAGAAGGTGAGACTGGGATTGCTGTCAAGATCAGGAGCATTCCTGAGACTGTTTTCAATTTCTTGCTTTAAGCAGGGTGGGAAAGCTGGGATGATGACAAAAAGATTTTTGCTTTTTATACATTTTTAATACATTTTTAGGTCTGTAAACTATTATTATATAGTTATAAAATTATAATCCTTAATTAACTCTATTAAACTACTAGTACATACTTATATAACTATTATCCTTAATTAACTCTAGTATGTTTCCTAACCTTACTCTTAGATTTTAGAACAATAAACTGCCCTTCTAAATACACTTCTGAAATACTGTATAGTCTTATCATTAGAAAGAGCAGCTACAAGAAGAATATTTTCTTCTTTTACCCGAATGTTAGCAGTCATAATAAAGAGTGGGGAAAAGAAACCCTTGAACCTACTCTAATGGGTTGATTCAGGGGTGTGTAACTGGGGCAGCTGAATCTCCTATTGAATGTTTCTGTTAAATATCCTAATTAATCAACCTTAATAAATTGTTGAAGTAAGGGGCCGGGTGTGCCATATACCCACTGTGACACCTGGAAGTTTCCAATAAAGGTCTGGTTTTTTACTTTACTGTTCTAACACTGTTGCAAAAGGGTTTGTTGTTTTTTTTTTTTCTCTCTCTTTTAATTATAGACAGCAGGGGGATGAGAGAAGCAGAAGAGAAATTGTAATCCCAGAATCACAGAACATTCTGAGTTGAAAGGGACACACCAGGAATATCAAAGTAATGTTGGAACATTTACAGAGATGCCAGAATTGTAAGTTTGGGTGCTCAGTCTCTCTGCTGGGAGCCTCCTAAACAGCCTAAATGCACTGCTCTGATATTGTCATTGGTATCTGGGGCTCTCAGGGAGTCTCTGGCATCTGCAGCAGCTGAGTCAGGCCCTGCCCTTGGGATTGCTGCCAGGCAGGTGTGTCCATGGGAATGGGGTGTCCCAGCTTCCCTGTGACCTGTGGGGCTGTGGGCAAAGCAGTCCATGGGAAAGGGGAATGAGCTGAGTCCCCTCCCTGAGATCCCATCATGGGCACACCTGGGGATCTCCTTGCTGTGTCCTTCCAAGCTCTGAGCTGCCCTCCTGGCTGCAAATCTGTGCCAGAGCCTCTCAGAGTTCCCTGAATGTCCCACAGGGAAGGGCAGAGATGCCACAGCTGAGGAAATGCTGTTGGCTCTGCCAAGGGAGTTGTGAGTGTCCTTGGCAGAGGGGGGTGCTGAGACCTTGCCTGGAGACCTTAAGAGGGGGTGAGACATTCAGGGATCCCTCTGCCCTGGGCAGGGTCTGCCTTATGCCAGGGTGACACAGGAGTGGGATTGTGCTCTGATTCCAGCCAAAGGTGCAAATCCAGGGCAGTTGGGAACAAGCCCATCCAGCCCCTCACCTTCCCTAAGCCACAGGGAATCCTTTGCCTCTCACATCTCTCAGTGGCAAACTCTGAGTGCAGCAGAAATGCTGGGGATTTCTGACCTCAGAGAACCAGGAATGATTTGTGGGTAGGAAGACAATTCCTAAAACCAATTCCTGCCATATTTTAGAAGTGTGTGTGCAGATGGCAACAAACCTTTCTGCATTAGTGTTGGGGTCAGAGATGCAAGGTATATACCTTTATCTGTAATGCCTAACTCTGACACCCAAAAAAGCACTGAGTTTCGCATAGCACCATGGAGACAACAGGTAGAGTTAAGTAGAAAAGATTGAAAATGTAAATGTGTAAATTAGAAAGCTTCTTAAATCACTGGGTGAATGGGTTGAGGTTTAGAGTTTAAAGTAGTTTAGAGAGCCGAAGACAAGATGGAGGATTTAGGGTGTTGTCCCTTGTCCTTCTTCTTTCTTCTTCATGTTCTTTTCCTAGGGGTTTTTGGGTAGTAGTAAGTGATTGGGTAGAAAATGCCGCAGTGCAGCACACAGGTGTTGGGTCATTGGGTCACTAAGAAAAATAGCTTGGTTGGCATCTGTTAATTGGGTAAATGGACATATAAAAGACCTTGAAGAAGATCTTTGTTAGCCATTTTACCCCTTTTCTATCATAGCGCACATAGCTCCTTGTACCTTGTAATACTGATAAGAAAAAATAAACAACTGAGACCTAATGAGAGAAAAAACCGCCTCCCTCTCATCAATCTTCAGTTCAAAGGGAAAAAGAACTCAAATCTAAAAGTCCAGTAATAAGACACATTAGGAGTGATTCCCTTGACACATCCTGAATTTCCAGCCTTGTCCCTCTGCCACATGGCCACAAACCCAGGGCAGCAGGGCAACGATGGCTCCTGGAGAACCCCCAGGCACAGGCCTGGCTGCTCCTGGCACACTCAGACAGCACAGCTGGAGCTCAGTCAGGGACCTGGGTGAAGACTTTTCCAGAGCAGGAACAAAGATGCGTGAGTCCCAGTCTCTCCTGATTTGTCACTGCTCTTTCTTCATGAACAGGTCTCCATGTGCAGCCATAGCAAATGTCCAACAGCAGCTCCATCAGCCACTTCCTCCTGCTGGCATTGGCAGACACGCGGCAGCTGCAGCTCCTGCACTTCTGCCTCTTCCTGGGCATCTCCCTGGCTGCCCTCCTGGGCAACGGCCTCATCATCAGCGCCGTAGCCTGCAGCCACCACCTGCACAGCCCCATGTTCTTCTTCCTGCTCAACCTGGTCCTCACTGACCTGGGCTCCATCTGCACCACTGTGCCCAAAGCCATGCACAATTCCCTCTGGGACACCAGGCACATCTCCTATGCAGGATGTGCAGTCCAACTATTTTTTTTTGCCTTTTTTGCCTCAGCAGAGTTTTATCTCCTGACCATCATGTGCTGTGACCGCTACGTGTCCATCTGCAAACCCCTGCACTATGAGACCCTTCTGGGCAGCAGAGCTTGTGCCCACATGGCAGCAGCTGCTTGGGCCAGTGGCTTTCTCTATTCACTGCTGCACACAGCCAATACATTTTCCCTGCCCCTGTGCCATGGCAACACCCTGGACCAGTTCTTCTGTGAAATCCCACAGATCCTCAAGCTCTCCTGCTCAAATTCCTACCTCAGGGAACTTGGGCTCATTGCAGTCAGTGCCTGTTTGCTATTTGGCTGTTCTGTGTTCATTGTTTTCTCCTATGTGCAGATCTTCAGGGCTGTGCTGAGGATCCCCTCTGAGCAGGGACGGCACAAAGCCTTTTCCACCTGCCTCCCTCACCTGGCTGTGGTCTCCCTGTTCCTCAGCACTGGCACATTTGCCTACCTGAAGCCCCCCTCCATCTCCTCCCCATCCCTGGACCTGGCCCTATCTGTTCTGTACTCAGTGGTGCCTCCAGCCCTGAACCCCCTCATCTACAGCCTGAGGAACCAGGAGCTCAAGGCTGCAGTGTGGAGAATGATCACTGGATGGTTTCAGAAACTGCTTACCAATTTCTGCAAATCACTTGTAATAAAGTGATTTTTAATCACTTGTAAATGACTTTTAATAAAACTAATCTTGGATACTTCTTGTTGGTTTGATTGTTTTTTTCCCATTGTTTTGGTTTTCTCATAGTGTCTGCAAAGAAATGTCATCGTTTTGAGCCATTTCTCATTTTGTTTCTCTCCATCTTCCCTTTGGCCACAGACTGTGTCAGTGAGGAGCTGTGCTCTTGGTGGCTTTAAAGGAACTAAAGGATCTCCCAGCAAAGTGTTCTCCAGAGATCCCCCTTTTGTTCCCTTCTCTGGAGCTGCAGCAGCAGTGTCTGTGTGCAGAGCTGGGGGCAGATCAGTGCTGGCACAGCAGCTGTGCCCAGGAGCAGCAGCACTTGGTGTTGCCAGTGCTGCTCCCGTGCCACTGCCCCGCTGCCCTCCTGGCCCTGGTGTTGCTGCAGGGCCTGAGTGCTCTCGGGGCCGGGCACAGCCCTGGGGGTGGCAGTGCCGGGGCTGCAGCAGGGACAGGCCATGGGCACTGCTGGGGCAGTGCTGACGCCTCAGGGCAGGGCCTGGGGGCTCCAGGCTCCTTGCCCAGGCTCTCTCAAGAACACGCCCAGGCCAAAGCTCAGCACAGAAAACCCCCGTGAGCAGCCCCAGGGTGGCCGTGGGCAGGCTGGGGGCAAACAGCATGGCTGGGGCTCTGCAAGGTCCCTGGGGGAGACGGGAAGGAGCAGCAGAGCAGGGGCTGATCCATCCCCACTGTGCTGGACACCCCAGGGCAGCGTCCCAGGGCATCCTCATGGAGCTGCCAACAACATCCCCCCTGTGCAGCCCTGGCCTCTCCCCCAGCTCAGAGAGGTGCCGCATCCTTGCAGGCACAGACACGGCAGCACTGGCTCAGGAGCCCCTGTTTGCACTGCCCAGAGCAGGCGTCAGCACCCCCATGGTGCTGCTGTGGGGAGATGAACCTGAGGGAGCACAAATGCCATCAGCCCCTGGGGCCAGGAAGGGCTGGGGGGCGGGAGGGAAACCACTCAGGGTTGTTGTGGCCTCTGAAGTCACACAGAAAGTTTGTTCCCATGAGCTGTGAGTTTCCTGTGCAACTGCAGATGTTGTTGCTCAGAACCAGGAAATCCCAACCCTCTGAATCGCACCTGGGATAAGGATTAGTGGAACTGCCAGAATGACATGGACTGGAATGCTGGTGGAAAAGCCTGCACTTTAATTAACCCAATTTCCTGATGGAAAATAATCCAGGACTTTCATTCCTGGAATTGGAAAAGCAAGGAAATGTTTTTTTAGGCAGTGTCATAGGCAGTCCCAGACTGGGGGACTCTGTAATCCATCAATTCCAAATTGAGGAATGGAAGTTCCTGGGATGAGCCAGGACTAACAAACCCCTCCCTCAGGTGTGTGTTCCAGGATTTTCCCAGGTTTTCCCAGCCCAGGTGAGCCATGTGCAGCATTCCAAAGGGATTGAGCTGTTAAGTGGGAAATCTATGATTTTCCCAGATTTTTTTCCCATTTTTTCCCAGCCCAGGTGAGCTGTGTGCAGCATTCCAAAGGGATTGGTTAAAACCAGGAAGGATTTTGTTCCCCGTGGGAATAAAACTGGCTCTAAAACCCTCCCAGAAAGGCCAAATCCCAATTTTTGCAGCTTTTTCCACCTCCACTGGGTAAACAAAAACTGCTGAGTGCGGTGTCACCCACCAACTGGTCCTTCTGGAGATCTTCTCCTCGCTCCCCAGGTGGTCCTAGGGGGGTCCCGGTGTCCCCTTGGATAGCCCTTGCTATAACACGAGGGGGTTTCCTCAGGGAAGTGACAGACCCGAGAGTGACTTGCTTTCTGCAGCTGGTGCTGCAGGAGACGCTTCTCCCGGGATCCAGGGAACCAGGGAACCGCTGGCAGAGCTCCCTGTTGGGGCACCACTTGTCGCAGTGAGCGGAGGTGGTCAGGGTGCCGCGACCTTCCCAGGGAAGCGTCTCCTGTGGCACTTCCCCTGGGCGCACAGGCACGCTTGCCTTGCCCCCGTGATTCAGCTGCGAGCCCTTCAAAGGGCTTTTGGAATGGCCGCTGTTCCTCGGGTGCTGCCGAAGAAAAGAGACGGGAGGCACCGTGTGGGGTTCCAAGGAGGTCTTTATTCTTCTCTCCCGAAGGGTCCCAGAGACAACAACTGGCCCGGGCTCAGTGAGAGCAGGGATTATATAGGAAAAGCAGGGGGTGGGGTGGAGCAACAGGGACAATGGTCAGAGGATTCAGGGGTGGAACAAGGGGGAAGGGCCAACAGGGTAAAAATAATATGCATACAGGGGGAAAGACATGTTGGGAACCACTTAACCTGTGGCTGTAAAAATAAAAGCTCCCCATCGAGGCCTTTAGCCTCTGGAGGAGAGTGGTAAGTGAAAGCCTCCTATGGGCTCTTCCTCCAGGGGAGAGTGGCTACAGTATTGGCTGCTTCCTTGGCCCCCACACTTCCCAGTATCTAGTTAACATTGCATAATTGTTTGCATCATTCGGGCCCAACAAAGGGTTTACAATAGGAAACAACTGGTCCACTGTACCTTGTAAGGCTCCACTAGCAATTTCTCCCTGCACATGTGCTCTGACCATCTTCATCACCTGTTGCCGCCCATATTGCTTGGTTTTATTAAGTTCAGAGGTGGTTTACCCCAGTTGCTCCCCGGTCATAAAGAATGGTTTGTCCCCAGTTGCCCATCATTGTAAACCCTTCCCATTTTTCCAGATTGTTCCCCATCCATCACCCCAATCCTGCCCCTAAGCCCTATCAATCTATGTGAACCCCCACCTTTTGTTCCAGTTCTTTCCTTGCCTATCATCCCTTCCTCGACGCCCCATTGATTGTACAGTTGCTTTCCCTCCCCCGGGTCCTTACCATTGGTCCTGCATATTGTAATCCCCACCCATAACCCCTCCGTTGCTGTTGTCCCATTGGTCACCATATGAGCCGCCCACGGTCCTTAAAACCTGGCGCATGGGGGTGCCCAGGGTCTCGGCTCAGACCTCTCCCCTGTGATCCCAGCCCTGCACCTGTTGGAATAAACTTGTTCCTGGGAAATTGGGAGAGCCTGAGCACTCTTTCTCCCTTCGCCACAACCCGTGTCGCCCTGTGAGCCACGACGCCAGAGCGCAGAGGAGCTCTGGAGGTTCCAGGTTGAGCCTCGCAGTGCTTGCCTGGTTCCCCACTCCTGCCGCTGACATCGGCCACAGCTAGCCGAGGCAAAAGGGGCCGAGCGGGCAGCGACAGCTGGCGCCCAACGTGGGGCCTCTCGTGAGGCGTGGAGACCCCCGGAGAGGTCGGTGAATCTACGCACTTGTGTGGATTTTACAAAAGACTGTGAGCGGCAGCTACCCCGGTAGAGCAGACTCATTTCTGTCGAGTACCGCTCCCGGGGATCGAGGCGGCAACCGTCGACGTGCCGACGATCGCCTCGGGGTTTGTGGACGTCTCCTGCAGCACCTGTCCGGACTCGGGTGAGTAGCCCCACGTGGGGGACGAGGGGGTGTGCAAGTGTGTGCAGCTCCCCCTGCTGTGTGTTGGTGTGCAGCTCCCCCTGCTGTGTGTTGAGAATCCCTCGGGGAGGGAGTGTGGGGTAGCCCGGTTCGGACCCGTACTTTGTTACGTTTGCCTTTAGCTGCAGGGGGTGGTGGGAACTGCTGTGCTGGGGTTAGAAAGATGGGCGCACGTCTGTCAGCACAGCAAAAAAGAGTTTTCTACCAAGTTGTGGGTACCCTTGAGGGAGGGAGTAGACGGTTTTCTCGTGGGAGGGTGAAACAGTTTGTGAGATGGCTGTTCCTGCATTTCCCCAACTTCACCCCAGACAGAGCAAACACGGTAGAGTTTTGGAATGAAGTCGGAACAAAGTTAACAGAGTTAGTGAATGAAGGAGATACATCGGCTGACAAATTTGTAACATTGTTTATCTTAATTCAGTCTGCCGTAATAAAAGAAAAAAAAAATGCAGGAGCAACAGCCACAAACTACCCCAGTTTCCCCAGTTTTCCCATCCCCGTGTTCCTCTCCTCCTGATCCCGAGTTGAGGGAGACCTGCGGAGCGACCTGCAGGGCAAGTTGTCCTGTTCAGGGTTCCCCCAAGGGCAACAGGATCCCTGGCTCCCCACGTCTCTCCCAGAACCCCTGCCCTGGTAGCCCTGGCCAAGTTACCAGAGCACTTTTCCATTCCCCCGTCTCCCCAGTTACAAACCCTCAGCTAAACATTTCCCAGGTTGCAAGTCCCCAGTTTTCACCCTCAGATCCCCGTGCCTCAGTTTCCCCCAGTTTCCAGTGTTCCCCTGTGTTCCCCTACCCCTCTCCTAACCCTCAAAAGGGCCCCCGGAGGGCACAAGATGGCGGGGACCACATGGCTGGGACCTTCCCTTGTGCCTCTTCTCCCCATAATCCCTTTCAGACCCCCAAGAACAACCCTTTCCTCCCTGGCTCCACCCTTTCTCCCTACCCTAACTCCACCCAGTTCCCCTCGAAAACCTCCTCCTCCTCAGGGGCGGGCCCCTCTGAAGTCATGCACCTAAACCCCGCCTTTTCTGATTGCCGCTCCTCCCCCTTGCCCTCCTCCTCAGTCGGTCCTCCAGTCCCGCCCCCTCCGGCTCCTGGTTCCCACGCCCTTTCTTCCGGTTCCCACGGTCCCACATCCAGTTCCCATGCTTTGGGAGCTGGAGGTGGTAAGCCTGGAAGCCAGAACCCGGAACAGGTAGAAATCCCCCTTGCCGCACCGGTGACTTTTCGTGGAAGGGGTGGGCGGTCCCGGGAATGGGAAGCCCTCTCCTTCCAAACTAAGAAGGAGCTGTGCAAGGCACAGAAGGAGTTCGGGAGGGGTAGCGAATATTTTAAAGGTCTATTAAAAGCTACCTTTTCTGCGAACGAAATGGTGCCCAGTGATCTAAAGGAGTTGTTTTCCTGCCTCCTTTCCACAGCTGACTTCAGGTTGTGGAAACAGGGGTGGAAGAGATCATTAGAGACCATCCTTCCAAGCCTCTTGCACAGTATTGATGGATGTATAGATGGAGTCCCTCTGACTTTAGATCACTTGTGCGGTGAGGGAAATTGGGACAAGCCAGAGGAGCAGGCCAGGGTATTACCCCGGCCTGTCCTGATTAAAGTCATGGAGGCCGCAGAAAAGGTTTTCAATACATTACCTGAGGAGGGACCCCAGATAAATTTAATGAGTATTTTCCAGCTCCCTAATGAACCTTTTAATAAGTTTATCAATAGATTGCAAGCCCAGGCAGAGAAGCAAGTAGAAGAGGCAAATCTACAAGAACAGCTTGTATTAGAAGTGGCGAAAGCCAATGCCAATGACATTTGTAAACAGATAATTTTCAGTTTGCCTCTCTACCCAACCCCGACACTAGACATCCTCATCGAAGCCTGCTCCAAGAAGGTGCCGATGATGGGGATGTCCAGAGCCATCCCACCGCAACAGTTGAGACGAGCGCCTACTGCAGCAGTGACGCAGTTTCCACCATCACCAGCGCGTCAACCACTGTGTTTCCGCTGCAGGCAACCTGGACATCTAGCTAGGGACTGCCCGGCAGGGCATCCTAGCCAAGGGAGCAGTGCGGGGGCGAGGGCAAGCAATACAATAATAAAAAAAAACTAGGGGAGCTGCGCGAGCCTGCCCCGCGTGAAGCAATAAATGGGGCAGGTCTCGCGGGGGAGGGGGGCTTTTTACATCAGGCTTGGACACCCAACCGGACGCGACATCTAACCACCACCAAGGACATCCTCTTTCGAACCCAGCACTGGACAGTAGTTGCTGTGGATCCACTGGAGGGAGGCAAGAAAAATACTGGATGTGACTGTAAGTACATCGCCATCGGGGACACTAAACACACACCCCCAGAGATTGAGATCTCCCCGATCACCTTCCCAGAGGGTCCGGAAGATCTCATCCTCTTAGCGCGCTGCATTCACCCACCATATTTTCTCCCGAAGGGGCAAATCATAGCCCAATACATTCCTGTCCCGGAGGGAGTCCCAGTGGACGACCACGCACCAGGCGTCTACTGGACAGAAGTAGTAGGTGAGGACAAACCCATCGTCGATTGCAGCATCAAGCAGGGTGCGGAATCTGTCCATCTGAAGGGTCTGCTTGATACGGGGGCAGATGTGACGATCATCCCCCAGAGGAGATGGCCGTCGCATTGGGAGCTGCAACCTGTGGCAGGGAAAATTCAGGGTATAGGGGGTACTCAATTAGCGCAAGTATCAAGGAGCGTAGTGCAAATTATGGGGCCGGATGGGCAATTGGCAAACCTGCGCCCATTTGTTGCGGATTTTCAGGTTCCCTTGTGGGGGAGAGACCTTATGTCACAATGGGGGGTAAAGATCGAAATCCCGAAAACCCCTCGGGATTTTTAATAGCGGCCACTGTGGAGCGCCCCTTCCAGAAACTTGATTGGGCCACTGATGAAGCAATCTGGATTGATCAGTGGCCGCTTCGAAAAGACAAATTAAGGGCGCTCAACGAGCTCGTGGAGGAGCAATTATTAAAAGGTAATATTGTAGAGACTACCAGCCCTTGGAACTCCCCGGTATTTGTTATCCGGAAGCCGGGGAAAGACAAGTGGCGGCTCCTTCACGACCTTCGTGCCATCAATAAGATCATTGTTGACATGGGGCCCCTCCAACCAGGGATGCCTACTCCAACTATGCTCCCCCGAAATTGGGATCTGGCCGTAATTGATATAAAAGACTGCTTCTTTCAAATTCCCTTGCACCCTGATGACGCCCCACGGTTTGCCTTCTCAGTGCCCACCCTCAACCGAGAAGCCCCAATGAGGAGATTCCACTGGCGGGTGTTGCCACAAGGCATGAAAAATTCACCCACCATCTGCCAGTGGTATGTCTCCTCATTGCTGTCTCCCGTGCGCAAAGAGATGGGGGAGGTCATCATCCATCACTATATGGATGATGTCCTAGTGTGCGCCCCCCATGACGATCTACTCACCCGATCACTTGACCGAGTAGTTAAAGTTTTAACAGCTGCAGGCTTTCAACTCCAGGAGGATAAAGTTCAACGGATGCCACCCTGGAAATATCTGGGTCTGCGGATTGCTGAGAGGACTGTTGTGCCTCAAAAATTAGCAATAAACAGCAATCCGAAAACCTTGTCAGACCTTCACTCGCTGTGTGGGACCTTAAACTGGGTCAGGCCTTGGCTGGGCCTTTCCACTGAAGACCTAGCCCCCCTCTTCACACTTTTGAAGGGGGAGAAGGAGCTGAGTTCTCCCAGGACCCTGACCCCAGAAGCGAGGAAAGCCCTGGAGAAAGTAGAAGAGGCGCTTGTCGAAAGACAGGCGCATCGGTACGAACCGACCCTGCCTTTTGAGTTTATTGTGCTCGGGAGAATGCCACACCTCAGTGGGCTGATTTTTCAGTGGGACCAGGGCTCAAAGGATCCCCTCTTAATCATAGAGTGGGTTTTCTTGAGCCATCAAAGGTCCAAAAGTGTCACCCGGCCACAGGAGCTGATGGCTCAGCTCATCGGGAGAGCTCGGGCCAGGCTTCGGGAGATGGCTGGGTGCGACTTTGCATGCGTTCGGGTACCAGTCAGCTTGTCTCGGGACAAAGAGTCCCCAGATAAGCTGACAAAAGAGATGTTTAATCAGTTACTTCGGGAAAATGAGACACTCCAGATTGCTTTAGATAGTTTTGAGGGCCAAGTTTCTGTTCATGCCCCTGCCCACAAATTTTTCAATTCCAAATTCGAACCAATTCCAAAAGAAGTACGGAGCAGGAAGCCCCTCAAAGCCCTGACTGTGTTCACTGACGCATCCAGGGCATCTCACAAGTCTGTGGTGACTTGGAGAAATCCTGAGACTCAGCAGTGGGAAGCAGATGTTCAATATGTGGAGGGATCTCCACAGGTTGCTGAGTTGGATGCAGTCGTCAGGGCCTTTGAGAGGTTCTCTGAACCTTTCAATTTAGTCACTGATTCGGCCTATGTTGCAGGGGTGGTTGCCAGAGCAGAACACGCTGCCCTGAAGGAGGTCTCTAACCCAAAATTGTTCGAGTTGCTTTCTAAATTAATATATACTGTTTCCCACAGGAAGCAACCATTTTTCGTGATGCATGTGAGGTCGCACACAGATCTCCCCGGCCCAGTAGCCGAGGGAAACCAGATGGCTGATTCCCTCGCTGCCCCTGTTTCCATGGCTCAGCTCCCCGATCGGTTCCAACAAGCTAAGCTGAGCCACCAAATGTTCCATCAGAATGTGCCTGGCCTGGTCTGCCAATTCCACCTGCGGCGGGATCAGGCCAGAGCCATTGTGGCCACATGCCCCCATTGCCAGACCACCGTCATGCCTTCTCTAGGGGCGGGGGTGAACCCTCGAGGCCTGGGGAGCTGTGAGGTGTGGCAGATGGATATAACTCACATTCCCGAATTTGGCGGGCTAAAGTTCGTACATGTATCCATAGACACTTTCTCAGGGGCAGTCTTTGCTTCTGCCCACGCAGGAGAGAAAGCCGAGCATGTCTGCAAACACCTCATGCAGGCTTTCTCTGTGCTGGGGGTCCCCAAAGAGCTAAAGACAGATAATGGCCCAGCATACACTTCCAGGAAACTGGAAGAATTCCTGCAGAGTTGGGGAGTGACACATAAGAGAGGCATCCCACACTCCCCCACCGGCCAAGCGATTGTAGAGCGAGCCCACCAGTCGCTCAAACGCGTCCTAAAACGTCAATGGGATTCAATGAAAGGTTGCGCCCCTCAGGATAGGCTATCAAAGGCGCTGTTTACTATCAATTTTCTGAACTGTACTGATACTAATCCCAATCCTCCAGTGGCACTGCACTTTAACTCCACCAGCAACTACGAGCTCCAACATCGCCCTCCAGTGCTGGTCCGGGACCCAGAAACCCAAAAGATCCTGGGTCCATTCGATCTGGTGACCTGGGGGCGAGGTTACGCTTGCGTCTCCTCGCCCCAGGGACTAAAGTGGATCCCACAAAAGTGGGTGAAACCTTATGTCCCAAAACATCCTACCAGGCCACCAGATGAGCAAGAGGATGTCGCTGTGTCCGTGCAGGCCGCCCCAGTAACCCCCGAGGGCGACAAGGAGGAGGAATGTCTCGAACCCCTTTTCTCTATTGATCTTTTGCTCTCCCTTTATGTTAACTGAAGTATTTGTTTTCCTTTATTTTCAGAGAGCCATCAGAAGGATGACCACCCCGAACGTCGCACTGGCCACCGTGCTCCTGCAGGATGGGGTGTCTCCGGATGGCTCTCTTCTGTTATAAGGACCATATTATGGATTGTTTTTGTAATTTTTTTATTATTTTAGGTGCATTCGCGGTGTTGCGGAAGTGTTTAATTCAATCCATCCTTTCTTTGTTATCCCCCCCACGGCAAGTTAACTAGGTTGATGTAAACCCTCTTTCCCCTCCTCCTCCTCTTCCCTCTCCCGCTCCCGAATGGTTTGCTGTACCCTCTGCTCCCCTAGGCCCCACGCCTTCCTCTGTTTCTTAAAAAGAAAGGGGGAGATGTTGCCGCCCATTTGCTTGGTTTTATTAAGTTCAGAGGTGGTTTACCCCAGTTGCTCCCCGGTCATAAAGAATGGTTTGTCCCCAGTTGCCCATCGTTGTAAACCCTTCCCATTTTTCCAGATTGTTCCCCATCCATCACCCCAATCCTGCCCCTAAGCCCTATCAATCTATGTGAACCCCCACCTTTTGTTCCAGTTCTTTCCTTGCCTATCATCCCTTCCTCGACGCCCCATTGATTGTACAGTTGCTTTCCCTCCCCCGGGTCCTTACCATTGGTCCTGCATATTGTAATCCCCACCCTTAACCCCTCCGTTGCTGTTGTCCCATTGGTCACCATACGAGCCGCCCACGGTCCTTAAAACCTGGCGCATGGGGGTGCCCAGGGTCTCGGCTCAGACCTCTCCCCTGTGATCCCAGCCCTGCACCTGTTGGAATAAACTTGTTCCTGGGAAATCGGGAGAGCCTGAGCACTCTTTCTCCATTCGCCACAACCCGTGTCGCCCTGTGAGCCACAACGCCAGAGCGCAGAGGAGCTCTGGAGGTTCCAGGTTGAGCCTCGCAGTGCTTGCCTGGTTCCCCACTCCTGCCGCTGACATCGGCCACAGCTAGCCGAGGCAAAAGGGGCCGAGCGGGCAGCGACAGGGGTTGGTGTTGGAGTCTGAGATACAGACTGTGTGCCCTTGCTTTTAATATTTAGTTCCAAGATTCAAAGAAACACTGAATTTCATATAATATGAAATTCATGTGCATGTTTTCATGGTGATACATGAAAACAAATGTTAAAGTTAGATAGGAAATGTGTAAATGTGTAGATTAGAAAGTGTCTTAAATCACTGGGTGAAAAAGTAGTTTAGAGAACAGGAGACAAGATGGAGGATTTAGGGTGTTGTCTCTTGTCCTTCTTCTTTCTTCTTCATGTTCTTCTCCTAGGGGTGTTTGGGTAGTAGTAGGTGATTGGGTAGAAAATGTCACAGTGCAGCACACAGGTGTTGGGTCATTGGGTCACTAAGAAAAATAGCTTAGTTGGCATCTGTTAATTGGGTAAATGGACATATAAAAGACCTTGAAGAAGATCTTTGTTAGCCATTTTACCCCTTCTCTATAATAGTGCACATAGCTCCTTGTACCTTGTAATGCTGATAAGAAAAAATAAACAACTGAGACCGAACGAGAGAAAAAACCGCCTCCCTCTCATCAATCTTCAGTTCAAAGGGAAAAAGAACCCAAATCAAAAAGTCCCTAAAGAGACAGGTTGGGACTGGGGAGGTGGGGTGGGGTCTGCAATGAAACAGCCAAAGTTTGGAGATGATGAATGGAGGGGGAGCCCATTACTGAGTGAGTTTTTGTGTGAGGTGCCCCTGCCCAGGGAGGCAAAGATTTAGTTTCAAATTAATATTGTTAAAATGAGAGGTGTGGGCAAGAGGGAATTCCATCCCTCTGCCTCAGAGGTTGGGCCCTGTGAGCCCAGGAAGAAACTCCACCCTGGGCCCCTCCTGGGGAGGCAGCCCAGGGATTTCTGATTGGGTTTGGGCCCCTGGGGTTTCTCCCTTGCTGTGTTCCCAGTGGTCCCTGACCTTGAACTCCACCCTGGTTCTCAAACCCCATCTCCCTGCCTCTGTTTGGGGCTGTCTCTGGATCTGAGTTTGTTCCTGAGCTGAATAAATGTTTTCCTGAGCAGAATCCCATCTCGTTGGTGTCCCATGCCTGTTCCTGGTAGCTGTGGCCTCCCTGGACATGATCCTGCGGCCCCGGAACGCAAGACCCCACAAAATTGAGACCTACCTCCAGACCCCCCCCAAAAATCCCAAAATTCCCTAAAATTCACCCAAATCCATCAAAATTCCCTTAATTTCCCTAAAATGCCCTTTTTGTCCCTCTCTAGGACCAGGTGCCTCCACTGGATCTCAGGGACACCTCCCAGGAATTTGGAGGGGATCTTTCCTCCCCTGCCGCCCACAAATACCCGTTACTTTTGGGAAAAAAATTTTCTCAAAAATTCCTTGGATTCAAGGGGGAGGTCCCCCATTTTTGACACATTTTTGGGGGATTCTCCCCCAAATCTTTCATGGTTTTTTTGCCTTTTTTTGCTATTTTTGATGGTTTTGGCATGTGAGGTTTTTTTGGAGGGGGTTCCCCCAATTTTTTGAAGGGTCCCTCATTTTTTTGGGGGGGGGGGGAATCACCCTCTCCCTCAATTTTTCCTCCATCCCCCTTCCCCCAAATTTGGTTGGGGGGGGGGTGGTTCTTTTTTTTTATTTTTACCTTTTTTCCTCCCTATTTTTTTTCCCTCTTTTTATTTATGTGCACTTAATTTGAGGGGCTGAGGCACAGGAATTTTGGGGAGGGGTCGCGTGGGGAGTGTTGGAAAAGTTGGGGACAACCCCCTCCCCAAAAAATGGGAAAAATCCCAGGATTTCTGGGGTTCCCCCCCCCCCAAAGTGTGAATAATGTGAAATAAAAAATTCATGTTCTCAGCTTTTTTGGTGATTTTTGGGGAGGGAGTTGCAATTTTGGGGGGCTTCTCGGGAGGGGTCACCGGTTTTTTGGGCAGGATCTCCTGAGTTTTGGGGTGGAATTTGGGAATTTGGGGGGAATTTGGGGGTTTGGGGGAAATTTGGGATTTTGGGGAGAATTTTGGGTCTTTTAGGGGAGGATTCGGGATTTTGGGAAAAAAAACTGGGTTTGGGGGAGAAAATTTGGGGGTTTTGGGGGGAATTCGGGATCCAGGGGTAATTTTGGGGAGAAGGGATTTGGTTGCTTAGGGGCACCGCCCCATATTTTTGGGGAGGTATTTGGGAGTCTTGGGGGAGAAAATTTTGGTGATTTAAGGTGTAATTTGAGAATCTTGAGGGGGGATTTGGGATTTTGGGAGCATTTGGTGGTTTTGGGGGGAAAATTTGGGAGGTGGGGAGAATTTGGGGGTTTAAAGGAATTTGGGGAGTTTGGGGGGAAATTTGGGATTTTTGGGGAAATTTTGAGTTTTGGGGGATGGTTTTAGTCATGGGAGGATTTGGAACTTTTGGGGGGGTATGGGGGTTTTCTGGTTTTTTGGGGGGATTTGTGAGGAATTTTGGGATTTTTGGGGAAAACTTTGGTGGTTTTGGGGGGAAATTCTGGGGTCCCAGGGAAGTTCTGATTTTGGGAAGGGGATTTGGGGAGGATTTTTTGGGTTTTGGGGGAATTTCCATTGATGGGGAGGGGTCCTGATCCCAGTGAGGAGGGGCATTTTGGGGAGGCATCCTGAATTTGGGGAGGGGTCTCAGGGGGGGATTCCTGATTTTGGGGTGGGGTTTGGATTGGATTTGGGGAGATTTTCCAGCAATGGGGAGGCATCTCGGGGGTGGGATTTGGGGAGGGGTCTCATCAGGGCACCATCCTGAGCTGGAAGCGGGGGGGATGTTGGGAGTGGAATCTGGGGAGGATCTGGGGGGAGATTTTCCAGCCATGGGGAAGGGTCCCGATCCTGGGGCAGTTCCTGAATTTGGGGAGCAGTCTGGAATTTGGGGGGGTCTCATTGGGGCAGCAGGAGGGGCTGGAAGCGGGGCACGATGTTGGCGAAGCCGCTCTCCAGGGGGGCCGTGGGCAGCTCCTCGGGGGGTGCCGGGGGTCGCGGCCGCAGGCGCTGCAGCAGCGAGGTCAGGAACAGGAACAGCTCTGCCCGCGCCAGCGCCTCCCCCAGGCACAGCCACTGCCCTGTGGGGAGGGGGCGTCAGCACCGCCCCACCCCAAAGGGTCGGGGGTCCCAAAGGGATGGGGGTCCCAAAAGGGTCTGGGGGTTTCAGGGGTTGGGGATCCCAAAAGGGCCGAGGGGATTCCAAAGGGTCTGGGGACACTGGGGACTACGGGATCCCAAAAGGGTCTGGGGTCCCAAAAGGGTCTGGGCTACCCCAAAAAGGGTCTGGGGGGTCCCTAAAGGGTCTGGGAGCTTTGGGATTGGGGTCCAAAAATGGTCTGGGGGTTTCAGGGGTGGGGGTCCCAAATGGGTCTGGGGTCCCCACCCCGAGGAATTTTGGGATTCCAAAAGAATGTAGGGCCTCACCACAAAGGAATTTGGGGATTTTGGGGATTCCAGAAGGATTTAGGACCCCACCCCAAGGATTTATGGGATTTTTGGGGTGCCCACTGGCCGAGAAGGGCACAAAGGCCTCGTTGCGCTGGAACTGACCCTGCTCATCCAGGAAGTTCCCAGGGTCAAATTTTGGGGATTTTTGAAGGATTTGGGGTTGTATAGGACTGAGCTCAGCAGGGGGTAAATGTCTGTGTCCTGTGGGGTCAGGTGTGGGGCCAGAAGGGTCATCTGGGGTCAGGTGTGGGGGCAGAGTGGTCCTTTAGAGTAATTTGGGGTTATTTGTGGTGATTTGGGTTCATTGGTGTCATTTGGGGTTACTAGGGTGTAAGAGACAGTCTGAAGTTACCCTCATCTGCCTCACAACCATTGCAAGAACAGAGACCAAGACCCTGAAGACTCCAAGGGACTTTGTGCAGGGGTTCTGGCCTGGTTGAGGTGGAAGCTTGCCAGGTGATGGTTTGCAGGTGTGCTTGTTGTGCTGTCAAGGTACACTGCCTTCATTCCTGCTGCTGAGCAGGGACTTGTAAGGAG
Source organism: Poecile atricapillus (assembly GCF_030490865.1). Lineage (NCBI taxonomy): Eukaryota > Metazoa > Chordata > Aves > Passeriformes > Paridae > Poecile > Poecile atricapillus. The sequence continues at coordinate 2,088,319 of NC_081267.1, forward strand.
CGGCCTGTTCTGTACCTTACACCTGCTTCCCAGAGCAAGGGGTCTCATCACAATAGCCGAGGAATTTCCCCACCTCTTGGCCAGCTGCCCCTTGCTTTGAAACTGACTGTAAAAATGACTTTTCCAAGTTACTTTCTTCAAGAGAGATCTCCCCATGGAACAAGACACTGGAGACCCTGTCTCATCCGTTGGTAGCTATAACCCCCCTTATTTCTCTTTCCATTTTGCCTCTTTATCCCTCTCTCTCTCTATCTCCCCCTCTCCTCTATCGCATAACCCTTGTTGCTGGCACTAAAATAAAGGTGCATTAGTGCTGTTGTGATTTAAACTGAAATCCCTTGGTGTCCTTTTTGCACTCTGAGATCAAACAAACCTCTCACAACTTCCACTTGTGTTAGGGGATTGTGACACTCGGCAGCGGGGTGTCCCAAGGTGTGGCTTAGAGCAAATGCTCCATGGCACAAGGATATTGGTAGGCACATGGTGGAGACAAGGATGAGGAGGAGACCTCCAGTATGGGTTCCAAAGGCTTTTACTCGGCAAAAATATATACTCTGCTCAGTTTTGGGAGCTTGTCTTACGGCAGCTAGAGAAACTTGCTTTAAGCAAAAAGGTGAGGAAAGAACTAGAATGGACTCCTTTCAAAACCCAGTTGAAATTTTGCAAAAACAATTAGATGAAGAAAGGAATGAGATCCATCTCTTGCCAGTGGCCCAAAGAGAGGAATGGGTTAAAGAATGCTTATTCACCAAAGAAACAGTGGAGAGGGAAACCCTTCTCATTAATCAAATTTACCCTCAAAAAGAACTAACTGATGAAAAATTGTGGGGAGCACTGCTGTCCTGGCTTGAAACCTTTAATTAAAACAGAATATAATCAAATCAATGATGAAGATCTTGATTTGCATACAACCACTAAAGAAATCCTGTACACTGCTGCTGAATTGGCTGAGCTGAAAAAGGAGTACGGGCGTCTCCCTCACGAGTCAGAGACAGAACACATACTGCATCTCTCACCGGAGGAGATCAGATTTGACTGACAGAACAAGAAGCCAGTGGGTACTGGGGACATGGGGTCTTCTCAACAGCAGGAGACAGATGTAACCCGTGGTCCCTAACTCAGCACGCAGCTCATTGGGCAGCAGGGCTTCATCCATTGGAAAGGGGAGACCCTGTAGCTATAGTTGGTACTCCTGACCAACTACTGGAAGACATGCACAAAGCTGCCTGCTTGCAAATGATACATGACAGAAAATTAACTACTGGCTATGAATCACCAATGCAATTACCTGTGAAATGATGACCCCTTTAATTCGAGGCCTTCCAGAATCACATAAACCTACAGCAATTTTCCTTCAAAAAACCATAGCAGCTAGAACTCCTGTTGTTGGCACTAAAATAAAAGTCCACTATTGCTGTGATTTTAAACTGAAATTCCTTTGTGTCCTTTTGCACTGTGAGATCAAACGAATCTCTCATGATTCCCGCCTGTGTTAGTGATCATGACAGAGCCCTCAGCAATCCAGGCAGCAACACAGGCAGCAGGACACAGATGGCACTTCCTGGCTGGGACAGGGCTTGTGGCTTCAGCAGAACCACCAAAGGCCAAGGGGCTTCTGGCCATTTTCCCTGCACCACTGCACGCCTGGGCAGCTTGCAGAGCACAAGCCCCCTTTTCCCCCTCTTCCCCTATGCCCCACACACCCTGGGCAGCAAAAGAAAGCTCCTGGGAGTCTGACTATTATAACATATCCTATATTATTTACATACTAAAGCAAAACAAAAAAGAAAAGAACAATCTTTGAAGGAAACAAAGTCCCTGCTGGCTGCTCATGTGGCCCCAGCAGACACAGCCTCCCAGATCAGCTCTCTGCAGAGCTCCAGCAGCGCAGCCAGCTGAGGCCCGACAGACGAGGCCGTGACCTCCATGCCCTGCGGAGCTGATCTCGCAGCCTCTGGAAGGTGGAGATAGGAGCATGGTCTCCTGCCCTGAGAAGGCACAATGTCTGAAGTGCCAGGCTTCCAACCTCCAGGCTGCTGTCACATGCTGTGTCTTCAAGGGCTGGAAGAGAGACGAACAGAGCCACGGTCAGATCCCAGACCTGCGGGGGCCCACGGAGAGCCCCCTGCCAGGGCCATCCCAGCCGGCTCTTGCCATGGCCAGCAGGGAGCAGGGACCGAGGGGATCAGCCCGAAGCTGCGGCCACGAATGCCCCACGTGCCCCTGAAATCTCGGTGTGCTCTGCCCACACCGCCCCTCATCCACACAGGGAGCAGAGCCCTCCACAGCCAGGCCAGGGCTTGCAGCTCCCCCCGACAGCCCCGCTGACAGCCCGCTGCCCTCACTCACCCTCACAAATGAGCAGCATCTCTTCCTTCTGCCCCCTCAGGTGCTGCCCGGCCATCCCTGGGAACACAGAGCCTGTCAGGGCCCCGGCGGCACAGCTCCCTGCCAGCGGCGCTGCCAGCCCTGTGGCCACACGCCCTCCCGCCCCGGCAGGGCTCAGCCCGGGCCCTTGCCGCATCCTGACTCAGCCCAAGGGCACGGCTGCCAGAGGCCGGCAGCAGCCCCGAGGGCAGCCGGGGCTCCAGGGCGCCGGGCCCGGGTGCCGCTGCCGGGGCAGCAGCCGGGGCCGGGGCCGAGCTGCGGCGGGGCGGGGAGGGAGCCCGGGTTCGTGGCTCACCGATGAACCTGATGGCCGCGTCTCGCAGGGGCTCCTGTGGGCTCTGCAGGTACGGCAGGGCCCGGCGCAGCTGCTCGGCCGCTCGGTTCCTGTCCTGTGCCAGCTGGAGAGAGCGGCAGGAGGGAAGGGTTGGTGCGGGCTCTGCCCCTCGGCCGGGCACTGCCTGCGGCCAGCCCCGGCCTCCCGTGCCCGCCCAGCCCTGAGGCCCGGCCAGCAGCCGCTGGCGCCGGGCTCTGGAGGGGGCAGAGGGCCGGCTGCTGCCCGGGGAGCCGCGGTGCCGCCCTGCCCGACAGGCCAGCTGGGCCGGGGCTCCATGGGCACACGGCTCGGGGCCACAGGGGGCTGGAGTAGAGCCCGCGGGGCCCAGGGAAGGGAGCAGCGTGTGGGGCACAGGCTGGCGCCCCTGGGTGCGGCACTGGACAGGGCACAGCTGCCAGCCACACACACTGAGCTTCTCCAGCCTGGGGCTGGGGCTTCCAGCCCGCCCTTACCAGGCCCTCGCTGAACCTCCAGCTCTGATCCACCCGCAGCATCTGCTGGAGATCCTTCCTCTTCAGGAATCGGGCGGAACAGAGCAGCGTTTCCCGGGAGGCCTGGAGAGCAGCAGAGACCCAGAGATGGCACCACAGCCCAGGGCGCAGGACCCATGTCCCTGGACCAAGAGCAGGAGGGAGCTGCAGCCTGCGAGGCAGCAGAGCAGGAGGCACTGAGCGCCCTGCCAGGGAGCCACGGCAGCTGCCGAGTCCTCACATCAACCACGCGCTGGTTCTCGTCATGGCAGTGCAAGGAGAGTGGGAGCAGACTCTGCTGCACGTGGGACTTCAGGGCCTTTTTTCCCTCCTTTGGCAATAAATCTATCATCTCTTGAAATATGAACATGGAGCACAGCTGCACCTGGCTATCATCCTGTAGGAAAGGAAGAAATAAAGACCTCAGCATCAGCTGCTTCAGGCCCACCTGGGCACAGCCTGAAAATGCACAGGGCACAGTGCCTAGGCAGCAGCCAGCGGCCATGGCTGGAGACACAGAGCCTTACATTGTCGAAGAGTGGCAGGAGCGCCTCAGCCAGCTGCAGGCCGAGGGGGATGGTTATCGGGCCAGCGTTGTACAGGAACAAACGGCTGAGGAGAGCGATGCTCATCCCAAGCACATCGCTATCATCTTCCCACAGGAGCTCCACGAGCCTTTCATGCAGGCTCCACATTCTTTTGGCCTGTGTGGAACACAAGTGTGTGAAATGCCACCCTGCTGCCACAGGGCCCAGAGGCCAAAGGCCTGTGCCAAAGCCCTGGGGCAGAAGGCAAGAGGCAGGAGGCAGGAGAGCTGGCAGCAGCTGCCTCAGTGGCCAAAGGCCAGCCAAGTGCAAGCCACTGCCTTCCCCAGCCCCACGCCGGCAGCCGCTGCCCCCTTCTCACCATGGAGGAATTCTTGCCGAGCACCACAAGGCCTCTGAGTGCCAAGCGACGCCTCTCCCTGCACTCGCTCTGCAGTTTGTTTGATGTGATCTCCAGGACGCTGTCACGGTATTCACTCGAGTCCAGGCACTCCAACATCTGAAGAGCACAGGCCGGTGATGGGGCAGCACCGCACGGGGCTGGGCCCAGGCAGCAGCACAGGGCGTGGGCACCGTCCCGGGCGGCTGCGGCACCGAGAGGGCAGAGAGCTGGGAGACAGCTCAGCGAGGCAGCACTGGCCTTCAGGCTCACCTCCACAAGGAACGCCATGGCGGCCAAATCCCCGTGTGCCATGTCTTTGCTGAGCAGCCCGAGCAGGTAGAATGCAATCGCAGAACACAAAGGTAGGGACACGTGACGCATTGCTCTGACGGGAGGAAAAAGGAACCAAGACCCTGAGCCAGCGGGACAAACCTCTCCATGGACTGACTCACAGGAGGAGCTTGGCCCTTCTCCACCACCCTGCAAGGGGACCCAGGCCCTTTGGGAGGAAGCTGCTCTTGGGCACCCTCCTCTCCCAGGCTTTTGCAGTGTCCTTGGCCATCCCTTGGTGACAAGGCCCTCTGGCCCATGACCACGGGGACTGTGTGGGCCACCCCAGGCACAGGGCACAAACGCTGTTTGGGGGCAGCTCACCTGGCCAGCACAGCCACGGCACAGTGGTGCGTGCCAGCACAGAGCAGCGTGTCCCAGCCACACTCGTCTTCCACTGCCGCCACCACATCCTCATGGTGCAGTCGGCAGAGCAGGGCCTTCAGGGTCTGCACTGCAAACCTGTGTGCACAGCAAAGCCCAGGTGATGCTGGGAGCACGGGCTCCTGCCCTGGGGACATGGCAGGGACAGGAGGACTGGCATGGAGCACCTGTTGGGGCTGATGGAAAGGCCGTGTTGCTCCTGGCATCTCTTCCAGAAGGTATCGACCTCCTCTGGCATATCCAGTGTGCTGAAGAGCACTTGCAAGAGCAGATGCACCAAGAGGCGGGGGAAATACACTGCCACTGCATGTGGGACACAGGGCAGCTGCAGCATCTTCCACATCACCACAGTTGCCTGCGAAGGACAGAGCAGCCCGAGTCAGCGCTCAGTGCCCAGGTGTCCATGTGGCAGGGCCTGAGCGTGGGAGGGAGAGGCCAGTGGAGATGTAGGGACAGCAGCCAGCCTGGTGGCCCTGGAGCTGCTCCTAGGCCAGGTTTGAGCCCAGTGCCTGAGGCAGGGAGATGCCATGGGAGGAGGGAGGATGGAGACCTGAGGGAGAGGTGACCTTGGGGTGAGCAAAGGTCAGTTGCAGAAACTCACAGCCAGGGCAGGGACAGCCGTGTGGTCCCCATCGGAGGTGCACGTGCTGTGCTCTGGCCAGTTGCCCAGCACATCCAGGAGTATCAGCATGGCCGGCTCTGCAGCCCTGCACGAGCACATGATGCTCTTCCACATGGTGGTAGCAGCTCTGTGGGGTCAGAGTTCTGTGTCAGGGGGGTCTGGGACACATCACCGTGGCCTGGGCAGCAGCAGGGAGCTGAACTGGCTGCCAGCCCTGCCTCTGCCCCCTGCCCCTCAGTGGCAGCCCAGCCCTGTGGGGACTGGCCCCTGAGGGCAGCAGGCTCGGGGGCTGCTGTGCCAGGGCTGACAAAGGGAGGAGCCACAGGGCCCTGGAATCCTCTGTTTGTCAGACACCTGGGCCAGGCTGTGCAGGGTGATGCCCTGAGCCCTCTGGGCACGTGGGCCCTGTACCTGTCACACGATGGGGCCACACGCAGGAGAGCCATCACCACGTCAGCAGGCTGTGCCTCTGTCAGATCCAGAAGGGGCCTGCACAGATTGTACTCAGGAAACTCATTAGCCTCGAGCCACTGGTGGATGTACCTCACCATGCTGGGCACCTGGAGAAGGCACAGGGAAACTTGGAAAGCTGCCAGCGGGAGTAATGTGCCCAGCTTCCCAGAGAAGTGCTTCCCTTCCCACCACACTGCCACGGCCTCAAAGGCTCACAGTGAGCAGCTGGCGTGGCCAAGCAATTCCTGGGAGGATGGAAGCCAGGCCACAGGCTGCTTACTTGCTTTGGACTGGAAGGACCCTCCTCCACAAGCATGTCCAGCAGGACAGCACAGGTCTTGGTTTTGAAGATGGGAGAGTATGCTCTGACCACAGTGCCCATGGCACTGGTCTCTTCCTCCCGAATTCTCTTCATGAATTTGCAAATCATCTGCAGCAGAAGGGCAAGAAATGAGGGACATTGCATGGAGTGCTCCAAGCGTGGTGCTGGGCTGAGCAGGGACAGCAGGCCCAGCCCAGCTGGGGATGGCTGCAGGTACCTGCGCTGTTGTGCGGAACAGGCCACGGCTGCGTCCCTGCTCTCGAGTGCGCTCCATGGCTGCTCCTGGCAAAGAGCGAGCGCAGCCAGAGCTGAGGGGCTGCGGGAGAGGCCGGAGAACACAGCCCAGCCCTGCACTCCCCAGGCAGGGACAGCCCCGGGATGCCCCAGGGCACAGAGTACAGCTCCAGGGTGTCTGCCCCAGCCCCACTTCTGTCCTGTCCATGGGCGTGTCCCCAGGGGATGGGATGGCATGGCATGGCATGGCATGGCATGGCATGGCATGGCATGGCATGGCATGGCATGGCATGGCATGGCATGGCATGGCATGGCATGGCATGGCATGGCATGGCATGGGATGGGATGAGGCGAGGCCAAGCTGGCTGCAGGCACCAGCCCTGTGGCCCAGGTCTGCCGCTCACCCTCCTGCGGTGGCTGGAATTGCTCCAGCTCTCCAGGCTTCTGTGCTGGGGCAGTCCCAGGGCCTTCTTTCTCCTCCTTCACCCCGGTCACCTTGGGGACACTTGGAGGTCTCTGCTCAACAGCACTGCCTGGATTCATGGCTACTTGCAGCAGAGGTGGCTCGGAAAAGGTCTGAGTTGGCAAGTCCTGCAGCCGTGCCTGGAAGGCACCTGCAGGAGTGAAGTCTTGGCACGGCTGCAGGACAGCAAGTCCTGCACTCAGGTCTCAGGGGCTCGTGCCACAAGGACAGGAGACTCCTCGTCAAGGACCGCGGTGAGGAAATGCCACGGTCTGGCCTCGAGCACACCTGAGAAGTGTGGTGCTTCACCTCACCAGAAGTGAAGCCTCGGGAAGGCTGCAGGTCACCGAGTGCTGTGGTCTGGCCTCGAGGTGACCTGCAGGAGTAACGCCTCGGAAAGGCTGTGGGTCAGCAAGGAATGAGTGCGCCGTGCGGGGGCTCCTCACAGCACCACTCTGTCCCGTCCTGCCCTGTCACGTGCACCAAGCACTGTGGCGTGGCTGTGTCACTGCCAACACTAATGTCACCCCATGTCACAAAGGGCCCTTGGACACCCTGTCCCGTTCCATTCCACGGTTACCATGCTGCACCGTGTCACCAAGGGCCGTTGCACACGCTGCCCCCTGCCCTGGGGCCACACCCAGCCCAGCCAAAGTGGCCCAGGTTGGAAGCAATGCCTTGGCCCAAGTGTCTCAGACAGCCCAACAGGATCTTTAGGAACAGCTCAAACCATCAGCAAAGGCTGCCCTGCTCTGTGGGCTCAGGGCAGCAGAAGGAGCCCCTGGGCTGCCGATGCTAAATTTGCTGATTTCCAAAAAATTCTTCATTCACATACCCTTTTCCAAAGTAACTAATTCTTTCTGCATCCAGCTTTTTGCATAGCTGAAGCATTATCTCACTGCCTCAGCACCAGCGTGCCTGGTGTCCAGCCTAGTGTCAAACTAGGACACTCCAATAAAATGGAACAAGCCAGTGTTGGTACCTCCAACACAAGAGTGGCAGTAGAAAACAGGGCTGTTGTTATCCCAAGCCAACCGTTTGTGTGTATCCTCTGGAGTCACAGAAGCACCTGAGCATTTCTGCAGCTCATTTAGGATACAACTGGGAGGCTCCAACCAAAGTAGCAGGGCTGCAGTTGATTTGTGCCCTGCTCTAGGAACATCTGAAGCCACGGATGGCTGCTGAGGAGATGGGGCTGTGATGCTCGCGTGCAGCCAGGAGAGCAAGAGCAGCACCTTTGCAGGGTGTGGAAGGGCTACAGAGAAGTGGGAGAGTGACTCTTTGTCAGGAACTGTAGTGACAGGACAAGGGGAAATGGGTTCCAATGGAGAACAGGAGTGGATTTGATGTTAGGAAAATATTCTTTGGTGTGAGGGGGGTGAGGCCCTGGCCAGGCTGTGCAGAGAGGCATTAAAGGACAGGCTGAACAGGGCCCTGAGCAACCTGGTGAGGTGGGAGGTTGCTCAGGGCTGAACAAGAGGACCTTTAGGGTCACGCCCAAGCCAAACCATTCCAGGATTCCATCATTCCAGGCCCTAATGGAAGTGGTCCCAGGACTCCTGTAACATCACTGCCCCCAGAGTTGTGATGTCTCAGCCCGTGTTCCAGCAGCAGAAACGCAAGCAGGGCAGGATCCCCTCGCTTGGCTTTTGCCCCTTGAACAATCTGAGCATGGGGCAATGCAAAGCAGAGGAGGGCCAGAGCTTTTGGGGGCTCCAAGCCCTTAATATCAGCCCCTGCAGCTGCAAAAGCTGCTCCCCAGATGCTGGCTCCAGCAATTCCCAAGGCCATAAAGGCCTTCAGAGCCTGAATGTGGATTTTGCATCCCTGCAGCTTGATGCCAGCTCTCAGCCCAGGAGTCCCTGTGGCTGCAGCAGGAAGGGTGGCAGAAGGTTTCCTGCCTGCTTTGCATTGCTGCAGGGGCTGCTCCTGTCAGAGCCCCCTCTCTGCTGGTGACAGCTTTGCTCTTGGGGACACCGCTCTGCAGCAGCCCAGGAACACGAGCGGTGCCCAGTGCTGGGAGCACCGCCAGTGGTTCCCTCCTGTGCTCGGGGACCCAGCCCCAGGGTGGCTGTGCCAGCACCCCCAGGGACCTCCAGCCTCAGGAACCCAGGGCAAGGGGAAACCACAACTGTGCAAATGCTGCCTGTGCCCAAAGCAAATGCAAAGACAGACAGCCTGTGACAAACAAGGACAATTTATTTACACAACAGCACCACCACCAACAACAAACTACAGAATGTATTTACTTTATAAGAACCTTCATAGCAACAATCTATAAAATGTATTTACAAATTAAAGGACCTCTGTAACAATTGCAATCTAAGAAATGTATTTACAGAAGAATCTAACTACGGCCTATAGAACATACATACTGAAGGGACTGTGTCCATCATCTCTGTTATTCCTGCAAGAGAAGGAGGCATCCTGGCCACTCCAGCCCAGCCCTGAGGGCTGTTCCTGTGCACGCTCTGCTGCTGTTTCTGCGCTGTCCAGAGCCGCTTCAGCAGCAGCGACTCAGCAGCGCTGCTCGAGGAGACATCACCACCCTCCCCATGGAGGCAGAAGCTGTGCAGACACAGAGCTCTGTGTCAGGGGAGCCTCGGTCTCAGCACCGTGGCCTGGGCAGGCGCGGGGGCCTGGGCTGGCCGCCAGCCCTGCCTCTGCCCACTGCCCCTTATCGCAGGCACCCAGTGGCCGTGGCCTGGCAGGGCCTCCTTGCCCTCCTTGTCCCCAGCCAGCCCAGCCTGGGCACCTCGGGGCTGCTGAGGCCCAGCCTCGAGGGCTTCTGCCGCAGGCATGGCAGTCTCTCAGGGGAAGCACCAGAGCAGCGGGTGGCAGGAACAAGGCGACTGCCTGGGGGCTGCTTGTGGCCTCTGACACCCAATTCCTCAGGGCTTTGTCTTGGTTCTAGAAGACAGGTGTCTGCTACGGAGAGCAGGAGCCTCCCTTGGGATGAAAGAATGTAGACCCCCTCCCTCCGAATTATAAATTTGAAATCAAGGGGCTTTCAGGCAGAGATCTGGGGATAGGAATAACAGTTCTTTACTAGTATAACCAGGTAAACAAACAAACAATAACTACAGCAATAACAAGAAAACAGAACCAGGGACCCCGGGACAGCTTTCTCGGCTGAGATGGGATGGAGGAGAGGTTTTGTTTTCACAAACCCCCTCGGGCAGTCAGTCCCGGTGCTCCTGCAGGGCTCTGAGGAACACTCAGCTGGAACAGCAGGGATGAGCTGAGATCCTGGGCTGGTGGATGAGGTGGATCAGCAGCTCCACGGCGATGCCTGGCAGGACAGGGGGTGCGAGGCCACCAACAAAGAGGGGAGAAGGAGAAGAAGCAGCTCCGCGACCCAGTGCACGAACGTGCTTCCCCAAAGCCGAGGAAAAAAAGCCAGCTAAAAACTGTCCCCACCCTCCTTTTTCTGCCCCCTCCCCCCCCACCCTGGGCCCGGTCACTCTTTGTCCTTTGTGAGCACCCCTAAGTACCGGTAGTTAGGTTGTCCCAGCACATAATGGGTAAAAATTCCCTGGGCAGGCCAGAACACAAAATAAAACAAAAAAAAGAACACCTAACCCTCAACACTATCCACCCCGAATTTTTTCCCATACCAAAATGTTACATCAAATATTAAACCTTTAAATTATACACAAACACATACTACTTTAACTATATACATATGTACATACAGATACAGATACAAGCACAGTATCATGGGTAGTTCACCCTAAAACCAGGTCCTCCCTGGGGTATGCACCAGATCTCTCCATCTTTTTGCATCACCCACCAAGTGCAACCTGGTCCCTGAGCAAAGACAACCCCACGGATTGGATTGTCTTTGCTGGAGGCAGAATTAACCCAAACAGTTTTTCCCAGCATACCTCTCATATGTACTACTGGAACCTTATCTCCATCTGTTGTTCTAAAGGGCTCATATTGGGCAGGGCCTGCTCTGTTAGTGGAACCTCTGGTGTTCACCAACCATGTGGCTTTTGCTAAATTAATCTCCCAATTCTTGAAGGTTCCCCCACCCAGTGCCTTCAAGCTGGTTTTAAGCAGGCCATTGCACCGTTCAACTTTTCCAGCAGCGGGTGCATGGTAGGGGATATGATACACCCACTCAATGCCATGTTCCCTAGCCCAGCTGTTTATAAGGTTATTCTTGAAATGAGTCCCATTGTCTGACTCAATCCTCTCAGGGGTGCCATGCCTCCAAAGGACCTGCTTTTCAAGTCCCAGGATGGTGTTCCGGGCAGTGGCATGAGGCACAGGGTAGGTTTCCAACCATCCAGTGGTGGCTTCTACCATGGTGAGCACGTAGCGCTTGCCTTGGCGGGTTTGGGGCAGTGTGATGTAGTCAATCTGCCAGGCCTCCCCATACTTGTATCTGGACCAGCGCCCACCGTACCAGAGGGGCTTCAACCGCTTGGCCTGCTTGATCGTGGCACACGTCTCACAGTCATGGATAACTTGAGAAATACTGTCCATGGTTAGATCCACCCCTCGGTCTCGTGCCCACTTATAGGTGGCATCTCTACCCTGATGACCTGAGGCGTCATGGGCCCATCGAGCTAGGAACAACTCTCCCTTGTGTTGCCAATCTAAGTCTATCTTTGACACCTCTATCTTTGCAGCCTGATCCACCTGCTCATTGTTTCGGTGCTCTTCATTAGCCCTACTCTTGGGGACATGGGCATCTACATGACGGACCCCCACAGACAGTTTCTCTACCCTGGTGGCGATGTCTTTCCACTCATCAGCTGCCCAGATTGGCTTTCCTCTGCGTTGCCAGTTGGCCCTTTTCCACCTTTCCAGCTATCCCCACAGAGCATTGGCTACCATCCATGAATCAGTGTAGAGATAGAGTTTTGGCCACTTCTCTCTTTCAGCAATGTCCAGGGCCAGTTGAACAGCTTTGAGTTCAGCAAGTTGGCTTGATCCACCTTCTCCTTCAGTGGCCTCTGCGACCTGTCGTGTGGGGCTCCATACGGCTGCTTTCCACTTCCGGTTCATCCCTACGATGCGACAGGAACCATCAGTGAACAGAGCGTAGCGTGTTTCTTCTGCTGGAAGTTGGTTATATGGTGGAGCTTCTTCAGCCCGTGTCACTTGTTCCTGCTCCTCTTCATCAGTGAGACCAAAGTTTTCACCTTCAGGCCAGTTTGTAATTATCTCCAAAATCCCAGGGCGATTTGGGTTTCCAATACGGGCGTGCTGCGTGATGAGGGCGATCCACTTGCTCCATGTAGCGTCAGTGGCGTGGTGGGTAGCAGGAACCTTTCCTTTAAACATCCACCCCAGCACTGGCAGTCGGGGTGCCAGGAGGAGTTGTGCTTCTGTGCCAATCACTTCTGAGGCGGCTTGGACTCCTTCATAGGCAGCTAAGATTTCCTTCTCTGTGGGAGTGTAGTTGGCTTTGGACCCTCTGTAGCTTCGGCTCCAGAATCCCAGTGGTCGGCCTCGAGTCTCCCCAGGCACTTTCTGCCAAAGGCTCCAGGACAAACCATTGTTCCCAGCTGCAGAGTAGAGCACGTTCTTCACGTCTGGTCCTGTCCTGACTGGGCCAAGGGCTACTGCATGAGTGATCTCCTGCTTAATCTGAGCAAAGGCTTGTTGTTGTTCAGGGCCCCACTGGAAAGTGTTCTTTTTGCGGGTGACCAGGTAAAGAGGGCTCACAATCTGACTGTACTCAGGAATGTGCATCTTCTAAAAACTTATGGCACCTAGGAAAGCTTGCATTTCTTTCTTGTTGGCTGGTGGAGACATTGCTGTGATCTTGTTGATGACATCAGTAGGGATCTGACGCCGTCCATCTTGCCACTTTACCCCCAGAAACTGAATTTCACGAGCTGGTCCTTTAACTTTGCTCTTCTTGATGGCAAAACCGGCTTTCAGGAGAACTTGGATGATTTTCTCTCTTTTCTTAAAGACCTCTTCAGCCGTCTTTCCCCAAACAATGATGTCATCAATGTACTGCAGATGTTCTGGAGCCTCACCCTTTTCCAGGGCAGCCTGGATCAGTCCATGGCAGATGGTGGGGCTGTGCTTCCACCCCTGGGGCAGTCGGTTCCAGGTGTACTGCACTCCCCTCCACGTGAAGGCAAACTGAGGCCTGCATTCTGCTGCCAGGGGAATGGAGAAAAATGCATTGGCAATGTCAATAGTGGCGTACCACTTCACTGCCTTGGACTCCAGCTCGTACTGGAGCTCCAGCATGTCCGGCACGGCAGTGCTCAGAGGTGGAGTCACTTCATTCAATGCACGATAGTCCACAGTCAGTCTCCATTCTCTGTCAGACTTGCACACAGGCCAGATGGGGCTGTTGAAGGGTGAGTGGGTTTTGCTGACTGCTCGTTGGCTCTCCAGTTCTCGGATCATCTTGTGGATGGGGATCACAGCATCTCGAGTTGTTCTATACTGCCGGCGGTGCACCGTCAAGGTGGCAATTGGTACTCGCTGTTCTTCTACTTTCAGGAGTCCTACTGCAGATGGGTTCTCTGACAGTCCAGGCAAGGTGTTCAGTTGCTGGACACCCTCTGTCTCTACAGCTGCTATCCCAAATGCCCACCTAAGCCCCTTTGGGTCCTTAAAATACCCACTTCGGAGGTAGTCTATGCCCAAAATGCACGGGGCCTCTGGGCCAGTCACAATGGGGTGTTTCTTCCACTCATTTTCAGTCAGGCTCACATCAGCTTCCACTAAAGTAAAGTCCTGTGATCCCCCTGTCACACCAGCAATAGAAACAGATTCTGCCCCTACATATTTTGATGGGATTAGGGTGCACTGGGCACCAGTGTCAACAAAGGCCTCATATTTTCGTGGTTCAGATGTGCCAGGCCAACGAATTCACACAGTCCAAAAGACACGGTTTTCCCTAGCCTCTACCTGGTTAGAGGCAGGGCCCCTCTAAGCCTGGTTATCCTTCTTTCCTTGGGTATATGTCTTGGAGGTTCCTTCAAGGGAATCAGACATGTCATCATCATACTTGTCAGTTTGACTACAGGCTACTGGAGCGGCTTTCTTTTTGGTGGAGTATCCCCCCTGAGTCTTGCTGTCTTTTAATTCACGCACCCGTTGTGTCAGAGCACCAGTAGATTTTCCATCCTATCTTTTCATGTTTTCTCCACAGTCACGTAGGAAAAACCACAGCTCAGCTCGTAGCTTTTTCTCTTTATCTGGGGAATTTCTTCGTTGAGTCCCGGGGCTCTTGGACTGTACTGCCGAGACTGGAAGAAGATCTTCTTTGAGTTTCTTGAAATTCTCCTCCATTTTGTCTTGGAAGTTTTGCATATCTGTTCTTACAGCTGCAATGGTTGCCTGCATGGGGCCATGCACGGTATCTGCATATGTTCGAAGTTTCTTCGCCATATCCATCACAGTCTCCTCCCGGTCATCCCGCTTCATTGTTGCTAAAGCAGAAGCGTATTCTTGTGGCCCAAGTCGAACAAGTTTTCGCCACATCACAGATGTACATGGCACCAAATCTGGATTTCTAATACTTAAGTCACCCACGAAGACAATCTCTACTATTGCCATTTCTCTCAAGCGCTGAATCTCTTGTTCTATGGTTTTCTAACAAGTTTGCTGTATATAGAGATCATCTGCACACAGATATCTTTGTGCCACACTTCTTAGGACCCGTTCCCAGAGACTGTAAGGGTCAGCCCCCCTCATCATTCCTTGATCGATAACCGGATCATGTGACAGGGATCCCGGATGCCTCGCTTCAGTGCCATCCAGAACTGTAGCCTCACCTGCAGCATCCCACAGACGGACTAACCAACTAATTATAGATTCATCAGGTCGTCGAGTGTAATCTTTTCTCAGGCCACGAAGGTCCTTCAGGGAGAAAGGTTCACCAGCGCCTTCTGATTTTTGATCAGTTGCTGGTCTTGAGGGTCTTTCCCCCGCATCACCATCATCATCATCTACTGGCCGATTGGTTTTGGTTTTGAATTTCATACCTCTCGTGGTAGGAGCAACGGACACTGGCTTAGGCTCACTGTCTGGTGTGGCCACTGGCTTAGGCTCACTGTCTGGTTTGGCTGCAGCCTGAGTGACTGGGGTAGCTGCTGATTTATCTGCCTGCCCTACAGTATCTAGCACCGTGCGATAAGCATACGCTAGGGCCCAGCTTATTGCAATGATATTTTTCTGCTTAGAATCATCACAGCAATTCTCTTCCAGATATTTCCCTACTTCATCTGGGTTCTGAATTTGTTCAAGTGAAAATTCCCAGGCTGGGGGATCAGAGAATTCCTTCAGAGTTCGGCCAATTCTCTCCCATTCTCTACTCCACTCAGGATTTCTCACACCTGAGTCTACTTCTGGGGCAGGGGTCTCATTGGCTCTTCTGGATATCTCAGCCCT
Organism: Poecile atricapillus; assembly: GCF_030490865.1. NCBI lineage: Eukaryota > Metazoa > Chordata > Aves > Passeriformes > Paridae > Poecile > Poecile atricapillus. The sequence goes on from NC_081267.1 coordinate 2,103,622, forward strand.
CATTCTAGAGAAGTTGCAGACCATATAGAGGAAACCTAACAGCTGAACTAACAAGAAAGTGGTATCCTTAACACTCAGGGGAAACTGGATATTCTCAAAGAGGGACATAACAGATTCAAAGGAGAAGAAGGAAAGAAAAGGCTGGAAAGCCTCATCCCCTGCTCTTCCTCTAACAAACTGGGTACAATTACTAATAAACTCCCAAAATGTGCTACTGGGACTGGGAGGCAGGGTCGGGCGAAGAAACCATAAGCCAAACATACCTGACAGAAACTTCAGTAGTTCTATAAACTTCTTATAAATCATTATCACCGAGCCCAGCACAATAACCATTTTAATCCGTGCCCCTCTACTGGGAAAGAGGGCAAAGACAGGTATTAAAACCTCAAAAACTTTTAGGGACCAGATCCACATGAAGGCTTCCACCCCGAGAGATATTATGTATCTAAACAACATGGCTGCTGACTGCTTTATCCCAATACAGAATAAATACAACCAACAATCAGTACAGGTTTTTCCACTTTCTCTTGCCCCGCACTGGGCGCCAAAAATGTATATGTCTTAGTTTAGGGCAAATTAGGAAGGAAAACTCCAAATGGGGATTTCCCCAGGGAAATGACCCTCCTCACTTTCTAGTCCGGGAAAAGAAAAAAAAATTCTTTGGAGAGAAGTGGAAAAAGCTGTTTATTTAACAGAAAATTGAATAATATTAAATAATAAAACCTCTTGCTGTTCGATGGGATGGCAAATCTAGGAAGAAAAGTCCTTTTCATGTGGTGTAGCTCGGCTTGCTCAGTTTCTTATCAGTCCCTCCGGCGCTGGAAAGTGCCGAGGCCCAGGCCCCGCTGGGCCACAGGCGTAGGCTCCCGGGGTTTAGCTGGGTGTTCAGTCCAGAGCAGGCTTGCACAGATCCAAGAAAAAGGAAAAAAAAAAAAAAGGTCCGGGGAATTCCTCTGCCTCAGCTAGCTAAAACTAACTAAAAGCCAGGGAGAAGCTCTGTCCTGCTGTCTGTCTGTGCTGCAGACAACACAGTCCAGAAGCGAGATGTGTGGGAGTTATATTTTCTTTAACACAAACTGCGGCTTCTTTTTTCCCTCTCTTTTGCTCTCAGAGCCAGTCTTAAAGGTACAGAACTTAATATATAACATAAACCAGACGATTGGGGATACCAGTATCATAAAGTCACCCCAGGACAAAGCATCCAACCTAATCTCCACAAAATACCACAAAATCTAAGAAAAATCTCTCAAAATTCTTCAAGTCCCCACAAAATCCCACATAATTCAAGAAAAATCCCACAAAACTGCAGAAAAATCCCATACAGTTCCCTACGTGTTCTCAAAACCCTACCAAATTCCAGAAACATCCCACAAAACCCCACTAATTTCCACAAAATCTAAGAAAATACCTCAAAATCCTTCATGTCCCCTCAAAATCCCTCAAAATTTCACAAAACTCCCACAAAATCTCCCCAATATCCTGCAAAATTCAAGAAAAATCCAACGCAATTCATTAAATGTTTTCAAAACCCTATCAAATTCCAGAAACATCCCACCAAATCTCCAGAAAATTACACAAAATGTAAGAAAAATCCCACAGTTCTTCAAGTCTCCTCAAAATTCCTCAAGATTCCAGGAAAAAAATCTCACAAAATTCTCTAAATCTTCACAAAACCCTACCAAATTCCAGAAACAACCCACCAAATCTCCAAAAAATTCCACAAAATCAAGAAAAATCGCTCAAAATTGCAGAAAAATGCCACAAAATTGCAGAAATCTTCCCCAAACCCTACCATATTCCAGAAACATCCCAAAAAATCCCCACTAATTTCCACAAGATCTACGCAAATCCCTCACAATTCTTCATGTCTCCTAAAAATCATTCAGAATACCACAAAACACCCATAAAATCTCCTCAATATCCTACAAAATTCAAGAAAAATCCCCCAAAATTGCAGAAAAATCCCACACAGTTCATTAAATGTATTGAAAACCCCAGCAAATTCCAGAAGCATCCAACCTAATCTCCACAAAATACCACAAAATCTAAGAAAAATCTCTCAAAATTCTTCAAGTCCCCACAAAATCCCACATAATTCAAGAAAAATCCCACAAAATTGCAGAAAAATCCCATACAGTTCCCTACATGTTCTCAAAACCCTACCAAATTCCAGAAACATCCCACAAAACCCCCACTAATTTCCACAAAATCTAAGAAAATACCTCAAAATCCTTCATGTCCCCTCAAAATCCCTCAAAATTCCACAAAACTCCCACAAAATCTCCCCAATATCCTGCAAAATTCAAGAAAAATCTAACGCAATTCATTAAATGTTTTCAAAACCCTATCAAATTCCAGAAACATCCCACCAAATCTCCAGAAAATGACACAAAATGTAAGAAAAATCCCACAAAGTTCTTCAAGTCTCCTCAAAATTCCTCAAGATTCCAGGAAAAAAATCTCACTAAATTCTCTAAACCTTCCCCAAACCCGACCAAATTCCAGAAACATCCCACCAAATCTCCAAAAAATTCCACAAAATCAAGAAAAATCCCTCAAAATTGCAGAAAAATGCCACAAAATTGCAGAAATCTTCCCCAAACCGTACCATATTCCAGAAACATCCCAAAAAATCCCCACTAATTTCCACAAGATCTAAGCAAATCCCTCACAATTCTTCATCTCTCCTCAAAATCATTCAGAATTCCACAAAACACCCATAAAATCTCCTCAATATCCTACAAAATTCAAGAAAAATCCCCAAAAATTGCAGAGAAATCCCACACGATTCCCTAAATGTTCTGAAATCACTACCAAATTCCAGAAACATCCCACCAAATTGCCACAAATTTCCACAAAATAGCAGAAAAATTCCTCACAATTCTTCCAGTCTCCTCAAAATCCCTAAACATTCCAGGAAAAAATCTCACAAAATTCCCTAAATCTTCCCAAAACCCTACCAAATTCCAGAAACATCCCAGCAAATCTCCACAAAATACCACAAAATCTAAAAAAAACCCCCTCATAATTCTTCAAGTCTCCACAAAATCCCTCAAAATTCCAGAAAATCTCCAACGAAATTGCAGAAAGCTTTTCAAAACCCCAACAACTTCCAGTCACATCCCACAAAACCCCCACAAATTTCCACAAAACGCAAGAAAATACCTCCAAATCCTTCATGTCTGCTCAAAATCCCTCAAAACTCCCACAAAATCTCCTCAATATCCTCCAAAATTCAAGAAAAATCCCGCAGAATTGCAGAAAAATCCCACATGATTCCCTAAATGTTTTGAAATCTCTACCAAATTCCAGAAACATCCCACAAAATCTCCACAAATTTCCAAAACAGCTAAGAAAAATCCCTCTCAATTTTTCCAGTCTCCACAAAATCCCGCAGAATTGCAGAAAAGTCCCACAAAATTGCAGAAATCTTCTCAAAACCTCACCAAATTCCAGTAACATCCCACCAAATCCCCGCTAATTTCCACAAAATCTAAGAAAATACCTCAAAATCCTTCATGTCCCCTCAAAATCCCTCAAAATTCCACAAAACTCCCACAAAATCTCCCCAATATCCTGCAAAATTCAAGAAAAATCCAACACAATTCATTAAATGTTTTCAAAACCCTATCAAATTCCAGAAACATCCCACCAAATCTCCAGAAAATTACACAAAATGTAAGAAAAATCCCACAAAGTTCTTCAAGTCTCCTCAAAATTCCTCAAGATTCCAGGAAAAAAATCTCACCAAATTCTCTAAACCTTCCCCAAACCCGACCAAATTCCAGAAACATCCCACCAAATCTCCAAAAAATTCCACAAAATCAAGAAAAATCCCTCAAAATTGCAGAAAAATGCCACAAAATTGCAGAAATCTTCCCCAAACCGTACCATATTCCAGAAACATCCCAAAAATTCCCCACTCATTTCCACAAGATCTAAGCAAATCCCTCACAATTCTTCATCTCTCCTCAAAATCATTCAGAATTCCACAAAACACCCATAAAATCTCCTCAATATCCTACAAAATTCAAGAAAAATCCCCAAAAATTGCAGAAAAATCCCACACGATTCCCTAAATGTTCTGAAATCACTACCAAATTCCAGAAACATCCCACCAAATTGCCACAAATTTCCACAAAATAGCAGAAAAATTCCTCACAATTCTTCCAGTCTCCTCAAAATCCCTAAACATTCCAGGAAAAAATCTCACAAAATTCCCTAAATCTTCCCAAAACCCTACCAAATTCCAGAAACATCCCAGCAAATCTCCACAAAATACCACAAAATCTAAAAAAAAACCCCTCATAATTCTTCAAGTCTCCACAAAATCCCTCAAAATTCCAGAAAATCTCCAACGAAATTGCAGAAGGCTTTTCAAAACCCCAACAACTTCCAGTCACATCCCACAAAACCCCCACAAATTTCCACAAAACCCAAGAAAATACCTCCAAATCCTTCATGTCTGCTCAAAATCCCTCAAAACTCCCACAAAATCTCCTCAATATCCTCCAAAATTCAAGAAAAATCCCGCAGAATTGCAGAAAAATCCCACATGATTCCCTAAATGTTTTGAAATCTCTACCAAATTCCAGAAACATCCCACAAAATCTCCACAAATTTCCAAAACAGCTAAGAAAAATCCCTCTCAATTTTTCCAGTCTCCACAAAATCCTGCAGAATTGCAGAAAAGTCCCACAAAATTGCAGAAATCTTCTCAAAACCTCACCAAATTCCAGTAACATCCCACCAAATCCCCGCTAATTTGCACAAAATCTAAGAAAATACCTCAAAATCCTTCATGCTGCCTCAAAATCCCACAAAATTCCACAAAACTCCCACAAAATCTTCTCAATATCCTACAAAATTCAAGAAAAATCCCAACAAATTGCAGAAAAATCCCACACAGTTCCCTAAATGTTCTCAAAACCCTACCAAATTCCAGAAACATCCCACAAAACCCCACTAATTTCCACAAAATCTAAGAAAATACCTCAAAATCCTTCATGTCCCCTCAAAATCCCTCAAAATTCCACAAAACTCCCACAAAATCTCCCCAATATCCTGCAAAATTCAAGAAAAATCCAACACAATTCATTAAATGTTTTCAAAACCCTATCAAATTCCAGAAACATCCCACCAAATCTCCAGAAAATGACACAAAATGTAAGAAAAATCCCACAAAGTTCTTCAAGTCTCCTCAAAATTCCTCAAGATTCCAGGAAAAATATCTCACAAAATTCTCTAAATCTTCACAAAACCCTACCAAATTCCAGAAACAACCCACCAAATCTCCAAAAAATTCCACAAAATCAAGAAAAATCCCTCAAAATTGCAGAAAAATGCCACAAAATTGCAGAAATCTTCCCCAAACCTTACCATATTCCAGAAACATCCCAAAAATTCCCCACTCATTTCCACAAGATCTACGCAAATCCCTCACAATTCTTCATGTCTGCTCAAAATCATTCAGAATTCCACAAAACACCCATAAAATCTCCTCAATATCCTACAAAATTCAAGAAAAATCCCCCAAAATTGCAGAAAAATCCCACACGATTCCCTAAATGTTCTGAAATCACTACCAAATTCCAGAAACATCCCATCAATTCGCCACAAAATTCCAAAGAAGCTAACAAAAATTGTTGCTATATTTTATATATTAGTAAAGGCCTGTATGCACAAACCAGCCTTTGAACTAAGTCGTGATATTAAGGGCTAAAGTCCTTGAAACCTTCATGCAGAAGAGAGAGTAAAGCAAAACAATATCCCTGTGTGTAAGAGAAAAAATGTAAACTGTGTGTGTTAGCCAATAGTAGCTTGTTCTGCTCGCAAACCCTGTAGAACCCTATAAAAGTGTGCTAAAGATAGAAATAAACAGCGTTCATGATTACTTCTGTGAAGAGTGGTGAAGAGCTGGCAGTCTCTCAATATTTGGCGCTCGAACGGGACACCCTGCGGGCAGGGGCGCTTCGGTGGGTCCATGCACGGTGGGACGGAGCCTTGGACCGAGGTTGGTGGAGCGGATCTGAGTGCAGATAGACGCTGCCTTGGATCGGTACCAGATAGGCGGCTCACGAATCAACGGGGGTGAGTCGCTGGGGGAGTCCGAAGGCAGGGGCGTGGTAGAAGGGTCGCACCCTTCCCCCCTGCCGCCGAGCTGCTAACATGGATGTGGAATTTGTAGCGGCAGAAAAACTGCTTCTCAGCATCCTCGTTAAACGAGGCGAAGCAGCCCAGGAAAGGGACCTGGATATGCTCATTATATGGGCTAATTGTCTTGAGCATTTGCAGTGCTCACTGCTTCTTGCGGTGCAAGAACGGACTGATATCTCGGCTCTGATATGGGAAACGGCAATTACGGAAAAGAGCAAGGACACTGTGTTTCTCGGTCGAACTTGGCAGATTGTAATTAATACCTTAAAAAACAGAAAAGCGAGATATGCTGAGGATGTGAGCCCTGTAATTCTACCTGCGTCACAGCGGCAGATGCCTTTACCTCCCACTGCTGGGCAAGCTCTCCTATCTATACTGCCCATGGAGAGAGGGAGGGAAAGTTAGGGAAAAAAAAAAATAATGAGAAAAAAGTTCCACAGGGAACGCTGAAACAACGAACAGAATCTGTTCAGTTATGGCAGGATGTGATACATCCAGAACTATTTGCTTCATTTTTGGAGTCACTTTTAGCACTACAACCTTATTTAAGTTCCATCTTTACCACCCTGGAAGAAAAGAAGCCAAATTTAAATTGGTTTCCACCCGAACCAGGAAGATATGAGGGAGCGAGGTGAGCGCAGGGAACAAAGGCACCCTGGGGGTAGAAGCAGCACAAGAAAAGTTCCAAGGCCTCTGATCGCCGTTGTTAGCACCTGGCCGTGAGAGACTTTTCGTGTAAAATCGCCTGCTTTTGCAAAATCATGCCTTTCTTCCTCTATCAGCAAACAACAAGAGAAATTGAGAGAAAAAACTGCATTTGTTAAAGTTAACTTTGTGAGGCTTTTTTTTTCTTTCTCTCCGTTTTTCCTCGCTGCGAGAGTATGTGGAGAATGTGAAGAAAGATAAGAGCAGAGCTGCAGCAGCAGTAGAGTGGGCAGCTCACCCCCCCCGCTCCCTCTCTGGGGGGGGGCACTGAGATGGTGCCTGGTTTGTTGTTGCGGGGTCGTGATTTATTGGGTTTTCGGAGTGTTTTTGTATACCCTTTTGGAGTTAATTTTGTGTTTTAAGTAATTATGAGTTTATGCAATTGCAGTTTTTAGAGTTTTACTAGAGAAATTATTGTGGTTCTTTGAAGGTTTAAAAAAGAAAAAAAAAAAAAAAAAAAAAGGGAAAAAAGTGCTTAACAGAAGTTGCCTTGCAATAATTGGTTTTAGAACCTAAGGTTAAAACATGGTGTGATTTACAGCTTTTAGGAAAACCTTCTTCCAATTAATGTTATCTACAGAAGAGATTTGTGGTTTAAAAAATAATTAGTTAAGAGAACTTTACTGTACAAGACAAAGTTAAGTTAAAGTATATATTATCTATTTGCTTGTTTTTTCCACAATTTTAATAAGGTAATTTTAATGGGAGTCCTTTTGTTATATAAAACACATATAACTGCATATATACCAATTTGGATTTTGCGTTTTAGTTTAAAAATTGGACTTGATGCTTCTGAAAAGTGCTATAAAAGCTGGATGGCAACCTGCTAAATCCCATGTTGTTGTGGTGGTTTTTCTCTAGAAGAACTACACTTTAAAATCCTAACCAATTAAGCATATACTAGGCAAATTCCTGTTATGAATAAGTATTTTTAGTAACATTTGCAGTTATTGTGGGTTATTCTCAAAGCTAGATGGCATAGAATTGTGATGTATTTGTTACATTTTTATAATCTTTATAGTGAATCCATGTTATTGTTATATTGTGTTTAAAAGGTATATATCAAACTTTTAGTTGCTTTTTTGTAGTAACAGAATAAGATTAAGTTAAGTTTTTATTTAATATAGATTAAGTGTTAACAGAATTAAGGACAGTCAAGTTTTATAATGTTTAGGCTTGAATGTTTTTAAGTTTTCTAACTTAGATATTCTTTTAAGGTTAAGTTTGTTATTTCCTTTTGTCATATATAATTATTGTTGGGTTTAGATATTGTTTGATTGAAATTGTTTTATGTTTTCTTGGAGACACTTGTTTAAACTGCAAAGTATAGTTGTTTTCCTAGAGTGAAGAGGACGGCCACAGCTGAGACAGCTGTGATGGAACACTGATGAACACCTGCTTGTGGATAGAAGTGAATGCAGTCTGTGACACCCTTGACTTCATTGGGAGTTCTATTGGTTGTTGCAATCTCTGCAGTTTTGTTTGTCATAGCTTTCTTATTTTTCAGTGTTTCCAGAATTTTAAGAAGATGTACCATTGCTGAGGATCAGCTGCCATAGGGGAGGCTTCAGATTAAACCAACTGCTGCATGGTTTAATTGGTCTGGTACCTGAGGCTCCTGATCATTTGCTTTGTACAAATGCATTTTAACAGTTTGCTGTGCTGTAAGCATCTCATAGCTGCTACTATTGAGAACCTTGTTTTAGAAATGAGTTAAGAGGCATCTTTCCAGTTTAAAGCCAGGCCCTGGCCAAGCCTTGACTTTACCTGGACAGAATGTTTGCCAACAGATCCAGATGTTTTCTGTACCAAATCAGTATTTGAATCAGCTTTTGACTCAGCAATCTGACCCTATTAATATGACAGCTGGATCAATTTTGAAGTGGGCTTGGAGAATCATTTCCGGAGTTGATTACCCAATCCTTCACTGATTGTTTTGTTTCTGTTTGTTTGCTAACTATGGGATGCTAGTGCAGTGTTTTAATGATTAATAGTAGTTTTATATTATATACCCTATTAATAATGTTTAAGATTTAATTGATTTTTAACTAGTATAAGTTCTTATTAATTGTGTATATGGTTTTGTGTTGCTGTTGATGTTTATAACAGAAGTACATCTCATTTTATTTTTTTTAAGAAAAACGGGGGAAATGGATGCCCTAAAAGGATTTAATTAGTGTAATTCATTAACTTCAAGGAGAGAAGTGTCTGTGTTTTGTTGGCAGGTTCAGAAAGGTCACCTGTTCATCTGACCAGACTGTGTGCCTCTGAACACACGAGATGCAGTGAACAGAGAAGTCACCACACAGCCTTGGTACTCCAGACATGGATCAGAAGTGGACCTGTCAGGACACAGTTGTGTCTGAACACTATATAGACAGTTGCCAACAGAACTTTTATGTTGATACTATGATGTTGTGTCTCTACCAATTTTTCAGGTATCCTTTGTTTTAAGATTTAGAAGGATCTGAAGAACAATTTGAACATCTATGGAGGCTAGCTTTGGAGCAAGCTGCAGGCCCCATGGCCTGCCAACCCTGCCTGAGAAGCTAGCCTGGGAAATTCATGGGAGGATTCAAAACAATCCTCAAAGACAGAAAACAGCCTGCAGGTGCTGTTTGTCTGTTCCCGTGTTTTCCTTGCAGGAGAGGGTCAGGGGGGTGGTGAACCCCACTGACCAACGATGGTAATGTAGCACTTTACTAACCAATAAGTTTCCTTTCTGTACTTTCCACGAACTAGTCTATATAACATGACTGTAGCAATAAACTAGAGATTCTCTCCTGTTCTGACTCCCTTGAAAGTCTGTGTCGTTCCCAATTAGAACGACAAACATCAAAGCCCTCAGTCACTGATCAGCTGCCAGCTGACATCACGGGAGCAGTGAATGTTCCAGGACTGAATCGTGCTGGAGAAATTCTGTAGAAGACCTAAGAAAAGTGTAGAGACTCCATCTAATTGTATATAAAGCAAAGTGTAGTTGTGTTTACCCTTTCAGCAAATTGCTTTAACGCTTAGACTACATATATACCAAAGCACGTGTGTTAAAAGTGGTTAGATAATAGTTTAGGATAAAGAGTTTAGTTTGTGTAGTAATTGCTATGTTAGTATAAAGTATAAGTATTCCCCCTTCAAGAGGTAGTGTAAGCATCTTTGAAAGTTCATTTAACGATTGAAGTTCTAGCTGTGAGTTTGCAAGTATGGTGTCATTTACATGGTAAAATGCTTATGGTAATTGTGTTGTGTATAGTCATGACCAACTGTCTGCTAACTAACATCCAAAAGTGACAGAACATATGGGTCACTCTGGCACATTGAACTGGCCAAAAATCAGTGTGTCTGAGCCTAGCCACACCTGGAGATCCTTTTGCACCTGTCTCATAGGAGTCCCTGAATGGGATCCTCCAGCATTTAAAGGTTTAATTAGTAATGAGACTCAACTGAATCGATTGGCAATGTTGCAAGAGTGCAGTCGCACTGTTGGCTTCACATTAAGACAACTTGAAGCCTGTTGGCAAGCAAAAATTACCAAAGTTCTCAATGTTACCATAGAACCCTCAGAAGAATTAGATTTGTTAAGTTCCAACAATACCTCAGGTGGATGGATAATGTTTGAACCCCCGACAAAAAGTCATTCTAACAAAGTAATGCGGCACTGGGCTGCAGTCAACCCTATAGCTGATCTCGTTACTACCACTGTAAGTAAAGCCTTTATTCGTGGTGCAATCTCACAGGACAATTACCAAAGTGATTACCTAGTTCCGTATTCCTAATCTGTGGAGATAGAGCATGGAATTAGATTCCTGCTAGTCCACAGAGGACCCTGTTATCTTGAGAACCTTGCTTTATTCCACCCAAGCTTACATCAATTGTTGAATATAGCTAGCAAAATGAAGAACATCAAACAGTCAAAGCGAAGCCTGAATGAATTAAGGCCTAACAACTCTAAAAAGGCTCGCTTGCTAGACTAAGGAAGGATTGAACTTAACATCCACAATGTTAAGTGAGCTTTCAGCCGATGTGAGTAGTGTATATCATGCAGTACTATGAAATCAAGTTGCAATTGACTTTTTGCTCTTAGCACAAAGACATGGTTGTGGGGAGTTTAAAGGCATGTGCTGCTTAGATCTTACTGATCATTCAGCTTCCATCCATGAGCAACTACAGCAGCTACAGGATGGGTTGCATGCCCTGAAGGAAGATAGTGATCCCATCGGAGGTTGGTTCGCCAGCTGGGGCATCACTGGATGGTTGAGGTCTCTTGTGCTAGAAGGGGGACGGACTTTACTTATAGTGTTAATTGAGATGACAGTCTAAGTTGTATGTTATCTTATCCAAAGCCTGGTTTGTGCAAAAAGAGAAAGGGGGAATTGTTGCTATATTTTATATATTAGTAAAGGCCTGTATGCACAAACCAGCCTTTGAAATAAGTCGTAATATTAAGGGCTAAAGACTTTGAAACCTTCATGCAGAAGAGAGAGTAAAGCAAAACAATATCCTTGCGTGTAAGAGAAAAAATGTAAACTGTGTGTGTTAGCCAATAGTAGCTTGCTCTGCCTGCAGACCCTGTAGAACCCTATAAAAGGTGTGCTAAAGGTAGAAATAAACGGCATTCACAATTACTTCTGTGAAGACTGGTGAAGAGCTGGCGGTCTCTCAATAGGGAGCCTGTTCAGTGCCCCAGCAGCCTCACGGGAAAAACCTTTTCCTCACATCCAGCCTAAACCTGCCCGCCTCAGCTCCAGCCGCTCCCTCCACTCCTGTCCCTGGGCACCAGAGGGAAGAGGTTCCCACAGCCCCCAGCCAGGGACCCGCTCCCAAGGCTGCTGCCATGGCAACCAGGCCTGGCACCAGCTGGGATGCTCGGTTTCCACGGGCTGGGCTTCAGGAATGGCATTCCCCAATTTCCTGCTTCCGCTAAAACCACGCTGCCGCTCTCTTCCTTCCCACCTCCCATGGAAAGCACAAAAGGCAAAGATCCTTGGCTGGGATAAGAACAATTTACTGGGAACATCAATGAGATAAGAAACGAACAGCAACAGAAACAATCTGTATAACAGAAGGGATAAGATAAATTATTTACAGGGAAAACTACAACACCACCTACTGGATCTTCCTGGCCATGCAGTTTCTCCAGCCTGGAAAGGACACCTTTCTCCTCTGGTGAGAGAGAGGAACTCTTTTTCCTTGTCCCTGGCAACAACCAGATATGGGACTGAATATGATGACAGGGCCATGGTCAGACCGTCATGTCCTTCAATCCCACATCATGACATTGCCATGGGCAGGAAAAGGGACAGGTGTGTTCCCAGCATGGATCCCAGGGAACATGGATCACCAGGTCTCTTCCCAACATGGATTCTGCATGGGCACATGAAGCTGGAGTAGTGAACAAAGCTCTTCCTGCACTTTGGGGCAATCACAGGGTGTCCCTTACCGGTGCCTCCGTTGGTGTTGGGTCAAGGTAGAGCTCTGGGTGAAGCACTTCCCACACTGGGGACACTCGTAGGGCCTCTCCCCAGTGTGGATGCGTTTGTGGGCACTGAGGTTGGATCTGTGGCTGAAGCTCTTGCCACATTTTCCACACTCATAGGGCCTCTCCCCAGTGTGGATGCGCCGATGCCTGATGAGGGTGGAGTTTTGCTTGAAGCCCTCCCCACAATCAGAGCAGTGGAAGGGCCTCTCATCCGTGTGAATCTGCTGGTGCCTTAGCAGAGTGGAGCTGGCCTGAAACCTCTTCCCACATTCCCCACACTCGTAGGGCCTCTCCCCAGTGTGGATGCGCCGGTGAATGGTGAGGGTGGAGTTGTACTTGAAGCCCTCCCCACAGTCAGGGCAGCGGAAGGGCCTCTCATCCGTGTGAATCCGCTGGTGCACAAGGAGAGTGGAGCTGGTCTGAAACCTCTTTCCACACTTGGGACACTCGTAGGGCCTCTCCCCAGTGTGGATGCGCTGGTGGATGATAAGTTGGGAGCTGCAGCTGAAGCCCTTCCCACATTCCCCACACTTGTAGGGCCAGTCCCCAGTGTGGATCATCTTGTGCTGGATCAGGCTGTTGCTCTGGCTGAAGCTCTTCCCACACTCCAAGCATTTGTAGGGCTTCTCCCCATCCTGAACCTGCTCATGGACCACCAGCTCAGAGCCCTGGCTGGATCTCCGGCCGCCTTCCCGGCACAGGGTGGGTCTTTCCTCCTCAGAGCACCCTGGGATGGGTTTGGAGCCACTCCTCCTGCGGGATCTCCGGGGATTTTCCTCTGCATTGCGTTCCTCTGCTGTGGAGCTGCTCAAAACAGCTTCTTCCATGAGGCTCTGCCACAGGGATTTGTCCTCCCTGGTCTCCATCCTCAGCTCCTTGTCTGGGGGAGGAAGGACAAGGAGAGGATGGGATTTGCCTCCGTGCAAGAGGGAAGGGGAAGGAGATCCCCCCAGTGCGTCCCCGGCAGGACGGCGTCAGCAGCGGGGTTGTCCTGCAGCCAGGGGCCATGCTGGGCTGGGAGATGGAGCAGGAGAGAGGAGGAAAGGGACACTGAATTCCTCCTCACCTGCCTGGGTGTCCTGGGGCATCTTCCTCTTCCTTGCAGCCTTCTTTTCCATGCAGATGAGGTTTGGAAATGAGAAATCCTGGTTTAGGAGGAAACAAGGGATGAGCATATTGAGTTGGTAGGTCTGTCTGTTCAAGTCCCTCTCTAGAAGTCACCCGGGCACCTGGCTTGTCGTGGATTGAAAGAAAAGGTGTTTGCTAAGGAAGGCAGAAACCTACACTGAAATATATAAAAATGTAAATAATCACCCCCTCTGAATTATTATGATCTTGATATCAAAGTGCTCTCAGATAAAGATCGAGGAATAGGAATAATAATTCCTTTCTAAAGAAAGGAAAATGAAAATGCAGCAGTACCTAAGATAAAAAACAACAAAAAAACAACTCGCTGAGAGAGTCAGTATACAACCTGACACCCTGTTGGTCAGGGTGTTGGTAGCAGTCTGATTAAATGGTGGCTGCAGTCCTCCTGGAGTGACTGATGTGGTTCTGTTGAAGCAATGATCCCATAGAATTGTGTACATTACCTCTGAAGTTCCGGTGCTGTAGATGGGTCCAGTCTCTCCTCTGGGAATCCAGTGGAGAAAGACTGCCTGTGGTGTTCTGATGCTCTGATTATATCCAGTCAGGAATGCTTGGCTCCTCCCCCTGGGTGGAGCATCTCACAATGGGATGATGTCATTTTATCAGTCCTGCAGTGAGACTCAATGGCCCATTAAGAGAAGATATCCCCCTGGAGGGAGGATGGGTGGTGGAAGAGATAAAAAACACTGCCCCACCTGGTTTTAACAGCTGGCCCATTAACAGAAGATATCCCCCAGTTATGAAGGATGGGTCAAGAAAGAGATAAAGAAAACTGCTCTACCAGGTTTTAACAGATGGTGAGAGAATACATACTTTTGGTTACATCTTGCATTGCAACCCAAGACATGGGGTCCATAAAAACCTCCCAAACACCAAGACTTAGCCCTGAAAATGCCTCCCAGGAGTTCCCCATTTCTGTTCTCTCCCTTTTAGTGTTCAGGGTTTCACCCCTGTCCCAGCATCTGAGGGTAACATGTATATGGGGGTCCCCCGTCTACTCGGTCCCTGCCCTGCCCAGGCTTCTGGGAGTGCCAGGAATCTGAAGTTTCCCCCGTTTCTATCTCCCCACTTAGGGATGCTGGAATTTTTTGGGGTCCCGGGGTCCCTGGTCCCCTTATTCTCTTCTTCGGGGTGCAGGGCGTCCATGGAGACTCCCCTGCCCCTCACCAGGCAATTGAGGGTCCCATGAATTGTGGTGCTCCCCCTCTCTGGGCTCCCCACTTTGGGGTCCTCGGGGACACAGGGCTCTGCTCCTCCAGGCTGCCTCTGCCAGGAGCTGCCACCAGGACATCCCAATGTCCCCCCAAAGGGCATTTTCCACTCAGCTTTGGAAGTTCTTCATTCTCCAATCATCACCCTCAAAAACCCAACCCAGGAATCCCCCAGGATATCTGGGCCGAGCTCCCCCTCTCTGGTCACCTGTGAGATGGGGGGTGATGATCCCACAGATGGGGGGGCTGTGAATTCAGGGAGTGAATCCCAGCTTGACTTGGATATTCTGGGCCTGATATCATACTGGGATAACAAGCACTTGAGTGGGATTACTGGGAGTGTCTGGGAATGGCTATGGACATGCTGAGGGCAACTGGGATATACTGGGAGTGTCTGTGACCATACTGGGGATGACTGGGAACACACTGGGAACAGCAGGAACTGTGCTGGGGACAACTGGGAGCCCATGCTGGAGACAACTGGGAACAACTGGGAGTGACTGGGTCTGCACTAGGGGCAACTGGGAATGACTGGGACCATGCTGAGAAGGTCTGGGATCATCTGGGGAGGGACTGCGACTATACTAGGGGAAACTGGGTGCAACTGGGATCACACTGGGAGCAACAGGGAGCAACTGGATCCATGCTAAGGGCAACTGGCATCCTACTGGGATCACAGTGGGAGCAGCTGGGCCATGCTGGGCAAGACTGGGACCACACTGGCAGCAACTGGGACTGCACTCAGGGTGACTGAGAGTGGCTGGGAGCAACTGGGATCAGGCTGGAAGCACCTGAGGAGTGACAAGGAACAACTGGGATAGACTGGGAGAGACTGAAACCACAGTGCAGGTAAATGGGAGCAACTGGAAGCACAACTGGATAATCCTGGGAGCAGCTGTGCCCATGCTGGGGTCATACTGGGATCCTAGTGGAACTAGCTGGTATCGTACTGGGAGTGACTGCAAAGGGGCTGGCTGTGACTGGAACCATACTGGAGGTGACTGGGAGCAACTGGGCCCATCCTGGGAGTGACAGGGAGTCACTCTGGCCATGACTGGAATCATACTGGGAGGACCTGGGATTGACTGAAACCGCACTGTGGGTGATTGGGTGCCATAGCTCAAACTGGGAGTGACTGGAATTGTAGTGGGAGTGACTGGGATCATCCTGGAAGTGTTTTTCTGTAGATCTTCTGTCTGTCTGGTCTCTTTTTCTTCTCCTTCTTATCCTACGTACCTGGAACATTATTGAATATCTTAATGTTACCCAAAATCTTAAATGTTCAAGGTTTTTAGGTTAAATGAACTAAGCTAGTGAAGTTAATGCTATGGTGACAATTTTATGTTCAATTGGATGTTGTATTTAACCCTTTGCCAAAGATCCTTGATTGTCTATATTTTGCCAGTAAAATTTTGTGTCATTTTGACCTCTTAGCTCAGTAGTCAGAGCATGGTGCCAGTATCACCGAGGCTGTGGGATCAATCCTTGTGGGGCCATTCGCTTAAGAGCTGGACTTGATGGTCCTTGTGGGTCCCTTCCTACCAAGAATATTCTTTGCATCTGTCCATGTTGAGAAGATCTGGTTGGTGTTTCTCCTGTGCACCAAACTCAAGCAGAGGAACCTTTGGTTACCACCAGCATTGAAGTGTTCTGAGGTGTTACAGCCCTGCAGGCTCACAGTGGCCTCTTGTTTCCATAAGGCCCCAGAGTGTCCCACTGGCCACTTGTTTCCATGGGCCCAAGAGTGCCACAATGATCCCCTTGGATCCCCAACTTACCACAGTGTCACACTGGCCCCTTGGTTCCATAAGGATCTGGAGTGTCACACAGGTTTATGGCATTTGTCCTTGCTGCCCCTCACATCCCACTGCCCCACAAAGAGCCCCAAGCCACCCGTGAGGGACAGGCCCTGCTGTGCCAGGCCTGGGCTCAGGGCTTGGCCTTTCTGCTTCCTCCAACCCAGCCAAGGCTGGCTCAGCATTGCAGTTCCCTGCTCAGAGCCTTTGGCTCCTGGCAATCCTGGCCTCCAGGATCTGCTCTCACCATTCCCTGGGGAGAATTGGCAGTCCCTGCCCTCAGTGGGGCTTATTGAAGCTCCAAGGGACTTGGACTTTTGCTTCTGACTCCTTGAGCAGCTTCTTCAGCCTGAAGGAGGGACAAAGGAGGATCAGGGAAAGAAAGAAACAACCACCAGGTCGAGCACCCCCTGAAATCACAGCCTCCCACCCATGGGATCATCACCCCCAATCCCACAAGTGACCGGACAGAAGGAGCTCAGCCCAGATATCCCGGGGGATCCCTGGGTTGGGTTTTCTGGGAGGGATGTCTGAAAAATGAAGAACTCCAAAGCTGAGTGGAAAATGCCCCTTGGGAGATACTGTGGGGTCCCAGCATCCCTTAGTGGGGAGATGGAAACAGGGGAAAATTTTTGGATTCCTGGCACTCCCAGCAGCCAGAAGAGGTCAGGGACTGAATAGACAGGGGACCCCCAGTACAAGCAGGACCCCCAGCAGCTGGGACAGGGAGGAATCCCTGAACACCAAAGGGGAGAGATCAGACATGGGGAAGTCCTGGGAGGCATTTTCAGGGCTGAATCTTGGTGTTTGGGAGGTTTTTATGGACCCCATGTCTTGGGCTGAAATGCAAGATGTAACCAAAAGTATGTGTTCTTTCACCATCTGTTAAAACCTCGTAAAGCAGTTTTCTTTATCTCTTTAATGACCCATCCCTCATAACTGGGGGATGTCTTCTGTTAATGGGCCAGCTGTTAAAACCAGGTAGGGCAGTGTTCTTTATCTCTTCCACCACCCATTCTCCCTCCAGGGGGATATCTTCTCTTAATGGGCCATTGAGTCTCACTGCAGGACTGATAAAATGACATCATCCCATTGTGAGATGCTCCACCCAGGGGGAGGAGCCAAGCATTCCTGACTGGATATAATCTGAGAATCAGAGCACCACAGGCAGTCTTTCTCCACTGGATTCCCAGAGGAGAGACCAGACCCATCTACAGCACCAGAACTTCAGAGGTAAGCTACAATCTTCTACGGGATCATTGCTTAAACAGAACCACATCTGTGACTCCAGGAAAACTGCAGCCACCATTTTAATCTGAGTGCTTCGTTGTATTTTGACTCTGTCAGTGGGTGGTTTCTGTGTGGAATTTTTTTTTGTTTGTTTTGTTTTGTTTTTTTGTTGTTGTTTTTTGTCCTGCTGTATTTTCATTTTCCTTTCTTTAATAAAGAACTATTATTTCTATTCCTATATCTTTATTTGAGAGCACTTTGATATAAGATTATAAAAATTCGGAGGGGGTGGGTTGTTTCCATTTTTATCAATTTCAATGGAGATTTCTGCCTTCCTTAGGAAACACCTTTCCTTTCAAACCAAGATACCTCAGATGCTCTGACGACTTCTAGAGAGTTAATTGAAAAGAAGGACCATCAAACTCATTGTGCTCATTCCTTGTTTTCTCCCAAACCAGGATTTCCCAATCCCAAAGCTTGGCCAGATGGAGAAGGAGGCCGTGAGGAAGAGGAAAATCTCCCAGGACACCCAGGCAGGTGAGGAGGAAGTCAGTGCCCCTTTCCCCCTCTCTCCTGCTCCATCTCCCAGCCCAGCCTGGCCCCCGGCTGCAGGACAACCCCGCTGCCGACGCCGTCCTGCCGGGGACGCACTGGGGGGATCTCCTTCCCCTTCCCTCTGGCACGGAGGCAAATCCCATCCTCTCCTTGTCCTTCCTCCCCCAGACAAGGAGCTGAGGATGGAGACCAGGGAGGACAAATCCCCACAGCAGAACCTCATGGGAGAGGCCATTTTGAGCAGCTCCACAGTGCAGCAATACAATGGGGAGGAAAAGCTTCAGAGATCCCGCAGGAGGAGGGGCTCCAAACCCATCCCAGGGTGCTCTGAGGAGGAAAGACCCACCCTGTGCTGGGAAGGCGGCCGGAGATCCAGCCAGGGCTCTGAGCTGGTGGTCCATGAGCAGCTTCAGGATGGGGAGAAGCCCTACAAGTGCTTGGAGTGTGGGAAGAGCTTCAGCCGGAGCAACAGCCTGATCTGCCACCAGATGATCCACACTGGGGAATGGCCCTACGAGTGTGGGGAATGTGGGAAGGGCTTCAGCTTCAACTCCCAGCTCATCATCCACCAGCGCATCCACACTGGGGAGAGGCCCTACGAGTGTCCCGAGTGTGGGAATAGGTTTCACAGGAGCTCCACTCTCCTTGTGCACCAGCGGATTCACACGGATGAGAGGCCCTTCCGCTGCTCCGAGTGTGGGGAGGGTTTCCAGCACAACTCCACCCTCGTCACGCACCGGCGCATCCACACTGGGGAGAGGCCCTACGAGTGTCCCCAGTGTGGGAGGAGCTTCACCCAGAGCTCTAACTTGACCAGACACCAACGGAGGCACCAGTAAGGGAAGCCCTGTAAATGCCCCAAAGTGAACGAAGAGCTTTCTCCACAGCTCCAGCTTCATCCCCCCTTGGAGAATCCACATTGGGAAGAGACCTGGTGATCCGTGTTCCCTGTGATCCATGCTGGGAAGACACCTGTACCTTTTCCTGCCCGTGGCAATGTCATGATGTGAGATCAAAGAACTGAGAGTCTGACCATGGCCCTGTCATTATATTCAGTCCCATCTCAGGTCATTGCCAGGGGTAGGAAAAGGACTCCTTCTCTCTCACCAGAGGAGAAGAGTGTCCTTTCCAGGTAGGAAAAAATATATGGCCAGGAAGAGGCAGTCGGTGGCATTTTAGTTTTCTCTGTGAATAGTTTGTCTTATCCCTTCTGTTATCCAAATTGTTTCTGTTCCTGTTTGTTCCTTATCCCGTTGCTCTTCTCAATAAATTGTTCTTATCCCAGCCTGGGATCTTTGCCTTTTGTGCTTTCCATGGGAGGTGGGAGGGAAGCGAGCAGCGATGCACTTTTAGCAGGAGTAGGAAATTTGGGAATGCCATTCCTGAAGCCCAGCCCATGGAAACCGAGCATCCCAGCTGGTGCCAGGCCTGGTTGCCATTGGCAGCAGCCCTGGGAGCGGGTCCCTGGCTGGGGGCTGTGGGAACCTCTTCCCTCTGGTGCCCAGGGACAGAAGTGGAGGGAGCCGCTGGAGCTGAGGCGGGCAGGTTTAGGCTGGATGTGAGGAAAAGGTTTTTCCCGCGAGGCTGCTGGGGCACTGAACAGGCTCCCCAGGGAAGGCTCCCAGCTCCAGGGCTGGCTGAGCTCCAGCAGCGTTTGGCCAGCGCTGCCAGGCCCAGGCTGGGATTGTTGGGGTGTCCTGTGCAGGGCCAACAGTTGGACTGGAGGATCCCCATGGGTCCCTCCCAACTCAGCCAATTCTGTGGCTCTGGGATCCCATGAGCCTGGGGATGGGACCGCAAATGGTTGCCATGGCAACGGGCTCTGGCTCCAGGCCTGAGCTGGTGTCCATGGCAACCACCCCGGCATGGGGTCTCCATGGAGCTGCCAAGGGTCTGAGCATAGCAACAGGGGGCTGTGGTTGCCATGGAAACAGACCATAGTGAAAAGTCGTGGTGATGGTTGTCTACCAAGGATCAGATTTGTTACCCTCAGTGGGGCTCCATGGGGACATTCCAAGAGTATCCAGGTTGTTCAAGAGCCGGAATGTCACAGGTACAGACAGGGGCTCCACAGAGACCTCCCAGGGGTTTCTGGGGATGCTGAAGAGCCGTGTGGTCAGATGCAGTCACAGCAATTCCACGGTGACATCCCAGGGGACCTTGGGCTGCAAAGGCACCGCTCTGTCACAGGCACTCCTGGTGGCTCCACGGTGACATCCCAGGAGTCCCCAGGCTGCCAAAGAGCCGGGATGTCACAGACACTCCCAGGGCTTCCTGTCATGGGCAGAGTGGGAGCTTCAGGCAAAAGCTTTATTTCTTTATTGGAGAAACTCCTGCTGAGTCATGAGGTGGAGAAATGACACCAAACAGCCACCATGGATCCTCAAACTCCTCCAAGTCACCTAGATTTTAAATTCCTTCTAAGAGAGGAGACTGGGAGCAGCTGGATTCAATCCCAGCCCGAGTTTGTCAGAGGTTTATGTGTAAATATTGGACATGTAGAATTGAACCGTAATGCAATTTGTCCCACACGATTAACAATGGAATATCAGATATATTTATATAAATACAACTGTGACTGATTCTGAACATGATATATTTACACCACAGAGTAAATAAAGAAAAAGAGTTATTTACTCAACAGTAAAGGAGCTATAACAATTATTAGACTAGAGTGCTCTAGGAAGCAATTTTGAAGTAAACAGGGCCTTGCTGGAGTTGTTTGAGACCATTCCAGGCACAGCCTCCTGCTCCAGCAGGAACTGCCTTTCCTGTGCCATGCCCAGGGCAGATCCTGCTGCAGGAAAAGCCCCAGGCCAGCCCCAACCCAGGGAAGGGCTCGGGCACAAGTGCAGAGTGCCGTGCTGGGAGCTGTGCCAGGGACAGCCTGAGGCACCAAAGGCACCTTGGCAGCAGCAGCTGCTTCCAGGCCATGGCCAGAAGGCTCCCTTGGCACCCCGGCCTGGTGGCCAGCACTGCAGAGCTGCTGCTTCAGGGCTCATTTCTGGCTGGGCTCTGAAAAGCCACTGCTGCTCCAGGAGCCTGACTGGGAAGCAATTGGCCCCAGCACCTTGGGGACAAGATAATAATGAAACAACTCTTCATGGCAGCAGAGACAAGGCAGGGGCAGAGGAAAGGGGAGAGCCAGGCCCAGGGGACATGGCTGCAATGGTGATGGCTGTGAGGTCAGTGCCACTGCAGCAGCCTGGCTGGCCCTCAGCAGACATTCTGGCCAGGAGTGTTGTGAGGGCACCCAGCACATCAGAGAACCCACACAACAGGAATTCCAGCCTTGGGGACGGGAGGGGCTTTCACTGTGTCAGGTGGAACAGAGATGCTGCTGCTCTTGGAGCAATCCTGGTATGAGGCATCCATTTCTCTGCAAAAGCAGTTGCAGTTTTGTGCTACTCTGATTGTACAATATTTCCTCCTTCTAAAAACAACCAAATCCACTCTAGTTCACTTTAAAGATATTCATCCTTGTTCTGTCACTGCAAGATTTGGGAGGAAATCACTTTGACCAGTGTTTCCATTTTCACAGACCATGCAGAGGACCCAAAAATCTCTCAGGATCAGGTTTGGAGGCCTCATCACATAAGCAGCAGGTAGAGGCTGAGGGCCCTGAGCCTGAGGCCAGCAGGGGACAAGTGACCCTGGCAGCCCTGGGGCCTCATTGCCTCCTTGTCCCTGCTCAGCAGCCTGGCAGGGGCCGCCCCATGGTGCTGCCCTTGGCATTGCACATCCCCACATGCCAGTGCCCCGGGAAGAGCCCTGAGCAATGAGGGAGGGACAGCATCTGCCTTGCCAGGGGCTGGGGCTCAGCCCTTGGCCCTTGGCATTCCTGAAACACATCCAGCTTTGCTCAGCACCACAGACACCTTTCCCTTGCTTGTCCCCAGCTGCCATCAGGGCCTCCAGTCTTCTGCTCTACCTGGAACCTGGGGATGCTTTCTCACTCGTGTCTCTCATTTCAACTACAAGAAATTTCAGTGTTTCTGTCTGTGTTTGAGTTCTTGAGAAGTTTCTGGAGCACACTCTGAGGGACTGAGTGTGATGCCAAGAGCCCCAAAGGCCCGAGAGGGTGATGAAAGTGCTGGTGCTGTGTCTGTGCTGCTGAGCTGGGCCGGGCTCCTGGCCCAGAGGCAGCTCCTGGCAAGGGCAGCGCTGCAGAGAGACAGCTCTGGCCAGGAGCAGCTCCTGAGCACAGCCCAGCAGGGCTGGGGCCCTGCCAGGGCAGCTCAGGGACACGAGCAGGCCCAGACAGAGCTCCCAGGGGCTCAGCACTGGCAGGGGCTGTGGGATGTCCCAGAGGGGGCTGTGTCACAGCAGCACCTCTGTGGCTGTGTCCTGGAGCCCCAGAGCAGCTGTGATGTCAGAAAGGGGCTGTGTGACAGCTCAGAGTGGGTTGTGTGAGGTCACAGATGGGGCTGTGACATCACAGAGTTTGTTGTGTGAGGTCACTGAGCAGCTATGGCATCATAGAGGGGACTGTGTGACATCAGAAAGCAGGGTGTGGCATCACAGTGTGGGCTGGGTGATATCACTTAGTGGGCTGTGACATCACAGAGAGGACTATGACATCAGAGGTTGAATGCATGACATCACAGAGTGAGTTGTGACATCACAGAGTTTCTGTATGACATCACAGAGCCACCACAGGGTGGGCTGTGACATTACTGAGTGGGCTGTGAGGTCACAGAGCAGACACCACAATCCCAGAGGGCGGCTCTTTGACAACAGACAGCAGATTGTGACATCACAGAGCAGCTGTGTGACAGCAGAGAGAAGAGTGTGTGATGTCAGAGAGAAGGCTGTGACATCAGAGAGTGGGTTCTGCCATCTCAGAGGGGCTGGGACATCACAGTCCAGACTGGGACATCACAGAATGGCTGTGGGACATCCCAAGGTCTGTGGGGCATGGGACAGGGGGACAGGGAACCCCTGGCAGCATCCCTGTGTCCCCCAGGGCCAGAGCCTGGGCCAGGGCTCCTTCACCCTGTCACCAACGAGGGCTTGAGAGCACTTAAAAAATCCCCAGCAAGGGAGCAGCAAAAACCAGATTTAATATTAAGCACCAGCAGGACAAAGTTCCTTGGCAAGAATCACTCTGCTCCTGACTGGACACTTCAGGCACAGCAAGGAAACAAAGCAACAACAAAACCAAACAAAATCCAGGCAACTAAACCAGAAATGAACCCAGAACCGTCCCTCTGTGTGTGTGTGGGTGTGGGTGTGTGTTTGAGCTTAACAGAGCTCAAACTTAACAGGACTTCACTTATGCCTTAATTTATACCTCAAATATCACAATTTAGCAAAAGCACTTAACAGTATTTAAGCTAACTTATAACATATGACTTCAGGATTTAACAGTGGAATAACACTTAACAATATTCAACTTCGTTTACTGTTGTAATCACAGGCACTGAGAGTGTGCCCTTATCTCTGATGCCTGGCTCTGACATCCAAGAAAACTCTGAATTTCATATAACACCATGAAAACAACTGTTAATAGAAAAACCAGGAGTGTAAGTGTGTAGATTAGAGAGATTTCTTATGTCACTGCGTGAAAAAGTTCAGGTTTGGAGTTTAAACTAGTTTAGAAAATAGAGGACAAGATGGAGGATTCAGGGTGTTGTCTCTTGTCCTTTCTTCTTCATCTTCTTCTAGAGGTTTTTGGGTAGTAGTAGGTGATTGGATAGAGAATGCTACAGTGCAGCACACAAGTGTTGGGTCATTGGGTTACTAAGAAAAAATATCTCCTTGGCATTTGTTAATTGGGTAAATGAACATATAAAAAAACCTTGAAGATCTTTTTTAGTCATTTTGCACCTTTCTATCTTAGTGCACATAGCTGCTTGTGGCTCCTTGTACCCTGTATACATGTAATGGAGATAAAAGAAGAATAAACAACCAAGTCCAAACAAGAGAAAACTGCCTCTCTCTCGTCAATCTTCAGTCCAAGGGGGAAAAAGAACCCATCCACAAGTGTCCCATCAGGACACCAGGGCCACACTGCACCACTGCAGACGGGAGCAAACCCTCATGGACTGCGTGCCTTACAAATCTGGCAAAACCATGTCACACACATCCCTGAATTCAGACATTTAAAATATGTACATTTATCCACAGATACCTTTTCATCAGCAATATGTGCTATAAAACACACAAGAGAAAAGGGTCGGGATGCCATTGCACACTGGCAGTCAGCCTTTGCTGTTTTGAGCATCCCTCATAGCATCAAAACAACACACATCTCACAGAAAACAAAACATTTCCTGCAGCCCTGGAGTGTAACACACCACACTGGCGTTCCTCAAATAACAATAAAACAGATCATTGTGGAAAGAGCACATGGCACTTTAACAGGAATTACTGAAAAACAAGAGGGAGGAATGTGTGGTGGGACCCCAGAAAGCAAAGTAGCTAAGGCTGTTCATGCAATAAATCATTCAGCAGTATCAGAAGATCCCCAAACCCAGGCTCGCTTGAACTCTGCAATTCTAACACAAGTGAAAGACTTAGCAATGTGAGCTCTAACAAGAATTACCAACTTGTCAGTGCCAACCCAAAGCTATTCAAGTAGAAGACAAAACCCCCATGAGCTATATATGCAGTGAAGCAAGGGGTCAATTAATGCTACAACTGGCACAAGATAATGCAAACCAAGACTGTAGAAAAATTATAGCTGCATTACCTCAAGAGCATCCATCTCTGGAGGAGATGATTACAGCATGTGCTAAGGTTGGGACTGGATCTCATCACATGGATATGCTAGCCAATTCTATTACAGCTGCTGTTAAACTCACACCCCATTGCTACAAGTGTGGACAACAAGGCCATGGGAAAATAAACTGTCCACACAAGCCCATTCCACAGGGGACAGCTCAGGGACAAAGAAGTGATAATGCAAGCTGCAACCGATGTGAAAGAGTTGAACATACAGCCAAAGACCACAAACAACACCCTCCTGACAGCACCTCTACGGATGTGACGGAGCAGATTAAAGAAGAGCAACCAGAACAACTTATTCACCATGAAAATCAGACTCTTGAAAAGACAGTTCATTTAAAAACTGTTTGTTTACAAATTGTTTTTCTGCTAAGTTGGGTTTTTCTCACAGTTCTAAACATTGAATGTTTTTTGTTTCTTGTTTAAAGAGTTCAGGAATAATATCAGTTCTAAATACTTTCTTGTTTTTAAATGTTAAGTTGTAACTTTTAACTATGAGTAGTTAACCTGTGGCTTGTTAGCTTAAAGGATTGTGGTCCTGTCTGCCAGCTCCTGGAAGGGAGTGTTGCAAACTCAATTTAGTACACAAAGCATATTGCTTGCTGAAGAGAATTAATTGTGTAAAGTTAACTAGAAACTTCTTTCAAATTAAACCCATGGTGTCCCTGTTATCATGTCTGCAAAGGGCCCCTGCAGATAGGGTAACAGAGAGCATTTTATATTTTTTAATTTAACCAAAAAGGGTAAATAGTCACAGTATGGTCATAGTACAGTTGGTCAGGACTGGACAAAGTAAATCTAGACATAAGACAAATCTAATTTAGCAGTAAATCTACTTTAGCCATAACACAAATCTAATTTAGCCAGCCTAATTCATGTCTGAACCACTGCACAGCACTGGCCAGGATGCAGGGCAGGGAGGGAAGTATCAGCCAATGGCTGTCTAGCCTGGGAAATTTGAATTGAGTACTTAAATGACTTCTGAGTAATAAACGAGACTGTTTTGTCTGATGAGCAACTGGACCATGAATCGTGGATTTTGTCTCTCCACCCAGGACCAGCATGTTACAGATACACCTTGGGCAGTACAAGAGCCTGGCCAGGGCTACACCCAAGATGGAGCAAAAGTGGTCACAAAAATGGACAACTCATCACAAAGTCCCACATTTTTAGAAGTTTAGGTTAATCTGCATATTGGGGTTCATTGTCCAATTACAGCTTCAGATGATGAAGTCCCATCCTTCTTGTTTTCTTTCTTCAGTCCACCCTTCTTCATGCTTTTGGGCCTGGAACTTGTAACAATTGTCCTTGGTATCAAGCTAGAAAAGGAATTGTTTTGTCTACCTACTCTGTGAAGAGAGCTCACTAATACTTAATATAGAGTTCAAAACTACAAACGTAGGCAGCACAGAATATGAAAAATATGAAAGCTAAAACTTAAGGCAACACACCCTGAAGGGCTGTGAAACTAAATAATTTTGGAGAGGGACTGAGTAGGATTCAGTGGCATAGAGTGGTTTTGAGGAGACAGATAGAAGCCTCTCGTCTCTTTGAGTGCCAAGAAATTGAGACAATTACACCAAATAACCCCACAACCCCCAAATCCTCCCAAGTATCTCCCAGATTCCCTTGAAGCACTAGTAAAATGTGAGGCTCTAGATGCCTTTGATGAATTTGTTGATTTTTACCACTCTGTTATTTCTCTGTTTTAAATAGATGAAGATGAAGCAAAACCAAATTATAATTGAAACCAAAATAAAATGACCTCCAGCCCAGTGTGTTCCCAACACAGATCACTGGGAACGTGGGTCATCAGAGCTCTGCCCAACGTGGGTCCTCTGATGGGGGATGGAGCTGGGGCAGCGCACGAAGCTCTTCCTGCACTTGGGGCACTCACAGGGCTTCCCTTACCGGTGCCTCTGTTGGTGTTGGGTCAAGTGAGAGCTCCTGGAGAAGCTCTTCCCACACTGGGGACACTCGTAGGGCCTCTCCCCAGTGTGGATGCGCCGGTGCCTCATGAGGTGGGAGTTTCGCTTGAAGCCCTCCCCACAGTCAGGGCAGCGGAAAGGCCTCTCATCCGTGTGAATCCGCTGGTGCCTGAGGAGAGTGGAGCTCCTCTGAAACCTCTTCCCACACTCAGGACACTCGTAGGGCCTCTCCCCTGTGTGGATCATCTGGTGGATGGTCAGCTGGGACCTCTGGCTGAAGGTCATCCCACATTCCCCACACTCATAGGGACGTTCCCCGGTGTGGATCCTCTGGTGGAGGATCAGGCTGGAGCTCCAGGTGAAGCTCTTCCCACATTCCCCACACTCGTAGGGCCTCTCCCCAGTGTGGATGCGCCGGTGGGTGATGAGGTGGGAGTTTCGCTTGAAGCCCTCCCCACAGTCGGGGCAGAGGAAGTGCCTCTCATCCATGTGAATCCGCTGGTGCTGGAGGAGAGTGGAGCTGATCCGAAACATCTTCCCACACTCAGGACACTCGTAGGGCCTTTCCCCAGTGTGGATGCGCTGGTGGGTGATGAGTTTGGAGTTGCAGCTGAAGCCCTTCCCACATTCCCCACACTCGTAGGGCCATTCCCCAGTGTGGATCATCTGGTGGCAGATCAGGCTGTTGCTCTGGCTGAAGCTCTTCCCACACTCCAAGCACTTGTAGGGCTTCTCCCCATCTTGAAGCTGCTCATGCACCACCTGCTCAGAGCCCTGGCTGGATCTCCGGCCGCCTTCCCGGCACAGGGTGGGTCTTTCCTCCTCAGAGCACCCTGGGATGGGTTTGGAGCCCCTCCTCCTGCGGGATCTCCGGGGATTTTTCTCCCCATTGGATTCCTGCACTGTGGAGCTGCTCAAAATGGCCTCTTCCATGAGGTTCTGCTGTGGGGATTTGTCCTCCCTGGTCTCCATCCTCAGCTCCTTGTCTGGGGGAGGAAGGACAAGGAGAGGATGGGATTTGCCTCCGTGCCAGAGGGAAGGGGAAGGAGATCCCCCCAGTGCGTCCCCGGCAGGACGGCGTCGGCAGCGGGGTTGTCCTGCAGCCGGGGGCCAGGCTGGGCTGGGAGATGGAGCAGGAGAGAGGGGGAAAGGGGCACTGACTTCCTCCTCACCTGCCTGGGTGTCCTGGGGCATCTTCCTCTTCCTCACAGCCTCCTTCTCCATCTGGCCAAGATTTGGGAATGGGAAATCCTGGTTTGGGGAAAAATACAATTCACAAGCACATTGGGTTAGGGGGTTTGTTCTGCCCAAGTCCATCTCTAGAAGTCACCAGCCATCCATAAAAACCTCCCAAACACCAAGATTCAGCCATGAAAATGTCTCCCAGGAGTTCCCCATCTCTGCTCTCTCCCCTTTGATGTTCAGGGGTTCCCCCCTGTTCCAGCTGCTCACGGTCACACTTGTACGGGGGGTCCCCTGGCTACTCGATCTCTGGCCTCCTCAGGCTGCTGGGAGTGTCAGGAATCTGAAAAGTTCTCCCCTTTTCCATCTCCTCAATAAGGGATGCTGGGACTCCCCACGGTCCCCCCAAAGGGCATTTGCTGCTCAGGTTTGGAGTTCTTCATTCTCCAAACATCCCCCCCAAAAAAACCCAATCCAGGGATGCATGAGGATATCCGGGCTGAGCTCCCCCTCCCCGGTCACCTGTGGGATGGGGGATGATGATCCCATAGGTGAGGGGCTGTGAATTCAGGGAGTGCTTGACCTCGTGGTTCCTTCTCCCTTCCCTGATCCTCATTTGTCCCTCCTCTTCCTCCCTCTCCTTCCCTTCCATCCTTCCTCCTCCGCTTCCTCCCTAACCCCACCTCCTTCTCCTACTCCTGTCCCTTCTCTCTCTCCTTCTTCATCCCTCCTCTTCCATCCCTCCTCCTCCTCCCCCAGGAGCAGTGACACCCTCGGTGCCCCGTTCCCAAACCCCTCACAGCCCACGGCAGGAGCGGGGATGGAGCCGGGACAGGTCGGGATGGGCAGCGCGGGGCTCTCCGCTGCTCCCACCCGCTGGGGACGGGGGGAACCCGGCCCGGGGAAAAGGAGAGGGAAACTGGGAAAATTGGGGGCTGCAGATCCAACCTGGGGCTGGCTGGGGACCCTGGCTGGGGACTGCCAGCCCTTGGGGCTGCTCTGGGGAGATGCGGGAGGGGGGAACACAGAGAGGGCTGGGGGATCCCAGGAGTGGCAGCACTGGCAGGGACTGGTTTGTACTGGGATCATCCTGGCAGTGGCTGGGATTGCACTGGCTGTGTACTGACATCATACTGGGATCATACTGGGAGCAGCTGGGTCCATGCTGGCTGAGACTGGGATCCCACTGAGGGTGACTGGAATCATACTGGGATTGACTGGGAGTGGCTGGGAACAACTGGAATCATGCTGAAAGCAACTGGGAGGAGCTGGGAATGACTGGGAGCGTGCTGGGGCTGACTGGGATATACTGGGAGAGACAGGGAGTCCCAGGGATCACACTGGAGGTTACTGGGGTCATACTGGAACTGACAGGGAGCAACTGGGGGCCACTGGCCTCATACTGGGAGTGACTGGAATTAGACTGTAAGCGACTGGGATCAGACTGGGAGTTACTGGGATTAGACTGTGACTGGGATGAGACTGGGAGTGTGAAGGAAACTGGAAAATTGGAGAAAAAATGGAAAAAAACCCCAGGATAAATTCAAGGAAAATGGAAGGGAAAATTCAGGGAAAAACTACAAAAATATCAGGGTCAAATCCAAAAAAATTTGGGAAAAATCAGGAAAAAATTGGGAAAAATTTGGGAAAAATGGGAAAATTTGAAAAAAATTGGGGAAAATCAGAAAAAATGTGGAAAAATCAGGAAAAAATAGGAAAAGAAGGAAAAATCATGAAAAACCAGGGAAAATTGGAAAGAATATTGGGCAAATCAGGAAAAAAACTGGGAAAGAACTTGGAAAAATTCGGGAAAATCCAGAAAAGAAAGAGGAATAAAATCTGGAAAGTAATAGGAAAAAAACCAGGAAAAATCAGGTAAAAACTAGGGAAATTTGAGAAGAAATTGGGAAAAAGCTAGAAAAAATTTGGGATAGGAAGAGAGAAGAATCAGGAAAAAATGGGAAATACATGAAAAAAATTGTGAGAAACCAGGGAAAATATCAGGGAAAAAAAGCCAAAAAGACCCTGGGAAAAATCAGGAAAAAATATTGGAAAAATATTGGAAAAATGAAGGAAAAAACAGAAATATTTGAGAAAAAATTGCAAAAAAATAAGGAAAATAATTTGGAAAAAATCAGAGATAAAATGTGGAAAAAAAAGAAAATCAGGGAAACAAACAGGAAAACGATAAAAAAATCTGGAAAAATCAGAAAAAAATAATGAAACAAATCAGGAAAGAATTGGGGAAAACCAGAAAGATTAGGGAAAGGAAAAGGGAAAAATCAGGAAAAAAAATGGGATTAAAACAGGAAAAAGCACAAAAATCAAGGAAAAGTTTAAGAAAATAATGGGAAAAATTAAAAAAAAAAAAAATCAGAAAAATAAAAAAATCATTAAAAAAATCATTAAAAAATCATAAAAGAAATCAATAAAAATCAGGAAATAATGGGGAAAATCTGGAAAAATATTGAGAAAAAATTGGGTAAAATCGAGAAAAGAGAGGGAAGAAACCTGGAAAAAATCAGGAAAAATCAGTAAAAAAATTAGGAAATACAGGGAAAAATTAGGGACAAATTGTGAAAAAAAATATGGGGAATAACCAGGAAGAAATTGTGAAAAGAAGAGGGAAAAATCAGGAAAAAGTGGGGGAAAAGCAAGAAAAAAATTTAGGAAAAAAATTGGGAAAAAACAGGGAAAAATCAGGAAAAGAAAGAGGAAGAAGACTAGGAAAAAAATGGGAAAAATCAAGGAAAAAAAGAAAAAAAAATGAGGAAAAGAAAGTGGGGAAAAACTTTGGAAAATTGGGAAAAAAATTGGGAAAAAACTAGGAAATATCAAGGAAACAAACAGGGAAAAAATCAGGAAAAAATAGGAAAAAAAGGGAAGTATTTGGACAAATCAGAGGGAAAAATCAGGAAAAAAAATTTGAAAAATATGTGAAAAAAAATGTGAAAAATGAAGAAAAAAATAAGAAAAAGGGAATAAAACCTGGAAGAAATCAGGGAAAAAAAAATCAGAAAAAAACCTGGAAAAAAAATGGGGGAAAATCAGGAAAAAAAATGGGAAAAAATCAGGAAAAAATGGGAAAAAACAGAAAAATTATGGAAAAATTTGAGAAAAAGTTGGGGAAAAGACAAAAAATTTTGGGAAAAGAAAAGGGAAAAATCAGGAAAAAAAATCAGGAAAAAAATGGGGGAAAAACAAAGAAAAAATAAGGGAAAAAATGAGGGAAAAATCAGGAAAATTAAGAAAAAAAAAAAAGAAAAAGAGAAAAAATTTGGGGAAAATAATGGGGAAAATCAGGAAAAAAACAGGATGAAATTCCCCCATCCCATTTTTCCGTGGAATTTTGGGAATTGCCTACCTGGGAGGTCGTAGAAGAATTTCCAGACCTGGGATACAGGGAGTGGGGAAAGGTGGAATTGCGGATGAACTGGTCAAGATTTTTGGGAAGGTAGATGGCCTGGTCCTATTCCAGCTTCCACAATGTTTGGATGAATCCCACTCCTCCTTCCGGCTAGAAATCATGGAAAAATCATGGAAAATAATGGGAAAGCTGTGATTCAAATTCATGGAGTTTTGCCCCCAAAACACCCTTTTTTCCCACCAAAACTTCTATTTTTCCCCCCCAAAATATTAATTTTTTGGAATAATTAAATGGGGAAGATTAGGGGGAAATAGGGAAAAATAGGATGGAAATGGAGCAAAAATGGGGGAAATTTGAGCCAAAATGGGAAAATAATAGGGAAAAAATGGGATAAAAATAGGGGAAAATGGGATGGAAATGGTGGAAAATTTGGGAAAAATGGGAGAAAGGAATGGAAGAAGATAGGGATAAAATGATGGAAAAATGAGATAAAACCAGGATAAAAATGGGGAAAAAAATGAGAGCAACTGGGAGAAAAATGAAGGGAAAATGGGAATTAAAATGGTAAAAATGAAGTGAAAGTGGGAGAAAAATTGAAGAAAATGGGGAAAACAGGAGAGAAGATGGGGAACAAACTGGGGGAAAATAGAGCAAAAAGAGGGTAAAATGGGGAAATGGGGAATAAATAGATTAAAAATGGGAAAAAAATTGGGAAAAATTAGGACAACATGAAGAAAAAATTGAGTAAAAATGCAGGAAAAAAATAGAAAAAAAACCCAGAAAAATTAAGAAAAAATAGAGGAAAAATGAGATTAAAAAGGGGGAAATGGAGAAAAAAAAATGGGGAAAGTTTTGGGGAAAAAATAAAAAATAGAATAAAAATGGGGGAAAATTATATGAAAATGGGATAAAAATGAGAAAATACAGCAAACATGGGAAAAATGGGATAAAAATGGGGAAAAATGGGATAAAAATGGGGAAAAATGGGATAATAATGGGGAAAAATGGGATAAAATCGAGACAAATTGTACTCTAATAGGGAATGACTGGGAGTGATTTGGCTTACCGTGGGGCACAGAGGAAACTGGAGCCACACGGGGGGAGCAACTGGGCAATGCTGGGAGCAGCCACTGCCGGCACCGGGAGCCCCGAGCCCCTTTCCCGGCCATGCCGGACCCGCATCCCCCCGGCCCCTTTGCCGGGGCTCTGCCGCCACCGGGACACCCCAAAAACACCTCCCGGGGACCCCCGGGGTCCCCCCGAGGGGCATCTGCGGCTCGGCTCTGGAGCCCTGCCATCCCCAAACATCCCCCCCAAAAACCCCAAACCCAGGGAGCCCCGGGGTATTTGGGGCGAGCTCCCCCTCCCCGGGCACCTGCGGGATGGGGGGCGATGGTCCCGAAGGAGCTGCAGATCCAGAGAGCGGGGAGCGCACGTGGAGCCTCCTCTGCCTGCTCCAGCTCTTCCTCCTCCTGCTCCTCCTCTTCCTCCTCCTCTGTCCCTCCTCTTCCTCCTCCTCTGTCCCTCCTCTGTCCCTGGGCGTGGTTCGGAGCCCTCGGGTGAGCGGGGCCGGGCCGGGACACGATGGGAAAGGGCTGGGTCCCCCCCCAAACCGAGCTGGGGGCAGCGGAGGTTTGGGGGAACAATGGGAACGGGGCGGGACAGGGAGACAGGGGGAGGTGGGAGCACTGAGGGTCCCCCAGTTCACCCCAGGACCCCCAAGCCCCGTCCCAGCCCCCCCAGTTCCCCCCGCAGCCCCGGCTGAGGGGGGCTCAGCCCAGGAGCCGCCGTCGTTCGGGGCTCCCCCGAGTGCAGGAACGGGAGAGTTCCCGGCTCGGGGAGGCCCCAGCAGAGGAGGGGATCTTGTCCCTCTTCCAGGGCCTTTCAGGGTCTTCAGGCCCCTCTGAAGAGAAGTTTTTATCTTTCTGAGGTATTTTGGGGGGATCCCACCACTACAGGGGTGTTTTTTAATCCTTATTTTAGGGTGTTTGTGATGCCGCAGCCCCACAAACCCCTTTTGAGTGGGGATCATGACGGCTTTAAGTGACATTTTTAGGGGGGGGTTGTTTTGGGGAACCTGCTGGTGATGGAGATGGGGACCCCACACCAGGTATGAACCTTCTCAATGTCTGTATTGATGCCGAATTTTGCCCCAAAAGGCGATGAATAACTGTCTAAGAGACGCAGTTTAAGTCAGATAGACAGGAGGTATTTTATTAGCAACGTGCACGTTGGGGAAATCTCTAAAGGGAGTTTTCCAAAGTCTTACAACAAAAGCATGCCTTTTATACAGTTTAGGTTTGGAATTACATCATATCAATGCATATTCATATGGGGCGTGCCGTAGGCGGGGCGTGGGCGGAAACTTCTATTTTGAGGATCTTTTCGGGGGTCGTTCCGGTCGGCCTTCATCGTGGGCGAGGGTCTCCGAGGAGTCTTCCTCCTTAAACTTTTGAACTTCTTTCCAAATTTGGTCCTTTCCCGGTGTAG
Organism: Poecile atricapillus; assembly: GCF_030490865.1. Taxonomy (NCBI): domain Eukaryota; kingdom Metazoa; phylum Chordata; class Aves; order Passeriformes; family Paridae; genus Poecile; species Poecile atricapillus. Next base: position 2,137,596 of record NC_081267.1, read on the forward strand.
TTGGCCGAGTTCCCAACCTCCTAGGGCCAACTTATCATATTGACATTAGGCATGCTTTAGCTTCGGCTTAAATTACGCTTAGTCCGGTGATTTTTTTATCCTTCTCTTTCCCTCCTGTCGTTGTGTTTATTACTTCCAGATGTTCCCTTCATATTCTATGTTTTAACCCATTATTTCTCGAAGGCTATCTATTTTATGGCTTCATTCCCCCCTTTTCTTATGACTTACGAATTCTTTCGTCAAGGTCTGATCCTAAGAGTGCTGATGTCTAATCCTAAGAGCGCTGATGCGCTCGTACCATAGCCCAAACCATTTGGGTCCTTTTCATTATGATCCTTAGCTTCCACCACATAAAAATATTTGTAAAAGTTAAAACCAACAAGGCTCCAACTACCAATATCATTGGGGGCACCAGGTAATTGAAAACCTGTGTGGCTGTTGGGGAAAATCCTGTGAAGATATCCCACCAATGATGCTGGCCTACTTGTTCTACTTCGGTGAGGACATTCTTTATTCTTTCTGAATCATGTTCTACCTGCCATACCATCCGTGTAGTTGTTTGATTCACTCTTTGCACCAATTCCTTTACTTTAGGGTGTGCGAGCATTGCTTTGAGAATTTTGACATCCATCCCTATTTGCAATTCTGGTATTTCTCGATACAGGTTAAAATCTGTGTTAATTAGCTGTTGAGTAGTTATTGGGACAGTATAATGAAAATCGCAACCCACTATTTTGGTAAAGTTGCATACACAAAAGTTAGTATTGTTAGTTTCCTCTTGGCAATTATCTATAGTGACATTGTCACAGGCTGTCCGTACGCAAGCACACCCATTCCCTATATAGTAAACTTGTGACTGTGTTCGATTACGCAAAAGCACTTCAAAGGTGCACACTCTATTTTCAGCATCTAAGCATAAATCTTCTGCCTCTACTACAGCGTTTTCGCAAACATAGCCTAGCTGTCCTCTAGGAATACATGCCTCTGTGCTAACCGATTGCCACTTATTTTTGATATAATCATAACTGGCCCAAACATTGTGATCTATTGGCTTGACAATGACATCTTGTTGCATTGTCCCTAGGGTGAGGATAGGAAAAATAGCTCTTTCCTCTGCCGCACTGATGGTGAGGACATAAGCTTCGATATGTTCCTGTTGAGGTTCATAAGTGAAATTTACTAATTGCCACCAGGCTTGGTGGTCCTTCTCGAATTGTGTAGTATGATTGTCCTTTAATATTGTTTCCCTTAGTTCTTGAGGTAATATACCTGACGTTCCTTCTCTCCCCATTCCGGGTGGATACACTGGTGTGCGTGAGACCATGGATCTATCGGGTCAGAGTCTCGGGGAAGAACTATACTTATCGAGAGTCCAATGATCAGGGTTGAAAGGGCTTGAGGTGAAGTCAAGGTCATGATGTCCGTTCCTCTTGTTTACTCTCTGGAGCTTTCTTGACCCGCGAGTAATGAATCCACGTAGGTCGCTCCTTGATCCGGACCGCGGTGAAGGTAGTCAGCAGCACTTGGAAAGGTCCTTCCCACTTCTCTTGTAGGGGTTTTCCTAAAAGATTCTTAACATACACCCAATCACCGGGGTCAAACGGATGCAATTTACAATCAGGTTGTTTAGGTTGGTGCTCTATTACCACGGTAGCATTCTTATCCAATTGTTTCCCTACTGTAATTACATAATCATAAATGTACTGGTTACCGATTTGGCCTATGGCATCCCCGTTTACAACTTGCATAGCATAAGGTCTACCATACAGGATTTCGAATGGGCTTAGCTTCTCTTTTGACCTTGGTTTGACTCTCAGCCTCAGCAGAGCAATAGGCAAGGCTTGATACCATTGCAAATTAGTCTCTTGGCATATTTTGGCAATTTGCTGCTTAATAAGATGATTCATTTTTTCTACTTGTCCACTGGCCTGTGGATGATAAGGTGTATGTAATTGCCATTTGATTTGTAATGCTTTGCTTATTGCTCTCACCACTTTCGCACAGAAGTGTGTACCCCTATCCGAGGAAATACTCTTCGGTACCCCAAACCGCGGAATGATTTCACTCAACAGTATTTTGGTCACTTCTCTTTCCTTGTTTGTCCTGCAAGGGAATGCTTCAGGCCACCCAGAAAATGTATCAGTTAATACCAACAAATATCGGAGCCCCCCTTTTCTTGGGAGCTCAGAAAAATCAATTTGCCATACTTCACCTGGGAATTTACCTCGACTTATGGCTCCTTGGTGTATCTTGGTTCCCGTATTCGGGTTATTTCTCAGGCACCGTTCGCACTGGGATGTTACGTGCTTTATAGTAGTAAATAATTTCGGTCCTGCTATCCTGGTTTGCAAATATTGGTAAAGCGGATCCAAACCCCAATGGGCCTTCTCATGTTCTGCTTTTACAAACTGCCACATCACATTTCCTGGTACTACTAACTGTCCTGTTTCCAATTGACCCCAACCATTTTCTAATATTTTGCCCTTATTTCTTTGAATCCATTTATGGTCTGATTCCTGGTAATCTGGCTTGATACTGATATCCAGGTCTCCTGGTATTAGGGCCGTTATTCCCACTTCCCTAGACTTTGTGGCAGCCAATTTGGCCTCTGTATCTGCCTTTCTATTTCCTATTTCTGGAATAGTATTGCCTTTCAGATGTCCCTTACAATGCATTATGGCCACTTGAGCTGGGAGTTGGACCGCCTCTAGCAATTGCAGAACCTCCTCTGCATGTTTGACTGTTTTTCCTTGTGTAGTCAACAGTCCTCTTTCTTTCCAGATGGCCCCATGAGCATGTACAACAGAAAAGGCATATTTAGAGTCTGTCCATATATTGATTTGCATATTCTCTGCCAATTCCAGAGCTCGAGTCAGAGCTATCAGTTCTGCCTTCTGGGCTGAAGTTCCTGTGGGTAAGGGGTTCGACTCAATTACCCTTTCTGTAGTAGTGACCGCATAACCAGCCATTCTTACTCCTTGCTTCACGAAGCTGCTGCCATCTGAGAACCAGTTGTCCGCATCTTCGAACGGCTCTTCTTTGAGGTCCGGGCGACTGGAATAGACAGCTTCAATTGTTTCCAGGCAGTCGTGTTCGATGGGTTCTGCCGGGGCTCTTCCTTCTAGAAATGAAGCTGGGTTCACAATGTTAGTTACCTGAATGGTTACATCGTCTGATTCAGCCAGAACGGCCTGGTATTTTAGGAATCTGGAAGGCGACAACCAATGGTTGCCTTTCTGTTCCAGCACAGCTGACACGGTGTGGGATACTAGTACAGTCACCTTTTGGCCCAGCGTGAGCTTCCTGGCCTCTTCTATGTTAATTATCACTGCGGCCACTGCCCTCAGACAGCCTGGCCATCCTTTGCTTACTTCATCCAATCGCTTAGAGAAGTAGGCCACAGCTCTCTTGTGCGGTCCCAGCTGCTGTGCTAGGACTCCTAAGGCCATCCCTTGTCGTTCGTGGGAGAACAGCCAGAATGGTTTTGATACGTCTGGGAGACCTAAGGCTGGTGCTCTCATTAGTTCCATCTTCAGCTTCTTGAAGGCTTCTTCTGCCTCGGGAGTCCAAACTAGGATGCTCTTAGCCTCCTTCAACAAATCATACAGTGGTTTAGCGAGTATCCCGTACTGGTAGATCCATAACCGACACCAACCTGTCATCCCCAAAAAGGCGCGCAGATCTCTCACCGTCTCTGGTTTGGGCATCTGGCAGATGGCCTCTTTCCTAGCTGCTCCCAGGGATCGCTGTCCTCTGGAGACTTCGTATCCCAGGTACACCACTTGTGTCTGTACCAGCTGTGCTTTCTGTCGAGAGACTCGATATCCATTTAAACCCAGGAAATTCAGCAAGGAAATGGTCCATTCAATGCATTCTTCCTCTGTCGCTGTTGCTATTAGGAGGTCGTCTACGTACTGCAGAAGGGTGCCATCTCCCAGCGGCCTTTCCCACTGTTCTAGTTCCTTGGCTAACTGATTCCCAAAAATCGTAGGGGAATTGCACCACCCTTGGGGCAACACTGTCCAGGTGAGTTGGGTCTTTCTTCCACTATCTACAGATTCCCACTCAAAGGCAAAAATCTTTTGACTCTCGAGAGCTAAGGGGAGGCAAAAGAACGCGTCTTTTAAATCTAATACGGTGAACCAGGCCAAATTCTCCTTCAGTCTGGTCAAAAGCGTGTATGGGTTAGCAACTACCGGATGCAATGCCTTAGTTATTTCATTTACTGCTCTCAGATCCTGGACTAACCTATAGGTTCCATTAGGTTTCTTGACTGGCAGGATTGGTGTATTAAAATCTGATTCGCATTCTACCAATAACCCCAGTTCCATAAACCTTCTGATTGTGGGCTCAATCCCTTTCCTATCTTCTATCCTCAGAGGGTACTGTTTCTTTCTCACCGGTTTTGTCCCAGCTTTAAGTTCAACGACAATCGGTGCTGTTTGCTTTGATTTTCCAGGTATATCAGTAGCCCACACCAATGGGTACGTCTTGCTCAGGATTTGCTCGAAATTGTGGCTTTCAGGTTTAGGCTCTACACAACTGATCGTTAGGCTTAGAGCTGTAATCAGTTGTTCTTCATTTACTTGAAACTCCAATTGGTCTTTGTTAAACTTTATTACGGCCCCCAAGTTCTCCAATAAGTCTCTCCCTAGTAGGGGTTTTGGTGAATTTGGTAAATACAGGAACTGATGAATTCCCATTTGCTTCCCAATTTTGTATTTAATGGGTTTCAAAAAGTAAGCCTTTTCTGGTTGGCCTGTTGCTCCCACAACTTGCACAAATTCATCACTTTTAGGTACAAATTCTTGATTTAAAACTGAAAAGGTTGCTCCCGTATCAATCAAAAAGTCTAATTCCTTTTTACCCTCCCCTAGCTCTATACTGCACTAGCCGTTGATAGTGTTCCGCGTTGCCCGGGTCCCACTCTGGTTTACTGCTGGGAAAATTATCTTCTAGTCTCCCCGATAATAGTTGGGCATGTCGCCTCCCCGTTTCCAATACGAGTTCCCTTTCCGTATCTGTCAACTCTGACAACATCACTTCTATATCCTCCCAATCAATATCTAAGTTCTTTGCCATTAGTTCAAACCTCTTTGCTACTCCCTCTGGATTCCTCCTGAAGTTCCTTGCCTCATCCCTCCAATTGTTCAAATCACTCGTCGAGAATGGCACCTTTACTCTAGTCTTTTCCCCTACTATTGGCATAACTTGTCGGAGAGGAGCTATCGTGCGATTCCCTTTCTCCCCTTGCTTTGCTTCCCCCCGTGCCACAGATCTGGTGTAATACGAGTGACTGGTCCCTTCCCCGGGATTTTCTTCCTGTGCCTCAATGCCTTCCCTATTCTTTCTCTTCTCTTTCTTCTTTCCCCCTTCCTGCTCTTCATTTTCCTCTCCTATCTCTATCACACAATCCATCCGATTCTCATCCTGCGTCTGTCGCCTCTTTTGTATCTGCCAGCTCTTATCCTGTCCCGGGCTGCGGTTCCTCTCATCCTCTGCTCCCCCTCCACTTCTCTTATCCTCTATCTGAATTACTATGTTCAGTTTCTGTGAGTTACTCTCTGCCTCCCTTTCGCATGTCTCATTATCATTCTTCTTGCTGGATCTCAATTTAGGGACGTCGCCTCCCGTCCCTAAATAATTGCTTTTATCCCCAGTCCTTGGTGCACTGGTTTCCATTCTACAGACGCCTCCATTTCTGGAGGTGTTGCTATCTCCATATGGACTGAGCTCGGGTATGCTACGTGCCTCCCTTCGGCTCTCTGCTTCTGACCCACTGCCTTCCTCCCCCTCAACCTCCAGTGTGGGTGGGCTGTCAGCATTCATGTAGCTCCCTGACCCCTGTGGACTATCTAGTCCCTGAGGGTTGTTTTTTCCTCTCGTCAATCCCTGATTTTAATGGGCTGCCCTCCTTCCAACCCCGGACTCCCTCCCAGGTCCTTCCAATGCTTTAGGATGCACCCTAAGGGGGTTTTCATATTTACGTCCTTACTCTGTTGACCTCCCATGACTATCCCCTGTATCTGCGTTTTCTGTTAACCGAAACAGTCCCTCTCTCGCAACCACGATATGCTGATATATTTTAACACTTCATGCACACAATCTCAATCGCTTCGTCCGTTTCCGACCTGGCTTCTCGCGAAGAACAGGAAATGCGGAGCAGGACTCCCTCTCGCTTCGCAGCTACGCTGCGTCTCACTCACCCTCACATACAACACACACTTATAAAATAAAATTGTTTTACCAGGTTTGGTCATAAAAAAAAAGTCGCCCTCAAACTGTGAAGTACCGGCTTCCCAAATTCAAGGCACGTAGACAGCACAATGCGCGTTTCAATCTATTACATAAAGAGTGACAAGATGTCTCCTATAAAACTTTGCAACAAACACATAAAACGAACACACAAAACACATACAAACACCAATGGTACCAAAACCTATGATGTCCGAGATATCGAACACAAATGGTACCAATTAGGGACAAACACCAATAGTACCAAAACCTATGATGTCCGAGATATCGAACACAAATGGTACCAATTAGGGACAAACACCAATAGTACCAAAACCTATGATGTCCGAGATATCGAACACAAATGGTACCAATTAGGGATTTTTACCAGGGCGTCCCCTGGTTTACCCTTCGGTGGTCACGTCTGACCCCCGTGTCCCAGTAAAGCGCTTTAAACCAAAACCAATAAACAATTAAAAATACCTCTTAATTGGAGCAGATGCAGGGAATCCTTCCTCTGCCGAAGAGCGCTGGTCCGGGAGGGGAGTCTCTTCTGACAAAAATCCGTCAGGGGCCCCAGAGGGTCCCGGCCCCGGACCGGCTCTTCGGAGGGAACCCCTCAAAGTCTGAGTCTCCTGTTTCGTCCCATCTGGGTCGCCAGAACTGATGCCGAATTTTGCCCCAAAAGGCGATAAATAACTGTCTAAGAGACGCATTTTAAGTCAGATAGACAGGAGGTATTTTATTAACAACGTGCACGTTGGGGAAATCTCTAAAGGGAGTTTTCCAAAGTCTTACAGCAAAAGCGTGCCTTTTATACAGTTTTAGGTTTGGAATTACATCATATCCATGCATATTCATATGGGGCGTGCCGTAGGCGGGGCGTGGGCGGAAACTTCTATTTTGAGGATCTTTTCGGGGGTCGTTCCGGTCGGCCTTCATCGTGGGCGAGGGTCTCCGAGGAGTCTTCCTCCTTAAACTTTTGAACTTCTTTCCAAATTTGGTCCTTTCCCGGTGTAGTTGGCCGAGTTCCCAACCTCCTAGGGCCAACTTATCATATTGACATTAGGCATGCTTTAGCTTCGGCTTAAATTACGCTTAGTCCGGTGATTTTTTTTATCCTTCTCTTTCCCTCCTGTCGTTGTGTTTATTACTTCCAGATGTTCCCTTCATATTCTATGTTTTAACCCATTATTTCTCGAAGGCTATCTATTTTATGGCTTCAAAAAGATTATTGAAACCAAAATAAAATGATCTCCAGCCCAGTGTGTTCCCAACACAGATCACTGGGAACGTGGGTCATCAGAGTTCTACCCAACGTGGGTCCTCCCATGGGGGATGGAGCTGGGGCAGCATACGAAGCTCTTCCTGCACTTGGGGCACTCACAGGGCTTCCCTTACCGGTGCCTCCGTTGGTGTCGGGTCAAGTGAGAGCTCCTGGAGAAGCTCTTCCCACACTGGGAAAACTCATAGGGCCTCTCCCCAGTGTGGATGCGCCGGTGGGTGATGAGGTGGGAGTTTCGCTTGAAGCCCTCCCCACAGTCGGGGCAGCGGAAGGGCCTCTCATCCGTGTGAATCCGCTGGTGCAGGAGGAGATTGGAGCTGCTGTGAAACCTCTTCCCACACTGAGGACACTCGTAGGGCCACTCCCCAGTGTGGATCATCTGGTGGATGGTAAATTGGCACCTCTGGCTGAAGGTCATCCCACACTCCCCACACTCATAGGGCCGTTCCCCAGTGTGGATCCTCTGGTGGCAGATCAGGCTGGAGCTGTGGCTGAAGCTCTTCCCACACTGGGGACACTCGTAGGGCCTCTCCCCAGTGTGGATGCGCCGGTGGGTGATGAGGTTGGAGTTGTGCTTGAAGCCCTCCCCACAGTCGGGGCAGCGGAAGGGCCTCTCATCCGTGTGAATCCGCTGGTGCTTGAGGAGATGGGAGCTGATGTGAAACCTCGTCCCACACTCACCACACTCGTAGGGCCTCTCCCCAGTGTGGATGCGCTGGTGGATGATGAGTTTGGAGCTGCAGCTGAAGCCCTTCCCACATTTCCCACACTTGTAGGCCCATTCCCCAGTGTGGATCATCTGGTGGCGGATCAGGAATGAGCTCTGGCTGAAGCTCTTCCCACACTCCAAGCACTTGTAGGGCTTCTCCCCATCCTGAACCTGCTCACGGACCACCAGCTCAGAGCCCCGGCTGGATCTCTGGCTGCCGTCCAGGCACAGGGTGGGTCTTTCCTCCTCAGAGCACCCTGGGATGGGTTTGGAGCCCCTCCTCCTGCGGGATCTCTGAAGCTTTTCCTCCCCGTTGGATTCCTGCACTGTGGAGCTGCTCAAATCAGCCTCTTCCATGAGGTTCTGCCGTGGGGATTTGTCCTCCCTGGTCTCCATCCTCAGCTCCTTGTCTGGGGGAGGAAGGACAAGGAGAGGATGGGATTTGCCTCCGTGCCAGAGGGAAGGGGAAGGAGATCCCCCCAGTGCGTCCCCGGCAGGACGGCGTCGGCAGCGGGGTTGTCCTGCAGCCGGGGGCCAGGCTGGGCTGGGAGATGGAGCAGGAGAGAGGGGGAAAGGGGCACTGACTTCCTCCTCACCTGCCTGGGTGTCCTGGGGCATCTTCCTCTTCCTCACAGCTGCCTCCTCCATCCAGCCAAGGTTTGGGAATGGGAAATCCTGGTTTAGGGAAAAATACAGTTCATGAGCACATTGGATTAGGGGGTTCCTCCTGCTCAAGTCCATCTCTAGAAATCACAAGCCTTCCATAAAAACCTAAACACCAAGATTCAGCCCTGAAAATGCCTCCCCATCTCTGGTCCCCTTCCTTTGTTGTTCAGGGGCTCCCCCCCCGTCCCAGCTGCTGGGAGTCACGCTTGTACTGGGGGTCCCCTGTCTGCTCAGTCCTGCCCTCCCCAGGCTGCTGGGAGTGCCAAGAATCTGAAAAGTTTCCCCCATTTCCATCTCCCCACTCTGGGATGCTGGGACCCCCAGTGTCTCCACAAGGGGCATTTTCCACTCAGCTTTGCAGTTTTTAATTCTTAAATATCCCCCCCCCAAAAAACCCAACCCAGGGACCCCCCAGGATATCTGGGCCAAGCTCCCTGTCCCGGGGCACCTGTGGGATGGGGGATGATGATCCCATGGGTGAGGGGCTGTGAATTCAGGGAGTGCTTGACCTCTTGGTTCCTTCTCCTTTCCATGATCCTCCTCTGTCCCTCCTCTTCCTCCCTCTCCTCCCCTTCCATCCATCCTCCTCCTCCTCCCTAATCCCACCTCCTTCTCCTACTCCCATCCCCTCTCTCTCTCTCTCCTTCTTCATCCCTCCTCTTCCATCCCTCCTCCTCCTCCCCCAGGAGCAGTGACACCCTCGGTGCCCCGTTCCCAAACCCCTCACAGCCCACGGCAGGAGCGGGGATGGAGCCGGGACAGGTCGGGATGGGCAGCGTGGGGCTCTCCGCTGCTCCCACCCGCTGGGGACGGGGGGAACCCGGCCCGGGGAAAAGGAGAGGGAAACTGGGAAAATTGGGGGCTGCAGATCCAACCTGGGGCTGGCTGGGGACCCTGGCTGGGGACTGCCAGCCCTTGGGGCTGCTCTGGGGAGATGCGGGAGGGGGGAACACAGAGAGGGCTGGGGGATCCCAGGAGTGGCAGCACTGGCAGGGACTGGTTTGTACTGGGGTAACTGGAACCTTACTGGGGTAACTGGGAATGACTGGGAATGAGCACAAGCATGCTGAGGGCAGCTGGGATATACTGGGAGTGACAGTGACCATACTGGGGAAATTGAAATCACGCTGGGAACAACGGGAACCATGCTGGGGACAACTGGGAGTGAATGGGAGTGACTGGGTCTACATTGGGGGCAACTGGGCATCACTGAGACCATGCTGGGAGGGGCTGGGATCATCTGGGGAGGGACTGGAACTATACTGGGGGCAACTGGGTGCAACTGGGATCACACAGAGAGGAACAGGGAGTGACTGGAACCATGCTGAGGGCAACTAGAATCCTACTGGGATCACAGTAGGAGCAGCTGGGCCATGTGTGGAAGGACTGGGACCATACTGGCAGCAACTGGGACTGCACCCAGGGTGACTGGGAGTGGCTGGGAGCAACTGGGAACATCTTGGAAGCACCTGAGGAGTGACTAGGAGCAACTGGGATAGACTGGGAGACAGTGAAACCACAGTGCAGGTAAATGGAAGCAACTGGAACCACACTGGATAATCCTGGGAGCAGCTCTGCCCATGCTGGGGTCATACTGGGATCCTACTGGAAGTAGCTAGGATAATATTGGCTGTGATGCAAAAGGGGCTGGCTGTGACTGGAACCATGGTGGAGGTGACTGGGAGCAACTGGGCCCACCCTGGGAGTGACAGGGAGTCACTCTGGCCATGACTGGAATCATACTGGGAGGATCTGAGAGGGACTGGAACCATACTGGGGGTGATTGGGTTCAACAGCTCATACTGGGAGTGACTGGGATCATCCTGGAAGTGACTGCAACCATACTGGGAGTGACTGTGGCTCCTACAGGGATAGCACTGGGAACCACTGGGATTACAGTGGGTGTGAATGGAACCTGACTGGGGGTTACTGGCAGCTACTGGGCCCATGTAGGGAGGAAAATGTGGACACACTGGGAGCAACTGGGATCAACTGGAAGGTACTGGAACCATGCTGAGGGGACTGAGACCACAACTGGGATCATACTGGGAGCAACTGGGAGTAACTGAGAAAGAATTTGATTATTCTGAGGTAACCAGAACCTTACTGGGGCAATTGGGTTATACTGGGAGTGTCTGTGACCACACTGGGAACAGCTGGAACCACACTGGGGGCAACTGGGAGTGAGTGGGACCATGCTGAGATGGACTGGGACTATTCCAGGGACAACTGGGATCATACCAGGAGTAACTGGGAAGAATTACAACTATTCTGGGATCATGCTCAACTGGATCATACTGGGATCACAGTGGGAGCAGCTGGGTCCCTGCTGGCTGAGACTGGGATCCCACTGAGGGTGACTGGAATCATACTGGGATTGACTGGGAGTGGCTGGGAACAACTGGGATCATGCTGAGAGGAACTGGGAAGAGCTGGGAATGACTGGGAGCGTGCTGGGGCTGACTGGGATATACTGGGAGAGACAGGGAGTCCCAGGGATCACACTGGAGGCTACTGGGGTCATACTGGAACTGACAGGGAGCAACTGGGGGCCACTGGCCTCATACTGGGAGTGACTGGGATCAAACTGGGAGTTCCTGGGATTAGACTGGGAGTATGAAGGAAACTGAAAAATTGGGGAAAAAATGGGGAAAAAAACCAGGATAAATTAAAGGAAAACAGAAGGGAAAAAACCAGAAAAAAAAAATCATGGTGAAATCAAAATAATGGGGTAAAAATCATGAAAAATTTGGGAAAAATTTGGGGGAAAACAGGGAAAAATTTGACAAAAAATTGGGGAAAACCAGGAAAAATTTGGGGGAAAAACAAAGAGTAAACTCAAGGAAAAAATGGGAAAAAAATCAGGAAAAGAAAGTGGAAAAAATTGGGAAAAATCAGGAAAAATGGGGAAAAAATCAGGAAAAAATAGGAAAAGAAGGAAAAATCAGGAAAAGAGGGGAAAAAAATCAGGAAAAAGGCCCGAGAAAATCAGAAGAAAAACTGGGAAAGAACTTGGAAAAATCAGGGAAAAACAGGAAAAAAAAGATAAATAAAGTCAAAAAAAAAAAGGGAAAAAATTGTGAAAAAATCGGGGAAAAATCAGGCAAACAATTAGGGACATTTGAGAAGGAGTTGGGAAAAAGCTAGAAAAAATTTGGGAAAGGAAGAGAGAAAAATCAGAAAAAATGGGATAGGCATGAAAAAAATCGTGAAAAAATGGGGAAAATCAGGGATAATATCCGGAAAAGTCAAAAAGACCCTGGGAAAAATCAGGAAAAATCAGGAAAATATTGGGAAGAAAATTGTAAAAATCAAGGAAAAACCAGAAATGTTTGAGAAAGCTTGCAAAAAAAAAATCAGGAAAAGCATTGGGAAAAAATCAGAAAAAAAGTGAAAAAAAGAAAGATCAGGGGAAATCATGGAAAAAGATAAAAAAGTCTGGGAAATATCAGAAAAAAATAATGAAAAAATCAGGATAAAAAAATGGGGAAAACCAGAAAAATTTGGGAATGGAAAAGGGTAAAATCAGGAAAAAATTTGGGAAAAAACTGGGAAAAATTGAGAAAAGAGAGAGGAAAGAAACCTGGAAAAAAATCAGGAAAAATCAGTAAAAAAATTAGGAAATACAAAGAAATATCAGGGGAAAATTGTGAAACAATTGAGGAATAAACAGGAAAAGATTGTGAAAAGAAGAGGGAAAAATCAGGAACAAATGGGGGAAATCAGGAAAAAAAATGGAGGAAAAAATTGGGAAAAAACAGATAAGACAAGGAAAAAAATGAGGAAAAAAAAATGGGGGAAAAAACCTTGGAAAAATGAAAAAAAAGTGGGAAAAAGCCAGAAAATATTTAGGAAATGAACAGGCAAAAATCAGGAAAAATTAGGAAAAAGATGGGGAAAAATTGGGACAAATCAGGAAAAAAAATATGAAAAATATGCGAAAAAAATGGTGACCAATGAGGGAAAAATCAGGAAAAGAAAAAAATAATAAAACCGGGAAAAAAATCAGAAAAAAAAATCAGAAAAAAAAAGGAAAAAAATTGGGGGAAAATCATGGAAAAAATCAGGGGAAAAATGGAAAAACCCAGAAAAATCAGGGAAAAATTTGAGAAAAAGATAGAAAATTTTGGGAAAAGAAGAGGGAAAAATCAGGAAAAGGTGGTAAAAAAAAGGAAAGTCAGGAAAATTTGAGAAAAAACTGGGAAAAAAAAAAGGAAAAAATTGGTGAAAGAAAGGAGGGAAAAAATCAGAAAAAAAAAAAAAACAGGGAAAAAAACCAAGAAAAAACTGAGAAAAAATAAGGAAAAAATGGGGGAAAAAGAGTAAAAAATTGGAAAAAATATTAGGGAAAAAATGGGAAAAATCAGGGACAAAGTGAGGAAAAGAAAGAGGAAAATAATCTGGATAAATCAGGAAAAAGCAGGGAAAAAATGGGGGAAAAAATGGGGAAAAAAATGGGAAAAATCAGGAAAAAAACAGGATGAAATCCCCCTATCCCATTTTTCCATGGAATTTTGGGACTTGCCTACCTGGGAGGTTGTAGAAGAATTTCCAGACCTGGGAATCCAGGGAGTGGGGAAAGGTGGAATTGCGGATGAGCTGCTCCAGATTTTCAGGAAGGTTGATGGCCTGTCCTCTTCCAGCTTCCAGAATGTTCAGATGAATCCCACGCCTCTTCCAGCTGGAGATCATGGAAATATCATAGAAAATCATGGGAAAGCTGTGATTCAAATTCATGGAGTTTTGCCCCAAAGCACCCCTTTTTCCTGCCAAAATTTATATTTTTTCCCCCCCCAGAAATTTCAAATCTCCCCCCAACAAATTTCAATTTTTGGGATAATTAAATGGGGAAGATAGGGGGAAATGGAGGAAAAAATGGGGAAAAGTTGGGAAAAACTAGAAAAAAATGGGAGAAAAGAGAGAAAAACGAAAGGAAAAATGAAGCAAAAATGGGGGAAAATCGAGCCAAAATGGGATAAAAATAGGGAAAAATTGGGGAAAATGTGATGGAAATGGAGGAAAAATTGGGAAAAATGGGAGAAATGGGAGAAAGAAATGGAAGAAAATGGGGATAAAATTGTGGAAAACTGAGATAAAACCAGGAATAAAATGGGGGAAAATAATGGGGGAAACTGGGAGAAAAATGTGAATAAAAATGGTAAAAATGAGGAAAACATGGGGGAAAAATGGAAGAAAATGGGGAAAACAGGAGACAACATGGGGAAAAAAACTGGGAGAAAATAAAGCAAAAATAGTGTAAAATGAGGAAATGGGGAAAAATAGATTAAAAATGGAAAAAAAAAGGGAAAATAGGAAAACATGGGGAAAAATTTGAGTAAAAATGCAGGAAAAATACAACAAAAATCAGAAAAACTGGAGAAAATGAGGAAAAATGAGATTAAAAGGGGGAAATTGAGAGAAAAAGGAAAAAAAAGGGGAAAAATAAAAAATAAAATGAAAATGGGGGAAAATGGTATGAAAATGGGATAAAAATTAGAAAAAATAGAGCAAAAATGGGGAAAAAATGGGGAAAAACTGGATAAAAATGTGGGAAAATGGGATAAAATGGAGACAAATTGTACTCTCATAGGGAATGACTGGGAGTGATTTGGCTTACCGTGGGGCGCAGAGGAAACTGGAGCCACACGGGGGTGAGCAACTGGGCTCATTCTGGGAGCAGCCACTGCCGGCACCGGGAGCCCCGAACCCCTTTCCCGGCCATGCCGGACCCGCATCCCCCCGGCCCCTTTGCCAGGGCTCTGCCGCCACCGGGACCCCCCAAAAACACCTCCTGGGGACCCCCGGGGTCCCCCCGAGGGGCATCTGCGGCTCGGCTCTGGAGCCCTGCCATCCCCAAACATCCCCCCCAAAAACCCCAAACCCAGGGAGCCCCGGGGTATTTGGGGCGAGCTCCCCCTCCCCGGGCACCTGCGGGATGGGGGGCGATGGTCCCGAAGGAGCTGCAGATCCAGAGAGCGGGGAGCGCACGTGGAGCCTCCTCTGCCTGCTCCAGCTCTTCCTCCTCCTGCTCCTCCTCTTCCTCCTCCTCTGTCCCTCCTCTTCCTCCTCCTCTGTCCCTCCTCTGTCCCTGGGCGTGGTTCGGAGCCCTCGGGTGAGGGGGGCCGGGCCGGGACACGATGGCAAAGGGCTGGGTCCCCCCCAAACCGAGCTGGGGGCAGCGGAGGTTTGGGGGAACAATGGGAACGGGGCGGGACAGGGGAACAGGGGGAGGTGGGAGCACTGAGGGTCCCCCAGTTCACCCCAGGACCCCCAAGCCCCGTCCCAGCCCCCCCAGTTCCCCCCGCAGCCCCGGCTGAGGGGGGCTCAGCCCAGGAGCCGCCGTCGTTCGGGGCTCCCCCGAGTGCAGGAACGGGAGAGTTCCCGGCTCGGGGAGGCCCCAGCAGAGGAGGGGATCTTGTCCCTCTTCCAGGGCCTTTCAGGGTCTTCAGGCCCCTCTGAAGAGGAGTTTTTTAAATTTTTCAGGTTCTGTGGGGGGGATCCCACCACTACAGGGGATTTTTCCTCCACATTTTAAGGTGTTTGTGCGGCCTCAGCCCCACAAACCCCTTTTGAGGGGGGATCATGATGGCTTTAAGTGACATTTTTAGGGGTGCCCCCACCCCAAGCCCCTGTAGGGGATGTTTTGTCCCCCCAGGGTGGATTTTGGGGGTTCTCTCTACCACGGCCGCTTTAAGGGCCCCCGGTATTCTTGGGTCCCACTGTAACTCCTCTTAAAAGGGCAACACCACTCCCGTTGGTTCCGGCAGTGGAGCCCCGGGAGGGGTTGGGGGTCCTGGGAGGGGTTGGGGGTACCTGGGAGATGCCGATGAAGGTGATGAAGTCCCCATGCTGGGTATAGAAGTTCGTGAGGGTTTCCTGGGGGTTTTTGTAAGTTCTGGGTGGTTTTGGGGCCACAGTGTTTTTTTGGGGTTCCCAAGGGGGTTTACAGGAGTCCCGATGGGGGAATTTGGGCAATCCTGGGGGTGGAGTTTGGGGGTCCCAAGGCTGTTTTGGGGAACCTGCTGGTGATGGAGATGGGGACCCCATGCCAGGTATGAACCTTCTCAATGTCTGTATGGGGTTTTGCGGTTTTGTGTTTTTGGAGCATCCAGGGATGTGTTTGGGATCAGGGGAGGTTGGGGTGTCCTGGGGGGGTTTGGGGGTTCTCGGCAGGTTTGGGGGTACCTGGGCGATGCGGGTGGCAGTGCTGGGGACCCCGTGCCGGGTTTGAACCTTCTCACTGCGCACGGGCAGTGTCAGCGTGTTCAGGGAGATCCTGGGGGGCCCGGGGGGTCACCCCAAATCCCAGGGACCCCAAATGCTGAGGGACCCCCTGAACTGCCCTCACCACTGGATCTGCTGCAGGCAGGGGGGCACCAGCACTCGGCCCCCACCCTCCACCATCACAGGGGGGCTGTGGAAGGAATCTGGGGGTGCACGGACAGGTCGGGTGGGACCCCCAAAGTCCTGGGGGAGGGGACACAGGGGGACTCCCAGGAATTCCCGTTGTGGGGGGATGAGGGGGGACCCAGGAAGAGTTTGGGGTGGATGGGTGGGTCATGGGGGGTCCCCCAGGATGGGTTTGGGGGGAACTGGATTGGAGCTCCCATGGCAGTGGGATAGGAAGATTTGCCCATGGAATTCCATGGGAATGGCATAGCAGTGAGATCCATCTACAGAATGGGACAGCAGCGGGATCCATCCGTGGAGGTCCCGTGGGAATGGGATGATGTCTGAGATCCATCCATGGAATTTCCATGGGAATTCAAATGTTCCCAAATTTTGCCCTCCCCGATCCCACATTCCCATTCCCATATCCCCTGGGAACTCTGTCCTCCCCACCTTTACACTCCAGCGCCTCCCGCCCATATCTGACATATTTCCGGAGACATTCCCTGCAGCTGTGAGCCAGGGAATTTGTTAATCCCTCAGCCTGGATCTCAGGGATCCCCATGGCGGTGCCACAGTTGCCATCGCAGCCCCACAGATCCCCCAGCCCCGGCTCCCCCCGCTCAGCCCCGCTCTGGCTGTGCCGCTGCTGCAGCATCTGCAGCTCCTCGCTGGCCCCGTGCCGGTGCCGCTCCTTGTGCCGGCTCTGGCTATCCCAAGATCCCGGCTCTGGCTATCCCAGTATCCCAGCCCTGGCTATCCCAGCCCTGGCTATCCCAATATCCCAGCCCTGGCTATCCCAATATCCCAGCCCTGGTTATCCCAATATTCCGGCTCGGTTCCGGCCGCCATCCCCGGGGCTGCGGCTCCGCCCGGCCCCGCTCGCTGCGGCGGCGCTGGAAGGGGATCCCAGCCAGGGACCCCATGGACATGGACTGCGGGAAGCCCGGGCCGGGCTCCGACAGCGCCGCGTGCAGGGAACGCAGGGAGAGGAGAACTGGGGGGACATTTGGAGATTTGGGATCGGGGGGGTCACGGCTGAAGGAAAGGGGGAACGGGGAGAGCCGGGAAGGGCATTTGGGGATGCCAGGACTGACAAGAGGGGAGGCTGGGGCTGGCTAGATGTGGCATGGCTGGAGTTCAGGGCGTTCCTGTACCCAGGAAAGGGAGCTCCAAGGGTCCCCGGTGTCCCCATTGCCCGGACAGGGCAGGGAAAGCCGGGATGGCTGGGAATAGGGGTCCCGGGTGTCCTCAGTGCTGAGGAAAGGAGGGGCTGGGTGCTGGGAGAGGCAGGAATAGGGGTCCGGGGGGTAAATGGGTCAAGGAGAAGGTGGCTCTGGGGGCTGCGGGAGGCGGGATGGCCGGGAAAGGGGTGCAGGCGTTCCTGGTGCCGGATAAGGGGGTGCAGGGTGGGACCCACGGCCGGGAATGGGGGTTCGGTGGGATGGCGGCGCCCAGGAATGGGGGTTTAGGGGCCCCTCGGCGCTCCGGAATGGGCGATCAAAGAGTCCCGGTGCCGGGGGTCCCCCTCACCTCTCGCCGCCCCCCGGGAGCGCCCCCGGCCCCAGCGCTGGAGCCATCGCGCTGCTCCGCTGCGGCCCCGCCCACAGCCCCGGCCCCGCCCCCAGAGCCGCCTCCGGCCCCGCCATTGGCGCCGCTCTTTGCTGCCCGCCAGTGGCAGCCCGAGGCTGCAGTGACGTCACCGGTCGCCGGGCAGATCCCGGCGGCGCAGGGCGGCCAAGGCGGAAGCGAAAGTGCCCGAGGGAGCGCGGGGGGAGGGGACGGGGCAATTCCAGGGAATTCCCCGGGATCCCCTCCCGGGATCCCCCGGGACCCTCCTCGGCCGCGCACTGCGGGACCCCCGGGACAAACTGGGCTGAACTCCCGGGCCCTGCGCTCAAACTCTGCCTGGAACCCGCCGGCTTCGGCCCAAAGCGGGGAAAGCCCCGGGATCCGCGGATCCCATTTTTCCTGCGGCTGCGGCTCCCCAGCCCCGGCGGAGCAGGAGCGGGCGCTGGGAGCCCGAGCCCCGATTCCCAATCTCCTTCTCTCTCTCTCTTCTGCTCTCTCCCTTTCCTTTGGGTGATCAGAAATCCCAGAGCGGCTGGAGAGCCCCGTGCCCAGCTCGGCTTTCCCTGGAAAGGGAGGCCTGGGGGTGCGGTGCCCCGGGATGGCCGGGAATGGGGCTCCGGGGGTCCCCGGGCTGACGGAACCGGGGGATCCAGGGGCTGGCAGGGGAGGATCCCCGGGAAAGGGGGTGCAGGGCGCTGTTGGTGCAGGAGAAGGGGGTGCAGGGGGTCCCGGAGCTGGGGAAGGAGATGCGGGGGGGTCCCAGGGCCCAGGAATGGGGATCCAAGGGGGTCCCAGGGGGGCTCCCCAAAGCCCCTCCCAGGGCACAGCAGGAGCTGGGTCAGGAGCTCTGGCAGAGACAAAAGAGGGTGAGCCCGGCATGGGGGGGACATGGGGGAGTCACAGGCGCTCCTGAGGGGGGACACGACCCCCGGGGACCCCTCCTCACCTTCTCCCACGAACCCCAACAGAGCCCCTAAATGGATGAGCAGAGCTCGGTGACTGCAGTATGAAACTTGTTCAGTGGCACAGGAGGATTTAGAATTGAGGACAGGGGAAGGGTTTAACCCAGCCTCCTGTTTGAACAGCCAAGAGAGGGGGCTGGGAAGAAACCCATGCCTGCATTGAATTGAGAGAGATCCCGACCGGGGCTGGGAGAGATTTGAGACACACCCACCTTTGGACTTTGCTGTCCACAACACCCTGTCACATAAAGGTAAAACCTTACAAAAGAAAGGACTTGTAAAATCATGGTTTAGGATTTGTTACTTCAGCTAAGTGTAGCTAGCAGCTAGCCTGATAAGTTCCCATGCAAAAACATCTTGAGAATGAAAAGTTTTTTAGCATAAAAAACTATTCTTGGGGAGAAAAACAAGTGCACCTGTAGTAACAAGGGATCTGTCCCTTGGGAATCAGTAGAAAAAGTATGTAAACATTGTTAGAGAGAAAAGTTTGGATTGACGTGTACACTCACCATTACCAACCAGTGAACTGAGTTCCCAACCAACTGGAATTAAGCACGGTGCCTTCTGATAACCATGTAAATATAAGCTGTGTGCAATAAAGCTTTGGCTGTGATGGAAGAAGAAACAGGTGTCATTGTCCATCTCTACTACGACACACCCAACCAGGACATCGGGTCCTGCCGAAGCAGAGGAAAGAAGCAGCTCTGGTGGCCAAGTGGCACGGCCCATTCCAAGTGTCCCTGAGCACAGAAACAGCCCCAGCACAGCTGAACACGGGGGGACCCCTCAGCCTCGGCTCAAGGGCTCTGAAGCCCCGGAGATTTGGATTTCCCAGCTGCAGCAGGAGGATGGGAGGCCGCCTCTGAGCCTGCACTGAAGGCAAGGCAGCAGCAGCCAGGGCTCCCCAGCGGGGGAAGCCCCTGGGCCTGCCCACAGATCCTCTGCTGAAATCCTCGGCCTGGGCACCCTCCTTTGGCATCTCCAGCCCCTGCGGGACAATCCTGGCTGGCACTGCTGGAGCTTCAGGGCTTTCTGTGCCTGCCCTCGCCACAGCTGCTGGGGAAGGCACCGTGAGAATTCCACTCTGGCTCTCAATTACACTCACACTCTGGGCTGGCTGGGATTAGAGTATTGGAAAATAGACCAAGTGTAAAATTATTTTTTATTTGAATTCTCCAGTCAGGCTTGGTTTGCATTTGCCTTGGGGAAAGGAATTTTAAAGGGTTTTTCTTTTAAGGGATGTTCCACCACTCAGCAGAGATGAGCTTAACATCTCAATAGACTGGGAATAGCACAAATGATTCCCACAAAGACAACGACCATCAACAAAACACCAAGGCCCAGCAGCAAACATCAACCAACACCTACCCCAGACACTGCCCTGGCACAGCTGGAGACACCTGGTCTGGAAAAGGCTGAGCAGGAAATGCAGGAGTGCAGACCTAATTCACATCAGAGGCACAGAAATCCAGGTGCAACAGGAAACCAAACACTAAGGACTCCACAACTTGGAAACAATGAACACTAAACCCATGGATTTCTATGGGTTCAGACTGTATAAAGTTTAGGAAACATCTGGTAAAACTCACATGTCATGGAATGATTTTCTCTGCACATGCAGACTATGTGTGGCTGAAATTATTCTGTTCAGAATCAAGTAATGCTTTATTTCTCTAATGACAATATTGGAGAGTTTTTGCTTTTCACAGTTTCAGTGAAAGGATTACACCATTAGAAGAATTTTTCGTAATAATTCTTTTCTATTGTCAGTTTTGTTTGGGCCAGGGGTGTGACAATCAGTTTTTAGTCAGAGGAGAAGAAAATACTTGATTGCTTTCTAATTTTCGTTTTTATGTTTGTGTGTGGTTCTTAGTGATGGCAAAATTATGGTATGGGTTTTTCCATGTTCACCTTTAAGCTGCATTTTGAAAACAAAATGGGGGGGTGAGGGATGCTCCATGTGAGTCATCCCATGGCTGCCCAGGAAGAGAAGATTCATTCCAGGCAGCCAGGAAAGGAGCTTTAGAATTGCAAATTAACACCCCTGGGCCAAAGCCTGGACAATGTACCAGGGTCTTCTGCCTGGGGGAGGAATTGGGCTGAATTCCTCTGCCCCTCACCCCAAGCTCTGCCTGGGGGCACAGGGGGAATTTGCACAGCTAAAGGCAGAGCCCATAGTGAGGATATCTGACTCTGCAGCAGAAATTGGTTAAGCTGAAAAGGAAAACTGCAAATGGACAATGTTGTGAAAATTTCACTACAAAAAATGAGGGTGGAATCATCCCGGTCCCCACCTCAACTTGTGCTCTCACTTTCTATGTTATCCAGGGTGAATTAGAGCAATGAGGCTTTTTTTGGTACCCCAAGTTAAGGGAAATCAGTTGGGAATCCAAGTATGTGCTGATTTAATTAGAGAAAAGCCCAAAATTGATGCAGCCCTGGCTGGAGGGAGCACCCAAAAATGGGGAAAAGATGAACGGCCACCAGAACAACACCATGGACCAGGCCCTGGGAACCCTAACAAATTCATATCAGGAGCCAGAGAACTAATTTATCATTTCCATGGCATAATTAGATTACAGGATGTCCTCAAAATAATACCCAACCAGACAGCTCCAGTTCCTGACTTTCTTCCCAGATGAGGGACACAACATTTCACCATGGGATGGGATCAGATTATCTTTTAGCAGGAAAAGGAGGCAGAGTTTGTGGAAAATTAAATGACTCAAACTGCTGTTGGCAAATAGATCACAGAGCAAAAATAGTGAAACGGATAACAAAGGATATAAGAAAGCAGCTCGTGTCCTGGTCCAAACATGGAACAGATGGGAACAGAACACATCTCCATGTTTCCCTGGCAGACCATGGGTTAAAGGAATGCTGTTTCTCCTCTTATGTTCTACAGCAACTCTCATCTTTTCACCATGCAGGACACCTTGCTGAGTGCAGCTCATTCAGCAGCTGAGCAAGGGGATGCAGGGGGCAGCCAGGCCTCCTGAGCCACAAACGGCTACAAAAGGACAGAGAATGAGGGCACTGAGAGCAATCCCAAAATCAAAGAACACCCAGGAAGAAAAAACAGAGTCAGTGAGTGAATCTGCTTGCAGATATGGATTTGTACATAAGGAAGCAATGGGAGAAAGCATCAGTTTCAGAAAATGTTACTAATTGACAAGGACCGCTGCTCTGACAAAGTCCCGCTAAATTCCTGAATTCCAGAAGAACAAAGACTTAACAGAGCCATCAATATCGCATGTTCTACAAAAGTGGGGGGTACATATTAACCGGGACATGCAGGAGGCAGATGGGGAAGTCTGAACCTTCCAAGCACCTCCGCCAGTGGGGAAAGGGACAGGGACACGCGGCCGGGAAAATCAGGACAAAAACGAGGCCGCGTCCTCCAGCAACTGGAGAGAGCGAATGGCAAATGCCCCATGGCCTCTCCCTTTGGGCAGCAATAAAGTCACTTTCACACCACTCCTCTGGCTCCTTTGGCCACACAAACCTCTGGCGCCGGGAATTTTCCCGCCCAGCCCCGGGCACAGCGCAGCCACCTCTGGGCTACCGACACGAACCGGGACGAGCCAGCGCTGCTCCGGCACCGGCTCCTGCCGAGGCCCCAGCGGGAAGGAGACCGCGGGCAGCCGCTCTCGCAGCGCCCTCACGCCAGGGCCAACACGGGCCGTCCACGGCACAACCCACCCGCCACAGCCCCCTGCCGCCCCCTCCCGGGCCCGCAGCGAGCCCCGAGCCCCCGCAGAACCGAGCGCGGCTCCCACCTGCGATGGCCGGGGCCGCCTCCGAGCTCCGCCGCCGCCTCACCGGGCTCCGGCCGCTGCCGCCGCTGCCGGGCCCGCACAGACGCTCCGGCAATGGCGGCTCTCCTGCCCCACGGCCGCCCTGGGGGCGCCAGCGGGGCCGGGCTTGTCCCCGCTCTGCCCAATCAGAGCGCGCCAGAACCACGAGTGACGGCAGCAGCAGCCAATCGCAGCCAGCGGCGGGCTCTGCACACGGCACAGCCCCGCCCCGCGCCCTCAGGGCCCCCCGGGCTGTGTGAGGGGAAGGGCGGAGATGAGGAACAGCCCTGGAACGGGCCCGGCCCGAGCCGCCATTGAGCTCCCAACACAAACAAAGTTCTCCGCAGCTCCCGGCCCGCCTTTCCCTGCCCTGGGTGTTCGGTGGCTCCAGCTCAGCGGGAAGATCTGGAGCCTCACTTCTTCCACCTCTAATTAGGAGCATCAGGGCATCACTCGGATTTCCTCCAACAAGGGAAAACTGCCCCAAACCCCTGTGGATGAGTGGGGGAGGAGAGAGATTTCTGGCAGAAAACTCCAAAAACTCAGAGCAGGATCATGAGAAGTAAAGGAAGATCCTTAAAACCAGCTCCCCCCACCCCTCCCTCCTCCCAGCTGTGCCTCCTCCCCCGGCAGTGCAGGGACACAGGGAATGGGGCCATGGTCACTCCATCCCCCGGGGATTTTCCCCCTGTTATGAATGGGGGAAAAATGGGCCAGGAGACCGGCTCATTTTAAAAAGGCCTTTATTAAACAGGACAGCTCTGGGGTGGGGGCCCGAGGGGTCACGCACACCGCCACTGCTCCCAGAACACCGCAGAAGAGGAGGATCCGTGCAGTTTTGTCACTGGGACAGAGCTGGGCCTTCCGTTCTCACGGGAGTCCCTAGGAAAATTGCTTTCACCGGCTCGTAGTCCAGGGGGTCAGTCCTTTCTATCTCTTTGCGGTCATGGTGACCACTTCTAAGCATGTTCAGGTGGTGTAGAAAGATGGTCCTCCTTCTTACTACATCAGGATATGTTCTCTTGGTCCTTTATTTTCCTTTTGGCTCGTTGTTGTTTGGGGTTTTTGTTTCCTGGCAGCACTCAGTCCAGCCCCATTTGCGTGCAGCCTCAGGCGCCATTTTGGGGAGCGGTGGCGTCACTACCCAAGGGAAGGGGATACAATGTGAGGGAGAAATAACCACGGGTGAAGCACGGAGAAAACAACCAGGGGTAAAGGCACTAAAAACTCCAGCAATTGATCAGTCAAATATTAACAACAACCAACTCTTAATTTAACAACTGATAACCTCAGAATTCCATTTCCCACAAGATATTTCTGGAATTTGGTAGAGTTTTGAGGAGATTTCTGCAGTTTTGTGGTATTTTTCTGGAATTTTGTGGGATCTTTCTAAAATTATGTGGGATTCTGTGGGGACTTGAAGAATTTTGTTGGATTTTTCTTAGATTTTGTGGAAATTTGTGGAGATTTGGTGGGATGTTGTGGAAATTTGATAGGGTTTTCTCAACATTCAGGAAATTCTGTGGGATTTTTCTGAAACTTTGTGGGAATTTTCTGGAATTTTGTAGGATATTGAGGAGATTTTGTGGGATTTTTGTGGAATTTTGAAAGATTTAGAGGAGACATGAAGAATTTTGAGGTATTTTCTTAGATTTTGTGGAAATTTGTGGGGATTTGGTGGGATGTTTCTGGAATTTGGTGGGCTTTTGAGAAAATTTCTGCAATTTTGTGGGATTTTATGAGATTTTTCTTGATTTTTGTGGGATATTGAGGAGATTTGGTGAGATGTTTCTGGAATTTGGTAGGGTTTTGAGAAGATTTCTGCAATTTTGTGGGATTTGTCTAGAATTTTGTAGGATATTGAGAAGATTTTGTGGGAGTTTTCTGGAATTTTGAGGGATTTTTAGGAAACATGAAGAATTAGGGGGTATTTTCTTAGATTTTGTGGAAATTTGTGGGGATTTTGTGGGATGTTTCTGGAATTTGGTGGGCTTTTGAGAAGATTAAGGGAAATTTTGTGGGATTTTTCTTGAACTTTGTGGGATTTTGTGGAGACTTGATGAATTATGAGGTATTTTTCTTAGATTTTTTTTGAATTTTGTGAAGATTTTGTGGGATGTTTCTGGAATTTGGTAGGATTTTGGGAAGATTTTGTGGGATTTTTTTAAATTTTTTGCACTTTTGTGGGACTTTTCGGGAATTTTGTGGCATTTTTCTTGATTTTTGTGGGATATTGAGGAGATTTTGTGAGATGTTTCTGCAATTTGGAAGGGTTTTGGGAAGATTTAGGGGTTTTTTTCAGTTTCAATTTCGTGGGATTTTTTTTCAGTTTTGTGGGATTTTGCAAAAGTTCAAATAATTTTGTGGGATTTTTCTGAAATCTTGAGGGATTTTGAAGAGACTTGAAGAATTTTGAAGGACTTTTCTTAGATTTTGTGGTATTTTGTGGAGATATGGTGGGATGTTTCTGGAATTTAGTGGGATTTTGAGAAGATTTCTGCAATTCTGTGGGATTTTTTCTGGAATATTGTGGGATTTTATGGAGACTTGAAAAATTTTGTGTGATGTTTCTGGAATTTAGTGGGATTTTTTTTGTAATGTTGTGGAATTTTCTGGTGTTTTGTGGGATTTTGAGGAGACTTGAAAAATTTTGTGGGATTTTTCACAGATTTTGTGGAAATTTGTGGCGACTTGGTGAGAAGTTTCTGGAATTTGGTGGGGTTTTCAGAACATTTAGGGAATTCTGTCAGATTTTTCTGCAATTTTGTGGGATTTTTCTTGAATTTTGTAGGATATTGAGGAGATTTTGTGGGATTTTTGTGGAATTTTGAGGGATTTTGAGGAGACATGAAGAATTTTGAGGTATTTTCTTAGATTTTGTGGTATTTTGTGGAGATGTGGGATGTTTCTGGAATTTGGTGGCATTTTGAGAAGATTTCTGCAATTTTGTGGGATGTTTCTGGAATTTTGTGGGATTTTTCTTGATTTTTGTAGGATATTCAAGAGATTTCGTGAGATGTTTCTGGAATTTGGTAGGGTTTTGGAAAGATTTAGGGATTTTTGGTTTTGTTTTTTTGCAATTTCGTGGGAATTTTTTGCAATTTTGTGGGATTTTGCAAAAGTTTAAATAATTTTTTGGGATTTTTCTGGAATCTTGAAGGATTTTCTGGAGACTTGAAGAATTTTGTGGGATTTTTCCTAGTTTTTGTGGAAATTTGTGGAGATTTGGTGGGATGTTACTGGAATTCGCTGGGGTTTTCAGAACATTTAGGGAATTGTGTGGGATTTTTCTGCAATTTGGTGGGGTTTTTTCTTGAATCTTGTAGGATATTGAGGAGATTTTGTGGGAGCTTTGTGGAATTTTGAGGAATTTGAGGAGACATGAAGGATTTTGAGGTATTTTGTTAGATTTTGTGGAAATGTGTGGGGATTTTGTGGGATGACACTGGAATTTGGTGGCATTTGGAGAAGATCTCTGCAATTTTGTGGGATGTTTCTGAAATTTTTGGGGATTTTTCTTGATTTTTCTAGGATATTCAAGAGATTTTGTGAGATGTTTCTGAGATTTGGTAAGGTTTTGGGAAGATTGAGGGATTTTTGTTTTTGTTTTTTCAATTTCGTGCGATTTTTTTGAGTTTTATGGGATTTTGCATAAGTTTAAATAATTTTGTGCAATTTTTGTGGAATTTTGAGGGATTTTGAGGAGACATGAAGAATTTTGTAGGATTTTCCTGGAATTTTATCGAAATTTCTAGTGATTTTGTGGGATGTTTCTAAAATTTGGTGGGGTTTTGAGAAGATTTCTGCAATTTTGTGGGATTTTTCTTGGATTTTTTGGGATTTTGTGGAGACTTGAAGAATTTTGTGGGATTTTTATTGGATTTTGTGGAGATTTGGTGAGATGTTTCTGGAATTAGGTAGGGTTTTGAAAAGATTTAGGGAATTTATGGAAGTTATGGAACAAGTTTAATTTTTGAGGGGTGTCATGTTTTCTCTTGGAGGTGGACACTCTGCAGACTTGAGCTGCATTGCCAAAATGCTCCAGTCTCTGCTGCAGGTCACACCGTTTCTTCTTTGGCTGATCCCGGCGCGGTGCTGAGCCCAGCAGAGCCCTGGCAGAGCCCAGAGCAGCCTCAGCATCCGCAGAGCCCGGCTGCAAGGAGAGAAAGCAGAAACCGCCCGTCAGCTGAAGGCTCCTGTCCCCTTGTCCCAGCCAGCCGCGGTGCCCAGGCCATGCTGGCCGTGCTCAGAGCTGGGCCCAAAGCTGCCCATCACTGCTGCCTTTGGGAGCAGAGCAGGAGGGCAGGACATGTGCCCAGCCTGCAGCCAGCCACGGCAGATCCAGCCCCTCAGCAGCTGCCCAGAGCGGGATGCTCCTGTGCCCGCTGCCATCTCCCAAAAGCTCTTGTCCCTCCCATGCCAAGGAGATGAGGACCCACCTCACACCATCCGCTGCCAGAAGAAAAGCTGGTCCCAAACGATGTCCTCAGTCTTCTCCAAGGGCACGGCCCATCCACGCCACAGCTGGTCCCGAGCACTTCCCGATCCAGACTGGACCCCACCTAGAACGCTTCCTTTAGAAAAACAAACAACAAATTAATGAAAATAGATTACAGACAAAAAGGGGAAACAAGAAAAATGGTAAAAAATCTTATCTCTGTCAGAAACTTGAGCAAGGCCCAACCCCTACATTCTGGGGAAAAACCCACCCATGGGTGAGGGAAGCCCATGCTTGCTCCCTTTCCCCCTGCACTGTCCCCCAAAATCACGGTGATCCCAAAGCAAAGCAGGGGAGTGGAGCAGCCCAAGCCCTTCCTTGCCTGCCCAGCAAAGCAGCCGTGCTCAGGTTCTGGAGTCCCACCTGTGCTCCTGCCATGGGGGTTTGTTTGTGTCGGGCTGGCTGCCCCAGCCCCAGCCCGGGGCACGGTGGGTGGTGGGGGCTGTTGGCAGGGCCAGGATCCCACTCCCATTTCGTAACCACCCCAGCCCTGCCAAAAACCAGCTGGGCAGCCACTGAGGAATCAGTTGCATCTGCCCCAGCAAAGGGGAAACCTTTGGTTCCCGGCCAATGCTCAAATCTGGGAGCATCCCCCTGGGTCTGGACTGACCTGAAAATTCACTGTGGGGCCTGGCTTTGAAGAAGGTGCCAGAATCAAAGTCCATCATCGCCAGCTGCCGCTGGCCAGGTGGAGGAAGAGGATGTCATCCTTGCTGTTGTCCTCCATGTCTCCAGCAGCAGCAGCAGCCCCACCTGGTCCAGCTTCTCCAGGGGCTCCTTCTTCCCTGAGGTGACACCAGGCTGTCAGGGTTCTGCCCAGGGCCCGGCTGTCAGTGAACCAGGACAAGCAAAACCAGCTCAGATGGTGCCCACCAGTGCTGGGCAGAGCAGCTCAGCTCCAGCACAAGGGCTGTGTGTTCCCATTTGATGAGCCCAGTGCAGTGACACAGGCAGGACAAAAAAGTCTGGGTTTCTTTGCTGCTGATTGCCAGGGCATGTGTGGAGCTGTAACTTACCAGGTCCCTGCATCACTGTGCCTGTGGCTCTCTCCCTTCTTCTAGGGCTGATGAATATCCTGCATCCAGGGATCATGGAACAGGTCTTCTAATGAGGGCCTGTCCAAGAAGTGCAGGGATAAACACCACCTGATCAGAGCTTGGCAGTCTGGGGAGAGAAACCACAAACCACTTGTCAGTTGGAGAAGGCTCCTGTCTGCTTTGTCCCACTATTCCCGTGCCCAGGCCACACTGGATGTGCTCAGAGCTGGGCCTAAACTTTCCCATTATTTTTTTTGTTTTGGAGGTGAGCAGGAGAGCAGGACATGTGCCACCTCCTCAGCAGCTGCCAGAGCAGGATGCTCACGAGCCCGCTGCTGTCTCCCAACACTGGTGTTCCCCCTGTGCCCAGAGATGAGGATTCACCTTGGGAGAGCCGTTGTGGCAGCGGGAGCTGGCCCCATCTGATGTTCCTGCCCCTCCTGAAAGGGTGCTCCCCGCAGACCATCTCGTGCAGCAGGATGCCCAGGGTCCAGACGGTCGCTGCCTCGCCATGGTACCACCCAAAGTCGTTCCATTCCGGGGGGCTGTATGATGGTGTTCCTATGGAATATGGATGGAGCTCATCAGGGGGATGCTGCTGCTCCCAGAGCCTGACCCCAGCATCCCTGGGCATGTGGGGGCTTCCCCAGTGGCCCATGGGGTGACCTGCTGCCCTCTCGCCAGCACCTGGGACTTGGGTACAAATCCGTGGCTGGAAACGAAGTCACTGGTGCTGGAAGAGGGCAGCAGAAACCCTGGCAAGGCCCGACCATGACACACAAAGGGAAATACCCACTCAGTGCTGGGGACAAACCATACCCACATCCTCCCTGCTGGCATTGCCCAAAAAACATTATGAACCAAGGCAAAGCAGGTAAGCAGAGGAGTCCAAGTCCATCCTCACCTGCACACCAAACCAGCTGGTGCACAGGTTCTGGCTCCCCCTCTCTGCTACCTCAACCATGGGGGTTTTGTCAGGCTGGCTGCCCCAGCCCCAGCCCCAGTCCTGGAAGAATCCCTGCTGCCACACCCTGGTTGGGCCAGGAGATGTCAGGACCAGGAGCCTGCCCCTGTGTGGGCTCACCTGCAAATTGAGTGTAGACTGTCTGCTGAAGGTAGGTGCCACAGCCGAAGTCTATCAGTTTTGCCTCGCCGGTGTCCAGGTCTACCAGGATATTCTCTGGTTTTATATCTCGGTGCAGGACCCCGCAGCTGGTGCAGTGCCGCACGGCTGCCAGGACCTGCCGGAACAGCTCCCGCGCCTCTTCCTCGGACAGGAACCTCCGTGCCCGAATGAAGTGCCGCAGGTCCTGACACCGCTCTGGGCGCTCCAGCACCATAACAATGTAGCTGGGGAGCTCAAGCCACTCCAGCAGCTGCACCACGCCGGGGAAGCCTGTGGACACCTTGTCCAGCAGCACTATCTCCAGTGGTGCGCTGGTGCCGTCGGGCTGCGGGAGGAGCACGGTGCCGTCAGTGGGGCTGAGGCCGTGCCAGGGCTCGGGAAGCCCTCAGCCAGCCCGGGATGCTCTGTGCCCTCCGCTGGCCCCATGCCCGCTCTCCGTCCAGGTGTCCTGGCAGCTCCCACCCTGCCGGGTCCCGGCTCATCCCCGCCCGGCACGCCCCGGCTTCTGCCCCTGGCCCCGCTCACTCACCAGCTCGCCCCAGTGCCGGACGCGGTTCCGTGGCACCTTTTTGATGGCCACCTGTAAGCCAAAGGGAACAGCGGATTCAGCTCAGTGCCTGCCGTGTCCAGCCCCATCCTACTCCTCCGCCCCCTTCTCCTCCTCCGCCCCCTCCGCCCGCTCCTCCTCCTCCGCCCGCCGCTGGCCCCACCGCTCACCGGGAGTCCGTCCGAGAGCCGAGTGGCTGCGAAAACTCTGCCAAAGCCGCCGCGTCCCAGCAGAGAACCCACTCGGTAGCGCTGCTGCAGGGCCTCCTGCGCCTTCCCTGGGGAAGAGACGCGGCCGTCAGTGCTCGGCCCGGGGCCAGGAACGGCCCCCGAGCGCTCCCCGAGCTCCCCGGGCCGGGCATCCGCAGGCGTTCGCTCTTTGGAAGGCGACAGCGGCGGCTCGGGGCCGGCGGCCGCGCTGCTGAGCGGCGGAGCTCGGGCCGGGGAAGCCGCAGCGGAGGCGGCGGCAGCGGCCGCGCCGCCTGTGTCCTCCGCGGGCCCTGGGAGGAGCCGGGGCCGGGGCCGGGGCCGGGCCAGGCGGAGTCAAAGGGCAGCGATGCCGCCCCAGCCCCAGGCAATGATGCCCGCCCAGCAGCGCCAGCGCCAGCACAGCCAGAGCTGGGCGGAGGCGAGACCGCGGAGGGATGCTCGGGGCCGGGGCCTGGGTCGGGGCTGGAGCAGCCCTGCCCGGGGCCGGGGGCGAACCGGGGGCATGGCCCGGGTGGGCTCGGGGAGAGGGAAACTGGAAGAGGAGGGGGACACCGGGAAAGGGAGACAGGGATAGGGTGCGGGACCACGGGAGAGGGACAAGGGACTCAAGGGAGTCGAAGAATTCGACTAGGAGATGAGGGGACGCAGGGGAAGGGAGACCGAGAGAGGGAGAGGGAGAGGAGGAGAAGAATCGAAGAAGTTTCTAAAGCTGCTGCTTCCACTGCTGCTGCCGCTGCTGCCGCTGCTGCCGCTGCAACTGAAGCACCGGGACCGTTTGTCCCCGTGTCCGTTTGTCCGTTGCCCGCTCGGCCCCGCCCCGAGCCCCGCGCTCCCTGGGCAGCCCCTGAGCCTGGCCAAACACGGGAACTTTGCCCTGGTGAGCCAAGAGCCAGAGTCTTGACTCCTGCACAGGGGCACAGCAATGCCCTTGGCTGCTGCTGTGCCTTGTCCCTGCTGAGGGTCAGACACTGTCTGAGCACATTCCCTGAATGCAGAATTTGTACCTGAGCCAAGCACTGCACTTGTGTCTCCAGCATTGGTTTCCAAGTAAAACAGGGGAAGGCAAACTGGGTGTAGCTCATGGTATTTTACAGTGTCTAAAACTTGCCAAGTCTCAGATCTTAGAGGTGAGATCCATTTGGAATGAATGGGATGGACAAACAGTGCAAGATGGAAAAGGGAAACATAAAAATAAATAGAGAAAAATAGGAAAAAACATATTGGTTGTTTCTTTTGATTTTATTTTCATTTCTTAAGAAAGTTGTTTAAATTTTCCCAGAATCTCCTCCCCAGTCCTGTCTGTTCTTTCCAACAACCTGTCCTGGAGAACAAGGCACAGCTCCTGTCACAAGATGTGCCCCCAGCTGCAGCTTCTCTTGGCTTCCCACACTGTGAATGCAGCACAACTCTTGCAGCAAAGCAGGACAAATATTTGAAGAACTTGACAACTTGTTCTTTCTTTTCCTTGTGCACTGGGGAGTTGTGCCATTGGTGAGGTTTTCATTGTTCCTCTTCTAGCCAAAGAAAACATGATGGGCTACCAGGAATTGTTGGGGAATACAAGCCTGGCTGAATGTGGAGAAAGAATCTCCAGAGCCTGCAGCCAGCAGTGGAGAGCTCATCATTCCAAATGCCCCATGGACATCTTGAAAGTGATCTGGAATGTGAAGATGGGCTGACAGAGGGAGTTTGTTTCTGTGTTCAGTTTAGATGATTCTACATGTCTTGTAGTGGTAGAAATCAAGAGCACAATTAGTTGATGATAAGCACCAGAACATGATAAGCTGGACCTCTCAGTGGATGAGAGAAAGACAGTGAAAAGGAGAAATGCAGGGAATGACTTGGTGAACTTTGTGTGTAAGAACGGTCATTTTTTCTTATTTTGTGGGATTTTTCTTGATTTTTGTGGGATATTCAGGAGATTTGATGGAATGTTTCTGGAATTTGATAGGGTTTGGAGAATTTTTATGGATTTTTTTTTTAATTTTTTGAAATTTCATTGGATGTTTTTCCAATTTTGTGGGATTTTGCAAAAGTTTAAATATTTTGTGTGATTTTTATGAAATCTTGAAGGATTTTGAGTAGAGCTGAAAGATTTTGAGGAATTTTTCTTGATTTTGGGGTATTTTGTGGAGATTTGGTTGGGTGATTCTGGAATTTGGTAGGTTTTTCACAACATTTAGGCAATTGTGTGGGATTGTTCTGCAATTTTCAGGGATTTAGTAGAGACTTGAAGAATTTTGAGATATTTTCTTAGATTTTGTGGAAATTTGTAGGGATTTGGTGGGGTGTTACTGGAATTTGGTGAGGTTTTGAGAAGATTTCTGCAATTTTGTGGGACTTTTCTGCAATTCTGCGGGATTTTGTGGAGACTAAAAAAATTGAGAGGGATTTTTCTTAGCTGTATTGGAATTTTGTGGAGATTTTGTGGGATGTTTCTGGAATTTGGTAGTGATTTCAAAGCATTTAGGGAATCGTGTGGGATTTTTCTGCAATTTTTGGGGATTTTTCTTGAATTTTGTAGGATATTGAGGAGATTTTATGGGTGTTTTGTGGAATTCTGAAGGATTTTGAGGAGAGATGAAGAATTGTGAAAGATTTGCTTAGATCTTGTGGAAATTAGTGGGGATTTTTTGGGATGTTTCTGGAATATGGTACGGTTTGGGGAAGATTTCTGCAATTTTGTGGCATTTTTCTGCAATTTTGAGGGATTTTTCTTGATTTTGTGGAATTTTTTGGAGATTTGGTGGGATGTTTCTGGAATTTGGTCGGGTTTTGGGAAGGTTTAGAGAATTTGGTGAGATTTTTTTCCTGGAATCTTGAGGAATTTTGAGGAGACTTGAAGAACTTTGTGGGATTTTTCTCACATTTTGTGGGATTTTCTGGAGATTTGGTGGGATGTTTCTGGAATTTGATAGGGTTTTGAAAACATTTAATGAATTGTGTTGGATTTTTCTTGAATTTTGCAGGATATTGGGGAGATTTTGTGGGAGTTTTGTGGAATTTGGAGGGATTTTGAGGGGACATGAAAGATTTTGAGGTATTTTCTTAGATTTTGTGCAAATTAGTGGGGGTTTTGTGGGATGTTTCTGGAATTTGGTAGGGTTTTGAGAACATTTAGGGAATTGTATGGGATTTTTCTGCAATTTTGTGGGATTTTTCTTGAATTATGTGGGATTTTGTGGGGACTTGAAGAATTTTGAGAGATTTTTCTTAGATTTTGTGGTATTTTGTGGAGATTAGGTTGGATGCTTCTGGAATTTGCTGGGGTTTTCAAAACATTTAATGAACTGTGTGGGATTTTTCTGCAATTTGTTGGGATTTTTCTTGAATTTTGTAGGATTTTGAGAAGATTTTGTGGGAGTTTTGTGGAATTTTGTGGGATTTTGAGGTGGCATGAAGGATTTTGAGGTATTTTCTTAGATTTTGTGGAAATTAGCAGGGATTTGGTGGGATGTTACTGGAATTTGTTGGGGTTTTGAGAAGATTTCTGCAATTTTGTTGGATTTTGTGGAATCTTGTGTGATTTTTCTTGATTTTTGTAGGATATTCAGGGGATTTTTGGAGATGTTTCTGGAATTTGGTAGGGTTTTCAGAAAATTTAGGCAATTGTGTGGGATTTTTTTCTTGAATGTTGTGGGATTTTGAGGACACTTGAAGAATTTTGTGGGATTTATCTTAGATTTTTTGGAAATTTGTAGGGATTTGGTGGGATGTTACTGGAATTTGGTGAGGTTTTGAGAAGATTGCTGCAATTTTGTGGGACTTTTCTGCAATTCTGCGGGATTTTGTGGAGACTGGAAAAATTGAGAGGGATTTTTCTTAGCTGTTTTGGAAATTTGTGGAGATTTTGTGGGATGTTTCTGGAATTTGGTAGTGATTTCAAAACATTTAGGGAATCGTGTGTGATTTTTCTGCAATTTTTTGGGATTTTTCTTGAATTTTGGAGGATATTGAGGAGATTTTGTGGGAGTTTTGTGGAATTTTAAGGGATTTTGAGCAGACATGAAGGATTTTGAGGTATTTTCTTAGGTTTTGTGGAAATTTGTGGGGGTTTTGTGGGATGTGACTGGAATTTGGTGGGGTTTTGAGAACATTTAGGGAATTGTATGGGATTTTTCTGCAATTTTGTGGGATTTTTCTTGAATTTTGTGGGATATTGAGGAGATTTTGTGGGAATTTTGAGGGATTTTGGGGAGACATGAAGCATTTTGAGGTAGTTTCTTGGGTTTTGTGGAAATTTGTGGGGGTTTTGTGGAATGCGACTGGAATTTGGTGGGGTTTTGAGAAGCTTTCTGCAATTTTGTTGGAGTTTTTTCTGGAATTTGGTGGGATTTTGTGGAGACTTGAAGCATGTTGAGGGATTTTTCTTAGATTTTGTGGTATTTTGTGGAGATTTGGTGGGATGTTTCTGGAATTTGGTAGTGATTTCAGAACATTTAGGGAATCGTGTGGGATTTTTCTGCAACTTTTTGTGATTTTTCTTGAATTTTGTAGGATATTGAGGAGATTTTATGGGTGTTTTGTGGAATTCTGAATGATTTTGAGGAGACATGAAGAATTGTGAGGGATTTGCGTAGATCTTGTGGAAATGAGTGGGGAATTTTTGGGATGTTTCCGGAATATGGTAAGGTTTGGGGAAGATTTCTGCAATTTTGTGGCATTTTTCTGCAATTTTGAGGGATTTTTCTTGATTTTGTGGAATTTTTTGGAGATTTGGTGGGATGTTTCTGGAATTTGATAGGGTTTTGAAAACATTTAATGAATTGTGTTGGATTTTTCTTAAATTTTGCAGGATATTGGGGAGATTTTGTGGGAGTTTTGTGGGATTTTGAGGTATTTTCTTAGATTTTGTGCAAATTAGTGGGGGTTTTGTTGGATGTTTCTGGAATCTGGTAGGGTTTTGAGAACATTTAGGGAACTCTGTGGGATTTTTCTGCAATTTCGTGGGATTTTTCTTGAATTATGTGGGATTTTGTGGGGACTTGAAGAATTTTGAGAGATTTTTCTTAGATTTTGTGGTATTTTGTGGAGATTAGGTTGGGTGCTTCTGGAATTTGCAGGGGTTTTCAAAACATTTAATGAACTGTGTGGGATTTTTCTGCAATTTGTTGGGATTTTTCTTGAATTTTGTAGGATATTGAGAAGATTTTGTGGGAGTTTTGTGGAATTTTGTGGGATTTGGAGGTGACATGAAGAATTTTGAGGTATTTTCTTAGATTTTGTGGAAATTAGTGGGGATTTGATGGGATATTACTGGAATTTGTTGGTGTTTTTAGAAGATTTCTGCAATTTTGTTGGATTTTGTGGAATGTTGTGTGATTTTTCTTGATTTTTTAGGATATTCAGGGGATTTTTTGAGATGTTTCTGGAATTTGGTAGGGTTTTCAGAAAATGTAGGCAATTGTGTGGGATTTTGTTCTGAAATGTTGTGGGATTTTGAGGACACTTGAAGAATTTTGTGGGATTTATCTTAGATTTTTTGGAAATTTGTGGCCATTTGGTGGGATGTTACTGGAATTTGGTGAGGTTTTGAGAAGATTGCTGCAATTTTGTGGGACTTTTCTGCAATTCTGCGGGATTTTGTGGAGACTTGAAAAATTGAGAGGGATTTTTCTTAGCTGTTTTGGAAATTTGTGGAGATTTTGTGGGCTGTTTCTGGAATTTGGTAGTGATTTCAAAACATTTAGGGAATCGTGTGGGATTTTTCTGCAATTTTTTGGGATTTTTCTTGAATTTTGGAGGATATTGAGGAGATTTTGTGGGAATTTTGAGGGATTTTGAGCAGACATGAAGCATTTTGAGGTATTTTCTTAGGTTTTGTGGAAATTTGTGGGGGTTTTGTGGGATGTGACTGGAATTTGGTGGGGTTTTGAGAACATTTAGGGAATTGTATGGGATTTTTCTGCAATTTTGTGGGATTTTTCTTGAATTTTGTGGGATAATGAGGAGATTTTGTGGGAATTTTGAGGGATTTTAAGGAGACATGTGCCGCGGCGGTGGAAAGCCCGGAACACCGCGACTTCTCCAGAAGCAGCCTTGAGAAAGGCTGGCCCGAAGCGCGTGTGAGCAGCTTCGAGCAGTCGAGTGATTCCAGCTCAGCTCAGTAATAGTATAGTGATTTCAGCTCAGCTCAGTAATAGTATAGTGATTTCAGCTCAGCTCAGTAATAGTATAGTGATTTCAGCTCAGCTCAGTAATAGTATAGTGATTCCAGCTCAGCTCAGTAATAGTATAGTGATTTCAGCTCAGCTCAGTAATAGTATAGTGATTTCAGCTCAGCTCAGTAATAGTATAGTGATTTCAGCTCAGCTCAGTAATAGTATAGTGATTCCAGCTCAGCTCAGTAATAGTATAGTGATTTCAGCTCAGCTCAGTTCAGCAGCAGCGGCGGCGGCAGGCAACACAGGAAGCAGGGACGAGACAGCTGGTCCAGCGTTCCACCGAGGCACAAGCCTTTATTCAGGCAAAGCTTCGGCAAAGGGTGCCGGTAACAGCGAATCTCCCGAACAGAGGAAAACCCGGGATATTTATGGGGAAGGAGAGGGGCGGGGGGAAGCCCCAGATACCTGTATCGGGGTGGGACAGCAGGGGGGGAACACCAATGAAACACAACAGTTTAACATAACTAACTCAAAGACCCCTGGGAGTGACATTGTGTCGCTCTTACAGAGAAGTATCTCCTCTCCAGGGGAGGGCCAGTATCTCGGGCCCAGCGGGCTCCTCCGCACCCACAACTCCCACTTCTTTATTTATTAAAAAGGCATCCCCTAGAGAGTTAGCTGATAGCTTCTTAAAACATGAAAACATACTTAGGAAGATAATAACAACTAGGAAAACTCAAGAAAAAAATTTTTGAGGAGGGAGGCAACCCATCCTTTGAGCCCTTAGTTCCCAAAAAGGTCCTCAAGCCACTGGGGCTCCTTTTCAGTTTGGAGTTCCTGGACCGTGTGTTGGGGTCTCTGGATGCAGGCGTGGATGCCTTCACTGGGGCTGGAGAGGTCAAAGCAGCACAGTCCGTCAAACTCCTCGCAGCCGTGTCCATGGGCCAGGAGCAAAAAGTCTAGAGGGTTGGTGGCACTGCCCATGGACAAACACATGTGGTCTTGTTGGAGTGTCTTTGCGAGGGTGATCCACACGTTCTCCTGGGGCTGTGCTACTAGCCAGGCATCCACAGCTGATGTTTTCAGGAGCATCCAGATAATCAGGGACATCAGGAACTCAAGGATGGTTTTGCTCTCCATTTTCTACAACAGGACATAGAAGATTAGCTCTAATTTTTGGAGGGGGGGGGAGCTATTTTCTTTCTCCCTTTCCTCTCCCGTCTCCCCCCTCTTTAAAAAAAAACAAAACCAAAAAAACTAAACAATTATAAGCAAGGTTATTCTGTGTATTGGGGACACAAGACTCGACACCAGCAGCAGCAGAGGTGCACTTGGGTGTAAGCTGGCAATTTGGGCTAGGCAACGAGGGCAAGAAGGGGAAGGGGGAGGGAGTTAAGAAGACTTGTGTACTGTCACGGTGTCAGGCGTGACGTTGGCAGTCGTCTCGTTGCAGCTCTGGTAGCAGGACGGTTTGGCCTCTGTCTGGTTGTTGGTCTGGTGGCAGGTCGGCTCTGTGGACTCCGACGACGTCTCCGCTTCCAGGCTGCAGTGGGCTGCTGTTTTTCTGGACCTGTGTGGGTCTCAGGAGACTTTGAAAGTTCTGAATCTGGTGCAGGGTTTGTAGGGCCTAAGTAAGGTTTTACATTTTTCCCTGGGAGCCACTTAGGTCCTGATGGTGTGGACACACACGCATACCCTCTCCCCCAGGTAATCAGTGGGAAGGGTCCTGATGTCCGTTGTGATTCAGGATCCTTGATCAGCACCGGCGGCTTCTCTGTGAGTTTGGCATGGGTCGAATTAGAGAAGTGCCGTATTACAGGGGGGTCAGGCTCTGTAGGTGAGCAATTTAGAAAGTTCATGACATATAGAGCTTTACAGAGCCTCTCAATGGGAGGAATGATCTCTGTTCCTCCCCGCTGGTGATCAAGGACTCTTTTTAGGTTTTGGTGGGTTCTCTCTACTATTGATTGCTCTGTAGGGGAATGAGGAATGCCCGTGGTGTGTTTCACCCCCCACTCATTGAAAAAGTCTCTTAGTTTGTGAGAGGTGTAAGCAGGTCCATTGTCTGTTTTAATTTGTTCTGGGACTCCCAGGGTAGCAAAAGCAAGGAGAAAATGTCGGATGGTGTGCTTGGCATTTTCTCCTGCATGGGCTGAGGCAAACACTGCACCAGAGAAGGTGTCTACGGAGACATGTACGTATTTGACTCTCCCGAAGGATGGGACATGAGTGACATCGGTTTGCCATATCTGGCAGCTGTTAAGTCCTCGGGGGTTAACCCCGGAGTTAACGACAGGTATTTGGAACGATTGGCAATTAGGACAGGTGGCAACTATTGCCCTAGCCTGGTCTCTGGGTAGTCTGAACATTCTCATCAGTGCAGGCACATTTTGGTGGAAGAACTGGTGGGACAATTTCGCTTGTGCGAAAATGTCAGGGACATTGGCTGCTCCAGCAGACATGGCTAAGGCGTCTGCCCTCCTGTTTCCTTCGGCAATGGCACTTGGGAGGTCAGTGTGTGCCCTCACATGCATGACATAGTAAGGTTGCTTTCTGTGAGAGATAAGATATACTAATTCAGAAAGCAATTTGTATAAATTTGGGTTAGAGACTTCTTTCAGAAATGCATGTTCTGCTCTCATAGCTATTCCAGCCACATAAGCCGAATCAGTCACCAGGTTGAAAGGTTCTTGGAATTTCTCAAAAGCTCTGACAACAGCTGCTAATTCAGCAATCTGTGGTGATCCCTCGACCACTTGGACATCAGACTCCCATTTCTGTGTCCTGGGGTCCTTCCAAGTCATGACTGACTTGTGGGATTTCCCTGAGCCATCTGTGAAAACCGTCAGGGCCTGGAGCGGTGTTTTGCTCTGTAATGATTTGGGGACCAAATTAAATGTAGTTTTGAAAAGTCTGTGGCCAGGTGGGTGTATAGAAATTTGGCCTGAATAGCTATCGAGAGCGAACTGAAGGCTCTCATTGGTTTGGAGCAAAGGCTCCAAACTTCCAGTTGCCAATGGGAGGAAGATGCAGGTGAACTCACAGGCTGCAAGAGTGCGGAGACGGACTCTAGCTCTTTTAATGAGTTCAGCCATGATTTCTTGTGGAGTGGTGATAGTCTTAGTGGGCTGGTTATGTGTAAAGATCCACTCAATGATAAGGAGAGGATCCTTCAATGCAGTGTCCCATTGAAAGATGAGTGCGTGTAAGCGCGGGGCCTTACCCAGGACAACCAGCTGGAAGGGCAGGCTGGGCTCATACCGGTGTGCTTGCCGTGAAGACAGGGCCTCCTGGACCTTGGTGATGGATTCTCGAGCCTCTGGTGTGAGGGAGCGTGGTGAGTCGAGGGCTTCACTGCCACGGAGCAGGTTGAAGAGGGGTGCAAGGACTTCTGTTGTTACCCCAAGCAGAGGGCGTATCCAGTTGATGGACCCACAGAGCTGATGCAAGTCCCGCAGGGTCTTGGGGTCGTCTTTGATGCTCAGCTGCTGGGGCACGATGGTCCGCTCACGGATCTGGAGTCCCAGGTAGGTCCACGGGCAGGTGTGCTGGATCTTGTCCTCACGGATCTCAAATCCAGCGTCTTCGATCGTCTGGATAGTTTTTTGTAAAGTCCGGTGCAGATAGTCATCGTCAGCAGCACAAACCAGGATGTCATCCATGTAGTGGAGGATGACGGCATCTGGGAACAGGGTCCTCACAGGTGACAGGATGCGGGCCACGTACCACTGGCAGATGGTAGGAGAATTTTTCATCCCTTGAGGAAGGACTAGCCAATGGTATCTTTTTAAAGGTGCTTGTCTGTTTGGAGAGGGAACCGAGAATGCAAATCTGGGGGCATCCTGAGGGTGGAGGGGTATGTTGAAAAAACAGTCCTTTATGTCAATGACAGCCAGCTTCCAATCCCGGGGGAGCATTGAAGGGGAGGGCATGCCAGGCTGGAGGGGGCCCATGTCTTCAATAACATCATTGATCTTCCGGAGGTCCTGAAGGAGTCTCCACCTGTCCTTGCCTGGTTTGCGCAGGACAAAGACAGGGGAGTTCCAAGGGCTATTGGTCTCAGTGATGTGGCCCTTGGCAAGCTGCTCTTCTACGAGAGCTTCCAGTGCGCGCAGCTTGGTCTCAGATAGGGGCCACTGATCAACCCACACTGGATGGTGCTGTTTCCAGGTGAGTTGGGGGGTGGTAGGCATAGCGCGCTCCTCAGTGACCCCCACTAAAAATCCCTGCTGGGAATCCTCAGAGAAGCTCCCTATTGAGACAGGAGATCCCGTCCCCAGAGGGTGATTGGTGCTCTCACCACAAATGGCCTGATGGTTGCCATTTGTCCCTCAGGTCCTTCGATGACAATATTCCGTTTGCTCCTCATGGAGGCTGTCATCCCTCCAATTCCTGAAATCATGCCTGCTACAGGTTGTAATTCCCAATTGTCTGGCCACTCGGAGCGAGCGATGATGGTAACATCTGCTCCAGTGTCTATCATTCCTGGGCGCTGAATCCTTTCCCCATAACAAAACATGCTACAGTCCACAATGGGTTTGCAGGAGCCCACAACCTGTGTCCACATAGCACTGGGGTTGAGGGGAATATGATTTGGGCAGTCACTAGGAAGTAAAAAGGCCTGTGCCACAGGAGTCTGTTCCTTTAAATAATAAGGAGGGTCTATGCAGGCCAAAGAGATGGAAATTTCATCTCCAGGGTATATAGTCTGGACTTCAGGAACAGTCTGAATTTGTCCTGGACAGTTAGTTGGATCCCCAAGTATTAAGATGTTAGAGGGACCACCTGGTGGTCCACGTTTCCCTGTGGGGACTTTGTAAACACAGTCACCTTTCATATGTAAAGAGAGTCTAGTTACCAGTTGACGCCGGGTTCCCATCTGAAGCGCTCCACCTGCTGGGCTTAATATTGGGGTCCCCGTGGAGGCAGGATGGTGGGTTTGGCAGGAGGGGTGGAGCGGTGCGGCATTTGATTTGGTGTCGAAGCGCGGGGCCGTCCCGCGCTCTGCTTGAAGTTTCCTGAATGCCAGTTCTGTCTGGGGAACTGTTGGTGGGCTAGCGGTTGTATAGAATGTCTCTCCGGACAGTCTTTGAAAAAATGTCCAGGCTCACCACAATTAAAACAACAATTTCTATTGGGGTCTGCAGCATAAGCTCCAGATATCGCCTCTGCCACTCCTTTAGCCACTGCAAGTGCCACTGTATTCTCACTTGAGGCAGAGGAGTGTTTGGTGCAGGCTTCAACCATCTGATCTATGGTTGGTTCGGGGTCCAGAGGGAGGGCTCGCAAAACTGCTTTGCACTCCTGATTAGCATTGGCCATTGCTATTTTTACTAATAATTCCTTTTGTGCCTGAGGGCTCTCTATCTGCTTTTCAATGGCTATTTTTAGCTTATCAATATACTTAATAAAAGACTCAGTTGCCCCCTGCTTAATATTGGTGAAGCACTGCGTTGGCACTTTATCATCAGGGGTGGTAAAAAGAGATATCTTGGCAGCATTAGCTATATCCTGTAAAGCTGCTTCAGGCAGATCCCTGGCCTGATCTCGGGGCTTTTGGAAATCTCCTTCTCCTGCTAATTGCTCTAAAGCAAAATTGGGTCTGTTAGCATCTCTTGCATAAACATCTGCCAATTGCTTTAAATGTTTTTTCCACTGCCTCTCCCACAACATGTATTCTGCTGGAGAGAGCAGGCAGTTCATAATATTTTTGATGTCATGGGGGACCATGACGTGGGCAGAGAAGGAGGCTTCTAACAAGTGTTTAAAAAAATGTGAACTCC
Source organism: Poecile atricapillus (assembly GCF_030490865.1). NCBI lineage: Eukaryota > Metazoa > Chordata > Aves > Passeriformes > Paridae > Poecile > Poecile atricapillus. Next base: position 2,179,514 of record NC_081267.1, read on the forward strand.
TGCCATGTTCCTCGGCAGCTTTGCAAAGCTCCTGCAGTTCCCTATAGTGAAGGGACTCCCATGCAGCAACCTGTGCCCCTGTCCTGTCTCTCCTCATTATTACAGGAAAGGCAAGTATTTTCTGGGACAGAGCTGAGTTCCCCGCCCGTGTGGCTTCCCTCTGCACCTCAGCCCAGTGATCTTCATACTCAGAATCTGAATAAGAAGATTCACTGCTCTCATCTCTTAGTGGAGATGGGGGGTGCTTGGTGGCAGCGCGGTGCCGGCTCAGGTGTCTAGAGCTGGCCCTTTTGTGGCTGCGTGGGGAAGCGGGGGTGGCCCCGCTCTGGCTGGAGCCGTCCCGACCTCTGGGGCACAGGGACCCTGGAGCGGGCGCGCCGCTGGGGACGGGGCCCCGGCACGAAGGGACAGGAGCGGGGCCCGCGACGGGGAGGGGTTTCCCGATGGATGGGGGAGGGCCCGACGCGGTTACACCCAACGACGCAGTGGGGGGGGAGGAGGAGCAGGACGCGGCAGGAAGAGAAGGGGTGAAGGCGGGAAAGCGGCCATTTTGGGCATCGAGGGCGGGAAAACCGGGGTGGGAGTGGGACAAAATGGCGCGGCTGGCCACGCTGCCGGCGCCATCTGTGCTAACGCTAGGAACTGGGGGGGACACAACCGGGTGTGAGGGCATAGGAGAAAGGGTAGGGGAAAGACCCAGAGCGGCATGGCCACTGCCACCCTGGTGCGGGTAGAGAGACAGTAGGGGGGTGTCAGGGAGACGGCAGCAGCCCTGTGCCCGGGGGCAATGTCCACCCGCCGACTGGCTCTCAGGCAAGGAAAGGGGTTCAGGGACACCTGGAGGGGCTGACGGGGTTGGGGGTTTTAACTGGGGACCCAAAACTCCCTCTTCTTTTTTTCCCTCTTTTTCCAATGAGAAAATAATATTTTGAAACACAGGAAAAAACTTTGCAACAGAAAAATCCCCTTTAGCTTGAACTGTATATAACTTTCTCCCCACATTATCCCAAAAAATTCCTGATTTAGCAGAGTCCGAATTAATCTTAAAATGTTTAAAAACCCAATGAATAAATCTTTTTAAATCCCCTTTAGAAAACTTAAAATTTCCCGCTTTTAAGGTAGTTACAACTTGGATATAAAAGTCCCTCTCAGGTGGGGTCAGCCTCAATACAGAGGACTCATTCCCCATCCTTTTTCACTCCCCACCCAGCAGTAAAACAGCAAAAAAAAGAAAAAAAGCCCGAAGAAAAAAACCTTTCACGGGATACACTTACAATTTCTCTTCGGCAGATGCCGGCGGGCGAAAACAAAGCTGCTGGGTGGGTGGTCACCTGGGCGGCCGGTCCTCAGGGGCTTTCCCTTGCCCCAGATGGTCAGCGAGGGTCCCGGTCGCAGCGTCTTGGATCGCTTCTTGCTAGAACGCAAGCAAGCTTCCTCGAGGGGCGGCGGCTCCAACGGCGGCTCGCCTCACAGCTGAAGGTGCAGGCGGACGCTTCTTCAGGGCTTCTTCAAAGCCCCACGTTGGGCGCCACTTGCCGCGGCAGCGGAAAGCCCGGAACACCGCGACTTCTCCAGAAGCAGCCTTGAGAAAGGCTGGCCCGAAGCGCGTGTGAGCAGCTTCGAGCAGTCAAGTGATTCCAGCTCAGCTCAGTAATAGTATAGTGATTCCAGCTCAGCTCAGTAATAGTATAGTGATTCCAGCTCAGCTCAGTAATAGTATAGTGATTCCAGCTCAGCTCAGTAATAGTATAGTGATTCCAGCTCAGCTCAGTAATAGTATAGTGATTTCAGCTCAGCTCAGTAATAGTATAGTGATTCCAGCTCAGCTCAGTAATAGTATAGTGATTTCAGCTCAGCTCAGCTCGGCAGCAGTGGCGGCAGGCAACACAGGAAGCAGGGACGAGACAGCTGGTCCAGCGTTCCACCGAGGCACAAGCCTTTATTCAGGCAAAGCTTCGGCAAAGGGTGCCGGTAACAGCGAATCTCCCGAACAGAGGAAAACCCGGGATATTTATGGGGAAGGAGAGGGGCGGGGGGAAGCCCGAGATACCTGTATCGGGGTGGGACAGCAGGGGGGAACACCAATGAAACACAACAGTTTAACATAACTAACTCAAAGACCCCTGGGAGCGACATTGTGTCGCTATTACAGAGAAGTATCTCCTCTCCAGGGGAGAGCCAGTATCTCGGGCCCAGCGGGCTCCTCCGTACCCACACTTCCCCATATTAACATAGAGTGTTGCATTTTAAACTCTAAAAAGCTTTACAAGTTCTTTCCTTGTTTCTTGACCTTTGGACTTTCTATCAGCAGAAGGACATTGTTTTACCAATCAGGGATTCTCCTTTAGCTGGCTAGGCTATTGTTCTTTGGTCATATAGTAACTAGTACCCAGTATCTTATGACTCAAAGCAAGCTTTCATTTCTATTTCAATTCTAGGCTTCATACCTTCAGAATCTGTTGTTAAACAATCATATTCGCAAGGTTTCCCTGTTTCATCTTCCCCAACATAAACTGTCACTTTTAATATAAATTAGAAGCTAATTTGAATATTTTTAAGTGTAATTCCTCTGTTAAATCAAAAAGTCATAGGTTAAAAATTAGATTAAATACTGTATAACTGCTGTTCTTTTGCTAAACTGTGAAGTTGAAGGTATCAATTAATGGTTAAGGTATAAGTGAAGTCCTGTTAAGTTTGACCTCTGTTAAGTTTTTAGGCCATATTCCTTTTATCCTTGACCTCACTGTCCTTTTGTCACAGACACACACACATACGGACAGTTCTGGGTTCATTTCTGGTTGGATTTGGATTGCCTGGATTTTGTTTGGTTTTGTTGTTGCTTTGTTTCCTTGCTGTGCCTGAAGTGTCCGGTCAGGAGCAGAGTGACTCTTGCCAAGAAACTTTGTGCTGCTGGTGCTTAATATTAAATCTGGTTTTTGCTGCTCCCTTGATGGGGATTTTTTAAGCGCTCTCAAGCCCTCGTTGGTGACAGGGTGAAGGAGCCCTGGCCAAGGCTCTGGCCCTGGGGGACACAGGGATGCTGCCAGGGGTTCCCTGTCCCCCTGTCCCATGCCCCACAGACCTTGGGATGTCCCACAGCCATTCTGTGATGTCCCAGTCTGGACTGTGATGTCCCAGCCCCTCTGAGATAACAGAACCTACTCTCTGATGTCACAGCCTTCTCTCTGACATCACACACTCTTCTCTCTGATGTCACACAGCTGCTCTGTGATGTCACAATCTGCTGTCTGTTGTCACAGAGCTGCCCTCAGGGATTGTGGTATCTGCTCTGTGACCTCACAGCCCACTCAGTAATGTCACAGCCCACCCTGTGGTGGCTCTGTGATGTCATACAGAAACTCTGTGATGTCACAACCCACTCTGTGATGTCATGCATTCAACCTCTGATGTCATAGTCCTCTCTGTGATGTCACAGCCCACTAAGTGATATCACCCAGCCCACACTGTGATGCCACACCCTGCTTTCTGATGTCACAGAATCCCCTCTATGATGCCGTAGCTGCTCAGTGACCTCACACAACAAACTCTGTGATGTCACAGCCCCATCTGTGACCTCACACAACCCACTCGGAGCTGTCACACAGCCCCTTTCTGACATCACAGCTGCTCTGGGGCTCCAGGACACAGCCACAGAGGTGCTGCTGTGACACAGCCCCCTCTGGGACATCCCACAGCCCCTGCCAGTGCTGAGCCCCTGGGAGCTCTGTCTGGGCCTGCTGGTGTCCCTGAGCTGCCCTGGCAGGGCCCCAGCCCTGCTGGGCTGTGCTCAGGAGCTGCTCCTGGCCAGAGCTGTCTCTCTGCAGCGCTGCCCTTGCCAGGAGCTGCCTCTGGGCCAGGAGCCCGGCCCAGCTCAGCAGCACAGACACAGCACCAGCACTTTCATCACCCTCTCGGGCCTTTGGGGCTCTCTGCATCACACTCAGTCCCTCAGAGTGTGCTCCAGAAACTTCTCAAGTGTTGCCGCCCATATTGCTTGGTTTTATTAAGTTCAGAGGTGGTTTACCCCAGTTGCTCCCCGGTCATAAAGAATGGTTTGTCCCCAGGTGCCCATCATGGTAAACCCTTCCCATTTTTCCAGATTGTTCCCCATCCATCACCCTAATCCTGCCCCTAAGCCCTGTCAATCTATGTGAACCCCCACCTTTTGTTCCAGTTCTTTCCTTGCCTATCATCCCTTCCTCGACGCCCTATTGATTGTACAGTTGCTTTCCCCCCCCCCGGGTCCCTACCATTGGTCCTGCATATTGTAATCCCCACCCTTAACCCCTCCGTTGCTGTTGTCCCATTGGTTACCATACGAGCCGCCCACGGTCCTTAAAACCTGGCGCATGGGGGTGCCCAGGGTCTCGGCTCAGACCTCTCCCCTGTGATCCCAGCCCTGCACCTGTTGGAATAAACTTGTTCCTGGGAAATAGGGAGAGCCTGAGTACTCTTTCTCCCTTCGTCACAACCTGTGTCGCCCTGCGAGCCACGACGCCAGAGCGCAGAGGAGCTCTGGAGGTTCCAGGTTGAGCCTCGCAGTGCTTGACTGGTTCCCCACTCCTGCCGCTGACATCGGCCACTGCTAGCCGAGGCAAAAAGGGGCTGAGCGGGCAGCGACAGATGACGCTCAACGCGGGGCCTCTCGTGAGGCGTGGAGACCCCCGGAGAAGTCGGTGAATCTACGCACTTGTGTGGATTTTACAAAAGACTGTGAGCGGCAGCTACCCCGGTAGAGCAGACTCATTTCTGTCGAGTGCTGCTCCCGGGGATCGAGGTGGCAACCGTCGACGTGCCGACGATCGCCTCGGGGTTTGTGGACGTCTCCTGCAGCACCGGTCCGGAATTGGGTGAGTAGCCCCACGTGGGGGACGAGGGGGTGTGCAAGTGTGTGCAGCTCCCCCTGCTGTGTGTTGGTGTGCAGCTCCCCCTGCTGTGTGTTGAGAATCCCTCGGGGAGGGAGTGTGGGGTAGCCCGGTTCGGACCCGTACTTTGTTACGTTTGCCTTTAGCTGCAGGGGGTGGTGGGAACTGCTGTGCTGGGGTTAGAAAGATGGGCGCACGTCTGTCAGCACAGCAAAAAAGAGTTTTCTACCAAGTTGTGGGTACCCTTGAGGGAGGGAGTAGACGATTTTCTCGTGGGAGGGTGAAACAGTTTGTGAGATGGCTGTTCCTGCATTTCCCCAACTTCACCCCAGACAGAGCAAACACCGTAGAGTTTTGGAATGAAGTCGGAATAAAGTTAACAGAGTTAGTAAATGAAGGAGATACATCGGCTGACAAATTTGTAACATTGTTTATCTTAATTCAGTCTGCCGTAATAAAAGAAAAAAAAATGATGCAGGAGCAAACGCCACAAACTGCCCCAGTTTCCCCAGTTTTCCCATCCCCGTGTTCCTCTCCCCCTGATCCCGAGTTGAGGGAGACCTGTGGAGCGACCTGCAGGGCAAATTGTCCTGTTCAGGGTTCCCCCAAGGGTAACAGGATCCCTGGCCCCCCACGTCTCTCCCAGAACCCCTGCCCTGGTAGCCCTGGCCAAGTTACCAGAGCACTTTTCCATTCCCCCGTCTCCCCAGTTACAAACCCTCAGCTAAACATTTCCCAGGTTGCAAGTCCCCAGTTTTCACCCTCAGATCCCCGTGCCTCAGTTTCCCCCAGTTTCCAATGTTCCCCTGTGTTCCCCTACCCCTCTCCTAACCCTCAAAAGGGCTCCCGGAGGGCACAAAATGGCGGGGACCACATGGCTGGGACCTTCCCTTGTGCCTCTTCTCCCCATAATCCCTTTCAGACCCCCAGGAACAACCCTTTCCTCCCTAGCTCCACCCCTTCTCCCTACCCTAACTCCACCCAGTTCCCCTCGAAAACCTCCTCCTCCTCAGGGGCGGGCCCCTCTGAAGTCATGCACCTAAACCCCGCCTTTTCTGATTGCCGCTCCTCCCCCTTGCCCTCCTCCTCAGTCGGTCCTCCAGTCCCGCCCCCTCCGGCTCCTGGTTCCCACGCCCTTTCTTCCGGTTCCCACGGTCCCACACCCGATTCCCATGCTTTGGGAGCTAGAGGTGGTAAGCCTGGAAGCCAGAACCCGGAACAGGTAGAAATCCCCCTTGCCGCACCGATGACTTTTCGTGGAAGGGGTGGGCGGTCCCGGGAATGGGGACCAAATTAAGAGGGAGCTGTGCAAGGCACAGAAGGAGTTTGGGAGAGGTAGTGAATATTTTAAAGGTCTATTAAAAGCTACCTTTTCTGCGAACGAAATGGTGCCCAGTGATCTGAAGGAGTTGTTTTCCTGCCTACTCTCCACAGCTGACTTCAGGTTGTGGAAACAGGGGTGGAAGAGATCATTAGAGACCATCCTTCCAAGCCTCTTGCACAGTATTGATGGATGTATAGATGGAGTCCCTCTGACTTTAGATCACTTGTGCGGTGAGGGAAATTGGGACAAGCCAGAGGAGCAGGCCAGGGTATTACCCCGGCCTGTCCTGATTAAAGTCATGGAGGCCGCAGAAAAGGTTTTCAATACATTACCTGAGGAGGGACCCCAGATAAATTTAATGAGTATTTTCCAGCTCCCTAATGAACCTTTTAATAAGTTTATCAATAGATTGCAAGCCCAGGCAGAGAAGCAAGTAGAAGAGGCAAATCTACAAGAACAGCTTGTATTAGAAGTGGCAAAAGCCAATGCCAATGACATTTGTAAACAGATAATTTTCAGTTTGCCTCTCTACCCAACCCCGACACTAGACATCCTCATCGAAGCCTGCTCCAGGAAGGTGCCGATGATGGGGATGTCCAGAGCCATCCCACCGCAACAGTTGAGACGAGCGCCTACTGTGGCAGTGACGCAGTTTCCACCATCACCAGCGCGTCAACCACTGTGTTTCCGCTGCAGGCAACCTGGACATCTAGCTAGGGACTGCCCGGCAGAGCATCCTAGCCAAGGGAGCAGTGCGGGGGCGAGGGCAAACAATACAATAATAAAAAAAAACTAGGGGAGCTGCGCGAGCCTGCCCCGCGCGAAGCGATAAATGGGGCAGGCCTTGCGGGGGAGGGGGGCTTTTTACATCAGGCTTGGACACCCAACCGGACGCGACATCTAACCACCACCAAGGACATCCTCTTTCAAACCCAGCACTGGACAGTAGTTGCTGTGGATCCACTGGAGGGAGGCAAGAAAAACACTGGATGTGACTGTAAGTACATCGCCATCGGGGACACTAAACACACACCCCCAGAGATTGAGATCTCCCCGATCACCTTCCCAGAGGGTCCGGAAGATCTCCTCCTCTTAGCGCGCTGCATTCACCCACCATATTTTCTCCCAAAGGGGCAAATCATAGCCCAATATATTCCTGTCCCGGAGGGAGTCCCAGTGGACGACCACGCACCAGGCGTCTACTGGACAGAAATAGTGGGTGAGGACAAACCCATCATCGATTGCAGCATCAAGCAGGGTGCGGAATCTGTCCATCTGAAGGGTCTGCTTGATACGGGGGCAGATGTGACGATCATCCCCCAGAGGAGATGGCCGTCACATTGGGAGCTGCAACCTGTGGCAGGGAAAATTCAGGGTATAGGGGGTACTCAATTAGCGCAAGTATCAAGGAGCGTAGTGCAAATTATGGGGCCGGATGGGCAATTGGCAAATTTACGCCCATTCATTGCGGATTTCCAGGTTCCCTTGTGGGGGAGAGACCTTATGTCACAATGGGGGGTAAAGATTGAAATCCCGAAAACCCCTCGGGATTTTTAATAGCGGCCACTGTAGAGCGCCCCTTCCAAAAACTTGATTGGACCACTGATGAAGCAATCTGGATTGATCAGTGGCCGCTTCGAAAAGACAAATTAAAGGCGCTCAACGAGCTCGTGGAGGAGCAATTATTAAAAGGTAATCTTGTAGAGACTACCAGCCCTTGGAACTCCCCAGTATTTGTTATCCGGAAGCCGGGGAAAGACAAGTGGCGGCTCCTTCACGACCTTCGTGCCATCAATAAAATCATTGTTGACATGGGACCCCTCCAACCAGGGATGCCTACTCCAACGATGCTCCCCCGAAATTGGAATCTGGCCGTAATTGATATAAAAGACTGCTTCTTTCAAATTCCCTTGCACCCTGATGACGCCCCACGGTTTGCCTTCTCGGTGCCCACCCTCAACCGAGAAGCCCCAATGAGGAGATTCCACTGGCGGGTGTTGCCACAAGGCATGAAGAATTCACCCACCATCTGCCAGTGGTATGTCTCCTCATTGCTGTCTCCCGTGCGCAAAGAGATGGGGGAGGTCATCATCCATCACTATATGGATGATGTCCTAGTGTGCGCCCCCCATGACGATCTACTCACCCGATCACTTGACCGAGTGGTTAAGGCTTTAACATCTGCAGGCTTTCAACTCCAGGAGGATAAAGTTCAACGGATGCCACCCTGGAAGTATCTGGGTCTGCGGATTGCTGAGAGGACCGTTGTGCCTCAAAAATTGGCAATAAACAGCAATCCGAAAACCTTGTCAGACCTTCACTCGCTGTGTGGGACCTTAAACTGGGTCAGGCCTTGGCTGGGCCTTTCCACTGAAGACCTAGCCCCCCTCTTCACACTTTTGAAGGGGGAGAAGGAGCTGAGTTCTCCCAGGACCCTGACCCCAGAAGCGAGGAAAGCCCTGGAGAAAGTAGAAGAGGCCCTTGTTGAAAGACAGGCGCATCGGTACGAACCGACCCTGCCTTTTGAGTTTATTGTGCTCGGGAGAATGCCACACCTCAGTGGGCTGATTTTTCAGTGGGACCAGGGCTCAAAGGATCCCCTCTTAATCATAGAGTGGGTTTTCTTGAGCCATCAAAGGTCCAAAAGTGTCACCCGGCCACAGGAGCTGATGGCTCAGCTCATCGGGAGAGCTCGGGCCAGGCTTCGGGAGATGGCTGGGTGCGACTTTGCATGCATTCGGGTACCAGTCAGCTTGTCTCGGGACAAAGAGTCCCCAAATAAGCTGACAAAAGAGATGTTTAATCAGTTACTTCGGGAAAATGAGACACTCCAGATTGCTTTAGATAGTTTTGAGGGCCAGGTCTCTGTTCATGCCCCTGCCCACAAATTTTTCAATTCCAAATTCGAACCAATTCCCAAAGAAGTACGGAGCAGGAAGCCCCTCAAAGCCCTGACTGTGTTCACTGACGCATCCGGGGCATCTCACAAGTCTGTGGTGACTTGGAAAAATCCTGAGACTCAGCAGTGGGAAGCAGATGTTCAATATGTGGAGGGATCTCCACAGGTTGCTGAGTTGGATGCAGTCGTCAGGGCCTTTGAGAGGTTCTCTGAACCTTTCAATTTAGTCACTGATTCGGCCTATGTTGCAGGGGTGGTTGCCAGAGCGGAACACGCTGCCCTGAAGGAGGTCTCTAACCCAAAATTGTTCGAGTTGCTTTCTAAATTAATATATACTGTTTCCCACAGGAAGCAACCATTCTTCGTGATGCATGTGAGGTCGCACACGGATCTCCCCGGCCCAGTAGCCGAGGGAAACCAGATGGCTGATTCCCTCGCTGCCCCTGTTTCCATGGCTCAGCTCCCCGATCGGTTCCAACAAGCTAAGCTGAGCCACCAAATGTTCCATCAGAATGTGCCTGGCCTGGTCCGCCAATTCCACCTGCGGCGGGATCAGGCCAGAGCCATTGTGGCCACATGCCCCCATTGCCAGACCACTGTCATGCCCTCTCTAGGGGCGGGGGTGAACCCTCGAGGCCTGGGGAGCTGTGAGGTGTGGCAGATGGATATAACTCACATTCCCGAATTTGGCGGGCTGAAGTTCGTACATGTATCCATAGACACTTTCTCAGGGGCAGTCTTTGCTTCTGCCCACACAGGAGAGAAAGCCGAGCAGGTCTGCAAACACCTCTTGCAGGCTTTCTCTGTGCTGGGGGTCCCCAAAGAGCTAAAGACAGATAATGGCCCAGCATACATTTCCAGGAAACTGGAAGAATTCCTGCAGAGTTGGGGAGTGACACATAAGAGAGGCATCCCACACTCCCCCACCGGCCAAGCGATTGTAGAGCGAGCCCACCAGTCGCTCAAACGCGTCCTAAAACGTCAATGGGATTCAATGAAAGGTTGCGCCCCTCAGGATAGGCTATCAAAGGCGCTGTTTACTATCAATTTTCTGAACTGTACTGATACTAATCCCAATCCTCCAGTGGCACTGCACTTTAACTCCACCAGCAACTACGAGCTCCAACATCGCCCTCCAGTGCTGGTCCGAGACCCAGAGACCCAAAAGATCATGGGTCCATTCGATCTGGTGACCTGGGGGCGAGGTTACGCTTGCGTCTCCTCGCCCCAGGGACTAAGGTGGATCCCACAAAAGTGGGTGAAACCTTATGTCCCAAAACATCCTACCAGGCCACCAGATGAGCAAGAGGATGTCGCTGCGTCCGTGCAGGCCGCCCCAGTAACCCCCGAGGACGACGAGGAGGAGGAATGTCTCGAACCCCTTTTCTCTATTGATTTTTTGCTCTCCCTTTATGTTAACTGAAGTATTTGTTTTCCTTTAATTTTAGAGAGCCATCAGAAGGATGACCACCCCGAACGTCGCACTAGCCACCGTGCTCCTGCAGGATGGGGTGTCTCCGGATGGCTCTCTTCTGTTATAAGAACCATATTATAGATTGTTTTTGTGAATTTTATTAGGTACATTCGCGGTGTTGCGGAAGTGTTTAATTCAATTTATCCTTTCTTTGTTATTCCCCCCACGGCAAGTTGACTATGTTGATGTAAACCCTCTTTCCCCTCCTCCTCCTCTTCCCTCTCCCACTCCTGAATGGTTTGCTGTACCCTCTGCTCCCCTAGACCCCACGCCTTCCTCTGTTTCTTAAAAGGAAAGGGGGAGATGTTGCCGCCCATATTGCTTGGTTTTATTAAGTTCAGAGGTAGTTTACCCCAGTTGCTCCCCGGTCATAAAGAATGGTTTGTCCCCAGGTGCCCATCATGGTAAACCCTTCCCATTTTTCCAGATTGTTCCCCATCCATCACCCTAATCCTGCCCCTAAGCCCTGTCAATCTATGTGAACCCCCACCTTTTGTTCCAGTTCTTTCCCTGCCTATCATCCCTTCCTCGACGCCCTATTGATTGTACAGTTGTTTTCCCCCCCCCCGGGTCCCTACCATTGGTCCTGCATATTGTAATCCCCACCCTTAACCCCTCCGTTGCTGTTGTCCCATTGGTCACCATACGAGCCGCCCACGGTCCTTAAAACCTGGCGCATGGGGGTGCCCAGGGTCTCGGCTCAGACCTCTCCCCTGTGATCCCAGCTCCGCACCTGTTGGAATAAACTTGTTCCTGGGAAATCGGAGGAGTTTGAGCACTCTTTCTCCCTTCGTCACAACCTGTGTCGCCCTGTAAGCCTCAACGCCAGAGCGCAGAGGAGCTCTGGAGGTTCCAGGTTGAGCCTCGCAGTGCTAGCCTGGTTCCCCACTCCTGCCGCTGACATCGGCCACAGCTAGCCGAGGCAAAAGAGGCCGATTCGGGCAGCGACACTCTCAGACATATCTTCCATGCAAGATACCTGTTGGTAGTCAATTTTTGCCTGTGTTTGATATAGCTCAGTTCAGAAAACGAGCAGAGAGGATGCCTCAAACACAATGTCAGAAAACACTCATGTTTTGGTTAAATTGCAGTCCCCTGGGTAACAGTTTTCTCTCTCTCTTCCTCTATTTCAGGGCACATTGTAAGGAAAAATGCCATTCACATTCAGGAGGGGAAATGCCATTAAAATGTGGAGATGCTCAGATGCCATGGCAATGGGGTCTGGGTCATTATCTAAGACACCCTGGGGTTTGGAACAGCTGTTTGTTGGAAGGCACAAAAGCATTCTGCCAATGACACCAGCCAGTCACTGATGTTTCTACTCCAAGTGTCAAGCAGCACCCACCTCTGGTGGGCTGAAGTTTCGAAGTGTGGTCTAATACTGCCCTTTGCTGTGTGCCACTGAGCAAAGGGAAGAGCCAGATTAGACTTTTGGCACTTGACATTAGAGGTCACAAAAATGGAATCATCCTTTTTACTAGGAATCCCACATTTGCTTCTCTACGGTGCATGTCCAGATTTTCAGTGTGGGTTTAGACAAGTTCTTAATGGAAATAAAAGACAATTTGTCATATTCAGGCATTGTCCCTGCAGAAACAGATCATAAAGTAGTTTAGTAGAAGTAGAAAGTCTGCCACAGCTACAAGGCCCTGCTTGGAGAAATTAGTCCTGGGGAGTTGGTGGTTCTGTTTCTGGGAGGATCAGCTGCTTTGCCCATTTCTGGCTCATGGGAGACTGTGTGCTCTTTCTCTGATCTTAGCCAGAGAGGCTTCCAAGAGGCAAAACTTAGAAATAGATCCTTGTCTGCATTAAGGTTGGTGGTTAAGAAGCTTGTGTCACTCTCCCGGCAGCGCTTGTGGAATGGGTTTATCCCAGGAGCCCTGAAGTCGTCCAGCGCTACGCCCTGCCCGTGCTCTGGTCCTTCCTGGGGAACAAGGCGCTGCCTGTGCGAAGCGCCAATGTCCGCACTGTGGTCAGCAAGCTTGCCTCTGCCCTCTACAAGGTGATGGGCACCAAGCTAAGGAAGTGTGCTGCCAGCCAGCCTCCACATGTGCGGGAAAACCTCTCCAGCATCTTGGGCTGGTGAGGAACTGATGCTCTCCAGGAAGCTGACGAAGAGCTGAGTTGGACACCTCCAGATGTGAGTTCTTGGCTGTGCAAAAACAATGAAATCCTGAGGAAGGGTTTGCATCCGCCCCCACTCTCTCCACTGCCCTTCCTAGTCAAGGCATGGGGGGCCTGAAGCAACTCCTAACTGAGGACAAGATGAAGGCTGAGCAGGGCTCAGCCTCACACACAGGTGAGGGGTGGGGCTGGGCCGCTCTCTGGCAGCAGGAAGGGTCTTGTGCCAGCCTAGAGAGCCTGTGCTCATCCCCAGGGAACAGTTCTGCCCTGCATGTGCCCCCTGCAATGAGCTGTGCTGCTGCCAGTGCCCCGTGTAGCTGTAGGGCTGCTCAGCTGTGGGGCAGGGCCAGGAGCAGGAGGCTGCATGTGCAGCTGAGCCATGGCTGCACAGCCCAGGGCTCTGGGCTCCCTGCTGTCCCAGGCCAGCCCAGAGGCCAGGCTGTTCCTGTGGTAGCTCTGTGCAAGTGGGGCAGGGTGTCCCCTGGCCTGCCTCAAGTGGCTGCAGGCAGGAGCATGTTTCCCTGTGCAGCTGTTTAGTAGTTTGCAGGAAATGTGTCCCATTAATTAATGCCTTAGTCTTTAGAGTTAGTTATGTAGGATATAGTATAGAGATAGTAGTATAGTATAGGGATATAGTAGAGTAGGGATGAAGTGTTCTGATATTTTAATGTACATTTGAGGATACATTTTGATTGTATTTTTTAAATTGTGAACACATATTTTAATTCTTTATATATATTTTTGTAGATACAGTGGTTTTTTTTAATGTTATGTAAGTTAAATTTTAAAAAAAAACAAGCAGAGAATGTGAGACTAGGACCTGCTAGGCTAGAGGAGATGTGCTGAGGTTATGGGAGTACAGCTCACTTGATGTCCCAGTGACTCACCACATTCTTTCCTCGCTGGGCCTCTCACCTTTGAGACCGGCTCTGAGAGCAAAGGGGGGTAGAAGAAGCGCGCAGCTTGTGTTGAAAGAAAACTCACCCCCCGTGCATCCTGCTCCTGGATTGTGCTCTCTGCAGCACGGACAGACAGCGGGACAGAGCTTCTCTTTGGCTTTTAGTTAGTTTTAGCTAGCTGAGGCAGAGGAGTTCCCTGGACCTTTTTTTTCTTTTTTTCCTGGATCTGTGCAAACCTGCTTTGGACTGAAAAACACCCAGACAAACCCTGGGAGCTCAAGCCCTTGGCCCACCGGGGCCTGGGCCTCAGCACTATCCAGCGCCAAAAGGACTGAGAAGAACCTGAGCAATCCCAACTACACCACCTGAAAAGGACTTTTCTTCCTAGATTCGCCATCCCATCGAACAGCAAGAGGTTTTATTGTTCAATATTGCTCAATTTCTGTTAAATAAACAGCTTTTTCCACTTCTCTCCAAGGAAATTATTTTTCCCGGACCAGTTGAGGGGAGTGGTCATTTGAATTTTTTTCCCTGGGGAAACCCCCATTTGGAGCTTTTCTCCCAAATCTACCCTAAACTAAGACAGGGGACAATAGACCCAAAAGATCCTGTATAGTCAAAAGTTTTCGACCTACATGTATTCTGTGCTCACAAAAGGCCTGAGCAAAGAAACAAAGAGAAGTGTGCCCAAATCCCAAAGCTTTGCTCCTTTGCAATCTCACACCGATCTGGCTCAGAGGTGTCTTCAGTCACAATTTCATAGGTAAGAAGAGCACATGGGAAAAGATGCACTGCTTTGGAAAAGTATCTGAATGGATATTTATCCAGGAGAGCAGTTCAACAGTCTTGTTTGCTACTTGTTTGCAGAAGGATGAGTGGATGTGAGGCCAACAACCAGTGATGAGGGTTCCTCAAATCTGTCTGTACTCCTGGGTGCCATTCAGCCCAGAGCAATGGGATAATCCCAAAGTGCATCTCACACACATTCTGCCTCCAAGAAAAGCTTGGCCTCACTTACTAGAGTCAAAGAAATAGAAGAGTAATAAAATGGGCAATTAAACTTGTCACTCTAGAATGACTCTCCTGCTTTTCAGTGTCAACCGAGGTTGTACCTAATGCTCCCACAGCTTGTTACAAACAAGTGTTTGAGATTGCTTAAAAGTTTTCCAGCAAGGTTATTGGTAAAAACCAGATTGAATATGAAACAATAGCTCAACAAAATTCATTGGCAACATTCACACTCTTACTTACGAATCAGTTAAGGCAGAACAAGGAAAAAAGCAACAAACAAAATGCAGTCAATGAAAGCAGAAATGAACCAAGAACTATCTGTGTGTGTCTGTGTGTGTGTGTGTGTGTATGTGTTTAGGTGTGTTTGACAAAGGAACATAAAGGACAAGGATAAAAAGGAACATGGCCTAAAAGCTTAACAGCACTCAAGCTTAACAGTAGTTAAATTGGAGCCTCCAGGAGTGGGGGTATCGGCCCAGGATCCATTGTTGATGGGCGATCCTGCGAGTGCAGCAAGCGTCAGAGCTCGCTGGCTCTGAGAGGCCCCACTCCGAGGGCGGTTGCTGCTGGCAGCCACTGTGGTCCAGGAGAGCTCCAAGGGCCTCCTTTGGACCGCTGTTCATGGGCCACAAGAGAGTGGGCCTCAGTCATAAAATGCTTCATCGTGGCCGCACTTTGGGTCAGCAGCCGGCCTTTGAAAGTGCGAGAAGAAGGATGTTATGCCATTCAGGCAAGAAAAGTAATTTCCCAGGCTGTTCATAGAAAACCCCAGGAGCTCGTTAGACAGCACAAGTTCCTGGCGGCGCTCAGTGTTTCTGATAAGCTCAAGAGGAGCTGAGCCCAAGGGCTGTTCAGCAAGGCCAAGGACTAACCAGCGTTTCTTAGGTCATCACAGTGTGGCCTGACAAGGCTGGGGGGATTCAGCACCACAATCTGAAGCATGAAGTTTTGATGTAGGGTAAAAAGCCGTGGCCCAGTGGGAGTGGGCTGTTTCCTCAGGCCTGTGGGAGAATCACTGTGCAGATCCTTGTGCTACTGATTCCATCTCTCCCCACTTTTCCAAGTTCTTGGAGGCAAGGTCACTTAGGCTAGACACACAGATCACAAGAAGCGCTCTTCTGTTTTTCTGCACAATGAATTAAAGTGAGATTACAAGTCGTTGTCAGAGCAGACACGACACAAAGAAACTTCTTCCAAATTTTTTAATTGTGCTCATACATAGCATTTTTATAGCCTTCTGACCTCATAATGCATCCCATCTCATTGGCCATCATCACACCACCCCTCAAGTCCATTGGTCTAACCACTGTTTTGAGAAAGCATCCCCAAAAATCAAAACTACAGATAAATCCTGTTTTTCCATGGTGTTCTTTGCAGCATAGATGTTCTTTGTTTCCTTCTACCTTTATCTTCACTCTCTTCTTCTCATGGACACACAGGAATCTTGCTGGCTTCCTCTTTCTGTCAACTCCTTAGTCTGACCCCCAGCCCACTGTGGGCCCTGTCCACAATTGCACATCCAAAATTGTGTACTTGTATGGGCAAACTGACTGATCTGAGGAATTTCTGGAGCAGCAAACTTGTTTCCTCAAATATTAACTGTGCAAGGCATGGAGCACAGAGAAAGGATTTAATGGCAAAAGCATCGCCCATGCAATGATCTTTTGACAAATTCTGCCCCGAGCTTTCTCTAGGAGGATCTGAAAGGCTCAATGTCCCCAGCAAAAGCTCCTGCAATGGCTGCACGCCAGCAGAGCAGGGCTCTCAGCTGTGAAACAAGTGCTGCCACAAGCAGCAGCTTGGCCAGGGCAGCAAATCAAGAGGTGGGAAGGAGCTGATCTGAAGGCCAAACCTCCTCAGCTCCTTCTAAAGGGGCTGCAACAGTTCCTCATTCCAATGAGGTGGAGTGCTGGACACCACAGCTCTGTGTGAGGACTGGACACAAGGTTGCTCCCGCTGAGTGCTGTGATGGTTTCTGCAGGAGCTGTGGGCTCCGGAGTGTGCCAGACACAAGGAGGAGAGAAGGAGCCAAGTGCACTGACAGACACACCTTTGCCTTGAGCATAACCCGGCCTTGCCCAAACACACTGAAAGCTTTCCCCTTTGGCCCATGGCCGGAAACGTCAGGTCAGCTGTTTGACAACTCAGGTTGGTTTGGTGTCAAGGAATTTCCCTCAGAAATACTGGGTTTGTCTTCCTCTGTGCCTTCTTCTCAGCAGCCTTGGGGATGTTCCTGTGTGAAGCCACCTGTCTCACGCAGTTTGAGACCTCTGAAAACAGCAGACTCTGGAATAAGTCATTTCCTTGAAAGTGTTCCAACCATCCCTTTCCAGCAATAAGAAATGAATACTAAGAGATGGAAGTGGAAAAAACCCAACAGTTTACTAACAAACAGAATGCCAACAAAGCAAGGAAAAATGTGAGTAACTTTTAGATATCAAACTGTCAGACCTCATCGTCCCCCCACTGGAACAAAGACCCAAAATGCCAAAGGAAAATCCCCCCATGATATGCATTACAAAGTGGAGCCAGGTTCTCTCTCAGGAAAAACAGGAGCTATCACAGAGCTGTTCAAGGGGCAGATGAAAGCTCCGTGGCTCCTCTGGCATCGAGTTTCTCCCAATGGCAGAGCTCTGCGGAACAGTCACAGCAGGTGAAGCAGCTGGGCTGGAGCCCCTCGGTGTCTTTTCTCCCTGGCACGGCTCAGCTCACAGACTCTTGGGCTGAGAGCAGCGTGGTTTGTGCCAGCATGATGTCCCTGGTCTCGGACGTTATAAATAATGCAACTCCCTAGCTGGTTAAGAAAGTTAAAGTTATACCGATGTTTGTTTGTTGCGTATGATTGTACGGGTGTACGGAAACATGAGGTAGCCGGTTTTGAACAATAGAAGGGGGGGTTTGAGGTTAACGAAGGCAGAGCAGAATGGAACCTTCTAGGAAAATGAAGTCTCAACCCCAGATGACGTCTGCATCCTCATTGGCTGAAGGAACGGACCAATGGAGCGTCGAGTTTTGGAAATGATTGGTGGAGGTTGCGTGATCTTAAAGACCAATCAAAGGACTGTATTTAGACCAATCAAACTGCGGATTGAAAAACGCACCAATCCAACATTGCGAGAGACTTTAAAACCTCTGGGGTGCCCAGCACCGGCTCTTCCTGAGGAACTCTGTTTCTGGAGGAAGCACCCAGCCTGTCGTGCGGCTGTAGCTCTTGATCCAGACTGCTATTTGGGGTCGGGCTTATCTCGTCCTCAGCCCTCAGTGGTTGCTCGTTTTTAAATAAACGAGTTGACTTCTGAAGAACATCTGAGCCTCATTTACCAGAATTCTGGCCACTAGTCTGGGACAGCCATGCCCAGAGGCGGTCCTGTGGTAAGAAGAGCCCGTGGAAGTGTACACCCAGCTGTTTTTCTTTTTGGCTGCCTGGGCTTGAATTCCTTCTCGACCGAGGAAGGAGGTGCCGGCTACGCCTGAAGAAGCACAGAGGGTATAGCAGCCTGCAGTGTACGGAGCCTCCGAGAGGGAGCGGGGCTCAAGGTGTTCAGGGTAAGTCTTGAGCGGGGTTAAAGGTAAAAGGCGGTACAAAGCGAGTGTGTGTGAATGAGACGGGGACTGTCAGTGCAGACCCCCGAAGCAAGTGTGGACAGCTGAGTGAGTGCAGCCCTGGGGACCCCTGGCTAGTGGGAGACCCCCTGAGCTGGGAACTCAGGGGCTTAAAAGGTGCCAAAGGAGGTCATAGGGAGGAATACCTCACAAACCAGTGACTTGTGGGGCCTTGAGTCAGAAACCCAGAGGGCTTAAAAGGTGCTGGAGGGGTTTGTAGGGGAAAGGGAAGCTGCTTGTTGTGGGAGGGCCCTCTCAATCATTAGGACGGGGGGGGGGGGGTGGGGGGGAAGAGAACATATCATCATAGGGATTTATGGTTACTTGCGTGGTGTCGGGTTTTTGTGTTACTGGTTGCTTTTGTTTCAAAACTAGTTTTGGTCTAAGTAGCATCTCATGTCTATCGTCTGTTTAAGATACTGGTTTTAATTCAAATAGAATTCTTTTTTTAGCAGTTGGTGGTTTGCTGTACAGGTTGCTTTTGTTTTAAAACTAGTTTTGGTTTGGGTAATGTTTTGTGTCTATCGTCTGTTTGCCATATATTAGTTTTAATTCAACTAGCCCTTTCTTTTTATTGCTAGCTCTTAGCAATAAAGATTCTGGTTTGCAAAGCAGTGGGCCCCTGATGGGTGAGGTTCTGGGGCGAGGGCTAGCCAAGAGTCCTCAGACCGCTCCTCAGGAGAAAAAGAGGAATCTGCCATCTTGTAATGCCCTTGTTATAGGAGACGCCATCTCAGGGATTAAGAAGGGAAGCTTAGACGGTGAAGAGCAGTGGCCATTTTGCAGGAGGCTGGATCTCCTTAGGGGAGGGGTGTGTCCTCCCACGATTGTTTCAGTTAAAACCCAGCCATTTTATTTCATTCTGCTTCTTAGCTTCTGCAATTTTGTTTCACTTCCCACAATTATTATATTCTGTAGCCGCCATCTTTATCTCATTTCCCACGCCACCTTTATTTAAGATTCTGCCACCTTTCTTTTGTTTCCCACACCATTTTTATTTAGGATCTGCCATTTTATTTCATAAATTCCGCCGTCTTTCTTTCATTCCCCCACACCAATAGTCACCTTTATAGCCCTCAAACCCCTGTAGATTAAATAACATTATTTCACATAGAAACATCCTCTTTTCTTCTCAATTTCTGCTCCCTAGCCTATTTTATTAAAATTTATAGGGCAATATTATACAAATAGTTTGAATTAATATTGAAAGTGTCAAATTAATATTTGAGTGGCTCGACCATGGGGCAGTGTGCTGGAAAGAATGCCCATAGGGCTCATAGGTCAAAGAAAGAGAAGGCTTTGCTCAAAGATATTTCCCCTACCAGTCCTTTGGGGAAGATGCTTGAGAAGTGGGAAAACGAGGAAACTTCAAAGGACCGAGATAAAATCAAAATGATAAAGTATTCCATAGAAGTATGGCCTAAAGAAAGCGTAGCCAAGGGCCCTGTATATTTGCCATGGTACGGGTCCAAAGAAAAGTGGTCACGTACGGCTTTGAACAGGTATGTTAATTTAAAGGAGATCCAAAATGAGGAGGAAATAAGGTATGCAGCGTGCTGGTTAAGAAATAGAGCAAAGGGTAAAGACAAAAGTGTATAAGGTATCCAAAGAGCAGGAAAAGGAGAAGAGTGAGGTTGAGCCACCCGAGAAAAAATGGGACCCCCTTGACCATCTTCCACCACCCCCCTCGTCCAACTCCACCCGAGTCCCATCTTCCTTCTCCACCACCCCCTCCCTCAACCCAACCTATTCAACCTATTCCTTTACCAGCATAGCCCACTCTATCTCTCACTCTTTCACCATTACAATCCCTACCCTTTCTACCCCTTCCGTGAACCTCGCTTTGCCCCCAACCTCCCTCCTACCACATCTTTCCCCCTTAAGTGCCCCTTCAGGCCTCCAAAGTTCACCAGTCACCCCTGTACCCACTCCTTCAGGGCCTCCCATAACACAGCTTAGTCCCTCAGATCTCTACGTAACACCCCAGGGATTCACTGTACACCCATTCTTGCCCTAAGCACCTTTCAAAATGTCCCTCTTCATTTTTCCCCCACGTCCCAGCTCCCTGGAGAGGAAGCTAACCTGAGTACAGGTAGTAAAAAGGAAAGTGCGTGTATAGCAAGGACGCACAAAGCAGATAAAGCTTGGTGTTGTGAAAATCAAATAGAAACAGAGCAGGGGAGGCCAGATGAAGGCTCAAGATATCACAGTTACAACACTAGGTTCCAGGCCAAGAAGAGTCAGAATGAAAAGGAGAGAGCTGAAAAACTATTTCCCTTGAAGGAAATACTGATGGGAGGTGCTCAAGGGGGAATAGGTTTTGTTAATGCTCCATTAACTGCCTCCGAGGTAAGAAATTTTAGGAAGAAAATCAAAAATTTATTGGAGGACCCAACTGGAATATCAAATCAATTAGATCAATTTTTAGGCCCAAGTATATTCACTTGGGAAGAATTAAATTCGATACTAGGCGTGCTCTTCTGTTCAGAAGAGACACGGTTGATTTGAGGCTGCCGTGAGAATCTGGGAACGGGAAAATCGGGCAGGCCCAAGGGGAGAAGAAAAGGTACCGCTCGTCCAGCCAAATGGGGACCCAAATGAGTCCAAAAGATGGAACATGAGAGATGATAGGTGTCGTGGTTTTGAACCAGTAATTAACAAAAAGGGGAAAAAAGAATTACTTATTTCTTGCTGTGAGATATGGATTAAAAGAAGAGCAAACCAGGCATAAAACTTAAAAGGAATAAAGAAAGTTTATTGACAAACTACAAGAATAAGAACACCAGAATAAACTTTTAGAAGAAACCTTTTCATTTCTCACTGCCCACCATTCTTTTGTTCACATGAAAACAGAGACAAAAACTTTAGAATTTTTGATGGTTTAAACAATTCCTAATTCCTTCTATAGTCTTTTCATCAGTCTTTGTAGAGAAACAGAAGTTCCTTTCTGTTAATTTATGGAGTTTCTCACAAGAAAACTATTTTTGTTATAGGTTTCCGTTTCCCTGATATCAGCTGCCCAGAGCTGCTGTTATCAGAGCCCACCCTTCCTATTCCACATCACTCTGAAATGTGTTATAGGTCGTGAGTTTGAGGATAGCACTTTTAAGGATAAGTTATTCAAAGGCAAAAAGTATTCTTCATCTGCTTCTGTGAGCTTCACTAGAAAACAGTTTTCTCATTGCCTCTCAAGGCTTCAAATTTCCCAGCACTTCACTATACCACAATTACTCTACTTTTTACTCAAATTTACACTTTGAACACTCTATTCCTCCCCATACTCTATCATGAATTAAAGGAGTTCTTTTCAGGACTTCATTGTCCATCCCCATAGTTTTAACAGAAAGATATTTCAGCTTAATTAAAGCATCTTCTTAATTCTCTACCTTTCTTGAAGTTTCTTTCTTGCCACTAGTAGTTTATAAAGTCTCTTTTCATGTTGATCACTCTCTTTTTCTCTCTCTGGATAAAAAGATTAATCCGCAAGTCTCATCTGGATAAGAAAGAGTTAAAATCTTGCCCAAGCTTTTGTAGATGGTTCGGTGATCTCTGCTGAACAGGAGCTGGAGCTGTCTGTGACGAAAAGTTCCTCATAGCTGTTCTGAAGAGTGTGGTCACCGTCTCTGCTTGCAGCAGGCCCCGAGACTCTTTCTTTCTTCATTCAGCAGTTTCCTAGTGAATGTAGTTACAGCAAAACCTGCAGCCGAGCCAGAGATTGGGCCGGGCCCGGCCCGGCCCGACCTGGCCCGGGACAAGCCCCCCCCCGCAGGCCCCATCTCCCGGCCGGGAGATGGGGCAGGCCCAGAGCACCTCTCTTTCTTTACTCGGCAGTTTCTGGTAAATTCCATCACAGCAAAACCTGCAGCCAAGCCAGGAACCGGCCTGGCCCGGCTTGGCTCGGGGCAAGCCCCCGCAGGCCCCATCTCCCGGCCGGGAGAACGGCAGGCCCAGCCCGGCCCCCCCCCCGGTCGCATGGCCTGGGCAGGGAACCGGAGGCCAGCCGGAGCTCTGCTACCTTTCACAGCCAAGCAACAAAGAGAACAAGAGAGCTCTGGTTTTACACTTTAAGGTGGGGTTCACAAGTTGATTCCACTTTTCAATGGCTAAAACTGCTGTCAATTCTCAGCAATGACCGATAATTGGTCAGGATAAAGACTCCAGGCAGTCCCCAGCAACTCCAACTTTCCTTAAAGGTAAAGTAACTCCATGACAATAGGACATTGATAATAAGAGGAATAAGGGAGGCGTTACCGAGAGCCAACCACGCTAAGCTAGCGTTTGACAGCCAGCAAGAGAAAGATGAGTCCCCTAGTACTTGGCTCGAGAGGTTAAAAAGACATTTCCAACTTCCTTCTAGCGTGGACCCAGAAAGTCCAGAAGGCCAAGTGTTAGTGCAAGTTCAATTTGTAAGTAAGGCTTGGACTGATATCAGAAGAAAGCAAGAGAAGTTAGATGACTGGCAGGAGAAATGTGTTTGGTGTCTAGCTTTAAAAGGGAAACCCACAAAATTGTAGAAACTACAGGAAATAATATGTTACCTCTCCATGTGGATAAGGGGCGTAGAATCTCGGAATAGGCTGAGTTGGAAGGACCTCATCAGGGTCATCAGGTCCAGCTCCTGGCCATGTGCAGGACACCCCAAGAGACACTCCATGTGCCCAAGAGCATTGTCCAAACCCTTCTTGAGCTCTGTCAGCCTTGGTGTTGTGACCAGTGCTCTGGGTTCCCCGGGGAAATGACTGTACTGGGTAACCTGAGGTTGTTCAGCATGAAGGAGCATTGCCAACTTTTTGTGACTTGAAGAATTCTTGACGGAGATCAGAAGAGCTCAGATTAGCCAGACTAACAGTTTTGTTTGGCCTTAGGTGCACCACACAAAGCCAAAGCGTTGTCTACTTTTCATCACTGAAGGATCCCAAATATACATTTCTCATTAACTTGAGATTTTCCTAGAAATACTTCAGGGGTCTTTAGCCAATGTATTCAGTCTTTCTAAACCTATTCTAAAGAAATCTATAATGCTGTTATCTGTGGCTAAATGACCTCCAAATTTGTTCTCGAAGAGCACTGTGGTTTCCTAGTGGCAAAATCAACCCAAACCACCAAAATCCCCTTACTTTGATAATTGAATTCTTTTGCAATGATGATTAAATTCCCATTAATAGCTGCCAAGAACACAGGAGCAACTAGCTGCCCCTGTCCATACATATGGTATAGAATAATCAATAGGAAGCAAGAGGTGTTTTGTCCTGCCTTCCCTGCCTGCCAAAGGAAGGCAAATTATTGTGCAATAGTAGCAAGACACTTCTAATACGCTCTGACAACCAAGCAGATGTTTGTTCCCTGAACAAAAAAACAAGCAGATTTCCTTGTTCCCTGGGATCCATTGATCCCACGGAAGCACTCACACAGTTTCAGAATGAAATGGTATTTTCTGTTGCCCCACGTTCTCCTCTTGCCTCTTGTGTTCAGCTGACAGCACTGTGCAGCGACAAGTGGAGGTAAATGTCTCTCCTTGCTGAGTAGGTAATGCCTTCTTCTGCAAGGATTGCACCTGATGAGTTTAAGGTATCAGCCTCTTCTGTTAACACTCTTCCTATGTTTGTTCACTTTTCTTTCTTTTCCTTCCTTTGTTCCTTAGGCACTATGGACAGGAGATGGTGAAGATGATGCTAAGTCATCCAAAATTTAAAAGGCTTTTGGAGCAATCTGTTTCTACCCGTGACCTGGAAGATATTGTGACAAGAATTAAGAAGAAAGTAAGTGCTTGGCAGGAGAAATGTCTCCTTTGTGCAAGGATTGCCACTGCTAATATGAGATCAAACATACCTAATCAGTCTTTATCTCATTCTTCTGAATCTCTTTGCTCCTGGGAATGAGCTGTTAATCCTCAGCTAGTTCATCTGCAGACTACAAAGGGACAGATATTCTTAGGGAAAAAGTGGGGTTTTGAATATTTTGAATATCACAAAGGGGAAAGGGGAAGAGGAGAAAAAGGGTTTTCATTTAAGCGTAACCTGTCCCCGTGCTCTCCCTGCTGTGCCCCCAGTAAAGGAATGAAGTGAGAATTGTGCTTCTGAAGATGACAGAGCCTTTGCAAAATATGCTGGATGTAGTAGTGCCAGGAAAACTTCCAAATATGCAAAAGATGTACATGTCAATCCTGATTACTGCAATTACTGTCTGTCTGCTGGGAATACTGCCCTACTGCCGAACCCTGTGGAGCTGGAGGAAGATTGGTGAATTCAGCAGCGTCCAGTGGAAAACCATCTGTTTGTTTGTGGGGTTTTTTTATTCTTCTTATCTACATTATAGAAGAGAGCGTGACATTGTGCTGGAACAGGGAGAGTGAGTGTTGAATCAACTTCCAACACAATGGGCCAGCCCCCAGAGAGTCCAAAGTTTTCTGCTGCTTCCTTTAAGAACACTCATTGCCTACCAGTTTGCATTATTCCCATTTCTGCTCAAGCCTAATGAAATTGGGATTTTAGAGTGCTGCTCAGTATGGCAGCACCCATAACCTGCCTTGGGCTATTGAGAACAAAGAGTCGACATCACTGAGTCTCTGGTCTGTTGCCTTCTGTAAGCTAGGAAATGTCTCCCTAAGCCTTGGTAGCCGTGATCCTGAGGTTCTAACTTGTGTTTTAAACAGGGAGTTTCCTATTGAATTTTCTAAAGAGTCATGGGGTTTCTTTATGTCTTTGTAGGAGATGGAAAACCAGAAGGGTGAAGGCCCATCTGTCAAGATGCCGGTGAAGAAGAGCAGCGATTCCTCAAAGAAGCCCCAGGCCACATTGCCTTCTAGTAAATGGTACTGAGCACTTTTGTTAGATGGGACAAAGCACGTGACAAGCTTTACATGTCCTTCCTCAGGAAACTCTTTCTGTGAAAGATGACCTGTGCCAGAGATTGTTTCCATTCCCTACAAATGCTCTATGATAAAAATTGGCTACTTCTGCATTACACTGAACACAGCTTCTCTGGAGAGGTTTCCACAGAAATTGGGCAACAAAAAGACACCCATTGGTTGTGGCTCAGACGATGCAGTGCACTGGCAAGGGCAGTGTTGTGGAGGCATGGAGAGGGCTGTGTCTCTGCTGCCTGACTTGGGACAAGTAAATTCAATCAGGGTTGGTTTTTTTCATCAGAGAGGAGTCTTTTTCAGATTGGTGCTTTGATGAGAAGTCCCAGTCACGAAACAAGATGCCATTCCCCAAACAAGCAGCTCCCATGCAAGTGGTTTGGCCTGGCTGATTCATGGCTTTCTTACTCTCAAACAGTACCAAGTTTGAGTAGAAAGTATCAAGGCAATTCCTAAGCGACATTGGTCAGCAGGTGTCTCAATGTGGATGTTTTGTTATGATATTCCTGTCCTTCACACTGTTTGCTTGATAGACAGCATGTTTGGTTTATTTCCCCTTGTACTGCAGTCCAAATTTAAGACAGCAATTTGGTCCTTGCTGTCCTTTCTGCCAGGGGCAGAGCTACTTGTACCTGTTCTCCTGTGATAACAGAGGAGAGTTATTTAGCTCTGTCATGCTCAGTGGTGGCAGAAGAGTGACCACATGCCTCAGTAGCATAGCTAGGATCTTGGAATGCTCATGGAAGAGACAGGTTGATGCAGGAGAATTGTTCCCTGTGGGTTTGTTAAGCTGTGGATCTAGTCTCTGGGGAAGCAAACATAAAGTTAGCATAGTGCTGGGATGTCTGCCTTCTGTTTTATCTCTGTTACTGATTTCCTGGCTCCTTCAGATATGACCCTGTTCATCTGTTCAGATGCATCTGAGCTGCTATTGCAGATTGTCATGCCTGGTGTAGTGGCACTTCTCCAGAGTGATAAATTTCCTTCTTATAAGACACACATGTCCTGTATGAAGAGGCATTTAAACTTGGAAGTAGTGTCCCTTTCCCCACAAAGCAATGAGACCTGTGTGCCTGGGAAGCCATCTGAAGGTAGATCAGATACATCTCATCCTTGGTTTTCCTGAGTGAGCACTGTCGAGAATGTTACTCGCAGATTGTCTCCTGTAATGATTGTCATGAGGTCCACGTTGTTTTTCAGAGCCTCATGATTTTCTAGTTGGAAATCACATCATTAGGGATGCTCCTCGAGATGTTTTGCTCTCCATTAAGTGATGGTATTATCACCACCAAGTTCTAATTTGGTTTTATTTTCCAGGGTGAAGTCTACCTCTGAGGGACGCCTCCTACACCGTGCAAAAGCCCAGGTCACATTACCTCCAGCTGTGGAAGAAACGGAGCCGCTCCAGAAGCTTTACGATCTCCTGGAAGCCAAGGGGTTTCAGACACGGCTGGAAGGAGTGGCATTCCTTCTCGAGCTGTGCAAAACCCGCCCCCAGCTCATCTCCACTAACATTGTCCAAGTATGTAGGGTATCTTCATTGTTCCTTTCCTTTAGCTCCTTTCCCAAGCCTGGAGCAGTGAAGTTCATTCCGTGTGTCTTAGCACTACATCCTGGCAGTTTGGGCCAGACTGGTCCCTCTTACACAGACAAATTTCATTCAGGTCCAGGCTTCAGAACAAGTTCTTTCAGTCCAGCTGTGTTTGTTGGGCAGGTGCCTATTGATGCTGTTCATCAGATGATGACAGAGTTTGCTGCTGCTGTAGCTTCAGTTGTCTCCTACTCCCAGCTGGGTTAAGTGAAGGGAATAGCGGCACTGAAAGCATGGCAATTATTCTCTTGATAAAAAATGGTTTATCATGAGGAAGAGTAGAATCAGGCTGGGTTGGTTTAAACCCATCTTTTTTTAAAGGATGTTTCTGTAAACTTCACCTTGTCTTGCACAAGGACAACTCTGGGTTGTTTTTTTTCCCTTTCTCCAGAAATTGGTGCCTGATAATGTGGCTGTCAAGGGACTGAACCTACTGTAATGAGAACTGTACAGCACATTAAATTTCAGAAGCCTACGTGTTAGTTAGACAAATGGTGTGGTTCCTGGAAGAGTTGATCAGAGCCCTGCACATCTCCAGACACAGAGATAGAGAAAGGGAAAAGAAAACATAGACCTCCCCCAGCCATAGTTTTGGCAATATCAAAATTACCCTCAGTACTTGAGGCAAGTGTACAGAAAAATGAGCACTGTAAATATCTGGTTCCATACTTCTAAAGCAAAGGTCATCTTTTTGAATTAATAAATGGAATTAATTTAATGATTTACAGGCGGAGGGAAACACCATAGGAATTATTCTGTCCCCACCCAAACCGCTTCAAAATAGATGAAAATCTTTCAGCCAGCATGAGGTTGTGCAACCACTCCAGTGAGTGGTCCCCAGGAAAACAGTGAAATTGTGCAAGCGAGTGCTGACCTGTCCAAAAGGATCACATCCATCTTTTACATTGCTGAGTGTGCATGTCCACATCCCCTCTTCAAACAAGGACATTGTAATCCAGCTGTCATTTTGTTTGTTCTCTCCACAGATTTTTGATTATTTTGTCCTGAGAATATCTGACAGCCACAAGAGGGTGAAGCAGAAGGCACTGGATGTGCTGGCAGAAATAATAGGCATCCTGGAAGATACCTTGAGCCCAGTGATCATCCATTTGGTGGAAGGAATTACAAACAACTTGAACTCAAAGGATCCCGGGGTTCATTCTGCAGCTGTGAAAGCTCTGGAAGAAGCCATTTCTCATTTAGGTAAGGCTGACTCCTGACATGGACTCTCCTTAGCTGTGTCTCTGCCTCTCCCACACAAGAGAATGCTGAGAGCCTTGATAGCTCTTGTTGTCTGTGGAACGCTGCAGCCGACATCCACCAGAAGCTGTGGAGCTGCAGTCCTTACACACCAGTCCCCCAACAGGCTTGAATGTGCATCAGCATTTCCCAAAGGTCCCAGGAGCCCTTGGCTCTGTGCTGCTTGTCTGAAGAGGAAGTCCTGGACTACAGCTTTGCTAGAATTCAGGACCAAGGGGGTTTTGGAGTTTGCTTGGGCCCCATTTGACTTCCCAAATGAATAGCTTTGCTGTTGGCATGGAGGGGCACAGGCCCATCAGAGCTATGGCAGAACAGCCTCCTGGGAGGCTCTGCATTATAGGCATTAGCTGCCCATTTCCCACCTTTCTTCTTTGGCTTCTTTTTTCAAAGGAGAACTTTTGATTCACCAAGTTCATTTCCTTATAACAAACAGGTAGAAATCCAGGTGTCAATGATGCCTTGTTCCACATGTTGTTTTGCATGGTGCAAGATGGCTGTAGCAAAGCGCTACCTAGGCAAGGGCTGCTGCAAATTCCTTTGCCACACAGATTTATGTCAGCTCTGAAAACGCCGCACTGGGGAATATGCGTGAGAAATGAAGTGTTAAAAAGGCAGGTCTTCCAGGGCAGTTTCCACTTTCTCCACCTCAGCTGCTCTGTGAGCTCATGAACTGCCTGACTCAGTGCCTTTCTGTGTTCCAAGTATGGGGAGCACATTTATGCTCTGGGATGCAAACCCTTTTCCCACTTTACACGTGACTGAACTCTTGAGGTCTCTGATGTGAAATGTTTAACGTAGCTCCTGGTAGAGCAGACAACTTTGGATCTACAGTTGTGCAAGGAGAGCTTTTTTTTGGGGGATTAAAAACCCTCCCTAGGAGGCTGGAAGGAAAGAAGAAATGCATTCAAAAATCAGCAGAAATTGACTTTATTTTATAAAATAAGGGCTTGCCCCTACCCTTTCCCACCTCACTGTCCTTTCTCCTATGACCTCCGAAGAGTGAGCAGAAACGTGTGTTTCTCTTGTAGATAAAGTATCACTGATGAAAGAGTTTGGCCACCAATGGAGTCAACTGAGTGGCCAAGCTCTGCTGGATGTCACAGAGCGTATCACAGGTATGGCCAACCCTTCTAAGCCAAGAGGTCTTCCAAGGGAGAATGTACAGGGAATGCCTGTGAATAGACAGTAGAGTAGCTCCTCCAAATCAGGACCTGCTGAGCTTGTCCCTCCTGCCCAACACCCATGGCAGGTGTATTGGGCAGGTTTTCCTGGCTGCTGCCGTGGTGTGCAGCATCTGAGACGGGGGCAGTGCTGGGCCTCGTGGCTGAGCTCTCACTGGGGCATCTCAGAAGCCACCTTCAGGAAAGGGAAGGGCTAAAAATACCCTAGCTGGCTCCTCTCTTGGAAGTTCAGGGGCATCTGTGACCCTTGAGGGAAAGTGGTGGCAAATGCTGTTTCAGGGGATCAGTGTGTTTTGTCCTCACAGAATCCTTGTTTTGCTCTTGGAAGGTTTTGAGGCTGAACCCTGCAGGGCCTGGGGCTCTCAGCTTAGCTCAAAAGTCAACACACATATTAGAGGCACAGATTTAGTGCAAGGGTAGCCTTTGTGGGCAGAGGGGCAGAAGCAGAGTGCTGAGGCTCCCTGCCTGTGCTGTCAAAGTGGCCTTGGGCTGAGCATTTCAGGGAGTGCAAACAGTGTCTTCCTATGTCAGCGCTGTCCAAAATGCTACAAATGCAGCTGCTAATTGATTCCTCAGAGGAGCTTGCTATGGCAGCAACAGACAAGGAATGGAAACATGATCATCTCAATATATAGTAGAGAAGATGATTTATGGCCTTGCTTAAACTGGGGCTAAATCCACCACTAATTCTGCCAGCATCTTTAAATGCAAGGTTTAATACACTTTGTGTCTTCATTGTGGATCTCAAACGGGCATGTTCAGCGATTGGGAATGTCAAAGACATGTTAAAGAGCAGTTGAATAAAGTAGATCTCCAGGAATAGGGAGTTTAGTTTTGCAGTTAGTTTGATCTCTTTTTCAAATGAAGGAATTAAACATAAATTAGGGCTACTTTAGAAAGAGCAGATGCGCTCTCTGAGATTTAGTAGGAACACACAGCTCTTTCTCTTCTCAACTTCCATACTGACCAAGGTCTTTAATTGCATTTAAACTCAAGTGAATCCCCATTTTAAATATATACCATAACCCTTTTCCCACTTAGAAGCATTGGTTTTGGGTACTTCCAAGAGCTGTTGAAGTGTTGATGATTGCTGGTGAATTAACACCATAGAGAAAATGAAGTCTCTTCCACCACAGTATAATAAATGGCTCCTACACAACATTTTGCCTGTTTAGAAAATGAGAATGGTCTCCAGACCATTTCAGCTTTTGATCTCTCAGACATATCTTCCATGCAAGATACCTGTTGGTAGTCAATTTTTGCCTGTGTTTGATATAGCTCAGTTCAGAAAACGAGCAGAGAGGATGCCTCAAACACAATGTCAGAAAACACTCATGTTTTGGTTAAATTGCAGTCCCCTGGGTAACAGTTTTCTCTCTCTCTTCCTCTATTTCAGGGCACATTGTAAGGAAAAATGCCATTCACATTCAGGAGGGGAAATGCCATTAAAATGTGGAGATGCTCAGATGCCATGGCAATGGGGTCTGGGTCATTATCTAAGACACCCTGGGGTTTGGAACAGCTGTTTGTTGGAAGGCACAAAAGCATTCTGCCAATGACACCAGCCAGTCACTGATGTTTCTACTCCAAGTGTCAAGCAGCACCCACCTCTGGTGGGCTGAAGTTTCGAAGTGTGGTCTAATACTGCCCTTTGCTGTGTGCCACTGAGCAAAGGGAAGAGCCAGATTAGACTTTTGGCACTTGACATTAGAGGTCACAAAAATGGAATCATCCTTTTTACTAGGAATCCCACATTTGCTTCTCTACGGTGCATGTCCAGATTTTCAGTGTGGGTTTAGACAACATCTTAATGGAAATAAAAGGCAATTTGTCATATTCAGGCATTGTCCCTGCAGAAACAGATCATAAAGTAGTTTAGTAGAAGTAGAAAGTCTGCCACAGCTACAAGGCCCTGCTTGGAGAAATTAGTCCTGGGGAGTTGGTGGTTCTGTTTCTGGGAGGATCAGCTGCTTTGCCCATTTCTGGCTCATGGGAGACTGTGTGCTCTTTCTCTGATCTTAGCCAGAGAGGCTTCCAAGAGGCAAAACTTAGAAATAGATCCTTGTCTGCATTAAGGTTGGTGGTTAAGAAGCTTGTGTCACTCTCCCGGCAGCGCTTGTGGAATGGGTTTATCCCAGGAGCCCTGAAGTCGTCCAGCGCTACGCCCTGCCCGTGCTCTGGTCCTTCCTGGGGAACAAGGCGCTGCCTGTGCGAAGCGCCAATGTCCGCACTGTGGTCACCAAGCTTGCCTCTGCCCTCTACAAGGTGATGGGCACCAAGCTAAGGAAGTGTGCTGCCAGCCAGCCTCCACATGTGCGGGAAAACCTCTCCAGCATCTTGGGCTGGTGAGGAACTGATGCTCTCCAGGAAGCTGACGAAGAGCTGAGTTGGACACCTCCAGATGTGAGTTCTTGGCTGTGCAAAAACAATGAAATCCTGAGGAAGGGTTTGCATCCGCCCCCACTCTCTCCACTGCCCTTCCTAGTCAAGGCATGGGGGGCCTGAAGCAACTCCTAACTGAGGACAAGATGAAGGCTGAGCAGGGCTCAGCCTCACACACAGGTGAGGGGTGGGGCTGGGCCGCTCTCTGGCAGGAGGAAGGGTCTTGTGCCAGCCTAGAGAGCCTGTGCTCATCCCCAGGGAACAGTTCTGCCCTGCATGTGCCCCCTGCAATGAGCTGTGCTGCTGCCAGTGCCCCATGTAGCTGTAGGGCTGCTCAGCTGTGGGGCAGGGCCAGGAGCAGGAGGCTGCATGTGCAGCTGAGCCATGGCTGCACAGCCCAGGGCTCTGGGCTCCCTGCTGTCCCAGGCCAGCCCAGAGGCCAGGCTGTTCCTGTGGTAGCTCTGTGCAAGTGGGGCAGGGTGTCCCCTGGCCTGCCTCAAGTGGCTGCAGGCAGGAGCATGTTTCCCTGTGCAGCTGTTTAGAAGTTTGCAGGAAATGTGTCCCATTAATTAATGCCTTAGTCTTTAGAGTTAGTTATGTAGGATATAGTATAGAGATAGTAGTATAGTATAGGGATATAGTAGAGTAGGGATGAAGTGTTCTGATATTTTAATGTACATTTGAGGATACATTTTGATTGTATTTTTTAAATTGTGAACACATATTTTAATTCTTTATATATATTTTTGTAGATACAGTGTTTTTTTTTAATGTTATGTAAGTTAAATTTTAAAAAAAAACAAGCAGAGAATGTGAGACTAGGACCTGCTAGGCTAGAGGAGATGTGCTGAGGTTATGGGAGTACAGCTCACTTGATGTCCCAGTGACTCACCACATTCTTTCCTCGCTGGGCCTCTCACCTTTGAGACTGGCTCTGAGAGCAAAGGGGGGTAGAAGAAGCGCGCAGCTTGTGTTGAAAGAAAACTCACCCCCCGTGCATCCTGCTCCTGGATTGTGCTCTCTGCAGCACGGACAGACAGCGGGACAGAGCTTCTCTTTGGCTTTTAGTTAGTTTTAGCTAGCTGAGGCAGAGGAGTTCCCTGGACCTTTTTTTTCTTTTTTTCCTGGATCTGTGCAAACCTGCTTTGGACTGAAAAACACCCAGACAAACCCTGGGAGCTCAAGCCCTTGGCCCACCGGGGCCTGGGCCTCAGCACTATCCAGCGCCAAAAGGACTGAGAAGAACCTGAGCAATCCCAACTACACCACCTGAAAAGGACTTTTCTTCCTAGATTCGCCATCCCATTGAACAGCAAGAGGTTTTATTGTTCAATATTGCTCAATTTCTGTTAAATAAACAGCTTTTTCCACTTCTCTCCAAGGAAATTATTTTTCCCGGACCAGTTGAGGGGAGTGGTCATTTGAATTTTTTTCCCTGGGGAAACCCCCATTTGGAGCTTTTCTCCCAAATCTACCCTAAACTAAGACAGGGGACAATAGACCCAAAAGATCCTGTATAGTCAAAAGTTTTCGACCTACATGTATTCTGTGCTCACAAAAGGCCTGAGCAAAGAAACAAAGAGAAGTGTGCCCAAATCCCAAAGCTTTGCTCCTTTGCAATCTCACACCGATCTGGCTCAGAGGTGTCTTCAGTCACAATTTCATAGGTAAGAAGAGCACGTGGGAAAAGATGCACTGCTTTGGAAAAGTATCTGAATGGATATTTATCCAGGAGAGCAGTTCAACAGTCTTGTTTGCTACTTGTTTGCAGAAGGATGAGTGGATGTGAGGCCAACAACCAGTGATGAGGGTTCCTCAAATCTGTCTGTACTCCTGGGTGCCATTCAGCCCAGAGCAATGGGATAATCCCAAAGTGCATCTCACACACATTCTGCCTCCAAGAAAAGCTTGGCCTCACTTACTAGAGTCAAAGAAATAGAAGAGTAATAAAATGGGCAATTAAACTTGTCACTCTAGAATGACTCTCCTGCTTTTCAGTGTCAACCGAGGTTGTACCTAATGCTCCCACAGCTTGTTACAAACAAGTGTTTGAGATTGCTTAAAAGTTTTCCAGCAAGGTTATTGGTAAAAACCAGATTGAATATGAAACAATAGCTCAACAAAATTCATTGGCAACATTCACACTCTTACTTACGAATCAGTTAAGGCAGAACAAGGAAAAAAGCAACAAACAAAATGCAGTCAATGAAAGCAGAAATGAACCAAGAACTATCTTTGTGTGTGTGTGTGTGTGTGTGTATGTGTTTAGGTGTGTTTAGGTGTGTTTGACAAAGGAACATAAAGGACAAGGATAAAAAGGAACATGGCCTAAAAGCTTAACAGCACTCAAGCTTAACAGTAGTTAAACTGGAGCCTCCAGGAGTGGGGGTATCGGCCCAGGATCCATTGTTGATGGGCGATCCTGCGAGTGCAGCAAGCGTCAGAGCTCGCTGGCTCTGAGAGGCCCCACTCCGAGGGCGGTTGCTGCTGGCAGCCACTGTGGTCCAGGAGAGCTCCAAGGGCCTCCTTTGGACCGCTGTTCATGGGCCACAAGAGAGTGGGCCTCAGTCATAAAATGCTTCATCGTGGCCGCACTTTGGGTCAGCAGCCGGCCTTTGAAAGTGCGAGAAGAAGGATGTTATGCCATTCAGGCAAGAAAAGTAATTTCCCAGGCTGTTCATAGAAAACCCCAGGAGCTCGTTAGACAGCACAAGTTCCTGGCGGCGCTCAGTGTTTCTGATAAGCTCAAGAGGAGCTGAGCCCAAGGGCTGTTCAGCAAGGCCAAGGACTAACCAGCGTTTCTTAGGTCATCACAGTGTGGCCTGACAAGGCTGGGGGGATTCAGCACCACAATCTGAAGCATGAAGTTTTGATGTAGGGTAAAAAGCCGTGGCCCAGTGGGAGTGGGCTGTTTCCTCAGGCCTGTGGGAGAATCACTGTGCAGATCCTTGTGCTACTGATTCCATCTCTCCCCACTTTTCCAAGTTCTTGGAGGCAAGGTCACTTAGGCTAGACACACAGATCACAAGAAGCGCTCTTCTGTTTTTCTGCACAATGAATTAAAGTGAGATTACAAGTCGTTGTCAGAGCAGACACGACACAAAGAAACTTCTTCCAAATTTTTTAATTGTGCTCATACATAGCATTTTTATAGCCTTCTGACCTCATAATGCATCCCATCTCATTGGCCATCATCACACCACCCCTCAAGTCCATTGGTCTAACCACTGTTTTGAGAAAGCATCCCCAAAAATCAAAACTACAGATAAATCCTGTTTTTCCATGGTGTTCTTTGCAGCATAGATGTTCTTTGTTTCCTTCTACCTTTATCTTCACTCTCTTCTTCTCATGGACACACAGGAATCTTGCTGGCTTCCTCTTTCTGTCAACTCCTTAGTCTGACCCCCAGCCCACTGTGGGCCCTGTCCACAATTGCACATCCAAAATTGTGTACTTGTATGGGCAAACTGACTGATCTGAGGAATTTCTGGAGCAGCAAACTTGTTTCCTCAAATATTAACTGTGCAAGGCATGGAGCACAGAGAAAGGATTTAATGGCAAAAGCATCGCCCATGCAATGATCTTTTGACAAATTCTGCCCCGAGCTTTCTCTAGGAGGATCTGAAAGGCTCAATGTCCCCAGCAAAAGCTCCTGCAATGGCTGCACGCCAGCAGAGCAGGGCTCTCAGCTGTGAAACAAGTGCTGCCACAAGCAGCAGCTTGGCCAGGGCAGCAAATCAAGAGGTGGGAAGGAGCTGATCTGAAGGCCAAACCTCCTCAGCTCCTTCTAAAGGGGCTGCAACAGTTCCTCATTCCAATGAGGTGGAGTGCTGGACACCACAGCTCTGTGTGAGGACTGGACACAAGGTTGCTCCCGCTGAGTGCTGTGATGGTTTCTGCAGGAGCTGTGGGCTCCGGAGTGTGCCAGACACAAGGAGGAGAGAAGGAGCCAAGTGCACTGACAGACACACCTTTGCCTTGAGCATAACCCGGCCTTGCCCAAACACACTGAAAGCTTTCCCCTTTGGCCCATGGCCGGAAACGTCAGGTCAGCTGTTTGACAACTCAGGTTGGTTTGGTGTCAAGGAATTTCCCTCAGAAATACTGGGTTTGTCTTCCTCTGTGCCTTCTTCTCAGCAGCCTTGGGGATGTTCCTGTGTGAAGCCACCTGTCTCACGCAGTTTGAGACCTCTGAAAACAGCAGACTCTGGAATAAGTCATTTCCTTGAAAGTGTTCCAACCATCCCTTTCCAGCAATAAGAAATGAATACTAAGAGATGGAAGTGGAAAAAACCCAACAGTTTACTAACAAACAGAATGCCAACAAAGCAAGGAAAAAAGTGAGTAACTTTTAGATATCAAACTGTCAGACCTCATCGTCCCCCCACTGGAACAAAGACCCAAAATGCCAAAGGAAAATCCCCCCATGATATGCATTACAAAGTGGAGCCAGGTTCTCTCTCAGGAAAAACAGGAGCTATCACAGAGCTGTTCAAGGGTGTCCTGGGGTGACTTTATGATACTGGTATCCCCAATCGTCTGGTTTATGTTATATATTAAGCTCTGTACCTTTAAGACTGGCTCTGAGAGCAAAAGAGGGGGAAAAAGAAGCCGCAGTTTGTGTTAAAGAAAATATAACTCCCACACATCTCGCTCCTGGACTGTGTTGTCTGCAGCACAGACAGACAGCGGGACAGAGCTTCTCCCTGGCTTTTAGTTAGTTTTAGCTAGCTGAGGCAGAAGAATTCCCCGGACCTTTGGTTTTTTTTTCCTTTTTCTTGGATCTGTGCAAGCCTGCTCTGGACTGAACACCCAGCTAAACCCCGGGAGCCCACGCCTGTGGCCCACCAGGGCCTGGGCCTCGGCACTTTTCCAACGCTGGAGAGACTGATAAGAAACTGAGCAAGCCGAGCTACACACCACATGAAAAGGACTTTTCTTCCTAGATTTGCCATCCCATCGAACAGCAAGAGGTTTTATTATTTAATATTATTCAATTTTCTGTTAAATAAACAGCTTTTTCCACTTCTCTCCAAAGAAACTTTTTCCCTTTCCCGGACCGGTTGGTGGGGAGGGGCATTTCCCTGGGGAAATCCCCATCCAGAGTTTTCCTCCCTAATTTGCCCTAAACTAAGACATATACAGCTTTTGGCGCCCAACGTGGGGCGAGAGAAAGTGGAAAAACCTGTACTGATTGTTAGTTGTATTTTTGGTTGTATTTATTCTGTGTTAAGATAAAGCAGTCAGTAGCCATGTTGTTTGGATACATAATATCTCTCGGGGTGGAAGCCTTCATGTCGATCTGGTCCCTAGAATTTTTTGAGGTTTTAATACTTGTCTTTTCCCTCTTTCACAATAGAGGGGCATGGATTAGAATAGTTATTGTGCTGGGCTTGGTGATAATTATTTGTAGGAAGTTTATAGAACTACTGAAGTTTCTGTCAGGTATGTTTGGCTTATGGTTTCTTCGCCCGACCCTGCCTCCCAGTCCCAGTAGCACATTTTGGGAGTTTATTGGTAATTGTACCCAGTTTGTTAGAGGAAGAGCAGGGGATGAGGCTTTTCAGCCTTTTCTTTCCTTTTTCTCCTTTGAATCTGTTATGTCCCTCTTTGAGAATATCCAGTTTCCCCTGAGTGTTAAGGATACTACTTTCCTGGTAGTTCAGCTGTTAAGCTTCCTCTATATGGCCTGTAACTTCTCTAGAGTGAGGGCTGAGATATCCAGAGGAGCCAATGAAACCCCTGTCCCAGAAGTAGGCTCAGGTGTGAAAAATCCTGAGTGGAGTAGAGAATGGGAAAGAATTGGCCGAACTCTGGAGGAATTTTCTGATTCCCCAGCCTGGGAATTTTCACATGAACAAATTCAGAACCCAGATGAA
This sequence comes from Poecile atricapillus, assembly GCF_030490865.1. Taxonomy (NCBI): domain Eukaryota; kingdom Metazoa; phylum Chordata; class Aves; order Passeriformes; family Paridae; genus Poecile; species Poecile atricapillus. The sequence continues at coordinate 2,216,868 of NC_081267.1, forward strand.
GTAGGGAAATATCTGGAAGAGAATTGCTGTGATGATTCTAAGAAGAAAAATTTCATTGCAATAAGCTGGGCCCTAGTGTATGCTTATCGCACGCTGCTAGATACTGTAGGGCAGGCAGATAAATCAGCAGCTACCCCAGTCACTCAGGCTGCAGCCAAGCCAGCAGCCAAACCAGACAGTGAGCCTAAGCCAGTGGCCACACCAGACAGTGAACCTAAGCCAGTGTCTGTTGCTCCTACCACGAGAGGTATGAAATTCAAAACCAAAACCGATCGGCCAGTAGATGATGATAATGGCGATGAGGGGGAAGGACCCTCAAGACCAGCAACTGATCAAAAATCAGAAGGCGCTGGTGAACCTTTCTCCCTGAAAGACCTTCGTGGCCTGAGAAAAGATTACACTCGACGACCTGATGAATCTATAATTAGTTGGTTAGTCCGTCTGTGAAATGCTGCAGGTGAAGCTACAGTTCTGGATGGCACTGAAGCGAGGCATCTGGGATCCCTGTCACATGATCCGGTTATCGATCAAGAAGTGATGAGGGGGGCTGACCCTTACAGTCTCTGGGAACGAGTCCTAAGAAGTGTGGCACAAAGATATCTGTGTGCAGACGATCTCTATATACAGCAAACTCGTTGGAAAACCATAGAACAAGGGATTCAGCGCTTGAGAGAAATGGCAATAGTAGAGATTGTCTTCGTGGGTGACTTAGGTACTAGAAATCCAGATTTGGTGCCATGTACATCTGTGATGTGGCGAAAACTTGTTCGACTTGGGCCACAAGAATACGCTTCTGCTTTAGCAACAATGAAGCGGGATGACCGAGAGGAGACTGTGCTGGATATGGCGAAGAAACTTCGAACATATGCAGATACCGTGCATGGCCCCATGCAGGCAACAATTGCAGCTGTGAGAACAGATATGCGAAACCTCCAAGACAAAATGGAAGAGAATTTCAAGAAACTCAAGGAAGATCTTCTTCCAGTCTCGGCAGTACAGTCCAAGAGCCCCGGGACCCAACGCAGAAATTCCCCAGATAGAGAGAAAAAGCTACGAGCTGAGCTGTGGTTTTTCCTACGTGACTGTGGAGAAAACATGAAAAGATGGGATGGAAAATCTACTGGTGCTCTGGCACAACGAGTGCGTGAATTAGAAGACAGCAAGACTCAGGGGGGATACTCCACCAAAAAGAAAGCCGCTCCAGTAGCCTGTAGTCAAACTGACAAGTATGATGATGACATGTCTGATTCCCTTGAAAGAACCTCCAAGACATATACCCAAGGAAAGAAGGATAACCAGGCTTAGAGGGGCCCTGCCTCTAGCCAGGTAAAGGCTAGGGAAAACCGTGTCTTTTGGACTGTGTGGATTCGTTGGCCTGGCACATCTGAACCACGAAAATATGAGGCCTTGGTTGACACTGGTGCCCAGTGCACCCTAATCCCATCAAAATATGTAGGGGCAGAATCTGTTTCTATTGCTGGTGTGACAAGGGGATCACAGGACTTTACTTTAGTGGAAGCTGATGTGAGCCTGACTGGAAATGAGTGGAAGAAACACCCCATTGTGACTGGCCCAGAGGCCCCGTGCATTTTGGGCATAGACTACCTCCGAAGTGGGTATTTTAAGGACCCAAAGGGGCTTAGGTGGGCATTTGAGATAGCAGCTGTAGAGACAGAGGGTGTCCAGCAACTGAACACCTTGCCTGGACTGTCAGAGAACCCATCTGCAGTAGGACTCCTGAAAGTAGAAGAACAGCGAGTGCCAATTGCCACCTCGACGGTGCACCGCCGGCAGTATAGAACAACTCGAGATGCTGTGATCCCCATCCACAAGATGATCCGAGAGCTGGAGAGCCAAGGGGTGGTCAGCAAAACCCACTCACCCTTCAACAGCCCCATCTGGCCTGTGCGTAAATCTGAAGGAGAATGGAGATTGACTGTGGACTATCGTGCATTGAATGAAGTAACTCCACCGCTGAGCGCTGCCGTGCCGGACATGCTAGAGCTCCAGTACGAGCTGGAGTCCAAAGCAGCAAAGTGGTATGCCACTATTGACATTGCCAATGCATTTTTCTCCATTCCCCTGGCAGCAGAATGTAGGCCTCAGTTTGCTTTCACGTGGAGGGGAGTGCAGTACACCTGGAACCGACTGCCCCAGGGGTGGAAGCACAGCCCCACCATCTGCCATGGACTGATCCAGGCTGCCCTGGAAAAGAGTGAGGCTCCGGAACATCTGCAGTACATTGATGACATCATTGTTTGGGGAAAGACGGCTGAAGAGGTCTTTAAGAAAGGAGAGAAAATCATCCAAGTTCTCCTGAAAGCCGGTTTTGCCATCAAGAAGAGCAAAGTTAAGGGACCAGCTCGTGAGATTCAGTTTCTGGGGGTAAAGTGGCAAGATGGACGGCGTCAGATCCCTACTGATGTCATCAACAAGATCACAGCAATGTCTCCACCAGCCAACAAGAAGGAAACACAAGCTTTCCTAGGTGCCATAGGTTTTTGGAGGATGCACATTCCTGAGTACAGTCAGATTGTGAGCCCTCTTTACCTGGTCACCCGCAAAAAGAACACTTTCCAGTGGGGCCCTGAACAACAACAAGCCTTTGCTCAGATTAAGCAGGAGATCGCTCATGCAGTAGCCCTTGGCCCAGTCAGGACAGGACCAGATGTGAAGAACGTGCTCTACTCTGCAGCCGGGAGCCATGGTCTGTCCTGGAGCCTGTGGCAGAAAGTGCCTGGGGAGACTCGAGGCCGACCACTGGGATTCTGGAGCCGAAGCTACAGAGGGTCCAAAGCCAACTACACTCCCACAGAGAAGGAAATCTTAGCTGCCTATGAAGGAGTTCAAGCTGCCTCAGAAGTGATTGGCACAGAAGCACAACTCCTCCTGGCACCCCGACTGCCAGTGCTGGGGTGGATGTTTAAAGGAAAGGTTCCCTCTACCCACCACGCCACCGACGCTACATGGAGCAAGTGGATCGCCCTCATCACGCAGCGCGCCCGTATTGGAAACCCAAATCGCCCTGGGATTTTAGAGATAATTACAAACTGGCCTGAAAGTGAAAACTTTGATCTCACTGATGAAGAGGAGCAGGAACAAATGACACGGGCTGAAGAAGCTCCACCATATAACCAACTTCCAGCAGAAGAAACACGCTACGCTCTGTTCACTGATAGTTCCTGTCGCATCGTAGGGATGAACCGGAAGTGGAAAGCAGCCGTATGGAGCCCCACACGACAAGTCGCAGAGGCCACTGAAGGAGAAGGTGGATCAAGCCAACTTGCTGAACTCAAAGCTGTTCAACTGGCCCTGGACATTGCTGAAAGAGAGAAGTGGCCAAAACTCTATCTCTACACTGATTCATGGATGGTAGCCAATGCTCTGTGGGGATGGCTGGAAAAGTGGAAAAGAGCCAACTGGCAACGCAGAGGAAAGCCAATCTGGGCTGCTGATGAGTGGAAAAACATCGCCACCAGGGTAGAGAAACTGTCTGTGAAGGTCCGTCATGTAGATGCCCATGTCCCCAAGAGTAGGGCTAATGAAGAGCACCGAAACAATGAGCAGGTGGATCAGGCTGCAAAGATAGAGGTGTCAAAGATAGACTTAGATTAGCAACACAAGGGAGAGTTGTTCCTAGCTCGATGAGCCCATGACGCCTCAGGTCATCAGGGTAGAGATGCCACCTATAAGTGGGCACGAGACCGAGGGGTGGATCTAACCATGGACAGTATTTCCCAGGTTATCCATGACTGTGAGACGTGTGCCACGATCAAGCAGGCCAAGCGGTTGAAGCCCCTCTGGTACGGTGGGCGGTGGTCCAGATACAAGTATGAGGAGGCCTGGCAGATTGACTACATCACACTGCCCCAAACCCGCCAAGGAAAGCGCTACGTGCTCACGATGGTAGAAGCCACCACTGGATGGTTGGAAACCTACCCTGTGCCTTATGCTACAGCCCGGAACACCATCCTGGGACTTGAGAAGCAGGTCCTTTGGAAGCACGGCACCCCTGAGAGGATTGAGTCAGACAATGAGACTCATTTCAAGAATAACCTTATAAACAGCTGGGCTAGGGAACATGGCATTGAGTGGGTGTACCATATCCCCTACCATGCACCTGCTGCAGGGAAAGTGGAGAGGTACAATGGACTGTTAAAGACTACCTTGAAAGCATTGGGTGGGGGATCTTTCAAAAATTGGGAGCAGCATCTAGCAAAGGCCACCTGGATAGTTAACACCCGAGGTTCCACCAACCGAGCAAGCCCAGCCCAATCCGAGGCCCTGTATATAGTAGACGGAGACAAAGTCCCAGCGGTACATCTCAGAGGTTTGTTAGGAAAGACAGTTTGGATCAATTCTACTTCGAGTGCAAACAAACCCATTCGTGGAGTTGTTTTTGCTCAGGGACCGGGTTGCACATGGTGGATAATGCAGAAAGATGGAACAACACAATGTGTACCTCAGAGAGATCTGATGGTTGGGTGAAGATCGTGAATTAATTCCCTTGTCTGTATAATGTATGTGTTGTAGAGTTAAAATATATATATATATTAATTTTGATAATAAGTTGACGATATGGGGATAAGGGGTGGAATGTCCTGGGGTGACTTTATGATACTGGTATCCCCAATCGTCTGGTTTATGTTATATATTAAGCTCTGTACCTTTAAGACTGGCTCTGAGAGCAAAAGAGGGGGAAAAAGAAGCCGCAGTTTGTGTTAAAGAAAATATAACTCCCACACATCTCGCTCCTGGACTGTGTTGTCTGCAGCACAGACAGACAGCGGGACAGAGCTTCTCCCTGGCTTTTAGTTAGTTTTAGCTAGCTGAGGCAGAAGAATTCCCCGGACCTTTGGTTTTTTTTTCCTTTTTCTTGGATCTGTGCAAGCCTGCTCTGGACTGAACACCCAGCTAAACCCCGGGAGCCCACGCCTGTGGCCCACCAGGGCCTGGGCCTCGGCACTTTTCCAACGCTGGAGAGACTGATAAGAAACTGAGCAAGCCGAGCTACACACCACATGAAAAGGACTTTTCTTCCTAGATTTGCCATCCCATCGAACAGCAAGAGTTTTATTATTTAATATTATTCAATTTTCTGTTAAATAAACAGCTTTTTCCACTTCTCTCCAAAGAAACTTTTTCCCTTTCCCGGACCGGTTGGTGGGGAGGGGCATTTCCCTGGGGAAATCCCCATCCAGAGTTTTCCTCCCTAATTTGCCCTAAACTAAGACAAAGGGGCAGATGAAAGCTCCGTGGCTCCTCTGGCATCGAGTTTCTCCCAATGGCAGAGCTCTGCGGAACAGTCACAGCAGGTGAAGCAGCTGGGCTGGAGCCCCTCGGTGTCTTTTCTCCCTGGCACGGCTCAGCTCACAGACTCTTGGGCTGAGAGCAGCGTGGTTTGTGCCAGCATGATGTCCCTGGTCTCGGACGTTATAAATAATGCAACTCCCTAGCTGGTTAAGAAAGTTAAAGTTATACCGATGTTTGTTTGTTGCGTATGATTGTACGGGTGTACGGAAACATGAGGTAGACGGTTTTGAACAATAGAAGGGGGGGTTTGAGGTTAACGAAGGCAGAGCAGAATGGAACCTTCTAGGAAAATGAAGTCTCAACCCCAGATGACGTCTGCATCCTCATTGGCTGAAGGAACGGACCAATGGAGCGTCGAGTTTTGGAAATGATTGGTGGAGGTTGCGTGATCTTAAAGACCAATCAAAGGACTGTATTTAGACCAATCAAACTGCGGATTGAAAAACGCACCAATCCGACATTGCGAGAGACTTTAAAACCTCTGGGGTGCCCAGCACCGGCTCTTCCTGAGGAACTCTGTTTCTGGAGGAAGCACCCAGCCTGTCGTGCGGCTGTAGCTCTTGATCCAGACTGCTATTTGGGGTCGGGCTTATCTCGTCCTCAGCCCTCAGTGGTTGCTCGTTTTTAAATAAACGAGTTGACTTCTGAAGAACATCTGAGCCTCATTTACCAGAATTCTGGGCACTAGTCTGGGACAGCCATGCCCAGAGGCGGTCCTGTGGTAAGAAGAGCCCGTGGAAGTGTACACCCAGCTGTTTTTCTTTTTGGCTGCCTGGGCTTGAATTCCTTCTCGACCGAGGAAGGAGGTGCCGGCTACGCCTGAAGAAGCACAGAGGGTATAGCAGCCTGCAGTGTACGGAGCCTCCGAGAGGGAGCGGGGCTCAAGGTGTTCAGGGTAAGTCTTGAGCGGGGTTAAAGGTAAAAGGCGGTACAAAGCGAGTGTGTGTGAATGAGACGGGGACTGTCAGTGCAGACCCCCGAAGCAAGTGTGGACAGCTGAGTGAGTGCAGCCCTGGGGACCCCTGGCTAGTGGGAGACCCCCTGAGCTGGGAACTCAGGGGCTTAAAAGGTGCCAAAGGAGGTCATAGGGAGGAATACCTCACAAACCAGTGACTTGTGGGGCCTTGAGTCAGAAACCCAGAGGGCTTAAAAGGTGCTGGAGGGGTTTGTAGGGGAAAGGGAAGCTGCTTGTTGTGGGAGGGCCCTCTCAATCATTAGGACGGGGGGGGGGGGTGGGGGGGAAGAGAACATATCATCATAGGGATTTATGGTTACTTGCGTGGTGTCGGGTTTTTGTGTTACTGGTTGCTTTTGTTTCAAAACTAGTTTTGGTCTAAGTAGCATCTCATGTCTATCGTCTGTTTAAGATACTGGTTTTAATTCAAATAGAATTCTTTTTTTAGCAGTTGGTGGTTTGCTGTACAGGTTGCTTTTGTTTTAAAACTAGTTTTGGTTTGGGTAATGTTTTGTGTCTATCGTCTGTTTGCCATATATTAGTTTTAATTCAACTAGCCCTTTCTTTTTATTGCTAGCTCTTAGCAATAAAGATTCTGTTTTGCAAAGCAGTGGGCCCCTGATGGGTGAGGTTCTGGGGCGAGGGCTAGCCAAGAGTCCTCAGACCGCTCCTCAGGAGAAAAAGAGGAATCTGCCATCTTGTAATGCCCTTGTTATAGGAGACGCCATCTCAGGGATTAAGAAGGGAAGCTTAGACGGTGAAGAGCAGTGGCCATTTTGCAGGAGGCTGGATCTCCTTAGGGGAGGGGTGTGTCCTCCCACGATTATTTCTGTTAAAACCCAGCCATTTTATTTCATTCTGCTTCTTAGCTTCTGCAATTTTGTTTCACTTCCCACAATTATTATATTCTGTAGCCGCCATCTTTATCTCATTTCCCACGCCACCTTTATTTAAGATTCTGCCACCTTTCTTTTGTTTCCCACACCATTTTTATTTAGGATCTGCCATTTTATTTCATAAATTCCGCCGTCTTTCTTTCATTCCCCCACACCAATAGTCACCTTTATAGCCCTCAAACCCCTGTAGATTAAATAACATTATTTCACATAGAAACATCCTCTTTTCTTCTCAATTTCTGCTCCCTAGCCTATTTTATTAAAATTTATAGGGCAATATTATACAAATAGTTTGAATTAATATTGAAAGTGTCAAATTAATATTTGAGTGGCTCGACCATGGGGCAGTGTGCTGGAAAGAATGCCCATAGGGCTCATAGGTCAAAGAAAGAGAAGGCTTTGCTCAAAGATATTTCCCCTACCAGTCCTTTGGGGAAGATGCTTGAGAAGTGGGAAAACGAGGAAACTTCAAAGGACGGAGATAAAATCAAAATGATAAAGTATTCCATAGAAGTATGGCCTAAAGAAAGCGTAGCCAAGGGCCCTGTATATTTGCCATGGTACGGGTCCAAAGAAAAGTGGTCACGTACGGCTTTGAACAGGTATGTTAATTTAAAGGAGATCCAAAATGAGGAGGAAATAAGGTATGCAGCGTGCTGGTTAAGAAATAGAGCAAAGGGTAAAGACAAAAGTGTATAAGGTATCCAAAGAGCAGGAAAAGGAGAAGAGTGAGGTTGAGCCACCCGAGAAAAAATGGGACCCCCTTGACCATCTTCCACCACCCCCCTCGTCCAACTCCACCCGAGTCCCATCTTCCTTCTCCACCACCCCCTCCCTCAACCCAACCTATTCAACCTATTCCTTTACCAGCATAGCCCACTCTATCTCTCACTCTTTCACCATTACAATCCCTACCCTTTCTACCCCTTCCGTGAACCTCGCTTTGCCCCCAACCTCCCTCCTACCACATCTTTCCCCCTTAAGTGCCCCTTCAGGCCTCCAAAGTTCACCAGTCACCCCTGTACCCACTCCTTCAGGGCCTCCCATAACACAGCTTAGTCCCTCAGATCTCTACGTAACACCCCAGGGATTCACTGTACACCCATTCTTGCCCTAAGCACCTTTCAAAATGTCCCTCTTCATTTTTCCCCCACGTCCCAGCTCCCTGGAGAGGAAGCTAACCTGAGTACAGGTAGTAAAAAGGAAAGTGCGTGTATAGCAAGGACGCACAAAGCAGATAAAGCTTGGTGTTGTGAAAATCAAATAGAAACAGAGCAGGGGAGGCCAGATGAAGGCTCAAGATATCACAGTTACAACACTAGGTTCCAGGCCAAGAAGAGTCAGAATGAAAAGGAGAGAGCTGAAAAACTATTTCCCTTGAAGGAAATACTGATGGGAGGTGCTCAAGGGGGAATAGGTTTTGTTAATGCTCCATTAACTGCCTCCGAGGTAAGAAATTTTAGGAAGAAAATCAAAAATTTATTGGAGGACCCAACTGGAATATCAAATCAATTAGATCAATTTTTAGGCCCAAGTATATTCACTTGGGAAGAATTAAATTCGATACTAGGCGTGCTCTTCTGTTCAGAAGAGACACGGTTGATTTGAGGCTGCCGTGAGAATCTGGGAACGGGAAAATCGGGCAGGCCCAAGGGGAGAAGAAAAGGTACCGCTCGTCCAGCCAAATGGGGACCCAAATGAGTCCAAAAGATGGAACATGAGAGATGATAGGTGTCGTGGTTTTGAACCAGTAATTAACAAAAAGGGGAAAAAAGAATTACTTATTTCTTGCTGTGAGATATGGATTAAAAGAAGAGCAAACCAGGCATAAAACTTAAAAGGAATAAAGAAAGTTTATTGACAAACTACAAGAATAAGAACACCAGAATAAACTTTTAGAAGAAACCTTTTCATTTCTCACTGCCCACCATTCTTTTGTTCACATGAAAACAGAGACAAAAACTTTAGAATTTTTGATGGTTTAAACAATTCCTAATTCCTTCTATAGTCTTTTCATCAGTCTTTGTAGAGAAACAGAAGTTCCTTTCTGTTAATTTATGGAGTTTCTCACAAGAAAACTATTTTTGTTATAGGTTTCCGTTTCCCTGATATCAGCTGCCCAGAGCTGCTGTTATCAGAGCCCACCCTTCCTATTCCACATCACTCTGAAATGTGTTATAGGTCGTGAGTTTGAGGATAGCACTTTTAAGGATAAGTTATTCAAAGGCAAAAAGTATTCTTCATCTGTTTCTGTGAGCTTCACTAGAAAACAGTTTTCTCATTGCCTCTCAAGGCTTCAAATTTCCCAGCACTTCACTATACCACAATTACTCTACTTTTTACTCAAATTTACACTTTGAACACTCTATTCCTCCCCATACTCTATCATGAATTAAAGGAGTTCTTTTCAGGACTTCATTGTCCATCCCCATAGTTTTAACAGAAAGATATTTCAGCTTAATTAAAGCATCTTCTTAATTCTCTACCTTTCTTGAAGTTTCTTTCTTGCCACTAGTAGTTTATAAAGTCTCTTTTCATGTTGATCACTCTCTTTTTCTCTCTCTGGATAAAAAGATTAATCCGCAAGTCTCATCTGGATAAGAAAGAGTTAAAATCTTGCCCAAGCTTTTGTAGATGGTTCGGTGATCTCTGCTGAACAGGAGCTGGAGCTGTCTGTGACGAAAAGTTCCTCATAGCTGTTCTGAAGAGTGTGGTCACCGTCTCTGCTTGCAGCAGGCCCCGAGACTCTTTCTTTCTTCATTCAGCAGTTTCCTAGTGAATGTAGTTACAGCAAAACCTGCAGCCGAGCCAGAGATTGGGCCGGGCCCGGCCCGGCCCGACCTGGCCCGGGACAAGCCCCCCCCCGCAGGCCCCATCTCCCGGCCGGGAGATGGGGCAGGCCCAGAGCACCTCTCTTTCTTTACTCGGCAGTTTCTGGTAAATTCCATCACAGCAAAACCTGCAGCCAAGCCAGGAACCGGCCTGGCCCGGCTTGGCTCGGGGCAAGCCCCCGCAGGCCCCATCTCCCGGCCGGGAGAACGGCAGGCCCAGCCCGGCCCCCCCCCGGTCGCATGGCCTGGGCAGGGAACCGGAGGCCAGCCGGAGGTCTGCTACCTTTCACAGCCAAGCAACAAAGAGAACAAGAGAGCTCTGGTTTTACACTTTAAGGTGGGGTTCACAAGTTGATTCCACTTTTCAATGGCTAAAACTGCTGTCAATTCTCAGCAATGACCGATAATTGGTCAGGATAAAGACTCCAGGCAGTCCCCAGCAACTCCAACTTTCCTTAAAGGTAAAGTAACTCCATGACAATAGGACATTGATAATAAGAGGAATAAGGGAGGCGTTACCGAGAGCCAACCACGCTAAGCTAGCGTTTGACAGCCAGCAAGAGAAAGATGAGTCCCCTAGTACTTGGCTCGAGAGGTTAAAAAGACATTTCCAACTTCCTTCTAGCGTGGACCCGGAAAGTCCAGAAGGCCAAGTGTTAGTGCAAGTTCAATTTGTAAGTAAGGCTTGGACTGATATCAGAAGAAAGCAAGAGAAGTTAGATGACTGGCAGGAGAAATGTGTTTGGTGTCTAGCTTTAAAAGGGAAACCCACAAAATTGTAGAAACTACAGGAAATAATATGTTACCTCTCCATGTGGATAAGGGGCGTAGAATCTCGGAATAGGCTGAGTTGGAAGGACCTCATCAGGGTCATCAGGTCCAGCTCCTGGCCATGTGCAGGACACCCCAAGAGACACTCCATGTGCCCAAGAGCATTGTCCAAACCCTTCTTGAGCTCTGTCAGCCTTGGTGTTGTGACCAGTGCTCTGGGTTCCCCGGGGAAATGACTGTACTGGGTAACCTGAGGTTGTTCAGCATGAAGGAGCATTGCCAACTTTTTGTGACTTGAAGAATTCTTGACGGAGATCAGAAGAGCTCAGATTAGCCAGACTAACAGTTTTGTTTGGCCTTAGGTGCACCACACAAAGCCAAAGCGTTGTCTACTTTTCATCACTGAAGGATCCCAAATATACATTTCTCATTAACTTGAGATTTTCCTAGAAATACTTCAGGGGTCTTTAGCCAATGTATTCAGTCTTTCTAAACCTATTCTAAAGAAATCTATAATGCTGTTATCTGTGGCTAAATGACCTCCAAATTTGTCCTTGAAGAGCACTGTGGTTTCCTAGTGGCAAAATCAACCCAAACCACCAAAATCCCCTTACTTTGATAATTGAATTCTTTTGCAATGATGATTAAATTCCCATTAATAGCTGCCAAGAACACAGGAGCAACTAGCTGCCCCTGTCCATACATATGGTATAGAATAATCAATAGGAAGCAAGAGGTGTTTTGTCCTGCCTTCCCTGCCTGCCAAAGGAAGGCAAATTATTGTGCAATAGTAGCAAGACACTTCTAATACGCTCTGACAACCAAGCAGATGTTTGTTCCCTGAACAAAAAAACAAGCAGATTTCCTTGTTCCCTGGGATCCATTGATCCCACGGAAGCACTCACACAGTTTCAGAATGAAATGGTATTTTCTGTTGCCCCACGTTCTCCTCTTGCCTCTTGTGTTCAGCTGACAGCACTGTGCAGCGACAAGTGGAGGTAAATGTCTCTCCTTGCTGAGTAGGTAATGCCTTCTTCTGCAAGGATTGCACCTGATGAGTTTAAGGTATCAGCCTCTTCTGTTAACACTCTTCCTATGTTTGTTCACTTTTCTTTCTTTTCCTTCCTTTGTTCCTTAGGCACTATGGACAGGAGATGGTGAAGATGATGCTAAGTCATCCAAAATTTAAAAGGCTTTTGGAGCAATCTGTTTCTACCCGTGACCTGGAAGATATTGTGACAAGAATTAAGAAGAAAGTAAGTGCTTGGCAGGAGAAATGTCTCCTTTGTGCAAGGATTGCCACTGCTAATATGAGATCAAACATACCTAATCAGTCTTTATCTCATTCTTCTGAATCTCTTTGCTCCTGGGAATGAGCTGTTAATCCTCAGCTAGTTCATCTGCAGACTACAAAGGGACAGATATTCTTAGGGAAAAAGTGGGGTTTTGAATATTTTGAATATCACAAAGGGGAAAGGGGAAGAGGAGAAAAAGGGTTTTCATTTAAGCGTAACCTGTCCCCGTGCTCTCCCTGCTGTGCCCCCAGTAAAGGAATGAAGTGAGAATTGTGCTTCTGAAGATGACAGAGCCTTTGCAAAATATGCTGGATGTAGTAGTGCCAGGAAAACTTCCAAATATGCAAAAGATGTACATGTCAATCCTGATTACTGCAATTACTGTCTGTCTGCTGGGAATACTGCCCTACTGCCGAACCCTGTGGAGCTGGAGGAAGATTGGTGAATTCAGCAGCGTCCAGTGGAAAACCATCTGTTTGTTTGTGGGGTTTTTTTATTCTTCTTATCTACATTATAGAAGAGAGCGTGACATTGTGCTGGAACAGGGAGAGTGAGTGTTGAATCAACTTCCAACACAATGGGCCAGCCCCCAGAGAGTCCAAAGTTTTCTGCTGCTTCCTTTAAGAACACTCATTGCCTACCAGTTTGCATTATTCCCATTTCTGCTCAAGCCTAATGAAATTGGGATTTTAGAGTGCTGCTCAGTATGGCAGCACCCATAACCTGCCTTGGGCTATTGAGAACAAAGAGTCGACATCACTGAGTCTCTGGTCTGTTGCCTTCTGTAAGCTAGGAAATGTCTCCCTAAGCCTTGGTAGCCGTGATCCTGAGGTTCTAACTTGTGTTTTAAACAGGGAGTTTCCTATTGAATTTTCTAAAGAGTCATGGGGTTTCTTTATGTCTTTGTAGGAGATGGAAAACCAGAAGGGTGAAGGCCCATCTGTCAAGATGCCGGTGAAGAAGAGCAGCGATTCCTCAAAGAAGCCCCAGGCCACATTGCCTTCTAGTAAATGGTACTGAGCACTTTTGTTAGATGGGACAAAGCACGTGACAAGCTTTACATGTCCTTCCTCAGGAAACTCTTTCTGTGAAAGATGACCTGTGCCAGAGATTGTTTCCATTCCCTACAAATGCTCTATGATAAAAATTGGCTACTTCTGCATTACACTGAACACAGCTTCTCTGGAGAGGTTTCCACAGAAATTGGGCAACAAAAAGACACCCATTGGTTGTGGCTCAGACGATGCAGTGCACTGGCAAGGGCAGTGTTGTGGAGGCATGGAGAGGGCTGTGTCTCTGCTGCCTGACTTGGGACAAGTAAATTCAATCAGGGTTGGTTTTTTTCATCAGAGAGGAGTCTTTTTCAGATTGGTGCTTTGATGAGAAGTCCCAGTCACGAAACAAGATGCCATTCCCCAAACAAGCAGCTCCCATGCAAGTGGTTTGGCCTGGCTGATTCATGGCTTTCTTACTCTCAAACAGTACCAAGTTTGAGTAGAAAGTATCAAGGCAATTCCTAAGCGACATTGGTCAGCAGGTGTCTCAATGTGGATGTTTTGTTATGATATTCCTGTCCTTCACACTGTTTGCTTGACAGACAGCATGTTTGGTTTATTTCCCCCTGTGCTGCAGTCCAAATTTAAGACAGCAATTTGGTCCTTGCTGTCCTTTCTGCCAGGGGCAGAGCTACTTGTACCTGTTCTCCTGTGATAACAGAGGAGAGTTATTTAGCTCTGTCATGCTCAGTGGTGGCAGAAGAGTGACCACATGCCTCAGTAGCATAGCTAGGATCTTGGAATGCTCATGGAAGAGACAGGTTGATGCAGGAGAATTGTTCCCTGTGGGTTTGTTAAGCTGTGGATCTAGTCTCTGGGGAAGCAAACATAAAGTTAGCATAGTGCTGGGATGTCTGCCTTCTGTTTTATCTCTGTTACTGATTTCCTGGCTCCTTCAGATATGACCCTGTTCATCTGTTCAGATGCATCTGAGCTGCTATTGCAGATTGTCATGCCTGGTGTAGTGGCACTTCTCCAGAGTGATAAATTTCCTTCTTATAAGACACACATGTCCTGTATGAAGAGGCATTTAAACTTGGAAGTAGTGTCCCTTTCCCCACAAAGCAATGAGACCTGTGTGCCTGGGAAGCCATCTGAAGGTAGATCAGATACATCTCATCCTTGGTTTTCCTGAGTGAGCACTGTCGAGAATGTTACTCGCAGATTGTCTCCTGTAATGATTGTCATGAGGTCCACGTTGTTTTTCAGAGCCTCATGATTTTCTAGCTGGAAATCACATCATTAGGGATGCTCCTCGAGATGTTTTGCTCTCCATTAACTGAAGGTCTTACCACCACCAAGTTCTAATTTGGTTTTATTTTCCAGGGTGAAGTCTACCTCTGAGGGACGCCTCCTACACCGTGCAAAAGCCCAGGTCACGTTACCTCCAGCTGTGGAAGAAACGGAGCCGCTCCAGAAGCTTTACGATCTCCTGGAAGCCAAGGGGTTTCAGACACGGCTGGAAGGAGTGGCATTCCTTCTCGAGCTGTGCAAAACCCGCCCCCAGCTCATCTCCACTAACATTGTCCAAGTATGTAGGGTATCTTCATTGTTCCTTTCCTTTAGCTCCTTTCCCAAGCCTGGAGCAGTGAAGTTCATTCCGTGTGTCTTAGCACTACATCCTGGCAGTTTGGGCCAGACTGGTCCCTCTTACACAGACAAATTTCATTCGGGTCCAGGCTTCAGAACAAGTTCTTTCAGTCCAGCTGTGTTTGTTGGGCAGGTGCCTATTGATGCTGTTCATCAGATGATGACAGAGTTTGCTGCTGCTGTAGATTCAGTTGTCTCCTACTCGCAGCTGGATTAAGTGAAGGGAATAGCAGCACTGAAAGCATGGCAATTATTCTCTTGATAAAAAATGGTTTATCATGAGGAAGAGTAGAATCAGGCTGGGTTGGTTTAAACCCATCTTTTTTTAAAGGATACTTCTGTAAACTTCACCTTGTCTTGCACAAGGACAACTCTGGGTTGTTTTTTTTCCCTTTCTCCAGAAATTGGTGCCTGATGATGTGGCTGTCAAGGGACTGAACCTACTGTAATGAGAACTGTACAGCACATTAAATTTCTGAAGCCTACGTGTTAGTTAGACAAATGGTGTGGTTCCTGGAAGAGTTGATCAGAGCCCTGCACATCTCCAGACACAGAGATAGAGACAGGGAAAAGAAAACATAGACCTCCCCCAGCCATAGTTTTGGCAATATCAAAATTACCCTCAGTACTTGAGGCAAGTGTACAGAAAAATGAGCACTGTAAATATCTGGTTCCATACTTCTAAAGCAAAGGTCATCTTTTTGAATTAATAAATGGAATTAATTTAATGATTTACAGGTGGAGGGAAACACCATAGGAATTATTCTGTCCCCACCCAAACCTCAGCAAAATAGATGAAAATCTTTCAACCAGCATGAGGTTGTGCAACCACTCCAGTGAGTGGTCCCCAGGAAAACAGTGAAATTGTGCAAGCGAGTGCTGACCTGTCCAAAAGGATCACATCCATCTTTTACATTGCTGAGTGTGCATGTCCACATCCCCTCTTCAAACAAGGACATTGTAATCCAGCTGTCATTTTGTTTGTTCTCTCCACAGATTTTTGATTATTTTGTCCTGAGAATATCTGACAGCCACAAGAGGGTGAAGCAGAAAGCGCTGGACGTGCTGGCAGAAATCATTGGCATCCTGGAAGATACCTTGAGCCCGGTGATCATCCATTTGGTGGAAGGAATTACAAACAACTTGAACTCAAAGGATCCCGGGGTTCATTCTGCAGCTGTGAAAGCTCTGGAAGAAGCCATTTCTCATTTAGGTAAGGCTGACCCCTGACATGGACTCTCCTCAGCTGTGTCTCTGCCTCTCCCACACAAGAGAATGCTGAGAGCCTTGATAGCTCTTATTGTCTGTGGAACGCTGCAGCTGACATCCACCAGAAGCTGTGGAGCTGCAGTCCTTACACACCAGTCCCCCAACAGGCTTGAATGTGCATCAGCATTTCCCAAAGGTCCCAGGAGCCCTTGGCTCTGTGCTGCTTGTCTGAAGAGGAAGTCCTGGACTACAGCTTTGCTAGAATTCAGGACCAAGGGGGTTTTGGAGTTTGCTTGGGCCCCATTTGACTTCCCAAGTGAATAGCTTTGCTGTTGGCATGGAGGGGCACAGGCCCATCAGAGCTATGGCAGAACAGCCTCCTGGGAGGCTCTGCATTATAGGCATTAGCTGCCCATTTCCCACCTTTCTTCTTTGGCTTCTTTTTTCAAAGGAGAACTTTTGATTCACCAAGTTCATTTCCTTATAACAAACAGGTAGACATCCAGGTGTCAATGATGCCTTGTTCCACATGTTGTTTTGCATGGTGCAAGATGGCTGTAGCAAATAGCTACCTAGGCAAGGGCTGCTGCAAATTCCTTTGCCACACAGATTTATGTCAGCTCTGAAAATGCCGCACTGGGGAATATGCGTGAGAAATGAAGTGTTAAAAAGGCAGGTCTTCCAGGGCAGTTTCCACTTTCTCCACCTCAGCTGCTCTGTGAGCTCATGAACTGCCTGACTCAGTGCCTTTCTGTGTTCCAAGTATGGGGAGCACATTTATGCTCTGGGATGCAAACCCTTTTCCCACTTTACACGTGATTGAACTCTTGAGGTCTCTGATGTGAAATGTTTAACATAGCTCCTGGTACAGCAGACAACTTTGGATCTACAGTTGTGCAAGGAGAGCTTTTTTTTGGGGGATTAAAAACCCTCCCTAGGAGGCTGGAAGGAAAGAAGAAATGCATTCAAAAATCAGCAGAAATTGACTTTATTCTATAAAATAAGGGCTTGCCCCTGCCCTTTCCCACCTCACTGTCCATTCGCCTATGACCTCCAAAGAGTGAGCAGAAACGTGTGTTTCTCTTGTAGATAAAGTATCACTGATGAAAGAGTTTGGCCACAGATGGAGTCAACTGAGTGGCCAAGCTCTGCTGGATGTCACAGAGCGTATCACAGGTATGGCCAACCCTTCTAAGCCAAGAGGTCTTCCAAGGAAGAATGTACAGGGAATGCCTGTGAATAGACAGTAGAGTAGCTCCTCCAAATCAGGACCTGCTGAGCTTGTCCCTCCTGCCCAACACCCATGGCAGGTGTATTGGGCAGGTTTTCCTGGCTGCTGCCGTGGTGTGCAGCATCTGAGACGGGGGCAGTGCTGGGCCTCGTGGCTGAGCTCTCACTGGGGCATCTCAGAAGCCACCTTCAGAAAAGGGAAGGGCTAAAAATACCCTAGCTGGCTCCTCTCTTGGAAGTTCATGGGCATCTGTGACCCTCGAGGGAAAGTGGTGGCAAATGCTGTTTCAGGGGATCAGTGTGTTTTGTCCTCACAGAATCCTTGTTTTGCTCTTGGAAGGTTTTGAGGCTGAACCCTGCAGGGCCTGGGGCTCTCAGCTTAGCTCAAAACTCAACACATATATTAGAGGCACAGATTTAGTGCAAGGGTAGCCTTTGTGGGCAGAGGGGCAGAAGCAGAGTGCTGAGGCTCCCTGCCTGTGCTGTCAAAGTGGCCTTGGGCTGAGCATTTCAGGGAGTGCAAACAGTGTCTTCCTATGTCAGCGCTGTCCAAAATGCTACAAATGCAGCTGCTAATTGATTCCTCAGAGGAGCTTGCTATGGCAGCAACAGCTGAGGAATGGAAACGTGATCATCTCAATATATAGTAGAGAAGATGATTTATGGCCTTGCTTT
Source organism: Poecile atricapillus (assembly GCF_030490865.1). Taxonomy (NCBI): domain Eukaryota; kingdom Metazoa; phylum Chordata; class Aves; order Passeriformes; family Paridae; genus Poecile; species Poecile atricapillus. The sequence goes on from NC_081267.1 coordinate 2,234,688, forward strand.
AACTGGGACTAAATCCACCACTAATTCTGCCAGCATCTTTAAATGCAAGGTTTAATACACTTTGTGTCTTCATTGTGGATCTCAAACGGGCATGTTCAGCGATTGGGAATGTCAAAGACGTGTTAAAGAGCAGTTAAATAAAGTAGATCTTTAGGAAGAGGGAGTTTAGTTTTGCAGTTAGTTTGATCTCTTTTTCAAATGAAGGAATTAAACATAAATTAGGGCTACTTTAGAAAGAGCAGATGCGCTCTCTGAGATTTAGTAGGAACACACAGCTCTTTCTCTTCTCAACTTCCATACTGACCAAGGTCTTTAATTGCATTTAAACTCAAATGAACCCCTGTTTTTAAATGGATACCATAAGCCTTTTCCCACTTAGAAGCATTGGTTTTGGGTACTTCCAAGAGCTGTTGAAATGTTGATGATTGCTGGTGAATTAACACCATAGAGAAAATGAAGTCTCTTCCACCACAGTATAGTAAATGCCTCCTCCACAACATTTTGCCTGTTTAGAAAATGAGAATGGTCTCCAGACCATTTCAGCTTTTGATCTCTCAGACATATCTTCCATGCAAGATACCTGTTGGTAGTCAATTTTTGCCTGTGTTTGATATAGCTCAGTTCAGAAAACGAGCAGAGAGGATGCCTCAAACACAATGTCAGAAAACACTCATGTTTTGGTTAAATTGTAGTCCCCTGGGTAACAGTTTTCTCTCTCTCTTCCTCTATTTCAGGGCACATTGTAAGGAAAAATGCCATTCACATTCAGGAGGGGAAATGCCATTAAAATGTGGAGATGCTCAGATGCCATGGCAATGGGGTCTGGGTCATTATCTAAGACACCCTGGGGTTTGGAACAGCTGTTTGTTGGAAGGCACAAAAGCATTCTGCCAATGACACCAGCCAGTCACTGATGTTTCTACTCCAAGTGTCAAGCAGCACCCACCTCTGGTGGGCTGAAGTTTCGAAGTGTGGTCTAATACTGCCCTTTGCTGTGTGCCACTGAGCAAAGGGAAGAGCCAGATTAGACTTTTGGCACTTGACATTAGAGGTCACAAAAATGGAATCATCCTTTTTACTAGGAATCCCACATTTGCTTCTCTACGGTGCATGTCCAGATTTTCAGTGTGGGTTTAGACAACATCTTAATGGAAATAAAAGGCAATTTGTCATATTCAGGCATTGTCCCTGCAGAAACAGATCATAAAGTAGTTTAGTAGAAGTAGAAAGTCTGCCACAGCTACAAGGCCCTGCTTGGAGAAATTAGTCCTGGGGAGTTGGTGGTTCTGTTTCTGGGAGGATCAGCTGCTTTGCCCATTTCTGGCTCATGGGAGACTGTGTGCTCTTTCTCTGATCTTAGCCAGAGAGGCTTCCAAGAGGCAAAACTTAGAAATAGATCCTTGTCTGCATTAAGGTTGGTGGTTAAGAAGCTTGTGTCTCTCTCCCGGCAGCGCTTGTGGAATGGGTTTATCCCAGGAGCCCTGAAGTCGTCCAGCGCTACGCCCTGCCCGTGCTCTGGTCCTTCCTGGGGAACAAGGCGCTGCCTGTGCGAAGCGCCAATGTCCGCACTGTGGTCACCAAGCTTGCCTCTGCCCTCTACAAGGTGATGGGCACCAAGCTAAGGAAGTGTGCTGCCAGCCAGCCTCCACATGTGCGGGAAAACCTCTCCAGCATCTTGGGCTGGTGAGGAACTGATGCTCTCCAGGAAGCTGACGAAGAGCTGAGTTGGACACCTCCAGATGTGAGTTCTTGGCTGTGCAAAAACAATGAAATCCTGAGGAAGGGTTTGCATCCGCCCCCACTCTCTCCACTGCCCTTCCTAGTCAAGGCATGGGGGGCCTGAAGCAACTCCTAACTGAGGACAAGATGAAGGCTGAGCAGGGCTCAGCCTCACACACAGGTGAGGGGTGGGGCTGGGCCGCTCTCTGGCAGGAGGAAGGGTCTTGTGCCAGCCTAGAGAGCCTGTGCTCATCCCCAGGGAACAGTTCTGCCCTGCATGTGCCCCCTGCAATGAGCTGTGCTGCTGCCAGTGCCCCGTGTAGCTGTAGGGCTGCTCAGCTGTGGGGCAGGGCCAGGAGCAGGAGGCTGCATGTGCAGCTGAGCCATGGCTGCACAGCCCAGGGCTCTGGGCTCCCTGCTGTCCCAGGCCAGCCCAGAGGCCAGGCTGTTCCTGTGGTAGCTCTGTGCAAGTGGGGCAGGGTGTCCCCTGGCCTGCCTCAAGTGGCTGCAGGCAGGAGCATGTTTCCCTGTGCAGCTGTTTAGAAGTTTGCAGGAAATGTGTCCCATTAATTAATGCCTTAGTCTTTAGAGTTAGTTATGTAGGATATAGTATAGAGATAGTAGTATAGTATAGGGATATAGTAGAGTAGGGATGAAGTGTTCTGATATTTTAATGTACATTTGAGGATACATTTTGATTGTATTTTTTAAATTGTGAACACATATTTTAATTCTTTATATATATTTTTGTAGATACAGTGTTTTTTTTTAATGTTATGTAAGTTAAATTTTAAAAAAAAACAAGCAGAGAATGTGAGACTAGGACCTGCTAGGCTAGAGGAGATGTGCTGAGGTTATGGGAGTACAGCTCACTTGATGTCCCAGTGACTCACCACATTCTTTCCTCGCTGGGCCTCTCACCTTTGAGACTGGCTCTGAGAGCAAAGGGGGGTAGAAGAAGCGCGCAGCTTGTGTTGAAAGAAAACTCACCCCCCGTGCATCCTGCTCCTGGATTGTGCTCTCTGCAGCACGGACAGACAGCGGGACAGAGCTTCTCTTTGGCTTTTACTTTGTTTTAGCTAGCTGAGGCAGAGGAGTTCCCTGGACCTTTTTTTTCTTTTTTTCCTGGATCTGTGCAAACCTGCTTTGGACTGAAAAACACCCAGACAAACCCTGGGAGCTCAAGCCCTTGGCCCACCGGGGCCTGGGCCTCAGCACTATCCAGCGCCAAAAGGACTGAGAAGAACCTGAGCAATCTCAACTACACCACCTGAAAAGGACTTTTCTTCCTAGATTCGCCATCCCATCGAACAGCAAGAGGTTTTATTGTTCAATATTGCTCAATTTCTGTTAAATAAACAGCTTTTTCCACTTCTCTCCAAGGAAATTATTTTTCCCGGACCAGTTGAGGGGAGTGGTCATTTGAATTTTTTTCCCTGGGGAAACCCCCATTTGGAGCTTTTCTCCCAAATTTGCCCTAAACTAAGACAGGGGACAATAGACCCAAAAGATCCTGTATAGTCAAAAGTTTTCGACCTACATGTATTCTGTGCTCACAAAAGGCCTGAGCAAAGAAACAAAGAGAAGTGTGCCCAAATCCCAAAGCTTTGCTCCTTTGCAATCTCACACCGATCTGGCTCAGAGGTGTCTTCAGTCACAATTTCATAGGTAAGAAGAGCACATGGGAAAAGATGCACTGCTTTGGAAAAGTATCTGAATGGATATTTATCCAGGAGAGCAGTTCAACAGTCTTGTTTGCTACTTGTTTGCAGAAGGATGAGTGGATGTGAGGCCAACAACCAGTGATGAGGGTTCCTCAAATCTGTCTGTACTCCTGGGTGCCATTCAGCCCAGAGCAATGGGATAATCCCAAAGTGCATCTCACACACATTCTGCCTCCAAGAAAAGCTTGGCCTCACTTACTAGAGTCAAAGAAATAGAAGAGTAATAAAATGGGCAATTAAACTTGTCACTCTAGAATGACTCTCCTGCTTTTCAGTGTCAACCGAGGTTGTACCTAATGCTCCCACAGCTTGTTACAAACAAGTGTTTGAGATTGCTTAAAAGTTTTCCAGCAAGGTTATTGGTAAAAACCAGATTGAATATGAAACAATAGCTCAACAAAATTCATTGGCAACATTCACACTCTTACTTACGAATCAGTTAAGGCAGAACAAGGAAAAAAGCAACAAACAAAATGCAGTCAATGAAAGCAGAAATGAACCAAGAACTATCTTTGTGTGTGTGTGTGTGTGTGTGTATGTGTTTAGGTGTGTTTAGGTGTGTTTGACAAAGGAACATAAAGGACAAGGATAAAAAGGAACATGGCCTAAAAGCTTAACAGCACTCAAGCTTAACAGTAGTTAAACTGGAGCCTCCAGGAGTGGGGGTATCGGCCCAGGATCCATTGTTGATGGGCGATCCTGCGAGTGCAGCAAGCGTCAGAGCTCGCTGGCTCTGAGAGGCCCCACTCCGAGGGCGGTTGCTGCTGGCAGCCACTGTGGTCCAGGAGAGCTCCAAGGGCCTCCTTTGGACCGCTGTTCATGGGCCACAAGAGAGTGGGCCTCAGTCATAAAATGCTTCATCGTGGCTGCACTTTGGGTCAGCAGCCGGCCTTTGAAAGTGTGAGAAGAAGGATGTTATGCCATTCAGGCAAGAAAAGTAATTTCCCAGGCTGTTCATAGAAAACCCCAGGAGCTCGTTAGACAGCACAAGTTCCTGGCTGCGCTCAGTGTTTCTGATAAGCTCAAGAGGAGCTGAGCCCAGGGGCTGTTCAGCAAGGCCAAGGACTAACCAGCGTTTCTCAGGTCATGACAGTGTGGCCTGACAAGGCTGGGGGGATTCAGCACCACAATCTGAAGCATGAAGTTTTGATGTAGGGTAAAAAGCCGTGGCCCAGTGGGAGTGGGCTGTTTCCTCAGGCCTGTGGGAGAATCACTGTGCAGATCCTTGTGCTACTGTGTGGCAGCGGCCTCAGGGAGACAAAGAGTTACATTGTCCCACCCCAAACCCCTTGTGAAAGGCGGCCCAGGAGTTCTGATTGGGTTTGAGTCCCTGGGGGGTTCTCCCTTGGTGTGTTTCTAGTGGTCCCTGACCCTGAACTCCACCCTCAAAGGTGGAAACCCTCGGGGGTTCTGTCCCTCAAAAACCCCTGCTGTGCCTCTGTTCGGAGCTCTCTGTTCTGGACCTGGGTTTGTTCTCATGCTGAATAAATGGTTTCGTGAACCGGGAGCCCGTCTCGTTGGTGTTTCATGCTGGTCCCCAGAACCCTGCTGCTTCCCTGGACGAGATCCTGAGGTTGCAGACTGCAACAAATGGTGAGAGAATGCGTGGCATCCAGTGAAGCACCAGGAGAACAGCAGGACCCAGCTCCATGGACACCTCGTAAGTCCGTGGCTGATGGCTTGAGAGCCGGTGAGACCCCCGCCTTGGAAAGGAGGACTCGAGAGTACCTGGCAGGGAGACTGGGTTGAGAGTGCCTCGGGCATGGGGGAAGAAAAGGGATTACGGAGATGGGGGAGCCGAGACCAGACGCTGGGACAAGCATCTAACATCACCCAACGAGACGTATTATGGACGATATCAACACTATGGACGATATCAACATTATGGACGATTAACATTATGGACGATTATGGACGGTATGGCTCTTCCAGTGGACTGTTTTTGTCTTCTGTGGAGTTCCTTTTTTGGTGTATACCTCCCTGTACCTTCCCCTTTCCTCTGTTCCTAAGGGCAGGACAAAGGGTGAAAAAAGCCAAGGTGGCTCGGGGTTGCTGCCGTCTGCCCGCTGTTCCGTGTCCTCCTTCACCCCCTGTCTTTCCATATTCCCCGTTCCCTGTCCGGGAAAGTCCGTCCTGGCCTCCCCCCCCCCCCTTCCCAAGATGGCGCCGGCCACGCGGTCTGGGATCCCTTGTTTCCCGCCTTGCTCCTTCTTTTCCGGTCCCCAACCTTCCCGAACCTCCCAGTAACTCCTGCTTGGCCCCATCCCTTTGTTCGGTGCTCCACCCCTGGGGGCTGTGCCTTCTCCATCGTGGGCAACACCTCCTCCGGGGAAATCGAAACTGTAACCGAGCTCCGAAAGCCAGTGTTTCACCCAGATCATCTAAAGAGGCGACGCCCACATGGGAGCCGGAGCCGAAGCTGGAGATCGAAGAATTCTGCCCCTCGTGAGAGGAGATCTAAGAGCTGCGCCCTTCCAAAGAGAGAATCCTGAAGTGGAAGAGACTGAACTAAAAAACATTATGTTTGCATTAAGTACCATCACCGTTTAATTTGCCCGGCGTAGTCCGAGATTTAAGTGTTTGTTTTCAATTTTGTTTTTTCTGTTTGCTTAATGTGTTTTGTTATTGAGCTAGTGGTGTCCCACAAAGCAAAGTGGGTGCTCTGTGGAAGAGGTGAGATTTTAAGGTGTATGTTTGGAAACATTTTAAGCTCCTAATTAAAATTTGAAAAAAAAAAAAAAAAAAAAAAAAAAAAGGAGCAGATGTTGCAGCGGCCTCAGGGAGACAAAGAGTTAACATTGTTCCACCCCAAACCCCTTGTGAAGGGCGGCCCAGGAGTTCTGATTGGGTTTGAGTCCCTGGGGGGTTCTCCCTTGGTGTGTTTCTAATGGTCCCTGACCCTGAACTCCACCCTCAAAGGTGTAAACCCTCGGGGGTTCTGTCCCTCAAAAACCCCTGCTGTGCCTCTGTTCGGGGCTCTCTGTTCTGGACCTGAGTTTGTTCTCATGCTGAATAAATGGTTTCATGAACGGGAGCCCGTCTCGTTGGTGTTTCATGCTGGTCCCCAGAACCCTGCTGCTTCCCTGGACGAGATCCTGAGGTTGCAGGCTGCAACAGTTTAACCCATGGTCTGCCAGGGAACCACAAAAAAAGTTGCCCATTTCCATGTTTGGACCAGTATATGAGCTGCTTTCTTATATCTTTTGTTATCTGTTTCTCCACTTTTCCTTTGTGTTCTGTTTGCCAACAGCAGTTTGAGTCATTTAACTTTCCACAAACTCTGCCTCTTTTTTCTGCTAAAAGACAATCTGATCCCATCCCATGGTGAAATGTTGTGTTTCTCATCTGAGTGGATTGGTTGGGAAGAAAGTCAGGAACTGGAGCTGTCTGGTTGGGTATTATTTTGAGGACATCCTGTAATCTAATTATGCCATGGAAATGATAAATGGGTTCTCTGGCTCCTGATATGAATTTGTCAGGGTTCCCAGGGGCTGGTCCATGGTGTTGCAGGATTTGTTCTGGTGGCCGTTCATCTTTTCCCCATTTTTGGGTGCTCCCTCCAGCCAGGACTGCATAAATTTTTGGCTTTTCTCTAATTAAATCAGCACATACTTGGATTCCCAACTGATTTCCCTTAACTTGGGGTACCAAAAAAACCCCATTGCTCTAATTCACCCTAGATAACATAGAAAGTGAGAGCACAAATTGAGGCGGGGACTGGGATGACTTCCCCCCATTTTTTATAGTGAAATTTTCACAACATTCTCCATTTGCCATTTTCCTTTTCAGCTTAACCAGTTTCTGCTGCAGAGTCAGATATCCTCACTATTGGCTCTGCCTTTAGCTGTGCAAATTCCATCTGTGCCCCCAGGCAGAGCTTGGGGTGAGGGGCAGAGGAATTCAGCCCAATTCCTCCCCCAGGCAGGAAGACCCTGGTACATTGTCCAGGCTTTTCCCTAGAGGTGTTAATTTGCATTTCTAAAGCTCCTCTGCTGGCTGCCTGGAATGAGGCTTCTCTTCCTGGGGAGCCATGGGATGACTCACATGAAGGGCTCCCTCCCCCATCTGCTGTTTTTTGTTGTTTTATTTTAAACAGTTTTCTATTAACTGTTTCCATTTTAATGGGCCACTGTCGCCCTGAAAACTCAGCTTCTGAGCTTGCTAACATAGTTTTCTAAAGACTTTCCCAGAACAGTAACTGTAAACATAGATATGTGTACATTCTTTCTGTTACACGTCTTGTGATGGACATCTCTCATGGCCAGTGCTGTGAGAAAGTGTTATCCTGACCATCCAATCTCTGGCCGTGGTCAGAAACCTATAAATCCTGGGAGGAAAAATAAACTTTGCTCTTCTCTTCACCACACCTCGACCTGTGTCCGTGTGATCTGTTCATCTTCAGCAGCAACAGGCCACCTTTCAAACTCTTCTGGTTTTCAAAATGCAGCTTAAAGGTGAACATGGAAAAACCCATCCCATAATTTTGCCATCACTAAGAGCCATGCACAAACATAAAAACAAAAATTAGAAAGCAATCAAGTATTTTCTTTTACTTCTCCTCGGACTAAAAACTGATTCTCACATCCCTGGCCCAAACAGAACTTACAATATAAAAGTAGAATTATTATGAAAAATTCTTCCAATGGAGTAATCCTTTCACTGAAACTGTGAAAAGCAAAAACTCTCCAACAATGTCTTTAGAGAAATAAAGCATTACTTGATTCTGAACAGAATCATTTCAGCCACACATAGTCTGCATGTGCAGAGAAAATCATTCCATGACATGTGAGTTTTACTAGATGTTTCCTAAACTTTATATAGTCTGAACCCATAGAAATCCATGGGTTTAATATTCATTGTTTCCAAGTTGTGGAGTTCTTAGTGTTTGGTTTCCTGTTGCACCTGGATTTCTGTGCCTCTGATGTGAATTAGGTCTGCACTCCTGGATTTCCTGCTCAGCCTTTTCCAGACCAGGTGTCTCCAGCTGTGCCAGGGCAGTGTCTGGGGCAGGTGTTGGTTGATGTTTGCTGCTGGGCCTTGATGTTTTGTTGATGGTTGTTGTCTTTGTGGGAATCTTTTGGGCTATTCCCAGTCTGTTGAGATGTTAAGTTCATCTCTGCTGAGTGGTGGAGCATTCCTTAAAAAAAACCTTTAAAATTCCTTTCCCCAAGGCAAATGCAAATGAAGCCTGACTGCAGAAATCAAATAAAAAATAATTTTACACTTGGTCTATTTTCCAATACTCTAATCCCAGCCAGCCCAGAGTGTAATTGAGAGCCAGAGTGGAATTCTCACGGTGCCTTCCCCAGCAGCTGTGGCGAGGGCAGGCACAGAAAGCCCTGAAGCTCCAGCAGTGCCAGCCAGGATTGTCCCGCAGGGGCTGGAGATGCCAAAGGAGGGTGCCCAGGCTGAGGATTTCAGCAGAGGATCTGTGGGCAGGCCCAGGGGCTTCCCCCGCTGGGGAGCCCTGGCTGCTGCTGCCTTGCCTTCAGTGCAAGCTCAGAGGTGGCCTCCCATCCTCCTGCTGCAGCCGGGAAATCCAAATCTCCAGGGCTTCAGAGCCCTTGAGCCGAGGCTGAGGGGTCCCCCCGTGTTCAGCTGTGCTGGGGCTGTTTCTGTGCTCAGGGACACTTGGAATGGGCCGTGCCACTTGGCCACCAGAGCTGCTTCTTTCCACTGCTTCGGCAGGACCCGATGTCCTGGTTGGGTGTGTCGTAGTAGAGATGGACAATGACACCTGTTTCTTCTTCCATCACAGCCAAAGCTTTATTGCACACAGCTTATATTTACATGGTTATCAGAAGGCACCGTGCTTAATTCCAGTTGGTTGGGAACTCAGTTCACTGGTTGGTAATGGTGAGTGTACACATCAATCCAAACTTTTCTCTCTAACAATGTTTACATACTTTTTCTACTGATTCCCATGGGACAGATCCCTTGTTACTACAGGTGCACTTGTTCTTCTCCCCAAGAATAGTTTGTTATGTTAACAAACTTTCCATTCTCAAGGTGTTTTTGCCTGGGAACTTATCAGGCTAGCTGCTAGCTACACTAAGCCCACGTAACAAATCCTAAACCATGATTTTCCAAGTCCTTTCTTTTGTAAGGTTTTACCTTTATGTGACAGGGTGTTACGGACAGCAAAGTCCAAAGGTGGGTGTGTCTCAAATCTCTCCCAGCCCGGGTCTGGATCTCTCTCAATTCAGTGCAGGCATGGGTTTCTTCCCAGCCCCCTCTCTTGGCTGTTCAAACAGGAGGCTGGGTTAAACCCTTTCCCTGTCCTCAATTCTAAATCCTCCTGTGCCCCTGAACAAGTTTCATACTGCAGTCACCGAGCTCTGCTCATCCATTTAGAGGCTCTGTTGGGGTGCATGGGAGAAGGTGAGGAGGGGTCCCCGGGGGTCGTGTCCCCGCCCAGGAACGCCTGTGACTCCCCCATGTCCCCCCCCATGCCGGGCTCACCCCCTTTTGTCTCTGCCAGAGCTCCTGACCCAGCTCCTGCTGTGCCCTGGGAGGGGCTTTGGGGAGCCCCCCTGGGACCCCCTTGGATCCCCATTCCTGGGCCCTGGGACCCCCCCGCATCTCCTTCCCGAGCTCCGGGACCCCCTGCACCCCCTTCTCCTGCACCAACAGCGCCCTGCACCCCCTTTCCCGGGGATCCTCCCCTGCCAGCCCCTGGATCCCCCGGTTCCGTCAGCCCGGGGACCCCCGGAGCCCCATTCCCGGCCATCCCGGGGCACCGCACCCCCAGGCCTCCCTTTCCAGGGAAAGCCGAGCTGGGCACGGGGCTCTCCAGCCGCTCTGGGATTTCTGATCACCCAAAGGAGAGGGAGAGAGCAGCAGAGAGAGGGAGAAGGAGATTGGGAATCGGGGCTCGGGCTCCCAGCGCCCGCTCCTGCTCCGCCGGGGCTGGGGAGCCGCAGCCGCAGGAAAAATGGGATCCGCGGATCCCGGGGCTTCCCCCGCTTTGGGCCGAAGCCGGCGGGTTCCAGGCAGAGTTTGAGCGCAGGGCCCGGGAGTTCAGCCCAGTTTGTCCCGGGGGTCCCGCAGTGCGCGGCCGAGGAGGGTCCCGGGGGATCCCGGGAGGGGATCCCGGGGAATTCCCTGGAATTGCCCCGTCCCCTCCCCCCGCGCTCCCTCGGGCACTTTCGCTTCCGCCTTGGCCGCCCTGCGCCGCCGGGATCTGCCCGGCGACCGGTGACGTCACTGCAGCCTCGGGCTGCCACTGGCGGGCAGCAAAGAGCGGCGCCAATGGCGGGGCCGGAGGCGGCTCTGGGGGCGGGGCCGGGGCTGTGGGCGGGGCCGCAGCGGAGCAGCGCGATGGCTCCAGCGCTGGGGCCGGGGGCGCTCCCGGGGGGCGGCGAGAGGTGAGGGGGACCCCCGGCACCGGGACTCTTTGATCGCCCATTCCGGAGCGCCGAGGGGCCCCTAAACCCCCATTCCTGGGCGCCGCCATCCCACCGAACCCCCATTCCCGGCCGTGGGTCCCACCCTGCACCCCCTTATCCGGCACCAGGAACGCCTGCACCCCTTTCCCGGCCATCCCGCCTCTCGCAGCCCCAGATCCCCCTTCTCCTTGACCCATTTACCACCTGGACCCCTATTCATGCCTCTCCTAGCTGCCGGCCCCTCCTTTCCTCAGCACTGAGGACACCCGGGACCCCTATTCCCAGCCATCCCGGCTTTCCCTGCCCTCTCCTGGCAATGGGGACACCGGGGACCCTTGGAGCTCCCTTTCCTGGGTACAGGAACACCCTGAACTCCAGCCATGCCACATCTAGCCAGCCCCAGCCTCCCCTCTTGTCACTCCTGGCATCCCCAAATGCCCTTCCCGGTTCTCCCCGTTCCCCCTTTCCTTCAGCCGTGACCCCCCCGATCCCAAATCTCCAAATGTCCCCCCAGTTCTCCTCTCCCTGCGTTCCCTGCACGCGGCGCTGTCGGAGCCCGGCCCGGGCTTCCCGCAGTCCATGTCCATGGGGTCCCTGGCTGGGATCCCCTTCCAGCGCTGCCGCAGCGAGCGGGGCCGGGCGGAGCCGCAGCCCCGGGGATGGCGGCCGGAGCCGAGCCGGGATCTTGGGATAGCCGGGGCTGGGATATTGGGATAGCCAGGGCTGGGATATTGGGACAGCCAGAGCTGGGATATTGGGATAGCCAGGGCTGGGATATTGGGATAGCCAGGGCTGGGATATTGGGATAGCCGGGGCTGGGATATTGGGATAGCCGGGGCTGGGATCTTGGGATAGCCAGGGCTGGGATATTGGGATAGCCAGGGCTGGGATATTGGGATAGCCAGGGCCGGGATATTGGGATAGCCAGGGCTAGGATCTTGGGATAGCCAGAGCTGGAATACTGGGATAGCCAGGGCTGGGATATTGGGATAGCCAGGGCTGGGATATTGGGATAGCCAGGGCTGGGATCTTGGGATAGCCAGGGCTGGGATATTGGGATAGCCAGGGCTGGGATATTGGGATAGCCAGGGCTGGGATCTTGGGATAGCCAGGGCTGGGATATTGGGATAGCCAGGGATGGGATCTTGGGATAGCCAGGGCTGGGATCTTGGGATAGCCAGGGCTGGGATCTTGGGATAGCCAGGGCTGGGATATTGGGATAGCCAGGGCTGGGATCTTGGGATAGCCAGGGCTGGGATATTGGGATAGCCAGGGCTGGGATATTGGGATAGCCAGGGCTGGGATATTGGGATAGCCAGGGCTGGGATATTGGGATAGCCAGGGCTGGGATATTGGGATAGCCAGGGCTGGGATATTGGGATAGCCAGGGCTGGGATATTGGGATAGCCAGAGCCGGCACAAGGAGCGGCACCGGCACGGGGCCAGCGGGGAGCTGCAGATGCTGCAGCAGCGGCACAGCCAGAGCGGGGCTGAGCGGGGGGAGCCGGGCCTGGGGGATCTGTGAGGCTGCGATGGCAACTGTGGCACCGCCATGGGGATCCCTGAGATCCTGGCTGAGGGATTAACAAATTCCCTGGCTCACAGCTGCAGGGAATGTCTCCGGAAATATGTCAGATATGGGCGGGAGGTGCTGGAGTGTAAAGGTGGGGAGGACAGAGTTCCCAGGGGATATGGGAATGGGAATGTGGGATCGGGGAGGGCAAAATTTGGGAACATTTGAATTCCCATGGAAATTCCATGGATGGATCTCAGACATCATCCCATTCCCACGGGACCTCCACGGATGGATCCAGCTGCTGTCCCATTCTGTAGATGGATCTCACTGCTATGCCATTCCCATGGAATTCCATGGGCAGATCTTCCTATCCCACTGCCATGGGAGCTCCAATCCGGTTCCCCCCAAACCCATCCTTGGGGACCCCCCCATGACCCACCCATCCACCCCAAACTCTTCCTGGGTCCCCCCTCATCCCCCCACAACGGGAATTCCTGGGAGTCCCCCCCGTGTCCCCTCCCCCAGGACTTTGGGGGTCCCACCCGGCCTGTCTGTGCACCCCCAGATTTCTTCCACAGCCCCCCTGTGATGGTGGAGGGTGGGGGCCGAGTGCTGGTGCCCCCCTGCCTGCAGCAGATCCAGTGGTGAGGGCAGTTTGGGGGGTCCCTCAGCATTTGGGGTCCCTGGGATTTGGGGTAACCCCCCCGGGCCCCCCAGGATCTCCCTGAACACGCTGACGCTGCCCGTGCGCAGTGAGAAGGTTCAAACCCAGCACGAGGTCCCCAGCACTGCCACCCGCATCGCCCAGGTACCCCCAAACCTGCCGAGAACCCCCAAACCCCCCGGGACACCCCAACCTCCCCAGGATCCCAAACACATCCCTGGATGCTCCCAAAACTCCCCAAAACCGCAAAACCCCATACAGACACTGAGAAGGTTCATACCTGGCATGGGGTCCCCATCTCCATCACCAGCAGGTTCCCCAAAATAGCCTTGGGACCCCCAATTCCACCCCCAGGATCACCCAAATTCCCCCATCAGGATTCCTGTAAACCCCCTTGGGAACTCCAAAAAAACCACCATGGCCACAAAAACACCCAGAGCTTCCGAAAAACCCCAGGAACCCCTCACAAAGGTTTATACCCAGCATGGGGACCCCATCACCTTCATCGGCATCTCCCAGGTACCCCCAACCCCTCCCGGGACCCCCAACCCCTCCCGGGGCTCCACTGCCGGAACCAAAGGGAGTGGTGTTGCCCTTTTAAGAGGAGTTACAGTGGGACCCGACAATACCGGGGGCCCTTAAAGTGGCCATGGTTGAGAGAACCCCCAAAATCCACCCTGGGGGACAAAACATCTCCTACAGGGGCTTGGGGTGGGGACACCCCTAAAAATGTCACTTAAAGCCGTCATGATCCCCCCTCAAAAAGGGGCTTGTGGGGCTGCGGCCGCACCAACACCTTAAAATGGGGAGGAAAAAGCACCCCTGTAGTGATGGGATCCCCCCCAAAAAACCTGAAAAATTTAAAAAACTCCTCTTGAGAGGGGCCTGAAGACCCTGAAAGGCCCTGGAAGAGGGACAAGATCCCCTCCTCTGCTGGGGCCTCCCCGAGCCGGGAACTCTCCCGTTCCTGCACTCGGGGGAGCCCCGAACGACGGCGGCTCCTGGGCTGAGCCCCCCTCAGCCGGGGCTGCGGGGGGAACTGGGGGGGCTGGGACGGGGCTTGGGGGTCCTGGGGTGAACTGGGGGACCCTCAGTGCTCCCACCTCCCCCTGTTCCCCTGTCCCGCCCCGTTCCCATTGTTCCCCCAAACCTCCGCTGCCCCCAGCTCGGTTTGGGGGGGACCCAGCCCTTTCCCATCGTGTCCCGGCCCGGCCCCGCTCACCCGAGGGCTCCGAACCACGCCCAGGGACAGAGGAGGGACAGAGGAGGAGGAAGAGGAGGGACAGAGGAGGAGGAAGAGGAGGAGCAGGAGGAGGAAGAGCTGGAGCAGGCAGAGGAGGCTCCACGTGCGCTCCCCGCTCTCTGGATCTGCAGCTCCTTCGGGACCATCGCCCCCCATCCCGCAGGTGCCCGGGGAGGGGGAGCTCGCCCCAAATACCCCGGGGCTCCCTGGGTTTGGGGTTTTTGGGGGGGATGTTTGGGGATGGCAGGGCTCCAGAGCCGAGCCGCAGATGCCCCTCGGGGGGACCCCGGGAGGTGTTTTTGGGGGGTCCCGGTGGCGGCAGAGCCCCGGCAAAGGGGCCGGGGGAATGCGGGTCCCCCCGCGGTGGGGGTTGGGCTTCCCGGGCCGGGCCCCCCGAGCTCTGCCGGGGCCGCGGGGGCGGGGGGACCCCGGTTTTGGGGAGCCCCGGGAGAGCCGCGGCTTCCCTGAGCGGGACCCCGAGAGGGGGGGACCCCTGGGATTGCCGGGACCCCGGGGGGTGCTGGGGCTGTAGGGGCAGCATGGCCGGGAAAGGGGTTCGGGGCTCCCGGTGCCGGCAGTGGCTGCTCCCAGCATGAGCTTAGTTTCTCCCCCCGTGTGGTTTCAGTTTCCTCGGCAGCAGGATGAGCCCAGTCTCTCCCAATCATTCCCTATTAGGGTACAGCTTGTCTCCATTTTCCCAAATGTTATCCCCATTTTCCCACAATTTTATCCCATTTATCCCAAATTTTCCCCGTTTTTATCCCGTTTTTATCTCATTTTTTCCATTTTTCCTCATTTTATCCCGTTTTCATATATTTTTTCCCCATTATTATCCTATTTTTTTTATTTTTCCCTAATTTTCACCCATTTTTCTCTTTTTTTCCTCTATTTACTCCCTTTTTAACTCATTTTCCTTAATTTTCTTCTTAGTTTTTCTGATTTTTTTTCCTATTTTTTCCTGCATTTTTACTCAATTTTTTCTCCATGTTGTCCTAATTTTTCCCAATTTTTTTCCCATTTTTAATCTATTTTTCCCCATTTCCCCATTTTACCCTCTTTTTGCTCTATTTTCCCCCAGTTTGTTCCCCATCTTCTCTCCTCTTTTCCCCATTTTCTTCCATTTTTCTCCCACTTTCACTTCATTTTTACCATTTTTATTCCCATTTTCCCTTCATTTTTCTCCCAGTTTCCCTCATTTTTTTCCCCATTTTTATCCTGGTTTTATCTCATTTTTCCATCATTTTATCCCCATCTTCTTCCATTCCTTTCTCCCATTTTTCCCATTTTTTCCTCCATTGCCATCTCATTTTTCCTTATTTTTATCCCATTTTTTACCTATTATTTTCCCATTTTGGCTCAAATTTCCCCCATTTTTGCTCCATTTCCATCCTATTTTTTCCCCATTTCCCCCTAATCTTCCCCATTTAATTATTCCAAAAAATTAATATTTTGGTGGGAAAAAACTGTGCTTTGGGGGCAAAACTCCATGAATTTGAATCACAGCTTTCCCATGATTTTTCCATGATTTCCCCATGATTTCTAGCTGGAAGGAGGAATGGGATTCAGCCGAACATTCTGGAAGCTGGAATAGGACCAGGCCATCTACCTTCCCAAAAATCTGGAGCAGCTCATCTGCAATTCCACCTATCCCCACTCCCTGTATCCCAGGTCTGGAAATTCTTCTACGACCTCGCAGGTAAGCAATTCCCGAAATTCCATGGAAAAATGGGATAGGGGGATTTCATCCTGTTTTTTTCCTGAATTTCCCCATTATTTTCCCCAATTTTTTTCTCTCTTTTTTTTTATTTTTATTAATTTTTCTGATTTTTCCCTCATTTTTCCCTGAATTTTTCCCAGTTTTTTCCCCATTTTTTTCCTGATTTTTTTTGTTTTTCCTGATTTTTCCCTCTTCTTTTCCGAAAATTTTTTGTCTTTTCCCCAACTTTTTCTCAAATTTTTCCATAATTTTTCTGTTTTTTCCCATTTTTTAGCAATTTTTCCCCTGCTTTTCCCATTTTTTTTCCTGATTTTCCCCCAATTTTTTTCTTTTTTTTTTTTTTCTGATTTTTTTTCCATGATTTTTTCCAGGTTTTATTCCCTTTTTCTAATTTTTTTCCTCATTTTTCACAATTTTTCACATATTTTTCAATTTTTTTTTCCTGATTTTTCCCTCGGATTTGTCCAAATATTTCCCCTTTTTTTCCTGACTTTTTCCCATTTGTTTCCTTGATATTTCCTAGTTTTTTCCCAATTTTTTTCCCAATTTTCCAAAGTTTTTTCCCCACTTTCTTGTCCTCCTTTTTTTTTATTTTTTCCTTGATTTTTCCCACTTTTTTTCCAGTCTTCTTCCTCTTCCTCTTCCTTTTCCTGATTTTTCCCTATTTTTTCCCAATTTTTTTCCTAAATTTTTTTCTTCATTTTCCCCCCACTTTTTCCTGACTTTTCCCTCTTCTTTTCGCAATTTATTCCTGGTTGTTCCCCATTTTTTTTTCCACAATTTGTCCCTGATTTTTCCCTGTATTTCCTAATTTTTTTTACTGATTTTTCCTTTTTTTTTCCAGGTTTCTTCCCTCACTTTTCTTGATTTTACCCAATTTTTTTCTCAATATTTTTCCTGATTTTCCCCTTTTTTTTCCTGATTTTTCCTGATTTTTTTTTCATAATATTTTTCATGATTTTTTTATTTTCTTGATTTTTTTTCCAATTTTTCCCATTTTTTTTCTCAAACTTTTCCTTGATTTTTGTGGTTTTTCCTTTTTTCCCCATTTTTTTTCCTGATTTTTCCCTTTTCCTTTCCCTAATTTTTCTGGTTTTCCTCAATTCTTTCCTGATTTTTTTCATTATTTTTTTTCTGATTTTTCCAGATTTTTATCCTTTTCTGGTTTGTTTTCCTGATTTTCCCATGATTTTCCTTTTTCTCCACATTTTTTCTCTGATGTTTTCCAAATTATTTTCCATATTTTTTTGCAATTTTTTCTCAAATATTTCTGTTTTTTCCTTCATTTTTCCAATATTTTTCCCAATTTTTTCCTGATTTCTCCTGATTTTTCCCAGGGTCTTTTCGGCTTTATTTCCTGATATTTTCCCTGATTTCTCACAATTTTTCACAATTTTTTTCATGTATTTCCCATTTTTTCCTGATTCTTCTCTCTTCCTTTCCCAAATTTTTTCTAGCTTTTTCCCAATTTCTTTTCAAATTTCCCTAATTTTTACCTGATTTTTCCTGGGATTTTTCCTATTTCTTTCCAGATTTTATTCCTCTTTATTTTCTGGATTTTCTCCAGTTTTTCCAAGTTTTTGCCCAGTTTTTTTTTCTGATTTCCCAAATATTCTTTCTAGTTTTCCCTGTTTTTTCATGATTTTTCCTTCTTTTCCTATTTTTTCCTGATTTTTTCCCCATTTTTTCTGATTTTTCCAGATTTTTTCCACTTTCTTTTCCTGACATTTTCCCCCAAATTTTCCCATTTTTTCCTTGAGTTTTCTCTTTTTTTCCCCAAATTTTTCCTGGTTTTCCTCATTTTTTTTCAAATTTTCCCCTGTTTTTCTCAAATTTTTCCCAATTTTTTCCTAGTTTTTCCCCAATTTTTTTTATTTCACCCTGATATTTTTCTGTTTTTTCCCTGAATTTTCCCTTCCATTTTCCTTGAATTTATCCTGGTTTTTTTTTTTTTTTTCATTTTTTTCCCCAGTTTTCCAGTTTCCTTCACACTCCCAGTCTGATCTCGGTCACTCCCAGTATGAGGCCAGTGGCCCCCAGTTGCTCCCTGTCAGTGCCAGTATGACCCCAGTAGCCTCCAGTGTGATCCCTGGGGCTCCCTGTCTCTCCCAGTATATCCCAGTCAGCCCCAGCACACTCCCAGTCATTCCCAGCTCCTCCCAGTTGCTCTCAGCGTGATTCCAGTTGCTCACAGCCACTCCCAGTCAATCCCAGTATGATCCCAGTCACCCTCAGTGGGATCCCAGTCTCAGCCAGCATGGACCCAGCTGCTCCCACTGTGATCCCAGTATGATCCCAGTTGAGCATGATCCCAGAATAGTTGCAATTCTTCCCAGTTCCTACCAGTATGATCCCAGTTGTCCCTGGAATAGTCCCAGTCCATCTCAGCATGGTCCAAATCACTCCCAGTTCCCCCAGTGTGGTTCCAGTTGTTCCCAGTGTGGTCACTGTCACTCCCAGTATATCCCAGCTGCCCTCAGCATGCTTGTGCTCATTCCCAGTCATTCCCAGTTACCCCAGTAAGTTTCCAGTTACCCCAGTACAAACCAGTCCCTGCCAGTGCTGCCACTCCTGGGATCCCCCAGCCCTCTCTGTGTTCCCCCCTCCCGCATCTCCCCAGAGGAGCCCCAAGGGCTGGCAGTCCCCAGCCAGGGTCCCCAGCCAGCCCCAGGTTGGATCTGCAGCCCCCAATTTTCCCAGTTTCCCTCTCCTTTTCCCCAGGCCGGGTTCCCCCCGTCCCCAGCGGGTGGGAGCAGCGGAGAGCCCCGCGCTGCCCATCCCGACCTGTCCCGGCTCCATCCCCCCTCCTGCCGTGGGCTGTGAGGGGTTTGGGAACGGGGCACCGAGGGTGTCACTGCTCCTGGGGGAGGAGGAGGAGGGATGGAAGAGGAGGGATGAAGAAAGAGAGAGTGAAGGGATGGAAGTATAAGAAGGTGGAGTTAATGAGGATGAAGAGGAGGAAGAAGAGGGACAAATGAAGATCAGGGGAAGTAGAAGGGACCACGAGGTCGAGCACTCCCTGAATACACAGCCCTCCACCTGTGGGATCATCACCCCCCCTATCCCACAGGTGACCATGGAGGGGGAGCTTGACCCAGATATCCTGGGGGATCCCTGGGTTGGGTTTTATGGGGGGGATGTTTGGAGAATGAAGAACTCCAAAGCTGAGCAGAAAATGCCCCTTGGGGGGCATTGGGGGTTCCTAGTTGTTATAAATGCAATGGCAAAATGAGGTTAAATAAAAAAACAATTTATTATAAAGCAATTTCAATAAAACAAACAACAAAAGGAAAAAACACAATAAAATATATCAGCGCAGCGCTGGGTGGACAGGGGTCGATACTCAAAGGTACAGATTTTCCCAAATCCACGAAGGAGGGTTCTCTGTCCTGGGTTTTTATAGGGGTTTTGTGTCCTGAGGCCAAATTTCAAGTAGGCACCATTCAACAACGATCCTAGATGGTTGGTTGAATGGATTTCCTGGCGCTGAGAAACTGAATCAATAGACATTTGGGCAGAGTCTCTTCGCATGTAAAAAGGTTCTGAGTGTCTCTTGATTTCATCTTGGGTTGGGCTATCAGGACGGAGTGGTTGGGTCCGGGTTGGAGCCGATGAATATCTCGGCTGGGCTTCTCTCTTTGTCCAGTTTGATTGCTTCTCCAACTGTGGCTTGCAGGGTGGGGCGTTCAGGTCCGGTGATGAGTATCTCGTCCGGGCTCGTTCCTTTGTCCAGCCTGATGGCTCGTGTCCTGCTTATTCTCTTAGGTTGATGGGCGCCGGCTAGAATCGTTATCTGGGTGCCGGCTAGAATCGTTATCTCTTGAATGGGTATTTGCTGCTGGGTCTGGGGAGGAATCCTTGGGCCACACTATATTTTATATTTTCTTATATCATTATAAATACAGATATATTTATTTAGGCTTTCACGAATTTTTATTCATAGATACATTTATCACAGTCCCCCGCCTAATACTTTATCACATTAAAAATTTGTGTTATTTCATTCAATCCTACTGAGGAAGAACTGTCAAATTTTAACCACATTCATTTTCTTCCCAGTCTGATAGCGAATTCTCACAATATTCCTGAGACAGGTTATGTTTATTTTCAAAATTCTTTAAGGCCTTAATTGCGTTCTTGTTCTTCTTTTTCTCCTCTAATTTCATCAGCTTAGAGAGAGAAGTATGTTTCCCTTGTGCTTTCTCTGGATCAATTGGAAGGGTGGCAATCTGCATTCCTTGCACAACAGAGTGAATTAGTCTGATGAAGCAAGGAATTAAACAGGGGAGGAAAATTATTCCGGCAATTGAACAGGCTACGAAGAATACTAACTTTTTCCACCAAGCCCCCTGCCCAAATATTTGGTCTCACCAGGAGGCTTGTAGAATTGAATTCCACTTTTAAACTGGCACATGCGTTACTTTCTTTATTTCAGCAGCTAATATTTTTATCGTTTCTTCATAATTGCCTATTTCCATGCAGCACTCGGACTCGTTGTATTTACCACACACTCCTCCCTCCTCGGCTAGCAAATAATCAATAGCTGTTCTGTTTTGGTATACGAAAGCTCTCATTTGTGAATGTTGTTTTGCTAGGAGTTCTAGGGCTTCTGAGGTGTGGTTGGAAACTACTTCCACTACCGCTTGTAACCTGATAAGCCTGTTGAGGAGATAAATGGGGGTTCTGTAACCCCAACTGCCATCATTTGCCCAAGTAGCAGGCCTATAATATTGAATGATCCTTTCGGCAGGCCATTCTTCTTCTTTCCATTTCTGGCTTCCTCCTGCCATTGGTAGTTTTCGTTTTAATTCCCTCCTTTGTCTATTTAATGTTTCAAAGAGGGGGGGCCCCCAATGATTTACTCTCTTTTCTGGGTAGAGTAAAGAAAAAGGGCCGAATTATTCCGAGTGTGCAGGATCCCTTCCATTTTCTAGGTAGCTCACTATATGCCTTTTTGCTACATATTCAATAAATGCCATCAGGAGCCTCCCAGCCCTTGTTCGTTTTTGCCGGATCATCCCAATATTCTTTTAGGCCTTTTAGTGCATGGAAGGGATTGGCCCCGGAGTTTTTGTACCGACATAGTTCAATTATTTCCATCCATTCGCAGTGATTGCCCCAGGCACGACTCCAATAGCCCGCGGGTGGTTCGGGTTGCCAAGTCTTTGTTTTACTGTCAGAATTCACTGTGAGCGTGTTTATACATGGGGTATAACCCACTAAATCAGTGAATTCTCTCCCTTCTCTGCTAATGCAGATAGTACCGATTATTCTTTGATCTATCACCCACCCCTCGGGTCTTCTCATTGTTTTTAACATCTTTAAGCCCTTCCATTTTAGGAGTTGCTCTGGGGTGAGTCCTTCTCTCTTCCATGGCCACCTTTCGGCCGATTTTAAACCACCACATATCCAACAATTAGACAGACCTAATTCTGTGGCTGTTTCTTGCATTAAGTCTATGAATAGATTCTGGTTGGGGTTTGGTAATCCCCAGTTGCTGTATTGTTTCTCTAATTGTTCATAATGTTCACTAAGAGAGTTAAGTCTCTCTTGTTCTAGCCTCTTTCTTCGAATTTCTACTTCTTGCCTCTTTAATTCCAGGGTTAGTTGTTTTATTTTACTTTCAGGGTCCAACCCTTCCTCATCTTTGGAGAAGCAGAATACCTGATCAAACTGTAAACATACCTGGTCATCATCACTTTTTAACAAGTCTAGAATTATTGGTTCATTACTAAAGGAGGCTTTTTCTTCGTGTTTTAAATTTTTACCTTCCCAATATAATTTCCCTCCTATAGTACATGTTTTCAAGTTTGATTTATTGTAACACAAAGGATTGATTTTGTAATATGCTACAAAGATGGATTGTCTCTTTCCTCCGATCCAGACAGTTTTGTTACATTGGCTACAGATAGAAACCAGAGGAATCACTCCCACTTCTCTTCTATACCTGAAGTGGGCAGCTCTGGTCTTTTGTCTCATAGGAATCTGAAACTGCCCGTCCTTAAAACTTGCCCCTGAGCGAAAACACCAAACCTCCCCCTTTAAATTACAGAGATTATACTGAGTGCCGTTAGACATGCAAAACCCTTTCTGTCGTTCTGGAGGACAGTCAATCATTCGTCCGGTTTCTGTGGCAGTCCGACACTGCTCACACTTCCCCAGGGGACTCTCCCCCAGATGTACCTTGGGACTCATTCCCTCGGCCAAGCACACGGCTAGACTCAGGACTATCAGGATTCCCCACCGTTGTATCCCTCTGCCTTGCCCTTCGCCCGTATAAGAATATACGGCGGGGATTGCCATCTTCTCGGCAGCAGGGATAATCTTCAGGGGCCTTTGAAGTCCTAATGGCATACCTTCTTTTGAAAGTAGCCCACCGAGACGACCTGATTGTGTCTGTCTTACACGGAACTTTGACTGTCTTCCGGCACTCAATTTCCAAAGCCTCTGCCTTGGAATCTAGTTTACCTCCTAATTCCTTTTGAAAAAGCAGGAACCACTCAGGAGAGTCTAGTTCCAAAAATCCCGCCCGGGTGGCAAGTGATAAGAAACGGCTAGTTTCTTCCTGTTCTTTTTCCAGACACTTAGTACACAATCCTTTAGGCTTGTACTCTCCTCAACAGTGGGTTACCTAAATTTGTTTACAATAAGCGCACTTGAAATGAATAAATGGAAAGCAATCACATTCAGGGTTAATACAACTTATCTGGTCGTCACTTGTCATTTGTGATGACGCCGGAGTTTAATTTTCAATTCTCCCGGAGGTGTGGTGACTTTCCACTCGGAGGCGTCGTAATCCTTTACTTTTTTCACATGGGATGAGTGTGTCCAGCCTCTTTCTGCAGTCTGGACAGCTGTGTCTGTGGTCAGGAGAACGAGAAATGGTCTCTCCCAGTGGGGGTTGAGGGGGAGCTCCTTCC
Source organism: Poecile atricapillus (assembly GCF_030490865.1). NCBI lineage: Eukaryota > Metazoa > Chordata > Aves > Passeriformes > Paridae > Poecile > Poecile atricapillus. Next base: position 2,257,579 of record NC_081267.1, read on the forward strand.
AAGCTTTGATCAGGACTTTATCTCCAGGCTGTATCTGGTGTATTGCAAATCCTAGTGTTGTGCTTTGGGGAATCAGTCCTCTTTTCCGCAGATCTTGCAAATTTTTGTTTATAGAAATGAGATATGGTTGTATCTGCACATCCTCCACTTGAGGGTGTGCCACCGGCATTCCATGTTTGTACGGCATCCCATATAACATTTCAAAGGGAGACAGACCTGTCTCAGAGTGTGGCATGGTTCTTATATTCAGTAGCGCAAGGGGAAGACACTTAATCCAGGACATCTTTGTTTCAATTATGAGTTTCGACAGTTGGGATTTCAACGTTTGATTCATTCTTTCTACCTGTCCTGAACTCTGAGGATGCCAAGGGGTGTGATATTGCCATCTGATACCTAGAGCTTCTGAAATTTGTGTAATAATTTTTGACGTGAAATGTGTTCCTTGGTCAGAATCAATGCAATCTACTATCTCATATCTAGGAATGATTTCCTCTAATAAAATTTTTGACACCATTTGGGCTGTTGCCCTTGCTCTGGGAAAAGCTTCTACCCAATGTGTCAATTTATCCAGTATCACTAATAAAAATTTGTATCTACCGATTTTTGGTAGTTCGGTGAAATCCACCTGAATTCTTTCAAATGGCCTGTATGAGAGAGGGCGACCTCCCCAAGCCGTTTGCTTAAATTTTGATTGGTTTACTTTTTGGCATATCACACACCCTTGTACCTCCTGTTTGGCGAGTTCAAAGATCCCTTTGCACCCGAAAAATTTTAGAAACTGTTCAGCTAATGCCCGAGTTCCCCAATGAGTCTGTTTGTGTAATCTTCGCAGTATCCCCCTTGCCATCCCTTTTGGAATTAATTCTCTCCCATCAGGCAACCACCATTTTCCCTTTTCAAAGGTTCCTCCTACCTTTCTGAATTCTTCTATCTCCCTTTCCGAAGGGAGCGTGGGGATTTCTGGTGTTTCCTCTGGGGTTATTTCGGGAATACTTACGGTTAACAAAGCCGCTCGTTTTGCCTCTTTGTCTGCCAGGTTGTTACCTCGGGTGTGGAACTGCCATCCTGTCTGGTGTCCTTTTACATGGACAACCGATATTTCTTTCGGTTCTCTGACAGCCTTTAGAATTTGTTGAATGATCTCCCCGTGGATTAACCCTTTTCCTTTCGTATTTATCAGACCTCTTTCTTCCCAAATTTTCCCAAAAGTATGTACTACTTCAAAAGCATACCGCGAATCCGTATAGATGGTCCCCCTCTTTCCTTTCAATCCCCGGAGGGCTCTCAGGAGAGCATAGAGCTCGCAAGCTTGTGCAGACCAGCTTGCTTTCAGAGGGCCTGGTTCCACAATGTCTCCTGATATGCCATTCACTATAGCATATCCTGACTTTCTTTTTCCCTCAACAACTTTCGAGGATCCATCTATAAACTACTTCTCTCTCCCTTCTAACTCTTGATCTTCTAAATCTGGTCTAACTTTAGTTTGCAATTTCACAGTTTCAATGCAGTCGTGTAGCAGTTTTTCTGTTGGTTCCCCAAACAGGAACTGTGCAGGATTCTGCGCTGTAGTGGTTCTTAATTCTAAACCAGGCAAGCTGATTAAGATGGCTTCATATTTCAGAAGCCTCTAATCAGTCAACCACTTTTCCGCTTTTTGTTGTAAGATGTTTCTTACATCATGTGGGGTGTAGACTATCAAGGGAGCTCCAAAAGTTACCTTTTTAGCTTTCCCCACCAACAAAGCCATTGCCACAATTGCTTGCAAACAAGTAGGCCAACCCCGACTAACCGGGTCTAAAATTTTCGAGAGAAACCCTATGGGCTTCTTCTTTTCTGCCCATTCCTGGGTCAGAACTCCTTGTGCTGCTTGTCTATTCACATCCACAAATAACTGAAATTCTTTATTGGTATCTGGTAAAGTTAGTACGGGGGCAGTTATAAGGGCATTCTTTAATTTCTGAAAATTAAATTCATCTTGTTCAGTCCACTTCAACCTGTCAGTGTTCAATCTTTCATACAAAAATTTCACTCTTTCACTGAAACCTTCAATCCATTGTCTGCAATATCCCAAGAGCCCTAAAAATTGTCTAATTTGTCTTTTTGTTTTTGGTGCAGGGAGTGCAAGAATCCCTGCCACCCTTTCAGGGTCTAATTTCTTTTTTCCCTGAGATATCCAATGGCCAAGATATTTTATTTCGGGCTCTGTGAATTGCAGTTTGGATTTCGATACTTTCAACCCCTTTTGTCCCAAAAAATTCAACAAGGCAAGTGTGCTTCTCCTCACCTTCTCTTCAGTCGTTCCAGCTATCAATAGGTCATCAATATATTGCAGGAGCTTTGTCCTGCCCTCAGGAACAAATTGCGTTAGCAGTTGTTCCAAAGCCTGCCCAAAAAGGTTCGGGGACTCCACAAACTCCTGAGGGAGGACTGTCCACCTCAGTTGTTTCCAGTTTGTGTCTGGGTCCTCCCACTGGAAGGCGAAATAATTTCTACTCTTTTCATCCAGAGGGCAAGTCCAAAAAGCATCTTTCAAATCGATTACACTATACCACACATCCTCAGGTGAGAGCCTGTTTAGTAATGTGTAAGAATTGGCCACTACTGGGAACCTGGTTCGGGTTCTAGCATTTACAGCTCTGAGGTCTTGAACTAATCGGAAACTGCCATCTGTTTTTCTTACAGCCAAGATGGGGGTGTTATGCTGAGACATACAGGGTTCCAGGGTACCCCCTTTAAGGAGGTCGTCAATTACTTGTTTCAATCCCCTTCTCCCTTCCATCGGGATGGGGTGTTGTTTGATCCTAATAGGGTCATCAGGGTCCTCGATTTCTATTTTAATGGGTTTGATGTCCAATTTCCCTACTTCCCCTTTTGAGTGCCACACTCTAGGGTTAATTTCTTCTTCGTCCTTGGGAGTCAGTTTGAATATTTGCACTACTAATTCAGAGTTTTTAACAACGATATTAATTCTTAAAGCAACAATCATGTCTCTTCCCAACAAATTATAATCTGCTTCTTCTACAAGCAACAAATTCCCTAAGCAAATTTTATTTTCCGATTCTATTTCTACGTCTTTTATTACAGATACTTTGAAAGGATCTCCCTTGGCACCAATTACAAAAACCTTTTCCTTGCTTGCCACACATCCCTCCGGCAATTTCTGCAGAGTACTTCTCTCTGCTCCAGTGTCCACTAGAAAGCTTACCTCCTGTCGCTGGGGACCCACTTTTAATTTTATCAAGGGCTCCTCGGATGTTCTTGTCCCCAAGTTAAAGAGCCCCCGACATCCCTAATCTTCTTGAAAAATTTTTTCATCTTTATTCTTTGCCTACAGTCCCGCTGAATGTGTCCTACCTTCTTACATTAGTAACATTCGGGGAGCTCTCTCCGTGGGGTCGGGGCTGCCCTGTGAGGGCCTCTCTGTTTTCTAGGCAGTGTTTTAAACTTACCTTGTGTTTGCTCTTGCTTTTGGACTTCTTTGACCGCAGCTACCAAAACCTTAGCTTACAGTCTTTGTTTCTCATCCTCTCTCCTCATGTATATTTTCTGAGCTTCCCTTAGAAGCTCCTGGAGGCTTTTATCCTGCCACCCATCGATCTTTTCCAATTTTCTCCTGATGTCCTCCCAGGATTTGGCAACAAATTGTGTTTTTAGCAGAACCTCCCCCACGGGGGAGTTTGGGTCAGTCCCAAATCTGAAAACTTCACCGCAATCTCTCTATCCATTCGGTGGGCGATTCCTCCTTCCTTTGACACTCCCCGAAAACTTTACTAATATTCTGACCCTGGGGAACCGCCTCTCTTATTCCCTGAATAATCATGTTCCTCAAATCTATCATGATCCGCCTGCCCTCCTCCATCTGGGCATTCCAGCTCGGGCTCACACTAGGCCATTTCTGGTTACCTGGTGTCCCCTGTGGATTGCGTCGGTCCCAGTCTCTGATACCAGCTTGTTTAATCATCTCTCTCTCCTCTTGATTAAACAGTGATCTCAGGATTGCCGTAAGATCATCGAATGTATAAATACTACTCCCCAAAAAGTCGTCCAACCTTTCAGCCACACCGAAAGGATTGTCCAGCTATCGCCCCATCTCTTTCTTAAACGCTCGTACATCTCTGGAGTTAAGGGGAACATTCACAAATCTAATCACTCCCGGAGCTGTCGGTACTTCCCTGAGAGGGAGTAACCGGTGCTCGTTCTCACTCCCCACTCCTCACCCACCATTTTTGCTTTCAAACGGGTTCTACTTGTGGGAGGGGAACTGTGGTTTGTGAGAGTTTTTCCTTTTGTTAATTGTGGGAACTCTGCCGCCACCCGGTTAACGGGAGGGACCCCTTCTGTTATATGGGAGGGTCCCGGTTGTGGCGGCCGGACTGGCAATTGTGGATAGAGTGTTCCCCAGCCTTGCGCAGGACGAACCTCTGAAGAGGTTGCGGTGGCTATGGTGTCCGCAGGCAGGGGCAAGGGGAGCGCTGCCGGCACGGCTGCCGACACCGATTCTTCTGCTCTGGATACATACATCTCAGCGGGTTGTTCCTGGGAGCCTGAAGGTGCCGAAGGCACCACTTGGTCTACGGAAGGGGGCTCTGCCAGTCCATGGTATGGGGGTGGTAAATGGTCGAGAGGTTCCCAGGGTTCGGTTTTCGACCCACGTTTTTCTTTTTGCTTTATTGGGAATAACCCTACCCTGGCCGTTAACCAGAGTTTAGCATATTCTCTCTCCTCGGGGTCCGAGGGGACTTTGCTCTCTACGTAGGAGAGCAATTCGTTACACGTCCATCTCTCAAATGTGCCTAACACCGGCCAAGTGAGGTGATTCCTCAGCTCCTGCCCTCCCCAGATCTCTGCGCAATACTGAATCATTTTCGCCTTAGACTTTCTCTTTCTCTGGGGACAATTTTCCTAATATTTTAGCATCCATCCCAAGGGACTTTCCGGTGGGATGTCCAGCGATCCCTCTGCCTGATCAGAGGGACCCTTCCCGGTGGTCTTTCTTTGTATCTTACTCTTCTTCTGCCCTATGTTTAGTAAAAAAATTTCTTACCTTCCTTCGACTCCCCTGTGAGTCTTTTTTCGTCTCTACATTGTGTCTGTTCCGCTTTTACCCGAGAGATCAAAGTTTGCCAATACTCACTTCTCAGCTAGCTGAGCTGAGGTCTCTTGTATTCAGCACTCCGATCCTCTTCTGGACCTTTCCCTAGGTCCGTTGACTGAAAGGGTTTACCAATTCCTGAGCTCGACAGGACGTATCTTTCCCCTTTAGCCCCTTGTGATCAGTCCCCCGAGACTCTCTTTTGTCCCAGGTTTTTACAAGTGTGTGGAGAGAGAACTTTCTCACACCGAATTTCTTCCTTCGCGGCCGGCCAATTCCCTCGCGGGAGGATGGAAATGCGACCTTGAAGTCCGCACTCGCTCCGTGATCAGATCACGTCTCACACACACTTGCCCAATCACCCGCTCAACCCCACAGTACTTACAGCTGTTTCCTGCGAGGGTGTCTTCGTGCACTGCAGACTTTATAGGAGCAAACCAGCCACGGCTTTCCGAAGGCTCCGTGCCTTCCCGAGCTCATTGCTCTGGATCCGTCTCTCTTTTATTGTGGTTTTTACCTTAGCCTAAATTTGGTTTGGATATCGGAATGGGCTGCAGAGGTTCTCGACTCACCAGGCCACCAGAAATCGGCGGGGGTACCCGTCCTGGGCAGCGAGATTCTTCCGCAGTTTTCTCCGATCCGAGTCACGGCACCAATCTGTTATAAATGCAATGGCAAAATGAGGTTAAATAAAAAAACAATTTATTATAAAGCAATTTCAATAAAACAAACAACAAAAGGAAAAAACACAATAAAATATATCAGCGCAGCGCTGGGTGGACAGGGGTCGATACTCAAAGGTACAGATTTTCCCAAATCCACGAAGGAGGGTTCTCTGTCCTGGGTTTTTATAGGGGTTTTGTGTCCTGAGGCCAAATTTCAAGTAGGCACCATTCAACAACGATCCTAGATGGTTGGTTGAATGGATTTCCTGGCGCTGAGAAACTGAATCAATAGACATTTGGGCAGAGTCTCTTCGCATGTAAAAAGGTTCTGAGTGTCTCTTGATTTCATCTTGGGTTGGGCTATCAGGACGGAGTGGTTGGGTCCGGGTTGGAGCCGATGAATATCTCGGCTGGGCTTCTCTCTTTGTCCAGTTTGATTGCTTCTCCAACTGTGGCTTGCAGGGTGGGGCGTTCAGGTCCGGTGATGAGTATCTCGTCCGGGCTCGTTCCTTTGTCCAGCCTGATGGCTCGTGTCCTGCTTATTCTCTTAGGTTGATGGGCGCCGGCTAGAATCGTTATCTGGGTGCCGGCTAGAATCGTTATCTCTTGAATGGGTATTTGCTGCTGGGTCTGGGGAGGAATCCTTGGGCCACACTATATTTTATATTTTCTTATATCATTATAAATACAGATATATTTATTTAGGCTTTCACGAATTTTTATTCATAGATACATTTATCACATGGTGGTGTCTGCTGTCAGAGGCAGCCGGAAGGAGCAGAGCCCTGTGTCCCCCAGGACCCCAAAGTGGGGAGCCCAGAGAGGGGGAGTGCCACAATTCATGGGACCCTCAACAGCCTGAAATGGAGCAGGGGGGATTCCTTGGACCCTCTGCACCCCAAAGCAGAGATTCACGGGACAAGGGACCATAGGAATCCCAAAAGCCCCATCATCCCTAAATGAGGAGATGGAAATGGGGGGGACTTTTTGGATTTCTGGCACTCCCAGCAACCTGGGGTGGGCAGGGACTGAGTAGACAGAGGAACCCCAGTGCAAGCATGACCCCCAGCAGCTGGGACAGTGGGGAACCCCTGAACACCAAAAGGGAGAGACCAGAGATGGGGAACTCCTGGGAGGCATTTTCAGGGGTGAATCTTGGTGTTTGGGAGGTTTTTATGGGCCCCAGATACCGGGTAACTTCTAGAGATGAACTTGGGCAGGAGGAGCACCCTAACCCAATGTGCTCGTGCATTATATTTTTCCCCAAACCAGGATCTCTCATTCCCAAACCTTGGCTGGATGCAGGAGGAGGCTGCTGTGAGGAAGAGGAAGATGCCCCAGGACACCCAGGCAGGTGAGGAGGAAGTCAGTGCCCCTTTCCCCCTCTCTCCTGCTCCATCTCCCAGCCCAGCATGGCCCCCGGCTGCAGGACAACCCCGCTGCCGACGCCGTCCTGCCGGGGACGCACTGGGGGGATCTCCTTCCCCTTCCCTCTGGCACGGAGGCAAATCCCATCCTCTCCTTGTCCTTCCTCCTCCAGACAAGGAGCTGAGGATGGAAACCAGGGAGGAAAAATCCCTGCAGCAGAACCTCTTGGAAGAGGCCGATTTGAGCAGTTCCACAGTGCAGGAATCCAACAGGGAAGAAAAGCCCCGGAGATCCCGCAGGAGGAGGGGCTCCAAACCCATCCCAGGGTGCTCTGAGGAGGAAAGACCCACCCTGTGCTGGGAAGGCGGCCAGAGATCCAGCCAGGGCTCTGAGCTGGTGGTCCATGAGCAGCTTCAGGATGGGGAGAAGCCCTACAAGTGCTTGGAGTGTGGGAAGAGCTTCAGCCAGAGCAGCAAACTGCTCCGCCACCGGATGATCCACACTGGGGAATGGGCCTATAAGTGTAGGGAATGTAGGAAGGGCTTCAGCTGCAGCTCCGCACTCATCATCCACCAGCGCATCCACACTGGGGAGAGGCCCTACGAGTGTCCTGAGTGTGGGAAGAGGTTTCGGATCAGCTCCAATCTCCTCGTGCACCAGCGGATTCACACGGATGAGAGGCCCTTCCGCTGCCCTGACTGTGGGGAGGGCTTCAAGCAAAACTCCACCCTCATTGCCCACCGGCGCATCCACACTGGGGAGAAGCCCTACGAGTGTGGGGAATGTGGGAACAGTTTTAGCCACAGCAAGAGCCTGTTCTTCCATCAGAGGACCCACACTGCGGAGAGACCCTATGAGTGTGGGGAATGTGGGATGACCTTCAGATGGAGGTCCCAACTGACCATCCACCAGATGATCCACACTGGGGAGAGGCCATACGAGTGTCCTGAGTGTGGGAAGAGGTTTCAGACCACCTTCACTCTCCTACAGCACCAGCGGATTCACACGGATGAGAGGCCCTTCCGCTGCCCTGACTGTGGGGAGGGCTTCAAGCACAACTCCACCCTCATCAACCACCAGCGCATCCACACTGGGGAGAGGCCCTACGAGTGTCCCCAGTGTGGGAAGAGCTTCAGCCAGAGATCTACCTTGACCCAACACCAACAGAGGCACCGGTAAGGGAAGCCCTGCGAGTGTCCCAAGTGCAGGAAGAGCTTCGTGTTCTGCTCCAGCTCCATCTCCCATCAGAGGACCCACGTTGGGCAGAGCCCTGATGACCCACGTTCCCAGTGATCTGTGTTGGGAACACACTGGGCTGGAGGCCATTTTATTTTGGTTTCAATTATCTTTTGATTCATCTTTATCTATTTAGAACAGAGAAATAATGGTAAAAATCAACAAATTCATCAAAGGTATCTAAAACCTCACATTTTACTTGTGCTTCAAGGGAATCTGGGAGATACTTGGGAGGATTTGGGGGTTGTGGGGTTATTTGGTGGAGTTGTCTCCATTTCTTGGCACTCAAAGAGGTGCGAGGGTTCAATCTTTCACCTCAAAACCACTCAATGTCACTGAATCCAACTCAGTACCTCTCCAAAAATATTCAATTCCACAGCCCCTCAGGGTGTGTTGCCTTAAGTTTTAGCTTTCATATTTTTCATATTCTACACTGCCTAGGTTTGTAGTTCATATTATGTGTTAGTGAGCTCTCTTCACAGAGTAGGTAGACAAAACAATTCCTTTTCTAGCTTGATACCAAGGACAGTTGTTACAAGTTCCAGGCCCAAAAGCATAAACAAGGGTGGACTGAAGAGAGAAAACAAGAAGGATGGGACTTCATCATCTGAAGCTGTAACTGGACAATGAACCCAAATATGCAGATGGACCTAAATTTCTAAAAATGTGAGACCTCCTGATCATTTGTCCATTTTTGTGACCATTTTTGGTCCATCTTGGGTGTAGCCCTTGCCAGGCTCTTGTACTGCCCATGGTGTATTTAAATTCTTCTAATAAACTTTATTCTCAACTCTGTCCAGCCTCTGTTCTAGGTCAGCCTTCTGAAGGCATCAGGTGGAATGGGGTTGGAAGGGGACTGGGTGAAGTGGGATGCAAATCAGGAGGGGTGAGATGGGCATTGGGTGGGGCAGGATGGGTGGGATGGAGTTTGGGAGGTGTGAAATGGGGGAAATCGGGCTTGGGAAGGGGTCTTGATGTCCAGCAGGGATGGGATGGGTTGGGGTTGGGACTGGGGAGGTGGGGTGGGGTCTGGAATGAGACAGCCAAAGTTTGGGGAAGATGAAGGGAGGGGGAGCCCATTACTGAGTGAGTTTTTGTGTGAGGTGCCCCTGCCCAGGGAGGCAAAGATTTAGTTTCAAATTAATATTGTTAAAGTGAGAGGTGTGGGCAAGAGGGAATTCCATCCCTCTGCCTCAGAGGTTGGGCCCTGCAAGCCCAGGAAGAAACTCCACCCTGGGCCCCTCGTGGGGAGGCAGTCCAGGGATTTCTGATTGGGTTTGGGCCCCTGGGGTTTCTCCCTTGCTGTGTTCCCAGTGGTCCCTGACCTTGAACTCCACCCTGGTTCTCAAACCCCATCTCCCTGCCTCTGTTTGGGGCTGTCTCTGGATCTGAGTTTGTTCCTGAGCTGAATAAATGTTTTCCTGAGCAGAATCCCATCTCGTTGGTGTCCCATGCCTGTTCCTGGTAGCTGTGGCCTCCCTGGACATGATCCTGTGGCCCCGGAACGCAAGACCCCACAAAATTGAGACCTGCCCCCAGACCCCCCCAAAAATCCCAAAATTCCCTAAAATTCACCCAAATCCCTCAAAATTCCCTTAATTTCCCTAAAATGCCCTTTTTGTCCTTCTCTAGGACCAGGTGCCTCCACTGGATCTCAGGGACACCCCCAGGAATTTGGAGGGGATCTTTCCTCCCCTGCCGCCCACAAATACCCGTTACTTTTGGGAAAAAAATTTTCCCAAAAATTCCTTGGATTCAAGGGGGAGGTCCCCCATTTTTGACACATTTTTGGGGGATTCTCCCCCAAATCTTTCATGGTTTTTTTGCCTTTTTTTGCTATTTTTGATGGTTTTGGCATGTGAGGTTTTTTTGGAGGGGGTTCCCCCAATTTTTTGAAGGGTCCCTCATTTTTTTTGGGGGGGGGGGGAAATCACCCTCTCCCTCAATTTTTCCTCCATCCCACTTCCCCCAAATTTGGGTGGGGGGGGGTGGTTCTTTTTTTTTATTTTTGCCTTTTTTCCTCCCTATTTTTTTTCCCTCTTTTTATTTATGTGCACTTAATTTGGGGGGCTGAGGCACAGGAATTTTGGGGAGGGGTCGCGTGGGGAGTGTTGGAAAAGTTGGGGACAACTCCCTCCCCAAAAAATGGGAAAAATCCCCGGAATTCTGGGGTTCCCCCCCCCCCCCAAAGTGTGAATAATGTGAAATAAAAAATTCATGTTCTCAGCTTTTTTGGTGATTTTTGGGGAGGGAGTTGCAATTTTGGGGGGCTTCTCAGGAGGGGTCACCGGTTTTTTGGGCAGGATCTCCTGAGTTTTGGGGTGAAATTTGGGAATTTGGGGGGAATTTGGGGGTTTGGGGGAAATTTGGGATTTTGGGGAGAATTTTGGGTCTTTTAGGGGAGGATTCGGGATTTTGGGAAAAAAAACTGGGTTTGGGGGAGAAAATTTGGGGGTTTTGGGGGGAATTCGGGGTCCAGTGGTAATTTTGGGGAGAAGGGATTTGGTTGCTTAGGGGCACCACCCCATATTTTTGGGGAGGTATTTGGGAGTGTTGGGGGAGAAAATTTTGGTGATTTAAGGTGTAATTTGAGAATCTTGAGGGGGGATTTGGGATTTTGGGAGCATTTGGTGGTTTTGGGGGGAAAATTTGGGAGGTGGGGAGAATTTGGGGGTTTAAAGGAATTTGGGGAGTTTGGGGGGAAATTTAGGATTTTTGGGGAAATTTTGAGTTTTGGGGGGTGGATTTAGTCTTGGGAGGATTTGGGACTTTTGGGGGGGTATGGGGGTTTTTCAGTTCTTGGGGGGATTTGTGGGGAATGCTGGGATTTTGGGGGAGGAATTTGGTGGTTTAAGAGGGAAATTCTGGGGTCTTGGGGGTGTTCTGATTTTGGGAAGAGGATTTGGGGAGAATTTTTTTGGTTTGGGGGAATTTCCATTGATGAGGAGGGGTCCTGATCCCAGTGAGGAGGGGCATTTTGGGGAGGCATCCTAAATTTGGGGAGGGGTCTCAAGGGGGATTCCCGATTTTAGGGCGGGGTTTGGGGTGGATTTGGGGGGATTTTCCAGCGATGAGGAGGCATCTCAGGGGTGGGATTTGAGGAGAGGTCTCATCAGAGCCCCATCCTGAGCTGGAAGCAGAGGGGATGTTGGGAGTGGAATCTGGGGAGGATCTGGGGGGAGATTTTCCATCCATGGGGAAGGTTCCTGATCCTGGGGCAGTTCCTGAATTTGGGGAGCAGTCTGGAATTTGGGGGGGTCTCATTGGGGCAGCAGGAGGGGCTGGAAGCGGGGCACGATGTTGGCGAAGCCGCTCTCCAGGGGGGCCGTGGGCAGCTCCTCGGGGGGTGCCGGGGGTCGCGGCCGCAGGCGCTGCAGCAGCGAGGTCAGGAACAGGAACAGCTCTGCCCGCGCCAGCGCCTCCCCCAGGCACAGCCACTGCCCTGTGGGGAGGGGGCGTCAGCACCGCCCCACCCCAAAGGGTCGGGGGTCCCAAAAGGGTCTGGGGTCCCAAAAGGGTCTGGGCTACCCCAAAAAGGGTCTGGGAGCTTTGGGATTGGGGTCCAAAAATGGTCTGGGGGTTTCAGGGGTGGGGGTCCCAAATGGGTCTGGGGTCCCCACCCCGAGGAATTTTGGGATTCCAAAAGAATGTAGGGCCCCACCACAAAGGAATTTGGGGATTTTGGGGATTCCAGAAGGATTTAGGACCCCACCCCAAGGATTTATGGGATTTTTGGGGTGCCCACTGGCCGAGAAGGGCACAAAGGCCTCGTTGCGCTGGAACTGACCCTGCTCATCCAGGAAGTTCCCAGGGTCAAATTTTGGGGGTTTTTGAAGGATTTGGGGTTGTATAGGACTGAGCTCAGCAGGGGGTAAATGTCTGTGTCCTGTGGGGTCAGGTGTGGGGCCAGAAGTGTCATTTGGGGTCAGGTGTGGGGTCAGAGGAGTCCTTTAGAGTAATTTGGGGTTATTTGTGGTGATTTGGGGTCATTGGTGTCATTTGGGGTTACTAGGGTGTAAGAGACAGTCTGAAGTTACCCTCATCTGCCTCACAACCATTGCAAGAACAGAGACCGAGACCCTGAAGACCCCAAGGGAATTTGTGCAGGGGTTCTGGCCTGGTTGAGGTGGAAGCTTGCCAGGTGATGGTTTGCAGGTGTGCTTGTTGTGCTGTCAAGGTACACTGCCTTCATTCCTGCTGCTGAGCAGGGACTTGTAAGGAGCGGCCTGTTCTGTACCTTACACCTGCTTCCCAGAGCAAGGGGTCTCATCACAACAGCCGAGGAATTTCCCCACCTCTTGGCCAGCTGCCCCTTGCTTTGAAACAGACTGTAAAAATGACTTTTCCAAGTTACTTTCTTCAAGAGAGATCTCCCCATGGAAGAAGACACCAGCGACCCTGTCTCATCCGTTGGTAGCTATAACCCCCCTTTTTTCTTTTTGCATTTTGCCTCTTTATCCCTCTCTCCATCTCTCTCTCTCTCTCTCCTCTATCACATAACCCATGTTGCTGGCACTAAAATAAAGGTGCATTAGTGCTGTTGTGATTTAAACTGAAATCCCTTGGTGTCCTTTTTGCACTCTGAGATCAAACGAACCTCTCACAACTTCCACTTGTCTTAGGGGATTGTGACACTCGGCAGCGGGGTGACCCAAGGTGTGGCTCACAGCAAATGCTCCACGGCACAAGGATATTGGTAGGTGCATGATGGAGACAAGGATGAGGAGGAGACCTCCAGTATGGGTTCCAAAGGCTTTTACTCGGCAAAAATATATACTCTGCTCAGTTTTGGGAGCTTGTCTTACAGCAGCTAGAGAAACTTGCTTTAAGCAAAAAGGTGAGGAAAGAACTAGAATGGACTCCTTTCAAAACCTAGTTGAAATTTTGCAAAAACAATTAGATGAAGAAAGGAATGAGATCCATCTGTTGCCAGTGGCCCGAAGAGAGAAATGGGTTAAAAATTCAAAGAATGCTTATTCACCAAAGAAACAGTGGAGAGAGAAACCCTTCTCATTAATCAAATTTACCCTCAAAAAGAACTGACTGATGAAAAATTGTGGGGAGCACTGCTGTTCTAGCTTGAAACCTTTAATTAAAACAGAATATAATCATATCAATGATGAAGATCTTGATTTGCATACAACCACTAAAGAAATCCTGTACACTGCTGCTGAATTGGCTGAGCTGAAAAAGGAGTACGGGCGTCTCCCTCACGAGTCAGAGACAGAACACATACTGCATCTCTCACCAGAGGAGATCAGATTTGACTGACAGAACAAGAAGCCAGTGGGTACTGGGGACATGGGGTCTTCTCAACAGCAGGAGACAGATGTAACCCGTGGTCCCTAACTCAGCACGCAGCTCATTGGGCAGCCGGGCTTCATCCATTGGAAAGGGGAGACCCTGGAGCTATAGTTGGTACTCCTGACCAACTACTGGAAGACATGCACAAAGCTGCCTGCTTGCAAATGATACATGACAGAAAATTAACTACTGGCTATGAATCACCAATGCAATTACCTGTGAAATGATGACCCCTTTAATTCGAGGCCTTCCAGAATCACATAAACCTACAGCAATTTTCCTTCAAAAAACCATAGCAGCTAGAACTCCTGTTGTTGGCACTAAAATAAAAGTGCACTATTGCTGTGATTTAAACTGAAATCCCTTTGTGTCCTTTTGCACTGGGAGATCAAACGAATCTCTCATGATTCCCGCCAGTGTTAGTGATCATGACAGAGCCCTCAGCAATCCAGGCAGCAACACAGGCAGGAGGACACAGAGGGCACTTCCTGGCTGGGACAGGGCTTGTGGCTTCAGCAGAACCACCAAAGGCCAAGGGGCTTCTGGCCATTTTCCCTGCACCACTGCATGCCTGGGCAGCTTGCAGAGCACAAGCCCCCTTTTCCCCCTCTTCCCCTATGGCCCCCACACACTGGGCAGCAAAAGAAAGCTCCTGGGAGTCTGACTATTTTAACATATCCTATATTATTTACATACTAAAGCAAAACAAAAAAGAAAACAACAATATTTGAAGGAAAAAAAGTCCCTGCTGGCTGCTCATGTGGCCCCAGCAGACACAGCCTCCCAGATCAGCTCTCTGCAGAGCTCCAGCAGCGCAGCCAGCTGAGGCCCGACAGACGAGGCCGTGACCTCCATGCCCTGCGGAGCTGATCTCGCAGCCTCTGGAGGGTGGAGATAGGAGTGTGGTCTCCTGCCCTGAGAAGGCACAAAGTCTGAAGTGCCAGGCTTCCAACCTCCAGGCTGCTGTCACATGCTGTGTCTTCAAGGGCTGGAAGAGAGACGGACAGAGCCACGGTCAGATCCCAGACCTGCGGGGGCCCACGGAGAGCCCCCTGCCAGGGCCATCCCAGCCGGCTCTTGCCATGGCCAGCAGGGAGCAGGGACCGAGGGGATCAGCCCGAAGCTGCGGCCACGAATGCCCCACGTGCCCCTGAAATCTCGGTGTGCTCTGCCCACACCGCCCCTCATCCACACAGGGAGCAGAGCCCTCCACAGCCAGGCCAGGGCTTGCAGCTCCCCCCGACAGCCCCGCTGACAGCCCGCTGCCCTCACTCACCCTCACAAATGAGCAGCATCTCTTCCTTCTGCCCCCTCAGGTGCTGCCCGGCCATCCCTGGGAACACAGAGCCTGTCAGGGCCCCGGCGGCACAGCTCCCTGCCAGCGGCGCTGCCAGTCCTGTGGCCACACGGCCTCCCGCCCCGGCAGGGCTCAGCCCGGGCCCTTGCCGCATCCTGACTCAGCCCAAGGGCACGGCTGCCAGAGGCCGGCAGCAGCCCCGAGGGCAGCCGGGGCTCCAGGGCGCCGGGCCCGGGTGCCGCTGCCGGGGCAGCAGCCGGGGCCGGGGCCGAGCTGCGGCGGGGCGGGGAGGGAGCCCGGGTTCGTGGCTCACCGATGAACCTGATGGCCGCCTCTCGCAGGGGCTCCTGTGGGCTCTGCAGGTACGGCAGGGCCCGGCGCAGCTGCTCGGCCGCTCGCTTCCTGTCCTGTGCCAGCTGGAGAGAGCGGCAGGAGGGAAGGGTTGGTGCGGGCTCTGCCCCTCGGCCGGGCACTGCCTGCGGCCAGCCCCGGCCTCCCGTGCCCGCCCAGCCCTGAGGCCCGGCCAGCAGCCGCTGGCGCCGGGCTCTGGAGGGGGCAGAGGGCCGGCTGCTGCCCGGGGAGCCGCGGTGCCGCCCTGCCCGACAGGCCAGCTGGGCCGGGTCTCCATGGGCACACGGCTCGGGGCCACAGGGGGCTGGAGTAGAGCCCGCGGGGCCCAGGGAAGGGAGCAGCGTGTGGGGCACAGGCTGGCGCCCCTGGGTGCGGCACTGGGCAGGGCACAGCTGCCAGCCACACACACTGAGCTTCTCCAGCCTGGGGCTGGGGCTTCCAGCCCGCCCTTACCAGGCCCTCGCTGAACCTCCAGCTCTGATCCACCCGCAGCATCTGCTGGAGATCCTTCCTCTTCAGGAATCGGGCGGAACAGAGCAGCGTTTCCCGGGAGGCCTGGAGAGCAGCAGAGACCCAGAGATGGCACCACAGCCCAGGGTGCAGGACCCATGTCCCTGGACCAAGACCAGGAGGGAGCTGCAGCTGCAAGGCAGCAGAGAAGGAGGCACTGAGCGCCCTGCCAGGGAGCCACAGCAGCTGCCGAGTCCTCACATCAACCACGCGCTGGTTCTCGTCATGGCAGTGCAAGGAGAGTGGGAGCAGACTCTGCTGCACGTGGGACTTCAGGGCCTTTTTTCCCTCCTTTGGCAATAAATTCATCATCTCTTGAAAGATGAACATGGAGCACAGCTGCACCTGGCTATCATCCTGTAGGAAAGGAAGAAATAAAGACCTCAGCATCAGCTGCTTCAGGCCCACCTGGGCACAGCCTGAAAATGCACAGGGCACAGTGCCTAGGCAGCAGCCAGCGGCCATGGCTGGAGACACAGAGCCTTACATTGTCGAAGAGCGGCAGGAGCGCCTCAGCCAGCTGCAGGCCGAGGGGGATGGTTATCGGGCCAGCGTTGTACAGGAACAAACGGCTGAGGAGAGCGATGCTCATCCCAAGCACATCGCTGTCATCTTCCCACAGGAGCTCCACGAGCCTTTCATGCAGGCTCCACATTCTTTTGGCCTGTGTGGAACACAAGTGTGTGAAATGCCACCCTGCTGCCACAGGGCCCAGAGGCCAAAGGCCTGTGCCAAAGCCCTGGGGCAGAAGGCAAGAGGCAGGAGGCAGGAGAGCTGGCAGCAGCTGCCTCAGTGCCCAAAGGCCAGCCAAGCGCAAGCCACTGCCTTCCCCAGCCCCACGCTGGCAGCCGCTGCCCCCTTCTCACCATGGAGGAATTCTTGCCGAGCACCACAAGGCCTCTGAGTGCCAAGCGACGCCTCTCCCTGCACTCGCTCTGCAGTTTGTTTGATGTGATCTCCAGGACGCTGTCACGGTATTCACTCGAGTCCAGGCACTCCAACATCTGAAGAGCACAGGCCGGTGATGGGGCAGCACCGCACAGGGCTGGGCCCAGGCAGCAGCACAGGGCGTGGGCACCGTCCCGGGCTGCTGCGGCACCGAGAGGGCAGAGAGCTGGGAGACAGCTCAGCGAGGCAGCGCTGGCCTTCAGGCTCACCTCCACAAGGAATGCCATGGCGGCCAAATCCCCGTGTGCCATGTCTTTGCTGAGCAGCCCGAGCAGGTAGAATGCAATCGCAGAACACAAGGGTAGGGACACGTGACGCATTCCTCTGACGGGAGGAAAAAGGAACCAAGACCCTGAGCCAGCGGGACAAACCTCTCTGTGGACTGACTCACATGAGGAGCTTGGCCCTTCTCCACCACCCTGCAAGGGGACCCAGGCCCTTTGGGAGGCAGCTGCTCTTGGGCACCCTCCTCTCCCAGGCTTTTGCAGTGTCCTTGGCCATCCCTTGGTGACAAGGCCCTCTGGCCCATGACCACGGGGACTGTGTGGGGCACCCCAGGCACAGGGCACAAACGCTGTTTGGGGGCAGCTCACCTGGCCAGCACAGCCACGGCACAGTGGTGCGTGCCAGCACAGAGCAGCGTGTCCCAGCCACACTCGTCTTCCACTGCCGCCACCACATCCTCATAGTGCAGTCGGCAGAGCAGGGCCTTCAGGGTCTGCACTGCAAACCTGTGTGCACAGCAAAGCCCAGGTGATGCTGGGAGCACGGGCTCCTGCCCTGGGGACATGGCAGGGACAGGAGGACTGGCATGGAGCACCTGTTGGGGCTGGTGGCAAGGCCGTGTTGCTCCTGGCATCTCTTCCAGAAGGTATCGACCTCCTCTGGCATATCCAGTGTGCTGAAGAGCACTTGCAAGAGCAGATGCACCAAGAGGCGGGGGAAATACACTGCCACTGCATGTGGGACACAGGGCAGCTGCAGCATCTTCCACATCACCACAGTTGCCTGCGAAGGACAGAGCAGCCCGAGTCAGCGCTCAGTGCCCAGGTGTCCATGTGGCAGGGCCTGAGCGTGGGAGGGAGAGGCCAGTGGAGATGTAGGGACAGCAGCCAGCCTGGTGGCCCTGGAGCTGCTCCTAGGCCAGGTTTGAGCCCAGTGCCTGATGCAGGGAGATGCCATGGGAGGAGGGAGGATGGAGACCTGAGGGAGAGGTGACCTTGGGGTGAGCAAAGGTCAGCTGCAGAAACTCACAGCCAGGGCAGGGACAGCCGTGTGGTCCCCATCGGAGGTGCACATGCTGTGCTCTGGCCAGTTGCCCAGCACATCCAGGAGTATCAGCATGGCCGGCTCTGCAGCCCTGCACGAGCACATGATGCTCTTCCACATGGTGGTAGCAGCTCTGTGGGGTCAGAGTTCTGTGTCAGGGGGGTCTGGGACACATCACCGTGGCCTGGGCAGCAGCAGGGAGCTGAACTGGCTGCCAGCCCTGCCTCTGCCCCCTGCCCCTCAGTGGCAGCCCAGCCCTGTGGGGACTGGCCCCTGAGGGCAGCAGGCTCAGGGGCTGCTGTGCCAGGGCTGACAAAGGGAGGAGCCACAGGGCCCTGGAATCCTCTGTTTGTCAGACACCTGGGCCAGGCTGTGCAGGGTGATGCCCTGAGCCCTCTGGGCACGTGGGCCCTGTACCTGTCACACGATGGGGCCACACGCAGGAGAGCCATCACCACGTCAGCAGGCTGTGCCTCTGTCAGATCCAGAAGGGGCCTGCACAGATTGTACTCAGGAAACTCATTAGCCTCGAGCCACTGGTGGATGTACCTCACCATGCTGGGCACCTGGAGAAGGCACAGGGAAACTTGGAAAGCTGCCAGCGGGAGTAATGTGCCCAGCTTCCCAGAGAAGTGCTTCCCTTCCCACCACACTGCCACGGCCTCAAAGGCTCACAGTGAGCAGCTGGCGTGGCCAAGCAATTCCTGGGAGGATGGAAGCCAGGCCACAGGCTGCTTACTTGCTTTGGACTGGAAGGACCCTCCTCCACAAGCATGTCCAGCAGGGCAGCACAGGTCTTGGTTTTGAAGATGGGAGAGTATGCTCTGACCACAGTGCCCATGGCACTGGTCTCTTCCTCCCGAATTCTCTTCATGAATTTGCAAATCATCTGCAGCAGAAGGGCAAGAAATGAGGGACATTGCATGGAGTGCTCCAAGCGTGGTGCTGGGCTGAGCAGGGACAGCAGGCCCAGCCCAGCTGGGGATGGCTGCAGGTACCTGCGCTGTTGTGCGGAACAGGCCACGGCTGCGTCCCTGCTCTCGAGTGCGCTCCATGGCTGCTCCTGGCAAAGAGCGAGCGCAGCCAGAGCTGAGGGGCTGCGGGAGAGGCCGGAGAACACAGCCCAGCCCTGCACTCCCCAGGCAGGGACAGCCCCGGGATGCCCCAGGGCACAGAGTACAGCTCCAGGGTGTCTGCCCCAGCCCCACTTCTGTCCTGTCCATGGGCGTGTCCCCAGGGGATGGGATGGGATGGGATGGGATGGGATGGGATGGGATGGGATGGGATGGGATGGGATGGGATGGGATGGGATGGGATGGGATGGGATGGGGCGAGGCCAAGCTGGCTGCAGGCACCAGCCCTGTGGCCCAGGTCTGCCGCTCACCCTCCTGCGGTGGCTGGAATTGCTCCAGCTCTCCAGGCTGCTGTGCTGGGGCAGTCCCAGGGCCTTCTTTCTCCTCCTTCACCCCGGTCACCTTGGGGACACTTGGAGGTCTCTGCTCAACAGCACTGCCTGGATTCATGGCTACTTGCAGCAGAGGTGGCTCGGAAAAGGTCGGAGTTGGCAAGTCCTGCAGCCGTGCCTGGAAGGCACCTGCAGGAGTGAAGTCTTGGCAAGGCTGCAGGACAGCAAGTCCTGCACTCAGGTCTCAGGGGCTCGTGCCACAAGGACAGGAGACTCCTCGTCAAGGACCGCGGTGAGGAAATGCCACGGTCTGGCCTCGAGCACACCTGAGAAGTGTGGTGCTTCACCTCACCAGAAGTGAAGCCTCGGGAAGGCTGCAGGTCACCGAGTGCTGTGGTCTGGCCTCGAGGTGACCTGCAGGAGTAACGCCTGGGAAAGGCTGTGGGTCAGCAAGGAATGAGTGCGCCGTGCGGGGGCTCCTCACAGCACCACTCTGTCCCGTCCTGCCCTGTCACGTGCACCAAGCACTGTGGCGTGGCTGTGTCACTGCCAACACTAATGTCACCCCATGTCACAAAGGGCCCTTGGACACCCTGTCCCGTTCCATTCCACGGTTACCATGCTGCACCGTGTCACCAAGGGCCGTTGCACACGCTGCCCCCTGCCCTGGGGCTCCACCCAGCCCAGCCAGAGTGGCCCAGCTTGGAAGCAATGCCTTGGCCCAAGTGTCTCAGACAGCCCAACAGGATCTTTAGGAACAGCTCAAACCATCAGCAAAGGCTGCCCTGCTCTGTGGGCTCAGGGCAGCAGAAGGAGCCCCTGGGCTGCCGATGCTAAATTTGCTGATTTCCAAAAAATTCTTCATTCACATACCCTTCTACAAAGTAACTAATTCTTTCTGCATCCAGCTTTTTGCATAGCTGAAGCATTATCTCACTGCCTCGGCACCAGCGTGCCTGGTGTCCAGCCTAGTGTCAAACTAGGACACTCCAATAAAATGGAACAAGCCAGTGTTGGTACCTCCAACACAAGAGTGGCAGTAGAAAACAGGGCTGTTGTTATCCCAAGCCAACCATTTGTGTGTATCCACTGGAGTCACAGAAGCACCTGAGCATTTCTGCAGCTCATTTAGGATACAACTGGGAGGCTCCAACCAAAGTAGCAGGGCTGCAGTTGATTTGTGCCCTGCTCTAGGAACATCTGAAGCCACGGATGGCTGCTGAGGAGATGGGGCTGTGATGCTCGCGTGCAGCCAAGAGAGCAAGAGCAGCACCTTTGCAGGGTGTGAAAGGGCTACAGAGAAGTGGGAGAGTGACTCTTTGTGAGGAACTGTAGTGACAGGACAAGGGGAAATGGGTTCCAATGGAGAACAGGAGTGGATTTGATGTTAGGAAAATATTCTTTGGTGTGAGGGGGGTGAGGCCCTGGCCAGGCTGTGCAGAGAGGCATTAAAGGACAGGCTGAACAGGGCCCTGAGCAACCTGCTGAGGTGGGAGGTTGCTCAGGGCTGAACAAGAGGACCTTTAGGGTCCCGCCCAAGCCAAACCATTCCAGGATTCCATCATTCCAGGCCCTAATGGAAGTGGTCCCAGGACTCCTGTAACATCACTGCCCCCAGAGTTGTGATGTCTCAGCCCGTGTTCCAGCAGCAGAAACGCAAGCAGGGCAGGATCCCCTCGCTTGGCTTTTGTCCCTTGAACAATCTGAGCACGGGGCAATGCAAAGCAGAGGAGGGCCAGAGCTTTTGGGGGCTCCAAGCCCTTAATATCATCCCCTGCAGCTGCAAAAGCTGCTCCCCAGATGCTGGCTCCAGCAATTCCCAAGGCCATAAAGGCCTTCAGAGCCTGAATGTGGATTTTGCATCCCTGCAGCTTGATGCCAGCTCTCAGCCCAGGAGTCCCTGTGGCTGCAGCAGGAAGGGTGGCAGAAGGTTTCCTGCCTGCTTTGCATTGCTGCAGGGGCTGCTCCTGTCAGAGCCCCCTCTCTGCTGGTGACAGCTTTGCTCTTGGGGACACCGCTCTGCAGCAGCCCAGGAACACGAGCGGTGCCCAGTGCTGGGAGCGCCGCCAGTGGTTCCCTCCTGTGCTCGGGGACCCAGCCCCAGGGTGGCTGTGCCAGCACCCCCAGGGACCTCCAGCCTCAGGAACCCAGGGCAAGGGGAAACCACAACTGTGCAAATGCTGCCTGTGCCCAAAGCAAATGCAAAGACAGACAGCCTGTGACAAACAAGGACAATTTATTTACACAACAGCACCACCAACAACAACAAACTACAGAATGTATTTACTTTATAAGAACCTTCATAGCAACAATCTATAAAATGTATTTACAAATTAAAAGACCTCTATAACAATTGCAATCTAAGAAATGTATTTACAGAAGAATCTAACTACGGCCTATAGAACATACATACTGAAGGGACTGTGTCCATCATCTCTGTTATTCCTGCAAGAGAAGGAGGCATCCTGGCCACTCCAGCCCAGCCCTGAGGGCTGTTCCTGTGCACGCTCTGCTGCTGTTTCTGCGCTGTCCAGAGCCGCTTCAGCAGCAGCGACTCAGCAGCGCTGCTCGAGGAGACATCACCACCCTCCCCATGGAGGCAGAAGCTGTGCAGACACAGAGCTCTGTGCCAGGGGAGCCTCGGTCTCAGCACCGTGGCCTGGGCAGGCGCGGGGGCCTGGGCTGGCCGCCAGCCCTGCCTCTGCCCACTGCCCCTTATCGCAGGCACCCAGTGGCCGTGGCCTGGCAGGGCCTCCTTGCCCTCCTTGTCCCCAGCCAGCCCAGCCTGGGCACTTCGGGGCTGCTAAGGCCCAGCCTCGAGGGCTTCTGCCGCAGGCATGGCAGTCTCTCAGGGGAAGCACCAGAGCAGCGGGTGGCAGGAACAAGGCGACTGCCTGGGGGCTGCTTGTGGCCTCTGACACCCAATTCCTCAGGGCTTTGTCTTGGTTCTAGAAGACAGGTGTCTGCTAGGGAGAGCAGGAGCCTCCCTTGGGATGAAAGAATGTAGACCCCCTCCCTCCGAATTATTATAAATTTGAAATCAAGGGGCTTTCAGGCAGAGATCTGGGGATAGGAATAACAGTTCTTTACTAGTATAACCAGGCAAACAAACAAACAATAACTACAGCAATAACAAGAACACAGAACCAGGGACCCCGTGACAGCTTTCTCGGCTGAGATGGGATGGAGGAGAGGTTTTGTTTTCACAAACCCCCTCGGGCAGTCAGTCCCGGTGCTCCTGCAGGGCTCTGAGGAACAGTCAGCTGGAACAGCAGGGATGAGCTGAGATCCTGGGCTGGTGGATGAGGTGGATCAGCAGCTCCACGGCGGTGCCTGGCACTGCCACACGTCCCGGCAGGACAGGGGGTGCGAGGCCACCAACGAAGAGGGGAGAAGGAGAAGAAGCAGCAGCTCCGTCTGGGTGATGGCGAAATTCCCTTCTCCCCACCGCAGCAGCTCCGCGACCCAGCACACAAATGTCCTTCCCCGAAGCCGAGGAAAAGCCAGCTAAAAACTGTCCCCACCCTCCTTTTCTGCCCCCTTCCCCCCCACCCTGGGCCCGACCACTCTTTGTCCTTTGTGAGCACCCCTAAGTACCGGTAGTTAGGTTGTCCCAGCACATAATGGGTAAAAATTCCTTGGGCAGGCCAGAACACAAAATAAAACAAAAAAAAGAACACCTAACCCTCAACAAGCCTCATCGGGACCAACAGTAGAGAAAGTGCTGCCAACACTGCTCTGTGTGATGGAGGATTGGCCTCTGCACAGCATCTGCACCTCTGATGGAGACAACAAGGATGTTTTTGCTCTGGCTGTGAGTTCCTGGAGCTGGCCTTTGATCACCCAGACGTTGCTTCTCCAGCAGCTCTCTATCCTCTCCTTGCTTCAGTTCCTGAGCTGAAACCTGGGCTAGGGGCAGGCTCAGGGGGTACCAGGCCTGCTGCTTCCCCTGTGTCTCCCCTCGGGCCCTGCCCCATGGACACCTCGGCACTGAGCGCTGTCTTTGGGTGCTTCTTTTGCAGGCAACTCTGGTGCTCGGGGTGATTGTCCAGATGCCTCAGTGCCGCGAGGCGATGATGCTTTATTCCGCCCGCCTGTTTGTGGCTCTGCTGTTCCATGTTGTCATCACCACCCAGCTGATGCCACCAGTGGAAGTTGATAACTTCTGGAGAGCATGCCAGGAGGAACACCGCCTTCCCAGCAACCCCAACAGGTGCCAGTCCTCCTGTCCTTCCAATGCCTTTGTGACCAGCACCAGTGCTTCTAGTGTGACCTGGGCTTTGCTCTGCACACAGGTTTGCAGTGCAGGCCATGAAGGCTCTGCTTTTCCGACTGCGGTGTGACAGTGTGATCATGGAAATGCGATGCAAGTGTGGCTGGGACACGCTGCTCTGTGCTGACACCCAGCACTATGCTGTGGGTCTGCTGGCCAGGTGAGACCCCCTTCTCCCCACTGCCTCTGAAATTGTGCCCTGTGCTTGGGGTGCCTCACACAGTCCCTGTGGTCCTGGGACAGAGGGCCTTGTCACTGAGGGATGGCCAAGCAGACTGGAAAATGCTGGCTGAGGGTGCCCAGAAGGTGCCTCCCCCCAAAGCACCCCCATCCCCTCCAGTGTGGTGAGGAAAGACCGGATCTCTGTGAATCAGTCACGGTCTCTTGCCCCTCCAACTCAGGGTCTTGGTGCCTTTTCCCTCTGACAGGGAGATGCACGGTGCCTCCCTCTCTTTGTGCTCTGGGATTGCACTCCGCCTGCTCTGGCTGCTCAGCAGAGAGGAGCCACCCTGGGATCTGCCCTTCCTGGCATTCTTTGTGGAGGTGAGCCTGATGGCCAGCACTACCTCGCTGAGCTGCCTGCCAGCCCTGTCCCCTTGCATAGCCACAGCTGCCTGGGACGGCACCCGCGCCCTGTGCTGCTGCCTGGGCCCAGCCCTGCGCAGTTCCAGGCTCCTGCCGGCCGGCTCCCCTCTGACTGCCCTGTCCCTTTCAGGTCCTGGATTGCCTGGACTTGCATGAATGTGGTGACAGCATCCTGGAGATCACGTCAAGGCACCTGCAGAGCAAGTGCAGGCAGAGGCGTCGCCTGGCACTCAGAGGCCTCGTGGTGCTCAGTGAGTATCCCTTGATGGTGAGAACGGGGCAGCAGCTGAAGCTGTGCTGGGGAAAGCAGCTCCTTGGTCTGGCTGGGCTTCAGGAGCTGAGGCAGCTGCTCCCAGCTCTCCTGCCTCATCTGCCTGAGTGCTTTGGGACAGGCCTTTGGCCTCTGGGCCTGGCAGCAGCAGGGTGGGGTTGCAGTGCCAAGGCGGTCTTGGCACTGCAGCCGTTCATGGTTTCCCAGCACAGCCTTGTGTTCCACACAGGCCAGACCTATATGCAGCCAGTCTCAAAGCCTTCTTGAGCTGCTGGGCGATGCAGATGAAGATGTGGTCGGCATGTCCCTCTCTGTGCTCAAAAATGTGCTCCAGAACAAATACATCCTGATATCCAGGAGCACTGCCCCAAAGCTGGCTCAGGCACTCCTGCTGCTCTTTAACCATGTAAGTGTCTGTGCCCCCAGCCACGGGCATTGGCTGCTGCCCAGAAACTGTGGATTTTTCAGCCATTGTTCAAGAGAGACTGGAGTAGTTGCAGCTGAGTCTTTTTCCTATCCTACAGGACAACAGCCAAGTGCAGCTCCTCTCCCTTTACCTTTTCTGTAAGGTGATGGATTTGGTAGTAGCAAAGGGAAAAAAGCCCCTTGAGTCAGTTTTGTTCCAGAGCCTATGTCCACTATTATTCCACTACCATGATGAAAACCGGCACGTGGCAGAGGTGAGGAGCTGTGGGCTGCTGGTGTCCCCCTGCTAGAGGGCTTAGCTGCCTCTTGCCCTGGTCACCACCCAGGCTGCAGCCTCCTCCTGGCCTTCTCAAAGGGACACGTAACACGTGTCCTGGACTGTGCTACTATCTCTACTGCTCTCCAGGTCTCTCAGGAAACGCTGCTTCGTGTGTCCAAGTTCCTTAAGAGAAGGAATCTCAAGCAGCTGGTGGAAAAAGACAAGATGGTGAAGTTTGCCGAGTGTCTGGTAAGGACAGCCTGGAGAAGCCTCAACTTTGAGAAGCCCCCCGGCCCCAGCACTCAGTGTGTGGGGCTGGCAGCTGTGGCCCCTGCCCGGTGCTGCACCCAGGGGCACCAGCCTGCGCCCCACACGCCGCTCCCTTCCCTGGGCCACATGGCTTCTTCTCCAGGCTCCTCTGGCCCCGAGTGGGGATGCGGGGAGGGGTGACACCGCGGCTCCCCGGGCAGCAGCCGGCCCTCTGCCCCCTCCAGAGCCCGGCGCCAGCGGCTGCTGCCCGGGCCTCAGGGCTGGGCGGGCACGGGAGGCCGGGGCTGGCCGCAGGCAGTGCCCGGCCGAGGGGCAGAGCCCGCACCAACCCTTCCCTCCTGCCGCTCTCTCCAGCTGGCACAGGACAGGAAGCGAGCGGCCGAGCAGCTGCGCCGGGCCCTGCCGTACCTGCAGAGCCCACAGGAGCCCCTGCGAGAGGCGGCCATCAGGTTCATCGGTGAGCCACGAACCCGGGCTCCCTCCCCGCCCCGCCGCAGCTCGGCCCCGGCCCCGGCTGCTGCCCCGGCAGCGGCACCCGGGCCCGGCGCCCTGGAGCCCCGGCTGCCCTCGGGGCTGCTGCCGGCCTCTGGCAGCCGTGCCCTTGGGCTGAGTCAGGATGCGGCAAGGGCCCGGGCTGAGCCCTGCCGGGGCGGGAGGCCGTGTGGCCACAGGGCTGGCAGGGAGCGCCGCTGGCAGGGAGCTGTGCCGCCGGGGCCCTGACAGGCTCTGTGTTCCCAGGGATGGCCGGGCGGATCCTGAGGGGGCAGAAGGAAGAGCTGCAGGCCCTCACTGAGGGTGAGTGAGGGCTGGCACTGGGGGGTTGGCACTGGGGGTGCTGCAGTCCCTGCCCTGGCTGCGGAGGGCTTTGCTCCCTGTGTGGACAAGGGGTGGTGTGGGCAGAGCACAGAGAGATTTCAGGGAAGTGGGGCGGGGGGTTTGGGAGGTGTGGATTCGTGACCAGGACCTTGCAGCTGATCCTATTTCCCCCTCCCCTCTTGCGGCCATGGCTAGAGCAGGCTGGGATGGCCCTGGTAGGACTTTCTCCTAGGATTCCCACAGATCCGTGTTCTGATTGTGGCTCTGTTCCCCTCTCTTCCAGCACTTCAAGCCCTAAGGAGAGATGACAACCCTTCCCATTCAAACACAGCACTTCAAGAGATACTTAGTAAAAGAGCTGCAGAAGTACGCTCATCTGCTGGCTCAGAAGAACCAGTGTTCATTTAAGACCTTCTGATGCCATGGAAGATGAGACTACATTTAGACCAGAAGACACCAGCTAGAGCTCCAGGCACCACTGGCACAGCTGAGCCTGTGGGAAGCTCGCATGGCTTCAGCCCTCTCCCTCCCTTTTGACAGCTCCCTCCCTGCAGCCCTCAGACACTGCCCATCCCTTCTTTTTCCCTCCACTCTCCCTCCCTTTTGATAGCTCCCTCCTTACAGCCCTCAGACACTCCCCATCCCCTTTTTTGCCCCTCTGCTCATCCCTTTGCTTCGCATTTCATCAATAAACAGTTTTCCTTTTTCACTTGACCTGCATCTGTGTGGAGCTGAAGGGTCACAAATCCAGAGCTCTGTGACACACAGGCCCCTCCTGCCGTTCTCTCCTGTGCCGTGTTTTGTGCAGAGACACAGAGGAACGAGCGCAGATCAGGCTGGAAAGGTCCCTGTGCTGAAGGCCTGGTTCCACAGCATTGTGGAGTTCAAGGTGTTACTGAAGGCCAGTAGTGGGACAAGGAGCCTGTGTGTGTCAGGGAGCAAAGTTGTGTCTAAGGCCCTGCCGTATTTGGTCCTCTGTTGTGCACGATGAAAGGTTAATGAATAAAGCCAGGTTCAAAAACCCTCCTGGAAAGGCAAAATCCCAATTTTAGCAGCTTTTTCCACTTCCGCATTGCAGGTATTGATGGATCTACTGGAGAGGGAATGTTCATCCCAAATTTCTGCCCGTTTTTCTAGGAACACTCCAATGACAGTACAATGCCACGTGTACTGATTCAGTCTTCTGAGGTTTTTTGGGTTATTCTTTTTTGGGATTCAGGGGTCTGGAAGGTGGGGAGAGAGGCAGGACACAATCCAGATCCAAAAAAAATCCCATACAGCACTGGAAATGAGGAAAACATAGTGGAAACAAGCAGAAAGGAACTGGGGGGAAAAAAGGATTTTTAAGAAGGAAAAATAGGGAAAAGTAAGGACAAACTTCCAGACAAATCCACTGGTAAAGAATAATTTGGAGGTGGAATAGGAGAAATTCCAGCCCAGCAGGCTACCAGGGCCTGGGAGGGCCCAAATTTTTTATTTTATTTGGGAACTTTTTAGGGCTTTTAAAAAATATTATTGTTTTTTTTTCCACGAAGATCCCCCTTTTCCATTCTGATGGGACTGGAAGTCATCTCCTGCTCCTGCAGTGCTGTTTTTGCCCATCCTCATTCCTGAATATTCTTAGAAACGTCTGTAAAACGGTGAAAATGATGCTGGACTGTGGCCTTTTTTCATTCTCAATACTTGTGATGCTATTGGAGTGAAAACAAGAGGGGAAAAAACAATAAAAAATGGGAAAAAATATTTATAAATCAGAATTTTACCATCTATCAGTGCCTGGGTTTTTGTTACAAAGCTTATTAAAAAGAAAAAAAAAGGTGGTTGTAGTGGGTGACTCCCTTGTGAGAGGAACAGAGGGCCCCTTATGCTGACTGGACCCATCCCACAGGAAGGTCTGCTGCCTCCCTGGGACTCGGCTACGGGGTATCACTGAGAGACTTCCTGGGCTGATCCAGCCCTCTGGTTATTATCCACTGCTGCTACTCCAGGCTGGCAGAGATGAGATTGAAAAGAGGAGTGCCAGGGCAATTCAAAGGGACTTCAGGGCACTGGCTCAGTGGTTGATAGGGCTGGAGCACAGGTAGACTTTTCCTCAGTCCCTTTGGTGGCAGAAAAAAAGTGAAAGGAATAGGGGAGCCCACATTATCAACAAGTGGCTCAAGGGTTGGTGTCATTGGCAGAATTCTGAGTTCTCTGATCATGGGGCAACTTTTCTGGCACCCAGCCTGCTGGAACTGGATGGGCTGCATCTCTCTTAAGGGTAGAATTTTGTGTTATGAAGTGGCAGAACTCATTGAGAGGGCTTTCAACTAGGTTTGAAGGGGGAAGGGGATGCAGCTGTGCTGTCTGGAAGCAGGCCCAAGGGTGGTGAGCCTGAGGTAGGGGTGAAATCAGTAGCCCAGCTGAGGTGCATGTACACTAATGCACACAGCATGGGTAACAAAGAAGAAGAGCTGGAGGCTGTGGTGCAACAGCAAAGCTGTGATGTAGTCACCAAACGTGGGGGGATGACTCAGATAGCTGAGTGCTGCACTGGGTGGCTACAAGCTCTTCAGAAGAGACAGGAAAGGGAGAAGAGGTGGAGGAGTGGCCCTTTATATTAGGGAGGTTATGAAACCATAAGTATTGAAGCTGATGATGATAAAGTTGAGTGCCTGTGGGTAAGAATTAAGGGGGAGGCCCACAAGGCTGATATCCTACTGGGAGTCTGTTATTGTCCACCCAACCAGGAAGAAGAGGCAGACAACTTATTCTATAAGAAGCTGGAGAAGGTTTCAGCATCACCAGCCCTTGTTCTTGTAGGTGATTTTAACCAACCAGACATGTGCTGGTAACTTAATACAGCAGAAAAGAGGCAGTTCAGGAAGATTTTACTATGTGGAGAACAACTTTTTGTCGCAGCTGATGAGTGAGCCCAGCAGGGGAGGGACTATGTTAGACCTGTTGTTTGCAAATAGAGATGGGCTGGTGGGAGACGTGGTGGTTGGAGGCTGCTTGGGACGTAGTGATCATGAAATGATAGAGTTCTCCAGATCTGGTGAAATCAGGAGGAACATCAATAAGACTTTTATATTGGACTTCACTTACATTGGAGTGCAGATTTTGGCCTATTTAGGAGACTTATTGTCCCTAAACCAGGACACTTATTCAAAGAGTTCCTTGGGAAGTAGCCCTTAAAGACAAAGGAGTCCAGGAAGGATGGGTGGTCTTCAAAACAGAGATCTTGAGGGCACAGGAAGAGTCTGTTCCTGTGTGCTGAAAGATGAGTCGATGAGGCAAACATCCAGCCTGGATGGGCAATGAAGTTTTGAAGGCACTTAAGAATAAAAAGAGGATGTATCATCTTTGAAAGGAAGGTCAGGTCTCTCAAGATGTGTTTTAGGGGGGTTGCTAGGGCATGTAGGGAAAACATTAGGGAGGACAAAGCTCAGTTCAAACTTAATTTGGCAACTTTTGTAAAGGATAATAAAAAATGATTTTACGAATACATTAATGGTAAAAGGAAGGGTAAGAGCAACCCTTGTTCTCTATTAGATGCAGGAGGGAACTTAGTAACTGCAGTGAGGAGAAGGCAGAGGTGCTTAACACCTTCTTTTCCTCAATCTTTAGTGGAAAGTGGCTTGTCCTCAGGACAGCTGTCCTCTTGGGTTGGTAGATGGTGTCAGGGAGCAGAACGGTCCCCCTGTTGTCCAGGAGGAGGCAGAGAACTGCTGAGCCACTTGCATGTTCATAAATCTATGGGACAGGTGGGATCCAGCCAGGGTGATAAGGGAGCTGGCAGATGAGCTTGCAAAACCACTCTCCATCATTTACCAACAGTCCTGGCTCACTGGTGAGGTTCCAGATGACTGGAAACTGGCCAGTGTGACACCCATTCACAAAAAGGGTGGGAAGAAGGATCCTGGCGATTATAGGCCAGTCAGCCTGACCTCAGTACCTGATGAGATAATGGAGCAGTTTATCCTGTCATCACGCAGCACTTACAGGATGGCCAGGGTATCAGACCCAGCCAGCGTGGGTTCAGGAGGGATAGGTCTTGCTTTATGACCAGGTTATCTGCCTAGTGGATGCAGGAAAGGCTGTGGATGTTGTGTACCTGGACTTCAGCAAGGCCTTTGGCTCTGTCTCCCACAGCATTCCCCGGAAAAGCTGCAGCCCAGGCTTGGACAGGAGCACTCTTTGCTGAGTTAGGAACAGACTGGATGGGTGGGCCCAGAGAGTGGTGGTGAATGGTGCTGCATCCAGCTGGGGGCCAGTGAGCAGTGGTGTCCCTCAGGGGTCTGTGCTGGGGCCTGTTGTGTTCAATATCTTTATTGATGACATGGATGAGGGGATTGAGTCCACCACCAGTAAATTTGCAATGACACCAAGCTGGGAGCGTGTATTTATCTACTGGAGGGTAGAAGGGCTCTGCAGAGAGACCTGGAACTGTTGGATGGGTGGGCAGAGTCCAATAAGATGGAGTTTAGTAAATCCAAGTGCTGAGTCCTGCATTTTGGCCACAATAACCCCCTGCAATGCTACACACTGGGGACGGTGTGGCTGGACAGTGCCCAGGCAGAAAGGGACCTGGGGGTGCTGGTGACAGCAGCTGAACACGAGCCAGCAGCGTGCCCTGGTGGTCAAGATGGCCAGTGGCCCCTGGCCTGGATCAGGAATAGTGTGGCCAGCAGGAGCAGGGAGGTCATTCTTCTCCTGTGCTCGGCACTGGTGAGGCCACACCTCGAGTGCTGGGTCCAGTTCTGGTCCCTCACTTTGGGAAGGACGTTGAGATGTTTGAGCATGTCCAGAGGAGGCAATGAGGTTGGTGAGGGGCTGGGAACACAAACCCTGTGAGGAACAGCTGAGGGAGCTGGGGTTGTTTATCCTGGAGAAAAGGAGACTCAGAGGTGTTCTTATCACTCCCTGAAAGGTGGCTGTGGGCAGGTGGGGTTGGTCTCTTTTATTGAGAGACCGCCAGCTATTCACCAGTCTTCACAGAAGTAATTGTGAATCCCGTTTATTTCTATCTTTAGCACACTTTTATAGGGTTCTATAGGGTCTGCAGGCAGAGCAAGCTACTATTGGCTAACACACACAGTTTACATTTTTTCTCCTACACACAAGGATATTGTTTTGCTTTACTCTCTCTTCTGCATGAAGGTTTCAAGGACTTTAGCCTTTAATATCAAGACTTATTTCAAAGGCTGGTTTGTGCAGACAGGCCTTTACTAATATATAAAATATAGCAACAATTCCCCCTTTCTCTTTTTCCACAAACCAGGCTTTGGATGTGACTCATTCTATACTTTTATGAAGACAAGATAAAATACAATTTTAACTGTCATCCCGATTAATATTATAAGTAAAGTCCATCCCCCTTCTAGCACAAGAGACCTCAACCATCCAGTGATGCTCCAGCTGGCGAACCAACTTCTAATGGGGTCACTATCTTCTTTCAGGGCATGTAACTCATCCTGTAGCTGTTGTAGTTGCTCATGGATGGAAGCTGAATGATCATTAAGATTCAAGCAGCACATGCCTTCAAACTCCTCACAACCATGTCCTTGTGCTAAGAGCAAAAAGTCAATTGCAGCTCGATTTTGTAATACTGCAAGACGTACACTACTCACATTGGCTGAAAGCTCACTTAACATTGTGGATATTAAATTTAATTCTTCCTTAGTCTCACAAGCGAGCCTTTTTAGAGTTGCTAAGCCTTAATTCATTCAGGCTTCGCTTTGACTGTTTGATGTTTTTCATTTTATCAGCTACATTCAGCAATTGGTGTAAGCTTGGGTGGAACAAAGTAAGTTTCCCAAGATAACAGGGTCCTCTATGTAGATTAGCAGGAATCTCATTCCATGCTCTATCTCCACAGATTAGAAATATGGAACTAGGTAATCGCTTTGGTAATTGTCCTGTGAGATTGCACCACGAATAAAGGCTTTACTTACAGTGGTAGTAACGAGATCAGCTATAGGGTTGACTGCAGCCCAGTGCCGCATTACTTTGTTAGAATGACTTTTTGTTGGGGGTTCAAACATTATCCATCCACCTGAGGTATTGGTGGAACTTAACAAATCTAATTCTTCTGAGGGTTGTAACATTAAGAACTTTGGTAATTCTTTTGCTTGCCAACAGGCTTCAAATTGTCTTAATGTGAAGCCAGCAATGCGACTGCACTCTTGCAACATTGCCAATCGATTCAGTCAAGTCTCATTACTGATTAAACCTTTAAATGCTTGAGGATCCCATTCAGGGACTCCTATGAGACAGGCGCAAAAGGATCTCCAGGTGTGGCTAGGCTCAGACACATTGACCTTTGGCCAGTTCAATGTGCCAAAGTGACCCATATGTTCTGTCACTTTTGGATGTTAGTTAGCAGACAGTTGGTCATGACTATACACAGCACAATTACCATAAGCAGTTTGTTCCATGCAAATGACACCATACTTGCAAACTCACAGCTAAAACTTTAATGTTAAATAAACTTCCAAAGATGCTTACACTACCTCTTGAAGAGGGAATACTTATACTTTATATTAACATAACAATTACTACACAGGCTAAACACTTTAACTATTATCTAACTACCTTTAACACACGTGCTCTGGTATATATGTAGTCTAAGCGTGAAAGCAATTTGCTGAAAGGGTAAACACACAACTACAATTTGCTTTATATACAGTTAAATGGAGTCTCTACACTTCTTAGATCTTCTACAGAATTTCTCTAACACGATTCAGTCCTGGAACATTCACTGCTCCCGTGATATCAGCTGGCAGCTGATCGGTGACTGAGGGCTTTGATGTTCAAGTTGTTCTTCAGATCTTTCTAAATCTTAAAACAAAGGATAACTGAAAAATCGATAGAGGCACAACATCATAATAACAACATAAAATTTCTGTTGGCAACTGTCTGTGTAGTGTTGAGACACAACTGTGTCCTGACAGGTCCACTTCTGATCCATGTCTGGAGTACCAAGGCTGTGTGATGACATCTCTGTTCACTGGATCTCGTGTGTTCAGAGGCACACAGTCTGGTCAGATGGACAGGTGACCTTTCTGAACCTGCCAACAAAACACAGACACTTCTCCCTTTGAAGTTAATGAATTACACTAATCAAATGCTTTTAGGGCATCAATTTCTCCCATTTTATTTAAAAAAAAAAAAAAAAAAAAAGAGATGTACTTCTGTTATACACAACATTAACACAAAACCATATACACAATGAATAAGAACTTATAGCAGTTAAAAATCAATTAAATCTTAAACATTATTAATAACATATATAATATAAAACTACTATTAATTACTAAAACACTGCACCAGCATCCCATAGTTTGCAAACAAACAGAAACAAAAAAAAAAATCAGTGAAGGATTGGATAATCACCTCCAGAATTGATTCTCCAAGCTCACTTCAAAATTGATCCAGCTGTCATATTAATAGGGTCAAATTGCTGAGTCAAAAAGTGACTTAAATACTGATTTGGTACAGAAAATATCTGGATCTGTTGGCAAACATTCTGTCCAGGTAAAGTCAAGGCTTGGCCAGGGCCTGGCTTTAAACTGGAAAGATGCCTCTTAACTCATTTCTAAAACAAGGTTCTCAATAGTAGCAGCTATGAGATGCTTACAGCACAGCAAACTGTTGAAATGCATTTGTACAAAGCAAATGATCAGAAGCCTTAGGTACCAGACCAATTAAACCATTCAGCAGTTGGTTTAATCTGGAGCCTCCCCCATGGCAGCTGATCCTCAGCAATGGTACATCTTCTTAAAATTCTGGAAACACTGAAAAATAAGAAAACTATAACAAACAAAAACTGCAGAGATTGCAACAACCAATAGAACTCCTGATGGAGTCAAGGGTGTCACAGACTGCATTCACTTCTATCCACAAACAGGTGTTCATCAACGTTCTGTCACAGCTGTTTCAGCTGTAGCTATCTTCCTCTCTCTAGGAAAATAACTATACTTTGCAGTCTAGACAGGTGTCTCCAATAAAACATAAAACAATTTAAATTAAACAATATTTAAACCTAACAATAATTATTTATGACAAAAGGAAATAACAAAACATAACCTTAAAAGAATATCTAAGTTATAAAACTTAACTTAAAAACATTCAAGACTAAACATAATAAAACTTGACTATTCTTAATTCCATTAACACTTAATCTATATTAAATAAAAACATACCTTAATCTTATTCTGTTACTACAAAAAGCAACTAAAAGTTTGATATATACTTTTTTAAACACAATTTAATAGTAACATGGATTCACTATAAAGATTATAAAAATGTGACAAATACATCACAATTCTATGTCATCTAGCTTTGAAAATAACCCACAATAACTGCAAATGTTACTAAAAATACTTATTCATAACAGGAATTTGCCTAGTATATACTCAAATTGGTTAGGATTTTAAAGTGCAGTTTTTCTAGAGAAAAACCACAACAACACAGGATTTGGCAAGGTGCCATTCAGCTTTTGTAGCACTTTTCAGAAGCATAAAGTCCAATTCTTAAACTAAAATCCAAAATTGGTATATATGCAGTTATATGTGTTTTATAGAACAAAAGGACTCACATTAAAATTACCTTATTCAAATTGTGGAAAAAACAAGCAAATAGCTAATATATGCTCTAACTTAACTTTGTCTTGTACAGTAAAGTTCTCTTAACTAATTATTTTTTAAACCACAAATCTCTTCTGTAGATAACATTAATTGGAGGGTTTTCTTAGAAGCTGTAAATCACACCATGTTTTAACCTTAGGTTCTAAAACCAATTATTGCAAGGCAACTTCTGTTAAACACTTTTTTTTTTTTTTTAAACATTCAAAGAATCACAATAACTTCTCTAGTAAAATCCTAAAAACTGCAATTGCATAAACTCATAATTACTTAAAACACAAAATTAACTCTAAAAGGGTATATAAAAACATTTTGAAAACCCAATAAATCATGACTTTTTAACAAACTGGGCACCATCCCAGTGCTTTTTCTTAGAGAGGGAGCGGAGAGGTGGACTGCCCGCCCTGTCGCTGCTGCAGCTCTGCTGTTATCTTTCTTCACATTCTCCAAATACTCTCGCAGAGAGGAAAAACAGAGAGAAAGAAGAAAAAAAAAAATCCACAAAGTCAACTTTAACAAATGCAGGGGGTTTTTTGTTTTGTTTTGGTTTTTTTTTCTCTCAATTTCTCTCTCGCTGTTTGCAGATAGAAGAAAAAGGGCACGATTTTACAAAAGCAGGTGATGTTACATAAAAAGTCTCTCACGGCCAGGTGCTAACTACGGCGATCATGGCAGCTTATCAGCATGGCCTTGGAACTTTTCTTGCACTGCCTCTGCCCTGGGGGTGCCTTTGTTCTCTGCGCACACCTCAGTGATCCCCGATGTCCCCCTGGTTCGGGTGGAAACCAATCTCAATTTGGCTTCTTTTCTTCCAGGATGGTAAAGATGGAACTTAAATAAGATTGTAATGCTAAAAGTGACTCCAAAAATGAAGCAAATATTTCTGGATGTATCACATCCTGCCATAACTGAACAGATTCTGTTCGTTGTTTCAGCGTTCCCTGTGGAACTTTTTTCTCATTATTTTTTTCTCTCTGACTCTTCCTCTCTCTCTCCAAGGGCAGCATAGATAGGAGTGCTTGCCCAGCAGTGGGAGGTAAAGGCATCTGCCGCTGTGACGCAGGTAGAATTACAGGGCTCACAGCCTCAGCATATCTCGCTTTTCTGGTTTTTAAGGTATTAATTACAATCTGCCAAGTTCGACCGAGAGACACAGTGTCCTTGCTCTTTTCCGTAATTGCCATTTCCCATACCAGAACCCTTATATCAGTCCATTCTTCGGCCGCAAAAAGCAGTGTGAGCACTGGAAAATGCACATGACAATTAGCCCATATAATGAGCATATCCAGGTCATTTTCCTGGGCTGCTTCGCCTCGTTTAACGAGGATGCTAAGAAGCAGTTTTTCCACCGCCGCACATTCCGCTTCCATGCTAGCGGCAAACCACGAGAGGGAAGGTTGCGACCCTTCTACTATGCCCCCGCCTCTTGGTCCCCCGCAGCAACCTGAATTTCCACGTTGTCACGATCCACAAGGTGGGATTCGTGTACGGAGAAAACCCAGGATCAGATCTACTTTTATTATTCGAGTTTTCCAGAAGCCTGTCCAGTCTTTCTATTGGGCTTATGGCAGCTATTGTTTTCTGGAGAAGGATAGCGGTGGGTTTAAGCGATTCTGGAAGGCCACAAATTAAAGGGGTCATAATTTCAGCCTTCACAGGTAACAACATTGGTGATTCAGAACCAACAATTAATTTTCTTTCATGAATCAGTTGTAGACAAGCTGCCTTATGAATGTTTTCTAGGATTTGGTCCGGGGAGCCGGTTAGAGCTACAGGATCTCCCCTTTCCAGGGGATTAAGTCCCCCTGCCCAATATGCAGCTCGCTGGGTTAGGGACCATGGGTTGCGGTTATCTCCTGTTGTTAAGAACACGCCATGTCCCCAGTAGCCACTTGCTTCTTGTTCTGTTAATCGAATTTGATCTCCCCCTGTGAGAGACACTCGGAATACGTATTCTGTCTCTGACTCGTGAGGGAGACGCCCGTACTCCTTTTTTAACTTAGCCAATTCAGTAGCAGTGTACGGGATTTCTTTAGTGGTTATATATGGATCAAGATCTTCATCATTGATATAGTTATATTCTGTTTTAATCAAAGGTCTTATTTGGGAGCAACAGTTTTCACCACAATTTTTTACCGAATGTAATTCTGCTTGAGGATATATGTGATTTATCTGAGGAGTTTCTTTTTCCAGCGACTCCTTAAAGGAATCAGCAGACTGTGAATTTTTGGCACACTCCTCACTCAGAGCAGTTCATAAGAAATGAATTTCATTTTGCAAACTTTCAACTAAATTTTGTAGGGATTGTATAATTACATTCTCTTCCTGCCTTCGTCTCGTGCGAGCCTCTACGGCTGACTTAAGGCAAGCTCCCAATACAGAACAAATTATGGTTTTATTACGGCCAAATTTGAATTTTGACTCATGTTGCAGGGAGCAAATTCTATCAGTTACGTTTTCCAAGTTAAACCAATTATTTTGAGCCCATTCTTCCCCAGCTGGGGAGGGCTTAGCATTGTGTTTTGCTAACAAAGCAATGAATGCAGCTTTATCTTTTATACTAGAGTTTTCAGAGTGTTCACTCATCTTTGTGTGTGTGAAGGGCCCAGTACCACTACAGGGAGGTAAAACTTAAGTTACGCACAAACGCAGCCTTTGCCACGTCACCCTTCGCGTCCCTGTATGGATGAAGAGACTAAATCTGCTTGGGAGGCACCCCTTTATGTTAAAATTCGAGTTTGTCTCTTCACTACACCAAGCAGTCAGAATTCATCAAAAAACACATAACAGTACACAGAACCACTACAGGGAGGTAAAACTCAGTCACACTACATCAGACGCAGCCAGCGCTGCGTTCCCCCCTGCCGTGGGTGGAAAGACCAAATCTGCTTGGGAGGCACTCCTTTAGTTCAAAATTCAGGTTGTCTCTCCGCTACACCAAGCAGTCAACATATAAAAAATCAGTAAGTCCCACCTTTTGTACTCAAAGATTCCTTGTAAAATTCTGAAGACAGAGCCCTCAAATGAGTGTAGGGGTGCTTTTCACCTGGGTGTGTGCAGTTTGCGAGAAATTCGAGTCGCCTCCCTTGCTTTCTAGACACTGCTCACCAGCGTGGCAGGCTAGGGGCGGCTGAAGCGAAATGTCCTTCCCCTGATACAGACTGCACAACAACCTGCAACCCCTTCTGTCTCTCAGAATCCTGTCCGTGACGCCAATTTATGTCACGATCCGCAAGGTGGGATTTGTGATGTGGTTCTTTTAGTCGGTCTTAGAGTACAAAAGATTATCAGCAAACCAAGGACTTAAACAGCAAAACACACTTTATTGAGTGCTCATCAGCACTAATATGCCATAGAGAGAGAGAAAGGAGAAAGCAAAGCATAAGGAAAAGAGAGTAAGGGGATTATAGCTACCAACGTCGGAGTCCACTCAGCCGTCCAACGACGCAGAGTCTTCTGTTTGTTGGGGAGATCTCAAAGGAAGGTAAGTTTGGGGTATAATTTTATAGTCTTTTGCAAAGCGAGGGGCGCAGGGCCAAAAACAGAGGAGATTGATGATCATTGTGATGAATTCCATTGCGCAGGGGACAGGTGTAGGGTACAGAGCGATCCATGTCGTGCAAGTCTCTGCTCACCAGCAGGAACGAGGGCAATGTGTGGTGGAAAACCCATTGCACAGGGTACCACGCACAAACCTCTGTTCACCAGCTGGAACGAGAGCCATGAGTCATGGAAAACCCATTGCACAGGTTACCAAGCCTCTGCTCACCAGCAGGAACAAGAGCAGTGTACCGTGCAACCACCTGCAAACAATTACTTAGCAAACATCCACCTCAGCTAGGCCCAACCCCCCAAACCAAGTCCCTTGTGATATTCAGGGTCTCAGTCTCTGTCCTTGAGACAGTTGTGAGACAGATGAGGGAATCTTCGGACCATCTCTTACATCCAACCACACCGCGTCTCACCGTGTTCAGGCTGCCTATCCGGTGCCGATCCGCACCCGCGGCTTCCCACGCCGAGATCCGCTGAGCTGGCTCCAAAGCCCCTCTGCCCGCAGGGTGTCCCTGGTCGGAGCACCAAATATTGAGAGACCGCCAATTTATTCACCAGCCTTCACAGAAGTAAACGTGAACACCGTTTATTTCTATTATTAACACACCTTTTATAGGGTTCTACAGGCTCCGTGGGCAGAGCTACTATTGGCTAGTGCGCAAAAGTTTACATTTTTTCTCTTGTACACAAGAATATTGTTTTGCTTTACTCTCTCTTCTGCAGGCAAGATTCAAGGATTTTAGCCCTTACTATCACAACTTATGTCAAAGGCTGGTTTGTACAGACAGGCTTTTACTAATATATAAAATATATCAACAGAATCCAAATTTTGGCCATGGGCACCTGCAGAAGGACAGCTCCTTCCCATGAGAAGGAGGGCACTGAGCATTCCCAATATTTTGAGGGTAGATGAGAGGTGACCCTCCTGAACCACTGCCAGACAGAGTTTTCCTGGCAATATTCCCATGGGAAAAATCCCTGGATATCAAGAAATTTGGAGGTAAAATCCCATATCTGGACATGGGTTCAGGGAGAAGAAGGACAGTTCTTTTCCGTAGGAAGGAAAGCACAGGGCCCCAGTGTTCCAGTAGCAGATGAGAAGTGACCCTCAACATGCCCAGGTCAGCTGAACCAGCCAGGCCAAGCCAGACCTGTTCCATGTTCCCTTGGTTCCATTGGGCCCTGCAGTGTCACAATGGTCTCTGTGGTTCCACAGGTCCCAAAATGTCACAATGGGCCCTTGGTCCCATGGAGCCCCCAGTGTCGCTGTGGTCCCCTTGCTTCCATGAGGCCCCGTGGTATCACAATGGATCCTTGGTTCCATGGAGCCACACAGTGTCAGAACGTTCTGCTTGGTTCCATTGGGCCCTGTAGTGTCACAATGGTCCCTTGGTTCCATGGGCCCTGTGCTGGTGCATTCCCCCCTCCCCTTCTCAGGCCACCCTGCCAGCTGAGAAATGCTCCTTGGGCCTGGGCCTTGGCCAACAGCCCCTGGGCTCAGC
The DNA here is from genome assembly GCF_030490865.1 of Poecile atricapillus. Lineage (NCBI taxonomy): Eukaryota > Metazoa > Chordata > Aves > Passeriformes > Paridae > Poecile > Poecile atricapillus. The sequence continues at coordinate 2,297,605 of NC_081267.1, forward strand.
TCCTCTGCAGCTCATCAGAAACACTGTCTGCTCCCAGGCACTGCTGCTGCCCAAGCAGCTCCTGCTTGCTTCAGGAGCAGCCCTGGGAACTGTTTCTGTTCCCTGTGTGGCACAACATCCCTGTTCTCAGCCTTGAAAAGAAAGCTGTTGATGCCAAGTGCGGCCAGGATGAAACATTGCTGTGCCTGAAGCCCCTCTCTTGGGGCCCTACAAACAGCGCTCCAAAAGGAGCCCCTTGCAGCTCTCCTGGGCCAGCCACCTCCCTCTGAGTGGGGCCTCTGTGAGCCGGGAACTCTCCCGTTTGCTGCACTCGGGGCATCCCCGAACAAGGACGGAGCCTGGGCCGATCCCCCCACTCCTCCAGGCTCAGCCCTTCGCCCGCTGGGGAGATGCCAAAGCATCCGCAGGGAGCATTTCCCTGCCCTGCAGGGGAATTTCTCACAGCTGCCTTGCACTGCCCCTTTGTGTCTGTGTGCACACACCAGTGCTGTGCCCTGGCAAATGTGGCAGAAATGCTGCTCTCGGAGGGGTTGGAGTGCCTTGGAGATCTCAGTCAGTCAGGCCTGTGAGTGAGGGTAAGTCACGAGGTATAAACTAAGTTAAATGCTGCCTAGTGTTCTTCTTTTGCTCCATTGTTATGTTTAATATAAATTATAAGCTAATTTAAATACTGTTTAGTATTATTCCTCTGCTACTTTGCTAAGTCATAGGTTATAAGTTAGGTTAAATACAGTAAATGCTGTTGTTTTGCTAAACTGTGACATTTGAGGTTTCAGTTAAGGTTAAGGTATAACTGAAGTCCTGTTAGGTTTGAGCTCTGTTAAGTGAGTCAACTCTGGGATGTTGTCATGTGTTGTCATACAGCTGTACTGTGATGTCACAGAAGACTATGATGTCAAAAATTCAACCTGTGATGTCACAGTCTGTTCTGTTATGTCACATCCTGGTCTGTGATGTCACAGAGCCACCCTCTATGATGGCAGTCTCTGCTCAACGGCCTCACACCACCCTTTTTGATGTCACAGTCAGCTCCGTGATATCATAACCCAATCGGTGATGTCACATAATGCTCTCTGTGATGTCATACAGATACCCTGTAATGTCACAGCACATACTTTGACCTCACAACCAGGTCTATGATGTCATACAGCCATGCCATGATGTCACAGCCTTCTCTGTGACGTCACACAGTCCCCTCTATGATGCCATAGCTGCTCAGTGACCTCACACAACAAACTCTGTGATGTCACAGCCCCATCTGTGTCCTCACACAACCCACTCTGAGCTGTCACACAGCCCCTTTCTGATATCACAGCTGCTCTGGGGCTCCAGGACACAGCCACAGAGGTGCCACTGTGACACAGCCCCCTCTGGGACATCCCCCAGCCCCTGCCAGTGCTGAGCCCCTGGGAGCTCTGTCTGGGCCTGCTCGTGTCCCTGAGCTGCCCTGGCAAGGCCCCAGCCCTGCTGGGCTGTGCTCAGGAGCTGCTCCTGGCGAGAGCTGTCTCTCTGCTGTGGTCTGTTCCCATGGCAACATCTGCACCATGGTTATGGTCTGTTTCCATGGCAACCATAACAATCCCCTGTTGCTATGGTCTGTTTCCATGACAACCATCACAGCCCCTGTTGCTATGGTCAGTCCCTTGGCAGCTCCATGGAGACCCCATGCCAGGGGTGGTTGCCATGGACACCAGCTCAGGCCTGGAGCCAGAGCCTGTTGCCATGGAAACCATTTGCAGTCCCATCCCCAGGCTCATGGGATCACAGAGCCACAGAATTGGCTGAGTTGGGAGGGACCCATGGGGATCCTCCAGTCCAACTGCTGGCCCTGCACAGGACACCCCAACAATCCCAGCCTGGGCCTGGCAGCGCTGCCCAAACGCTGCTGGAGCTCAGCCAGCCCTGGAGATGGGAGCCCTCCCTGGGGAGCCTGTTCAGTGCCCCAGCAGCCTCACAGGAAAAACCTTTTCCTCACATCCAGCCTAAACCTGCCCGCCTCAGCTCCAGCCGCTCCCTCCACTGCTGTCCCTGGGCACCAGAGGGAAGAGGTTCCCACAGCCCCCAGCCAGGGACCCGCTCCCAAGGCTCCTGCCATGGCAACCAGGCCTGGCACCAGCTGGGATGCTCGGTTTCCATGGGCTGGGCTTCAGGAATGGGATTCCTGAATTCCCTGCTCCTGCTAAAACTGCACTGCCGCTCGCTTCCCTCCCACCTCCCATGGAAAGCACAAAAGGCAAAGATCCTGGGCTGGGATAAGAACAATTTGTTGAGAACAGCAATGAGATGAGGAATGAACATGAACAGAAACAATTTTGGTAACAAGGGATAAGACAAGCTATTTACAGGGAAAACCAAAACACCACCTACTGGCTCATCCTGGCCACATATTACCTCCTGCTTGAAAAGGACACCCTGGGTTGGGTGTGGAGCCAATCCTCCCGTGCAGTTTTGTGGGGTTTTTCCTCCCTGTTGGATTCCTGCATCGCAGAGCTGCTGAAATCAGCATCTTCCACGCATTTCTGCCATGGGGATTTTTCCTCCCTGGTCTCCATCCTCAGCTCCTTGTCTGGGGGAGGAAGGACAAGGAGAGGATGGGATTTGCCTCCGTGCCAGAGGGAAGGGGAAGGAGATCCCCCCAGTGTGTCCCCGGCAGGACGGCGTCGGCAGCGGGGTTGTCCTGCAGCCGGGGGCCAGGCTGGGCTGGGAGATGGAGCAGGAGAGAGGGGGAAAGGGGCACTGACTTCCTCCTCACCTGCCTGGGTGTCCCGGGACATCTTTCTCTTCCTTGCAGCTATCTCATCCATACAGCCAAGGTTTGGGAATGAGAAATCCTGGTTTGTGAGAAGACAAGGAATGAGCAACATTCAGTTTGAAGGTCCATTTTTCCAAGTCCATCTCTAGAAGTCACCGGATATCTGGGGTGTCTTGGTTTGAAAGGAAAGGTGTTTCCTAAGGAAGGCAGAAATCTCCATTGAAATTGATAAAAATGGAAACAACCCACCCCCTCCAAATTTTTATAATCTTGATATCAAAGTGCTCTCAAATAAAAATATAGGAATAGAAATAATAGTTCTTTATTAAAGAAAGGAAAATGAAAATGCAGCAGGACAAAAACCAAGAACAACAACAACAAAAAATAAAAAAACACACAGAAACAACCCACTGACAGAGTCAGAATACAACCTTACATCCCATTGGTCAGGGTTTTGGAAGCACTCAGATTAAAAAGTGGCTGCACTCCTCCTGGAGTGACAGATGTGGTTCTGTTTAAGCAATGATCCCATAGAAGATTGTCGCTTACCTCTGAAGTTCTGGTGCTGTAGATGGCTCCGGTCTCTCCTCTGGGAATCCAGTGGAGAAAGATTCCCTGTGGTGCTCTGATTCTCAGATTATATCCAGTCAGGAATGCTTGGCTCCTCCCCTGGGTGGAGCATCTCACAATGGGATGATGTCATTTTATCAGTCCTGCAGTGAGACTCAATGGCCCATTAACAGAAGATATCCCCCTGGAGGGAGGATGGGTGGTGGAAGAGATAAAGAACACTGCCCCACCTGGTTTTAACAGCTGGCCCATTAACAGAAGACATCCCCCAGGGATGAGGGATGGGCGATGAAAGAGATAAAGAAAACTGCCCCAGCAAGTTTTAACAGATGGTGATAGAATAAGTAAGTTTGGCTATATCTTGCATTGCAACCCAAGACATGGGGTCCATACAAACTTCCCAAATGCCAAGATTCGGCCCTGAAAATGCCTCCCAGGAGTTCCCCCTCTCTGGTCTCTCCCCTTTGGTGTTCAGGGGTTCCTCTCTGTCCCAGCTGCTGGGGGTCAGGTTTGTACTGGGGGGTTTCCTCTCTACTCGGTCCCTGACCTCTTCAGGCTGCTTAGAGTGCCCAGAGTCCAAAAAGTTTCACCTGTTTCCATCTCCCCACTTAGGGATGCTGGGTCTCCCAGGGTCACTTCTCCCCTTATTCCCTTCTTGGGTCTGCAGGGGGTCCAAGGAGTCCCCCCCTGCCCCTCTCCAGGCAATTGAGGGTCCCGTGAATTGTGGCGTTCCCCCTCTCTGGGCTCCCCACTTTGGGGTCCTGGGGGACACAGGGCTCTGCTCCTCCAGGCTGCCTCTGCCAGCAGCTGCTACTGGGACCCCCGATATCCCCCCAAAAGGCATTTTCCAGTCAGTCTTGCAGTTCTTCATTCTCCAAACATCCCCCCCCATAAAACCCAACCCAGGAACCCCCCAGGATATCTGGGCCAAGCTCCCCCTCCCCGATCACCAGTGGGATGGGGGGGTGATGATCCCACGGATGGGGGGGCTGTGAATTCAGGGAATGCTCAACTGGGATATACTGAGCCTGAGATCATACTGGGATAACAAGCACTTGACTGGGATTACTGGGAGTGTCTGGGAATGGCTATGGACATGCTTAGGGAAACTGGGATATACTGGGAATGTCTGTGACCATCCTGGGGATGACTGGGAACACATTGAGAACAATGGGAACTGTGCTGGGGAAAACTGGGAACAACTGGGATTGACTGGGTCTGCACTGGGGACAACTGGGCATGACTGGGACCATGCTGGGAGCAGCTGGGATAATCTGGGGAGTGACTGGGACTATACTGGGGGCAACTAGGATCACACTGGGAGGGACGGTGAGCACCTGGACCATCCTGAGGGCAACTGGCATCCTACTGGGATCACAGTGGGAGCAGCTGGGCCATGCAGGGGAAGACTGGGACCATACTGGCAGCAACTGGGACTGCACTCAGGGTGACTGGGAGTGGCTGGGAGCAACTGGGATCAGCCTCGAAACACCTGAGGAGTGACTGAGAGAAACTGGGAAAGACTGGGAGAGAGTGAAACCACAGTGCAGGTAAATGGGAGCAACTGGAACCACACTGGATAATCCTGGGAGCAGCTGTGCCCATGCTGGGGTCATACTGGGATCCTACTGGCACTAGCTGGGATCATACTGGGAGTGAATGGAAAGGTGCTGGCTGGGACTGGAACCATGCTGGAGGTGACTGGGAGCAACTGGGCCCACCCTGGGAGTGACAGGGAGTCACTCTGGCCATGACTGAAATCATGCTGAGAGGATCTGGGAGTGACTGGAACCATACTAGGGGTGACTGAGTGCAACAGCTCATACTGGGAGTGACTGGGACTGTAGAGGGAGTGACTGGGATCATCCTGAAAGTGTTTTTCTGTAGATCTTACGTGTTTCTGGTCTCTTTTTATTCCCCTTCTTATGCAATCTGCCTGGATTAATTTTGGATATCTTAATGTTACCCAAAATCTTAAGGGTTAATGGTTTTTAGGTTAAATGAGCTAAGTTTGCAAAGTTAATGCTATGGTAAGCGTTTTATGTTCAATTGGATGCTGTATTAAACCCTTTCCCAAAATTCCTTGATTGTCTATATTTTGCCAGGTAAATTTTGTGTCATTTTGACCTCTTAGCTCAGTTGGTCAGAGCATGGTGCCAGTATCACTGAGGCTGTGGGTTCAATCCTTGTGGGGCCATTCACTTAAGAGCTGGACTTGATGGTCCTTGTGGGTCCCTTCCTGCCAAGAATATTCTTTGCATCTGTCCATGTTGAGAAGATCTGGTGGGTGTTTCTCCTGTGCATCAAACTCAAGCACAGGAACCTTTGGTTACCACCAGCATTGAAGTGTTCTGAGGTATTACAGACCTGCAGGCTCCCAGTGACCTCTTGTTTCAATAAGGCCCCACAGTGTCCCACTGGTTCCTTCGTTCCATGGGCCCAAGAGTGCCACAATGATCCCCTTGGTTCCACAACTTCCCACAGTGTTGCACTGGCCCCTTGGTTCCATAAGGATCTGGAGTGTCACACAGGTTTATGGCATTTGTCCTTGCTGCCCCTCACATCCCACTGCCCCACAAAGAGCCCCGAGCCACCCGTGAGGGACAGGCCCTGCTGTGCCAGGCCTGGGCTCAGGGCTTGGCCTTTCTGCTTCCTCCAACCCAGCCAGGGCTTGCTCAGCATTGCAGTTCCCTGCTCAGAGCCTTTGGCTCCCGGCAATCCTGGCCTCCAGGATCTGCTCTCACCATTCCCTGGGGAGTCTTTGGCAGTCCCTGCCCTCAGTGGGGCCGATTGAAGCTCCAAGGGACTTGGAGTTTTGCTTCTGACTCCTTGAGCAGCTTCTTCAGCCTGAAGGAGGGACAAAGGAAGATCAGAGAAAGGAGAATGAAGCACGAGGTCAAGCACTCCCTGAATTCACAGCCTCCACCCATGGGATCATCACCCCCATCCCACAGGTAACCGGGGAGGGGGAGCTTGGCCCAGATATCCTGAGGGGTCCTTCTTGGGTTGTGTTTTTTTTGAGGAAATGTTTGGACGATGAAGAACTCCAAAGCTGAATGGAAAATGCCCCTTGGAGGGATACTGGGGTGTCTCAGCATCCCTAAGTGAGGAGATGGAAATGGGGTGAACTTTTTTGATTCCTGGCACTCACAGCAGCCTGAAGAGCTCAGGGACCAAATAGACAGGAGACCTGCAGTACAAGCGTGACCCCCAGCAGCTGGGACAGAGAGGAACCCCTGAAGACCAAAGGAGGGAGAGCAGAGATGGGGAATTCCTGGAAGGCATTTTCAGGGCTGAATCTTGGTGTTTGGGAAGTTTGTATGGACCCCATGTCTTGTGTTGCAATGCAAGATGTAACCAAAAGTGTGTATTCTATCACCATTTGTTAAAACCTGGTAGAGCAGTTTTCTTTATGTCTTTCATCATCCATCCCTCACAACTGGGGGATGACTTCTGTTAATGGGCCAGCTATTAAAACCGGGTGGGGCAGTGTTCTTTATCTCTTCCATCACCCATCCTCCCTCCAGGGGGATATCTTCTGTTAATGGGCCATTGAGTCTCACTGCAGGACTGATAAAATGACATCATCCCATTGTGAGATGCTCCACCCAGGGGGAGGAGCCAAGCATTCCTGACTGGATATAATCTGAGAGTCAGAACACCACAGGCAGTCTTTCTCCACTGGATTCCCAGAGGAGAGACCGGAGCCATCTACAGCACCAGAACTTCAGAGGTAAGCTACACCCTTCTATGGGATCATTGCTTAAACAGAACCACATCAGTCACTCCAGGAAGACTGCAGCCATCATTTAATCAGACTGCTACCAATACCCTTACCAATGGGGTGTAAGGTTCTGACTCTGTTGGTGGGTTGTTTTTTTCTTGTTGGTTTTTTTTTTTTGTATTGCTGCATTTTCATTTTCCTTCTTTAGTAAAGAACTTATATTCCTTTTCCCATATCGTTACCTGAGAGCACTTTGGTTTCAAGATTATAATAATTCGGAGGGCATGGGATGCTTACATTTTTATCAATTTCAGTGGAGATTTCTGCCTTCCTTAGCAAACTCCTTTAAACCAAGACACCTCAGATGCCCTGGTGACTTCTATAGATGGGCTTGGTAAGAGTGACCATCAAAGTCATTGTGCTCATTCCTTGTTTTCTCTCAAACCAGGATTTCCCAATCCCAAACCTTGGCCAGATGGAGAAGGAGGCTGTGAGGAAGAGGAAGATCTCCCAGGACACCAAGGCAGGTGAGGAGAAATTCAGTGCCCCTTTCCCCCTTTCTACTGCTCCATCTCCCAGCCCAGCATGGCCCCCGGCTGCAGGACAACCGCGCTGCCGATGCCATCCTGCCGGGGACGCACTGGGGAGATCTCCTTCCCCTTCCCTCTGGCACGGAGGCAAATCCCATCCTCTCCTTGTCCTTCCTCCCCCAGACAAGGAGCTGAGGATGGAGACCAGGGAAGACAAATCCCCACAGCAGAACCTCATGGAAGAGGCCGTTTTGAGCAGCTCCACAGCGCAGGAATCCAACAGGGAGGAAAAGCTTCAGAGATCCCGCAGGAGGAGGGGCTCCAAACCCATCCCAGGGTGCTCTGAGGAGGAAAGACCCACCCTGTGCCGGGAAGGTGGCCAGAGATCCAGCCAGGGCTCTGAGCTGTTGGTCCATGAGCAGCTTCAGGACAGGGAGAAGCCCTACAAGTGCTTGGAGTGTGGGAAGAGCTGCAGCCAGAGCAACAGCCTGATCTGCCACCAGATGATCCACACTGGGGAATGGCCCTACGAGTGTGGGGAATGTGGGAAGGGCTTCAGCTGCAGCTCCAAACTCATCATCCACCGGCGCATTCACACTGGGGAGAGGCCCTACGAGTGTCCCGAGTGTGGGAAGAGGTTTCAGGCCAGCTCAAATCTCCTGCACCAGCGGATTCACACGGATGAGAGGCCCTTCCGCTGCCCTGACTGTGGGGAGGGCTTCAAGCAAAACTCCACCCTCATCACCCACCGGCGCATCCACACTGGGGAGAGGCCCTACAAGTGTACCCAGTGTGGGAAGAGCTTCACCCAGCCCTCTAACTTGACCCGACACCAACGGAGGCACCACTAAGGGAAGCCTTGGAAATGCCCCAAAGTACAGGAAGAGCTTTGTCCACTGCTCCAGCTTCATTCCCCCTTGGAGAATCCACATTGGGAAGAGACCTGGTGATCCATTTTCCCTGTGATCCATGCTGGGAAGACACCTGTACCTTTCCCTGCCCATGGCAATGACATGATGTGAGATCAAAGAACATGAGAGTCTGACCATGTCCCTGTCATTATATTCAATCCCATCTCAGGTCAGTGCCAGGGGCAGGAAAAGGACTCCCTCTCTGTCACCAGAGGAGAAGGGTGTCCTTTCCAGGCAGGAGGAAATACTTGGCTAGGAAGAAACAGTCAGTGGTGGTTTAGTTTACCCTGTAAATAGTTCTTCTTACCTATTTTGTTACCAAAATTATTTCTGTTCCTGTTTGTTCCTTATCCCGTTGCTGTTATCAATAAATTGTCCTTAGCCCAGCCCAGGATCTTTGCCTTTTCTGTTTTCCATGGGAGGTGGGAGGGAAGCGAGCGGCAGCACGGTTTCAGCAGGCGCAGGAAATTGAGGAATCCCATTCCTGAAGCCCAGCCCGTGGAAACCGAGCATCCCAGCTGGTGCCAGGCCTGGTTGTCGTGGCAGCAGCCTTGGGAGCGGGTCCCTGGCTGGGGACTGTGGGAACCTCTTCCCTCTGGTGCCCAGGGACAGGAGCGGAGGGAGCGGCTGGAGCTGAGGCGGGCAGGTTTAGGCTGGATGTGAGGAAAAGGTTTTTCCCCCAAGGCTGCTGGGGCACTGAACAGGCTCCCCAGGGAAGGCTCCCAGCTCCAGGGCTGGCTGAGCTCCAGCAGCGTTTGGGCAGCGCTGCCAGGCCCAGGCTGGGATTGTTGGGGTGTCCTGTGCAGGGCCAGCAGTTGGACTGGAGGATCCCCATGGCTCCCTCCCAACTCAGCCAATTCTGTGGCTCTGTGATCCCATGAGCCCGGGGATGGGACTGCAAATGGTTTCCATGGCAATGGGCTCTGGCTCCAGGCCTGAGACAGGCACAGACAGGGGCTCCATGGAGACCTCCCAGGGGTTTCTGGGGATGCTGAAGAGCGGTGTGGTCAGATGCAGTCACAGCAATTCCATGGTGACATCCCAGAGGACCTTGGGCTGCAAAGGCACTGCTCTGTCACAGGCACCCAGGGACCCCATGGTGACATCCCAGGAGTCCCCAGGCTGCCAAAGAGCCGGGATGTCACAGACACTGCCAGGGCTTCCTGTCATGTGCAGAGTGGGAGCTTCTGGCAAAAGCTTTATTTCTTTATTGGAGAAACTCCTGTTGAGTCATGAGGTGGAGAAATTACACCAAACAGCCACCATGGATCCTCAAACTCCTCCAGGTCACCTAGACTTTTAAATTCTTTGTAAGAGAGGAGACTGGGAGCAGCTGGATTCAATCCCAGCCCAAGTTTGTCAGACGTTTATGTGTAAATATTGGACAGGTAGAATTGAACCGTAATGCAATTTGTCCCACATGATTAACAACGGAATATCAGATATATTTATATAAATACAACTGTGACTGATTCTGAACATGATTTATTTACACCACAGAGTAAATAAAGAAAAAGAGTTACTTACTCCACAGTATAGGAGCTATAACAATTATTAGACTATAGTGCTCTAGGAAGCAATTTTGAAGTAAACAGGGCCTTGCTGGAGTTGTTTGAGCCCATTCCAGGCACAGCCTCCTGCTCCAGCAGGAACTGCCTTTCCTGTGCCATGGCCAGGGCAGATCCTGCTGCAGGAAAAGCCCCAGGCCAGCCCCAACCCAGGGAAGGGCTCGGGCACAAGTGCAGAGTGCCGTGCTGGGAGCTGTGCCAGGGACAGCCTGAGGCACCAAAGGCACCTTGGCAGCAGCAGCTGCTTCCAGGCCATGGCCAGAAGGCTCCCTTGGCACCCCGGCCTGGTGGCCAGCACTGCAGAGCTGCTGCTTCAGGGCTCATTTCTGGCTGGGCTCTGAAAAGCCACTGCTGCTCCAGGAGCCTGACTGGGAAGCAATTGGCCCCAGTACCCTGGGGACACGATAATAATGAAACAACTCTTCATGCCAGCAGAGACCAGGCAGGGGCAGAGGAAAGGGGAGAGCCAGGCCCAGGGGACATGGCTGCAGTGGTGATGGCTGTGAGGTCACTGCCACTGCAGCAGCCTGGCTGGCCCTCAGCAGACATTCTGGCCAGGAACACTGTGAGGTCACCCAGGACATCAGCACAACAGCAATTCCATCCTTGGGGACGGGAGGGGCTTTCACTGTGTCAGGTTGCACAGAGCTCCTGCTCTTGGAGCATTCTTGGGATGGAGCATCGACTTGTCTGGAAAAGCAGTTGCAGTTTTGTGCCACTCTCATAAAATACCTGATTAAAATTTTTCCTCCTTCTAAAAAATATAAATTAACTCTTGATCACTTTAAAGATATTCATCCCTGTCACTGCAAGATTTGGGAGAAAATAACTTTGACCAGTGCTTCCATTTTCACACACCATGGAGAGGACCCAAAAATCTCCCAGGATGGGGTTTGGAGGCCCCATCACATAAGCAGCAGGTAGAGGCTGAGGGCTCTGGGCTGTGCAGCTGCAAGGCCCTGCCAGAGGCAACTTGTGCAGTCCTTTGGCCATGGCTGCTGGCCCTGGGCCTGAGGCCAGCAGGGGACAAGTGACCCTGGCAGCCCTGGGGCCTCATTGCCTCCTTGTCCCTGCTCAGCAGCCTGGCAGGGGCCGCCCCATGGTGCTGCCCTTGGCATTGCACATCCCCACATGCCAGTGCCCCGGGAAGAGCCCTGAGCAATGAGGGAGGGACAGCATCTGCCTTGCCAGGGGCTGGGGCTCAGCCCTTGGCCCTTGGCATTCCTGAAACACATCCAGCTTTGCTCAGCACCACAGACACCTTTCCCTTGCTTGTCCCCAGCTGGCATCAGGGCCTCCAGTCTTCTGCTCTACCTGGAACCTGGGGACGCTTTCTCACTCGTGTCTCTCATTTCAACTACAAGAAACTTCAGTGTTTCTGCCTGTGTTTGAGTTCTTGAGAAGTTTCTGGAGCACACTCTTGAGGGACTGAGTGTGATGCAAAGAGCCCCAAAGGCCCGAGAGGGTGATGAAAGTGCTGGTGCTGTGTCTGTGCTGCTGAGCTGGGCCGGGCTCCTGGCCTAGAGGCAGCTCCTGGCAAGGGCAGCGCTGCAGAGAGACAGCTCTGGCCAGGAGCAGCTCCTGAGCACAGCCCAGCAGGGCTGGGGCCCTGCCAGGGCAGCTCAGGGACACGAGCAGGCCCAGACAGAGCTCCCAGGGGCTCAGCACTGGCAGGGGCTGTGGGATGTGCCAGAGGGGGCTGTGTCACAGCAGCACCTCTGTGGCTGTGTCCTGGAGCCCCAGAGCAGCTGTGATGTCAGAAAGGGGCTGTGTGACAGCTCCGAGTGGGTTGTGTGAGGTCACAGATGGGGCTGTGACATCACAGAGTTTGTTGTGTGAGGTCACTGAGCAGCTATGGCATCATAGAGGGGACTGTGTGACATCAGAAATCAGGGTGTGATGTCACAGTGTGGGCTGGGTGATATCACTTTGTGGGCTGTGACATCACAGAGAGGACTATGACATCAGAGGTTGAATGCATGACATCACAGAGTGAGTTGTGACAACACAGAGTTTCTGTATGACACCACAGAGCCACCACAGGGTGGGCTGTGACATTACTGAGTGGGCTGTGAGGTCACAGAGCAGACACCACAATCCCAGAGGGCAGCTCTGTGACATCAGACAGCAGATTGTGACATCACAGAGCAGCTGTGTGACATCAGAGAGAAGAGTGTGTGATGTCAGAGAGAAGGCTGTGACATCAGAGAGTAGGTTCTGTTATCTCAGAGGGGCTGGGACATCACAGTCCAGACTGGGACATCACAGAATGGCTGTGGGACATCCCAAGGTCTGTGGGGCATGGGACAGGGGGACAGGGAACCCCTGACAGCCTCCCTGTGTCCCCCAGGGCCAGAGCCTGGGCCAGGGCTCCTTCACCCTGTCACCAACGAGGGCTTGAGAGCGCTTAAAAAATCCCCAGCAAGGGAGCAGCAAAAACCAGATTTAATATTAAGCACCAGCAGCACAAAGTTCCTTGGCAAGAGTCACTCTGCTCCTGACTGGACACTTCAGGCACAGCAAGGAAACAAAGCAACAACAAAACCAAACAAAATCCAGGCAATCCAACCAGAAATGAACCCAGAACCATCCGTGTATGTGTGTGTGTGTGTGTGTGTGTGTGTTTGAGCTTAACAGAGCTCAAACTTAACAGGACTTCACTTATACCTTAATTTATACCTCAAACATCACAATTTAGCAAAATCACTTAAGAGTATTTAAGCTAACTTATAACATATGACTTCAGGATTTAAGAGTGGAATAACACTTAACAATATTCAACTCAGCTTATTTTTGGAGTCAGAGGCACCGAGAGTGTGCCCTTATCTCTGATGCCTGGCTCTGACATCCAAGAAAACACTGAATTTCATATAACACCGTGAAAACAACTGTTAAATAGAAAAACCAGGAGTGTAAGTGTGTAGATTAAAGAGATTTCTTATGTCACTGCATGAAAAAGTTAAAGTTTGGAGTTTAAACTAGTTTAGGAAATAGAGGACAAGATGGAGGATTCAGGGTGTTGTCTCTTGTCCTTCTTTCTTCTTCATCTTCTTCTTCTAGAGGTTTTTGGGTAGTAGTAGGTGACTGGATAATGAATGCTGCAGTGCAGTGGGTCATTGGGTCACTAAGAAAAAATATTTCCTTGGCATTTGTTAATTGGGTAAATGAACATATAAAAAAACATTGAAGAAGATCTTTTTTAGTAATTTTGCACCTTTCTATCTTAGTGCACATAGCTGCTTGTAGCTCCTTGTACCCTGTATACATGTAATGGAGATAAAAGAAAAATAAACAACCAAGTCCAAACAAGAGAAAACTGCCTCTCTCTCGTCAATCTTCAGTCCAAGGGGGAAAAGGAACCCAACCACAAGTGTCCCATCAGGACACCAGGGCCACACTGCACCACTGCAGACGGGAGCAAACCCTCATGGACTGCGTGCCTTACAAATCTGCTAAACCCATGTCACACACATCCCTGAATTTAGACATTTAAAATATGTACATTTATTCACAGATACCCTTTCATCAGCAATATGTGCTATAAAACACACAAGAGAAAAGGGTTGGGATGCCATTGCACACTGGCAGTCAGCCTTTGCTGTTTTGAGAATCCCTCATAGCATCAAAACAACACACATCTCACAGAAAACAAAACATTTCCTACAGCCCTGGAGTGTAACACACCACACTGGCGTTCCTCAAATAACAATAAAACCAATGTGGAAAGAGCACATGGCACTTTAACAGGAATTACTGAAAAACAAGAGGGAGGAATGTGTGGTGGGACCCCAGAAAGCAAAGTAGCTAAGGCTGTTCATGCAATAAATCATTCAGCAGTATCAGAAGATTCCCAAACCCAGGCTCGCTTGAACTCTGCAATTCTAACACAAGTGAAAGACTTAGCAATGTGAGCTCTAACAAAAATTACCAACTTGTCTGTGCCAACCCAAAGCTATTCAAGTAGAAGACAAAACCCCCATGAGCTATATATGCAGTGAAGCAAGGGGTCAATTAATGCTACAACTGGCACGAGATAATGCAAACCAAGACTGTAGAAAAATTATAGCTGCATTACCTCAAGAGAATCCATCCCTGGAGGAGATGATTACAGCATGTGCTAAGGTTGGGACTGGATCTCATCACATGGATATGCTAGCCAATTCTATTACAGCTGCTGTTAAACTCACACCCCATTGCTACAAGTGTGGACAACAAGGCCACAGGAAAATAAACTGTCCACACCAGCCCATTCCACAGGGGACAGCTCAGGGACAAAGAAGTGATAATGCAAGCTGCAACCAATGTGAAAGAGTCAAACATACAGCCAAAGACCACAAACAACACCCTCCTGACAGTACCTCTACAGATGTGACGGAGCAGATTAAAGAGTAACCAGAACAACTTATTCAACATGAAAATCAGACTCTTGAAAAGATAGTTAATTTAAAAACTGTTTGTTTACAAATTGTTTTTCTGCTAAGTTGGGTTTTTCTCATGGTTCTAAATGTTGAATGTTTTTTGTTTCTTGTTTATAGAGTTCAGGATAATCTCAGTTCAAAATAATTTCTTGTTTTTTAATGTTAAGTTGTAACTTTTAACTATAAGTAGATAACCTGTGGCTTGTTAGCTTAAAGGATCGTGATCCTGTCTGCCAGCTCCTGGAAGGGAGTGTTGCAAACTCAATTTAGTACACAACGCATATTGCTTGCTGAAGAGAATTAAGTGTGTCAAGTTAACTAGAAAACTTCACTCAAATTAAACCCATGGTGTCCCTGTTATCATGTCTGCAAAGGGCCCTTGCAGATAACAGCGAGCATTTTCTATTTTTTAATTTAACCAAAAAGGGTGAATTGTCAGAGTATGGTCACAGTAGAGCTGGTCAGGACTGGACAAGGTAAATCTAGACATAACACAAATCTAATTTAGCAGTAAATCTACTTTAGCCATAACACAAATCTAATTTAGCAGGAAATTCTCTTTAGCCATAGATTTTAGCACAAATTTAATTTAGTGAGCCTAATTCATGTCTGAACCACTGCACACCACTGGCCAGGATGCAAGGCAGGGAGGGAAGTATCAGCCAATGGCTGTCTAGCCTGGGAAATCCGAATTTGGTATTCAAGTGAGTTCTGAATAATAAACGAGGCTGTTTTGTCTAATGAGCAACTGGAGCATGAATCGTGGATTTTGTCTCCTCACTCACGACCAGCAGGTTACAGATACACCTTGGGCAGTACAAGAGCCTGGCAAGGGCTACACCCAAGATGGAGCAAAAGTGGTCACAAAAATGGACAAGTGATCACAAAGTCCCACATTTTTAGAAGTTTAGGTCCATCTGCATATTTGGGTTCATTGTCCAATTACAGCTTCAGATGATGAAGTCCCATCCTTCTTGTTTTCTTTCTTCAGTCCACCCTTCTTCATGCTTTTGGGCCTGGAACTTGTAACAATTGTCCTTGGTATCAAGATAGAAAAGGAATTGTTTTGTCTACCTACTCTGTGAAGAGAGCTCACTAATACTTAATATGGAGTTCAAAACTACAAACGTAGGCAGCACAGAATATGAAAAATATGAAAGCTAAAACTTAAGGCAACACACCCTGAAGGGCTGTGAAACTAAATAATTTTGGAGAGGGACTGAGTAAGATTCAGTGGCATAGAGTGGTTTTGAGGAGACAGATAGAAGCCTCTCGGCTCTTTGAGTGCCAAGAAATGGAGACAATTACACCAAATAACCCCACAACCCCCAAATCCTCCGAAGTATCTCCCAGATTCCCTTGAAGCACTAGTAAAATGTGAGGTTTTAGATGCCTTTGATGAATTTGTTGATTTTTACCACCATTTGTTGGATTTAAAGGGATGAGAATGAATCAAAAGATAATTGAAACCAAAATAAAATGATCTCCAGCCCAGTGTGTCCCCAACACAGATCACTGGGAACGTGGGTCATCAGGGCTCAGACCAACGTGGGTCCTCCCATGGGGGATGGAGCTGGAGCAGTGCACAAAGCTCTTCCTGCACTTGGGGCACTCGCAGGGCTTCCCTTACCGGTGCCTCTGTTGGTGTTGGGTCAAGTGAGAGCTCCTGGAGAAGCTCTTCCCACACTGGGGACACTCGTAGGGCCTCTCCCCAGTGTGGATGCGCTGGTGACTCATGAGGTGGGAGTTTTGCTTGAAGCCCTCCCCACAGTCGGGGCAGCGGAAGGGCCTCTCATCCGTGTGAATCCGCTGGTGCAGGAGGAGATTGGAGCTCCTCTGAAACCTCTTCCCACACTGAGGACACTCGTAGGGCCTCTCCCCAGTGTGGATCATCTGGTGGATGGTAAATTGGCTCCTCTGGCTGAAGGTCATCCCACACTCCCGACACTCATAGGGCCGTTCCCCAGTGTGGATCCTCTGGTGGCAGATCAGGCTGGAGCTCCGGCTGAAGCTCTTCCCACACTCAGGACACTCGTAGGGCCTCTCCCCAGTGTGGATGCGCCGGTGGGTGATGAGGGTGGAGTTTCGCTTGAAGCCCTCCCCACAGTCGGGGCAGCGGAAGGGCCTCTCATCCGTGTGAATCCGCTGGTGCACGAGGAGATGGGAGCTGCTCTGAAACCTCTTCCCACACTCACCACACCCGTAGGGCCTCTCCCCAGTGTGGATGCGCCGGTGACGGATGAGGTTGGAGCTGCAGCTGAAGCTCTTCCCACATTCCCCACACTCGTAGGGCCATTCCCCAGTGTGGATCATCTGGTGGCAGATCAGGCGGTTGCTCTTGCTGAAGCTCTTCCCACACTCCAAGCACTTGTAGGGCTTCTCCCCCTCCTGAAGCTGCTCATGGACCACCAGCTCAGAGCCCCGGCTGGATCTCTGGCCGCCTTCCTGGCACAGGGTGGGTCTTTCCTCCTCAGAGCACCCTGGGATGGGTTTGGAGCCCCTCCTCCTGCGGGATCTCTGGGGATTTTCCTCCCCATTGGATTCCTGTGCTGTGGAGCTGCTCAAAACGGCCTCTTCCATGAGGTTCTGCTGTGAGGATTTGTCCTCCCTGGTCTCCATCCTCAGCTCCTTGTCTGGAGGAGGAAGGACAAGGAGAGGATGGGATTTGCCTCCGTGCCAGAGGGAAGGGGAAGGAGATCCCCCCAGTGCGTCCCCGGCAGGACGGCGTCGGCAGCGGGGTTGTCCTGCAGCTGGGGGCCATGCTGGGCTGGGAGATGGAGCAGGAGAGAGGGGGAAAGGATCACTGACTTCCTCCTCACCTGCCTGGGTGTCCCGGGGCATCTTCCTCTTCCTCACAGCTGCCTCCTCCATCCAGCCAATAGTCTGGGAATGGGAAATCCTTGTTTGGGGAGAAATACAATTCATGAGCACATTGGATTAGGGGGTTCCTCCTGCCAAAGTCCATTTCTAAAAATCACAAGCTATCCATAAAAACCTCCAAAACACCAAGATTTAGCCCTGAAAATGCCTCCCAGGAGTTCCCCATCTCTGGTCTCTCCTTTTTGGTGTTCAGGGGTTCCCCCTGTCCCAGTTGCTGGGGGTCACACTTGTACTGGGGGTCCCCCATGTACTCAATCTCTGTCCTCCTAAGGCTGCTGGAAGTGCCAGGAATCCAAAAAGTTGCACCCATTTCCATCTCCCCACTTAGGAATGCTGGGACCCCCCAGTGTCCCCCAAGGGGCATTTTCCGCTCAGCTTTGCAGTCCTTAAGTCGCAAATATCCCCTCCCAAAAAACCCAACCAAGGGACCCCTCAGGATATCTGGGCTGAGCTCTCCCTCCCTGGTCACCTGTGGCATGGGGGGTGATGATCCCAAGGGCGGGGGACTGTAAATTCAGGGAGTTCTTGACCTCTTGGTTCCTTCTCTTTTCCCTGATCCTCCTTTTTCCCTCCTCTTCCTGTTGAAGTGCATTTAAAAAATTATGGTCTGTCCCAAGGGAAGAACTCACCCTTGGTGTTGTATAAGGTTAGTCCCTACCTAACCTCCCTTTTCTTTTCCCTATCCCATTGGCTGTAACCCCCCTGTATCCCCTGCCCCCCCCCTCCCCCAAGTTTAAGAGATAGCACCCGAGGAATCTCAGCCTCTTTCTTGCCCCGGGCGATCCACATACAATAAACCCAGGACCACGTCTCGTAAGTCTGAGCCTTCTTTTTCTAAAATACCTTAGGTCCATGTTGGATATATTTTGAGACCCCTTCCCGCCCGTGTTCTGTAATGGGCCGACACATCCCCATGGGGGACAAGAATGAAGGGGTTTGTGGAGTATTTACAACATCTTCCTTCCTCTCCTCCCCTTTCATCCCTTCTCCTTCTCCTCCCTAACACCAGCTTCTTCTCCTACTTCCATCCCTTCTCTCTCTCCTTCTTCATCCCTCCTCTTCCATCCCTCCTCCTCCTCCCCCAGGAGCAGTGACACCCTCGGTGCCCCGTTCCCAAACCCCTCACAGCCCACGGCAGGAGCGGGGATGGAGCCGGGACAGGTCGGGATGGGCAGCGCGGGGCTCTCCGCTGCTCCCACCCGCTGGGGACGGGGGGAACCCGGCCCGGGGAAAAGGAGAGGGAAACTGGGAAAATTGGGGGCTGCAGATCCAACCTGGGGCTGGCTGGGGACCCTGGCTGGGGACTGCCAGCCCTTGGGGCTCCTCTGGGGAGATGCGGGAGGGGGAACACAGAGAGGGCTGGGGGATCCCAGGAGTGGCAGCACTGGCAGGGACTGGTTTGTACTGGGATCATCCTGGCAGTGGTTGAGATTGCACTGGCTGTGTACTGACATCATACTGGGATCATACTGGGATCATACTGGGATGATACTGGCAGTGAGTAGGAGCCTGCACGGGGCAATTGAGACCAGGTTGTGAGGAACTGGGAATACACCCTGCGCTCCCCAGAACCCCGCGATCGCCCCCCATATGTCCCATAAGTCTCCCCCCAGACCCTCCAGGATCCCTGATCCCCGTTCGGGACCCCCCAAAGTGTCCCTGGATCCCTGAATTCTCCCGACCCCACAGATTCCCCTTCCAGCCACTGCTGGGAATTCATCTCCCATCATCCCACAACACAGTTCCACGCCCAAACCTCCTGCCGTGCCCCGCGCCCTAAAGAGCCCGGTTACAGCTCCCCAGGTTCCCCCCAAGTGCTCCCGAGCCGTATACATTCGCCCGAGCACCTGCAGCCACGGCTTGGACGCAAAAGTTTTCTCCAAGCGCTTCCCCACACCGCCAAACGCGCCTTCCGAGCCACTTCCGGGACTACAGCTCCCATCATGCTCCGCGGCGCCCATAGAGCGCTATTCCAGCCGGGACTGCATCTCCCGTCATGCCCCGCGCCTCACCGGAACCCATTGGAGCTGCGCCTACAACTCCCGTGATGCTCCGCGGCCCCATTAAACCGTATTATACCGGCGCCTACAACTCCCATCATCCCCCACGGCCCATAGATTCATGTTACAGCCCCCCAAGTGCCCGCCCGGACCCCGAAGGGCCCCCAGATTCCCCTCCCTGACCTCCAAGCGCCCCCCTGGACCCCCAAGTGCTCCCCCGGACCCCGAATTGTCCCACAGAATCCCTAAGTGCCCCTCCAAGTGCCCACCTGACTCCCCAAGGTGTCTTCCAAACCCCCAAGTTCTTTCTAAATTCCCGCCCCAGACCCAAAACTGCCCCAAATGTTCCCCAGAAAAGTCTCCATCGATCCCAAAGTGGTCCCTTTTACCCTGTCTGAGAAAATGATAAAAATGATGATCAAAGGACTAAAAATATGTGTAATTATCATAAAGAGGGAGAAAAAGTGACCAATTAATTAATGAAGGGAATTGTAGTACTTTGAACCAAGGACTGATAATGTTTTTAATTGCTAAAAATGTATCAATTCTTTTATATAAATATAAAACTTAGGTTATAAAAATACAGAATAATAGTATAAAAATAAAATTTTATTTTTATTAATTAATTAGATTTTAATTATAAAGAAAAAATATAAAGAGGAATGTTTTCAAAGCTTTGGGATGTCAGTCCCAGGTTGGCGATGTCAGACATGCTGAGGCTCGGGGTGAGGAGCAGGTTGTCCAAACAGGGGCAGCCCACAAGGGGCTCATTCTTCTCTGTGACCAGACCTCCTAAGGAGACATTCAGCATCAGGATTGTAAAGACTAAATCCTGACCTCCTGATCAGTACACAAAGATGTTTTACAGTTTGAACAGTAGAATGTTGTCACCGTAAGGGGCCTTCTTTGTTAATATACCTCATGTTGTGTTATGTTTTTTTAAATACCAATGTTGTACCAGTCTTCTTCATTAAAATATTGTTATAAATTAAATTAGTATTTTGACAACTAGGTCCCTTTGGTTAATGGCCTTTTAATTAAAAATGAATACCATTTACTAAACTGAATAGTAATGTGATATAAAAAATACAGTTTAGTAAAATAATAGAGTTTAATAAAAAATTAAAATTTATATATATAATCTGCTAGAAATTAAGTATGATTAAAGCATAATCAAAACCGACCAGGGTACAAAGGCTTCCCACCCTGCCTCACGTTCAAAACAAAGCACTTCAGGCTAAACTTATATACTGTATGCTTTTACATATTCATTAATGTTTCCTGTAAGTTTTCTCCTTCCGATTTTTCTGAGTTTTCTGACTTTACATCACTTTTCTTCACGGCATATGCCTTACTTGTTGTTAGGGAGTCTTCTTTTGGTGGTCTTTTGGCGAAGGCTTCTCCTGTTCCTTGTTGTGCTTTGGATAACCTTACAGGTTTGTGCATACATACTGAGCATTGTGTTATGTAAGTCTACTAATTAGCCTTATGTTTACTAATCTTTAGGCCCAATGCCTAAATTTGTTCTAATTTTGGTCCATCTCAAGGCCATTTTGGTCTTGAGACACCATTTATCTTCTAAACTACATCCTGTACCTTAATTTTGACATGTAACATCTGCAAAGGGGTACATCTGCTTTGTAACACTGATTCTTCATTGTTTCTAATAATAACTTTAATAACAGTTACGATTTAGTTAGCACGAAACAATTCCATTTATTACAACTGCAAATACCCCTTATGTCCCTTTTTATTGGTTTCCATGCTAACGGCCTTGCTTTCTTCATTGCTATGGATAAACTTGTATTTTCTCAATTTCTCCTTTTGCTAACTCAATTGTTTGGCCTGCAGATCAGCTGCTAAGCCCATCCACATTCACCTCTTAGTCTTCAGAGGGAAACTTTGAGCACAGTGAGAATCTCCCAGTGTGCCAGAGGGTCCCTGTGTGCCAGCTGCAGCTGGGGCCTCAGCCACCTCCTCTCTCAACAGGTTCCCCTCTGCAGCTTCACAGGAAAGGCCAAACACCTCCCTCAGGGACACCTGCACCACACATTTCACATCTCCATGCCCATACGTGATGTCCCTGTCACAGCTGCATTACCAGCTTGCTGCTGTGCAGATGCTGCCACCACCCAAAGCAAGGCCCTGTGTCCCTGAAGGGACCCGCCCTGCTCTGTGGCCTGGACTGAAGGTGGGTCCCTCCTGCCAGGGCAGGGCCCAGCACAGCTCTTCTGTTCCAATAAAGAGATGGAGCTCTCACCCCAGTGTCTGGCTGGTACCACCAGCAAAGCCCACACAGCACCAGCCCTGGCTGAGCTCCATGTCCAGGAGCAGGCAGGGCTGACCATGGTGTGGGCAGGCAGGAGCCAGGCAGGGGCTACTGTGACCAGCGGCGGGGCACTGAGGGGCTGGGGGAGTCTGTGTTGAGCATCCCTGGGATGAGGGCACATTTCCTTCAGTGGCATCACCTGGGCCTGAACCTCCTCCAGTGCCATGCCCAGGAAAAGAGGCAACCATCAAGAGCATCTCCTGGGACACCGCCTGACCAGCAATGTCAGCAGGCAAAACCAAGGTTTTGTTTATCAATGACCCTTTGATGAAGTCAAAAATTTACAATCAGTCCAGTACAGATTGGAGTACAGATGGGAGGACACTCGGGGGGTACAGCCAAGGCCATGAGGTCACAGCAGCCTGTGGGGTGACAGCAGGCTGAGGTGACAGCAGGCTCTGAGGTCACAGAGGTCCCAGAGCCCCGTGGTTGCACAGCACCACAAGGACCGAGCAGTCAGTCCTTGACCACGACTGTTGTGGCAGCAGCGGCGGCGGCAGCAGCGGTGCTGACATTGGGACAGTGGTGTCAGGACAGTGGTGGCAGCAAGAGCTGCAGGACTGGCAGTGGGCAAGGCACCATGGCCTTTGCTCTGCGCCTCCTCCTCCTGCTCCTCCTGGCAGTGGCCCTGCCTGACAGGGCTGCCCAGGCTGCTCCGTGGCGAGCAGGGCGAGCAGGTGAGCCGGCGGCCTCGGTCCCCTTTCCCAGGACAGTGCTCCCTTCTCCCTGGGAAGGGTTGGGGATGGTTTTCCCCAGGGCTTTAGGGGGGGTTTCCTCTGTGGGAGGGACAGAGGCCTCAGGGCCCCTGGGCTGGTCCTGCTGCCCCTCCAGAGATGTTGCACGGGGCCTGCAAGTAGGGTGGAGAGTGACCAGAGCCAGCCCAGAGCTCCCCAGGCCCCTCTGCAGCTTTGGCCATGGCCTTACCTGACCCCCTTGCAGTGCCCAATTCCCTAAAGCAGAAGGGGGTCCCAGAACACCATGGAATGGTTCTGATCTGTGCTCCTTTCTAGACAAGGATGGTAGGAAGGCTTCTCCAGCAGCTTGGCTTCATGATGATTTTCTGCCTCTGGAGCCCCATGCAGGTATGGTCTCACTGTCCCAACAAGGAATAATCATTGACAACCTGGCAGGAACCAGGTGACAGAAGCTGCTGTGGCTGTTGAGTTACAGGTGTGTCTGCAGCAAGGACATTTCAAGCTCCTTTTCTGGTTGCTGCACACAAGCCCAGCTCCCATCACAGGGGTGAGTTGTGTGTCCCTGCTGATCCCACAGGCTTGAGCCCTGGTTCTGTGGGATCCATTCATCTGAAATGGAAATACTTTCTGTTAAGGTTCTCCTAGAGGGAGGAACAAACCTACAGAGGATAGTAAGTCCCTGGAGACATCCAAACACATGGATAAGATGCTGAGTCAACTGGAGAGACGCCGTGGTGGGTCCATGTCCCTCAGCCATCTCCTGAGACTCAGCAGCCGGGGGTTTTCTCTGCACATCTGGACACCGTGCCCAGCATGGCAGGAAGGGATCCATGTCAGCCTCACTGCCCCACTGCTGCTTTCATGGCTTGCAGGGCTGTTTCCCAGCCTGGCCTGGCTGCAGCTTCTCCCCAGCCTCTGCAGGAAGGCATTTGGCATCAGCTGACAGGGAGCCCAAACTGCACCATGGGCCATGCCCACCCAGAGATCCCCTGCAATTTCCCAGTCTTGGGGCAGATGTGGAATGGCAGCTCTTTGGAGGAGGGAGGGCCCTGGCCTGGCTCCAAAGTTTTGATGGCTTCCTCAACCTTATCCATGACTTTGACAAGTATTGCCTTTTGAGGATGCCACCTTCCTGTTGGGGAACAGCCCCACCTGATCCAGCTGTGGCTCTTCCTTTCTCCAGAGATGAACCCAAAGGCTGTGCTGAAGGCAGCGTTTCCCAGAGGAAGCAGTGGCTCATGGGCAGCCTCTGCTGCAGGAAGGGAGGCCATGCCAGGCACAGTCCCAGGAGGTAATTGCTGTGCCTCTGGGCCTGAGCCCTGCTGAGGCTTGAGCTGCCATCTCTGCTGCTTGGCTGTGTGAGCACAGTGCAGAGGAATTATCCTGAGCAGGCTCAGGGCACTTGGCTACTGAGCAGTCTTTCTGGGATCCCTCCATGGGAGACACGTCCCAAAACCTGGCAGCAGCTGCGAGGGATGCCCATGGTGGGGAATGGGCTCAGGGGGAGGGTAAAGCTCCAGTGTGCTCTGAGAGAGCCTGGCTCTGTCCCCTTGGGCTGGGGGAGCAGTCCCAGCTGGAGGAGAGATGGCAGGAGAGAGGGCAGGAGGGAGGTTGGGATATCTGTGGCACTCCTTGCTACAGATTGGCCCAGGTCTTTAGGGAAGGTTTTGTTTATGGCAGTGAGAGTCTCTGGGCTCTGGGCTGGTCCTGCTGCCCCTCCAGGGATGCTGCACAGGGTCTGCAAAGAGGGTGGAGAGTGACCAGAGCCTGCCCAGAGCTCCCCAAGCCCCTCTGCAGCTTTGGCCATGTCCACTGACATCTGGCTCCCACAGCCTTACCTGACCCCCTTGCAGTGCCCAGTTCCCTAAGGCAGAAGGGGGTCCCAGAACACCATGGAATGGTTCTGATCTGTGCTCCCTTCCAGATGAGGCTGGTAGGAAGGCTTCTCCAGCAGCTTGGCTTCATGAAGATTTTCTGCCTCTGGAGCCCCATGCAGGTATGTTCTCACTGTCCCAACAAGGAATAATCATTGACAACCTGGCAGGAACCAGGTGACAGAAGCTTCTGTGGCTGTTGAGTTACAGGTGTGTCTGCAGCAAGGACATTTCAAGCTCCTTTGCTGGTTGCTGCACACAAGCCCAGCTCCCATCACAGGGGTGAGTGGTGTGTCCCTGCTGATCCCACAGGCTGAGCCCTGGTTCTGTGGGATCCATTCATCTGAAATGGAAATACTTTCTGTTAAGGTTCTCTTAAAGGGAGGAACAAACCTACAGAAGACAAGATGCTGAGTGAACTGGAGAGACGCCATGGTGGGTCCATGTCCCTCAGCCTTCTCCTGAGACTCAGCAGCCAGGGGATTTCTCTGCACATCTGGACACACCATTCCCAGCACAGCAGGAAGGGATCCATATCAGCCTCACTGCCCCACTGCTGCTTTCATGGCCTGCAGGGCTGTTTCCCAGCCTGGCCTGGCTGCAGCTTCTCCCCAGCCTCTGCAGGAAGGCATTTGGCATCAGCTGACAGGGGGCCCAAACTGCAGCACAGGCCATGCACACCCAGAGATCCCTTGCAATTTCCCAGTCTCAGGGTCGATCTGGTGTAGGGGCTTTTTGAAGGAGGGAGGGCCCTGGCCAGCCCAAATAACCTGGCCATTCTCCTGATCCTTATCCATGACTTTGACAAATATTGCCTCTTGAACATGCCACCTCCCCAATGGGGAATGGTTCTGTCTGATCCAGCTGTGGCTCTTCCTTTCTCCAGAGATGAACCCAAAGGCTGTGCTGAAGGCAGCGTTTCCCGGAGGAAGCAGTGGCTCATGGGCAGCCTCTGCTGCAGGAAGGGAGGCCATGCCAGGCACAGTCCCAGGAGGTAATTGCTGTGCCTCTGGGCCTGAGCCCTGCTGAGGCTTGAGCTGCCATCTCTGCTACTTGGCAGTGCCTGCCTTTCAGGGATTTTGCACAGAGCATGGAAAAGGTGTTGAGAATGTCCAGAGCCAGTCCAGAGCTTTCCTCAGGCCCCTCTGCAGCTTTGGCCATGTCCATTGACATCTGGCTCCCACGGCCTTACCTGACCCCCTTGCAGTGCCCAGTTCCTTAAGGCAGAAGGGGATCCCAGCACACCATGGAATGTTTCTGATCTGTGCTCCCTTCTAGATTGGGATCGTGACATGGAGCATCTGGAATTGCTGGTAAATGGCGGTTTGAAGACCTTGCCAGATGCTGGAGGCAAGTTCTCAATGTCCCTTTCTGCACAGAATAATCAGTGTCAAGGTGGCAAGAGCTCACTCATGTGCCATTTCCCTCAAGAGTCTGAAGGTTGATGGATTCTGGAAACCTCGCCCTGCTCCCTTCTGGAGCCCTGAGTGATTCCACAGCATGGCTGTCAGTGGGAGGAAGGAGCATTTAGCTGTCAATCTTCTTCCCGTGTGCAATGCCAGTGTCTCCTTCTGTGTGCTCTGTGCAGCCACAGAGAAGAGCAGAGAGGGAATGGACCAGGCCCAGGGCTGTGCCCCAGGGCTGTGCCTTGTGTGGCTCCTTTCTGGCCCCAGGGAGCCTGAGATGCTCCTGCTCTAGCTGCCAAGCCCTGGCCCTGCCTGGGGCTCAGTTCAGAGCTGCTGGCAGCTCCAGCGAGTCCTTTCTCTCCTGACTGCCATGCAAGGGGCTCCTTCCATCCCATTGTGGGGCCACTGCAGGCACGTGGTCCCCCTGCTCCCGCTCCTGAGTGGAAGGCAGAGATAAGGGAGTGCCTTGGAGGGCAGCAGTCACTCAGGTGCATTCACTGCCGCTCTGGACTGAAGAATAATCTTCAGCAGTGTCACGGGAGCTGTTCTGTTCTGCCTTTCTTTGCAGATGAACCTGATGATGAAGATGATCTGGATTCCCCGTCCATATCAGTTACTGAGCCTGGTGATGAGGAAGATTATGAGGGTAGGTGAAGGCCTTTCCCCCTGGGAGAGTTGCCAGCTCAGAGCCCAAAGCTCGGCCAGGGCAGCATCGCTGCATGTGCCAGGACAGAGCCGTGCACGTGTGTGCCCTCGCTCTGCGTGATCCTCTCACTGCTCCTGTGGCTCAGTGCTGCCTGTGCAGCAGAGATGAGAGAAGCTTCTGTGGCTGTTGAGTTACAGGTGTGTCTGCAGCAAGGACTTTCCCAGCTGCTGAGCTAAATTCTGCAAGCAAACCCAGCTCCCATCACTGGGGTGTGTGGTGCATCCCTGCTGACCCCACAGGCTGAGCACTGGTTCTGTGGGATCCATTCCTGGGAAATGGAAATACTTTATATTATAGTCCCCTGAGAAAGAAGAACAAACCTATAGGAGATAGTAATGTAGCAATGGGGGAACTCAAATATCTGGACATAATCCTGAATGATCTGGAGGGACGCCGTGGTGGGTCCATGTCCCTCAGCCTTCTCCTGACACTCAGCAGCCGGGGCCTTTCTCTGCACATCTGGACACAGTGTGCCCAGCACAGCAGGAAGGGATCCATGTCAGCCTCGCTGTCCCGCTGCTGCTTTCATGGCCTGCAGGGCTGTTTCCCAGCCTGGCCTGGCTTTTCTCCCCAGCCTCTGCAGGAAGGCATTTGGCATCAGCTGACAGAGAGCCCAAACTGCAGCATGGGACGTGAACACCCTGAGATGGCCTGAAATTTTCCAGTCTCGGGGTAGATCAGGTGTAGGGGCTGTTTAGAAGAGGGAGGGCCCTGGAGCATTTCCAAAACCCTGGGCATTTTCCTGACCCTTATCCATGTCCTTGACAAGTATTTCCTGGAGAAAACCAGCACAGCACAAAGAAATTGTGCCATTCAAGCTCAGGGGGTTGAGCAGTCTTGTGCCAAGGGGTGGCAAGGTGCCTGCAGGCTCCAGCTCTGGGGGAAACAGAGAACGTCCTGGCTGTATCCAGCGTGCTGCCAGCTCAGCAGTGGAGCACAGCACGGCTCACGCTGCCCATTGCTCCCACAGATGCAGCTGGCACCACCAGACAAGCTAACAATATCTGGAGAAGCATGAGAAGAGTTTTTTGCTGGGGAACACAGTGTTTGATTAAGTTAATGGCCATTGTGGCTGGTGGAGCAATTTTCCTGATGATGTGCTGTGCTGGAATCTGGTATTGGTGGAAGAGAAAACGGTGAGTGTTTTGCTGATCTCTGCCTCAATCAGTTTCTTGAAAGGCTGCTCATAGTCAGGAAACATTCCCAGTGAGGCTGCTGTGGACTTGTGGCTTAAGTTCTTGGTTGCCCAAATAACTCTGCTGAGAGTTCTGCTGCTGCCCAGGCCTTTCATTGGCCTCTTAATTGCTGGGCCTTGTCCTGGGGAGCCCGCTGGGGCTGCAGCCAGTGCTGGCTGCCACTGAGGCTGCCTGGCCAAGAGCAGCCCCAGGAGCAGCGGGCAGAGGCAAAGCAAGGTGGGCAGGAGAAAGAGCGGGGACGAGATTGCCCTTGAAAGGCAGAGGTGCTCTGGGGCCCTCTCCTGGCCAGGGACCCTGCCCAGAGCCATCCCCTGCTCTCCAGGGCCTTGAGGGGCAGCTGTCCAGCTGGGCCAAGCTGTGCCAGCAGCTCCAGCCGTGCTGGGGAGCCTTGGCAGCTCTGGGCCCTGCTGTGCAGGAGGGTCCCTGTGTGCCAGCGGCAGCTGGGGGCCTCAGCCACCTCTTCTCTCCACAGGAGCGCCTCTGCAGCTTCAGAAGAGCAGGCAAAGATTTTAGTCCAAGAGAAGCTGACCTGTTATCCTCGCTCTTCACATCTCTCCCCATCTGCTGTGCTGCAGCTGCATCCCCGTCTTGAGGGCATCCCAAGACCCACACCTCTCAAGCGAGACCCTCTGCCCCTGAGCCCCCTGGCCCTGGCCCCTGGCCAGGACTGAAATTGGGCAGCCCCTGTGCACCAGAGCAGGGGCTGGCCCATGTTTTTTGTTCTAATAAAGAGATGGAGCTCTCACCCCAGTGTCTGGCTGGTACCACCAGCAAAGCCCACACAGCACCAGCCCTGGCTGAGCTCCATGTCCAGGAGCAGGCAGGGCTGACCACAGTGTGGGCAGGCAGGAGCCAGGCAGGGGCTGCTGTGACCAGTGTTGGGGCACTGAGGGGCTGGGGGAGCCCATGCTGAGCGTCCCTGGGCTGTGAGGGCACATTTCCTTCAGTGGCATCACCTGGGCCTGCACCTCATGAGGCACACAGGGAAAATTTGGGCTCTCTCCTAAGGTGTGCAAGGATCCCCCATGAGGAGTGCAGTGGGGTTAAATTGAGAGGGTTTTTTACTCTTCTCAGCACAGTAAAGGGGACACTCTTGGCCGAGTTTTGCAAAGCTGGGAGGAAGCCTCTTGTGAGCCCTTGGGCCTGGCCTGTGGGCACAGCGGGCAGGTGGAGCCCATCCCTTGAGGCCAGTCCGGGCTGCTCGGGCCGGGCTGGGCTGGGCCAGGTGAGCCGGGCCATTCTCTGGGGCACAGGAGGCACCCGGGGCTGTAACTGAGGCCGTGGCTTCTCAGCCTGAAGGGAGACTGGCTCTGCTGGTTCAGAGGGCACAGCTCAGATCCCAATTACCTTTGTAAAGCTGCTGGGGAAGTGTTGAGGGCAGAGAGTTCCAACCCTTCTCACTGGGAAGCTGGGCTGATGCTGTGGGTTTTTTTAATATTTTGCCCTCTAAATTTGTGTCCTGGCAGAAAGTTAAGTTTTCTTGCTCTCAGTCAGCCCCTTTTCTGCTTGGTGCTATTATAAATGAAATTAAAATAAGACAACAAGAGCTATTAGGTTAACAGCAATTTAATAACAAGGGAAAAAAAAGATACAATTTAGTGAATTGAATAGAAGGATACAATTTAATAAAAGAATACTATTTAGTGGCCTGAATAGCAATTTGGTACAAAAGGAAAACAATTTAGTAAAAGAGTACAATTTAGTGAATAACTTCAGATACATAGATATATATTTGTGAATATAATTTGCCAGTAATTATGATTAAAGCATAAGCAAAACTGACCAGGGTACAGGGAGGGCTTCTCACCCTGCCTCACATACCAAAACAAAGTAATTCAAACTAAAATTATATACTGTATGCTTATACCTATTCATTAATGTTTCCCATAAGTCTCCTCCTATTTCCAATTCATTGATTTAATATCACTATTCTTCATGGCGCACGCTTCACTTGTTGCTAGGAGGTCTTCTGTCTTGTTTTGGTGGTTTTTTGGATGAAGGCTTACACTCATCCTCGTTGTCCTCTGGATAACCTTACAGGCTGTGCGTGTGTCCTAAGCGTAGTGTTATGTAAGTAAGCATTGTGCTCCACTAATTAGTCTTATATTTTATAATTTTCAGGCCCTATGCCTAAAGTCATTCCAACTTCATCCATCTCAAGGTCAATTTTGTCTTAGGACATTTCTTATCACAAAACTACATCCTGTACCTTAATTTTAACATGTAACATCTGTAGGGGGGTACATCTGCCTTGTAACACCAATTCCCTTGATTGCTCCTAATAATAACTTTCCAAATAGTTACAATTTAGTTAGCACTAATCATTTCCATTTATTACAGGAAGGTGTGAAAACAGGAGCATTGTTTGGTGTGGCCTCCTCTCTGCCTTTCACACCTTTCAGTGCTTTGACCCAGCCAAGAGCTTTCTCCAAGAGTGCAATGAAGCAGCTGTTCCTGCTCCCAGCTCTGGCTTTTCCCAGTCTCTGACCCTGACTGGTTTTGTCCCTCTTGCTGTGCCCTCTGTTCCCCCAGGGGGCTGCCCCAGGCTGAGGGATCAGATCCAGGCACTGCTGCTGCTCCCTGGGGACCAGCCCCAGTTTGGTTGTTGCTGTCAGTGCCAGCAGAAGTGGTGGCTGGAGCAGCGGGTGCTGACAGTGCCCCAAGGCCCGGGGCTGGAGGGGTCCCTGGGCTGGGGCTGGGAGGGAGCTGCCCCTTGTTCTCCCTCTGCCTCACGCAGAGCTGGGCCGGGCACAAGTGGGGCAGCAGAGCCAACAGGGAGCCTGCGAGTCTCTTCCAGCCGTGCCTGCTCAGAGTTTGGCCTTGGAGCTTCAGGTGGGCAAAGGCAGCTGCTCTGCTCCCTCTGCGTGTCCCCGTGTTCAGCAGTGCTGCTCCATCAGTCTGTGCCCAGCAACGGGGAAAAGCCTCAGCCCTGCAGGGCCAGGAGCTGCTGGGCTCTGCCTGAGCAGCTCAGCCAGCGGGAAGGGAGCTGCTCCACATGGGAACCAGGAGCAAAGGACATGCCTTTTCTAGGGCATGTTTTCTGTAAAAAAAACCCCAAATAAACAAAACAAAAAAACAAAACAAAAAAGAAAACATGAAAAAATATGAAAGATAAAAATTACCCCCAAATGTGTAGTGAAAAATGATCTATAACTCTGGAGTAAGAAAGAGGTAAATGATCTTTTGAAAAAGAGAACTCAGCTTTGATTTTAGTTACTTAGTTTGTACACGTCCTAGTGGAAAGGATCCATTAGCTGCCTTCCTTTACAGATTTGATGGATGTTTTCCAATATTAAGATATTTTACACTGCAGTTGAAGGAATAGGAAACTGAAATACATGTTCTTCATGACTGTGTCTTGAGTGTAAAAATTTTGCAGTTTGAAACTTGGACCTAGTGTTGCAAATGGAAGTGATAAATCCCAATGGACTGAGTGAATGCAGCTTTTCCTATGGGATGTGCAGCACTCCAAGGACTTCCTCAGTGGGGCTGTGGGTGCTTGGAGCTTTGTCCTGTGCCACTCTGGGATGTCATGAAATGGGACTTCACCTGCCACCAGCCCAGGTCACGCTCTGCCAGCCCAGCTCCTTGGACCTTGTGTCCCCAAAGAAGACACAAGGTGTTTCTGCTGCTCCACCTTTGCACAGATCCACAGAGAGCTGGGGTTATCCCAAGTCTCGTGTCTCCATTGTGCCATATTCCTAAAGAACCAGCAGCCCATCCCGACAAATATGGTGAGTTACGTGGATGGTTGTCAGCTCCCTTTTCTGCCTAGAAATCCTGAAACTGCTTCTAAATGCTGTTCCCTACAGCTCTTGGACACCTACTCACACAGAGCTGGGAAAAAAATGCCCTGGCCATGGCTTACAAGGTGAGTTATGCCAAAGTTAGAGCTCTGGGAAATCTCTACCTGTCCTTATCCTTTTAATATATCTGTACGTGGGGGTGTGCATGGATGTGTCTTGTATGGAAAGGAAGGAGTGTGCAAACAACGTGACTGACACTTTCACTCTCTGTGTTCATTCCATACTCACGGGTACAAAGATATCATGGAATCCTTTGCAAGGACAGATTTTCTGTCCATGGATACAGTGACATCCAAGAGCCCCTGGCACAGACAGACATTGCTGCTCTTCAGCCACTGACAGGATGAGTCCCTGAGACTGGGGCTTGGCCTTCCTCATGGAGAGGGGCATCAAGGAAGGCTGCAGTGTGATGGAGACTGTGATGGGCTGGGAACTCACTGGGGGAAAGGAGGGAGCAGTTGTGAAGTAAAAGGCAGGTGTGGGAGAGAACTGTTCAGAGAAGGGCTGAGCTACAGCTTGAGCAAGATGAAAAATGTCATTTGGGGTTATCCCAGATGGATTTCATTTCAGAAGTTATGGAACAAGTTTAATTTTTGGGGGGTGTCATGTTTTCCCTTGGACGTGGACACTCTGCAGACTTGAGCTGCATTGCCAAAATGCTCAAGTCTCTGCTGCAGGTCACACCGTTTCTTCTTTGGCTGATCCCGGCGCGGTGCTGAGCCCAGCAGAGCCCTGGCAGAGCCCAGAGCAGCCTCAGCATCCGCAGAGCCCGGCTGCAAGGAGAGAAAGCAGAAACCGCCCGTCAGCTGAAGGCTCCTGTCCCCTTGTCCCAGCCAGCCGCGGTGCCCAGGCCATGCTGGCCGTGCTCAGAGCTGGGCCCAAAGCTGCCCATCACTGCTGCCTTTGGGAGCAGAGCAGGAGGGCAGGACATGTGCCCAGCCTGCAGCCAGCCACGGCAGATCCAGCCCCTCAGCAGCTGCCCAGAGCGGGATGCTCCTGTGCCCGCTGCCATATCCCAAAAGCTCTTGTCCCACCCATGCCAAGGAGATGAGGACCCACTTCACACCATCCGCTGCCAGAAGAAAAGCTGGTCCCAAACGATGTCCTCAGTCTTCTCCAAGGGCACGGCCCATCCACACCACAGTTGGTCCCAAGCACTTCCTGATCCAGACTGGATCCCACCTAGAACGCTTCCTTTAGAAAAACAAACAACAAATTAATGAAAATAGATTACAGACAAAAAGGGGAAACAAGAAAAATGGTAAAAAATCTTATCTCTGTCAGGAGCCTGAGGAAGGCCCAACCCCTACATTCTGGGGAAAAACCCACCCATGGGTGAGGGAAGCCCATGCTTTCTCCCTTTCCCCCTGCACTGTCCCCCAAAATCATGGTGATCCCAAAAGCAAAGCAGGGGAGTGGAGCAGCCCAAGCCCTTCCTTGCCTGCACAGCAAAGCAGCCGTGCTCAGGTTCTGGAGTCCCACCTGTGCTCCTGCCATGGGGGTTTGTTTGTGTCGGGCTGGCTGCCCCAGCCCCAGCCCGGGGCACGGTGGGTGGTGGGGGCTGTTGGCAGGGCCAGGATCCCACTCCCATTTCGTAACCACCCCAGCCCATGTCCCCAGCCCTGCCAAAAACCAGCTGGGCAGCCACTGAGGAATCAGTTGCATCTGCCCCAGCAAAGGGGAAACCTTTGGTTCCCGGCCAATGCTCAAATCTGGGAGCATCCCCCTGGGTCTGGACTGACCTGAAAATTCACTGTGGAGCCTGGCTTTGAAGAAGGTGCCAGAATCAAAGTCCATCATCGCCAGCTGCCGCTGGCCAGGTGGAGGAAGAGGATGTCATCCTTGCTGTTTTCCTCCATGTCTCCAGCAGCAGCAGCAGCCCCACCTGGTCCAGCTTCTCCAGGGGCTCCTTCTTCCCTGGGGGGACACCAGGCTGTCAGGGTTCTGCCAGGGCCCAGCTGTCAGTGAACCAGGACAAGCAAAACCAGCTCAGATGGTGCCCACCAGTGCTGGGCAGAGCAGCTCAGCTCCAGCACAAGGGCTGTGTGTTCCCATTTGATGAGCCCAGTGCAGTGACACAGGCAGGACAAAAAAGTCTGGGTTTCTTTGCTGCTGATTGCCAGGACATGTGTGGAGCTGTAACTTACCAGGTCCCTGCATCACTGTGCCTGTGGCTCTCTCCCTTCTTCTAGGGCTGATGAATATCCTGCATCCAGGGATCACAGGACAGGTCTTCTAATGAGGGCCTGTCCAAGGAGTTCAGGGATAAACACCACCTGATCAGAGCTTGGCAGTCTGGGGAGAGAAACCACAAACCACTGGTCAGTTGGAGAAGGCTCCTGTCTGCTTTGCCCCACTATTCTCATGCCCAGGCCATGCTGGATGTGCTCAGAGCTGGTCCTAAACTTTCCCATTAATTTTTTTGTTTTGGAGGAGAGCAGGAGAGCAGGACATGTGCCACCTCCTCAGCAGCTGCCAGAGCGGGATGCTCACGAGCCCGCTGCTGTCTCCCAACACTGGTGTTCCCCCTGTGCCCAGAGATGAGGATTCACCTTGGGAGAGCCGTTGTGGCAGCGGGAGCTGGCTCCATCTGATGTTCCTGCCCCTCCTGAAAGGGTGCTCCCCGCAGACCATCTCGTGCAGCAGGATGCCCAGGGTCCAGACGGTCGCTGCCTCGCCATGGTACCACCCGAAGTCGTTCCATTCCGGGGGGCTGTATGATGGTGTTCCTATGGAATATGGATGGAGCTCATCAGGGGGATGCTGCTGCTCCCAGAGCCTGACCCCAGCATCCCTGGGCATGTGGGGGCTTCCCCAGTGGCCCATGGGGTGACCTGCTGCTCTCTCACCAGCACCTGGGACTTGGGTACAAACCCAGGGCTGGAAAAGAAGCCACTGGTGCTGGAAGAGGGCAGCAGAAACCCTGGCAAGGCCCGACCATGACACACAAAGGGAAATACCCACTCAGTGCTGGGGAAAAACCATACCCACATCCTGCCTGCTGGCATTGCCCAAAAAACATTATGAACCAAGGCAAACCAGGTGAGCAGAGCAGTCCAAGCCCATTCTCACTTGCACACTAAACCAGCTGGTGCACAGGTTCTGGCTCCCCCTCTCTGCTACCTCAACCATGGGGGTTTTGTCAGGCTGGCTGCCCCAGCCCCAGTCCCAGTCCTGGGGGAATCCCTGCTGCCACACCCACATTGGGCCAGGAGATGTCGGGATCAGGAGCCTACCCCTGTGTGGGCTCACCTGCAAATTGAGTGTAGGCTGTCTCCTGAAGGTAGGTGCCACAGCCGAAGTCTATTAACTTTGCCTGGCCAGTGTCCAGGTCTACCAGGATATTCTCAGGTTTTATATCTCGGTGCAGGACCCCGCAGCTGGTGCAGTGCCGCACGGCTGCCAGGACCTGCCGGAACAGCTCCCGCGCCTCTTCCTCGGACAGGAACTTCCGTGCCCGAATAAAACGCCGCAGGTCCTGACACCGCTCCGGGCGCTCCAGCACCATAACAATGTAGCTGGGGAGCTCAAGCCACTCCAGCAGCTGCACCACACCGGGGAAGCCTGTGGACACCTTGTCCAGCAGCACTATCTCCAGTGGTGCGCTGGTGCCGTCGGGCTGCGGGAGGAGCACGGTGCTGTCAGTGGGGCTGAGGCCGTGCCAGGGCTCGGGAAGCCCTCAGCCAGCCCGGGATGCTCTGTGCCCTCCGCTGGCCCCATGCCCGCTCTCCCTCCAGGTGTCCTGGCAGCTCCCACCCTGCCGGGTCCCGGCTCATCCCCGCCCGGCACGCCCCGGCTTCTGCCGCTGGCCCCGCTCACTCACCAGCTCGCCCCAGTGCCGGACGCGGTTCCGTGGCACCTTTTTGATGGCCACCTGTAAGCCAAAGGGAACAGCGGATTCAGCTCAGCGCCTGCCGTGTTCAGCCCCATCCTACTCCTCCGCCCCCTTCTCCTCCTCCACCCCCTCCGCCCGCTCCTCCTCCTCCGCCCGCCGCTGGCCCCACCGCTCACCGGGAGTCCGTCCGAGAGCCGAGTGGCTGCGAAAACTCTGCCAAAGCCGCCGCGCCCCAGCAGTGAACCCACTCGGTACCGCTGCTGCAGGGCCTCCTGCGCCTTCCCTGGGGAAGAGACGCGGCCGTCAGTGCTCGGCCCGGGGCCAGGAACGGCCGCCGAGCGCTCCCCGACCTCCCCGGGCCGGGCATCCGCAGGCGTTCGCTCTTTGGAACGCGACAGCGGCGGCTCGGGGCCGGCGGCCGCGCTGCTGAGCGGCGGAGCTCGGGCCGGGGAAGCCGCAGCGGAGGCGGCGGCAGCGGCCGCGCCGCCTGTGTCCTCCGCGGGCCCCGGGAGGAGCCGGGGCCGGGGCCGGGGCCGGGGTCGGGCCAGGCGGAGCCAAAGGGCAGCGATGCTGCCCCAGCCCCAGGCAATGATGCCCGCCCAGCAGCGTCCGCGCAAGCACAGCCAGAGCTGGGCGGAGGCGAGACCGCGGGGGGATGCTCGGGGCCGGGGCCGGGGCCGGGGCCGGGGACGGGGCAGCCCCACCCGGGGCCGGGGGCGAACCGGGGGCATGGCCCGGGTGGGCACGGGGAGAGGGAAACTGGAAGAGAATGGGACACAGGAAAAGGGAGAGCGGGATGGGGTGCGGGACAGTGGGAGAGGGAGAGGAGAGACAGGAATTGATAAATTCAATGCTTTTGCTGCTTTCGCTGCTGCCGCTGCTGCTGCTGCCGCCGCTGCCGCTGCTGCCGCTGCTGCCGCCGCTGCCGCTGCAACTGAAGCACCGGGACCGTTTGTCCCCGTGTCCGTTTGTCCGTTGCCCGCTCGGCCCCGCCCCGAGCCCCGCGCTCCCCGGGCAGCCCCTGAGCCTGGCCAAACACGGGAACTTTGCCCTGGTGAGCCAAGAGCCAGAGTCTTGACTCCTGCACAGGGGCACAGCAATGCCCTTGGCTGCTGCTGTGCCTTGTCCCTGCTGAGGGTCAGACACTGTCTGAGCACATTCCCTGAATGCAGAATTTGTACCTGAGCCAAGCACTGCACTTGTGTCTCCAGCATTGCTTTCCAAGTAAAACAGAGGGAGTCAAACTGGGTATAGCTCATGGTATTTTACAGTGTCTAAAACTTGCCAAGTCTCAGATCTTAGAGGTGAGATCCATTTGGAATGAATGGGATGGAGAAACAGTGCAAGATGGAAAAGGGAAACATAAAAATCAATAGAGAAAAATAGAAAAAAACATATTGGTTGTTTCTTTGGATTTTATTTTCATTTCTTAAAAAAGTTGTTTCAATTTTCCCAGAATCTCCTCCCCAGTCCTGTCCTTTCCAAAAACCTGTCCTGGAGAACAAGGCACAGCTCCTGTCACAAGATGTGCCCCCAGCTGCAGCTTCTCTTGGCTTCCCACACTGTGAGTGCAGCACAACTCTTGCAGCAAAGCAGGACAAATATCTGAAGAACTTGACAACTTGTTCTTTCTTTTCCTTGTGCACTGGGGAGTTGTGCCATTGGTAAGGTTTTCATTGTTCCTCTTCTACCCAAAGAAAACATGATGGGCTACCAGGAATTGTTGGGGAATACAAGCCTGGCTGAATGTGGAGAAAGAATCTCCAGAGCCTGCAGCCAGCAGTGGAGAGCTCATCATTCCAAATGCCCCATGGACATCTTGAAAGTGATCTGGAACGTGAAGATGGGCTGACAGAGGGAGTTTGTTTCTGTGTTCAGTTTAGATGATTCTACATGTCTTGCAGTGGTAGAAATCAAGAGCACAATCAGTTGATGATAAGCACCAGAACATGATAAGCTGGACCTCTCAGTGGATGAAAGACAGTGAAAAGGAGAAATGCAGGGAATGACTTGGTGAACTTAGTGTGTAAGAAGGGTCATTTTTTCTTATTTTGTGGGATTTTTCTTGATTTTTGTGGGATATTCTAGAGATTTGGTGGAATGTTTCTGGAATTTGATAGGGTTTGGGTATATTTACGGATTTTTTTTTTTTAATTTTTTGCAATTTTGTAGTAATTTATCCCAATTTGGTGGGATTTTGCAAAAGTTTACATAATTTTGTGTTATTTTTATGAAATTGTAAACTATTTTGAGGAGACAGGAGGAATTTAGAGGGATTTTTCTTGATTTTGTGGAATTTTGTGGAGATTTGGTGGGATGATTCTGGAATTTGCTAGGGTTTTCAGAACATTTAGGGAGTTGTGTGTGATTTTTCTGCAACTTTCTGGGATTTTGTGGAGACATGAAGAATTTTGCGGTATTTTCTTAAATTTTGTGAAAATTTGTGGGGATTTGGTGGGATGTTCCTGGAATTTGCTGGGGTTTTGAGAAGATTTCTGCAATTTTGTGGGATTTTTCTTGAATTTTGTGGGATTTTTATTGATTCTTGTGGGATATTCAAGAGATTTTGTAAGATGTTACTGGAATTTGTTAGGGTTTTGGGAAGATTTAGAGATTTTTGTTTTTGTTTTTTCAATTTTTGGGGATGTTTTTTGAGTTTTATGGGATCTTGCAAAAGTTTAAATAATTTTGTTGGATTTTCAGGAATCTAGAAGGATTTTGAGAAGACTTGAAGAATTGTGAGGGATTTTTCTTAGATTTTGTGGTATTTTGTGGAGATTTTGTGGGATGTTTCTGGAATTTGGTGGGGTTTTTCAGAACATTTAGGGAATTGTGTGGGATTTTTCTGCAATTTGGTAGGATTTTTCTTGGATTTTGTAGGATATTGAGGAGATTTTGTGGGAGTTCTGTGGAATTTGGAGGGAATTTGAGAAGACATGAGGAATTTTGAGTTATTTTTTTAGATTTTGTGGAAATGAGTGGGGATTTTGTGGGATGTTACTGGAATTTGGTGGGGTTTTGAGAACATTTCTGTAATTTTGTGGGATTTTTCTTGAATTTTGTGGGATTTTGTGGAGACTTCAAAAATTTTGAGGGATTTTTTCTTAGATTTTTTGGAAATCTGTGGCGATTTTGTGG
Source organism: Poecile atricapillus (assembly GCF_030490865.1). Taxonomy (NCBI): domain Eukaryota; kingdom Metazoa; phylum Chordata; class Aves; order Passeriformes; family Paridae; genus Poecile; species Poecile atricapillus. The sequence continues at coordinate 2,335,943 of NC_081267.1, forward strand.
GATGTTTCTGGAATTTGTTTGTGTTTTCAGAACATTTATGGAATTGTGTGGGATTTTTCTGCAATTTTGTGGGATTTTTCTTGAATTTTGTTGGATATAGGGGAGATTTTGTGGGAGTTTTGTAGAATTTTGATGGATTTTGAGGAGACATGAAGGATTTTGTGGGATTTTTCTTAGATTTTGTGGAAATTTGTGGAGATTTTGTCGGATGTTTCTGGAATTTGTTTGTGTTTTCAGAACATTTATGGAATTGTGTGGGATTTCTCTGCAATTTTCTTGGTTTTTTCTTGAATTTTGTAGGATATTGAGAAAATTTTGTGAGGTGTTTCTGAGATATGGTAAGGTTTTGAGAAGTTTTCTGCAATTCTGTAGGATTTTTTTTTGGAATTTTTTTGTGATTTTGAGGAGACTTGAAGAATTATAAGTGATTTTTCTTAGATTTTGTGGAAATTTGTGGAGGTTTTGTGGGATGTTTCTGGAATTTGGTAGTGTTTTCAGAATATTTACGGAACTATTTGGGATTTTTCTGCAATTTTGTGGGATTTCAGCTATTTTGTAAAATATTGAGGAGATTTTGTGGAAGTTTTGTGGAATTTTGAGGGATTTTGAGGAGACATGAAAAATTTTTAGTTATTTTCTTTGATTTGGTAGAAATTTGTGGGGATTTAGTGGTATGTTTCTGGAATTTGCTGGGGTTTTGAGAACATTTAATCAATTGTGTGGGATTTTTCTGCAATTTGGTGGGATTTTTCTTGAATTTTTTAGGATATTGAGGAGATTTTGTGGTAGTTTTATGGAATTTTGAGGGAATTTGAGAAGACATGAAGAATTTTGAGGTATTTTCTCAGATTTTGTGGAAATTAGTGGAGATTTGGTGGGATGTTTCTGGAATTTGCTGGGGTTTTCAGAACATTTGATGAATTGTGTGGGATTTTTCTGCAATTTTGTGGGATTTTTCTTGAATTTTTCAGGATATTGGGGAGATTTTGTGGAAGTTTTGTTGAATTTTGAGGGATTTTGAGGAGACATGAAGTATTTTGAGGGATGTTCTTAGATTTTGTGGAAATTTGTTTAGATATTCTGGGATGTTTCTGGAATTTGTTGGGCTTTTGAGAAGATTTCTGCAATTTTGTGGGATCTTGTGGAGAGTTGAAGAATTGTGAAGGATTTTTCAGAGCTTCTTTGGAATTTTGTGGAGATTTGGTGGGATGTTTCTGAAATTTGGTTGGGTTTTGAGAAGTTTTCTGCAATTTTGTTGGAGTTTTTTCTGGAATCTTCAAAGATTTTGTGGAAACTTGAAGAATTTTGTGGGATTTTTCTGAAATTTTTGTGGAAATTTGTGGCGATTTGGTGGGATGTTTCTGGAATTTTGTGGGATTTTTTTGTACTGTTGTGGAATTTTCTGGTACTTGGTGGGATTTTGAGGAGACATGAAAAATTTTGAGGGATTTTTCTTAGATTTTGTGGTATTTTGTAGAGATTTTGTGGGATGTCTCTGGAATTTGGTGGGGTTTTCAGAACATGTAGGGAATTGTGTGGGATTTTTCTGCAATTTTGTAAGATTTTTCTTAGATTTTCCGGGATTTTTCTTAGATTTTGTGGAAATTGGTGGAGATTTTGAGACGTTTCTGGAATTAGATGGGGTTTTGAAAAGATTTAGGCAATTTTGTGGTATTTTTTTCTGGAATTTTGTGGGATCTTGATATTTGTGGGATATTGAGGTGATGATGTGAAATCTTTCTGGAATTTTGAGGGCTTTGGAGGAGACAAGAAGAATTTGGTGAGGGATTTTTCTTAGATTTTGTGGAATTCTGTGAAGGTTTTGTGTGATTTCGCTGGAATTTTCTGGAATTTTCAGAAAATTGAAATAATTTTGTGGGATTTTTCTTGATTTTTGTGGGATATTGAGGAGATTTTGTGAGATGTTTCTGGAATTTGGTAGGGTTTTGAGAAGATTTCTGCAATTTTGTGGGATTTGTCGTGAATTTTGTAGGATATTGAGAAGATTTTGTGGGAGTTTTCTGGAATTTTGAGGGATTTTCAGGAAACATGAAGAATTAGGGGGTATTTTCTTATATTTTGTGGAAATTTGTGGGGATTTTGTGGGATGTTTCTGGAATTTGGTGGGCTTTTGAGAAGATTTAGGGAAATTTTGTGGGATTTTTCTTGAACTTTGTGGGATTTTGTGGAGACTTGATGAATTCTGAGGTATTTTTCTTAGATTTTTTTGGAATTTTGTGAACATGTTCTGGGATGTTTCTGGAATTTGGTAGGATTTTGAGAAGGTTTTGTGGGATTTTTTAAATTTTTTTGCACTTACGTGGGATTTTTTGGGAATTTTGTGGCATTTTTCTTGATTTTTGTGGGATATTCAGGAGATTTGGTGAGATGTTTCTGGAATTTGGTAGGGTTTTGGGAAGATTTAGGCCTTTTTTTTAGTTTCAATTTCATGGGATTTTTTTGCAATTTTGTGGGATTTTGCAAAAGTTTAAATATTTTTGTGGGATTTTTTTCTGGAATCTTGAGGCATTTTGAGGAGACTTGGAAAATTTGGTGGGTTTTTTCTTAGATTTTGTGGAAATTTGTGGCGATTTGTTGGGATGTTTCTGGAATTTGGTGGGGTTTTCAGAACATTTAGGGAATTGTGTGGGATTTTTTCTGCAATTTGGTGGGGTTTTTTCTTGAATTTTGTAGGATATTGAGGAGATTTTGTGGGAGCTTTGTGGAATTTTGAGGAATTTGAAGAGACACGAAGAATTTTGAGGTATTTTGTTAGATTTTGTGGAAATTTGTGGGGATTTTTTGGGATGACACTGGAATTTGGTGGCATTTTGAGAAGATCTCTGCAATTTTGTGGGATGTTTCTAGAATTTTTTTTGGATATTTTTGTACTGTTGTGGAAATTTCTGGTATTTTGTGGGATTTTGAGAAGACTTGAATTTTGTTGGATTTTTCTTATATATTGTGGAATTTTGTGGCGATTTGCTGGGATGTTTCTGGAATTTGGTAGGGTTTTCAGAACATTTAATTAATTGTGTGGGATTTTTTCTGCAATTTAGTGGGATTTTTCTTGAATTTTGTAGGATATTGGGAAGAGTTGGTGGGAGTTTTGTAGAATTTTGAGGGATTTTGAGGAAACATGGGGAATTTTGAGGTATTTTCTCCGATTTTGTGGAAATTAGTGGGGATTTTGTGGGATGTTACTGGAATTTGTTGGGCTTTTGAGAAGATTTCTGCAATTTTGTGGGATTTTTCTGAAATGTTGTGGAAATTTGTGGCGATTTGGTGGGATGTTTCTGGAATTTTGTGGGATTTTTTTGTACTGTTGTGGAATTTTCTGGTACTTGGTGGGATTTTGAGGAGACATGAAGAATTTTGAGGGATTTTTCTTAGATTTTGTGGTATTTTGTGGAGATTGGGTGGGATGTTCCTGAAATTTGCGGGGGTTTCCAGAACATTTAGGGAATTGTGTGGGATTTTTCTGCAATTTTGTGGGATTTTTCTTGAATTTTGTCGGATATTGAGGAGATTTTGTGGGAATTTTGTGGAATTTTGAGGGTTTTGAGGAGACATGAAGAGATTTGAGGGATTTTCCTAGATTTTCTATAATTTTGTGGAGATTTTGTGGGATTTTTCTGGAATTTTGTGGGGTTTTGAGAAGATTTCTGCAATTTTGTGGGATCTTGTGGAGAGCTGAAGAATTGTGAGGGATTTTTCATAGCTTCTTTGGAATTTTGTGGCGATTTGGTGGGATGTTTCTGGAATTTGGTTGGGTTTTGGGAAGGTTTAGGGGATTTTGTGAGATTTTTTTCTGGAATCTTGAGGGATTTTGAGGAGACTTGAAGATTTTTGTGGGATTTTTCTTAGATTTTGTGGAATTTTGTGGAGATTTGGTGGGATGTTCCTGCAATTTGCTGGGGTTTTCAGAACATTTAATGAATTGTGTGGGATTTTTCTGCAATTTGGTGAGATTTTTCTTGAATTTTTTAGGATATTGGGGAGTTTTTGTGGGAGTTTTGTGGAATTTTGATGGATTTTGAGGAGACATGAAGAATTTTGAGGGATTTTCGCAGATTTTGTGGAAATTTGTTTAGATTTTCTGGGAAGTTACTGGAATTTGGTAGGATTTTGGTAACATTTAATGAATTGTGTGATATTTTTCTGCAATTTTGTGGGATTTTTCTTAGAGTTTGTGGAAATTTGTGGAGATTTTGTCGGATGTTTTTGGAATTTGGTGGGCTTTTGAGAAGATTTCTGCAATTTTGTGAGATTTTTCTTTAATTTTGTCGGATATTGAGGAGATTTTGTTAGAGTTTTGTGGAATTTTGAGGGATTTTGAGGAGACATGAATGATTTTGAGTTATTTTCTTAGATTTTGTAGAAATTTGTGAGGATTTAGTGGGATGTTTCTGGAATTTTGTAGGATTTAGAGAACATTTATGGAATTGTATGGGATTTTTCTGCAATTTTGTGGGATTTTGTAGAGACTTGAAGAATTTTGAGGGTTTTTTCTTAGATTTTGTAGAATTTTGTGGAGATTTTGTGGGATGTTTCTGGAATTTGATAGGGTTTTGAAAACATTTAATGAATTGTGTGAGATTTTTCTGCCATTTGGTAGGATTTTTCTTGGATTTTGAAGGATATTGGGGAGATTTTGTGGAGTTTTGTGGAATTTTGAGGGATTTTGAGGAGACATGAGGAATTTTGAGGTATTTTCTTAGATTTTGTGGAAATGATTGGGGATTTTGTGGGATGTTACTGGAATTTGCTGGGGTTTTGAGAACATTTAGGGAATTGTGTAGAATTTTTCTGCAATTTTGTGGGATTTTTCTTGAATGTTGTGGGATTTTGTGGGGACTCGAAGAATTTTGAGGGATTTTTTCTTAGCTGCTTTGGAATTTTGTGGCGATTTGGTGGGATGTTTCTGCGAATTTTTTGGGTTTTGGGAAGATTTAGGGAATTTTGTGAGATTATTTTCTGGAATCTTGAGGGATTTTGAGGAGACTTGAAGAATTTTGTGGGATTTTTCTGAAATTTTGTGGAAATTTGTGGCGATTTGGTGGGATGTTTCTGGAATTTTGTGGGATTTTTTTGTACTGTTGTGGAATTTTCTGGTACTTGGTGGGATTTGAGGAGACATGAAGAATTATGAGAGATTTTTCTTAGATTTTGTGGAATTTTGTGGAGATTGGGTGGGATGTTCCTGAAATTTGCTGGGGTTTTCAGAACACTTAATGAATTTTGTGGGGTTTTTCTGCAATTTTGTGGGATTTTCTTGAATTTTGCAGGATCTCGGGAAGATTTTGTGGGAGTTTTTTTGAATTTTGAGGGATTTTGAGGAGACATGAAGTATTTTGAGGGATTTTCTTAGATTTTGTGGAAATTTGTTTAGATATTCTGGGATGTTTCTGGAATTTGTTGGGCTTTTGAGAAGTTTTCTGCAATTTTGTGGGATCTTGTGGAGAGCTGAAGAATTGTGAGGGATTTTTCAGAGCTTCTTTGGAAATTTGTGGAGATTTGGTGGGATGTTTCTGGAATTTGGTTGGGTTTTGGGAAGATTTAGGTGATTTTTTGAGATTTTTTTCTGGAGTCTTAAGGGATTTTGTGGAGACTTGAAGAATTTAGTTGGATTTTTCTGAAACTTTTTGTAAATTTGTGGCGATTTGGTGGGATGTTTCTGGAATTTTGTGTGATTTTTTTGTACTGTTGTGGAATTTTCTGGTATTTTGTGGGATTTTGAGGAGACTTGAAGAATTGTGAGGGATTTTTCTTAGATTTTGTGGAATTCTGTGGAGATTTGGTGGGATGTTTCTGGAATTTGTTGGGTTTTGAGAAGCTTTCTGCAATTTTGTTGGAGTTTTTTCTAGAATTTTGTGGGATTTTTTGGAGACTTGATGAATTTTGTGGGATTTTTCTGAAATTTTGTGGAAATTTGTGGCGATTTGATGGGATGTTTCTGGAATTTGGTAGTGTTTTCAGAACATTTACAGAACTGTGTGAGATTTTTCTGTAATTTTGTAGGATTTTTGTAATTTTGTAAAATATTGAGGAGATTTTGTGGGAGTTTTGTGGAATTTTGAAGGATTTTGAGGAGACATGAAGAATTTTGAATGATTTTCTTATATTTTGTGGAAATTTATTTAGATTTTCTGGGATGTTTCTGGAATTTGTTGGGTTTTTGAGACGATTTCTGCAAATTCGTGGGATCTTTCTTGAATTTTGTGGGATCTTGTGGAGAGCTGGAGAATTGTGAGGGATTTTTCAGAGCTTCTTTGGAAATTTGTGGAGATTTGGTGGGATGTTTCTGGAATTTGGTTGGGTTTTGGGAAGATCTAGGGATTTTTTGTTTTTGTTTTTTCAATTTCGCGCAATTTTTTTTGAGTTTTATGGGATTTTGCAATAGTTGAAATAATTTTGTGGGATTTTTCTGCAATTTAGTGGGATTTTTCTTGAATTTTTCAGGATATTGGGGAGATTTTTTGGTAGTTTTGTGGAATTTTGAGGGATTTTGAGGAGACATGAAGAATTTTGAGGGATTTTTCTTAGATTTTGTGGAAATTTGTTTAGATTTTCTGGGAAGTTACTGGAATTTGGTAGGATTTTGGTAACATTTTATGAATTGTGTGATATTTTTCTGCAATTTTGTGGGATTTTTCTTTAATTTGGTGGGATTTTGTGAAGACTTGAAAATTGTGTGGGATTTTTCTTAGATTTTTTGTAATTTTGTGGCGATTTGGTGGGATGTTTCTGGAATTTGGTGGGCTTTTGAGAAGATTTAGGGAATTTTGTTCAATTTTTTTTTGGAAACTTGGTGGATTTTGAGGAGTCTTGAAGAATTTTGTGGGATTTTTCTTAGATTTTGTGGAAAGTTTTGGAGATTTTGTCGGATGTTTCTGGAATTTGGTGGGCTTTTGAGAAGATTTCTGCAATTTTTGGGGATTTTTCTGCAATTTTGTCGGATATTGAGGAGATTTTGTTAGAGTTTTGTGGAATTTTGAGGGATTTTGAGGAGACATGAATGATTTTGAGTTATTTTCTTAGATTTTGTAGAAATTTGTGAGGATTTAGTGGGATGTTTCTGGAATTTGGTAGGATTTAGAGAACATTTATGGAATTGTATGGGATTTTTCTGCAATTTTGTGGGATTTTGTAGAGACTTGAAGAATTTTGAGGGTTTTTTCTTAGATTTTGTAGAATTTTGTGGAGATTTTGTGGGATGTTTCTGGAATTTGATAGGGTTTTGAAAACATTTAATGAATTGTGTGAGATTTTTCTGCCATTTGGTAGGATTTTTCTTGGATTTTGAAGGATATTGGGGAGATTTTGTGGAGTTTTGTGGAATTTTGAGGGATTTTGAGGAGACATGAGGAATTTTGAGGTATTTTCTTAGATTTTGTGGAAATGATTGGGGATTTTGTGGGATGTTACTGGAATTTGCTGGGGTTTTGAGAACATTTAGGGAATTGTGTAGAATTTTTCTGCAATTTTGTGGGATTTTTCTTGAATGTTGTGGGATTTTGTGGGGACTCGAAGAATTTTGAGGGATTTTTTCTTAGCTGCTTTGGAATTTTGTGGCGATTTGGTGGGATGTTTCTGCGAATTTTTTGGGTTTTGGGAAGATTTAGGGAATTTTGTGAGATTATTTTCTGGAATCTTGAGGGATTTTGAGGAGACTTGAAGAATTTTGTGGGATTTTTCTGAAATTTTGTGGAAATTTGTAGCGATTTGGTGGGATGTTTCTGGAATTTTGTGGGTTTTTTTTGTACTGTTGTGGAATTTTCTGGTACTTGGTGGGATTTGAGGAGACATGAAGAATTATGAGAGATTTTTCTTAGATTTTGTGGAATTTTGTGGAGATTGGGTGGGATGTTCCTGAAATTTGCTGGGGTTTTCAGAACACTTAATGAATTTTGTGGGGTTTTTCTGCAATTTTGTGGGATTTTCTTGAATTTTGCAGGATCTCGGGAAGATTTTGTGGGAGTTTTTTTGAATTTTGAGGGATTTTGAGGAGACATGAAGTATTTTGAGGGATTTTCTTAGATTTTGTGGAAATTTGTTTAGATATTCTGGGATGTTTCTGGAATTTGTTGGGCTTTTGAGAAGTTTTCTGCAATTTTGTGGGATCTTGTGGAGAGCTGAAGAATTGTGAGGGATTTTTCAGAGCTTCTTTGGAAATTTGTGGAGATTTGGTGGGATGTTTCTGGAATTTGGTTGGGTTTTGGGAAGATTTAGGTGATTTTTTGAGATTTTTTTCTGGAGTCTTAAGGGATTTTGTGGAGACTTGAAGAATTTAGTTGGATTTTTCTGAAACTTTTTGTAAATTTGTGGCGATTTGGTGGGATGTTTCTGGAATTTTGTGTGATTTTTTTGTACTGTTGTGGAATTTTCTGGTATTTTGTGGGATTTTGAGGAGACTTGAAGAATTGTGAGGGATTTTTCTTAGATTTTGTGGAATTCTGTGGAGATTTGGTGGGATGTTTCTGGAATTTGTTGGGTTTTGAGAAGCTTTCTGCAATTTTGTTGGAGTTTTTTCTAGAATTTTGTGGGATTTTTTGGAGACTTGATGAATTTTGTGGGATTTTTCTGAAATTTTGTGGAAATTTGTGGCGATTTGATGGGATGTTTCTGGAATTTGGTAGTGTTTTCAGAACATTTACAGAACTGTGTGAGATTTTTCTGTAATTTTGTAGGATTTTTGTAATTTTGTAAAATATTGAGGAGATTTTGTGGGAGTTTTGTGGAATTTTGAAGGATTTTGAGGAGACATGAAGAATTTTGAATGATTTTCTTATATTTTGTGGAAATTTATTTAGATTTTCTGGGATGTTTCTGGAATTTGTTGGGTTTTTGAGACGATTTCTGCAAATTCGTGGGATCTTTCTTGAATTTTGTGGGATCTTGTGGAGAGCTGGAGAATTGTGAGGGATTTTTCAGAGCTTCTTTGGAAATTTGTGGAGATTTGGTGGGATGTTTCTGGAATTTGGTTGGGTTTTGGGAAGATCTAGGGATTTTTTGTTTTTGTTTTTTCAATTTCGCGCAATTTTTTTTGAGTTTTATGGGATTTTGCAATAGTTGAAATAATTTTGTGGGATTTTTCTGCAATTTGGTAGGATTTTTCTTGAATTTTTCAGGATATTGGGGAGATTTTGTGGGAGTTTTGTTGAATTTTGAGGGATTTTGAGGAGACATGAAGTATTTTGAGGGATTTTCTTAGATTTTGTGGAAATTTGTTTAGATATTCTGGGATGTTTCTGGAATTTGTTGGGCTTTTGAGAAGATTTCTGCAATTTTGTGGGATCTTGTGGAGAGTTGAAGAATTGTGAAGGATTTTTCAGAGCTTCTTTGGAATTTTGTGGAGATTTGGTGGGATGTTTCTGAAATTTGGTTGGGTTTTGAGAAGTTTTCTGCAATTTTGTTGGAGTTTTTTCTGGAATCTTGAAAGATTTTGTGGAGACTTGAAGAATTTTGAGGGATTTTTCTGAAATTTTGTGGGATTTTTTTGTACTGTTGTGGAATTTTCTGGTACTTGGTGGGATTTTGAGGAGACATGAAAAATTATGAGGGATTTTTCTTCGATTTTGTGTGATTTTGCAGAGATTTTGTGGGATGTCTCTGGAATTTGGTGGGGTTTTCAGAACATTTAGGGAATTGTGTGGGATTTTTCTGCAATTTTGTAAGATTTTTCTTAGATTTTCCTGGATTTTTCTTAGATTTTGTGGAAATTGGTGGAGATTTTGAGACGTTTCTGGAATTAGATGGGGTTTTGAAAAGATTTAGGCAATTTTGTGGTATTTTTTTCTGGAATTTTGTGGGATCTTGATATTTGTGGGATATTGAGGAGATGATGTGAAATATTTCTGGAATTTTGAGGGCTTTGGAGGAGACAAGAAGAATTTGGTGAGGGATTTTTCTTAGATTTTGTGGAATTCTGTGAAGGTTTTGTGTGATTTCGCTGGAATTTTCTGGAATTTTCAGAAAATGGAAAGAATTTTGTGGGATTTTTCTTGATTTTTGTGGGATATTGAGGAGATTTTGTGAGATGTTTCTGGAATTTGGTAGGGTTTTGAGAAGATTTCTGCAATTTTGTGGGATTTGTCGTGAATTTTGTAGGATATTGAGAAGATTTTGTGGGAGTTTTCTGGAATTTTGAGGGATTTTTAGGAAACATGAAGAATTAGGGGGTATTTTCTTCGATTTGGTGGAAATTTGTGGGGATTTTGTGGGATGTTTCTGGAATTTGGTGGGCTTTTGAGAAGATTTAGGGAAATTTTGTGGGACTTTTCTTGAACTTTGTGGGATTTTGTGGAGACTTGATGAATTATGAGGTATTTTTCTTAGATTTTTTTGGAATTTTGTGAACATGTTCTGGGATGTTTCTGGAATTTGGTAGGATTTTGGGAAGATTTAGGGGTTTTTTTTAGTTTCTCTAAATTTCCTGGGATTTTTTGGCAATTTTGAGGGATTTTGCTAAAGTTTAAATATTTTTGTGGGATTTTTTTCTGGAATCTTGAGGGATTTTGAGGAGACGTGAAAAATTTTGAGGGATTTTTCTTGGATTTTGTGGGATTTTGTAGAGATTTTTGGGATGTCTCTGGAATTTGGTGGGGTTTTTAGACCATTTAGGAAATTGTGTGGGATTTTTCTGGAATTTTTTGGGATTTTTCTTGAATTTTGTGAAATGTTTCTGCATTTTTGTGAGGTTTTTGTGGAATTTTGAAGGGTTTTGAGGAGACATGAAAATTTTGTGGGATTTTTCTTAAATTTTGTGGAAATTTATGGAGATATGAAAAGATTTAGGGAATATTTGGAGATTTTTCTGCAATTTCATGGGATTTTCCTGGATTTTTTGAGATTTTCAGACAATTTAAAGGAATTTTTGGGATGATCCTGGGATTTTGTGGGATTTTTTTTGTATTTTCTTGGATTTTTTTGGAATTATATGGGATTTTTCGGGATTTTTGTGGGGTTTTTCTGGGACATTGTGGGATTTTCCCGCAATTTCGTAGGATTTTTCTTGAATTTTCTAGGATTTTCCAGGAAATTTCAGGGATGTTTCTGGAATTTTGTTTGATTTTTTTTGAATGTTGTGGAAATTGGACTAGATTTTGTGGGATGTTTCCGGAATTTGGTAAAGTTTTGAGAAGATTTAAGGAATTTTGTGGAATTTTTTTAAATTTTGTGTGATATTGAGGAGACTTGAAGAATTCTGTCGGATTTTTCTTAGATTTTGTGGAAATTTGTGAGAATTTGGTGGGATGTTTCTGGAATTTGGTGGGGTTTTGAGAAGATTTCTGCAATTTTGTGGGATTTTTCTTGCATTTTGTGGGATTTTTGGAGACCTGAAGAATTTTTGGGGATTTTTCTTAGATTTTGTGGAATTTTGTGGAGATTTTGTGGGATGTTTCTGGAATTTGGTGGGGTTTTAAGAAGATTTAGGGAGTTTTCTGGGATTTTTGTCGAATTTTGTGGATTTTTTCTAGAATTTTGTAGGATTTTTAGAGCATTTAGTGCGATTTTTATGATGATTTTGATGAAAAAACCAGGAAAATAAAACCGGTAAATCTGCTGAAATTTTGGTGAACAAAAGTGAAAACAAAACCATCCAAAGGGACCTGAACTCTGCGCTAAATCCGCATGGTTTGGCCCAACGTCAGCCAAATGGGGTTAAAATCATCCCAAGGTGTCCAAATGCAACCAAAAGGGCATAAAAATGCCCAAACTGGTGTAAAACCCACTCCAAATGGCCTAAAATCACCCTTGAATCTCCCAAATGGGTGCAAGATCCACCCTGAAAGTCGCTGGTTTTGCCTCAAATCACCCAAAGGGCCCCAACATCCCCCAACCTGGCCTGAGACGGCCAAAAGGGACCTGAAATCACCCAAAAAGGGCTCGGTTCGAGCGGCACCGGGACTGGGAGTGAGACCGAGACCGAGACTGAGACTGAGACTGAGGCCGAGAGCGGGCCTGAGACTGGGACTGAATCCGGCACCGGCACCGAGACTGGCACCACTCTGGGACTGGGACTGAGACCGAGACCGGCACCGCTCCGGGACCGGGACTGAGACCGTGGCCGGACTGAGACCGGGACTGGGACTGAGACCGGGACCAAGACTGAGACCGGGACCGGCACCGCTCTGGGATTGAGATCGACACCGGGACCGGAACCGGCTCCGGGAGTGCCCCGGGACTGCTCCGAGACTGAGTCCGAGGCCAGCACAGGGACTGGGATCAACACCAGGAGCGCTCCAAGACCGAGACTGAGACCAGAACCGGGATCAGCACCGGGATCACTCCAGGACCAGCACCAGGATCAGCACTGGGATCACTCCTGGAGCAGCACTGGGATCAGCACCAGGATCACTCCTGGAGCAGCACTGGGATCAGCACTGGGATCACTCCAGGACCAGCACTGGCACTGGGACAGGAACTCCTCCAAGGCCAAGACTGAGACCAGGACTAAAACCAGCCCTGGCACCGGCACTGAGACTGGCACCGCTCCGGGACCAAGACCGAGACCAGGACTGAGAGTGAGATGGAGACAAAGACTGAGACTGGGAGTGCTTTGGGACCAACACTGGGACCACCACAGCTCTGGGACAGAGATCGACACCGGGACCGGAATCAGCTCTGGGATCACTCCGGGACCACAACGTTCACTCTGGGCAGTTTTGGCTGTGCCCCCGGGTGAGACTGGGAAGGGCTGGGAGGGAACTGGGAGGGAACTGGGAGGGAACTGGGAGGGAGCCCTGGGCGGGGTGGGACCGCCTCGGTTCGCATCGTTCTGGTGCAGCCATCCCAGTCCATGTGGTCCCGGTCCATGTGATCCCAATCTCTGGTGCTGATCCATACGGTCCCAGTCTGTGCAATCCCAGTCTGTGCAATCCCAGCCCATGGATCCCAGTCTGTGCAATCCCAGCCCATGGATCCCAGTCTGTGTGGTCCTGCATGGCACACACTCCAAGAGTCTGGAATTCCAGTTCCCAGCAAGGAAAAGATGTTCCTGCCCTTGAAGGCAAAGCTCTTGAGAAGGGGCCGAGAGCCAAGTGCAGCAAGATCTTACAGTGACATTTCCCTGCCAGCCCCCAGAACTTCACCCATGCCTGTTGTAGCTCCTGGATTGGGAATTAAATCAGGGGAGGGTCTCTGGTGGGAGCTGCCCTGGGTGCAGGGAGACGCTGATGTTAGCGTTCAGGAACACACATAATCACAGATTGATTATATGCAGGTGCTTGATTGAAGCACATGGGAACTAGGGGTATCAGCAACCCAAATCTAGCTCCATCGTCTTTGTCCAAAGTGCACATATTCATACAATTTCAGCTGTAGCACTAATCACTATAACAACCTTATCAATATTGCTTCATTAATATTGCTTGATTAGCTTTATCAATATTGCTTCATGAGAGTTAGCTCATCCTTGTACGAACATGTACGAATCTTATCTCTGGGTGGGTATCTTGGACCTGTTACCGTAAACATTTCAGCTTGCTAGACCATCCCCAATACCAGACATTCTTGCGGCCTACTTCTTCATGGTTTTAAGAAACACTTTCAGAAACATTTAACCCCATAATAACAAGGCTTTCACTGTTGTGGTGTCACAGACAGTGGAACACTGGGGCTGTCACTGCTGTGGTGTGTGATAGATTGACATTTAAGTAAAAAAGATAAACAGCTAAAGAAGTTAAGGTTGCTGGAGGCTGATGGGCGTTTTTTCTCCTGGCCGATAAGTGGTCATTTCCGAGAACTGGCAGTAGTTTTGACCATTGAAATGTGATATCAACCTGTGAACATCACCCTTTAAAACTTGAGCTCGGGAATTTCTCTTTTTCTTTGGTTTCTGGCTTTTGAAGAGCTAACAGGGCTCTGGTTCATCCTCCTCCCCCCCAGGTCGGACAAGGCCACAGGGAGAGCGGGGCTGGCTGGAGCTCTGCAGTTCCTGGTGGGGGATGGAGACTGTGAAGTGACAGGAGCCCCTTCCCAGAGGGAAGTACTCCCATCTGTCCTACTGGTCTGGCCTTAATGTAAATCTTTGAGCTGATCAAAGGGTCATTGCTAAACAAAACCTTGGTTTTGCCTGCTGACATTGCTGGTCAGGCTGTGTCCCAGGAGATGCTCTTGATGGTTCTTGATGCCTCTTTTCCTGGGCACGGCACTGGAGGAGGTCCAGGCCCAGGTGATGCCACTGAAGGAAATGTGCCCTCATCCCAGGGATGCTCAACACAGACTCCCCCAGCCCCTCAGTGCCCCGCCGCTGGTCACAGCAGCCCCTGCCTGGCTCCTGCCTGCCCACACCATGGTCAGCCCTGCCTGCTCCTGGACATGGAGCTCAGCCAGGGCTGGTGCTGTGTGGGCTTTGCTGGTGGTACCAGCCAGACACTGGGGTGACAGCTCCATCTCTTTATTGGAACAGAAGAGCTGTGCTGGGCCCTGCCCTGGCAGGAGGGACCCACCTTCAGTCCAGGCCACAGAGCAGGGCGGGTCCCTTCAGGGACACAGGGCCTTGCTTTGGGTGGTGGCAGCATCTGCACAGCAGCAAGCTGGTAATGCAGCTGTGACAGGGACATCACGTATGGGCATGGAGATGTGAAATGTGTGGTACAGGTGTCCCTGAGGGAGGTGTTTGGCTTTTCTTGTGAAGCTGCAGAGGGGAACCTGTTGAGAGAGGAGATGGCTGAGGCCCCAGCTGCAGCTGGCACACAGGGACCCTCTTGCACACTGGGAGATTCTCACTGTGCTCACAGTTTCCCTCTGAAGACTAAGAGGTGAATGTGGATGGGTTTAGCAACTGGTCTGCAGGCCAAACATTTGAGTTAGCAAAAGAGGAAATTGAGAAAATACAAGTTTATCCATAATAAGGAAGAAAGCAAGGCCGTTAGCATGGAAACCAATAAAAAGGGACATAAGGGGTATTTGCAGTTATGTAATACGTGCTTTAGAGGCAGCACACGTGCCTTAATAATCTTTTGTAAACTCTTGCCAATTTATTGTTGATGTTAATTGCTTTGTACCAATAAAATACATTAAGCCATTGGTTTGCCCAATGAATATAATGAGCTGTTTTGATGTAAGTAATGACTTAAGATCATGCTTTGTTAAGGGAATAAATGTTGACAATACTTTGTAATGAAGAAGAAGAAGCCATTGTAGTCTCTGCACAAGAGTGTGTCGTGTGTCCGTCTCAAGTGACAGGTGAGAAATTCAAAAACGCCTTTGAAAAATCCTAAACTAATATGGAAATTGAGAAGAAATATTTGTGGACTACTTTCTAAAAAAAAATTCTAAATATTTCTAAAAACTTCTTACTTCTAAAAATAAAAAAACAAAGATAACATGGTGCTCCATGCCTGGCTGCTGCTGGCAGAGCAAGAAGCTGATAATGCAGCTTTGGTGGGGACAACAGACACTGACTGGGAGATGCAGGAAGACAGGTGTAGTTCTCCCTGATTGAAGCCTTTGGCCAGTCTTGTGAAGCTGCAGAGCCACTCCTCTGGAGAGAAGAGGTCCCCAGCTGCCTGTGGCTCAGGGAGCGGCTGTGGCTGTAAATGTGTGTTTGTCTGCAGCACAGAGCCAGGGCTTAGCGAGGCCCTTGTTGTGCCTCGGGCACTGCTCGGCAGCCCCATCGGACCCGGGGCCTCAGCCCTTCCCTGTTGGGGACTGACCTGGCCCGGCCCAGCCATGGGGCAGGGCCCGACAAGGGCGCGGTGGGTCCAGAGGCCCGGCCTGGCCCCGGTCCCCAAGGGATGGGCTCTGTCTGCCTGCACAGCCCACAGGCGAGGCCCGAGGCTCTGCAGGAAGCTTCCTGCCAGCTTTGCACAACCTCCACCGAGAGTGTCCCTTTGCTGTGCTGAGAAGACTAACAAACCCCTCTAGTTTAACCCTACTGCACACCTCATGAGGGATCTCTGCAAATCTTAGGAGAGACCATATTCATTTGTGCCTCATGAAGGATCTCTGCAAACCTTGGCAGGGACCCCAAAATATCCCTTGTTCCTCACAGGAAATCTGTGCACACCTTTTGAGAGACCCAAAATAACCTCATGTGCCTCACAAAAGAATCCGGCCCCCGGCCCACTTTAGGAAGGACTCGGCTCCTCTCCAGGCCTTGATGGCAACCACTAAATGGTCACGTAAATCATGAGGAACTCAAGCCCCCTGCCAGTCTTACAGGGTTCTCCAGTCACCTGTAGCCATAGAAGTGATCCCAATTCCCCTAAGAATTTCAAGAGGAAACCTCAGCCACATGCACCACTTACAAAAGACCCAAACCTGTGCCTGTCTTACTGGAAAACACAACACCCTGCCCGTGCCTCACGATGGACCCCAATCATCTGGCAGCCTTACAGGGGTCCCCCATCACCTGCATGCCATAGAAAAGCCAGGTGTGCCATTAACTCTAGCCAGCAGTGTGTTCCATGACAGAAACCTCTCCAATGCCTTTCTGGGAATTGGGAACACGTGTTGTGGTGCCAGCTGCATCTGTGGGAGCCATGGGCAGCGTGAGTCTGTGCTGTGCTCCACTGCTGAGCTGGCAGCACGGTGGATACAGCCAGGATATTCTGTTTCCCACAGGTCTGGAGCCTGCAGGCACCTTGCTGTCCCCAGGCACGGGCTGTGCTGCCCAACAAAGCCCAGAAAGCCGGGAGCAGAGCCCAGGGTCAGCACAGCTGCTTGGGCAGTGGCTCCTTCCAGGGACAGGGGCCAAACCCATCCCTGAGCAGCCACTGCCACCCCTGACCCTCCCTGCTCTGTGACAGCTCCCCCAGCCCAAGGGGACAGAGCCAGGCCCTGTCAGGACACACTGGAGCTTTGGCCTCCCCCTCTGCCCATTCCCCACCATGGGCACCCCTTTGCAGTTGCTGCCAGGTTTCAGGAAGTGTCTCCCACGGAGGGACCCCAGCAGGATTGCTCAGTAGTCGAATGGCTGAGCCTGCTGGGGATAATTCCTCTGCGCTGGGCCGGCTTTGTCCTGGTGGCGTAACAGTAAGCATTAAGAATTAAATGCAATTTTATTTTTTATTGCAGAAATGTAAAAATATTGTGCTCTTATCAGATTTATAAAACTACAATGAAAATTCCTAAACTGACATGGAAATAGGGAAGAAATATTTGTGGATTTATTCTACAAAAAAAAAAAAAATCTAAATATTTCTAAAAATTTCTAATTTTGCGAAACAAAAAAGAAAGGTAGTATGGTGTTTCAGGAGCCATGTGCCTGGCTGCTGCCTGCCCAGTCTGGGCTGTGCCCAACCAAGCAGCTCTGCCACTGCTGGTAGTACCAGCCAGATACCAGAGCTGAAGCCCAAAGGTGCTGCTGGACTCAAGCCCTGCCTTGGCAGGAGACCCTTGCCTTCTGTCCTGTCTGGAGAGCAAGGCCAAACCCTTTGTGGACAGAGACTTCTGTTCTGTGTGTTGGTGGCAGCATGGGCATAGCAATGAGTTGATAATGCAGCTGTGGCAGGGACAACGGACACTGGCTTGAAGATGCAGGATGACAGGTGCAGGTCTCCCAAACTGAGGTGTTTGGCAGGACTTGTGAAGCTGCAGAGGCGCTCCTGTGGAGAGAAGAGGTGGCTGAGGCCCCCAGCTGCCGCTGGCACACAGGGACCCTCCTGTACAGCAGGGCCCAGAGCTGCCAAGGCTCCCCAGCACGGCTGGAGCTGCTGGCACAGCTTGGCCCAGCTGGACAGCTGCCCCTCAAGGCCCTGGAGAGCAGGGGATGGCTCTGGACAGGGTCCCTGGCCAGGAGTGGGCCCCAGAGCACCTCTGCCTTTCAAGGACAATCTCGTCCCCGCTCTTTCTCCTGCCCACCTTGCTTTGTCTCTGCCCGCTGCTCCTGGGGCTGCTCTTGGCCAGGCAGCCTCAGTGGCAGCCAGCACTGGCTGCAGCCCCAGCGGGCTCCCCAGGACAAGGCCCAGCAATTAAGAGGCCAATGAAAGGCCTGGGCAGCAGCAGAACTCTCGGCAGAGTTATTTGGGCAACCAAGAACTTAAGCCACAAGTCCACAGCAGCCTCACTGGGAATGTTTCCTGACTATGAGCAGCCTTTCAAGAAACTGATTGAGGCAGAGATCAGCAAAACACTCACCGTTTTCTCTTCCACCAATACCAGATTCCAGCACAGCACATCATCAGGAAAAGTGCTCCACCAGCCACAATGGCCATTAACTTAATCAAACCATGTGTTCCCTGGTAGAAAACTCTTCTCATGCTTTCCCAGATATTCTGAGCATGTGTTGTGGTGCCAGCTGCATCTGTGGGAGCAATGGGCAGCGTGAGCCTGTGCTGTGCTCCACTGCTGAGCTGGCAGCACGCTGGATACAGCCAGGACGTTCTCTGTTTCCCCCAGAGCTGGGGCCTGCAGGCACCTTGCCACCCCTTGGCACAAGACTGCTCAACCCCCTGAGCTTGAATGGCACAATTTCTCTGTGCTGTGCTGGTCTTCTCCAGGCAATACTTGTCAAAGACATGGATAAGGATGAGGGAAATTCCCAGGGTTTTGGAGCTGCTCCAGGGCCCTCCCTCTTCTAAACAGCCCCTACACCTGATCTACCCTGAGACCAGGAAATTTTCAGGGGATCTCAGAGACCCGTGCTGCAGTTTGGGCTCCCTGACAGCTGATGCCAGATGCCTTCCTGTAGAGGCTGGGGAGAATCTGCAGCCAGGCCAGGCTGGGAAACAGCCCTGCAGGGCATGAAAGCAGCAGTGGGGCAGCGAGGCTGACATGGATCCCTTCCTGCTGTGCTGGGCACAGTGTGTCCAGATGTGCAGAGAAAGCCCCCGGCTGCTGAGTCTCAGGAGAAGGCTGAGGGACATGGACCCACCACGGCATCCCTCCAGATCATTCAGGATTATGTCCAGATATTTGAGTTCCCCCATTACTACATTGCTATCTCCTATAGGTTTGGTCTTCTTTCTCAGGGGACTATAATATAAAGTATTTCCATTTTCCAGGAATGGATCCCACAGAACCAGTGCTCAGCCTGTGGGGTCAGCAGGGATGCACCACACACCCCTGTGATGGGAGCTGGGTTTGCTTGCAGAATTTAGCTCAGCAGCTGGGAAAGTCCTTGCTGCAGACACACCTGTAACTCAACAGCCACAGAAGCTTCTCTCATCTCTGCTGCACAGGCAGCACTGAGCCACAGGAGCAGTGAGAGGATCACGCAGAGCGAGGGCACACACGTGCACGGCTCTGTCCTGGCACCTGCAGTGATGCCGCCCTGGCCGAGCCTTGGGCTCTGAGCTGGCAGCTCTCCCAGGGGGAAAGGCCTTCACCTACCCTCAGAATATTCCTCATCATCAGGCTCAGTAATTGATATGGATCGGGAATCCAGATCATCCTCATAATCAGGTTCATCTGCAACGAAAGGCAGGACAGAACAGCTCCTGTGACACTGCTGAAGGTTCTTCTACAGGCCAGAGTGGCAGTGAGTGCACCTGGGTGACTGCTGCCCTCCAAGGCACTCCCTCATCTCTGCCTTCCACTCAGGAGCAGGAGCAGCGGGACCACGTGCCTGCAGTGGCCCCACAATGGGATGGAAGGAGCCCCTTGCATGGCAGTCAGGGGAGAAAGGACTCCCTGGATCTGCCAGCAGCTCTGAACTGAGCCCCAGGCAGGGCCAGGGCTTGGCAGTGGCAGCCAGAACAGCTCAGGCTCTGTGCAGCCGGCAAAAGAGGCATGCAAGGCACAGCCCCAGGGCACAGCCCTGGGCCCGGCCCCTTCCTCTCTGCTCTTCTCCGTGGCTTCACAGAGCACATTGAACTTCTTCATGAACAATGAACATTGGCATTGCACACGGGAAGAAGATTGACAGCTAAATGCTCCTTCCTCCCACTGACAGCCATGCTATGGAATCACTCAGGGCTCCAGAAGAGAGCAGGGCGAGGTTTCCAGAATCCATCAACCTTCAGACTCTCAAGGGAAATGGCACGTGAGTGAGCTCTTGCCACCTTGACACTGATTATTCTGTGCAGAAAGGGACATTGAGAACTTGCCTCCAGCATCTGGCAAGGTCTTCAAACCGCCATCTACCAGCACTTGCAGATGCTCCATGTCACGATCCCAGTCTAGAAGAGAGCACAGATCAGAACCATTCCATGGTGTGCTGGGATCCCCTTCTGCCTTAGGGAACTGGGCACTGCAAGGGGGTCAGGTAAGGCCATGGGAGCCAGATGTCAATGGACATGACCAAAGCTGCAGAGGGGCCTGAGGAGAGCTCTGGACTGGCTCTGGACATTCTCAACACCTTTTCCATGCTCTGTGCAAAATCCCTGAAAGGCAGGCACTGCCAAGCGGCAGAGATGTACAGCTCAAGCCTCAGCAGGGCTCAGGCCCAGAGGCACAGCAATTACCTCCTGGGACTGTGCCTGGCATGGCCTCCCTTCCTGCAGCAGAGGCTGCCCATGAGCCACTGCTTCCTCTGGGAAACGCTGCCTTCAGCACAGCCTTTGGGTTCATCTCTGGAGAAAGGAAGAGCCACAGCTGGATCAGACAGAACCATTCCCCATTGGGGAGGTGGCATGTTCAAGAGGCAATATTTGTCAAAGTCATGGATATGGATCAGGAGAAAAGCCAGGTTATTGGGGCTGGCCAGGGCCCTCCCTCCTCCAAACAAATTTCCAGAGACTGGGAAATTGCAATGGAGCTCTGGGTGTGCATGGCCTGAGCTGCGGTTTGGGCTCCCTGTCAGCTGATGCCAAATGTGTTCCTGCAGAGGCTGGGGAGAAGCTGCAGCCAGGCCAGGCTGGGAAACAGCCCTGCAGGCCATGAAAGCAGCAGCGGGGCAGCGAGGCTGCCATGGATCCCTTCCTGCTCTGCCAGCCATGGTGTGTCCAGATGTGCAGAGAAAGCCCCCGGCTGCTGAGTCTCAGGAGAAGGCTGAGGGACATGGACCCACCACGGCATCTCTCCAGTTCACTCAACATCTTGTCTCCTGTAGGTTTGTTCCTCCCTCTAGGAGAACCTTAACAGAAAGTATTTCCATTTCAGATGAATGGATCCCACAGAACCAGGGCTCAGCCTGTGGGATCAGCAGGGACACATCACTCACCCCTGTGATGGGAGCTGGGCTTGCGTGCAGGAACCAGAAAAGGAGCTTGAAATGTCCTTGCTGCAGACACACCTGTAACTCAACAGCCACAGAATCTTCTGTCACCTGGTTTGTGACAGGTTGTCAATGATTATTCCTTGTTGGGACAGTGAGAACATACCTGCATGGGGCTCCAGAGGCAGAAAATCATCATGAAGCCAAGCTGCTGAAGAAGCCTTCCTACCGTCCTTGTCTATAAAGGAGCACAGATCAGAATCATTCCATAGTGTTCTGGGACCCCCTTCTGCTTTAGGGAATTGGGCACTGCAAGGGGGTCAGGTAAGGCCATGGCCAAAGCTGCAGAGTGGCCTGGGGAGCTCTAGGCTGGCTCTGGTCACTCTCCATCTTATTTGCAGGCCCTGTGAAACATCTCTGGAGGGGCAGCAGGACCAGCCCAGGGTCCCTGAGGCCTCTGTCCCTCCCACAAAGGAAACCCTCCCTAAAGCCCTGGGGAAAACCATCCCCAAAGCATCACAGGGAGAAGGGAGCGCTGTCCCTGGAAAGGGGACCGAGGCCGCCGGCTCACCTGCTCGCCCTGCTCGCCACGGAGCAGCCTGGGCAGCCCTGTCAGGCAGGGCCACTGCCAGGAGGAGCAGGAGGAGGAGGCGCAGAGCAAAGGCCATGGTGCCTTGCCCACTGCCAGTCCTGCAGCTCTTGCTGCCACCACTGTCCTGACACCGCTGTCCCAATGTCAGCACCGCTGCTGCCGCCGCCGCTGCTGCCACAACAGTCGTGGTCAAGGACTGACTGCTCGGTCCTTGTGGTGCTGTGCAACCACGGGGCTCTGGGACCTCTGTGACCTCAGAGCCTGCTGTCACCCCACAGGCTGCTGTGACCTCATGGCCTTAGGTGTCTGCCCCAAGTGTACGCCCATCTGTACTAGAGGACTGCCCCGATGTAAATCTTTGAGTTCATCCAAGGGTCATTGCTAAACAAAACCTTGGTTTTGCCTGCTGACATTGCTGGACAGGCGGTGTCCCAGGAGATGCTCTTGATGGTTGCCTCTTTTCCTGGGCATGGCACTGGAGGAGGTCCAGGTCCAGGTGATGCCACTGAAGGAAATGTGCCCTCATCCCAGGGATGCTCAACACAGACTCCCCCAGCCCCTCAGTGCCCCACCGCTGGTCACAGCAGCCCCTGCCTGGCTCCTGCCTGCCCACACCATGGTCAGCCCTGCCTGCTCCTGGACATGGAGCTCAGCCAGGGCTGGTGCTGTGTGGGCTTTGCTGGTGGTACCAGGCAGACACTGGGGTGAGAGCTCCATCTCTTTATTGGAACAGAAGAGCTGTGCTGGGCCCTGCCCTGGCAGGAGGGACCCACCTTCAGTCCAGGCCACAGAGCAGGGCGGGTCCCTTCAGGGACACAGGGCCTTGCTTTGGGTGGTGGCAGCATCTGCACAGCAGCAAGCTGGTAATGCAGCTGTGACAGGGACATCACGTATGGGAATGGAGATGTGAAATGTGTGGTGCAGGTGTCCCTGAGGGAGGTGTTTGGCTGGACTTGTGAAGCTGCAGAGAGGAACCTGTTGAGAGAGGAGGTGGCTGAGGCCCCAGCTGCAGCTGGCACACAGGGACCCTCTTGCACACTGGGAGATTCTCACTGTGCTCAAAGTTTCCCTCTGAAGACTAAGAGGTGAATGTGGATGGGCTCAGCAGCTGATCTGCAGGCCAAACATTTGAGTTAGCAAAAGAAGAAATTGAGAAAATACAAGTTTATCCATAGCAAGGAGGAAAGCAAGGCCATTAGCATGGAAACCAATAAAAAGGTGCATAAGGGGTATTTGCAGTTGTAATAAATGGAATTGGTTCGTGCTAACTAAATTGTAATTGTTATTAAAGTTATTATTAGAAACAATCAAGAACCAGTGTTACAAAGCAGATGTACCCCTTTGCAGATGTTACATGTCAAAATTAAGGTACAGGATGTAGTTTAGAAGATAAATGGTGTCTCAAGGCCAAAATGGCCTTGAGATGGACCAAAATTAGAACAAATTTAGGCATTGGACCTAAAGATTAGTAAACATAAGGCTAATTAGTAGACTTACATAACACAAGGATTAGTACACACACGCAAACCTGTAAGGTTATCCAAAGGATAATGAGGAAGAGGAGAAGCCTTCGCCAAAAGACAACCAGAAGAAGACTGAAGACCCCCTAACAACAAGTGAGGCATGCGCTGTGAAGAAAAGTGATGTAAAGTCAGAAAAATCGGAAATAGGAGGAAACTTACAGGAAACATTAATGAATATGTATAAGCATACAGTATATAAGTTTAGCTTGAAGTGCTTTGTTTTGGACGTGAGGCAGGGTGGGAAGCCTCCATACCCTGGTCGGTTTTGCTTATGCTTTAATAATACTTAATTTCTAGCAGATTATATGAATAAATTTTATTTTTTTATTAAACTGTATTATTTCACTAAACTATATTCTTTTATACTACATTAGTATTCAATTTCGTAAATTGTATTCATTTTTAATTAAACTGCCATTAAGCCAAGGGACCTAGTTGTCAAAATTCTAATTTCATTTTTAACAATATTTTAACAAGGAAGGCGGTACAACAACATTGGTATTTACCAAACATGACAAAACATGAGGTATTTTAACAAAGAAGGCCCCTTATGGTGACAACATTCCACTGTTCAAACTGTAAAACATCTTTGTGTACTGATCAGGAGGTCACGATTTCCTCTTTACAATCCTGATGCTGAATGTCTCCTGAGGAGGTCTGGTCACAGAGAAGAATGAGCCCCTTGTGGGCTGCCCCTGTTTGGACAACCTGCTCCTCACCCCGAGCCTCAGCATGTCTGACATCGCCCACCTGGGACTGACATCTCAAAACATTGAAAATATTTATCCATTTTTCTTTATCATTAAAATCTAATTAATTAATAAAAATAAATTTTTAATTTTTACAATAATATTGTTCTGTAATTTTATAACCTAATTTTTCTATTTATATAAAAGAATTGATACACTTTTAGCAACTAAAACGTTATCGGTCCTTGGTTCAAAGTACTACAATTCCCTTCATTAATTGGTCACTATTTCTCCCTCTTTATCTTAATTACACCTATTTTTAGTCTTTTGATCATATTTTTTAATAATTTTCTCAGGCAGGGTAAAAGGGGCCACATTGGGGTCCATGGAGACTTTTCTGGGGAACATTTGGGGCAGTTTTGGGTCTGGGGAGGGAATTTAGAGAGAACTTGGGGGTCTGGAGGACACTTGGGGAGACGGGTGGGCACTTGGAGGGGCACTTAGGGATTCTGTGGGACAATTTGGGGTCCGGGGGAGCACTTGGGGGTCCAGGGGGGCACTTGGAGGTCAGGGAGGGGAATCCGGGGGCCCTTCGGGGTCCGGGCGGGCACTTGGGGAGCTGTAACAGGGAATCTATGGGGCGCGGGGGATGATGGGAGTTGTAGGCGCCGGTATAATACGGTTTAATGGGGCCGCGGAGCATCACGGGAGTTGGAGGCGCAGCTCCAATGGATTCCGGTGAGGCGCGGGGCATGACGGGAGATGGAGTCCCGGCTGGAATAGCGCTCTATGGGCGCCGCGGAGCATGATGGGAGCTGTAGTTCCGGAAGTGGCTCGGAAGGCGCGTTCGGCGGTGTGGGGAAGCGCTTGGAGAAAACTTTTGCGTCCGAGCCGTGGCTGCAGGTGCTGGGGGCGAATGTATACAGCTCGGGAGCACTTGGGGGGAACCTGGGGAGCTGTAACCGGGCTCTTTAGGGCGCGGGGCACGGCAGGAGGTTTGGGCGCGGAACTGTGTTGTGGGATGATGGGAGATGAATTCCCAGGAGTGGCTGGAAGGGGAATCTGTGGGGTCGGGAGCATTCAGGGATCCAGGGACGCTTTGGGGGGGTCCCGAACGGGCGCTGAGGAGGCACTCGGGGATCCTGGAGGGTCTGGGGAACACATGGGACCTATGGGGGGCGATGCCGGGGTTCTGGGGAGCGCAGGGCATATTCCCAGTCCCTCCCAGTTCCTTCCAGCATGATCCCATTTGCTCACAACCACTCCCAGTCAGCCTCAGTGGAGTTGGACTCCCTGCCAGTATGATCGTTTTCACCTCCAGCATGATCCCAGTTCATCCCAGTATAAGTCCTGTTGCTTCCAGTTACCCCCAGCATGCACCCAGGAACTCCCAGTTCCTGCCAGTTGCTCCTGGCATGACCCCAGTTGCTCACAGGTGTTCCCAGTCAGCCTCAGCATGATCTCAGTAACTCCCAGTATATCCCATTTCCCACAAACCTGGTCTCAATTGCTCCCTGCAGGCTCCTGTTCACTGCCAGTATGATCCCAGTATGATCCCAGTATGATGTCAGTACACAGCCAGTGCAATCCCAGCCACTGCCAGGATGATCCCAGTACAAACCAGTCCCTGCCAGTGCTGCCACTCCTGGGATCCCCCAGCCCTCTCTGTGTTCCCCCCTCCCGCATCTCCCCAGAGCAGCCCCAAGGGCTGGCAGTCCCCAGCCAGGGTCCCCAGCCAGCCCCAGGTTGGATCTGCAGCCCCCAATTTTCCCAGTTTCCCTCTCCTTTTCCCCGGGCCGGGTTCCCCCCGTCCCCAGCGGGTGGGAGCAGCGGAGAGCCCCGCGCTGCCCATCCCGACCTGTCCCGGCTCCATCCCCGCTCCTGCCGTGGGCTGTGAGGGGTTTGGGAACGGGGCACCGAGGGTGTCACTGCTCCTGGGGGAGGAGGAGGAGGAGGGATGGAAGAGGAGGGATGAAAAAGGAGAGAGAGAAGGGATGGAAGTAGGAGAAGGAGGTGGGGTTAGGGAGGAAGAGGAGGAGGAAGAATGGAAGGGGAGGAGAGGGAGGAAGAAGAGGGACAAAGGAGGATCAGGGAAAGAAGGAACCACAAGGTTGAGCACTCTCTGAATTCATAGCCCCCTCCTGTGGGATCATCACCCACCATCCCACAGGTGATCGGGGAGTGGGAGCTTTGCCCGGATATCCTGGGGGGGTCCCTGGGTTGGGTTCATTTTGCAGGGGGGAGATGTTTGGAGAATGTGGAACTCCAAAGCTGAGTGGAAAATCCTACTTGGGGGGACTTTGGGGGGTCTCACTGATAGTAAAAGGTTCCAAAATCTTAGAAAATTCGAGGACTTAGGTTTGGAAAGCCCTGGGAAAAGCAGGCCCTGGGAAATGTTAAGCCTTGTGCTTGCTAAAGACCAGGTCAAGCTGCACCTGTGGAGTCAATATATGATAAATGATAGAATTGTTAGATGTGATTAGATGTGATTATTGTTTGGAGAACATGGGGAACCATGTTAGGGGGTTAAGGGGGGATCACGAGAAATTCATGCTTGGGTAAAAACAATGCATACAATAGAACAATGTAAGATTAATAATTAATATGTAAGTTGCATAACGATAGAGTATAAAATATGTTCAACTCGAAAACCAAATGGGGTCAGATTTGGGTATGTGTACCCCTGACACCCAGAGCTCTTTAAATAAAGCACCTTCATATAACCATTCGTGGTTGTGTGTGATCCTGAACGCTGACATTTTGGCGACCCAGATGGGACCTTGTGAGTGCTGCTGAGCGAACTCGCGACCCGATCACGCTCCAGCCGGCACCGAGGGATTCTCGGGGAGCCCATCGGCCGCGACCGTCTGCGCTGCTCACAACGTCCCCGGGAGAAAAGGTAAGGTGCTTTAATTTGGTTTTGGTGCCTGCCAGTTAGACGCGGCGAAAGCTGCGCGTGGTTGGGCTAAAGGAATTCCTCTTGGTAAAGCCTAGGCGCCGTCCGTAAGACGACTGCGAAAGTGTCGCAGGTTCGGCATTTGTGGTATATTATAGTTATAGTTATAATATGGAGAAGCTTAAAGGTATTTTGGGCAGCAGTGCTCCCATACCGGCTACTTCTCCTTTGGGGTGCTTATTAGCACATTGGAAACAAGGTAACTTTGGGAAAGAATTACATAAGGTTAAGTTAATTTCGGTGAGATCTCCCCACAGAAAAAGACCCCAGCGACCCCGTCTCGTCTGTTGGTAGCTATAACCCCTTTTGTCTTTCTTTACTTTGTTTTCCTTATCTCTCTCTCTCTCCTCTATCGCATAATCCTTGTTGTTGGCACTAAAATAAAGGTATATTATTGTTGTTATGATTTAAACTGAAATCCCTTTGTGTCCTTTTTGCACTCTGAGATCAAACGAACCTCTCACGAGTCCCACTCGCGTTAGCGAGTCATGACATCTAAATTGGCGTCACGGACAGGATTTCTGACAGACAGAAGGGGCTGCAGGTTTGTTGTGCAGTCTGTATTAGGGGAAGGACGTCTCGCTCCAGCCGCACCCAGCCCGACACTCCCAAAGAGTGAGCGGTGTCTAGAAAGCAAGGGGGGCAACTCGAATTTCCCGCAAACTGCACACGCCGAGGTGAAAAGCACCCCACACTCACTTGAGGGCTCTGTCTGCAGGATTTCGCAGAACATCTCTTAGTGCAAAAGGGTGGGAATGTTTTTGTTGTTGTTGTGTGTATGAATTTTGACTGCTTGGTGTAGCAAAGAGATAACTAGAATTTTAAACTGAAGGAGTGCCTCCCAAGCAGATTTGGTCTTTTTACCCATACAGGGAAGCAAAAAGTTGTGTGTGTGTGTATAATCTAAGTTTATACCTCCCTGTAGTGGTTTTTCCTTTGTAAAAAATGACTGAGAACAGCAGTGCAAAAGTTAAAACTGCATTTTATGCATGTTATGCTCTGTTAGCAAAACACAATACCAGACCTTCTCCAGGAGGAAAAAGTTGGTGCTCAATAATTGGTTTAATTTGGAAAATGTGATTGATAGAGTATGTTCATTACAATATGAAACAAAATTTAAACTGGGCAAAAATAAAACTATACTCTGCTCAGTTTTGGGAGCTTGTCTTACAGCAGCTATAGAAACTCGCTGTAAGTAAAGAAGTAAAGAAAAAACTACCTCCAAAACCTAGTTAAAATTTTGCAAAGACAATTGGATGAAGAAAAAGTAAGATCAGTCTGTTGCAAGCAGCTCTCCATGATAAAAATTAAAAAAAAAAAAATAAAAAATGCTGACTTGCTAAAAGAAACAAGAGAGGAAAACCCCTCTCCTTAATCAAATTTACCCTCAAAAAGAGCTAACTTGGATAAAATTGTGGGGAACGCTGCTGTCCTAGTTTGAAACCTCTAATTAAAAATATAATTTTTAATTAGATAATATAATTATATAACATAATTTTATAATATAATTATTATATAATATATTATAGTATAATAGAATATAATATACTATTACTACTATATTATAATATAATATAATTATATCAATGATAAGGATCTTGATCTGCATATAACTACTAAAATAGAAATAAAAAAATAGGAAAAAAAAAATAGAAAAAAAAAAAAAAAGAGAAAAGAAAAAGGGAGTACGGGCGTCTCCCTCACGAGTCAGAGACAGAATATGTATTCCGAGTGTCTCTCACTGGACGTGATCCAATTCGATTGGGAGAACAGGAATCCAGTGGGTACTGGGGACATGAAGTATTTTTAACAACAAGAGACATACATAGCCCATGGTCCCTAACTCAGCACGCAGCTTATTGGGCAGAGGGGCTTAACCCCTTGGAAAGGGGGGACTTTATTGCTATAGTTTGTACCCCCAACCAACTACTGAAAAATATTTAGAAAGCTGCCTGCTTACAAATGATACACAAAAGAAAATTAATTGTTGGTTATGAATTACCAATGTTGTTACTTGTGAAAACTGAAATTATAGACTTGTAAAAATCCCAGAAAGAAAAAATCAGAGAAAGCAAAGGGTGTTAGATACATTGGTTCTCTTAATGAAAACCCAGAAAAAGAGAAAGCAAATCTCTAATCGCCAGTATTGGTGGTCACTAGAGATAAAGAAAGGGGTCTCCAAAAACATAATGGGTGGCTTATCACTTAAAAGTTAAGCAAAGTAGTCTCTAATTGGCACTGTCCCAGGTTCATTGTATCGAATGCCCCATTGTATAACTCAGTACACCTCCACAGGCTCTGGGCTGTGAGCCCAAGCAGTCTCCTTCTCAGCTTCTGGGACTGGAGCCCAAACAGCTTTAGAATCAGGGAAACTGGTAACTCTGCCTCTCATGGGTGAGCAGAGAGGGGGAAGTTAGTTTTATGCTCACTAGAAATAACAAAACTGGAGACATACTGATTACAGCAATAGTAAGTCCTAAACGTGCACCTATTGCTTCTGTAGTTAACAGTAGAGCCCAAATTTCTGTGTCGACCAATACAGACTAGTACAGGATTTGAGAGCAATAATAGGGTAACTAAAGATATTTACCCAGTGGTAGCTAATCCTTGCACATTGTTAACATCCGTAAAAGAGAAATAGAAATGGTTTACTGTAATTGATTTAAAAGATGCCTTTTTCTGCATACCCCTTGACAAAGAAAGTAAGAAACTGTTTGCCTGTGAGTGGGAAAATCCAGAAAATGGAAGGAAAACTCAGCTCACCTGAACACGACTCGTACAAAGATACAAGAACAGTCCAACACTATTTGGAAGCCAGCTGGCGAAGGAGCTGGAGATTTGGACCGAGAATGGGCAAGTACCGAGAGAACAATACCTGCTGTTACAGTATGCTAATGATACACTGACCACTACAGAAGAGAAACAATCTGCATAAAGGTAACAATTGAAAATTTTAAATCAGCTGGGAATGGGAGGATATAAGGTATCTAAAACAAAGGTACAAATTGCCCAACAGACTGTGATTTACCTGGGGTGTGAAATCTCACAAGAGCAATAAAAGCTGGGTACTAATCGTATTCAAGCTATTTGTGCCATTCCAGAACCCTAGAACCTATATGAGATACAAGTTTCCCTTGGGATGACAGAGTGGTGCCATGGATCATGGACTATGGACTAATTGCAAAACCCCTGTATGAAGCCCAGAAGACACAGCTGATTACCTAGAGCAAACCACAGAAGGAGGCCTTCCTCAAACTGAAGGAGGCATTGACAACAGCTCCGGCGTTAAGACTGCCTGATTCATCCAAGGATTTTCACCTGTTTGTGCATGAAAGACTACACCCAGCACTGGGAGTGCTGACCCAATGTTTGGGAAGCTGGAAAAGGCCGGTAGGCTGCTTTTCCAAACAACTTGACAATGTGAGTGCCGGATGGCCTTCATGCCTGCGGGCAGCTGCAGCCACTGTGATGCTGACACAAGAAGCTAGGAAACTCATGATGAGTAGACACATAAATGTCTACATGCCACATATGGTAACCACTGTTTTAGAACAAAAGGGGGGCCATTAGCTATCTCCAAGCAGGATGAAAAAATTCCAGGTAATCCTGACTGAGCAAGATAATGTCACACTAAAGACAACTAACCTCTTGAATCTAGCTTTGTTCCTAGGTACCACAACTGAAGAAGGCTGACTAGAGCATGACTGTGTAGAAATAATAGAGGACACCTATTCAGCAAGAG
Source organism: Poecile atricapillus (assembly GCF_030490865.1). Taxonomy (NCBI): domain Eukaryota; kingdom Metazoa; phylum Chordata; class Aves; order Passeriformes; family Paridae; genus Poecile; species Poecile atricapillus. Next base: position 2,366,491 of record NC_081267.1, read on the forward strand.
AAGACCTGAAAGACATCCCACTAGAGCAACCAGAGTGAGAGCTATTCACAGATGGAAGCAGCTTCACGGAGAATGGGACCAGATACGCTGGATATGCGGTAACAACAGTCAGTACAATGGTGGAGGCAAAAGCATTATCACCAAATACATCTGCCCAGAGGGCAGAACTGGTTGCCTTAACCAGAACACTAGAACTGAGTAAAGGGAAATTGAAAAGCAGACTAGACAGCCCGACAGATTGCTCAAGAAGTGGAAACAACAATGGCATTGATACCTTTAAAGACTAATGTATCTCAATTTAATTTGCCTCCAAAACCAAAATATTCAATAGAAGATGAGAAATTGGGACATTTGCTAAATGCACAAAAGAATTCAGAAGAGTGGTATGTAACTGCACAAAGACAAATAGTATTAACCCCCTTGATAATGAGAGAAGTTCTACAAATTAAACATAACAAATATCATTGGGGTGCAGAGGCATTGGTAAAACTGCTAAAGCAAAAATTAATCTCTGTACGGATGCTAACAATGGCAAAATCAACTCAGTGGCTAGACACAGGCATAGCTAGGAAGGATTAGGATAGGAATAGAATCAAGATGACACTTAGCAAGAACCCTCTAGTAGAGTGAAAGTTGGGTGGGCTCTAGAGCAGATAGCAAACTATCAGAATAGAGAAACGGGTCAGGTAGACAGACTAGCAAGAGTCACCCAGGAAAAATTTAAAGAACTAAACATAAATTACAATTTATTACTCCTGAAAGAGCATGGAGTGTGTGAGTTTTTTTTTTAAAAGGGACAAATTGTTGCGTCCACATCCCAAATGTAACAGAAGATGTAGAACATGACATCAATCAGTTGCAACAAATAGAGCATGAAGCATGGGAAGAGCAAAAGGATGTGACTATAAGTTGGTTAGACAAAATCTTTAAAGGGTTAGGGTGGAATGTGAATTCATGAATTAAATCTATCATTGAGAATGTGATAATTTTATTAATTGTATTTTTAGTAATTTGGTTAGTTTACAGCATCTTAAAAAGAGAAATACAGAAGAAAACATCCTGGAACCAGAAGATAATAAAGGCACTGATGCGAGACCCACACTCACCATCTTCCGGTTCTCCATTTCGTGACAGCATCCAGGACAACGTTTACATCAATCAAGGATTCAAAGAACATCAAGTATAAACTCAGAAACAAAGGACTGTATCAAGTGAAAACATTTGCACTTATGGTGAAGTGAAAATGCTTTCAAAGGGGGGGAATGATAGTAAAAGGTTCCAAAATCTTAGAAAATTCGAGGACTTAGGTTTGGAAAGCCCTGGGAAAAGCAGGCCCTGGGAAATGTTAAGCCTTGTGCTTGCTAAAGACCAGGTCAAGCTGCACCTGTGGAGTCAATATATGATAAATGATAGAATTGTTAGATGTGATTAGATGTGATTATTGTTTGGAGAACATGGGGAACCATGTTAGGGGGTTAAGGGGGGATCACGAGAAATTCATGCTTGGGTAAAAACAATGCATACAATAGAACAATGTAAGATTAATAATTAATATGTAAGTTGCATAACGATAGAGTATAAAATATGTTCAACTCGAAAACCAAATGGGGTCAGATTTGGGTATGTGTACCCCTGACACCCAGAGCTCTTTAAATAAAGCACCTTCATATAACCATTCGTGGTTGTGTGTGATCCTGAATGCTGACATCACCATCCCTAAGTGGGGAGATGGAAATGGGGAACTTTTCAGATTCCTGGCACTCCCAGCACCCTGGGGATGGCAGGGACCGAGCAGACAAAGGACCCCCAGTACGAGCGTGACTCCCAGCAGCTGGGACAGGGGGGAACCCTTGAACCCCAAACAGGAGAGACCAGAGATGGGGAACTCCTGGGAGGAATTTTCAGGGCTGAATCTTGGTGTTTTTTGGAGGTTTTATGGACCCCAGATGTCAGGTGACTTCTAGAGATGAGCTTGGACAGAGGGACCTGCAAACTCAATGTCCTCATCCCTTGTATTTCCCCAAACCAGGATTTCCCATTCCCAAACCTTGGCTGGATGGAGAGGAAGGCTGCGAGGAAGAGGAAGATGCCCCGTGACACCCAGGCAGGTGAGGAGGAAGTCAGTGCCCCTTTCCCCCTCTCTCCTGCTCCATCTCCCAGCCCAGCATGGCCCCCGGCTGCAGGACAACCCCGCTGCCGACGCCGTCCTGCCGGGGATGCACTGGGGGGGATCTCCTTCCCCTTCCCTCTGGCACAGAGACAAATCCCATCCTCTCCTTGTCCTTCCTCCCCCAGACAAGGAGCTGAGGATGGAGACCAGGGAGGACAAATCCTCACTGCAAAACCTCATGGAAGAGGCCATTTTGAGCAGCTCCACAGTGCAGGAAACCAATGGGGAGGAAAAGCTTCAGACATCCCACAGCAGGAGGAGAGGCTCCAAACCCATCCCAGGGTGCTCTGAGGAGGAAAGACCCACCCTGTGCCGGGAAGGTGGCCGGAGATCCAGCCAGGGCTCTGAGCTGGTGGTCCATGAGCAGCTTCAGGATGGGGAGAAGCCCTACAAGTGCTTGGAGTGTGGGAAGAGCTTCAGCCAGAGCAACAGCCTGATCTGCCACCAGATGATCCACACTGGGGACTGGCCCTATGAGTGTGAGCAATGTGGGAAGGGCTTCAGCTGGAGCTCCCAACTCATCATCCACCAGCGCATCCACACTGGGGAGAGGCCCTACGAGTGTGGTGAGTGTGGGAAGAGGTTTCAGAGGAGCTCCACTCTCCTCAGGCACCAGCAGATTCACAGAGAGGAGAGGCCCTTCCTCTGCCCTGACTGTGGGGAGGGCTTCAAGCGAAACTCCAACCTCATCACCCACCGGCGCATCCACACTGGGGAGAGGCCCTACGAGTGTGGGAAATGTGGGAAGAGCTTCAGCCGGAACTCCAGCCTGATCTGCCACCAGAGGATCCACACCGGGGAACAGCCCTACGAGTGTGGGGAATGTGGGATGACCTTCAGCCGGAGGTCCCAGCTGACCATCCACCAGATGATCCACACTGGGGAGAGGCCCTATGAGTGTCCTGAGTGTGGGAAGAGGTTTCGGAGCAGCTCCCATGTCCTCGAGCACCAGCGGATTCACACGGATGAGAGGCCCTTCCGCTGCCCCGACTGCAGGAAGGGCTTCAAGGACAACTCCCACCTCATCAGGCACCGGCACATCCACACTGAGGAGAGGCCCTACGAGTGTCCTGAGTGTGGGAAGAGCTTCAGCCACAGCTCCAGCCTCAACACCCACAAACGCGTCCACACTGGGGAGACACCCTACAAGTGTTCCCTGTGTGGGAAGAGCTTCACCTGGAGATCTACCTTTACCCAACACCAACGGCGGCACCAGTAAGGGAAGCTCTGCAAATGCCCCAAAGTACAGGAAGAGCTTTGTGCACTGCTCCAGCTTCATCCCCCCTTGGAAAATTCAAGTTTGGCAGAGACCTGGTGATCCATGTTCCCTGTGATCCATGCTGGGAAGACACCTGTACCTTTTCCTGCCTATGGCAATGACATGATGTGGGACTAAAGAATATGAGGGTCTGGCCATGGCCCTGTCATTATATTCAATCCCATCTCAGGTCGTTGCCAGGGGCAGGTATTGGGGGTAGGTGTCTTTTTTTTTTATTCTTGATTGCCTGTGGATTTTTTAGCATTTAGTTGCGGGGACAACCTAACTGTGGGTACTTGGTGGGTGATTGACAAAAGACAAATAGTTCGGCCGTGCCCAGGGGAGGAAGGGGGCAGGAAAGGAGGAGGGTGGGCACAGCTTGGTGGACTTTTCTTCAGCTTCAGAGAAGGACACTTTGGTCGCAGAGCTGTTGCAGTGGAGACGAGGGAATTTTGCCATCACCCAGACGGAGCTGCTGCTTCTTCTCCTCCTTCCCTCTTTGTTGGTGGCCTCACACCCCCTGTCCTGCCGGGACGTGTGGCAGTGCCAGGCACCGCCGTGGAGCTGCTGATACACCTCAGCCACCAGCCCAGGATCTCAGCTCATCCCTGCTGTTCCAGCCGACTGTTCCTCAGAGCCCTGCAGGAGCACTGGGACTGACTGCTCGAGGGGGTTTGTGAAACAAAGCCTCTCCTCCATCCCATCTCAGCCAGAAAGCTGTCACGGGGTCCCTGGTTCTGTTTTCTTGTTATTGCTGTAGTTATTGTTGTTTGTTTGCCTGGTTATACTAGTAAAGAACTGTTATTCCTATCCCCAGATCTCTGCCTGAAAGCCCCTTGATTTCAGAATTATACTAATTCAGAGGGAGGGGGTCTACATTTTCATTCCAGGGGAGGCTCCTGCTTTCCCTAGCAGACACCTGTCTTCTAGAACCGAGACACTGGTTTTAGTCAGAAGCATCAGTGACCAAAAGTTGTGTTTCCTTTGTTTTGGTCACATCTTTGTTCCTTCTCAGTGTTCAGGCTGGGCTGTGGGGTGTCCTCATTTGCTGCATTTTCTGAGTTCCTCTTGGATCCTTTGAGCAATAGGTTGTGCCCTCTGAGGATCCTTTGTGCTCCTTGGTGACCCAGGAGAACTTTCCAGGCAATTTTTGGGGGAGCTGCTGCTGTGATGTCACAGGAACGTTGCCATGTCCTTGTGGTGTTCCCGTTGCTGTGGGGCACAGAGGCCTCAGTGTCAGAGCGGCTCTGGGCGCCTGCTCATTGCCTGAGGATCCTCCTGCCCGAGGCATTCTCAGCAGCCAGCCCAGCCCCTGACGGGTGTCCTTCTGTCCTTGCAGGGGGACAGACAGTCTGTAGATGTGTGCAGCACAGCCAAAATGATCCAGCAAGTGGTTGCTGCAGTTTGCACTCTGGACTCTGTGGCTTCTTATGGGTATTTTTTAACCCACTGGGCCCCTAAGTCGAAGATTTCCCCAGGTGCACCATATGTGCCTTTGGGATTGCTGTGGGCTTTTTGTTCTTCCATTGGAATAGAGTTGATTTTGAAAGAATATTTCCATTAAGATTCCAATTATTTGGGAGAGCTCCTGCCAACAACTTCTTTAAAAAAGGGTTGTTTTTAGCCAGCAGGGTGTGCACAGCATTTGGAATGTAGCCTGGGGAGGTTCTGTTCCTCAAGAGGAGAGTCTGTGGCAGTGAACCCTGGCATTCCCTCCGTTTGCTCACCCAGCCAAAAACTGGACACAGCCTTGTATTTTGTGCTGTTCTCTTGCTTGCTGTGTGATCCAAAAGGACTGTGGCTCCAGGAGGGAAGTTGTGAAAGCAAAATGCTCTCTCTTGGCATTGACTTGTTGTGTGGGATTTTCCAGCACCGGCAGCTTTTTGTCCTAACAGCATCTGGTTCAGGTGAAGGTCCCCTCACACAGGGACACTGGGAAGCTCCTTCTTCAGTGAGCAGGAAAGGAACCTTTGGTGTTCAGAGATCCCAGTTTTTCCCTTTCAACACCAGTATGAGCCCAGTAAGCTCCAGTATGATCCTTGTCACATGGCAGCACTCCCAGGATGGTCCCAGTTGCCTCTGACTAGATCAACCCAGTCAATCCCAGTATGATGCCATTGGCTCCCAGCATGCTCCCAGTTGCTCCCAGTCACCCCCAGTATGGGGAATGATGTGCATGGTGTGTTCCCAGTCACCCTCAGATACTCCCAGTATGAGTCCAGTCACTCCCAGTATGATCCAGAATTGGATTGCTGGGAGGCTTCATGGAATCCTGGAGACCATTGTGACACTCTAGGTCCCCATGGAACTGTGGTGACACCAGGTTGGCTGGGAGTGTTGATGTGCTGCAGGGTCGGAGGGCTCTGCACAGGGACCTGGACAGGCTGGATCCAGGGACCAAACCCAACAAGGTGAGGTTTAACAAGTCCAAGTTCCAGGTCCTGCACTTTGTCCCCAACAACCCCTGCAGTGCTCCAGGCTGGGGACAGAGTGGCTGGAGAGCAGCCAGGCAGAAAGGGACTTGGGGCACTGATGGACAGCAGGCTGGGCATGAGCCAGCAGTGTGCCCAGGTGGCCAAGAGGGCCAATGGCTCCTGGCCTGGATCAGGAACAGTGTGGCCAGCAGGAGCAGGGCAGGGATTCCTCCCCTCTACTCTGCACTGGTTGGGCAGCACCTCGAGTGCTGTGTCCAGTTCTGGGCCCCCAATTTAGGAAGGCCATGGATGGGCTGGAGCGTGTCCAGAGAAGGGCAACAAGGCTGGTGAGGGGTCTGGAGCACAAGTCCTGTAGGTGATAGTAAAAAGTCTCAAAATCTTAGAAAATTCGGGGACTTAGAAAGAAAGTTAGGTTTGGAAAGGCCTTGGAAAAGTAGGCCCTGGGAAATGTTAGGCCTTGTGCTTACTAAAGATCAGGTCAAACTGCACCTGTGTAATCAGTAGATGATCATGATACAATTGTTAGATGTGATTGGATATAATTACTGTTTAAAGAACATGAGGAACAATGTGAGGGGGCTGGGGGGGATCACAAGAAATCCATGCTTGGGTAAAAACAATGCATATATTAGAACAATGTAAGTTTAATAATTAATATGTAAGTTATATAACGTAAGAGTATAAAAACATGTTCAACTCAAAACCTAGAGGGGTCAGATTTGGGTCTGTGTATCCCTGACACCCAGAGCTCTTCATAAAGCACCTGCCTATAATCATTCGTGATTATGTGTGTTCCTGACCGCTAACAATTTCATCAGATTTTACTGGAATTTTGTGAGATATTTGTGGAATTTTGTGGAATTTTTGTGGAATTTTGTAGAAATTTGTGGAGATTTTGTGGGATGTTTCTGGAATTTGGTAGGGTTTTGAGAAGATTTTGAGAATTTGTTGGGGTGTTTCTGGAATTTTGTGGGATGTTTCTGCAATCTCGTGGGATTTTTGTGGAATTATGTGGGATTTTTCTTGAATTTTGTGGGATTTTGTGGAAATTTTCTTGGACATTTCCAGAATTTTGTGGGATTTTTCTGGAATTCTGTGGCATTTTGAGAAAATTTAAATAATTCTGTGGGATTTTTCTAGAATTTTGTAGGATTTTTTTGGAATGTTGTGGAATTTTTCTGGGATTTTTTGGGATTTTGAGCAGACTTCAATATTTTGGAAAGATTTTTCTTAGATTGTGTAGACATTTGTGGAGATTTTTTAAAATGTTTCTGGAATTTGATATGGTTTCGAGACGATGTAGGGAATTTTGCGGGATGTTTTCTTAAATTTTGTGGATTTTTGTGGAATTCTGTGGGATACTGTGGAGACTTGAAAAATTTAGAGATTTTTCCCAGATTGTGTGCAAATTGGAGGAGATTTTGTGGAATGTTTCTAGAGCTTCGTAAGATTTTGAAAAGATTTAGGGAATTTTGTGAAATGTTTGTGGAACTTTGTGGGATTTTTGTGGAATTTTGTGGAATTTTGTGGGATGTTTCCGAAATTCTGTAGAACTTTGAGGAGACATGAAGAATTTTAAGGGATTTTTCCTATATTGTGTGGAAATTTGTAAAGATTTTGTGGGAAGTTTCTGGAATTTTGTGGGATGTTTCTGGAATTTCGTGGGATTTTTTTGAATTTTGACAGATTTTTCTAGAATTCTGTGCCATTTTTGAAAAATGTTGTGGAATTTTCTGGAATTTGGTGAGATTTTGAGGAGACTTGAAGAATTTTGAGGAGTTTTACTTAGATTGTGTGGAAATTTGTAAAGATTTTGTGGGAAGTTTCTGGAATTTGGTAGGGTTCTGAGAAGATTTAAAGGATTTGTTGGGATGTTTGTGGAATTTTGTGGGATGGTTGTGGAATTTTGTGGGATATTGAGGAGACTTGAAACATTTTGAGGTATTTTTTTTAGATTGTGTGGAAATTTGTAAAGATTTTGTGGTATGTTTCTGGAATTTTTTAGGGTTTTGAGAAGATTCAGAGGATTTGGTGGGATGATTGTGGAACTTTGTAGGATTTTTCTGGAATTTTGTGGAATTTTTGTGGAATTTTCTGGCATGTTTCCTGAATTTTTAATTACTTTGAGGTGACATGAAGAATTTTGAGGGATTTTTCTTAGCTTGTGTGGTAATTTGTAAAGATTTTGTGGGATGTTTCTGGAATTTGGTGGGGTTTTGAGAAGATTTAGAAGATTTGTTGGGATGTTTGTGGAACATTGTGGGATTTTTGTGGAATTTTGCGGAATTTTTGTGGAATTTTGTGGGATGTTTCCAGAATTTTGTAGGACTTTGAGGAGACATGAAGAATTTTGAGGGATTTTTCCTAGATTGTGTGGAAATTTGAAAAGATTTTGTGGGCTGTTTCTGGAATTGTGTAAGATTTTTGTGGAATTATGAGGGATTTTTCTAGAATTCTGTGCAATTTTTGTGGAATGTTGTGGAATTTTCTGGAATTTGGTGGGGTTTTGAGGAAACTTGAAGAATTTAGAGGAGATAGATGGTGTAGAAATTTGTAAAGATTTTGTGGGAAGTTTCTGGAACTTGGTAGAACTTTGAGAAGATTTAGAGGATTTGTTGAGATGTCTGTGGAATTTTGTGGGATGTTTGTGGAATTTTGTGGAATTTTTGTGGAATTTTGTGGCATGTTTCCTGAATTTTAAAGGGCTTTGAGGTGACATGAAGAATTTGGACGTATTGTTCTTAGATTGTGTGGAAATATATAAAGATTTTGTGGGATGTTACTAGAATTTTGTGGGATCTTTTTGGAATGTTGTGGAATTTTCTGGAATTTGGTGAGATTTTGAGGAGACTTGAAGAATTTTGAGGAGTTTTACTTAGATTGTGTGGAAATTTGTAAAGATTTTGTGGGATGTTTCTAGAATTTTGTAGGGTTTTGAGAAGATTTAGGGAATTTTGAGGAATGTTTTTTTTAAATGTTGTGGATTTTTGTGGAATTTTCTGGGATATTGAGGAGACTTGAAGAATTTTGAATGATTTTTCTTAGATTGTGTGCAAATTGGAGGAGATTTTGTGGGATGTTTCTGGAACTTGGTAGGGTCTTGAGAAGATTTAAGGAATTGTATGGGATGTTTGTGGAACTTTGTGGGATTTTTCTGCAATTTGATGAAATTTTATTGGAATTTTGTGGCATGTTTCCGGAATTTTGAAGGACTTTGAGGAAACATGAAGAATTTGGAGGTATTTTCCTTAGATTGTGTCGGAATTTGTAAAGATTTTGTAGGATATTTCGGGAATTTGCTGAGGTGTTGAGTAGATTTAGAGGATTTGTTGAGATGTGTGTGGAATTTTGTGAGGTATGGATTGAACTTGAAGAATATTGAGGGATTTTTCGTACATTGCGTGGAAATATGTAAAGATTTTGTGGGAAGTTTCTGGAATTTGGTGGGGATTTGAGAAGATTTAGACGATGTGGTGGGATGTTTCTGGAATTTTCTGGGTTGTTTCTGGAATTTTGTGGGATTTCTGTGGAACTTTGAGGGATTTTTGTGGAATTTTGTACAATTTTTTTGAAATGTTGTGGAATTTTCTGGAATTTGGTGAGATTTTGAGGAGACGTGAAGAATTTTGAGGAGTTATACATAGATTGTTGGGTAATTTGTAAAGATTTTGTGGGATGTTTCTGGAATTTGGTAGGGTTTTTCTGGAATTATTTGGAATGTTTCTTGGAATAATGAGTGATTTCGACGAGACTTGAAGAATTTTGAAAGATTTTTCTTAAATTGTGTGGAAATCGGAGGAGTTTTTGTGGGATGTTTCTGGAATTTGGTAGGGATTTGAGAAGATTTAGGAAATTTTGTGGCATGTTTCTGGAATTTAGTGGTATTTTTCTGGAATTTTGTGGGATGTTTTTGGAATTTTGTGGGATATGGATGAAATTTGAAGAATTTTGAGGGATTTTTCCTAGATTGTGTGGTAATTTGTAAATATTTTGTGGGAAGTTTCTCGAATTTGGTGGGGTTTTGAGAAGATTTCCGCAATTTTGTGAGATGCTTCTGGAATTTTGTAGGATTTTTGTGGAATTTTGAGGGATTTTTCTAAAGGTTTTGCTATTTTTTTTGAATGTTGTGGAATTTTCTGGAATTTGGTGAGATTTTAAAAAGACTTGAAGAATTTTGCGTAGTTTTTCCTAGATTGTGTGGAAATTTTTAAAGATTTTGTGGGCTGTTCCTGGAATTTGTTAGGGTTTTGAGAAGATTTAGAAGATTTGTTGGTATGTTTGTGGAATTTTGTGGATTTTTCTGGAATTTTGTGGGATGTTTTTTGGAATATTGAGGTATTTTGACGAGACTTGATGAATTTTTATTAGATTGTGTGCAAATTGGTGGAGATTTTGTGAGAAGTTTCTGGAATTTGATGGGGTTTTGAGAAAATATAGGGAATTGTGTGGGATGTTTGTGGAACTTTGTGGGAGGTTTCTGGAATTTTGTGAAACGTTTGTAGAATTTTGTGGCACATTTCCGTAATTTTGAAGGACTGTGGGGAAACATGAAGAATTTTGAGGGATTTTTCTTAGATTGTGTGGTAATTTGTAAAGATTTTGTGGGATGTTTCTGGAATTTGGAAGGGTTTTGAGAAGATTTAGGGAGTTTGTTGGGATGTTTGTAAAATTTTGTGGGATTTTTCTGGAATTTTGTGGGATATGGATGACACTTGAAGAATTTTGAGAGATTTTTTCCTAGATTGCGTGGAAATATGTAAAGATTTTGTGGGATATTTCTGCAATTTGGTGGAATTTTGAGAATATTTCTGCAATTTTGTAGAACGTTTCGGGGATTTTGTGGATTTTTCTGGAATTTTGTGGGATGTTTTTTGGAATATTGAGTGATTATGAGGAGACTTGAAGAATTTTGAGATATTTTTCTTAGATGGTGTGCAAATTGGAGGAGATTTTGTGGGATGTTTCTGGAATTTGGTGGGGTTTTGAGAAAATATAGGGAATTGTGTGGGATGTTTGTGGAACTTTGTGGGTGGTTTCTGGAATTTTGTGGAATTTTTGTGGAATTTTGTGGCACATTTCCAGAATTTTGATGGACTTTGGGGAAACATGAAGAACTTTGAGGTATTTTTCTTAGATTGTGTGGTAATTTGTAAAGATTTTGTGGGATGTTTCTGGAATTTGGTAGGGTTTTGAGAAGATTTAGGGAGTTTGTTGTGATGTTAGTGGAATTTCGTGGTATTTTTGTGGAATTTTGTGGGATATTGAGGGGACTTGAAGAATTTTGAGGTATTTTTCTTAGATTGTGTGGCAATTTGTAAAGATTTTGTGAGATGTTTCTGGAATTTGGTAGGGTTTGGAGAAGCTTTAGAGGTTTTGTTGGGATATTTGTGGAATTTTGTGGGATGGTTGTGGAATTTTGTGGGATACGGATGAAACTTGAAGAATTTTGAGGGATTTTTCTTAGATTGTGCGGAAATTTGTAAAGATTTTGTGGGATGTTTGTGAAATTTGGTGAAATTTTGAGGAGACTTGAGGAATTTTGAGGAGCTTTACTTAGATTGTGTGGAAATATGAAAAGATTTTGTGGGAAGTTTCTGGAATTTGGTGGGGTTTTGAGAAGATTTAAAGTGTTTGTTGGGATGTTTGTGGAATTTTGTGGGATTTTTCTGGAATTTTGTGGGATATGGATGACACTTGAAGAATTTTGAGGGATTTTTCCTTGATTGCGTGGAAATTTGTAAAGATTTTGTGGGATATTTCTGGAATTTGGTGGGGTTTTGAGAATATTTCTGCAATTTTGTAGAAAGTTTCCGGGATTTTGTGGATTTTTCTGCAATTTTGTGGGATGTTTTTTGGAATATTGAGCGATTTTGCGGAGACTTGAAGAATTTTGAGATATTTTTCTTAGATTGTGTGCAAATTGGAGGAGATTTTGTGGGATGTTTCTGGAATTTGGTGGGGTTTTGAGAAAATATAGGGAATTGTGTGGGATGTTTGTGGAACTTTCTGGGAGGTTTCTGAAATTTTGTGGAATTTTTGTGGAATTTTGTGGCACGTTTCCGGAATTTTGATGGACTTTGGGGAAAGATGAAGAACTTTGAGGTATTTTTCTTAGATTGTGTGGTAATTTGTAAAGATTTTGTGGGATGTTTCTGGAATTTGGTAGGGTTTGGAGAAGATTTAGGGAGTTTGTTGGGATGTTAGTGGAATTTTGTGGTATTTTTCTGGAATTTTGTGGGATATGGATGAAACTTTGTCGTGGTTTTGAACTAGTAATTAACAAAAAGGGGAAAAAAAAGAATTATTTATTTCTTGCTGTGAGATATGGATTAAAATAAGAGCAAACCAGGTATAAAACTTAAAAGGAATAAAGAAAAGTTTATTGACAAACTACAAGAATAAGAACACCAGAATAAACTTTTAGAAAAACTTTTTCATTTCTCACTGGTCACTATTCTTTCGTTTACATGACAACAGAGACAAAAACTTTATAATTTTTATGGTTTAAACGGTTCTAATTTTCTTATAGTCTTTTCCTCAGTTTCTGTAGAGAAACAGAAGTTCCTTTCTGTTAATTTATGGAGTTTGTCACAAGAAAACTATTTTTGTTATAGTTTCTCGTTTTTCTGATATCAGCTGCTCAGAGCTACTGTTATTAAAGCCCACCCCTCCCATTCCACATCACTCTGAAATGTGTTATAGGTCATTAGTTTGAGGATAGCACTTTTAAGGATAAGTTAGTCAAAGGCAAAAAAAGTATTCTTCATCTGTTCTCTGAGCTTCACTAAGAAACAGTTTTCTCATTGCCTCTCAAGGCTTCAAATCTCTCAGCACTTCACTATACCACAATTACTTCACCTTTTACTCAAATTTACACTTTGAACACCTTATTCTTCTCCATACTCTATTATGAATTAAAGGGGTTTTTTTCAGGACTTCATTGTCCATCTCCATAGTTTTAACAGAAAGATATTTCAGCTTAATTAAAGCATCTTCTTAATTCTCTACCTTTCTTGAAGTCTCTTTTCTTTCTTGCCACTAGTAGTTTATAAAGTCTCTTTTCATGTTGATCACTCTCCTTTTCTCTCTCTGGATGAAAAGATTAATCCGCAAGTCTCATCTGGATAAGAAAGAGTTAAAATCCTGCCCAAGCTTTTGTAGATGGTTCGGTGATTTCTGCTGAACAGGAGCTGGAGCTGTCTGCGATGGAAAGTTCCTCATAGCTGCTCTGGAGAGTGCGGTCACCGTCTCTGCTTGCTGCAGGCCCAGAGCCCCTCTCTTTCTTTACTCGGCAGTTTCTGGTAAATTCCATCATGGCAAAACCTGCAGCCAAGCCAAGAACTGGCCCGGCCCGGCTTGGCTCGGGGCAAGCCCCCGCAGGCCCCATCTCCCGGCCGGGAGAACGGCAGGCCCAGCCCGGCCCCCGCCCGGCCGCATGGCCTGGGCAGGGAACCGGAGGCCAGCCGGAGCCCTGCTACCTTTCACAGCCAAGAAACAAAGAGAACAAGAGAGCTCTGGTTTTACACTTTAAGGTGGGGTTCACAAGTTGATCCCACTTTTCAATGGCTAAAACTGCTGTCAATTCTCAGCAATGACCGATAATTGGTCATGAGAAAAGACACCAGGCAGTCTCCAGCAACTTTAACTTTCTTAAAGGTAAAGTAACCACATGACAGGCGGGGACAACGAACACTGGCTTGGAGATGGAGGAAGACAGGTGTAGTTCTCCCTGATTGAAGCCTTTGGCCAGTCTTCTGAAGCTGCAGAGGTGCTCCTGTGGAGAGAGGAGGTGGCTGAGGCCCCCAGCTGCCACTGGCACACAGGGACCCTCCTGCACAGCAGGGCCCAGAGCTGCCAAGGCTCCCCAGCACGGCTGGAGCTGCTGGCACAGCTTGGCCCAGCTGGACAGCTGCCCCTCAATGTTATTGATTATATTGATTAATAAGAGTCAAATTAGCAGCTAATTAACAAATTTTATTAATCATAGCAGCAAAACAAGGAGGCAATGCAGCGCTGGGCGACAGGGGGTTCTCTGTTCCGCCAACTGCCGCGCATACTGAGGTTTCAGTCAGTCTTTTTAAGATGTTCACGAGCCTTTTGCGCATGCTTCGGGGTTGTTGTTGAAACATCTTGCTTCACTTCTATTCTTCTTCCTGGAAAGTCCCACGCCTGGTCTGTACGAAAACAACCCTGACCACAACTTGCGAAAAGCTTTCCACATTAGCTTGCGAAGGAAAAGAGAGCAAAAAAAGAAAAAAAAACCAACCAACCACATCCTGATTAACTGACGAACATCATCCCAATTAATCCCAGTTAATGAACAAACATAATTCATAACAGTCCCCCCCCTTTTTATCTAGGACAATTCTTTGCTTTGTTCATTAAACCTTTTTAGTTCTTGTCTACTCCATTCTAACTCTTCTTCATCCGGGCCTAGGTTGATGGGTTCATATTTTGCCCATATTAACATCAGATGAGCTGCTTCTAGTCTTTTTCTAACAATAGCTATTATTTTATTAAAGATGCAGGGACCAAGAGTTAATGCTAGAACAAATATAAGCACTGGTCCAGCTATTGTTGACAGAAGGGTGGTAAGCCAGGGAGACTGATTGAACCATTTGTGATACCAACTCTGGTGAGATTCTCTTTCGCGTTCCCTTTGCTCAAGTTGCTTCCTGAGCTCAGCCATAGTGTCTACTGCCACCCCTGTCGAATCCACATAAGTACAACATTGTTCCTTCAAGGCTATACATAATCCTCCCTGTTGTATTAACAGAAGGTCTAATCCTCTCCTATTTTGTAGGACTACTTCTGATAAAGACCGTACTGATTTGGTAAGAGCATCAATAGCTCTTTCTATTTTTAGCAAATCTTCGTCCACTGATTTTCTCAATGTTGTTAGTCCAGCTCCTTGGGATACTAGAGAAGCTATACCTGCTCCTGCTCCAGCTCCTCCTATTGTTAACAGTAATGCAATCGTGAGTGCTGTAAATGGTTCTCTTTTTACTAAATGATGTTTTTCTGTCTCATGATGGTCTAGTACATATTCTTTGGGATGGTATATAATTCGAGGGACAATGATTACTTGTATACAGTATTCAGATTTTTCATCGAATACTGTGGTGGACAAGCATGGTGTTACCCCTAACTTGGAGCATATCCATTTATTATTATAAGCTGGCACTAACCAATTAGCGACCTCCTTCTTCTGTATTTTTATAGTTTTATTACACAAGTACTTTTGCTCTGGAGGGATAGCTCCTATACATAACCCCTGTCCGGTAACTTGCGTTATTGTAATCCCCGGGGTTCCTTTTTCCCGATTCCATAAACACTCTCTGGGATTAGTTCCGTTCCTCCTTCTTATATTAGCTACTGACCCTATTGCTTCATAAAATGGAGGACGAATGTCATAACATAGCCAGCATTCTTTAGTTAATTCAGGATGGGTTTGATTTAAAACATTAAAGCTAGCTTGCATAATCTTCCAAAAAGTATCATATGCTTCAGGGGGTGAATGTTCTGTGGGTAGCATCATGATATCTTTTTCTTTAGATATACTATAGGTGGTATTACCGCTAGATGCAGGCTTTCTCTTCTCGGTTTCTCCTTCAATTATGTTTTTCAAGGGTTCATTGGGTCCTATTGCCTCTGGTAAATTATGAGGAATCCTTTCTTTCTTTATAAGAAAGTGTCCTCCTCGATCTTTTCCAGGTTCCCACACTCGTATTCCCCATGTCTTCCCAATAAACCAACCGAGGTCTGCCAATGTTTGAGATTCCACTGTAATTCCTAACCTATCACAAATGCCCTCCTCCGTGCAGGGTAGCCACTTTACAGAAATATATGGATCTGGGCCCCCTCCGGGTGTAAATCCTAATGCCAGGGTCTCACAACCCCAATATCCACAATAGAATTCTCCGGGATAATTGCAATATCCTTTCCCAGGATTCGAAGCTGGGCATATATAGATTGGTCGTCTTGGTGGACCTTTTGCAACTAACTCAAGAAACTGACTTGGCTGATCTATTGAAAGTAACTCAAAAAGCCGGCATTCGAAAGTGGGCACCCCTGAACTGATTACCGATTGAATTACTCTCTGCTCTTCTTCCCTAATTAGGGACCACTCAAAGGGTTCATGCGTAACTCTATCATTCCCATAAACTCCCAATAAATTCCAAAACAATATCCAGGATAACAAAAGACCCATGGCTTTCCCATTCCAGTAATGGGGATCCCACCTCTTAGAGAAGTTATTCCCACTCTTGGGGCATCTCCTGGACCATAATATTGTGATCCCATTGACAACCGGAGAATTCCCTCCACTGTTTACTTCCCCTCTGCCTCGCCCGTCGACTCGGTTGCTTCGAGCCACGGGGTGAGCCATCTTCTCGGCAGCAAGAGAATTCTTCAGGAGGGAACTGTCTCCCTGTCTGTGTGAGCCTCAGTCTATAAGACTGCCAATTACAATTCTTCACCTCCGGGGCTTTGCAGCTCACTGATGCCACCCTTCCGCGACACAGTCCTGCCACTAGCCGGACCACAAAGGGTTGAGGCTCGTTCGGGTGATAATAGTATAGGTCCGGATTTACCCCCTTTGTAAATATATTCCACCACCCGGCCGACCCTTTTTCTAGGTCTCCTGTTTTGACTCTTTGAGCTAATACCCAATCAGTTAATTCTCGCTGGAATGTCCAGCACGGTCAGCACACTCCTCGAGGGGGATGTCCGTTTCTGAAATGGGTCCACCACTTTTCCTTACAAACTAAACAAATAAAACAAACAAATGGATAACAATTTCCCCCACAACTAATATCGGTGCATGTTACACCCACATCTTTGTTATAAATGTTTCCTTGCTCATTAAATTTAAGTGCCTTAGACAGGTGTTTAATTACAAAAGTTCTATTTTGGTTGCTCTTGTTCATTAAACTCTGAAATTTTAATGTCCATTATTATTGCCGTGGTCTCTTGGACAATTTAACCTTCAAGTCTCCCGCAGGACTAGTGACCATCCACTCTCTATTGCTCACTGGTCCTTTAATACGGCTGGCATGAGTCCATCCCTTCTCAGCGGTTCGGATAGCTGTGTTGGTGGTCAAAAGCACCAGGTACGGTCCTTCCCAGCGAGGTTGTAGAGTGGTCTCTTTCCACGTTTTTATGAGAACCCAATCCCCTGGCTTGACCTGATGTAATGTAATATCAAGAGGAGGTCTCTGGGTTAGTTGCCCTTTTTTCCAAAGTTCCTGGCGATACTGCATCAGTTTATGAATATACGTGTGAGTAATTTTATCTGAGATTCCTGGGTGGTTCATAGGGATTCCTGCATCATAGGGCATTCCATATAACATTTCAAAGGGAGATATTCCTATGTCAGCTCTGGGTTGGGCTCTAATATTCAACAATGCTAAAGGAATACATTTAATCCATGAGAGTTTAGTCTCAAGCATTAATTTTGTTAATTGTTTCTTAAGTTCTCCATTCATTCGTTCTACTAGACCTGAACTTTGTGGATGCCACGGAGTGTGTTCTTCCCATCTTATTCCCAGGGCTTCCACCAGATTCTTTATGATTTTAGATGTAAAATGTGGTCCCTGATCCGAATCAATAACTTCGGTTATTCCATATCTGGGGATTATATGTTCTAATAAAACCTTTGTTACTGTCTGTGCGGTGGCCCTGATGGTTGGGAAGGCTTCTACGAAATGTGTAAGATGGTCTACAATGACTAGAATATATTTATACCTCCCTACTTTGGGGAGTTCTGTAAAATCGATTTGAACTTTAGAAAATGGTCTCACTGCTAAGGGTCTTCCCCCCATTGGCATTTGTCTCCGTACAGCTCTATTAACTTTTAGGCATGTGGGGCATCCCTGAGTAATATATTTTGCCAGATCATGTAGTCCTATACACATATATTTAGCCGCAAAATGGTCTATTAGGGCTTGGCTACCCCAATGTGTCTGTTTATGTAGATTGTCTAGAATCTGAAAAGCTATTGACTTTGGTAACACTTTTCTTCCATCAGGTAAATGCCAGTTCCCTTCTTTATTTTTAGTGCACCCCATTTGAGCAAGTTTCTGTTCCTCTTTTGGGGTGAGTACAAAAATTTTCAATTCGGGTACTGAGGGCCCCATTCCCTTTTCCTTTAACACTAGTTCTCGTAACGCCGCCTGTTTAGCTTCCTGATCTGCCGCATTATTTCCCCTTGTTTTGTAATCTACCCCCTTCTGGTGTCCTTTTAGGTGTACTACAGCTAGCTTTACAGGTCCTCGCAAAGCAACTAAAACTGCTTTTATTAACTCCTGATGAATCAAATCTTTCCCTTGTGAGTTGATTAATCCCCTTTCTTCCCAGATTTTTCCGAAAGTATGTATTACCCCATAACTATATTTAGAGTCCGTGTAAATTGTCCCAACCTTTCCCTTTAATCTCTTTAGAGCTCGTAGGACAGCGTATAGTTCACAAGCTTGTGCTGACCAAGAACTGTTCAGTGGTCCTGATTCTAGAATCTCCAATGTCTTCCCATCTATAACTGCGTATCCTGATTTTCTTTTCCCTTCAATCACTCTGGAAGAACCATCTACGAAGATTCTCTCCCCATCGTCTAATTCTTCTTCTTCCAGGTCGGGTCTAATCTTTGTCTGTTCTTCAATGGTCTGAAGACAATTATGTGTTAGTTCTGACTCTTCAGACCCTCCATATAAAAATTGGGCAGGGTTTTGGAGGCTCATTGTTTCTAAAGTTAAATTCGGAGCTTCCAATAAAATTCCCTCATATTTAAGTAGACGGGAGTCTGATATCCATTTCTCAGCTTTCTGCTGCAACACACCCCGGATATTATGAAGGGACAACACTTTTATGCAGCTATTAAAGGTGATTTTTCTGGCCTCTTCTACTAATAAGGCACATCCTACGATCACTTGCAAACAGGTAGGCCATCCTCTGCTTACGGGATCTAATAACTTTGACAAATATCCTACCGGCTTTTTCTTCCCAGCCCATTCTTGGGTCAGGACCCCATATGCTGTGCCATCACTCACATTTATAAATAAATAAAAAGGCCGATTCAGATCCGGCAGACTTAAAACTGGGGCGTTTATCAGATCTTCTCGTAATGCCTGAAGGTTCTCCTCATCTTGCTGAGTCCAAGTAATTAAACCCCTGAGAGTCAATTTATGATATAAAAATTTAACTTTACTACTGTAGTTTTCGATCCATTGCCGACAATATCCCATTAGACCTAGGATTTGTCTAATTTGCCTTTTATTTTTAGGAGGTGGTAATGACAAGATTCCTTTTATGCGTTCGGGGTCTATTTTCTTTTCTCCTTTGTTGATGTAATGTCCTAAATATCGTACTTCTTCTTCTACAAATTGTAGTTTGATTTTTGATACTTTGAGACCTTTTAATCCTAAGAAATTAAGGAGTTTGATACTTTCTCTTCTGACCTGTTCTTCCTCTTTCCCCACAATCAATAAGTCATCTACATATTGAATAAGAGTAATACCTGAAGCAGGCTTGTATTCCTGCAAAATGTGTTCTAGTGCTTGTCCAAATAAATTGGGGGACTCAGTAAAGCCCTGAGGTAAAACCGTCCACCTCAGTTGTTGTTTTCTCCCAGTATCAGGATCCTCCCATTCAAATGCAAAGTAATCTCTGCATGTTTCATCTAAGGGACAGGCCCAAAATGCATCCTTTAAATCAATCACACTATACCATAGATTTTCAGGGCCTAATTTAGTTAGCAACGTATAGGGATTGGCCACTACGGGAAACCGAGAAATAGTTCTTTTATTTATTTCCCGCAAATCGTGTACTAATCGATACATCCCATTAGGCTTCTTTACCGGCAAGATGGGAGTATTAAATGGGGACATGCAAGGTTCTAATAGTCCTTGATTTATAAGTCTCTCTATTTCTGGTTTTAATCCCTTCCTTCCTTCTAGTGAAATAGGGTATTGTTTGATTTTAATTGGAAGTTCCGGGTTTTTAATTTTTACCGTAAAAGGGGGTATCTCTAGTCGCCCTACAGTCTCCGGGGTATACCAAACCTCAGGGTTAATCATCTCTTCATCTTCTACTCTAAGGGGACAAAGCTTTATTTTTATTTCTTTATTCTCCACTTCCAAGTTTATTCCTAATTCAATTATTAAATCCCGACCTAATAAATTAAACTCTGCTTCAGGTACTACTAAAAGATTCCCTAACCCTATCTTAAATTTAGTTTCTACCTCTACATCTTTAACAATTCCAACTTTAAAGGGTTCTCCCTTAGCTCCTACAACCAGGGCTGTCTCTCTGGATAGTTTACATCCAGAGGGCAATTTTTGTACGGTAGATCTCTCAGCCCCCGAGTCTACCAAAAATTCTATTTCTTCGCGGTGGGGACCCACTTTTAGTTTTATCAAGGGCTCACGATGTTTCTGGGTCCCCATCAAGTACAAATTGAGCCCCTGACATCCCTAATCTTCCTTGAACATCTTTTCATCCTGCACCTTAATCCTGCAATTTCTTTTAAGATGTCCCTTCCTCCCACAATAAAAACAATTCCTTTCTTCTCTTCTTTCTTCCACTCCTCTATTTCCCTCCCGGTTTGGGGGCTTCCCCCGAAATGGCCGTCTTTCCTGTTTATCCAATTCTCTACTTTCCCTGACTGCCGCAACCATCATCCTAACTTGTCTCTTATGACTCTCATCCTCCCTCCTAACATAAACTTTCTGCGCCTCTCTAAGAAGTTCATCTAATCCTCTATCTTGCCAGTTTTCAATTTTCTCTAATTTCTTACGTATGTCATCCCAGGCCTTAGCAACAAACTGAGTCTTTAATAAAGCCTGACCTAACTGAGTGTCTGGATCCAAACTAGAATACATTTGCAAGTTTTTACGCAATCTTTCCAGCCACTCATTGGGAGATTCTTCCTTCTTTTGTCTCTCATTAAAGGCCCTATTGATATTCTGACCCCTAGGAACTGCTTCCCTAATTCCTTGAATAATTATAGTGCGCAAATCCTGCATACGCGTCCTATGATCTCCGTTCTGGTGGTCCCACTGAGGCCTCTGCAGGGGCCATTTTATGTCTGCCTGGGGTCCTTGTGCATGTTGAGCGTCCCAAATGCGCATCCCTGCAGTCCTTATCATATTCTTCTCTTCAGTGGTAAACAATATATTTAAGATGGACTGCAGTTCATCCCAAGTATAGATATTAGGTCCTAAAAATTGATCCACTCGCTCAGCGACCCCCAGAGGATCTTCTAAAATCTTTCCCATTTCCTTTTTAAAATCTCTCACATCCCCCGAACTGAGAGGTACTGAAATAAATCCCATCTGTGGATTAGGACCTCCCATGGGCACTTCTCTTAACGGGAACAAGTTTTGTTGCCGTGCACGGCTCCTAGTTCTGGGTCCCTGATCTTGGCTTCCTTCCTGCTCATTTGGTCTTTCTTGCAGACCCCGATCTCCCTGATTATTTAACTCCGGCTCCGCCTGTGGCGGTGGGGGAGCCATCGGTTGCGGTGGGACATACGGTGGGGGTCTTACAGGAAGATCCTCTTCCTGTCGGGGTTTTTGTTTTTTACTTTCCGGGTCTATTTCTGATAATTTAAAAATTGAGACTCCCGGTCCTCCTGGGCGTGTAACCCAGACTGCTGCATACTCACTCTCCTCTTGATTGAATGGGATTTTATTATTTACCCAAATATTTAATTTTTGTTGCATCCAATCCTCAGTAGAACCGAACTTTGGCCACCATACTGCCTCATCAATTTGTTTTCCTCCCCACACTTTTACACAATAATAGATCATCTTGGCCTTATCTTTATTCCCAGTCCCAGGATAATACTTCCACATCTCCAACATAAATCCCAGTGGGGAGTCCCTGGGTACTGGAGAACGCTTCATGGGTGAAGGGGGCTTGCTTCTCCCTTGTCCCATCTTCCGGAGTGCCTTCTCTCGATCGTGTGTGCGTTTCACTTGCTTCACTCACTTCCCCTTTTTCGTGACCCACGTCCTCGCGGACAATGGGAAATGCACTACTGAGGGTCCGCACTCGCTTGGGGAATCCGGCTGCCAGTTCCCCTCTCAAACACACAATCCACAATCGCCACACTCCGGGAACCCGACCCCGACCGAACGGAAACCCCTGCCAAACAGGCAGTAACTTACGCGTCCGCGTTCCGCGTCTTCGTCCGGACTTTTGTGCACAAAATTTATGGGGTCGACCGGTCCTTCCTTGCCTCCCTGTTTTAATTTGGGTTCGTCGGTGGAAGTAGGGCAAGCAACCGAAGCTGGGGCCGCAAGTTACAGCGGGGCGCCTCCCCAAACCTCAATAGCTCACCAATATTCCCATCCGAGTCACGGCACCAATTGTTATTGATTATATTGATTAATAAGAGTCAAATTAGCAGCTAATTAACAAATTTTATTAATCATAGCAGCAAAACAAGGAGGCAATGCAGCGCTGGGAGACAGGGGGTTTTCTGTTCCGCCAACTGCTGCGCATACTGAGGTTTCAGTCAGTCTTTTTAAGATGTTCACGAGCCTTTTGCGCATGCTTCGGGGTTGTTGTTGAAACATCTTGCTTCACTTCTATTCTTCTTCCTGGAAAGTCCCACGCCTGGTCTGTACGAAACCAACCCCGACCACAACTTGCGAAAAGCTTTCCACATTAGCTTGCGAAGGAAAAGAGAGCAAAAAAGAAAAAAAAACCAACCAACCACATCCTGATTAACTGACGAACATCATCCCAATTAATCCCAGTTAATGAACAAACATAATTCATAACAGGGAGCACTGCCCGAAGAAAGGGAAGCCAGGCCGCCGGCTCACCTGCTCGCCCTGCTCGCCACGGAGCAGCCTGGGCAGCCCTGTCAGGCAGGGCCACTGCCAGGAGGAGCAGGAGGAGGAGGCGCAGAGCAAAGGCCATGGTGCCTTGCCCACTGCCAGTCCTGCAGCTCTTGCTGCCACCACTGTCCTGACACCGCTGTCCCAATGTCAGCACCGCTGCTGCCGCCACTGCTGCTGCCACAACAGTCGTGGTCAAGGACTGACTGCTCGGTCCTTGTGGTGCTGTGCAACCACGGGGCTCTGGGACCTCTGTGACCTCAGAGCCTGCTGTCACCTCAGCCTGCTGTCACCCCACAGGCTGCTGTGACCTCATGGCCCTAGGTGGAATTGTGTGGGGAGTGGGATCTGCCTTCTTCACTAGGGAGCTCATCCTGCCCTGCAGCTCTGTCCAAGGGCTATGACAGGGTCCCAGCCCAGCTGATCTCACAGGCTGGGGGATGAAGGGATGGAGAGCAGCCCTGCTGAGAAGGACTTGTGGCTGCTGCAAGGTGAGAGGCTGGACATGAGCCAGCCATGTGCCTCCAAAGGAGGGTGCCCAGCAGCTTGAAGGAGGTGATTCCACCACCCCTCTGCTCTGCTGCGAGCCCACCTGGAGTACTGCATCCACCTCTGGGTGCCCAGCACAGGAAGGACATGGTCCTGTTGGAGCTGGTCCAGAGGAGGGACAAAATGCTCTGAGGGCTGGAGCCCCTCTGTTTTGTAGACAGGCTGGGACAGCTGGGTGTGTTCAGCCCAGAAGGGAGAAGGCTGCACAGAGACCTGATTGCTCCCTTTGAGTACTTTAAGGGGGCTTGAAAAAAAGACGGGACAGAATTTTTAGTAGGGCCTGTTGTGACAAGACTGAGGGGGTATGTTCTCAATCTAAAAGATGGTAGATTCAGACTAGACATAAGAAAGATCTTTTTTATACTGTGGGTTTTGAAACCCTGGCACAGGTTGCCCAGAGAGGTGGGCATCCATCCCTGCTGACATTCAAGCTCCTGCTCTGAGCAACCTGATCTAAAGGTGTCCCTGCTCTCTGCAGGGCACTGCACTAGATGGCCTTTAAATGTCCCTTCCAAGCCAAGCCATTCTGTGCTGCTGTGCACCAGCAGAGCAGTGCTGGAATAATGCTGGGGTGATGATGCTGGCACCTGTGTTTTGGTAGTTGTGCCATTTAGGTGTTGGCCAAGAGAGGATTGATGGGCTGCACAGTGAAGTCTGCAAAGAACAGAGTGCTCAAGGAGAAACAGGAGAGGAACATGGCTTCCAGTTCAGATAAATGCCAGCATTTTGCTGCCCATTCCTTGTTAAGAAAAAAAGGAATGTCCTGAAGATCCCTTCAATGTGGGTGCACTATTGGCTGTATCAGTACTTGTGTTCTGTAAAACAGATGAGTTGTTACAGCTTCTTGCCCCATTTATCACTGGAGAAAACCCAAATACTGCATTGCTCCATGTCTACTTTCTTCCAAGTAAAGGAAGATTTTGTTCATTCTTGAGTGGGACATATTCATCTGTTGACAAGCAAATTCTTCTTGCCATTCACACAATGTTGATTTGCTCTAATTGGATTGTAATTAAGACCTACCTCTCACTTTAATTAAGGTTGATGGATTGTGAGGCAAAGTGTTGCATAATTTGCCCTGGAGAGAGTTTTTCTCTAATTCAATGACATATGAAGACAGGTGTAGCCTACCATACTTGTGGCATTAGTCTCCCACTCTGTCCTTTCCTCTCACCCAAGGGGAGGATCGAGGTCTGCAGGTCCCATCTGTGCACAGAAAGAGTTAATATCTCACCCAGACCTGCAGATGGTCACGATGGTTTCTGCCGGGCAGTGGCTGAAGCAGTCACGGTGATGGATTTCAGGCAGCGCTGGGACTGTGCCAAGATCTCAGGGGGCCCGGCCAGAACAGTCGTGGCTGTTCTGCCCTCATGGCTGGTCCCAGGCCCCTGCTCCCTTCAATTCCAGCTGCGGGCCGATGGCTTCCCCTCCCTGTGCCCGGCAGCCGCTGGGGCCGCGCCGGCCGTGGTGAAGGGGCCTGACCCAGCCCAGAGCCGCTCCTGGGGCCTGGCAGAGCCCGGCTCGGTGCAGGCCAGGCTGGAGCAGGGCCGGCCTGACCAGCACCCAGTTAACTCTTCACAGCTGGAAACAACAGAGAGCTTGCCTGGGCTTGCCTGTCTTTAAAATGGGGATTTCACACAGGAGGATACAGCTTCTAAATGGTTTCATAGGTTGTCAATTCTCAGAGCCAGCTAGCTGTTGGTTTTGCTAAGCACAGAGGAAGCTCTTAGCAGCCCCCTCCTAGAATAAACATTTGCATGGGTGGCTTCTTCCCTCCTCACCAAATATCAACTAATACAAAACCACCACAGACATTCAGGGTGTAACAGGAAGCAATTTTAAAGCAATTGTTTTAAAGCAAAATCTGTTATTAAGCACAGAGATTGATGTCACTCCCCCAGACCACTGGAGAGGGACAGTGACTCTGCTACCTCCCCCCTGGCCAGCCCATTCCAATTCCCAATCAGCCTTTCTGGGAAGAACTCCTTCCTATTGTCCAGCCTAAACCTGCCCTGGTGCAGCTTAAGGCTGTGTCTCCTTGTCCTGCCCTCCAGCAGATCCCCACTCGCAGCCAGCTTGGTGTCATCTGCAATTTGTGAGTGCTGGACTCGACCCCCTCAGCCAGACCCTCAGTGAAGATATTAACCAGGACTGGGCCCAGCACAGATCCCTGGGGACACCACCAGGGACTGGACACCACCTGGGTGCAGCACCATCCCCACCACTCTCTGGGCCCGGCCTCCAGCCAGTTCTGCAGCCAGCAAAGAGTGCTCCTGTCCAAGCCGTGGGCTGCAGCTTTTCCTGGGAATGCTGTGGCTCTCCGTGTTCAAGGCCTTGCTGAAGTCCAGCTCGACACATCCAGAGCCTTTCCCGCACCCACCAGGCGGGGTCAGCTGGTTATAAAAGGAGATCAGGTTGGTCTGGCAGGACCTGCCCCTCCTAAAGCCACGCTGGCTGGGTCTGAGCCCTGGGCCATCCTGGAGGTGCCGTGGGATGGCACTCAAGGGGATTTGTTCCAAAACCTCACCAGGCACCGAGCTCAGACTGACAGGCCTGCAGTTCCCCAGAGCCTCCTGCCAGCCCTTCTTGGGGATGGGCTCACACTGGCACCTCCAGTCCTCTGGGACCTCCCCAGTGAGCTGGGACTGATGAGGAGAAATGATGGAGAGCAGCTTGGGGAGCTCATCCACCAGCTCCCTCATCCCCTAGCATGGATCCCATCCCATCCCATCCACCTGTGAGCATCAGAGTGGCTCAGCAGGTCTCTGACTGCTTCCTCCTGGATTACAGGGGGCTCTTCTGCTCCCTGTCCCCATCTACCAGCTCAGGAGAGCACTTGTCCTGAGGAAAACCTGTCTTGATGTTGAAAGCTGAGGCAAAGAAAGTGTTGAGTACCTCAGCCTTTTCCTCGTCTTTGGTAACCATATCCTCTCCAATAAGGAATGGAGGTTGTCCATAGCCTTCCTTTTACCATTAATGTATTTATAAAAACATATTTATTATCCTTCACAGAAGCAGCCAGGTTAAGCTCTAATTGAGCTTTCACCTCTCTACTTTTCTTTCTGCATGTCCTAATGACATCCTTAAACATTTCCTGAGTTGTCTGTCCCTATGTCCAAAGGTGATGCACCCTCATCTTTTCCCTGAGTTCCTCCATAAGCTCCCTGCCCACCCAGGTCAGTCATTTTCCTTACCAGCTCATTTTTTGTCACAGAGGGACAGGCTGTTCCTGCTCCTTCAAGACTTTTTTCTTGAAGTGTGTCCATCCTTCCTGGAATACTTTGATTTAAAAGGCTGTTTTCCTTAAAAAAATCAGTACCTGATTTTGGTGCTCCCCAAATCTGCATCCTTAATCGGCTGAAGACTGTTCTTCCTAAGTCCAGTATAGGAGTTTTGTTGATGCCCCTCCTTCTTTCACAGAATATTTCAAAACTCAATGATTTCATGGTCACTGTACCCCAGGCAGCCTCCAACCCCCACATCCCCCAGCAGCCCTTCTCTGTTTGTGAACAGCAGGAGACACAGCTTTCCTGGGCAGTGGCAAGAGAAGGAAACCTCCCCAAAGTGCAGCTTGGCAGGTTCATCCTGGAGGGGAGGAGAAAGAAAAGTCCCTGCCAGGGTAGAATTTTGGTGCAGGAGGTGTCCCAGCGTGAGACTGGACCATGCCATGGCTGAGTGTGCCAGGAGCCGGCAGTCAGTGGGGCCCAGGGATGCTCCAAGGGACTTGGAGTTTTGCTTCTGACTCCTTGAGCAGCTCCTTCAACCTTCTCTCAGTGCCTGAGGGTCCTGGACTCAGCCCCAAATCCAGCCTGGGGTTCATTAAAATACAGAAAGCCTCGGGGGCTCTTTCTCTTCCTTCCATTGTCTTCAAGTCCAAGGCTTGTGCAGCTGCTTGGAGTCAGTTTGGAGTTCTGTTAAGGAGGAAGATTTGAAAATCCACCACTTTTTTTTTTTTTTTTACAATCAAGGAGATATTTTTTTTTATTTTTTAGTTGAGAGAAGAGGTGACAGAAGCATTCCCCAAGTGATCTTGATGCTGAAAATCTCCTTGGGAGGTCTGGTCACAGAGAAGAATGAGCCCCTTGTGGGCTGCCCCTGTTATGAGTTATGTTTGTTCATTAACTGGGATTAATTGGGATGATGTTCGTCAGTTAATCAGGATGTGGTTGGTTGGTTTTTTTCTTTTTTTTTTTTGCGCTCTTTTCCTTCGCAAGCTAATGTAGGAAGCTTTTCGCAAGTTGTGGTCGGGGTTGTTTTCGTACAGACCAGGCGCGGGACTTTCCAGGAAGAAGAATAGAAGTGAAGCAAGATGTTTCAACAACAACCCCGAAGCATGCGCAAAAGGCTCGTGAACATCTTAAAAAGACTGACTGAAACCTCAGTATGCGCGGCAGTTGGCGGGATAGAAAAACCCCCTGTCGCCCAGCGCTGCATTGCCTCCTTGTTTTGCTGCTATGATTAATAAAATTTGTTAATTAGCTGCTAATTTGACTCTTATTAATCAATATAATCAATAACAATTGGTGCCGTGACTCGGATGGGAATATTGGTGAGCTATTGAGGTTTGGGGAGGCGCCCCGCTGTAACTTGCGGCCCCAGCTTCGGTTGCTTGCCCTACTTCCACCGACGAACCCAAATTAAAACAGGGAGGCAAGGAAGGACCGGTCGACCCCATAAATTTTGTGCACAAAAGTCCGGACGAAGACGCGGAACGCGGACGCGTAAGTTACTGCCTGTTTGGCAGGGGTTTCCGTTCGGTCGGGGTCGGGTTCCCGGAGTGTGGCGATTGTGGTTTGTGTGTTTGAGAGGGGAACTGGCAGCCGGATTCCCCAAGCGAGTGCGGACCCTCAGTAGTGCATTTCCCATTGTCCGCGAGGACGTGGGTCACGAAAAAGGGGAAGTGAGTGAAGCGAGTGAAACGCACACACGATCGAGAGAAGGCACTCCGGAAGATGGGACAAGGGAGAAGCAAACCCCTTTCAACCATGAAGCGTTCTCCAGTACCCAGGGACTCCCCATTGGGATTTATGTTGGAGATGTGGAAGTATTATCCTGGGACTGGGAATAAAGATAAGGCCAAGATGATCTATTATTGTGTAAAAGTGTGGGGAGGAAAACAAATTGATGAGGCAGTATGGTGGCCAAAGTTCGGTTCTACTGAGGATTGGATGCAACAAAAATTAAATATTTGGGTAAATAATAAAATCCCATTCAATCAAGAGGAGAGTGAGTATGCAGCAGTCTGGGTTACACGCCCAGGAGGACCGGGAGTCTCAATTTTTAAATTATCAGAAATAGACCCGGAAAGTAAAAAACAAAAACCCCGACAGGAAGAGGATCTTCCTGTAAGACCCCCACCGTATGTCCCACCGCAACCGATGGCTCCCCCACCGCCACAGGCGGAGCCGGAGTTAAATAATCAGGGAGATCGGGGTCTGCAAGAAAGACCAAATGAGCAGGAAGGAAGCCAAGATCAGGGACCCAGAACTAGGAGCCGTGCACGGCAACAAAACTTGTTCCCGTTAAGAGAAGTGCCCATGGGAGGTCCTAATCCACAGATGGGATTTATTTCAGTACCTCTCAGTTCGGGGGATGTGAGAGATTTTAAAAAGGAAATGGGAAAGATTTTAGAAGATCCTCTGGGGGTCGCTGAGCGAGTGGATCAATTTTTAGGACCTAATATCTATACTTGGGATGAACTGCAGTCCATCTTAAATATATTGTTTACCACTGAAGAGAAGAATATGATAAGGACTGCAGGGATGCGCATTTGGGACGCTCAACATGC
This sequence comes from Poecile atricapillus, assembly GCF_030490865.1. NCBI lineage: Eukaryota > Metazoa > Chordata > Aves > Passeriformes > Paridae > Poecile > Poecile atricapillus. The sequence continues at coordinate 2,395,532 of NC_081267.1, forward strand.
ACAAGGACCCCAGGCAGACATAAAATGGCCCCTGCAGAGGCCTCAGTGGGACCACCAGAACGGAGATCATAGGACGCATATGCAGGATTTGCGCACTATAATCATTCAAGGAATTAGGGAAGCAGTTCCTAGGGGTCAGAATATCAATAGGGCCTTTAATGAGAGGCAAAAGAAGGAAGAATCTCCCAATGAGTGTCTGGAAAGATTGCGTAAAAACTTGCAAATGTATTCTGGTTTGGATCCAGACACTCAGTTAGGTCAGGCTTTATTAAAGACTCAGTTTGTTGCTAAGGCCTGGGATGACATACGTAAGAAATTAGAGAAAATTGAAAACTGGCAAGATAGAGGATTAGATGAGCTTCTTAGAGAGGCGCAGAAAGTTTATGTCAGGAGGGAGGATGAGAGTCATAAGAGACAAGTTAGGATGATGGTTGCGGCAGTCAGGGAAAGTAGAGAATTGGATAAACAGGAAAGACGGCCATTTCGGGGGAAGCCCCCAAACCGGGAGGGAAATAGAGGAGTGGAAGAAAGAAGAGAAGAAAGGAATTGTTTTTATTGTGGGAGGAAGGGACATCTTAAAAGAAATTGCAGGATTAAGGTGCAGGATGAAAAGATGTTCAAGGAAGATTAGGGATGTCAGGGGCTCAATTTGTACTTGATGGGGACCCAGAAACATCGTGAGCCCTTGATAAAACTAAAAGTGGGTCCCCACCGCGAAGAAATAGAATTTTTGGTAGACTCGGGGGCTGAGAGATCTACCGTACAAAAATTGCCCTCTGGATGTAAACTATCCAGAGAGACAGCCCTGGTTGTAGGAGCTAAGGGAGAACCCTTTAAAGTTGGAATTGTTAAAGATGTAGAGGTAGAAACTAAATTTAAGATGGGGTTAGGGAATCTTTTAGTAGTACCTGAAGCAGAGTTTAATTTATTAGGTCGGGATTTAATAATTGAATTAGGAATAAACTTGGAAGTGGAGAATAAAGAAATAAAAATAAAGCTTTGTCCCCTTAGAGTAGAAGATGAAAAGATGATTAACCCTGAGGTTTGGTATACCCCGGAGACTGTAGGGCGACTAGAGATACCCCCTTTTACGGTAAAAATTAAAAACCCGGAACTTCCAATTAAAATCAAACAATACCCTATTTCACTAGAAGGAAGGAAGGGATTAAAACCAGAAATAGAGAGACTTATAAATCAAGGACTATTAGAACCTTGCATGTCCCCATTTAATACTCCCATCTTGCCGGTAAAGAAGCCTAATGGGACGTATCGATTAGTACATGATTTGCGGGAAATAAATAAAAGAACTATTTCTCGGTTTCCCGTAGTGGCCAATCCCTATACGTTGCTAACTAAATTAGGCCCTGAAAATCTATGGTATAGTGTGATTGATTTAAAGGATGCATTTTGGGCCTGTCCCTTAGATGAAACATGCAGAGATTACTTTGCATTTGAATGGGAGGATCCTGATACTGGGAGAAAACAACAACTGAGGTGGACGGTTTTACCTCAGGGCTTTACTGAGTCCCCCAATTTATTTGGACAAGCACTAGAACACATTTTGCAGGAATACAAGCCTGCTTCAGGTATTACTCTTATTCAATATGTAGATGACTTATTGATTGCGGGGAAAGAGGAAGAACAGGTCAGAAGAGAAAGTATCAAACTCCTTAATTTCTTAGGATTAAAAGGTCTTAAAGTATCAAAGATCAAACTACAATTTGTAGAAGAAGAAGTACGATATTTAGGACATTACATCAACAAAGGAGAAAAGAAAATAGACCCCGAACGTATAAAAGGAATCATGTCATTACCACCTCCTAAAAATAAAAGGCAAATTAGACAAATCCTAGGCCTAATGGGATATTGTCGGCAATGGATCGAAAACTACAGTAGTAAAGTTAAATTTTTATATCATAAATTGACTCTCGGGGGTTTAATTACTTGGACTCAGCAAGATGAGGAGAACCTTCAGGCATTACGAGAAGATCTGATAAACGCCCCAGTTTTAAGTCTGCCGGATCTGAATCGGCCTTTTTATTTATTTATAAATGTGAGTGATGGCACAGCATATGGGGTCCTGACCCAAGAATGGGCTGGGAAGAAAAAGCCGGTAGGATATTTGTCAAAGTTATTAGATCCCGTAAGCAGAGGATGGCCTACCTGTTTGCAAGTGATCGTAGGATGTGCCTTATTAGTAGAAGAGGCCAGAAAAATCACCTTTAATAGCTGCATAAAAGTGTTGTCCCCTCATAATATCCGGGGTGTGTTGCAGCAGAAAGCTGAGAAATGGATATCAGACTCCCGTCTACTTAAATATGAGGGAATCTTATTGGAAGCTCCGAATTTAACTTTAGAAACAACGAGCCTCCAAAACCCTGCCCAATTTCTATATGGAGGGTCTGAAGAGTCAGAACTAACACATAATTGTCTTCAGACCATTGAAGAACAGACAAAGATTAGACCCGACCTGGAAGAAGAAGAATTAGACGATGGGGAGAGAATCTTTGTAGATGGTTCTTCCAGAATGATTGAAGGGAAAAGAAAATCAGGATACGCAGTTATAGATGGGAAGACATTGGAGATTCTAGAATCAGGACCATTGAACAGTTCTTGGTCAGCACAAGCTTGTGAACTATATGCTGTCCTACGAGCTCTAAAGAGATTAAAGGGAAAGGTTGGGACAATTTACACGGACTCTAAATATAGTTATGGGGTAATACATACTTTCGGAAAAATCTGGGAAGAAAGGGGATTAATCAACTCACAAGGGAAAGATTTGATTCATCAGGAGTTAATAAAAGCAGTTTTAGTCGCTTTGCGAGGACCTGTAAAGCTAGCTGTAGTACACCTAAAAGGACACCAGAAGGGGGTAGATTACAAAACAAGGGGAAATAATGCGGCAGATCAGGAAGCTAAACAGGCAGCACTACGAGAACTAGTGTTAAAGGAAAAGGGAATGGGGCCCTCAGTACCCGAATTGAAAATTTTTGTACTCACCCCAAAAGAGGAACAGAAACTTGCTCAAATGGGGTGCACTAAAAATAAAGAAGGGAACTGGCATTTACCTGATGGAAGAAAAGTGTTACCAAAGTCAATAGCTTTTCAGATTCTAGACAATCTACATAAACAGACACATTGGGGTAGCCAAGCCCTAATAGACCATTTTGCGGCTAAATATATGTGTATAGGACTACATGATCTGGCAAAATATATTACTCAGGGATGCCCCACATGCCTAAAAGTTAATAGAGCTGTACGGAGACAAATGCCAATGGGGGGAAGACCCTTAGCAGTGAGACCATTTTCTAAAGTTCAAATCGATTTTACAGAACTCCCCAAAGTAGGGAGGTATAAATATATTCTAGTCATTGTGGACCATCTTACACATTTCGTAGAAGCCTTCCCAACCATCAGGGCCACCGCACAGACAGTAACAAAGGTTTTATTAGAACATATAATCCCCAGATATGGAATAACCGAAGTTATTGATTCGGATCAGGGACCACATTTTACATCTAAAATCATAAAGAATCTGGTGGAAGCCCTGGGAATAAGATGGGAAGAACACACTCCGTGGCATCCACAAAGTTCAGGTCTAGTAGAACGAATGAATGGAGAACTTAAGAAACAATTAACAAAATTAATGCTTGAGACTAAACTCTCATGGATTAAATGTATTCCTTTAGCATTGTTGAATATTAGAGCCCAACCCAGAGCTGACATAGGAATATCTCCCTTTGAAATGTTATATGGAATGCCCTATGATGCAGGAATCCCCATGAACCACCCGGGAATCTCAGATAAAATTACTCACACGTATATTCATAAACTGATGCAGTATCGCCAGGAACTTTGGAGAAAAGGACAACTAACCCAGAGACCTCCTCTTGATATTACATTACATCAGGTCAAGCCAGGGGATTGGGTTCTCATAAAAACGTGGAAAGAGACCACTCTACAACCTCGCTGGGAAGGACCGTACCTGGTGCTTTTGACCACCAACACAGCTATCCGAACCGCTGAGAAGGGATGGACTCATGCCAGCCGTATTAAAGGACCAGTGAGCAATAGAGAGTGGATGGTCACTAGTCCTGCGGGAGACTTGAAGGTTAAATTGTCCAAGAGACCACGGCAATAATAAGGGACATTAAAATTTCAGAATTTGATGAACAAGAGCAACCAAAATAGAACTTTTGTAATTAAACACCTGTCTAAGGCACTTAAATTTAATGAGCAAGGAAACATTTGTAACAAAGATGTGGGTGTAACATGCACCGATATTAGTTGTGGGGGAAATTGCTATCCATTTGTTTGTTTTATTTGTTTAGTTTGTAAGGAAAAGTGGTGGACCCATTGCAGAAACGGACATCCCCCTCGAGGAGTGTGCCGGCCGTGCTGGACATTCCAGCGAGAATTAACTGATTGGGTATTAGCTCAAAGAGTCAAAACAGGAGACCTAGAAAAAGGGTCGGCCGAGTGGTGGAATATATTTACAAAGGGGGTAAATCCGGACCTATACTGTTATCACCCGAATGAGCCTCAACCCTTTGTGGTCCGGCTAGTGGCAGGACTGTGTCGCGGAAGGGTGGCATCAGTGAGCTGCAAAGCCCCGGAGGTGAAGAATTGTAATTGGCAGTCTTATAGACTGAGGCTCACACAGACAGGGAGACAGTTCCCTCCTGAAGAATTCTCTTGCTGCCGAGAAGATGGTTTACCCTGTGGCTCGAAGCAACCGAGTCGACGGGCGAGGCAGAGGGGAAGTAAACAGTGGAGGGAATTCTCCGGTTGTCAATGGGATCACAATATTATGGTCCAGGAGATGCCCCAAGAGTGGGAATAACTTCTCTAAGAGGTGGGATCCCCATTACTGGAATGGGAAAGCCATGGGTCTTTTGTTATCCTGGATATTGTTTTGGAATCTGTTGGGAGTTTATGGGAATGATAGAGTTACGCATGAACCCTTTGAGTGGTCCCTAATTAGGGAAGAAGAGCAGAGAGTAATTCAATCGGTAATCAGTTCAGGGGCGCCCACTTTCGAATGCCGGCTTTTTGAGTTACTTTCAATAGAACAGCCAAGTCAGTTCCTTGAGTTAGTTGCAAAAGGTCCACCAAGACGACCAATCTATATATGCCCAGCTTCGAATCCTGGGAAAGGATATTGCAATTATCCCGGAGAATTCTATTGTGGATATTGGGGTTGTGAGACCCTGGCATTAGGATTTACACCCGGAGGGGGCCCAGATCCATATATTTCTGTAAAGTGGCTACCCTGCACGGAGGAGGGCATTTGTGATAGGTTAGGAATTACAGTGGAATCTCAAACATTGGCAGACCTCGGTTGGTTTATTGGGAAGACATGGGGAATACGAGTGTGGGAACCTGGAAAAGATCGAGGAGGACACTTTCTTATAAAGAAAGAAAGGATTCCTCATAATTTACCAGAGGCAATAGGACCCAATGAACCCTTGAAAAACATAATCGAAGGAGAAACCGAGAAGAGAAAGCCTGCATCTAGCGGTAATACCACCTATAGTATATCTAAAGAAAAAGATATCATGATGCCACCCACAGAACATTCACCCCCTGAAGCATATGATACTTTTTGGAAGATTATGCAAGCTAGCTTTAATGTTTTAAATCAAACCCATCCTGAATTAACTAAAGAATGCTGGCTATGTTATGACATTCGTCCTCCATTTTATGAAGCCATAGGGTCAGTAGCTAATATAAGAAGGAGGAACGGAACTAATCCCAGAGAGTGTTTATGGAATCGGGAAAAAGGAACCCCGGGGATTACAATAACGCAAGTTACCGGACAGGGGTTATGTATAGGAGCTATCCCTCCAGAGCAAAAGTACTTGTGTAATAAAACTATAAAAATACAGAAGAAGGAGGTAGCTAATTGGTTAGTGCCAGCTTATAATAATAAATGGATATGCTCCAAGTTAGGGGTAACACCATGCTTGTCCACCACAGTATTCGATGAAAAATCTGAATACTGTATACAAGTAATCATTGTCCCTCGAATTATATACCATCCCAAAGAATATGTACTAGACCATCACGAGGCAGAAAAACATCATTTAGTAAAAAGAGAACCATTTACAGCACTTACGATTGCATTACTGTTAACAATAGGAGGAGCTGGAGCAGGAACAGGTATAGCTTCTCTAGTATCCCAAGGAGCTGGACTAACAACATTGAGAAAATCAGTGGACGAAGATTTGCTAAAAATAGAAAGAGCTATTGATGCTCTTACCAAATCAGTACGGTCTTTATCAGAAGTAGTCCTACAAAATAGGAGAGGATTGGACCTTCTGTTAATACAACAGGGAGGATTATGTATAGCCTTGAAGGAACAATGTTGTACCTATGTGGATTCGACAGGGGTGGCAGTAGACACTATGGCTGAGCTTAGGAAGCAACTTGAGCAAAGGGAACGCGAAAGAGAATCTCACCAGAGTTGGTATCACAAATGGTTCAATCAGTCTCCCTGGCTTACCACCCTTCTGTCAACAATAGCTGGACCAGTGCTTATATTTGTTCTAGCATTAACTCTTGGTCCCTGCATCTTTAATAAAATAATAGCTATTGTTAGAAAAAGACTAGAAGCAGCTCATCTGATGTTAATACAGGCAAAATATGAACCCATCAACCTAGGCTCGGATGAAGAAGAGTTAGAATGGAGTAGACAGGAACTAAAAAGGTTTAATGAACAAAGCAAAGAACTGTCCTAGATAAAAAGGGGGGGGACTGTTATGAGTTATGTTTGTTCATTAACTGGGATTAATTGGGATGATGTTCGTCAGTTAATCAGGATGTGGTTGGTTGGTTTTTTTTCTTTTTTTTTTTTGCGCTCTTTTCCTTCGCAAGCTAATGTAGGAAGCTTTTCGCAAGTTGTGGTCGGGGTTGTTTTCGTACAGACCAGGCGCGGGACTTTCCAGGAAGAAGAATAGAAGTGAAGCAAGATGTTTCAACAACAACCCCGAAGCATGCGCAAAAGGCTCGTGAACATCTTAAAAAGACTGACTGAAACCTCAGTATGCGCGGCAGTTGGCGGGATAGAAAAACCCCCTGTCGCCCAGCTCTGCATTGCCTCCTTGTTTTGCTGCAATGATTAATAAAATTTGTTAATTAGCTGCTAATTTGACTCTTATTAATCAATATAATCAATAACAGCCCCTGTTTGGACAACCTGCTCCTCACCCCGAGCCTCAGCATGTCTGACATCGCTCACCTGGGACTGACATCCCAAAATATTGAGAACATTTATCAATTTTTCTTTATCATTAAAATCTAATCAATTAATAAAAATAAAATTTTACTTTTTATAATAATTCTGTATTTTTATAACCTAATTTTTATATCTCTATAACAGAATTGATAAATTTTTAGCGACTAAAAATATTATCGATCCTTGGTTCAAAGTATCACAATTCCCTTCATTAATTAATTGACTACTATTTCTCCCTCTTTATGCTAATTATTATTTTTAGTCCTTTGGTCATAATTTTTAAATTTTTCTCAGACAGGGTAAAAGGAGCAACTTTGGGGTCCATGGGGACTTTTCTGGGGAACATTTGGGGCAGTTTTGGGTCTGGGGAGGGAATTTAGAGAGAACGTGGGGGTCTGGAGGACACTTGGGGGAGCCGGGTGGGCACTTGGAGGGGCACTTAGGGATTCTGTGGGACAATTCGGGGTCCGGGGGAGCACTTGGGGGTCCAGGGGGGCACTTGGGGGTCAGGGAGGGGAATCTGGGGGCCCTTCGGGGTCCGGGCGGGCACTTGGGGGGCTGTCACTGGGAATCTATGGGCCGCGGGGGATGATGGGAGTTGTAGGCGCCGGTATAATACGGTTTAATGGGGCCGCGGAGCATCACGGGAGTTGTAGGCGCAGCTCCAATGGGTTCCGGCGAGGCGCGGGGCATGACGGGAGATGGAGTCCCGGCTGGAATAGCGCTCTATGGGCGCCGCGGAGCATGATGGGAGCTGTAGTCCCGGAAGTGGCTCGGAAGGCGCGTTTGGCGGTGTGGGGAAGCGCTTGGAGAAAACTTTTGCGTCCGAGCCGTGTCTGCAGGTCCTGGGGGTGAATGTATACGGCTCGGGAGCACTTGGGGGGAACCTGGGGAGCTGTAACCGGGCTCTTTAGGGCGCGGGGCACGGCAGGAGGTTTGGGCGCGGAACTGTGTTGTGGGATGATGGGAGATGAATTCCCAGCAGTGGCTGGAAGGGGAATCTGTGGGGTCGGGAGCATTCAGGGATCCAGGGACACTTTGGGGGGTCCCGAACGGGCGCTGAGGAGGCACTCGGGGATCCTGAAGGGTTTGGAGGAGACTTATGGGACCTATGGGGGGCGATCTCAAGGTTCTGGGGAGCGCAGGGCATATTCCCAGTTCCTCACAACGTGGTCTCAGTTGCCCCCTGCAGGCTCCTACTCACTGCCAGTATCATCCCAGTATGATCCCAGTATGATGTCAGTACACAGCCAGTGCTATCCCAGCCACTGCCAGGATGATCCCAGTACAAACCAGTCCCTGCCAGTGCTGCCACTCCTGGGATCCCCCAGCCCTCTCTGTGTTCCCCCCTCCCGCATCTCCCCAGAGGAGCCCCAAGGGCTGGCAGTCCCCAGCCAGGGTCCCCAGGCAGCCCCAGGTTGGATCTGCAGCCCCCAATTTTCCCAGTTTCCCTCTCCTTTTCCCCGGGCCGGGTTCCCCCCGTCCTCAGCGGGTGGGAGCAGCGGAGAGCCCCGCGCTGCCCATCCCGACCTGTCCCGGCTCCATCCCCGCTCCTGCCGTGGGCTGTGAGGGGTTCGGGAATGGGGCACCGAGGGTGTCACTGCTCCTGGGGGAGGAGGAGGAGGGATGGAAGAGGGGGGATGAAGAAGGAGAGAGAGAGGGGATGGTGGGAGAATAGGAGAAGGAGGTGGGGTTAGGGAGGAAGAGGAGGAGGAAGGATGGAAGGGGAGGACAGGGAGGAAGAGGAGGGACAAAGGAGGATCATGGAAAGGAGAAGGAACCACAAGGTCAAGCACTCTCTGAATTCATAGCCCCCTCCTGTGGGATCATCACCCACCATTCCACAGGTGATCGGGGAGTGGGAGCTTTGCCCGGATATCCTGGGGGGGTCCCTGGGTTGGGTTTATTTTGGGGGGGGGATGTTTGGAGAATGTGGAACTCCAAAGCTGAGTGGAAAATCCTACTTGGGGGGACTTTGGGGGGTCTCACCATCCCTAAGTGGGGAGATGGAAATGGGGAACTTTTCAGATTCCTGGCACTCCCAGCAGCCTGGGGATGGCAGGGACCGAGCAGACAAAGGACCCCCAGTACGAGCGTGACTCCCAGCAGCTGGGACAGGGGGGAACCCTTGAACCCCAAACAGGAGAGACTAGAAATAGGGAACTCCTGGGAGGCATTTTCAGGGTTGAATCTTGGTGTTTTTTGGAGGTTTTATGGACCCCAGATGTCCAGTGACTTCTAGAGATGAGCTTGGACAGAGGGACCTGCAAACTCAATGTCCTCATCCCTTGTATTTCCCCAAACCAGGATTTCCCATTCCCAAACCTTGGCTGGATGGAGAGGAAGGCTGCGAGGAAGAGGAAGATGCCCCAGGACACCCAGGCAGGTGAGGAGGAAGTCAGTGCCCCTTTCCCCCTCTCTCCTGCTCCATCTCCCAGCCCAGCCTGGCCTCCGGCTGCAGGACAACCCCGCTGCCGACGCCGTCCTGCCGGGGACGCACTGGGGGGATCTCCTTCCCCTTCCCTCTGGCACGGAGGCAAATCCCATCCTCTCCTTGTCCTTCCTCCCCCAGACAAGGAGCTGAGGATGGAGACCAGGGAAGACAAATCCTCACTACAGAACCTCGTGGAAGAGGCTGTTTTGAGCAGCTCCACAGTGCAGGAATCCAACGGGGAGGAAAAGCCCTGGAGATCCCGCAGGAGGAGGGGCTCCAAACCCATCCCAGGGTGCTCTGAGGAGGAAAGACCCACCCTGTGCCAGGAAGGTGGCCGGAGATCCAGCCAGGGCTCTGAGCTGGTGGTCCATGAGCAGCTTCAGGATGGGGAGAAGCCCTACAAGTGCTTGGAGTGTGGGAAGAGCTTTGGCCACAGCAACAGCCTGATCTGCCACCAGATGATCCACACTGGGGAATGGCCCTACAACTGTGGGGAATGTGGGAAGGGCTTCAGCTGCAGCTCCCACCTCATCTGTCACCAGCGTATCCACACTGGGGAAAGGCCCTACGAGTGTCCTGAGTGTGGGAAGAGGTTTCGGATCAGCTCCACTCTCCTCCAGCACCAGCGGATTCACAGAGAGGAGAAGCCCTTCCTCTTCCCTGACTGTGGGGAGGGCTTCAAGTACAACTCCCACCTCATCACCCACCGGCGCATCCACACTGGGGAGAGGCCCTACGAGTGTCCCCAGTGCGGGAAGAGCTTCAGCCACAGCTCCAGCCTGATCTGCCACCAGAGGATCCACACCGGGGAACGGCCCTATGAGTGTCGGGAGTGTGGGATGACCTTCAGCCAGAGGTCCCAACTGATCATCCACCAGATGATCCACACAGGGGAGAGGCCCTACGAGTGTCCTGAGTGTGGGAAGAGGTTTCAGACCAGCTCCAGTCTCCTCCTGCACCAGCAGATTCACACAGATGAGAGGCCTTTCCGCTGCCCTGACTGTGGGAAGGGCTTCAAGCGAAACTCCCACCTCATCACCCACCGGCGCATTCACACTGGGGAGAGGCCCTACGAGTGTGGGGAATGTGGGAAGAGCTTCAGCCGGAGCTCCAGCCTTATCATCCACCAGAGGATCCACACTGGGGAACATCCCTATGAGTGTGGGGAATGTGGGATGACCTTCAGCCAGAGGTGCCAATTTACCATCCACCAGATGATCCACACAGGGGAGAGGCCCTACGAGTGTCCTGAGTGTGGGAAGAGGTTTCAGAGGAGCTCCAATCTCCTCCTGCACCAGCGGATTCACACGGATGAGAGGCCCTTCCGCTGCCCCGACTGTGGGAAGGGCTTCAATCAAAAGTCCAACCTCATCACCCACCGGCGCATCCACACTGGGGAGAGGCCCTACGAGTGTCCCCAGTGTGGGAAGAGCTTCACACAGAGGTCTCACTTGACCCAACACCAACAGAGGCACCGGTAAGGGAGGCCCTGCGAGTGCCCCAAGTGCAGGAAGAGCTTCGTGCGCTGCCCCAGCTCCATCCCCCATCAGAGGACCCACGTTGGGCAGAGCCCTGATGACCCACGTTCCCAGTGATCTGTGTTGGGAACACACTGGGCTGGAGGTCATTTTATTTTGGTTTCAATTATCTTTTGATTCATTCTCATCCCTTTAAATCCAACAAATGGTGGTAAAAATCAACAAATTCATCAAAGGCATCTAAAACCTCACATTTTACTAGTGCTTCAAGGGAATCTGGGAGATACTTGGGAGTATTTGAGGGTTGTGGGATTATTTGGTGGAGTTGTCTCCATTTCTTGGCACTCAAAGAGGTGAGAGGGATCGATCTGTCACCTCAAAACCACTTAATGCCACTGAATCCTTCTCAATCCCTCTCCAAAATTATTCAATTCCACAGCCCCTCAGGGTGTGATGCCTCATGTTTTAGCTTTCATATCTTTCATATTCTGCACTGCCTAGGTTTGTAGTTTTGAACTTCACATTAAGTGTTAGTGAGCTCTCTTCACAGAGTAGGTAGAAAAAACAATTCCTTTTCTTAGCTTGATACCAAGGACAGTTGTTACAAGTTCCAGGCCCAAAAGCATAAACAAGGGTGGACTGAAGAGAGAAAACAAGAAGGGTGGGATTTCATCATCTGAAGCTGTAACTGGACAATGAACCCAAATATGCAGATGGACCTAAACTTCTAAAAATATGGGACCTTGTGATGATTTGTCCATTTTTATGACCATTTTTGGTCCATCTTGGGTGTAGCCCTGGCCAGGCTCTTGTACTGCCCAAGGTGTATCTGTAACGTGCTGGTCGTCAGTGAGGAGACAAAATCCACGACTCGTGCTCCAGGTGCTCATCAGACAAAACAGCCTCGTTTATTATTCAGAACTCACTTGAATACCAAATTCAAATTTCCCAGGCTAGACAGCCATTGGCTGATACTTCTCTCCCTGCCCAGCATCCTGGCCAGTAGTGTGCAGTGGTTCAGACATGAATTAGGCTCACTAAATTAAATTTGTGCTAAAATCTATGGCTAAAGAGAATTTACTGCTAAATTAGATTTGTGTTATGGCTAAAGTAGATTTACTGCTAAATTAGATTTGTGTTATGGCTAAAGTAGATTTACTGCTAAATTAGATTTGTGTTATGTCTAGATTTACCTTGTCCAGTCCTGACCAGCTGTACAGTGACCATACTGTGACTATTCACCCTTTTTGGTTAAATTAAAAAATAGAAAATGCTCTCTGTTATCCTATCTGCAAGGGCCCTTTGCAGACATGATAACAGGGACACCATGGGTTTAATTTGAAAGAGGTTTTCTAGTTAACTTGACACACTTAATTCTCTTCAGCTAGCAATATGCTTTGTGTACTAAATTGAGTTTGCAACACTCCCTTCCAGGAGCTGGCAGACAGGATCACAATCCTTTAAGCTAACAAGCCACAGGTTAACTACTTATAGTTAAAAGTTACAACTTAACATTAAAAAACAAGAAAGTATTTAGAACTGAGATTATACCTCAACTCTTTAAACAAGAAACAAAAAACATTCAACATTTAGAACCATGAGAAAAACCCAACTTAGCAGAAAAACAATTTGTAAACAAACAGTTTTTAAATGAGCTGTCTTTTCAAGAGTCTGATTTTCATGGTGAATAAGTTGTTCTGGTTACTCTTCTTTAATCTGCTCCGTCACATCCGTAGAGGTGCTGTCAGGAGGGTGTTGTTTGTGTCCTTTGGCTGTATGTTTGACTCTTTCACATCGGTTGCAGCTTGCATTATCACTTCTTTGTCCCTGAGCTGTCCCCTGTGGAATGGGCTTGTGTGGACAGTTTATTTTCCCGTGGCCTTGTTGTCCACACTTGTAGCAATGGGGTGTGAGTTTAACAGCAGCTGTAATAGAATTGGCTAGCATATCCATGTGATGAGATCCAGTCCCAACCTTAGCACATGCTGTAATCATCTCCTCCAGGGATGGATTCCCTTGAGGTAATGCAGCTATAATTTTTCTACAGTCTTGGTTTGCATTATCTCGTGCCAATTGTAGCATTAATTGACCCCTTGCTTCACTGCATATATAGCTCATGGGGGTTTTGTCTTCTACTTGAATAGCTTTGGGTTGGCACTGACAAGTTGGTAATTTTTGTTAGAGCTCACATTGCTAAGTCTTTCACTTGTGTTAGAATTGCAGAGTTCAAGCGAGCCTGGGTTTGGGGATCTTCTGATACTGCTGAATGATTTATTGTATGAACAGCCTTAGCTACTTTGCTTTCTGGGGTCCCACCACACATTCCTCCCTCTTGTTTTTCAGTAATTCCTGTTAAAGTGCCATGTGCTCTTTCCACGATGGCCTGTTTTATTGTTATTTGAGGAACGCCAGTGTGGTGTGTTACACTCCAGGGCTGTAGGAAATGTTTTGTTTTCTGTGAGATGTGTGTTGTTTTGATGCTATGAGGGATGCTCAGAACAGCAAAGGCTGACTGCCAGTGTGCAATGGCATCCCGACCCTTTTCTCTTGTGTGTTTTATAGCACATATTGCTGATGAAAAGGTATCTGTGGATAAATGTACATATTTTAAATGTCTAAATTCAGGGATGTGTGTGACATGGGTTTAGCAGATTTGTAAGGCATGCAGTCCATGAGGGTTTGCTCCCGTCTGCAGTGGTGCAGTGTGGCCCTGGTGTCCTGATGGGACACTTGTGGTTGGGTTCTTTTTACCCCTTGGACTGAAGATTGATGAGATAGAGGCAGTTTTCTCTTGTTTGGACTTGGTTGTTTATTCTTCTTTTATCTCCATTACATGTATACAGGGTACAAGGAGCCACAAGCAGCTATGTACACTAAGATAGAAAGGTGCAAAATGACTAACAAAGATCTTCTTCAAGGTTTTTTATATGTTCATTTACCCAATTAACAAATGCCAAGGAGATATTTTTTCTTAGTGACCCAATGACCCAACACTTGTGTGCTGCACTGCAGCATTCTCTATCCAATCACCTACTACTACCCAAAAACCTCTAGAAGAAGAAGATGAAGAAGAAAGAAGGACAAGAGACAACACCCTGAATCCTCCATCTTGTCCTCTATTTTCTGAACTAGTTTAAACTCCAAACTTTAACTTTTTCATGCAGTGACATAAGAAATCTCTTTAATCTACACACTTACCCTCCTGGTTTTTCTATTTAACAGTTGTTTTCACAGTGTTATATGAAATTCAGAGTTTTCTTGGATGTCAGAGCCAGGCATCAGAGATAAGGGCACACTCTCAGTGCCTGTGATTACAACAGTAAACGAAGTTGAATATTGTTAAGTGTTATTCCACTGTTAAATCCTGAAGTCATATAAGTCAGCTTAAGTGCTGTTAAGTTCTTTTGCTAAATTGTGATGTTTGAGGTATAAATTAAGGCATAAGTGAAGTCCTGTTAAGTTTGAGCTCTGTTAAGCTCAAACACACACACACACACACACACACACACACACACACATGGACGGTTCTGGGTTCATTTCTGGTTGGATTGCCTGGATTTTGTTTGTTTTTGTTGTTGCTTTGTTTCCTTGTTGTGCCTGAAGTGTCCAGTCAGGAGCAGAGTGACTCTTGCCAAGGAACTTTGTGCTGCTGGTGCTTAATATTAAATCTGGTTTTTGCTGCTCCCTTGATGGGGATTTTTTAAGCGCTCTCAAGCCCTCGTTGGTGACAGGGTGAAGGAGCCCTGGCCCAGGCTCTGGCCCTGGGGGACACAGGGAGGCTGTCAGGGGGTCCATGTCCTGCTGTCCCAGGCCCCACAGCACTTGGGATGTCCCAGAGCCATTCTGTGATGTCCCAGCCTGGTCTGTGATGTCCCAGCCCCTCTGAGATGGCAGAAGCCAATCTGATGTCACAGCCTTCTCTCTGACATCACACACTCTTCTCTCTGCTGTCACACAGCTGCTCTGTGATGTCACAGCCTGCTGTCTGATGTCACAGAGCTGCCCTCTGGGATTGTGGTGTCTGCTCTGTGACCTCACAGCCCACTCAGTAATGTCACAGCCCACCCTGTGGTGGCTCTGTGATGTCATACAGAAACTCTGTGATGTCACAACCCACTCTGTGATGTCATGCATTCAGCCTCTAATGTAATAGTCCTCTCTGTGATGTCACAGCCCACTAAGTGATATCACCCATCCCACACTGTGACATCACACCCTGCTTTCTGATGTCACAGAATCCCCTCTATGATGCTGTAGCTGCTCAGTGACCTCACACAACAAACTCTGTGATAACAAACTCTGTGTAACACAGCCCCATCTGTGACCTCACACAACCCACTCGGAGCTGTCAGACAGCCCCTTTCTGACATCACAGGTGCTCTGGGGCTCCAGGACACAGCCACAGAGGTGCTGCTGTGACACAGCCCCCTCTGGGACATCCCACAGCCCCTGCCAGTGCTGAGCCCCTGGGAGCTCTGTCTGGGCCTGCTCGTGTCCCTGAGCTGCCCTGGCAGGGCCCCAGCCCTGCTGGGCTGTGCTCAGGAGCTGCTCCTGGCCAGAGCTGTCTCTCTGCAGCGCTGCCCTTGCCAGGAGCTGCCTCTGGGCCAGGAGCCCGGCCCAGCTCAGCAGCACAGACACAGCACCAGCACTTTCATCACCCTCTCGGGCCTTTGAGGCTCTTTGCATCACACTCAGTCCCTCAGAGTGTGCTCCAAAAACTTCTCAAGAGCTCCAAGTCAGATGGAAACACTGAAGATTTTTGCAGTTGAAATGAGAGACACGAGTGAGAAAGTGTCCCCAGGTTCCAGGTAGAGCAGAAGACTGGAGGCCCTGGTGGCAGCTGGGGACAAGCAAGGGAAAGGTGTCTGTGGTGCTGAGCAAAGCTGGATGTGTTTCAGGAATGCCAAGGGCCAAGGGCTGAGCCCCAGCCCCTGGCAAGGCAGATGCTGTCCCTCCCTCATTGCTCAGGGCTCTTCCCGGGGCACTGGCATGTGGGGATGTGCAATGCCAAGGGCAGCACCATGGGGTGGCCCCTGCCAGGCTGCTGAGCAGGGACAAGGAGGCAATGAGGCCCCAGGGCTGCCAGGGTCACTTGTCCCCTGCTGGCCTCAGGCCCAGGGCCAGCAGCCATGGCCAAAGGGCTGCACAAGTTGCCTCTGGCAGGGCCTTGCAGCTGCTGCCCATCCCTGTGTCCTCTCCAGCCCTGGCTGCCCTGTGGTGTCCATGCCCTGCGCCTCTGTCCCTGCAGGCTGTCGTCATCCCCCGGCTCCCCCACCTCGCTGGCCCCTTCCTTTGCTGACAGCTCTGTGTCCTGCCTGCCTCTGCCTGGCCACACAAAGCCTTGGGCTGCTCCAGACTCCTTCTGGGGGATGTGTTGCACCACAGCCCTGCGACAAATTCCTTTCACCTGGTGTTCATACTGGGCCTCCCCAGCTGCACTTGGCATCAATTCTTTCTTTCTCTGGCTCTTTTCCACTATGTCAAAAGCATCCACCATCTCTAAAACCGCTCTTTAAACACTCTCATGGCTCT
Source organism: Poecile atricapillus (assembly GCF_030490865.1). NCBI lineage: Eukaryota > Metazoa > Chordata > Aves > Passeriformes > Paridae > Poecile > Poecile atricapillus. The sequence continues at coordinate 2,412,213 of NC_081267.1, forward strand.
CCTCCACTGTCCTCAGTCTCCACCCCATGGAGCACAGAGCTCCTTTGTCCCTATAGAGTGGTCATGTGCCTGAGGCCTCAAAACCCCACCTTGGGAGATCTCTCCAAGGGGTTTTCAAATGAAAACAGGCTGCTTATAGTCTAAGAAAATCACAAGAGGACAAGGCCCTCTGTCCTGGCTGCTTTTGTCTTGGAGCAATTCTTAGATCTATGGAATTTGGGATGCCAAATTCTAAATGGTCCCTGGACAAGGAGGCTGGAGCTTTTCCATAGGAAGGAACAGAGCCGCACTGTTTCAGGGGCTGATGCGAGGTGACCACCAAAGGCCAAGGCCAGCCAGAGCTAGCAGGTTTTTTCTGGGAGATACCCTTGAATAAAAGAAATGTTTAAGGGAGAGTACCAATTTTGGCAATGGGCATCAGAAACGACAGATGGTATTCCATTGTTAAACCTGTGGGACAAATTGCATTACGGTTCAATTCCACCTGTCCAGTCTTTTACACATAAACAAAGCCTGGGACCGGGATTGGAGTAGACAGCCACCCCAGTCTCCTCTCTTAGAAGGAATTTAAAAGTCTAGGCATCCTAGAGGGTTTTGAGGATTCCTGGTGGCTGTTGGGTGTCATTTCTCCACCTCATGACTCAGCAGGAGTTTCTCCAATAAAGAAATAAAGCTTTAGCCTGAAGCTCCCACTCTGCCCATGACAGGAAGCCCTGGGAGTGTCTGTGACATCCCGGCTCTTTGGCAGCCTGGGGACTCCTGGGATGTCACCGTGGAGCCCCTGGGAGTGCTAGTGACAGAGCGGTGCCTTTGCAGCCCAAGGTCCCCTGGGATGTCACCATGGAATTGCTGTGACTGCGTCTGACCACACGGCTCTTCAGCATCCCCAGAAACCCCTGGGAGGTCTCTGTGGAGCCGCTGTCAATGCCTGTGACATTCCGGCTCTTGAACAGCCTGGAGACTTTTGAAATGTCCCCATGGAGCTCCTCTGAGGGCCTGTAACAAATCTGATCCTTGGTAGGCAACCATCACCAGGACCTGTTGCTATGGTCTGTTTCCATGACAACCATCACAGCCCCTGTTGCTATGGTCAGTCCCTTGGCAGGTCCATGGAGACCCCATGCCAGGGGTGGTTGCCATGGACACCAGCTCAGGCCTGGAGCCAGGGCCCATTGCCATGGCAACCATTTGCAGTCCCATCCTCAGGCTCATGGGATCACAGAGCCACAGAATTGGCTGAGTTGGGAGGGACCCATGGGGATCCTCCAGTCCAACTGCTGGCCCTGCACAGGACACCCCAACAATCCCAGCCTGGGCCTGGCAGCGCTGGCCAAACGCTGCTGGAGCTCAGCCAGCCCTGGAGCTGGGAGCCTTCCCTGGGGAGCCTGTTCAGTGCCCCAGCAGCCTCACGGGAAAAACCTTTTCCTCACATCCAGCCTAAACCTGCCCGCCTCAGCTCCAGCCGCTTCCTCCACTCCTGTCCCTGGGCACCAGAGGGAAGAGGTTCCCACAGCCCCCAGCCAGGGACCCGCTCCCAAGGCTGCTGCCATGGCAACCAGGCCTGGCACCAGCTGGGATGCTCAGTTTCCACGGGCTGGGCTTCAGGAATGGAATTCCCCAATTTCCTGCTCCTACTGAAACCGCACTGCTGCTCGCTTCCCTCCCGCTTCTAATGGAAAGCACAAAAGGCAAAGATCCCAGGCTGGGATAAGAACAATTTATTGAGAAGAGCAACGGGATAAGGAACAAACAGGAACAGAAAAAAATTGGATAAGAGAAGGGATAAGACAAACTATTTACAGGGAAAACTAAAATGCCACCAACTGACTCTTCCTGGCCATGTATCTCCTCCTGTCTGGAAAGGACACTTTTCTCCTCTGGTGAGAGAGAGAGAGTCCTTTTCCTTCCCCTGGCAACAACCTGAGATGAAATTGAATATAATGACAAGGACATGGTCAGACCCTCATGTCCTTCAATCCCACATCATGACATTGCCATGGGCAGGAAAAGGGACAGGTGTGTTCCCAGCATGGATCCCAGGGAACATGGATCACCAAGTCTCTTCCCAACGTGGATTCTGGAAGGGCACATGAAGCTGGAGTAGTGAACAAAGCTCTTCCTGCACTTTGGGGCAATCACAGGGTTTCCCTTACCGGTGCCTCCGTTGGTGTTGGGTCAAGGTAGAGCTCTGGGTGAAGCTCTTCCCACACTGGGGACACTCGTAGGGCCTCTCCCCAGTGTGGATGCGTTTGTGGGCACTGAGGTTGGATCTGTGGCTGAAGCTCTTGCCACATTTTCCACACTCATAGGGCCTCTCCCCAGTGTGGATGCGCCGATGCCTGATGAGGGTGGAGTTTTGCTTGAAGCCCTCCCCAAAATCAGAGCAGTGGAAGGGCCTCTCATCCGTGTGAATCCGCTGGTGCCTTAGCAGAGTGGAGCTGGCCTGAAACCTCTTCCCACATTCCCCACACTCGTAGGGCCTCTCCCCAGTGTGGATGCGCCGGTGAATGGTGAGGGTGGAGTTGTACTTGAAGCCCTCCCCACAGTCAGGGCAGCGGAAGGGCCTCTCATCCGTGTGAATCCGCTGGTGCACAAGGAGAGTGGAGCTGGTCTGAAACCTCTTCCCACACTCAGGACACTCGTAGGGCCTCTCCCCAGTGTGGATGCGCTGGTGGATGATAAGTTGGGAGCTGCAGCTGAAGCCCTTCCCACATTCCCCACACTTGTAGGGCCATTCCCCAGTGTGGATCATCTTGTGCTGGATCAGGCTGTTGCTCTGGCTGAAGCTCTTCCCACACTCCAAGCATTTGTAGGGCTTCTCCCCATCCTGAAGCTGCTCATGGACCACCAGCTCACAGCCCTGGCTGGATCTCTGGCCGCCTTCCCGGCACAGGGTGGGTCTTTCCTCCTCAGAGCACCCTGGGATGGGTTTGGAGCCTCTCCTCCTGCGGGATCTCTGGGGATTTTCCTCCCTGCTTGATTCCTGCGCTGTGGAGCCGCTCAAAACAGCCTCGTCGATGATGTTCTGCTGTGGGGATTTTTCCTCCCTGGTCTCCATCCTCAGCTCCTTGTCTGGGGGAAGAAGGACAAGGAGAGGATGGGATTTGCCTCCGTGCCAGAGGGAAGGGGAAGGAGATCCCCCCAGTGCGTCCCCAGCAGGACGGCGTCGGCAGCGGGGTTGTCCTGCAGCCGGGGGCCAGGCTGGGCTGGGAGATGGAGCAGGAGAGAGGGGGAAAGGGGCACTGACTTCCTCCTCACCTGCCTGGGTGTCCTGGGGCATTTTCCTCTTCCTCGCAGCTGTCTTCTTTATCCAGCCAAGGTCTTGGAGTGAGAAATCCTGGTTTGGGAGAAAACATGGAATAAGGACATGGAGTTTTATGGTCCCTCTTACCAAGTCCATCTTTAGAAGTCACCCAGGCATCTAAGGTGTCTTGGTTTGAAAGGAAAGGTGTTTGCTAAGGAAGGCAGAAATCTCCACTGAAATGGATAAAAATGTAAACATCCCATCCCCCTCCAAATTATTATAATCTTGAAATTAAATTGCTCTCAGGTTACGATATGGGAATAGGAATAATAGTTCTTTACTAAAAAAATTGAAAATGAAAACGTAGTCGTACAAAAAAAAAAAAAAAAACCAACAAAAAACCAGCCCACCCACAGTGTCAGAATACAACCTGACACCTTGTTGGTCAGGGTGTTGGTAGCAGTCCGATTAAATGGTGGCTGCAGTCCTTCTGGAGTGACAGATGTGGTTCTGATGAAGCAATGATCCCATAGAAGATTGTAGCTTACCTCTGAACTTCCGGTGCTGTAGATGGATCTGGTCTCTCCTCTCGGAATCCAGTGGAGAAAGACTGCCTGTGGTGTTTAGATTCTCTGATTATATCCAGTCAGGAATGCTTGGCTCCTCCCCCTGGGTGGAGCATCTCACAATGGGATGATGTCATTTTATCAGTCCTGCAGTGAGACTCAATGGCCCATTAAGAGAAGATATCCCCCTGGAGGGAGGATGGGTGGTGGAAGAAATAAAGAACACTGCCCCACCTGGTTTTAACAGCTGGCCCATTAACAGAAGATATCCCCCAGTTATGAGGGATGGGTGATGAAAGAGATAAAGAAAACTGCTCTACCAGGTTTTAACAGATGGTGATAGAATACATACTTTTGGTTACATCTTGCATTGCAACCTAGGACATGGAGTCCATAACAATTTTACACCACAAAAATTCAGCTGTGAAAATGCCTCCCAAGAGTTCCCCATCTCTGTTCTCTCCCTTTTGGTGTTCAGGGTTTCCCCCCTGTCCCAGCTGCTGGGGGCACGCTTGTACTGGGGGTCCCCTGTCTAGTCGGTCCCTGCCCTGCCCAGGCTGCTGGGAGTGCCAGGAATCTGAAGATTTTCGTGTTTCCATCTCCCCACTTAGGAATGCTGGAAGTTTTGGGGTGTCCTAGGGTCCCTGCTCACCTTATTCTCCTCTGGGGGGTGCAGGTGGTCCATGGAGACACCCCTCCCTCTCTCCAGGCTGTTTAGGGTCCCATGAATTGCGGCACTCCTTCTCTCTGTGCTCCCCACTTTGGGGTCCTGGGGGACACAGGGCTCTGCTCCTTCAGGCTGCCTCTGCCAGCAGCTGCCACAGGAAACCCCAAATGTCCCCCCAAGGGGCATTTTCCACTCAAAGAACTCATTTTCCACTGAAGAACTTTGGAGTTCTTCATTGTCCAATAATCACCCCCAAAAACCCAACCCAGGATCCCCCCAGGATATCTGGGCTAAGCTCCCCCACCCTGGTCACCTTCGGGATGGGGGGTGATGATCCCACGGATGGGGGGCTGTGAGTTCAGGGAGTGCTGGACTGGGATAGACTGGGAGTGACTGAGATCATACTGGAATAACAAGCACCTGACTGGGATTACTGAGAGTGTCTGGAAATGGCTATGGGTATGCTGAGGGCAACTGCAATATACTGGGAGAGTTTGTAACCATACTGGGGATGACTGGGAACACACTGGGAATAAATAGGAACCACGCTGGGGACAACTGGGACCCCATGCTGGGCACAACTGGGACCCCATGCTGGGGAAAACTGGGAGCAACTGGGAGTGAGTGGGTCTACACTGGGGGCAACTGGGAATGACTGCAACTTTGCTGGGAGTAGCTGGGACCATCTGGGGAGTGACTAGGACTATACTGGGGAAAACTGGGTGCAACTGGGATCACACTGGGAGGAACGGGGAGCAACTGGAACCATGCTGGGGACAACTGGGATCCTGCTGGGATCACAGTGGGAGCAGCTGGGCCATCCTGGGCAAGACTGGGACCATACTGGCAGCAACTGGGACTGCACTCAGGGTGACTGGGAGTGGCTGGGAGCAACTGGGATAGACTGGGATAGACTGAAACCACAGTGCAGGTAAATGGGAGCAACTGGAACCACACTGGATAATCCTGGGAGCAGCTGTGCCCATGCTGGGGTCATACTGGGATCCTACTGGAACTAGCTGGGATCATACTGAGAGTGATTGGAAAGGTGCCGGCTATGACTGGAACCATGCTGGAGGTGACTGGGAGCAACTGGGCCCATTCTGGGAGTGAGAGGGAGTCACTCTGGCCATAACTGGAATCATACTGGGAGGATCTAGGAGTGACTGGGTGCAACAGCTCATTCTGGGAGGGACTGGAACTGTAGAGGGAGTGACTGGGATCATCCTGAAAGTCTTTTTCTGTGGATCTTATGTGTTTCTGGTCTCTTTTTATTCCCCTTCTTATCCAATGTGCCTGGATTATTTTTGGATATCTTAATGTTACCTAAAATCTTAAGGGTTAGCAGTTTTTAGGTTAAATGAGCTAAGTTTGCAAAGTTAATGCTATGGTAAGCGTTTTATGTTCAATTGGATGCTGTATTAAACCCTTTCCCAAAATTCCTTGATCGTCTATATTTTAACAGTTAAATTTTGTGTCATTTTGACCTTTTAGCTCAGTTATTAGACCATGGTGCCAGTATCACCAAGGCTGTGGGTTCAATCCTTGTGGGGCCATTCACTTAAGAGTTGGACTTGATGATCCTTGTGCGTCCCTTCCTACAAAGAATATTCTTTGTATCTGTCTATGTTGAGATTTGGTTGGTGTTTCTCCTGTGCACCAAATTCAAGCAGAAGAACCTTTGGCTAACACCAGCATTGAAGTATTGAAGTGTTCTGGGGTATTACAGCCCTGCAGGCTCACAGTGACCTCTTGTTTCCATAAGGCCCCAGAGTGTCCCACTGGTTCCTTGGTTCCATGGGCCCAAGAGTGCCACCATGATCCCCTTGGATCCACAACTTACCACAGTGTCACACTGGCCCCTTGGTTCCATAAGGATCTGGAGTGTCACACAGGTTTATGGCATTTGTCCTTGCTGCCCCTCACATCCCACTGCCCCACAAAGAGCCCCGAGCCACCCGTGAGGGACAGGCCCTGCTGTGCCAGGCCTGGGCTCAGGGCTTGGCCTTTCTGCTTCCTCCAACCCAGCCAAGGCTGGCTCAGCATTGCAGTTCCCTGCTCAGAGCCTTTGGCTCCCGGCAATCCTGGCCTCCAGGATCTGCTCTCACCAGTCCCTGGGGAGCCTTTGGCAGTCCCTGCCCTCAGTGGGGCTGATTGAAGCTCCAAGGGACTTGGAGTTTTGCCTCTGACTCCTGGAGCTGCTTCTTCAGCCTGAAAGAGGGACAAAGGAGGATCAGAGAAAGGAGAAGGAAGCATGAGGTCAAGCACTCCCTGAATTCACAGCCCCCCACCTGTGGGATCATCACCCCCCATCCCACAGGTGACCGGGGAGGGGGAGCTCAGCCCAGATATCCTTAGGAGTTGGTTTTTTGGGGGGAAATGTTTGGAGAATGAAGAACTCCAAAGTTGACTGGAAAATGCCCCTTGTGGGGATACTGGGGGGTCCCAGCATCCCTAAGTGAGGAGATGAAAATGGGGGGAACTGTTTGGATTCCTGGCACTCCCAGCAGCCTGGGCAGGGCAGGGACTGAGTAGACAGGGGACCCCCAGTAAAACTGGGACCCCCAGCAGCTGGGACAGGGGTGAAACCCTGTACACCAAAGGGGAGAGACCAGAGATGGGGAACTCCTGGGAGGCATTTTCAGGGATGAATCTTGGTGTTTGGGAAGTTTTTATGGACCCCATGTCTTGGGTTGCAATGCAAGATGTAACCAAAAGTATGTATTCTATCACCATCTGTTAAAACCTGGTAGAGCAGTTTTCTTTATCTCTTTCATCACCCATCCCTCATAACTGGGGGATGTCTTCTGTTAATGGGCCAGCTGTTAAAACCAGGTGGGGCAGTGTTCTTTATCTCTTCCACCACCCATCCTCCCTCCAGGGGGATATCTTCTCTTAATGGGCCATTGAGTCTCACTGCAGGACTGATAAAATGACATCATCCCATTGTGAGATGCTCCACCCAGGGGGAGGAGCCAAGCATTCCTGACTGGATATAATCAGAGCATCAGAACACCACGGTCAGTCTTTATTCACTGGATTCCGAGAGGAGAGACCGGACCCATCTACAGCACCGGAACTTCAGAGGTAAGCTACAATCTTCTTTGGGATCATTGCTTAAACAGAACCACATCAGTCACTCCAGGAAGACTGCAGCCACCATTTAATCATACTGCTACCAACACCCTGACCAACGGGGTGTAAGGTTCTGACTCTGTTGGTAGGTTGTTTTTTTGTTGTTGGATTTTTTTTTGTATTGCTGCATTTTCATTTTCCTTCTTTAGTAAAGAACTTATATTCCTTTTCCCATATCATTACCTGAGAGCACTTTGGTTTCAAGATTATAATAATTCGGAGGGCATGGGATGCTTACAATTTTATCAATTTCAGTGGAGATTTCTACCTTCCTTAGCAAACTCCTTTAAACCAAGACACCTCAGATGCCCTGGTGACTTCTAGAGATGGACTTGGTAAGAGGGACCATAAAACTCATTGTGCTCATTCCTTGTTTTCTCTCAAACCAGGATTTCTAATCCCAAACCTTGGCCAGATGGAGAAGCAGGCTGTGAGGAAGAGGAAGATACCCCAGGACACCCAGGCAGGTGAGGAGGAAGTCAGTGCCCCTTTCCCCCTCTCTCCTGCTCCATCTCCCAGCCCAGCCTGGCCCCCGGCTGCAGGACAACCCTGCTGCCGACGCCGTCCTGCCAGGGACGCACTGGGGGGATCTCCTTCCCCTTCCCTCTGGCACGGAGGCAAATCCCATCCTCTCCTTGTCCTTCTTCCCCCAGACAAGGAGCTGAGGATGGAGACCAGGGAGGAAAAATCCCCACAGCAGAACATCATCGACGAGGCTGTTTTGAGCGGCTCCACAGCGCAGGAATCAAGCAGGGAGGAAAATCCCCAGAGATCCCGCAGGAGGAGAGGCTCCAAACCCATCCCAGGGTGCTCTGAGGAGGAAAGACCCACCCTGTGCCGGGAAGGCGGCCAGAGATCCAGCCAGGGCTCTGAGCTGGTGGTCCATGAGCAGCTTCAGGATAGGGAGAAGCCCTACAAGTGCTTGGAGTGTGGGAAGAGCTTCAGCCAGAGCAACCTCCTGATCTGCCACCGGATGATCCACACTGGGCAAAGGCCCTACGAGTGTGGGGAATGTGGGAAGGGCTTCAGCTGCAGCTCCCGACTCATCATCCACCGGTGCATTCACACTGGGGAGAGGCCCTATGAGTGTCCTGAGTGTGGGAAGAGGTTTCAGACCAGCTCAAATCTCCTCCTGCACCAGCGGATTCACACGGATGAGAGGCCCTTCCGCTGCCCTGACTGTGGGGAGGGCTTCAAGCAAAACTCCACCCTCACCATTCACCGGCGCATCCACACTGGGGAGAGGCCCTACGAGTGTCCCCAGTGTGGGAAGAGCTTCACCCAGCGCTCTAACTTGACCCGACACCAATGGAGGCACCACTAAAGGAAGCCCTGGAAATGCCCCAAAGTACAGGAAGAGCTTTGTCCACTGCTCCAGCTTCATTCCCTCTTGGAGAATCCACATTGGGAAGAGACCTGGTGATCCATGTTCCCTGTGATCCATGCTGGGAAGACACCTGTACCTTTCCCTGCCCATGGCAATGACATGATGTGAGATCAAAGACCATGAGAGTCTGACCATGTCCCTGTAATTAGATTCAATCCCATCTCAGGTCAGTGCCAGGGGCAGGAAAAGGACTCCCTCTCTGTCACCAGAGGAGAAGGGTGTCCTTTCCAGGCAGGAGGAAATACTTGGCCAGGAAGAAACAGTCAGTGGTGGTTTAGTTTTCCCTGTAAATAGTTCTTCTTACCTATTTTGTTACCGAAATTATTTCTGTTCCTGTTTGTTCCTTATCCTGTTGCTGTTATCAATAAATTGTACTTAGCTCAGCCCGGGATCTTTGCCTTTTCTGCTTTCCATGGGAGGTGGGAGGGAAGCGAGCGGCAGCACGGTTTCAGCAGGCACAGGAAATTGAGGAATGCCATTCCTGAAGCCCAGCCCGTGGAAACCGAGCATCCCAGCTGGTGCCAGGCCTGGTTGCCATGGCAGCAGCCTTGGGAGCGGGTCCCTGGCTGGGGGCTGCGGGAACCTCTTCCCTCTGGTGCCCAGGGACAGGAGTGGAGGAAGCGGCTGGAGCTGAGGCGGGCAGGTTTAGGCTGGATGTGAGGAAAAGGTTTTTCCCGCGAGGCTGCTGGGGCACTGAACAGGCTCCCCAGGGAAGGCTCCCAGCTCCAGGGCTGGCTGAGCTCCAGCAGCGTTTGGCCAGTGCTGCCAGGCCCAGGCTGGGATTGTTGGGGTGTCCTGTGCAGGGCCAGCAGTTGGACTGGAGGATCCCCATGGGTCCCTCCCAACTCAGCCAATTCTGTGGCTCTGTGATCCCATGAGCCTGGGGATGGGACTGCAAATGGCTGCCATGGCAATGGATTCTGGCTTCAGGCCTGAGACAGGCACAGACAGGGGCTCCATGGAGACCTCCCAGGGGTTTCTGGGGATGCTGAAGAGCCGTGTGGTCAGACACAGTCCCAGCAATTCCACGGTGACATCCCAGGGGACCTTGGGCTGCAAAGGCACCGCTCTGTCACAGGCACCGAGGGACCCCATGGTGACATCCCAGGAGTCCCCAGGCTGCCAAAGAGCTGGGATGTCACAGACACTCCCAGGGCTTCCTGTCATGGGCAGAGTGGGAGCTTCAGGCTAAAGCTTTATTTCTTTATTGGAGAAACTCCTGTTGAGTCATGAGGTGGAGAAATGACACCAAACAGCCACCATGGATCCTCAAACTCCTCCAAGTCACCTAGACTTTTAAATTCTTTGTAAGAGAGGAGACTGGGAGCAGCTGGATTCAATCCCAGCCCGAGTTTGTCAGACATTTATGTGTAAATATTGGACATGTAGAATTGAACCGTAATGCAATTTGTCCCACATGATTAACAATGGAATATCAGATATATTTATATAAATACAACTGTGACGGATTCTGAACATGATTTATTTACACCACAGAGTAAATAAAGTAAAAGAGTTACTTACTCCACAGTATAAGAGCTATAACAATTATTAGACTATAGTGCTCTAGGAAGCAATTTTGAAGTAAACAGGGCCTTGCTGGAGTTGTTTGAGCCCATTCCAGGCACAGCCTCCTGCTCCAACAGGAACTGCCTTTCCTGTGCCATGGCCAGGGCAGATTCTGCTGCAGGAAAAGCCCCAGGCCAGCCCCAACCCAGGGAAGGGCTCGGGCACAAGTGCAGAGTGCCATGCTGGGAGCTGTGCCAGGGACAGCCTGAGGCACCAAAGGCACCTTGGCAGCAGCAGCTGCTTCCAGGCCATGGCCAGAAGGCTCCCTTGGCACCCCGGCCTGGTGGCCAGCACTGCAGAGCTGCTGCTTCAGGGCTCATTTCTGGCTGGGCTCTGAAAAGCCACTGCTGCTCCAGGAGCCTGACTGGGAAGCAATTGGCCCCAGCACCCTGGGGACAAGATAATAATGAAACAACTCTTCATGCCAGCAGAGACAAGGCAGGGGCAGAGGAAAGGGGAGAGCCAGGCCCAGGGGACATGGCTGCAATGGTGATGGCTGTGAGGTCACTGCCACTGCAGCAGCCTGGCTGGCCCTCAGCAGACATTCTGGCCAGGAACACTGTGAGGGCACCCAGCACATCAGAGAACCCACACAACAGGAATTCCATCCTTGGGGAGGGGAGGGGGCTTTCACTGTGTCAGGTTGCACAGAGATCCTGCTCTTGGAGCATTCTTGGGATGGGGCATCGACTTGTCTGGAAAAGCAGTTGCAGTTTTGTGCCACTCTCATAAAATACCTGATTAAAATTTTTCCTCCTTCTAAAAAATATAAATTAACTCTTGATCACTTTAAAGATATTCATCCCTGTCACTGCAAGATTTTGGAGAAAATAACTTTGACCAGTGCTTCCATTTTCACACACCATGGAGAGGACCCAAAAATCTCCAAGGATGGGGTTTGGAGGCCTCATCACATAAGCAACATAAGAGCTGAAGGCTCTGGGCTGTGCAGCTGCAAGGCCCTGCCAGAGGCAACTTGTGCAGCCCTTTGGCCATGGCTGCTGGCCCTGGGCCTGAGGCCAGCAGGGGACAAGTGACCCTGGCAGCCCTGGGGCCTCATTGCCTCCTTGTCCCTGCTCAGCAGCCTGGCAGGGGCCGCCCCATGGTGCTGCCCTTGGCATTGCACATCCCCACATGCCAGTGCCCCGGGAAGAGCCCTGAGCAATGAGGGAGGGACAGCATCTACCTTGCCAGGGGCTGGGGCTCAGCCCTTGGCCCTTGGCATTCCTGAAACACATCCAGCTTTGCTCAGCACCACAGACACCTTTCCCTTGCTTGTCCCCAGCTGGCATCAGGGCCTCCAGTCTTCTGCTCTACCTGGAACCTGGGGACGCTTTCTCACTCGTGTCTCTCATTTCAACTACAAGAAACTTCAGTGTTTCTGTCTGTGTTTGAGTTCTTGAGAAGTTTCTGGAGCACACTCTGAGGGACTGAGTGTGATGCCAAGAGCCCCAAAGGCCCGAGAGGGTGATGAAAGTGCTGGTGCTGTGTCTGTGCTGCTGAGCTGGGCCGGGCTCCTGGCCCAGAGGCAGCTCCTGGCAAGGGCAGCGCTGCAGAGAGACAGCTCTGGCCAGGAGCAGCTCCTGAGCACAGCCCAGCAGGGCTGGGGCCCTGCCAGGGCAGCTCAGGGACACGAGCAGGCCCAGACAGAGCTCCCAGGGGCTCAGCACTGGCAGGGGCTGTGGGATGTCCCAGAGGGGGCTGTGTCACAGCAGCACCTCTGTGGCTGTGTCCTGGAGCCCCAGAGCACCTGTGATGTCAGAAAGGGGCTGTCTGACAGCTCCGAGTGGGTTGTGTGAGGTCACAGATGGGGCTGTGACATCACAGAGTTTGTTGTGTGAGGTCACTGAGCAGCTACAGCATCATAGAGGGGATTCTGTGACATCAGAAATCAGGGTGTGATGTCACAGTGTGGGATGGGTGATATCACTTAGTGGGCTGTGACATCACAGAGAGGACTATGACATCAGAGGTTGAATGCATGACATCACAGAGTGGGTTGTGACATCACAGAGTTTCTGTATGACATCACAGAGCCACCACAGGGTGGGCTGTGACATTACTGAGTGGGCTGTGAGGTCATAGAGCAGACACTACAATCCCAGAGGGCGGCTCTGTGACATCAGACAGCAGATTGTGACATCACAGAGCAGCTGTGTGACAGCAGAGAGAAGAGTGTGTGATGTCAGAGAGAAGGCTGTGACATCAGAGAGTGGCTTCTGTTATCTCAGAGGGGCTGGGACATCACAGTCCAGACTGGGACATCACAGAATGGCTGTGGGACATCCCAAGGTCTGTGGGGCATGGGACAGGGGGACAGGGACCCCCCAGCAGCATCCCCATGTCCCCCAGGGCCAGAGCCTGGGCCAGGGCTCCTTCACCCTGTCACCAATGAGGGGTTGAGAGCGCTTAAAAATCCCCAGCAAGGGAGCAGCAAAAACCAGATTTAATATTAAGCACCAGCAGCACAAAGTTCCTTGGCAAGAGTCACTCTGCTCCTGACTGGACACTTCAGGCACAGCAAGGAAACAAAGCAACAACAAAACCAAACAAAATCCAGGCAATCCAACCAGAAATGAACCCAGAACCATCCCTCTGTGTGTGTGTGTGTGTGTGTTTGAGCTTAACAGAGATCAAAATTAACAGGACTTCACTTATGCCTTAATTTATACCAGAAACATCACAATTTAGCAAAAGCACTTAACAGTATTTAAGCTGACTTATAACATATGACTTCAGGATTTAACAGTGGAATAACACTTAACAATATTCAACTTGGTTTACTGTTGTAATCACAGGCACTGAGAGTGTGCCCTTATCTCTGATGCCTGGCTCTGACATCCAAGAAAACTCTGAATTTCATATAACACTGTGAAAACAACTGTTAAATAGAAAAACCAGGAGGGTAAGTGTGTAGATTAGAGAGATTTCTTATGTCATTGCGTGAAAAAGTTCAGGTTTGGAGTTTAAACTTTTTTAGAAAATAGAGGACAAGATGGAGGATTCAGGGTGTTGTCTCTTGACCTTCTTTCTTCTTCATCTTCTTCTTCTAGAGGTTTTTGGGTAGTAGTAGGTGATTGGATAGAGAATGCTGCAGTGCAGCACACAGGTGTTGGGTCATTGGGTCACTAAGAAAAAATATCTCCTTGGCATTTGTTAATTGGGTAAATGAACATATAAAAAACCTTGAAGAAGATCTTTGTTAGTCATTTTGCACTTTTCTATCTTAGTGCACATAGCTGCTTGTGGCTCCTTGTACCCTGTATACATGTAATGGAGATAAAAGAAGAATAAACAACCAAGTCCAAACAAGAGAAAACTGCCTCTATCTCATCAATCTTCAGTCCAAGGGGGAAAAAGAACCCAACCACAAGTGTCCCATCAGGACACCAGGGCCACACTGCACCACTGCAGATGGGAGCAAACCCTCATGGACTGCGTGCCTTACAAATCTGCTAAACCCATGTCACACACATCCCTGAATTTAGACATTTAAAATATGTACATTTATCCACAGATACCTTTTCATCAGCAATATGTGCTATAAAACACACAAGAGAAAAGGGTCGGGATGCCATTGCACACTGGCAGTCAGCCTTTGCTGTTTTGAGCATCCCTCATAGCATCAAAACAACACACATCTCACAGAAAACAAAACATTTCCTACAGCCCTGGAGTGTAACACACCACACTGGCGTTCCTCAAATAACAATAAAACCAATGTGGAAAGAGCACATGGCACTTTAACAGGAATTACTGAAAAACAAAAGGGAGGAATGTGTGGTGGGACCCCAGAAAGCAAAGTAGCTAAGGCTGTTCATACAATAAATCATTCAGCAGTATCAGAAGATCCCCAAACCCAGGCTCGCTTGAACTCTGCAATTCTAACACAAGTGAAAGACTTAGCAATGTGAGCTCTAACAAGAATTACCAACTTGTCAGTGCCAACCCAAAGCTATTCAAGTAGAAGATAAAACCCCAATGAGCTATATATGCAGTGAAGCAAGGGGTCAATTAATGCTATAACTGGCACAAGATAATGCAAACCAAGACTGTAGAAAAATTATAGCTGCATTACCTCAAGGGAATCCATCTCTGGAGGAGATGATTACAGCATGTGCTAAGGTTGGGAGTGGATCTCATCACATGGATATGCTAGCCAATTCTATTACAGCTGCTGTTAAACTCACACCCCATTGCTACAAGTGTGGACAACAAGGCCACGGGAAAATAAACTGTCCACACAAGCCCATTCCACAGGGGACAGCTCAGGGACAAAGAAGTGATAATGCAAGCTGCAACCGATGTGTAAGAGTCAAACATACAGCCAAAGGACACAAACAACACCCTCCTGACAGTACCTCTACGGATGTGATGGAGGAGATTGAAGAAGAGTAACCAGAACAACTTATTCACCATGAAAATCAGACTCTTGAAAAGACAGTTCATTTAAAAACTGTTTGTTTACAAATTGTTTTTCTGCTAAGTTGGGTTTTTCTCACGGTTCTAAACATTGAATGTTTTTTGTTTCTTGTTTAAAAAGTTCAGGATAATCTCAGTTCTAAATACTTTCTTGTTTTTTAATTTTAAGTTGTAACTTTTAACTATAAGTAGTTAACCTGTGGTTTGTTAGCTTGAAGGATTGTGATCCTGTCTGCCAGCTCCTGGAAGGGAGTGTTGCAAACTCAATTTAGTACACAAAGCATATTGCTTGCTGAAGAGAATTAAGTGTGTCAAGTTAACTAGAAACTTCTTTCAAATTAAACCCATGGTGTCCCTGTTATCTGCATGTCTGCAAAGGGCCCCTGCAGATAGGGTAACAGAGAGCATTTTCTATTTTTTAATTTAACCAAAAAGGGTAAATAGTCACAGTATGGTCATAATACAGTTGGTCAGGACTGGACAAGGTAAATCTAGACATAACACAAATCTAATTTAGCAGTAAATTCTCTTTAGCCATAGATTTTAGCACAAATTTAATTTAGTGAGCCTAATTCATGTTTGAACCACTGCACACCATTGGCCAGGATGCAGGGCAGGGAGGGAAGTATCAGCCAACGGCTGTCTAGCCTGGGAAATTTGAATTTGGTATTCAAGTGAGTTCTGAATAATAAACGAGGCTGTTTTGTCTGATGAGCACCTGGAGCATGAGTCGTGGATTTTGTCTCTTCACTCACGACCAGCATGTTACAGATACACCTTGGGCAGTACAAGAGCCTGTCCAGGGCTACACCCAAGATGGAGCAAAAGTGGTCACAAAAATGGACAACTGATCACAAAGTCACACATTTTTAGAAGTTTAGGTTAATCTGCATATTGGGGTTCATTGACCAATTACAGCTTCAGATGATGAAGTCCCATCCTTCTTGTTTTCTTTCTTCAGTCCACCCTTCTTCATGCTTTTGGGCCTGGAACTTGTAACAACTGTCCTTGGTATCAAGCTAGAAAAGGAATTGTTTTTTCTACCTACTCTGTGAAGAGAGCTCACTAACACTTAATATGAAGTTCAAAACTACAAAGGTAGGCAGCACAGAATATGAAAAATATGAAAGCTAAAACTTAAGGCAACACACCCTGAAGGGTTGTGAAACTAAATAATTTTGGAGAGGGACTGAGTAGGATTCAGTGGCATAGAGTGGTTTTGAGGAGACAGATAGAAGCCTCTCGTCTCTTTGAGTGCCAAGAAATGGAGACAATTACACCAAATAACCCCACAACCCCCAAATCCTCTGAAGTATCTCCCAGATTCCCTTGAAGCACTAGTAAAATGTGAGGCTCTAGATGCCTTTGATGAATTTGTTGATTTTTACCACTCTGTTATTTCTGTTTTAAATAGATGAAGATGAAGCAAAAGATAATTGAAACCAAAATAAAATGATCTCCAGCCCAGTGTGTTCCTAACACTGATCACTGGGAACGTGGGTCATCAGGGCTCTGCCCAACGTGGGTCCTCCCATGGGGGATCGAGCTGGGGCAGCACACGAAGCTCTTCCTGCACTTGGGGCACTCACAGGGCTTCCCTTACCGGTGCCTCTGTTGGTGTTGGGTCAAGTGAGAGCTCCTGGAGAAGCTCTTCCCACACTGGGGACACTCGTAGGGCCTCTCCCCAGTGTGGATGCGCCGGTGCCTCATGAGGTGGGAGTTTCGCTTGAAGCCCTCCCCACAGTCAGGGCAGCGGAAGGGCCTCTCATCCGTGTGAATCCGCTCGTGCCTGAGGAGAGTGGAGCTCCTCTGAAACCTCTTCCCACACTGAGGACACTCGTAGGGCCTCTCCCCAGTGTGGATGCGCTGGTGACGGATGAGCTCAGAGCTGAAGCTGAAGCCCTTCCCGCATTCCCCACACTCGTAGGGCCATTCCCCAGTGTGGATCATCTGGTGGCAGATCAGGCGGTTGCTCTGGCTGAAGCTCTTCCCACACTCCAAGCACTTGTAGGGCTTCTCCCCATCCTGAAGCTGCTCATGGACCACCAGCTCAGAGCCCTGGCTGGATCTCCGGCCGCCTTCCCGGCACAGGGTGGGTCTTTCCTCCTCAGAGCACCCTGGGATGGGTTTGGAGCCCCTCCTCCTCCTCCGGGATCTCTGGGACTTTTCCTCCCCATTGGATTCCTGCACTGTGGTACCGCTGAAAACAGCCTCTTCCACAAGGTTCTGCAGTGAGGATTTTTCCTCCCTGGTCTCCATCCTCAGCTCCTTGTCTGGGGGAGGAAGGACAAGGAGAGGATGGGATTTGCCTCCGTGCCAGAGGGAAGGGGAAGGAGATCCCCCCAGTGCGTCCCCAGCAGGACGGCATCGGCAGCGGGGTTGTCCTGCAGCCGGGGGCCAGGCTGGGCTGGGAGATGGAGCAGGAGAGAGGGGGAAAGGGGCACTGACTTCCTCCTCACCTGCCTGGGTGTCCTGGGGCATCTTCCTCTTCCTCACAGCCTCCTTCTCCATCTGGCCAAGGTCTGGGATTGGGAAATCCTGGTTTGGAGAGAAATACAATTCATGAACACATTGGATTAGGGGGTTCCTCCTGCCCAAGTCCATCTCTAGAAATCCCAAGCTATCCATAAAAACCTCCCAAACACCAAGATTCAGCCCTGAAAATGCCTCCCAGGAGTTCCCCATCTCTGGTCTCTCCCCTTTTGGTGTTCAGGGGTTCCCCCCTGTCCCAGCTGCTGGGGGTCACACTTGTACTGGGGGTCCTTTGTCTGCTTGGTCCCTGCCCTCCCCAGGCTGCTGGGAGTGCCAGGAATCTGAAAAGTTCCCCCTGTTTCCATCTCCCCACTGCGGGATGCTGGAACCCCCAATGTCTTCACAAGGGGTAGTTTCTGCTCAGCTTCGCAGTCCTTAATTCTTAAATATCGCCCCTCCCCCCAAAAATCCAACTCAGGGACCCCCCAGGAGATCTGGGCTGAGCTCCCCCTCTCGGGGCACCTGTGAGATGGGGGGTGATGATCCCACAGGTGGGGGACTGTGAATTCAGGGAGTTCTTGACCTCTTGGTTCCTTCTCCTTTCCCTGATCATTCTTTGTCCCTCCTCCTCCTGTTGAAGTGCATTTAAAAAATTATGGTCTGTCCCAAGGGAAGAACTCACCCTTGGTGTTGTATAAGGTCAGTCCCTACCTAACCTCCCTTTTCTTTTCCCTATCCCATTGTCTGTAACCCCCCTGTATCCCCTGGCCACCCCCTCCCCCAAGTTTAAGAGAGCACCTGAGGAATCTCAGCCTCTTTCTTACCCTGGGAGATCCACATACAATAAACCCAGGACCACGTCTCAGAAATCTGAGCCTTCTCTGTCTAAAATAACTTAGGTCCATGTTAGATATATTTTGAGACCCCTTCCCGCCCGTGTTCTGAGAAGTGCGGACACATCCCCATGGGGGACAAGACTGAAGGGGTTTGTGGAGTATTTACAACATCTTCCTCCCTCTCCTCCCCTTCCATCCCTCCTCCTTCTCCTCCCTAACTCCACCTCCTTCTCCTACTTCCATTCCTTCTCACTCTCCTTCTTCATCCCTCCTCTTCCATCCCTCCTCCTCCTCCCCCAGGAGCAGTGACACCCTCGGTGCCCCGTTCCCAAACCCCTCACAGCCCACGGCAGGAGCGGGGATGGAGCCGGGACAGGTCGGGATGGGCAGCGCGGGGCTCTCCGCTGCTCCCACCCGCTGGGGACGGGGGGAACCCGGCCTGGGGAAAAGGAGAGGGAAACTGGGAAAATTGGGGGCTGCAGATCCAACCTGGGGCTGGCTGGGGACCCTGGCTGGGGACTGCCAGCCCTTGGGGCTCCTCTGGGGAGATGCGGGAGGGGGGAACACAGAGAGGGCTGGGGGATCCCAGGAGTGGCAGCACTGGCAGGGACTGGTTTGTACTGGGATCATCCTGGCAGTGGCTGAGATAGCACTGGCTGTGTACTGACATCATACTGGGATCATACTGGGAGCAGCTGGGCCCATGCCAGGAGAGACTGCAATCACACTGAAGGAAACTGGGATCATACTGGGATCAGACTGGGATGATACTGGCAGTGAGTAGGAAACTTCAGGGGACAATTGAGACCAGGTTTGTGGGAAATGGGATATACTGGGAGTTACTGAGATCATGCTGAGGTTGACTGGGAGCAGCTGTGATCAACTGGGGTCATGCCAGGAGCAACTGGCAGGAACTGGGAGTTCCTGGGTGCATGCTGGGGGTAACTGGAAGCCACAGGACTTATACTGGGATGAACTGGGATCATGCTGGAGGTGAACACGATCATACTGGCAGGGAGTCCAACTCCACTGAGGCTGACTGGGAGTGGTTGAGAGCAAATGGGATCATGCTGGAAGGAATTGGGAGGGACTGGGAATATGCCCTGCGCTACCCAGAAACCCAGTATCGCCCCCCATGGGTCCCATGTGTCCCCCAGACCCTTCAGGATCCCCGAGTGCCCCCTCAGTGCCCGCTCGGGACCCCCCAAAGTGTCCCTGGATCCCTGAATGCTCCTGACCCCACAGATTCCCCTTCCAGCCACTGCTGGGAATTCATCTCCCATCATCCCACAACACAGTTCCGCGCCCAAACCTCCTGCCGTCCCCCGCGCCGTAAAGAGCCCGGTTACAGCTCCCCAGGTTCCCCCCAAGTGCTCCCGAGCCGTATACATTCGCCCCGAGCACCTGCAGCCACGGCTCGGACGCAAAAGTTTTCTCCAAGCGCTTCCCCACACCGCCAAACGCGTTTTCCGAGCCACTTCCGGGACTACAGCTCCCATCATGCTCCGCGGCGCCCATAGAGCGCTATTCCAGCCAGGACTTCATCTCCCGTCATGCCCCGCGCCTCACCGGAACCCATTGGAGCTGCGCCTACAACTCCCGTGATGCTCCGCGGCCCCATTAAACCGTATTATACCGGCGCCTACAACTCCCATCATCCCCCGCGGCCCATAGATTCCCTGTTACAGCCCCCCAAGTGCCCGCCCGGACCCCGAAGGGCCCCCGGATTCCCCTCCCTGACCTCCAAGTGCCCCCCTGGACCTCCAAGTGCTCCCCCGGACCCCGAATTGTCTCACAGAATCCCTAAGTGCCCCTCCAAGTGCCCACCCGGCTCCCCCAAGTGTCCTCCAGACCCCCAAATTCTCTCTAAATTCCCTCCCCAGACCCAAAACTGCCCCAAATGTTCCCCAGAAAAGTCTCCGTGGACCCCAAAGTGGTCCCTTTTACCCTGTCTGAGAAAATTATAAAAAAATATGCTGAAAGGACTAAAAATAGGAGTAATTAGCAAAAAGAGGGAGAAATAGTAGTCAATTAATTAATGAAGGGAATTGTGGTACTTAGAACCAAAGTTCGATAAGGTTTTTAATTGATAAAAATGGATCAATTCTTTTAAATAAATATAAAAATTAGGTTATAAAAATACAGAATAATATTATTGTAAAAATTAAAAATTTATTTTTACTAGTTTATTAGATTTTAATGATAAAGAAAAGTTGATAAATGTTTTCAATATTTTGGGCTGTCAGTCCCAGGTGGGCGATGTCAGACATGCTGAGGCTAAGGGTGAGGAGCAGGTTGTCCAAACAGGGGCAGCCCACAAGGGGCTCATTCTTCTCTGTGACCAGACCTCCTAAGGAGACATTCAGCATCAAGATCACTTGGGGAATGCTTCTGTCACCTCTTCTCACAACTAGAAAATAAAAAAAATACGGCCTTAATTTAAATGAAAAAAAATGTGGTGGATTTTCAAATCTTCCTCCTTAACAGAATTCCAAACTGCATCCAAGCAGCTGCACAAGCCTTGGACTTGAAGACAGTGGAAGGAAGAGAAAGAGCCCCTGAGGCTTTCTGTATTTTAATGAACCCCAGGCTGGATGTGGGGCTGAGTCCAGGACCCCCAGGCACTGAGAGAAGGTTGAAGAAGCTGCTCAAGGAGTCAGAAGCAAAACTCCAAGTCCCTTGGAGCATCCCTGGGCCCCACTGACTGCCGGCTCCTGGCACACTCAGCCATGGCATGGTCCAGTCTCACGCTGGGACACCTCCTGCACCAAAATTCTACCCTGGCAGGGACTTTTCTTTCTCCTCCCCTCCAGGCTGAACCTGCCAAGCTGCACTTTGGGGAGGTTTCCTTCTCTTGCCACTGCCCAGGAAAGCTGTGTCTCCTGCTGTTCACAAACAGAGAAGGGCTGCTGGGAGATGTGGTGGTTGGAGGCTGCCTGGGGTACAGTGACCATGAAATCATCGAGTTTTGAAATATTCTGTGAAAGAAGGAGGGGCATCAACCAAACTCCTACACTGGACTTACAAAGAGCAGACTTCAGCTGATTAAGGATGCAGATTTGGGGAGTACCAAATCAGATACTGAGTTTTTTAAGGGCAACAGCCTTTTAAATCAAAGCATTCCGGGAAGGATGGACACACTTCAAGAAAGAAATCTTGAAGGAGCAGGAACAGCCTGAACCTCTCTTATGAAAAATGAGCTAGCGAGGAAAATGACCGACCTGAGTGGGCAGAGAGCTTTTGGACGAAGTCAAGGAAAAAATGAGGGTCCATCACCTTTGGGCAGAGCGGCAGGCAACTCAGGAAACGTTTAAGGATGTCATTAGGTCATGCAGAAAGAAAAGTAGAGAGGTGAAAGCTCAGTTAGAACTTAACCTGGATCCCTCTATGAAGGATAATAAAAATGTTTTTATAAATACATTAATGGCAAAAGGAAGGCTATGGACAACCTCCATTCCATAGGGGGGATATGGTTACCAAAGATGAGGAAAAGGCAGAGGTACTTAACCCCTTCTTTGCCTCAATATTTAATAAAACTTAAACATAAAATTTTAAATATTTAATAAACATTAAATAAATAAAACCACCTTTTCAACGTTAAGACAGGTTTTCCTCAGGACAAGTGTTCTCCTGAGCTGGTAGATGGGGACAGGGAGCAGAAGAGCCCCCTGTAATCCAGGAGGAAGCAGTCAGAGACCTGCTGAGCCACTCAGATGCTCACAGGTGGATGGGATGGGATGGGATCCATGCTAGGGGGATGAGGGAGCTGGTGGATGAGCTCCCCAAGCTGCTCTCCATCATTTCTCCTCATCAGTCCTGGCTCACTGGGGAGGTCCCAGAGGACTGGAGGTGCCAGTGTGAGCCCATCCCCAAGAAGGGCTGGCAGGAGGCTCTGGGGAACTGCAGGCCTGTCAGCCTGAGCTCGGTGCCTGGTGAGGTTTTGGAACAGATCCCCTTGAGTGCCATCCCACGGCACCTCCAGGATGGCCCAGGGCTCAGACCCAGCCAGCGTGGCTTTAGGAGGGGCAGGTGCTGCCTGACCAACCTGATCTCCTTTTATAACCAGCTGACCCTCCTGGTGGGTGCAGGAAAGGCTCTGGATGTGTCGAGCTGGACTTCAGCAAGGCCTTGGACATGGAGAGCCACAGCATTCCCTGGAAAAGCTGCAGCCCACGGCTTGGACAGGAGCACTCTTTGCTGGCTGCAGAACTGGCTGGAGGCCGGGCCCAGAGAGTGGTGGGGATGGTGCTGCATCCAGCTGGTGTCCAGTCCCTGGTGGTGTCCCCAGGGATCTGTGCTGGGCCCAGTCCTGGTTAATATCTTCACTGAGGGTCTGGCTGAGGGGGTCGAGTCCAGCACTCACAAATTGCAGATGACACCAAGCTGGCTGCGAGTGGGGATCTGCTGGAGGGCAGGACAAGGAGACACAGCCTTAAGCTGCACCAGGGCAGGTTTAGGCTGGACAATAGGAAGGAGTTCTTCCCAGAAAGGCTGATTGGGAATTGGAATGGGCTGGCCAGGGGGGAGGTGGCAGAGTCACTGTCCCTCTCCAGTGGAGTGCGGGAGTGACATCAATCTCTGTGCTTAATAACAGATTTTGCTTTAAAACAATTGCTTCAGAATTGCTTCCTGTTTCAGCCTGAATGTCTGTGGTGGTTTTGTATTAGTTGATATTTGGTGAGGAGTGAAGAAGCCACCCATGCAAATGATTTTTCTAGGAGGGGGCTGCTAAGAGCTTCCTCTGTGCTTAGCAAAACCAATAGCTGGCTGGCTCTGAGAACTGACAACCTATGAAACCATTTAGAAGCTGTATCCTCCTGTGTGAAATCCCCATTTTAAAGACAGGCAAGGCCAGGAAAGCTCTCTGTTGTTTCCAGCTGTGAAGAGTTAACTGGGTGCTGGTCAGGCCGGCCCTGCTCCAGCCTGGCCTGCACCGAGCCGGGCTCCGCCAGGCCCCGGGAGCGGCTCTGGGCTGGGCCAGGCCCCTTCACCACGGCCCGCGCGGCCCCAGCGGCTGCCGGGCACAGGGAGGGGAAGCCATCGGCCCGCAGCTGGAATTGAAGGGAGCAGGGGCCTGGGACCAGCCATGGGGGCAGAACAGCCACGACTGTTCTGGCCGGGCCCCCTGAGATCTTGGCACAGCCCCAGCGCTGCCTGAAATCCATCACCGTGACTGCTTCGGCCACTGCCCGGCAGAAACCATCATGAGCATCTGCAGGTCTGGGTGAGATATTAACTCTTTCTGTGCACAGATGAGACCTGCAGACCTCGATCCTCCCCTTGGGTGAGAGGAAAGGACAGAGTGGGAGACTAATGCCACAAGTATGGTAGGCTACACCTGTCTTCATATGTCATTGAATTAGAGAAAAACTCTCTCCAGGGCAAATTATGCAACACTTTGCCTCACAATCCATCAACCTTAATTAAAGTGAGAGGTAGGTCTTAATTACAATCCAATTAGAGCAAATCAGCATTGTGTGAATGGCAAGAAGAATTTGCTTGTCAACAGATGAATATGTCCCACTCAAGAATGAACAAAATCTGCCTTTATTTGGAAGAAAGTAGACATGGAGCAATGCAGTATTTGGGTTTTATCCAGTGATAAATGGGGCAAGAAGCTGTAACAACTCACCTGTTTTACAGAACAAAAGTACTGATACAGCCAATAGTGCACCCACATTGAAGGGATCTTCAGGACATTCCTTTATTTTTTAGCAAGGAATGGGCAGCAAAATGCTGGCATTTATCTGAACTGGAAGCCATGTTCCTCTCCTGTTTCTCCTTGAGCACACTGTTCTTTGCAGACTTCACTGTGCAGCCCATCAATCCTCTCTTGGCCAACAGCTAAATGGCACAACTACCAAAACACAGGTGCCAGCATCATCACCCCAGCATTATTCCAGCACTGCTTTGCTGGTGCACAGGAGCACAGAATGGCTTGGCTTGGAAGGGACATTTAAAGGCCATCTAGTGCAGTGCCCTGCAGAGAGCAGGGACACCTTTAGATCAGGTTGCTCAGAGCAGGAGCTTGAATGTCAGCAGGGATGGATGCCCACCTCTCTGGGCAACCTGTGCCAGGGTTTCAAAACCCACAGTATAAAAAAGGTCTTTCTTATGTCTAGTCTGAATCTACCATCTTTTAGATTGAGAACATACCCCCTCAGTCTTGTCACAACAGGCCCTACTAAAAATTCTGTCCCATCTTTTTTACAAGCCCCCTTAAAGTACTGAAAGGTAGCAATCAGGTCTCTGTGGAGCCTTCTCCCTTCCTGGCTGAACACCCCCAGCTGTCCCAGCCTGTCTCCAAAGCAGAGGGGCTCCAGCCCTCAGAGCATTTTGTCCCTCCTCTGAACCAGCTCCAACAGGACCATGTCCTTCCTGTGCTGGACACCCAGAGGTGGATGCAGTACTCCAGGTGGGCTCGCACCAGAGCAGAGGGGTGGTGGAATCACCTCCTTCAAGCTGCTGGGCACCCTCCTTTGGAGGCACATGGCTGGCTCATGTCCAGCCTCTCACCTTGCAGCAGCCACAAGTCCTTCTCAGCAGGGCTGCTCTCCATCCCTTCATCCCCCAGCCTGTGAGATCAGCTGGGCTGGGACCCTGTCATAGCCCTTGGACAGAGCTGCAGGGCAGGATGAGCTCCCTAGTGAAGAAGGCAGATCCCACTCCCCACACAATTCCACCCTGGCCATGAGGTCACAGCAGCCTGTGGGGTGACAGCAGGCTGAGGTGACAGCAGGCTCTGAGGTCACAGAGGTCCCAGAGCCCCGTGGTTGCACAGCACCACAAGGACCGAGCAGTCAGTCCTTGACCACGACTGTTGTGGCAGCAGCGGCGGCGGCAGCAGCGGTGCTGACATTGGGACAGCGGTGTCAGGACAGTGGTGGCAGCAAGAGCTGCAGGACTGGCAGAGGACAAGGCACCATGGCCTTTGCTCTGCGCCTCCTCCTCCTGCTCCTCTTGGCAGTGGCCCTGCCTGACAGGGCTGCCCAGGCTGCTCCGTGGCGAGCAGGGCGAGCAGGTGACCTGGCGGCCTGGCTTCCCTTTCTTCGGGCAGTGCTCCCTTCTCCCTGGGAAGCGTTGGGGATGGTTTTTCCCAGGGCTTTAGGGAGGGTTTCCTCTGTGGGAGGGAGAGAATCCTCAGGGGCCCGGGGCAGGTCCTGCCACCCATCCAGGGATGTTGCACGGGGCCTGCAAAGATGTTGGAGAGTGTCCAGAGCCAGCCCAGAGCTCCTCAGGCCCCTCTGCTGCTTTGGCCATGTCCATTGACATCTGGCCCCCACAGCCTTACCTGACCCCCTTGCAGTGCCCAGTTCCCTAAAACAGAATGGGATCCCAGCACACCATGGAATGGTTCTGATCTGTGCTCCCTTCTAGATTGGGATCGTGACATGGAGCATCTGGAAGCCTTGGCACATAATGGTTTGAGATCCATGGAGAATGTTGGAGGCAAGTTTTCAATGTCCCTTTCTGCACAGAACAATCAGTGTCAAGGTGGCAAGAGCTCACTCACGTGCCATTTCCCTTAAGAGTCTGAAGGTTGATGGATTCTGGAAACCTCACTCTGCTCCCTTCTGGAGCCCTGAGTGATCCCACAGCATCGCTGTCAGTGGGAGGAAGGAGCATTTAGCTGTCAATCTTCTTCCCATGTGC
The DNA here is from genome assembly GCF_030490865.1 of Poecile atricapillus. NCBI lineage: Eukaryota > Metazoa > Chordata > Aves > Passeriformes > Paridae > Poecile > Poecile atricapillus. The sequence goes on from NC_081267.1 coordinate 2,438,164, forward strand.
AATGCCAGTGTCTCCTTCTGTGTGCTCTGTACAGCCACGGAGAAGAACAGAGAGGGAGGGGCCGGGCCCAGGGCTGTGCCCCGGGGCTGTGCCTTGTGTGGCTCCTTTCTGGCTTCAGGGAGCCTGAGCTGTTCTGGCTGCCACTGCCACGCCCTGGCCCTGCCTGGGGCTCAGTTCAGAGCTGCTGGCAGCTCCAGGGAGTCCTTTCTCGCCTGACTGCCATGCAAGGGGCTCCTTCCATCCCATTGTGGGGCCACTGCAGGCACGTGGTCCCCCTGCTCCTGCTCCTGAGTGGAAGGCAGAGATGAGGGAGTGCCTTGGAGGGCACCAGTCACCCAGGTGCACTCACTGCCACTCTGGACTGAAGGAGAAATGGAACTACTTTCCATTAAGGTCCTCCTAGATGGAAGAACCAAGACACAGAAGACAAGAAATCCCTGGAGGCATCCCAACTTCTGGATAAGATGCTGAGTGATCTGGAGAGACACCGTGGTGGGTTCATGTCCCTCAGCCTTCTCCTGAGACTCAGCAGCCGGGGGCTTTCCCTGCACATCTGGACACGCCATGCCCGGCACAGCAGGAAGAGATCCATGGCAGCCTCTCTGCCCCGCTGCTGCTTTCATGCCCTGCAGGGCTGTTTCCCAGCCTGGCCTGGCTGCAGCTTCCCCCCTGCCTCTGCAGGAAGGCATTTGGTATCAGCTGACAGGGAGCCCAAACTGCAGCAGGGGTCATAAATAACCTGAGATCCCCTGCAATTTCCCACTCTTGGGCTAGATTGGGTGCAGGGGCTGTTTGGAGGAGGGAGGGCCCTGGCCCAGCCTCAGGAACCTGGGTGTTTTCCTTGTCCTTATCCATGATTTGACAAGTACTGCCTCCTGAAGATACCACCTCACCTAATGGTGAACAGTTCTATCTTATCCAGCTGTCCCTTTTCCTTTCTCAAGTGCTGGAGCAAATGTCTGTGCAGACGATGGCATATGCTAGAGGAAGCAATGTCTCTGTGCCAGCTCCTGATGCAGGAAAGGAGGAGATGCCAGGCCCAGGCACAGGAGGTAATTGCTGTGCTGGGCTCAGCCCTCAGTGGGGCTGTGTGCCAGCAGCTCTTCCCACAGGGCCTCTCCTTGCATGGCCCAGCAGCAGCCAAAGCTGGAGGCGCCTCAGCTTCCAGGCCTCTGGAGCTCGTTCCCAGCCCCTGGGAAACGGGACTCGTTCACTGATGTCCATCCCACTGCAGCTGCTCCCAGAGCTGGCCCTAAGCATCCAGAGGCACAAGACTCAGGAGCAGCCCCGAGCAGCAGCCCTGCCACGAGCCCAGGGCCACAGCCAGCCCTGGCTCCCAACTGGGCAGGGGCTGCACTGGCCCCTGACAGGGCCTGGCTCTGTCCCCTTGGGCTGGGGGAGCTGTTACGGAGCAGGGAGGGTCAGGGGTGGCAGTGGCTGCTCAGGGATGGGTTTGGCCCGTGTCCCTGGAAGGAGCCACTGCCCAAGCAGCTGCGCTGTCCCTGGGCTCTGCTCCCGGCTTTCTGGGCTTTGTTGGGTGGCACAGCCTGTGCCAAGGGCTGGCAAGGTGCCTGCAGGCCCCAGCTCTGGGGGAAACAGAGAACGTCCTGTCCGTATCCAGTGTGCTGCCAGCTCAGCAGTGGAGCACAGCACAGGCTCACGCTGCCCATTGCTCCCACAGAAGCACTTGGCAAGTCAAATATAAATGCTGAGAATCCACCGAGCACCCCAAGAGTGTTCTGCCCGCAGGATGTGCGCAAGTCCTGCATGATAGGCACAGTAGTGATACTGTTCACAGTGCCACTTTCCATGGTCCTCTGCTGTGTTGGATTCCGGAGGTGGAAGGACAAGAAACGGTAAGTTGTTGTTCATCCCCACCCTCCAGCATCTTGAAAGGCTGCTCACAGCCAGGAAACATTCTCAGTGAGGCTGCTGTGGACTTGTGGATAGTCCTTGGTTGCCCAAATAACTGCTGAGAATTCTGCTGCTGCCCAGGCCTTTCATTGGCCTCTTAATTGCTGGGCCTTGTCCTGGGGAGCCCACTGGGGCTGCAGCCAGTGCTGGCTGCCACTGAGGCTGCCTGGCCAAGAGCAGCCCCAGGAGCAGCGGGCAGAGGCAAAGCAAGGTGGGCAGGAGAAAGAGCGGGGACGAGATTGCCCTTGAAAGGCAGAGGTGCTCTGGGGCCCGCTCCTGGCCAGGGTCCCTGCCCAGAGCCATCCCCTGCTCTCCAGGGCCTTGAGGGGCAGCTGTCCAGCTGGGCCAAGCTGTGCCAGCAGCTCCAGCCGTGCTGGGGAGCCTTGGCAGCTCTGGGCCCTGCTGTGCAGGAGGGTCCCTGTGTGCCAGCGGCAGCTGGGGGCCTCAGCCACCTCCTCTCTCCACAGTCTCCCTGCTGCAGCTCCACCTTCCCGGCCAAGAAGGCGCAACTCTCCCTTGCCCCCAGGGAGCCCAAAGACTGTTCGGTTTGACAGCTCTCAGACATGGCCTCAGAAGGAGGAATCGTTCCAGAAAGCAGAACAGCAGCACTCCGTGCCTCCTCCACGGCCCCCCAGCCCAGCTGTGAAGCAGAAGCCCCCTGAGATCCCCCCACCTCCTCCCCTCCCGAGCCGGCCACCCTGGTCCAGTTAGGACTGAAAGTGGGCCAGTCACAGCAGGGCTTGGGCATCTGCTCTTGGCTACAAATAACAGGTTACCTGTGGGTAACAGCCAGAGGCAGTTTTCCTACTCTTTTACCTTCAGCAGGAAAGGCTGAAGATTGTTCCCATGCCCTGTCTCATCCTTCACTCTTTTGATTCTCATATAGCTAGGTGCTTGCTGAATCTTTTCGAAGAACTTTATTGACACTTCATGTTTTACCCCACCTACCAAGGGAAAAAAAGAAAAATTAAAAAAATTCTTCAGTTTAGACTTCATTTTTACTGTGCTTGGGCCTCTCAAATTTTGAGCAATTGATTTTCCATGGTACCTCTTCCCTTTTCCTTCCTATCTCCCAAAAGTTCATCTGGACATGAAAATCAACAGAATTACTGAGATTCACCTCAAAACCCAGAGGAGAATCTAGCACAAAATATTCTCCCTGTGTACTGCACAACAAGAAATATTCAGAGGAAAATACTGTGGGAGCTGAAGCTCGTGGAGCTCCCAGAATCCTGAGCCTGCAGAGGAGGCAAACAGCCCTGGCAGTGGCTGAGGGGAATTCTCCTCACAGCCTCCTCGGAAAGTGTGTCACTTCAGGAGGGGAAAGCTTTTAAACTTTGCCTTACCTTTCTCCTGTGCTAAAATGTAAGGCTCCTCCTGAGAAAATACTGAGCTACAAACAATTCTCTATTCCTCAACAAAGATACTCAGGTGCTCGACTTAAAGAGTAAAACTAAATGTGGTCGAAATATCCCATCAAAGCCCATTTGCAGAGAAACCCCACCATATGTGAGCAAATATTTATTAGCACGGGTTCACTCTGAGGATAGCTCTTTTTTTGTCCCAGAGAGAATATTAGAACAATTTGCTCTTGATAGGACTCCTCGGATGGCCCCCAGACCTGGCTCCTCACCAGGCCATGCCTGGGCTGTTCATGCAGCACCTCCTGACTTTGCCACCCTGTTCAGACCTTGGGCATGGCTGGTGCCATGGTCCCCTCTGGTGCCACGGTCCCCTCTGGTGCCACAGTTCCCTCTGGTGCCATGGTCCTCTCCTGGCTCGTGGCGTGTCCCTGCTGCTGGAGGAGCCCTGCTCGTGCTGCTGCCTGTGTTCAACAAGGCCGGTGCTACTCCCCAGCCAAAGAGGGACTAAAGTCACTGCTTTTGGCAGCTCATTGGAACAAATTCTACACTTCCTCATCTCTATCACAGATAAAAACACACATACTCCTAAAACCCACATACCAGCAGTATAAAGTCACCTCATCTACAGAGGTGAGGAGGCCTGAGTGAACAGAAGGTCGGCTTTCAAGCACATTTTTAATTTAGTGGAAGCACTCAGCTGTTCACAAGCCTTATTTGCCAAACTGGACTGTGTGATGCTATTGTTTTGCTCATGTTAAAGAGGAGCCAGGGAGAAATTAGCTAAGAAACCAGAAACATTTGAGGCTCAGGCCTGGCACACAAATGGAGCAGGGTGGCACCCGCCCGGTCTGCCCGCATCCCTTTTTCTGCCAGACAAAGGCGGACACAGCTCTGCTGGGGGCACCATGGAAAGGGTTCTGATCTGTGCTCCCATCTAGATTGAGATCAGAACATGGATTATCTGGAAGCTCTGGCACATGACAGTTTGAGATCCATGGAGAATGCTGGAGGCAAGTTCTCAGTGTCCCTTTCCACATAGAACAATCAGTGTCAATGTGGCAAGAGCTCACTCACATCCATTGCCTCCTGACGATGCCACCTCCTGTAATGGTTAACAGTTCTGTTGTTGTGGTGTGTTTTGTTTGAGTGGTTTCTCCTGTTATTCCCCTAAGTCATTGGTTTGCGCCTAGTTTGTATCCTCCTACCCACCTATCAAATCCTGCCTCAAGCCTAGCCCTTGTTTTCGCATGTTCCCCATCTGTCATTACACCCATTTGTCAGTCTTCCCTTAGGCCAGCCTCCTACCTGAACCACCCCTCTGGAAATCCCCTGATCTCCAATTCCCCATTGGCCCATGTGACCCACTCTGCTCCCCTTGTTTCCCCTATTGTATTGTTGAATGGAACCTTCCACTCCTCCCATAGCTTCTTCCTATTGGTTAAAATTTTGTACCCTCCCTCTGGACTCCCCTATACAAAAACCCCCCACAAAGTTGTGTTCTTGGTCTTCAGTCCCTGGACCCTCCAGTGGAGTAAAAGCCTTTGGAACCCATACTGGAGGTCTCCTCCTCATCCTTGTCTCCACCATGTGCCTACCAATATCCTTGTGCTGTGGAGCATTTGCTCTAAGCCATACCTTGGGTCACCCCGCTCCCGAGTGTCACAATCCCCTAACACAAGTGGGAGTCGTGAGAGGTTCATTTGATCTCAGAGTGCAAAAAGGACACCAGGGGATTTCAGTTTAAATCACAACAGCACTAATGCACCTTTATTTTAGTGCCAGCAACAAGGGTTGTGTGATAGATGAGAGGGGGAGAGAGAGAGAGAGAGAGAGAGGGAGAGAGAGGGGTAAAGAGCCAATGTCAAGAGAGAAAAGAGGGGGTTATAGCTACCAATGGATGAGACAGGGTCAATGGTGTCTTCTTCCATGGGGAGATCTCTCTTGAAGAAAATAACTTGGAAAAGTCATTTTTACAGTCTGTTTCAAAGCGAGGGGCAGCTGGCCAAGAGGTGGGGAAATTCCTCGGCTGTTGTGATGAGCCCCCTTGCTCTGGGAAGCAGGTGTAAGGTACAGAACAGGCCGCTCCTTACAAGTCCCTGCTCAGCAGCAGGAATGAAGGCAGTGTACCTTGACAGCACAACAAGCACACCTGCAAACCATCACCTGGCAAGCTTCCACCTCAACCAGGCCAGAACCCCTGCACAAACTCCCTTGGGGTCTTCAGGGTCTTGGTCTCTGTTCTTGCAATGGTTGTGAGGCAGATGAGGGTAACTTCAGACTGTCTCTTACACCCTAGTAACCCCAAATGACTGCAATGACCCCAAATTACCACAAATAACCCCAAATTACTCTAAAGGACAACTCTGAACCCTCACCTGACCCCAAATGACCCTTCTGGCCCCACACCTGACCCCACAGGACACAGACATTTACTCCCTGCTGAGCTCAGTCCTATACAACCCCAAATCCTTCAAAAATCCCCAAAGTTTGACCCTGGGAACTTCCTGGATGAGCAGGGTCAGTTCCAGCGCAACGAGGCCTTTGTGCCCTTCTCGGCCAGTGGGCACCCCAAAAATCCCATAAATCCTTGGGGTGGGGCCCTAAATCCTTCTGGAATCCCCAAAATCCCCAAATTCCTTTGTGGTGGGGCCCTACATTCTTTTGGAATCCCAAAATTCCTCGGGGTGTGGAACCCCAGACCCATTTGGGACCTCCACCCCTGAAACCCCCAGACCATTTTTGGACCCCAATCCCAAAGCTCCCAGACCCTTTAGGGACCCCCCAGACCCTTTTTGGGGTAGCCCAGACCCTTTTGGGACCTCAGACCCTTTTGGGATCCCGTAGCCCCCAGAGTCCCCAGACCCTTTGGAATCCCCTCGGCCCTTTTGGAATCCCCAACCCCTGAAACCCCCAGCCCCTTTTGGGACCCCCAGCCCCTTTGGGACCCCAGCCCCTCTAGAGACCCCCAGCCCTTTTGGGACCTCCGACCCTTTGGGGTGGGGCGGTGCTGACGCCCCCTCCCCACAGGGCAGTGGCTGTGCCTGGGGGAGGCGCTGGCGCGGGCAGAGCTGTTCCTGTTCCTGACCTCGCTGCTGCAGCGCCTGCGGCCGCGACCCCCGGCACCCCCCGAGGAGCTGCCCACGGCCCCCCTGGAGAGCGGCTTCGCCAACATCGTGCCCCGCTTCCAGCCCCTCCTGCTGCCCCAATGAGACCCCCCCCAAATTCCAGACTGCTCCCCAAATTCAGGAACTGCCCCAGGATCGGGACCCTTCCCCATGGATGGAAAATCTCCCCCGAGATCCTCCCCAGATTCCACTCCCAACATCCCCCCCCGCTTCCAGCTCAGGATGGTGCCCCGATGAGACCCTTCCCCAAATCCCACCCCCAAGATGCCTCCCCATCACTGGAAAATCCCCCTAAATCCACCCCAAACCCCACCCTAAAATCGTGAATCCCCCCCTGAGACCCCTCCCCAAATTCAGGATGCCTCCCCAAAATGCCCCTCCTCACTGGGATCAGGACCCCTCCTCATCAATGGAAATTCCCCCAAGCCAAAAAAATTCTCCCCAAATCCCCTTCCCAAAATCAGAACCCCCCCAAGACCACAGAATTTCCCTCTAAAACCACCAAATTCCTCCCCCAAAATCCCAGCATTCCCCACAAATCCCCCCAAGAACTGAAAAACCCCCATACCCCCCAAAAAGTCCCAAATCCTCCCAAGACTAAAACCGCCCCCCAAAACTCCAAATTTCCCCAAAAATCCCAAATTTCCCCCCAAACTCCCCAAATTCCTTAAAACCCCCAAAATTCTCACCTCCCAAATTTTCCCCCCAAAACCACCAAATGCTCCCAAAATCCCAAATCCCCCCTCAAGATTCTCAAATTACACCTCAAATCGCCAAAATTTTCTCCCCCAAGACTCCCAAATACCTCCCCAAAAATATGGGGGAGTGCTCCTAAGCAACCAAATCCCTTCTCCCCAGAATTCCCCCTGGACCCCGAATTCCCCCCAAAACCCCCAAATTTTCTCCCCCAAACCCAGTTTTTTTTCCCCAAATCCTCCCCTAAAAGACCCAAAATTCTCCCCAAAATCCAAAATTTCCCCCAAACCCCCAAATTCCCCCCAAATTCCCAAATTCCACCCCAAAACTCAGGAGATCCTGCCCAAAAAACCGGTGACCCCTCCCGAGAAGCCCCCCAAAATTGCAACTCCCTCCCCAAAAATCACCAAAAAAGCTGAGAACGTGAATTTTTTATTTCACATTATTCACACTTTGGGGGGGGGGGAACCCCAGAATTCCGGGGATTTTTCCCATTTTTTGGGGAGGGGGTTGTCCCCAACTTTTCCAACACTCCCCACGCGACCCCTCCCCAAAATTCCTGTGCCTCAGCCCCCCAAATTAAGTGCACATAAATAAAAAGAGGGAAAAAAATAGGGAGGAAAAAAGGTAAAAATAAAAAAAAAGAACCACCCCCCCAACCAAATTTTGGGGAAGGGGGATGGAGGAAAAATTGAGGGAGAGGGTGATTCCCCCCCCCCCCAAAAAAAATGAGGGACCCTTCAAAAAATTGGGGGAACCCCCTCCAAAAAAACCTCACATGCCAAAACCATCAAAAATAGCAAAAAAAGGCAAAAAAACCATGAAAGATTTGGGGGAGAATCCCCCAAAAATGTGTCAAAAATGGGGGACCTCCCCCTTGAATCCAAGGAATTTTTGGGAAAATTTTTTTCCCAAAAGTAATGGGTATTTGTGGGCGGCAGGGGAGGAAAGATCCCCTCCAAATTCCTGGGGGGTGTCCCTGAGATCCAGTGGAGGCACCTGGTCCTAGAGGGAGACAAAAAGGGCATTTTAGGGAAATTAAGGGAATTTTGAGGGATTTGGGTGAATTTTAGGGAATTCTGGGATTTTTGGGCGGGTCTGGGGGCAGGTCTCAATTTTGTGGGGTCTTGCGTTCCGGGGCCACAGGATCATGTCCAGGGAGGCCACAGTTACCAGGAACAGGCATGGGACACCAACAAGATGGGATTCTGCTCAGGAAAACATTTATTCAGCTCAGGAACAAACTCAGATCCAGAGACAGCCCCAAACAGAGGCAGGGAGATGGGGTTTGAGAACCAGGGTGGAGTTCAAGGTCAGGGACCACTGGGAACACAGCAAGGGAGAAACCCCAGGGGCCCAAACCCAATCAGAAATCCCTGGGCTGCCTCCCCAGGAGGGGCCCAGGGTGGAGTTTCTCCCTGGGCTTGCAGGGCCCATCCTCTGAGGCAGAGGGATGGAATTCCCTCTTGCCCACACCTCTCATTTTAACAATATTAATTTGAAACTAAATCTTTGCCTCCCTCGGCAGGGGCACCTCACATAAAAACTCACTCAGTAATGGGCTCCCCCTCCCTTCATCATCCCCAAACTTTGGCTGTCTCATTCCAGACCCCACCCCACCTCCCCAGTCCCAACCCCAACCCATCCCATCCCTGCTGGACATCAAGACCCCTTCCCAATCCCTATTTCCCCCATTTCACACCTCCCAATCCCCATCCCAACAATCCTGCCCCACCCAGTGCCCATCTCACCCCATCCTGATCTGCATCCCACTTCACCCAGTCCCCTTCCAACCCCATTCCACCTGATGCCTTCAGAAGGCTACCTAGAACAGAGGCTGGACAGAGTTAAGAATAAAGTTTATTAGAAGAATTTAAATACACCATGGGCAGTACAAGAGCCTGGCAAGTGCTACACCCAAGATAGACCAGAAATGGTCACAAAAATGGACAAGTGATCACGAGGTCCCACATTTTTAGAAGTTTAGGTCCATCTGCATATTTGGGTTCATTGTCCAGTTACAGCTTCAGATGATGAAGTCCCATCCTTCTTGTTTTCTCTCTTCAGTCCACCCTTGTTTATGCTTTTGGGCCTGGAACTTGTAACAACTGTCCTTGGTATCAAGCTAGAAAAGGAATTGTTTTGTCTACCTACTCTGTGAAGAGAGCTCACTAACACATAATATGAACTACAAACCTAGGCAGTGTAGAATATGAAAAATATGAAAGCTAAAACTTAAGGCAACACACCCTGAGGGGCTGTGGAATTGAATAATTTTGGAGAGGTACTGAGTTGGATTCAGTGACATTGAGTGGTTTTGAGGTGAAAGATTGAACCCTCTTGTCTCTTTGAGTGCCAAGAAATGGAGACAACTCCACCAAATAACCCCACAACCCCCAAATACTCCCAAGTATCTCCCAGATTCCCTTGAAGCACTAGTAAAATGTGAGGTTTTAGATACCTTTGATGAATTTGTTGATTTTTACCATTATTTCTCTGTTCTAAATAGATAAAGATGAATTAAAAGATAATTGAAACCAAAATAAAATGGCCTCCAGCCCACTGTGTTCCCAACGCAGATCACTGGGAACGTGGGTCATCAGGTCCTGCCCAACATGGGTCCTCTGATGGGGGATGGAGCTGGAGCAGAACACGAAGCTCTTCCTGAACTTGGGGCACTCACAGGGCTTCCCTTACCGATGCCTCTGTTGGTGTTGGGTCAAGTTAGATCTCTGGCTGAAGCTCTTCCCACACTGGGGACACTCGTAGGGCCTCTCCCCAGTGTGGATGCGCCGGTGTTTGATGAGGGTGGAGTTGTGCTTGAAGCCCTCCCCACAGTCAGGGCAGCGGAAGGGCCTCTCATCCGTGTGAATCCGCTGGTGCTGTAGGAGAGTGAAGGTGGTCTGAAACCTCTTCCCACACTCAGGACACTCGTAGGGCTTCTCCCCAGTGTGGATCATCTGGTGGATGGTCAGTTGGGACCTCCATCTGAAGGTCATCCCACATTCCCCACACTCATAGGGTCTCTCCCCAGTGTGGGTCCTCTGGTGGATGGTCAGGGAGGAGCTGGAGCTGAAGCTCTTCCCACATTCCCTACACTCGTAGGGCCTCTCCCCAGTGTGGATGCGCCGGTGGGTGATGAGGGTGGAGTTTTGCTTGAAGCCCTCCCCACAATCAGGGCAGCGGAAGGGCCTCTCATCCGTGTGAATCCGCTGGTGCTGGAGGAGATGGGAGCTGATCCGAAACCTCTTCCCACACTCAGGACACTCGTAGGGCCTCTCCCCAGTGTGGATGCGCTGGTGGATGATGAGTGCGGAGCTGCAGCTGAAGCCCTTCCTACATTCCCTACACTGATAGGCCCATTCCCCAGTGTGGATCATCCGGTGGAAGAGCAGTTTGGTGCTCTGGCTGAAGCTCTTCCCACACTCCAAGCACTTGTAGGGCTTCTCCCCATCCTGAAGCTGCTCATGGACCACCAGCTCAGAGCCCTGGCTGGATCTCCGGCCGCCTTTCTGGCACAGGGTGGGTCTTTCCTCCTCAGAGCACCCTGGGATGGGTTTGGAGCCCCTCCTCCTGCGGGATCTCCGGGGCTTTTCTTCCCTGTTGGATTCCTGCACTGTGGAACTGCTCAAATCGGCCTCTTCCAAGAGGTTCTGCTGCAGGGATTTTTCCTCCCTGGTTTCCATCCTCAGCTCCTTGTCTGGGGGAGGAAGGACAAGGAGAGGATGGGATTTTCCTCCGTGCCAGAGGGAAGGGGAAGGAGATCCCCCCAGTGCGTCCCTGGCAGGACGGCGTCGGCAGCGGGGTTGTCCTGCAGCCGGGGGCCAGGCTGGGCTGGGAGATGGAGCAGGAGAGAGGGGGAAAGGGGCACTGACTTCCTCCTCACCTGCCTGGGTGTCCCGGGGCATCTTCCTCTTCCTCACAGCAGCCTCCTCCTCCATCCAGCCAAGGTTTGGGAATGAGAGATCCTGGTTTGGGGAAAAATATAATGCACGAGCACATTGGGTTAGGGTGCTCCTCCTGCCCAAGTTCATCTCTAGAAGTTACCGGGTATCTGGGGCCCATAAAAACCTCCCAAACACCAAGATTCACCCCTGAAAATGCCTCCCAGGAGTTCCCCATCTCTGGTCTCTCCCTTTTGGTGTTCAGGGGTTCCCCGCTGTCCCAGCTGCTGGGGGTCATGCTTGCACTGGGGTTCCTCTGTCTACTCAGTCCCTGCCCACCCCAGGTTGCTGGGAGTGCCAGAAATCCAAAAAGTCCCCCCCATTTCCATCTCCTCATTTAGGGATGATGGGGCTTTTTGGATTCCTATGGTCCCTTGTCCCGTGAATCTCTGCTTTGGGGTGCAGAGGGTCCAAGGAGTCCCCCCTGCTCCATTTCAGGCTGTTGAGGGTCCCGTGAATTGTGGCGCTCCCCCTCTCTGGGCTCCCCACTTTGGGGTCCTGGGGGACACAGGGCTCTGCTCCTCCCGGCTGCCTCTGACAGCAGCCACCACCATGTGATAAATGTATCTATGAATAAAAATTCGTGAAAGCCTAAATAAATATATCTGTATTTATAATGATATAAGAAAATATAAAATATAGTGTGGCCCAAGGATTCCTCCCCAGACCCAGCAGCAAATACCCATTCAAGAGATAACGATTCTAGCCGGCACCCAGATAACGATTCTAGCCGGCGCCCATCAACCTAAGAGAATAAGCAGGACACGAGCCATCAGGCTGGACAAAGGAACGAGCCCGGACGAGATACTCATCACCGGACCTGAACGCCCCACCCTGCAAGCCACAGTTGGAGAAGCAATCAAACTGGACAAAGAGAGAAGCCCAGCCGAGATATTCATCGGCTCCAACACAGACCCAACCACTCCGTCCTGATAGCCCAACCCAAGATGAAATCAAGAGACACTCAGAACCTTTTTACATGCGAAGAGACTCTGCCCAAATGTCTATTGATTCAGTTTCTCAGCGCCAGGAAATCCATTCAACCAACCATCTAGGATCGTTGTTGAATGGTGCCTACTTGAAATTTGGCCTCAGGACACAAAACCCCTATAAAAACCCAGGACAGAGAACCCTCCTTCGTGGATTTGGGAAAATCTGTACCTTTGAGTATCGACCCCTGTCCACCCAGCGCTGCGCTGATATATTTTATTGTGGTTTTTCCTTTTGTTGTTTGTTTTATTGAAATTGCTTTATAATAAATTGTTTTTTTATTTAACCTCATTTTGTCATTGCATTTATAACAACTAGGAACCCCCAATGCCCCCCAAGGGGCATTTTCTGCTCAGCTTTGGAGTTCTTCATTCTCCAAACATCCCCCCCATAAAACCCAACCCAGGGATCCCCCAGGATATCTGGGTCAAGCTCCCCCTCCATGGTCACCTGTGGGATGGGGGGGGTGATGATCCCACAGGTGGAGGGCTGTGTATTCAAGGAGTGCTCGACCTCGTGGTCCCTTCTACTTCCCCTGATCTTCATTTGTCCCTCTTCTTCCTCCTCTTCATCCTCCTTAACTCCACCTTCTTATACTTCCATCCCTTCACTCTCTCTTTCTTCATCCCTCCTCTTCCATCCCTCCTCCTCCTCCCCCAGGAGCAGTGACACCCTCGGTGCCCCGTTCCCAAACCCCTCACAGCCCACGGCAGGAGCGGGGATGGAGCCGGGACAGGTCGGGATGGGCAGCGCGGGGCTCTCCGCTGCTCCCACCCGCTGGGGACGGGGGGAACCCGGCCCGGGGAAAAGGAGAGGGAAACTGGGAAAATTGGGGGCTGCAGATCCAACCTGGGGCTGGCTGGGGACCCTGGCTGGGGACTGCCAGCCCTTGGGGCTGCTCTGGGGAGATGCGGGAGGGGGGAACACAGAGAGGGCTGGGGGATCCCAGGAGTGGCAGCACTGGCAGGGACTGGTTTATACTGGGATCATCCTGGCAGTGGCTGGGATTGCACTGGCTGTGTACTGACATCATACTGGGATCATACTGGGAGGAGCTGGGCACATGCCAGGAGAGATTGCGATCACACTGAGGGAAACTGGGATCATACTGGGATCAGACTGGCAGTGAGTAGGAAACAATTGAGGGGACAATTGAGACCAGGTTCGTAGGAAATGGGATATACTGGGAGTTACTGAGATCATGCTGAGGCTGACTGGGAGCAGCTGTGATCAACTGGGGTCATGCCAGGAGCAACTGGCAGGAACTGGGAGTTCCTGGGTGCATGCAGGGGGTAACTGGAAGCAACAGGACTTATACTGGGATGAACTGGGATTCTGCTGGAGGTGAATACGATCATGCTGGCAGGGAGTCCAACTCCACTGAGGCTGACTGGGAGTGGTTGTGAGCAAATGGGATCATGCTGGAAGGAATTGGGAGGAACTGGGAATATGCCCTGCGCTCCCCAGAACCCCGGGATCGCCCCCCATATGTCCCATAAGTCTCCCCCAGACCCTTCAGGATCCCCGAGTGCCCCCTCAGCACCCGTTCGGATCACCCCAAAGCGTCCCTGGATCCCTGAATGCTCCTGACCCCACAGATTCCCCTTCCAGCCATTCCTGGGAATTCATCTCCCATCATCCCACAACACAGTTCCGCGCCCAAACCTCCTGCCGTGCCCCGCGCCCTAAAGAGCCCGGTTACAGCTCCCCAGGTTCCCCCCAAGTGCTCCCGAGCCGTATACATTCGCCCCCAGCACCTGCAGCACGGCTCGGACGCAAAAGTTTTCTCCAAGCGCTTCCCCACACCACCAAACGCGCCTTCCGAGCCACTTCCGGGACTACAGCTCCCATCATGCTCCGCGGCGCCCATAGAGCGCTATTCCAGCCGGGACTCCATCTCCCGTCATGCCCCGCGCCTCACCGGAACCCATTGGAGCTGCGCCTACAACTCCCGTGAAGCTCCGCGGCCCCATTAAACCGTATTATACCGGCGCCTACAGCTCCCATCATCCCCCGCGCCCCATAGATTCCCTGTTACAGCTTCCCGAGTGCCCACCCGGACCCCGAAGGGCCCCCAGATTCCCCTCCCTGACCTCCAAGCGCCCCCCTGCACCCCCAAGTGCTCCCCCGAGCCCCGAATTGTCCCACAGAATCCCTAAGTGCCCCTCCAAGTGCTCACCCGGCTCCCCCACGTGTCCTCCAGACTCCCAGGTTCTCTCTAAATTCCCTCCCCAGACCGAAAACTGCCCCAAATGTTGCCCAGAAAAGTCTCCATGGATCCCAAAGTGGCTCCTTTTACCCTGTCTGAGAAAATTATTAAAAAAGATGGTCAAAGGACTAAAAATAGGAGTAATTAGCAAAAAGGGAGAAATTTTGATCAATTAATTAATGAAGGGAATTGTGTTACTTTGAACCAAGGACCAATAATGGTTTTAGTTGCTAAAAATGGATCAATGCTTTCATATAAATACAAAAGTTAGGTTATAAAAATACAGAACAATATTATTATAAAAATCAAATATTTATTTTTATAAATTAATTAGATTTTAATGATAAAGAAAAATTATAAAGATAAATGTTTTCAATGTTTTGGGATGTCAGTCCCAGGTGGGCGATGTCAGACATGCTGAGGCTCGGGGTGAGGAGCAGGTTGTCCAAACAGGGGCAGCCCACAAGGGGCTCATTCTTCCCTGTGACCAGACCTCCTAAGGAGATTTTCAGCATCAAGATCAATTGGGGAATGCTTCTGTCACCTCTTCTCTCAACTAAAAAATAAAAAAATACGCCCTTGATCTAAAAAAAATAAAACAGGGTAGATTTTCAAATCTTCCTCCTCAACAGAATTCCAAAGTGACTCCAAGCAGCTGCACAAGCCTTGGACTTGAAGACAACGGAAGGAAGAGAAAGAGCCCCTGAGGCTTTCTGTATTTTAATGAACCCCAGGCTGGATTTGGGGCTGAGTCCAGGACCCTCAGGCACTGAGAGAAGGTTGAAGCAGCTGCTCAAGGAGTCAGAAGCAAAACTCCAAGTCCCTTGGAGCATCCCTGGGCCCCACTGACTGCCGGCTCCTGGCACACTCAGCCATGGCATGGTCCAGTCTCACGCTGGGACACCTCCTGCACCAAAATTCTACCCTGGCAGGGACTTTTCTTTCTCCTCCCCTCCAGGATGAACCTGCCAAGCTGCACTTTGGGGAGGTTTCCTTCTCTTGCCACTGCCCAGGAAAGCTGTGTCTCCTGCTGCTCACAAACAGAGAAGGGCTGCTGGGGGATGTGGTGGTTGGAGGCTGCCTGGGGTACAGTGACCATGAAATCATTGAGTTTTGAAATATTCTGTGAAAGAAGGAGGGCATCAACAAAACTCCTACACTGGACTTAGGAAGAGCAGACTTCAGCCAACTAAGGATGCAGATTTGGGGAGTACCAAATCAGGTACTGAGTTTTTTAAGGAAAACAGCTTTTTAAAACAAAGGATTCCAGGAAGGATGGACACATTTCAAGAAAGAAATCTTGAAGGAGCAGGAGCAGCCTGTCCCTCTGTGACAAAAATTGAGCTGGTGAGGAAAATGATCGGCCTGGCTGGGCAGGGAGCTTTTGGAGGAACTCAGGGAAAAGATGAGGGTGTATCACCTTTGGACGGAGGGACAGGCAACTCAGGAAATGTTTAAGGATGTCATTAGGTCATGCAGAAAGAAAAGTAGAGAGGTGAAAGTTCAATTAGAGCTTAACCTGGCTGCTTCTGTGAAGGATAATAAATATGTGTTTATAAATACATTAATGGCAAAAGGAAGGCTACGGACAACCTCCATTCCTTATTGGGGGGGATATGTTTACCAAAGATGAGGAAAAGGCTGAGGTACTCAACACCTTCTTTGCCCCAGTTTTCAACATCAAGACAGGTTTTCCTCAGGACAAGTGTTCTCCTGAGCTGGTAGATGGGGACAGGGAGCAGAAGAGCCCCCTGTAATCCAGGAGGAAGCAGTCAGAGACCTGCTGAGCCACTCAGATGCTCACAGGTGGATGGGATCGGATGGGATCCATGCTAGGGGATGAGGGAGCTGGTGGATGAGCTCCCCAAGCTGCTCTCCATCATTTCTCCTCATCAGTCCTGGCTCACTGGGGAGGTCCCAGAGGACTGGAGGTGCCAGTGTGAGCCCATCCCCAAGAAGGGCTGGCAGGAGGCTCTGGGGAACTGCAGGCCTGTCAGCCTGAGCTCGCTGCCTGGTGAGGTTTTGGAACAGATCCCCTTGAGTGCCATCCCACGGCACCTCCAGGATGGCCCAGGGCTCAGACCCAGCCAGCGTGGCTTTAGGAGGGGCAGGTCCTGCCTGACCAACCTGATCTCCTTTTATAACCAGCTGAGCCGCCTGGTGGGTGTGGGAAAGGCTCTGGATGTGTCGAGCTGGACTTCAGCAAGGCCTTGGACACGGAGAGCCACAGCATTCCCTGGAAAAGCTGCAGCCCACGGCTTGGACAGGAGCACTCTTTGCTGGCTGCAGAACTGGCTGGAGGCCGGGCCCAGAGAGTGGTGGGGATGGTGCTGCATCCAGCTGGTGTCCAGTCCCTGGTGGTGTCCCCAGGGATCTGTGCTGGGCCCAGTCCTGGTTAATATCTTCACTCAGGGTCTGGCTGAGGGGGTCGAGTCCAGCACTCACAAATTGCAGATGACACCAAGCTGGCTGCGAGTGGGGATCTGCTGGAGGGCAGGACAAGGAGACACAGCCTTAAGCTGCACCAGGGTAGGTTTAGGCTGGACAATAGGGAGGAGTTCTTCCCAGAAAGGCTGATTGGGAATTGGAATGGGCTGGCCAGGGGGGAGGTGGCAGAGTCACTGTCCCTCTCCAGTGGTCTGGGGGAGTGACATCAATCTGTGCTTAATAACTGCATTTGCTTTAAAACAATTGCTTCAAAATTACTTCCTGTTACACCCTGAATGTCTGTGGTGGTTTTGTATTAGTTGATATTTGGTTAGGAGGGAAGAAGCCACCCATGCAAATGATTTTTCTAGGAAGGGGCTGCTAAGAGCTTCCTCTGTGCTTAGCAAAACCAACAGCTGGCTGGCTCTGAGAACTGACAACCTATGAAACCATTTAGAAGCTGGATCCTCCTGTGTGAAATCCCCATTTTAAAGACAGGCAAGGCCAGGAAAGCTCTCTGTTGTTTCCAGCTGTGAAGAGTTAACTGGGTGCTGGTCAGGCCGGCCCGGCTCCAGCCTGGCCTGCACCGAGCCGGGCTCCGCCAGGCCCCGGGAGCGGCTCTGGGCTGGGCCAGGCCCCTTCACCACGGCCCGCGCGGCCCCAGCGGCTGCCGGGCACAGGGAGGGGAAGCCATCGGCCCGCAGCTGGAATTGAAGGGAGCAGGGGCCTGGGACCAGCCATGGGGGCAGAACAGCCACGACTGTTCTGGCCGGGCCCCCTGAGATCTTGGCACAGCCCCAGCGCTGCCTGAAATCCATCACCGTGACTGCTTCGGCCACTGCCCGGCAGAAACCATCATGAGCATCTGCAGGTCTGGGTGAGATATTAACTCTTTCTGTGCACAGATGAGACCTGCAGACCTCGATCCTCCCCTTGGGTGAGAGGAAAGGACAGAGTGGGAGACTAATGCCACAAGTATGGTAGGCTACACCTGTCTTCATATGTCATTGAATTAGAGAAAAACTCTCTCCAGGGAAAATTATGCAACACTTTGCCTCACAATCCATCAGTCTTAATTACAATGAGTGGTTGATCTTAATTACAATCCGATTAGAGCAAATCAGCATTGTGTGAATGGCAAGAAGAATTTGCTTGTCAACAGATGAATATGTCCCACTCAAGAATGAACAAAATCTGCCTTTACTTGGAAGAAAGTAGACATGGAGCAATGCAGTATTTGGGTTTTCTCCAGTGATAAATGGGGCAAGAAGCTGTAACAACTCATCTGTTTTGCAGAACACAAGTACTGATACAGCCAATAGTGCACCCACATTGAAGGGATCTTCAGGACATTCCTTTATTTTTTAGAAAGGAATGGGCAGTAAAACGCTGGCATTTATCTGAACTGGAAGCCATGTTCCTCTCCTGTTTCTCCTTGAGCACACTGTTCTCTGCAGACTTCACTGTGCAGCCCATCAATCCTCTCTTGGCCAACAGCTAAATGGCACAACTACCAAAACACAGGTGCCAGCATCCTCACCCCAGCATTATTCCAGCACTGCTCTGCTGGTGCACAGGAGCACAGAATGGCTTGGCTTGGAAGGGACATTTAAAGGCCATCTAGTGCAGTGAGCATGGACAACTTTAGATCAGGTTGCTCAGAGCAGGAGCTTGAATGTCAGCAGGGATGGATGCCCACCTCTCTGGGCAACCTGTTCCAGGGTTTCAAAACCCCCAGTGTAAAAAATGTGAGTTTCTTTCTTATATCTAGTCTGAGGCTATTGTCTTTTAGATTGATAACATTCCCCCTCAGTCTTATCACAACAGGCCCTACTAAAAATTCTGTCCTGTCTTTTTTACAAGCCCCCTTAAAGTACTGAAAGGGAGCAATCAGGTCTCCATGGAGCCTTCTCTCTTCCAGGCTGAACACCCTCAGCTATCCCAGCCTGTCTCCAAAGCAGAGGGGCTCCAGCCCTCAGAGCGTTTTGTCCCTCCTCTGGACCAGCTCCAACAGGACCATGTCCTTCCTGTGCTGGGCACCCAGAGGTGGATGCAGTACTCCAGGTGGGCTCGCAGCAGAGCAGAGGGGTGGTGGAATCACCTCCTTCAAGCTGCTGGGCACCCTCCTTTGGAGGCACATGGCTGGCTCATGTCCAGCCTCTCACCTTGCAGCAGCCACAAGTCCTTCTCAGCAGGGCTGCTCTCCATCCCTTCATCCCCCAGCCTGTGAGATCAGCTGGGCTGGGACCCTGTCATAGCCCTTGGACAGAGCTGCAGGGCAGGATGAGCTCCCTAGTGAAGAAGGCAGATCCCACTCCCCACACAATTCCACCCTGGCCATGAGGTCACAGCAGTCTCTGGGGTGACAGCAGGCTGAGGTGACAGCAGGCTCTGAGGTCACAGAGGTCCCAGAGCCCCGTGGTTGCACAGCACCACAAGGACCGAGCAGTCAGTCCTTGACCACGACTGTTGTGGCAGCAGCGGCGGCAGCAGCAGCGGTGCTGACATTGGGACAGCGGTGTCAGGACAGTGGTGGCAGCAAGAGCTGCAGGACTGGCAGTGGGCAAGGCACCATGGCCTTTGCTCTGCGCCTCCTCCTCCTGCTCCTCCTGGCAGTGGCCCTGCCTGACAGGGCTGCCCAGGCTGCTCCGTGGCGAGCAGGGCGAGCAGGTGAGCCGGCAGCCTGGTTTCCCTTTCCCGGGACAGTGCTCCCTTCTCCCTGGGAAGCGTTGGGGATGGTTTTCCCCAGGACTGAAGGGAGGGTTTCCTCTGTGGGAGGGAGAGAGGCCTCAGGGGCCCTGGGCTGGTCCTGCTGCCCCTCCAGGGATGTTGCACGGGGCCTGCAAAGAGGGTGGAGAGTGACCAGAGCCAGCCCAGAGCTCCCCAGTCCCCTCTGCAGCTTTGGCCATGTCCATTGAATCTGGCTCCCACAGCCTTACCCAACCACCTTGCAGTGCCCAGTTCCCTAAAGCAGAAGGGGGTCCCAGCACACCATGGAATGATTCTGATCTGTGCTCCCTTCCAGATGAGGGTGGTAGGAAGGCTTCTCAGGCAGCTTGGCTTCATGATGATTTTCTGCCTCTGGAGCCCCATGCAGGTATGTTCTCACTGTCCCAACAAGGAATAATCATTGACAACCTGGCAGGAACCAGGTGACAGAAGCTTCTGTGGCTGTTGAGTTACAGGTGTGTCTGCAGCGAGGATGTTTCAAGCTCCTTTGCTGGTTGCTGCACGCAAGCCCAGCTCCCATCACAGGGGTGAGTGGTGTGTCCCTGCTGATCCCACAGGCTTGAGCCCTGGTTCTGTGGTATCCATTCATCTGAAATGGAAGTACTTTCTGTTAAGGTTCTCCTAGAGGGAGGAACAAACCTACAGAGGATAGTAAGTCCCTGGAGACATCCAAACACATGGATAAGATGTTGAGTGAACTGGATAGACGCCATGGTGGGTCCATGTCCCTCAGCCTTCTCCTGAGACTCAGCAGCCGGGGGCTTTCCCTGCACATCTGGACACGCCGTGCCCAGCATGGCAGGAAGGGATCTATGTCAGCTTTGCTGCCCCACTGCTGCTTTCATGCCCTGCAGGGCTGTTTCCCAGCCTGGCCTGGCTGCAGCTTCTCCCCAGCCTCTGCAGGAAGGCATTTGGCATCAGCTGACAGGGAGCTCAAACTGCAGCACGGGACGTGAACACCCTGAGATCCCCTGAAATTTCCCAGTCTTGGGATAGATGTGGAATGGCAGCTCTTTGGAGGAGGGAGGGCCCTGGCCTGGCTCCAAAGTTTTGATGGCTTTCTCAACCTTATCCATGACTTTGACAAGTATTGCCTCTTGAAGATGCCACCTTCCTGTTGGGGAACAGCCCCACCTGATCCAGCTGTGGCTCTTCCTTTCTCCAGAGATGAACCCAAAGGCTGTGCTGAAGGCAGCGTTTCCCGGAGGAAGCAGTGGCTCATGGGCAGCCTCTGCTGCAGGAAGGGAGGCCATGCCAGGCACAGTCCCAGGAGGTAATTGCTGTGCCTCTGGGCCTGAGCCCTGCTGAGGCTTGAGCTGCCATCTCTGCTGCTTGGCTGTGTGAGCACAGTGCAGAGGAATTATCCTGAGCAGGCTCAGGGCACTTGGCTACTGAGCAGTCCTGCTGGGATCCCTCCATGGGAGACACGTCCAAAAACTTGGCAGCTGCTGCAAGGGGTGCCCATGGTGGGGAAAGGGTTGAGGGGGAGGGTAAAGCTCCAGTGTGCCCTGACAGGGCCTGGCTCTGTCCCCTTGGGCTGGGGTGCTGTCCCAGCTGAAGGAGAGAGGGCAGGAGAGAGGGCAGGAGGGAGGTTCCGTTACCTGTGGCACTGAATGCTGTGGTTTGGCCCAAGGCCTTGGGGTTTCCTCTGTGGGAGGGAGAGCCCCTGGGCCCTGGGCTGGTCCCACTGCCCCACCAGGGATGTTGCACAGGGGCTGCAAAGAGGGTGTTGAGAGTGACCAAAGCCAGCCCAGAGCTCCCCAAGCCCCTCTGCAGCTTTGGCCATGTCTATTGACATCTGTCTCCCAAGGCCTTACCCAAACTCTTTGCAGTGTCCAGTTCCCTAAAGCAGAAGGGGATCCCAGCACACCATGGAATGGTTCTGATCTGTGCTCCTTTCTAGACAAGCGTGGTAGGAAGATTTCTCCAGCAGCTTGGCTTCATGAAGATTTTCTGCCTCTGGAGCCCCATGCAGGTATGTTCTCACTGTCCCAACAAGGAATAATCATTGACAACCTGGCAGGAACCAGGTGACAGAAGTTGCTGTGGCTGTTGAGTTACAGGTGTGTCTGCAGCAAGGACATTTCAAGCTCCTTTGCTGGTTGCTGCACACAAGCCCAGCTCCCATCACAGGGGTGAGTGGTGTGTCCCTGGTGATCCCACAGGCTGAGCCCTGGTTCTGTGGGATCCATTCATCTGAAATGGAAATACTTTCTGTTAAGGTTCTCTTAAAGGGAGGAACAAACCTACAGAAGACAAGATGCTGAGTGAACTGGAGAGACGCCATGGTGGGTCCATGTCCCTCAGCCTTCTCCTGAGACTCAGCAGCCGGGGGCTTTCTCTGCACATCTGGACACGCCATGCCCAGCACAGCAGGAAGGGATCTATGTCAGCTTTGCTGCCCCACTGCTGCTTTCATGCCCTGCAGGGCTGTTTCCCAGCCTGGCCTGGCTGCAGCTTCTCCCCAGCCTCTGCAGGAAGGCATTTGGCATCAGCTGACAGGGGGCCCAAACTGCAGCATAGGCCATGCACACTTAGAGATCCCTTGCAATTTCCCAGTCTCAGGGTCGATCTGGTGTAGGGGCTGTTTGGAGGAGGGAGGGCCCTGGCCAGCCCAAATAACCTGGCCTTTCTCCTGATCCTTATCCATGACTTTGACAAACATTGCCTCTTGAACATGCCACCTCCTCAGTGGGGAATGGTTCTGTCTGATCCAGCTGTGGCTCTTCCTTTCTCCAGAGATGAACCCAAAGGCTGTGCTGAAGGCAGCGTTTCCCGGAGGAAGCAGTGGCTCATGGGCAGCCTCTGCTGCAGGAAGGGAGGCCATGCCAGGCACAGTCCCAGGAGGTAATTGCTGTGCCTCTGGGCCTGAGCCCTGCTGAGGCTTGAGCTGCCATCTCTGCTACTTGGCAGTGCCTGCCTTTCAGGGATTTTGCACAGAGCATGGAAAAGGTGTTGAGAATGTCCAGAGCCAGTCCAGAGCTTTCCTCAGGCCCCTCTGCAGCTTTGGCCATGTCCATTGACATCTGGCTCCCACGGCCTTACCCGACCCCCTTGCAGTGCCCAGTTCCCTAAGGCAGAAGGGGATCCCAGCACACCATGGAATGGTTCTGATCTGTGCTCCCTTCTAGATTGGTATCGTGACATGGAGCATCTGCAAGTGCTGGTAAATGGCGATTTGAAGACCTTGCCAGATGCTGGAAGCAAGTTCTCAATGTCCCTTTCTGCACAGAATAATCAGTATCAAGGTGGCAAGAGCTCACTCATGTGCCATTTCCCTCAAGAGTCTGAAGGTTGATGGATTCTGGAAACCTCGCCCCATTCCCTTCTGGAGCCCTGAGTGATCCCACAGCATCGCTGTCAGTGGGAGGAAGGAGCATTTAGCTGTCAATCTTCTTCCCATGTGCAATGCCAGTGTCTCCTTCCGTTTGCTCTGTGCAGCCACGGAGAAGAGCAGAGAGGGAAGGGCTGGGCCCAGAGCTGTGCCCCGGGGCTGTGCCTTGTGTGGCTCCTTTCTGGCCCCAGGGAGCCTGAGATGCTCCCACTCTAGCTGCCAAGCCCTGGCCCTGCCTGGGGCTCAGTTCAGAGCTGCTGGCAGTTCCAGGGAGTCCTTTCTCTCCTGACTGCCATGCAAGGGGCTCCTTCCATCCCAGTGTGGGGCCACTGCAGGCACGTGGTCCCACTGCTCCTGCTCCTGAGTGGAAGGCAGAGATAAGGGAGTGCCTTGGAGGGCAGCAGTCACCCAGGTGCACTCACTGCCGCTCTGGCCTGAAGAAGAATCTTCAGCAGTGTCACTGGAGCTGTTCTGTCCTGACTTTCTTTGCAGATGAACCTGATGATGAAGATGATCTGGATTCCCCGTCCATATCGGTTACTGAGCCTGGTGATGAGGAAGATTATGAGGGTAGGTGAAGGCCTTTCCCCCTGGGAGAGCTGCCAGCTCAGAGCCCAAAGCTCGGCCAGGGCGGCATCGCTGCAGGTGCCAGGACAGAGCCGTGCACGTGTGTGCCCTCGCTCTGTGTGATCCCCTCACTGCTCCTGTGGCTCAGTGCTGCCTGTGCAGCAGAGATGAGAGAAGCTTCTGTGGCTGTTGAGTTACAGGTGTGTCTGCAGCAAGGACTTTCCCAGCTCCTGAGCTAAATTCTGCAAGCAAGCCCAGCTCCCATCACTGGGGTGTGTGGTGCATCCCTGCTGACCCCACAGGCTGAGCACTGGTTCTGTGGGATCCATTCCTGGGAAACGGAAATACTTTATATTATAGTCCCCTGAGAAAGAAGAAAAAACCTATAGGAGATACTAATGTAGCAATGGGGGAACTCAAATATCTGGACATAATCCTGAATGATCTGGAGGGACGCCGTGGTGGGTCCATGTCCCTCAGCCTTCTCCTGAGACTCAGCAGCCGGGGGCTTTCTCTGCACATCTGGACACAGTGTACCCAGCACAGCAGGAAGGGATCCATGTCAGCCTCGCTGTCCCGCTGCTGCTTTCATGCCCTGCAGGGCTGTTTCCCAGCCTGGCCTGGCTGCAGATTCTCCCCAGCCTCTGCAGGAAGGCATTTGGCATCAGCTGACAGGGAGCCCAAACTGCAGCACGGGACGTGAACACCCTGAGATCCCCTGAAATTTCCCAGTCTCGGGGTAGATCAGGTGTAGGGGCTGTTTAGAAGAGGGAGGGCCCTGGAGCATTTCCAAAACCCTGGGCATTTTCCTGACCCTTATCCATGTCCTTGACAAGTATTGCCTGGAGAAGACCAGCACAGCACAGAGAAATTGTGCCATTCAAGCTCAGGGGTTTGAGCAGTCTTGTGCCAAGGGGTGGCAAGGTGCCTGCAGGCCCCAGCTCTGGGGGAAACAGAGAACGTCCTGGCCATACCCACCGTGCTGCCAGCTCAGCAGTGGAGCACAGCACAGGCTCACGCTGCCCATTGCTCCCACAGATGAAGCTGGCACCACCAGACAAGCTAACAAGATCTGGAGAAGCATGAGAAGAGTTTTTTGCTGGGGAACACAGTGTTTGATTAAGTTAATGGCCATTGTGGCTGGTGGAGCACTTTTCCTGATGATGTGCTGTGCTGGAATCTGGTATTGCTGGAAGAGAAAACGGTGAGTGTTTTGCTGATCTCTGCCTCAATCAGTTTCTTGAAAGGCTGCTCATAGTCAGGAGACATTCCCAGTGAGGCTGCTGTGGACTTGTGGCTTAAGTTCTTGGTTGCCCAAATAACTCTGCCGAGAGTTCTGCAGCTGCCCAGGCCTTTCATTGGCCTCTTAATTGCTGGGCCTTGTCCTGGGGAGCCCGCTGGGGCTGCAGCCAGTGCTGGCTGCCACTGAGGCTGCCTGGCCAAGAGCAGCCCCAGGAGCAGCAGGCAGAGGCAAAGCAAGGTGGGCAGGAGAAAGAGCGGGGATGAGATTGTCCTTGAAAGGCAGAGGTGCTCTGGGGCCCACTCCTGGCCAGGGACCCTGCCCAGAGCCATCCCCTGCTCTCCAGGGCCTTGAGGGGCAGCTGTCCAGCTGGGCCAAGCTGTGCCAGCAGCTCCAGCCGTGCTGGGGAGCCTTGGCAGCTCTGGGCCCTGCTGTGCAGGAGGGTCCCTGTGTGCCAGCGGCAGCTGGGGGCCTCAGCCACCTCCTCTCTCTACAGGAGCACCTCTGCAGCTTCAGAAGAGCAGGCAAAGATTTTAGTCCAAGAGAAGCTGACCTGTTATCCTCGCTCTTCACATCTCTCCCCATCTGCTGTGCTGCAGCTGCATCCCCGTCTTGAGGGCATCCCAAGACCCACACCTCTCAAGCGAGACCCTCTGCCCCTGAGCCCCCTGGCCCTGGTCCCTGGCCAGGACTGAAATTGGGCAGCCCCTGTGCACCAGAGCAGGGGCTGGCCCATGTTTTTTGTTCAAATAAAGAGATGGAGCTGTCACCCCAGTGTCCGGCTGGTACCACCAGCAAAGCCCACACAGCACCAGCCCTGGCTGAGCTCCATGTCCAGGAGCAGCCGGGGGTGCCCATGGTGTGGGCAGGCAGGAGCCAGGCAGGGGCTGCTGTGACCAGCGGTGGGGCCCCGAGGGGCTGGGGGAGCCCATGCTGAGCGTCCCTGGGCTGTGAGGGCACGTTTCCTTCAGTGGCATCACCTGGGCCTGCACCTCATGAGGCAAACAGGGAAAATTTGGGCTCTCTCCTAAGGTGTGCAGGGATCCCCCATGAGGAGTGCAGTGGGGTTAAATTGAGAGGGTTTTTTACTCTTCTCAGCACAGTAAAGGGGACACTCTTGGCCGAGTTTTGCAAAGCTGGGAGGAAGCCTCTTGTGAGCCCTTGGGCCTGGCCTGTGGGCACAGCGGGCAGGTGGAGCCCATCCCTTGAGGCCAGTCCGGGCTGCTCGGGCCGGGCTGGGCTGGGCCAGGTGAGCCGGGCCATTCTCTGGGGCACAGGAGGCACCCGGGGCTGTAACTGAGGCTGTGGCTTCTCACCCTGAAGGGAGGCTGGCTCTGCTGGTTCAGAGGGCACAGCTCAGATCCCAGTTCCCTTTGTAAAGCTGCTGGGGAAGTGTTGAGGGGCAGAGAGTTCCAACCCTTCTCACTGGGAAGCTGGGCTGATGCTGTGGGTTTTTTTAATATTTTGCCCTCTAAATTTGTGTCCTGGCAGAAAGTTAAGTCTGCTTGCTCTCAGTCAGCCCCTTTTCTGCTTGGTGCTATTATAAATGAAATTAAAATAAGACAACAAGAGCTATTAGGTTAACAGCAATTTAATAACATGGGAAAAAAAAAGATACAATTTAGTGAATTGAATAGAAGGATACAATTTAGTAAAACAATACTATTTAGTGGCTTGAATAGCAATTTGGTATAAAAGGAAAACAATTTAGTAAAAGAGTACAATTTAGTGAGTAACTTCAGATACATAGATATATATTTGTGAATATAATTTGCCAGTAATTATGATTAAAGCATAAGCAAAACTGACCAGGGTACAGGGAGGGCTTCTCACCCCGCCTCACATACCAAAACAAAGTAATTCAAACTAAAATTATATACTGTATGCTTATACCTATTCATTAATGTTTCCCATAAGTCTCCTCCTATTTCCAATTCATTGATTTAATATCACTATTCTTCATGGCGCATGCTTCACTTGTTGCTAGGGGGTCTTCTGTCTTGTTTTGGTGGTTTTTTGGACGAAGGCTTACACTCATCCTCGTTGTCCTCTGGATAACTTTACAGGCTGTGCGTGTGTACTAAGCGTTGTGTTATGTAAGTAAGCATTGTGCTCCACTAATTAGTCTTATGTTTTATAATTTTCAGGCCCTATGCCTAAAGTCGTTCCAACTTCATCCATCTCAAGGTCAATTTTGTCTTAGGACATTTCTTATCTCAAAACTACATTCTGTACCTTATTTTTAACATGTAACATCTGTAGGGGGCTACATCTGCCTTGTAACACCAATTCCCTTGATTGCTTCTAATAATAACTTTCCAAATAGTTACAATTTAGTTAGCACTAATCATTTCCATTTATTACAGGAGGGTGTGAAAACAGGAGCATTGTTTGGCCTCCTCTCTGCCTTTCACACCTTTCAGTGCTTTGACCCAGCCAAGAGCTTTCTCCAAGAGTGAAATGAAGCAGCTGTTCCTGCTCCCAGCTCTGGCTTTTTCCAGTCTCTGACCCTGACTGGTTTTGTCCCTCTTGCTGTGCCCTCTGTTCCCCCAGGGGGCTGCCCCAGGCTGAGGGATCAGATCCAGGCACTGCTGCTGCTCCCTGGGGACCAGCCCCAGTTTGGTTGTTGCTGTCAGTGCCAGCAGAAGCGGTGGCTGGAGCAGCGGGTGCTGACAGTGCCCCAAGGCCCGGGGCTGGAGGGGTCCCTGGGCTGGGGCTGGGAGGGAGCTGCCCCTTGTTCTCCCTCTGCCTCACGCAGAGCTGGGCCGGGCACAAGTGGGGCAGCAGAGCCAACAGGGAGCCTGAGAGTCTCTTCCAGCCGTGCCTGCTCAGAGTTTGGCCTTGGAGCTTCAGGTGGGCAAAGGCAGCTGCTCTGCTCCCTCTGCGTGTGCCCGTGTTCAGCAGTGCTGCTCCATCAGTCTGTGCCCAGCAACGGGGAAAAGCCTCAGCCCTGCAGGGCCAGGAGCTGCTGGGCTCTGCCTGAGCAGCTCAGCCAGCAGGAAGGGAGCTGCTCCACAGGGGAACCAGGAGCAAAGGACATGCCTTTTCTAGGGCATGTTTTCTGTAAAAAAAACCCCAAATAAACAAAACAAAAAAACAAAACAAAAAAGAAAACATGAAAAAATATGAAAGATAAAAATTACCCCCAAATGTGTAGTGAAAAATGATCTATAACTCTGGAGTAAGAAAGAGGTAACCAATCTTTTGAAAAAGAGAACTCAGCTTTGATTTTAGTTCCTTAGTTTGTACACGTGCTAGTGGAAAGGATCCATTAGCTGCCTTTCTTTACAGATTTGATGGATGTTTTCCAATATTAAGATATTTTACACTGCAGTTGAAGGAATAGGAAATTGAAATACATGTTCTTCATGACTGTGTCTTGAGTGTAAAAATTTTGCAGTTTGAAACTTGGACCTAAAGTGTTGCAAATGGAAGTGATAAATCCCAATGGACTGAGTGAATGCAGCTTTTCCTTATGGGATGTGCAGCACTCCAAGGACTTCCTCAGTGGGGCTGTGGGTGCTCTGAGCTTTGTCCTGTGCCACTCCGGGATGTCATGAAATGGGACTTCACCTGCCACCAGCCCAGGTCACGCTCTGCCACCCCAGCTCCTTGGACCTTGTGTCCCCAAAGAAGACACAAGGTGTTTCTGCTGCTCCACCTTTGCACAGATCCACAGAGAGCTGGGATTATCCCAAGTCTCATGTCTCCATTGTGCCATATTCCTAAAGTACCAGCAGCCCATCCTGATGAATATGGTGAGTTATGTGGATGGTTGTCTGCTCCCTTTCCTGCCTAGAAATCCTGAAACTGCTTCTAAATGCTGTTCCCTACAGCTCTTGGACAACTACTCTCACAGAGCTGGGAAAAATAATACCCTGGCCATGGCTTACAAGGTGAGTTATGCCAAAGTTAGAGCTCTGTGGGAAATCTCTATCCATCCCTATCCTTTTAATCTATCTGTACGTGGGGGTGTGCATGGATGTGTCTTGTATGGAAAGGAAGGAGTGTGCAAACAACGTGACTGACACTTTCACTCTGTGTGTTCATTCCATACTCACGGGTACAAAGATATTATGGAAACCTTTGCAAGGACAGACCTTCTGTCCATGGATAGAGACATCCAAGAGCCCCTGGCACAGACAGACCCTTCTGTCCATGGATACAGAGACATCCAAGAGCCCCTGGCACAGACAGACCCTTCTGTCCATGGATACAGAGACACCCAAGAGCCCCTGGCACAGACAGACCCTTCTGTCCATGGATACAGAGACATCCAAGAGCCCCTGGCACAGACAGACCCTTCTGTCCATGGATACAGAGACACCCAAGAGCCCCTGGCACAGACAGACCCTTCTGTCCATGGATACAGAGACATCCAAGAGCCCCTGGCACAGACAGACCCTTCTGTCCATGGATACAGAGACATCCAAGAGCCCCTGGCACAGACAGACATTGCTGCTCTTCAGCCACTGACAGGATGAGTCCCTGAGACTGGGGCTTGGCCTTCCTCATGGTGAGGGGCATCAAGGAAGGCTGCAGTGTGATGGAGACTGTGATGGGCTGGGAACTCACTGGGGGAAAGGAGGGAGCAGTTGTGAAGTAAAAGGCAGGTGGGGGACAGAACTCCTTCAGAGAATAGAACTGTTCTGAGCTACAGCTTGAGCAAGATGAAAAATGTCATTTGGGGTCATCCCAGATTGATTTCATTTCAGAAGTTATGGAACAAGTTTAATTTTTGGGGGGTGTCATGTTTTCCCTTGGAGGTGGTCACTCTGCAGACTTGAGCTGCATTGCCAAAATGCTCAAGTCTCTGCTGCAGGTCACACCGTTTCTTCTTTGGCTGATCCCGGCGCGGTGCTGAGCCCAGCAGAGCCCTGGCAGAGCCCAGAGCAGCCTCAGCATCCGCAGAGCCCGGCTGCAAGGAGAGAAAGCAGAAACCGCCCGTCAGCTGAAGGCTCCTGTCCCCTTGTCCCAGCCAGCCGCGGCGCCCAGGCCATGCTGGCCGTGCTCAGAGCTGGGCCCAAAGCTGCCCATCACTGCTGCCTTTGGGAGCAGAGCAGGAGGGCAGGACATGTGCCCAGCCTGCAGCCAGCCACGGCAGATCCAGCCCCTCAGCAGCTGCCCAGAGCGGGATGCTCCTGTGCCCGCTGCCATCTCCCAAAAGCTCTTGTCCCACCCATGCCAAGGAGATGAGGACCCACCTCACACCATCCGCTGCCAGAAGAAAAGCTGGTCCCAAACGATGTCCTCAGTCTTCTCCAAGGGCACGGCCCATCCACGCCACAGCTGGTCCCAAGCACTTCCTGATCCAGACTGGACCCCACCTAGAACGCTTCCTTTAGAAAAACAAACAACAAATTAATGAAAATAGATTACAGACAAAAAGGGGAAACAAGAAAAATGGTAAATAATCTTATCTCTGTCAGGAGCATGAGGAAGGCCCAACCCCTACATTCTGGGGAAAAACCCACCCATGGGTGAGGGAAGCCCATGCTTTCTCCCTTTCCCCTGCACTGTCCCCCAAAATCACGGTGATCCCAAAGCAAAGCAGGGGAGTGGAGCAGCCCAAGCCCTTCCTTGCCTGCACAGCAAAGCAGCCGTGCTCAGGTTCTGGAGTCCCACCTGTGCTCCTGCCATGGGGGTTTGTTTGTGTCGGGCTGGCTGCCCCAGCCCCAGCCCGGGGCACGGTGGGTGGTGGGGGCTGTTGGCAGGGCCAGGATCCCACTCCCATTTCGTAACCACCCCAGCCCATGTCCCCAGCCCTGCCAAAAACCAGCTGGGCAGCCACTGAGGAATCAGTTGCATCTGCCCCAGCAAAGGGGAAACCTTTGGTTCCCGGCCAATGCTCAAATCTGGGAGCATCCCCCTGGGACTGGACTTACCTGAAAATTCACTGTGGAGCCTGGCTTTGAAGAAGGTGCCAGAATCAAAGTCCATCATCGCCAGCTGCCGCTGGCCAGGTGGAGGAAGAGGATGTCATCCTTGCTGTTTTCCTCCCTGTCTCCAGCAGCAGCAGCAGCCCCACCTGGTCCAGTTTCTCCAGGGGCTCCTTCTTCCCTGGGGTGACACCAGGCTGTCAGGGTTCTGCCCAGGGCCCGGCTGTCAGTGAACCAGGACAAGCAAAACCAGCTCAGATGGTGCCCACCAGTGCTGGGCAGAGCAGCTCAGCTCCAGCACAAGGGCTGTGTGTTCCCATTTGATGAGCCCAGTGCAGTGACACAGGCAGGACAAAAAAGTCTGGGTTTCTTTGCTGCTGATTGCCAGGGCATGTGTGGAGCTGTAACTTACCAGGTCCCTGCATCACTGTGCCTGTGGCTCTCTCCCTTCTTCTAGGGCTGATGAATATCCTGCATCCAGGGATCATGGAACAGGTCTTCTAATGAGGGCCTGTCCAAGGAGTTCAGGGATAAACACCACCTGATCAGAAGCTGGCAATCTGGGGAGAGAAACCACAAACCACTGGTCAGTTGGAGAAGGCTCCAGTCTGCTTTGTCCCACTATTACCGTGCCCAGGCCACGCTGGATGTGCTCAGAGCTGGGCCTAAACTTTCCCATTAATTTTTTTGTTTTGGAGGAGAGCAGCAGAGCAGGACATGTGCCACCTCCTCAGCAGCTGCCAGAGCGGGATGCTCACGAGCCCGCTGCTGTCTCCCAACACTGGTGTTCCCCCTGTGCCCAGAGATGAGGATTCACCTTGGGAGAGCCGTTGTGGCAGCGGGAGCTGGCCCCATCTGATGTTCCTGCCCCTCCTGAAAGGGTGCTCCCCGCAGACCATCTCGTGCAGCAGGATGCCCAGGGTCCAGACGGTCGCTGCCTCGCCATGGTACCACCCAAAGTCGTTCCATTCCGGGGGGCTGTATGATGGTGTTCCTATGGAATATGGGTGGAGCTCATCAGGGGGATGCTGCTGCTCCCAGAGCCTCACTCCAACATCCCTGGGCATGTGGGGGCTTCCCCAGTGGCCCATGGGGTGACCTGCTGCCCTCTCGCCAGCACCTGGGACTTGGGTACAAACCCAGGGCTGGAAAAGAAGCCACTGGTGCTGGAAGAGGGCAGCAGAAACCCTGGCAAGGCCTGACCATGACACACAAAGGGAAATACCCACTCAGTGCTGGGGAAAAACCATACCCACATCCTCCCTGCTGGCATTGCCCAAAACATACTTTGAACCAAAGCAAACCAGGGAAGCACAGCAGTCCAAGCCCATTCTCAACTGCACACCAAACCAGCTGGTGCACAGGTTCTGCCTCCCCCTCTCTGCCACCCCTACCCATGGAGGATTTTGTCAGGCTGGCTGCCCCAACCCCAGTCCTGGGAGAATCCCTCCTGCCACACCCTTGTTGTGCCAGGAGATGTTGGGCCAGGAGATGCTGGGACCAGAAGCCTACCCCTGTGTGGGCTCACCTGCAAATTGAGTGTAGGCTGTCTCCTGAAGGTAGGTGCCACAGCCGAAGTCTATCAGTTTTGCCTCGCCGGTGTCCAGGTCTACCAAGATGTTGTCCGGTTTGATATCTCGGTGCAGGACCCCGCAGCTGGTGCAGTGCCGCACGGCTGCCAGGACCTGCCGGAACAGCTCCCGCGCCTCTTCCTCGGACAGGAACTTCCGTGCCCGAATGAAGTGCCGCAGGTCCTGACACCGCTCTGGGCGCTCCAGCACCATAACAATGTAGCTGGGGAGCTCAAGCCACTCCAGCAGCTGCACCACGCCGGGGAAGCCTGTGGACACCTTGTCCAGCAGCACTATCTCCAGTGGTGCGCTGGTGCCGTCGGGCTGCGGGAAGAGCACGGTGCCATCAGTGGGGCTGAGGCCGTGCCAGGGCTCGGGAAGCCCTCAGCCAGCCCGGGATGCTCTGTGCCCTCCGCTGGCCCCATGCCCGCTCTCCCTCCAGGTGTCCTGGCAGCTCCCACCCTGCCGGGTCCCGGCTCATCCCCGCCCGGCACACCCCGGCTTCTGCCGCTGGCCCCGCTCACTCACCAGCTCGCCCCAGTGCCGGACGCGGTTCCGTGGCACCTTTTTGATGGCCACCTGTAAGCCAAAGGGAACAGCGGATTCAGCTCAGCGCCTGCCGTGTCCAGCCCCATCCTACTCCTCCGCCCCCTTCTCCTCCTCCGCCCCCTCCGCCCGCTCCTCCTCCTCCGCCCGCCGCTGGCCCCACCGCTCACCGGGAGTCCGTCCGAGAGCCGAGTGGCTGCGAAAACTCTGCCAAAGCCGCCGCGTCCCAGCAGTGAACCCACTCGGTAGCGCTGCTGCAGGGCCTCCTGCGCCTTCCCTGGGGAAGAGACGCGGCCGTCAGTGCTCGGCCCGGGGCCAGGAACGGCCCCCGAGCGCTCCCCGACCTCCCCGGGCCGGGCATCCGCAGGCGTTCGCTCTTTGGAACGCGACAGCGGCGGCTCGGGGCCGGCGGCCGCGCTGCTGAGCGGCGGAGCTCGGGCCGGGGAAGCCGCAGCGGAGGCGGCAGCAGCGGCCGCGCCGCCTGTGTCCTCCGCGGGCCCCGGGAGGAGCCGGAGCCGGGGCCGGGGCCGGGGCCGGGGCCGGGGCCAGGCCAGGCGGAGGCAAAGGGCAGCGATGCCGCCCCAGCCCCAGGCAATGATGCCCGCCCAGCAGCGCCAGCGCCAGCACAGCCAGAGCTGGGCGGAGGCGAGACCGCGGAGGGATGCTCGGGGCCGGGGCCGGGGCCGGGGACGTGGCCGGGGCAGCCCCGCCCGGGGCCGGGGGCGAACCGGGGGCATGGCCCGGGTGGGCACGGGGAGAGGGAACCTGGAAGAGGAGGGGGACACCGGGAAAGGGAGACAGGGATGGGGTGCGGGACCACGGGAGAGGGACAAGGGACTCAAGGGAGTCGAAGAATTCGACTAGGAGATGAGGGGACCCAGGGGAAGGGAGACCGAGAGAGGGAGAGGGAGAGGAGGAGGAGAATCGAAGAAGTCTCTAAAGCTGCTGCTTCCACTGCTGCTGCCGCTGCTGCTTCCACTGCTGCTGCCGCTGCTGCCACTGCTGCCGCCGCTGCCGCTGCAACTGAAGCACCGGGACCGTTTGTCCCCGTGTCCGTTTGTCCGTTGCCCGCTCGGCCCCGCCCCGAGCCCCGCGCTCCCCGGGCAGCCCCTGAGCCTGGCCAAACACGGGAACTTTGCCCTGGTGAGCCAAGAGCCAGAGTCTTGACTCCTGCACAGGGGCACAGCAATGCCCTTGGCTGCTGCTGTGCCTTGTCCCTGCTGAGGGTCAGACACTGTCTGAGCACATTCCCTGAATGCAGAATTTGTACCTGAGCCAAGCACTGCACTTGTGTCTCCAGCATTGCTTTCCAAGTAAAACAGAGGGAGTCAAACTGGGTATAGCTCATGGTATTTTACAGTGTCTAAAACTTGCCAAGTCTCAGATCTTAGAGGTGAGATCCATTTGGAATGAATGGGATGGACAAACAGTTCAAGATGGAGAAGGGAAACATAAAAATCAATAGAGAAAAATAGAAAAAAACATATTGGTTGTTTCTTTGGATTTTATTTTCATTTCTTAAAAAAGTTGTTTCAATTTTCCCAGAATCTCCTCCCCAGTCCTGTCCTTTCCAACAACCTGTCCTGGAGAACAAGGCGCAGCTCCTGTCACAAGATGTGCCCCCAGCTGCAGCTTCTCTTGGCTTCCCACACTGTGAATGCAGCACAACTCTTGCAGCAAAGCAGGACAAATATCTGAAGAACTTGACAACTTGTTCTTTCTTTTCCTTGTGCACTGGGGAGTTGTGCCATTGGTAAGGTTTTCATTGTTCCTCTTCTAGCCAAAGAAAACATGATGGGCTACCAGGAATTGTTGGGGAATACAAGCCTGGCTGAATGTGGAGAAAGAATCTCCAGAGCCTGCAGCCAGCAGTGGAGAGCTCATCATTCCAACAGCCCCATGGACATCTTGAAAGTGATCTGGAATGTGAAGATGGGCTGACAGAGGGAGTTTGTTTCTGTGTTCAGTTTAGATGATTCTACATGTCTTGCAGTGGTAGAAATCAAGAGCACAATCAGTTGATGATAAGCACCAGAACATGATAAGCTGGACCTCTCAGTGGATGAAAGACAGTGAAAAGGAGAAATGCAAGGAATGACTTGGTGAACTTTGTGTGTAAGAAGGGTCATTTTTTCTTATTTTGTGGGATTTTTCTTTATTTTTGTGGGATATTCAGGAGATTTGATGGAATGTTTCTGGAATTTGATAGGGTTTGGAGAATTTTTATGGATTTTTTTTAAATTTTTTGAAATTTCATTGGATGTTTTTCCAATTTTGTGGGATTTTGCAAAAGTTTAAATATTTTGTGTGATTTTCATGAAATCGTGAAGGATTTTGAGTAGAGCTGAAGGATTTTGAGGAATTTTTCTTGATTTTGGGGTATTTTGTGAAGATTTGGTTGGGTGATTCTGGAATTTGGTAGGGTTTTCAGAACATTTAGGGAACTGTGTGGGATTGTTCTGCAATTTTCAGGGATTTTGTAGAGACTTGAAGAATTTTGAGATATTTTCTTAGATTTCGTGGAAATTTGTAGGGATTTGGTGGGGTGTTACTGGAATTTGGTGAGGTTTTGAGAAGATTTCTGCAATTTTGTGGGACTTTTCTGCAATTCTGCGGGATTTTGTGGAGACTGGAAAAATTGAGAGGGATTTTTCTTAGCTGTTTTGGAAATTTGTGGAGATTTTGTGGGATGTTTCTGGAATTTGGTAGTGATTTCAAAACATTTAGGGAATCGTGTGGGATTTTTCTGCAATTTTTGGGGATTTTTCTTGAATTTTGGAGGCTATTGAGGAGATTTTGTGGGAGTTTTGAAGGATTTTGAGCAGACATGAAGGATTTTGAGGTATTTTCTTGGGTTTTGTGGAAATTTGTGGGGGTTTTGTGGGATGTGACTGGAATTTGGTGGAGTTTTGAGAAGCTTTCTGCAATTTTGTTGGAGTTTTTTCTGGAATTTGGTGGGATTTTGTGGAGACTTGAAGCATGTTGAGGGATTTTTCTTAGATTTTGTGGTATTTTGTGGAGATTTGGTGGGATGTTTCTGGAATTTTGTGACATTTTATTGTACAGGTGTGGAATGTTCTCATATTTTGTGGGATTTTGAAGAGACTTCAAGAATTGTGGGGGATTTTTCTTAGCTTCTTTGGAATTTAGTGGAGATTTGGTGGGATGTTTCTGGAATTTGGTAGGGTTTTGGGAAGATTTAGGGAATTTTGTGAGATTTTTTCCTGGAATGTTTAGGGATTTTGAGGAGACTGGAAGAATTGTGAGGAATTTTTCTGCTATTTTGTGGAAATTTGTGGCAATTTGGTGGGATGTTTCTGGAATTTGGTAGTGATTTCAGAACATTTAGGGAATCGTGTGGGATTTTTCTGCAATTTTTGGGGATTTTTCTTGAATTTTGTAGGATATTGAGGAGATTTTATGGGTGTTTTGTGGAAATCTGAAGGATTTTGAGGAGAGATGAAGAATTGTGAGGGATTTGCTTAGATCTTGTGGAAATGAGTGGGGATTTTTTGGGATGTTTCTGGAATATGGTACGGTTTGGGGAAGATTTCTGCAATTTTGTGGCATTTTTCTGCAATTTTGAGGGATTTTTCTTGATTTTGTGGAATTTTTTGGAGATTTGGTGGGATGTTTCTGGAATTTGGTCGGGTTTTGGGAAGGTTTAGAGAATTTTGTGAGATTTTTTTCCTGGAATCTTGAGGAATTTTGAGGAGACTTGAAGAACTTTGTGGGATTTTTCTCACATTTTGTGTCATTTTCTGGAGATTTGGTGGGATGTTTCTGGAATTTGATAGGGTTTTGAAAACATTTAATGAATTGTGTTGGATTTTTCTTGAATTTTGCAGGATATTGGGGAGATTTTGTGGGAGTTTTGTGGAATTTTGAGGGATTTTGAGGGGACATGAAGGATTTTGAGGTATTTTCTTAGATTTTGTGCAAATTAGTGGGGGTTTTGTGGGATGTTTCTGGAATTTGGTGGGGTTTTGAGAACATTTAGGGAACTGTATGGGATTTTTCTGCAATTTTGTGGGATTTTTCTTGAATTATGTGGGATTTTGTGGGGACTTGAAGAATTTTGAGAGATTTTTCTTGGATTTTGTGGTATTTTGTGGAGATTAGGTTGGATGCTTCTGGAATTTGCTGGGGTTTTCAAAACATTTAGGGAACTGTGTGGGATTTTTCTGCAATTTGTTGGGATTTTTCTTGAATTTTGTAGGATATTGTGAAGATTTTGTGGGAGTTTTGTGGAATTTTGTGGGATTTTGAGGCGGCATGAAGGATTTTGAGGTATTTTCTTAGATTTTGTGGAAATTATCAGGGATTTGGTGGGATGTTACTGGAATTTGTTGGGGTTTTGAGAAGATTTCTGCAATTTTGTTGGATTTTGTGGAATGTTGTGTGATTTTTCTTGATTTTTGTAGGATATTCAGGGGATTTTTGGAGATGTTTCTGGAATTTGGTAGGGTTTTCAGAAAATTTAGGCAATTGTGTGGGATTTTTTTCTTGAATGTTGTGGGATTTTGAGGACACTTGAAGAATTTTTTGGGATTTATCTTAGATTTTGTGGAAATTATCCGGGATTTGGTGGGATGTTTCTGGAATTTGGTGAGGTTTTGAGAAGATTTCTGCAATTTTGTGGGACTTTTTTGCAATTCTGCGGGATTTTGTGGAGACTTGAAAAATTGAGAGGGATTTTTCTTAGCTGTTTTGGAAATTTGTGGAGATTTTGTGGGATGTTTCTGGAATGTGGTAGTGCTTTCGAAACATTTAGGGAATCATGTGGGATTTTTCTGCAATTTTTGGGGATTTTTCTGCAATTTTGGACGATATTGAAGAGATTTTGTGGGAGTTTTGTGGAAATTTGAGGGATTTTGAGCAGACATGTAGAATTTTGAGGTAGTTTCTTGGGTTTTGTGGAAATTTGTGGGGGTTTTGTGGGATGTGACTGGAATTTGGTGGGGTTTTGAGAAGCTTTCTGCAATTTTGTTGGAGTTTTTTCTGGAATTTGGTGGGATTTTGTGGAGACTTGAAGCATGTTGAGGGATTTTTCTTAGATTTTGTGGTATTTTGTGGAGATTTGGTGGGATGTTTCTGGAATTTTGTAGCATTTTATTGTACAGCTGTGGAATGTTCTCATATTTTGTGGGATTTTGAAGAGACTTCAAGAATTGTGAGGGATTTTTCTTAGCTTCTTTGGCATTTTGTGGCGATTTGGTGGGATGTTTCTGGAATTTGGTAGAGATTTCAGAACATTTAGGGAATCGTGTGGGATTTTTCTGCAATTTGTTGGGATTTTTCTTGAATTTTGCAGGATATTGGGGAGATTTTGAGGGTGTTTTTTAGAATTTTGAGGGATTTTGAGCAGACAAAGAGGATTTTGAGATATTTTCTTAGATTTTGTGGAAATTTCTGGGGATTTGGTGCGATGTGACTGGAATTTGGTGGGGTTTTGAGAAGCTTTCCGCAATTTTTTTGGAGTTTTTTCTGGAATTTTGTGGGATTTTGTGGAGCCTTGAAGAATTATGAGGGATTTTTCTTAGTTTCTTTAGAATTTTGTGGAGATTTGGTGGGATGTTTCTGGAATTTGGTAGGGTTTTGGGAAGATTTAGGGAATTTTGTGAGATTTTTTCCTGCAATCTTGAGGGACTTTGAGGAGACTTGAAGAATTGTGAGGGATTTTTCTGATATTTTGTGGAAATTTGTGGCCATTTGTTGGGATATTTCTGGAATTTGGTGGGATTTTTTTGTACTGTTGTTGGAATTTTCTGGTATTTTGTGGGATTTTGAGGAGACATGAAAAATTGTGAGGGATTTCTCTTAGATTTTGTGGAAATCTGTGGGGATTTGGTGGGATGTGACTGGAATTTGGTGGTGTTTTGAGAAGCTTTCTGCAAGTTTGTTGGAGTTTTTTCTGCAATTTTGTGGGATTTTGTGGAGCCTTGAAGAATGTTGAGGGATTTTTCTTAGATTTTGTGGTATTTTGTGGAGATTTGGTGAGATGTTTCTGGATTTTCCTGGGGTTTTCAGAACATTTATGGAATTGTATGGGATTTTTCTGCAATTTTGTGTGATTTTTCTTGGATTTTGTAGGATATTAATGAGATTTTGTGGCAGTTTTCTGGATTTTTGAGGGATTTTGAGTAGACATGAAGAGTTTTGAGGGATTTTTCTTAGATTTCGTGGAAATTTATTTGGATTTTCAGGGATGTTTCTGGACTTTAGTGGGGTTTTGAGAGCGTTTAATGAATTATGTGATATTTTTCTGCATATTTGTGGGATTTTTCCTGGATTTTGTAAAATATTGAGGAGATTTTGTGGGAGTTTTTTGGAATTTTGTGGGATTTTGAGGAGACATGAAGAATTATGAGTGATTTTTCTTAGCTTCTTTGGAATTCTGTGGAGATTTGGTGGGATGTTTCTGGAATTGGTTAGGATTTTGGGAAGATTCAGGGAATTTTGTGAAGATTTTTCTCTGGAATCTTGAGGGAATTTGAGGAGACTTGAAGAATTTTGTGGGATTTTTTTGAAATTTTGTGGAAATTTGTGGTGATTTGGTGGGATGTTTCTAGAGTTTAGTGGGGTTTTCAGACCTTTTAATGAATTCTGTAATATTTTTCTGCAATTTGGTGGGATTTTTCTTGGATTTTGTAGGATATTGGGGAGATTTGTGGGAGTATTGTGGAATTTTGAGGGATTTTGAGGAGACCTGAAGAATTTTGTGTGATTTTCTTAGATTTTGTGGAAATTTGTGTAGATTTGGTGGGATATTTCTGGAATTTAGTGGGGTTTTCAGACCATTTATTGAATTGTGTGGAATTTTTGTGCAATTTTGTGGGATTTTTCTTGAATTTTGGAGGACATTGAGGAGATTTTGTGGGAGTTTTGTGGAATTTTGAGGGATTTTGAGGAGACATGAGGAATTTTGTGGGATTTTTCTGAAATTTTGTGGGAAATTGTGGCGATTTGGTGCGATGTTTCAGGAATTTTGCGGGATTTTTTTGTACTATGTGGAATTTTCTGGCATTTTGTGGGATTTTGAGGAGACTTGAAGAATTGTGAGGGATTTTTCTTAGATTTTTCTTGGATTTTTTGGAGATTTGGTGGGATGTTTCTGGAATTTTCTGGGGTTTTCAGAACATTTAGGGAATTGTGTGGGATTTTTCTGCAATTGTGTGGGATTTTCCTTGAATTTTGTAGGATACTGGGGAGATTTTGTGGGAGTTTTGTGGAATTTTGAGGGATTTTGAGGAGACATGAGGAATTTTGAGGTATGTTGTTAGATTTTGTGGAAATTTGTTTAGATATTCTGGGTTGTTTCTGGAATTTGCTGGGGTTTTGAGATGCTTTCTGCAATTTTGTGGGATCTTGTGAAGACTTGAAGAATTGTGAGGGATTTTTCTTAGCTTCTTTGGAATTTTGTGGAGATTTGGTGGGATGTTTCTGGAATTTGGTAGGATTTTGGGAAGATTCAGGGAATTTTGTGAGATTTTTCTCTGGAATCTTGAGGGATTTTGAGGAGACTTGAAGAATTTTGTGGGGCTTTCCTGAAATTTTGTGGAAATTTGTGGAGATTTGTTGGGATGTTCCTGGAATTTTGCGGGATTTTTTTGTACTGTTGTGGAATTTTCTGGAATTTTGTGGGATTTTGAGGAGACTTGAAGAATTGTGAGAGTTTTTCTTAGATTTTGTGGAAATTTGTTTAAATTTTGTGGGATTTTTCTGCAATTTTGTGGGATTTTCCTTGAATTTTGTAGGATATTGATGAGATTTTGTGGGAGTTTTATAGAATCTTGAGCGATTTTGAGGAGACATGAAGAATTTTGTGGGATTTTCTTAGGTTTTGTTGAAATTTGTTTAGATATTCTGGGATGTTTCTGGAATTTGTTGGGCTTTTGAGAATATTTCTGCAAATTTTTTGGGATTTCTTGAATTTTGTGGGATTTGGTGGAGAGTTGAAGAATTGTGAGGGAGTTTTCTTAGATTTTGTGGAAATTTGTGGCGATTTGGTGGGATGTTTCTGGAATTTTTGGGGATTTTTTTGTACTGTTGTGGAATTTTTTGGTATTTTGTGGGATTTTGAGGAGACTTGAATAATTGTGAGGGATTTTTCTTAGATTTTGTGGCATATTTGTGGTGATTTGGTAGGATGTTTCTGGATTTTTCTGGGGTTTTGAGAACATTTATGGAATTGTATGGGATTTTTCTGCAATTTTTGGGATTTTTCTTGAATTTTGAAGGATATTGATGGGATTTTGTGGCAGTTTTCTGGAATTTTGAGGGATTTTTAGGAGACATGAAGGATTTTGACCTATTTTCTCTAATTTTGTCAAGTTTGTTTATATTTTCTGTGATGTTTCTGGAATTTGGAAGGGTTTTGAGAAGCTTTCTGCAATTTTGTTGGAGTTTTTTATGGAATCTTGTAAAATTTTGTGGAGACAGGAAGAATTTTGAGGGATTTTTCTTAGATTTTTTGGTATTTTTTTTTGAGAGTTTGTGTGATGTTTCTGGTATTTTGTGGGATTTTTCAGAACATTCATGTAATTGTATGGGATTTTTCTGCAAGTTTGTGGGATTTTTCTTGGATTTTGTAGGATATTGTGGAGCTTTTGTGTGTGTTTTGTGGAATTTTGAGGGAATTTGAGGAGACATGAGGAATTTGGAGGTATTTTCTTAGATTTTGTGGAAATTAGTGGGGATTTTCTGTGATGTTTCTGGAATTTGTTGCGCTTTTGAGATTTCTGCAATTTTGTGGGATTTTTCTTGAATTTTGTGGAGACTTGAAGAATTATGAGGGATTTTTCTGGAATTTTGTAGAAATTTTTTTGAGATTTGGTGGGATGTTTCTGGAATTTGGTGGGGTTTTCAGAACATTTAATGAATTGTGTGGGATTTTTCTGCAATTTGGTTGGATTTTTCTTGGATTTTATAGGATAATGGGGAGATTTTGTGGGTGTTTTGTGGAATTTTGAGGGAATTTGAGGAGACATGTAGAATTTTGAGGTATTTTCTTAGATTTTGTGGAAATTTGTGGGGATTTTCTGGGATGTTTCTGGATTTTGGTAAGGTTTTGAGAAGATTTAGGGATTTTTGTGGGTTTTTTGTTGAATTTTGTGGATTTTTTCTGGAACTTTGTAGGATTTTGTGAGCATTTGGAGCATTTTTTATGAAGAGTTTGTTGAAAAAAACAGGAAAATAAAAGGAGTAAATCTGCTGAAATTTCGGTAAACAAAGTTGAAAATCAAAACCATCCAAAGTTACCTGAACTCCGCGATAAATCCGCACGCTTTGGCCTAACATTAGCCAAATGGGGTTAAAATCATCCCAAGGGGTCCAAAGTGCAACCAAAAGGGCATAAAAATGCCCAAAGTGGTGTCAAACGCACTCCAAATGGCCTAAAATCACCCTTGAATCTCCCAAATGGGTGCAAGATCCACCCTGAAAGTCGCTGGTTTTGCCTCAAATCACCCAAAGGGCCCCAACATCCCCCAACCTGGCCTGAAATGGCCAAAAGGGACCTGAAATCACCCGAAAAGGGCTCGGTTCGACCGGCACCGGGACTGGGAGCGAGACCGAGATCGAGACTGAGACTGAGACCGAGACTGAGACCGAGAGCGGGCCTGAGACTGGGACTGAATCCGGCACCGGCACCGAGACCGGCACCGCTCCGGGACCGGGACTGAGACCGGGACCGGGACTGAGACCGGGACCGGCACCGCTCTGGGATTGAGATCGACACCGGGACCGGAATTGGCTCCGGGAGTGCCCCGGGACTGCTCCGAGACTGAGACCGAGGCCAGCACAGGGACTGGGATCAACACCAGGAGCGCTCCGAGACCGAGACTGAGACCAGAACCGGGATCAGCACCAGGATCACTCCAGGACCAGCACTGGGATCAGCACTGGGATCACTCCAGGACCAGCACTGGGATCAGCACCGGGATCACTCCAGGACCAGCACTGGGATCAGCACCGGGATCACTCCAGGACCAGCACTGGGATCAGCACCAGGATCACTCCAGGACCAGCACTGACATTGGGACAGGAACAGCTCCAAGGCCAAGACTGAGACCAGGACTGAAACCAGCACTGGCACCGACACTGAGACTGGCACCGCTCCGGGACCGAGACCGAGACCGGGACTGAGAGTGAGATGGAGACAAAGACTGGGACTGGGAGCGCTCTGGGACTGACACTGGGACCACCACAGCTTCGGGACAGAGATCGACACCGGGACCAGAATCAGCTCTGGGATCGCTCCGGGACCACCACGTTCACTCCGGGCAGTTTTGGCCATGCCCCCGGGCGAGACTGGGAAGGGCTGGGAGGGACTGGGAGAGAACTGGGAGGGAACTGGGAGGGAACTGGGAGGGAGCCCTGGGCGGGGCGGGACCGCCTCTGTTTGCATCGTTCTGGTGCAGCCATCCCGGTCCATGTGGTCCCGGTCCATGTGATCCCAATCTCTGGTGCTGATCCATACGGTCCCGGTCTGTGCAATCCCAGTCTGTGCGATCCCAGCCCATGGATCCCAGTCTGTGTGGTCCTGCATGGCACACACTCCAAGAGTCTGGAATTCCAGTTGCCAGCAAGGAAAAGATGTTCCTGCCCTTGAAGGCAAAGCTCTTGAGAAGGGGCCGAGAGCCAAGTGCAGCAAGATCTTACAGTGACATTTCCCTGCCAGCCCCCAGAACTTCACCCATGCTTGTTGTAGCTCCTGGACTGGGAATTAAATCAGGGCAGGGTCTCTGGTGGGAGCTGCCCTGGGTGCAGGGAGACGCTGATGTCAGCGTTCAGGAACACACATAATCACAGATTGATTATATGCAGGTGCTTGATTGAAGCACACGGGAACTAGGGGTATCAGCAACCCAAATCTAGCTCCATTGTCTTTGTCCAAAGTGCACATATTTCTACAATTTCAGCTGTAGCAGTAATCACTATAACAACCTTATCAATATTGCCTCATTAATATTGCTTGATTAGCTTTATCAATATTGCTTCATGAGAGTTGGCTCATCCTTGTACAAACATGTACGAATCTTATCTCTGGGTGGGTATCCTGGAATTCCCAAGTACCAGTTCCTGTTACCGTAAACATTTCAGCTTGCTACACCATCCCCAATACCAGACATTCTTGTGGCCTACTTCTTCATGGTTTTAAGAAACATTTTCAGAAACATTTAACCCCATAGTGACAAGGCTTTCACTGCTGTGGTGTCACAGAGAGTGGAACACTGGGGCTGTCACTGCTGTGGTGTCACAGACAGTGGAACACTGGGGCTGTCACTGCTGTGGTGTGTGGTAGATTGACATTTAAGTAAAAAAGATAAACAGCTAAAGAAGTTAAGGTTGCTGGAGGCTGATGGGAGTTTTTTCTTCTGGCCTATAACTGGTCATTTCCGAGAACTGACAGTAGTTTTGATCATCGAAAACTGATATCAACCTGTGAATATCACCCTTTAAAACTTAAGCCCGGGAATTTCTCTTTCCCTTTGGTTTCTGGCTTTTGAAGAGGTAACAGGGCTCTGGTTCATCCTCCTCACCCCCAGGCCAGACAAGGCCACGGGAGGAGCGGGGCTGGCCAAAGTTCTGCAGTTCCTGGTGGGGGATGGAGACTGTGAAGTGACAGGAGCCCCTTCCCAGAGGGAAGTACTCCCATCTGTCCTACTGGTCTGGCCTTAATGTAAATCTTTGAGTTGATCAAAGGGTCATTGCTAAACAAAACCTTGGTTTTGCCTGCTGACATTGCTGGTCAGGCAGTGTCCCAGGAGATGCTCTTGATGGTTGCCTCTTTTCCTGGGCATGGCACTGGAGGAGGTCCAGGCCCAGGTGATGCCACTGAAGGAAATGTGCCCTCATCCCAGGGATGCTCAACACAGACTCCCCCAGCCCCTCAGTGCCCCGCTGCTGGTCACAGCAGCCCCTGCCTGGCTCCTGCCTGCCCACACCATGGTCAGCCCTGCCTGCTCCTGGACATGGAGCTCAGCCAGGGCTGGTGCTGTGTGGGCTTTGCTGGTGGTACCAGCCAGACACTGGGGTGAGAGCTCCATCTCTTTATTGGAACAGAAGAGCTGTGCTGGGCCCTGCCCTGGCAGGAGGGACCCACCTTCAGTCCAGGCCACAGAGCAGGGCGGGTCCCTTCAGGGACACAGGGCCTTGCTTTGGGTGGTGGCAGCATCTGCACAGCAGCAAGCTGGTAATGCAGCTG
The DNA here is from genome assembly GCF_030490865.1 of Poecile atricapillus. Lineage (NCBI taxonomy): Eukaryota > Metazoa > Chordata > Aves > Passeriformes > Paridae > Poecile > Poecile atricapillus. The sequence goes on from NC_081267.1 coordinate 2,482,908, forward strand.
TGACAGGGACATCACGTATGGGCATGGAGATGTGAAATGTGTGGTGCAGGTGTCCCTGAGGGAGGTGTTTGGCCTTTCCTGTGAAGCTGCAGAGGGGAGCCTGTTGAGAGAGGAGATGGCTGAGGCCCCAGCTGCAGCTGGCACACAGGGACCCTCTTGCACATTGGGAGATTCTCACTGTGCTCAAAGTTTCCCTCTAAAGACTAAGAGGTGAATGTGGATGGGCTTAGCAGCTGATCTGCAGGCCAAGCAATTGAGTTAGCAAAAGAAGAAATTGAGAAAATACAAGTTTATCCATAGCAAGGAAGAAAGCAAGCTTGTTAGCATGGAAACAAATAAAAAAAGATATAAGGGGTATTTGCAGTTGTTATAAATGGAATTGTTTTGTGCTAACTAAATTTTAACTGTTATTAAAGTTATTATTAGAAACAACCAAGAATCAGTGTTACAAAGCAGATGTACCCCTTTGCAGATGTTACATGTCAAAATTAAGGTACAGGATGTAGTTTAGAAGATAAATGGTGTCTTAACACCAAAATGGCCTTGAGATGGACCAAAATTAGAACAAATTTAGGCATTGGGCCTAAAGATTAGTAAACATAAGGCTAATTAGTAGACTAACATAACACAAGGCTTAGTACACACACACAGACCTGTAAGGTTATCCAAAGGATAATGAGGAAGAGGAGAAGCCTTCGCCAAAAGACCACCAAAAGAAGACTGAAGACCCCCTAACAACAATTGAGGCATGCGCCGTGAAGAAAAGTGATGTAAAGTCAGAAAAATCGGAAATAGGAGGAAACTTACAGGAAACATTAATGAATATGTAAAAGCATACAGTATATAAGTTTAGCTTAAAGTGCTTTGTTTTGAATGTGAGGCAGCGTGGGAAGCCTCTGTACCCTGGTTGGTTTTGCTTATGCTTTAATCATACTTAATTTCTAGCAGATTATAGATATAAATTTCATTTTTTATTAAACTGTATTATTTTACTAAACTGTATTCTTTTATACTACATTAGTATTCAATTTAGTAAATTGTATTCATTTTTAATTAAACTGCCATTAAGCCAAGGGACCTAGTTGTCAAAATTCTAATTTCATTTATAACAATATTTTAACAAAGAAGGCTGGTACAACAACATTGGTATTTACCAAACATGACACAACATGAGGTATATTAACAAAGAAGGCCCCTTACGGTGACAACATTCTACTGTTCAAACTGTAAAACATCTTTGTGTACTGATCAGGAGGTCACGATTTACTCTTTACAATCCTGATGCTGAATGTCTCCTGAGGAGGTCTGGTCACAGAGAAGAATGAGCCCCTTGTGGGCTGCCCCTGTTTGGACAACCTGCTCCTCACCCCGAGCCTCAGCATGTCTGACATCGCCCACCTGGGACTGACATCCCAAAACAATGAAAATATTTCTCTTTATAATTTTTCTTTATACTTAAAATCTAATTAATTAATAAAAATATTTTTAATAATAATAATATTATTCTGTATTTTTATAACCTAATTTTTTATATTTATATGAAAGAATTGATACATTTTTAGCAACTAAAAACATTATCGGTCCTCGGTTCAAAGTACCACAATTCCCTTCATTAATTAATTGGTCACTATTTCTCCCTCTTTATGATAATTACACACATTTTTAGTCCTTTGATCATCATTTTTATCATTTTCTCAGACAGGGTAAAAGGGACCACTTTGGGGTCCATGTAGACTTTTCTGGGCAACATTTGGGGCAGTTTTGGGTCTGGGGCGGGAATTTAGAAAGAACTTGGGGGTCTGGAGGACACTTGGGGGAGCCGGGTGGGCACTTGGAGGGGCACTTAGGGATTCTGTGGGACAATTCGGGGTTCGGGGGAGCACTTGGGGGTCCAGGGGGGCACTTGGAGGTCAGGGAGGGGAATCTGGGGGCCCTTCGGGGTCCGGGCGGGCACTTGGGGGACTGTAACAGGGAATCTATGGGCCGCGGGGGATGATGGGAGTTGTAGGCGCCGGTATAATATGGTTTAATGGGGCCGCGGAGCATCACGGGAGTTGTAGGCGCAGCTCCAATGGGTTCCGGTGAGGCGCGGGGCATGACGGGAGATGGAGTCCCGGCTGGAATAGCGCTCTATGGGCGCCGCGGAGCATGATGGGAGCTGTAGTCCCGGAAGTGGCTCGGAAGGCGCGTTTGGCGGTGCGGGGAAGCGCTTGGAGAAAACTTTTGCGTCCGAGCTGTGTCTGCCGGTCCTGGGGGCGAATGTATACGGCTCGGGAGCACTTGGGGGGAACCTGGGGAGCTGTAACCGGGCTCTTTAGGGCGCGGGGCACGGCAGGAGGTTTGGGCGCGGAACTGTGTTGTGGGATGATGGGAGATGAATTCCCAGCAGTGGCTGGAAGGGGAATCTGTGGGGTCGGGAGCATTCAGGGATGCAGGGACGCTTTGGGGGGTCCCGAACGGGCGCTGAGGGGGCACTCGGGGATCCTGGAGGGTTTGGGGGAGAATTACGGGACATACGAGGGGCGATCCCGGGGTTCTGGCGAGCGCAGGGCATATTCCCAGTTCCTCACAACCTGGTCTCAGTTGCCCCCTGCAGGCTCCTACTCACTGCCAGTATGATCCCAGTATGATCCCAGTATGATGTCAGTACACAGCCAGTGCGATCTCAGCCACTGCCAGGATGATCCCAGTATGATCCCAGTACAAACCAGTCCCTGCCAGTGCTGCCACTCCTGGGATCCCCCAGCCCTCTCTGTGTTCCCCCCTCCCGCATCTCCCCAGAGGAGCCCCAAGGGCTGGCAGTCCCCAGCCAGGGTCCCCAGCCAGCCCCAGGTTGGATCTGCAGCCCCCAATTTTCCCAGTTTCCCTCTCCTTTTCCCCGGGCCGGGTTCCCCCCGTCCCCAGCGGGTGGGAGCAGCGGAGAGCCCCGTGCTGCCCATCCCGACCTGTCCCGGCTCCATCCCCGCTCCTGCCGTGGGCTGTGAGGGGTTTGGGAACGGGGCACCGAGGGTGTCACTGCTCCTGGGGGAGGAGGAGGAGGGATGGAAGAGGAGGGATGAAGAAGGAGAGTGAGAAGGGATGGAGGTAGGAGAAGGCGCTGGTGTTAGGGAGGAGAAGGAGGAGGGATGGAAGGGGAGGAAAGGGAGGAAGATTTTGTAAATATCCACAAATCCCTTCAGTCTTGTCCCCCATGGGGATGTGTCCGCCCTTCACAGAACACGGGCGGGAAGGGGTCTCAAAATATATCCAACATGGACCTAAGGTATTTTAGACAAAGAAGGCTCAGACTTACGAGACGTGGTCCTGGGTTTATTGTGTGTGGATCGCCCGGGGCAAGAAAGAGGCTGAGATTCCTCGGGTGCTCTCTTAAACTTGGGGGAGGGGATGGCCAGGGGATACAGGGGGGTTACAGCCAATGGGATAGGGAAAAGAAAAGGGAGGTTAGGTAGGGACTGACCTTATACAAAACCAAGGGTGAGTTCTTCCCTTGGGACATACCATAATTTTTTAAATGCACTTGAACAGGAAGAGGAGGGACAGAGGAGGATCAGGGAAAGGAGAAGGAACCAAGAGGCCAAGAACTCCCTGAATTCACAGTCCCCCACCTGTGGGATCATCACCCCCCATCCCACAGGTGCCCCGAGAGGGGGAGCTCAGCCCAGATCTCCTGGGGGGTCCCTGGGTTGGGTTTTTTTGGGGGGGATATTTAAGAATTAAGGACTGCAAAGCTGAGCAGAAAATGCCCCTTGGGGCGACACTGGGGGGTCCCAGCATTCCTAAGTGGGGAGATGGAAATGAGGGGAACTTTTCAGATTCCTGGCACTCCCAGCAGCCTGGGGAGGACAGGGATTGAGTAGACAGAGGAACACCAATACAAGCGTGACCCCCAGCAGCTGGGACAGGGGGGAACCCCTGAACACCAAAGGGGAGAGACCAGAGATGGGGAACTCCTGGGAGGAATTTTCACGGCTGAATCTTGGTGTTTGGGAGGTTTTTATGGATAGCTTGGAATTTCTAGAGATGGACGTGGGCAGGAGGAACCCCCTAATCCAATGTGCTCATGAATTGTATTTTTCCCCAAACCAGGATTTCCCATTCCCAAACCTTGTCCAGATGGAGAGGAAGGCTGTGAGGAAGAGGAAGATACCCCAGGACACCTGGGCAGGTGAGGAGGAAGTCAGTGCCCCTTTCCCCCTCTCTCCTGCTCCATCTCCCAGCCCAGCCTGGCCCCCAGCTGCAGGACAACCCCGCTGCCAACACCGTCCTGCTGGGGACACACTGGGGGGATCTCCTTCCCCTTCCCTCTGGCACGGAGGCAAATCCCATCCTCTCCTTGTCCTTCCTCCCCCAGACAAGGAGCTGAGGATGGAGACCAGGGAGGACAAATCCCCACATCAGAACCTCGTGGAAGAGGCCGTTTTGAGCGGCTCTACAGTGCAGGAATCCAACAGGAAGGAAAAGCTTCAGAGATCCCACAGGAGGAGCAGTTCCTCACCCATCCCAGGGTGCTCTGAGGAGGAAAGACCCACCCTGTGCCGGGAAGGCGGCCAGAGATCCAGCCGGGGCTCTGAGCTGGTGGTCCATGAGCAGCTTCAGGATGGGGAGAAGCCCTACAAGTGCTTGGAGTGTGGGAAGAGCTTCAGCCAGAGCACCAAACTGATCTGCCACCAGATGATCCACACTGGGGAATGGCCCTACGAGTGTGGGGAATGTGGGAAGGGCTTCAGCTTCAGCTCTGAACTCATCGTCCACCGGCGCATCCACACTGGGGAGAGGCCCTACGAGTGTCCTGAGTGTGGGAAGAGGTTTCGGATCAGCTCCCATCTCCTCGTGCACCAGCGGATTCACACGGATGAGAGGCCCTTCCGCTGCCCTGACTGTGGAGAGGGCTTCAAGTACAACTCCACCCTCATCACCCACCGGCGCATCCACACTGGGGAGAGGCCCTACGAGTGTGGGGAATGTGGGAAGAGCTTCACCTGGAGCTCCAGCCTGATCTTCCACCAGAGGACTCACACTGGGCAACGGCCCTATGAATGTGGGGAATGTGGGATGACCTTCAACCAGAGATCAAAACTGACCATCCACCAGATGATTCACACTGGGGAGAGGCCCTACGAGTGTTCTGAGTGTGGGAAGAGGTTTCAGACCAGCTCCCATCTCCTCCAGCACCAGCGGTTTCACACGGATGAGAGGCCCTTCCGCTGCCCTGACTGCAGGAAGGGCTTCAAGCAAAACTCCAACCTCATCAGGCACCGGCGCATCCACACTGGGGAGAGGCCCTACGAGTGTCCCCAGTGTGAGAAGAGCTTCACCCAGAGCTCTCACCTGGCCAAACACCAACAGAGGCACCAGTAAGGGAAGCCCTGCGAGTGCCCCAAGTGCAGGAAGAGCTTTGTGCACTGCTCCAGCTCCATCCCCCATCAGAGGACCCACGCGGTCCTGCGCGGAGCCCTGATGACCCACGTTCCCAGTGATCTGCATTGGGAACACACTGAGCTGGTGGTCATTTTATTTTGTTCTGATTATCTTTTGATTCATCTTCATCCCTTTAAAACAGACAAAATTTAGGTAAAAGTCTACAAATTCATCAAAGGCATCTAGAGCCTCACATTTTACTAGTGCTTCAAGGTTATCTGGTATTCATGGAAATGCTTGGGTGTTGTGGAGCTATTTGGTGGAGTTTTCTCCATTTTTTGGCACTCAAAGCAACGAGAGTTTGAACTGTGATCTCAAAACCACTCAATGCCACTGAAAACTGCACAGTCACACTCAAAACTATTGGAGTCCACAGCCCCTCAGAGTGTGATGCCTCAAGTTTTAGCTTTCATATCTTTCATATTCTGTGCTGCCTAGGTTTTTATTTTTGAACTTCCTGTTAAGTGTTTGTGAGCTCTCTTCACAGAGTAGGTAGACAAAACAATTCCTTTTCTAGCTTGATACCAAGGACAATTATCACAAGTTTCAGGCCCAAAAGTTTAAACAAGGGTTGGACTGAAGAGAGAAAACAAGAAGGATGGGACTTCATCATCTGAAGCTGTAACTGGACAATGAACCCAAATATGCAGATGGACCTGAACTTCTAAAAATGTGAGACCTCGTGATGAGTTGGTTTTGGTGGTTTTTTTGACTATTTTTTGCTCCATTTTGGGTGTAGCCCTTTCCAGGCTCTTGTACTGCCCAAGGTCTGTCCTTTAAGGCCTTTTAATAAACTTTATTCTTAACTTGGTCCAGCCTCTGTTCTAGGTCAGCCTTCTGAAGGCATCAGGTGGAATGGGGTTGGAAGGGGACTGGGTGAAGTGGGATGTAAATCAGGAGGGGTGAGATGGGCATTGGGTGGGGCAGGATGGTTGGGATGGAGTTTGGGAGGTGTGAAATGGGGGAAATAGGGCTTGGGAAGGGGGTCCTGATGTCCAGCAGTGATGGGATGGGTTGAGACTGGGGATATGGGGTTGGGTGTGCAATGAGACAGCCAAATTTTGGGGATGATGAAGGGAGGGTGTGTCCATTACTGAGTGAGGTTTTGGATATTCCACATTCCTGAAGAGATTTTGGGTATCTCACATTTCTGAGGTGGTTTTGGGGCACTCCCCAGCTCTTGGGGTGTTCCTGAGAGCAGCTCCATGGAGCCCCATTGCCAGGGCTGGTTGCCATGGGCACGAGCTCAGAGCTGTAGCCAGAGTGCGTTGCCTCGGTGCTGGAGAGCAGAGAAATGATGAACAGCCCCAGACATCTCCAGGGTGTGTTTGGGGGCAGAGCAAGTTCTGCCTAGGTGGGGCGGTCACTGCCCCAGCCCAGCCACTGCAGCCTCTGCTCCAGCCCCAAAGTGGCTGCCAAGCCCCTGGCACCCCAAAAACCCCAGCTGGGAGAGGGAGCAGAGCAGGTGAGGCTGTGACACGGGTGTGACACTGACACGTGCCATGGCCCTGGAGCTCACAGCAGCTGAGATGGTGCTGAATCCAAGGCTGACTGTGGATCTCTGTCCCTCTCTCGCTTCTCCTGACTTCCAGTTTTCAAAATCTGGGTAACTTGGAGTTGGACAGGTTGGATGAGTTGGCTCAGTCAGTGCTTAGTGAAGTGATTTCCTCTAATTGCATGCAGATTTATGATTTCCCGAGTACCTCATTCTCTAAAGTTTGCAGCTGAAGGTTTGTTCCCCCCTCCTGAGAAGTTTGTTGTTTTCTCCCATGCACTGCCCGAGGGGATCGAGGTACCTCAGGTCCCTTTCCAGCAGGGCCCGAGCGAGCTTGGGGCACAGCACAGGGAACTGCAATGCTGAGCCAGCCCTGGCTGGGTTGGAGGAAGCAGAAAGGCCAAGCCCTGAGCCCAGGCCTGGCACAGCAGGGCCTGTCCCTCACGGGTGGCTCGGGGCTCTTTGTGGGGCAGTGGGATGTGAGGGGCAGCAAGGACAAATGCCATAAACCTGCAAGCCCTGCCAGCCTCCTCAGGGAGGGCCGAGGGAGGAGCAAAGACCTTCCTGGGGCTGTGCCCTGGGCCAGGAGGGATTGTGCCAGTGGAGTTGACCCTAAATTTCTTCTCCCAGGCAGCTTTAGGACATGGAACATGGAGAAGCCAGAGCCAACTCTCAGCTTTCCACAGTCCTCCAGTAGAATCCTGTGTGGGGAGCAGCCTGGGAGCAGGGTTTGTATGTCAGGGGAGGGGAATTCAGAGCCCTTTTCTCCCCCATAGCCTGAGGGTCTGCATTTTAAATGGCCCTGCAGCTGCCAAAGGGGCCTTTTTCACCCAGCTGAGAACAGTTCTGCTGATGGCCTGTCCTAAACCTGATTTTTCTGCAAATGTGCCAATAAAGCCTCATTTTTTGCATCCCCAGGTCTTGTGTGCATGCAGGTTTCTCAACTGAAGCGTTGGAACAGCTCTGCTAGGTAGTTCCCTTTCCGTGGTGATACTTTTGGTTTTTTTTAAAATTATCTCCCCGTCAGCTGTGGGCAGAGCTCTGTAACTGTGTGTGACACTCGTCTGTGGCACTGTGGGGGTGGCCAAGGGGACCTTCCCCGAGCTGTCTGCAGAGGAATCCACAGCAGCCCAGGCCGGGAGTGCTCAGTGGCCGCTCAGTTCCGCTGACTGGACGCGGCTCTGGACGCTTCCCTTGGAGCATCTCCAGGGAGGGAACGCTGGGGCTGCCCCGGCTGTGGTGTCACTGCCAGGGGAACGCTGGGGCTGCCCCGGCTGTGGTGTCACTGCCAGGGGAACGCTGGGGCTGCCCCGCTCCTGCCCCACCCCATCAGCTCTGCCAGCGCCTCCAGGGGACACAAAGGCTGAGCCAAAGGGTGAGAGTTGCACAAGGGGCTGAGCTGGGATCTGGGACCCATTGGGATCATGGAGTCCAGCCCCCGGCCCTGCACAGACACCCCAACAATCGCAGCCCGTGCATCCCTGGCAGCGCTGGCCAAAGGCTCCTGGAGCTGCGGCAGCCTCGGGGCCGTGCCCATTCCCTGGGGAGCCTGGGCAGTGCCCCAGCCCCCTGTGGGGGAAGAAGCTTTTGCTGATCTCCAGCCCAGCCCTGCCCTGGCCCAGCTCCAGCCGTTCACTCAGCTCCTGTCCCTGCTCACCTGGGCAGAGATCAGAGCTTGCCCAGAGAAGCTGTGGCTGCCCCTGGATCCCTGGAAGTGTCCAAGGCCAGGTTGGACGGGGCTTGGAACAGCCTGGGATAGTGGAAGGTGTCCCTGCCATGGCAGTTGATGGAATGATAAGGTTCACTTAAGGTTTAAGGTCTCTTCCACCCCAAGGCATTCTGTGATTCTGTGATTTTGGGAGAGATGCTGAAGCTCTGGCTCAGCTTTATCTCAGCAAATGTCTAGACCCAGCAGCAGCCATGGGTGGGATCATCTCCTCCTCCCCCTCGCTGTGGCTGTAACTCACCCAAGGGCAGTGTCATAAATGAAATTGAAATTTGGACAACTAGGTCTAATGAGTTAACAGCAGTTTAATAACAAGAAAAAAAAATTATACAATTTAGTGAATTGAATACAAGAATCCAATTTAATAAAAGAATTCAATTTAGTGGATTTAATAGCAATTTGATATAGAAGGAATACAATTTAATAAAAGAGTACAATTTAGTGAATATATTCATATACACATATACATATATACATATGTATATATGAATATATATATATATGAATATATATATGTGAATGTAGCTTGCCTGTAATTAAGTATGATTAAAGCATAAGCAAAACTGACTGGGGTAAGGGGAGGGCTTCTCACCCCACCTCACATACAAAACAAAGCAATTCAAACTAAACTTGTATACTGTATGCTTCTACATATTCATTCATGTTTCCAGTAAGTCTCCTCCAATTTCTGATTCTTTAATTTTACATCACTGTTCTTCATGGTGCATGCTTCACTTGTTGCTAGGGGGTCTTCAGTCTTCTTTTGGTGGTTTTTTGGACGAAGGCTTACACTCATCCTCATTGTTCTCTGGATAACCTTACAGGCTGTGCATGCGTCCTAAGCTTTGTGTTATGTAAGTAAGCATTGTGCTCCACTAATTAGTCTTATATTTTATAATTTTCAGGCCCTATGCCTAAAGTCATTCCAACTATATCCATCTCAAGGTCGACTTTGTCTTAGGACATTTCTTATCTCAAAACTACATCCTGTACCTTAATTTTAACATGTAACATCTGTAGAGGGGTACATCTGCCTTGTAACACCAATTCCCTTGATTGCTTCTAATAATAACTTTCCAAATAGTTACAATTTAGTTAGCACGAATCATTTCCATTTATTACAGGAAGGTGTGAAAACAAGAGCATTGTTTGGTGTGGCCTCCTCTCTGCCTTTCACACCTTTCAGTGCTTTGACCCAGCCCAGAGCTTTCTCCAGGAGTGCAATGAAGCAGCTGCTCCTGCTGCCAGCTCTGGCTTTTCCCAGTCTCTGACCCTGACTGGTTTTGTCCCTCTTGCTGTGCCCTCTGTTCCCCCAGGGGGCTGCCCCAGGCTGAGGGATCAGATCCAGGCACTGCTGCTGCTCCCTGGGGACCAGCCCCAGTTTGGTTGTTGCTGTCAGTGCCAGCAGAAGCGGTGGCTGGAGCAGCGGGTGCTGACAGTGCCCCAAGGCCCGGGGCTGGAGGGGTCCCTGGGCTGGGGCTGGGAGGGAGCTGCCCCTTGTTCTCCCTCTGCCTCACGCAGAGCTGGGCCGGGCACAAGTGGGGCAGCAGAGCCAACAGGGAGCCTGCGAGTCTCTTCCAGCCGTGCCTGCTCAGAGTTTGGCCTTGGAGCTTCAGGTGGGCAAAGGCAGCTGCTCTGCTCCCTCTGCGTGTCCCCGTGTTCAGCAGTGCTGCTCCATCAGTCTGTGCCCAGCAACGGGGAAAAGCCTCAGCCCTGCAGGGCCAGGAGCTGCCGGGCTCTGCCTGAGCAGCTCAGCCAGCGGGAAGGGAGCTGCTCCACACGGGAACCAGGAGCAAAGGACGTGCCTTTTCTAGGACATGTTTTCTGTAAAAAAAAAAACCAAAAAAACAAAACAAAAAAGAAAACATGAAAAAATATGAAGGATAAAAATTACCCCCAAATGTGTAGTGAAAAATGATCTATAACTCTGGAGTAAGAAAGAGGTAACTGATCTTTTGAAAAAGAGAACTCAGCTTTGATTTTAGTTACTTAGTTTGTACACGTCCTAGTGGAAAGGATCCATTAGCTGCCTTTCTTTACAGATTTGATGGATGTTTTCCAATATTAAGATATTTTACACTGCAGTTGAAGGAATAGGAAATTGAAATACATGTTCTTCATGACTGTGTCTTGAGTGTAAAAATTTTGCAGTTTGAAACTTGGACCTAAAGTGTTGCAAATGGAAGTGATAAATCCCAATGGACTGAGTGAATGCAGCTTTTCCTATGGCATGTGCAGCACTCCAAGGACTTCCTCAGTGGGGCTGTGGGTGCTCTGAGCTTTGTCCTGTGCCACTCCGGGATGTCATGAAATGGGACTTCACCTGCCACCAGCCCAGGTCACGCTCTGCCACCCCAGCTCCTTGGACCTTGTGTCCCCAAAGAAGACACAAGGTGTTTCTGCTGCTCCACCTTTGCACAGATCCACAGAGAGCTGGGATTATCCCAAGTCTCATGTCTCCATTGTGCCATATTCCTAAAGAACCAGCAGCCCATCCCGATGAATATGGTGAGTTATGTGAATGGTTGTCTGCTCCCTTTCCTGCCTAGAAATCCTGAAACTGCTTCTAAATGCTGTTCCCTATAGCTCTTGGACACCTACTCCCACAGAGCAGGGAAAAATAATACCCTGGCCATGGCTTACAAGGTGAGTTATGCCAAAGTTCGAGCTCTGTGGGAAATCTCTATCCATCCCTATCCTTTTAATATATCTGTACATGGGGGTGTGCATGGGTGTGTCTTGTATGGAAAGGAAGGAGTGTGCAAACAACGTGACTGACACTTTCACTCTCTGTTCATTCCATACTCATGGGTACAAAGATATTATGGAAACCTTCACAAGGACAGACCTTCTGTCCATGGATAGAGACATCCAAGAGCCCCATGCACAGACAGACCCTTCTGTCCATGGATACAGAGACATCCAAGAGCCCCTGGCACAGACAGACCCTTCTGTCCATGGATACAGAGACATCCAAGAGCCCCTGGCACAGACAGATATTGCTGCTCTTCAGCCACTGACAGGATGAGTCCCTGAGACTGGGGCTTGGCCTTCCTCATGGTGAGGGGCACCAAGGAAGGCTGCAGTGTGATGGAGACTGTTGTTGAGGGTTAGGTGGGAATTTTTACCCATTATGTGCTGGGAAACCTAACTACCGGTACTTAAGGGTGCTCACAAAGGACAAAGAGTAGCCGGGCCCAGGGTGGCGGGGAAGGGGGCAGAAAAAGGAGGGTGGGGACAGTTTTTGGCTGGCTTTTTCCTCGGCTTCGGGGAAGAAGGACGTTCGTGCGCTGGGTCGCGGAGCTGCTTCTTCTCCTTCTCCCCTCTTGGTTGGTGGCCTCGCACCCGCTGTCCTGCCAGGCATCGCCGCGGAGCTGCTGATACACCTCATCCACCAGCCCAGGATCTCAGCTCGTCCCTGCTGTTCCAGCTGACTGTTTCCTCGGAGCCCTGCAGGAGCACCGGGACTGACTGCCTGAGGGGGTTTGTGAAAACAAAGCCTCTCCTCCATCCCGTCTCAGCCGAGAAAGCTGTCCCGGGGTCCCTGGTTCTGTTTTCTTGTTATTGCTGTAGTTATTGTTTGTTTGTTTGCCTGGTTATACTAGTAAAGAACTGTTATTCCTATCCCCAGATCTCTGCCTGAAAGCCCCTTGATTTCAAAATTATAATAATTCGGAGGGAGGGGGTCTACATTCTTTCATCCCAAGGGAGGCTCCTGCTCTCCCTAGCAGACACCTGTCTTCTAGAACCAAGACAGCTGGACCTCTCAGTGGATGAGAGAAAGAATGTGAAAAGGAGAAACGCAGGGAATGACTTGGTGAACTTTGTGTGTAAGAAGGGTCATTTTTACTAATTCCCAATTCATTCCCTTTGCTTTTATCCTTTTAACAAGGCCAATTGCATCTCAGATTCCCCATGAATGAGAACCCTGAGCTTGTGGAACTGCCTGAAAGGTGCCCTGTTCCTTTTTCTTCTGCTGCTCAGAAGAAACAATGAAGCAAGTTGGGAAGTTCTGGTTTTTTCTTTCTCCTGGTGGATTTTTTAATTTTATTTGCCACTGCAGAGGCAATTTCTGTGATGGCCTCTGTCAGTTGATTCTATTTCAGCAGCAGCAGCAACAGGGCTGTGTTTGAGCACTGCAAATGTGACCTGTGTGGCTTTAATTCTCCTTGATTTTGTACTCAGAGAGTTAGGAGCACTTTCACCTCTACTGATCATGATGCCTGAAACAAAAATCCTGAGTTCTCTGTCAGAAACGCACAGTGGGTAGCACTGATTGAAAGAGGCAATTGCAGTTGTACTGCTAAAATTCAAGTGGCAAGCAGAAGAGGGGCAAGAGCAGCCAGGATCTACAATTGCCAAGGCCAAGGCACCAACAGCCTCCTGCTGTCACCTCAGGGTGAGTAAAACAGGGCTGAAAACAGCGCTGGAACCCGATCCTTTCTTCCTCTGAGGGCTGGCTGAGGGCAGCAGAGCCGGGCCCTGAGGAATCAGGGCTGTTTGTGGGGGATTGTTGCTGTAGTCCAGAATTGCCCTGGGAAAAGCCCTGGGAAGCCGAGGCAGGAGCAGGTGGGAAGGGCCGGCGCTGCTGCTGCTCCTGGCCGGGAGCCCCGGCCGGGCCGGGCCGGCGCCCGCTGCGCTGCGGCTGCTGCTGCTGCCAGAGCCGGGCGGGACTCGGGGACAGGGAATGGACACGGGGGGACAGCAAAGGCCTTGGGGGCTGCAGGGATGGTGGTGCTGGGGCCAGCGCCAGCACAGAGCTTCAGCCCGCAATGAACCCCGAGGGAAACGCTGGGGAAAGGCTCCATTCAGCTTTTCTTTACTCGGAGCTGTGAAGGGACCGAAATAAAAGGAGAACAAGCAGGGCCCGACCCCTTCTCCTTTGGGAGGAGCCCCTGGGGCTGTGAGGGGCTGTGAGGGGATGTGAGGGTCCATGAGAGGTTCTGTGGGTCCATGAGAGGTTCTATGGGGCCATGCGAGTTTCTGTGGGGCCATGAGGGGCTGCGAGGGGCCATGAGGAGCCTCAGCCCTGGCAGGAGGGGTCCCCACCATGTCCCCAGGGCAGAGCAGCCGTGAGGGGCTGCAAGTGCAGACGTGGCAGCAGAGCGGGCTTGGGTAACCTCTGGGAGGGGATGAGACCCTTCCCCAGCTCCAAACCACACCAAATCCACCATTAACAGGATTTTCCATCTTTAGAATCCACTGGCAACTTGGAGTTGAGTGTACAGTTTAATTCTGGTGGGAAAAGCAAGGGAATTTTCCCAGTGAGAGACATCCAGCCATTGTTATTCATGTCTAAGATTTAAAGGTCTTGACAGTGAAAAGTAATACTAATAAATAATAATAACAACAAGAACCAGAAATAAGGCCTCGAATACCAACAATCAGCTCAGAAACATGTTTTTGTTAGCAGTAATAGATTAGTCCTAAAGAAATAAATGAAAGATTTTATTTGTAATTCAGACTTGTTTCATCTTTTTCAAAGGCTCTGGTCCCCTTTCTCCAGGGTCATTTCCTTTCCTCACCCACTTTCTAATAGGTAGAAGGGAGTTAAGCACACTGGAAAAGACAACAGCTCCTGTTTCAAAGGGAAGCAGCCACCACTCCAGGGAACCTGAATTGCCCCCAGGCACGTGTGTGCGCTTGAAGGGTGAGCGGGTGTTGGGGACAGAGATCTCAAACTCCTTCTAAGGCTGTGAGAAACCCACAAGTGGCAAAGTATCATTGTGGGTCAACTCCTGCTGAAATTCCATTCCCCCACACCCTCCAAATGGGCAGGCAGGGCTGGGCTCTGGCAGGGTTCAGTTTTGAGTGCCTTGTGCTCCCTGGCATGGAAGTGATGCTATGAACTCTGGTACTGATGGATTGTGGAATGGCTGCTGAAGGAGGAGGGGGAATCTCAGGAGACAGGAAAGTCTCTTCTTCTCCGTTCTCCCTGCAGAACCCCCTCTCCAAAGAGAAATGCCTGTGCTGGGTTTCCATGGGACCCCTTCCCTCAGCCCAGTGTCTGACCCACTGTGTGGTCTGCAGGAGCCAAAGCCAGAGGAGTCCCAACATCAGTCACCCCACGGTCCCCACACAGCAGGAGAAAGCACTGCTTGCAGTGGGGTTGCTGATCTGTGACCCGTCCTGGTTCCATCCACCCCACTCCTCTCAGCCACAGGCACCAGAAGGATCCCAGGAAAGCCACAGTGCTCTACCAGATGCCAGGAACACTCCCTGCTGTGGCCTCAGGGATGCTGGGTGACCTCGTGGATGAGGATCTGTGGCTGGTGATGAAATGTGTGGATGGAGGCCCTGGACAGGAGGTTGTTGGAGACACGTGTGGGGCTGAAGGAGAGATGGCAGCTGTCAGTGGGGAGGGCAGGGACCCTGCTTGTGAGTCCATTGCCTTGGACACCCTCAGCCACAAGATGTCCAATAAGTCAAACAAGGCTTTGGCACTCTCAGCCTTCTTTTCCCCATTCTGTACATTGACAGTAGAGAACCTTGCTTGTTTCTAGAACTAGAACAAAGATCCCAGATGGATCAAACCTTGCTTGTTTTAGTCAGCAGCATCAGTGACCAAAAGTTCTATTTCCTTTGGTTTGCTCACATCTTTGTTCCTTCTCAGTGTTCAAGCTGGGCTGTGGGGTGTCCTCATTTGCTGCATTTTCTGAGTTCCTCTTGGATCCCTTGAGCAATAGGTTGTGCCCTCTGAAGATCCTTTGTGCTCCTTGGTGACCCAGGAGAACCTTCCAGGCAGTTTTTGGGGGAGCTGCTGCTGTGATGTCACAGGAACGTTGCCGTGTCCTTGTGGTGTTCCCGTTGCTGTGGGGCACAGAGGCCTCAGTGTCAGAGCGGCTCTGGGCACCTGCTCATTGCCTGAGGATCCTCCTGCCCGAGGCATTCTCAGCAGCCAGCCCAGCCCCTGACGGGTGTCCTTCTGTGCTTGCAGGGGGACAGACAGTCTGCAGATGTGTGCAGCACAGCCAAAATGATCCAGCAAGTGGTTGCTGCAGTTTGCACTCTGCACTCTGTGGCTTCTTATGGGTATTTTTTAACCCACTGGGCCCCTAAGTCGAGGATTTCCCCAGGTGCACCATATGTGCCTTTGGGATTGCTGTGGGCTTTCTGTTCTTCCTTTGGAATGGAGTTGATTTTAATGAAAATTGCCATTAAGATGCCATTTATTTGGGAGAGCTCCTGCCAACAGCTTCTTAAAAAAGGGATTGTTTGTAGCCAGCAGGGTGTGCACAGCATTTGGAATGGAGCCTGGGGGGGATCTGTTCCCCAAGAGGAGAGTCTGTGGCAGTGAACCCTGGCATTCCCTCTGTTTGCTCACCCAGCCAAAAACTGGACACAGCCTTGTATTTTGTGCTGTTCTCTCGCTTGCTGTGTGATCCAAAAGGACTGTGGCTCCAGGAGGGAAGTTGTGAAAGCAAAATGCTTTCTCTTGGCATTGACTTGTTGTGTGGGATTTTCCAGCAGAGGCGGCTTTTTCTCCTAACAGCATCTGGTTCAGGTGAAGGTCCCCTCACACATGGACACTGGGAAGCTCCTTCTTCAGTGAGCAGGAAAAGAACCTTTGGTGTTCAGAGATCCCAGCTGCTCCCTTTCAACACCAATATGAGCCCAGTAAGCTCCAGTATGATCCTGGTCACATGTCCCATGATGGTCCCAGTTGCCTCTGGCTAGATCAGCCCAGTCACCCCCAGTATGGGGGATGATGTGCATGGTGTGTTCCCAGTCACCCTCAGATACTCCCAGTATGAGTCCAGTCACTCCCAGTATGATCCAAAATTGGATTGCTGGGAGGCCTCATGGAATCCTGGAGACCATTGTGACACTCTAGGGCCCCATGGAACCATGGTGACACCAGGTTGGCTGGGAGTGTTGATGTGCTGCAGGGTAGGAGGGCTCTGCTCAGGGACCTGGACAGGCTGGATCTAGGGCCCA
Source organism: Poecile atricapillus (assembly GCF_030490865.1). Lineage (NCBI taxonomy): Eukaryota > Metazoa > Chordata > Aves > Passeriformes > Paridae > Poecile > Poecile atricapillus. The sequence continues at coordinate 2,499,485 of NC_081267.1, forward strand.
AACCCAACAAGGTGAGGTTTAACAAGTCCAAGTGCCAGGTCCTGCACTTTGGCCATAACAACCCTGCAGTGCTACAGGCTGGGGACAGAGTGGCTGGTCAGCAGCCAGGCAGAAAGGGACCTGGGGCACTGATGGACAGCAGGCTGGGCATGAGCCAGCAGTGTGCCCAGGTGGCCAAGAAGGCAAATGGCTCCTGGCCTGGATCAGGAACAGTGTGGCCAGCAGGAGCAGGGCAGGGATTCTTCCCCTGTGCTTGGCACTGGTTGGGCAGCACCTCGAGTGCTGTGTCCAGTTCTGCCCACCCCCAATTTAGGAAGGACATGGAGGGGCTGGAACACGTCCAGAGAAGGGCAACAAGGGTGGTGAGGGGTCTGGAGCACAAGTCCTGTGCGGACAAGCTGATGGAGCTGGGATTGTTTATCCTGGAGAAGAGGAGGCTCAGGAGAGACAAGGTGATGTCAGGGCACAAGTTGGACTTAATGATCTCCAAGGTCTTTCCAACCTCTCTGTTTCTGTGATTCCCTGAAACCACCCTTGGAGCAGGTACAAGATGAGCCCTGGGCCTCTTCTTCAGAAGGACCAGCAGCCCAGGGCCCTCAGCTTCTCCACACAGGCCCCAAAGCCCATCCTGTCAGTCCTGCAGAGCCTCTTCAGCTCCTCCTCATTGCCCAGAACAGGGAGCCCCACAGCCAGACACAGCAGCCCAGATGTGCCCCACTGGCCTGTGCTGCCTCTGGCAAGGGAGCAGCACGAGGCACTGCAGGACCCTGCAGACAATTCCTGAAGCACTTTTAGGATGATCCTGCTTCCCAAGGGATGTTCCCATGGTGCCAAGTGGGGAACTGAAATGGGGAGTAGGGCCAGAGAGGAAAGGGCAAACAGGGATGGGCTGTTTGGAGGGCAAAGAACAGGAGTGGGCAATAGGAAGAAATCTGGAACAGGAAGAGTAAAGAAGGCAAAGGTGAAGCGAAGGAAATGCTCAGGGCAGTTTGGGGCTGGCTTCCAGGCAGCCCCGGCTCTGAGCAACAATGTCTGCAGTGGCACAGGAAACTCGCAGCTCATGGGAACAAATTTTCTGTGAGACTTCAGAGGCCACGACAAACCTGAGTGGTTTCCCTCCCATCCCTCAGCCTTTCCTGGCCCCAGGGGCTGATGGCATTTGTGCTCCCTCAGGTTCATCTCCCCACAGCAGCACCATGGGGGTGCTGACGCCTGCTCTGGGCAGTGCAAACAGGGGCTCCTGAGCCAGTGCTGCCGTGTCTGTGCCTGCAAGGATGCGGCACCTCTCTGAGCTGGGGGAGAGGCCAGGGCTGCACAGGGGGGATGTTGTTGGCAGCTTCATGAGGACGCTCTGGGACACTGCCCTGGGGTGTCCAGAGCAGTGGGGATGGATCAGCCCCTGCTCTGCTGCTCCTTCCCATCTCCCCCAGGGACCTTGCAGAGCCCCAGCCATGCTGTTTGCCCCCAGCCTGCCCACGGCCACCCTGGGGCTGCTCACGGGGGTTTTCTGTGCTGAGCTCTGGCCTGGGCGTGTTCTTGAGAGAGCCTGGGCAAGGAGCCTGGAGCCCCCAGGTCCTGCCCTGAGGCGTCAGCGCTGCCCCAGCAGTGCCCATGGCCTGTCCCTGCTGCAGCCCCGGCACTGCCACCCCCAGGGCTGTGCCCGGCCCCGAGAGCACTCAGGCCCTGCAGCAACACCAGGGCCAGGAGGGCAGCGGGGCAGTGGCACGGGAGCAGCACTGGCAACACCAAGTGCTGCTGCTCCTGGGCACAGCTGCTGTGCCAGCACTGATCTGCCCCCAGCTCTGCACACAGACACTGCTGCTGCAGCTCCAGAGAAGGGAACAAAAGGGGGATCTCTGGAGAAAACTTTGCTGGGAGATCCTTTAGTTCATTTAAAGCCACCAAGGGTGCAGCCTCTCATTGGCACAGTCTGAGGCAGTAGTGATGCTGGGGAGAAACAAAATGAAAAATAGCACAAACAATAATATTTTATTGTAGAAAATATTAAGAAAGTAAAACAAAAGAAAGGAACTTCCACAATGAAACCAACAAAAAGTCTCCAAGATTATTATTATTACAAGTTATTTGCAGAAAGTGGCCAGCAGTTTAATGTTTCTGAAACCATCCAGTCATCAGTGTCCACACTGCAGCCTTGAGCTCCTGGTTCCTCAGGCTGTAGATGAGGGGGTTCAGGGCTGGAGGCACCACCGAGTACAGAACTGACACTGCCAGATCCAGGGATGGGGAGGAGATGGAGGGGGGCTTCAGGTGAGCAAATATGACAGTGCTGAGAAACAGGGAGACCACAGCCAGGTGAGGGAGGCAGGTGGAAAAGGCTTTGTGCCGTCCCTGCTCAGAGGGGATCCTCAGCACAGCCCTGAAGATCTGCACATAGGAGAAAACAATGAACACAAAACAGCCAAGTAGCAAACAGACACTGACTGCAATAAGCCCAAGTTCTCTAGTGTAGGAATTTGAACAGGAGAGCTTGAGGATCTGTGGGATTTCACAGAAGAAATGGCCCAGGGCATTGCCATGGCACAGGGGCAGGGAAAATGTACTGGCTGTGTGCAGCAGTGAATAGAGAAAGCCACTGGCCCAGGCAGCTGCTGCCATGTGGGCACAAGCTCTGCTGCCCAGGAGGGTCTCGTAGTGCAGGGGTTTGCAGATGGACACGTAGCGGTCGTAGCACATGATGGTCAGGAGGAAATGCTCTGTTGCAGCACAGAAAACCAAAAAAAATACTTGGGCAGCACATCCTGTGTAGGAGATGTCTCTGGTGTCCCAGAGGGAATTGTGCATGGCTTTGGGCACAGTGGTGCAGATGGAGCCCAGGTCAGTGAGGGCCAGGTTGAGCAGGAAGAAGAACATGGGGCTGTGCAGGTGGTGGCTGCAGGCTACGGCGCTGATGATGAGGCCGTTGCCCAGGAGGGCAGCCAGGGAGATGCCCAGGAAGAGGCAGAAGTGCAGGAGCTGCAGCTGCCGCGTGTCTGCCAATGCCAGCAGGAGGAAGTGGCTGATGGAGCTGCTGTTGGACATTTGCTGTGGCTGCACATGGGGACCTGTTCATGGACAAAGGACAGTGACAAGTCAGGAGAGGCTGCTTTGATCCAAAGCTGGGCCATTCCCTGTAGATTGTCCCACTGGGATTCACCCACCCTTGTTCCTGCTCTGGAAAAATCTTCACACAGGTCCCTGACTGAGCTCCAGCTGTGCTGTCTGAGTGTTCTAGGAGCAGCCAGGCCTGTGCCTGGGGGCTCTCCAGGAGCCATCCCTGCCCTGCTGCCCTGGGTTTGTAGCCATGCGGCACAGGGAAAAAGCTGGATATTCAGGATTTGTAAGGGGAATCACTCCTAATGCAGAAGGGCTTGTTGCCATCTTTACTCCCACTTTTAAAAGACATTGAGAGCAGGAAGGAATTTTAGACATTCTTTCCCTGCCCACAAACCATTCTTGGTTCTCTGAGGTCAGAAATCCCCAGCATTTCTGCTGCACTCAGTTTCCCACTGAGAGGTGTGAGAGGCAAAGGATTCCCTGTGGCTTAGGGAAGGTGAGGGGCTGGATGGGCTTGTTCCCAACTGCCCTGGGTTTGCACCTTTGGCTGGAATCAGAGCACAATCACACTCCTGTGTCACCCTGGCATAAACCAGACCCTGCCCAGAGCAGAGGGATCCCTGAATGTCTCACTCTCTCTAAAGGTCTCTGGGCAAGGTCTCAGCACCCCCCTCTGCCAAGGACACTCACGGCTCCCTTGGCAGAGCCAACAGCATTTCCTCAGCTGTGGCATCTCTGCCCTTCCCCGTGGGACATTCAGGGAACTCTGAGAGGCTCTGGCACAGATTTGCAGCCAGGAGGGCAGCTCAGAGCTCGGAAGGACACAGCAAGGAGATCCCCAGGTGTGCCCATGATGGGATCTCAGGGATGGGGCTCAGCTCATTCCCCTTTCCCATGGACTGCTTTGCCCACAGCCCCACAGGTCACAGGGAAGCTGGGACACCCCATTCCCATGGACACACCTGCCTGGCAGCAATCCCAAGGGCAGGGCCTGACTCAGCTGCTGCAGATGCCAGAGACTCCCTGAGAGCCCCAGATAACAATGACAATATCAGAGCAGTGCATTTAGGCTGTTTAGGAGGCTCCCAGCAGAGAGACTGAGCACCCAAACTTACAATTCTGGCATCTCTGTAAATGTTCAGATATTACTTTGGTAATCCTGGTGTGTCCCTTTCAACTCAGAATGTTCTGTGATTCTGGGATTACAATTTCTCTTCTGCTTATCCCCTGTTATCTAAAATAAAAAGAGAAAAAAACTCCTTGCAACAGTGCTAGAACAGTAAAGTAAGAAACAGACTTTTATTGGAAGCTTCCAGGTGTCCCAGTGGAGATGTGGGACACCCGGCCCCTTATTTCAACAATTTATTAAGGTTGACTAATTATGATATTTAACAGAAACATTCAATAGGAGATTCAGTTGCCCCAGTTACACACCCCTGAGACAATCCATTGGAGTAGGTCCAAGGGTTTCTTTGCCCCACTTTCTGTTATGACTGTTCATATTCTGGTTAAAAAACAAAATGTTCTTCTTGTAGCTCCTCTCCCTGATGATAAGACAATTTAGTATTTCAGAAAAGTATTTAGAAAATGAGATTATTGTTCTAAAATCTAAGAGAAAGGTTAGGAAACATACTAGAGTTAATTAAGGATAATAGTTATAAAAGTATATAATAGTAGTTTAATAGAGTTAATTAAGGATTATAATTTTATAATCATATAATAGTAGTTTACAGATCTAAAAATATATTAAACATATATAAAAAGCAAAAATATTTTTGTCATCATCTCAACTCTCCCACCCTGCTTAAAGCAAGAAATTGAAAACAGTCTCAGGAAAGCTCCTGATCTTGACAGCAATCTGAGTCTCACTTTCTTTTGGGAAGTGTCCTCTGGAGCTGTGCCCAGGCAGGTCTGGAGCTGGGAGCAGCCCTGCCCCACACAGCCCCTCTCAGCAGCAGCACCTGCCCTGCTCAGGGTGGCTCCTTCCCCCCACAGCTTCTCCCCAGCGCTGGGAGCAGCTCCCCGGGCTGGCTGAGAGCTGTCCCTGGCAGGCAGCAGAGTCCCTGCCCCAGCACAGCGCCCTGGGCTGCAGGACCCTGCTCTGCAGGACAGCCCTGGGCACCCCTGGCTGCTCTACACAAGGGACAGGCAGAGAATGTACTCACAGAGTCTGTAGGCACTGGCATGTTCCAGCTTGAGGAGATGCCTCCAGGAGCTGCAGCTGCATTGTCCTGCAGCCAGAGGCTTCCTGTGTCAAGGGCTGGCAGTGATTCTGCCCCAGGCACTTCTCAGCACCTTCCCAGCCCTGACTGATTGAAGCTCTCTGTGCCTCTGGGCTGTGCCCAGGGTGGCTGCAGGCAGTGCCCCAGCCCTGCTGGGCTGGCAGAAGAGCTGCTCAGCAAGAGAAATGTGCTTTTGAAGCTCTTCTTGGTTTCCAGGAGCTGCCTCTGTGCCAGGAGCCTGGCCCAGCTCAGCAGCACAGACACAGCAGCAGGACTTTAATGAGCCTCTTGGGGCTTTGTGCTGAGGCCCTGAACATCAGTCCCTGAGAGGGAGGGGAAGAAAGCTCTCAAGAACTCCAAGTCAGAATCCAACTCCAAAGTTTCTTTCACTTTTAATGGGTCCCACTGAGGGACGTGACTGAGAAAGTGTCCCCAGGCCCCAGGCAGAGCAGAGAACTGGAGGCACTGATGACAGCTGGGGACAAAGAGAAGCCAAGTCTTTGTGCCCTGGGCCACAGCAGCCAATGCTGTGCCAGCAAGGACTGTGAGGAGACACCTTGTCCTGAAGCCCTGGGGCCTCCTGGCACAGCCCCAGCAAGGCTGGCCACTGTCACCCCCTTGGCCTGCCCTCAGCATCCCCCCTAGCCCACATGCCAGTGGCCTCAGGGATCTGCTGGAAGGAGTCCCTGGGGAGCCTTGCTCAGGAATGGCCCTGGGGGGCTCCTTCATGCTCCCAGGGACTGCAGCTTTTTCAAAGGACTTTGGCTTTTGCTTTGGAGTCTCTGAGAGCTTTGTGCAATCCTGGCCTCCAATTATCTGCTGTAATTAGTCCCTTGAGAGGCTTTGTCAGTAACAACACTCAGTGGGGCTCATTAATGCTTCAAGGTACTTCAGGTTCCTAAGGTACTTTCCTTTTTCCTTCCCACCCTGAGTCTCTGAGAAGTTTGTGCAATCAAGGCCCCAATTATCTGCTTTAACGAGTCCCTTGGGAGCTTTGCATTGACACTCAGTGGGGCTCATCAATACTTTGAGATACTCACGGGTTTTTTCAGCTTCTTTGGATTTTCCTTCCCACACTGAGTCTCTGACAGGTTTTTGTGCAATCCAGTTCTGTCCTCCAAGGAGTCCATGAGGAGCCTGTGTTGGGGATGGACCTCAGTGGGAACCATTAATGCTTGGAGACACTTTGGGTTTTTCCTCTGACTTGGACTCCTGGAAAGGTTTGTGCAATCTCCTCTCAGGCTCTGAGGTTCAAGGGCTCAGCTCCAAATGCACCACGGGGCTCATTAGGATCAAGCAAGTCCTAACAAACCATGGCTGTGCCTTGATTTCCCTCTGATCTGGTACAGTTCTTAGGAAAGTGTCCTACAATAATTATGAAGAAATTGTTCAAAGAGCTTCTAAGAAATGTTTATTCCTATGTTAAAGAGTGTCTTTTATTCTTGTTCTCTTTAGAGCAGAGGTGATTGCAGCATTCAGTGATGGATATTGATCCAGGATCTCTCCTAAGGAGGTCTGGCCAGGTCAGAGAAGCTGTGCCTTGAGGTCTGACCCAGTGTGGACAACCTTGCTCCACATTCCCCAGCCCCATCCTGTCTCTCCTCACTCACCTGGGACCTGCTTTGCTCACAGAACTGGCTGCACTCAGGCAAAGAGGGGTTTTCCTTCTTTGATTTTAGCAATCTAAAACTGCTGAGTTTCCCCACGGAAAACAGACACCCTCCTCAAGTGTGTGCCAAGCCCAAGGTGCCACCAAGGAGGTTCCCCTTCCCCAAGGCAGAACCACACAAGGAATGTTTCAGACACACAGGGAGTTCTACAATAAACACGAACCCAGAGTTGGCTGAAGGCAGAATTAGAGCAGCTGCTGAAGGACAGAGAAGCTTTGAACTCCTTGCAGCTGAAAGCACCAAGTGGGTTGTTGGGAGGTGAGTGAGTGAGCCAAGAGTGAGGGAAGGGAAATGCAGAGAGCCCTGGAAGTGTTTCTGTGCAGACAGGCTGCTGCAAGGGCAGCATTGGCCTTCTCTGGGGGAAACAGTGAGGGGATGCAGTGACCTCCCCAGTGACCTTTCAGAGCCTCCTGAGATGTCAAACAGCCTCCTGTGATGTCACAGCCCACTCAGTGATGTCACACAACCTGCCCCTGGATGTCACAACACCATTCTGTGATGTCACATCCTGCTCTGTGATGTCACAGCCTCTCTTACGTGTCACAAAACCACCTCGTGATGTCACATATTCACATATCCTGTGATGTCACACAGCAACATTTGATGTCATAGTTCACTCTATGATCTCACAGTTGGCACTATGATGTCATGCAACCTTTCCTGAGATGTCACATGGCTCTTCTATCATGCCACTGCCCACTCTAGGATTTCATATCAAAACCATGTGGTGTCACAGTCTGCTCTGTGATGTCACAACCCTCTCTGTGATGTTGTAGAACGAACCTCTAATGTCACAGTCCTCTCTGTGATGTCACAACCCACTAAATGATATCACCCATGCCACACTGTGATGTCATAAAGCCACACTGTGACGTCACACCCTGCTTTCTGATGTCACACAGTCCCCTCTGTGATGCCATAGCTGCTCAGTGACCTCACACAACAAACTCTGTGATGTCACAGCCCCATCTGTGACCTCACACAACGCACTCGGAGCTGTCACACAGCCCCTTTCTGACATCACAGCTGCTCTGGGGCTCCAAGACACAGCCACAGAGGTGCTGCTGTGACACAGCCCCCTCTGGCACATCCCACAGCCCCTGCCAGTGCTGAGCCCCTGGGAGCTCTGTCTGGGCCTGCTGGTGTCCCTGAGCTGCCCTGGCAGGGCCCCAGCCCTGCTGGGCTGTGCTCAGGAGCTGCTCCTGGCCAGAGCTGTCTCTCTGCAGCGCTGCCCTTGCCAGGAGCTGCCTCTGGGCCAGGAGCCCAGCCCAGCTCAACAGCACAGACACAGCACCAGCACTTTCATCACCCTCTCGGGCCTCTGGGGCTCTTTGCATCACACTCAGTCCCTCAGAGTGTGCTCCAGAAACTTCTCAAGAGCTCCAAGTCAGATGGAAACACTGAAGTTTCTTGTAGTTGAAATGAGAGACACGAGTGAGAAAGCGTCCCCAGGTTCCAGGTAGGGCAGAAGACTGGAGGCCCTGATGCCAGCTGGGGACAAGCAAGGGAAAGGTGTCTGTGGTGCTGAGCAAAGCTGGATGTGTTTCAGGAATGCCAAGGGCCAAGGGCTGAGCCCCAGCCCCTGGCAAGGCAGATGCTGTCCCTCCCTCATTGCTCAGGGCTCTTCCCGGGGCACTGGCATGTGGGGATGTGCAATGCCAAGGGCAGCACCATGGGGCGGCCCCTGCCAGGCTGCTGAGCAGGGACAAGGAGGCAATGAGGCCCCAGGGCTGCCAGGGTCACTTGTCCCCTGCTGGCCTCAGGCCCAGGGCCAGCAGCCATGGCCAAAGGGCTGCACAAGTTGCCTCTGGCAGGGCCTTGCAGCTGCACAGCCCAGAGCCCTCAGCCTCTACCTGCTGCTTATGTGATGAGGCCTCCAAACCCCATCCTTGGAGATTTTTGGGTCCTCTCCATGGTCTGTGAAAATGGAAGCACTGGTCTAAGTTATTTTCTCCCAAATCTTGCAGTGACAGGGATGAATATCTTTAAAGTGATCAAGAGTTAATTTATATTTTTTAGAAGGAGGAAAAATTTTAATCAGGTGTTTTATGAAAGTGGCACAAAACTGCAACTGCTTTTCCAGACAAGTCGATGCCCCATCCCAAGAATGCTCCAAGAGCAGGAGCTCTGTGCAACCTGACACAGTGAAAGCCCCTCCCATCCCCAAGGATGGAATTCCTGTTGTGTGGGTTCTCTGATGTGCTGGGTGCCCTCAGAGTGCTCCTGGCCAGAATGTCTGCTGAGGGCCAGCCAGGCTGCTGCAGTGGCACTGACCTCACAGCCATCACCACTGCAGCCTTGTCCCCAGGGCCTGGCTCTCCCCTTTCCTCTGCCCCTGCCTTGTCTCTGCTGGCATGAAGAGCTGTTTCATTATTATCTTGTCCCCAGGGTGCTGGGGCCAATTGCTTCCCAGTCAGGCTCCTGGAGCAGCAGTGGCTTTTCAGAGCCCAGCCAGAAATGAGCCCTGAAGCAGCAGCTCTGCAGTGCTGGCCACCAGGCCGGGGTGCCAAGGGAGCCTTCTGGCCATGGCCTGGAAGCAGCTGCTGCTGCCAAGGTGCCTTTGGTGCCTCAGGCTGTCCCTGGCACAGCTCCCAGCACGGCACTCTGCACTTGTGCCCGAGCCTTTCCCTGGGTTGGGGCTGGCCTGGGGCTTTTCCTGCAGCGGGATCTGCCCTGGCCATGGCACAGGAAAGGCAGTTCCTGCTGGAGCAGGAGGCTGTGCCTGGAATGGGCTCAAACAACTCCAGCAAGGCCCTGTTTACTTCAAAATTGCTTCCTAGAGCACTATAGTCTAATAATTTTTATAACTCCTATACTGTGGAGTAAATAACTCTTTCTCTTTAATTACTCTGTGGTGTAAATAAATCTGCCTAATCATGCCGGAATCAGTCACAGTTGTATTTGTATAAATATATCTGATATTCCATTGTTAATCCTGTGGGGAAAATTGCATTACGGTTCAATTCCAGTTCAATTCAATGTCCAGTCTTTGCACATAAACCTTTGACAAAGTCTGGGGCTGGGATTGAATCCAGCTGCTCTCAGACTCCTCTCTTAGAAGGAATTTAAAAGTCTAGGTGACCTGGAGGGGTTTGAGGATCCCTGGTGGCTATTGGGTGTCATTTCTCCACCTCATGACTCAGCAGGAGTTTCTCCAATAAAGCAATAAAGCAATAAAGCTTTTGCCTGAAGCTCCCACTCTGCCTATGACAGGAAGCCCTGGGAGTGTCTGTGACATCCTGGCTCTTTGGCAGCCTGGGGACTCCTGGGATGTCACCGTGGAGGCTCCTTGAGTGCCTGTGACAAGAGTGGTGCCTTTGCAGCCCAAGGTCCCCTGGGATGTCACCATGGAATTGCTGTGACTGTGTCTGACCACACGAATCTTCAGCATCCCCAGAAACCCCTGGGAGGTCTCTGTGGAGCCCCTGTCTCTGACATTCCAGCTCTTGAACAGCCTGGAGACTCTTGGAATGTCCCCATGGAGCCCCTCTGAGGGACTGTAACAAATCTGATCCTTGGCAGGCAACCATCACAGCCCCTTGTAGCGATGGTCTGTTTCCATGACAACCATCACCAGCCCCCTGTTGCTATGGTCAGTGCCTTGCCAGCTCCATGGAGACCCCATGCCAGGGGTGGTTGCCATGGACACCAGCTCAGGCCTGTTGCCAGATTCTGTTGCCATGGCAACCATTTGAAGTCTCATCCCCAGGCTCATGGGATCACAGAGCCACAGAATTGGCTGAGTTGGGAGGGACCCATGGGGATCCTCCAGTCCAACTGCTGGCCCTGCACAGGACACCCCAACAATCCCAGCCTGGGCCTGGCAGCGCTGGCCAAACGCTGCTGGAGCTCAGCCAGCCCTGGAGCTGGGAGCCTTCCCTGGGGAGCCTGTTCAGTGCCCCAGCAGCCTCGCGGGAAAAACCTTTTCCTCACATCCAGCCTAAACCTGCCCGACTCAGCTCCAGCCGCTCCCTCCACTCCTGTCCCTGGGCACCAGAGGGAAGAGGTTCCCACAGCCCCCAGCCAGGGACCCGCTCCCAAGGCTGCTGCCATGGCAACCAGGCCTGGCACCAGCTGGGATGCTCGGTTTCCACGGGCTGGGCTTCAGGAATGGCATTCCTCAATTTTCTGCTCCTGCTAAAACCGCACTGCTGCTCGCTTCCCTCCCGCTTCTAATGGAAAGCACGAAAGGCAAAGATCCCATGCTGGGATAAGAACAATTTATTGAGAAGAGCAACGGGATAAGGAATGAACAGGATCAGAAACAATTTTGGTAATAAAATAGATAAGAAAAACTATTTACAGGGAAAAATAAACCTCCACTGTCGCTGCCCGAATCGGCCTCTTTTGCCTCGGCTAGCTGTGGCCGATGTCAGCGGCAGGAGTGGGGAACCAGGCTAGCACTGCGAGGCTCAACCTGGAACCTCCAGAGCTCCTCTGCGCTCTGGCGTTGGGGCTTACAGGGCGACACGGGATGCGGCGAAGGGAGAAAGAGTGCTCAGACTCCTCCGATTTCCCAGGAACAAGTTTATTCCAACAGGTGCGGGGCTGGGATCACAGGGGGGAGGTCTGAGCCGAGACCCTGGGCACCCCCATGCGCCAGGTTTTAAGGACCGTGGGCGGCTCGTATGGTGACCAATGGGACAACAGCCACGGAGGGGTTATGGGTGGGGATTACAATATGCAGGACCAATGGTAGGGACCCGGGGGAGGGAAAGCAACTGTACAATCAATAGGGCGTCGAGGAAGGGATGATAGGCAAGGAAAGAACTGGAACAAAAGGTGGGGGTTCACATAGATTGACAGGGCTTAGGGGCAGGATTAGGGTGATGGATGGGGAACAATCTGGAAAAATGGGAAGGGTTTACCATGATGGGCACCTGGGGACAAACCATTCTTTATGACCGGGGAGCAACTGGGGTAAACCACCTCTGAACTTAATAAAACCAAGCAATATGGGCGGCAACACTCCACTGACTGTTTCTTCCTGGCCACATATTTCCTCCTGCCTGGAAAGGACACTCTTCTCTTCTGGTGAGACAGAGGGAGTCCTTTTCCTGCCCCTGGCAAGAACCTGAGATGCAGTTGAATATAATGACAGGGCCATGGCCAGACTCACACATTATTTAATCCCACATCATGACATTGCCATGGGCAGGAAAAGGTACAGGTGTCTTCCCAGCATGGATCACAGCTAAAATGGATCACCAGGTCTCTGCCCAATATCAGTCCTCCAAGGGGGGATGAAGCTGGAGCAGTGCACAAAGCTCTTCCTGAACTTGGGGCATTTACAGGGTTTCCCTTACCGGTGCCTCTGTTGGTGTCTGGTCAAGCTAGAGCTCTGAGTGAAGTTCTTCCCACACTGGGGACACTCATAGGGTCATTCCCCAGTGTGGATGCGCTGGTGGGTGATGAGGGTGGAGTTTTGCTTGAAGCTCTCCCCACAGTCAAGGCAGCAGAAGGGCCTCTCATTTGTGTGAATCCGCTGGTGCACGAGGAGAGTGGAGCTGCTCCAAAACCTCTTCCTACACTCGGGACACTTGTAGGGCCTCTCCCCAGTGTGGATGCACTGGTGGACAATGAGTTCAGAGCGGAAGCTGAAGCCTTCCCACATTGCCCACACTCGTAGGGCCATTCCCCAGTGTGGATCATCTGGTGGCGGATCAGGCTGTTGCTGTGGCCAAAGCTCTTCCCACACTCCAAGCACTTGTAGGGCTTCTCCCCATCCTGAACCTGCTCATGGACCACCAGCTCAGAGCCCCGGCTGGATCTCCGGCCACCTTCCTGGCACAGGGTGGGTCTTTCCTCCTCAGAGCACCCTAGGATGGGTTTGGAGACCCTTCTCCTACGGGATCTCTGGGGCTTTTCCTTCCTGTTGGATTCCTGAACCATGGAGCTGCTCAAAACGGCCTCTTCCACAAGGTTCTGCTGTGGGGATTTGTCCTCCCTGGTCTCCATCCTCAGCTCCTTGTCTGGGGGAGGAAGGACAAGGAGAGGATGGGATTTGCCTCCGTGCCAGAGGGAAGGGGAAGGAGATCCCCCCAGTGCGTCCCCGGCAGGACGGCGTCGGCAGCGGGATTGTCCTGCAGCCGGGGGCCAGGCTGGGCTGGGAGATGGAGCAGGAGAGAGGGAGAAAGGGGCACTGACTTCCTCCTCACCTGCCTGGGTGTCCTGGGGCATCTTCCTTTTTTTCACAGCCTCCTTCTTCATGCAGACAACGTTTAGGAATGAGAAATCCTGATTCGGGAAAAAACAAGGAATGAGCATATTTAGTTTGAAGGTCCCTCTGCCCAAGTCCATCTCTAGAAGTCACTCAGGCATCTGGGGTGTCTTGGTGTGAAAGAAAAGGTGTTTGCTAAGGAAGACAGAAACCTACACTGAAATATATTAAAATGTAAGCAACCTGCCCCCTCCGAATTATTATAATCTTGATATCAAAGTGCTCTCAGATAAAGATATAGGAATAGGAGTAATAATTCTTACTAAAAAAATTAAAATGAAAATGCAGCAGTACAAAACAAAAAAAAACAACAAAAAAACAACTCTCTGAGAGAGTCAGAATACAACCTGACACCCTGTTGGTCAGGGTGTTGGTAGCAGTCTGATTAAATGGTGGCTGCAGTCCTCCTGGAGTGACAGATGTGGTTCTCTTGAAGAAATGGTCCTGTAGAAGGGTGTAGCTTACTTCTGAAGTTCCGGTGCTGTAGATGGGTCCAGTCTCTCCTCTGGGAATCCAGTGGAGAAAGACTGCCTGTGGTGTTCTGATGCTCTGATTATATCCAGTCAGGAATGTTTGGCTCCTCCCCCTGGGTGGAGCATCTCACAATGGGATGATGTCATTTTATCAGTCCTGCAGTGAGACTCAATGGCCCATTAACAGAAGATATCCCCCTGGAGGGAGGATGGGTGGTGGAAGAGATAAAGAACACTACCCCACCTGGTTTTAACAGCTGGCCCATTAACAGAAGATAACCCCCGGTTATGAGGGATGGGTGATGAAGGAGATAAAGAAAACTGCTCTACCAGGTTTTAACAGATGGTGATAGAATACATACTTTTCGTTACATCTTGTATTGCAACCCAAGACGTGGGGTCCATAAAAATTTTACACCACCAAAATTCGGCCCTGAAAATGCCTCCCAGGAGTTCCCCATCTATGTTCTCTCCCTTTTGGTGTTCAGGGTTTCTCCCCTGTCCCAGCTCCTGAGGGTCACGTGTGTATGGGGGTCCCTCATCTACTCGGTCCATGCCCTGCCCAGGCTGCTGGGAGTGCCAGGAATCCAAAAAGCTTCCCCCGTTTCCATCTCTCCACTTAGGGATGCTGGAAGATTCTGGGGTCCCGGGGTCTCTGCTCCCATTATTCTCTTCTTCAGGGTGCAGGGAGTCCATGGAGACCCCCCTACCCCTCACCAGGCAATTGAGGGTCCCATGAATTGTGGTGCCCCCTCTCTCTGGGCTCCCCACTTTGGGGTCCTGGGGGTCACAGGGCTCTGCTCCTCCAGGCTGCCTCTGACAGCAGCTGCCACTGGGAACCCCCCTGTGTCCCCCCCAAGGGTCATTTTCCACTCAGCTTTGGAGTTCTTCATTCTCCAATCATCACCCACAAGAACCCAACCCAGGAAGCCCCCCAGGATATCTGGGCTGAGCTCCCCTTCTCTGGTCACCTGTGGGATGGGGGGGGTGATGATCCCATGGATGGGGGGCTGTGAATTCAGGGAGTGAATCCCATCTCGACTGGGATATACTGGGCTTGAGATCATACTGGGAAACAAGCACTTGACTGGGATTACTGGGAGTGTCTGGGAATGACCATGGACATGCTGAAGGCAGCTGGGATATACTGGGAGTGTCTGTGACCATACTGGGGATGACTGTGACCACACTGGGAACAATGGGAACTGTGCTGAGGACAACTGGGAACAACTGGGAGTGACTAGGTCTACACTGGGGGCAACTGGGCATGACTGGGACCATGCTGGGAGCAGCTGGGATCATCTGGGGAGTGACTGGGACTATACTAGAGGCAACTGGGTGCAACTGGAATCACACTGGGAGGAACAGGGAGCAACTGGAGCCATGCTGAGGGCAACTGGCATCCTACTGGGAGCACAGTGGGAGCAGCTGGGCTGTGCATGGTAAGACTGGGACCATACTGGCAGCAACTGGGACTGCACTCAGGGTGACTGGGAGTGGCTGTGAGCATCTGGGATTAGCCTGGAAGCACCTGAGGAGTGAGTAGGAGCAACTGGGATAGACTGGGAGAGACTGAAACCACAGTGCTGGTAAATGGGAGCAACTGGAGCCACACTGGATAATCCTGGGAGCAGCTGTGCCCATGCTGGGGTCATACCAGCATCCTACTGGAAGTAGCTGTGATCATACTGGATGTGACTGCAAAGGGCTGTGACTGGAACCATGCAGGAGGTGACTGGGAGCAACTGGGCCCATCCTGGGAGTGACAGGGAGTCACTCTGGCCACGACTGGAAACATGCTAGGAGGATCTGGGAGTGACTGGGCTCATAGTGGGGGTGACTGAGTGCACGAGCTCATACTGGGAGTGACTGTAATTGTAGTGGGAGTGACTGGGATCATCCTGGAAGTGTCTTTCTGTAGATTTTACGTGTTTATGGTCTCTTTTTATTCTCCTTATTATCCTCTGTACCTGAAACATTTTTGGATATTGTAATATTACCCGAAATCATAAGGGTTAATGGTTTTTAGGTTAAATGAGCTAAGTTTGCAAAGTTAATCCTATGGTAAGAGTTTTATGTTCAACTGGATGTTGTATTAAACCCTTTGCCAAAATTCCTTGATTGTCTGTATTTTAACAGTGAAATTTTGTGTCATTTTGACTTCTTAGCTCAGTTGGTTAGAGCATGGTGCCAGCATCACCTTTGTTGTGGGTTGTGGGTTCAATCTCTGTGTGGGCCATTCATTTAAGAGCTGGACTTGATCCTTGTGGGTCCCTTCCTACCAAGAATATTCTTTACATCTGTCCATCTTGAGAAGATCTGGTTGCTGTTTCTCCTGTGCACCAAATTCAAGCACAGGAACCTTTGGTTATCACCAGCATTGAAGTGTTCTGGGGTGTTACAGCCCTGCAGGCTCACAGTGGCCTCTTGTTTCCATGAGGCCCCAGAGTGTCCCACTGTCCCCTTGGTTCCATGGGCCCAAGAGTAGCACAATGATCCCCGTGGTTCCACAACTTCCCATGGTGTCACACTGGCCCCTTGGTTCCATAAGGATCTGGAGTGTCACACAGGTTTATGGCATTTGTCCTTGCTGCCCCTCACATCCCACTGCCCCACAAAGAGCCCCGAGCCACCCGTGAGGGACAGGCCCTGCTGTGCCAGGCCTGGGCTCAGGGCTTGGCCTTTCTGCTTCCTCCAACCCAGCCAGGGCTTGCTCAGCATTGCAGTTTCCTGCTCAGAGCCTTTGGCTCCTGGCAATCCTGGCCTCCAGGATCTGCTCTCACCAGTCCCTGGGGAGCCTTTGGCAGTCCCTGCCCTCAGTGGGGCCGATTGAAGCTCCAAGGGACTTGGAGTTTTGTTTCTGACTCCTTGAGCAGCTTCTTCAGCCTGAAGGAGGGACAAAGGAGGATCAGGGAAAGGAGAAGGAACCACGAGATCAAGCACTCCCTGAATTGACAGCCTCCCACCTGTGGGATCATCAACCCCATCCAACAGGTGACCAGGGAGGGGGAGGTCAGCCCAGATATTCTGGGGTGTCCCTGGATTGGGTTTTTTTGGGGGGATGTTTGAAAAATGAAGAACTCCAAAGCTTAGTGGAAAATGCCCCTTGTGGGGATATTGGGGGGTCCCAGCATCCCTAAGTGGGGAGATGGAAACAGGGGGAACATTTTGGATTCCTGGCACTCCCAGCAGCCTGAAGAGGTCAGGGACCGAGTAGACAGGCGAACCCCAGTACACACGTGACCCCCAGCAGCTGGGACAGGGAGGAAACCCTGAAGATCAAAGGAGAGAGACCAGAGATGGGGAAGTCCTGGGAGGCATTTTCAGGGCTAAGTTTTGGTGTTTGGGAGATTTTTATGGACTCCATGTCCTGGGTTGCAATGCAAGATGTACCCAAAATTATGTATTCTATCACTATCTGTTAAAACCTGGTGGTGCAGTTTTCTTAATCTCTTTCATCACGCATCCCTCACAACTGGGGGATGTCTCCTGTTAATGGGCCAGCTGTTAAAACCAGGTGGGGCAGTGTTCTTTATCTGTTCCACCACCCATCCTCCCTTCAGGGGGATATCTTCTGGTAATGGGCCATTGAGTCTCACTGCAGGACTGATAAAATGACATCATCCCATTGTGAGATGCTCCACCCAGGGGGTGGAGCCAAACATTCCTGACTGGATATAATCAGAGCATCAGAACACCACAGGCAGTCTTTCTCCACTGGATTCCCAGAGGAGAGACTGGACCCATCTACAGCACCGGAACTTCAGAAGTAAGCTACAATCTTCTATGGGATCATTGCTTCAAGAGAACCACATCTGTCACTCCAGGAGGACTGCAGCCACCATTTAATCAGACTGCTACCAACACCCTGACCAACAGGGTGTCAGGTTGTATTCTGACTCTCTCAGAGAGTTGTTTTTTTGTTGTTTTTTTTTGTTTTGTACTGCTGCATTTTCATTTTAATTTTTTTAGTAAGAATTATTACTCCTATTCCTATATCTTTATCTGAGAGCACTTTGATATCAAGATTATAATAATTCGGAGGGGGCAGGTTGCTTACATTTTAATATATTTCAGTGTAGGTTTCTGTCTTCCTTAACAAACACCCCTCCTTTCAAACCAAGACACCCCAGATGCTCGGGTGACTTCTAGAGAGGGACTTGAACAGAGAGACCTACAAACTCAATGTGCTCATTCCTTGTTTTCTCTCAAACCAGGATTTCCTAATCCCAAATCTTGGCTAGATGGAGGAAAATGCTGCAATGAAGAGGAAGATGCCCCAGGACACCCAGACAGGTGAGGAGGAAGTCAGTGCCCCTTTCCCCCTCTCTCCTGCTCCATCTCCCAGCCCAGCATGGCCCCCGGCTGCAGGACAACCCCGCTGCCGACGCCGTCCTGCTGGGGACGCACTGGGGGGATCTCCTTCCCCTTCCCTCTGGCATGGAGGCAAATCCCATCCTCTCCTTGTCCTTCCTCCCCCAGACAAGGAGCTGAGGATGGAGACCAGGGAGGACAAATCCCCACAGCAGAACCTTGTGGAAGAGGCTGATTTGAGCAGCTCCACAGTGCAGGAGTCAAACTGGGAGGAAAAGCCCCAAAGATCCCACAGGAAGAGGGGCTCCAAACCCATCCCAGGGTGCTCTGATGAGGAAAGACCCACCCTGTGCCAGGAAAGCGGCCACAGATCCAGCCAGGGCTCTGAGCTGGTGGTCCATGAGCAGCTTCAGGATGGGGAGAAGCCCTACAAGTGCTTGGAGTGTGGGAAGAGCTTCAGCCACAGCAACAGCCTGATCTGCCACCAGATGATCCACACTGGGGAATGGCCCTACGAGTGTGGGGAATGTGGGAAGGGCTTCAGCTTCCACTCCCAACTCGTCATCCACCAGCGCATCCACACTGGGGAGAGGCCCTATGAGTGTGGTGAGTGTGGGAAGAGGTTTCAGAGCAGCTCCACTCTCCTCAGGCACCAGCGGATTCACACGGATGAGAGGCCCTTCCGCTGCCCTGACTGTGGGGAGGGTTTCAAGCACAACTTTAACCTCATCGGGCACCGGCGCATCCACACTGGGGAGAGGCCCTACGAGTGTCCCCAGTGTGGGAAGAGCTTCAGCCGGAGCTCTCACTTGACCCGACACCAACGGAGGCACCGGTAAGGGAAGCCCTGCGAGTGCCCCAAGTGCAGGAAGAGCTTTGTGCACTGCTCCAGCTTCATCCCCCCTTGGAGGACCGACATTGGGAAGAGACCTGGTGATCCATGTTCCCTGTGATCCATGCTGGGAAGACACCTGTCCTTTTTCCTGCCCATGGCAATGTCATGTTGTGGGATCAAAGAACGTGAGGGTCTGGCCATGGCCCTGTAATTAGATTCAATCCCATCTCTGGTCGTTGGCAGGGGCGGGAAAAGAACTCCCTCTCTCTCACCGGAGGAGAAGAGTGTCCTTTCTTGGCAGGAGGAAATATGTCGCCAGGAAGTAACCGTGAGTGGTGGTTTAGTTTTCCCTGTAAATAGTTTTTCTTATCTATTCTGTTACCAAAATTATTTCTGTTCCTGTTTGTTCCTTATCCTGTTGCTGTTCTCAATAAATTGTTCTTATCCCAGCCTGGGATCTTTGCCTTTTCTGCTTTCCATGGGAGGTGGGGGGGAAGTGAGCAGCGGCACGGTTTTAGCAGGAGCAGGAAATTGGGGAATGCCATTCCTGAAGCCCAGCCCATGGAAACCGAGCATCCCAGCTGCTGCCAGGCCTGGTTGTCGTAGCAGCAGCCTTGGGAGCGGGTCCCTGGCTGGGGGCTGCAGGAACCTCTTCCCTCTGGTGCCCAGGGACAGGAGTGGAGGGAGCAGCTGGAGCTGAGGTGGGCAGGTTTAGGCTGGATGTGAGGAAAAGGTTTTTCCTGCGAGGCTGCTGGGGCACTGAACAGGCTCCCCAGGGAAGGCTCCCAGCTCCAGGGCTGGCTGAGCTCCAGCAGCGTTTGGCCAGCGCTGCCAGGCCCAGGCTGGGATTGTTGGGGTGTCCTGTGCAGGGCCAGCAGTTGGACTGGAGGATCCCCATGGGTCCCTCCCAACTCAGCCAATTCTGTTGGCTCTGTGATCCCATGAGCCTGGGGATGGGACTGCAAATGGTTGCCATGGCAATGGGCTCTGGCTCCAGGCCTGAGCTGGTGTCCATGGCAACCACCCCTGGCATGGGGTCTCCATGGACCTGGCAAGGGACTGACCATAGCAACAGGGGCTGTGATGGTTGCCTGCCAAGAATCAGATTTGTTACAGGCCCTCAGAGGGGATCCATGGGGACATTCCAAGAGTCTCCAGGCTGTTCAAGAGCTGGAATGTCACAGGCACAGACAGGGGCTCCACAGAGACCTCCCAGGGGTTTCTCGGGATGCTGAAGAGCCGTGTGGTCAGATACAGTCCCAGCAATTCCATGGTGACATCCCAGGGGACCTTGGGCTGCAAAGGCACCGCTCTGTCACAGGCACTCCCGAGGGCTCCACGGTGACATCCCAGGAGTCCCCAGGCTGCCAAAGAGCCGGGATGTCACAGACACTTCCAGGGCTTCCTGTCATGGGCAGAGTGGGAGCTTCAGGCAAAAGCTTTATTTCTTTATTGGAGAAACACCTGCTGAGTCATGAGGTGGAGAAATGACACCCAACAGCCACCAAGGATCCTCAAACTGCTCTAGGTCACCTACACTTTTAAATTCCTTCTAAGAGAGGAGACTGGGAGCAGCTGGATTCAATCCCAGCCCAAGTTTGTCAAAACTTTATGTGTAAATATTGGACAGGTGGCATTGAACCTTAATGCAATTTGTCCCACACGATTAACAATGGAATATCAGATATATTTATATAAATACAACTGTGACTGATTCTGAACATGATTTATTTACACCACAGAGTAAATAAAGAAAAAGAGTTATTTACTCAACAGTAAAGGAGCTATAACAATTATTAGACTATAGTGCTCTAGGAAGCAATTTTGAAGTCAACAGGGCCTTGCTGGAGTTGTTTGAGCCCATTCCAGGCACAGCCTCCTGCTCCAGCAGGAACTGCCTTTCCTGTGCCATGGCCAGGGCAGATCCTGCTGCAGGAAAAGCCCCAGGCCAGCCCCAACCCAGGGAAGGGCTCGGGCACAAGTGCAGAGTGCCATGCTGGGAGCTGTGCCAGGGACAGCCTGAGGCACCAAAGGCACCTTGGCAGCAGCAGCTGCTTCCAGGCCATGGCCAGAAGGCTCCCTTGGCACCCCGGCCTGGTGGCCAGCACTGCAGAGCTGCTGCTTCAGGGCTCATTTCTGGCTGGGCTCTGAAAAGCCACTGCTGCTCCAGGAGCCTGACTGGGAAGCAATTGGCCTCAGCACCTTGGGGACAAGATAATAATGAAACAGCTCTTCATGGCAGCAGAGACAAGGCAGGGGCAGAGGAAAGGGGAGAGTCAGGCCCAGGGGACATGGCTGCAGTGGTGATGGCTGTGAGGTCACTGCCACTGCAGCAGCCTGGCTGGCCCTCGGCAGACATTCTGGCCAGGAGCACTGTGAGGTCACCCAGCACATCAGAGAACCCACACAACAGGAATTCCATCCTTGGGGAGGGGAGGGGCTTTCACTGTGTCAGGTGGAACAGAGATGCTGCTCTTGGAGCAATCCTGGTATGAGGCATACATTTGTCTGCAAAAGCAGTTGCAGTTTTGTGCCACTCTGATTGTACAATATTTCCTCCTTCTAAAAACAACCAAATCTACTCTGGTTCACTTTAAAGATATTCATCCTTGTTCTGTCACTGCAAGATTTGGGAGAAAATCACTTTGACCAGTGTTTACATTTTCACACACCATGCAGAGAACCCAAAAATCTCTCAGGATCAGGTTTGGAGGCCTCATCACATAAGCAGCAGGTAGAGGCTGAGGGCCCTGAGCCTGAGGCCAGCAGGGGACAAGTGACCCTGGCAGCCCTGGGGCCTCATTGCCTCCTTGTCCCTGCTCAGCAGCCTGGCAGGGGCCGCCCCATGGTGCTGCCCTTGGCATTGCACATCCCCACATGCCAGTGCCCCGGGAAGAGCCCTGAGCAATGAGGGAGGGACAGCATCTGCCTTGCCAGGGGCTGGGGCTCAGCCCTTGGCCCTTGGCATTCCTGAAACACATCCAGCTTTGCTCAGCACCACAGACACCTTTCCCTTGCTTGTCCCCAGCTGCCATCAGGGCCTCCAGTCTTCTGCTCTACCTGGAACCTGGGGACGCTTTCTCACTCGTGTCTCTCATTTCAACTACAAGAAACTTCAGTGTTTCCATCTGACTTGGAGTTCTTGAGAAGTTTCTGGAGCACACTCTGAAGGACTGAGTGTGATGCAAAGAGCCTCAAAGGCCCGAGAGGGTGATGAAAGTGCTGGTGCTGTGTCTGTGCTGCTGAGCTGGGCCGGGCTCCTGGCCCAGAGGCAGCTCCTGGCAAGGGCAGCGCTGCAGAGAGACAGCTCTGGCCAGGAGCAGCTCCTGAGCACAGCCCAGCAGGGCTGGGGCCCTGCCAGGGCAGCTCAGGGACACCAGCAGGCCCAGACAGAGCTGCCAGGGGCTCAGCACTGGCAGGGGCTGTGGGATGTGCCAGAGGGGGCTGTGTCACAGCAGCACCTCTGTGGCTGTGTCCTGGAGCCCCAGAGCACCTGTGATGTCAGAAAGGGGCTGTGTGACAGTTCAGAGTGGGTTGTGTGAGGTCACAGATGGGGCTGTGACATCACAGAGTTTGTTGTATGAGGTCACTGAGCAGCTACAGCATCATAGAGGGGACTGTGTGACATCAGAAAGCAGGGTGTGGCATCACAGTGTGGGCTGGGTGATATCACTTAGTGGGCTGTGACATCACAGAGAGGACTATGACATCAGAGGTTGAATGCATGACATCACAGAGTGGGTTGTGACATCACAGAGTTTCTGTATGACATCACAGAGCCACCACAGGGTGGGCTGTGACATTACTGAGTGGGCTGTGAGGTCACAGAGCAGACACCACAATCCCAGAGGGCAGCTCTGTGACATCAGACAGCAGATTGTGACATCACAGAGCAACTGTGTGACATCAGAGAGAAGAGTGTGTGATGTCAGAGAGAAGGCTGTGACATCAGAGAGTAGGTTCTGTTATCTCAGAGGGGCTGGGACATCACAGTCCAGACTGGGACATCACAGAATGGCTGTGGGACATCCCAAGGTCTGTGGGGCATGGGACAGGGGGACAGGGAACCCCCGGCAGCGTCCCTGTGTCCCCCAGGGCCAGAGCCTGGGCCAGGATTCCTTCACCCTGTCACCAACGAGGGCTTGAGAGCGCTTAAAAAATCCCCAGCAAGGGAGCAGCAAAAACCAGATTTAATATTAAGCAGCAGCAACACAAAGTTCCTTTGCAAGAGTCACTCTGCTCCTGACTGGGCACTTCAGGCACAGCAAGGAAACAAAGCAACAACAAAACCAAACAAAATCCAGGCAACTAAACCAGAAATGAACCCAGAACTGTCCTTGTGTGTGTGTGTGTGTGTGTGTTTGAGCTTAACAGAGTTCAAACTTAACAGGACTTCACTTATGCCTTAATTTATACCTCAAACATCACAATTTAGCAAAAGAACATAACAGTAGTTAAGCTAACTTACAACATATGACTTCAGGATTTAACAGTGGAATAACACTTAACAATATTCAACTTCGTTTACTGTTGTAATCACAGGCACTGAGAGTGTGCCCTTATCTCTGATACCTGGCTCTGACATCCAAGAAAACTCTGAATTTCATATAACACCCTGAAAACAACTGTTAAATAGAAAAACCAGGAGTGTAAGTGTGTAGATTAAAGAGATTTCTTATGTCACTGCATGAAGAAGTTAAAGTTTGGAGTTTAAACTAGTTTAGAAAATAGAGGACAAGATGGAGGATTCAGGGTGTTGTCTCTTGTCCTTCTTTCTTCTTCATCTTCTTCTTCTAGAGGTTTTTGGGTAGTGGTAGGTGATTGGATAGAGAATGCTGCAGTGCAGCACACAAGTGTTGGGTCATTGGGTCACTAAGAAAAATAATTTCCTTGGCATTTGTTAATTGGGTAAATGAACATATAAAAATCCTTGAAGAAGATCTTTGTTAGTCATTTTGCACTTTTCTATCTTAGTGCACATAGCTGCTTGTGGCTCCTTGTACCCTGTATACATGTAATGGAGATAAAAGAAGAATAAACAACCAAGTCCAAACAAGAGAAAACTGCCTCTCTCTCGTCAATCTTCAGCCCAAGGGGGAAAAAGAACCCAACCACAAGTGTCCCATCAGGACACCAGGGCCACACTGCACCACTGCAGATGGGAGCAAACCCTTGTGGACTGCGTGCCTTACAAATCTGCTAAACCCATGTCACACACATCCCTGAATTTAGACATTTTAAATATGTACATTTATCCACAGATACCTTTTCATCAGCAATATGTGCTATAAAACACCCAAGAGAAAAGGGTCGGGATGCCATTGCACACTGGCAGTCAGCCTTTGCTGTTTTGAGCATCCCTCATAGCATCAAAACAACACACATCTCACAGAAAACAAAACATTTCCTACAGCCCTGGAGTGTAACACACCACACTGGCGTTCCTCAAATAACAATAAAACCAATGTGGAAAGAGCACATGGCACTTTAACAGGAATTACTGAAAAACAAAAGGGAGGAATGTGTGGTGGGACCCCAGAAAGCAAAGTAGCTAAGGCTGTTCATACAATAAATCATTCAGCAGTATCAGAAGATCCCCAAACCCAGGCTCGCTTGAACTCTGCAATTCTAACACAAGTGAAAGACTTAGCAATGTGAGCTCTAACAAAAATTACCAACTTGTCAGTGCCAACCCAAAGCTATTCAAGTAGAAGATAAAACCCCCATGAGCTATATATGCAGTGAAGCAAGGGGTCAATTAATGCTACAACTGGCACGAGATAATGCAAACCAAGACTGTAGAAAAATTATAGCTACAGTACCTCAAGGGAATCCATCTCTGGAGGAGATGATTACAGCATGTGCTAAGGTTGGGACTGGATCTCATCACATGGATATGCTAGCCAATTCTATTACAGCTGCTGTTAAACTCACACCCCATTGCTACAAGTGTGGACAACAAGGCCACGGGAAAATAAACTGTCCACACCAGCCCATTCCACAGGGGACAGCTCAGGGACAAAGAAGTGATAATGCAAGCTGCAACCGATGTGAAAGAGTTGAACATACAGCCAAAGGACACAAACAACACCCTCCTGACAGCACCTCTACGGATGTGACGGAGCAGATTAAAGAAGAGTAACCAGAACAACTTATTCACCATGAAAATCAGACTCTTGAAAAGACAGTTCATTTAAAAACTGTTTGTTTACAAATTGTTTTTCTGCTAAGTTGGGTTTTTCTCACGGTTCTAAACATTGAATGTTTTTTGTTTCTTGTTTATAGAGTTCAGGATAATCTCAGTTCTAAATACTTTCTTGTTTTTTAATGTTAAGTTGTAACTTTTAACTATGAGTAGTTAACCTGTGGCATGTTAGCTTAAAGGATTGTGATCCTGTCTGCCAGCTCCTGGAAGGGAGTGTTGCAAACTCAATTTAGTACACAAAGCATATTGCTTGCTGAAGAGAATTAATTGTGTCAAGTTAACTAGAAAACTTCATTCAAATTAAACCCATGCTGTCCCTGTTATCATGTCTGCAAAGGGCCCTTGCAGATAGGGTAACAGAGAGCATTTTATATTTTTTAATTTAACCAAAAAGGGTAAATAGTCACAGTATGGTCACAGTACAGCTGGTCAGGACTGGACAAGGTAAATCTAGACATAACACAAATCTAATTTAGCAGTAAATTCTCTTTAGCCATAGATTTTAGCACAAATTTAATTTAGTGAGCCTAATTCATGTCTGAACCACTGCACACCACTGGGCAGGATGCAGAGCAGGGAGGGAAGTATCAGCCAATGGCTGTCTAGCCTGGGAAATCTGAATTTGGTATTCAAGTGAGTTCTGAATAATAAACAAGGCTGTTTTGTCTGATGAGCACCTGGAGCACGAGTCGTGGATTTTGTCTCCTCACTCACGACCAGCACGTTACAGATACACCTTGGGCAGTACAAGAGCCTGGCCAGGGCTACACCCAAGATGGACCAAAAATGGTCATAAAAATGGACAAATCATCACGAGGTCCCATATTTTTAGAAGTTTAGGTCCATCTGCATATTGGGGTTCATTGTCCAATTACAGCTTCAGATGATGAAATCCCACCCTTCTTGTTTTCTCTCTTCAGTCCACCCTTGTTTATGCTTTTGGGCCTGGAACTTGTAACAACTGTTCTTGGTATCAAGCTAGAAAAGGAATTGTTTTTTCTACCTACTCTGTGAAGAGAGCTCACTAACACTTAACGTGAAGTTCAAAACTACAAACCTAGGCAGTGCAGAATATGAAAAATATGAAAGCTAAAACATGAGGCATCACACCCTGAGGGGCTGTGGAATTGAATAATTTTGGAGAGGGATTGAGAAGGTTTCAGTGGCAATAAGTGGTTTTGAGGTGACAGATCGATCCCTCTCACCTCTTTGAGTGCCAAGAAATGGAGACAACTCCACCAAATAACCCCACAACCCTCAAATACTCACAAGTATCTCCAAGATTGCCTTGAAGCACTAGTAAAATGTGAGGTTTTAGATGCCTTTGATGAATTTGTTGATTTTTACCACCATTTGTTGGATTTAAAGGGATGAGAATGAATCAAAAGATAATTGAAACCAAAATAAAATGACCAACAGCCCATGTGTTCCCAACACAGATCACTGGGAACGTGGGTCATCAGGGCTCTGCCCAACGTGGGTCCTCTGATGGGGGATGGAGCTGGAGCAGAACATGAAGCTCTTCCTGCACTTGGGGCACTCGCAGGGCTTCCCTTACCTTCCCTTGCCTCTGTTGGTGTTGGGTCAAGTTAGAGCTCCTGGAGAAGCTCTTCCCACACTGGGGACACTCATAGGGCCTCTCCCCAGTGTGGATGCGCTGGTGGGTGATGAGGGTGGAGTTTTGCTTGAAGCCCTTCCTGCAGTCGGGGCAGCGGAAGGGCCTCTCATCCGTGTGAATGTGCTGGTGCAGGAGGAGAGTGGAGCTGGTCTGAAACCTCTTCCCACACTCACCACACTCGTAGGGCCTCTCCCCAGTGTGGATGAGATGGTGGATGGTCAGCTGGGACCTCTGGCTGAAGGTCATCCCACACTCCCCACACTCATAGGGCCGTTCCCCAGTGTGGGTCCTCTGGTGGATGATCAGGTGGGATCTCTGGCTGAAGCTCTTCCCACATTCCCCACACTCGTAGGGCCTCTCCCCAGTGTGGATGCGCCGGTGGGTGATGAGGTGGGAGTTTTGCTTGAAGCCCTCCCCACAGTCAGGACAGCAGAAGGGCCTCTCATCCGTGTGAATCCGCTGGTGCACGAGGAGAGTGGAGCTGCTGTGAAACCTCTTCTGACACTCAGGACACTCGTAGGGCCTCTCCCCAGTGTGGATGCGCCGGTGACGGATGAGGTTGGAGCTGCAGCTGAAGCCCTTCCCACATTCCTCACACTCGTAGGGCCATTCCCCAGTGTGGATCATCTGGTGGCGGATCAGGGTTTTCCTCTGGCTGAAGCTCTTCCCACACTCCAAGCACTTGTAGGGCTTCACCCCATCCTGAAGCTGCTCATGGACCACCAGCTCAGAGCCCCGGCTGGATCTCTGGCCACTTTCCCGGCACAGGGTGGGTCTTTCCTCCTCAGAGCACCCTGGGATGGGTTTGGAGCCCCTCCTCCGGCGGGATCTCTGAAGCTTTTCCTCCCCATTGGATTCCTGCACTGTGGAGCTGCTCAAAATGGCCTCTTCCATAAGGTTCTGCTGTGGGGATTTGTCCTCCCTGGTCTCCATCCTCAGCTCCTTGTCTGGGGGAGGAAGGACAAGGAGAGGATGGGATTTGCCTCCGTGCCAGAGGGAAGGGGAAGGAGATCCCCCCAGTGCGTCCCCGGCAGGACGGCGTCGGCAGCGGGGTTGTCCTGCAGCCGGGGGCCAGGCTGGGATGGGAGATGGAGCAGGAGAGAGGGGGAAAGGGGCACTGACTTCCTCCTCACCTGCCTGGGTGTCCTGGAGCATCTTCCTCTTCCTCACAGCCTCCTTCTCCATCTGGACAAGGTCTGGGAATGGGAAATACTGGTTTAGGAAAAATACAATTCACAAGCACATTGGGTATGGGGGTTCCTCCTGCCCACATCCATCTCTAGAAGTCACCAGCCTTCCATAAAAACCTCCCAAACACCAAGATTCAGCCCTGAAAATGCCTCCCAGGAGTTCCCCATCTCTGGTCTCTCCCCTTTGGTGTTCAGGGGTTCCCCCCTGTCCCAGCTGCTGGGGGTCACACTTGTACTTTGGGTCCCCTGTCTGCTCGGTCCCTGCCCTCCCCAGGCTGCTGGGAGCACCAGGAATCCAAAAAGCTCCCCCTGTTTCCATCTCCCCACTCAGGGATGCTGGGACCCCCAGTGTCCCCCAAGGGGCATTTTCCGCTCAGCTTTGCAGTCCTTAATTCTTAAATATCCCCACCAAAAAAATCCTGGTGTTGTATAAGGTCAGTCCCTACCTAACCTCCCTTTTCTTTTCCCTATCCCATTGGCTGTAACCCCCCTGTATCCCCTGGCCACCCCCTCCCCCAAGTTTAAGAGAGCACCCGAGGAATCTCAGCCTCTTTCTTGTCCCAGGCGATCCACATACAATAAACCCAGGACCACGTCTCGTAAGTCTGAGCCTTCTTTGTCTAAAATACCTTAGGTCCATGTTGGATATATTTTGAGACCCCTTCCCGCCCGTGTTCTGTGAAGGGCGGACACATCCCCATGAGGGACAAGAATGAAGGGGTTTGTGGAGTATTTACAACATCTTCCTCCCTCTCCTCCCCTTCCATCCCTCCTTCTTCTCCTCTCTAACTCCATCTCCTTCTCTTACTTCCATCCCTTCTCTCTCTCCTTCTTCATCCCTCCTCTTCCATCCCTCCTCCTCCTCCCCCAGGAGCAGTGACACCCTCGGTGCCCCGTTCCCAAACCCCTCACAGCCCACGGCAGGAGCGGGGATGGAGCCGGGACAGGTCGGGATGGGCAGCGCGGGGCTCTCCGCTGCTCCCACCCGCTGGGGACGGGGGGAACCCGGCCCGGGGAAAAGGAGAGGGAAACTGGGAAAATTGGGGGCTGCAGATCCAACCTGGGGCTGGCTGGGGACCCTGGCTGGGGACTGCCAGCCCTTGGGGCTGCTCTGGGGAGATGCGGGAGGGGGGAACACAGAGAGGGCTGGGGGATCCCAGGAGTGGCAGCACTGGCAGGGACTGGTTTATACTGGGATCATCCTGGCAGTGGCTGGGATTGCACTGGCTGTGTACTGACATCATACTGGGATCATACTGGGAGCAGCTGGGCCCATGCCAGGAGAGACTGCGATCACACTGAGGGAGACTGGAATCATACTGGGATCAGACTGGGATGATACTGGCAGTGAGTAGGAGCCTCCAGGGGGCAACTGAGACCAGGTTGGGGGCAAATGTGATATACTGGGAGTGAATGGGATCATGCTGACGCTGACTGGGAGTGGTTGAGAGCAAATGGGATCATGCTGGAAGGAACTGGGAAGGACTGGGAATATGCCCTGCGCTACCCAGAACCCCGGGATCGCCCCCCATATGTCCCATAAGTGTTCCCCAAACCCTCCAGGATCCCCGAGTGCCCCCTCAGCGCCCGTTCGGGACCCCCAAAGCGTCCCTGCATCCCTGAATGTTCCCGACCCCACAGATTCCCCTTCCAGCCACTGCTGGGAATTCATCTCCCATCATCCCACAACACAGTTCCGCGCCCAAACCTCCTGCCGTGCCCCGCGCCCTAAAGAGCCCGGTTACAGCTCCCCAAGTTCCCCCCAAGTGCTCCCGAGCCGTATACATTCACCCCCAGCACCTGCAGCACGGCTCGGACGCAAAAGTTTTCTCCAAGCGCTTCCCCACACCGCCAAACGCGCCTTCCGAGCCACTTTCGGGACTACAGCTCCCATCATGCTCCGCGGCGCCCATAGAGCGCTATTCCAGCCGGGACTTCATCTCCCGTCATGCCCCGCGCCCCACCGGAATCCATTGGAGCTGCGCCTACAACTCCCGTGATGCTCCGCGGCCCCTTTAAACCGTATTATACCGGCGCCTACAACTCCCATCATCCCCCGCGGCCCATAGATTCCCTGTTACAGCCCCCCAAGTGCCCGCCCGGACCCCGAAGGGCCCCCAGATTCCCCTCCCTGACCTCCAAGCGCCCCCCTGGACCCCCAAGTGCTCCCCCGGACCCCGAATTGTCCCACAGAATCCCTAAGTGCCCCTCCAAGTGCCCACCCGGCTCCTCTTAAGTGTCCTCCAGACCCCCAGGTTCTCTCTAAATTCCCTCCCCAGACCCAAAACTGCCCCAAATGTTCCCCAGAAAAGTTCCCCATGGACCCCAAAGTGGTCCCTTTTACCCTGTCTGAGAAAATGATAAAAATGATGATCAAAGGACTAAAAATATGTGTAATTATCATAAAGAGGGAGAAATAGTGACCAATTAATTAATGAAGGGAATTGTGGTACTTTGAACCAAGGACCGATAATGTTTTTAATTGCTAAAAATGTATCAATTCTTTTATATAAATATAAAAATTAGGTTATAAAAATTCAGAATAATAGTATAAAAATAAAATTTTATTTTTATTAATTAATTAGATTTTAATTATAAAGAAAAATTATAAAGAGAAATGTTTTCAATGTTTTGGGATGTCAGTCCCAGGTGGGCGATGTCAGACATGCTGAGGCTCGGGGTGAGGAGCAGGTTGTCCAAACAGGGGCAGCCCACAAGGGGCTCATTCTTCTCTGTGACCAGATGTCCTCAGGAGACATTCAGCATCAGGATTGTAAAGAGTAAATCGTGACCTCCTGATCAGTACACAAAGATGTTTTACAGTTTGAACAGTAGAATGTTGTCACTGTAAGGTGCCTTCTTTGTTAATATACCTCATGTTGTGTCATGTTTGGTAAATACCAGTCTTGTTGTAACAGCCTTCTTTGTTAAAATATTGTTATAAATGAAATTAGAATTTTGACAACTAGGTCCCTTGGCTTAATGGCAGTTTAATTAAAAATCAATGCAATTTACTAAATTGAATAGTAATGTGGTATAAAAGAATTCAGTTTAGTAAAATAATACAGTTTAATAAAAAATTAAAATTTATATCTATAATCTGCTAGAAATTAAGTATGATTAAAGCATAAGCAAAACTGACCAGGCTATGGAGGCTTCCCACATTGCCTCATGTTCAAAACAAAGCACTTCTGGCTAAACTTACATACTGTATGCTTATACATATTCATTAATGTTTCCTGTAAGTTTCCTCCTATTTCCGACTTTTCTGACTTTATGTCACTTTTGTTCATGGCGCACGCCTCACTTGTTGTTAGGGGGTCTTCAGTCTTCTTTTGGTGGTCTTTTGGCAAAGGCTTCACCTCTTCCTCATCGTCCTTTGGATAACCTTACAGGTTTGTGTGTGTGTACTAAGCGTTGTGTTATGTTAGTCTACTAATTAGCCTTATGTTTACTAATCTTTAGGCCCAATGCCTAAATTTGTTCTAATTTTGGTCCATCTCAAGGCCATTTTGGTCTTGAGACACCATTTATCTTCTAAACTACATCCTGTACCTTGAATTTGACATGCAACATCTGCAAAGGGGTACATCTGTTTTGTAACACTGATTCTTGATTTTTTCTAGTAATAACAACTTTAGTAACAGTTACACTTTTGTTAGCACAAACCAATTCCATTTATTACAACTGCAAATACCCCTCATGTCCCTTTTCATTGGTTTCCATGCTAACGGCCTTGCTTTCTTCCTTATTATGGATAAACTTGTATTTTCTCAATTTCTTCTTTTGCTAACTCAATTGTTTGGCCTGCAGATCAGCTGCTAAGCCCATCCACATTCACCTCTTAGTCTTCAGAGGGAAACTGAGCACAGTGAGAATCTCCCAGTGTGCAAGAGGGTCCCTGTGTGCCAGCTGCAGCTGGGGCCTCAGCCATCTCCTCTCTCAACAGGTTCCCCTCTGCAGCTTCACAAGTCCAGCCAAACACCTCCCTCAGGGACACCTGTACCACACATTTCACATCTCCATGCCCATACGTGATGTCCCTGTCACAGCTGCATTACCAGCTTGCTGCTGTGCAGATGCTGCCACCAGCCAAAGCAAGGCCCTGTGTCCCTGAAGGGACCCGCCCTGCTCTGTGGCCTGGACTGAAGGTGGGTCCCTCCTGCCAGGGCAGGGCCCAGCACAGCTCTTCTGTTCCAATAAAGAGATGGAGCTCTCACCCCAGTGTCTGGCTGGTACCACCAGCAAAGCCCACACAGCACCAGCCCTGGCTGAGCTCCATGTCCAGGAGCAGGCAGGGCTGACCATGGTGTGGGCAGGCAGGAGCCAGGCAGGGGCTGCTGTGACCAGCAGCGGGGCACTGAGGGGCTGGGGGAGTCTGTGTTGAGCATCCCTGGGATGAGGGCACATTTCCTTCAGTGGCATCACCTGGGCCTGGACCTCCTCCAGTGCCATGCCCAGGAAAAGAGGCATCAAGAACCATCAAGAGCATCTCCTGGGACACCGCCTGACCAGCAATGTCAGCAGGCAAAAACAAGGTTTTGTTTATCAATGACCCTTTGATGAAGTCAAAAATTTACAATCAGTCCAGTACAGATTGGAGTGCAGATGGGAGTACACCTGGGGGGTACAGCCAAGGCCATGAGGTCACAGCAGCCTGTGGGGTGACAGCAGGCTGAGGTGACAGCAGGCTCTGAGGTCACAGAGGTCCCAGAGCCCCGTGGTTGCACAGCACCACAAGGACCGAGCAGTCAGTCCTTGACCACGACTGTTGTGGCAGCAGCGGCGGCGGCAGCAGCGGTGCTGACATTGGGACAGCGGTGTCAGGACAGTGGTGGCAGCAAGAGCTGCAGGACTGGCAGTGGGCAAGGCACCATGGCCTTTGCTCTGCGCCTCCTCCTCCTGCTCCTCCTGGCAGTGGCCCTGCCTGACAGGGCTGCCCAGGCTGCTCCGTGGCGAGCAGGGAGAGCAGGTGAGCCCGCGGCCTGGCTTCCCTTTCCTGGGACAGCACTTCCTTCTCCCTGGGAAGCTTTGGGGATGGTTTTCCTCAGGGCTTTAGGGGGGGTTTCCTCTGTGGGAGGGACAGAGGCTTCAGGGGCCCTGGGCTGGTCCCACTGCCCCTCCAGAGATGTTGCACAGGGGCTGAAAAGATGGTGGAGAGTGACCAGAGCCAGCCCAGAGCTCCCCAGGCCTCTCTGCAGCTTTGGCCATGTCCATTGACATCTGGCTCCCACAGCCTTACCCAAACCCCTTGCAGTGCCCAGTTCCCTGAAGCAGAAGGGGGTCCCAGCACATCATGTAATGGTTCTGATCTGTGCCCAGCACAGCAGGAAGGGATCCATGTCAGCCTCGCTGCCCCACTGCTGCTTTCACACACTGCAGGGCTGTTTCCCCGCCTGGCCTGGCTGCAGCTTCTCCCCAGCCTCTGCAGGAAGGCATTTGGCATCAGCTGACAGGGAGCCCAAACTGCACCATGGTCCATGCACACCCAGAGATCCCCTGCAATTTTCCAGTCTTGGGGCAGATGTGGAATGGCAGCTCTTTGGAGGAGGGAGGGCCCTGGCCTGGCTCCAAAGTTTTGATGGCTTCCTCAACCTTATCCATGACTTTGACAAGGATTGCCTTTTGAAGATGCCACCTTCCTGTTGGGGAACAGCCCCACCTGATCCAGCTGTGGCTCTTCCTTTCTCCAGAGTTGAACCCAAAGGCTGTGCTGAAGGCAGCGTTTCCCAGAGGAAGCAGTGGCTCATGGGCAGCCTCTGCTGCAGGAAGGGAGGCCATGCCAGGCACAGTCACAGTCCCTGGAGGTAATTGCTGTGCCTCTGGGCCTGAGCCCTGCTGGGGCCTGAGCTGCCATCGCTGCTGCTTGGCTGTGTGAGCACAGTGCAGAGGAATTATCCTGAGCAGGCTCAGGGCACTTGGCTACTGAGCAGTCCTGCTGGGATCCCTCCATGGGAGACACGTCCAAAAACCTGGCAGCTGCTGCAAGGAGTGCCCATGGTGGGGAAAGGGTTGAGGGGGAGGGTAAAGCTCCAGTGTGCTCTGAGAGGGCCTGGCTCTGTCCCCTTGGGCTGGGGGAGCTGTCCCAGCTGAAGGACGGAGGGCAGGAGAGAGGGCAGGAGGGAGGTTGGGATATCGGTGGCACTGAATGCTGCGGCTTGGCCCAGGGCTTAAAGGTTTCCTCTGTGGGAGGGAGAGCCCAATGAGAGTCCCAATGCCCCACCAGGGTTTTGCACAGGGCCTGCAAAGAGGGTGGAGAGTGACCAGGAGCCAACCCAGAGTTCCCCAAGCCCCTCTGCAGTTTTGGCCATTTTTATTGACCTTTGGCTCCCACAGCCTTACCTGACCCCCTTGCAGTGCCCAGTTCCCTGAGGCAGAAGGGGATCCCAGCACACCATGGAATGGTTCTGATCTGTGCTCCTTTCTAGACAAGCGTGGTAGGAAGGCTTCTCCAGCAGCTTGGCTTCATGAAGATTTTCTGCCTCTGGAGCCCCATGCAGGTATGTTCTCACTGTCCCAACAAGGAATAATCATTGACAACCTGGCAGGAACCAGGTGACAGAAGCTGCTGTGGCTGTTGAGTTACAGGTGTGTCTGCAGCAAGGACATTTCAAGCTCCTTTGCTGGTTGCTGCACGCAAGCCCAGCTCCCATCACAGGGGTGAGTTGTGTGTCCCTGGTGATCCCACAGGCTGAGCCCTGGTTCTGTGGGATCCATTCATCTGAAATGGAAATACTTTCTGTTAAGTTTCTCCTAGAGGGAGGAACAAACCTACGGGAGACAAGATGCTGAGTGAACTGGATAGACGCCATGGTGGGTCCATGTCCCTCAGCCTTCTCCTGAGACTCAGCAGCCGGGGGCTTTCTCTGCACATCTGGACACACCGTGCCCAGCACAGCAGGAAGGGATACATGTCAGCCTCGCTGCCCCACTGCTGCTTTCATGGCCTGCAGGGCTGTTTTCCAGCCTGGCCTGGCTGCAGCTTCTCCCCAGCCTCTGCAGGAAGGCATTTGGCATCAGCTGACAGGGAGCCCAAACATGCACACCCAGAGATCCCCTGCAATTTCTCAGTCTTGGGCTAGATGAGGTGTAGGGGCTGTTTGGAGGAGGGAGGGCCCTGGCTAGCCCAAATAACCTGGCTTTTCTCCTGATCCGTATCCATGACTTTGACAAATATTGCCTCTTGAACATGCCACCTCCTCAATGGGGAATGGTTCCATCTGATCCAGCTGTGGCTCTTCCTTTCTCCAGAGATGAACCCAAAGGCTGTGTTGAAGGCAGCGTTTCCTGGAGGAAGCAGTGGCTCATGGGCAGCCTCTGCTGCAGGAAGGGAGGCCATGCCAGGCACAGTCCCAGGAGGTAATTGCTGTGCCTCTGGGCCTGAGCCCTGCTGAGGCTTGAGCTGTATATCTCTGCTGCATGGCAGTGCCTGCCTTTCAGGGATTTTGCACAGAGCATGGAAAAGGTGTTGAGAGTGACCAGAGCCAGTCCAGAGCTTTCCTCAGGCCCCTCTGCAGCTTTGGCCATGTCCATTGACATCTGGCTCCCATGGCCTTACCTGACCCCCTTGCAGTGCCCAGTTCCCTAAGGCAGAAAGGGATCCCAGCACACCATGGAATGGTTCTGATCTGTGCTCCCTTCTAGACTGGGATCGTGACATGGAGCATCTGCAAGTGCTGGTAGATGGTGGTTTGAAGACCTTGCCAGATGCTGGAGGCAAGTTTTCAATGTCCCTTTCTACACAGAATAATCAGTGTCAAGGTGGCAAGAGCTCACTCATGTGCCATTTCCCTTGAGAGTCTGAAGGTTGATGGATTCTGGAAACCTCGCCCTGCTCCCTTCTGGAGCCCTGAGTGATCCCACAGCATCGCTGTCAGTGGGAGGAAGGAGCATTTAGCTGTCAGTCTTCTTCCCGTGTGCAATGCCAATGTTCATTGTTCATGAAGAAGTTCAATGTGCTCTGTGCAGCCACGGAGAAGAGCAGAGAGGAAGGGGCCGGGCCCTGGGCTGTGCCCCGGGGCTGTGCCTTGTGTGGCTCATTTGCCGGCCACACGGAGCCTGAGCTGTTCTGGCTGCCACTGCCAAGCCCTGGCCCTGCCTGGGGCTCAGTTCAGAGCTGCTGGCAGCTCCAGTGAGTCCTTTCTCTCCTGACTGCCATGCAAGGGGCTCCTCCCATCCCATTGTGGGGCCACTGCAGGCATGTGGTCCCCCTGCCCCTGCTGCTGAGTGGAAGGCAGAGATGAGGGAGTGCCTTGGAGGGCAGCAGTCACCCAGGTGCACTCACTGCCACTCTGGCCTGAAGAAGAATCTTCAGCAGTGTCAAAGGAGCTGTTCTGTCCTGCCTTTCGTTGCAGATGAACTTGATTATGAGGATGATCTGGATTCCCGATCCATATCAATTACTGAGCCTGATGATGAGGAATATTCTGAGGGTAGGTGAAGGCCTTTCCCCCTGGGAGAGCTGCCAGCTCAGAGCCCAAAGCTCGGCCAGGGCGGCATCGCTGCAGGTGCCAGGACAGAGCCGTGCACGTGTGTGTCCTTGCTCTGCGTGATCCTCTCACTGCTCCTGTGGCTCAGTGCTGCCTGTGCAGCAGAGATGAGAGAAGCTTCTGTGGCTGTTGAGTTACAGGTGTGTCTGCAGCAAGGACTTTCCCAGCTCCTGAGCTAAATTCTGCAAGCAAACCCAGCTCCCTTCACTGGGGTGTGTGGTGCATCCCTGCTGACCCCACAGGCTGAGCACTGGTTCTCTGGGATCCCTTCCTGGGAAATGGAAATACTTTATATTATGGTCCCCTGAGAAAGAAGAACAAACCTATAGGAGATAGTAATGTAGCAATGGGGGAACTCAAATATCTGGACATAATCCTGAATGATCTGGAGGGATGCCGTGGTGGGTCCATGTCCCTCAGCCTCCTCCTGAGACTCAGCAGCCGGGGGATTTCTCTGCACATCTGGACACACTGTGCCCAGCACAGCAGGAAGCAGATCCATGGCAGCCTCGCTGCCCCGCTGCTGCTTTCATGCCCTGCAGGGCTGTTTCCCAGCCTGGCCTGGCTGCAGCTTCTCCCCAGCCTCTGCAGGAAGGCATTTGGCATCAGCTGACAGGGAGCCCAAACTACAGCACAGGCCATGCACACCTGAAAATTTCCGGTCTCGGGCTAGTTCACATTTAGGGTCTGTTTGGAAGAGGGGTGGCCCAGGAGCATTTCCAAAACCCTGGGCATTTTCCTGATCCTTATCCATGTCTTTGACAAGTATTGCCTGGAGAAGACCAGCACAGCACAGAGAAATTGTGCCATTCAAGCTCAGGGGTTTGAGCAGTCTTGTGCCAAGGGGTGGCAAGGTGCCTGCAGGCCCCAGCTCTGGGGGAAACAGAGAACGTCCTGGCTGTATCCAGCGTGCTGCCAGCTCAGCAGTGGAGCACAGCACGGCTCACGCTGCCCATTGCTCCCACAGATGCAGCTGGCACCACAACACATGCTCAGAATATCTGGGAAAGCATGAGAAGAGTTTTCTACCAGGGAACACATGGTTTGATTAAGTTAATGGCCATTGTGGCTGG
Organism: Poecile atricapillus; assembly: GCF_030490865.1. NCBI lineage: Eukaryota > Metazoa > Chordata > Aves > Passeriformes > Paridae > Poecile > Poecile atricapillus. Next base: position 2,536,848 of record NC_081267.1, read on the forward strand.
TGGAGCAGTTTTCCTGATGATGTGCTGTGCTGGAATCTGGTATTGCTGGAAGAGAAAACGGTGAGTGTTTTGTGATCTCGGCCTCAAACAGTTTATTGAAAGGCTGCTCATAGTCAGGAAACATTCCCAGTGAGGCTGCTGTGGACTTGTGGATAGTCCTTGGTTGCCCAAATAACTCTGCTGAGAGTTCTGCTGCTGCCCAGGCCTTTCATTGGCCTCTTAATTGCTGGGCCTTGTCCTGGGGAGCCCGCTGGGGCTGCAGCCAGTGCTGGCTGCCACTGAGGCTGCCTGGCCAAGAGCAGCCCCAGGAGTAGCGGGCAGAGGCAAAGCAAGGTGGGCAGGAGAAAGAGCAGGGACATGATTGGCCTTGACAGGCAGAGGTGCTCTGGGGCCTGCTCCTGGCCAGGGACCCTGCCCAGAGCCATCCCCTGCTCTCCAGGGCCTTGAGGGGCAGCTGTCCAGCTGGGCCAAGCTGTGCCAGCAGCTCCAGCCGTGCTGGGGAGCCTTGGCAGCTCTGGGCCCTGCTGTGCAGGAGGGTCCCTGTGTGCCAGCGGCAGCTGGGGGCCTCAGCCACCTCTTCTCTCCACAGGAGCGCCTCTGCAGCTTCACAAGTCCTGCCAAACACCTCAGTTTGGGAGACCTGCACCTGTCATCCTGCATCTTCAAGCCAGTGTCCGTTGTCCCTGCCACAGCTGCATTATCAACTCATTGCTATGCCCATGCTGCCACCAACACACAGAACAGAAGTCTCTGTCCACAAAGGGTTTGGCCTTGGTCTCCAGACAGGACAGAAGGCAAGGGTCTCCTGTCAAGGCAGGGCTTGAGTCCAGCAGCACCTTTGGGCTTCAGCTCTGGTATCTGGCTGGTACTACCAGCAGTGGCAGAGCTGCTTGGTTGGGCACAGCCCAGACTGGGCAGGCAGCAGCCAGGCACATGGCTCCTGAAACACCATACTACCTTTCTTTTTTGTTTCGCAAAATTAGAAATTTTTAGAAATATTTAGATTTTTTTTTTTTTTTGTAGAATAAATCCACAAATATTTCTTCCCTATTTCCATGTCAGTTTAGGAATTTTCATTGTAGTTTTATAAATCTGATAAGAGTAGAATATTTTTACATTTCTGCAATAAAAAATAAAATTGCATTTAATTCTTAATGCTTACTGTTGCACCACCAGGACAAAGCCGGCCCAGCGCAGAGGAATTATCCCCAGCAGGCTCAGGGCACTCGGCTACTGAGCAATCCTGCTGGGGTCCCTCCATGGGAGACACTTCCTGAAACCTGGCAGCAACTGCAAAGGGATGCCCATGGTGGGGAATGGGCAGAGGGGGAGGCCAAAGCTCCAGTGTGTCCTGACAGGGCCTGGCTCTGTCCCCTTGGGCTGGGGGAGCTGTCACAGAGCAGGGAGGGTCAGGGGTGGCAGTGGCTGCTCAGGGATGGGTTTGGCCCCTGTCCCTTGAAGGAGCCACTGCCCAAGCAGCTGTGCTGACCCTGGGCTCTGCTCCCGGCTTTCTGGGCTTTGTTGGGTGGCACAGCCCATGCCTGGGGACAGCAAGGTGCCTGCAGGCTCCAGACCTGTGGGAAACAGAATATCCTGGCTGTATCCACCGTGCTGCCAGCTCAGCAGTGGAGCACAGCACAGACTCACGCTGCCCATGGCTCCCACAGATGCAGCTGGCACCACAGCACGTGTTCCCAATTCCCAGAAAGGCATTGGAGAGGTTTCTGTCATGGAACACTGCTGGCTAGAGTTAATGGCACACCTGGCTTTTCTATGGCATGCAGGTGATGGGGGACCCCTGTAAGGCTGCCAGATGATTGGGGTCCTTCGTGAGGCACGGGCAGGGTGTTGTGTTTTCCAGTAAGACAGGCACGCGTTTGGGTCTTTTGTAAGTGGTGCATGTGGCTGAGGTTTCCTCTTGAAATTCTTAGGGGAATTGGGATCACTTCTATGGCAACAGGTGACTGGAGAACCCTGTAAGACTGGCAGGGGGCTTGAGTTCCTCATGATTTACGTGACCATTTAGTGGTTGCCATCAAGGCCTGGAGAGGAGCCGAGTCCTTCCTAAAGTGGGCCGGGGGCCGGATTCTTTTGTGAGGCACATGAGGTTATTTTGGGTCTCTCAAAAGGTGTGCACAGATTTCCTGTGAGGAACAAGGGATATTTTGGGGTCTCTGCCAAGGTTTGCAGAGATTCTTCATAAGGCACAAATGAATATGGTCTCTCCTGAGATTTGCAGAGATCCCTCATGAGGTGTGCAGTAGGGTTAAACTAGAGGGGTTTGTTTGTCTTCTCAGCACAGCAAAGGGACACTCTCGGTGGAGGTTGTGCAAAGCTGGCAGGAAGCTTCCTGCAGAGCCTCGGGCCTCGCCTGTGGGCTGTGCAGGCAGACAGAGCCCATCCCTTGGGGACCGGGGCCAGGCCGGGCCTCTGGACCCACCGCGCCCTTGTCGGGCCCTGCCCCATGGCTGGGCCGGGCCAGGTCAGTCCCCAACAGGGAAGGGCTGAGGCCCCGGGTCCGATGGGGCTGCCGAGCAGTGCCCGAGGCACAACAAGGGCCTTGCTAAGCCCTGGCTCTGTGCTGCAGACAAACACACATTTACAGCCACAGCTGCTCCCTGAGCCACAGGAGGCACCCGGGGTTACATCTCAGGCAGTGGCTTCTCTGCCACTGAGGACCTCCTTGCAGTGCCCCATTCCCTAAACAGGATGGGGAGCCCAGCACACCATGAAAACGCTTCTGATCTGTACTCCCGTCCAGACTGGCATTGAGATATGGACTGACGTGCAGTCCTGGTCAATCACATTGTGAAGATCATGGTGCATGCTGGAGACAACTTCTCAATGTCCCTATCCTGACAGAATAAGCAGTGATTATTGATCATTGCCAGGAGCAGTCCCAGGAGCTCCAGGCAGAGGCAAAGCAAGGTGGGCAGGAGAAAGAGTGGTGATAAGATTGCCCTTGAAAAGCAGACAGCAGGGACCCTGCCCAGAGCCATCCCCTGCTCTCCAGGGCCTTGAGGGGCAGCTGTCCAGCTGGGCCAAGCTGTGCCAGCAGCTCCAGCCGTGCTGGGGAGCCTTGGCAGCTCTGGGCCCTGCTGTGCAGGAGGGTCCCTGAGTGCCAGCGGCAGCTGGGGGCCTCAGCCACCTCTTCTCTCCACAGGAGCGCCTCTGCAGCTTCAGAAGACTGGCCAAAGGCTTCAATCAGGGAGAACTACACCTGTCTTCCTGCATCTCCCAGTCAGTGTCTGTTGTCCCCACCAAAGCTACATTATCAGCTTCTTGCTCTGCCAGCAGCAGCCAGGCATGGTGCACCATGTTATCTTTGTATTTCATTTTTAGAAGTAAGAAGATTTTAGAAATATTTTGATTTTTTTTTTTTTTTAGAAAGTAATCCACAAATGTTTATTCTCAATTTCCATAGTAGTTCAGGATTTTTCAAAGGTGTTTTTGAATTTCTCACCTGTCACTTGAGACGGACACACGACACACACTTGTGCAGAGACTACAATGGCTTCTTCTTCATTACAAAGTGTGGTCAACTTTTATTCTCTAAACAAAGCATGATCTTAACTCATTAGTTACATCAAAACAGCTCATTATATTCATGGGGCAAAGCAATGGCTTAATGTATTTTATTGGTACAAAGCAATTAACATCAACAATAGATTGGCAAGAGTTTACAAGAGATTATTAAGGTAAGTATGCTGCCTCCAAGGCATGTATTACATAACTGCAAATACCCCATATGTCCCTTTTTATTGGTTTCCATGCTAACGGCCTTGATTTCTTCCTTGCTATGGATAAACTTGTATTTTCTCAATTTCTGCTTTTGCTAACTCAATTGTTTGGCCTGCAGATCAGTTGCTAAGCCTATCCACATTCACCTCTTAGTCTTCAGAGGGAAACTTTGAGCACAGTGAGAATCTCCCAGTGTGCCAGAGGGTCCCTGTGTGCCAGCTGCAGCTGGGGCCTCAGCCATCTCCTCTCTCAACAGGTTCCCCTCTGCAGCTTCACAAGTCCAGCCAAACACCTCCCTCAGGGACACCTGCACCACACATTTCACATCTCCATGCCCATACGTGATGTCCCTGTCACAGCTGCATTACCAGCTTGCTGCTGTGCAGATGCTGCCACCAGCCAAAGCAAGGCCCTGTGTCCCTGAAGGGACCCGCCCTGCTCTGTGGCCTGGACTGAAGGTGGGTCCCTCCTGCCAGGGCAGGGCCCAGCACAGCTCTTCTGTTCCAATAAAGAGATGGAGCTCTCACCCCAGTGTCCGGCTGGTACCACCAGCAAAGCCCACACAGCACCAGCCCTGGCTGAGCTCCATGTCCAGGAGCAGGCGGGGCTGACCATGGTGTGGGCAGGCAGGAGCCAGGCAGGGGCTGCTGTGACCAGCGGCGGGGCACTGAGGGGCTGGGGGAGTCTGTGTTGAGCATCCCTGGGATGAGGGCACATTTCCTTCAGTGGCATCACCTGGGCCTGAACCTCCTCCAGTGCCATGCCCAGGAAAAGAGGCAACCATCAAGAGCATCTCCTGGGACACCGCCTGACCAGCAATGTCAGCAGGCAAAACCAAGGTTTTGTTTAGCAATGACCCTTTGATGAACTCAAAGATTTACATTAAGGCCAGACCAGTAGGACAGATGGGAGTACTTCCCTCTGGGAAGGGGCTCCTGTCACTTCACAGTCTCCATCCCCCACCAGGAACCGCAGAACTCCGGCCAGCCCCACTCCCCCTGTGCCCTTGTCTGGCCTGGGGGAGAGGAGGCTGAACCAGAGCCCTGTTACCTCTTCAAAAGCCAGGAACCAAAGAGAAAGAGAAATTCCCGGGATTAAATTTTAAAGGGTGATGTTCACAGCTTGATATCACTTTTCAATGGTCAAAACTACTGTCAATTCTCAAAAATGACCAGTTACAGGCTGGGAGAAAAAACTCCCATCATCCTCCAGCAACCTTAACATCCTTAGCTGTTTGTCTTTTTTACTTAAATGTCAATCTATCACACACCACAGCCGTGACAGCCGCAGTGTTCCACTGCCTGTGACACCACAGCAGTGAAAGCCTTGTTATTATGGGGTTAAATGTTTCTGAAAATGTTTCTTAAAACCATGAAGAAGTAGGCCGCAAGAATGTCTGGTATTGGGGATGGTGTAGCAAGCTGAAATATTTACGGTAACGGGAACTGGTACTTGGGGATTCCAGGATACCCACCCAGAGATAAGATTCGTACATGTTCATACAAGGATGAGCCAACTCTCATGAAGCAATATTGACAAAGCTAATCAAGCAATATTAATGAAGCAATATTGATAAGGTTGTTATAGTGATTACTGCTACAGCTGAAATTGTAGAAATATGTGCACTTTGGACAAAGACGATGGAGCTAGATTTGGGTTGCTGATACCCCTAGTTCCCACGCGCTTCAATATAGCACCTGCATATAATCAATCTGTGATTATGTGTGTTCCTGAACACTGACATCAGCATCTCCCTGCACCCAGGGCAGCTCCCACCAGAGACCCTCCCCTGATTTAATTCCCAGTCCAGGAGCTACAACAAGCATGGCTGAAGTTCTGGGGGCTGGCAGGGAAATGTCACTGTAAGATCTTGCTGCACTTGGCTCTTGGCCCCTTCTCAAGAGCTTTGCCTTCAAGGGCAGGAACAGCTTTTCCTTGCTGGGAACTGGAATTCCAGACTCTTGGAGTGTGTGCCATGCAGGACCACACAGACTGGGATCCATGGGCTGGGATTGCACAGACTGGGATTGCACAGACCGGGACCGTATGGATCAGCACCAGAGATTGGGATCACATGGACCGGGACCACATGGACCGGGATGGCTGCACCGGAACGATGCGAACCAAGGCGGTCCCGACTTGCCCAGGGCTCCCTCCCAGTTCCCTCCCAGTTCCCTCCCAGTTCCTTCCCAGTCCCTCCCTGCCTTTCCCAGTCTCACCCGGGGGCAAGGCCAAAACTGCCCGGAGTGAACGCGGTGGTCCCGGAGCGATCCCAGAGCTGATTCCGGTCCCGGTGTCGATCTCTGTCCCGGAGCTGTGGTGGTCCCAGTGTCGGTCCCAGAGCGCTCCCACTCCCAGTCTTTGTCTCCATCTCACTCTCAGTCCCGGTCTCGGTCTCGGTCCCGGAGCGGTGCCAGTCTCAGTGCCGGTGCCAGTGCTGGTTTCAGTCCTGGTCTCAGTCTTGGCCTTGGAGCAGTTCCTGTCCCAGTGTCAGTGCTGGCCCAGGAGTGATCCCGGTGCTGATCCCAGTGCTGGTCCTGGAGTGATCCCGGTGCTGATCCCAGTGCTGCTCCAGGAGTGATCCCGGTGCTGATCCCAGTGCTGGTCCTGGAGTGATCCCGGTGCTGATCCCAGTGCTGCTCCAGGAGTGATCCCAGTGCTGATCCCGGTTCTGGTCTCAGTCTCGGTCTCGGAGCGCTCCTGGTGTTGATCCCAGTCCCTGTGCTGGCCTCGGTCTCAGTCTCGGAGCAGTCCCGGGGCACTCCCGGAGCCGATTCCGGTCCCGGTGTCGATCTCAATCGCGGAGCGGTGCCGGTCCCGGTCTCAGTCCCGGTCCCGGTCTCAGTCCCGGTCCCAGAGCGGTGCCGGTCTCGGTGCCGGTGCCGGATTCAGTCCCAGTCTCAGGCCCGCTCTCGGTCTCAGTCTCAGTCTCAGTCTCGGTCTCGGTCTCGCTCCCAGTCCCGGTGCCGCTCGAACCGAGCCCTTTTCGGGTGATTTCAGGTCCCTTTGGGCGTTTCAGGCCAGGTTGGGGGATGTTGGGGCCCTTTGGGTGATTTGAGACAAAACCAGCGACTTTCAGGGTGGATCTTGCACCCATTTGGGAGATTCAAGGGTGATTTTAGGCCATTTGGAGTGGGTTTTACACCAGTTTGGGCATTTTTATGCCATTTTGGTTGCATTTGGACACCTTGGGATGATTTTAAACCCATTTGCCTGATGTTGGGCCAAACCATGCGGATTTATCGCGGAGTTCAGGTAACTTTGGATGGTTTTGCTTTTCAGCTTTGTTTACCAAAATTTCAGCAGATTCACTCCTTTTATTTTCCTGTTTTTTTCAACAAACTCTTCATAAAAAATGCCCCAAATGCTCTCAAAATCCTACAAAGTTCCAGAAAAAATCCACAAAATTCAACAAAAAACCCACAAAACTCCCTAAATCTTCTCAAAACCTTACCAAATTCCAGAAACATCCCAGAAAATCCCCACAAATTTCCACAAAATCTAAGAAAATACCTCAAAATTCTACATGTCTACTCAAAATCCCTCAAAATTCTACAAAAATTCCAACAAAATCTCCTCAATATTTTAAATAATTCAAAAAAATCCCACAAAATAGCAAAAGAATCCCACACAGTTCCCTACATGTTCTGAAACCCCTGCCAAATTCCAGACATCCCACAAAATCTCCACAAATTTCCACAAAATTTAAGAAAAGTCCCTCATAATTCTTTGTCTCCTCAAAATCCCACAAAATTCAAAAAAATCCCACAAAATTGCAGAATTATTCTCAAAAGACCAACAAATTCCAGAAACATCCCACCAAATCTCCAGAACATCCCACAAAAATACAGAAAAATCCAACAAAATCCAGAAAAATCCAATGAAATTGCAGAAATCTTCTCAAAACCCTTACAACTTCAATACACATCCCACAAAACCCCCACAAATTTCCACAAAATCTAAGAAAATACCTCACAATCCTTCATGTCTCCTCAAAATCCCTCAAAATTCCACAAAACTCCCACAAAATCTCCCCAATATCCTACAAAATTTTAAAAAAATCACACACAATTCAGTAAATGTTCTGAATACCCCAGCAAATTCCAGAAAAATCTTACAAAATCTCCACAAATTTCCACAATATGTAAGAAAAATCCCACAAAATTCTTCAACTCTCCTCAAAATCCCACAAAATACCAGAAAATTCCACAACAGTATTAAAAAATCCCACAAAATTCCAGAAACATCCCACCAAATTGCCACAAATTTCCACAAAATCTAAAAAAAATACCTCATAATTCTTCAAGTCTCCACAAAATCCCACAAAATTCCAGAAAGATCCCACAAAATTACAGAAATCTTCACAAAAGGACACAAAAATCCAGAAACATCCATGAAAAGATAAATAAATTTCCACAAAATCTAAGAAAAATCCCTCAAAATTCTTCATGTCTCCTCAAAATCCCTCAAAATTCCACAAAACTCCCACAAAATCTCCTCAATATCCTACAAAATTCAAGAAAAATCCCAAAAAATTGCAGAAAAAATCCCACACAATTGATTAAATGTTCTGAAAACCCCAGCAAATTCCAAAAACATCCCATCAAATCTCCACAAAATTCCACAAAATTTAAGAAAAATCCCTTGCAATTCTTCCCGTCTCCACAAAATATCACAAAATTCATGAAAAATCCCACAAAATTGCAAAAATCTTCTCAAAAGCCCAACAAATTCCAGAAACATCCCAGAAAATCCCACCAAATTACCACAAAATTTTAAAAATACCTCAAAATTCTTCTTGTTTTGTCAAAAATTCCTCAAAATTCCACAAAACTCCCACAAAATCTCCCCAATATCCTGCAAAATTCAGGAAAAATCCCACAGAATTGCAGAAAAATCCCACACAATTCATTAAATGTTCTGAACACTCCAGCAAATTCCAGAAACATCTCACAAAATCTCCACAAAATACCACAAAATCTAAGAAAAATCCCTCGAAATTCTGCAACTCTCCTCAATAACCAACAAAATTCAAGAAAAATATCACCGAATTGCAGAAAAATCCCATACTATTCCCTAAATCTTCTCAAAACACCACCAAATTCAAGGAACAGCCCACCAAAACACCAAAAAATCTAAGAAAAATCCCACAAAATTCTTCAAGTCTCCACAAAATCCCACAAAATTCAACAAACATCCCACAAAATTGCAGAAATCTTCTCAAAAGCGCAACAAATTCCAGAAACATCCCAGAAAATACCCACAAATTTCCACAAAATCTAAGAAAATACCTCAAAATTCTTCATGTCTCCTCAAATTCCCTCAAAATTCCACAAAATACCCACAAAATCTCCCCAATATCCTATAAAATCCAAGAAAAATCCCACCAAATTTCAGAAAAATCCCACACAATTCATAAAATGATCTGAAAACCCCAGCAAATTCCAGGAACATCCCACCAAATCTCCACAAAATTCCACAAAATCTAAGAAAATACCCTCATAATTCTTGAAGTCTCCACAAAATCCCACCAAATTCAAGGAAAATCCAAAAAAATTGCAGAAAAATCTCATACAATTCCTTAAAAGTTCTCAAAACCCTCCCAAATTCCAGAAACATCCCACCAAATCTCAAAAAAATTTCTACAAAATTCCAGAAAAATCCCTCATAATTCTTCCTCTCCACAAAATCTAAGAAAAATCCCACAAAATTGCAGAGATTTTCTCAAAAGCGCAACAATTTCCAGAAACATCACAGAAAATCCCCACTAATTTCCACAAAATCGACGAAAATACCTCAAAATTCCTCATGTCTCCTCAAATTCCCTCAAAATTCCACAAAACTCCCACAAAATCTCCTCAATATCCTCCAAAATTCAAGAAAAATCCCCAAAAATTGCAGAAAAATCCCACACGATTCCCTAAATGTTTTGAAATCACTACCAAATTCCAGAAACATCCCACAAAATCTCCACAAATTTCCAAAACAGCTAAGAAAAATCCCTCTCAATTTTTCAAGTCTCCACAAAATCCCGCAGAATTGCAGAAAAGTCCCACAAAATTGCAGAAATCTTCTCAAAACCTCACCAAATTCCAGTAACATCCCACCAAATCGCCACAAATTTCCAAAAAATCTAAGATAAATCCCACAAAATTCTTCAAGTGTCCTCAAAATCCCACAACATTCCAGAAAAAAATCCCACACAATTGCCTAAATTTTCTGAAAACCCTACCAAATTCCAGAAACATCTCCAAAAATCCCCTGAATATCCTACAAAAACCAAGAAAAATCACACAACATTCCACAAAATCCAACAAAATTGCAGAAATCTTCTCAAAACCCCAACAAATTCCAGTAACATCCCACCAAATCCCCACACATTTCCACAAAATCTAAGAAAATACCTCAAAATCCTTCATGCCGCCTCAAAATCCCACAAAATTCCACAAAACTCCCACAAAATCTCCCCAATATCCTGCAAAATTCAAGAAAAATCCAACGCAATTCATTAAATGTTTTCAAAACCCTATCAAATTCCAGAAACATCCCACCAAATCTCCAGAAAATGACACAAAATGTAAGAAAAATCCCACTAAGTTCTTCAAGTCTCCTCAAAATTCCTCAAGATTCCAGGAAAAAAATCTCACAAAATTCTCTAAACCTTCCCAAAACCCGACCAAATTCCAGAAACATCCCACCAAATCTCCAAAAAATTCCACAAAATCAAGAAAAATCCCTCAAAATTGCAGAAAAATGCCACAAAATTGCAGAAATCTTCCCCAAACCGTACCATATTCCAGAAACATCCCAAAAAATCCCCACTCATTTCCACAAGATCTACGCAAATCCCTCACAATTCTTCATGTCTCCTCAAAATCATTCAGAATTCCACAAAACACCCATAAAATCTCCTCAATATCCTACAAAATTCAAGAAAAATCCCCAAAAATTGCAGAAAAATCCCACACGATTCCCTACATGTTCTGAAATCACTACCAAATTCCAGAAACATCCCACCAAATTGCCACAAATTTCCACAAAATATCAGAAAAATCCCTCACAATTCTTCAAGTCTCCTCAAAATCCCTAAACATTCCAGGAAAAAATCTCACAAAATTCCCTAAATCTTCCCAAAACCCTACCAAATTCCAGAAACATCCCACCAAATTGTCACAAAATTCCAAAGAAGCTAAGAAAAATCCCTCACAATTCCTGAAGTCTCTTCAGAATCCCACAAAATATGAGAACATTCCACAGCTGTACAATAAAATGTCACAAAATTCCAGAAACATCCCACCAAATCTCCACAAAATACCACAAAATCTAAGAGAAATCCCTCATAATTCCTCAAGTCTCCACAAACTCCCTCAAAATTTTAGAAAAATACCATACAATTCATTAAATGTTCGGAAAACCCCAGCAAATTCCAGAAACATCCCATCAAATCTCCACAAAATACCAAAAAATCCAAGAAAAATCCCTCATCATTCTTCAAGTCTCCACAAAATCCCTCAAAATTCCAGAAAAATCTCCAACAAAATTGCAGAAAGCTTCTCAAAACCCCACCAAATTCCAGTCACATTCCACAAAACCCCCACAAATTTCCACAAAACCCAAGAAACTACCTCAAAATGCTTCATGTCTCCCCAAAATCCCTCAAAATTCCCACAAAATCTTCTCAATATCCCACAAAATTCAAGAAAAATCCCACAAAATTGCAGAAAAATCCCATACAATTCCCTAAATGTTCTCAAAACCCCACCAAATTCCAGTCACATCCCACAAAACCCCCACAAATTTCCACAAAACCTAAGAAAATACCTCCAAATCCTTCATGTCTGCTCAAAATTCCACAAAACTCCCACAAAATCTCCTCAATATCCTCCAAAATTCAAGAAAAATCCCCAAAAATTGCAGAAAAATCCCACACGATTCCCTAAATGTTTTGAAATCACTACCAAATTCCAGAAACATCCCACCAAATCTCCGCAAAATTCCAAAGAAGCTTAGAAAAATCCCTCACAATTCTTGAAGTCTCTTCAAAATCCCACAAAATATGAGAACATTCCACAGCTGTACAATAAAATGCCACAAAATTCCAGAAACATCCCACCAAATCTCCACAAAATACCACAAAATCTAAGAAAAATCCCTCATCATTCTTCAAGTCTCCACAAAATCCCACCAAATTCCAGAAAAAACTCCAACAAAATTGCAGAAAGCTTCTCAAAACCCCACCAAATTCCAGTCACATCCCACAAAACCCCCACAAATTTCCACAAAACCCAAGAAAATACCTCCAAATCCTTCATGTCTGCTCAAAATCCCTCAAAACTCCCACAAAATCTCCTCAATATCCTACAAAATTCAAGAAAAATCCCCAAAAATTGCAGAAAAATCCCACACGATTCCCTAAATGTTTTGAAATCACTACCAAATTCCAGAAACATCCCACAAAATCTCCACAAATTTCCAAAACAGCTAAGAAAAATCCCTCTCAATTTTTCAAGTCTCCACAAAATCCCGCAGAATTGCAGAAAAGTCCCACAAAATTGCAGAAATCTTCTCAAAACCTCACCAAATTCCAGTAACATCCCACCAAATCGCCACAAATTTCCAAAAAATCTAAGATAAATCCCACAAAATTCTTCAAGTGTCCTCAAAATCCCACAACATTCCAGAAAAAAATCCCACACAATTGCCTAAATTTTCTGAAAACCCTACCAAATTCCAGAAACATCTCCAAAAATCCCCTGAATATCCTACAAAAATCAAGAAAAATCACACAACATTCCACAAAATCCAACAAAATTGCAGAAATCTTCTCAAAACCCCAACAAATTCCAGTAACATCCCACCAAATCCCCACAAATTTCCACAAAACCTAAGAAAATACCTCCAAATCCTTCATGTCTACTCAAAATCCCTTAAAATTCCCCAGAACTCCGACAAAATCTCCTCAATATCCTCCAAAATTCAAGAAAAATCCCCAAAAATTGCAGAAAAATCCCACACGATTCCCTAAATGTTTTGAAATCACTACCAAATTCCAGAAACATCCCACCAAATCTCCACAAAATTCCACAAAATCTAAAAAAAACCCCTCAGAATTCTTCAAGTCTCCACAATATCCCACAAAATTCCAGAAAAAACTCCAACAAAATTGCAGAAAGCTTTTCAAAACCCCACCAAATTCCAGTCACATCCCACAAAACCCCCACAAATTTCCACAAAACCCAAGAAAATACCTCCAAATCCTTCATGTCTGCTCAAAATCCCTCAAAACTCCCACAAAATCTCCTCAATATCTTCCAAAATTCAAGAAAAATACCAAAAAATTGCAGAAAAATCCCACACGATTCCCTAAATGTTTTGAAATCACTATCAAATTCCAGAAACATCCCACAAAATCTCCACAAATTTCCAAAACAGCTAAGAAAAATCCCGCTCAATTTTTCAAGTCTCCACAAAATCCCGCAGAATTGCAGAAAAATCCCACACAGTTCCCTAAATGTTCTCAAAACCCTACCAAATTCCAGAAACATCCAACAAAACCCCCGCTAATTTGCACAAAATCTAAGAAAATACCTCAAAATCCTTCATGCTGCCTCAAAATCCCACAAAATTCCACAAAACTCCCACAAAATCTTCTCAATATCCTACAAAATTCAAGAAAAATCCCAACAAATTGCAGAAAAATCCCACACAGTTCCCTAAATGTTCTCAAAACCCTACCAAATTCCAGAAACATCCAACAAAACCCCCGCTAATTTGCACAAAATCTAAGAAAATACCTCAAAATCCTTCATGTCCCCTCAAAATCCCTCAAAATTCCACAAAACTCCCACAAAATCTCCCCAATATCCTGCAAAATTCAAGAAAAATCCAACACAATTCATTAAATGTTTTCAAAACCCTATCAAATTCCAGAAACATCCCACCAAATCTCCAGAAAATGACACAAAACGTAAGAAAAATCCCACTAAGTTCTTCAAGTCTCCTCAAAATTCCTCAAGATTCCAGGAAAAAAATCTCACAAAATTCTCTAAAGCTTCCCAAAACACTACCAAATTCCAGAAACATCCCAAAAAATCCCCACTCATTTCCACAAGATCTAAGCAAATACCTCACAATTCTTCATGTCTCCTCAAAATCATTCAGATTTCCACAAAACACCCATAAAATCTCCCTAATATCCTACAAAATTCTAGAAAAATCCCAAAAAATTGCAGAAAAATCCCACACGATTCCCTAAATGTTCTGAAATCACTACCAAATTCCAGAAACATCCCACCAAAGCTCCACAAAATTCCAAAGAAGCTAAGAAAAATCCCTCACAATTCTTCAAGTCTCTTTAAAATCCAACAAAATATGAGAACATTCCACAGCTGTACAATAAAATGCCACAAAATTCCAGAAACATCCCACCAAATCTCCACAAAACACCACAAAATCTAAGAAAAATCCCTCATCATTCTTCAAGTCTCCTCAAAATCCCGAAAAATTTCAGAAAAATACCATACAATTCATTAAATGTTCGGAAAACCCCAGCATATTCCAGAAACATCCCACCAAATCTCCACAAAATACCACAAAATCTAAGAAAAATCCCTCAACATGCTGCAAGTCTCCACAAAATCCCACAAAATTCCAGAAAAAACTCCAAAAAAATTGCAGAAAGCTTCCCAAAACCCCACCAAATTCCAGTCACATCCCACAAAACCCCCACAAATTTCCACAAAACCCAAGAAACTACCTCAAAATTCTACGTGTCTGCTCAAAATCCCTCAAAATTCCACAAAACTCCCACAAAATCTCTTCAATATCGTCCAAAATTCAAGAAAAATCCCCAAAAATTGCAGAAAAATCCCACACGATTCCCTAAATGTTTTGAAATCACTACCAAATTCCAGAAACATCCCACAAAATCTCCACAAATTTCCAAAACAGCTAAGAAAAATCCCTCTCAATTTTTCAAGTCTCCACAAAATCCCGCAGAATTGCAGAAAAGTCCCACAAAATTGCAGAAATCTTCTCAAAACCTCACCAAATTCCAGTAACATCCCACCAAATGGCCACAAATTTCCAAAAAATCTAAGATAAATCCCGCAAAATTCTTTAAGTGTCCTCAAAATCCCACAACATTCCAGAAAAAAATCCCACACAATTGCCTAAATTTTCTGAAAACCCTACCAAATTCCAGAAACATCTCCAAAAATCCCCCGAATATCCTACAAAAATCAAGAAAAATCACACAACATTCCACAAAATCCAACAGAATTGCAGAAATCTTCTCAAAACCCCAACAAATTCCAGTAACATCCCACAAAATCCCTGCTAATTTCCACAAAATCTAAGAAAATATCTCAAAATCCTTCATGCCGCCTCAAAATCCCACAAAATTCAACAAAACTTCCACAAAATCTTCTCAATATCCTACAAAATTCAAGAAAAATCCCAACAAATCGCAGAAAAATCCCACACAGTTCATTAAATGTTTTGAAAACCCCAGCAAATTCCAGAAGCATCCAACCTAATCTCCACAAAATACCACAAAATCTAAGAAAAATCTCTCAAAATTCTTCAAGTCCCCACAAAATCCCACATAATTCAAGAAAAATCCCACAAAATTGCAGAAAAATACCGTACAGTTCCCTAAATGTTCTCAAAACCCTACCAAATTCCAGAAACATCCCACAAAACCCCCACTAATTTGCACAAAATCTAAGAAAATACCTCAAAATCTTTCATGTCCCCTCAAAATCCCTCAAAATTCCACAAAACTCCCACAAAATCTCCCCAATATCCGCCAAAATTCAAGAAAAATCCAACGCGATTCATTCAATGTTTTCAAAACCCTATCAAATTCCAGAAACATCCCACCAAATCTCCAGAAAATTACACAAAATGTAAGAAAAATCCCACAAAGTTCTTCAAGTCTCCTCAAAATTCCTCAAGATTCCAGGAAAAAAATCTCACAAAATTCCCTAAATCTTCCCAAAACCCTACCAAATTCCAGAAACATCCCACCAAATCTCCACAAAATTCCACAAAATCAAGAAAAATCCCTCAAAATTGCAGAAAAATGCCACAAAATTGCCGAAATCTTCCCCAAACCGTACCATATTCCAGAAACATCCCAAAAAATCCCCACTAATTTCCACAAGATCTACGCAAATCCCTCACAATTCTTCATGTCTCCTCAAAATCATTCAAAATTCCACAAAACACCCATAAAATCTCCTCAATATTCTACAAAATTCAAGAAAAATCCCCAAAAATTGCAGAAAAATCCCACACGATTCCCTAAATGTTCTGAAATCACTACCAAATTCCAGAAACATCCCACCAAATTGCCACAAATTTCCACAAAATATCAGAAAAATCCCTCACAATTCTTCAAGTCTCCTCAAAATCCCTAAACATTCCAGGAAAAAAATCTCACAAAATTCCCTAAATCTTCCCAAAACCCTACCAAATTCCAGAAACATCCCACCAAATCTCCACAAAATTCCAAAGAAGCTAAGAAAAATCCCTCACAATTCTTCAAGTCTCTTCAAAATCCCACAAAATATGAGAACATTCCACAGCTGTACAATAAAATGCCACAAAATTCCAGAAACATCCCACCAAATCTCCACAAAATACC
This sequence comes from Poecile atricapillus, assembly GCF_030490865.1. Lineage (NCBI taxonomy): Eukaryota > Metazoa > Chordata > Aves > Passeriformes > Paridae > Poecile > Poecile atricapillus. The sequence goes on from NC_081267.1 coordinate 2,553,238, forward strand.
ACAAAATCTAAGAGAAATCCCTCATAATTCCTCAAGTCTCCACAAAATCCCACCAAATTCCAGAAAAAACTCCAACAAAATTGCAGAAAGCTTCTCAAAACCCCACCAAATTCCAGTCACATCCCACAAAACCCCCACAAATTTCCACAAAACCCAAGAAACTACCTCAAAATCCTTCATGTCTGATCAAAATCCCTCAAAACTCCCACAAAATCTCTTCAATATCCTCCAAAATTCAAGAAAAATCCCCAAAAATTGCAGAAAAATCCCACATGATTCCCTAAATGTTTTGAAATCACTACCAAATTCCAGAAACATCCCACAAAATCTCCACAAATTTCCAAAACAGCTAAGAAAAATCCTTCTCAATTTTTCAAGTCTCCACAAAATCCCGCAGAATTGCAGAAACCTTCTCTAAACCCCAACAAATTCCAGTAACATCCCACCAAATCCCTGCTAATTTCCACAAAATCTAAGAAAATACCTCAAAATTCTTCATGCCGCCTCAAAATCCCACAAAATTCCACAAAACTCCCACAAAATCTTCTCAATATCCTACAAAATTCAAGAAAAATCCCAACAAATTGCAGAAAAATCCCACACAGTTCATTAAATGTTTTGAAAACCCCAGCAAATTCCAGAAGCATCCAACCTAATCTCCACAAAATACCACAAAATCTAAGAAAAATCTCTCAAAATTCTTCAAGTCCCCACAAAATCCCACATAATTCAAGAAAAATCCCATGAAATTCCAGAAAAATCCCACACAGTTCCCTAAATGTTCTCAAAACCCTACCAAATTCCAGAAACATCCCACAAAACCCCCACTAATTTGCACAAAATCTAAGAAAATACCTCAAAATCCTTCATGCCGCCTCAAAACACCTCAAAATCCCACAAAACTCCCACAAAATCTCCCCAATATCCTGCAAAATTTAAGAAAAATCCAACACAATTCATTAAATATTTTCAAAACCCTATCAAATTCCAGAAACATCCCACCAAATCTCCAGAAAATTACACAAATTGTAAGAAAACTCCCACAAAGTTCTTCAAGTCTCCTCAAAATTCCTCAAGATTCCAGGAAAAAAATCTCACAAAATTCTCTAAACCTTCCCAAAACCCTACCAAATTCCAGAAACATCCCAAAAAATCCCCACTCATTTCCACAAGATCTAAGCAAATACCTCACAATTCTTCATGTCTCCTCAAAATCCTTCAGATTTCCACAAAACACCCATAAAATCTCCCCAATATCCTACAAAATTCTAGAAAAATCCCCAAAAATTGCAGAAAAATCCCACACGATTCCCTAAATGTTCTGAAATCACTACCAAATTCCAGAAACATCCCACCAAATCTCCACAAAATTCCAAAGAAGCTAAGAAAAAGCCCTCATCATTCTTCAAGTCTCCACAAAATCCCACCAAATTCCATAAAAAACTCCAACAGAATTGCAGAAAGCTTCTCAAAACCCCACCAAATTCCAGTCACATCCCACAAAACCCCCACAAATTTCCACAAAACCCAAGAAACTACCTCAAAATGCTTCATGTCTCCTCAAAATCCTTCAAAATTCCCACAAAATCTCCTCAATATCCTCCAAAATTCAAGAAAAATCCCCAAAAATTGCAGAAAAATCCCACACGATTCCCTAAATGTTTTGAAATCTCTACCAAATTCCAGAAACATCCCACAGAATATCCACAAATTTCCAAAACATTGCAGAAAAATCTTTCACAATTTTTCAAGTCTCCACATAATCCCACAAAATTGCAGAAAAATCCCACAAAATTGCAGAAATCTTCTCAAAACCTCATCAAATTCCAGTAACACCCCACCAAATCACCACAAATTTCCAAGAAATCTAAGAATATATCTCAAAATTCTTCAAGTCTCCACAAAATCCCTGAAAATTGCAGAAAAATCCCACACAATTGCGTAAATGTTCTGAAAACCCTAGCAAGTTCCAGTATCATCCCACCAAATCTCCTCAAAATACCCCAAAATCAAGAAAAATTCCTCAAAATCCTTCAGCTCTACTCAAAATCCTTCAAGATTTCATAAAAATCACACAAAATATTTAAACTTGTGCCAAATCCCCAAAAATTTAAAAACCATCCAACGAAATTGCAAAAAATTTAAAAAAAAATCCCTAAATATTCCCAAAACCCTATCAAATTCCAGAAACTTTCCATCAAATCTCCTGAATATCCCACAAAAATTCCAGAAAAATCCCACAAAATAAGAAAAAATGACCCCTCTTAAACACAAAGTTCACCAAGTCATTCCCTGCATTTCTCCTTTTCACATTCTTTCTCTCATCCACTCAGAGGTCCAGCTTATCATGTTCTGGTGCTTATCATCAACTGATTGTGCTCTTGATTTCTACCACTGCAAGAGATGTAGAATCATCTAAACTGAACACAGAAACAAACTCCCTCTGTCAGCCCATCTTCACATTCCAGATCACTTTCAAGATGTCCATGGGGCATTTGGAATGATGAGCTCTCCACTGCTGGCTGCAGGCTCTGGAGTCTTTCTCCACATTCAGCCAGGCTTGTATTCCCCAACAATTCCTGGTAGCCCATCATGTTTTCTTTGGCTAGAAGAGGAACAATGAAAACCTTACCAATGGCACAACTCCCCAGTGCACAAGGAAAAGAAAGAACAAGTTGTCAAGTTCTTCAAATATTTGTCCTGCTTTGCTGCAAGAGTTGTGCTGCATTCACAGTGTGGGAAGCCAAGAGAAGCTGCAGCTGGGGGCACATCTTGTGACAGGAGCTGTGCCTTGTTCTCCAGGACAGGTTTTTGGAAAGGACAGGACTGGAGAAAAGATTCTGGGAAAATTGAAACAACTTTTATAAGAAATGAAAATAAAATCAAAAGAAACAACCAATATGTTTTTTTCTATTTTTCTCTGTTTATTTTTATGTTTCCCTTTTCCATCTTGCACTGTTTCTCCATCCCATTCATTCCAAATGGATCTCACCTCTAAGATCTGAGACTTGGCAAGTTTTAGACACTGTAAAATACCATGAGCTACACCCAGTTTTACTCCCCCTGTTTTACTTGGAAAGCAATGCTGGAGACACAAGTGCAGTGCTTGGCTCAGGTGCAAATTCTGCATTCAGGGAATGTGCTCAGACAGTGTCTGACCCTCAGCAGGGACAAGGCACAGCAGCAGCCAAGGGCATTGCTGTGCCCCTGTGCAGGAGTCAAGACTCTGGCTCTTGGCTCACCAGGGCAAAGTTCCCGTGTTTGGCCAGGCTCAGGGGCTGCCCGGGGAGCGCGGGGCTCGGGGCGGGGCCGAGCGGGCAACGGACAAACGGACACGGGGACAAACGGTCCCGGTGCTTCAGTTGCAGCGGCAGCGGCGGCAGCAGCGGCAGCAGCGGCAGCAGAGAAAGCAGCGAAAGCAGAGAACTTCACAATTTCTGTGTCTCCTCTCCCTCTCCCACTGTCCCACATCCTCTCCCGGTCTCCCTTTTCCTGTGTCCCCTTCTCGTCCAGTTTCCCTCTCCCCGTGCCCACCCACGCCATGCCCCCGATCCGCCCCCGGCCCCGGGCGGGGCTGCCCCGGCCCCGGCCCCGGCCCCGGCCCCGAGCATCCTTCCGCGGTCTCGCCTCCGCCCAGCTCTGGCTGTGCTGGCGCTGGCGCTGCTGGGCGGGCATCATTGCCTGGGGCTGGGGCGGCATCGCTGCCCTTTGGCTCCGCCTGGCCCGGCCCCGGCCCCGGCCACGGCCCCGGCCCCGGCCCCGGCCCCGGCCCCGGCCCCGGCCCCGGCTCCTCCCGGGGCCCGCGGAGGACACAGGCGGCGCGGCCGCTGCCGCCGCCTCCGCTGCGGCTTCCCCGGCCCGAGCTCCGCCGCTCAGCAGCGCGGCCGCCGGCCCCGAGCCGCCGCTGTCGCGTTCCAAAGAGCGAACGCCTGCGGATGCCCGGCCCGGGGAGGTCGGGGAGCGCTCGGGGGCCGTTCCTGGCCCCGGGCCGAGCACTGACGGCCGCGTCTCTTCCCCAGGGAAGGCGCAGGAGGCCCTGCAGCAGCGCTACCGAGTGGGTTCACTGCTGGGACGCGGCGGCTTTGGCAGAGTTTTCGCAGCCACTCGGCTCTCGGACGGACTCCCGGTGAGCGGTGGGGCCAGCGGCGGGCGGAGGAGGAGGAGCGGGCGGAGGGGGCGGAGGATGAGGAGGGGGCGGAGGAGCAGGATGGGGCTGGACACGGCAGGCGCTGAGCTGAATCCGCTGTTCCCTTTGGCTTACAGGTGGCCATCAAAAAGGTGCCACGGAACCGCGTCCGGCACTGGGGCGAGCTGGTGAGTGAGTGGGGCCAGCGGCAGAAGCCGGGGCGTGCCGGGCGGGGATGAGCCGGGGCCCGGCAGGGTGGGAGCTGCCAGGACACCTGGAGGGAGAGCGGGCATGGGGCCAGCGGAGGGCACAGAGCATCCCGGGCTGGCTGAGGGCTTCCCGAGCCCTGGCACGGCCTCAGCCCCACTGACAGCACCGTGCTCCTCCCGCAGCCCGACGGCACCAGCGCACCACTGGAGATAGTGCTGCTGGACAAGGTGTCCACAGGCTTCCCCGGTGTGGTGCAGCTGCTGGAGTGGCTTGAGCTCCCCAGCTACATTGTTATGGTGCTGGAGCGCCCGGAGCGGTGTCAGGACCTGCGGCACTTCATTCGGGCACGGAAGTTCCTGTCCGAGGAAGAGGCGCGGGAGCTGTTCCGGCAGGTCCTGGCAGCCGTGCGGCACTGCACCAGCTGCGGGGTCCTGCACCGAGATATAAAACCTGAGAACATCTTGGTTGACCTGGACACCGGCGAGGCAAAACTGATAGACTTCGGCTGTGGCACCTACCTTCAGGAGACAGCCTACACTCAATTTGCAGGTGAGCCCACACAGGGCTCTGGTCCCAGCATCTCCTGGCCAAACATCTCCTGGCGCAACAAGGGTGTGGCAGGAGGGATTCTCCCAGGACTGGGGCTGGGGCAGCCAGCCTGACAAAATCCTCCATGGGTAGGGGTGGCAGAGAGGGGGAGGCAGAACCTGTGCACCAGCTGGTTTGGTGTGCAGGTGAGAATGGGCTTGGACTGCTGTGCTTCCCTGGTTTGCTTTGGTTCAAAATATTTTTTGGGCAATGCCAGCAGGCAGGATGTGGGTATGGTTTTTCCCCAGCACTGAGTGGGTATTTCCCTTTGTGTGTCATGGTCGGGCCTTGCCAGGGTTTCTGCTGCCCTCTTCCAGCACCAGTGACTTCGTTTCCAGCCACGGATTTGTACCCAAGTCCCAGGTGCTGGTGAGAGGGCAGCAGGTCACCCCATGGGCCACTGGGGAAGCCCCCACATGCCCAGGGATGCTGGGGTCAGGCTCTGGGAGCAGCAGCATCCCCCTGATGAGCTCCATCCATATTCCATAGGAACACCATCATACAGCCCCCCGGAATGGAACGACTTTGGGTGGTACCATGGCGAGGCAGCGACCGTCTGGACCCTGGGCATCCTGCTGCACGAGATGGTCTGCGGGGAGCACCCTTTCAGGAGGGGCAGGAACATCAGATGGGGCCAGCTCCCGCTGCCACAACGGCTCTCCCAAGGTGAATCCTCATCTCTGGGCATGGGGGGAACACCAGTGTTGGGAGACAGCAGCGGGCTTGTGAGCATCCCGCTCTGGCAGCTGCTGAGGAGGTGGCACATGTCCTGCTCTCCTGCTCTCCTCCAAAACAAAAAATTGATGGGAAAGTTTAGGCCCAGCTCTGAGCACATCCAGCATGGCCTGGGCACGGGAATAGTGGGACAAAGCAGACTGGAGCCTTCTCCAACTGACCAGTGGTTTGTGGTTTCTCTCCCCAGATTGCCAACTTCTGATCAGGTGGTGTTTATCCCTGAACTCCTTGGACAGGCCCTCATTAGAAGACCTGTTCCATGATCCCTGGATGCAGGATATTCATCAGCCCTAGAAGAAGGGAGAGAGCCACAGGCACAGTGATGCAGGGACCTGGTAAGTTACAGCTCCACACATGCCCTGGCAATCAGCAGCAAAGAAACCCAGACTTTTTTGTCCTGCCTGTGTCACTGCACTGGGCTCATCAAATGGGAACACACAGCCCTTGTGCTGGAGCTGAGCTGCTCTGCCCAGCACTGGTGGGCACCATCTGAGCTGGTTTTGCTTGTCCTGGTTCACTGACAGCTGGGCCCTGGGCAGAACCCTGACAGCCTGGTGTCCCCCCAGGGAAGAAGGAGCCCCTGGAGAAGCTGGACCAGGTGGGGCTGCTGCTGCTGCTGGAGACATGGAGGAAAACAGCGAGGATGACAACCTCTTCCTCCACCTGGCCAGCGGCAGCTGGCGATGATGGACTTTGATTCTGGCACCTTCTTCAAAGCCAGGCTCCACAGTGAATTTTCAGGTCAGTCCAGACCCAGGGGGATGCTCCCAGATTTGGGCATTGGCCGGGAACCAAAGGTTTCCCCTTCACTGGGGCAGATGCAACTGATTCCTCAGTGGCTGCCCAGCTGGTTTTTAGCAGGGCTGGGGACATGGGCTGGGGTGGTTACGAAATGGGAGTGGGATCCTGGCCCTGCCAACAGCCCCCACCACCCACCGTGCCCCGGGCTGGGGCTGGGGCAGCCAGCCCGACACAAACAAACCCCCATGGCAGGAGCACAGGTGGGACTCCAGAACCTGAGCACGGCTGCTTTGCTGTGCAGGCAAGGAAGGGCTTGGGCTGCTCCACTCCCCTGCTTTGCTTTGGGATCACCGTGATTTTGGGGGACAGTGCAGGGGGAAAGGGAGAAAGCATGGGCTTCCCTCACCCATGGGTGGGTTTTTCCCCAGAATGTAGGGGTTGGGCCTTGCTCAACCTCCTGACAGAGATAAGATTTTTTACCATTTTTCTTGTTTCCCCTTTTTGTCTGTAATCTATTTTCATTAATTTGTTGTTTGTTTTTCTAAAGGAAGCGTTCTAGGTGGGATCCAGTCTGGATCAGGGAGTGCTTGGGACCAGCTGTGGCGTGGATGGGCCGTGCCCTTGGAGAAGACTGAGGACATCGTTTGGGACCAGCTTTTCTTCTGGCAGCGGATGGTGTGAGGTGGGTCCTCATCTCCTTGGCATGGGTGGGACAAGAGCTTTTGGGAGATGGCAGCGGGCACAGGAGCATCCTGCTCTGGGCAGCTGCTGAGGGGCTGGATCTGCCGTGGCTGGCTGCAGGCTGGGCACATGTCCTGCCCTCCTGCTCTGCTCCCAAAGGCAGCAGTGATGGGCAGCTTTGGGCCCAGCTCTGAGCACGGCCAGCATGGCCTGGGCACCGCGGCTGGCTGGGACAAGGGGACAGGAGCCTTCAGCTGACGGGCGGTTTCTGCTTTCTCTCCTTGCAGCCGGGCTCTGCGGATGCTGAGGCTGCTCTGGGCTCTGCCAGGGCTCTGCTGGGCTCAGCACCGGGCCGGGATCAGCCAAAGAAGAAACGGTGTGACCTGCAGCAGAGACTGGAGCATTTTGGCAATGCAGCTCAAGTCTGCAGAGTGTCCACCTCCAAGGGAAAACATGACACCCCCCAAAAATTAAACTTGTTCCATAACTTCTGAAATGAAATCAATCTGGGATGACCCCAAATGACATTTTTCAGCTTGCTCAAGCTGTAGCTCAGAACAGTTCTATTCTCTGAAGGAGTTCTGTCCCCCACCTGGCTTTTACTTCACAACTGCTCCCTCCTTTCCCCCAGTGAGTTCTCAGCCCATCACAGTCTCCATCACACTGCAGCCTTCCTTGATGCCTCTCTCCATGAGGAAGGCCAAGCCCCAGTCTCAGGGACTCATCCTGTCAGTGGCTGAAGAGCAGCAATGTCTGTCTGTGCCAGGGGCTCTTGGATGTCTCTGTATCCATGGACAGAAGGGTCTGTCTGTGCCAGGGGCTCTTGGATGTCTCTGTATCCATGGACAGAAGGTCTGTCCTTGCAAAGGTTTCCATAATATCTTGGTACCCATGAGTATGGAATGAACACAGAGAGTGAAAGTGTCAGTCACGTTGTTTGCACACTCCTTCCTTTCCATACAAAACACATCCATGCACACCCCCACGTACAGATAGATTAAAAGTATAGGGATGGATAGAGATTTCCCACAGAGCTCTAACTTTGGCATAACTCACCTTCTAAGCCATGGCCAGGGCATTTTTTTCCCAGCTCTGTGGGAGTAGGTGTCCAAGAGCTGAAGGGAACAGCATTTAGAAGCAGTTTCAGCATTTCTAGGCAGGAAAGGGAGCAGACAGCCATCCACGTAACTCACCATATTCATCGGGATGGGCTGCTGGTTCTTTAGGAATATGGCACAATGGAGACACGAGACTTGGGATAATCCCAGCTCTCTGTGGATCTGTGCAAAGGTGGAGCAGCAGAAACACCTTGTGTCTTCTTTGGGGACACAAGGTCCAAGGAGCTGGGGCGGCAGAGCGTGACCTGGCCTGGTGGCAGGTGAAGTCCCATTTCATGACATCCCGGAGTGGCACAGGACAAAGCTCCAAGCACCCACAGCATCACTGAGGAAGTCCTTGGAGTGCTGCACATCCCATAGGAAAAGCTGCGTTGACTCAGTCCATTGGGATTTATCACTTCCATTTGCAACACTTTAGGTCCAAGTTTCAAACTGCAAAATTTTTACACTCAGGACACAGTCATGAAGAACATGTATTTCAATTTCCTATTCCTTTAACTGCAGTGTAAAATATCTTAATATTGGAAAACATCCATCAAATCTGTAAAGGAAGGCAGCTAATGGATCCTTTCCACTAGCACGTGTACAAACTAAGTAACTAAAATCAAAGCTGAGTTCTCTTTTTCAAAAGATCAGTTACCTCTTTCTTACTCCAGAGTTACAGATCATTTTTCACTACACATTTGGAGGTAATTTTTATCTTTCATATTTTTTCATGTTTTCTTTTTTGTTTTGTTTTTTTGTTTTGTTTATTTGGGGTTTTTTTTACAGAAAACATATCCTAGAAAAGGCACGTCCTTTGCTCCTGGTTCCCGTGTGGAGCAGCTCCCTTCCCGCTGGCTGAGCTGCTCAGGCAGAGCCCGGCAGCTCCTGGCCCTGCAGGGCTGAGGCTTTTCCCCGTTGCTGGGCACAGACTGATGGAGCAGCACTGCTGAGCACGGGGACACGCAGAGGGAGCAGAGCAGCTGCCTTTGCCCACCTGAAGCTCCAAGGCCAAACTCTGAGCAGGCACGGCTGGAAGAGACTCGCAGGCTCCCTGTTGGCTCTGCTGCCCCACTTGTGCCCGGCCCAGCTCTGCGTGAGGCAGAGGGAGAACAAGGGGCAGCTCCCTCCCAGCCCCAGCCCAGGGACCCCTCCAGCCCCGGGCCTTGGGGCACTGTCAGCACCCGCTGCTCCAGCCACCGCTTCTGCTGGCACTGACAGCAACAACCAAACTGGGGCTGGTCCCCAGGGAGCAGCAGCAGTGCCTGGATCTGATCCCTCAGCCTGGGGCAGCCCCCTGGGGGAACAGAGGGCACAGCAAGAGGGACAAAACCAGTCAGGGTCAGAGACTGGAAAAAGCCAGAGCTGGGAGCAGGAACAGCTGCTTCATTGCACTCCTGGAGAAAGCTCTGGGCTGGGTCAAAGCACTGAAAGGTGTGAAAGGCAGAGAGGAGGCCACACCAAACAATGCTCCTGTTTTCACACCCTCCTGTAATAAATGGAAATGATTAGTGCTAACTAAATTGTAACTATTTGGAAAGTTATTATTAGGAGCAATCAAGGGAATTGGTGTTACAAGGCCGATGTACCCCTCTACAGATGTTACATGTTAAAATTAAGGTACAGGATGTAGTTTTGAGATAAGTGATGTCCCAAGAGAAAATCGACCTTGAGATGGATAAAGTTGGAATGACTTTAGGCATAGGGCCTGAAAATTATTAAATATAAGACTAATTAGTTGAGCACAATGCTTACTTACATAACACAACGCTTAGTACACACGCACAGCCTGTAAAGTTATCCAGAGGACAACGAGGATGAGTGTAAGCCTTCATCCAAAAGACCACCAAGGGAAGACTGAAGACCCCCTAGCAACAAGTGAAGCATATGCCATGAAGAACAGTGATGTAAAATTTAAAAATTGGAAGTAGGGGGAAACTTACGGGAAACATGAATGAATATGTGTAAGCATACAGTATATAAGTTTAGTTTGAATTGCTTTTTTTGTACATGAGGTGGGGTGAGAAGCCCTCCCCATACTCCAGTCAGTTTTGCTTATGCTTTAATCATATTTAATTACTGACAATGTATATATATATATATATATATAAATATATTAATAAAAATGCAATTTATATATGTAATTTGCAAGTAATTACGTATGATTAAAGCATAAGCAAAACTGACCGGGGTATGGTGAGGGCTTCCCACCCTGCCTCACATACAAAACAAAGCACTTTAACCTAAACTTATATACTGTATGCTTATACATATTCATTAATGTTTCCTGTAATTTTCCCCCTATTTCAGATTTTTCTGACTTTACGTCAATTTTCTTCACAGTGCATGCCTCACTTGTTTAAAAGGGGTCTTCAGTCTTCTTTGGTGGTCTTTTGCCAAAGGCTTCTCCTCATCCTCATTGTCCTTTGGATAACCTTACAGGTTTGCACGTGCGTTCTAAGCCTTGTGTTATGTTACTCTACTAATTAGTCTGATATTTACTGATTTTCAGACCCTATGCCTAAAGTCCTTCTAATTTTGTCCATCTCAAGGCAGTTTTCAACTTGGGACATCACTTATCTTCCAAACTACATCCTGTACCTTAATTTTAACATGTAACATCTGCAAAGGTGTGTTGTAGCACTGAACCTTTTGATTGCTTCTAAATAACTTTCCAAATAGTTACAATTTCGTTAGCAAGACTCAATTCCATTTATTACAAAGCTGAACCAGAGCTTCAGCATCTCTCCCAAAATCCCAGAATCACAGAATGCCTTGGCGTGGAAGAGACCTTAAAGTTCATCTCGTTCCACCCCTGCCATGGCAGGGACACCTTCCACTATCCCAGGCTGCTCCAATCCCCGTCCAACCTGGCCTTGGACACTTCCAGGGATCCAGGGGCAGCCACAGCTTCTCTGGGCAAGCTCTGATCTCTGCCCAGGTGAGCAGGGACAGGAGCCGAGGGAACGGCTGGAGCTGGGCCAGGGCAGGGCTGGGCTGGAGATCAGCAAAAGCTTCTTCCCCCACAGGGGGCTGGGGCACTGCCCAGGCTCCCCAGGGAATGGGCACGGCCCCGAGGCTGCCGCAGCTCCAGGAGCCTTTGGCCAGCGCTGCCAGGGATGCACAGGCTGCGATTGTTGGGGTGTCTGTGCAGGGCCGGGGGCTGGACTCCATGATCCCAATGGGTCCCAGATCCCAGCTCAGCCCCTTGTGCAACTCTCACCCTTTGGCTCAGCCTTTGTGTCCCCTGGAGGCGCTGGCAGAGCTGATGGGGTGGGGCAGGAGCGGGGCAGCCCCAGCGTTCCCCTGGCAGTGACACCACAGCCGGGGCAGCCCCAGCGTTCCCCTGGCAGTGACACCACAGCCGGGGCAGCCCCAGCGTTCCCCTGGCAGTGACACCACAGCCGGGGCAGCCCCAGCGTTCCCCTGGCAGTGACACCACAGCCGGGGCAGCCCCAGCGTTCCCTCCCTGGAGATGCTCCAAGGGAAGCGTCCAGAGCCGCGTCCAGTCAGCCGAACTGAGCGGCCACTGAGCACCCCCGGCCTGGGCTGCTGTGGATTCCTCTGCAGACAGCTCGGGGAAGGTCCCCTTGGCCACCCCCACAGTGTCACAGACAAGTGTCACACACAGTTACAGAGCTCTGCCCAGAGCTGACAGGGGGGATAATTATAAAAAAAAATAAAAATGTTTATAAAATAAAATAATATAAAATAAAATAATACAAATTTATTATATTATAAATAAATTAAAATTATAAATAAAATAAAATAAAATAAAATAAAATAAAATAAAATAAAATAAAATAAAATAAAATAAAATAAAATAAAATAAAAACCACCACAAAAAATATAACTCCTACCTAGCAGAGCTGTTCCACCCTTCAGTTTTCACACCTGCATGCACACAAGACCTGGGGCTGTAAAAAATGAGGCTTTATTGGCACATTTGCAGAAAAATCAGGTTTAGGACAGGCCATCAGCAGAACTGTTCTCAGCTGGGTGAAAAAGGCCCATTTGCCAGCTGCAGGGCCATTGCAAATGCAGACCCTCAGGCCATGGGGGAGAAAAGGGCTCTGAATTCCCCTCCCCTGACACACAAACCCTGCTCCCAGGCTGCTCCCCACACAGGATTCTACTGGAGGACTGTGCAAAGCAGAGAGTTGGCTCTGGCTTCTCCACGTTCCATGTCCTAAAGCTGCCTGGGAGAAGAAATTTAGGGTCAACTCCACTGGCACAATCCCTCCTGGCCCAGGGCACAGCCCCAGGAAGGTCTTTGCTCCTCCCTCGGCCCTCCCTGAGGAGGCTGGCAGGGCTTGCAGGTTTATGGCATTTGTCCTTGCTGCCCCTCACATCCCACTGCCCCACAAAGAGCCCCGAGCCACCCGTGAGGGACAGGCCCTGCTGTGCCAGGCCTGGGCTCAGGGCTTGGCCTTTCTGCTTCCTCCAACCCAGCCAGGGCTGGCTCAGCATTGCAGCTCCCTGCGCTGTGCCCCAAGCTCGCTCGGGCCCTGCTGGAAAGGGACCTGAGGTACCTCGATCCCCTCGGGCAGTGCATGGGAGAAAACAACAAACTTCTCAGGAGGATGGGAAACAAACTTTTACTTGCAAACTTTAGAGAATGAGGCACTTAAGAAATCTTAAAGAAAGATGGAATTACAGTGAATCACTTCACAGAACACTGACTGAACAAACACTAACCCATCAAAATTGTCCAGATTTGGAGAAGAGGAAGTCAGGAGAAGAGAGAGAGGGACAGAGATCCACAGTCAGCCTTGGATCCAGCGCCATCTCAGCTGCTGTGAGCTCCAGGGCCGTGGCACATGTCAGTGTCACACCCGTGTCACAGCCTCACCTGCTCTGCTCCCTCTCCCAGCTGGGGTTTTTGGGGTGCCAGGGGCTTGGCAGCCACTTTGGGGCTGGAGCAGAGGCTGCAGTGGCTGGGCTGGGGCAGTGACCGCCCCACCTAGGCAGAACTTGCTCTGCCCCCAAACACACCCTGGAGATGTCTGGGGCCATTCATCATTTCTCTGCTCTCCAGCACCGAGGCAACGCACTCTGGCTACAGCTCTGAGCTCGTGCCCATGGCAACCATCCCTGGCAATGGAGCTCCATGGAGCTGCTCTCAGGAACACCCCAAGAGCTGGGGAGTGCCCCAAAACCTCCTGAGAAATGTGAGATACCTTAAAATCTCGTTGGGAACATGGAATATCCAAAACTCACTAACGGGTTTCCCCTCCCTTCACCATCCCCAAACTTTCTCTGTCTCATTACAGTCCCCACCCCACCTCCCCAATCCAAACCTCAACCCATCCCACTCCTGCTGGACATCAAGACCCCCTTCCCAATCCCTATTTCCCCCATTTCACACCTCCCAAACTCCATCCCAACCATCCTGCCCCACCCAATGCCCATCTCACCCCTCCTGATTTGCATCCCACTTCACCCAATCCCCTTCCACCCCCATTCCACCTGATGCCTTCAGAAGGCTGACCTAGAACAGAGGCTGGACAGTTAAGAATAAAGTTTATTAAAAGGCCTTAAAGGATACGCCTTGGGCAGTGCAAGAACCTGGCCAGGGCTACACCCAAGATGGACCAGAAATGGTCACAAAAATAGACAACTCATCATGAGGTCTCACATTTTTAGAAGTTTAGGTCCATCTGCATATTGAGGTTCATTGTCCAGTTACAGCTTCAGATGATGAAGTCCTGTCCTTCTTGTTTTTTCTCTTCAGTCCACCCTTGTTTATGCTTTTGGGCCTGAAACTTGTAACAGCTGCCCTTAGTATCAAGGTAGAAATTGTCTACCTACTCTGTGAAGAGAGCTCACTAACACTTAACAGGAAGTTCAAAAATACAAACCTAGACAGTGTAAAATATGAAAGATATGAAAGCTAAAACTTGAGGCATCACACTCTGAGGGGCTGTGGACTCCAATAGTTTTGAGTGTGACTGTGCAGTTTTCAGTGGCATTGAGTGGTTTTGAGATCACAGTTCAAACTCTCGTTGCTTTGAGTGCCAAAAAATGGAGAAAACTCCACCAAATAGCTCCACAACACCCAAGCATTTCCATGAATACCAGATAACCTTGAAGCACTAGTAAAATGTGAGGCTCTAGATGCCTTTGATGAATTTGTAGACTTTTACCTAAATTTTGTCTGTTTTAAAGGGATGAAGATGAATCAAAAGATAATCAGAACAAAATAAAATGACCACCAGCTCAGTGTGTTCCCAATGCAGATCACTGGGAACGTGGGTCATCAGGGCTCCGCGCAGGACCGCGTGGGTCCTCTGATGGGGGATGGAGCTGGAGCAGTGCACAAAGCTTTTCCTGCACTTGGGGCACTCGCAGGGCTTCCCTTACCGGTGCCTCCGTTGGTGTCGGATCAAGGTAGAGCTCTGGGTGAAGCTCTTCCCACACTGGGGACACTCGTAGGGCCTCTCCCCAGTGTGGATGCGCCGGTGCCTGATGAGGTTGGAGTTTTGCTTGAAGCCCTTCCTGCAGTCAGGGCAGCGGAAGGGCCTCTCATCCGTGTGAAACCGCTGGTGCTGGAGGAGATGGGAGCTGGTCTGAAACCTCTTTCCACACTTGGGACACTCATAGGGCCTCTCCCCAGTGTGAATCATCTGGTGGATGGTCAGTTTTGATCTCTGGTTGAAGGTCATCCCACATTCCCCACATTCATAGGGCCGTTGCCCAGTGTGAGTCCTCTGGTGGAAGATCAGGCTGGAGCTCCAGGTGAAGCTCTTCCCACATTCCCCACACTCGTAGGGCCTCTCCCCAGTGTGGATGCGCCGGTGGGTGATGAGGGTGGAGTTGTACTTGAAGCCCTCTCCACAGTCAGGGCAGCGGAAGGGTCTCTCATCCGTGTGAATCCGCTGGTGCACGAGGAGATGGGAGCTGATCCGAAACCTCTTCCCACACTCAGGACACTCGTAGGGCCTCTCCCCAGTGTGGATGCGCCGGTGGACGATGAGTTCAGAGCTGAAGCTGAAGCCCTTCCCACATTCCCCACACTCGTAGGGCCATTCCCCAGTGTGGATCATCTGGTGGCAGATCAGTTTGGTGCTCTGGCTGAAGCTCTTCCCACACTCCAAGCACTTGTAGGGCTTCTCCCCATCCTGAAGCTGCTCATGGACCACCAGCTCAGAGCCCCGGCTGGATCTCTGGCCGCCTTCCCGGCACAGGGTGGGTCTTTCCTCCTCAGAGCACCCTGGGATGGGTGAGGAACTGCTCCTCCTGTGGGATCTCTGAAGCTTTTCCTTCCTGTTGGATTCCTGCACTGTAGAGCCGCTCAAAACGGCCTCTTCCACGAGGTTCTGATGTGGGGATTTGTCCTCCCTGGTCTCCATCCTCAGCTCCTTGTCTGGGGGAGGAAGGACAAGGAGAGGATGGGATTTGCCTCCGTGCCAGAGGGAAGGGGAAGGAGATCCCCCCAGTGCGTCCCCGGCAGGACGGCGTCAGCAGCGGGGTTGTCCTGCAGCCGGGGGCCAGGCTGGGCTGGGAGATGGAGCAGGAGAGAGGGGGAAAGGGGCACTGACTTCCTCCTCACCTGCCTGGGTGTCCTGGGGTATCTTCCTCTTCCTCACAGCCTTCCTCTCCATCTGGACAAGGTTTGGGAATGGGAAATCCTGGTTTGGGGAAAAATACAATTCATGAGCACATTGGATTAGGGGGTTCCTCCTGCCCACGTCCATCTCTAGAAATTCCAAGCTATCCATAAAAACCTCCCAAACACCAAGATTCAGCCGTGAAAATTCCTCCCAGGAGTTCCCCATCTCTGGTCTCTCCCCTTTGGTGTTCAGGGGTTCCCCCCTGTCCCAGCTGCTGGGGGTCACGCTTGTATTGGTGTTCCTCTGTCTACTCAATCCCTGTCCTCCCCAGGCTGCTGGGAGTGCCAGGAATCTGAAAAGTTCCCCTCATTTCCATCTCCCCACTTAGGAATGCTGGGACCCCCCAGTGTCGCCCCAAGGGGCATTTTCTGCTCAGCTTTGCAGTCCTTAATTCTTAAATATCCCCCCCAAAAAAATCCAACCCAGGGACCCCCCAGGAGATCTGGGCTGAGCTCCCCCTCTCGGGGCACCTGTGGGATGGGGGGTGATGATCCCACAGGTGGGGGACTGTGAATTCAGGGAGTTCTTGACCTCTTGGTTCCTTCTCCTTTCCCTGATCCTCCTTTGTCCCTCCTCTTCCTGTTGAAGTGCATTTAAAAAATTATGGTATGTCCCAAGGGAAGAACTCACCCTTGGTGTTGTATAAGGTCAGTCCCTACCTAACCTCCCTTTTCTTTTCCCTATCCCATTGGCTGTAACCCCCCCTGTATCCCCTGGCCACCCCCTCCCCCAAGTTTAAGAGAGCACCCGAGGAATCTCAGCCTCTTTCTTGTCCCAGGCGATCCACATACAATGAACCCAGGACCACGTCTTGTAAGTCTGAGCCTTCTTTGTCTAAAATACCTTAGGTCCATGTTGGATATATTTTGAGACCCCTTCCCGCCCGTGTTCTGTGAAGGGCGAACACATCCCCATGGGGGACAAGAATGAAAGGGTTTGTGGAGTATTTACAACATCTTCCTCCCTCTCCTCCCCTTCCACCCCTCCTCCTCCTCCTCCCTAACGCCACCTCCTTCTCCTACTTCCATCCCTTCACTCTCTCCTTCTTCATCCCTCCTCTTCCATCCCTCCTCCTCCTCCCCCAGGAGCAGTGACACCCTCGGTGCCCCGTTCCCAAACCCCTCACAGCCCACGGCAGGAGCGGGGATGGAGCCGGGACAGGTCGGGATGGGCAGCGCGGGGCTCTCCGCTGCTCCCACCCGCTGGGGACGGGGGGAACCCGGCCCGGGGAAAAGGAGAGGGAAACTGGGAAAATTGGGGGCTGCAGATCCAACCTGGGGCTGGCTGGGGACCCTGGCTGGGGACTGCCAGCCCTTGGGGCTCCTCTGGGGAGATGCGGGAGGGAGGAACACAGAGAGGGCTGGGGGATCCCAGGAGTGGCAGCACTGGCAGGGACTGGTTTGTACTGGGATCATACTGGCAGTGGCTGAGATTCTACTGAGGGTGTACTGACATCATACTGGGATCATACTGGGATGATACTGGCAGTGAGTAGGAGCCTGCAGGGGGCAACTGAGACCACGTTGTGAGGAACTGGGAATATGCCCTGCGCTCGCCAGAACCCCGGGATCACCCCCCATATGTCCCATAAGTCTCCTCCAAACCCTCCAGGATCCCCGAGTGCCCCCTCAGCGCCCGTTCGGGACTCCCCAAAGTGTCCCTGGATCCCTGAATGCTCCCGACCCCACAGATTCCCCTTCCAGCCACTGCTGGGAATTCATCTCCCATCATCCCTCAACACAGTTCCGCGCCCAAACCTCCTGCCGTGCCCCGCGCCCTAAAGATCCCGGTTACAGCTCCCCAGGTTCCCCCCAAGTGCTCCCGAGCCGTATACATTCGCCCCCAGCACCTGCAGCACGGCTCGGACGCAAAAGTTTTCTCCAAGTGTCTTCCCCGCACCGCCAAACGCGCCTTCCGAGCCACTTCCGGGACTACAGCTCCCATCATGCTCCGCGGCGCCCATAGAGCGCTATTCCAGCCGGGACTCCATCTCCCGTCATGCCCCGCGCCTCACCGGAACCCATTGAAGCTGCGCCTTCAACTCCCGTGATGCTCCGCGGCCCCATTAAACCATATTATACCGGTACCTACAACTCCCATCATCCCCCGCGGCCCATAGATTCCCTGTTACAGCCCCCCAAGTGCCCGCCCGGACCCCGAAGGGCCCCCAGATTCCCCTCCCTGACCTCCAAGTGCCCCCCTGGACCCCCAAGTGCTCCCCCGGACCCCGAATTGTCCCACAGAATCTCTAAGTGCCCCTCCAAGTGCGCACCCGACTCCCCAAGTGTCCT
Source organism: Poecile atricapillus (assembly GCF_030490865.1). Taxonomy (NCBI): domain Eukaryota; kingdom Metazoa; phylum Chordata; class Aves; order Passeriformes; family Paridae; genus Poecile; species Poecile atricapillus. Next base: position 2,571,323 of record NC_081267.1, read on the forward strand.
CCAGTCCCCCAAGTTCTTTCTAAATTCCCGCCCAGACCCAAAACTGCCCCAAATGTTCCCCAGAAAAGTCTCCATGGACCCCAAAGTGGTCCCTTTTACCCTGTCTTAGAAAATGATAAAAATGATGATCAAAGGACTAAAAATATGTGTAATTATCATAAAGAGGGAGAAATAGTGACCAATTAATTAATGAAGGGAATTGTGGTACTTTGAACCGAGGACCGATAATGTTTTTAGTTGCTAAAAATGTATCAATTCTTTCATATAAATATAAAAAATTAGGTTATAAAAATACAGAATAATATTATTATTATTAAAAATATTTTTATTAATTAATTAGATTTTAAGTATAAAGAAAAATTATAAAGATAAATATTTTCATTGTTTTGGGATGTCAGTCCCAGGTGGGCGATGTCAGACATGCTGAGGCTCGGGGTGAGGAGCAGGTTGTCCAAACAGGGGCAGCCCACAAGGGGCTCATTCTTCTCTGTGACCAGACCTCCTAAGGAGACATTCAGCATCAGGATTGTAAAGAGTAAATCGTGACCTCCTGATCAGTACACAAAGATGTTTTACAGTTTGAACAGTAGAATGTTGTCACCGTAAGGGGCCTTCTTTGTTAATATACCTCATGTTGTGTCATGTTTGTTAAATACCAATGTTGTTGTACCAGCCTTCCTTGTTAAAATATTGTTATAAATTAAATTAGAATTTTGACAACTAGGTCCCTTGGCTTAATGGCAGTTTAATTAAAAATGAATACAATTTACTAAATTGAATACTAATGTAGTATAAAAGAATACAGTTTAGTAAAATAATACAGTTTAATAAAAAATGAAATTTATATCTATAATCTGCTAGAAATTAAGTATGATTAAAGCATAAGCAAAACCAACCAGGGTACAGAGGTTTTCCACCCTGCCTCACGTTCAAAACAAAGCACTTCAAGCGAAACTCATATACTGTATGCTTATACATATTCATTAATGTTTCCTGTAAGTTTCCTCCTATTTCCGATTTTTCTGACTTTACGTCACTTTTCTTCACGGCGCACGCCTCACTTGTTGTTAGGAGGTCTTCAGTCTTCTTCTGGTGGTCTTTTGGCAAAGGCTTCTCCTCTTCCTCATCGTCCATTGGATAACCTTACAGGTTTGCGTGTGTGTACTAATCCTTGTGTTATGTTAGTCTACTAATTAGCCTTATGTTTACTAATCCTTAGGCCCAATGCCTAAATTTGTTCTAATTTTGGCCATTTTGGTCTTGAGACGCCATTTATCTTCTAAACTACATCCTGTACATTAATTTTGACATGTAACATCTGCAAAGGGGTACATCTGCTTTGTAACACTGATTCTTCATTGTTTCTAATTATAACAACTTTAATAACAGTTACAATTTAGTTAGCAAGAACCAATTCCATTTATTACAAATGCAAATACCCCTCATGTCCCTTTTTATTGGTTTCCATGCTAACAGCCTTGCTTTCTTCATTGCTATGGATAAACTTGTATTTTCTCAATTTCTTCTTTTGCTAACTCAATTGTTTGGCCTGCAGACCAGTTGCTAAACCCATCCACATTCACCTCTTAGTCTTCAGAGGGAAACTTGGAGCACAGTGAGAATCTCCCAGTGTGCAAGAGGGTCCCTGTGTGCCAGCTGCAGCTGGGGCCTCAGCCATCTCCTCTCTCAACAGGTTCCTCTCTGCAGCTTCACAAGTCCAGCCAAACACCTCCCTCAGGGACACCTGTACCACACATTTCACATCTCCATGCCCATACGTGATGTCCCTGTCACAGCTGCATTACCAGCTTGCTGCTGTGCAGATGCTGCCACCAGCCAAAGCAAGGCCCTGTGTCCCTGAAGGGACCCGCCCTGCTCTGTGGCCTGGACTGAAGGTGGGTCCCTCCTGCCAGGGCAGGGCCCAGCACAGCTCTTCTGTTCCAATAAAGAGATGGAGCTCTCACCCCAGTGTCTGGCTGGTACCACCAGCAAAGCCCACACAGCACCAGCCCTGGCTGAGCTCCATGTCCAGGAGCAGGCAGGGCTGACCATGGTGTGGGCAGGCAGGAGCCAGGCAGGGGCTGCTGTGACCAGCGGCAGGGCACTGAGGGGCTGGGGGAGTCTGTGTTGAGCATCCCTGGGATGAGGGCACATTTCCTTCAGTGGCATCACCTGGGCCTGGACCTCCTCCAGTGCCATGCCCAGGAAAAGAGGCAACCATCAAGAGCATCTCCTGGGACACCGCCTGGCCAGCAATGTCAGCAGGCAAAACCAAGGTTTTGTTTAGCAATGACCCTTTGATGAACTCAAAGATTTACATTAAGGCCAGAGCAGTAGGACAGATGGGAGTACTTCCCTCTGGGAAGGGGCTCCTGTCACTTCACAGTCTCCATCCCCCACCAGGAACTGCAGAACTCCAGCCAGCCCCACTCTCCCTGTGGCCTTGTCCGACCTGGGGGGGAGGAGGATGAACCAGAGCCCTGTTAGCTCTTCAAAAGCCAGAAACCAAAGAAAAAGAGAAATTCCCGGGCTTAAGATTCAAAGGGTGATGTTCACAGGTTGATACCACTTTTCAATGGTCAAAACTACTGTCAGTTCTCGGAAATGACCAGTTATAGGCCAGGAGAAAAAACTTCCATCAGCCTCCAGCAACCTTAAATTCTTTAGCTGTTTCTCTTTTTCACTTAAATGTCAATCTATCACACACCGCAGCAGTGACACCCCCAGTGCTCCCCTCTCTGTGACACCACAGCCATGACAGCCCCAGTGTTCCACTGTCTGTGACACCGCAGCAGTGAAAGCCTTGTTATTATGAGGTTAAATGTTTCTGAAAATGTTTCTTAAAACCATGAAGAAGTAGGCCACAAGAATGTCTGGTATTGGGGATGGTCTAGCAAGCTGAAATGTTTACGTTAAAGGGAACTGGTACTTGGGAATTCCAAGATACCCACCCAGAGATAAGATTCATACATGTTTGTACAAGGATGAGCTAACTCTCATGAAGCAATATTGATAAAACTAATCAAGCAATATTAATGAGGCAATATTGATAAGGTTGTTATAGTGATTACTGCTACAGCTGAAATTGTAGAAATATGTGCACTTTGGACAAAGACGATGGAGCTAGATTTGGGTTGCTGATACCCCTAGTTCCCGTGTGCTTCAATCAAGCACCTGCATATAATCAATCTGTGATTATGTGTGTTCCTGAACACTGACATCAGCGTCTCCCTGCACCCAGGGCAGCTCCCACCAGAGACCCTCCCCTGATTTAATTCCCAGTCCAGGAGCTACAACAAGCATGGGTGAAGTTCTGGGGGCTGGCAGGGAAATGTCACTGTAAGATCTTGCTGCACTTGGCTCTCGGCCCCTTCTCAAGAGCTTTGCCTTTAAGGGCAGGAACATCTTTTCCTTGCTGGGAACTGGAATTCCAGATTCTTGGAGTGTGTGCCATGCAGGACCACACAGACTGGGATCCATGGGCTGGGATTGCACAGACTGGGATTGCACAGACTGGGATTGCACAGACCGGGACCGTATGGATCAGCATCAGAGATTGGGATCACATGGACAGGGACCACATGGACCGGGATGGCTGCACCAGAACGATGCGAACCGAGGCGGTCCTGCCCTGCCCAGGGCTCCCTCCCAGTTCCCTCCCAGTTCTTTCCCAGTCCCTCCCAGCCCTTCCCAGTCTCGCCCGGGGGCAGGGCCAAAACTGCTCGGAGTGAACGCGGTGGTCCCGGAGCGATCCCAGAGCTGATTCCGGTCCCGGTGTCGATCTCTGTCCCGGAGCTGTGGTGGTCCCACTGTCGGTCCCAGAGCGCTCCCAGTCCCAGTCTTTGTCTCCATCTCACTCTCAGTCCCGGTCTCGGTCTCGGTCCCGGAGCGGTGCCAGTCTCAGTGCCGGTGCCAGTGCTGGTTTCAGTCCTGGTCTCAGTCTTGGCCTCGGAGCTGTTCCTGTCCCAGTGTCAGTGCTGGCCCAGGAGTGATCCCGGTGCTGATCCCAGTGCTGGTCCTGGAGTAATCCCGGTGCTGATCCCAGTGCTGGTCCTGGAGTGATCCTGGTGCTGATCCCAGTGCTGCTCCAGGAGTGATCCCGGTGCTGATCCCAGTTCTGGTCTCAGTCTCGGTCTCAGAGCGCTCCTGGTGTTGATCCCAGTCCCTGTGCTGGCCTCGGTCTCAGTCTCAGAGCAGTCCCGGGGCACTCCTGGAGCCGATTCTGGTCCCGGTGTCGATCTCAATCCCAGAGCGGTGCCGGTCCCGGTCTCAGTCCCGGTCCCGGTCTCAGTCCCAGTCCCGGTCTCAGTCCCGGTCCCGGAGCGGTGCCGGTCTCGGTGCCGGTGCCGGATTCAGTCCCAGTCTCAGGCCCGCTCTCGGTCTCAGTCTCGGTCTCAGTCTCGATCTTGGTCTCGCTCCCAGTCCCGGTGCCGGTCGAACCGAGCCCTTTTCGGGTGATTTCAGGTCCCTTTGGGCGTTTCAGGCCAGGTTGGGGGATGTTGGGGCCCTTTGGATGATTTGAGACAAAACCAGCGACTTTCAGAGTGGATCTTGCACCATTTGGGAGATTCAAGGGTGATTTTAGGCCATTTGGAGTGGGTTTTACACCACTTTGGGCATTTTTATGCCCTTTTGGTTGCAATTTGGACACCTTGGGATGATTTTAACCCCATTTGGCTGATGTTGGGCCAAACCATGCGGATTTAGCGCAGAGTTCAGGTCCCTTTGGATGGTTTTGCTTTTCACTTTTGTTTACCAAAATTTTAGCAGATTTACCCCTTTTATTTTCCTGGTTTTTTCATCAAAATCTTCATAAAAATTGCCCCAAATGCTCTCAAAATCCTACAAAATTCCAGAAAAAAATCCACAAAATTCTACAAAAAATCTCACAAAACTCCCTAAATCTTCTTAAAACCCTACCAAATTCCAGAAACATCCCACAAAATCTCCACAAAATTCCACAAAATCTAAGAAAAATCCCCAAAAATTCTTCAAGTCTCCACAAATCCCACGAAATGCAAGAAAAATCCCACAAAATTGCAGAAATCTTCTCAAAACCCCACCAAATTCCAGAAACATCCCATAAAATCTCCACAAATTTCCACAAAATCTAAGAAAAATCTGACAGAATTCTTCGAGTCTCCTCATTTTTACACAAAATTTAAAAAAAAGCCACAAAATTCTTCAAATCTTCTCAAAATTTTTCCAAAATCCAGAAACATCACACATGATCTACTCAAATTTCCACAACATTCCAAAAAAATCCCACAAAATTCCAGAAACTTCCCTCAAAATTCCAGAAAAATCCTACAAAATTCAAGAAAAATCCTACGAAATTGCAGGAAAATCCCATAATATCCCCGAAAAAACCCACAAAAATCCCTAAGAAAAATCCCATATAATTCCAGAAAAATCCCAGACAATACAAAAAAAATCCCACAAAATCCCAGGAAAATCACAAAAATTCCTTTAAATTGTCTGAAAATCTCACAAAATTCCAGAAAAATCCCACAAAATTCCAGAAAAATCTCCAAATATTCCCTAAATCTTTTCATGTCTCCATAAATTTCCACAAAATTTAAGAAAAATCCCACAAAATTTTCATGTCTCCTCAAAACCTCTCAAAATTCCACAAAACCCCCCAAAAATTCCAGAAACATTGCACAAAAATCCAGAAAAATCCCACACAATTTCCTAAATGGTCTAAATACCCCACCAAATTCCAGAAACATCCCACCAAATCTCCACAAAATACCACAAAATCTAAGAAAAATCCCACAAAATTCTTGATGTCTCCTCAAGATCCCTAAAAATTCCATAAAAATCGCACAAAATTATTTAAATTTATGCAAAATCCCACAAAATTGCAAAAAAATCTCAAGAAATTGAAAAAAACTAAAAAAAATCCCTAAATCTTCCCAAAACCCTACCAAATTCCAGAAACATCTCACAAAATTTCTTGAATATCCTAGAAAAATCAAGAAAAATCTCACAAAATTCCAGAAACATCCCTCCAAATTGCATCAATCTTCACAAAACCCCACCAAATTCCAGAAACATCTCACATCTCCAAAAAATACCACAAAATCTAAGAAAATACCTCAAAGTTCTTCATGTCTCCTCAAATTCCTCAAAATTACACAAAACTCCCACAAAATCTCAATATCCTACAAAGTTCAAGAAAAATCCACAAATTTGCAGAAAAATCCCACAGAATTCCCGAAATGTTCTGAAAACCCAACCAAATTCCAGAAACTTCCCACCAAATCGCCACAAATTTCCACAAAATCCAAGAAATATCCCACAAAATTTTTCAAGTCTCCTCAAAATCCCACAAAACACCAGAAAATTCCACAACATTAAAAAAAATCCCACTAAATTCCAGAAACATCACACAAAATTCTTCAAGTCTCCATAAAATCCCACAAATTCCAGAAAAAAATTCCACAAAATTGCAGAAATCTACTCAAAACCCTACCAAATTCTAGAAACACCCCACCGTATCTCCACAAAACACCACCAAATCTAATAAAAGTCCTTCAAAATTCTTCAAGTCTCCTCAAAATCCCTCAAGATTTCAGAAAAATCCCACAAAATTATTTGAACTTTCGCAAAATCCCACAGTCGCAAAAAAAATCTTCACAAAATTAAAAAAAAAAATCTAAGAAAATACCTCAAAATACTTCATATTTCCTTAAAATCCCTGAAAATTCCACAAAACTCCCACAAAATCTTCTCAATATCCTATAAAATTAAAAAAAACCCTTCCCAAATTCCAGAAACATCCCACCAAATCTCTATAAATTTCCAAAAAATCTAAAAAAAATCCCACAAAATTTTTCAAGTCTCGTCAAAATCCCACAAGATACCAGAAAAAAATCCCACAGAATTCCCTAAACCTTCCCAATACCCTACCAAATTCCAGAAATATCCTACCAAATCTCCACAAAATACCACAAAATCTAAGAAAATACCACAAAATGCTTTATGTCTCTTCTAAATCCCACAAAATTCCAGAAAAATCCTACAAAATTCTTTCAATTTTTTCAAAGTTCCAGAAAATTCCAGCGAAATTGCACAAAACCTCCACAAATTTCCACAAAATCTAAATCCCTCACCAAATTCTTCGTGTCTCCTCAAAAAACCTCAAAATTCCAGAAAAAAATCCAAAAATTGCCTAAATCTTCTCAAGACCCCATCTAATTCCATAAATGTCTCTTAAAATCTCCACGAATTTCCACAAAATCTAAGAAAAATCCCATAAAATCTAAAAAAAATCCCACAAAATTGCAGAAAAATCCCACAAAATTCCCTAAATCTTCTCAAAACCCCACCAAATTCTAGAAACATCCCACAAAATATCCTCAAATTTCCACTAAATTCCACAAAAATTCCATAAAATTCAAGAAAAATACCACAAAATTCCAGAAAAATCCCACAAAATTATTTCATCTACATTTGTCTTGGCAGTTGTAGATCCCGGCTGATCTTGCCCCTCTTCTGCTTGCCACTTGAATTTTAGCAGTACAGCTGCAATTGCCTCTTTCAATCAGTGCTACCCACTGTGCTTTTGTCACAGGGAACTCAGGATTTTTGTTTCAGGCATCACGATCAGTAGCAGACATCAAAATGCTCCCACGTCCCTGAGCAATAAATCAAGGAGAATTAAAGCCACACAGGTCACATTTGCAGTGCTCAAACACAGCCCTGTTGCTGCTGCTGCTGAAATAGAATCAACTGACAGAGGCCATCACAGAAATTGCCTCTGCAGTGGCAAATAAAAAGAAAAAATCCATCAGGAATAGGAAATACCAGAACTTCCCAACTCGCTTCATTGCTTCTTCTGAGCAGCAGAAGAAAAAGGCACAGGGCACCTTTCAGGCAGTTCCACAAGCTCAGGGTTCTCATTTCGTGGGGAATCTGAGATGCAATTTGCCTTGTTAAAAGGATAAAAGCAAAGGGAATGAATTGGGAATTATTAGGAAAAAATGACCCTTCTTACACACAAAGTTCACCAAGTCATTCCCTGCATTTCTCCTTTTCACATTCTTTCTCTCATCCACTGAGAGCTCCAGCTTATCATGTTCTGGTGCTTATCATCAACTGATTGTGCTCTTGATTTCTACCACTGCAAGAGATATAGAACCATCTAAACTGAACACAGAAACAAACTCCCTCTGTCAGCCCATCTTCACATTCCAGATCACTTTCAAGATGTCCATGGGGCTATTGGAATGATGAGCTCTCCACTGCTGGCTGCAGGCTCTGGAGATTCTTTCTCCACATTCAGCCAGGCTTGTATTCCCCAACAATTCCTGGCAGCCCATCATGTTTTCTTTGGCTAGAAGAGGAACAATGAAAACCTCACCAATGGCACAACTCCCCAGTGCACAAGGAAAAGAAAGAACAAGTTGTCAAGTTCTTCAGATATTTGTCCTGCTTTGCTGCAAGAGTTGTGCTGCATTCACAGTGTGGGAAGCCAAGAGAAGCTGCAGCTGGGGGCACATCTTGTGACAGGAGCTGTGCCTTGTTCTCCAGGACAGGTTTTTGGAAAGGACAGGACTGGGGAGGAGATTCTGGGAAAATTGAAACAACTTTTTTAAGAAATGAAAATAAAATCCAAAGAAACAACCAATATGTTTTTTTCTATTTTTCTCTATTGATTTTTATGTTTCCCTTCTCCATCTTGCACTGTTTCTCCATCCCATTCATTCCAAATGGATCTCACCTCTAAGATCTGAGACTTGGCAAGTTTTAGACACTGTAAAATACCATGAGCTACACCCAGTTTGACTCCCCCTGTTTTACTTGGAAAGCAATGCTGGAGACACAAGTGCAGTGCTTGGCTCAGGTACAAATTCTGCATTCAGGGAATGTGCTCAGACATTGTCTGACCCTCAGCAGGGACAAGGCACAGCAGCAGCCAAGGGCATTGCTGTGCCCCTGTGCAGGAGTCAAGACTCTGGCTCTTGGCTCACCAGGGCAAAGTTCCCGTGTTTGGCCAGGCTCAGGGGCTGCCCGGGGAGCGCGGGGCTCGGGGCGGGGCCGAGCGGGCAACGGACAAACGGACACGGGGACAAACGGTCCCGGTGCTTCAGTTGCAGCGGCAGCAGCGGCAGCAGCAGCAGCAGCGGCAGCAGCGGCAGCAGCGAAAGCAGAGAATTTATCAATTCCTGTCACTCTTCTCCCTCTCCCACTGTCCCGCACCCCATCCCGGTCTCCCTTTTCCTGTGTCTCATTCCCTTCCAGTTTCCCTCTCCCCGTGCCCACCCGGGCCATGCCCCCGGTCCGCCCCCGGCCCCGGCCACGTCCCCGGCCCAGGCCCCGGCCCTGGCCCCGAGCATCCCCCCGCGGTCTCGCCTCCGCCCAGCTCTGGCTGTGCTGGCGCTGGCGCTGCTGGGCGGGCATCATTGCCTGGGGCTGGGGCGGCATCGCTGCCCTTTGGCTCCGCCTGGCCCGGCCCCAGCCCCGGCCCCGGCCCCGGCCCCGGCCCCGGCCCCGGCCCCGGCCCCGGCCCCGGCCCCGGCTCCTCCCGGGGACCGCGGAGGACACAGGCGGCGCGGCCGCTGCTGCCGCCTCCGCTGCGGCTTCCCCGGCCCGAGCTCCGCCGCTCAGCAGCGCGGCCGCCGGCCCCGAGCCGCCGCTGTCGCGTTCCAAAGAGCGAACGCCTGCGGATGCCCGGCCCGGGGAGGTCGGGGAGCGCTCGGGGGCCGTTCCTGGCCCCGGGCCGAGCACTGACGGCCGCGTCTCTTCCCCAGGGAAGGCGCAGGAGGCCCTGCAGCAGCGCTACCGAGTGGGTTCACTGCTGGGACGCGGCGGCTTTGGCAGAGTTTTCGCAGCCACTCGGCTCTCGGACGGACTCCCGGTGAGCGGTGGGGCCAGCGGCGGGCGGAGGAGGAGGAGCGGGCGGAGGGGGCGGAGGAGGAGAAGGGGGCGGAGGAGTAGGATGGGGCTGGACATGGACACGGCAGGCGCTGAGCTGAATCCGCTGTTCCCTTTGGCTTACAGGTGGCCATCAAAAAGGTGCCACGGAACCGCGTCCGGCACTGGGGCGAGCTGGTGAGTGAGTGGGGCCAGCGGCAGAAGCCGGGGCATGCCGGGCGAGGATGAGCCAGGACCCGGCAGGGTGGGAGCTGCCAGGACACCTGGAGGGAGAGCGGGCATGGGGCCAGCGGAGGGCACAGAGCATCCCGGGCTGGCTGAGGGCTTCCCGAGCCCTGGCACGGCCTCAGCCCCACTGACAGCACCGTGCTCCTCCCGCAGCCCGACGGCACCAGCGCACCACTGGAGATAGTGCTGCTGGACAAGGTGTCCACAGGCTTCCCCGGCGTGGTGCAGCTGCTGGAGTGGCTTGAGCTCCCCAGCTACATTGTTATGGTGCTGGAGCGCCCAGAGCGGTGTCAGGACCTGCGGCACTTCATTCGGGCACGGAAGTTCCTGTCCGAGGAAGAGGCGCGGGAGCTGTTCCGGCAGGTCCTGGCAGCCGTGCGGCACTGCACCAGCTGCGGGGTCCTGCACCGAGATATAAAACCGGACAACATCTTGGTAGACCTGGACACCGGCGAGGCAAAACTGATAGACTTCGGCTGTGGCACCTACCTTCAGGAGACAGCCTACACTCAATTTGCAGGTGAGCCCACACAGGGGTAGGCTCCTGGTCCTGGCATCTCCTGGCCCAACATCTCCTGGCGCAACAAGGGTGTGGCAGGAGGGATTCTCCCTTTTGCTGCCAGTCACAGGACTGAGTCTTCAGCCAAGTTGCTTTTGAGCAGAGCTGGGTGGGGACCCATCTTCCAGCCCTGCTGGCAGCCTTTGCCTGCCACTCTGGCCAGGACTGGGGCTGGGGCAGCCAGCCTGACAAAATCCTCCGTGGGTGGGGGTAGCAGAGAGGGGGACCCAGGACCTGTGCACCAGCTGGTTTGGTGTGCAGTTGAGAATGGGCTTGGACTGCTCTGCTCACCTGGTTTGCTTTGGTTCAAAATATGTTTTGGGCAATGCCAGCAGGGAGGATGTGGGTATGGTTTTTCCCCAGCACTGAGTGGGTATTTCCCTTTGTGTGTCATGGTCGGGCCTTGCCAGGGTTTCTGCTGCCCTCTTCCAGCACCAGTGACTTCGTTTCCAGACACGGATTTGTACCCAAGTCCCAGGTGCTGGCGAGAGGGCAGCAGGTCACCCCATGGGCCACTGGGGAAGCCCCCACATGCCCAGGGATGCTGGGGTCAGGCTCTGGGAGCAGCAGCATCCCCCTGATGAGCTCCATCCATATTCCATAGGAACACCATCATACAGCCCCCCGGAATGGAACGACTTTGGGTGGTACCATGGCGAGGCAGCGACCGTCTGGACCCTGGGCACCCTGCTGCACGAGATGGTCTGCGGGGAGCACCCTTTCAGGAGGGGCAGGAACATCAGATGGGGCCAGCTCCCGCTGCCACAACGGCTCTCCCAAGGTGAATCCTCATCTCTGGGCACGGGGGGAACACCAGTGTTGGGAGACAGCAGCGGGCTCGTGAGCATCCCGCTCTGGCAGCTGCTGAGGAGGTGGCACATGTCCTGCTCTGCTGCTCTCCTCCAAAACAAAAAAATTAATGGGAAAGTTTAGGCCCAGCTCTGAGCACATCCAGCGTGGCCTGGGCACGGGAATAGTGGGGCAAAGCAGACAGGAGCCTTCTCCAACTGACCAGTGGTTTGTGGTTTCTCTCCCCAGATTGCCAGCTTCTGATCAGGTGGTGTTTATCCCTGAACTCCTTGGACAGGCCCTCATTAGAAGACCTGTTCCATGATCCCTGGATGCAGGATATTCATCAGCCCTAGAAGAAGGGAGAGAGCCACAGGCACAGTGATGCAGGGACCTGGTAAGTTACAGCTCCACACATGCCCTGGCAATCAGCAGCAAAGAAACCCAGACTTTTTTGTCCTACCTGTGTCACTGCACTGGGCTCATCAAATGGGAACACACAGCCCTTGTGCTGGAGCTGAGCTGCTCTGCCCAGCACTGGTGGGCACCATCTGAGCTGGTTTTGCTTGTCCTGGTTCACTGACAGCCGGGCCCTGGGCAGAACCCTGACAGCCTGGTGTCACCCCAGGGAAGAAGGAGCCCCTGGAGAAGCTGGACCAGGTGGGGCTGCTGCTGCTGCTGGAGACATGGAGGAAAACAGCGAGGATGACAACCTCTTCCTCCACCTGGCCAGCGGCAGCTGGCGATGATGGACTTTGATTCTGGCACCTTCTTCAAATCCAGGCCCCACAGTGAATTTTCAGGTCAGTCCAGACCCAGGGGGATGCTCCCAGATTTGAGCATTGGCCGGGAACCAAAGGTTTCCCCTTCACTGGGGCAGATGCAACTGATTCCTCAGTGGCTGCCCAGCTGGTTTTTGGCAGGGCTGGGGACATGGGCTGGGGTGGTTACGAAATGGGAGTGGGATCCTGGCCCTGCCAACAGCCCCCACCACCCACCGTGCCCCGGGCTGGGGCTGGGGCAGCCAGCCCGACACAAACAAACCCCCATGGCAGGAGCACAGGTGGGACTCCAGAACCTGAGCACGGCTGCTTTGCTGTGCAGGCAAGGAAGGGCTTGGGCTGCTCCACTCCCCTGCTTTGCTTTGGGATCACCGTGATTTTGGGGGACAGTGCAGGGGGAAAGGGAGAAAGCATGGGCTTCCCTCACCCATGGGTGGGTTTTTCCCCAGAATGTAGGGGTTGGGCCTTGCTCAAGCTTCTGACAGAGATAAGATTTTTTACCATTTTTCTTGTTTCCCCTTTTTGTCTGTAATCTATTTTCATTAATTTGTTGTTTGTTTTTCTAAAGGAAGCGTTCTAGGTGGGATCCAGACTGGATCGGGAAGTGCTTGGGACCAGCTGTGGCGTGGATGGGCCGTGCCCTTGGAGAAGACTGAGGACATCGTTTGGGACCAGCTTTTCTTCTGGCAGCGGATGGTGTGAGGTGGGTCCTCATCTCCTTGGCATGGGTGGGACAAGAGCTTTTGGGAGATGGCAGCGGGCACAGGAGCATCCCGCTCTGGGCAGCTGCTGAGGGGCTGGATCTGCCGTGGCTGGCTGCAGGCTGGGCACATGTCCTGCCCTCCTGCTCTGCTCCCAAAGGCAGCAGTGATGGGCAGCTTTGGGCCCAGCTCTGAGCACGGCCAGCATGGCCTGGGCACCGCGGCTGGCTGGGACAAGGGGACAGGAGCCTTCAGCTGACGGGCGGTTTCTGCTTTCTCTCCTTGCAGCCGGGCTCTGCGGATGCTGAGGCTGCTCTGGGCTCTGCCAGGGCTCTGCTGGGCTCAGCACCGCGCCGGGATCAGCCAAAGAAGAAACGGTGTGACCTGCAGCAGAGACTGGAGCATTTTGGCAATGCAGCTCAAGTCTGCAGAGTGTCCACCTCCAAGGGAAAACATGACACCTCCCAAAAATTAAACTTGTTCCATAACTTCTGAAATGAAATCCATCTGGGATGATCCCAAATGACATTTTTCATCTTGCTCAAGCTGTAGCTCAGCCCTTCTCTGAACAGTTCTCTCCCCCACCTGCCTTTTACTTCACAACTGCTCCCTCCTTTCCCCCAGTGAGTTCCCAGCCCATCACAGTCTCCATCATACTGCAGCCTTCCTTGATGCCCCTCACCATGAGGAAGGCCAAGCCCCAGTCTCAGGGACTCATCCTGTCAGTGGCTGAAGAGCAGCAATGTCTGTCTGTGCCAGGGGCTCTTGGATGTCTCTGTATCCATGGACAGAAGGGTCTGTCTGTGCCAGGGGCTCTTGGATGTCTCTGTATCCATGGACAGAAGGTCTGTCCTTGCAAAGGTTTCCATAATATCTTGGTACCCATGAGTATGGAATGAACACAGAGAGTGAAAGTGTCAGTCACATTGTTTGCACACTCCTTCCTTTCCATACAAGACACATCCATGCACACCCCCACGTACAGATATATTAAAAGGATAGGGATGGATAGAGATTTCCCACAGAGCTCTAACTTTGGCATAACTCACCTTGTAAGCCATGGCCAGGGCATTTTTTTCCCAGCTCTGTGTGAGTAGGTGTCCAAGAGCTGTAGGGAACAGCATTTAGAAGCAGTTTCAGGATTTCTAGGCAGGAAAAGGAGCTGACAACCATCCACGTAACTCACCATATTCGTCAGGATGGGCTGCTGGTTCTTTAGGAATATGGCACAATGGAGACACGAGACTTGGGATAATCCCAGCTCTCTGTGGATCTGTGCAAAGGTGGAGCAGCAGAAACACCTTGTGTCTTCTTTGGGGACACAAGGTCCAAGGAGCTGGGGTGGCAGAGCGTGACCTGGGCTGGTGGCAGGTGAAGTCCCATTTCATGACATCCCGGAGTGGCACAGGACAAAGCTCCAAGCACCCACAGCCCCACTGAGGAAGTCCTTGGAGTGCTGCACATGCCATAGGAAAAGCTGCATTCACTCAGTCCATTGGGATTTATCACTTCCATTTGCAACACTTTATGTCCAAGTTTCAAACTGCAAAATTTTTACACTCAAGACACAGTCATGAAGAACATGTATTTCAATTTCCTGTTCCTTTAACTGCAGTGTAAAATATCTTAATATTGGAAAACATCCATCAAATATCTAAAGGAAGGCAGGTAATGGATCCTTTCCACTAGCACGTGTACAAACTAACTGAAATCAAAGCTGAGTTCTCTTTTTCAAAAGATCGGTTACCTCTTTCTTACTCCAGAGTTATAGATCTTTTTTCACTACTCATTTGGGAGTAATTTTTATCTTTCATATTTTTTTAGTGTTTTTTTGTTTGTTTGTTTGTTTGTTTGTTTACAGAAAGCATGTCCTAGAAAAGGCATGTCCTTTGCTCCTGGTTCCCGTGTGGAGCAGCTCCCTTCCCGCTGGCTGAGCTGCTCAGGCAGAGCCCGGCAGCTCCTGGCCCTGCAGGGCTGAGGCTTTTCCCCGTTGCTGGGCACAGACTGATGGAGCAGCACTGCTGAACACGGGCACACGCAGAGGGAGCAGAGCAGCTGCCTTTGCCCACCTGAAGCTCCAAGGCCAAACTCTGAGCAGGCACGGCTGGAAGAGACTCGCAGGCTCCCTGTTGGCTCTGCTGCCCCACTTGTGCCCGGCCCAGCTCTGCGTGAGGCAGAGGGAGAACAAGGGGCAGCTCCCTCCCAGCCCCAGCCCAGGGACCCCTCCAGCCCCGGGCCTTGGGGCACTGTCAGCACCCGCTGCTCCAGCCACCGCTTCTGCTGGCACTGACAGCAACAACCAAACTGGGGCTGGTCCCCAGGGAGCAGCAGCAGTGCCTGGATCTGATCCCTCAGCCTGGGGCAGCCCCCTGGGGGAACAGAGGGCACAGCAAGAGGGACAAAACCAGTCAGGGTCAGAGACTGGAAAAAGCCAGAGCTGGGAGCAGGAACAGCTGCTTCATTGCACTCTTGGAGAAAGCTCTGGGCTGGGTCAAAGCACTGAAAGGTGTGAAAGGCAGAGAGGAGGCCACACCAAACAATGCTCCTGTTTTCACACCCTCCTGTAATAAATGGAAATGATTCATGCTAACTAAATTGTAACTATTTGGAAAGTTATTATTAGGAGCAATCAAGGGAATTAGTGTTACAAGGCAGATGTACCCCCTGTACAGATGTTACATGTTAAAATTAAGGTACAGGATGTAGTTTTGAGATAAGAAATGTCCTAAGACAAAATCGACCTTGAGATGGATAAAGTTGGAATGAATTTAGGCATAGGGCCTGAAAATTATAAAACATAAGACTAATTAGTTGAGCACAATGCTTACTTACATAACACAAAGCTTAGGACGCACACACAGCCTGTAAGGTTATCCAGATGACAATGAGGATGAGTGTAAGCCTTCATCCAAAATACCACCAAAAGAAGACAGAAGACCCTCTAGCAACAAGTGAAGCATGCACCATGAAGAATAGTGATGAAAAATTAAGGAATCAGAAATTGGAGGAGACTTACTGGAAACATGAATGAATATGTATAAGTATACAGTATATAAGTTTAGTTTGAATTGTTTTGTTTTGTATGTGAGGTGGGGTGAGAAGCCCTCTCCGTACCCCAGTCAGTTTTGCTCATGCTTTAATCATATTTACTGGCAAGCTATATTCATATATATATTCATACATATGAATAGTGAATAGTGAATTTAGTGAACATGAATATATTCACTAAATTGTACTCTTTTACTAAATTGTATTCCTTCTATATCAAATTGCTGTTCAATCCACTAAATTGTATTCTTTTATTCAATTCACTAAATTGTATCTTTTTTTTTTCTTGTTATTAAACTACTGTTAACTCAATAGCCCTAGTTGCCCAAATTTCAATTTCATTTATGACACTGCCCTTGGGTGAGTTACAGCCACAGCGAGAGGGAGGAGGAGATGGTCCCTCCCATGGCTGCTGCTGGGTCCAGACATTTGCTGAGATAAAGCTGAGCCAGAGCTTCAGCATCTCTCCCAAAATCACAGAATCACAGAATGCCTTGGCGTGGAAGAGACCTTAAACCTTAAGTGAACCTTATCATTCCACCAACTGCCATGGGCAGGGACACCTTCCACTATCCCAGGCTGTTCCAAGCCCTTTCCAACCTGGCCTTGGACACTTCCAGGGATCCAGGGGCAGCCACAGCTTCTCTGGGCAAGCTCTGATCTCTGCCCAGGTGAGCAGGGACAGGAGCCGAGGGAACGGCTGGAGCTGGGCCAGGGCAGGGCTGGGCTGGAGATCAGCAAAAGCTTCTTCCCCCACAGGGGGCTGGGGCACTGCCCAGGCTCCCCAGGGAATGGGCATGGCCGCGAGGCTGCCGCAGCTCCAGGAGCCTTTGGCCAGCGCTGCCAGGGATGCACAGGCTGCGATTGTTGGGGTGTCTGTGCAGGGCCGGGGGCTGGACTCCATGATCCCAATGGGTCCCAGATCCCAGCTCAGCCCCTTGTGCAACTCTCACCCTTTGGCTCAGCCTTTGTGTCCCCTGGAGGCGCTGGCAGAGCTGATGGGGTGGGGCAGGAGCGGGGCAGCCCCAGCGTTCCCCTGGCAGTGACACCACAGCCGGGGCAGCCCCAGCGTTCCCCTGGCAGTGACACCACAGCCGGGGCAGCCCCAGCGTTCCCCTGGCAGTGACACCACAGCCGGGGCAGCCCCAGCGTTCCCCTGGCAGTGACACCACAGCCGGGGCAGCCCCAGCGTTCCCCTGGCAGTGACACCACAGCCGGGGCAGCCCCAGCGTTCCCCTGGCAGTGACACCACAGCCGGGGCAGCCCCAGCGTTCCCTCCCTGGAGATGCTCCAAGGGAAGTGTCCAGAGCCGCGTCCAGTCAGCGGAACTGAGCGGCCACTGAGCACCCCCGGCCTGGGCTGCTGTGGATTCCTCTGCAGACAGCTCGGGGAAGGTCCCCTTGGCCACCCCCACAGTGCCACAGACAAGTGTCACACACAGTTACAGAGCTCTGCCCAGAGCTGACGGGGAGATAATTTTAAAAAAACCCAAAAATATCACCACGGAAAAGAGAACTACCTAGCAGAGCTGTTCCAACGCTTCAGTTGAGAAACCTGCATGCATACAAGACCTGGGGCTGCAAAAAATGAGGCTTTATTGGCACATTTGCAGAAAAATCAGGTTTAGGACAGGCCATCAGCAGAACTGTTCTCAGCTGGGTGAAAAAGGCCCCTTTGGCAGCTGCAGGGCCATTGAAAATGCAGACCCTCAGGCCATGGGGGAGAAAAGGGCTCTGAATTCCCCTCCCCTGACACACAAACCCTGCTCCCAGGCTGCTCCCCACACAGGATTCTACTGGAGGACTGTGGAAAGCTGAGAGTTGGCTCTGGCTTCTCCATGTTCCATGTCCTAAAGCTGCCTGGGAGAAGAAATTTAGGGTCAACTCCACTGGCACAATCCCTCCTGGCCCAGGGCACAGCCCCAGGAAGGTCTTTGCTCCTCCCTTGGCCCTCCCTGAGGAGGCTGGCAGGGCTTGCAGGTTTCTGGCATTTGTCCTTGCTGCCCCTCACATCCCACTGCCCCACAAAGAGCCCCGAGCCACCCGTGAGGGACAGGCCCTGCTGTGCCAGGCCTGGGCTCAGGGCTTGGCCTTTCTGCTTCCTCCAACCCAGCCAGGGCTGGCTCAGCATTGCAGTTCCCTGTGCTGTGCCCCAAGCTCGCTCGGGCCCTGCTGGAAAGGGACCTGAGGTACCTCGATCCCCTCGGGCAGTGCATGGGAGAAAACAACAAACTTCTCAGGAGGGGGGAACAAACTTTCAGCTGCAAACTTTAGAGAGTGAGGTACTCGGGAAATCATAAATCTGCATGCAATTAGAGGAAATCACTTCACTAAGCACAGACTGAGCCAACTCGTCCAACCCATCCAACTTCCAGCCATCCAGATTTTGAAAACTGGAAGTAAGGGAAGGAGAGAGAGGGACAGAGATCCACAGTCAGCCTTGGATTCAGCGCCATCTCAGCTGCTGTGAGCTCCAGGGCCATGGCACATGTCAGTGTCACACCCATGTCACAGCCTCACCTGCTCTGCTCCCTCTCCCAGCTGGGGTTTTTGGGGTGCCAGGGGCTTGGCAGCCACTTTGGGGCTGGAGCAGAGGCTGCAGTGGCTGGGCTGGGGCAGTGACTGTCCCACCTAGGCAGAACTTGCTCTGCCCCCAAACACACCCTGGAGATGTCTGGGGCTGTTCATCATTTCTCTGCTCTCCAGCACCGAGGCAACGCACTCTGGCTACAGCTCTGAGCTCGTGCCCATGGCAACCAGCCCTGGCAATGGGGCTCCATGGAGCTGCTCTCAGGAACACCCCAAGAGCTGGGGAGTGCCCCAAAACCACCTCAGAAACGTGAGATACCCCAAAATCTCTTCAGGAATGTGGAATATCCAAAACCTCACTCAGTAATGGACACACCCTCCCTTCATCATCCCCAAAATTTGGCTGTCTCATTGCAGACCCAACCCCATATCCCCAGTCCCAGTCCCAACCCATCCCATCACTGCTGGACATCAAGACCCCCTTCCCAAGCCCGATTTCCCCCATTTCACACCTCCCAAACTCCATCCCATCCATCCTGCCCCACCCAGTGCCCATCTCACCCCTCCTGATTTACATCCCACTTCACCCAGTCCCCTTCCAACCCCATTCCACCTGATGCCTTCAGAAGGCTGACCTAGAACAGAGGCCGGACAGAGTTAAGAATAAAGTTTATTAAAAGGCCTTCAAGGACAGACCTTGGGCAGTACAAGAGCCTGGAAAGGGCTACACCCAAAATGGAGCAAAAAATAGTAAAAAAAAAACCCAAAACCAACTCATCACGAGGTCTCACATTTTTAGAACTTCAGGTCCATCTGCATATTTGGGTTCATTGTCCAGTTATAGCTTCAGATGACGAAGTCCTGTCCTTCTTGTTTTCTCTCTTCAGTCCACCCTTGTTTAAACTTTTGGGCCTGAAACTTGTGATAATTGTCCTTGGTATCAAGCTAGAAAAGGAATGGTTTTGTCTACCTACTCTGTGAAGAGAGCTCACTAACACTTAACAGGAAGTTCAAAAATAAAAAACTAGGCAGCATAGAATTTGAAAGATATGAAAGCTAAAACTTGAGGCATCGCACTCTGAGGGGCTGTGGACTCCAATAGTTTTGAGTGGGACTGTGCAGTTTTCAGTGGCATTGAGTGGTTTTGAGATCACAGTTCAAACTCTCGTTGCTTTGAGTGCCAAAAAATGGAGAAAACTCCACCAAATAGCTCCACAACACCCAAGCATTTCCATGAATACCAGATAACCTTGAAGCACTAGTAAAATGTGAGGCTCTAGATGCCTTTGATGAATTTGTAGACTTTTACCTAAATTTTGTCTGTTTTAAAGGGATGAAGATGAATCAAAAGATAATCAGAACAAAATAAAATGACCACCAGCCCAGTGTGTTCCCAACACAGATCACTGGGAACGTGGGTCATCAGGGCTCCGCACAACGTGGGTCCTCTGATGGAGGATGGAGCTGGAGCAATGCACAAAGCTCTTCCTGCACTTGGGGCACTTGCAGGGCTTCCCTTACCGGTGCCTCTGTTGGTGTTTGGCCAGGTGAGAGCTCCTGGAGAAGCTCTTCCCACACTGGGGACACTCGTAGGGCCTCTCCCCAGTGTGGATGCGCCGGTGCCTGATGAGGTTGGAGTTGTCCTTGAAGCCCTTCCTGCAGTCAGGGCAGCGGAAGGGCCTCTCATCCGTGTGAATCCGCTGGTGCTCAAGGAGAGTGGAGCTGGTCTGAAACCTCTTCCCACACTCACCACACTCGTACGGCTTCTCCCCAGTGTGGATCATCTGGTGGATGGTCAGATGGGACCTCTGGCTGAAGGTCATCCCACATTCCCCACATTCATAGGGCCGTTGCCCAGTGTGAGTCCTCTGGTGCACGGTCAGGCTGGAGCTCCGGCTGAAGCTCCTCCCACATTCCCCACACTCATAGGGCCTCTCCCCAGTGTGGATGTGCCGGTGGGTGACGAGGTTGGAGTTTTGCTTGAAGCCCTCTCCACAGTCAGGGCAGCGGAAGGGCCTCTCATCCGTGTGAATCCGCTGGTGCCTGATGAGGTGGGAGTTTCGCTTGAAGCCCTCCCCACAGTCAGGGCAGCGGAAGGGCCTCTCATCTGTGTGAATCCGCTGGTGCACGAGGAGATGGGAGCTGGTCTGAAACCTCTTTCCACACTCGGGACACTCGTAGGGCCTCTCCCCAGTGTGGATGCGCTGATGGGTGATGAGTTGGGAGCTCCAGCTGAAGCCCTTCCCACATTCCCCACACTTGTAGGCCCATTCCCCAGTGTGGATCATCCGGTGGCAGATCAGGGTTTTCCTCTGGCTGAAGCTCTTCCCACACTCCAAGCACTTGTAGGGCTTCTCCCCATCCTGAAGCTGCTCATGGACCACCAGCTCAGAGCCCTGGCTGGATCTCCGGCCGCCTTCCCGGCACAGGGTGGGTCTTTCCTCCTCAGAGCACCCTGGGATGGGTTTGGAGCCCCTCCTCCTGTGGGATCTCTGGGGATTTTCCTTCCTGCTTGACTCCTGCGCTGTGGAGCCGCTCAAAATGGTCTCTTCCATGAGGTTCTGCCATGGGGATTTGTCCTCCCTGGTCTCCATCCTCAGCTCCTTGTCTGGGGGAGGAAGGACAAGGAGAGGATGGGATTTGCCTCCGTGCCAGAGGGAAGGGGAAGGAGATCCCCCCAGTGCGTCCCCGGCAGGACGGCGTCGGCAGCGGGGTTGTCCTGCAGCTGGGGGCCAGGCTGGGCTGGGAGATGGAGCAGGAGAGAGGGGGAAAGGGGCACTGACTTCCTCCTCACCTGCCTGGGTGTCCTGGGGCATCTTCCTCTTCCTTGCAGCTGCCTCCTCCATCCAGCCAAGATTTGGGAATGAGAAATCCTGGATTGGGGAAAAATACAGTGTATGAGCACATTGGATTAGGGGGTTTGTTCAGCCCAAGTCCATCTCTAGAAGTCACCAGCCATCCATAAAAACCTCCCAAACACCAAGATTCAGCCCTGAAAATACCTCCCAGAAGTTCCCCATCTCTGGTCTCTCCCTTTGGTGTTCAGGGGTTCCCCCCTGTCCCAGCTGCTGGGCGTCACGCTTGTACTCTGTCTACTCGATCCCTGCCCCCCTGAGGCTGCTGGGAGTGCCAGGAATCCAAAAAGTTCCCCCCATTTCAATCTCATCAATAAGGGATGCTGGGACTCCCCACGGTCCCCCCAAGGGGCATTTTCCACTCAGCTTTCGAGTTCTTCATTCTCCAAACATCCCCTGAAAAAACCCAACCCAGGGACCCCCCAGGATATCTGGGCCGAGCTCGCCCTCCCCGGTCACCTGTGGGATGGGGGATGATGATCCCACAGGTGGGGGCTGTGAATTCAGGGAGTGCTCGACCTTGTGGTTCCTTCACCTTTCCCTTATCTTCCTTTGTCCCTCCTCTTCCTACTGCTCCTCCTCTTCCATCCCTCCTCCTCCTCCTCCCCCAGGAGCAGTGACACCCTCGGTGCCCCGTTCCCGAACCCCTCACAGCCCACGGCAGGAGCGGGGATGGAGCCGGGACAGGTCGGGATGGGCAGCGCGGGGCTCTCCGCTGCTCCCACCCGCTGGGGACGGGGGGAACCCGGCCCGGGGAAAAGGAGAGGGAAACTGGGAAAATTGGGGGCTGCAGATCCAACCTGGGGCTGGCTGGGGACCCTGGCTGGGGACTGCCAGCCCTTGGGGCTCCTCTGGGGAGATGCGGGAGGGGGGAACACAGAGAGGGCTGGGGGATCCCAGGAGCGGCAGCACTGGCAGGGACTGGTTTGTACTGGGATAACTGGAACCCTACTGGGGTAACTGGGAATGAGCACAAGCATGCTCTGGGCAGCTGAGATATACTGGGGATGTCTGTGACCATAACTGGGAACAGCTGGAACCACAGTGGGAGAAACTGGGAGTGATTTGGACCATGCTGAGGTGGACTGGGACTATTCCAGGGACAACTGGGATCATACTGGTAGGAACTGGGAAGAATTACAACTTTTCTGGGATCATACTCAACTGGGATCATACTGGGACACAGTGGGAGCAGCTGGGTCCATGCTGGCTGAGACTGGGATCCCACTGAGGGTGACTGGAATCATACTGGGATTGACTGGGAGTGGCTGTGAGCAACTGGAATCATGCTGAGAGGAACTGGGAGGAGCTGGGAATGACTGGGAGCGTGCTGGGGCTGACTGCGATATACTGGGAGAGACAGGGAGTCCCAGGGATCACACTGGAGGCTACTGGGGTCATACTGGCACTGACAGGGAGCAACTGGGGCCCCCTGGCCTCATACTGGGAGTGACTGGGATTAGACTGGGAGTGTGACGGAAACTGGAAAATTGGGGAAAAAATGGAAAAAAGCCCAGGATAAATTCAAGGAAAATTGAAGGGAAAATTCGGGGAAAAAACAGAAAAATATCAGGGTGAAATTCAAAAAAATCAGGGAAAAATCAGGAAGAAATTGGGAAAAACAGGGGAAAATCTGACAAAAAATTGGGGAAAACCAGGAAAAATTTTGGGGAAAAAAAAGAGAGAACTCAAGAAAAAAAATGTGAAAAAACTGGGGAAAAATCAGGAAAAGACAGTGGAAAAAATTTGGGAAAAATCAGAAAAAATGGGGAAAAAATCAGGAAAAAATAGGAAAAGAAGGAAAAATCATGAAAAACCAGGAAAAATTGGAAAGAATATTTGCGAAATCAGGAAAAAAACTGGGAAAGAACTTGGAAAAAATGGGGAAATACAGAAAAGAAAGAGGAATAAAAACTGGAAAGTAATAGAAAAAAACCAGGAAAAATCAGGTAAAAACTAGGGAAATTTGAGAAGAAATTGGGAAAAAGCTAGAAGAAATTTGGGAAAGGAAGAGAGAAGAATCAGGAAAAAATGGGAAATACATGAAAAAAATTGTGAAAAATTGTGAGGAATGAGGGAAAATATCAGGAAAAGAAAGCCGAAAAGACCCTGGGAAAAATCAGGAAAAATCAGGAAAAAATTGGGAAAAATATTGGAAAAATGAAGGAAAAACCAGAAATATCTGAGAAAAAATTGCAAAAAAATAAGGAAAATAATTTGGAAAAAATCAGAGGAAAAATGTGGAAAAAAAAAGAGAATCAGTGGAAAATCAGGGAAACAAACAGGAAAAGGATAAAAAAATCTGGAAAAATCAGAAAAAATAATGAAAAAAATCAGGAAAGAATTGGGAAAAACCAGAAAGATTAGGGAAAGGAAAAGGGAAAAATCACGGAAAAAAATGGGATTAAAGCAGGAAAAAGCACAAAAATCAAGGAAAACTTTAAGAAAAGAAATGGGGAAAAATTGAAAATAAATTAGAAAAATAACAAAATAATGAAAAAAAATCAGGAAAAAAATCAGGAAAAAAATCAGGAAAAATCAGGAAAAATCAGGAAAAATCAGGAAATAATGGGGAAAATCTGGAAAAATATTGATCAAATATTGGGTAAAATCAAGTAAAGAGAGGGAAGAAACCTGGAAAAAATCAGGAAAAACCAGTAAAGAAATTAGGAAATACGGAGAAAAATCAGGGACAAATTGTGAAAAAAAATGGGGAATAACCAGGAATAAATTGCGAAAAGAAGAGGGAAAAATCAGGAAAAACTAAGGGAAAATCAAGAAAAAAATTTAGGAAAAGAATTGGGAAAAAAACAGGGAAAAATCAGGAAAAGAAAGAGGAAGAAGACTGGGAAAAAATTGGGAAAAATCAAGGAAAAAAAAAATGAATACAAGAAAGTGGGGAAAAACTTTGTAAAATTGGGGAAAAAAAATTGGCAAAAAACTAGGAAATATCAAGGAAACAAACAGGAAAAAATCAAGAAAAATTAGGAAAAAAAGGGAAGTATTTGGACAAATCAGAGGGAAAAATCAGGAAAAAAAAATGAAAAAAATGTGAAAAAAATTCTGAAAAAAATTGTGAAAAATCAGGAAAAAAATAAGGAAAAGGGAATAAAACCTGGAGAAAATCAGGGAAAAAAATCAGAAAAAAAAATGAAAAAAATTGGGGGAAAATCAGAAAAAAAAATGGGAAAAACAAGAGAAAAAATTGGGAAAAAATGGGAAAAACCAGAAAAATTATGGAAAAATTTGAGAAAAAGTTGGGGAAAAGACAAAAAAATTTTGGGAAGAGTGAAAAATCAGGAAAAACAAAAAAATCAGGAAAAAAATGGTGAAAAAACTGGGAAAAATTCAGGGAAAATCAGGAAAATTAATTAAAAAAAAGAGAGAAAAGAATTGGGGAAAATAATGGGGAAATTCAGGAAAAAAACAGGATTAAATCCCCCTATCCCATTTTTCCATGGAATCTTGGGAATTGCCTACCTGGGAGGTCATAGAAGAATTTCCAGACCTGGGAATCCAGGGAGTGGGGAAAGGTGGAATTGCGGATGAACTGGTCAAGATTTTTGGGAAGGTAAGATGGCCTGGTCCTATTCCAGCTTCCACAATGTTTGGATGAATCCCACTCCTCCTTCCGGCTAGAAATCATGGAAAAATCATGGAAAAATAATGGGAAAGCTGTGATTCAAATTCATGGAGTTTTGCCCCCAAAGCACCCTGTTTTCCCGCCAAAATTTCTATTTTTCCCTGCCAAAATATTAATTTTTTGGAATAATTAAATGGGGAAGATTAGGGGGAAATAGGGAAAAATAGGATGGAAATGGAGTAAAAATGGGGGAAATTGGAGTGAAAATGGGAAAAAATAGAGAAAAAATGGGATAAAAATAAGGACAAATGGGATGGAAATGGAGGAAAAATTGAGAAAAATGGGAGAAAGGAATGGAAGATGGGGATAAAATGATGGAAAAATGAGATAAAACCAGGATAAAAATGGGGGGAAAAAATGAGGGAAACTGGGAGAAAAATGAAGGGAAAATGGGAATAAAAATGGTAAAAATGAAGTGAAAGTGGGAGAAAAATGGAAGAAAATGGGGAAAACAGGAGAGAAGATGGGGAACAAACTGGGGAAAAATTAGAGGAAAAAGAGGGTAAAATGGGGAAATGGGGAAAAAATAGATTAAAAATGGGAAAAAAATTGGGAAAAATTAGGACAACATGGAGAAAATATTGACTAAAAATGCAGGAAAAAATAGGAAAAAATCAGAAAAATTAAGAAAAAATTGAGGAAAAAATAGTTAAAAAGGGGGGAAATGGAGGAAAAAAGGTGAAAAATGGGTGAAAACTAGGGGTAAATAAAAAAATAGGATAATAATGGGGGGAAAATATATGAAAACGGGATAAAATGAGGAAAAATGGAAAAAAATAGGAAAAACCAGGATAAAAACGGGAAAAATTTGGGATAAATTGGATAAAAATGTGGGAAAATGGCGATAACATTTGGGAAAAATGGAGACAAGATGTACCCTAATAGGGAATGACTGGGAGTGATTTGGCTCAGCCTGGTGCTGAGGAAACTGGAGCCACACGGGGGGAGCAACTGGGCTCATGCTGGGAGCAGCCACTGCCGGCACCGGGAGCCCCGAACCCCTTTCCCGGCCGTGCCGCCCCTCCAGCCCCAGCACCCCCCGCCGGGGTCCCGGCAATCCCAGGGGTCCCCCCCTCTCGGGGTCCCCGCTTTGCGGCTCTGGGGCTCTCCTCTCTCTGGGGTCCCGCTCAGGGAAGCTGTGGCTCTCCCGGGGCTCCCTAAAACCGGGGTCCCCCCGCTCCCACCCGGTCCCCACCTGGCCCCGGCAGAGCTCGGGGGACCTGCATCCCCCCGACCCCTTTCCCGGGGCTCTGCCGCCACCGGGACCCCCCAAAAACCCCAAACCCAGGGACCCCCGGGGTATTTGGGGCGAACTCCCCCTCCCCGGGCACCTGCGGGATGGGGGGCGATGGTCCCGGGGGACTGCGAATTCAGGGATCGCCGGAACCGCGCGGTTTCTCCTCCGCTTTCCCGCTCCCGCTTCCCGCTGCCGCTCCCATCATCCTCCGCGGCGCACAATGAGCTTGATGCCAGCCGGGACTGCATCTCCCGTCATGCCCCGCGCCTCACCGGAACCCATGGGAGTTGCGCTTACAACTCCCGTGAGGCTCCGCGGCCCCATTAAACCGTATTATACCGGCGCCTACAACTCCCATCATCCCCCGCGGCCCATAGATTCCCTGTTACAGCCACCCAAGTGCTCCCCCGGACCCCGAATTGTCCCACAGAATCCCTAAGTGCCCCTCCAAGTGCCCACCCAGCTCTCCCAAGTGTCCTCCAGACCCCCAAATTCTCTCTAAATTCCCTCCCCAGACACAAAACTGCCCCAAATGTTCCTCAGAAAAGTCTCTGTGAACCCCTAAGTGGCCCCTTTTACCCTCTGTGAGAAAATGATAAAAAAGATGATGAAAGGAATAAAAATAGGAGTAATTAGCATAAAGAGGGAGAAACAGTGGTCAATTAATTAATAAAGGGAATTGTGGTACTTAGAACCAAAGACCAATAATGGTTTTTGTTCCTAAAATTGTATCAATTCTTTTACATAAATGCAAAAACAAGGTTATAAGAATACAGAATAATATTATTATAAAAAGTAAAAATTTATTTTTATAAATTAATTAGATTTCAATGATAAACAAAAATTGATAAATGTTCTCAATGTTTTGGGATGTCAGTCCCAGGTGGGCGATGTCAGACATGCTGAGGCTCGGGGTGAGGAGCAGGTTGTCCAAACAGGGGCAGCCCACAAGGGGCTCATTCTTCTCTGTGACCAGACCTCCTCAGGAGACATTCAGCATCAGGATTGTAAAGAGGAAATCGTGACCTCCTGATCAGTACACAAAGATGTTTTACAGTTTGAACAGTAGAATGTTGTCACCGTAAGGTGCCTTCTTTGCTAATGTACCTCATGTTGTGTCATGTTTGGTAAATACCAATGTTGTTGTACCAGCCTTGTTAATGCCACCTGGCCTTGTCTATTGCCTCTGCTGCTCCCGGCACCCCCCAATGGCACCGATGACAGCACCCAGTGTGTAGATGAGCCCAACTCCCATGGGGGGTAGCACCCAGGAGAAGTGGGATTAACATCCAAAGACCCCTAGAATCAGCGAGCCATGGCACAAACCAGACTCCAAACTACACTGAGGAGCAATGGAGAACATTGAGCAACTGACTGATGTTCTGGACCTTGTTGCCATAACTAAACAACATTTGCTATGCATGACTACCCTAGGTTTACAATGAGGCAGGGTCTTCCTAGAGACTCTCCTGAAGACGGAATCCCCATCTCTGCCCTGTGGTAAAGCTGAACATCTCCTCCTCTGGGTTGTCCATTGGGAGCAGCAGTGGTCGAGCTCCCCCACCTAGAGCTGCCCTCAATAAAGGCATTAAAAAGGAGCTGCTCTCCTTGCCTGCTCTTTTCAGAAGGACTGAGCCCGTGGCAGAGTGACCCACGCTGCAGCACTGTGAGGGGGCTGTTCCCCATGGGATGGACTCAGCTTGGAGAAGTTCCTGGAGAAGTCTCCGGTGGGAGAGAGCCCAGGGTGCAGCAGGGGAACGACTCCTGTCCCTGAGCAGGGGGAAAAGCCCCGGGGGATGGAGTGACCATGGCCCCATTCCACTGCCGGGGGAGGAGGCACAGCTGGGAGGAGGGAGGGGTGGGGGGAAGCTGGTTTTAAGCGTTTTCATTTACTTCTCATGATCCTGCTCTGAGTTTTTGGAGTTTTCTGCCAGAAATCTCTCTCCTCCCCCACTCATCCACAGGGATTTGTGGCAGTTTTCCCTTTTAGGGGGAAATCCGAGTGATGCCCTGATGCTCCTAATTAGAGGTGGGAGAAGTGAGGCTCCAGGGCTTCCCCCTGAGCTGGAGACACCGAACACCCAGGGCTGGGAAAGGCGAGCCGGGAGCTGCGGAGAACTTTGTTTGTGTTGGGAGCTCAATGGCGGCTCGGGCCGGGCCCGTTCCAGGGCTGTTCCTCATCTCCGCCCTTCCCCTCACACAGCCCGGGGGGCCCTGAGGGCGCGGGGCGGGGCTGTGCCGTGTGCAGAGCCCGCCGCTGGCTGCGATTGGCTGCTGCTGCCGTCACTCGTAGTTCTGGCGTGCTCTGATTGGGCAGAGCGGGGACAAGCCCGGCCCCGCTGGCGCCCCCAGGGCGGCCGTGGGGCAGGAGAGCCGCCATTGCCGGAGCGTCTGTGCGGGCCCGGGAGCGGCGGCAGCAGCGGCCGGAGCCCGGTGAGGCGGCGGCGGAGCTCGGAGGCGGCCCCGGCCATCGCAGGTGGGAGCCGCGCTCGGTTCTGCGGGGGCTCGGGGCTCGCTGCGGGCCCGGGAGGGGGCGGCAGGGGGCTGTGGCGGGTGGGTTGTGCCGTGGCCGGCCCGTGTTGGCCCTGGCGTGAGGGCGCTGCGGGAGCGGCTGCCCGCGGTCTCCTTCCCGCTGCGGCCTCGGCAGGAGCCGGTGCCGGAGCAGCGCTGGCTCGTCCCGGTTCGTGTCGGTAGCCCGGAGGTGGCTGCGCTGTGCCCGGGGCTGGGCGAGAAAATTCCCGGCGCCAGAGGTTTGTGTGGCCAAAGGAGCCAGAGGAGTGGTGTGCAAGTGACTTTATTGCTGCCCAAAGGGAGAGGCCATGGGGCATTTGCCGTGCGCTCTCTCCAGTTGCTGGAGGACGCGGCCTCGTTTTTGTTCTGATTTTCCCGGCCGCGTGTCCCTGTCCCTTTCCCCACTGGCGGAGGTGCTTGGAAGGTTCAGACTTCCCCATCTGCCTCCTGCATGTCCCGGTACCCCCCGCTTTTGTAGAACATGCGATATTGATGGCTCTGTTAAGTCTTTGTTCTTCTGGAAGTTCAGGAATTTAGCGGGACTTTGTCAGAGCAGCGTTCCTTGTCAATTACTAACATTTTCTGAAACTGATGCTTTCTCCCATTGCTTCCTTATGTACAAATCCATATCTGCAAGCAGATTCACTCACTGACTCTGTTTTTTCTTCCTGGGTGTTCTTTGATTTTGGGATTGCTCTCAGTGCCCTCATTCGCTGTCCTTTTGTAGCCGTTTGTGGCTCAGGAGGCCTGGCTGCCCCCTGCATCCCCTTGCTCAGCTGCTGAATGAGCTGCACTCATCAAGGTGTCCTGCATGGTGAAAAGATGAGAGTTGCTGTAGAACATAAGAGGAGAAACAGCATTCCTTTAACCCATGGTCTGCCCGGGAAACATGGAGATGTGTTCTATTCCCATCTGTTCCATGTTTGGACCAGTACACGGGCTGCTTTCTTATTTCCTTGTTATCTGTTTCACCTCTTTTCCTTTGTGATCTATTTGCCAACAGCAGTTTGAGTCATTTAACTTTTCACAAGCTGTTTCTTTTTTTTGCTTAAAGATAATCTGATCCCATCCCATGGTGAAATGTTGTGTTCTTCATCTGAGTGGATTGGTTGGGAAGAAAGTCAGGAACTGGAGCTGTCTGGTTGGGTATTAGTTTGAGGACATCCTGTAATCTAAATATGCCATGGAAATGATAAATGGGTTCTCTGGCTCCTGATATGAATTTGTCAGGGTTCCCAGGGGCTGGTCCGTGGTGTTGCAGGATTTGTTCTGGT
The DNA here is from genome assembly GCF_030490865.1 of Poecile atricapillus. Taxonomy (NCBI): domain Eukaryota; kingdom Metazoa; phylum Chordata; class Aves; order Passeriformes; family Paridae; genus Poecile; species Poecile atricapillus. The sequence goes on from NC_081267.1 coordinate 2,601,360, forward strand.
GGCCGTTCATCTTTTCCCCATTTTTGGGTGCTCCCTCCAGCCAGGGCTGCATCAATTTTTGGCTTTTCTCTAATTAAATCAGCTCATACTTGGATTCCCAACTGATTTCCCTTGGGGTAACAAAAACCCCAGTGCTCTAATTCACCCTGGATAACACAGAAAGTGAGAGCACAAGTTAAGGTGGGGACTGGGATGATTCCCGCCCATTTTTTATAGTGAAGTTTTCACAACAATCTCCATTTGCTGTTTTCCTTTGCAGCTTAACCAATTTCTGTGTCAGTCAGATATCCTCACCATGGGCTCTGCCTTTAGCTGTGCAAATTCCCCCTGTGCCACCAGGCAGAGCTTGGGGTGAGGGGCAGAGGAATTCAGCCCAATTCCTCCCCCAGGCAGGAAGACCCTGGTACATTGTCCAGGCTTTGCCCCAGAGGTGTTAATTTGCATTTCTAAAGCTCCTCTCCTGGCTGCCTGGAATGAATCTTCTCTTCCTGGGGAGCCATGGGATGACTCACATGAAGGGCTCCCTCCTCCATCTGCTTTTTTTTTTTTTTTTTTTAACAATTTTCTATTAACTCTTTCCATTTTAAAGGGCTACCTTTCAAACTCTTCTAGTTTTCAAAATGCAGGTTAAAGGTGAACATGGAAAAACCCATACCATAATTTTGCTATCACTAAGAGCCACGCACAAACATAAAAACAAAAATTAGAAAGCAATCAAGTACTTTCTTTTACTTCTCCTCTGACTAAAAACTGATTCTCACACCCCTGGCCCAAACAGAACTTACAATATAAAAGTAGAATTATTACGAAAAATTCTTCTAATGGTGTAATCCTTTCACTGAAACTGTGAAAAGCAAAAACTCTCCAACAGTGTCTTTAGAGAAATAAAGCATTACTTGATTCTGAACAGAATCATTTCAGCCACACATAGTCTGCATGTGCAGAGAAAATCATTCCATGACATGTGAGTTTTACCAGATGTTTCCTAAACTTTATACAGTCTGAACCTATAGAAATCCATGGGTTTAATATTCATTGCTTTCAAGTTGTGGAGTTCTTAGTGTTTGGTTTCCTGTTGCACCTGGATTTCTGTGCCTCTGATGTGAATTAGGTCTGCATTCCTGGATTTCCTGCTCAGCCTTTTCCAGACCAGGTGTCTCCAGCTGTGCCAGGGCAGTGTCTGGGGTAGATGTTGGTTGATGTTTGTGCTGGGCCTTGATGTTTTGTTGATGGTTGTTGTCTTTGTGGGAATCGTTTGGGCTATTCCCAGTCTGTTGAGATGTTAAGCTCATCTCTGCTGAGTGGTGGAACATCCCTTAAAAAAACCTTTAAAATTCCTTTCCCCAAGGCAAATGCAATTGAAGCCTGACTGGAGAAATCAAATAAAAAATAATTTTACACTTGGTATATTTTCCAATACTCTAATCCCAGCCAGCCCAGAGTGTAATTGAGAGCCAGAGTGGAATTCTCACGGTGCCTTCCCCAGCAGCTGTGGCGAGGGCAGGCACAGAAAGCCCTGAAGCTCCAGCAGTGCCAGCCAGGATTGTCCCGCAGGGGCTGGAGATGCCAAAGGAGGGTGCCCAGGCCGAGGATTTCAGCAGAGGATCTGTGGGCAGGCCCAGGGGCTTCCCCCACTGGGGAGCCCTGGCTGCTGCTGCCTTGCCTTCAGTGCAGGCTCAGGGGCGGCCTCCCATCCTCCTGCTGCAGCCGGGAAATCCAAATCTCCGGGGCTTCAGAGCCCTTGAGCCGAGGCTGAGGGGTCCCCCCGTGTTCAGCTGTGCTGGGGCTGTTTCTGTGCTCAGGGACACTTGGAATGGGCCGTGCCACTTGGCCACCAGAGCTGCTTCTTTCCTCTGCTTCGGCAGGACCCGATGTCCTGGTTGGGTGTGTCGTAGTAGAGATGGACAATGACACCTGTTTCTTCTTCCATCACAGCCAAAGCTTTATTGCACACAGCTTATATTTACATGGTTATCAGAAGGCACTGTGCTTAATTCCAGTTGGTTGGGAACTCAGTTCACTGGTTGGTAATGGTGAGTGTACACGTCAATCCAAACTTTTCTCAATGTAAACAATGTTTACATACTTTTTCTACTGATTCTTATGGTACAGATCCCTTGTTACTACAGGTGCACTTGTTTTTCTCCCCAAGATTAGTTTATGTTAACAAACCTTTCATTCTCAAGATGTTTTTGACTGGGTACTTATCAGGCTAGCTGCTAGCTACACTTAGCCTACGTAACAAATCCTAAACCATGATTTTCCAAGTCCTTTCTTTTGTAAGGTTTTACCTTTATGTGACAGGTTGTTGTGGACAGCAAAGTCCAAAGGTGGGTGTGTCTCAAATCTCTCCCAGCCCGGGTCTGGATCTCTCTCAATTCAATGCAGGCATGGGTTTCTTCCCAGCCCCCTCTCTTGGCTGTTCAAACAGGAGGCTGGGTTAAACCCTTCCCGTCCTCAATTCTAAATCCTCCTGTGCCACTGAACAAGTTTCATACTGCAGTCACCGAGCTCGGCTCATCCATTTAGAGGCTCTGTTGGGGTACGTGGGAGAAGGTGAGGAGGGGTCCCCGGGGGTTGCGTCCCCCCCTGGGAGCGCCTGTGACTCCCCCATGTCCCCCCCATGCCGGGCTCACCCCCTTTTGTCTCTGCCAGAGCTCCTGACCCAGCTCTTGCTGTGCCCTGGGAGGGGCTTTGGGGAGCCCCCCTGGGACCCCCTTGGATCCCCATTCCTGGGCCCTGGGACCCCCCCGCATCTCCTTCCCCAGCTCCGGGACCCCCTGCACCCCCTTCTCCTGCACCAACAGCGTCCTGCACCCCCTTTCCCGGGGATCCTCCCCTGCCAGCCCCTGGATCCCCCGGTTCCGTCAGCCCGGGGACCCCCGGAGCCCCATTCCCGGCCATCCCGGGGCACCGCACCCCCAGGCCTCCCTTTCCAGGGAAAGCCGAGCTGGGCACGGGGCTCTCCAGCCGCTCTGGGATTTCTGATCACCCAAAGGAGAGGGAGAGAGCAGCAGAGAGAGAGAAGGAGATTGGGAATCGGGGCTCTGGCTCCCAGCGCCCGCTCCTGCTCCGCCGGGGCTGGGGAGCCGCAGCCGCAGGAAAAATGGGATCCGCGGATCCCGGGGCTTCCCCCGCTTTGGGCCGAGGCCGGCGGGTTCCAGGCAGAGTTTGAGCGCAGGGCCCGGGAGTTCAGCCCAGTTTGTCCCGGGGGTCCCGCAGTGCGCGGCCGAGGAGGGTCCCGGGGGATCCCGGGAGGGGATCCCGGGAAATTCCCTGGAATTGCCCCGTCCCCTCCCCCGGCGCTCCCTCGGCACTTTCGCTTCCGCCTTGGCCGCCCTGCGCCGCCGGGATCTGCCCGGCGACCGGTGACGTCACTGCAGCCTCGGGCTGCCACTGGCGGGCAGCAAAGAGCGGCGCCAATGGCGGGGCCGGAGGCGGCTCTGGGGGCGGGGCCGGGGCTGTGGGCGGGGCCGCAGCGGAGCAGCGCGATGGCTCCAGCGCTGGGGCCGGGGGCGCTCCCGGGGGGCGGCGAGAGGTGAGGGGGACCCCCGGCACCGGGACTCTTTGATCGCCCATTCCGGAGCGCCGAGGGGCCCCTAAACCCCCATTCCTGGGCGCCGCCATCCCACCGAACCCCCATTGCCGGCCGTGGGTCCCACCCTGCACCCCCTTATCCGGCACCAGGAACGCCTGCACCCCTTTCCCGGCCATCCCGCCTCTCGCAGCCCCCAGAGCCCCCTTCTCCTTGACCCATTTACCACCTGGACCCCTATTCCTGCCTCTCCTAGCTGCCGGCCCCTCCTTTCCTCAGCACTGAGGACACCCGGGACCCCTATTCCCAGCCATCCCGGCTTTCCCTGCCCTCTCCTGGCAATGGGGACACCGGGGACCCTTGGAGCTCCCTTTCCTGGGTACAGGAACGCCCTGAACTCCAGCCATGCCACATCTAGCCAGCCCCAGCCTCCCCTCTTCTCACTCCTGGCATCCCCAAATGCCCTTCCCGGTTCTCCCCGTTCCCCCTTTCCTTCAGCCGTGACCCCCCCGATCCCAAATCTCCAAATGCCCCCCCAGTTCTCCTCTCCCTGCGTTCCCTGCACGCGGCGCTGTCGGAGCCCGGCCCGGGCTTCCCGCAGTCCATGTCCATGGGGTCCCTGGCTGGGATCCCCTTCCAGCGCCGCCGCAGCGAGCGGGGCCGGGCGGAGCCGCAGCCCCGGGGATGGCGGCCGGAGCTGAGCCGGGATCTTGGGATAGCCAGGGCTGGGATATTGGGATAGCCAGGGCTGGGATCTTGGGATAGCCAGAGCTGGGATCTTGGGATAGGCAGAGCTGGGATATTGGGATAGGCAGAGCTGGGATATTGGGATAGCCAGGGCTGGGATATTGGGATAGCCAGAGCTGGGATCTTGGGATAGCCGGGGCTGGGATCTTGGGATAGCCGGGGCTGGGATCTTGGGATAGCCGGGGCTGGGATCTTGGGATAGCCGGGGCTGGGATCTTGGGATAGCCAGGGCTGGGATCTTGGGATAGCCAGGGTTGGGATCTTGGGATAGCCAGAGCTGGGATATTGGGATAGCCAGAGCTGGGATATTGGGATAGCCAGAGCTGGGATATTGGGATAGCCAGAGCTGGGATATTGGGATAGCCAGGGCTGGGATATTGGGATAGCCAGGGCTGGGATATTGGGATAGCCAGAGCTGGAATACTGGGATAGCCAGGGCTGGGATACTGAGATAGCCAGAGCTGGGATATTGGGATAGCCAGGGCTGGGATCTTGGGATAGCCAGGGCTGGGATATTGGGATAGCCAGGGCTGGGATCTTGGGATAGCCAGGGCTGGGATCTTGGGATAGCCAGGGTTGGGATCTTGGGATAGCCAGAGCTGGGATATTGGGATAGGCAGAGCTGGGATATTGGGATAGGCAGAGCTGGGATATTGGGATAGCCAGGGCTGGGATATTGGGATAGCCAGGGCTGGGATCTTGGGATAGCCAGAGCTGGGATCTTGGGATAGCCAGAGCTGGGATATTGGGATAGCCAGGGCTGGGATATTGGGATAGCCAGGGCTGGGATATTGGGATAGCCAGGGCTGGGATCTTGGGATAGCCAGAGCTGGGATATTGGGATAGCCAGGGCTGGGATATTGGGATAGCCAGGGCTGGGATATTGGGATAGCCAGGGCTGGGATATTGGGATAGCCAGGGCTGGGATATTGGGATAGCCAGAGCCGGCACAAGGAGCGGCACCGGCACGGGGCCAGCGGGGAGCTGCAGATGCTGCAGCAGCGGCACAGCCAGAGCGGGGCTGAGCGGGGGGAGCCGGGGCTGGGGGATCTGTGGGGCTGCGATGGCAACTGTGGCACCGCCATGGGGATCCCTGAGATCCAGGCTGAGGGATTAACAAATTCCCTGGCTCACAGCTGCAGGGAATGTCTCCGGAAATATGTCAGATATGGGCGGGAGGCGCTGGAGTGTAAAGGTGGGGAGGGCAGAATTCCCATGGGAATATGGGAATGGGAATGTGGGATTTAGGAGGGCAAAATTTGGGAACCTGGGAATGCCCATGGAAATTCCATGGATGGATCTCAGATATCTCATTCCCACGGGACCTCCGTGGATGGATCCCACTGCTGTTCCATTCCCATGGGAATTCTGTAGATGGATCTCACTGCCATGCCATTCCCATGGAATTCTATGGGCAGATCTTCCCATCCCACTGCCATGGGAGCTCAAATCCGGTTCACCCCAAGCCCATCCTGGGGATCGCCCTGTTCCTTGCCCTCCCCACCCCTCACAGGACTCCCAGGGGTTCCCCCCATGACAAAACCAGCCCACCAAATTCTTCCTGGGTCCCCCCTCATCCCCCCACAACGGGAATTCCTGGGAGTCCCCCCGTATCCCCTCCCCCAGGACTTTGGGGGTCCCACCCGACCTGTCCGTGCACCCCCAGATTTCTTCCACAGCCCCCCTGTGATGGTGGAGGGTGGGGGCCGAGTGCTGGTGCCCCCCTGCCTGCAGCAGATCCAGCGGTGAGGGCAGTTCGGGGGGTCCCTCAGCATTTGGGGTCCCTGGGATTTGGGGTGACCCCCCGGGCCCCCCAGGATCTCCCTGAACACGCTGACGCTGCCCGTGCGCAGTGAGAAGGTTCAAACCCGGCACGGGGTCCCCAGCACTGCCACCCGCATTGCCCAGGTACCCCTAAACCTGCCGAGAACCCCCAAACCCCCCGGGACACCCCAACCTCCCCTGATCCCAAACACATCCCTGGATGTTCCAAAAACTCCCCAAGACCGCAAAACCCCATACAGACATTGAGAAGGTTCATACCTGGCATGGGGTCCCCATCTCCATCACCAGCAGGTTCCCCAAAACAGCCTTGGGACCCCCAATTCCACCCCCGGGATCACCCAAATTCCCTCATCAGGATTCCTGTAAACCCCCTTGGGAACCCCAAAAAAACCACCGTGGCCTCAAAAACACCCAGGACTTGCGAAAACCCTCAGGAACCCCTCACCAAGGTTTATACCCAGCACAGGATCCCCATGGACACCATCGGCATCACCCAGGTACCCCCAACCCCTCCCAGGACCCCCAACCCCTCCCGGGGCTCCACTGCCGGAACCAACGGGAGTGGTGTTGCCCTTTTAAGAGGAGTTACAGTGGGACCCGACAATACCGGGGGCTCTTAAAGCGGCCATGGTAGAGAGAACCCCCAAAATCCACCCTGAGGGACAAAACATCTCCTACAGGGGCTTGGGGTGGGGGCACCCATAAAAATGTCACTTAAAGCCGTCATGATCCCCACTCAAAAGGGGTTTGTGGGGCTGTGGCTGCTCAAACACCCTAAAATGGGGAGGAAAACACCCCTGTAGTGGTGGGATCCCCCCGAAATACCTGAAAAAGAGAAAAACTCCTCTTGAGAGGGGCCTGAAGACCCTGAAAGGCCCTGGAAGAGGGACAAGATCCCCTCCTCTGCTGGGGCCTCCCCGAGCCGGGAACTCTCCCGTTCCTGCACTCGGGGGAGCCCCGAACGACGGCGGCTCCTGGGCTGAGCCCCCCTCAGCCGGGGCTGCGGGGAGAACTGGGGGGGCTGGGACGGGGCTTGGGGGTCCTGGGGTGAACTGGGGGACTCTCAGTGCTCCCACCTCCCCCTGTCCCCCTGTCCCGCCCCGTTCCCATTGTTCCCCCAAACCTCCGCTGCCCCCAGCTCGGTTTGGGGGGGACCCTGCCCTTTCCCATCGTGTCCCGGCCCGGCCCCGCTCACCCGAGGGCTCCGAACCACGCCCAGGGACAGAGGAGGGACAGAGGAGGAGGAAGAGGAGGGACAGAGGAGGAGGAAGAGGAGGAGCCGGGGGAGGAAGAGCTGGGTCAGGCAGAGGAGGCTCCACGTGCGCTCCCCGCTCTCTGGATCTGCAGCTCCTTCGGGACCATCGCCCCCCATCCCGCAGGTGCCCGGGGAGGGGGAGGTCGCCCCAAATACCCCGGGGCTCCCTGGGTTTGGGGTTTTTGGGGGGGATGTTTGGGGATGGCAGGGCTCCAGAGCCGAGCCGCAGATGCCCCTCGGGGGGACCCCGGGGGTCCCCGGGAGGTGTTTTTGGGGTGTCCCGGTGGCGGCAGAGCCCCGGCAAAGGGGCCGGGGGGATGCGGGTCCGGCATGGCCGGGAAAGGGGTTCGGGGCTCCCGGTGCCGGCAGTGGCTGCTCCCAGCATTGCCCAGTTGCTCCCCCCGTGTGGCTCCAGTTTCCTCTGTGCCCCACGGTAAGCCAAATCACTCCCAGTCATTCCCTATTAGAGTACAGTTTGTCTCCATTTTATCCCATTTTTTTCCCATTTTTATCCAATTTTTCCCCATTTTTATCCTATTTTTTCCCAGGTTTGCTGTATTTTCTCATTTTTATCCCATTTTCATATAATTTTTCCCCATTTTTATCCTATTTTTTATTTTTTCCCCACAATTTTACTCATTTTTTTTTCCTTCATTTTCCCCTTTTTAATCTCATTTTTCCTCAATTTTTTCTTAATTTTTCTGATTTTTTTTCCTATTTTTTCCTGCATTTTTAGTCAATATTTTCTCCATGTTGTCCTAATTTTTCCCAATTTTTTTTCCCATTTTTAATCTATTTTTTCCCCATTTCCCCATTTTACCCTCTTTTTCCTCTAATTTTTCCCCAGTTTGTTCCCCATCTTCTCTCCTGTTTTCCCCATTTTCTTCTATTTTTCTCCCACTTTCACTTCATTTTTACCATTTTTATTCCCATTTTCCCTTCATTTTTCTCTCAGTTTCCCTAATTTTTTTCCCCATTTTTATCCTGGTTTTATCTCATTTTTCCATCATTTTATCCCCATCTTTTTCCATTCCTTTCTCCCATTTTTCCCAATTTTTCCTCCATTTCCATCCCATTTTTCCCTCTTTTTATCCCATTGTTTCCCTATTATTTTCCCATTTTGGCTCCAATTTCCCCCATTTTTGCTCCATTTCCATCCTATTTTTTCCCTATTTCCCCCTAATCTTCCCCATTTAAGTATTCCAAAAAATTAATATTTTGGCAGGGAGAAATAGAAATTTTGACAGGAAAAAAGGATGCTTTGGGGGCAAAACTCCATGAATTTGAATCACAGCTTTCCCATGATTTTTCCATGATTTTTCTATGATTTCTAGCCAGAAGGAGGAGTGGGATTCATCCGAACATTCTGGAAGCTGGAATAGGACCAGGCCATCAACCTTCCCAAAAATCTTGACCAGCTCATCTGCAATTCCACCTTTCCCCACTCCCTGGATTCCCAGGTCTGGAAATTCTTCTATGACCTCCCAGGTAGGCAATTCCCAAAATTCCATGGAAAAATGGGATAGGGGGATTTAATCCTGTTTTTTTCCTGATTTTCCCCATTATTTTCCCCAATTTTTTTCTCTTTTTTTTTTTTCTTAATTTTCCTGATTTTTCCCTCATTTTTCCCTGAATTTTTCCCAGTTTTTTCCCCATTTTTTTTCCTGATTTTTTTGTTTTTCCTTATTTTTCCCTCTTCCCAAAATTTTTTGTCTTTTCCCCAACTTTTTCTCCAACTTTTCCATAATTTTTCTGGCTTTTCCAATTTTTTCCCAATTTTTTTCCCCTGTTTTTCCCATTTTTTCCCTGACTTTCTCCCAATTTTTTTCTTTTATTTTTTTTCTGATTTTCTTCCCTGATTTTTTCCAGGTTTTGTTCCCTTTTTCTTTTTTTTTCCTAATTTTTCACAATTTTTTTCACATATTTTTCAAATTTTTTTCCCTGATTTTTCCCTCTGATTTGTCCAAATATTTCCCTCTTTTTCCTAATTTTTCCTGATTTTCTCCTGTTTCTTTTTCTGGTATTTCCTCTTTTTTTCCCAATTTTTTTCCCTATTTTCCAAAGTTTTTTCCCCACTTTCTTGTCCTCATTTTTTTTTTTATTTTTTTCCTTCATTTTTTCCAATTTTTTCCCAGTCTTCTTCCTCTTTCTTTTCCTGATTTTTCCCTGTTTTTTCCCAGTTTTTTCCCCCACTTTTTCCTGATTTTTCCCTCTTCTTTTCGCAATTTCTTCCTGGTTATTCCCCATATTTTTTTCACAATTTGTCCCTGATTTTTCCCTGTATTTCCTAATTTTTTTACTGATTTTTCCTGATTTTTTCCACATTTCTTCCCTCTCTGTTCTCGATTTTACCCAATATTTGATCAATATTTTTCCAGATTTTCCCCATTATTTCCTGATTTTTATTGATTTTTTTCATGATTTCTTTTATGATTTTTTTTCATGATTTATTTTTCTGATTTTTTTTTCAATTTTTTCCCATTTTTTTTCTTAAACTTTTCCTTGATTTTTGTGTTTTTTCCTGTTTTAATCCCATTTTTTTCCCTGATTTTTCCCTTTTCCTTTCCCTAATCTTTCTAATTTTCCCCAATTCTTTCCTGATTTTTTTCATTATTTTTTTCTGATTTTTCCAGAATTTTTTATCCTTTTTCTGTTTGTTTCCCTGATTTTCCCCTGATTTTCTTTTTTTTTCCACATTTTTTTTCTGATTTTTTCCGAATTATTTTCCAGATTTTTTTTGCAATTTTTTCTCAAATATTTTTGTTTTTTCTTCATTTTTCCGATATTTTTCCAAATTTTTTCCAATATTTTTCCCAATTTTTTCCTGATTTTTTCTGATTTTTTCCCAGGGTCTTTTTGGCTTTCTTTTCCTGATATTTTCCCTGATTTCTCACATTTTTTCACAATTTTTTTCATGTATTTCCCCTTTTTTCCTGATTCCTCTCTCTTCCTTTCCCAAATTTATTCTAGCTTTTTCCCAATTTCTTTTCAAATTTCCCTAATTTTTACCTGATTTTTCCTGGGTTTTTTCCTATTACTTTCCAGGTTTTATTCCTCTTTCTTTTCTGGATTTTCCCCAATTTTTCCAAGTTCTTTCCCAGTTTTTTTTTCTGATTTCCCCAATATTCTTTCCAATTTTCCCTGGTTTTTCATGATTTTTCCTTCTTTTCCTATTTTTTCCTGATTTTTTCCCCATTTTTTCTGATTTTTCCCAAATTTTTTCCACTGTCTTTTCCTGATTTTTCCCCATTTTTTTCACATTTTTTCCTTGAGTTTTCTCTTTTTTTCCCAAAAATTTTTCATGGTTTTCCCCAATTTTTTGTCAAATTTTCCCCTGTTTTTCCCAATTTTTTCCCAATTTTTTCCCGATTTTTTCCTAATTTTTCCCTGATGTTTTTGAATTTCACCCTGATATTTTTCTGGTTTTTCCCTGAATTTTCCCTTCCATTATCCTTGAATTTATCCTGGACTTTTTTCCATTTTTTCCCCAATTTTCCAGTTTCCTTCGCATTCCCAGTCTAATCCTGGTCACTCCCAGTATGAGGCCAGTGGCCCCCAGTTGCTCCCTGTCAGTTCCAGTATGACCCCAGTAGCCTCCAGTGTGATCCCTGGGACTCCCTGTCTCTCCCAGTATATCCCAGTCAGCCCCAGCACGCTCCCAGTCATTCCCAGCTCCTCCCAGTTCCTCTCAGCATGATTCCAGTTGTTCCCAGCCACTCCCAGTCAATCCCAGTATGATTCCAGTCACCCTCAGTGGGATCCCAGTCTCAGCCAGCATGGACCCAGCTGCTCCCACTGTGATCCCAGTATGATCCAAGTTGAGCATGATCCCAGAATAGTTGTAATTCTTCCCAGTTCCTACCAGTATGATCCCAGTTGTCCCTGGAATAGTCCCAGTCCATCACAGCATGGTCCCACTCACTCCCAGTTTCCCCCACTGTGGTTCCAACTGTTCCCAGTATGGTCACAGTCACTCCCAGTATATCCCAGCTGCCCTCAGCATGCTTGTACTCATTCCCAATCATTCCCAGTTACCCCAGTAAGGTTCCAGTTACCCCAGTAGAAACCAGTCCCTGCCAGTGCTGCCACTCCAGGGATCCCCCAGCCCTCTCTGTGTTCCCCCCTCCCGCATCTCCCCAGAGGAGCCCCAAGGGCTGGCAGTCCCCAGCCAGGGTCCCCAGCCAGCCCCAGGTTGGATCTGCAGCCCCCAATTTTCCCAGTTTCCCTCTCCTTTTCCCCGGGCCGGGTTCCCCCCATCCCCAGCAGGTGGGAGCAGGGGAGAGCCCCGCGCTGCCCATCCCGACCTGTCCCGGCTCCGTCCCCGCTCCTGCCGTGGGCTGTGAGGGGTTTGGGAACGGGGCACCGAGGGTGTCACTGCTCCTGGGGGAGGAGGAGGAGGGATGGAAAAGGAGGGATGAAGAAGGAGAGAGAGAAGGGATGGAAGTAGGAGAAGGAGGTGGGGTTAGGGAGGAAGAGGAGGAGGAAGGATGGAAGGGGAGGAGAGGGAGGAAGAGGAGGGACAAATGAGGATCAGGGAAAGGAGAAGGAACCACGAGGTCAAGCACTCCCCGAATTCATAGCCCCTCACCCCCCCATCCCACAGGTGACCAAGGAGGTGGAGCTCAGCCCAGATATCCTGGGGTATCCCTGGGTTGGATTTTTTCAGGGGGGATATTTAAGAATTAAGGACTCTAAAGCTGAGCGGAAAATCCTACTTTGGGGGACATTGGGGGGTCCCAGCATCCCTAAGTGGGGAGATGGAAACAGGGGGAACTTTTCAGATTCCTGGCACTCCCAGCAGCCTGGGGAGGGCAGGGACTGAGTAGGTGGGGAACCCTCAGTACAAGCGTGACCCCCAGCAGCTGGGACAGGGGGGAACCCCTGAACACCAAAGGGGAGAGACCAGAGATGGGGAACTCCTGGGAGGCATTTTCAGGGCTGAATCTTGGTGTTTGGGAGGTTTTTATGGGCCAGTTCTCCGGGTGAAGCTGGTGACTTCTAGAGATGGACTTGGGTTGAGGGACCTTCAAACTGAAGATACTCTTCCCCTGTTTTACCCAAACCAGGATTTCGCATTCCCAAATCTTGGCCCGATGCAAAAAGAGGCTGCGAGGAAGAGGAAGATGCCCCAGGACACCCAGGCAGGTGAGGAGGAAGTCAGTGCCCCTTTCCCCCTCTCTCCTGCTCCATCTCCCAGCCCAGCCTGGCCCCCGGCTGCAGGACAACCCCGCTGCCGACGCCGTCCTGCCGGGGACGCGCTGGGGGGATCTCCTTCCCCTTCCCTCTGGCACGGAGGCAAATCCCATCCTCTCCTTGTCCTTCCTCCCCCAGACAAGGAGCTGAGGATGGAGACCAGGGAGGACAAATCCCCACAGCAGAACCTCATGGAAGAGGCCATTTTGAGCAGCTCCACAGTGCAGGAATCCAACGGGGAGGAAAAGCTGCAGAGATCCCGCAGGAGGAGGGGCTCCAAACCCATCCCAGGGTGCTCTGAGGAGGAAAGACCCACCCTGTGCCGGGAAGGCGGCCGGAGATCCAGCCAGGGCTCTGAGCTGGTGGTCCATGAGCAGGTTCAGGATGGGGAGAAGCCCTACAAGTGCTTGGAGTGTGGGAAAAGCTTCAGCCAGAGGAAAACCCTGATCCGCCACCGGATGATCCACACTGGGGAATGGCCCTACGAGTGTGGAGAATGTGGGAAGGGCTTCAGCTGCAGCTCCCACCTCATCATCCACCAGATGATCCACACTGGGGAGAGGCCCTACGAGTGTCCTGAGTGTGGGAAGAGGTTTCAGACCAGCTCCAATCTCCTCCAGCACCAGCGGATTCACACGGATGAGAGGCCCTTCCGCTGCCCTGACTGTGGGGAGGGCTTCAAGCAAAATTCTCACCTCATCACCCATCAGCACAGCCACACTGGGGAGACGCCCTACGAGTGTCCCCAGTGTGGGAAGAGCTTTAGAAACAGCTCTAATTTGACCATTCACCAGAGGACCCACACTGGGGAACGTCCCTATGAGTGTGAGGAATGTGGGATGACCTTCAGCCAAAGGTCCCAACTGATCATCCACCAGATGATCCACACTGGGGAGAGGCCCTACGAGTGTCCCGAGTGTGGGAAGAGGTTTCCAACCAGCTCCACTCTCGTCAGGCACCAGCGGATTCACACGGATGAGAGGCCCTTCCGCTGCCCCGACTGCAGAAAGGGCTTCAAGCACAACTCCCACCTCATCAGGCACCGGCGCATCCACACTGGGGAGAGGCCCTACGAGTGTCCCCAGTGTGGGAAGAGCTTCACCCAGAGCTCTAGCTTGACCAAACACCAGCGGAGGCACCAGTAAGGGAAGCCCTGCGAGTGCCCCAAGGGCAGGAAGAGCTTCGTGCGCTGCCCCAGCTCCATCCCCCATCAGAGGCCCCACATTGGGCAGAGCCCTGATGACCCACGTTCCCAGTGATCTGCATTGGGAACACACTGAGCTGGTGGTCATTTTATTTTGTTCCGATTATCTTTTGATTCATCTTCATCCCTTTAAAACAGAGAAAATTGGGGTAAAAGTCTACAAAGTCATCAAAGGCCTCTAGAGCCTCACATTTTACTAGTGCTTCAAGGTAATCTGGTATTCAGGGAAATACTTAGGGGTTGTGGAGCTATTTGGTGGAGTTTTCTCCAGTTTTTGGCACTCAAAGCAATGAGAGTTTGATCTGTCACCTCAAAACCACTCAATGCCACTGAAAACTGCACAGTCCCACTCAAAACTATTGGATTCCACAGTCCCTCAGGGTGTGATGCCTCAAGTTTTAGCTTTCATATCTTTCATGTTTTGCACTGTCTTGGTTTGTATTTTTGAACTTCCTGTTAAGTGTTAGTGAGCTCTCTTCACAGAGTAGGTAGACAAAACCATTCCTTTTCTAGCTTGATACCAAGGACAGCCGTTACAAGTTCCAGGCCCAAAAGCATAAACAAGGGTGGACTGAAGAGAGATAACAAGGACAGGACTTTGTCAACTGAAGCTGTAACTGGACAGTGAACCCAAATCTGCAGATGGACCTAAACTTCTAAAAATGTCAGAAATTGTGATGAGTTGTTTTTTTTGTTTTTTTGGTTTGTTTTTTTTTTTTACCATTTTTTGCTCTATTTTGGGTGTAACCCTGGCCAGGTTTTTGTACTGCCCAAGGTGTGTCCTTTAAGGCCATTTAATAAACTTTATTCTTAACTCTGTCCAGCCTCTGTTCTAGGTCAGCCTTCTGAAGGCATCAGGTGGAATGGGGTTGGAAGGGGACTGGGTGAAGTGGGATGGAGATCAGGAGGTGTGAGATGGGCATTGGGTGGGGCAGGATGGGTGGGATGGAGTTTGGGAGGTGTGAAATGGGGGAAATTTGGCTTGGGAAGGGGGTCTTGATATCCATCAGGGATGGGATGGGGTTGGGACTGGGGAGGTGGGGTGGGGTCTGCAATGAGACAGCCAAAGTTTGGGGGTGATGAAGCAGGGGGAGCTCATTACTGAGTGAGTTTTGTGTGAGGTGCCCCTGCCCAGGGAGGCAAGGATTTAGTTTCAAATGAATATTGTTAAAGTGAGAGGTGTGGGCAAGAGGGAATTCCATCCCTCTGCCTCAGAGGTTGGGCCCTGCAATCCCAGGAAGAAACTCCACCCTGGACCCCTCGTGGGGAGGCAGCCCAGGGATTTCTGATTGGGTTTGGGCCCCTGGGGTTTCTCCCTTGCTGTGTTCCCAGTGGTCCCTGACCTTGAACTCCACCCTGGTTCTCAAACCCCATCTCCCTGCCTCTGTTTGGGGCTGTCTCTGGATATGAGTTTGTTCCTGAGCTGAATAAATGGTTTCCTGAGCAGAATCCCATCTCGTTGGTGTCCCATGCCTGTTCCTGGTAACTGTGGCCTCCCTGGACATGATCATGTGGCCCCAGAACGCAAGACCCCACAAAATCAAGACCCCCCCGAGACCTCAAAAAATCCCAAAATTCCCTAAAATTTGCCCAAATCCCCCCAAATTCCCTTAATTTTTCTAAAATAGCCTTTTTGTCCCCCTCCAGGACCAGGTGCCTTCGCTGGATCTCGAGGACACCCCCAGGAATTTGGAGGGGGTCTCTCCTCCCCTGCCACCCTCAAAAACCCACAGCTTTTGGGAAAAAAAATTCCCCCAAATCCCTTAGATTCAAGGGGGAATTCCCCATTTTTGACACATTTTTGGGGGGTTCCTCCCCAAATTTTTCAGGTTTTTTGCCTCTTTGCCATTTATTTAATGGTTTTAGCATTTTTCAAAAAAAGCTTTTTTGTGGTGGTTCCCCCAATTTTTTTAGTGGTCCCTTAATTTTTTTCTGGGGGCTCGACCCCTCCCGCAATTTTACCTTCATTCCCCTACCCCCAAATTGAGGTGAGGGTGTCTTTTTTTTCTGTTCTTTTTTACCTTTTTCCCTTTTTTTTTTTCTTTTTTCCTCTTTTTTTTTATTTATGTGCACTTAATTTGGGGGAGCTGAGGGGCAGGAATTTTGGGGAGCAGTTGCCTGGGGGGGCTGCTGGAAAAGTTGGGAAGACCCCCTCTCTCCAAAGGAATGTGAAAAATCCTGAGAATTCTGGGATTTCCCCCCCTATACCCCTGCCCAAGGTGTGAAAAATGTGAAAAAAAATATATACATTTTCAGCTTTTTTGTTTATTCTTGGGGAGGGATTTGTGATTTTGGGGGGGGTTTTGAAGAAGGGTTGGTATTTTTTTGGGAGGTTCTCCCAGTTTTTGGGGGGAATTTGGGAGGAATTTGGGGGTTTGGAGGGAAATTTGGGGTTTTGGGGTAAACTTTGGGGGTCCTGGGAGGAATTTTGGGGTTTTAGGGCAGGAATTTTAGGCTTTTTTTGTAACATTTGGGTGCTTGGGGAAAAATTTGGGGTTTTGGGGACAATTCTGGGTTTTTTAGGGGGAGGATTTGGGGTTTTGGGGAAAAAAAACTGGGTTTGGGGGGGGAAATTTGGGGGTTTTGGGGGGGAATTTGGAGTCCAGAGGGGAATTCTGGGGAGAGGGGATTTGGTTGTTTAGTAGGATCCCTGTATTTTTGGGGAGGAATTTGGGAGTCTTGGGGGGGGGGAATTTTTGCGATTTGGGGTGTAATTTGAGGGTCTTGAGGGGGATTTGGGATTTTGGGAGGATTTGGTGGTTTTGGGCGAAAATTTGTGGAGTGGGGAGAATTTTGGGGGTTTTGAGAAATTTGGGGGTTTTGGGGAAACATTTGGGATATTTGGGGGGAAATTTGGAGTTTTGGGGGGGGATTTTGAGTCTTGGGAGGATTTGGGACTTTTGGGGGGGCATGGGGGTTTTGGGGTTTTTAGGGGGATTTGGGAGAAATTTTGGGATTTTGGGGGAGAAATTTGGTGGTTTTGGGGGGAAATTCTGGGGTCCCAGGGGTGTTCTGATTGTGGTAAGGGGATTTGGGGAGGATTTTTTGGGTTTTGGGGCAATTTCCATTGATGGGGAGGGGCATTTTGGGGAGGCATCCTGAATTTGGAGAGGGGTCTCAAGGGGGATTCCCCATTTTGGGGCAGGGTTTGGGGTGGATTTGGGGGGATTTTCCAGCGATGGGGAGGCATCTCAGGGGTGGGATCTGGGGAGGGGTCTCATCAGGGCACCATCCTGAGCTGGAAGCGGGGGGGATGTTGGGAGTGGAATCTGGGGAGGATCTGGGGGGAGATTTTCCAGCCATGGGGAAGGGTCCCGATCCTGGGACAGTTCCTGAATTTGGGGAGCAGTCTGGAATTTGGGGGGGGTCTCATTGGGGCAGCAGGAGGGGCTGGAAGCGGGGCACGATGTTGGCGAAGCCGCTCTCCAGGGGGGCTGTGGGCAGCTCCTCGGGGGGTGCCGGGGGTCGCGGCCGCAGGCGCTGCAGCAGCGAGGTCAGGAACAGGAACAGCTCTGCCCGCGCCAGCGCCTCCCCCAGGCACAGCCACTGCCCTGTGGGGAGGGGGCGTCAGCACCGCCCCACCCCAAAGGGTCGGGGGTCCCAAAAGGGTCGGGGGGTCCCAAAAGGGTCTGGGGGTTTCAGGGATTGGGGATTCCAAAAGGGCCGAGGGGATTCCAAAGGGTCTGGGGACTCTGGGGGCTACGGGATCCCAAAAGGGTCTGGGGTCCCAAAAGGATCTGGGCTACCCCAAAAAGGGTCTGGGGGGTCCCTAAAGGGTCTGGGAGCTTTGGGATTGGGGTCCAAAAATGGTCTGGGGGTTTCAGGGGTCGGGGATCCCAAATGGGTCTGGGGTCCCCACCCCGAGGAATTTTGGGATTCCAAAAGAATGTAGGGCCCCACCACAAAGGAATTTGGGGATTTTTGGGATTCCAGAAGGATTTAGGACCCCACCCCAAGGATTTATGGGATTTTTGGGGTGTGCCCACTGGCCGAGAAGGGCACAAAGGCTTCGTTGCGCTGGAACTGACCCTGCTCATCCAGGAAGTTCCCAGGGTCAAATTTTGGGGGTTTTTGAAGGATTTGGGGTTGTATAGGACTGAGCTCAGCAGGGGGTAAATGTCTGTGTCCTGTGGGGTCAAGTGTGGGGCCAGAAGAGTCATTTGGGGTCAGGTGAGGGTTCAGAGTTGTCCTTTAGAGTAATTTGGGGTTATTTGTGGTAATTTGGGGTCATTGGTGTCATTTGGGGTTACTAGGGTGTAAGAGACAGTCTGAAGTTACCCTCATCTGCCTCACAACCATCGCAAGAACAGAGACCGAGACCCTGAAGACCCTGAGGGACTTTGTGCAGGGGTTCTGGCCTGGTTGAGGTGGAAGCTTGCCAGGTGATGGTTTGCAGGTGTGCTTGTTGTGCTCTCAAGGTACACTGCCTTCATTCCTGCTGCTGAGCAGGGACTTGTAAGGAGCGGCCTGTTCTGTACCTTACACCTGCTTCCCAGAGCAAGGGGGCTCATCACAACAGCCGAGGAATTTCCCCACCTCTTGGCCAGCTGCCCCTTGCTTTGAAACAGACTGTAAAAATGACTTTTCCAAGTTACTTTCTTCAAGAGAGATCTCCCCACAGAAGAAGACACCAGCGACCTTGTCTCGTCTGTTGGTAGCTATAACCCCCTCTTTTCTCTCTTTACATTGGCTCTTTACCCCTCTCTCTCCCTCTCTCTCTCTCTCTCTCCCTCTCATCTATCACATAGCCCCTGTTGCTGGCACTAAAATAAAGGTGCATTAGTGCTGTTGTGATTTAAACTGAAATCCCTTGGTGTCCTTTTTGCACTCTGAGATCAAACAAACCTCTCACGACTCCCACTTGTGTTAGGGGATCGTGACACTCAGGAGCGGGGTGACCCAAGGTGTGGCTTAGAGCAAATGCTCCACGGCACAAGGATATTGGTAGGCATATGATGGAGGCAAGGATGAGGAGGAGACCTCCAGTATGGGTTCCAAAGGCTTTTACTCGGCAAAAATGTATACTCTGCTCAGTTTTGGGCGCTTGTCTTACAGCAGCTAGAGAAACTTGCTTTAAGCAAAAAGGTGAGGAAAGAACTAGAATGGACTCCTTTCAAAACCCAGTTGAAATTTTGCAAAAACAATCAGATGAAGAAAGGAATGAGATCCATCTGTTGCCAGTGGCCCAAAGAGAGGAATGGGTTAAAAATTCAAAGAATGCTTACTCACCAAAGAAACAGTGGAGAGGGAAACCCTTCTCATTAATCAAATTTACCCTCAAAAAGAACTAACTGATGAAAAATTGTGGGGAGCACTGCTGTCCTAGCTTGAAACCTTTAATTAAAACAGAATATAATCATAACAATGATGAAGATCTTGATTTGCATACAACCACTAAAGAAATCCTGTACACTGCTGCTGAATTGGCTGAGCTGAAAAAGGAGTACGGGTGTCTCTCTCACGAGTCAGAGACAGAATACATACTGCATCTCTCACTGGAGGAGATCAGATTTGACTGACAGAACAAGAAGCCAGTGGGTACTGGGGACATGGGGTCTTCTCAACAGCAGGAGACAGATGTAACCCGTGGTCCCTAACTCAGCACGCAGCTCATTGGGCAGCAGGGCTTAATCCATTGGAAAGGGGAGACCCTGGAGCTATAGTTGGTACTCCTGACCAACTACTGGCAGACATGCACAAAGCTGCCTGCTTGCAAATGATACATGACAGAAAATTAACTACTGGCTATGAATCACCAATGCAATTACCTGTGAAATGATGACCCCTTTAATTCGAGGCCTTCCAGAATCACGTAAACCTACAGCAATTTTCCTTCAAAAAACCATAGCAGCTAGAACTCCTGTTGTTGGCACTAAAATAAAAGTGCACTATTGCTGTGATTTAAACTGAAATCCCTTTGTGTCCTTTTGCACTGGGAGATCAAATGAATCTCTCATGATTCCCGCCGGTGTTAGTGATCATGACAGAGCCCTCAGCAATCCAGGCAGCAACACAGGCAGCAGGACACAGATGGCACTTCCTGGCTGGGACAGGGCTTGTGCCTTCAGCAGAACCACCAAAGGCCAAGGGGCTTCTGGCCATTTTCCCTGCACCACTGCACGCCTGGGCAGCTTGCAGAGCACAAGCCCCCTTTTCCCCCTCTTCCCCTATGCCCCACACACCCTGGGCAGCAAAAGAAAGCTCCTGGGAGTCTGACTATTATAACATATCCTATATTATTTACATACTAAAGAAAAACAAAAAAGAAAAGAACAATATTTGAAGGAAAAAAAGTCCCTGCTGGCTGCTCATGTGGCCCCAGCAGACACAGCCTCCCAGATCAGCTCTCTGCAGAGCTCCAGCAGCGCAGCCAGCTGAGGCCCGACAGACGAGGCCGTGACCTCCATGCCCTGCGGAGCTGATCTCGCAGCCTCTGGAAGGTGGAGATAGGAGCGTGGTCTCCTGCCCTGAGAAGGCACAAAGTCTGAAGTGCCAGGCTTCCAACCTCCAGGCTGCTGTCACATGCTGTGTCTTCAAGGGCTGGAAGAGAGATGGACAGAGCCACGGTCAGATCCCAGACCTGCGGGGGCCCACGGAGAGCCCCCTGCCAGGGCCATCCCAGCCGGCTCTTGCCATGGCCAGCAGGGAGCAGGGACCGAGGGGATCAGCCCGAAGCTGCGGCCACGAATGCCCCACGTGCCCCTGAAATCTCGGTGTGCTCTGCCCACACCGCCCCTCATCCTCACAGGGAGCAGAGCCCTCCACAGCCAGGCCAGGGCTTGCAGCTCCCCCCGACAGCCCCGCTGACAGCCCGCTGCCCTCACTCACCCTCACAAATGAGCAGCATCTCTTCCTTCTGCCCCCTCAGGTGCTGCCCGGCCATCCCTGGGAACACAGAGCCTGTCAGGGCCCCGGCGGCACAGCTCCCTGCCAGCGGCGCTGCCAGCCCTGTGGCCACACGGCCTCCCGCCCCGGCAGGGCTCAGCCCAGGCCCTTGCCGCATCCTGACTCAGCCCAAGGGCACGGCTGCCAGAGGCCGGCAGCAGCCCCGAGGGCAGCCGGGGCTCCAGGGCGCCGGGCCCGGGTGCCGCTGCCGGGGCAGCAGCCGGGGCCGGGGCCGAGCTGCGGCGGGGCGGGGAGGGAGCCCGGGTTCGTGGCTCACCGATGAACCTGATGGCCGCCTCTCGCAGGGGCTCCTGTGGGCTCTGCAGGTACGGCAGGGCCCGGCGCAGCTGCTCGGCCGCTCGCTTCCTGTCCTGTGCCAGCTGCAGAGAGCGGCAGGAGGGAAGGGTTGGTGCGGGCTCTGCCCCTCGGCCGGGCACTGCCTGCGGCCAGCCCCGGCCTCCCGTGCCCACCCAGCCCTGAGGCCCGGCCAGCAGCCGCTGGCGCCGGGCTCTGGAGGGGGCAGAGGGCCGGCTGCTGCCCGGGGAGCCGCGGTGCCGCCCTGCCCGAAAGGCCAGCTGGGCCGGGGCTCCATGGGCACACGGCTCGGGGCCACAGGGGGCTGGAGTAGAGCCCGCGGGGCCCAGGGAAGGGAGCAGCGTGTGGGGCACAGGCTGGCGCCCCTGGGTGCGGCACTGGGCAGGGCACAGCTGCCAGCCCCACACACTGAGCTTCTCCAGCCGGGGGTTGGGGCTTCCAGGCTGCCCTTACCAGGCCCTCGCTGAACCTCCAGCTCTGATCCACCCGCAGCATCTGCTGGAGATCCTTCCTCTTCAGGAATCGGGCGGAACAGAGCAGCGTTTCCCGGGAGGCCTGGAGAGCAGCAGAGACCCAGAGATGGCACCACAGCCCAGGGCGCAGGACCCATGTCCCTGGACCAAGACCAGGAGGGAGCTGCAGCCTGCGAGGCAGCAGAGCAGGAGGCACTGAGCGCCCTGCCAGGGAGCCACAGCAGCTGCCGAGTCCTCACATCAACCACGCGCTGGTTCTCGTCATGGCAGTGCAAGGAGAGTGGGAGCAGACTCTGCTGCACGTGGGACTTCAGGGCCTTTTTTCCCTCCTTTGGTAATAAATCCATCATCTCTTGAAAGATGAACATGGAGCACAGCTGCACCTGGCTATCATCCTGTAGGAAAGGAAGAAATAAAGACCTCAGCATCAGCTGCTTCAGGCCCACCTGGGCACAGCCTGAAAATGCACAGGGCACAGTGCCTAGGCAGCAGCCAGCGGCCATGGCTGGAGACACAGAGCCTTACATTGTCGAAGAGCGGCAGGAGCGCCTCAGCCAGCTGCAGGCCGAGGGGGATGGTTATCGGGCCACCGTTGTACAGGAACAAACGGCTGAGGAGAGCAATGCTCATCCCAAGCACATCGCTGTCATTTTCCCACAGGAGCTCCACGAGCCTTTCATGCAGGCTCCACATTCTTTTGGCCTGTGTGGAACACAAGTGTGTGAAATGCCACCCTGCTGCCACAGGGCCCAGAGGCCAAAGGCCTGTGCCAAAGCCCTGGGGCAGAAGGCAAGAGGCAGGAGGCAGGAGAGCTGGCAGCAGCTGCCTCAGTTGCCAAAGGCCAGCCAAGCGCAAGCCACTGCCTTCCCCAGCCCCACGCTGGCAGCCGCTGCCCCCTTCTCACCATGGAGGAATTCTTGCCGAGCACCACAAGGCCTCTGAGTGCCAAGCGACGCCTCTCCCTGCACTCGCTCTGCAGTTTGTTTGATGTGATCTCCAGGACGCTGTCACGGTATTCACTCGAGTCCAGGCACTCCAACATCTGAAGAGCACAGGCCGGTGATGGGGCAGCACCGCACAGGGCTGGGCCCAGGCAGCAGCACAGGGCGTGGGCACCGTCCCGGGCGGCTGCGGCACCGAGAGGGCAGAGAGCTGGGAGACAGCTCAGCGAGGCAGCGCTGGCCTTCAGGCTCACCTCCACAAGGAATGCCATGGCGGCCAAATCCCCGTGTGCCATGTCTTTGCTGAGCAGCCCGAGCAGGTAGAATGCAATCGCAGAACACAAGGGTAGGGACACGTGACGCATTCCTCTGACGGGAGGAAAAAGGAACCAAGACCCTGAGCCAGCGGGACAAACCTCTCCATGGACTGACTCACAGGAGGAGCTTGGCCCTTCTCCACCCTGCAAGGGGACCCAGGCCCTTTGGGAGGCAGCTGCTCTTGGGCACCCTCCTCTCCCAGGCTTTTGCAGTGTCCTTGGCCATCCCTTGGTGACAAGGCCCTCTGGCCCATGACCACGGGGACTGTGTGGGGCACCCCAGGCACAGGGCACAAACGCTGTTTGGGGGCAGCTCACCTGGCCAGCACAGCCACGGCACAGTGGTGCGTGCCAGCACAGAGCAGCGTGTCCCAGCCACACTCGTCT
This sequence comes from Poecile atricapillus, assembly GCF_030490865.1. NCBI lineage: Eukaryota > Metazoa > Chordata > Aves > Passeriformes > Paridae > Poecile > Poecile atricapillus. The sequence continues at coordinate 2,624,397 of NC_081267.1, forward strand.
TCCACTGCCGCCACCACATCCTCATAGTGCAGTCGGCAGAGCAGGGCCTTCAGGGTCTGCACTGCAAACCTGTGTGCACAGCAAAGCCCAGGTGATGCTGGGAGCACGGGCTCCTGCCCTGGGGACATGGCAGGGACAGGAGGACTGGCATGGAGCACCTGTTGGGGCTGATGGCAAGGCCGTGTTGCTCCTGGCATCTCTTCCAGAAGGTATCGACCTCCTCTGGCATATCCAGTGTGCTGAAGAGCACTTGCAAGAGCAGATGCACCAAGAGGCGGGGGAAATACACTGCCACTGCATGTGGGACACAGGGCAGCTGCAGCATCTTCCACATCACCACAGTTGCCTGCGAAGGACAGAGCAGCCCGAGTCAGCGCTCAGTGCCCAGGTGTCCATGTGGCAGGGCCTGAGCGTGGGAGGGAGAGGCCAGTGGAGATGTAGGGACAGCAGCCAGCCTGGTGGCCCTGGAGCTGCTCCTAGGCTGGGTTTGAGCCCAGTGCATGAGGCAGGGAGATGCCATGGGAGGAGGGAGGATGGAGACCTGAGGGAGAGGTGACCTTGGGGTGAGCAAAGGTCAGTTGCAGAAACTCACAGCCAGGGCAGGGACAGCCGTGTGGTCCCCATCGGAGGTGCACATGCTGTGCTCTGGCCAGTTGCCCAGCACATCCAGGAGTATCAGCATGGCCGGCTCTGCAGCCCTGCACGAGCACATGATGCTCTTCCACATGGTGGTAGCAGCTCTGTGGGGTCAGAGTTCTGTGTCAGGGGGGTCTGGGACACATCACCGTGGCCTGGGCAGCAGCAGGGAGCTGAACTGGCTGCCAGCCCTGCCTCTGCCCCCTGCCCCTCAGTGGCAGCCCAGCCCTGTGGGGACTGGCCCCTGAGGGCAGCAGGCTCGGGGGCTGCTGTGCCAGGGCTGACAAAGGGAGGAGCCACAGGGCCCTGGAATCCTCTGTTTGTCAGACACCTGGGCCAGGCTGTGCAGGGTGATGCCCTGAGCCCTCTGGGCACGTGGGCCCTGTACCTGTCACACGATGGGGCCACACGCAGGAGAGCCATCACCACGTCAGCAGGCTGTGCCTCTGTCAGATCCAGAAGGGGCCTGCACAGATTGTACTCAGGAAACTCATTAGCCTCGAGCCACTGGTGGATGTACCTCACCATGCTGGGCACCTGGAGAAGGCACAGGGAAACTTGGAAAGCTGCCAGCGGGAGTAATGTGCCCAGCTTCCCAGAGAAGTGCTTCCCTTCCCACCACACTGCCACGGCCTCAAAGGCTCACAGTGAGCAGCTGGCGTGGCCAAGCAATTCCTGGGAGGATGGAAGCCAGGCCACAGGCTGCTTACTTGCTTTGGACTGGAAGGACCCTCCTCCACAAGCATGTCCAGCAGGGCAGCACAGGTCTTGGTTTTGAAGATGGCAGAGTATGCTCTGACCACAGTGCCCATGGCACTGGTCTCTTCCTCCCGAATTCTCTTCATGAATTTGCAAATCATCTGCAGCAGAAGGGCAAGAAATGAGGGACATTGCATGGAGTGCTCCAAGCGTGGTGCTGGGCTGAGCAGGGACAGCAGGCCCAGCCCAGCTGGGGATGGCTGCAGGTACCTGCGCTGTTGTGCGGAACAGGCCACGGCTGCGTCCCTGCTCTCGAGTGCGCTCCATGGCTGCTCCTGGCAAAGAGCGAGCGCAGCCAGAGCTGAGGGGCTGCGGGAGAGGCCGGAGAACACAGCCCAGCCCTGCACTCCCCAGGCAGGGACAGCCCCGGGATGCCCCAGGGCACAGAGTACAGCTCCAGGGTGTCTGGCCCAGCCCCACTTCTGTCCTGTCCATGGGCGTGTCCCCAGGGGATGGGATGGGATGGGATGGGATGGGATGGGATGGGATGGGATGGGATGGGATGGGATGGGATGGGATGGGATGGGGCGAGGCCAAGCTGGCTGCAGGCACCAGCCCTGTGGCCCAGGTCTGCCGCTCACCCTCCTGCGGTGGCTGGAATTGCTCCAGCTCTCCAGGCTGCTGTGCTGGGGCAGTCCCAGGGCCTTCTTTCTCCTCCTTCACCCCCGTCACCTTGGGGACACTTGGAGGTCTCTGCTCAACAGCACTGCCTGGATTCATGGCTACTTGCAGCAGAGGTGGCTCGGAAAAGGTCGGAGTTGGCAAGTCCTGCAGCCGTGCCTGGAAGGCACCTGCAGGAGTGAAGTCTTGGCAAGGCTGCAGGACAGCAAGTCCTGCACTCAGGTCTCAGGGGCTCGTGCCACAAGGACAGGAGACTCCTTGTCAAGGACCGCGGTGAGGAAATGCCACGGTCTGGCCTCGAGCTCACCTGAGAAGTGTGGTGCTTCACCTCACCAGAAGTGAAGCCTCGGGAAGGCTGCAGGTCACCGAGTGCTGTGGTCTGGCCTCGAGGTGACCTGCAGGAGTAACGCCTGGGAAAGGCTGTGGGTCAGCAAGGAATGAGTGCGCCGTGCGGGGGCTCCTCACAGCACCACTCTGTCCCGTCCTGCCCTGTCACGTGCACCAAGCACTGTGGCGTGGCTGTGTCACTGCCAACACTAATGTCACCCCATGTCACAAAGGGCCCTTGGACACCCTGTCCCGTTCCATTCCACGGTTACCATGCTGCACTGTGTCACCAAGGGCCGTTGCACACGCTGCCCCCTGCCCTGGGGCTCCACCCAGCCCAGCCAAAGTGGCCCAGCTTGGAAGCAATGCCTTGGCCCAAGTGTCTCAGACAGCCCAACAGGATCTTTAGGAACAGCTCAAACCATCAGCAAAGGCTGCCCTGCTCTGTGGGCTCAGGGCAGCAGAAGAAGCCCCTGGGCTGCCGATGCTAAATTTGCTGATTTCCAAAAAATTCTTCATTCACATACCCTTTTCCAAAGTAACTAATTCTTTCTGCATCCAGCTTTTTGCATAGCTGAAGCATTATGTCACTGCCTCGGCACCAGCGTGCCTGGTGTCCAGCCTAGTGTCAAACTAGGACACTCCAATAAAATGGAACAAGCCAGTGTTGGTACCTCCAACACAAGAGTGGCAGTAGAAAACAGGGCTGTTGTTATCCCAAGCCAACCATTTGTGTGTATCCACTGGAGTGACAGAAGCACCTGAGCATTTCTGCAGCTCATTTAGGATACAACTGGGAGGCTCCAACCAAAGTAGCAGGGCTGCAGTTGATTTGTGCCCTGCTCTAGGAACATCTGAAGCCACGGATGGCTGCTGAGGAGATGGGGCTGTGATGCTCGCGTGCAGCCAGGAGAGCAAGAGCAGCACCTTTGCAGGGTGTGAAAGGGCTACAGAGAAGTGGGAGAGTGACTCTTTGTCAGGAACTGTAGTGACAGGACAAGGGGAAATGGGTTCCAATGGAGAACAGGAGTGGATTTGATGTTAGGAAAATATTCTTTGGTGTGAGGTGGGTGAGGCCCTGGCCAGGCTGTGCAGAGAGGCATTAAAGGACAGGCTGAACAGGGCCCTGAGCAACCTGGTGAGGTGGGAGGTTGCTCAGGGCTGAACAAGAGGACCTTTAGGGTCCCGCCCAAGCCAAACCATTCCAGGATTCCATCATTCCAGGCCCTAATGGAAGTGGTCCCAGGACTCCTGTAACATCACTGCCCCCAGAGTTGTGATGTCTCAGCCCGTGTTCCAGCAGCAGAAACACAAGCAGGGCAGGATCCCCTCGCTTGGCTTTTGTCCCTTGAACAATCTGAGCACGGGGCAATGCAAAGCAGAGGAGGGCCAGAGCTTTTGGGGGCTCCAAGCCCTTAATATCAGCCCCTGCAGCTGCAAAAGCTGCTCCCCAGATGCTGGCTCCAGCAATTCCCAAGGCCATAAAGGCCTTCAGAGCCTGAATGTGGATTTTGCATCCCTGCAGCTTGATGCCAGCTCTCAGCCCAGGAGTCCCTGTGGCTGCAGCAGGAAGGGTGGCAGAAGGTTTCCTGCCTGCTTTGCATTGCTGCAGGGGCTGCTCCTGTCAGAGCCCCCTCTCTGCTGGTGACAGCTTTGCTCTTGGGGACAGCGCTCTGCAGCAGCCCAGGAACACGAGCGGTGCCCAGTGCTGGGAGCGCCGCCAGTGGTTCCCTCCTGTGCTCGGGGACCCAGCCCCAGGGTGGCTGTGCCAGCACCCCCAGGGACCTCCAGCCTCAGGAACCCAGGGCAAGGGGAAACCACAACTGTGCAAATGCTGCCTGTGCCCAAAGCAAATGCAAAGACAGACAGCCTGTGACAAACAAGGACAATTTATTTACACAACAGCACCACCACCACCACCACCACCAAACTACAGAATGTATTTACTTTATAAGAACCTTCATAGCAACAATCTATAAAATGTATTTACAAATTAAAGGACCTCTATAACAATTGCAATCTAAGAAATGTATTTACAGAAGAATCTAACTACGGCCTATAGAACATACATACTGAAGGGACTGTGTCCATCATCTCTGTTATTCCTGCAAGAGAAGGAGGCATCCTGGCCACTCCAGCCCAGCCCTGAGGGCTGTTCCTGTGCACGCTCTGGTGCTGTTTCTGCGCTGTCCAGAGCCGCTTCAGCAGCAGCGACTCAGCAGCGCTGCTCGAGGAGACATCACCACCCTCCCCATGGAGGCAGAAGCTGTGCAGACACAGAGCTCTGTGTCAGGGGAGCCTCGGTCTCAGCACCGTGGCCTGGGCAGGCGCAGGGGCCTGGGCTGGCCGCCAGCCCTGCCTCTGCCCACTGCCCCTTATCGCAGGCACCCAGTGGCCGTGGCCTGGCAGGGCCTCCTTGCCCTCCTTGTCCCCAGCCAGCCCAGCCTGGGCACCTCGGGGCTGCTGAGGCCCAGCCTCGAGGGCTTCTGCCGCAGGCATGGCAGTCTCTCAGGGGAAGCACCAGAGCAGCGGGTGGCAGGAACAAGGCGACTGCCTGGGGGCTGCTTGTGGCCTCTGACACCCAATTCCTCAGGGCTTTGTCTTGGTTCTAGAAGACAGGTGTCTGCTACGGAGAGCAGGAGCCTCCCTTGGGATGAAAGAATGTAGACCCCCTCCCTCCGAATTATAAATTTGAAATCAAGGGGCTTTCAGGCAGAGATCTGGGGATAGGAATAACAGTTCTTTACTAGTATAACCAGGCAAACAAACAAACAATAACTACAGCAACAGCAAGAACATAGAACCAGGGACCCCGTGACAGCTTTCTCGGCTGAGATGGGATGGAGGAGAGGTTTTGTTTTCACAAACCCCCTCAGGCAGTCAGTCCCGGTGCTCCTGCAGGGCTCTGAGGAACACTCAGCTGGAACAGCAGGGATGAGCTGAGATCCTGGGCTGGTGGCTGAGGTGGATCAGCAGCTCCACGGCGATGCCTGGCAGGACAGGGGGTGCGAGGCCACCAACAAAGAGGGGAGAAGGAGAAGCAGCAGCTCCGCGACCCAGTGCACGAACGTGCTTCCCCAAAGCCGAGGAAAAAAAGCCAGCTAAAAACTGTCCCCACCCTCCTTTTTCTGCCCCCTCCCCCCCCACCCTGGGCCCGGCCACTCTTTGTCCTTTGTGAGCACCCCTAAGTACCGGTAGTTAGGTTGTCCCAGCACATAATGGGTAAAAATTCCCTGGGCAGGCCAGAACACAAAATAAAACAAAAAAAAGAACACCTAACCCTCAACACTATCCACCCCGAATTTTTTCCCATACCAAAATGTTACATCAAATATTAAACCTTTAAATTATACACAAACACATACTACTTTAACTATATACATATGTACATACAGATACAGATACAAGCACAGTATCATGGGTAGTTCACCCTAAAACCAGGTCCTCCCTGGGGTATGCACCAGATCTCTCCATCTTTTTGCATCACCCACCAAGTGCAACCTGGTCCCTGAGCAAAGACAACCCCACGGATTGGATTGTCTTTGCTGGAGGCAGAATTAACCCAAACAGTTTTTCCCAGCATACCTCTCATATGTACCACTGGAACCTTATCTCCATCTGTCGTTCTAAAGGGCTCAGATTGGGCAGGGCCTGCTCTGTTAGTGGAACCTCTGGTGTTCACCAACCATGTGGCTTTTGCTAAATTAATCTCCCAATTCTTGAAGGTTCCCCCACCCAGTGCCTTCAAGCTGGTTTTAAGCAGGCCATTGCACCGTTCAACTTTTCCAGCAGCGGGTGCATGGTAGGGGATATGATACACCCACTCAATACCATGTTCCCTAGCCCAGCTGTTTATAAGGTTATTCTTGAAATGAGTCCCATTGTCTGACTCAATCCTCTCAGGGGTGCCATGCCTCCAAAGGACCTGCTTTTCAAGTCCCAGGATGGTGTTCCGGGCTGTAGCATGAGGCACAGGGTAGGTTTCCAACCATCCAGTGGTGGCTTCTACCATGGTGAGCACGTAGCGCTTGCCTTGGCGGGTTTGGGGCAGTGTGATGTAGTCAATCTGCCAGGCTTCCCCATACTTGTATCTGGACCAGCGCCCACCGTACCAGAGGGGCTTCAACCGCTTGGCCTGCTTGATCGTGGCACACGTCTCACAGTCATGGATAACTTGAGAAATACTGTCCATGGTTAGATCCACCCCTCGGTCTCGTGCCCACTTATAGGTGGCATCTCTACCCTGATGACCTGAGGCGTCATGGGCCCATCGAGCTAGGAACAACTCTCCCTTGTGTTGCCAATCTAAGTCTATCTTTGACACCTCTATCTTTGCAGCCTGATCCACCTGCTCATTGTTTCGGTGCTCTTCATTAGCCCTACTCTTGGGGACATGGGCATCTACATGACGGACCCCCACAGACAGTTTCTCTACCCTGGTGGCGATGTCTTTCCACTCATCAGCAGCCCAGATTGGCTTTCCTCTGCGTTGCCAGTTGGCTTTTTTCCACCTTTCCAGCTATCCCCACAGAGCATTGGCTACCATCCATGAATCAGTGTAGAGATAGAGTTTTGGCCACTTCTCTCTTTCAGCAATGTCCAGGGCCAGTTGAACAGCTTTGAGTTCAGCAAGTTGGCTTGATCCACCTTCTCCTTCAGTGGCCTCTGCGACCTGTCGTGTGGGGCTCCATACGGCTGCTTTCCACTTCCGGTTCATCCCTACGATGCGACAGGAACTATCAGTGAACAGAGCATAGCGTGTTTCTTCTGCTGGCAGCTGGTTATACGGTGGAGCTTCTTCAGCCCGTGTCACTTGTTCCTGCTCCTCTTCATCAGTGAGACCAAAGTTTTCACCTTCAGGCCAGTTTGTAATTATCTCCAAAATCCCAGGGCGATTTGGGTTTCCAATACGGGCGCGCTGCGTGATGAGGGCGATCCACTTGCTCCATGTAGCGTCGGTGGCGTGGTGGGTAGAGGGAACCTTTCCTTTAAACATCCACCCCAGCACTGGCAGTCGGGGTGCCAGGAGGAGTTGTGCTTCTGTGCCAATCACTTCTGAGGCGGCTTGGACTCCTTCATAGGCAGCTAAGATTTCCTTCTCTGTGGGAGTGTAGTTGGCTTTGGACCCTCTGTAGCTTCGGCTCCAGAATCCCAGTGGTCGGCCTCGAGTCTCCCCAGGCACTTTCTGCCAAAGGCTCCAGGACAGACCATTGTTCCCAGCTGCAGAGTAGAGCACGTTCTTCACGTCTGGTCCTGTCCTGACTGGGCCAAGGGCTACTGCATGAGTGATCTCCTGCTTAATCTGAGCAAAGGCTTGTTGTTGTTCAGGGCCCCACTGGAAAGTGTTCTTTTTGCGGGTGACCAGGTAAAGAGGGCTCACAATCTGACTGTACTCAGGAATGTGCATCTTCTAAAAACTTATGGCACCTAGGAAAGCTTGCATTTCTTTCTTGTTGGCTGGTGGAGACATTGCTGTGATCTTGTTGATGACATCAGTAGGGATCTGACGCCGTCCATCTTGCCACTTTACCCCCAGAAACTGAATTTCACGAGCTGGTCCTTTAACTTTGCTCTTCTTGATGGCAAAACCGGCTTTCAGGAGAACTTGGATGATTTTCTCTCTTTTCTTAAAGACCTCTTCAGCCGTCTTTCCCCAAACAATGATGTCATCAATGTACTGCAGATGTTCTGGAGCCTCACCCTTTTCCAGGGCAGCCTGGATCAGTCCATGGCAGATGGTGGGGCTGTGCTTCCACCCCTGGGGCAGTCGGTTCCAGGTGTACTGCACTCCCCTCCACGTGAAGGCAAACTGAGGCCTGCATTCTGCTGCCAGGGGAATGGAGAAAAATGCATTAGCAATGTCAATAGTGGCGTACCACTTCGCTGCCTTGGACTCCAGCTCGTACTGGAGCTCCAGCATGTCCGGCACGGCAGTGCTCAGAGGTGGAGTCACTTCATTCAATGCACGATAGTCCACAGTCAGTCTCCATTCTCTGTCAGACTTGCACACAGGCCAGATGGGGCTGTTGAAGGGTGAGTGGGTTTTGCTGACTGCTCGTTGGCTCTCCAGTTCTCGGATCATCTTGTGGATGGGGATCACAGCATCTCGATTTGTTCTATACTGCCGGCGGTGCACCGTCAAGGTGGCAATTGGTACTCGCTGTTCTTCTACTTTCAGGAGTCCTACTGCAGATGGGTTCTCTGACAGTCCAGGCAAGGTGTTCAGTTGCTGGACACCCTCTGTCTCTACAGCTGCTATCCCAAATGCCCACCTAAGCCCCTTTGGGTCCTTAAAATACCCACTTCGGAGGTAGTCTATGCCCAAAATGCACGGGGCCTCTGGGCCAGTCACAATGGGGTGCTTCTTCCACTCATTTTCAGTCAGGCTCACATCAGCTTCCACTAAAGTAAAGTCCTGTGATCCCCCTGTCACACCAGCAATAGAAACAGATTCTGCCCCTACATATTTTGATGGGATTAGGGTGCACTGGGCACCAGTGTCAACAAAGGCCTCATATTTTCGTGGTTCAGATGTGCCAGGCCAACGAATTCACACAGTCCAAAAGACACGGTTTTCCCTAGCCTCTACCTGGTTAGAGGCAGGGCCCCTCTAAGCCTGGTTATCCTTCTTTCCTTGGGTATATGTCTTGGAGGTTCCTTCAAGGGAATCAGACATGTCATCATCATACTTGTCAGTTTGACTACAGGCTACTGGAGCGGCTTTCTTTTTGGTGGAGTATCCCCCCTGAGTCTTGCTGTCTTTTAATTCACGCACCCGTTGTGTCAGAGCACCAGTAGATTTTCCATCCTATCTTTTCATGTTTTCTCCACAGTCACGTAGGAAAAACCACAGCTCAGCTCGTAGCTTTTTCTCTTTATCTGGGGAATTTCTTCGTTGAGTCCCGGGGCTCTTGGACTGTACTGCCGAGACTGGAAGAAGATCTTCTTTGAGTTTCTTGAAATTCTCCTCCATTTTGTCTTGGAAGTTTTGCATATCTGTTCTTACAGCTGCAATGGTTGCCTGCATGGGGCCATGCACGGTATCTGCATATGTTCGAAGTTTCTTCGCCATATCCATCACAGTCTCCTCCCGGTCATCCCGCTTCATTGTTGCTAAAGCAGAAGTGTATTCTTGTGGCCCAAGTCGAACAAGTTTTCGCCACATCACAGATGTACATGGCACCAAATCTGGATTTCTAATACTTAAGTCACCCACGAAGACAATCTCTACTATTGCCATTTCTCTCAAGCGCTGAATCTCTTGTTCTATGGTTTTCTAACAAGTTTGCTGTATATAGAGATCGTCTGCACACAGATATCTTTGTGCCACACTTCTTAGGACCCGTTCCCAGAGACTGTAAGGGTCAGCCCCCCTCATCATTCCTTGATTGATAACCGGATCGTGTGACAGGGATCCCAGATGCCTCGCTTCAGTGCCATCCAGAACTGTAGCTTCACTTGCAGCATCCTACAGACGGACTAACCAACTAATTATAGATTCATCAGGTCGTCGAGTGTAATCTTTTCTCAGGCCACGAAGGTCCTTCAGGGAGAAAGGTTTACTAGCGTCTTCTGATTTTTGATCAGTTGCTGGTCTTGAGGGTCTTTCTCCCGCATCGCCATTATCATCATCTACTGGCCGATTGGTTTTGGTTTTGAATTTCATACCTCTCGTGGTAGGAGCAACAGACACTGGTTTAGGTTCACTGTCTGGTTTGGCTGCTGGCTTAGGCTCACTGTCTGGTTTGGCTGCTGGCTTAGGTTCACTGTCTGGTTTGGCTGCTGGCTTGGCTGCAGCCGGAGTGACTGGGGTAGCTGCTGATTTATCTCCCTGCCCTACAGTATCTAGCACCGTGCGATAAACATACGCTAGGGCCCAGCTTATTGCACTGAGATTTTTCTTCTTAAAATCATCACAGCAATTCTCTTCCAGATATTTCCCTACTTCATCTGGGTTCTGAATTTGTTCATGTGAAAATTCCCAGGCTGGGGGATCAGAAAATTCCTTCAGAGTTCGGCCAATTCTCTCTCATTCTCTACACCACTCAGGATTTCCCACACCTGAGTCTACTTCTGGGGCAGGGGTTTCATTGGCTTTTCTGGATATCTCAGCCCTCATTCTAGAGAAGTTGCAGACCATATAGAGGAAGCTTAACAGCTGAACTACTAGGAAAGTGACCAGGAATGTGGTATCCTTAACACTCAGGGGAAACTGGATATTCTCAAAGAGGGACATAACAGATTCAAAGGAGAAGAAGGAAAGAAAAGGCTGAAAAGCCTCATCCCCTGCTCTTCCTCTAACAAACTGGTTACAATTACCAATAAACTCTCAAAATGTGCTACTGGGACTGGGAGGCAGGGTCGGGCGAAGAAACCATAAGCCAAATATACCTGACAGAAACTTCAGTCGTTCTATGAACTTTCTATAAATCATTATCACCGAGCCCAGCACAATAACCATTCTAATCCGTGCCTCTCTACTGTGAAAGAGGGCAAAGACAGGTATTAAAACCTCAAAAAATTCTAGGGACCAGATTGACATGAAGGCTTCTACCTCAAGAGATATTATGTATCCAAACAACATGGCTACTGACTGCTTTATCCCAATACAGAATAAATACAACTAAAAATACAACCAACAATCAGTACAGGTTTTTCTACTTTCTCTTGCCCCACGTTGAGTGCCAAAAGTGTATTTGTCCTAGTTTAGGGCAAATTAGGAAGGAAAACTCTAAATGGGGATTTCCTCAGGGAAATGCCCCCCTTCACTTTCTGGTCCGGGAAAAGAAAAAAAAAAAATTCTTTGGAGAGAAGTGGAAAAAGCTGTTTATTTAACAGAAATTGAGTAATATTAAATAATAAAACTTCTTGTTGTTCGATGGGATGGCAAATCTAGGAAGAAAAGTCCTTTTCATGTGGTGTAGCTCGGCTCGCTCAGGTTCTTATCAGTCCCTCCGGCGCTGGAAAAGTGCCGAGGCCCAGGCCCCGGTGGGCCACAGGCTTGTGAGCTCCCGGGGTTTGGCTGGGTGTTCAGTCCAGAGCAGGCTTGCACAGATCCAGAAAAAAAGGAAAAAAAACAAGGTCCGGGGAACTCTGCCTCAGCTAGCTAAAACTAACTAAAAACCAGGGAGAAGCTCTGTCCCGCTGTCTGTCCGTGCTGCAGACAACACAGTCCAGGAGCGAGATGTGTGGGAGTGATGTTTTCTTTAACACAAACTGCGGCTTCTTCTACCCCCCTCTCTTGCTCTCAGAGTCAGTCTTAAAGGTGCAGAACTTAATATATAACATAAACCAGACGATTGGGGATACCAGTATCATAAAGTCACCCCAGGACAGGGCCCTTCTAGCCCAGGAAGAAACTCCACCCTGGACCCCTCATGGGGAGGCAGCCCAGGGATTTCTGATTGGGTTTGGGCCCCTGGGGTTTCTCCCTTGCTGTGTTCCCAGTGGTCCCTGACCTTGAACTCCACCCTGGTTCTCAAACCCCATCTCCCTGCCTCTGTTCGGGGCTGTCTGGATCTGAGTTTGTTCCTGAGCTGAATAAATGTTTTCCTGAGCAGAATCCCATCTCGTTGGTATCCCATGCCTGTTCCTGGTAACTGTGGCCTCCCTGGACATGATCCTGCGGCCCCAGAACGCAAGACCCCGCAAAATCAAGACCACACCCCAGACCTCAAAAAATCCCAAAATTCCCTAAAATTTGCCCAAATCCCCCCAAATTGCCTTAATTTTTCTAAAATGGCCTTTTTGTCCTCCTCCAGGACCAGGTGCCTTCGCTGGATCTCGAGGACACCCCCAGGAATTTGGAGGGAGTCTCTCCTCCCCTGCCACCCTCAAAAACCCACAGCTTTTGGGAAAAAAAATTCCCCCAAATCCCTTAGATTCAAGGGGGAGTTCCCCATTTTTGACACATTTTTTGGGGGTTCTCCCCCAAATTTTTCAGGTTTTTTGCCTCTTTGCCATTTATTTAATGGTTTTAGAATTTTTCAAAATGAGCTTTTTTGTGGTAGTTCCCCCGATTTTTTTTAGCGGTCCCTCAATTTTTTTTCTGGGGGTTCGACCCCTCCCGCAATTTTACCTTCGTCCCCCTCCCCCCAAACTGGGGTGAGGGTGTCTTTTTTTCCTGTTCTTTTTTACCTTTTTCCCTTTTTTTTTCTTTTTTTTCCTCTTTTTTTTATTTATGTGCACTTAATTTGGGGGGGCTGAGGGGCAGGAATTTTGAGGAGCTGTTGCCTGGGGGGTGCTGGAAAAGTTGGGAAGACCCCCTCTCTCCAAAAGAATGTGAAAAATCCTGAGAATTCTGGGATTTCCCCCCCTATACCCCTGCCCAAGGTGTGAAAAATGTGAAATAAAAAGATATACATTCTCAGCTTTTTTGTTTATTCTTGGGGAGGGAGTTGTGATTTTGGGGGGGGTTTTGAAGAGGCGTTGGTATTTTTTTGGGAGGTTCTCCCAGTTTTTGGGGGGAATTTGGGAGGAATTTGGGGGTTTGGAGGGAAATTTGGGGTTTTGGGGGGAAACTTCAGGGGTCCTGGGAGGAATTCTGGGGTTTTAGGGCAGGAATTTTAGGATTTTTTTGTAACATTTGGGTGCTTGGGGGAGAAATTTGGGGTTTTGGGGAGAACTCTGGGTTTTTTAGGGGGAGGATTCTGGGTTTTGGGGAAAAAAAACTGGGTTTGGGGGGGGAAATTTGGGAGTTTTAGGGGAAATTTGGAGTCCAGAGGGGAATTTTGGGGAGAAGGGATTTGGTTGTTTAGAAGCACTCCCTGTATTTTTGGGGAGAAATTTGAGAGTCTTGGGGGGGGGAATTTTGGCGATTTGGGGTGTAATTTGAGAGTCTTGGGGGGGGGGGATTTGGGATTTTGGGAGGATTTGGTGGTTTTGGGGGAAAATTTGTGGAGTGGGGAGAATTTTGGGGGTTTTGAGAAAATTGGGGGTTTGGGGGAAAAATTTGGGATTTTTGGGGGGAAATTTGGAGCTTTGTGAGGAGATTTTGAGTCTTGGGATGATTTGGGACTTTGGGGGGAGTATGGGGGTTTTCTGGTTTTTTGGGGGGATTTGTGAGGAATTTTGGGATTTTTGGGGAGGAATTTGGTGGTTTTTGGGGGAAATTCTGGGGTCCCAGGGGTGTTCTGATTGTGGGAAGGGGATTTGGGGAGGATTTTTTGGGTTTTTGGGCAATTTCCATTGATGGGGAGGGGTCCTGATCCCAGTGAGGAGGGGCATTTTGGGGAGGCGTCCTGAATTTGGGGAGGGGTCTCAGGGGGGGATTCCTGATTTTGGGGTGGGGTTTGGATTGGATTTGGGGAGATTTTCCAGCAATGGGGAGGCATCTCGGGGGTGGGATTTGGGGAGGGGTCTCATCAGGGCACCATCCTGAGCTGGAAGCGAGGGGGATGTTGGGAGTGGAATCTGGGGAGGATCTGGGGGGAGATTTTCCAGCCATGGGGAAGGGTCCCGATCCTGGGGCAGTTCCTGAATTTGGGGAGCAGTCTGGAATTTGGGGGGGTCTCATTGGGGCAGCAGGAGGAGCTGGAAGCGGGGCACGATGTTGGCGAAGCCGCTCTCCAGGGGGGCCGTGGGCAGCTCCTCGGGGGGTGCCGGGGGTCGCGGCCGCAGGCGCTGCAGCAGCGAGGTCAGGAACAGGAACAGCTCTGCCCGCGCCAGCGCCTCCCCCAGGCACAGCCACTGCCCTGTGGGGAGGGGGCGTCAGCACCGCCCCACCCCAAAGGGTCGGGGGACCCAAAAGGGCTGGGGGTCTCTAGAGGGGCTGGGGGTCCCAAAAGGGGCTGGGGTCCCAAAGGGGCTGGGAGTCCCAAAAGGGCTGGGGGTCTCTAAAGGGTCCGGGGGTCCCAAAAGGAGCTGGGGGTCCCAAAAGGGGCTGAAGGTCTCAAAAGGGTCTGGGGTCCCAAAAGGGGCTGGGGGTTTCAGGGGTTGGGGATCCCAAAAGGGCCTAGGGGATTCTAAAGGGTCTGGGAGCTTCAGAGTCTGGGGGGTCCCTGAAGGGTCTGGGAGCTTTGGGATTGGGGTCCCAAAATGGTCTGGGGGTTTCAGGGGTGGGGGTCCCAAATGGGTCTGGAGTACCCACCCCGAGGATTTATGGGATTTAGGGGATCCCAAAAGGATGTAGGGCCCCTCCACAAAGGAATTTGGGGATTTTTGGGATTCCAGAAGGATTTAGGACCCCACCCCAAGGATTTATGGGATTTTTGGGGTGCCCACTGGCCGAGAAGGGCACAAAGGCCTCGTTGCGCTGGAACTGACCCTGCTCATCCAGGAAGTTCCCAGGGTCAAATTTTGGGGATTTTTGAAGGATTTGGGGTTGTATAGGACCAAGCTCAGCAGGGGGTAAATGTCTGTGTCCTGTGGGTTCAGGTGTGGGGCCAGAAGGGTCATTTGGGGTCAGGTGTGGGGCCAGAGGGGTCCTTTAGAGTAATTTGAGGTTATTTGTGGCAATTTGGGGTCATTGCAGTCATTTGGGGTTACTAGGGTGTAAGAGACAGTCTGAAGTTACCCTCATCTGCCCCACAACCATCGCAAGAACAGAGACCGAGACCCTGAAGACCCCAAGGGACTTTGTGCAGGGGTTCTGGCCTGGTTGAGGTGGAAGCTTGCCAGGTGATGGTTTGCAGGTGTGCTTGTTGTGCTGTCAAGGTACACTGCCTTCATTCCTGCTGCTGAGCAGGGACTTGTAAGGAGCGGCCTGTTCTGTACCTTACACCTGCTTCCCAGAGCAAGGGGTCTCATCACAACAGCCGAGGAATTTCCCCACCTCTTGGCCAGCTGCCGCTTGCTTTGAAACAGACTGTAAAAGTGACTTTTCCAAGTTACTTTCTTCAAGAGAGATCTCCCCATGGAAGAAGACACCAGCGACACTGTCTCATCCGTTGGTAGCGATAACCCCCCTTTTTTTCTTTTTGCATTTTGCCTCTTTATCCCTCTCTCCCTCTCTCTCTCTCTCTTTCCCTCTCATCTATCACATAACCCATGCTGCTGGCACTAAAATAAAGGTGCATTAGTGCTGTTGTGATTTAAACTGAAATCACCTGGTGTCCTTTTTGCACTCAGATCAAACGAACCTCTCACAACTCCCACTTGTGTTAGGGGATTGTGACACTCGGCAGCGGGGTGACCCAAGGTGTGGCTTAGAGCAAATGCTCCACGGCACAAGGATATTGGTAGGCACATGGTGGAGACAAGGATGAGGAGGAGACCTCCAGTATGGGTTCCAAAGGCTTTTACTTGGCAAAAATGTATACTCTGCTCAGTTTTGGGTGCTTGTCTTACGGCAGCTAGAGAAACTTGCTTTAAGCAAAAAGGTGAGGAAAGAACTAGAATGGACTCCTTTCAAAACCCAGTTGAAATTTTGCAAAAACAATTAGATGAAGAAAGGAATGAGATCCATCTCTTGCCAGTGGCCCGAAGAGAGGAATGGGTTAAAAATTCAAAGAATGCTTATTCACCAAAGAAACAGAGGAGAGGGAAACCCTTCTCATTAATCAAATTTACCCTCAAAAAGAACTAACTGATGAAAAATTGTGGGGAGCACTGCTGTCCTAGCTTGAAACCTTTCATTAAAACAGAATATAATCATATCAATGATGAAGATCTTGATTTGCATACAACCACTAAAGAAATCCTGTACACTGCTGCTGAATTGGCTGAGCTGAAAAAGGAGTACGGGCGTCTCCCTCACGAGTCAGAGACAGAACACATACTGCATCTCTCACCGGAGGAGATCAGATTTGACTGACAGAACAAGAAGCCAGTGGGTACTGGGGACATGGGGTCTTCTGAACAGCAGGAGACAGATGTAACCCGTGGTCCCTAACTCAGCACGCAGCTCATTGGGCAGCAGGGCTTAATCCATTGGAAAGGGGAGACCCTGTAGCTATAGTTGGTACTCCTGACCAGCTACTGGAAGACATGCACAAAGCTGCCTGCTTGCAAATGATACATGACAGAAAATTAACTACTGGCTATGAATCACCAATGCAATTACCTGTGAAATGATGACCCCTTTAATTCGAGCCCTTCCAGAATCACATAAACCTACAGCAATTTTCCTTCAAAAAACCATAGCAGCTAGAACTCCTGTTGTTGGCACTAAAATAAAAGTGCACTATTGCTGTGATTTAAGCTGAAATCCCTTTGTGTCCTTTTGCACTGGGAGATCAAACTAATCTCTCATGATTCCTGCCTGTGTTAGCGGATCATGACAGAGCCCTCAGCAATCCAGGCAGCAACACAAGCAGCAGGACACAGATGGCACTTCCTGGCTGGGACAGGGCTTGTGGCTTCAGCAGAACCACCAAAGGCCAAGGGGCTTCTGGCCATTTTCCCTGCACCACTGCACGCCTGGGCAGCTTGCAGAGCACAAGCCCCCTTTTCCCCCTCTTCCCCTATGCCCCACACACCCTGAGCAGCAAAAGAAAGGTCCTGGGAGTCTGACTATTATAACATATCCTATATTATTTACATCCTAAAGCAAAACAAAAAAGAAAAGAACAATCTTCGAAGGAAGAAAAGTCCCTGCTGGCTGCTCATGTGGCCCCAGCAGACACAGCCTCCCAGATCAGCTCTCTGCAGAGCTCCAGCAGCGCAGCCAGCTGAGGCCCGACAGACGAGGCCGTGACCTCCATGCCCTGCGGAGCTGATCTCGCAGCCTCTGGAAGGTGGAGATAGGAGCGTGGTCTCCTGCCCTGAGAAGGCACAAAGTCTGAAGTGCCAGGCTTCCAACCTCCAGGCTGCTGTCACATGCTGTGTCTTCAAGGGCTGGAAGAGAGACGGACAGAGCCACGGTCAGATCCCAGACCTGCGGGGGCCCACGGAGAGCCCCCTGCCAGGGCCATCCCAGCTGGCTCTTGCCATGGCCAGCAGGGAGCAGGGACCGAGGGGATCAGCCCGAAGCTGCGGCCACGAATGCCCCACGTGCCCCTGAAATCTCGGTGTGCTCTGCCCACACCGCCCCTCATCCACACAGGGAGCAGAGCCCTCCACAGCCAGGCCAGGGCTTGCAGCTCCCCCCGACAGCCCCGCTGACAGCCCGCTGCCCTCACTCACCCTCACAAATGAGCAGCATCTCTTTCTTCTTCTCCCTCAGGTGCTCCCCGGCCATCCCTGGGAACACAGAGCCTGTCAGGGCCCCGGCGGCACAGCTCCCTGCCAGCGGCGCTGCCAGCCCTGTGGCCACACGCCCTCCCGCCCCGGCAGGGCTCAGCCCGGGCCCTTGCCGCATCCTGACTCAGCCCAAGGGCACGGCTGCCAGAGGCCGGCAGCAGCCCCGAGGGCAGCCGGGGCTCCAGGGCGCCGGGCCCGGGTGCCGCTGCCGGGGCAGCAGCCGGGGCCGGGGCCGAGCTGCGGCGGGGCGGGGAGGGAGCCCGGGTTCGTGGCTCACCGATGAACCTGATGGCCGCCTCTCGCAGGGGCTCCTGTGGGCTCTGCAGGTACGGCAGGGCCCGGCGCAGCTGCTCGGCCGCTCGGCTCCTGTCCTGTGCCAGCTGGAGAGAGCGGCAGGAGGGAAGGGTTGGTGCGGGCTCTGCCCCTCGGCCGGGCACTGCCTGCGGCCAGCCCCGGCCTCTCGTGCCCGCCCAGCCCTGAGGCCCGGCCAGCAGCCGCTGGCGCCGGGCTCTGGAGGGGGCAGAGGGCCGGCTGCTGCCCGGGGAGCCGGGGTGTCACCCCTCCCTGCATCCCCACTCGGGGCCAGAGGAGCCTGGAGAAGAAGCCATGCAGCCCAGGGAAGGGAGCGGCGTGTGGGGCACAGGTTGGTGCCCCTGGGTGCAGCACCGGGCAGGGGCGCAGCTGCCAGCCCCACACACTGGGCACCGGGGACAGGGAGCTTCTCCAGGCTGAGGCTGGGCCGTCCAGGCCGTCCTTACCAGGCCTTCGCTGAACTTCCAGAGTTTCTTATCCAGCTGCAGCATCTGTTCAATATCTCTCCTCTTCAGGAATCTGGCTGAAGAATGCAGCGTTTCCTGGGACACCTGGAGAGCAGCAGAGACTGGAGATGGCCCCACAAGCCCAGGCACAGGACCCGCATTCGTGTGCCAAGGCCTGGAGGTGCCAGGGCAGGAGGCAGCCGAGCCCTCTCCCAGGGTGCCACCGGCAGCCCAGGTGTCCTCACCTCTGCCACATGCTGGTTCTGCTCATGGCAGTGGAAGAAGAGTGGCAGCAGGCTCTGGCGCACGTGTGACTTCAGGGCCTTTCTTCCCTCTTCCATTAATAAATCTATCATCTTTTTAAATACAAACATGGAGCACAGCTGCACCTGGTTATCATCCTGTATGAAAGGAAGGAAAAAAGACTTCAGCACTGGATGCTTCGGGCCCCCTTTGGTCTGGCCTGCGAATACACAGGGCACAAAGTGTCTGGGCAGCACCCAGCGGCCGTGGCTGAGGGCACAGAACCTTACATTGTCAAACAGTGGCAGGAGTACCTCAGCCAGCTGCCGGGCTATGGGGATGGCTATCGGGGCACTATTATACAGGAACAAATATTTGAGTAGAACCATGGTCATCCTGACCACGTCACTATCATTTTCCTGCAGGAGCTCCAGCAGGTTTTCAGTCAGGCTCCACATTTTCTTGGCCTGTGGGGAAGAGAAGTCTGTGAAACCCCACCCTGCTGCTGCAGGGCCCAGAGGCCAAAGGCTGGTCCTAAAGCACTTGGGCAGCTGAGCCGGGAGGCAGGAGAGCTGGGAGCAGCTGCCTCCGTGTCTGAAGCTCAGCTAAGCCCAGGGACTGCGTTCCCCATCCCTACACTGCCCGCATGGCTTCAGCCACTGCCCCCTTCTCACCATCAGGGGATTCTTGCCAAGCACTAGGAGGCCTCTGAGTGCCAAGCGTTGCCTCTCCCTGCACTCGCTCTGCAGATGGTTTGACAGGATGTCCAGGATGCTGTCACTGCATTCAGTCAAGTCCAGGCACTCCAGGACCTGAAAGGCACAGGGCAGTGACAGGGGAGCTGGCTGGCAGGAGGCTGGAACCACACAGAGCTGGGCCCTGGCAGCAGCACAGAGCACGGGCAGCCAAATCCCAGGCAGCTGCAGCTGTGAGAGGGCAGAGAGCTGGAAAGCAGCTGGCCTTCAGGCTCACCTCTACAAGGAATGCCAGGGCAGCAAAATCCCAGAATGGCATCTCTTTGCTGAGCAGGCTGAGCAGGTAGAATGCTACCCCAGAACACAAGTGTACGGATGAAGAGCACATTTCTCTGAATGGAGGAAAAAGGAAGCAAAACTCTGAGCCAGCAGCAGTAAAGCTCTCCCAGGAATGACTCACAGAGGGCTGATCTTTCCCCACCAGCCTGCAAGGGGACATGGGCCCTTGGGGAGGTGGCTGCTCCTGGGCACCCTCCTCTCCCAGCCTTTTGAAGTCTCCTTGGTTGTTCCTTGGTGCCCACAACCACTGGGATGGTGTGGGGCACCTGGACACACAGGGCACAAATGCCAGAGGCAGTGGGGAGAAGGGGGTCTCACCTGGCCAGCAGACCCACGGCATAGTGGTGGGTGTCAGCACAGAGCAGCGTGTCCCAGCCACACTTGCGTTCCACTTCCAGAACCACACGCTCACACCGGAGAAGGCAGAGCAGGGACTTCAGGGTCTGCACTGCAAACCTGTGTGCACAGCAAGGCCCACGTCACGCTGGGAGCACGGGCTCCTGCCATGGGGACATGGCAGGGACAGGAGGACTGGGATGGAGCACCTGTTGGGGCTGGTGGCAAGGCCGTGTTGCTTCTGGCATCTCTTCCAGAAGGTATCAACTTCCTCTGGCATATCCAAAGTGCTGAAGAACACTTGGAAGAGCAGATGCACCAAGAGGTGGGGGAAATACCCATTCACTACACGTGGGACACAGGGCACCTGAAGGAACTTCCACATCACCACAGTTGCCTGCAGAGGACAAAGCACCCTGAGACAGCGCTCAGTGCCGAGGTGTCTCTGTGGCAGGGCCTGAGCGTGGCAGGGAGAGGCTGGGGGAGACACAGGGGGAGCATCGGGCCTGGTGCCCCTGAAGCTGCCCCTAGGCCAGGTTTGAGCCCAGTGCCTGAGGCAGGGAGATGCAGTGGGGGAAGGAGGAAACAGAGCTGCTGAAGACACGGCTGGCCATGGGGTGAGCAAAGGTCAGTTGCAGAAACTCACAGCCAGGGCAAAGACACCCGTGTTGTCCCCATCGGAGGTGCACGTGCTGTGCTCTGGCCAGTTCCCCAGCACATCGAGGAGTATCTGCACCACTGGCTCCACAGTCCTGCTCGAGCACATGACCGTCTTCCACATGGTCATGGCAGCTCTGTGGGGTGACAGCTCTGTCTCACGGGGGTCTCAGACACATCCCCGTGGCCTGGGCAGCAGTGGGGGGGGGTAACTGGCTGCCAGCTCTGCCTCTGCCCGCTGCCCCTCACCAGCAGCAGCACCCAGGCAGCCCAGCCCTGTGGGGACAGGGCCCTGAGGGGGCATGGCATGGCAGCAGGCTCAGGGGCCGATGTAGCAGGGCTGGGAAAGGGAGCAGCCAGAGGGCCCTGGAACTCTCTGTTGGTCAGACACCTGGGCCAGGCTGTGCAGGCTGATGGGCTGAGGAGCCCTGAGCCCTCTGGGCACGTGGGCCCCGTACCTGTCACATGCTGGGGCCACACGCAGGAGAGCAATGACCACATCAGCAGGCTGTGCCTCAGTGAGATCCAGCAGTGTCCTGCCCAGCCTGTGCTCAGCAGACTCATTGGCCATGAGCCACTGGTGGATGTACCTCACCATGGCAGGCACCTGGAGAAGGCACAGGGAGACTTGGAAAGCTGCCACAGGGAGTCAGGAATGTCCCCAGCTTCCCCAGAGAAGTGCTTCCCTTTTCACCACGCTGCAATGGCCTCAAAGGCTTAGAGTGATCAGCAGGCATGGCTTGGGAGGCCAAGCGATCCCTGGAGGATCAAACCCTGGCCACAGGCTGCTTACTTGCTCTGGAATGGAAACACTCTCCTCCAAAATCAATTCCAGCATGGCAGCACTGGTGTCGGTGGTGTAGACGTCACCGTTTTCCATGGACCCAGTGCCCATGGCACTGGTCTCTTCCTGCCAAATGCACTTGATGAATTTGCAAGTTGGGCAGGAGAAGGAAGGGTGGGAAGAGAGGGATATTGCATGGAGAGCTCCAAGCATGGTGCTGGGGGGCTGAGCAGTGCCAGCAGGCCCAGCCCAGGTGGGGATGGCTGCAGGTACCTGCGCTGTTCTGTGGAAGAGGCCACCAGCAAGGTCCTGCTCTTGTGTCCCGTCCATGGCTGCATCTGTCAAAGAGCAGCCAGAGCTGAGGGGCTGCGGGAGAGGCCGGAGAACGCAGCCCAGCCCTGCACTCCCCAGGCAGGGACAGCCCTGGGATGCCCCAGGGGATGGAGTGTGGCCACTGCTGGGGGGGTAGCCCCAGGCCTTCTTCCATCCTTTCTGTGGGCACGTCCCCAGAGGATGGGAAGGGGCGGGAGGGAACGGAAAGGGACAGGACGTGATGGGATGGGATGTGGCCAAGCTGGCCCAGCTCTGCCACTCACCCTCCTGCAGTGGCTGGAAGTGCTGCACCTCTTCAGTCTCCTGTGCTGGGGCATCTCCAGGGCCGCCTTCTTCCTCCTCCTCCACCCAGGCCAACTTGGGCACTCTTGGGGGTCGCTGCTCCATGGCAGTGACTGGATTTATGGTACTTGCAGGAGGGATGGCTCGGTAAAGCTCCAAGTCACCAAGTCCTGCAGTTGTGCCTGGAAGGCGCCTGCAAGACTGAAGTCCTGGCAAGACTGCAAGACAGCAAGTCCTGCACTCGGGTCTTGAGGGCTCCTGCCACAAGGACAGGAGGCTCCTCGTCAAGGATGGTGCTCTGGTCTCAAGGGCAGTGACTGCAGGGATGGGCGATGCCTCAGGAAAGCTCCGGGGCACCAAGTCCCACGGTCTGCCCTCAAGAGAACCTGCAGAAGAGAAACCTCAGCAAGGCCACAGGTCAGCAATTCCTGTGGTCTGGCCTCGAGGTCACCTGCAGGAATGACGGCTCAGAAAAGCTCCGGGTCAGACACAAACGAGAGCGCTGTGCGGGGGCTCCTCACAGCACCGCTCTGGCGCGTCCTGTCCCGTCGCGTGCACCGAGCACTGTGGCATGGTCCTGTCACCGCCAGCTCCTATGTCACCACATGTCACAAAGGGCCCTCTGACACCCTGTCCATTTCCATCCCATGGTGACCATGTGTCACAAAGGGCCCTTGCACACACTGCCACCCGCCCTGGTTTCACCCCCATCCCCCCCTAAGTGGCCCAGGTTGGAAGGAATCCCTTGCCCAAAGTGTCTAAGACAGCCTGACAGGATCTTTAGGAACAGCTCAAACCATCAGCAAACGCTGCCCTGCTCTGCAGGCTCAGGGCAGCAGAAGGAGCCCCCAGGGCTGCCGACGCAGCTGCAGCAGGAAGGGAACGGGGCCTTGCACAGAAGCTGGCACGGCCTCCTTGGGACACATCCTGGCTGGTGGCCATTCCAAACTCAGAGGTGTGACACAGACAAGGGACATCTGGGCCAAGGCACGAAGAGTCCACTAGAATGTATTTTAGCACATTAGAAAGACTTGGGAGGAATCCCAGAGGGTCATTTTTTGAAACAAAGTGATCTGATTAAATACTATAACCAATGGTAGGCTTGGTAAAAATTAGAAAGTGGTGAAAATGGACTGCCTAATGGAACTTTAAATGATCATCCACTGTTACAGTTGATGTTATTTTTTAAAAAAAGAAGACAAATGAGACCAAGTGATATGTGCAGACACTTTTTTTTACCCTGAAGAATAAACCTGAGTGGCACCAAGAATATGGCTTTAATTTGGACCCCCAGGAGACTTTGGTCCTTCCTTTGGAAAGAGATAACAGGTGGAAAATAAAGAGATGTTGTTCAGCGTGTAGTTTAGGGCAGAGATGTTTGAAATTGGCAAAAAAGTGCGAGGAAGACACTGTTATAGATGTCCAAGACTCACAGCCGAGTTATTCCAGGCCAGCTCTACCTTCCCCCTCAAGCAACCACTCCTCTCCCTCAATTAAATGAAAGTGAGAATGAGATGAATAATCCTGGTGAGGGGACAAGTGCGGGGATGCCAGTGACAACACGTACAAGGAATAAAACCAAGAAAGCTTTGCCTTTAGTCACCCCCTTAAGGCAAGAAGTGGGTCCCACAGGAGAAGCTGTGTGGGTGAAGATCCCCTTTTCTACTGGTGACCTGAATAACTGGCAGGAAGAAGTTCATAATTATAGAGAAAACCCTAGCAAAGTGGCAAAAAGATTGGAGTTAATAGTCAAGAACTGAGACCCAGACTGAGGTGATTTCATGATGACAGCACTAAGGAAAACAGATAAAGAGTTGGTGATGAAGATGGTCAGAGCACATGTGCAGGGAGAAACTGCTAGTGGAGCCTTACAAGGTACAGTGGACCAGTTGTTTCCTATTGTAAACCCTTTGTTGGACCCAAATGATGCAAAGAACTATGAGATGTTAACTAGATACTGGGAACTGTGGGGGCTGAGGAAGCAGCCAATACTGTAGCCACTCTCCCCTGGAGGAAGAGCCCATAGGAGGCTTTCACTTACCACTCTCCCCCAGAGGCTAAAGGCCTCGATGGGGAGCTTTTATTTTTACAGCCACAGGTTAAGTGGTTCCCAACATGTCTTTCCCCCTGTATGCATATTATTTTTACCCTGTTGGCCCTTCCCCCTTGTTCCACCCCTGAATCCTCTGACCATTGTCCCTGTTGCTCCACCCCACCCCCTGCTTTTCCTATATAATCCCTGCTCTCACTGAGCCCGGGCCAGTTGCTGTCTCTGGGACCCTTCGGGAGAGAAGAATAAAGACCT
This sequence comes from Poecile atricapillus, assembly GCF_030490865.1. Taxonomy (NCBI): domain Eukaryota; kingdom Metazoa; phylum Chordata; class Aves; order Passeriformes; family Paridae; genus Poecile; species Poecile atricapillus. The sequence goes on from NC_081267.1 coordinate 2,648,592, forward strand.
CCTTGGAACCCCACACGGTGCCTCCCGTCTCTTTTCTTCGGCAGCACCCGAGGAACAGCGGCCATTCCAAAAGCCCTTTGAAGGGCTCGCAGCTGAATCACGGGGGCAAGGCAAGCGTGCCTGTGTGCCCAGGGGAAGTGCCACAGGAGACGCTTCCCTGGGAAGGTCACGGCACCCTGACCACCTCCGCTCACTGCGACAAGTGGTGCCCCAACAGGGAGCTCTGCCAGCGGTTCCCTGGTTCCCTGGATCCCGGGAGAAGCGTCTCCTGCAGCACCAGCTGCAGAAAGCAAGTCACTCTCGGGTCTGTCACTTCCCTGAGGAAACCCCCTCGCGTTTTAGCAAGGGCTATCCAAGGGGTGACCGGAACCCTCCTAGGACCACCTGGGGAGCGAGGAGATTTCCTCAAGGACCAGACGGTGGGTGACACCGTGCCCAGCAGTTTTTGTTTACCCAGTGGAGGTGGAAAAAGCTGCTAAAATTGGGATTTGGCCTTTCTGGGTGGGTTTTAGAACCAGTTTTGTTCCCATGGGGAACAAAATCCTTCCTGGTTTTAACCAATCCCTTTGGAATGCTGCACATGGCTCACCTGGGTTGGGAAAAAATGGGAAAAAAATCTGGGAAAATCATAGATTTCCCACTTAACAGCTCAATCCCTTTGGAATGCTGCACATGGCTCACCTGGGCTGGGAAAACCTAGAAAAATCCTGGAACACACACCTGAGGGAAGTGTTTGTTAATCCTGGCTCATCCCAGGAACTTCCATTCCTCAATCCGGAAGGGATGGGTTAGGGAGTCCCCCAGTCTGGGAGTGCCTATGACACCGCCTAAAAAAATATTTCCTTGCTTTTCCAATTCCAGGAATGAAATTCCTGGATTATTTTCCATCAGAAAATGGGGTTAATTAAAGTGCAGCTTTTTCCACCAGCATTTCAGTCCTCGTCATTCCGGCAGTTCCACTAATCCTTATCCCAGGTGTGATTCAGAGGGTTGGGATTTCCTGGTCCTGAGCACCAACATCTGCAGTGGCACAGGAAACTCACAGCTCATGGGAACAAACTTTCTGTGTGACTTCAGAGGCCACGACAACCCTGAGTGGTTTCCCTCCTGTCCCCCAGTCCTGCCTGGCCCCAGGGGCTGATGGCATTTGTGCTCCCTCAGGTTCATCTCCCCACAGCAGCACCATGGGGGTGCTGACGCCTGCTCTGGGCAGTGCAAACAGGGGCTCCTGAGCCAGTGCTGCCGTGTCTGTGCCTGCAAGGATGCGGCACCTCTCTGAGCTGGGGGAGAGGCCAGGGCTGCACAGGGGGGATGTTGTTGGCAGCTCCATGAGGACGCTCTGGGACGCTGCCCTGGGGTGTCCAGCACAGTGGGGATGGATCAGCCCCTGCTCTGCTGCTCCTTCCCATCTCCCCCAGGGACCTTGCAGAGCCCCAGCCATGCTGTTTGCCCCCAGCCTGCCCACGGCCACGCTGGGGCTGCTCACGGGGGTTTTCTGTGCTGAGCTTTGGCCTGGGCGTGTTCTTGAGAGAGCCTGGGCAAGGAGCCTGGAGCCCCCAGGCCCTGCCCTGAGGCGTCAGCGCTGCCCCAGCAGTGCCCATGGCCTGTCCCTGCTGCAGCCCCGGCACTGCCACCCCCAGGGCTGTGCCCGGCCCCGAGAGCACTCAGGCCCTGCAGCAACACCAGGGCCAGGAGGGCAGCGGGGCAGTGGCACGGGAGCAGCACTGGCAACACCAAGTGCTGCTGCTCCTGGGCACAGCTGCTGTGCCAGCACTGATCTGCCCCCAGCTCTGCACACAGACACTGCTGCTGCAGCTCCAGAGAAGGGAACAAAAGGGGGATCTCTGGAGAAAACTTTGCTGGGAGATCCTTTATTTCATTTAAAGCCATCAAGAGCACAGCTCCTCATTGGCACAGTCTGTGGCCACAGGGACAGTGGAGGGAGAAACAAAATGAGAAATGGCACAAATAATTACATTTTATTGTGGACAATATTGAAAAGTAAAACAACAGAAAAGATCCTTCAAAATTTTTGAATGAAATTTTGTAGTAAGAAATTTCAGTAAGAAATATCAAAGGTGACTTTTATTACAAGTGATTTGCAGGAATTGGCCAGCAGTTTAATGTTTCTGATACCATCCAGTCATCATTCTCCATACTGCAGCCTTGAGTCCTGGTTCCTCAGGCTGTAGATGAGGGGGTTCAGGGCTGGAGGCACCACTGAGTATAGAATTGACGCCGCCAGATCCAGGGATGGGGAGGAGATGGAGGGAGGCTTCAGGTAGGCAAATGCTGCAGTGCTGATAACTAGGGAGAGCACGGCCAGGTGAGGGAGGCAGGTGGAAAAGGCTTTGTGCCGTCCCTGCTCAGAGGGGATCCTCAGCACAGCCCTGAAGATCTGCACATAGGAGAAAACAATGAACACAGAACAGCCAAATAGCAAAGAGGCACTGACTGCAATGAGCCCAAGTTCTCTAGTGTAGGAATTTGAGCAGGAGAGCTTGAGGATCTGTGGGATTTCACAGAAGAACTGGCCCAGGGCATTGCCCTGGCACAGGGGCAGGGAAAATGTATTGGCTGTGTGCAGCAGTGAATAGAGAAAGCCACTGGCCCAGGCAGCTGCTGCCATGCAGGCACAAGCTCTGCTGCCCAGGAGGGTCTCGTAGTGCAGGGGTTTGCAGATGGACACGTAGCAGTCGTAGCACATGATGGTCAGGAGGAAATACTCTGCTGAGATGAAGAACATAAAGAAAAAGAGCTGTGCAGCACATCCTGTGTAGGAGATGTCTCTGGTGTCCCAGAGGGAATTGTGCATGGCTTTGGGCACAGTGGTGCAGATGGAGCCCAGGTCAGTGAGGGCCAGGTTGAGCAGGAAGAAGAACATGGGGCTGTGCAGGTGGTGGCTGCAGGCTACGGCGCTGATGATGAGGCCGTTGCCCAGGAGGGCAGCCAGGGAGATGCCCAGGAAGAGGCAGAAGTGCAGGAGCTGCAGCTGCCGCGTGTCTGCCAGTGCCAGCAGGAGGAAGTGGCTGATGGAGCTGCTGTTGGACATTTGTTGTGGCTGCACATGGGGACCTGTCTGTGAAGAAATAGACAGAGAAGATTTAGAGGAGAAATCAAAGCCATTTCTCATCCACCATCCTCTGTAACACACATGAACACACTTTTGTGTATAGGAATTCTGAGATTTTCTTTTAAGCTTCCCCTGTGTCTCTCCTGGTATTTTTTGATATCAGAAGTTCTCAGCATTTCTGCTGCCATCTGGTAGAACAGAGTGAGTTCCCTGAGGCAAGATGATGAGTGGAGACTGAGGGGAGATGATCTGTCACTCCATTCTGCTTGGAGATTCTCTGGGCTTTCCCTTTTCTCAAAAGAGGGATGTTCACACTCCCGTGTTTTCCTTAAAGATCATCAGATACTGCTGAGAGCAGATGGATGCACCATGCACCAGCTCCACATTTGTCTCCAAGGACTCACGTTGCTCATTTCACCAACCCAACAGCATTTTCAGTGTCAGAGCACCTTTGCCTTTCCCCACAGGTCTTTCAGATAACACAAAGATGCTCTAGGACAGGTTTGCATCCTGTATTGGAGCTCCCAGCTGGGACTGAAATCTCAGGGAGACATCCAAGTGTCCTTATGATGGCATTGGATGAAGGGAGCTGTAGCTCCTTCCCTGGCTGCACTGCCAGCATTGCCCACAGCCGGGCACTGGGGACAGCGTCACCCTGAGCCAGCTGTGCCCCCCGCCAGAGCCCCCAGTGCTGGTCAGCTGCTCCCAGCCCTGTGCTCTGCAGAGGGAACTGGGCTCGGGGCTGCAGAGCTGCCCCACGGCTCTGCTGCAGCTCTGCCTGCACAGGAGGGGCTTCACACCTGGGAGCCTGGCCCTGAGGGCAGAGGCTGGGCTGGGGGGACAGGAGGGAGGGGGCTTGTTCAGAGAAAGGGGCTGCACTGCAGGGGCTCCTATGGACATCTCTAAACTCCCTCTGCCACAGGATTTCTGGGGTTTTCTTTTCTCTCATTCCGTGATTTTCTCTGCTTCCTGGAGATGTTCCTCCTGCAGGTGTTTCCCTGTGCCTGATCTCTCCCTGCCAGCACCCAAAGACCCCAAATCTCTGTGCACTCTCCTTGGCCTGACAGAACCCTGCCTGTTTGCAGGGCTCTGGCTGGGGACAGGTTCTGTTTGCAGCTTGGAGAAAGGACAGCTCAGACAAAGCCTGATGGGTCCAGCAAAGGTGATGCTGCTGCTGTCCATGGGCAGAGTGGCTGAAAGCACATTAGGAATCTCCTGTGAACTTACTGATCACTAAAAGTAACAATTTGGATATATCAAGCACTTGTCAGAATTTGTAATATCTTTAACATTTATCCCCCCTCCCTGCCATTTCCTAGTAGTAGGAAACTGAATACATAGTCTTAGGAAATTTCCTCATTTTTATCAAAATCCTTGTTTGGAAATATTCTGTGACAGATCAGAAACCCTCAGCAGGTCAGAGCTTCATGAGCATTCACCTCCCCTCCACCAGAAATACTCAGAGTTCTACTCACAGAGTCTGTAGGCACTGGGATGTTCCAGCTTTAGGAGATGCCTCCAGGAGCTGCAGCTGCATTGTCCTGCAGCCAGAGGCTTCCTGTGTCAAGGGCTGGCAGTGATTCTGCCCCAGGCACTTCTCAGCACCTTCCCAGCCCTGACTGATTGAAGCTCTCTGTGCCTCTGGGCTGTGCCCAGGGTGGCTGCAGGCAGTGCCCCAGCCCTGCTGGGCTGGCAGAAGAGCTGCTCAGCAAGAGAAATGTGCTTTTGAAGCTCTTCTTGGTTTCCAGCAGCTGCCTCTGTGCCAGGAGCCTGGCCCAGCTCAGCAGCACAGACACAGCAGCAGGACTTTAATGAGCCTCTTGGGGCTTTGTGCTGAGGCCCTGAACATCAGTCCCTGAGATGGAGGGGAAGAAAGCTCTCAAGAACTCCAAGCCAGATTCCAACTCCAAAGTTTCTTTCACTTTTAATGGGTCCCACTGAGGGACGTGACTGAGAAAGTGTCCCCAGTCCCCAGGCAGAGCAGAGAACTGGAGGCACTGATGACAGCTGGGGACAAAGAGAAGCCAAGTCTTGGTGCCCTGGGCCACAGCAGCCTCTGTGCCAGCAAGGGCTGTGAGGAGACACCTTGTCCTGAGGCCCTGGGGCCTCCTGGCACAGCCCCAGCAAGGCTGGCCACTGTCACCCCCTTGGCCTGCCCTCAGCATCCCCCCTAGCCCACATGCCAGTGGCCTCAGGGATCTGCTGGAAGGAGTCCCTGGGGAGCCTTGCTCAGGAATGGCCCTGGGGGGCTCCTTCATGCTCCCAGGGACTGCAGCTTTTTCAAAGGACTTTGGCTTTTGCTTTGGAGTCTCTGAGAGCTTTGTGCAATCCTGGCCTCCAATTATCTGCTGTAATTAGTCCCTTGAGAGGCTTTGTCAGTAACAACACTCAGTGGAGCTCATTAATTCTTCAAGGTACTTCAGGTTCTTAAGGTACTTTCCTTTTTCCTTCCCACACTGAGTCTCTGAGAAGTTTGTGCAATCAAGGCCCCAATTATCTGCTTTAATGAGTCCCTTGGGAGCTTTACATTGACACTCAGTGGGGCTCATCAATACTTTGAGATACTCAGGGGTTTTTTCAGCTACTTTGGATTTTCCTTTCTACACTGAGTCTCTGAGAGATTTTTGTGCAATCCTGGCCTCCAGTTCTCTCCTCCAAGGAGTCCATGAGGAGCCTATGTTGGGGATGGACCTCAGTGGCACCCATTACTGCTTCGAGAAACTTTGGGCTTTTCCACTGACTTGGACTCTTGGAAAGGTTTGTGCAATCTCCTCTCAGGCCCTGAGGTTCAAGGGCTCAGCTCCAAATGCACCATGGGGCTCATTAGGATCAAGCAAGTTCTGAGAAACCATGGCTGTGTCTTGATTTCCCTTTTGTCTGGTGCAGTTTCTAGGAAAGTTTCCTCCAATAATTATGGAGAAATAGTTCAAAGAACTTCTAAGAAATATGTATTCCTATTTTAAAGGGTGTCTTTTATTCCTGTTCTCTTTAGAGCAGATGTGATTGCAGCATTCAGTGATGGATATTGATCCAGGGTCTCTCCTAAGGAGGTCTGGCCAGGTCAGAGAAGCTGTGCCTTGAGGTCTGACCCAGTGGGGACAACCCTGCTCCACATTCCCCAGCCCCATCCTGTCTCTCCTCCCTCACCTGGGACCTGCTTTGCTCACAGAACTGGCTGCACTCAGGCAAAGAGGGGTTTCCTTCTTTGATTTTAGCAATCTAAAACTGCTGAGTTTCCCCATGGAAAACAGACACCCTCCTCAAGTGTGTGCCAAGCCCAAGGTGCCACCAAGGAGGTCCCCCTTCCCCAAGGCAGAACCACACAAGGAATGTTTCAGACACACAGGAAGTTCTACAATAAACACAACCCCAGAGTTGGCTGAAGGCAGAATTAGAGCAGTTCCTGAAGGACAGAGAAGCTTTGAACTCCTTGCAGCTGAAAGCACCAAGTGGGTTGTTGGGAGGTGAGTGAGTGAGGGAAGGGAAATGCAGAGAGCTCTGGAAGTGTTTCTGTGCAGACAGGCTGCTGCAAGGGCAGCGTTGGACTTCTCTGGGGGAAACTGTGAGGGGAGGTCAGGACAGAATGACCTCCCCAGTGACCTCAAGATGTCACAAAGCCATCAGGGATGTCACAGCCCACTCAGTGACATCACACAACCTGTCCCGGGATATCACACCACCTTTCTGTGATGACACATCTCTTCCTAAATGCCACAAAACCACCTCATGATGTCACATAGCGTTCTGTGATGTCACACAGCAACATTTGATGTCATAGTTCACTCTATGACGTCACAGTTGGCACCGTGATGTCATACAACCTGTCCTGAGATGTCACATGGCTCTTCTACGATGTCATTGCCCACTCTAGGATTTCATATCACAACCATGTGGCGTCACAGCCTGGTCTGTGATGTCACAATCCTCTCTGTGATGTTGTACATCTAACCTCTGGTGTCACAGTCCTCTCTGTGACATCACAACCCACTAAGTGATATCACCCAGACCATGCTGTGATGTCATACAGCCACACTGTGATGCCACACCCTGCTTTCTGATGTCACACATTGCTCTCTGTGATGCCGTAGCTGCTCAGTGACCTCACACAACAAACTCTGTGATGTCACAGCCCCATCTGTGACCTCACACAACCCACTCGGAGCTGTCACACAGCCCCTTTCTGACATCACAGCTGCTCTGGGGCTCCAGGACACAGCCACAGAGGTGCTGCTGTGACACAGCCCCCTCTGGCACATCCCACAGCCCCTGCCAGTGCTGAGCCCCTGGGAGCTCTGTCTGGGCCTGCTGGTGTCCCTGAGCTGCCCTGGCAGGGCCCCAGCCCTGCTGGGCTGTGCTCAGGAGCTGCTCCTGGCCAGAGCTGTCTCTCTGCAGCGCTGCCCTTGCCAGGAGCTGCCTCTGGGCCAGGAGCCCGGCCCAGCTCAGCAGCACAGACACAGCACCAGCACTTTCATCACCCTCTCGGGCCTTTGGGGCTCTTGGCATCACACTCAGTCCCTCAGAGTGTGCTCCAGAAACTTCTCAAGAGCTCAAAGTCAGATGGAAACACTGAAATTTCTTGTAGTTGAAATGAGAGACACGAGTGAGAAAGCGTCCCCAGGTTCCAGGCAGAGCAGAAGACTGGAGGCCCTGATGGCAGCTGGGGACAAGCAAGGGAAAGGTGTCTGTGGTGCTGAGCAAAGCTGGATGTGTTTCAGGAATGCCAAGGGCCAAGGGCTGAGCCCCAGCCCCTGGCAAGGCAGATGCTGTCCCTCCCTCATTGCTCAGGGCTCTTCCCGGGGCACTGGCATGTGGGGATGTGCAATGCCAAGGGCAGCACCATGGGGCGGCCCCTGCCAGGCTGCTGAGCAGGGACAAGGAGGCAATGAGGCCCCAGGGCTGCCAGGGTCACTTGTCCCCTGCTGGCCTCAGGCCCAGGGCCAGCAGCCATGGCCAAAGGGCTGCACAAGTTGCCTCTGGCAGGGCTTTGCAGCTGCACAGCCCAGAGCCCTCAGCCTCTGCCTGCTGCTTATGTGATGAGGCTTCCAAACCTGATCCTGAGAGATTTTTGGGTCTTCTCCATGGTCTGTGAAAATGGAAACACTGGTCAAAGTCATTTTCTCACAAATCTTGCAGTGACAGAACAAGGATGAATATCTTTAAAGTGAACTAGAGTGGATTTGGATTTGTTAAAAGGAGGAAATATTTTACAATGAGAGTGGCACAAAACTGCAACTGCTTTTCCAGACAAATGTATGCCTAATACCAGGATTGCTCCAGGAGCAGGATCTCTGTGCAACCTGACACAGTGAAAGCCCCTCCCCTCCCCAAGGATGGAATTCCTGTTGTGTGGGTTCTCTGATGTGCTGGGTGCCCTCACAACACTCCTGGCCAGAATGTCTGCTGAGGGCCAGCCAGGCTGCTGCAGTGGCACTGACCTCACAGCCATCACCACTGCAGCCATGTCCCCTGGGCCTGGCTCTCCCCTTTCCTCTGTCCCTGCCTTGTCTCTGCTGGCATGAAGAGTTGTTTCATTATTATCTTGTCCCCAGGGTGCTGGGGCCAATTGCTTCCCAGTCAGGCTCCTGGAGCAGCAGTGGCTTTTCAGAGCCCAGCCAGAAATGAGCCCTGAAGCAGCAGCTCTGCAGTGCTGGCCACCAGGCCGGGGTGCCAAGGGAGCCTTCTGGCCATGGCCTGGAAGCAGCTGCTGCTGCCAAGGTGCCTTTGGTGCCTCAGGCTGTCCCTGGCACAGCTCCCAGCACGGCACTCTGCACTTGTGCCCGAGCCCTTCCCTGGGTTGGGGCTGGCCTGGGGCTTTTCCTGCAGCAGGATCTGCCCTGGCCATGGCACAGGAAAGGCAGTTCCTGCTGGAGCAGGAGGCTGTGCCTGGAATGGGCTCAAACAACTCCAGCAAGGCCCTATTTACTTCAAAATTGCTTCCTAGAGCACTATAGTCTAATAATTATTATAGCTCCTTTACTGTTGAGTAAATAACTCTTTTTCTTTATTTACTCTGTGGTGTAAATAAATCTGTCTAATCATCTTCAGAATCAGTCACAGTTGTATTAGTATAAATATATCTGGTATTCCGCTGTTAATCCTGTGAGACAAATTGCATTACGGTTCAGTTCCAGCTGTCCAATCTTTACACATAAACCTTTGACAAAGTCTGGGCCTGGGATTGAATCCAGCTGCTTTCAGTCTTCTCTCTTAGAAAGAATTTAAAAGTCTAGGTGACCTGGAAGGGTTTGAGGATCCATGGTGGCTGTTGGGTGTCATTTCTCCACCTCATGACTCAGCAGGTGTTTCTCCAATAAAGAAATAAAGCTTTAGCCTGAAGCTCCCACTCTGCCCATGACAGGAAGCCCTGGGAGTGTCTGTGACATCCCGGCTCTTTGGCAGCCTGGGGACTCCTGGGATGTCACCGTGGAGCCCCCGGGAGTGCCTGTGACACAGCAGTGCCTTTGCAGCCCAAGGTCCTCTGGGATGTCACCATGGAATTGCTGTGACTGCATCTGACCACACGGCTCTTCAGCATCCCCAGAAACCCCTGGGAGGTCTCCATGGAACCCCTGTCTGTGCCTGTCTCAGGCCTGGAGCCAGAGCCCATTGCCATGGCAACCATTTGCAGTCCCATCCCCAGGCTCATGGGATCACAGAGCCACAGAATTGGCTGAGTTGGGAGGGACCCATGGGGATCCTCCAGTCCAACTGCTGGCCCTGCACAGGACACCCCAACAATCCCAGCCTGGGCCTGGCAGCGCTGGCCAAACGCTGCTGGAGCTCAGCCAGCCCTGGAGCTGGGAGCCTTCCCTGGGGAGCCTGTTCAGTGCCCCAGCAGCCTTGCAGGAAAAACCTTTTCCTCACATCCAGCCTAAACCTGCCCGCCTCAGCTCCAGCCGCTCCCTCCACTCCTGTCCCTGGGCACCAGAGGGAAGAGGTTCCCGCAGCCCCCAGCCAGGGACCCGCTCCCAAGGCTGCTGCCATGGCAACCAGGCCTGGCACCAGCTGGGATGCTCAGTTTCCATGGGCTGGGCTTCAGGAATGGGATTCCCCAATTTCCTGCTCCTACTGAAACCGCACTGCTGCTCGCTTCCCTCCCGCTTCTAATGGAAAGCACAAAAGGGAAAGATCCCATGCTGGGATAAGAACAATTTATTGAGAAGAGCAACGGGATAAGGAACAAACAGGAACAGAAAAAAATTGGATAACAGAAGGGATAAGACAAACTATTTACAGGGAAAACTAAAATGCCACCAACTGACTCTTCCTGGCCACGTATCTCCTCCTGTCTGGAAAGGACACTTTTCTCCTCTGGTGAGAGAGAGAGAGTCCTTTTCCTTCCCCTGGCAACAACCTGAGATGAAATTGAATATAATGACAAGGACATGGTCAGACCCTCATGTCCTTCAATCCCACATCATGACATTGCCATGGGCAGGAAAAGGGACAGGTGTGTTCCCACCATGGATCCCAGGGAACATGGATCACCAGGTCTCTTCCCAACGTGGATTCTGGAAGGGCACATGAAGCTGGAGTAGTGAACAAAGCTCTTCCTGCACTTTGGGGCAATCACAAGGTTTCCCTTACAGGTGCCTCCGTTGGTGTTGGGTCAAGGTAGAGCTCTGGGTGAAGCTCTTCCCACACTGGGGACACTCGTAGGGCCTCTCCCCAGTGTGGATGCGTTTGTGGGCACTGAGGTTGGATCTGTGGCTGAAGCTCTTGCCACATTTTCCACACTCATAGGGCCTCTCCCCAGTGTGGATGCGCCGATGCCTGATGAGGGTGGAGTTTTGCTTGAAGCCCTCCCCACAATCAGAGCAGTGGAAGGGCCTCTCATCCGTGTGAATCCGCTGGTGCCTTAGCAGAGTGGAGCTGGCCTGAAACCTCTTCCCACATTCCCCACACTCGTAGGGCCTCTCCCCAGTGTGGATGCGCCGGTGAATGGTGAGGGTGTTGTACTTGAAGCCCTCCCCACAGTCAGGGCAGCGGAAGGGCCTCTCATCCGTGTGAATCCGCTGGTGCACAAGGAGAGTGGAGCTGGTCTGAAACCTCTTCCCACACTTGGGACACTCGTAGGGCCTCTCCCCAGTGTGGATGCGCTGGTGGATGATAAGTTGGGAGCTGCAGCTGAAGCCCTTCCCACATTCCCCACACTTGTAGGCCCATTCCCCAGTGTGGATCATCTTGTGCTGGATCAGGCTGTTGCTCTGGCTGAAGCTCTTCCCACACTCCAAGCACTTGTAGGGCTTCTCCCCATCCTGAAGCTGCTCATGGACCACCAGCTCAGAGCCCTGGCTGGATCTCCGGCCGCCTTCCCAGCACAGGGTGGGTCTTTCCTTCTCAGAGCACCCTGGGATGGGTTTGGAGCCACTCCTCCTGCGGGATCTCCGGGGATTTTCCTCCGCATTGGATTCCTCTGCCGTGGAGCTGCTCAAAACAGCTTCTTCCATGAGGCTCTGCCACAGGGATTTGTCCTCCCTGGTCTCCATTCTCAGCTCCTTGTCTGGGGGAGGAAGGACAAGGAGAGGATGGGATTTGCCTCCGTGCCAGAGGGAGGGGGAAGGAGATCCCCCCAGTGAGTCCCCGGCAGGACGGCATCGGCAGCGGGGTTGTCCTGCAGCCAGGGGCCAGGCTGGGCTGGGAGATGGAGCAGGAGAGAGGAGGAAAGGGACACTGACTTCCTCCTCACCTGCCTCGGTGTCCTGGGGCATCTTCCTCTTCCTTGCAGCCTTCTTTTCCATGCAGATGAGGTTTGGAAATGAGAAATCCTGGTTTGGAGAAAACAAGGGATGAGCATATTGAGTTGGTAGGTCTGTCTGTTCAAGTCCCTCTCTAGAAGTCACCCGGGCACCTGGCTTGTCGTGGATTGAAAGGAAAGGTGTTTGCTAAGGAAGGCAGAAACCTACACTGAAATATATAAAAATGTAAGTAATCACCCCCTCTGAATTATTATAATCTTGATATCAAAGTGCTCTCAGATAAAGATTGAAGAATAGGAATAATAATTCCTTTCTAAAGAAAGGAAAATGAAAATGCAGCAGTACCTAAGATAAAAAACAACAAAAAAACAACTCGCTGAGAGAGTCAGTATACAACTTGACACCCTGTTGGTCAGGGTGTTGGCAGCAGTCTGATTAAATGGTGGCTGCAGTCTTCCTGGAGTGACAGATGTGGTTCTCTTGAAGCAATGATCCCATAGAATTGTGTACATTACCTCTGAAGTTCCGGTGCTGTAGATGGGTCTGGTCTATCCTCTGGGAATCCAGTGGAGAAAGACTGCCTGTGGTGCTCTGACTCTCAGATTATATCCAGTCAGGAATGCTTGGCTCCTCACCCTGGATGGAGCATCTCACAATGGGATGATGTCATTTTATCAGTCCTGCAGTGAGACTCAATGGCCCATTAAGAGAAGATATCCCCCTGGAGGGAGGATGGGTGGTGGAAGAGATAAAGAACACTGCCCCACCTGGTTTTAACAGCTGGCCCATTAACAGAAGATATCCCCCAGTTATGAAGGATGGGTCAAGAAAGAGATAAAGAAAACTGCTCTACCAGGTTTTAACAGATGGTGAGAGAATACATACTTTTGGTTACATCTTGCATTGCAACCCAAGACATGGGGTCCATAAAAACCTCCCAAACACCAAGACTTAGCCCTGAAAATGCCTCCCAGGAGTTCCCCATTTCTGTTCTCTCCCTTTTAGTGTTCAGGGTTTCACCCCTGTCCCAGCATCTGAGGGTAACATGTATATGGGGGTCCCCCGTCTACTCGGTCCCTGCCCTGCCCAGGCTTCTGGGAGTGCCAGGAATCTGAAGTTTCCCCCATTTCTATCTCCCCACTTAGGGATGCTGGAATTTTTTGGGGTCCCGGGGTCTCTGCTGCTATTATTCTCTTCTTCGGGGTGCAGGGCGTCCATGGAGACCCCCCTGCCCCTCTCCAGGCTGTTGAGGGTCCCATGAATTGTGGTGCTCCCCCTCTCTGGGCTCCCCACTTTGGGGTCCTCGGGGAGACAGGGCTCTGCTCCTCCAGGCTGCCTCTGCCAGGAGCTGCCACCAGGACATCCCAATGTCCCCCCAAAGGGCATTTTCCACTCAGCTTTGGAAGTTCTTCATTCTCCAATCATCACGCTCAAAAACCCAACCCAGGGACCCCCCCAGGATATCTGGGCCAAGATCCCCCTCCCTGGTCACCTGTGGGATGGGGGGGTAATGATCCCACGGATGGGGGGCTGTAAATTCAGGCAGTGAATCCCAGCTCCACTGGGATATACTGGGCGTGAGATCATACTGGGATAACAAGCACCTGACTGGGATTACTGGGAGTGTCTGGGAATGGCTATGGACATGCTGAGGGAAACTGGGACATATTGGGAGTGTCTGTGACCATACCGGGGATGACTGGGAACACACTGGGAACAATGGGAACCATGCTGGGGACAACTGGGAACAACTGGGAGTGACTGGGTCTGCACTGGGGGCAACTGGGCATGACTGGACCATGCTGGGAGCAGCTGGGATAATCTGTGGAGGGACTGGGACTGTACTGGGGGCAACTGGGTGCAACTGGGATCACACTGAGAGGAACAGGGAGTGACTGGAACCACGCTGAGGTCAACTGGCATCCTACTGGGAGCAACTGGGAGCAGCTGGGCCATGTGTGGAAGGACTGGGACCATACTGGCAGCAACTGGGACTGCACTCAGAGTGACTGGGAGTGGCTGGGAGCAACTGGGATCAGGCTGGAAGCACCTGAGGAGTGAGTAGGAAGAACTGGGATAGACTGGGAGAGACTGATACCACAGTCCCACAGGTAAATGGGAGCAACTGGAAACACACGAGATAATCCTGGGAGCAGCTGTGCCCATGCTGGGGACATACAAGGATCCTAGTGGAATTAGCTGGGATCATACTGGGAGGGAATGGAAAGGTGCTGGCTGGGACTGGAACCATGCTGGAGGTGACTGGGAGCAACTGGGCCCATCCTGGGAGTGACAGGGAGTCACTCTGGCCATGACTGGAATCATGCTGGGAGGATCTGGGAGTGACTGGAACCATACTGGGGGTGACTGGGAGCAACAGCTCATTCATGGGAATGACTGCAACTGCAGTGAGAGTGACTGGGATCATCTGGGAAGTATTTTTCTGTATATCTTCTGTCTTTCTGGTCTCCTTTTATTCTCCTTCTTCTCTTACGTACCTGGAACATTTTTGGATATATTAATGTTTCCCAAAATCTTAAGGGTTAACACTTTTAGGTTAAAGGAGCTAAGCTTCCAAAGTTAATGCTATGGTAAGAGTTTTATGTTCAATTGGATGTTGTATTAAACCCTTTCCCAAAATTCCTTGATTGTCTATATTTTGCCAATTAAATTTTGTGTCATTTTGACCTTTTAGCTCAGTTGGTCAGAGCATGGTACCAGTATCACCGAGGTTGTAGGTTCAATCCTTGTGGGGCCATTCACTTAAGAGCTGGACTTGATGGTCCTTGTGGGTCCCTTCCTACCAAGAATATTCTTTGCATCTGTCCATGTTGAGAAGACCTGGTGGGTGTTTCTCCTGTGCACCAAACTCAAGCACAGGAACCTTTGGTTACCACCAGCATTGAAGTGTTCTGGGGTGTTACAGCCCTGCAGGCTCACAGTGACCTCTTGTTTCCATGAGGCCCCACAGTGTCCCACTGGTTCCTTGGTTCCATGGGCCCAAGAGTGCCACAATGATCCCCTTGGATCCACAACTTACCACAGTGTCACACTGGCCTCTTGGTTCCATAAGGATCTGGAGTGTCACACAGGTTTATGGCATTTGTCCTTGCTGCCCCTCACATCCCACTGCCCCACAAAGAGCCCCGAGCCACCCGTGAGGGACAGGCCCTGCTGTTCCAGGCCTGGGCTCAGGGCTTGGCCTTTCTGCTTCCTCCAACCCAGCCAGGGCTTGCTCAGCATTGCAGTTCCCTGCTCAGAGCCTTTGGCTCCTGGCAATCCTGGCCTCCAGGATCTGCTCTCACCAGTCCCTGGGGAGCCTTTGGCAGTCCCTGCCCTCAGTGGGGCTGATTGATGCTCCAAGGGGCTTGGAGTTTTGCTTCTGACTCCTTGAGCAGCTTCTTCAGCCTGAAGGAGGGACAAAGGAGGATCAGGGAAAGGAGAAGGAAGCATGAGGTCAAGCACTCCCTGAATTCACAGCCTCCACCCATGGGATCATCACCCCCCATCCCACAGGTGACCGGGGAGGGGGAGCTTGGCCCAGATGTCCCGGGGGGTCCTTCTTGGGTTGTGTTTTTTGGGGGGGATGTTTGGACAATGAAGAACTCCAAAGCTGAATGGAAAATTCCCCTTGGAGGGATACTGGGGGGTCCCAGCATCCCTAAGTGGGGAGATGGAAACAGGGGGAACTTTTCAGATTCCTGGCACTCCCAGCAGCCTGAAGAGGTCAGGGACCGAGTAGACAGGGGACCCACAGTACAAGCATGATCCCCAGCAGCTGGGACAGGGAGGAATCCCTGAACAGCAAAGGAGTGAGACCAGAGATGAGGAACTCCTGGGAGGCATTTTCAGGGCTGAATCTTGGTGTTTGGGAGGTTTTTATGGACCCCATGTCTTGGGTTGCAATGCAAGATGTAACCAAAAGTATGTATTCTATCACCATCTGTTAAAACTTGCTGGGGCAGTTTTCTTTATCTCTTTCATGACCCATCCTTCATAACTGGGGGATATCTTCTGTTAATGGGCCAGCTGTTAAAACCAGGTGGGGCAGTGTTCTTTATCTCTTCCACCACCCATCCTCCCTCCAGGGGGATATCTTCTGTTAATGGGCCATTGAGTCTCACTGCAGGACTGATAAAATGACATCATCCCATTGTGAGATGCTCCACCCAGGGGGAGGAGCCAAGCATTCCTGACTGGATATAATCAGAGAATCAGAGCACCAGAGGCAGTCTTTCTCCACTGGATTCCCAGAGGAGAGACCAGACCCATCTACAGCACCAGAACTTCAGAGGTAAGCTACAATCTTCTATTGCTTCAACAGAACCACATCTGTCACTCCAGGAGGACTGCAGCCACTGCTGCCAGCACCCTGACCAACAGGGTATAGGGTTGTATACTGACTCTCTCAGAGTGTTGTTTTTTTGTTGTTTTTCTTTTTTACTGCTGAATTTTCATTTTCCTTTCTTTAGTAAAGAATTGTTATTCCTATATATTTATCTGAGAGGGCTTTCATATCAAGATTCTAATAATTTGGAGGGGGTTGTTGCTTACATTTTTATCAATTTCAATGGAGGCTTCTGCCTTACTTAACAAACACCTTTCCTTTCAAACCAAGACACACCAGATGCCCTGATGACTTCTAGAGAGGGACTGGGACAGAGGGACCTTCAAACTCAATGTGCTCCTTCCTTGTTTTCTCCCAAACCAGGATTTCCCAATCCCAGACCTGGAGGCTGGATGGAGAAGGGGGCTGTGAGGAAGAGGAAGATGCTCCAGGACGCCCAGGCAGGTGAGGAGGAAGTCAGTGCCCCTTTCCCCCTCTCTCCTGCTCCATCTCCCAGCCCAGCATGGCCCCCGGCTGCAGGACAACCCCGCTGCCGACGCCGTCCTGCCGGGGACGCACTGGGGGGATCTCCTTCCCCTTCCCTCTGGCACAGAGGCAAATCCCATCCTCTCCTTGTCCTTCCTCCCCCAGACAAGGAGCTGAGGATGGAGACCAGGGAGGACAAATCCTCACAGCAGAACCTCATGGAAGAGGCCATTTTGAGCAGCTCCACAGTGCAGGAATCCAATGGGGAGGAAAATCCCCGGAGATCCCACAGGAGGAGGGGCTCCAAACCCATCCCAGGGTGCTCTGAGGAGGAAAGACCCACCCTGTGCTGGGAAGGCGGCCGGAGATCCAGCCAGGGCTCTGAGCTGGTGGTGCATGAGCAGCTTCAGGATGGGGAGAAGCCCTACAAGTGCTTGGAGTGTGGGAAGAGCTTCAGCCAGAGCAACAGCCTGATCTGCCACCAGATGATCCACACTGGGGAATGGCCCTACGAGTGTGGGGAATGTGGGAAGGGCTTCAGCTGGAGCTCCCAGCTCATCATCCACCTGCGCATCCACACTGGGGAGAGGCCCTACGAATTTCCTGAGTGTGGGAAGAGGTTTCATAGCACCTCCACTCTCTTCAGGCACCAGCGGATTCACGCGGAGGAGAGGCCCTTTCACTGCCCCGACTGCGGGGAGGGTTTTAAGCATTACTCCAACCTCGTCATCCACCGGCGCATCCACACTGGGGAGAGGCCCTACGAGTGTCCCAAGTGTGGAAAGAGCTTCACCCAGCACTCTCACTTGACCCGACACCAATGGAGGCATTGGTAGGGGAAGCCCTGTAAATGCCGGAAGTTCAGGGAGAGCTTTGTGTACTGCTCCTGATTCATCCCCACTTGGAGGACGGACATTGGGAAGAGACCTGGTGATCCATGTTCCCTGTGATTCGTGCTGGGAAGACACCTGTCCCTTTTCCTGCCCATGGCAATGACATGATGTGGGATTAAGGAACGTGAGGGTCTGGCCATGGCCCTGTCATTATATTCAATCCCATATCAGGTCATTGCCAGGGGCAGGAAAAGGACTCCCTCTCTGTCACCAGAGGAGAAGGGTGTCATTTCCAGACAGGAAAAGATACGTGGCCAGGAAGAAACAGTCAGTGGTGGTTTATTTTTCCCTGTAAATAGTTCTTCTTACCTATTTTGTTACCAAAATTATTTCTGTTCCTGTTTGTTCCTTATCCTGTTGCTGTTCTCAAGAAATTGTTCTTATCCCAGAATGGGATCTTTGCCTTTTCTGCTTTCCATGGGAGGTTGGAGGGAAGAGAGTGGCAGCCCGGTTTTAGCAGGAGCAAGAAATTGGGGAATGCCATTCCTGAAGCCCAGCCTGTGGAAACCGAGCATCCCAGCTGGTGCCAGGCCTGGTTGCCATGGGCAGCAGCCTTGGGAGCGGGTCCCTGGCTGGGGGCTGAGGGAACCTTTTCCCTCTGGTGTCCAGGGACAGGAGTGGAGGGAGCGGCTGGAGCTGAGGCGGGCAGGTTTAGGCTGGATGTGAGGAAAAGGTTTTTCCCGCGAGGCTGCTGGGGCACTGAACAGGCTCCCCAGGGAAGGCTCCCAGCTCCAGGGCTGGCTGAGCTCCAGCAGCGTTTGGCCAGCGCTGCCAGGCCCAGGCTGGGATTGTTGGGGTGTCCTGTGCAGGGCCAGCAGTTGGACTGGAGGATCCCCATGGGTCCCTCCCAACTCAGCCAATTCTGTGGCTCTGTGATCCCATGAGCCTGGGGATGGGACTGCAAATGGTTGCCATGGCAACAGGCTCTGGCTCCAGGCCTGAGCTGGTGTCCATGGCAACCACCCCTGGCATGGGGTCTCCATGGAGCTGCCAAGGGACTGATCATAGCAACAGGGGCTGTGATGGTTGCCATGGAAACAGACCACAGCAGGGAGACAGCTCTGGCCAGGAGCAGCTCCTGAGCACAGCCCAGCAGGGCTGGGGCCCTGCCAGGGCAGCTCAGGGACACGAGCAGGCCCAGACAGAGCTCCCAGGGGCTCAGCACTGGCAGGGGCTGTGGGATGTGCCAGAGGGGGCTGTGTCACAGCAGCACCTCTGTGGTTGTGTCCTGGAGCCCCAGAGCAGCTGTGATGTCAGAAAGGGGCTGTGTGACAGCTCAGAGTTTGTTGTGTGATGTCACTGAGCAGCTATGGCATCATAGAGGGGACTGTGTGACATCACAGAGAAGGCTGTGACATCATGACATGGCTGTATGACATCATAGCGCCATGTATGACATTGGTGCTGCAAAGAGCGGTGCCAATGGCGGGGCCGGAGGCGGCTCTGGGGGCGGGGCCGGGGCTGTGGGCGGGGCCGCAGCGGAGCAGCGCGATGGCTCCAGCGCTGGGGCCGGGGGCGCTCCCGGGGGGCGGCGAGAGGTGAGGGGGACCCCCGGCACCGGGACTCTTTGATCGCCCATTCCGGAGCGCCGAGGGGCCCCTAAACCCCCATTCCTGGGCGCCGCCATCCCACCGAACCCCCATTCCCGGCCATGGGTCCCACCCTGCACCCCCTTATCCGGCACCAGGAACGCCTGCACCCCTTTCCCGGCCATCCCGCCTCTCGCAGCCCCCAGAGCCCCCTTCTCCTTGACCCATTTACCCCCCGGACCCCTATTCCTGCCTCTTCCAGCTGTAGGAGTCTAGAAATGCAGGAAAATTTCTCTGCTTGTGAAATTCTCTGGAAAATACATCAATTGTATATAATACTGATAAAAAGGCTTCTAAATATCCCTGAATAAGCCAGAGCTTGTAGGAAATTAAATAAGAAGTAGAAAAATAGTTTTTCTGACACAGAGGTGAAAGTATAAGTTTTAAGAGGGTTCCACACATGGAGTAAAGATGGAGGGCAGCCCAGAGGAGGCTGGAGAGTAAGAGAAAATTGTATCTTAAAAGAGAATTCAGCCCAGAGGAGGCTGGGAGACTATAGAGAACTGTATTCACAGAGAATTCAGCCCAGAGGAGGCTGGGAGACTATAGAGAACTGTATTCACAGAGAATTCAGCCCAGAGGAGGCAAAGAAAAGAGAGACAGAGGTAACAAGTGGTGCCCCGTGTGAGTGCTATATATAGCTCACGAAAATCTTTATCAAGGCCTGTTTGGATCACAACTCCGGATCTCGGACCATCCATCTGCTATCAAACTCCGGAGTTCCAAGGGCCCTGAACTCCGGACGCTGGATTCTGCTGGTCGGTAATCCTCGTAGATAGCCATCTGAACCGGTAAGCTCGTTCCAACCTTACGAGATGGGATCAAATATCTCTAGAGGAGAACAGGCAATCTTAGAAAAATTAGAGACTGTTATTGAGCTGTATCATTATAAAATTCCTAGGAATGAATTAGAATTATTGTTATTGTGGATAAAAGAAAATTACCCTAGGGTATCTGAAGAGCATATATTTCAGCCGTGTATATGGGCAACTATAAAAATGAGATTACAAGAATCAAAAATCCCAGAGACATGGGTACCAGAAAAAATGATAGAGAGATGTGATATTCTTTTTGATGTAATGTATCAGTATCATTTTCCAAAATTACCTACCCTGAAAAGTGGGGAGGGGAGAGATATTGAACTGCCCTTTCTGGAGCAGCGGGAAGCTCCAAAAAGCCTCAGCGGCATGGTTACCCTTAACCCCACCCCTTCGGATATTGTGCGGGAGGAGGGAGGACTGCGGGAGGCGGCGGAGCGCCAAACAGGTCCCACTGAAACTCCAGAAAGCAAAGTGAGCAGTTTGCTGCAATATTGCAGAGAGAAAAGTCACGCGCGAACATATGAAGAATGGCATAAAGTCTTTATGGAATTAATAGAATCAGAAAAAGTAGCGGGTGGGGTAGAGAAAGTACTAGAAAGTATTCATGATATTTCTAAAGCCACGCCTATAGAACAACCCCCTTACCCGCCTCTGTCAGAGGAGCCAGAGCGAGGGAGGGATTTCTCCCCGCCCTCTGACAAAGCTAATAGCCCGGAGATGATATCGGAAAAAAATAATGAAACAGAGCATGCCCAGGAGGCTAGCTCAGATATACCCGCCCAGCAGGCGGAATCAGAGGCTGCCCAAGAGGAGGAGCCACAAAGAGCGGCGGGAAACGGCAGATTGGCCGCGCCGCACGCAGACCCGGATATAATGGGGAGAAATTAGGAGCAATACCAAAGCGTCGCCTTAAAAAGGCAGGAAAAGCAAGGGGGCCGGCCAAAGCCATAAAGGCACACCCCGAAGGGAGACCCGTGACGCGGTCTATGACGCGGAGGCTCCAATCCATCAAGGCGGAGATTGGGGAAGCCCCCTGCCAAGCCGCGCATGCGCAGTCCGGCATAGCTTCCGAGCCTGCGCAACTTAAATATGAAGACGATCTAGCAACAAAGAAAGAATTCTCTACTATAAGCATCATTAGTACTGAAAGGGATTTATCTCTTAAAGAGAATTATCCCCTTGATTCTGCATTTTTAGAATTTTTCTCATATTTCTTAGAAATTATAAGAACAAGTACTAATGATTCAACAGTAACAAAGGAGTTACAGCCGATTGCTGAAACAACAGCATCATATGGGCAAACAGCATTACACCAGCCCTCATTATCATCTGAAATTACAAGCGCAAAGCATGTGGAGGATGACAGTATTTTAACTATTACTGCTAGTGAAGGAATTCCACTGTCATCATTTAAAGCACAAGACTTTTTCCTTCAAGCTGACAAATCAGCTTTTCAAAATATAGATTCAAAATTGGATTTGTTTTCAAAAAAATATCCCTCCTCTTCAAAAAGATTACATCATTCGTTAGATTTCCAGGATCTAATTGATCCTAATTTTACTCAATTCTCACAATCACAAAATTTCCCTATGATACCGCAAATTAGAATAAAACAAAAACAAAAATCAATATGGACCCTTCCTCAAAGAGAAGGGGGAGGAATGGATGCTCCTGGAAATATTGAGGATATTGCTGTACTACCAGTGAGACTTGGAAGAAGGGAGGATGCCCCAAGATGGGAGCCAATAGATGGCTCACTTTTAAAAGACCTACTGGATGCAGTAGAAAAGAGAGGACTTGGCTCTCTGTATTTTAAACAATTATTGAGAGGCCTCTTTCGCAGTCATGAAATGCTACCTTATGATTGCAAATATATAGCAACAACAATATTTACAGAGTCACAATATATGTTATGGAATAAGAAATGGAGAAAAGCCCTCCAAGAATTGAGAGATAAATATGCAAGAGGACCATATGCACACATTACAGTAGCCCAGATGGCAGGAGATATCCCATATCATAAACCAGAAATCCAAATGGCAGATTTGCCTCCAGAGGTGCTCCGAGATATCATAGAAGCAGCTGAAAAGACACTGCTGCAGATTCAACCCTCTGGATCCTCAGAAGGTATTTACACTGAAATAAGGCAGGGTCCTTCAGAGCCTTTCACCAGTTTTGTGGATCGTCTCACACAAGCAATTGACCGACAGGTGATAGATGAAAATGTGAAGCCACATTTGCTTCAGGGTCTTGCTTTTGCGAATGCTAATGCAGAGTGTCGACGTATTATCAGTACCTTGCCAGGGTATCCAACAGTTGAAGAAATGATAGAGGCCTGCAGTAAGATGCGCATTTCACAAGTTGCCAGCATTTCTGCAGAAGAATTTCAAAAGTTACTTGCAGAACAACGAGAGGGATTTCAGAAAATATTCAAGAGCATGGAATCAGGATTTCAACAACTTAATTGTACAGACGTGGTGGAAGCAGCACAAAGGAATATGTTATCAATGTGGAAAACAGGGACACATAAAGAAGAATTGTACGTCACAGAAAAAAGCACAAACTCTCTGCCCTAGATGCAGAAGAGGAAAACATCATCCTAGTCAATGTTTTTCCAAGACAGATGTAGATGGAAAACCTCTGGCAATGCCGGGAAACTTCAAAAAGAGCACGCCAAGCCACCGCGCGATGACACAAGTGGTGGTAAGGGAAAATCCTCAACATCAATTTTACTGAATTCTTCTAATCAGAAAGCGATTATTGGGGAACAACAAACTGACTCACTTAGCAAGACTATTTGTCAATTCCCCAGTGATCCAGATTTATTACCACCAGGTGCACAATGTGAATTAAGGACCTCAAAAATGGTGTGTTTTTTTAATGAAGATCATGCAGTAATTCATACAGGAGCAACCGGAGCATCAAGAAAGAGACAGGATTTTTTGATAATAGGCAGGGACAGATGTACTATTCTGGGACTTATTATATATCCATGTGTTGTCTCTGCAAATTATAATGAAGAATTAACAGTACTAGCTAAAGCTCTACGTCCTCCATTGACCGTTCCAGCGAACACACTGATAGCTAAAGCTATTGCCCTGCCTCCACATGCAAATACTCCAATCAAGATAAAGACCAGAGAGCGGATTGCATCTGTCAATGAATACCTAGAAGTTCATGCTACCTGGGTGAAACAAATTAGCCGTGATCGACCTGTAATCACTTGCAAGCTGACATATGATAAAAATACAGTTTTAATACAAGGGACAGTGGATACAGGCGCGGATGTCACAGTCATTTCACATCTTCTCTGGCCTGGAGAGTGGAGTTTAAAAACTCCTCTGAGTGCCCTCTCAGGGATTGGAGGGAACACCGTGTGCCTGCAGAGTGAACACCCCATCATCATTACAGGGCCAAAAGAAAAGACAGCTATTGTGTGTCCTTTTGTTGTACAGAGACCCTTCACAGTGTGGGGAAGAGACATTCTATCCCAGTGGGGGATGAGAATTGAAATGGATTTTTGATAGGGGCCACTGAGGCACTCACCACCTTGAAATTAACTTGGAAAACAGACGACCCTATTTGGGTGGACCAGTGGCCCCTAGAAAAGGAGAAACTGAGTGCTCTAGAAGAATTAGTCCAAGAACAGTTGCAGAAAGGTCACATTACACCAACTACTAGTCCCTGGAACTCTCCAGTTTTTGTAATTCGTAAAAAGTCTTCAGGTTCGTGGAGATTGATTCATGATCTCAGAAGAATTAATGAGGTCATTGAGGAAATGGGACCCCTTCAACTTGGACTTCCATCGCTTTCAATGATTCCGAGACACTGGCCAATCATGATCTTCGACCTCAAGGATTGTTTTTTCAACATTCCGCTTCATCCGAAAGATGCTCCAAGGTTCGCTTTTTCAGTTTCAAGTATTAATAGAATGAGACCTCTACAGAGGTATCATTGGGTGGTATTACCACAAGGTCTCCGTAATTCTCCAACAATTTGCCAATGGTTCGTGGCACGAACCCTGTCTCCAGTGAGAGAAAAACATCCAAAGGCATTGATCATTCATTATATGGATGATCTGCTCATTGCAGCAGCAACAGAGCAAGAACTGGAAAAAACTCGTGACAGCATGTTTATAGAAATTCAGAAAGCAGGACTAGAAATTTCGACTTCTAAAATTCAAGAAGTTTCACCATGGAGCTATCTAGGTTGGAAGATCACAGCACAAGAAATAAAACCACAGAAAATACAAGTAAGAACTCGAGTCAATAACCTACAAGAGCTACAGCGACTCCTTGGAGAAATCAACTGGGTCAGAACAACTTTGGGAATCACAAATGATGAACTCTCACCGCTTTTTAATTTGCTTAAAGGGGACACTGATCTTAGATCTCCCAGAACTCTCACACCCGAAGCTCAAAGAGCTCTCGAAAATATCACTGAAGCTCTCCAGAAAAGACAAGCTCATCGAGTTTCAAGAACTCTCCCCTTTTTTCTGGGAGTATTAGGGGAGGGTATTCAGTTGTACGGTCTTATATTCCAGTGGGACAGTTCAGAAAGAGATCCTTTGTTGATAATAGAATGGGTATTCTTGCCCTAAAGGTTCCCCAAAACAATTTATACTGCATTAGAAATGGCAGCCCAGATAATTATCAGGGCCAGAACAAGATTGTTAACAATGACAGGTAAAGATTTTACTATCATTTACCTGTCTCTGAAGAAAGATTATTTAGATTGGGCATTGCAAAAGTACGATGACTTGCAGATTGCGTTGCTAAATTTTACAGGAGTTTGCTCAAGTCATTTTCCCAGTCATAAACTGTTACAGTCCAAATTAAGTTATAAAGAAAAACCAAAGCTGAGTGAAGTACCGTTAAATGCAGTAACTCTATTTACTGATGGTTCGGGAAAAACCCACAAAGCAGTTGTAACATGGCAAAATACCACTACAAAAAGGTGGGAATCAGATATTTAAATTGTACAAGGCTCACCCCAAATCACAGAATTAGCTGCTGTAGTTCGAGCATTTCAGTTATTTCAAGAACCCTTCAATTTGATAACAGATTCGGCTTATGTAACAAATATTGTTAAAAGAATAGAAGGATCTCTTCTGAAAGAAGTAGATAATGAAAATCTGTATTGTTATCTCATCAGTATGCAACAACTAATAGAACAAAGAGAAAATCCATATTTTGTTTCACATATTAGAGCACACTCTTCTCTCCCAGGTTTTCTAGCAGAAGGAAATGCCCGAGCAGATAAACTGACTTTAATAATTTCAAACACTTTACCTAATATTTTTGAACAAGCAAAATTGAGTCATGCATTCTTTCATCAGAATGCACAAGCATTAATGCGCACATTCCATATTTCAAAAGAGCAAGCAAAAGCCATCATAAATGCTTGCCCAGATTGCCAGTTGGCACAGCCTCCTATGTCCACAGGAGCAGTAAATCCAAGAGGATTGGAGAGTTTGCAATTATGGCAAGCAGATGTTACTAAATATCCATCTTTTGGGAGATTTAAGAACATTCATGTATCAGTAGATACTTTTTCAGGTGCAGTTTTTGCCTCTCTACACACAGGAGAAACAGCGAAACATGCATGTAAACATTTTTTACAAGCGTTCGCATCATTAGGTGTACCTAAAGAGATCAAAACTGACAATGGTCCAACATATAAAAATCGTACTCTTGAAGAGTTCTTGAAAAAATGGGGTGTTTATCACACTGCTGGCATTCCCCATTCATCGACAAGTCAAACAATTATTGAGAGAACACATCGTACTTTAAAATCTATCTTAGACAGACAGAAAAGAGGAGAGGCAGAAGCTACACCTCAGATGAGATTGAATAAGGCATTGTATGTCTTGAATTTTCTAAATGGCTCCTTTGCAGAACCAATTCCACCGATTATTAGGCATTTCTCTAACAGTACCCAGGCAAAACTAAAAGAGAAACCTTTAGTCTTGATTAGAAACTTAGAGTCAAAACAAACAGAAGGTCCATTTCAACTAATAACCTGGGGAAAAGGATATGCTTGTGTCTCCACAGATGCAGGACCAAAGTGGGTCCCCACGAAATGTGTGAAACCATACTGGACCGAGAAACAAGCAAGAGAGAAAGTAGACTCCAAAAGCCAAGAAGCCAGCACACAAACGTGATCTTGAGTGAAGACAACATCTCAATTGCTGAAGAATCAATAACGCAGGAAATAAGTGGACTGAGAAATTTAAAAGAGAATTCTTTATTATAGAAGTTTAAGAACCTTTGAAGGGAGATAAGGCTTTAGAATAAGATCAGTTAATTATTTCATTTGTGCCTTATCTTTTTATTAATTGCATTAATCAATACAAATTTGCTCGTGATTTAGTTAAGTGAAAATGTCTGAAGACATTGTTTGCTCAGCTAATTCATGGATAGAGAAGCCGTTTTAAAAGATTAGAGAAAGCTTTTGCAAAGAGAAGGGGGAGATGTAGGAGTCTAGAAATGCAGGAAAATTTCTCTGCTTGTGAAATTCTCTGGAAAATACATCAATTGTATATAATACTGATAAAAAGGCTTCTAAATATCCCTGAATAAGCCAGAGCTTGTAGGAAATTATATAAGAAGTAGAAAAATAGGTTTTTTGACACAGAGGTGAAAGTATAAGTTTTAAGAGGGTTCCACACGTGGAGTAAAGATGGAGGAAAAAGGGTGTAGTTTTTAGTCCTTCTTCTTCCTTCTTCTCCTTGCTTCTGCAGTTTATAAAAGCACAGAATGTAATTGGTTTAGAGTTAGTCGCACTTTTAATTATGTTAGTAAATATAGAAAACTTATTTGTTAAGGTATGATAACAATATACGTGTCAGTAGTTAATAGGATAAAAGTTAGTATAAGAGTGAAAAGGCCGCGTGTTTCGGGGCCATTTTGTATCATTAGAACAAGATGAGCCAGGCCGTGGCGATTTAAGCTTGTGCAGTTAGTCTGGATGGACCTGCCAAGTTCTGTAAAAATCCTTTAATAAACCCGAGAAATCAGAACCTAATGAGTCCGGGAGATTTCTTCGAGTGACGAAGACGGAGATAAGTGGAACTCCCCACGAGGAAGGATCCCAGGAGAATTCAGCCCAGAGGAGGCTGGGGAATTAAAGAGAGACTGTATCTACAGAGAAGTCAGCCCAGAGGAGGCTGGGGAGTAAGAGAAAATTGTATCTTAAAGAGAATTCAGCCCAGAGGAGGCTGGGAGAATATAGAAAGTTATATCCACAGAGAACAGAGCCCAAAGGAGGCAAAGAAAAGAGAGACAGAGGTAACAAAGCCTGCATATAAATATTAAATGTCAATTGGATTATACATATACACCCCAAAACATATCTGGGATCTCATTTAACAGTGGAGGCCTGCGCACAGAGAAGTTACATCTGACATTTACAGAAACAATTCCCAAATTTGCAGACCCCTCTAAAGTAGCCATTATTTGCCCAAACATGTTAATGTGGCTGCAGAAGTTGACAGTCAAGGATCAGAGTGTTCAAAGATCGGCAGCATCCAAACCCATGCAATACAGTTCCCAAATGACACCACAAACATTACAGAGGGAATGAATAGCCAGGTCCAGAAGAGGACCTGTCTTGAGGAGCTTTTCAGTCCTGCCTCCTCTTCCCCACCACCACCTCTACTCTTGGGCCATATGGTGGTGGGTTTGACATTGGGCTGGATCACCACAGATAGGGTCAAATGCTGAACACACAGAGGTTTGCCTAAATACATGGGAGAGCTGACTGTGCAAAATAACCTCACAAGATGGGAAGGGCGAGGTGAACAGCACACTGGAGCAGCAGACACCTTGGCTTACCTCATCTCCTGGGACTCTTGGACATCCAGCTGCAGAGAGCTTTGCAGAGACCCTGCAGCACTGCCAACATAGGGACTTCCTGCCTTGTGTATCGGGGGGATCAAAGGCAGTCCCAGTGACCCCTTCTTCTTATCCCCTACAGTGGGATACAGCAAAGAAGTCTGCAGAGTATAGAACAGAGTGCTCACATCAAGCATCCAGCCTTGTCTCCCCTCAGGACATGCCTCAAGACATTTAGCCTCATTCTTCACTGGGACCTGGCAGGAAAAGACAAGTCAGACTGATGGAGCAGCTTGGCCCAGGATGGAGAATGGTTTCGTAGGAAAGGGAGGTGGTGAGGGAGAGATCATGTCACACATTTACCACCTCTCCCCTCATGCTCACATATGTACAAGTCTGGCTACATTCCCAGTTGGCATCCACATGTTTGACATCAAGATGTGCTCTGGTGACAGTGCCTCCACTGGACTTTTGGATGTATGGGTAAGTGCTTAGATCCAAATTCTCTCCTTGCCCCTAAAGCATCTAACAGCCACTGCTGATCTCCAGTCAAGTCCCCACAAAGCCATTCTGCAGGATGGCAAAACCTGCTTTTCTCAAGCCCATCATTCCTTCTGCTGCTGCCCTTCCCTCCTACAGTTCCCCAGCAGCCTTTGAGCCCTGATGCTGCTGAGCTCTCAGGATGCTCAGAGCTCTCCAGCTCCCACACATCCAGCATCTCAGGCTCACTGGCATTTAGGAAGTTCAGCAGAGCTCCCTGATCTGCGGCTCTTTGGAAGGTCTCTGCCTGCCCAAGTTGCTCCAGGGCTCCCATGCCATGACCAGGAAGGGGGGTGGAGGAAGCAGGGACAGATGCACACTCTTCCTTAGTATCCCATCATTTCTGGCACAGCTAAAAAGCCAAATCAGGACCTGTTCACACTTCAGTGAAAGCATCAGTTCCTGTCAGGGATACACGGGGACCTTCCTCAGCAAGGCTGAGACCAAGTACCCAAGCCTTTGACTGGACATTCAGTCTGCCAAAGCTGTTGTCCATCTGCCTCCTCCTGCACCCCATGGCAAACCCAAAACAACTGCAGCTCCTGGCCCTGCTGCAAAGCTAATGGTGTGGCTGGGCTCTGGGCTGTTCTCCCCATGGCCACCTCCCACCCCTTCCCTATGGACAAAGCCACGCCAGAGCACACAGCTGCCCAGAAGTTGATGAAGTCTAGAAACAACATCAGAGACAACTGTGCAGAAGGCCATGGCTGTACAACTCAAAAGCTGAGACAACCTGGAACTGACTGTGCAGGACTGCCTGTTCCAGCAAACATCCAAACCAGACACAGCTGAGAGAAAACATCACCCAGACATAGAGATGTTTCACAGATACCCCTACATTACTAAATGTAGAAGGATTGCTTGGCCAGAGTGGACAACTTTACATGCTCTGACTGCTTCTGGGTGTTCTCTCAGCCGTAAGACAGAGGAGGAACCACGGCATAGCCCAGAAACCATTCAAAGGCCTCTCCTGCTCTTGATAGACGCTGAGGACATGAAGTCTGCACCACACACCCATTGCAAAGACATGCTGATCTGCAGTGTCCAACTGAGCTCTTCTCATGGTGCCTAAAGGCTTAGCTGCCTAAATTCAGCACACAGAACCTAATGGAGCCCAGCTAAGTGTTATGGAAAACACCAAAAGTAAAGCTAGGTACTCCTTTCTCACTTACAATGAAACCCCTGCAGCTGGAATGATCACAGCAAAGCAATATGCCTGCAGCCTGGGGGAGCCCTGGATGTGCAGGATTCACCTTCTGCCTGCCTGCTGGTCAGTGTGGAAGCTCAGGACTTCTGAACAAGGAGCTAATATGAATACATAGAAGCTGTTTATTGTTTACATTATGCACTTATTTATAGTTTCTAAAACTACTGTTCACATGATCATGCATTACTTGATTGGTGCCTCTCTTGGTTACACGTTCTGCATGCACTTCTTAGGATACATGATTTGTTACAGTCTAGGTGTTTAACTGACCCCTGCTATCTGGTTCTTGTAGTCTTGTTTTTCTGTTTCTCAGCTTCTTCTTTCTTATTTTCAAATGATTTATGTCTTAGCAACTTTGACAATTTCTAGAGGGTCTGATAAGAAATTCTACAGATGGTTTGGCTGGAGCACACTATGGCCTAAGTTGTTCAGGTCCATTGCTACAGGTCGGAGCATGGAAAATGGGCTGGGGCTGTTCTTGGTACAGAGGAGGCCAGTGGCAGTCATTCACTGCTGAATGAAAAAAGGTGCTTCAAAATGACTTTCTGAAGAGGGAAAACCAAACACAGCTGCACTTAAACAGCTCCAGGCCCTGGAGATGTTTCAGTAGACAAGAACTGAACTCCATGTCATTCTTCTGCTGGTTTCATCAAAGGGAAATGAATCCTCTGGAATTTCCAGCTTCTTATGATCATTAGCACCCAGTAAACCAAACACAGTCTATTTAATGCTACCCTGATTTTCCTGCCCAACTAACAAGTTGTTTATCTCATGTCTTCCCAGTGCAGTAATCATACAGTAATGTTATATGAAACACAGTGATCCCAACCATGCTACAGAACTCATCAGGATTGGAGCTGCTGTGGAGGTCAAATGCAGTTTATCACCAGTCCAAGACTTGTTGGGTAGATAAACTGGAGTGAAGAGAGTTCTTTAAGGCTTTTCTGACCCCTAAAATTTCAGCTTAGACATCATGTATCTTGAAACGAATGGCAGGTTTGTCTTTACAAACAAGCTGTGGGTCTGCTGATAAGATGAAAGTATCACTGACAGATATCAAGAAACAATGGGATGGATTCCACTGAAGGATTAAAGAGACACTGAGGAAACACCACAAATTCCACAAGAGTTAAGAATTAAGAAGGGGATTATGCATTGGGGGGTGGTATCCTAGGTATTAGGCATTCCGGGAAGTCTGCACCTCCCAAGTACCTCAGCCTATGGGGAAGGAGAGAGGGACATAGGGCCGGGAAATTCGGAGAAAAAGGAGGCTGTGCCCTCCAAAAATTTGAGAGACCCCAGGGGAATGGCCCATGGCTTCTCCTTTTATTTGAATAAAGTAAAAGGACTTCTCTGTCTTCTTTTTGGACATAAACCTCTGGTGTTTGTGGATTAATTTTCCTGACAATCTGAAGCATGATGTTTTGATGTAGGGTTAAAAAGCCTAATGGAACACAGCAGATCCCTCAGGCCTGTGGGAGAATCACTGAGCAGATCCTTGTGCCACTGATTCCATCTCTCCCCACTTTTCTAAGTTCTAGATGGCAAGCTCACTTAGATCACAGGAAGTCCTCCTGTAGTTATCTGCACAATAAATCAAAGTGAGATTACACATCCCAAATATGTGTTCTCTTACAGGTGAACTGACTGATCTGAGGAATTTCTGGAGCAGCAAACTTGTTTCCTCAAATATTAACTATGTGAGGCATGGAGCACAGAGAAAGGATTTAATGGCAAAAGCATCTCCCATGCAATGATCTTTTGACAAATTCTGCCCCGAGCTTTCTCTAGGAGGATCTGAAAGGCTCAATGTCCCTAGCAAAAGCTCCTGCAATGGCTGCACGCCAGCAGAGCAGGGCTCTCAGCTGTGAAACAAGTGCTGCCACAAGCAGCAGCTTGGCCAGGGCAGCAAATCAAGAGGTGGGAAGGAGCTGATCTGAAGGCCAAACCTCCTCAGCTCCTTCTAAAGGGGCTGCAACAGTTCCTCATTCCAATGAGGTGGAGTGCTGGACACCACAGCTCTGTGTGAGGACTGGACACAAGGTTGCTCCGGCTGAGTGCTGTGATGGTTTCTGCAGGAGCTGTGGGCTCCGGAGTGTGCCAGACACAAGGAGGAGAGAAGGAGCCAAGTGCACTGACAGACACACCTTTGTCTTGAGCATAACCCGGCCTTGCCCAAACACACTGAAAGCTTTCCCCTTTGGCCCATGGCTGGAAATGTCAGGTCAGATGTGTGAGGGATAAAAAATGTTTTCCTTCGGCCATGGTAGGTAGCCATAGGAAGCAGAGCTCATGTCAGGCAGGCAAAAACGTGAGGAGCAGCAGGCCGGGCCTGGTGAGTGTGGGCAGGAGGAAAAGGGCAGTGAAGCCAGGCTTGTTACGGGGCGGAGAAAGGGGAGGGGAAAGGAGGTGCTGGTTGGAGGCTGGTAGGCGGTCGGAAAGAAGGGAAGTTCCTGAGTAGCAGCCAGGGGGAAAGGGGACAGGCACCCCCTGCGGGCCCGGGAAGTGCATAAAGGTTTGTGCATTTGAGGGGAGGTGTGCCTTGTCAGCAGAATGCACCCGGCTCAGCTGACTCGTTTATATTCATAAAGAGTTTTGCTTAGATGGCTTTCTCCTCTTTCAGCTTTACCAGTGAGTGAGTATTTCTCACAGCTGGTTGACAAGTTGGATTGTTGTCAAAGATATTCCCTCAGAAATATGAGGGCTGTCTTCCTCTGGGCCTTCCTCTCAGCAGCTTTGGTGTTGCTGTGTGAAGCCATCGCAGGGGACTCCTAAAATATGATTGCTGGCCAGGCATTTTCTGCTAGGAGAGCCCTGCATACTGTTCCACACATCTTTCATAAACACCATAAAACCAACTCCAAACACTCTACCTACAGCAACTTTTCACAAAGGGCTGCCAAAATCCAGGACAACTGCAAGTGAGTGTCAGAAGACTTTTGCCTTGTTCCTGCCAGCAGAATTCTCAATGATCTGATGCAGTTATATTCAGAAATAATATGGGATCTGAGTTTTTTCTATTAAACTGTTTCATGATGAGTAACAAACCGTGGAAGCATGAGATGCAAGGCTGACATACGAAAGCATGAGTATGTACTCCACAGTGAGCAGTTTAATTGTCCATTTTATTACTCTAATATTTATTCCACACTAAGAAGCAAACCCAAGCTTTTCTTGGAGCCAAAACGTGCATGGTATACACTACAGTCCCTCGCAGGATCACCAGGGCAGGCAGGGATAAAGCAGGCAATCTGTGTCATTGTGAACGACAACAGAGCTACATCCCAATGTGGGTTTAAGTAGCACGATATTATCAAGAATTCCTTTCCTGCAGGAGATACAAACAGAAGGTACCAAATGATCTTCCTGCAAGCATGCACTAAAGAACTGATCCTGCCATCCTAATGAAGAACCTACACGAAGAGCCTATAATGTCTATAATGTAGAGCCTTCCAGGAGACTGATCTGCAGAAGCTCTGATGGGCCTGTGTCCCTCCATGCCAACAGCAAAGCTATTCATTTGGGAAGTCAAATGGGGCCCAAGCAAACTCCAAAACCCCCTTGGCTCTGAATTCTAGCAAAGCTGTAGTCCAGGACTTCCTCACAAGCAGCACAGAGCCAAGGGCTCCTGGGACCTTTGGGAAATGCTGATGCACATTCAAGCCTGTTGGGGGACTGGTGTGTAAGGACTGCAGCTCCACAGCTTCTGGTGGATGTCAGCTGCAGTGTTCTACAGACAACAAGAGCTATCAAAGCTCTCAGCATTCTCTTGTGTGGGAGAGGCAGAGATACAGGTGAGGAGAGTCCATGTCAGGGGTCAGCCTTACCTCAATGAGAAATGGATTCTTCCTGCACTTTGTTTTTCTTTCCTGACTTTTAGGCTTATGATGTGTTGCAGCATCCCAAAGCATGGTGTATAGTTGAAATGTTTTTCATAGACATAATTAAAGTTGCTTTCAACATTAAATCTTTATGCTCATTGCCTCACAGTGTAATATTTGAGGAAAAAAGTTTGGTGCTTCAGAAATTCCTTGAATCAGACAGTTTGACAGTAGGGCAACACAGATTTAGCATATGTAATCTTACATGTATTAGTAGTGCAGAAAAATAGAGGAACACTTCTTGTAGGCTGTGTAGCTAACTTAAGTGACCTTACCTCCAAGAACTTAGAAAAATGGGGAGAGATGGAATCAGTAGCAAGAGGATCTGCACAGTGATTCGCCCGCAGGCCTGAGGTCTCTGTTTTGATTTACTGGGTGCTAATGATCCTAAGAAGCTGGGAATTCCAGAGGATTCATTTCCATTTGATGACACCAGCAGGTTTTCTGCACATCCAGGGCTCCCCCAGGCTGCAGGCATATTGCTTTGCTGTGGTCATTCCAGCTGCAGGGGTTTCATTGCAAGTGAGAAAGGGGTACATAGCTTTACTTTTGGTGTTTTCCGTATCACTTAGCTGGCCTCCATTAGGTTCTGTGTGCTGAATTTAGGCAGCTAAGCCTTTAGGCACCATGAGGGGAGGTTCCATAAGTAATGCCCTTCCTGGTGCCACTGTACAACAGGCTAGTTTGGAGCTAGAACTGCCTGGGAGAGGAAAAAACTGGAGGCATGTGGAACCTGGCTTTGTGTTACAGGTAAGCCAGTGGCAGAGGCAGCTACAGGATGCACTAATTTCTGGTATTTAACTTTCACTTGGTCGTTTTTAATACCTTAGGCAAGAGGGCATGGTCCTCCTCATGTAGGAGATGAACTTAACCAGGCAAGAATTGCCATTGAGATATTTCCTAGCTATTGTTCCTATGAAATGAGACCTAGGAGGACAGACCTGACTCCGTGCTTTCTGTACGAGTCCCACTGGCAATGGGTTCCACAGAGAGCTCTGGCTGGAACACAGGAGAACGGGAGAGTTTATCGTCTTTGGAGAAAGGGGCAGGCAACTCAGGAGGACTCTAAGGATGTTGTGAGGTTTTGCAGGGACAACAAAATTCGAAGGGACAAAGCCCAAGTTTAATCTGGCTACAGCAGTGAAATCATAGAATCCCAGGATGATTTAGTTTGGAAAGGACCTGAAAGATTGTCGACTTCCAAACCCCTGGTTGTGGGCAGGGGCACCTTCCACTAGGTCAGGTTGCTCAGGACTGCATCCAAACTGTCCTTGAATGCTTCCGAGCTTGGGGCATCCACAGCTTCTCTGGGTAACCTGTTCTCAGTGCCTCACCAGCCTCACAGGAAAGAATTTCTTCCTAGAAACTTGCAACTTAGAGTAAAACTATTTCTGCATCAGCAACAAAAGGAGGGCTAAGGAGAATTTCTGTCTTCTGTTGGATGAGGGGGGAAACAGAATAAAGGATGAGGAAAAGACTGAAGTACTTAATGCACTCTTTCCTGGGTAAAAACGGTCAGTATGGGCAGGCCCAGGGAGTGGTGGAATTCAATGGAATTAAATCCAGCTGGTGCCTGGTCACAAGTGGTATTCTCCAGGGCTCAGCACTGGGGCCAGTTGTGTTCATATCTTTATCGGTGATGTGGAGGAGAGGATCAAGGGCACCTCAGGCAGTTTGTAGACGACACCAAGCTGGGTAGGGTTGTTGATCTGCTGGAGTGTAGGAAGTTTCTGCAGAGAGATCTGGACAGGCTGGATCATGGGCTGAGGCCACTTGTTTGAGGTTCAACAAGGTGAAGTGGTCTGTCCTGATTTTGGGCCACAACAACCCCATGGAAGACTAGAGGCTGGGGGCAGCGTGGCTGGAAAGGCACCCAGTAGACAAGAACCTGGGGGTGCTGGTTGGCAGTGGCTGAAGGTGAGCCTGTGCATGCCCAGGTGGCCAAGAAGGCCAATAGCATCCCTTCCTGGGATATGCTGCAGTGGTGGCCTTGGCAGGGTTAGCGGTCTCAGGTTATTGGGGGGAGACTCATTATGATCTTACAAGTCTTTTCCAGTGGAAGCAGTTCTGCAATTGTAAATCTCCACTCCTTGTTTTGAAGGATGCAGTCCCAAATAGACCCACATTTGTGTTTTTAAGGAATTTAGCATCCACCTTTCCTTGAAAGTAATAGGAACCAGGCTTTAAATGCTCTTGAAACACCTTTATTCCTTGATCTAAAGCTGTGTGTTTGAATTGAGGTACTTTTGTGTAGAAAGGTAGGACCATGGGATAAACACAGGCCATTTAGCTTCAATGGCGCTTTTTTCATCTGCTTTTCTGCTTCCTTTACTTATGGGGGGCAGATTTGGGAGTATCTGTCTTGTGCTTTGAGTTCTGGCACAGGCTTGCTCGTTAAAGTTCTGTAAAATTTATCTACATGTACGGCTTCCTCCATTCTGCCAAGAGCAGTCTGCCTCCACCATGTGCACTGTATGGCCATGATTTTGTCAGAATGTGGAAAAGGCATCGTTTGAACATATTTTGATGTTGGCCACCATCACCTGACTGGAGCAGTTTGGTAGGCAGGATGCCCTGTGGGCAGGGCCACAGCCAGGATGGGTGGCTGTCACTTGCACTGGCAGTGTTACTTTTCCAGGCAGGCTCCTGATACAGCTGTGGGGGAAGGCACCAGCAGCTGTTTCAGGCCCAGCGAGCAGCAGCACATGGAGGAGACCCTCATCTGGCTGGCTGTCCTTGGGAAGGGAAAGGGATGGGGTTGGGGTGGGGGTTTTGTAGCCATGGAAACAGAACCGTGGGCGAGCGCATCACAAAGGGGCAGCCACGAGCTGGGGTTGTGACGGTTGTGGTTGACACGGACACAGCGGCAGGAGACGCGTCTGGCTCTGCCTCTCTGTGCCGACTGCTGGCGATTGGAGTCACGAGACCTTGCTCTACGGCTGGGTACCAAGCTCCATTCGCTGTCTACTCGGAGACCGTTCTCAAATTCAAACCCAGATACTTCTGCGAGGCAGAAGCACGGGTTCCAACATGAACTTCACTGGAAAAGGAAAGAGCATGGAAGGAAAAGGTGAGGACAGAAAGGAGCTGAAAGGTCTGAGTGAAATGGGAAAATGTTCCACCAGATTTCAGGGAAAACTAGTCCATGGTGGTCAGTTCTGGCTCTGTGTCAGTGTAGGTGGCTGACAGCTACAGATGATCACGCAAGGATGCCAATGGCATCACAAAATTCTATCATTAGTTTACTATGCTTTCTGCTTTTTGACAGTAGCCAAATTATTCATCCTGCCAGCCAGGACAGGGACAGTGGCCACAGCTGACCACAAATTGGACATGGCCATGAGATGCAAGTCCTGTTTCATTCTTTGCCATCAATGTCGGGTCTCACTACAGATCAATTTCCTGTCCTTGCTCTGCTTGCTGATTGGGTCTAACCCTGAGGATGCTATTACTGTGTTGTAACAACACCAGCAAGGGCTCATGCGGAGAAGTTTTGTGGTTTGCAGAAACTGCAGACACAGTTGTGTAGGGCTTTAATGGGTACTCGCAGAAGGCCAAACCTCAAGAAGGGATCTTTTTCACCTCTCATTTTTGTACCCTTCCACATTTCCCATCTGACTTGATAAGTCAATAATACTCAGAATTACATGCAGGTTAGTTACATGAGAAATAAAACATTGAAGACAATTTCTCAATAGTTAAAAAAATCTCTCTAGCATCTCATCAAAGAAATATGTTGATGATAATGGTGGGAGTTCACCTAACTCACTTCTTCAAAGACTTTTGAGCATTCCTGAGCCTCACACAAAAAATGAGGTGGGAGCTGGGCTGCTCTCTGTCAGGAGGAAGGGTCTTGTGCCAGCCTAGAGAGCCTGTGCTCATCCCCAGGGAACAGTTCTGCCCTGCATGTGCCCCCTGCAATGAGCTGTGCTGCTGCCAGTGCCCCGTGTAGCTGTAGGGCTGCTCAGCTGTGGGGCAGGGCCAGGAGCAGGAGGCTGCATGTGCAGCTGAGCCATGGCTGCACAGCCCAGGGCTCTGGGCTCCCTGCTGTCCCAGGCCAGCCCAGAGGCCAGGCTGTTCCTGTGGTAGCTCTGTGCAAGTGGGGCAGGGTGTCCCCTGGCCTGCCTCAAGTGGCTGCAGTCAGGAGCACGTTTTCCTGTGCAGCTTTCCAGGAGTTTTCAGGAAGTCTGTCCCATGAAATATGGAGCTCCAGATGCATTAGGTTTTCATTGCAACCTGTGTTATATTTTGTGTCTCCACTTTGCAGGCCTGACTGGCTACCCTCTTGCCAAGAGGATTTCTTTGGCAA
Organism: Poecile atricapillus; assembly: GCF_030490865.1. Lineage (NCBI taxonomy): Eukaryota > Metazoa > Chordata > Aves > Passeriformes > Paridae > Poecile > Poecile atricapillus. The sequence continues at coordinate 2,686,252 of NC_081267.1, forward strand.
ATCCCTCTATGCTCCTTCCATCCAAGCCAATGCCCCTCATCCCAAAGAGCTCTTCCAAGCAAATCAAGAGCTGCAGCGGAGAGCAGGGGACTGGGAAAAGTGGCACCGGCAACGACAATGACACAAGAAAAGAACAGGAGTCACGTTCAGAGGGAAAAGGACGTAAGGTAAGGAGACCAAGCTAAGTCATGTGTGGGAGATCTTCAGTTTCTGTGCTGTAGACAGAGCTCAGAGAGCTTTGCCTGTGATGTGATCCCAGGGAAGCTGCTGAGCCAAGGAAGAGCTCAGCTGGACACTGCAGGTCAGCATGTCTTTGCAATGGGTGTGTGGTGCAGACTTCATGTCCTCAGTGTCTATCAAGAGCAGGAGAGGCCTTTGAATGGTTTCTGGGCTATGCTGTGGTTCCTCTTCTGTCTTGTGGCTGAGAAAATGCCCAGAAGCAGTCAGAGCACGTAAAGTTGTCCACTCTGGTCAAGCAATCCTCCTATGTTTAGTAACCTAGGGGTATCTGTGAAACATCTCTATGTCTTGGTGGTGTTTTCTCTCAGCTGTATCTGGTTTGGATGTTTGCTGGAACAGGCAGTCCTGCACAGTCAGTTCCAGGTTGTCTCAGCTTTTGAGTTGTACAGCCATGGCCTTCTGCACAGTTGTCTCTGATGCTGTTTCTAGACTTCATCAGCTTCTGGGCAGCTGTGTGCTCTGGCGTGGCTTTGTCCATAGGGAAGGGGTGGGAGGTGGCCATGGGGAGAACAGCCCAGAGCCCAGCCACACCATTAGCTTTGCAGCAGGGCCAGGAGCTGCAGTTGTTTTGGGTTTGCCATGGGGTGCAGGAGGAGGCAGATGGACAACAGCTTTGGCAGACTGAATGTCCAGTCAAAGGCTTGGGTACTTGGTCTCAGCCTTGCTGAGGAAGGTCCCCGTGTATCCCTGACAGGAACTGATGCTTTCACTGAATTCTGAACAGGTCCTGATTTGGCTTTTTAGCTGTGCCAGAAATGATGGGATACTAAGGAAGAGTATCCATCTGTCCCTGCTTCCTCCACCCCCCTTCCTGGTCATGGCATGGGAGCCCTGAAGCAACTTGGGCAGGCAGAGACCTTCCAAAGAGCCGCAGATCAGGGAGCTCTGCTGAACTTCCTAAATGCCAGTGAGCCTGAGATGCTGGATGTGTGGGAGCTGGAGAGCTCTGAGCATCTTGAGAGCTCAGCAGCATCTGGCCTCAAAGGCTGCTGGGGAGCTGTAGGAGGGAAGGGCAGCAGCAGAAGGAATGATGGGCTTGAGAAAAGCAGGTTTTGCCATCCTGTAGAATGGCTTTGTGGGGACGTGGCTGGAAATCAGCAGTGGTTGTTAGGTGCTTTAGGGGCAGGGATAGAACAGGGATCTAAACAACTTCCCGTACATCCAAATGGCCAGTGGTGAAGTGCCACCTGAGCACATCTTGATGTCAAACATGTGGATGCCAGCTGGGAATGGAGTCACACTTGTACAGAAGTGAGCATGAGGGGAGAGGTGGTAAATGTGTGACACGATCTCTCCCTCACCACCTGCCTGTCCTAGGGCACGATTCTCCATCTTGGGCCAAGCTGCTCCATCAGTCTGCCTTTTCCTGCCAGGTGCAATTGAAGAATTTGGCTAACTATATTGAGGCATGAGGGGTACAAGGCTGGATGCTTGATGTGAGCACTGTGTTTTGCTCTTTGCAGGCTTCCTTGCTGTATCCCACTGAAGGGGATAAGAAGAAGGGGTCACTGGGACTGCCTTTGATCCCCCCGATACGCAATGCAGGAAGTCCCGCTGTTAGCAGTGCTGCAGGATCTCTGCAAAGCTCTCTGCAGCTGGATGTGCAAGAGTCCCAGGAGATGAGGTAAGCCAAGGTGTCTGCTGCTCCAGTGTGCTGTTCACCTCACTCTTCCCATCTCGTGAGGTTATTTTGCACAGTCATCTCTCCCATGTCTTTAGGCAAACCTCTGTGTATTCAGCATTTGGCCCCATCTGTGGTGATCCAGCCCAAGTCAAACCCACCACCATATGGCCCAAGAGCAGAGGTGGTGGTGGGGAAGGGGAGGCAGAACTGAAAAGCTCCTCAAGACAGGCCCTCTTCTGGACCTGGCTGTTGATTCCCTCTGTAATGTTTGTGGTGTCATTTGGGAACTGTATTGCATGGGTCTGGATGCTGCCGATCTTTGAATGCTGTGATCCTTGACTGTCAACTTCTGCAGCCACATTAACATATTTGCAAAAATATTGGCTACTTTAGAGGTGTCTGCAAATTTGGGAATTATTTCTGTAAATGTCAGATGTAACTTCTCTGTGCCCGGGCCTCCACTGTTAAATGAGATCGCAGAGAAATTTTGGGGGGTGTGTGTGTAATCTGATCGACATTTAATATTTCGGCGATGGCCTAAGATCAAAGAAGGCAAGGCGCTAGATAAGAGGTATAGGACTGTACCTGATAGAAAGATATTAGCTTGGAGAAGTGTGAGAAAATGTAGCTGTCAAGCTTGTCTGAGTGATAACAATAAAGGAATCACAGAAGTATCACTCACATTGAAAATCTTCTGTAGGGCTTTTAAAGTGCAGTCTGATTATCCTTCTATAGTAGCTGTGTGTGAAAAAGCCTTTTTCCTCTTGAAGGAGCCAGGAGGTGTAATATCATTCTCAGCAGACAGCAGTGCTCTGACCACATGGAGCACGAGACTGTCACCAGTGTAAGGCACAAGCAGGCAAAGTCAAGCTTCGGCAGCAGTACAAAAGGAGCTGCCCTCCATAGAGTCTCGTGTCCCAGCTCAGCAGCTCTTGCTGCTTCAGAGAGGCTGTAGGAGCCACTTGGCTCTAAAAGGAGAGACAGCAGAATTGGGGGCTTATGATGCAAGTTGAAGAATGACTGCTGTGTTTCAGCCGGAGCTTGGCCAGCTTTGTCTGACTCCAGCAACTGAGAGCTTAAGGACAATGAATCAGCTTTGCATCTTGTTTAGTTTCTGTGTTGCATTTCCTCCTTCATCAGAGTGACCATGCTAAGAAGGGTTGCCTCCTTTCATGCTACACACATTCCCTCCTTTCTCTTTCTTCCTCCTCATATGGTCTTTTGTCTTCCATTTTCTCAAGGCCCAGATCCAGCAGCAGAAGCAAGGACTTGAAATATCAACATACCGGTAGGTACAGGGCATGTCTGTCCTCAAATGACCATTGGAATTTTGACACAGAAGTGACATTTTGAATGCTTGTTTTAAAAATAATTATTTTCACAAATTCTTCAAATTGATTTCAATTCCTTGAAGGGTTCACTGGACTCTTCAAGACCCCAGTCATTGAGAGTGTGCTCTTGTGGTGCAGTGAAATATCCTCCAGTGTGAAGTGTTGTGTGGCTGGAGCTGGAGTGGTACCTTTGGGCCCTGGAAATGCAGTGCAGGAAAAGGAAAAGGAAACATTCTGCTCCATCTAGCTCTTGCCTTTTATCTCCCTGCAGCATTTCCAGTGTCACAATTACTAGAGAATAAGCAGGCATTGAGCATGAAATGGGAAATGTTCCCAGTCCTTCGTCCTGCGCTTGAAGGAGAAAACCTTTCCTTGGGGCACTTTCTGAGCTGAACCTTTTGAGATCTGAAGGAGATTCATGGACATTTCCTGGTTCTGCACTGGGAGAAAAAAGGAAACCTTCTCCGAGGGAAAGTCCTTGTGAAATTTCCAATTAAGGAGAAGGAGGTTTCCAAATGGATGCAGCCTATGCAGGGTCTAAGTTTGTCATCCTCTGAGAGCACAAGCCCAAAGCCACCTATGGCAGGTTCACCATGACAAATCTCTTCCCCGACTCTCTCTGCCTGGGTCAGTGCTGCAGGCTGAGGCTGCAGGAGGAGATGCCTTCTGCCTTGGCCCTCCCTGCCTGCCTTGCCTGATCCCTGACAAGAAGAATTGTGCCAGACAAAATGCAGTCTCTGGTGCATCTGTGTCAGCCAATGCTTTCCAGTTGAAAGCCTCAATGAAAGTCTGTTTTTGTTCCTTTGCCATCTCTGGGCATTTACTGATAGGAGTGATGAGACTTGAAGACATAATTTTGCTGCTGCAGGAAAAGGGATCAGATGTCCTGGTCCCTTTGCTCAGGGTTTGTTCTGCCAAATCCTGGCTACAGCCCCTTTGGAAAGACTCCTTAATTGCTGATATGCAGCTGGGATGCTGAATGCAGTTGGGCAGAATTACTGCTCAGAATTGATCAGGTGACATTTTTGCTGGATTAATTCTGGCCTAGGAATTACCTATCTCATCAAAGGTTGTCAGATGCTCTTTTGTAAATGATATCATCATTGTACTGGGATAAAGAAACACAGATTTAAGCAGAGTCTTGTTTTTATGCTCTACACTCTGCTGTTTCCATTTAGGAAATTCTTAATGGTTTTTAACTGCCATGATCAGAAATGTTTTGTTGCAGGTGATCTTTGTGTTGGTATTTGGTGTCTCTGTAAGGAAAACAAGCAGGGAATAAACCCCAGGGGCAGGGAATCAGAGCAAATTGCAATGTTGGAAAACCATTTTTTCCCTTACATATTTGGGCTCCTTGAACACTGAGGACATGTGAAGGGGAGTACAAAGCTCCATTCACTTCTAACATGGGATGCCACTGTTCATGTGCCAGCACTTCCTTTGCTGTGTAGAGAAATAAAAGCAACCAACAAATCCCCCCCCTAAACAGAGTGGGAGTTATAGAAACAAAAGCCATAAAAACTAGGTTTGGAAAGCAATTACTTCCGAGGTGAAATTGTCAAATTCTGGAGACCACTGTGTCTGGCAACTCTTTAGAGGAAGGAAAGAGATCCCAAAGTAGTGGATGGGCAATGAGCAACACATAAGCAAAGTAGTAGAAGCTGTGTCTCCTGGCTTGCCAGCTCCATACAGTTCAGAGGAATTCTAGTGAAGCTAGTTTCATGAAAAATAACAACCAAATCGATCTTCGGAATAATTCAAAAACCTCCTGGATGGCTCATGCATTAGATAGATTGATTGCAAAGGTGGGAGTTCACCTAACTCACTTCTTCCCTTTTGAGCATGCCTCAGCCATGAGGTAAGGTGGGAGCTGGGCCGCTCTCTGGCAGGAGGAAGGGTCTTGTGCCAGCCTAGAGAGCCTGTGCACATCCCCAGGGAACAGTTCTGCCCTGCATGTGCCCCCTGCAATGAGCTGTGCTGCTGCCAGTGCCCCGTGTAGCTGTAGGGCTGCTCAGCTGTGGGGCAGGGCCAGGAGCAGGAGGCTGCATGTGCAGCTGAGCCATGGCTGCACAGCCCAGGGCTCTGGGCTCCCTGCTGTCCCAGGCCAGCCCAGAGGCCAGGCTGTTCCTGTGGTAGCTCTGTGCAAGTGGGGCAGGGTGTCCCCTGGCCTGCCTCAAGTGGCTGCAGTCAGGAGCACGTTTTCCTGTGCAGCTTTCCAGGAGTTTTCAGGAAGTCTGTCCCATGAAATATGGAGCTCCAGATGCATTAGGTTTTTATTGCAACCTGTGTTATATTTTGTGTCTCCACTTTGCAGGCCTGACTGGCTACCCTCTTGCCAAGAGATTTTCTTTGGCAAATCCTTCTGTGCTCCTTCCATCCAAGCCAATGCCCCTCATCCCAAAGAGCTCTTCCAAGCAAATCAAGAGCTGCAGCGGAGAGCAGGGGACTGGGAAAAGTGGCACTGGCAACGACAATGACACAAGAAAAGAACAGGAGTCACGTTCAGAGGGAAAAGGACGTAAGGTAAGGAGACCAAGCTAAGTCATGTGTGGGAGATTTTCAGTTTCTGTGCTGTAGACAGAGCTCAGAGAGCTTTGCCTGTGGTGTGATCCCAGGGAAGCTGCTGAGCCAAGGAAGAGCTCAGCTGGACACTGCAGGTCAGCATGTCTTTGCAATGGGTGTGTGGTGCAGACTTCATGTCCTCAGTTTCTGTCAAGAGCAGGAGAGGCCTTTGAATGGTTTCTGGGCTATGCCGTGGTTCCTCCTCTGTCTTGTGGCTGAGAGAACACCCAGAAGCAGTCAGAGCACGTAAAGTTGTCCACTCTGGTCAAGCAATCCTTCTAAAGCAATTCCTTTAGTAACCTAGGGGTATCTGTGAAGCATCTCTATGTCTGGGTGATGTTTTCTCTCAGCTGTGTCTGGTTTGGATGTTTGCTGGAACAGGCAGTCCTGCACAGTCAGTTCCAGGTTGTCTCAGCTTTTGAGTTGTACAGCCATGGCCTTCTACACAGTTGTCTCTGATGTTGTTTCTAGACTTCATCAGCTTCTGGGCAGCTGTGTGCTCTGGCATGGCTTTGTCCATAGGGAAGGGGTGGGAGGTGGCCATGGGGAGAACAGCCCAGAGCCCAGCCACACCATTAGCTTTGCAGCAGGGCCAGGAGCTGCAGTTGTTTTGGGTTTGCCATGGGGTGCAGGAGGAGGCAGATGGACAACAGCTTTGGCAGACTGAATGTCCAGTCAAAGGCTTGGGTACTTGGTCTCAGCCTTGCTTAGAAAGGGCCCCGTGTATCCCTGACAGGAACTGATGTTTTTACTGAATTCTGAACAGGTCCTGATTTGGCTTTTTAGCTGTGCCAGAAATGACGGGATTCTAAGGAAGGGTGTGCATCTGTCCCTGCTTCCTCCCCCCCTCCCCTTCTTGATCATGGCATGGGAGCCCTGGAGCAACTTGGGCAGGCCAAGACCTTCCAGAGAGCCGCAGATCAGGGAGCTCTGCTGAACTTCCTAAATGCCAGTGAGCCAGAGATGCTGGATGTGTGGGAGCTGGAGAGCTCTGAGCATCCTGAGAGCTCAGCAGCATCTGGCCTCAAAGGCTGCTGGGGAGCTGTAGGAGGGAAGGGCAGCAGCAGAAGGAATGAGGGGCTTGAGAAAAGCAGGTTTTGCCATCCTGCAGAATGGCTTTGTGGGGTCGTGGCTGGAGATCAGCGGTGGCTGTTAGGTGCTTTAGGGGCAGGGAGTTTATAGGGATATAAACACCTTCCCGTACATCCAAAAGTCCAGTGGAGGCACTGTTTTTGGAGCACATCTTGATGTCAAACATGTGGATGCCAGCTGGGAATGTAGCCAGACTTGTACATTTGTGAGCATGAGGGGAGAGGTGGTAAATGTGTGACATGATCTCTCCCTCACCACCTCCCTTTCCTACGAAACCATTCCCCATCCTGGGCCAAGCTGCTCCATCAGTCTGACTTTCCTTTTCATGCGAGGTCCCAGTGAAAAATGAGACTAAATGTCTTGAGGCATGTCCTGAGGGGAACAAGACTGGATACTTGATGCGAGCACTGTGTTCTACTCTTTGCAGGCTTCCTTGCTGTATCACACTGAAGGGGATATGAAGAAGGGGTCACTGGGACTGCCTTTGATCCCCCCGATACGCAGGGCAGTAAGTCCCGATGTTGGCAGTGCTGCAGGATCTCTGCAAAGCTCTCTGCAGCTGGATGTGCAAGAGTCCCAGGAGATGAGGTAAGCCAAGGTGTCTGCTGCTCCAGTGTGCTGTTCACCTCACTCTTCCTATCTCGTGAGGTTATTTTGCACAATCAGCTCTCATGTATTTAAGCAAACCTCTGTGTATTCAGCATTTGACCCTATCTCTGGTGATCCAGCCCAATGTCAAACCCTCCACCATGTTGCCCCAAGAGCAGAGGTGGTAGTGGGGAAGAGGGGGCAGGACTTAAAAGCACCTCAAGACATTTCCTCTTCTGGACCTGGCTGTTGATTCCCTCTGTAATGTTTGTGGTGTCATTTGGGAACTGTATTGCATGGGTCTGGATCCTGCAGATCATTGAATACTGTGATCCTTCACTGTCAACTTCTGCAGCCACCAGAATATGATTGGACAAATATTGGCAAATATTAAGGTGTCTGCAAATTCCAGTGCTCATTCCTTTAAAGTCAGGTGCCATAGTTCATGTGCCAGCATTTATAAAACAATAAAATTCTTTTTTTGCAAATATACTGACAAACCCAAACACAGAACTGAGTAAGAGTCACAGGAACAAGGGCCATGAAAAATAGCTTTGGGAAGCAATTACTTGCTAGATTAATTGTCAAATTCTGGAGATCATTGTGTGTTGCCAACTGTTTGGAAGAAAAGAGATCCCAAAGTAAACCTAAGGTGCAATTTCTCTGTGCCTGGACCATCGCTATGAAATGAGATCCCAGAAATGTTATGGAGTATAGATGTATAATCTGATCGACATTTAATATTTCGATGAGGGCTTAAGATCAAAGAGGGAAAATTGCTAGAGAAGAGTAATAGGACTGTACTTGATGGAAAGATATTGCCTTGGAGAAGTGTGAGAAAATGTAGCTGTCAAGCTTGTCTGAGCGATAACAATGAAGAAGGAGTCACAGGACTATCAATCACATTGAAAATCTTCTGTAGGGCTTTTAAAGTGCAATCTGAATATCCTTCTATAACATCAGTGTGTGAAAAAGTCTTTTACTTCTTGAAAGAGCAAGGAGGTGTAATATCATTCTCAGGAGACAGCAGTGCTCTGACCACATGGAGCACGAGACTGTCACCAGTGTAAGGCACAAGCAGGCAAAGTCAAGCTTCGGCAGCAGTACAAAAGGAGCTGCCCTCCATAGAGACTCGTGTCTCAGCTCAGCAGCTCTTGCTGCTTCAGAGAGGCTGTAGGAGCCACTTGGCTCCAAAAGGAGAGACGGCAGAACTGGGGGGTTATGATGCAAGTTGAAGAATGACTGCTGTGTTTCAGCCGGAGCTTGGCCAGCTCTGTCTGACTCCAGCAACTGAGAGCTTAAGGACAATGAATCAGCTTTGCATCTTATTTAGTTTCTGTGTTGCATTTCCTCCTTCATCAGAGTGACCATGCTAAGAAGGGTTGCCTCCTTTCATGCTACATACATTCCCTCCTTTCTCTTTCTTCCTCCTCATATGGTCTTTTGTCTTCCATTTTCTCAAGGCCCAGATCCAGCAGGAGAAGTGAAGAGGACGACTCTGAACAAGCAGGTAGATACAGGACATGTCTCTCCTCAAATGACCATTGGAATTTTGACTCAGTGGTGACATTTTGAAAGCTTAATTGAAAATAATTAATTTTAAAATTTATTTGATTTCATTTCAATACCTTGATGGGCTCAGTGGGCTCCTGAAGAGCCCAGTCACTGGGAGTGTGCTGTGGTGGTGCAGTGAAAATTCCTCCAGTGTGAAGTGTTGTGTGGCTGGAGCTGGAGTGGTACCTTTGGGCCCTGGAAATGCAGTGCAGGAAAAGGAAACATTCTGCTCCATCTAGCACTTGCCCTTTATCTCCCTGAAGCATTTCTAGTGTCACAATTACTAGAGAATAAGCAGGCATTGAACATGAAATGGGAAATGTGCCCAGTCCTTCGTCCTGCGCTTGAAGGAGAAAACCTTTCCTTGGGGCACTTTCTGAGCTGAACTGTTTGAGGTCTGAAGGAGATTCATGGACGTTTCCTGGTTCTGCACTGGGAGAAAAAAGGAAACCTCCTCTGAGGGAAAGTCCTTGTGAAATTTCCAATTAAAAAAAAGGAGGTTTCCAAATGGATGCAGCCTATGCAGGGTCTAAGTTTGTCATCCTCTGATGGCACAAGCCCAAAGCCACCTATGGCAGGTTCACCATAACAAATCTCTTCCCGGACTCTCTCTGCCTGGGTCAGTGCTGCAGGCTGAGGCTGCAGGAGGAGATGCCTTCTGCCTTGGCCCTCCCTGCCTGCCTTGTCTGATCCCTGACAAGAAGAATTGTGCCAGACAAAATGCACTCTCTCGTGCATCTGTGTCAGCCAATGCTTTCAAGTTGAAAGCCTCAATGAAAGTCACTTGCTGTTTCTTTTTCATCACTGGGCATTTACTGATAGGAGAGATGAGACTTGAAGACGTAATTTTGCTGCTGCAGGAAAAGGGATCAGAGGATCTGGTCCCTTTGCTTAGGGTTTGTTCTGCCAAATCCTGGCTACAGCCCCTTTGGAAAGACTCCTTAATTGCTGATATGCAGCTGGGATGCTGAATGCAGTTGGGGAGAATTACTGCTCAGAATTGATCAGGTGACATTTTTGCTGGATTAATTCTGGCCTAGGAATTACCTATCTCATCAAAGGTTGTCAGATGCTCTTTTGTAAATGACGTCACCATTGTACTGGGATAAAGAAACACAGATTTAAGCAGAGTCTTGTTTTTATGCTCTACACTCTGCTGTTTCTATTTAGGAAATTCTTAATGGTTTTTAACTGCCATGATCAGAAATGTTTTGTTGCAGGTGATCTTTGTGTTGGTATTTGGTGTCTCTGTAAGGAAAACAAGCAGGGAATAAACCCCAGGGGCAGGGAATCAGAGCAAATTGCAATGTTGGAAAACCAATTTGTTCCCTACACATTTGGGCTCCTTGAATACTGAGGACATGTGAAGGGGAGTACAAAGCTCCATTCACTTCTAACATGGGATGCCACTGTTCATGTGCCAGCACTTCCTTTGCTGTGTAGAGAAATAAAAGCAACCAACAAAACCCCACCCTGAACTGAGTGGGAGTTACAGAAACAAAAGTCATAAAACTAGGTTTGGAAAGCAATTACTTCCGAGGTGAAATTGTCAAATTCTGGAGACCACTGTGTCTGGCAACTCTTTGGAGGAAGGAAAAAGATCCCAAAAGTAGTGGATGGGCAATGAGCAACACATAAGCAAAGTAGTAGAAGCTGTGTCTCCTGGCTTGCCAGCTCCATACAGTTCAGAGGAATTCTAGTGATGCTAGTTTTATGAAGAATACAAAACAAATCGATCTTCTGAATAATTCAAAAACCTCCTGGATGGCTCATGCATTAGATAGATTGATTGTAAAGGTGGGAGTTCACCTAACTCACTTCTTCCCTTTTGAGCATGCCTCAGCCATGAGGTAAGGTGGGAGCTGGGCCGCTCTCTGTCAGGAGGAAGGGTCTTGTGCCAGCCTAGAGAGCCTGTGCACATCCCCAGGGAACAGTTCTGCCCTGCATGTGCCCCCTGCAATGAGCTGTGCTGCTGCCAGTGCCCCGTGTAGCTGTAGGGCTGCTCAGCTGTGGGGCAGGGCCAGGAGCAGGAGGCTGCATGTGCAGCTGAGCCATGGCTGCACAGCCCAGGGCTCTGGGCTCCCTGCTGTCCCAGGCCAGCCCAGAGGCCAGGCTGTTCCTGTGGTAGCTCTGTGCAAGTGGGGCAGGGCTTTTCCTCTGGAGTGCTTCAAGTGTCTTCATGCCTGGAAATGTCAACTTGTGCAGCTATTTAGGAGTTTTTCGGGAGTCTCTCCCACAAAATATGGAGCTTCTGATGCTTTAGGTTTGCTTTGCCACCTCAGTTATATTTTTTTTTTCTTCTTTGCAGGCCTGACTAGGTTCATTTTTTCCAAATCTTTCCGGCGATCTCCTTCTATGCTCCTTCCCTCCGCTCTGTTTCCTCCCAGCTGGAAAAACTCTCAGTCTTCCAAGAGAAGAGAAATGTGCAACGTTGAGAAGGTGAGTGGGAAAAAATGGCTCTAGCTACTATGCTCACACTAGAAAAAGAGAGGAGCTGAGGTCAGAAGGAAAAAGGTGTAAGGTAAGGAGACCAAGCTATGTCCTGTGTGGGAGATTTTCAGTCGATGTGCTGCCAGCAGAGCTTGGAGAGATTGCCCTGTGAAGTGAGCTCAGGGAAGCAGCTGAGCCAAGGAAGAGCTCAGCTGGACACTGCGCTTCAGGATGTCTTTGCAATGGGTGTGTGGTGCAGACTTCACATTTTCAGTGTGTAACAATAGCAGGAGAGGACTTTGAAGGGTTTCTGGGTTCTCCCTCAGCACTTCCCTTTCCATTCCCAGTCCTGGGCCAAGCTTCTCCATCTGTCTGACTTGGCTTTTCCTGCAAGGCCACAGTGAAGAATGAGGCTAAATGTCTTGAGGCATGTCTTGAGGGGGACAAGACTGGATACTTGATGTGAGCACTATGTTCTACTCTTTGCAGGCTTCCTTGCTGTATCCCACTGAAGGGGATATGAAGAAGGAATCCTTGGGACTGCCTTTGATCCCCCCGATACGCAGGGCAGTAAGTCCCGATGTTGGCAGTGCTGCAGGGTCTCTGCAAAGCTCTCTGCAGCTGGATGTCCAAGAGTCCCAGGAGATGAGGTAAGCCAAGGTGTCTGCTGCTCCAGTGTGCTGTTCACCTCACTCTTCCCATCTCGTGAGGTTATTTTGCACAGTCATCTCTCCCATGTCTTTAGGCAAACCTCTGTGTATTCAGCATTTGGCCCTATCTCTGGTGATCCAGCCCAATGTCAAACCCACCACCATATGGCCCAAGAGCAGAGGTGGTGGTGTTGAAGAGGAGGCAGGAATGAAAAGCGCCTCAAGACATTTCCTCTTCTGGATGTGGCTGTTGATTCCCTCTGTAATGTTTGTGGTGTCATTTGGGAACTGTATTGCATGGGTCTGGATGCTACAGATCTTTGAATATCGTAATCCTTCACTGTCAATTTCTGCAGCCACCAGAATATGATTGGACAAATATTGGCAAATGTTAAGGTGTCTGCAAATTCCAGTGCTCATTCTTTTAAAGTCAGGTGCCATAGTTCATGTGCCAGCATTTATAAAACAATAAAATTCTTTTTTTTGCAAATATACTGACAAACCCAAACACAGAACTGAGTAAGAGTCACAGAAACAAGGGCCATGAAAAATAGCTTTGGGAAGCAATTACTTGCTAGATTAATTGTCAAATTCTGGAGACCACTGTGTGTTACCAACTGTTTGGAAGAAAAGGGATCCCAAAGTAAACATAAGGTGCAATTTCTCTGTGCCTGGACCCCAATATGAAATGAGATTCCAGTGGTGTTTTGGTGTATAGATATATAATCTGATCGACGTTTAGTATTTTGATATGGGTTTAAGATCAAAAAGAGCAAGGTGCTGGAGAAGAGGTATAGGACTGTACCTCATGGCAAAATATTGCCTTGAAGAAGTGTGAGAAAATGTAGCTGTCAAGCTTGTCTGAGTGATAACAATAAAGAAGGAGCCACAGAAGTGTCATTCACATTGAAAATCTTCTGTAGGGCTTTTAAAGTGCAGTCTGATTATCCTTCTATAGTAGCTGTGTGTGAAAAAGCCTTATTCCTCTTGAAAGAGCAAGGAGGTGTTATATCATTCTCAGGAGACAGCAGTGCTCTGACCACATGGAGCACGAGACTGTCACCAGTGTAAGGCACAAGCAGGCAAAGTCAAGCTTCGGCAGCAGTACAAAAGGAGCTGCCCTCCATAGAGTCTCGTGTCTCAGCTCAGCAGCTCTTGCTGCTTCAGAGAGGCTGTAGGAGCCACTTGGCTCCAAAAGGAGAGACAGCAGAATTGGGGGCTTATGATGCAAGTTGAAGAATGACTGCTGTGTTTCAGCCGGAGCTTGGCCAGCTTTGTCTGACTCCAGCAACTGAGAGCTTAAGGACAATGAATCAGCTTTGCATCTTGTTTAGTTTCTGTGTTGCATTTCCTCCTTCATCAGAGTGACCATGCTAAGAAGGGTTGCCTCCTTTCATGCTACATACATTCCCTCCTTTCTCTTTCTTCCTCCTCATATGGTCTTTTGTCTTCCATTTTCTCAAGGCCCAGATCCAGCAGGAGAAGTGAAGAGGACGACTCTGAACAAGCAGGTAGATACAGGACATGTCTCTCCTCAAATGACCATTGGAATTTTGACTCAGTGGTGACATTTTGAAAGCTTAATTGAAAATAATTAATTTTAAAATTTATTTGATTTCATTTCAATACCTTGATGGGCTCAGTGGGCTCCTGAAGAGCCCAGTCACTGGGAGTGTGCTGTGGTGGTGCAGTGAAAATTCCTCCAGTGTGAAGTGTTGTGTGGCTGGAGCTGGAGTGGTACCTTTGGGCCCTGGAAATGCAGTGCAGGAAAAGGAAACATTCTGCTCCATCTAGCACTTGCCCTTTATCTCCCTGAAGCATTTCTAGTGTCACAATTACTAGAGAATAAGCAGGCATTGAGCATGAAATGGGAAATGTTCCCAGTCCTTCGTCCTGCGCTTGAAGGAGAAAACCTTTCCTTGGGGCACTTTCTGAGCTGAACTGTTTGAGGTCTGAAGGAGATTCATGGACATTTCCTGGTTCTGCACTGGGAGAAAAAAGGAAACCTCCTCTGAGGGAAAGTCCTTGTGAAATTTCCAATTAAGGAGAAGGATGTTTCCAAATGGATGCAGCCTATGCAGGGCCTGAGTTTGTCATCCTCTGGAAGCACAAGCCCAAAGCCACCTATGGCAGGTTCACCATGACAAATCTCTTCCCCGACTCTCTCTGCCTGGGTCAGTGCTGCAGGCTGAAGCTGCAGGAGGAGATGCCTTCTGCCTTGGCCCTCCCTGCCTGCCTTGCCTGATCCCTGACAAGAAGAATTGTGCCAGACAAAATGCAGTCTCTGGTGCATCTGTGTCAGCCAATGCTTTCAAGTTGAAAGCCTCAATGAAAGTCAGTTGCTGTTCCTTTTTCATCACTGGGCATTTACTGATAGGAGAGATGAGACTTGAAGACGTAATTTTGCTGCTGCAGGAAAAGGGATCAGATGTCCTGGTCCCTTTGCTCAGGGTTTGTTCTGCCAAATCCTGGATACAGCCCCTTTGGAAAGACTCCTTAATTGCTGATATGCAGCTGGGATGCTGAATGCAGTTGGGGAGAATTACTGCTCAGAATTGATCAGGTGACATTTTTGCTGGATTAATTCTGGCCCAGAAATTACCTATCTCATCAAAGGTTGTCAGATGCTCTTTTGTAAATGACGTCACCATTGTACTGGGATAAAGAAACACAGATTTAAGCAGAGTCTTGTTTTTATGCTCTACACTCTGCTGTTTCCATTTAGGAAATTCTTAATGGTTTTTAACTGCCATGATCAGAAATGTTTTGTTGCAGGTCATCTTTGTGTTAGTATTTGGTGTCTCTGCAGGAAAGCAAGCAGGGAATAAACCCCAGGGGCAGGGAATCAGAGCAAATTGCAATGTTGGAAAACCAATTTGTTCCCTACACATTTGGGCTCCTTGAACACTGAGGACATGTGAAGGGGAGTACAAAGCTCCATTCACTTCTAACACTGGGTGCCATTTTTCATGTGCCAGCACTTCCTTTGCTGTGTAGAGAAATAAAAGCAACCAACAAATCCCCCCCCTAAACAGAGTGGGAATTACAGAAACAAAAGCCATGAAAACTAGGTTTGGAAAGCAATTACTTCCTAGGTGAAATTGTCAAATTCTGGAGACCACTGTGTCTGGCAACTCTTTGGAGGAAGGAAAGAGATCCCAAAGTAGTGGATGGGCAATGAGCAACACATAAGCAAAGTAGTAGAAGCTGTGTCTCCTGGCTTGCCAGCTCCATACAGTTCAGAGGAATTCTAGTGATGCTAGTTTTATGAAGAATACAAAACAAATCGATCTTCTGAATAATTCAAAAACCTCCTGGATGGCTCATGCATTAGATGGATTGATTGCAAAGGTGGGAGTTCACCTAACTCACTTCTTCCCTTTTGAGCATGCCTCAGCCATGAGGTAAGGTGGGAGCTGGGCTGCTCTCTGTCAGGAGGAAGGGTCTTGTGCCAGCCTAGAGAGCCTGTGCACATCCCCAGGGAACAGTTCTGCACTGCATGTGCCCCCTGCAATGAGCTGTGCTGCTGCCAGTGCCCCGTGTAGCTGTAGGGCTGCTCAGCTGTGGGGCAGGGCCAGGAGCAGGAGGCTGCATGTGCAGCTGAGCCATGGCTGCACAGCCCAGGGCTCTGGGCTCCCTGCTGTCCCAGGCCAGCCCAGAGGCCAGGCTGTGTTGCAGTCTGCAACCTCAGGATCTCGTCCAGGGAAGCAGCAGGGTTCTGGGGACCAGCATCAAACACCAACGAGACGGGCTCCCGTTCATGAAACCATTTATTCAGCATGAGAACAAACTCAGGTCCAGAACAGAGAGCCCCGAACAGAGGCACAGCAGGGGTTTTTGAGGGACAGAACCGAGGGTTTACACCTTTGAGGGTGGAGTTCAGGGTCAGGGACCATTAGAAACACACCAAGGGAGAACCCCCCAGGGACTCAAACCCAATCAGAACTCCTGGGCCGCCCTTCACAAGGGGTTTGGGGTGGGACAATGTAACTCTTTGTCTCCCTGAGGCCGCTGCAACATCTGCTCCTTTTTTATAATTTTTTTTTTTTTTTCAAATTTTAATTAGGAGCTTAAAATGTTTCCAAACATACACCTTAAAATCTCACCTCTTCCACAGAGCACCCACTTTGCTTTGTGGGACACCAATAGCTCAATAACAAAACACATTAGGCAAACAGAAAAAAAAAACAAAATTAAAAACAAACACTTAAATCTCGGACCACGCCGGGCAAATTAAACGGTGATGGTACTTAATGCAAACATAATGATTTTTTAGTTCAGTCTCTTCCACTTTAGGATTCTCTCTTTGGAAGGGTGCAGCTCTTAGATCTCCTCTTACGAGGGGCAGAATTCTTCGATCTCCAGCTTCGGCTCCGGCTCCCATGTGGGCACCGCCTCTTTAGATGATCTCGGTGTAACACTGGCTTTCGGAGCTCGGTTACAGTTTCGATTTCCCCGGAGGAGGTGTTGCCCACGATGGAGAAGGCACAGCCCCCAGGGGTGGAGCACCGAACAAAGGGATGGGGCCAAGCAGGAGTTACTGGGAAGTTCGGGAAGGGAAGGTTTGGGACCGGAAAAGAAGGAGCAAGGCGGGAAACAAGGGATCCCAGACCGCGTGGCCGGCGCCATCTTGGGATGGGGGGGGAGGCCAGGACAGGCTTTCCCGGACAGGGAACGGGAATATGGAGAGACAGGGGGTGAAAGAGGACACGGAACGGCGGGCAGACGGCAGCAGACCCGCATCACTCTGGATGTTCTCCGTCCCTTGCCTGCCTTCGGGAAAACAGGGGATGGGATGGCAGAGACACCGGGGTGACGGAGAGACGGCAGCAACCCCGAGCCACCTTGGCTTTTTTCACCCTTTGTCCTGCCCTTAGGAGCAGAGGAAAGGGGAAGGTACAGGGAGGTATACACCAAAAAAAGGAACTTCACAGAAGACAAAAAACAGTCTACTGGAAGAGCCATACCGTCCATAATGTTAATCGTCCATAATGTTAATCGTCCATAATGTTGATATCGTCCATAATGTTGATATCGTCCATAATACGTCTCGTTGGGTGATGTTAGGTGCTTGTCTCAGCGTCTGGTCTCGGCTCCCACACCTCCGTAATCCCTTTTCTTCCCCCATGCCCGAGGCACTCTCAACCCAGTCTCCCTGCCAGGTACTCTCGAGTCCTCCTTTCCAAGGCGGGGGTCTCACCGGCTCTCAAGCCATCAGCCGCGGACTTACAAGGTGTCCATGGAGCCGGGTCCTGCTGTTCTCCTGGTGCTTCACTGGATGCCACGCATTCTCTCACCATTTGTTGCAGTCTGCAACCTCAGGATCTCGTCCAGGGAAGCAGCAGGGTTCTGGGGACCAGCATCAAACACCAACGAGACGGGCTCCCGTTCATGAAACCATTTATTCAGCATGAGAACAAACCCAGGTCCAAAACAGAGAGCTCCGAACAGAGGCACAGCAGGGGTTTTTGAGGGACAGAACCGAGGGTTTACACCTTTGAGGGTGGAGTTCAGGGTCAGGGACCATTAGAAACACACCAAGGGAGAACCCCCCAGGGACTCAAACCCAATCAGAACTCCTGGGCCGCCCTTCACAAGGGGTTTGGGGTGGGACAATGTAACTCTTTGTCTCCCTGAGGCCGCTGCAACAAGGCTGTTCCTGTGGTAGCTCTGTGCAAGTGGGGCAGGGCTTTTCCTCTGGAGTGCTTCAAGTGTCTTCATGCCTGGAAATGTCAACTTGTGCAGCTATTTAGGAGTTTTCCGGGAGTCTCTCCCACAAAATATGGAGCTTCTGATGCTTTAGGTTTGCTTTGCCACCTCAGTAACTTTTGGGTTTTTTTTCTTCTTTGCAGGGCTGACTAGGTTCATTTTTTCCAAGTCTTTCCGGCGATCTCCTTCTATACTCCTTCCCTCCGAGCCGTTGCCTCCCATCCGGAAAAACTCTCAGTCTTCCAACAGAAGAGAAATGTGCAACGTTGAGACGGAGAGTGGGAAAAATGGCACCGGCTATGATGATGACACTAGAGAAAGAGAGGAGCTGAGGTCAGAAGGAAAAATGTGTAAGGTAAGGAGACCAAGCTAAGTCATTTGTGGGAGATTTTCAGTCGATGTGCTGCCGGCAGAGCTTGGAGACCTTTCTCTGTCAAGTGCGCTCAGGGAAGCAGCTGAGCCAAGGAAGAGCTCAGCTGGACACTGCGCTTCAGAATGTCTTTGCAATGGGTGTGTGGTGCAGACTTCACATTTTTAGTGTGTAACAATAGCAGGAGAGGACTTTGAAGGGTTTCTGGGTTCTCCCTCAGCACTTCCCTTTCCATTCCCAGTCCTGGGCCAAGCTGCTTCTCCATCTGTCTGACTTGGCTTTTCTTGCAAGGCCACAGTGAAGAAAATGACTAAATGTCTTGAGGCATGTCTTGAGGGGGACAAGACTGGATACTTGATGTGAGCACTATGCTCTACTCTTTGCAGGCTTCCTTGCTGTATCCCACTGAAGGGGATGTGAAGAAGGAATCCTTGGGACTGCCTTTGATCCCCCCGATACGCAGGGCAGTAAGTCCCGATGTTGGCAGTGCTGCAGGATCTTTGCAAAGCTCTCTGCAGCTGGATGTCCAAGAGTCCCAGGAGATGAGGTAAGCCAAGGTGTCTGCTGCTCCAGTGTGCTGTTCACCTCACTCTTCCCATCTTGTGAGGTTATTTTGAACAGTCAGCTCTCCCATGTATTTAGGCAAACCTCTGTGTATTCAGCATTTGGCCCTATCTGTGGTGATCCAGCCCAATGTCAAACCCACCACCATATGGCCCAAGAGCAGAGGTGGTGGTGGGGAAGAGGAGGCAGGACTGAAAAGCTCCTCAAGACTCATTCTCTTCTGGACCTGGCTATTGATTCCCTCTGTAATGTTTGTGGTGTCATTTGGGAACTGTATTGCATGGGTCTGGATCCTGCAGATCTTTGAATACTGTGATCCTTTACTGTCAACTTCTGCAGCAACAAGAATATGATTGGACAAACATTGGCAAATATGGAGGTGTATGCAAATTCCTGTTCTGATTCTTTTACTTTTATAGTCGGGTGCTGTAGTTTATTTGCCAGCACTTATAGTTTGAGAAGAAAAATATACTGACAATACACAACGCAGAACTGAGTGGGTGTTACAGAAACAAGGGAGATGAAAACTAGCTTTGGGAAGCAATTACTTCCTAGATGTAACTGTCAGTTTCTGGAGATCATTGTGTGTTACCAACTGTTTGGAAGAAAAGGGATGCCAAAGTAAACATAAGGAACAATTTCCCTCCCAGTGCATGAGCCTCCACTGTGAAAAGAGTTTCCAGAGATGTTATGAGGTATAGCTGCATAACCCAATTGATGTTTAATATTTCAATCTGGGCTTAAGATCAAAAAGAGCAAGGTGCTGGAGAAGAGGTATATGACTGTACTTGATGGAAAGATATTAGCTTGGAAGAAGTGTGAGAAAATGTAGCTGTCAAGCTTATCTGAGTGATAACAATAATGAAGGAAATTCACAGAACTATCATTCACATGGAAAATCTTCTGTACTTTTAAAGTGCAATCTGAATATCCTTCCATAGCAGCTGCGTGTGAAAAAGCCTTTTTCTTCTTGAAAGATCAAGGAGGTGTAATATCATTCTCAGGAGACAGCAGTGCTCTGACCACATGGAGCACGAGACTGTCACCAGTGTAAGGCACAAGCAGGCAAAGTCAAGCTTCGGCAGCAGTACAAAAGGAGCTGCCCTCCATAGAGTCTCGTGTCCCAGCTCAGCAGATCTTGCTGCTTCAGAGAGGCTGTAGGAGCCACTTGGCTCTAAAAGGAGAGACAGCAGAATTGGGGGGTTATGATGCAAGTTGAAGAATGACTGCTGTGTTTCAGCCGGAGCTTGGCCAGCTTTGTCTGACTCCAGCAACTGAGAGCTTAAGGACAATGAATCAGCTTTGCATCTTGTTTAGTTTCTGTGTTGCATTTCCTCCTTCATCGCAGTGACCATTCTGTTAAGGGTTGCTTCCTTTCATTCTACATACATTCCCTCTTTTCTCTTTCTTCCTCCTCATATGGTCTTTTGTCTTCCATTTTCTCAAGGTCCACATCCAGCAGCAGAAGCGAAGAGGACGACTCTGAAGAAGGAGGTTGGTACAGGACGTCTGTCCACAAATGACCTTGGAATTTTGACACAGAATTTGTATTTTGGAAGCTTGGTTAAAAATAATTCTTTTCAAAATTTCTTCAAATTGATTTTAATTCCTTGGTGGGCTCAGTGGACTCCTGAAGAGCCCAGTCACTGGGAGTGTGCACTGGTGGCGCAGTGAAAATTCCTCCAGCATTAAGAGATGAGTGGCTGAAGCTGGAGTGGTACCTTTGGGCCCTGGAAATGCAGCACTGAAAAAGGAAACATTCTACTCCATCTAGTACTTGCCCTTTATCTCCCTGCAGCCTTTCCAGTGTCACGATTAGTAGAGAATAAGCAGGCATTGAGCATGAAATGGGAAATGTTCCCAGTCCTTCGTCCTGTGCTTGAAGGAGAAAACCTTTCCTTGGGGCACTTTCTGAGCTGAACATTTTGAGATCTGAAGGAGATTCATGGACATTTCCTGGTTCTGCACTGGGAGAAATAGGAAAACCTCCTCTGAGGGAAAGTCCTTGTGAAATTTCCAATTAAGGAGAAGGATGTTTCCAAATGGATGCAGCCTATGCAGGGCCTGAGTTTGTCATCCTCTGACAGCACAAGCCCAAAGCCACCTATGGCAGGTTCACCATGACAAATCTCTTCCCCGACTCTCTCTGCCTGGGTCAGTGCTGCAGGCTGAGGCTGCAGGAGGAGATTCTGCCTTCTGCCTTGGCCCTCCCTGCCTGCCTTGCCTGATCCCTGACAAGAAGAATTGTGCCAGACAAAATGCAGTCTCTGGTGCATCTGTGTCAGCCAATGCTTTCAAGTTGAAAGCCTCAATGAAAGTCAGTTGCTGTTCCTTTTTCATCTCTGGGCATTTACTGATAGGAGAGATGAGACTTGAAGACGTAATTTTGCTGCTGCAGGAAAAGGGATCAGAGGATCTGGTCCCTTTGCTCAGGGTTTGTTCTGCCAAATCCTGGGTACAGCCCCTTTGGAAAGACTCCTTAATTGCTGATATGCAGCTGGGATGCTGAATGCAGTTGGGAAGAATTATGGCTCAGTATTGCTCAGGTAACATTTTTGCTGGATTAATTCTGGCCCAGAAATTACCTATCTCATCAAAGGTTGTCAGATGCTCTTTTGTAAATGATGTCACCATTGTACTGGGATAAAGAAACAGATTTAAGCAGTCTTGTTTTTATGCTCTACACTCTGCTGTTTCCATTTAGGAAATTCTTAATGGTTTTTACTGCCATGATCAGAAATGTTTTGTTGCAGGTGATCTTTGTGTTAGTATTTGGTATCTCTGCAGGAAAACAAGCAGGGAATAAACCCCAGGGGCAGGGAATCAGAGCAAATTGCCATGTTGGAAAACCAGTTTGTTCCCTACACATTTGGGCTCCTTGAACACTGAGGACATGTGAAGGGGAGTACAAAGCTCCATTCACTTCTAACATGGGATGCCACTGTTCATGTGCCAGCACTTCCTTAGTTGTGAAGTGAAATAAAAGCAACCAACAAATCCCCCCCCTAAACAGAGTGGGAATTACAGAAACAAAAGCCATGAAAACTAGGTTTGGAAAGCAATTACTTCCTAGGTGTAGTTGTCAAATTCTGGAGACCACTGTGTCTGGCAACTCTTTGGAGGAAGGAAAGAGATCCCAAAGTAGTGGATGGGCAATGAGCAACACATAAGCAAAGTAGTAGAAGCTGTGTCTCCTGGCTTGCCAGCTCCATACAGTTCAGAGGAATTCTAGTGATGCTAGTTTTATGAAAAACACAAAACAAATCGATCTTCTGAATAATTCAAAAACCTCCTGGATGGCTCATGCATTAGATGGATTGATTGTAAAGGTGGGAGTTCACCTAACTCACTTCTTCCCTTTTGAGCATGCCTCAGCCATGAGGTAAGGTGGGAGCTGGGCCACTCTCTGTCAGGAGGAAGGGTCTTGTGCCAGCCTAGAGAGCCTGTGCACATCCCCAGGGAACAGTTCTGCCCTGCATGTGCCCCCTGCAATGAGCTGTGCTGCTGCCAGTGCCCCGTGTAGCTGTAGGGCTGCTCAGCTGTGGGGCAGGGCCAGGAGCAGGAGGCTGCATGTGCAGCTGAGCCATGGCTGCACAGCCCAGGGCTCTGGGCTCCCTGCTGTCCCAGGCCAGCCCAGAGGCCAGGCTGTTCCTGTGGTAGCTCTGTGCAAGTGGGGCAGGGCTTTTCCTCTGGAGTGCTTCAAGTGTCTTCATGCCTGGAAATGTCAACTTGTGCAGCTATTTAGGAGTTTTCAGGAAGTCTCTCCCACAAAATATGGAGCTTCTGATGCTTTAGGTTTGCTTTGCCATCTTAGTTAAAATGTTTGTTTTTTCTTTACAGGCCTTACTAGGTTCATTTTTTCCGAATCTTTCCGGCTATCTCCTTCTATGCTCCTTCCCTCCGAGCCGTTGCCACCCATCCGGAAAAACTCTCAGTCTTCCAAGAGAAGAGAACAGGGCAGAGTTGAGAAGGTGAGTTGGAAAAATGGCTCTGGCTACGATGATGACACTAGAAAAAGAGAGGAGCTGAAGTCCAAGGGAAAAAGGTGTAAGGTAAGGGGACCAAGCTAAGTCATTTGTGGGAGATTTTCAGTCGATGTGCTGCCGGCAGAGCTTGGAGACCTTTCCCTGTCAAGTGAGCTCAGGGAAGCAGCTGAGCCAAGGAAGAGCTCAGCTGGACACAGCGCTTCAGAATGTCTTTGCAATGGGTGTGTGGTGCAGACTTCACATTTTCAGTGTGTAACAATAGCAGGAGAGGACTTTGAAGGGTTTCTGGGTTCTCCCTCAGCACTTCCCTTTATATTCTCCATCCTGGGCCAAGCTGCTTCATCAGTCTGACTGGCATTTTCCTGCCAGTGAAGAACGTGGCTAAATGTCTTGAGGCATGAATGGGGACAAGACTGGATGTTTGATGTGAGCATTGTACTCTACTCTATGCAGGCTTCCTTGCTGTATCCCACTGAAGGGGATATGAAGAAGGAATCCTTGGGACTGCCTTTGATCCCCCCGATACACAAGGCAACAAGTCCTGCTGTTAGCAGTGCTGCAGGGTCTCTGAAAAGCTCTCTGCAGCTGGATGTCCAAGAGTCCCAGGAGATGAGGTAAGCCAAGGTGTCTGCTGCTCCAGTGTGCTGTTCACCTCACTCTTCCCATCTTGTGAGGTTATTTTGCACTGTCAGCTCTCCCATGTCTTTAGGCAAACCTCTGTGTATTCAAGCTTTGGCCCCATCTGTGGTGATCCAGCCCAATGTCAAACCCTCCACCATATGGCCCAAGAGCAGAGGTGGTGGTGGGGAAGAGGAGGCAGGACTTAAAAGCACCTCAAGTCAGGCCCTCTTCTGGACCTGGCTATTGATTCCCTCTTTAATGTTTGTGGTGTCATTTGGGAACTGTATTGCATGGGTCTGGATGCTACAGATCTTTGAATATCGTAATCCTTCACTGTCAATTTCTGCAGCCACCAGAATATGATTGGACAAATATTGACAAATGTTAAGGTGTCTGCAAATTCCAGTGGTCATTCTTTTAAAGTCAGGTGCCATAGTTCATGTGCCAGCATTTATAAAACAACTTTTTTTTTTTTTAAATATACTGACAAACCCAAACACAGAACTGAGTGAGAGTTACAGAAACAAGGGCCATGAAAAATAGCTTTGGGAAGCAATTACTTCCTAGATGTAACTGTCAAATTCTGGAGACCACTGTGTGTTGCCAACTGTTTGGAAGAAAAGGGATCCCAAAGTAAACATAAGGAACAACTTCCCTGTGCATGGGTCTCCACTTAGAAATTAGATCCCTGATATGTTATGAGGTACAGCTGCATAACCCAACTGATGTTTAATAATTCAATCTGGGCTTAAGATCAAAAAGAGCAAGGTGCTGGAGAAGAGGTATATGACTGTACTTGATATAAAGATATTGGCTTGGAGAAGTGTGAGAAAATGTAGCTGTCAAGCTTGTCTGAGTGATAACAATAACGAAGGAAAAATCACAGAACTAGCAATCCCATTGAAAATCTTCTGTAGGGCTTTTAAAGTGCAATCTGAATATCCTTCCGTAGCAGCTGAATGTGCAAAAGCCTTTTTCTTCTTGAAAGAGTAAGGAGGTGTAATATCATTCTCAGGAGACAGCAGTGCTCTGACCACACGGAGCACGAGACTGTCACCAGTGTAAGGCACAAGCAGGCAAAGTCAAGCTTCGGCAGCAGTACAAAAGGAACTGCCCTCCACAGAGACTCGTGTCCCAGCTCAGCAGCTCTTGCTGCTTCAGAGAGGTTGTAGGAGCCACTTGACTCCAAAAGGAGAGACAGCAGAATTGGGGGGTTATGATGCAAGTTGAAGAATGACTGCTGTGTTTCAGCCGGAGCTTGGCCAGCTTTGTCTGACTCCAGCAACTGAGAGCTTAAGGACAATGAATCAGCTTTGCATCTTGTTTAGTTTCTGTGTTGCATTTCCTCCTTCATCAGAGTGACCATGCTAAGAAGGGTTGCCTCCTTTCATGCTACACACATTCCCTCTTTTCTCTTTCTTCCTCCTCATATGTTCTTTTGTCTTCCATTTTCTCAAGGTCCACATCTAGCAGCAGAAGCGAAGAGGACGACTCTGAAGCAGGAGGTAGGTACAAGACATGTCTGTCCTCAAATGACCATTGGAATTTTGGCACAGAATTTGTATTTTGGAAGCTTGGTTAAAAATAATTCTTTTCAAAATTTCTTCAAATTGATTTCACTTCTTTATTTGGCTCAGTGGACACTGGCATAGCCCAGTCACTGGGAGAGTGTTGCAGTGAGAATTCCTCCAGCGCGGAGAGTTGAGTGGCTGGAGCTGGAGAGGTACCTTTGGAAATGCAGTGCAGGAAAAGGAAAAGGAAATACTCCTCTCCATCTAGCACTTGCCCTTTATCTCCCTGAAGCATTTCCAGTGTCACAGTTAGTAGAGAAAAAGCAGGCATTGAGCATGAAATGGGAAATGTTCCCAGTCCTTCGTCCTGTCCTTGAAGGAGAAAACCTTTCCTTGGGGCACTTTCTGAGCTGAACCCTTTGAGATCTGACAGAGATTCATGGACATTGCCTGTTTCTGCACTGGGAGAAATAGGGAAACCTCCTCTGATGGAAAGTCCTTATGAAATTTCCAATCAAGGAGAAGCAGGCTTCCGAATGGATGCAGCCTATGCAGGGTTTGAGTTTGTCATCCTCTGGAAGCACAAGCCCAAAGCCACCTATGGCAGGTTCACCATGACAAATCTCTTCCGTGACTCTCTCTGCTTGTGCCAGTAGCCCATTGGGAGGATGTCTAGGCATACGTGCCTTGCTGGTCTCATACACAATCGCTATTTCTTATGAGAGCTCTGCAATCTGGAACCTGTCTTGCCTGTTGCCCAGCATGGTGTTTTTGAGGGATTGAAGTCTGCCAGAGATTTACACCAACCTTTCCTTCCATTCCCAGGCCTCCCACTGAGCCAAGCCAAGGGGACAGATCATCCCACCAGTCCTGGTGTTATGAGTGACGAAGACCTGAGGGACAGCTCTGGAAAGGTAAAGGTTAAAGACAGGGATGAGTAGATTTCCTTTCCTTATTGCTTGGCCCAAAATGTCACTGATAATCATAATCGTCCATTCCTGAGGGACGGAGATTCTTGGAATATATTATCTTGTTAAAGAGCAATTGCATGGCTTTTACTAGTGGTGAAAAGGTCAGTGATTTGGAGATGGTGCTAAGG
This sequence comes from Poecile atricapillus, assembly GCF_030490865.1. Classification (NCBI taxonomy): domain Eukaryota; kingdom Metazoa; phylum Chordata; class Aves; order Passeriformes; family Paridae; genus Poecile; species Poecile atricapillus. The sequence continues at coordinate 2,712,183 of NC_081267.1, forward strand.
TCACGCCAGAAGCATTCTTTAGGTGCCAAGGTCATTTTAGAGAAGTTCTGAATGGCAGAGCAAGCTGCAGACCAGTGAATGTGTGCAAATTGCACCCTCGGAAGCAGAGAAGCAAAGATTGTAATGTTAAGCGTAAGCAAGGCTGAAAAATAAAATGAGAGTTTGATTTTTCGTGGTAACCTTTCTGGTTGTATCTCACAGCCCTCTCTTTCTCAGTTTTTCTGCTCATTAATATCAATATTTCGGCAAATTGTTTTCACATGAGTCCTTTGCTTGAGGTCCTTCAGAGACCTTCAGAGCTGAGCTCTTCAGAAGCCAGGAAGTGAGAAACAGCTGCCATTCCTGGCCATGAATGTTAAGCAAGAGCTAATTACCCCTCCTTGCTGCGTATTGCACATGATTTTTATTCTGCTGCCATGGCCTGTAGGAACTGAACTGCCTGCTCACTGGTCATGTGAGCTCTTCATCTGTCCTGGAGCACTCGTATGACTTCGGTGCTTCAAGCAGGGCTTCCTGTCATAGGTTGCAGCTGGAGCAGTGTAAGGTTGTGGCCCTAAAGTCTTCCACCTCCCTGTGTGTAATTGGCAAGATGAGGGTAGAAGACATTCTTCTGAAACACTTGGAATGAATATGAATATGCATTAAAGACTGTGTCACTCTATGGACCCTGTACTCCTGATGAGATGTTGTGTCTGGTTTGGGTGTCTCTGCTTACATCTGTGATGTCTTTCCATTGCACCTAGGTCCGTCCTGCATTGTGCAAGTTGGCTCAGAAGAGCTTAGAGCGGAAGAAAATGGAGCTGTTGGAGAAGGAGCTCAAGAGAAGGAGGCAAACAGAAACATCCTTGCAGCTGCCTCCACAGACAGTTGACACTGGGGATGCAGAAGAAGCAAGTAAGTGCAGACTACACCTGTGGTCCTTTTTGACCACTTGCTTGCCCTTTGCGCGTTGCTGCAGTCAGGCTGTTCTGCTTGCATCTGAGTGGAAGCTTGAAGAAGAGTTCTTTCCTTTCCCCCACAAAAAATACAGAGGCAGGAAGAGTCATGCCCATGGCCTCACTGACTCAGTAACAGAATATCAGCTTCCCACCGTCATCTCCAAAGTCTTTCAGAGTAGAGAATTTTGTCGTGTAAAGTTGACTGGGGCTTCAGACTCTCTCCTGGAGAGCAGCCTCCAGGGAAGGGGAGTCCAGAAGAATGCTTCTCAGCCATGGTGGAATTGAGAAGAAACAAAATTCAACTGCTTCTAATGAAAACACCAGAGTTTCTTCTCCTGCCACAGCCTGCTGAGGAGCTGGCACTGTAGAGCTGTGCTGAAGCCCTGAGCCAGTGCTTCTGTTGTAGCCCCAGGAAGCAAGCAGCATTCCTGACTGAATCCTGGCTGAGGGGCTCTGACTGCAGTGCTGTATGTGCTGCCCCCAGGGTGGCAGCAGGGACCTTAGGAGGCAGCACTCAGCCCAAGGGCATCACTCAAGGCTATCTGCACTTTCATTTGGTAACTTCCCCAGCCAGACACTGAAACAGGAAAACAAAAGCAAAGCAATACTGGGTTTTCCTTCTTTCTTAGGGGAATCATCACTGCAATTTGGTTTTAAACTAGAAGAGGGCAGATTCAGGTTAGATTCTAGGGGGAATGTTTTTATAATGAAGGGATGAAGTACTGGAAGGGTTTGCTCAGAGAAGCTGCTTGAAGGTGTTCAAATCCAATTTACATGGGGCTCTGAGCAATCTCATCTAGATGAAGATGTCCCTGCTCACAGGGGTTGGACTAGATGGTGCTTAGAGGTGCCTTCCAAGCCAAACTCTTCTAGGATTCTGTGATTCTGTGATCACTGTGCCATGTTAGCATGCCACTGTTATACTTGAAGTTCTTTGGGATAACAAAGAGATGTTACCCAAGTCCAGCAAGTTTTCTGGCCCTTTCCATCGTCACCCTGTGCAGCAGCCTCCACTTACAAGCTCCTCTTTGGTCTCCCCACAGGCTTTAGCCTACCGCCTGTCAATGGCACAGCTTCCAGTGTGCAGAGAAAACACCCTGGTAGTGCCTTGAAGAAGAAGGTCTTGAGGAAGCAGGACAACGTGCCCTCACTGCCCAATATGCCCACCATCCATGGGGATGGCAGCTTCCCACGCAACTCCTCAGGTAAGCCTGCTCTGAGGCAGCTTTTTCTTACCCGGGCTTTTCCTTGCCCAAGGAGCACAAACTGCCACCTGCCTCACCCAGCACAGTTGGGATCTTGGGTCCATAGCCTGTCCTGAGAATGAACAGCAAATGTACTTCTGAGTTAGTCCAGCTCTGCAGTAGTGGAACAGTTGGTTCTTAGAGATCCATTGGAAAGTGGAGCTGAATAAAGTCGTGGTAAAGGCCTAAGCTCTGGCTTTTGCCCCTCCTGATAATCCAAACCACAGCACTGGTGCAGGAGGCAGCTGTAACTGCAGGGATGAGCTGTGGGGCAGTGTGCCAGGGTGTGCTCACTGGGCACCTACGAGTACCACCACGATCAGTTGTCCACTCACCATCTCATCCCTCTGCCTGTGCTGCTGTCCGGCTCTGCAGACAGCTTTCCTGCTATCCCAGCAAGGGCTGTCTCTGCATGGCAGTCAGCAGCTTGGTGCAGTCGTGCTGCTGCTCCCAGAAGTGCCCAGTGGCTCCTCACTGCTGCCATCCCACAGCCTGCAATGCCAAAAGGGAACAAGCAGTGCCTCCTGTGTCAACCCAGCCAAATACAGTGGCCGTATGTAGCAGGTGACAGCCAGGAGGGGCTGCCTGGTGCTCCCAGGCTGTTTGCTGCCTGCAGTAAATACCCAGCAGATAGTCCCTAGTGGCTCTTGTCTCTCCCTTGTGGGTAGAGTGCCTGTGCTAGCATTCCAGGTAGGATGAGATAAGAAGAAAGGAGCTAGGAATGTTACTTGGAATGCTCCTTTCTAGAGGTGCTACTTCCATGTTGAGAATTGACCAGAACTAGCCTGATGTGGCTCTCCATTCATAGTGAACCTAGATGTGTATGTCTACACACTTCTGCAGTGACATCACTGATGTCAGTGTCTGGGGTACATCAGTGACATCCACATTAGCCCCTGTCTGAATATTTTTGATGTTATGGTATACTTTGTGAGAACATGCAAGGTAGCACAGAAACCCTACAGAGTCTAGAGCAGTTCATCTGGGTTCTGTGCATTGTTTATAGTCCATCATTGTAGACAGCTCTGATGTTTTCACCTACACTTTAGGAAATGAGCTATTGAGTGCATGACATGAAATTTTGGATGCACAGTGCTTTTGATGACGAATGGGTTTCATAAGAAACGCATTTATCATCTGATTTTTCTCATACCTTGTACATTTTTTTCTGTGCCACAAAATTCAATTAAGGCAAAGCCAGGACACCTGATTATCAAGAGCATGTGTGTGGCAACAATTTGCAGCTGTATTTGCATATTTTTGTCCTCAGTTTGCATTTGGAAGGCTTTTATATCAACTGTCTAGACTGGAAATGGCATTTTTCCACAAGTGTAGGCTTAGGCACTGCTGAGTTCACAAACACATCCATTTGATGACAGACAAATTTCACCTTAGCATCGTTGAAATACAGCGTGTGTGTACCTCTGAAAGAGCAAAGACTCATGATGCTTGGAAAGGACAAAATCCATAAAGTACTCCCTGGCCAACAGTAGGCTACAATGTATGTGCAGTCAGGTGCCTGCTGTCTAGAAGATTTGAAGGCAATGGGAAGAGAGGCGCTGTCAGGAGTGAAGGGTCAGCTATCGCTGCTCCCTGGTAGCTGCTCCGTGGGGATTCAGCCGGGCCCAGCAGGGCTGGGTTGTTCAGGCTTGGCTTGGTGCTGTGGCGAGGCAGCTGCAGGTCTTTCCTCAGGGAGTTGCAGAGTGCCTCTGTCGTCGGGGCTGGGGGAAATCAGGGCGCTGAGACAAGAGAGGCAGCTGAGGGGTTCCCTCCTGGGGTAGCAAGTCCTGCTGGTGGGCGCTGTCTGGCAGGCAGTGGGAGCTCTGCGGCCTCAGGAAGCTGCCGCTGCCTGTGGTAGCTGTGGCACTTGGGAGCTGGCGCTGTGTGGGCAGCTGTCAGGTTTAGCCTGGAGCTGTGCCCAGCTGGGGGGGCTGGGAGAAAGCAAGCAGCCCAAGGAGCCAGGCAGCAGGGAAGTGTCTGACCCAGTGCCACTTTGTCCCACATGGAAGCCTGGCTGGGAGATGGGGCTGCAGGCCGCTCCATGGCGGGGTGCCTTGCCCGGGGCTGCAGCGCTCATGGCTGACCCTCTCCTCACAGTGACCTCGCAGACGGCCTCTGGTGCCAAGCGTCGAGAGGAGCCGCTGCGTGGGAACAGGCAGAAGGACACAGCCTCTTGTGACCCACAGCAGGCCTTGCTCAAGGCACTCTCCTTGCTGGGCAGCGATGACTGGTAAGAAAGGCCCCGTTCACTCTGTCTCCCTCTCAGCGTTAAGGTAGCTTAGAAGTGTATCTTGCTAGTGCCTCTGAGCCCCGACAGCCCAGAGGGCCAAGGGGCACCAGTGAAACCACTGCAGAGCCGTGGGAGGATAAAGATTTGACAGCAGCCTTTTCTTGGCCTTGGTCTGCAGCAGTGCTCCAGCTGCAGCAGGTCCCTGCTGTTTGCTCGCTTTGCCTGCTGCTCCATGGAGCTGCAAAGGCAATCTTGAGGGAAGAGAGAAAGCTGTGGGACAAGATGATTTGCTGGCTGAAGGCAGAAGCAGGATGGCAGCACTTTTGAGTGTAGAGATTTGGGTGCCTTGGGGCACTGGCCCAGTGGGACTGAGTAAGATTTCTTTTCTTTGGTCCCACTGCTGACAGCAATGGCAGGTGACAGGGTCTCCCTGGGACCTCCTGCATGCAGCTCCAGGGAGTTCCTCTTTCTGAGAAATGGCCTGACTTGTGCTTTCAAGTCCCTCAGCCTGTCATTACTCCTGAAGGTCTCATGGCAGAAGAGAAGGAAAAAGAAATATAATCCTCTAGGAATCTTTTGGAATTCAACTTTTTCCTTCTCATTGCATCATATGGGTCTGAGATACTTGGTTAAAACTCACATCGTGTCCCAAAATTTGACACAGACAGAAAGAGGCCCAGAGGTGCTAATGCAACAAATGTTAGGTGCGATTGGTTGTCTTTTTGATGTCTGGGTTAGCATCCACTCACTGGTGGATGCTTCGTTCACACAGGGATAAGGACTCCATTCCCACTGGGATAAACATGAAAAATCTGCCACAATGCATCTCCTTGTGAAGTCACCTTTGCTTTGTCCTTTCTCTTCTGCTTTCTCTTCCCCATTTCTCCTTGGTGCTCTGTGAGGTACACAGAGCCTCTGGAGGTGTGGGGGGGTCTGGGTGACACTCAGGGGTTCCTGTGGGATCAATCACCAGCCCTGTGCTGTAGCCCTGATGCCTCACAAACCTTCCTGTAGCTGAGGGCCTGCACAAAGCAGGTGCTGGGAGATGGAGTTGTTTGCATTTTTTCAATAACATGTTGCTGTTGTGGGGGTTGTTTTAGGTAGTGGGTTTTTCCAGAGTTTAGCTGTTCTTGCCCAGGTGTGGAATCTTCTGGGACATCCTGCTGCTTTTTTGGGCAATGTGGAGGAGGAGTGGAGTGGGTGAGAGACAGGCCTGGATTGCAGAGTGGAAAGTCAGCTCCAGAGTGCCAGTGCAGTCTCTTACTGCTGAACTGCCTGCTGGGGCTGGTAAAGAAGGAAAAAGCCCCAGAAACAGCCCCATGGGACTGTGTCTCAGGGACAGGGACAGGGAGGTGACAGGAAACAGCTGCCTGGTCCAGTCTTACAGCTTCTAAGAAGCAGTGAAACACGGACTTCATGGGCCAGAGGTTTCAGAAAGGCTGTCTTGTAAAACGACCACAAATGAAGACTCTGAAACCCCTCTCTTTGCCTCTTGGATTTGTGTATGCTTTTGACAGCCACAACATCCTGTGGCCATGAGTTCCACAATTTCCTGAAGTGCTCCTTGAAAAGCACCTCCCACTGAGGTCCCACTGCGCTGCCAGCCTGGTCATTTCAGAGGGTGCTGCCTAGTTCTTGGGTGGGGAGAGAAAAACCAATCTTTTTGGGACTTGCCTTTCAGGGAGCTGAAGGAGAAGGCGCTCTCCAGCATCGGACAGCTGGCTGGGTCCCATTCAGAAGTCGTCCTTTGTAGACTTCGTGAAATTTGCCTGGCAGTCACCAGCGAGGTGAGAACATTCTTCTGAATTGTCCCCCGTAACCTCATACATGGTGTGTAGAGTAGATATGTGCATGTTCATGTTCATGTGTGCTCAGGGATTGCCTTCATTTCTGTTTCTAGACCTTGTATTTCTAATGTCTGTCAGCTAGGATCTGTGTGTGCATGTAGCTGTATTTCCTGGTCGTTTGGCTGTCTGACACTCATCTTTGAGTGAGGTGTCATTGTAATGCAAGGTGCAAATGCACAAACTGAGACATTAATTACGTTATTTTCCAGAGTCCTAATCTCTGCCTGAGCTGTAATTCAACACTGCCAATTAGTCTGTAGACTTGAGTCTGTGCTTTCCGAATAAACGGGCCTAAAATCAAAGGGGTGGAGATGATAGAAGAGTTAATTGAAATGATTTGGTTTTAGCCCTGCTATCAGCAGGTCTGAGGCCAGAAACTGGTGCCAGACTAAGTGCCTTTGTGTGCCTATGCTCTCCTGCTCTTATTGTGCTTTCATCTTCCCCTGGACACAGAGGGACTTGTCACTTCCTGGGACTGTTGTCTAAGGCCACTGGTTTTCTTTTCAAGGTGATTCTTATGTCTCTCTCATCACTTCCCCAGGTGAGCAACCTCCGCTCCAAGGTGTCCTACGCTGCAATCGTCACTCTTGGAGAGCTCTTTGCAGCCTTGAAGAAGGACATGGACTCCGAGGTGAATGAGGTTGCTCAGGTCCTGCTCCCGATGGTTTGGAATTCCCCAGAGTTTCTTGAGAAAGCAGCCAATCAGACCCTGGGGATCATGGTGGAGAACGTGACTCCTGCACGAGCACTGGCTGCTCTCATGGACAGAGGAGCCAAGTAGGTTCTTCTTCTTTTAGTGATCTCCTTCACCTTCTGATGTGTGCATGGGGGAAGGGATGAGAGACAGAATGGGAATGGTGAGAGGGAAGGCTCCTGCATCCTGCATCTTCTGTGAAGTCAGTGACTTCATTCTCCCATCAACCTCACTTCCTTCCTCTTGTCACCTGTTTCTGCCCTCCTACAGCCTATTAGTTCACAGAATCACAGAGCTGTAGAATATGGGGAGTTGGAAGGGGCCCATCAGGAGCATCGAGGTCAGCTCCTGGCCTTGCACAGAACACGCCAAGGATCACACCAAGTGCCTGACATTGTTGTTAAAATGCTTCTTCAACTCTGTCAGGCTTGGTGCTATGACCACTGCCCTGGGGAGCCTGTTCCAGTGCTCAACCACCCTCTGGGTGAAAAACCTTTTCCTGATATCCAACCTAAACCTCCTCTGACTCAGCTTCCTGCTGCTTCCTGGAATTCTCCCAGCCTGTCAGAGCTTCCCAGAACTGGTGAACTGTGGGAAAAGGATAGTGCCTGCAAAGGCTACAGATAGAGCCTCATGCTTTTGTGGGAAGAGGGACAATTGAAGTTGTAGCTGTGAGCGCTCTTTGATATTTCACTGTGCTAAGCACAGAGGCCCTGGGACAAACCATGCATCCTCATTATGCCATTAGCTTGAGAAAGAAGGAGAGGACTTGTTGGGGCATGGAGCACATGGAAGAGAATGTGCTGGGTGGGGCACAGACAGCACAGCAGGTGCAGCTCCTGCCACAAGGAGTCTTGTAGGACTGTCCTGGCCTTAGAACTCTACTTTCTATTCAAACTGATGTTTCATGTTAGCTTGGAGATGATCACTTTACAGGCACCTTCACAGGCTGACTGCCATGGGACAGCTGAAGCAAATGCTGCTTAAGTGTTGGTGCTGGGCCTGACAGTTCCCAAGAGACAGTCTCTAGAACAGAACAACCTGGCTAAACTGCCTGCCACTCCTTCCTCAGCTTTGGAATAGGGTAAAACATTCAGATGTATCCCTTGCCAAGCCTCACAGAAGGAACAGGCAGCATTGCTGGATATTCTGCAACCTCACACCCCACAGCATGGGGCATTTTCCCTGCATTTGTTTTTCTCAAGAGGTCTCTAGAATTGGGGATAAATGGGAGGAAACAGCCTCAGTCCTGCTGCTGCTGCTGGTTTGTCTAGTGGGTGCCTCTGATGGGTCAGCATGAGTTGTCATTAATTTCTAAATTATTCATATGTAATCTATTTTTTAATCTTTCTCAGAGTAAATTTTGGGAAAGAAATTGAGTATAAGATAATGCAGGGAGACTGAATTCCTTCCTCTTCCTTGCAGGCAGTCCTTCTGTACAATGCTAACTTTGTGTTTATCTGAGGACAGAACCTCCTACAGGTGTCTAAAGTTGCAGGGAGAACCCAGGCCTCCTTTGCCCAGCAAGGACAGGGAGCATTCTGTGGCCAAGGCCTGTGCTGCTGTGCCTCCTTCTCCCTGTGTCCCAGTGTTTGCTCTCTTCTTCCCAGGAGCCGCTACGTTGAGGTGCGGAAGTGTGCGGCCAAACTCCTCCTGTCCTTGATGGGGAAAATTGGAGTCACGAAGCTCGCAGGCACACCCAGGGCTGAGAGCCTGGCGCAGGTGGTGGGGAAGCTTGCTCAGGACTGTCACAAGGACACAAGGTAATAATCTTCATTTCACCTCCTAAAACAGGAAATCTGTTTGGTGTCTGGCTTTAAAAGGGAAACCCAAAAAATTGTAGAAACTACAGGAAATAATATGATACCTCTCCATGTGGATAAGGGGCATAGAATCACAGAATAGAATCATGGAAGGGACTCATCAGGGTCATCAGGTCCAGCTCCTGGCCATGTGCAGGACACCCCAAGAGACACTCCATGTGCCCAAGAGGATTGTCCAAACCCTTCTTGAGCTCTGTCAGCCTTGGTCTTGTGACCAGTGCTCTGGGTTCCCCAGGGAAATGACTGTACTGGGTAACCTGAGGTTCTCCAGCATGAAAGAGCATTGCCAGCTTCCTCTGACTTGAAGGACTCTTGACTGAAATCAGAAGAGCTCAGATTAGCTAGTCAGTTTTGTTTGGCCTTAGGTGCACCACACAAAGCCAAAGTGTTGTCCACTTTTCATCACTGAAGGATCCCAAATATATATTTCTCATTAACTTAAGATTTTCCTAGAAATACTTCAGGGGTCTTTAGCCAATGTATTCAGTCTTTCTAAACCTATTCTAAAGAAATCTATAATGCTTTTATCTGTGGCTAAATGACCTCCAAATTTGTCCTTGAAGAGCACTGTGGTTTCCTAGTGGCAAAATCAACCCAAACCACCAAAATCCCCTTACTTTGATGGTTAAATTCCCATTAATAGCTGCCAAGAACACAGGAGCAACTAGCTGCCCCTGTCCATACATATGGTATAGAATAATCAATAGGAAGCAAGAGGTGTTTTGTCCTGGCTTCCCTGCCTGTTAAAGGAAGGCAAATTATTGTGCAGTGCAAGCAAGACACTGCTAATAGGCTCTGACAACAAAGCAGATGTGTTTTGCTTGTTCCCTGGGATCCATTGATCCCACGGAAGCACTCACACAGTTTCAGAATGAAATGGTATTTTCTGTTGCCCCACGTTCTCCTCTTGCCTCTTGTGTTCAGCTGACAGCACTGTGCAGCGACAAGTGGAGGTAAATGTCTCTCCTTGCTGAGTCGGTAATGCCTTCTTCTGCAAGGATTGCACCTGATGGGTTTAAGGTATCAGCCTCTTCTGTTAACACTCTTCCTATGTTTGTTCACTTTTCTTTCTTTCCCTTCCTTTGTTCCTTAGGCACTATGGACAGGAGATGGTGAAGATGATGCTAAGTCATCCAAAATTTAAAAGGCTTTTGGAGCAATCTGTTTCTACCCGTGACCTGGAAGATATTGTGACAAGAATTAAGAAGAAAGTAAGTGCTTGGCAGGAGAAATGTCTCCTTTGTGCAAGGATTGCCACTGCTAATATGAGATCAAACATACCTAATCGGTCTTTATCTCATTCTTCTGATTCTCTTTGCTCCTGGGAATGAGCTGTTAATCCTCAGCTAGTTCATCTGCAGACTACAAAGGGACTGATATTCTTAGGGAAAAAGTGGGGTTTTGAATATTTTGAATATCACAAAGGCGAAAGGGGAAGCGGAGAAAAAGGGTTTTCATTTAAGCGTAACCTGTCCCCGTGCTCTCCCTGCTGTGCCCCCAGTAAAGGAATGAAGTGAGAATTGTGCTTCTGAAGATGACAGAGCCTTTGCAAAATATGCTGGATGTAGTAGTGCCAGGAAAACTTCCAAATATGCAAAAGATGTACATGTCAATCCTGATTACTGCAATTACTGTCTGTCTGCTGGGAATACTGCCCTACTGCCGAACCCTGTGGAGCTGGAGGAAGATTGGTGAATTCAGCAGCGTCCAGTGGAAAACCATCTGTTTGTTTGTGGGGTTTTTTTATTCTTCTTATCTACATTATAGAAGAGAGCGTGACATTGTGCTGGAACAGGGAGAGTGAGTGTTGAATCAACTTCCAACACGATGGGCCAGCCCCCAGAGAGTCCAAATTTTTCTGCTGATTCCTCAAAGAACACTCATTGCCAGTTTGCATTATTCCCATTTCTGCTCAAGCCTAATGAAATTGGGATTTTAGAGTGCTGCTCAGTATGGCAGCACCCATAACCTGCCTTGGGCTATTGAGAACAAAGAGTCGACATCACTGAGTCTCTGGTCTGTTGCCTTCTGTAAGCTAGGAAATGTCTCCCTAAGCCTTGGTAGCCGTGATCCTGAGGTTCTAACTTGTGTTTTAAACAGGGAGTTTCCTATTGAATTTCCTAAAGAGTCATGGGGTTTCTTTATGTCTTTGTAGGAGATGGAAAACCAGAAGGGTGAAGGCCCATCTGTCAAGATGCCGGTGAAGAAGAGCAGCGATTCCTCAAAGAAGCCCCAGGCCACATTGCCTTCTAGTAAACGGTACTGAGCACTTTTGTTAGATGGGACAAAGCACGTGACAAGCTTTACATGTCCTTCCTCAGGAAACTCTTTCTGTGAAAGATGACCTGTGCCAGAGATTGTTTCCATTCCCTACAAATGCTCTATGATAAAAATTGGCTACTTCTGCATTGCACTGAACACAGCTTCTCTGGAGAGGTTTCCACAGGAATTGGGCAACAAAAAGACACCCATTGGTTGTGGCTCAGACGATGCAGTGCACTGGCAAGGGCAGTGTTGTGGAGGCATGGAGAGGGCTGTGTCTCTGCTGCCTGACTTGGGACAAGTAAATTCAATCAGGGTTGGTTTTTTTCATCAGAGAGGAGTCTTTTTCAGACTGGTGCTTTGATGAGAAGTCCCAGTCACGAAACAAGATGCCATTCCCCAAACAAGCAGCTCCCATGCAAGTGGTTTGGCCTGGCTGATTCATGGCTTCAGTGGAAATTGGTCCTTGCTGTCCTTTCTGCCAGAGGCAGAGCTACTTGTACCTGTTCTCCTGTGATAACAGAGGAGAGTTATTTAGCTCTGTGATGCTCAGTGGTGGCAGAAGAGTGACCACATGCCTCATTAGCATAGCTAGGATCTTGGAATGCTCATGGAAGAGACAGGTTGATCCAGGAGAATTGTTCCCTGTGGGTTTGTTAAGCTGTGGATCTAGTCTCTGGGGAAGCAAACATAAAGTTAGCATAGTGCTGGGATGTCTGGCTTCCGTTTTTATCTCTGTTACTGATTTCCTGGATCCTTCAGATATGACCCTGTTCATCTGTCCAGAGGCATCTGAGCTACTGTTACAGATTGTCATGCCTGGTGTAGTGGCACTTCTCCAGAGTGATGACTTTCCTTACTATAAGACACACATGTCCCATATCAGGAAGCATTTAAACTTACAAGTTTAAAATCTCTTTCCCCACAAAGCAATGAGACCTGTGTGCCTGGGAAGCCATCTGAAGGTCGATCAGATACATCTCATCCTTGGTTTTCCTGAGTGAGCACTGTCAAGAATGTTACTCGCAGATTGTCTCCTGTAATGATTGTCATGAGGTCCACGTTGTTTTTCAGAGCCTCATGATTTTCTAGCTGGAAATCATATCATTAGGGATGCTCCTCGAGATGTTTTGCTCTCCATTAACTGAAGGTATTATCACCGCCATGTTCTAATTTGGTTTTATTTTCCAGGGTGAAGTCTACCTCTGAGGGACGCCTCCTACACCGTGCAAAAGCCCAGGTCACGTTACCTCCAGCTGTGGAAGAAACGGAGCCGCTCCAGAAGCTTTACGATCTCCTGGAAGCCAAGGGGTTTCAGACACGGCTGGAAGGAGTGGCATTCCTTCTCGAGCTGTGCAAAACCCGCCCCCAGCTCATCTCCACTAACATTGTCCAAGTATGTAGGGTATCTTCATTGTTCCTTTCCTTTAGCTCCTTTCCCAAGCCTGGAGCAGTGAAGTTCATTCCGTGTGTCTTAGCACTACATCCTGGCAGTTTGGGCCAGACTGGTCCCTCTTACACAGACAAATTTCATTCGGGTCCAGGCTTCAGAACAAGTTCTTTCAGTCCAGCTGTGTTTATTGGGCAGGTGCCTATTGATGCTGTTCATCAGATGATGACAGAGTTTGCTGCTGCTGTAGCTTCAGCTGTCTCCTACTCCCAGCTGGGTTAAGTGAAGGGAATAGCGGCACTGAAAGCATGGCAATTATTCTCTAAATAAAAAATGGGTTAGCATAAAGAAGAGAAATATCAGGCTGGTTTGGTTTAAACCACTTCTCTTCTCTTAACTTCACCTTGTCTTGCACATGCTCATGTCTGGCTACTCATTTCCATCCTTGTCCCTATTCCTCTTGGGGAAGATGGTGCTCAACCTTCTTGTGGGGTCCTTTTCTTCTCTCTGGAAAAGGAGGTAAATTAATAAGAATATATCTATGCCTTCTCCTCCCAGAAGCTGCTTTTTCCCTTTCTCCAGAAAATGGTGCCTGATAATGTGGCTGTCAAGTGACTGAAGCTGCTCCAATAAGAGCTGTACAGCACATTAAATTTCAGAAGGCTACGTGTTAAGTTAGACAAATGGAGTGGTTCCTGGAAGAGTTGATCAGAGCCCTGCACTTCTCCAGACACAGAGACAGGCTAAAGAAAACATAGATCTCCCCCAGCCATAGTTTTGGCAATATCAAAATTGCCCTCAGTACTTGAGGCAAGTGTACAGAAAAATGAGCATTGTAAATATCTGGTTCCATACTTCTAAAGCAAAGGTCATCTTTTTGAATTAATAAATGAATTAATTTATTTAATTAAATTATTTACAGGCGGAGGGAAACACCATAGGAATTATTCTTTCCCCACCCAAACCTCAGCAAAATAGATGAAAATCTTTCAACCAGCATGAGGTTGTGCAACCACTCCAGTGAGTGGTCCCCAGGAAAACAGTGAAATTGTGCAAGCGAGTGCTGACCTGTCCAAAAGGATCACATCCATCTTTTACATTGCTGAGTGCGCATGTCCACATCCCCTCTTCAAACAAGGACATTGTAATCCAGCTGTCATTTTGTTTGTTCTCTCCACAGATTTTTGATTATTTTGTCCTGAGAATATCTGACAGCCACAAGAGGGTGAAGCAGAAGGCGCTGGACGCGCTGGCAGAAATCATTGGCATCCTGGGAGATGCCTTGAGCCCGGTGATCATCCATTTGGTGGAAGGAATTACAAACAACTTGAACTCAAAGGATCCCGGGGTTCATTCTGCAGCTGTGAAAGCTCTGGAAGAAGCCATTTCTCATTTAGGTAAGGCTGACCCCTGACATGGACTCTCCTCAGCTGTGTCTCTGCCTCTCCCACACAAGAGAATGCTGAGAGCCTTGATAGCTCTTGTTGTCTGTGGAACGCTGCAGCTGACATCCACCAGAAGCTGTGGAGCTGCAGTCCTTACACACCAGTCCCCCAACAGGCTTGAATGTGCATCAGCATTTCCCAAAGGTCCCAGGAGCCCTTGGCTCTGTGCTGCTTGTCTGAAGAGGAAGTCCTGGACTACAGCTTTGCTAGAATTCAGGACCAAGGGGGTTTTGGAGTTTGCTTGGGCCCCATTAGACTTCCCAAATGAATAGCTTTGCTGTTGGCATGGAGGGGCACAGGCCCATCAGAGCTATGGCAGAACAGCCTCCTGGAAGGCTCTGCATTATAGGCATTAGCTGCCCATTTCCCACCTTTCTTCTTTGGCTTCTTTTTTCAAAGGAGAACTTTTGATTCACCAAGTTCATTTCCTTATAACAAACAGGTAGACATCCAGGTGTCAATGATGCCTTGTTCCACATGTTGTTTTGCATGGTGCAAGATGGCTGTAGCAAATAGCTACCTAGGCAAGGGCTGCTGCAAATTCCTTTGCCACACAGATTTATGTCAGCTCTGAAAATGCTGCACTGGGGAATATGCGTGAGAAATGAAGTGTTAAAAAGGCAGGTCTTCCAGGGCAGTTTCCACTGTCTCCACCTCAGCTGCTCTGTGAGCTCATGAACTGCCTGACTCAGTGCCTTTCTGTGTTCCAAGTATGGGGAGCACATTTATGCTCTGGGATGCAAACCCTTTTCCCACTTTACACGTGATTGAACTCTTGAGATCACTGATGTGAAATGTTTAACATAGCTCCTGGTAGAGCAGACAACTTTGGATCTACAGTTGTGCAAGGAGAGCTTTTCTTTTGAGATTAAAAACCCTCCCTAGGAGACTGGAAGGAAAGAAGAAAAGGATTCAAGAATCAGCAGAAATTGACTTTATTTTATAAAATAAGGGCTCGCCCCTGCCCTTTCCCACCCCAATGTCCTTTCTCCTATGACCTCCGAAGAGTGAGCAGAAACGTGTGTTTCTCTTGTAGATAAAGTATCACTGATGAAAGAGTTTGGCCACAGATGGAGTCAACTGAGTGGCCAAGCTCTGCTGGATGTCACAGAGCGTATCACAGGTATGGCCAACCCTTCTAAGCCAAGAGGTCTTCCAAGGGAGAATGTACAGGGAATGCCTGTGAATAGACAGTAGAGTAGCTCCTCCAAATCAGGACCTGCTGAGCTTGTCCCTCCTGCCCAACACCCATGGCAGGTGTATTGGGCAGGTTTTCCTGGCTGCTGCCGTGGTGTGCAGCATCTGAGACGGGGGCAGTGCTGGGCCTCGTGGCTGAGCTCTCACTGGGGCATCTCAGAAGCCCCCTTCAGGAAAGAGAAGGGCTAAAAATACCCTAGCTGGCTCCTCTCTTGGAAGTTCATGGGCATCTGTGACCCTTGAGGGAAAGTGGTGGCAAATGCTGTTTCAGGGGTTCAGCTTGTTTTGTCCTCACAGAATCCTTGGTTTGCTCTTGGAAGGTTTTGAGGCTGAACCCTGCAGGGCCTGGGGCTCTCAGCTTAGCTCAAAACTCAACACACATATTAGAGGCACAGACTTAGTGCAAGGGTAGCCTTTGTGGGCAGAGGGGCAGAAGCAGAGTGCTGAGGCTCCCTGCCTGTGCTGTCAAAGTGGCCTTGGGCTGAGCATTTCAGGGAGTGCAAACAGTGTCTTCCTATGTCAGCGCTGTCCAAAATGCTACAAATGCAGCTGCTAATTGATTCCTCAGAGGAGCTTGCTATGGCAGCAACAGCCAAGGAATGGAAACATGATCATCTCAATATATAGTAGAGAAGATGATTTATGGCCTTGCTTTAACTGGGACTAAATCCACCACTAATTCTGCCAGCATCTTTAAATGCAAGGTTTAATACACTTTGTGTCTTCATTGTGGATCTCAAACGGGCATGTTCAGCGATTGAGAATGTCAAAGGCGTGTTAAAGAGCAGTTGAATAAAGTAGATCTCCAGGAATAGGGAGTTTAGTTTTGCAGTTAGTTTGATCTCTTTTTCAAATGAAGGAATTAAACATAAATTAGGGCTACTTTAGAAAGAGCAGATGCGCTCTCTGAGATTTAGTAGGAACACACAGCTCTTTCTCTTCTCAACTTCCATACTGACCAAGGTCTTTAATTGCATTTAAACTCAAATGAATCCCCATTTTAAATAGATACCATAAGCCTTTTCCCACTTAGAAGCATTGGTTTTGGGTACTTCCAAGAGCTGTTGAAATGTTGATGATTGCTGGTGAATTAACACCATAGAGAAAATGAAGTCTCTTCCACCACAGTATAGTAAATGCCTCCTCCACAACATTTTGCCTGTTTAGAAAATGAGAATGGTCTCCAGACCATTTCAGCTTTTGATCTCTCAGACATATCTTCCATGCAAGATACCTGTTGGTAGTCAATTTTTGCCTGTGTTTGATATAGCTCAGTTCAGAAAACGAGCAGAGAGGATGCCTCAAACACAATGTCAGAAAACACTCATGTTTTGGTTAAATTGTAGTCCCCTGGGTAACAGTTTTCTCTCTCTCTTCCTCTATTTCAGTGCACGTTGTAAGGAAAAATGCCATTAACATTGGGAGGGGAAATGCCATTAAAATGTGGAGATGCTCAGATGCCATGGCAATGGGGTCTGGGTCATTATCTAAGACACCCTGGGGTTTGGAACAGCTGTTTGTTGGAAGGCACAAAAGCATTCTGCCAATGACACCAGCCAGTCACTGATGTTTCTACTCCAAGTGTCAAGCAGCACCCACCTCTGGTGGGCTGGAGTTTTGAAGTGTGGTCTAATACTGCCCTTTGCTGTGTGCCACTGAGCAAAGGGAAGAGCCAGATTAGACTTTTGGCACTTGACATTAGAGGTCACAAAAATGGAATCATCCTTTTTACTAGGAATCCCACATTTGCTTCTCTACAGTGCATGTCCAGATTTTCAGTGTGGGTTTAGACAACATCTTAATGGAAATAAAAGACAATTTGTCATATTCAGGCATTGTCCCTGCAGAAACAGATCATAAAATAGTTTAGTAGAAGTAGAAAGTCTGCCACAGCTACAAGGCCCTGTTTGGAGAAATTAATCCTGGGGAGTTGGTGGTTCTGTTTCTGGGAGGATCAGCTGCTTTGCCCATTTCTGGCTCATGGGAGACTGTGTGCTCTTTCTCTGATCTTAGCCAGAGAGGCTTCCAAGAGGCAAAACTTAGAAATAGATCCTTGTCTGCATTAAGGTTGGTGGTTAAGAAGCTTGTGTCTCTCTCCCGGCAGCGCTTGTGGAATGGGTTTATCCCAGGAGCCCTGAAGTCGTCCAGCGCTACGCCCTGCCCGTGCTCTGGTCCTTCCTGGGGAACAAGGCGCTGCCTGTGCGAAGCGCCAATGTCCGCACTGTGGTCACCAAGCTTGCCTCTGCCCTCTACAAGGTGATGGGCACCAAGCTAAGGAAGTGTGCTGCCAGCCAGCCTCCACATGTGCGGGAAAACCTCTCCAGCATCTTGGGCTGGTGAGGAACTGATGCTCTCCAGGAAGCTGACAAAGAGCTGAGTTGGACACCTCCGGACGTGACTTTTTTGCTGTGCCAACAACGACAAAATCCTGAGGAAGGGTTTGCATCCGCCCCCACTCTCTCCACTGCCCATCCTAGTCAAGGCATGGGGGGCCTGAAGCAACTCCTAACTGAGGACAAGATGAAGGCTGAGCAGGGCTCAGCCTCACACACAGGTGAGGGGTGGGGCTGGGCCGCTCTCTGGCAGGAGGAAGGGTCTTGTGCCAGCCCAGAGAGCCTGTGCACATCCCCAGGGAACAGTTCTGCCCTGCATGTGCCCCCTGCAATGAGCTGTGCTGCTGCCAGTGCCCCGTGTAGCTGTAGGGCTGCTCAGCTGTGGGGCAGGGCCAGGAGCAGGAGGCTGCATGTGCAGCTGAGCCATGGCTGCACAGCCCAGGGCTCTGGGCTCCCTGCTGTCCCAGGCCAGCCCAGAGGCCAGGCTGTTCCTGTGGTAGCTCTGTGCAAGTGGGGCAGGGTGTCCCCTGGCCTGCCTCAAGTGGCTGCAGGCAGGAGCATGTTTCCCTGTGCAGCTATTTAGTAGTTTGCAGAAAGTCTCTCCCATGAAATATGGAGCTCCAGATGCTTTAGGTTTGCACGGCATTCTCTGTTACACTTTGTGTTTCCATTTTGCAGACCTGACAGGCTCCTCTCTTACGAAGAATTTTTCTCTCCATGCTTCATGTGTGCTCCTACCCACAAAGTCCTTGCCTCCCATCCAGAAGAGCCCTCTTTCCTCGGAGCTGAGGAAGAAGCTTCTGCCTCTCCGAAGACTGGTTGAAGAATAGGTTTAATGCCTTAGGCTTTAGAGTTAGTTATGCAGGATATAGTATAGGGATAGTAGTACAGTATAGGGATATAGTATAGTAGGGATGAAGTGTTCTGATATTTTAATGTACATTTGAGGATACATTTTGATTGTATTTTTTAAATTGTGATCACATATTTTAATTCTTTATATATATTATTTTAGATAGAGTGTTTTTTTTTAATGTTATGTAAGTTAAATTTTTAAAAAAAACAAGCAGAGAATGTGAGACTAGGACCTGCTAGGCTAGAGGAGATGTGCTGAGGTTATGGGAGTACAGCTCACTTGATGTCCCAGTGACTCACCACATTCTTTCCTCGCTGGGCCTCTCACCTTTGAGACTGGCTCTGAGAGCAAAGGGGGGTAGAAGAAGCGCGCAGCTTGTGTTGAAAGAAAACTCACCCCCCGTGCATCCTGCTCCTGGATTGTGCTCTCTGCAGCACGGACAGACAGCGGGACAGAGCTTCTCTTTGGCTTTTAGTTAGTTTTAGCTAGCTGAGGCAGAGGAGTTCCCTGGACCTTTTTTTTCTTTTTTTCCTGGATCTGTGCAAACCTGCTTTGGACTGAAAAACACCCAGACAAACCCTGGGAGCTCAAGCCCTTGGCCCACCGGGGCCTGGGCCTCAGCACTATCCAGCGCCAAAAGGACTGAGAAGAACCTGAGCAATCCCAACTACACCACCTGAAAAGAACTTTTCTTCCTAGATTCGCCATCCCATCGAACAGCAAGAGGTTTTATTGTTCAATATTGCTCAATTTCTGTTAAATAAACAGCTTTTTCCACTTCTCTCCAAGGAAATTATTTTTCCCGGACCAGTTGAGGGGAGGGGTCATTTGAATTTTTTTCCCTGGGGAAACCCCCATTTGGAGCTTTTCTCCCAAATCTACCCTAAACTAAGACAGGGGACAATAGACCCAAAAGATCCTGTATAGTCAAAAGTTTTCGACCTACATGTATTCTGTGCTCACAAAAGGCCTGAGCAAAGAAACAAAGAGAAGTGTGCCCAAATCCCAAAGCTTTGCTCCTTTGCAATCTCACACCGATCTGGCTCAGAGGTGTCTTCAGTCACAATTTCATAGGTAAGAAGAGCACGTGGGAAAAGATGCACTGCTTTGGAAAAGTATCTGAATGGATATTTATCCAGGACAGCAGTTCAACAGTCTTGTTTGCTACTTGTTTGCAGAAGGATGAGTGGATGTGAGGCCAACAACCAGTGATGAGGGTTCCTCAAATCTGTCTGTACTCCTGGGTGCCATTCAGCCCAGAGCTATGGGATAATCCCAAAGTGCATCTCACACACATTCTGCCTCCAAGAAAAGCTTGGCCTCACTTACTAGAGTCAAAGAAATAGAAGAGTAATAAAATGGGCAATTAAACTTGTCACTCTAGAATGACTCTCCTGCTTTTCAGTGTCAACCGAGGTTGTACCTAATGCTCCCACAGCTTGTTACAAACAAGTGTTTGAGATTGCTTAAAAGTTTTCCAGCAAGGTTATTGGTAAAAACCAGATTGAATATGAAACAATAGCTCAACAAAATTCATTGGCAACATTCACACTCTTACTTACGAATCAGTTAAGGTAAGGAAAACAAGGAAAAAAGCAACAAACAAAATGCAGTCAATGAAAGCAGAAATGAACCAAGAACTATCTGTGTGTGTCTGTGTGTGTGTGTGTGTGTATGTGTTTAGGTGTGTTTGACAAAGGAACATAAAGGACAAGGATAAAAAGGAACATGGCCTAAAAGCTTAACAGCACTCAAGCTTAACAGTAGTTAAACTGGAGCCTCCAGGAGTGGGGGTATCGGCCCAGGATCCATTGTTGATGGGCGATCCTGCGAGTGCAGCAAGCGTCAGAGCTCGCTGGCTCTGAGAGGCCCCACTCCGAGGGCGGTTGCTGCTGGCAGCCACTGTGGTCCAGGAGAGCTCCAAGGGCCTCCTTTGGACCGCTGTTCATGGGCCACAAGAGAGTGGGCCTCAGTCATAAAATGCTTCATCGTGGCCGCACTTTGGGTCAGCAGCCGGCCTTTGAAAGTGTGAGAAGAAGGATGTTATGCCATTCAGGCAAGAAAAGTAATTTCCAAGGCTGTTCATAGAAAACCCCAGGAGCTCGTTAGACAGCACAAGTTCCTGGCGGCGCTCAGTGTTTCTGATAAGCTCAAGAGGAGCTGAGCCCAGGGGCTGTTCAGCAAGGCCAAGGACTAACCAGCGTTTCTTAGGTCATCACAGTGTGGCCTGACAAGGCTGGGGGGATTCAGCACCACAATCTGAAGCATGAAGTTTTGATGTAGGGTAAAAAGCCGTGGCCCAGTGGGAGTGGGCTGTTTCCTCAGGCCTGTGGGAGAATCACTGTGCAGATCCTTGTGCTACTGTGTGGCAGCGGCCTCAGAGAGACAAAGTGTTACATTGTCCCACCCCAAACCCCTTGTGAAAGGCAGCCCAGGAGTTCTGATTGGGTTTGAGTCCCTGGGGGGTTCTCCCTTGGTGTGTTTCTAATGGTCCCTGACCCTGAACTCCACCCTCAAAGGTGGAAACCCTCATGGGTTCTGTCCCTCAAAAACCCCTGCTGTGCCTCTGTTCGGAGCTCTCTGTTCTGGACCTGGGTTTGTTCTCATGCTGAATAAATGGTTTCGTGAACCGGGAGCCCGTCTCGTTGGTGTTTCATGCTGGTCCCCAGAACTCTGCTGCTTCCCTGGACGAGATCCTGAGGTTGCAGACTGCAACAAATCTACTGATTCCATCTCTCCCCACTTTTCCAAGTTCTTGGAGGCAAGGTCACTTAGGCTAGACACACAGATCACAAGACGCGCTCTTCTGTTTTTCTGCACAATGAATTAAAGTGAGATTACGTGTCGTTGTCGGAGCAGACACGACAGAAAGAAACTTCTTCCAAATTTTTTAATTGTGCTCATACATAGCATTTTTATAGCCTTCTGACCTCATAATGCATCCCATCTCATTGGCCATCATCACACCACCCCTCAAGTCCATTGGTCTAACCACTGTTTTGAGAAAGCATCCCCAAAAATCAAAACTACAGATAAATCCTGTTTTTCCATGGTGTTCTTTGCAGCATAGATGTTCTTTGTTTCCTTCTACCTTTATCTTCACTCTCTTCTTCTCATGGACACACAGGAATCTTGCTGGCTTCCTCTTTCTGTCAACTCCTTAGTCTGACCCCCAGCCCACTGTGGGCCCTGTCCACAATTGCACATCCAAAATTGTGTACTTGTATGGGCAAACTGACTGATCTGAGGAATTTCTGGAGCAGCAAACTTGTTTCCTCAAATATTAACTGTGCAAGGCATGGAGCACAGAGAAAGGATTTAATGGCAAAAGCATCGCCCATGCAATGATCTTTTGACAAATTCTGCCCCGAGCTTTCCCTAGGAGGATCTGAAAGGCTCAATGTCCCTAGCAAAAGCTCCTGCAATGGCTGCACGCCAGCAGAGCAGGGCTCTCAGCTGTGAAACAAGTGCTGCCACAAGCAGCAGCTTGGCCAGGGCAGCAAATCAAGAGGTGGGAAGGAGCTGATCTGAAGGCCAAACCTCCTCAGCTTCTTCTAAAGGGGCTGCAACAGTTCCTCATTCCAATGAGGTGGAGTGCTGGACACCACAGCTCTGTGTGAGGACTGGACACAAGGTTGCTCCCGCTGAGTGCTGTGATGGTTTCTGCAGGAGCTGTGGGCTCCGGAGTGTGCCAGACACAAGGAGGAGAGAAGGAGCCAAGTGCACTGACAGACACACCTTTGCCTTGAGCATAACCCGACCTTGCCCAAACACACTGAAAGCTTTCCCCTTTGGCCCATGGCTGGAAACGTCAGGTCAGCTGTTTGACAACTCAGGTTGGTTTGGTGTCAAGGAATTTCCCTCAGAAATACTGGGTTTGTCTTCCTCTGTGCCTTCTTCTCAGCAGCCTTGGGGATGTTCCTGTGTGAAGCC
The DNA here is from genome assembly GCF_030490865.1 of Poecile atricapillus. NCBI lineage: Eukaryota > Metazoa > Chordata > Aves > Passeriformes > Paridae > Poecile > Poecile atricapillus. The sequence continues at coordinate 2,734,375 of NC_081267.1, forward strand.
ACCTGTCTCACGCAGTTTGAGACCTCTGAAAACAGCAGACTCTGGAATAAGTCATTTCCTTGAAAGTGTTCCAACCATCCCTTTCCAGCAATAAGAAATGAATACTAAGAGATGGAAGTGGAAAAAACCCAACAGTTTACTAACAAACAGAATGCCAACAAAGCAAGGAAAAATGTGAGTAACTTTTAGATATCAAACTGTCAGACCTCATCGTCCCCCCACTGGAACAAAGACCCAAAATGCCAAAGGAAAATCCCCCCATGATACGCATTACAAAGTGGAGCCAGGTTCTCTCTCAGGAAAAACAGGAGCTATCACAGAGCTGTTCAAGGGGCAGATGAAAGCTCCGTGGCTCCTCTGGCATCGAGTTTCTCCCAATGGCAGTGCTCTGCGGAACAGTCACAGCAGGTGAAGCAGCTGGGCTGGAGCCCCTCGGTGTCTTTTCTCCCTGGCACGGCTCAGCTCACAGACTCTTGGGCTGAGAGCAGCGTGGTTTGTGCCAGCATGATGTCCCTGGTCTCGGACGTTATAAATAATGCAACTCCCTAGCTGGTTAAGAAAGTTAAAGTTATACCGATGTTTGTTTGTTGCGTATGATTGTACGGGTGTACGGAAACATGAGGTAGCCGGTTTTGAACAATAGAAGGGGGGGTTTGAGGTTAACGAAGGCAGAGCAGAATGGAACCTTCTAGGAAAATGAAGTCTCAACCCCAGATGACGTGTGCATCCTCATTGGCTGAAGGAACGGACCAATGGAGCGTCGAGTTTTGGAAATGATTGGTGGAGGTTGCGTGATCTTAAAGACCAATCAAAGGACTGTATTTAGACCAATCAAACTGCGGATTGAAAAACGCACCAATCCGACATTGCGAGAGACTTTAAAACCTCTCTGGGGTGCCCAGCACCGGCTCTTCCTGAGGAACTCTGTTTCTGGAGGAAGCACCCAGCCTGTCGTGCGGCTGTAGCTCTTGATCCAGACTGCTATTTGGGGTCGGGCTTATCTCGTCCTTAGCCCTCAGTGGTTGCTCGTTTTTAAATAAACGAGTTGACTTCTGAAGAACATCTGAGCCTCATTTACCAGAATTCTGGGCACTAGTCTGGGACAGCCATGCCCAGAGGCGGTCCCGTGGTAAGAAGAGCCCGTGGAAGTGTACACCCAGCTGTTTTTCTTTTTGGCTGCCTGGGCTTGAATTCCTTCTCGACCGAGGAAGGAGGTGCCGGCTACGCCTGAAGAAGCACAGAGGGTATAGCAGCCTGCAGTGTACGGAGCCTCCGAGAGGGAGCGGGGCTCAAGGTGTTCAGGGTAAGTCTTGAGCGGGGTTAAAGGTAAAAGGCGGTACAAAGCGAGTGTGTGTGAATGAGACGGGGACTGTCAGTGCAGACCCCCGAAGCAAGTATGGACAGCTGAGTGAGTGCAGCCCTGGGGACCCCTGGCTAGTGGGAGACCCCCTGAGCTGGGAACTCAGGGGCTTAAAAGGTGCCAAAGGAGGTCATAGGGCGGAATACCTCACAAACCAGTGACTTGTGGGGCCTTGAGTTAGAAACCCAGAGGGCTTAAAAGGTGCTGGAGGGGTTTGTAGGGGAAAGGGAAGCTGCTTGTTGTGGGAGGGCCCTCTCAATCATTAGGACGGGGGGGGGGTGGGGGGGAAGAGAACATATCATCATAGGGATTTATGGTTACTTGCGTGGTGTCGGGTTTTTGTGTTACTGGTTGCTTTTGATTCAAAACTAGTTTTGGTCTAAGTAGCATCTCATGTCTATCGTCTGTTTAAGATACTGGTTTTAATTCAAATAGAATTCTTTTTTTAGCAGTTGGTGGTTTGCTGTACAGGTTGCTTTTGTTTTAAAACTAGTTTTGGTTTGGGTAATGTTTTGTGTCTATCGTCTGTTTGCCATATATTAGTTTTAATTCAACTAGCCCTTTCTTTTTATTGCTAGCTCTTAGCAATAAAGATTCTGGTTTGCAGAGCAGTGGGCCCCTGATGGGTGAGGTTCTGGGGCGAGGGCTAGCCAAGAGTCCTCAGACCGCTCCTCAGGAGAAAAAGAGGAATCTGCCATCTTGTAATGCCTTTGTTATAGGAGACGCCATCTCAGGGATTAAGAAGGGAAGCTTAGACGGTGAAGAGCAGTGGCCATTTTGCAGGAGGCTGGATCTCCTTAGGGGAGGGGTGTGTCCTCCCACGATTATTTCTGTTAAAACCCAGCCATTTTATTTCATTCTGCTTCTTAGCTTCTGCAATTTTGTTTCACTTCCCACAATTATTATATTCTGTAGCCACCATCTTTATCTCATTTCCCACGCCACCTTTATTTAAGATTCTGCCACCTTTCTTTTGTTTCCCACACCATTTTTATTTAGGATCTGCCATTTTATTTCATAAATTCCGCCGTCTTTCTTTCATTCCCCCACACCAATAGTCACCTTTATAGCCCTCAAACCCCTGTAGATTAAATAACATTATTTCACATAGAAACATCCTCTTTTCTTCTCAATTTCTGCTCCCTAGCCTATTTTATTAAAATTTATAGGGCAATATTATACAAATAGTTTGAATTAATATTGAAAGTGTCAAATTAATATTTGAGTGGCTCGACCATGGGGCAGTGTGCTGGAAAGAATGCCCATAGGGCTCATAGGTCAAAGAAAGAGAAGGCTTTGCTCAAAGATATTTCCCCTACCAGTCCTTTGGGGAAGATGCTTGAGAAGTGGGAAAACGAGGAAACTTCAAAGGACCGAGATAAAATCAAAATGATAAAGTATTCCATAGAAGTATGGCCTAAAGAAAGCGTAGCCAAGGGCCCTGTATATTTGCCATGGTACGGGTCCAAAGAAAAGTGGTCACGTACGGCTTTGAACAGGTATGTTAATTTAAAGGAGATCCAAAATGAGGAGGAAATAAGGTATGCAGCGTGCTGGTTAAGAAATAGAGCAAAGGGTAAAGACAAAAGTGTATAAGGTATCCAAAGAGCAGGAAAAGGAGAAGAGTGAGGTTGAGCCACCCGAGAAAAAATGGGACCCCCTTGACCATCTTCCACCACCCCCCTCGTCCAACTCCACCCGAGTCCCATCTTCCTTCTCCACCACCCCCTCCCTCAACCCAACCTATTCAACCTATTCCTTTACCAGCATAGCCCACTCTATCTCTCACTCTTTCACCATTACAATCCCTACCCTTTCTACCCCTTCCGTGAACCTCGCTTTGCCCCCAACCTCCCTCCTACCACATCTTTCCCCCTTAAGTGCCCCTTCAGGCCTCCAAAGTTCACCAGTCACCCCTGTACCCACTCCTTCAGGGCCTCCCATAACACAGCTTAGTCCCTCAGATCTCTACGTAACACCCCAGGGATTCACTGTACACCCATTCTTGCCCTAAGCACCTTTCAAAATGTCCCTCTTCATTTTTCCCCCACGTCCCAGCTCCCTGGAGAGGAAGCTAACCTGAGTACAGGTAGTAAAAAGGAAAGTGCGTGTATAGCAAGGACGCACAAAGCAGATAAAGCTTGGTGTTGTGAAAATCAAATAGAAACAGAGCAGGGGAGGCCAGATGAAGGCTCAAGATATCACAGTTACAACACTAGGTTCCAGGCCAAGAAGAGTCAGAATGAAAAGGAGAGAGCTGAAAAACTATTTCCCTTGAAGGAAATACTGATGGGAGGTGCTCAAGGGGGAATAGGTTTTGTTAATGCTCCATTAACTGCCTCCGAGGTAAGAAATTTTAGGAAGAAAATCAAAAATTTATTGGAGGACCCAACTGGAATATCAAATCAATTAGATCAATTTTTAGGCCCAAGTATATTCACTTGGGAAGAATTAAATTCGATACTAGGCGTGCTCTTCTGTTCAGAAGAGACACGGTTGATTTGAGGCTGCCGTGAGAATCTGGGAACGGGAAAATCGGGCAGGCCCAAGGGGAGAAGAAAAGGTACCGCTCGTCCAGCCAAATGGGGACCCAAATGAGTCCAAAAGATGGAACATGAGAGATGATAGGTGTCGTGGTTTTGAACCAGTAATTAACAAAAAGGGGAAAAAAGAATTACTTATTTCTTGCTGTGAGATATGGATTAAAAGAAGAGCAAACCAGGCATAAAACTTAAAAGGAATAAAGAAAGTTTATTGACAAACTACAAGAATAAGAACACCAGAATAAACTTTTAGAAAAAACCTTTTCATTTCTCACTGCCCACCATTCTTTTGTTCACATGAAAACAGAGACAAAAACTTTAGAATTTTTGATGGTTTAAACAATTCCTAATTCCTTCTATAGTCTTTTCATCAGTCTTTGTAGAGAAACAGAAGTTCCTTTCTGTTAATTTATGGAGTTTCTCACAAGAAAACTATTTTTGTTATAGTTTCCCGTTTCTCTGATATCAGCTGCCCAGAGCTGCTGTTATCAGAGCCCACCCTTCCTATTCCACATCACTCTGAAATGTGTTATAGGTCGTGAGTTTGAGGATAGCACTTTTAAGGATAAGTTATTCAAAGGCAAAAAGTATTCTTCATCTGTTTCTGTGAGCTTCACTAGAAAACAGTTTTCTCATTGCCTCTCAAGGCTTCAAATCTCCCGGCACTTCACTATACCACAATTACTCTACTTTTTACTCAAATTCACACTTTGAACACTCTATTCCTCCCCATACTCTATCATGAATTAAAGGAGTTCTTTTCAGGACTTCATTGTCCATCCCCATAGTTTTAACAGAAAGATATTTCAGCTTAATTAAAGCATCTTCTTAATTCTCTACCTTTCTTGAAGTTTCTTTCTTGCCACTAGTAGTTTATAAAGTCTCTTTTCATGTTGATCACTCTCTTTTTCTCTCTCTGGATAAAAAGATTAATCCGCAAGTCTCATCTGGATAAGAAAGAGTTAAAATCTTGCCCAAGCTTTTGTAGATGGTTCGGTGATCTCTGCTGAACAGGAGCTGGAGCTGTCTGTGATGAAAAGTTCCTCATAGCTGTTCTGAAGAGTGTGGTCACCGTCTCTGCTTGCAGCAGGCCCCGAGACTCTTTCTTTCTTCATTCAGCAGTTTCCTAGTGAATGTAGTTACAGCAAAACCTGCAGCCGAGCCAGAGATTGGGCCGGGCCCGGCCCGGCCCGACCTGGCCCGGGACAAGCCCCCCCCCGCAGGCCCCATCTCCCGGCCGGGAGATGGGGCAGGCCCAGAGCACCTCTCTTTCTTTACTCGGCAGTTTCTGGTAAATTCCATCACAGCAAAACCTGCAGCCAAGCCAGGAACCGGCCTGGCCCGGCTTGGCTCGGGGCAAGCCCCCGCAGGCCCCATCTCCCGGCCGGGAGAACGGCAGGCCCAGCCCGGCCCCCGCCCGGCCGCATGGCCTGGGCAGGGAACCGGAGGCCAGCCCGGAGCTCTGCTACCTTTCACAGCCAAGCAACAAAGAGAACAAGAGAGTTCTGGTAGTACACTTTAAGGTGGGGTTCACAAGTTGATTCCACTTTTCAATGGCTAAAACTGCTGTCAATTCTCAGCAATGACCGATAATTGGTCAGGATAAAGACTCCAGGCAGTCCCCAGCAACTCCAACTTTCCTTAAAGGTAAAGTAACTCCATGACAATAGGACATTGATAATAAGAGGAATAAGGGAGGCGTTACCGAGAGCCAACCACGCTAAGCTAGCGTTTGACAGCCAGCAAGAGAAAGATGAGTCCCCTAGTACTTGGCTCGAGAGGTTAAAAAGACATTTCCAACTTCCTTCTAGCGTGGACCCGGAAAGTCCAGAAGGCCAAGTGTTAGTGCAAGTTCAATTTGTAAGTAAGGCTTGGACTGATATCAGAAGAAAGCAAGAGAAGTTAGATGACTGGCAGGAGAAATGTGTTTGGTGTCTAGCTTTAAAAGGGAAACCCACAAAATTGTAGAAACTACAGGAAATAATATGTTACCTCTCCATGTGGATAAGGGGCGTAGAATCTCGGAATAGGCTGAGTTGGAAGGGCCTCATCAGGGTCATCAGGTCCAGCTCCTGGCCATGTGCAGGACACCCCAAGAGACACTCCATGTGCCCAAGAGCATTGTCCAAACCCTTCTTGAGCTCTGTCAGCCTTGGTGTTGTGACCAGTGCTCTGGGTTCCCCGGGGAAATGACTGTACTGGGTAACCTGAGGTTGTTCAGCATGAAGGAGCATTGCCAACTTTTTGTGACTTGAAGAATTCTTGACGGAGATCAGAAGAGCTCAGATTAGCCAGACTAACAGTTTTGTTTGGCCTTAGGTGCACCACACAAAGCCAAAGTGTTGTCTACTTTTCATCACTGAAGGATCCCAAATATACATTTCTCATTAACTTGAGATTTTCCTAGAAATACTTCAGGGGTCTTTAGCCAATGTATTCAGTCTTTCTAAACCTATTCTAAAGAAATCTATAATGTTGTTATCTGTGGCTAAATGACCTCCAAATTTGTTCTCGAAGAGCACTGTGGTTTCCTAGTGGCAAAATCAACCCAAACCACCAAAATCCCCTTACTTTGATAATTGAATTCTTTTGCAATGATGATTAAATTCCCATTAATAGCTGCCAAGAACACAGGAGCAACTAGCTGCCCCTGTCCATACATATGGTATAGAATAATCAATAGGAAGCAAGAGGTGTTTTGTCCTGCCTTCCCTGCCTGTCAAAGGAAGGCAAATTATTGTGCAATAGTAGCAAGACACTTCTAATACGCTCTGACAACCAAGCAGATGTTTGTTCCCTGAACAAAAAAACAAGCAGATTTCCTTGTTCCCTGGGATCCATTGATCCCACAGAAGCACTCACACAGTTTCAGAATGAAATGGTATTTTCTGTTGCCCCACGTTCTCCTCTTGCCTCTTGTGTTCAGCTGACAGCACTGTGCAGCGACAAGTGGAGGTAAATGTCTCTCCTTGCTGAGTCGGTAATGCCTTCTTCTGCAAGGATTGCACCTGATGGGTTTAAGGTATCAGCCTCTTCTGTTAACACTCTTCCTATGTTTGTTCACTTTTCTTTCTTTCTTTCCCTTCCTTTGTTCCTTAGGCACTATGGACAGGAGATGGTGAAGATGATGCTAAGTCATCCAAAATTTAAAAGGCTTTTGGAGCAATCTGTTTCTACCCGTGACCTGGAAGATATTGTGACAAGAATTAAGAAGAAAGTAAGTGCTTGGCAGGAGAAATGTCTCCTTTGTGCAAGGATTGCCACTGCTAATATGAGATCAAACATACCTAATCAGTCTTTATCTCATTCTTCTGAATCACTTTGCTCCTGGGAATGAGCTGTTAATCCTCAGCTAGTTCATCTGCAGACTACAAAGGGACAGATATTCTTAGGGAAAAAGTGGGGTTTTGAATATTTTGAATATCACAAAGGGGAAAGGGGAAGAGGAGAAAAAGGGTTTTCATTTAAGCGTAACCTGTCCCCGTGCTCTCCCTGCTGTGCCCCCAGTAAAGGAATGAAGTGAGAATTGTGCTTCTGAAGATGACAGAGCCTTTGCAAAATATGCTGGATGTAGTAGTGCCAGGAAAACTTCCAAATATGCAAAAGATGTACATGTCAATCCTGATTACTGCAATTACTGTCTGTCTGCTGGGAATACTGCCCTACTGCCGAACCCTGTGGAGCTGGAGGAAGATTGGTGAATTCAGCAGCGTCCAGTGGAAAACCATCTGTTTGTTTGTGGGGTTTTTTTATTCTTCTTATCTACATTATAGAAGAGAGCGTGACATTGTGCTGGAACAGGGAGAGTGAGTGTTGAATCAACTTCCAACACAATGGGCCAGCCCCCAGAGAGTCCAAAGTTTTCTGCTGCTTCCTTTAAGAACACTCATTGCCTACCAGTTTGCATTATTCCCATTTCTGCTCAAGCCTAATGAAATTGGGATTTTAGAGTGCTGCTCAGTATGGCAGCACCCATAACCTGCCTTGGGCTATTGAGAACAAAGAGTCGACATCACTGAGTCTCTGGTCTGTTGCCTTCTGTAAGCTAGGAAATGTCTCCCTAAGCCTTGGTAGCCGTGATCCTGAGGTTCTAACTTGTGTTTTAAACAGGGAGTTTCCTATTGAATTTTCTAAAGAGTCATGGGGTTTCTTTATGTCTTTGTAGGAGATGGAAAACCAGAAGGGTGAAGGCCCATCTGCCAAGATGCCGGTGAAGAAGAGCAGCGATTCCTCAAAGAAGCCCCAGGCCACATTGCCTTCTAGTAAACGGTACTGAGCACTTTTGTTAGATGGGACAAAGCACGTGACAAGCTTTACATGTCCTTCCTCAGGAAACTCTTTCTGTGAAAGATGACCTGTGCCAGAGATTGTTTCCATTCCCTACAAATGCTCTATGATAAAAATTGGCTACTTCTGCATTACACTGAACACAGCTTCTCTGGAGAGGTTTCCACAGGAATTGGGCAACAAAAAGACACCCATTGGTTGTGGCTCAGACGATGCAGTGCACTGGCAAGGGCAGTGTTGTGGAGGCATGGAGAGGGCTGTGTCTCTGCTGCCTGACTTGGGACAAGTAAATTCAATCAGGGTTGGTTTTTTTCATCAGAGAGGAGTCTTTTTCAGATTGGTGTCTTGATGAGAAGTCCCAGTCACAAAACAAGATGCCATTCCCCAAACAAGCAGCTCCCATGCAAGTGGTTTGGCCTGGCTGATTCATGGCTTTCTTACTCTCAAACAGTACCAAGTTTGAGTAGAAAGTATCAAGGCAATTCCTAAGTGACATTGGTCAACAGGTGTCTCAATGTGGATGTTTTGTTATGATATTCCTGTCCTTCACACTGTTTGCTTGATAGACAGCATGTTTGGTTTATTTCCCCTTGTACTGCAGTCCAAATTTAAGACAGCAATTTGGTCCTTGCTGTCCTTTCTGCCAGGGGCAGAGCTACTTGTACCTGTTCTCCTGTGATAACAGAGGAGAGTTATTTAGCTCTGTTATGCTCAATGGTGGCAGAAGAGTGACCACATGCCTCAGTAGCATAGCTAGGATCTTGGAATGCTCATGGAAGAGACAGGTTGATGCAGGAGAATTGTTCCCTGTGGGTTTGTTAAGCTGTGGATCTAGTCTCTGGGGAAGCAAACATAAAGTTAGCATAGTGCTGGGATGTCTGCCTTCTGTTTTATCTCTGTTACTGATTTCCTGGCTCCTTCAGATATGACCCTGTTCATCTGTTCAGATGCATCTGAGCTGCTATTGCAGATTGTCATGCCTGGTGTAGTGGCACTTCTCCAGAGTGATAAATTTCCTTCTTATAAGACACACATGTCCTGTATGAAGAGGCATTTAAACTTGGAAGTAGTGTCCCTTTCCCCACAAAGCAATGAGACCTGTGTGCCTGGGAAGCCATCTGAAGGTAGATCAGATACATCTCATCCTTGGTTTTCCTGAGTGAGCACTGTCGAGAATGTTACTCGCAGATTGTCTCCTGTAATGATTGTCATGAGGTCCACGTTGTTTTTCAGAGCCTCATGATTTTCTAGCTGGAAATCACATCATTAGGGATGCTCCTCGAGATGTTTTGCTCTCCATTAACTGATGGTATTATCACCACCAAGTTCTAATTTGGTTTTATTTTCCAGGGTGAAGTCTACCTCTGAGGGACGCCTCCTACACCGTGCAAAAGCCCAGGTCACGTTACCTCCAGCTGTGGAAGAAACGGAGCCGCTCCAGAAGCTTTACGATCTCCTGGAAGCCAAGGGGTTTCAGACACGGCTGGAAGGAGTGGCATTCCTTCTCGAGCTGTGCAAAACCCGCCCCCAGCTCATCTCCACTAACATTGTCCAAGTATGTAGGGTATCTTCATTGTTCCTTTCCTTTAGCTCCTTTCCCAAGCCTGGAGCAGTGAAGTTCATTCCGTGTGTCTTAGCACTACATCCTGGCAGTTTGGGCCAGACTGGTCCCTCTTACACAGACAAATTTCATTCGGGTCCAGGCTTCAGAACAAGTTCTTTCAGTCCAGCTGTGTTTATTGGGCAGGTGCCTATTGATGCTGTTCATCAGATGATGACAGAGTTTGCTGCTGCTGTAGCTTCAGTTGTCTCCTACTCCCAGCTGGGTTAAGTGAAGGGAATAGCGGCACTGAAAGCATGGCAATTATTCTCTTGATAAAAAATGGTTTATCATGAGGAAGAGTAGAATCAGGCTGGGTTGGTTTAAACCCATCTTTTTTTAAAGGATACTTCTGTAAACTTCACCTTGTCTTGCACAAGGACAACTCTGGGTTGTTTTTTTTCCCTTTCTCCAGAAATTGGTGCCTGATAATGTGGCTGTCAAGGGACTGAACCTACTGTAATGAGAACTGTACAGCACATTAAATTTCTGAAGCCTACGTGTTAGTTAGACAAATGGTGTGGTTCCTGGAAGAGTTGATCAGAGCCCTGCACATCTCCAGACACAGAGATAGAGAAAGGGAAAAGAAAACGTAGACCTCCCCCAGCCATAGTTTTGGCAATATCAAAATTACCCTCAGTACTTGAGGCAAGTGTACAGAAAAATGAGCACTGTAAATATCTGGTTCCATACTTCTAAAGCAAAGGTCATCTTTTTGAATTAATAAATGGAATTAATTTAATGATTTACAGGCGGAGGGAAACACCATAGGAATTATTCTGTCCCCACCCAAACCGCTTCAAAATAGATGAAAATCTTTCAGCCAGCATGAGGTTGTGCAACCACTCCAGTGAGTGGTCCCCAGGAAAACAGTGAAATTGTGCAAGCGAGTGCTGACCTGTCCAAAAGGATCACATCCATCTTTTACATTGCTGAGTGTGCATGTCCACATCCCCTCTTCAAACAAGGACATTGTAATCCAGCTGTCATTTTGTTTGTTCTCTCCACAGATTTTTGATTATTTTGTCCTGAGAATATCTGACAGCCACAAGAGGGTGAAGCAGAACGCACTGGATGTGCTGGCAGAAATAATAGGCATCCTGGAAGATACCTTGAGCCCAGTGATCATCCATTTGGTGGAAGGAATTACAAACAACTTGAACTCAAAGGATCCCGGGGTTCATTCTGCAGCTGTGAAAGCTCTGGAAGAAGCCATTTCTCATTTAGGTAAGGCTGACTCCTGACATGGACTCTCCTTAGCTGTGTCTCTGCCTCTCCCACACAAGAGAATGCTGAGAGCCTTGATAGCTCTTGTTGTCTGTGGAACGCTGCAGCTGACATCCACCAGAAGCTGTGGAGCTGCAGTCCTTACACACCAGTCCCCCAACAGGCTTGAATGTGCATCAGCATTTCCCAAAGGTCCCAGGAGCCCTTGGCTCTGTGCTGCTTGTCTGAAGAGGAAGTCCTGGACTACAGCTTTGCTAGAATTCAGGACCAAGGGGGTTTTGGAGTTTGCTTGGGCCCCATTTGACTTCCCAAATGAATAGCTTTGCTGTTGGCATGGAGGGGCACAGGCCCATCAGAGCTATGGCAGAACAGCCTCCTGGGAGGCTCTGCATTATAGGCATTAGCTGCCCATTTCCCACCTTTCTTCTTTGGCTTCTTTTTTCAAAGGAGAACTTTTGATTCACCAAGTTCATTTCCTTATAACAAACAGGTAGACATCCAGGTGTCAATGATGCCTTGTTCCACATGTTGTTTTGCATGGTGCAAGATGGCTGTAGCAAATAGCTACCTAGGCAAGGGCTGCTGCAAATTCCTTTGCCACACAGATTTATGTCAGCTCTGAAACGCCGCACTGGGGAATATGCGTGAGAAATGAAGTGTTAAAAAGGCAGGTCTTCCAGGGCAGTTTCCACTTTCTCCACCTCAGCTGCTCTGTGAGCTCATGAACTGCCTGACTCAGTGCCTTTCTGTGTTCCAAGTATGGGGAGCACATTTATGCTCTGGGATGCAAACCCTTTTCCCACTTTACACGTGATTGAACTCTTGAGGTCTCTGATGTGAAATGTTTAACATAGCTCCTGGTAGAGCAGACAACTTTGGATCTACAGTTGTGCAAGGAGAGCTTTTTTTTGGGGGATTAAAAACCCTCCCTAGGAGGCTGGAAGGAAAGAAGAAATGCATTCAAAAATCAGCAGAAATTGACTTTATTTTATAAAATAAGGGCTCGCCCCTGCCCTTTCCCACCCCAATGTCCTTTCTCCTATGACCTCCGAAGAGTGAGCAGAAACGTGTGTTTCTCTTGTAGATAAAGTATCACTGATGAAAGAGTTTGGCCACAGATGGAGTCAACTGAGTGGCCAAGCTCTGCTGGATGTCACAGAGCGTATCACAGGTATGGCCAACCCTTCTAAGCCAAGAGGTCTTCCAAGGGAGAATGTACAGGGAATGCCTGTGAATAGACAGTAGAGTAGCTCCTCCAAATCAGGACCTGCTGAGCTTGTCCCTCCTGCCCAACACCCATGGCAGGTGTATTGGGCAGGTTTTCCTGGCTGCTGCCGTGGTGTGCAGCATCTGAGACGGGGGCAGTGCTGGGCCTCGTGGCTGAGCTCTCACTGGGGCATCTCAGAAGCCCCCTTCAGGAAAGAGAAGGGCTAAAAATACCCTAGCTGGCTCCTCTCTTGGAAGTTCATGGGCATCTGTGACCCTTGAGGGAAAGTGGTGGCAAATGCTGTTTCAGGGGATCTGTTTGTTTTGTGCTCACAGAATCCTTGGTTTGCTTTTGGAAGGTTTTGAGGCTGAACCCTGCAGGGCCTGGGGCTCTCAGCTTAGCTCAAAACTCAACACACATATTAGAGGCACAGACTTAGTGCAAGGGTAGCCTTTGTGGGCAGAGGGGCAGAAGCAGAGTGCTGAGGCTCCCTGCCTGTGCTGTCAAAGTGGCCTTGGGCTGAGCATTTCAGGGAGTGCAAACAGTGTCTTCCTATGTCAGCGCTGTCCAAAATGCTACAAATGCAGCTGCTAATTGATTCCTCAGAGGAGCTTGCTATGGCAGCAACAGACAAGGAATGGAAACATGATCATCTCAATATATAGTAGAGAAGATGATTTATGGCCTTGCTTTAACTGGGACTAAATCCACCACTAATTCTGCCAGCATCTTTAAATGCAAGGTTTAATACACTTTGTGTCTTCATTGTGGATCTCAAACGGGCATGTTCAGCGATTGGGAATGTCAAAGGCGTGTTAAAGAGCAGTTGAATAAAGTAGATCTCCAGGAATAGGGAGTTTAGTTTTGCAGTTAGTTTGATCTCTTTTTCAAATGAAGGAATTAAACATAAATTAGGGCTACTTTAGAAAGAGCAGATGCGCTCTCTGAGATTTAGTAGGAACACACAGCTCTTTCTCTTCTCAACTTCCATACTGACCAAGGTCTTTAATTGCATTTAAACTCAAATGAATCCCCATTTTAAATAGATACCATAAGCCTTTTCCCACTTAGAAGCATTGGTTTTGGGTACTTCCAAGAGCTGTTGAAATGTTGATGATTGCTGGTGAATTAACACCATAGAGAAAATGAAGTCTCTTCCACCACAGTATAGTAAATGCCTCCTCCACAACATTTTGCCTGTTTAGAAAATGAGAATGGTCTCCAGACCATTTCAGCTTTTGATCTCTCAGACATATCTTCCATGCAAGATACCTGTTGGTAGTCAATTTTTGCCTGTGTTTGATATAGCTCAGTTCAGAAAACGAGCAGAGAGGATGCCTCAAACACAATGTCAGAAAACACTCATGTTTTGGTTAAATTGTAGTCCCCTGGGTAACAGTTTTCTCTCTCTCTTCCTCTATTTCAGGGCACATTGTAAGGAAAAATGCCATTCACATTCAGGAGGGGAAATGCCATTAAAATGTGGAGATGCTCAGATGCCATGGCAATGGGGTCTGGGTCATTATCTAAGACACCCTGGGGTTTGGAACAGCTGTTTGTTGGAAGGCACAAAAGCATTCTGCCAATGACACCAGCCAGTCACTGATGTTTCTACTCCAAGTGTCAAGCAGCACCCACCTCTGGTGGGCTGAAGTTTTGAAGTGTGGTCTAATACTGCCCTTTGCTGTGTGCCACTGAGCAAAGGGAAGAGCCAGATTAGACTTAAGGGAAGAGCCAGATTAGACTTTTGGCACTTGACATTAGAGGTCACAAAAATGGAATCATCCTTTTTACTAGGAATCCCACATTTGCTTCTCTACGGTGCATGTCCAGATTTTCAGTGTGGGTTTAGACAAGTTCTTAATGGAAATAAAAGGCAATTTGTCATATTCAGGCATTATCCCTGCAGAAACAGATCATAAAGTAGTTTAGTAGAAGTAGAAAGTCTGCCACAGCTACAAGGCCCTGTTTGGAGAAATTAATCCTGGGGAGTTGGTGGTTCTGTTTCTGGGAGGATCAGCTGCTTTGCCCATTTCTGGCTCATGGGAGTCTGTGTGCTCTTTCTCTGATCTTAGCCAGAGAGGCTTCCAAGAGGCAAAACTTAGAAATAGATCCTTGTCTGCATTAAGGTTGGTGTTTAAGAAGCTTGTGTCTCTCTCCCGGCAGCGCTTGTGGAATGGGTTTATCCCAGGAGCCCTGAAGTCGTCCAGCGCTACGCCCTGCCCGTGCTCTGGTCCTTCCTGGGGAACAAGGCGCTGCCCGTGCGAAGCGCCAATGTCCGCACTGTGGTCAGCAAGCTTGCCTCTGCCCTCTACAAGGTGATGGGCACCAAGCTAAGGAAGTGTGCTGCCAGCCAGCCTCCACATGTGCGGGAAAACCTCTCCAGCATCTTGGGCTGGTGAGGAACTGATGCTCTCCAGGAAGCTGACGAAGAGCTGAGTTGGACACCTCCAGATGTGAGTTCTTGGCTGTGCAAAAACAATGAAATCCTGAGGAAGGGTTTGCATCCGCCCCCACTCTCTCCACTGCCCTTCCTAGTCAAGGCATGGGGGGCCTGAAGCAACTCCTAACTGAGGACAAGATGAAGGCTGAGCAGGGCTCAGCCTCACACACAGGTGAGGGGTGGGGCTGGGCCGCTCTCTGGCAGGAGGCAGGGTCTTGTGCCAGCCTAGAGAGCCTGTGCTCATCCCCAGGGAACAGTTCTGCCCTGCATGTGCCCCCTGCAATGAGCTGTGCTGCTGCCAGTGCCCCGTGTAGCTGTAGGGCTGCTCAGCTGTGGGGCAGGGCCAGGAGCAGGAGGCTGCATGTGCAGCTGAGCCATGGCTGCACAGCCCAGGGCTCTGGGCTCCCTGCTGTCCCAGGCCAGCCCAGAGGCCAGGCTGTTCCTGTGGTAGCTCTGTGCAAGTGGGGCAGGGTGTCCCCTGGCCTGCCTCAAGTGGCTGCAGGCAGGAGCATGTTTCCCTGTGCAGCTGTTTAGTAGTTTGCAGGAAATGTGTCCCATTAATTAATGCCTTAGGCTTTAGAGTTAGTTATGTAGGATATAGTATAGAGATAGTAGTATAGTATAGGGATATAGTAGAGTAGGGATGAAGTGTTCTGATATTTTAATGTACATTTGAGGATACATTTTGATTGTATTTTTTAAATTGTGAACACATATTTTAATTCTTTATATATATTATTTTAGATAGAGTGGGGTTTTTTATGTTATATAAGTTAAATTTTTAAAAAAATAAGCAGAGAATGTGAGACTAGGACCTGCTAGGCTAGAGGAGATGTGCTGAGGTTATGGGAGTACAGCTCACTTGATGTCCCAGTGACTCACCACATTCTTTCCTCGCTGGGCCTCTCACCTTTGAGACTGGCTCTGAGAGCAAAGGGGGGTAGAAGAAGCGCGCAGCTTGTGTTGAAAGAAAACTCACCCCCCGTGCATCCTGCTCCTGGATTGTGCTCTCTGCAGCACGGACAGACAGCGGGACAGAGCTTCTCTTTGGCTTTTACTTAGTTTTAGCTAGCTGAGGCAGAGGAGTTCCCTGGACCTTTTTTTTCTTTTTTTCCTGGATCTGTGCAAACCTGCTTTGGACTGAAAAACACCCAGACAAACCCTGGGAGCTCAAGCCCTTGGCCCACCGGGGCCTGGGCCTCACCACTATCCAGCGCCAAAAGGACTGAGAAGAACCTGAGCAATCCCAACTACACCACCTGAAAAGGACTTTTCTTCCTAGATTCACCATCCCATCGAACAGCAAGAGGTTTTATTGTTCAATATTGCTCAATTTCTGTTAAATAAACAGCTTTTTCCACTTCTCTCCAAGGAAATTATTTTTCCCGGACCAGTTGAGGGGAGTGGTCATTTGAATTTTTTTCCCTGGGGAAACCCCCATTTGGAGCTTTTCTCCCAAATCTACCCTAAACTAAGACAGGGGACAATAGACCCAAAAGATCCTGTATAGTCAAAAGTTTTCGACCTACATGTATTCTGTGCTCACAAAAGGCCTGAGCAAAGAAACAAAGAGAAGTGTGCCCAAATCCCAAAGCTTTGCTCCTTTGCAATCTCACACCGATCTGGCTCAGAGGTGTCTTCAGTCACAATTTCATAGGTAAGAAGAGCACGTGGGAAAAGATGCACTGCTTTGGAAAAGTATCTGAATGGATATTTATCCAGGACAGCAGTTCAACAGTCTTGTTTGCTACTTGTTTGCAGAAGGATGAGTGGATGTGAGGCCAACAACCAGTGATGAGGGTTCCTCAAATCTGTCTGTACTCCTGGGTGCCATTCAGCCCAGAGCTATGGGATAATCCCAAAGTGCATCTCACACACATTCTGCCTCCAAGAAAAGCCTGGCCTCACTTACTAGAGTCAAAGAAATAGAAGAGTAATAAAATGGGCAATTAAACTTGTCACTCTAGAATGACTCTCCTGCTTTTCAGTGTCAACCGAGGTTGTACCTAATGCTCCCACAGCTTGTTACAAACAAGTGTTTGAGATTGCTTAAAAGTTTTCCAGCAAGGTTATTGGTAAAAACCAGATGGAATATGAAACAATAGCTCAACAAAATTCATTGGCAACATTCACACTCTTACTTACGAATGAGTTAAGGCACAACAAGGAAAAAAGCAACAAACAAAATGCAGTCAATGAAAGCAGAAATGAACCAAGAACTATCTTTGTGTGTGTGTGTGTGTGTGTATGTGTTTAGGTGTGTTTAGGTGTGTTTGACAAAGGAACATAAAGGACAAGGATAAAAAGGAACATGGCCTAAAAGCTTAACAGCACTCAAGCTTAACAGTAGTTAAACTGGAGCCTCCAGGAGTGGGGGTATCGGCCCAGGATCCATTGTTGATGGGCGATCCTGCGAGTGCAGCAAGCGTCAGAGCTCGCTGGCTCTGAGAGGCCCCACTCCGAGGGCGGTTGCTGCTGGCAGCCACTGTGGTCCAGGAGAGCTCCAAGGGCCTCCTTTGGACCGCTGTTCATGGGCCACAAGAGAGTGGGCCTCAGTCATAAAATGCTTCATCGTGGCCGCACTTTGGGTCAGCAGCCGGCCTTTGAAAGTGTGAGAAGAAGGATGTTATGCCATTCAGGCAAGAAAAGTAATTTCCAAGGCTGTTCATAGAAAACCCCAGGAGCTCGTTAGACAGCACAAGTTCCTGGCGGCGCTCAGTGTTTCTGATAAGCTCAAGAGGAGCTGAGCCCAGGGGCTGTTCAGCAAGGCCAAGGACTAACCAGCGTTTCTTAGGTCATCACAGTGTGGCCTGACAAGGCTGGGGGGATTCAGCACCACAATCTGAAGCATGAAGTTTTGATGTAGGGTAAAAAGCCGTGGCCCAGTGGGAGTGGGCTGTTTCCTCAGGCCTGTGGGAGAATCACTGTGCAGATCCTTGTGCTACTGTGTGGCAGCGGCCTCAGAGAGACAAAGTGTTACATTGTCCCACCCCAAACCCCTTGTGAAAGGCAGCCCAGGAGTTCTGATTGGGTTTGAGTCCCTGGGGGGTTCTCCCTTGGTGTGTTTCTAATGGTCCCTGACCCTGAACTCCACCCTCAAAGGTGGAAACCCTCATGGGTTCTGTCCCTCAAAAACCCCTGCTGTGCCTCTGTTCGGAGCTCTCTGTTCTGGACCTGGGTTTGTTCTCATGCTGAATAAATGGTTTCGTGAACCGGGAGCCCGTCTTGTTGGTGTTTCATGCTGGTCCCCAGAACCCTGCTGCTTCCCTGGACGAGATCCTGAGGTTGCAGACTGCAACAAATGGTGAGAGAATGCGTGGCATCCAGTGAAGCACCAGGAGAACAGCAGGACCCGGCTCCATGGACACCTCGTAAGTCCGCGGCTGATGGCTTGAGAGCCGGTGAGACCCCCGCCTTGGAAAGGAGGACTCGAGAGTACCTGGCAGGTAGACTGGGTTGAGAGTGCCTCGGGCATGGGGGAAGAAAAGGGATTACGGAGATGGGGGAGCCGAGACCAGACGCTGGGACAAGCATCTAACATCACCCAACGAGACGTATTATGGACGATATCAACACTATGGACGATATCAACATTATGGACGATTAACATTATGGACGATTATGGACGGTATGGCTCTTCCAGTGGACTGTTTTTGTCTTCTGTGGAGTTCCTTTTTTGATGTATACCTCCCTGTACCTTCCCCTTTCCTCTGTTCCTAAGGGCAGGACAAAGGGTGAAAAAAGCCAAGGTGGCTCGGGGTTGCTGCCGTCTGCCCGCTGTTCCGTGTCCTCCTTCACCCCCTGTCTTTCCATATTCCCCGTTCCCTGTCCGGGAAAGTCCATCCCGGCCTCCCCCCCCCCCCCTTCCCAAGATGGCGCCGGCCACGCGGTCTGGGATCCCTTGTTTCCCGCCTTGCTCCTTCTTTTCCGGTCCCAAACCTTCCCGAACCTCCCAGTAACTCCTGCTTCGCTCCCACCCCTTTGCTCGGGTAACCTGATGTCCAAAGCCAGTGTTACACCGAGATCATCTAAAGGGCGACGCCCACACGGGAGCCGGAGCCGAAGCTGGAGATCGAAGAATTCTGCCTCTCGTAGGAGGAGATCTAAGAGCTGCACCCTTCCAAAGAGAGAATCCTAAAGTGGAAGAGACTGAACTAAAAAACCATTATGTTTGCATTAAGTACCATCACCGTTTAATTTGCCCGGCGTAGTCCGAGATTTAAGTGTTTGTTTTAAATTTTGTTTTTTCTGTTTGCTTAATGTGTTTTGTTATTGAGCTATTGGTGTACCACAAAGCAAAGTGGGTGCTCTGTGGAGGAGGTGAGATTTTAAGGTGTATGTTTGGAAACATTTTAAGCTCCTAATTAAAATTTGAAAAAAAAAAAAAAAAATAAAATAAAAAAGGAGCAGATGTTGCAGCGGCCTCAGGGAGACAAAGAGTTACATTGTCCCACCCCAAACCCCTTGTGAAGGGCGGCCCAGGAGTTCTGATTGGGTTTGAGTCCCTGGGGGGTTCTCCCTTGGTGTGTTTCTAATGGTCCCTGACCCTGAACTCCACCCTCAAAGGTGTAAACCCTCGGGGGTTCTGTCCCTCAAAAACCCCTGCTGTGCCTCTGTTCGGGGCTCTCTGTTCTGGACCTGAGTTTGTTCTCATGCTGAATAAATGGTTTCATGAACGGGAGCCCGTCTTGTTGGTGTTTCATGCTGGTCCCCAGAACCCTGCTGCTTCTCTAGACGAGATCCTGAGGTTGCAGACTGCAACAGCTCTGTAGTGGTTCACAATGAAGCAGATTGCCTGCTTTGTCCCTGCCCGCCCTGGTGATCCTGCGAGGGACTGTAGTGTATACCATGCACGTTTTGCCTCCAAGAAAAGCTTGGGTTTGCTTCTTAGTGTGGAATAAATATTAGAGTAATAAAATGGACAATTAAACTGCTCACTGTGGAGGACATGCTCATGCTTCGTATGTCAGCCTTGCACCTCATGCTCCCAAGGTTTGTTACTCATCATGAAAGAGTTTAATAGAAAAAACTCAGATTCCATGTTACATCTGAACGGAATTGCTTTAGGTCATTAAGAATTCTTATGACATGAACAGGACAAAACCCTTCCAACACTCACTTGCCGTTGTCCTGGATTTCTGCAGCCCTATGTGAAAACTTACTATAGGCAGAGTGTTTAGAATTGGTTTGGGCCTTTATGAAAGGTGTGTGGAACAGTATGCAGGGCTCTCCTAGCAGAAAATCATGCTCCATGCCTCACAGAGTAAGTACTTGAGGAAACAGGTTTGCTGCTCCAGAAATTCCTCAAATCAGTCTATTTGCCAGTAAGAGAAAACAGATTTGGGATGTGTAATCTGACTTTAATTCATTGTGCAGAACAACAGAAGAGCACTTCTTGTGATCTGTGTGTCTAACCTAAGTGACCTTTGTAATAAATATAGTTATGAATAAAAATTCATAAAGACCTAAATAAATATATCTGTAGTATAATAACATGAGAAAATAAAAAACATAGTGTGGCTAGGGATTCCTCCCTAGATCCAGCTGCAAACATCCATTTTAGAGAGAACAATTCTACCGGCATCGGGATAATGATCCTAGCCAGCACCCATCAGCCTAAAAGAATAAGCAGGACACAGGCCATCAGGCTGGACAAAAAAAACAAGCCCCGACGAGATACTCATCACCGGACCTGAACACCCCACCTGACAAGCTACAGGTGGGGAGCAATCAAACTAGACAAAGAAAGAAGCCCAGTCGAGATATTCATCGGCCCCAACCCCGGAGCCAACCACTCCGTCCTGATGGCCCAAAAATCGAGGAACATCCAAAACCTTTTTACATACGAGGAGACTCTGCCCCACTGTCTATTGATTCAGTTCGCTGGTTCCAGGAAATCCATTCAACCAACCATCAAGACACTTTGTTGAACAGTAACTGCTCGGAGTTTTGGCCTCAGGGCACAAAACCCTTATAAGAACCCCCGACTGCAGCCCATACAGTGTGGATTTGGGAACACCTATACCTTGGGTATAGACCCCTGTCCACCCAGCGCTGCGCTGACCTATTTATTGTGGTTTTTCTCTTTCATTGCAGGTGCTTAAATTGTTTTATAATAAATTGCTTTTTATTGACCTTATTTTGCCATTGCATTTATAACACCTTGCCTCCAAGAACTTGGAAAAGTGGGGAGAGATGGAATCAGTAGCACAAGGATCTGCACAGTGATTCTCCCTCAGGCCTGAGGAAACAGCCCACTCCCACTGGGCCACGGCTTTTTACCCTACATCAAAACTTCATGCTTCAGGTTGTGGTGGTGAATCCCCCCAGCCTTGTCAGGCCACACTGTGATGACCTGAGAAACGCTGGTTAGTCCTTGGCCTTGCTGAACAGCCCCTGGGCTCAGCTCCTCTTGAGCTTATCAGAAACACTGAGCGCCGCCAGGAACTTGTGCTGTCTAACGAGCTCCTGGGGTTTTCTATGAACAGCCTGGGAAATTACTTTTCTTGCCTGAATGGCATAACATCCTTCTTCTCACACTTTCAAAGGCCGGCTGCTGACCCAAAGTGCGGCCACGATGAAGCATTTTATGACTGAGGCCCACTCTCTTGTGGCCCATGAACAGCGGTCCAAAGGAGGCCCTTGGAGCTCTCCTGGACCACAGTGGCTGCCAGCAGCAACCGCCCTCGGAGTGGGGCCTCTCAGAGCCAGCGAGCTCTGACGCTTGCTGCACTCGCAGGATCGCCCATCAACAATGGATCCTGGGCCGATACCCCCACTCCTGGAGGCTCCAGTTTAACTACTGTTAAGCTTGAGTGCTGTTAAGCTTTTAGGCCATGTTCCTTTTTATCCTTGTCCTTTATGTTCCTTTGTCAAACACACCTAAACACACACACACACACACAGACACACACACACACACAGATAGTTCTTGGTTCATTTCTGCTTTCATTGACTGCATTTTGTTTGTTGCTTTTTTCCTTGTTTTCCTTACCTTAACTGATTTGTAAGTAAGAGTGTGAATGTTGCCAATGAATTTTGTTGAGCTATTGTTTCATATTCCATCTGGTTTTTACCAATAACCTTGCTGGAAAACTTTTAAGCAATCTCAAACACTTGTTTGTAACAAGCTGTGGGAGCATTAGGTACAACCTCGGTTGACACTGAAAAGCAGGAGAGTCATTCTAAAGTGACAAGTTTAATTGCCCATTTTATTACTCTTCTATTTCTTTGACTCTAGTAAGTGAGGCCAAGCTTTTCTTGGAGGCAGAATGTGTGTGAGATGCACTTTGGGATTATCCCATAGCTCTGGGCTGAATGGCACCCAGGAGTACAGACAGATTTGAGGAACCCTCATCACTGGTTGTTGGCCTCACTTCCACTCATCCTTCTGCAAACAAGTAGCAAACAAGACTGTTGAACTGCTGTCCTGGATAAATATCCATTCAGATACTTTTCCAAAGCAGTGCATCTTTTCCCACGTGCTCTTCTTACCTATGAAATTGTGACTGAAGACACCTCTGAGCCAGATCGGTGTGAGATTGCAAAGGAGCAAAGCTTTGGGATTTGGGCACACTTCTCTTTGTTTCTTTGCTCAGGCCTTTTGTGAGCACAGAATACATGTAGGTCGAAAACTTTTGACTATACAGGATCTTTTGGGTCTATTGTCCCCTGTCTTAGTTTAGGGCAAATTTGGGAGAAAAGCTCCAAATGGGGGTTTCCCCAGGGAAAAAAATTCAAATGACCCCTCCCCTCAACTGGTCCGGGAAAAATAATTTCCTTGGAGAGAAGTGGAAAAAGCTGTTTATTTAACAGAAATTGAGCAATATTGAACAATAAAACCTCTTGCTGTTCGATGGGATGGCGAATCTAGGAAGGAAAGTCCTTTTCATGTGGTGTAGTTGGGATTGCTCAGGTTCTTCACAGTCCTTTTGGCACTGGATAGTGCTGAGGCCCAGGCCCCGGTGGGCCAAGGGCTTGAGCTCCCAGGGTTTGTCTGGGTGTTTTTCAGTCCAAAGCAGGCTTGCACAGATCCAGGAAAAAAAGAAAAAAAAGGTCCAGGGAACTCCTCTGCCTCAGCTAGCTAAAACTAAGTAAAAGCCAAAGAGAAGCTCTGTCCCGCTGTCTGTCCGTGCTGCAGAGAGCACAATCCAGGAGCAGGATGCACGGGGGGTGAGTTTTCTTTCAACACAAGCTGCGCGCTTCTTCTACCCCCCTTTGCTCTCAGAGCCAGTCTCAAAGGTGAGAGGCCCAGCGAGGAAAGAATGTGGTGAGTCACTGGGACATCAAGTGAGCTGTACTCCCATAACCTCAGCACATCTCCTCTAGCCTAGCAGGTCCTAGTCTCACATTCTCTTCTTGTTTTTTTTTAAAATTTAACTTACATAACATTAAAAAAAACCACTGTATCTACAAAAATATATATAAAGAATTAAAATATGTGATCACAATTTAAAAAATACAATCAAAATGTATCCTCAAATGTACATTAAAATATCAGAACACTTCATCCCTACTATACTATATCCCTATACTATACTACTATCCCTATACTATATCCTACATAACTAACTCTAAACCCTAAGGCATTAAACCTATTCTTCAACCAGTCTTCGGAGAGGCAGAAGCTTCTTCCTCAGCTCCGAGGAAAGAGGGCTCTTCTGGATGGGAGGCAAGGACTTTGTGGGTAGGAGCACACATGAAGCATGGAGAGAAAAATTCTTCGTAAGAGAGGAGCCTGTCAGGTCTGCAAAATGGAAACACAAAGTGTAACAGAGAATGCCGTGCAAACCTAAAGCATCTGGAGCTCCATATTTCATGGGAGAGACTTTCTGCAAACTTCTAAATAGCTGCACAGGGAAACATGCTCCTGCCTGCAGCCACTTGAGGCAGGCCAGGGGACACCCTGCCCCACTTGCACAGAGCTACCACAGGAACAGCCTGGCCTCTGGGCTGGCCTGGGACAGCAGGGAGCCCAGAGCCCTGGGCTTTGCAGCCATGGCTCAGCTGCACATGCAGCCTCCTGCTCCTGGCCCTGCCCCACAGCTGAGCAGCCCTACAGCTACACGGGGCACTGGCAGCAGCACAGCTCATTGCAGGGGGCACATGCAGGGCAGAACTGTTCCCTGGGGATGAGCACAGGCTCTCTAGGCTGGCACAAGACCCTGCCTCCTGCCAGAGAGCAGCCCAGCCCCACCCCTCACCTGTGTGTGAGGCTGAGCCCTGCTCAGCCTTCATCTTGTCCTCAGTTAGGAGTTGCTTCAGGCCCCCCATGCCTTGACTAGGAAGGGCAGTGGAGAGAGTGGGGGCGGATGCAAACCCTTCCTCAGGATTTTGTCGTTGTTGGCACAGCAAAAAAGTCACGTCTGGAGGTGTCCAACTCAGCTCTTCGTCAGCTTCCTGGAGAGCATCAGTTCCTCACCAGCCCAAGATGCTGGAGAGGTTTTCCCGCACATGTGGAGGCTGGCTGGCAGCACACTTCCTTAGCTTGGTGCCCATCACCTTGTAGAGGGCAGAGGCAAGCTTGCTGACCACAGTGCGGACATTGGCGCTTCGCACAGGCAGCGCCTTGTTCCCCAGGAAGGACCAGAGCACGGGCAGGGCGTAGCGCTGGACGACTTCAGGGCTCCTGGGATAAACCCATTCCACAAGCGCTGCCGGGAGAGAGACACAAGCTTCTTAACCACCAACCTTAATGCAAACAAGGATCTATTTCTAAGTTTTGCCTCTTGGAAGCCTCTCTGGCTAAGATCAGAGAAAGAGCACACAGTCTCCCATGAGCCAGAAATGGGCAAAGCAGCTGATCCTCCCAGAAACAGAATCACCAACTCCCCAGGATTAATTTCTCCAAACAGGGCCTTGTAGCTGTGGCAGACTTTCTACTTCTACTAAACTACTTTATGATCTGTTTCTGCAGGGATAATGCCTGAATATGACAAATTGCCTTTTATTTCCATTAAGAACTTGTCTAAACCCACACTGAAAATCTGGACATGCACCGTAAAGAAGCAAATGTGGGATTCCTAGTAAAAAGGATGATTCCATTTTTGTGACCTCTAATGTCAAGTGCCAAAAGTCTAATCTGGCTCTTCCCTTTGCTCAGTGGCACACAGCAAAGGGCAGTATTAGACCACACTTCAAAACTCCAGCACACCAGAGGTGGGTGCTGCTTGACACTTGGAGTAGAAACATCAGTGACTGGCTGGTGTCATTGGCAGAATGCTTTTGTGCCTTCCAACAAACAGCTGTTCCAAACCCCAGGGTGTCTTAGATAATGACCCAGACCCCATTGCCATGGCATCTGAGCATCTCCACATTTTAATGGCATTTCCCCTCCCAAAGTTAGTGGCATTTTTTCTTACAATGTGCCCTGAAATAGAGGAAGAGAGAGAGAAAACTGTTACCCAGGGGACTGCAATTTAACCAAAACATGAGTGTTTTATGACATTGTGTTTGAGGCATCCTCTCTGCTCGTTTTCTGAACTGAGCTATATCAAACACAGGCAAAAATTGACTACCAACAGGTATCTTGCATGGAAGATATGTCTGAGAGATCAAAAGCTGAAATGGTCTGGAGACCATTCTCATTTTCTAAACAGGCAAAATGTTGTGTAGGAGCCATTTATTATACTGTGGTGGAAGAGACTTCATTTTCTCTATGTTGTTAATTCACCAGTAGTCATCAGCATTTCAACAGCTCCTGGAAGTACCCAAAACCAATGCTTCTAAGTGGGAAAAGGGTTATGGTATCCATTTAAAAACGGGGGTTCACTTGAGTTTAAATGCAATTAAAGACATTGGTCAGTATGGAAGTTGAGAAGAGAAAGAGCTGTGTGTTCCTGCTAAAACTCAGAGAGCGCATCTGCTCTTTCTAAAGTAGCCCTAATTTATGTTTAATTCCTTCATTTGAAAAAGAGATCAAAATAAATGCAAAACTAAACTCCCTATTCCTGGAGATCTACTTTATTCAACTGCTCTTTAACACGCCTTTGACATTCCCAATCGCTGAACATGCCCGTTTGAGATTCACAATGAAGACACAAAGTGTATTAAACCTTGCATTTAAAGATGCTGGCAGAATTAGTGGTGGATTTAGCCCCAGTTAAAGCAAGGCCATAAATCATCTTCTCTACTATATATTGAGATGATCACGTTTCCATTCCTTGTCTGTTGCTGCCATAGCAAGCTCCTCTGAGGAATCAATTAGCAGCTGCATTTGTAGCATTTTGGACAGCGCTGACATAGGAAGACACTGTTTGCACTCCCTGAAATACTCAGCCCAAGGCCACTTTGACAGCACAGGCAGGGAGCCTCAGCACTCTGCTTCTGCCCCTCTGCCCACAAAGGCTACCCTTGCACTAAATCTGTGCCTCTAATATGTGTGTTGAGTTTTGAGCTAAGCTGAGAGCCCCAGGCCCTGCAGGGTTCAGCCTCAAAACCTTCCAAGAGCAAAACAAGGATTCTGTGAGGACAAAACAAACTGATCCCCTGAAACAGCATTTGCCACCACTTTCCCTCAAGGGTCACAGATGCCCCTGAACTTCCAAGAGAGGAGCCAGCTAGGGTATTTTTAGCCCTTCCCTTTTCTGAAGGGGGCTTCTGAGATGCCCCAGTGAGAGCTCAGCCACGAGGCCCAGCACTGCCCCCGTCTCAGATGCTGCACACCACGGCAGCAGCCAGGAAAACCTGCCCAATACACCTGCCATGGGTGTTGGGCAGGAGGGACAAGCTCAGCAGGTCCTGATTTGGAAGAGCTACTCTACTGTCTATTCACAGGCATTCCCTGTACATTCTCCCTTGGAAGACCTCTTGGCTTAGAAGGGTTGGCCATACCTGTGATACGCTCTGTGACATCCAGCAGAGCTTGGCCACTCAGTTGACTCCATCTGTGGCCAAACTCTTTCATCAGTGATACTTTATCTACAAGAGAAACACACGTTTCTGCTCACTCTTTGGAGGTCATAGGAGAAAGGACAGTGAGGTGGGAAAGGGCAGGGGCAAGCCCTTATTTTATAGAATAAAGTCAATTTCTGCTGATTTTTGAATCCTTTTCTTCTTTCCTTCCAGCCTCCTAGGGAGGGTTTTTAATTCCAAGAAAAAAGCTCTCCTTGCACAACTCTAGATCCAAAGTTGCCTGCTCTACCAGGTGCTATGTTAAACATTTCACATCAGTGATCTCAAGAGTTCATTCACATGTACGCTGTGAAAAGGGTTTGCATCCCAGAGCATAAATGAATAACCCCATACTTGGAACACAGAAAGGCACTGAGTCAGGCAGTTCATGAGCTCACAGAGCAGCTGAGGTGGAGAAAGTGGAAACTGCCCTGGAAGACCTGCCTTTTTAACACTTCATTTCTCACGCATATTCCTCAGTGCGGCATTTTCAGAGCTGACATAAATCTGTGTGGCAAAGGAATTTGCAGCAGCCCTTGCCTAGGTAGCTATTTGCTACAGCCATCTTGCACCATGCAAAACAACATGTGGAACAAGGCATCATTGACACCTGGATGTCTACCTGTTTGTTATAAGGAAATGAACTTGGTGAATCAAAAGTTCTCCTTTGAAAAAAGAAGCCAAAGAAGAAAGGTGGGAAATGGGCAGCTAATGCCTATAATGCAGAGCCTCCCAGGAGGCTGTTCTGCCATAGCTCTGATGGGCCTGTGTCCCTCCATGCCAACAGCAAAGCTATTCACTTGGGAAGTCAAATGGGGCCCAAGCAAACTCCAAAACCCCCTTGGTCCTGAATTCTAGCAAAGCTGTAGTCCAGGACTTCCTCTTCAGACAAGCAGCACAGAGCCAAGGGCTCCTGGGACCTTTGGGAAATGCTGATGCACATTCAAGCCTGTTGGGGGACTGGTGTGTAAGGACTGCAGCTCCACAGCTTCTGGTGGATGTCAGCTGCAGCGTTCCACAGACAACAAGAGCTATCAAGGCTCTCAGCATTCTCTTGTGTGGGAGAGGCAGAGACACAGCTGAGGAGATTCCATGTCAGGGGTCAGCCTTACCTAAATGAGAAATGGCTTCTTCCAGCGCTTTCACAGCTGCAGAATGAACCCCAGGATCCTTTGAGTTCAAGTTGTTTGTAATTCCTTCCACCAAATGGATGATCACCGGGCTCAAGTTATCTTCCAGGATGCCAATGATTTCTGCCAGCACGTCCAGCGCTTTCTGCTTCACCCTCTTGTGGCTGTCAGATATTCTCAGGACAAAATAATCAAAAATCTGTGGAGAGAACAAACAAAATGACAGCTGGATTACAATGTCCTTGTTTGAAGAGGGGATGTGGACATGTGCACTCAGCAATGTAAAAGATGGATGTGATCCTTTTGGACAGGTCAGCACTCGCTTGCACAATTTCACTGTTTTCCTGGGGACCACTCACTGGAGTGGTTGCACAACCTCATGCTGGTTGAAAGATTTTCATCTATTTTGAAGAGGTTTGGGTGGGGACAGAATAATTCCTATGGTGTTTCCCTCCACCTGTAAATCATTAAATTAAATAAATAAATTAATTTATTAATTCAAAAAGATGACCTTTGCTTTAGAAGTATGGAACCAGATATTTACAGTGCTCATTTTTCTGTACACTTGCCTCAGGTACTGAGGGCAATTTTGATATTGCCAAAACTATGGCTGGGGGAGATCTATGTTTTCTTTTCCCTGTCTCTGTCTCTGTGTCTGGAGAAGTGCAGGGCTCTGATCAACTCTTCCAGGAACCACTCCATTTGTCTAACTAACACGTAGGCTTCTGAAATTTAATGTGCTGTACAGCTCTTATTAGAGCAGGTTCTGTCCCTTGATAGCCACATTATCAGGCACCAATTTCTGGAGAAAGGGAAAAAGCAGCTTCTGGGAGGAGAAGGCACAGATCTGTTCTTATTCATTTTCCTCCTTTTCCAGAGAGAAGAAAAGGACCCTCCAATAAGGTTGAGCACCGTCTTTCCCAAGAGGACTAGGGAATGGAAATGAGTAGCCAGACGTGTGCCTGTGCAAGACAAGATGAAGTTTACAGAAGTATCCTTTAAAACCATCTGGGTTTAATCCAACCCAGCCTGATACTTCTCTTCTCCATCCAAAGCCATGTTTTATTTAAGGAATAATTGCCATGCTTTCAGTGCCGCTATTCCCTTCACTTAACCCAGCTGGGAGTAGGAGACAACTGAAGCTACAGCAGCAGCAAACTCTGTCATCATCTGATGAACAGCATCAATAGGCACCTGCCAAACAAATACAGCTGGACTGAAAGAACTTGTTCTGAAGCCTGGACCTGAATGAAATTTGTCTGTGTAAGAGGGACCAGTCTGGCCCAAACTGCCAGGATGTAGTGCTAAGACACACGGAATGAACTTCACTGCTCCAGGCTTGGGAAAGGAGCTAAAGGAAAGGAACAATGAAGATACCCTACATACTTGGACAATGTTAGTGGAGATGAGCTGGGGGCGGGTTTTGCACAGCTCGAGAAGGAATGCCACTCCTTCCAGCCGTGTCTGAAACCCCTTGGCTTCCAGGAGATCGTAAAGCTTCTGGAGCGGCTCCGTTTCTTCCACAGCTGGAGGTAACGTGACCTGGGCTTTTGCACGGTGTAGGAGGCGTCCCTCAGAGGTAGACTTCACCCTGGAAAATAAAACCAAATTAGAACTTGGCGGTGATAATACCTTCAGTTAATGGAGAGCAAAACATCTCGAGGAGCATCCCTAATGATGTGATTTCCAACTAGAAAATCATGAGGCTCTGAAAAACAACGTGGACCTCATGACAATCATTACAGGAGACAATCTGCGAGTAACATTCTCGACAGTGCTCACTCAGGAAAACCAAGGATGAGATGTATCTGATCTACCTTCAGATGGCTTCCCAGGCACACAGGTCTCATTGCTTTGTGGGGAAAGAGAATTTAAACTTGCAAGTTTAAATGCCTCCTCATATGGGACATGTGTGTCTTATAGTAAGGAAACTCATCACTCTGGAGAAGTACCACTACACCAGGCATGACAATCTGTAACAGTAGCTCAGATGCCTCTGGACAGATGAACAGGGTCATATCTGAAGGAGCCAGGAAATCAGTAACAGAGGTAAAAAGAGAAGCCAGACATCCCAGCACTATGCTAACTTTATGTTTGCTTCCCCAGAGACTAGATCCACAGCTTAACAAACCCACAGGGAACAATTCTCCTGCATCAACCTGTCTCTTCCATGAGCATTCCAAGATCCTAGCAATGCTAATGAGGCATGTGGTCACTCTTCTGCCACCATTGAGCATCACAGAGCTAAATAACTCTCCTCTGTTATCACAGGAGAACAGGTACAAGTAGCTCTGCCCCTGGCAGAAAGGACAGCAAGGACCAAATTGCTGTCTTAAATTTGGACTGCAGTACAAGGGGAAATAAACCAAACATGCTGTCCATCAAGCAAACAGTGTGAAGGACAGGAATATCATAACAAAACATCCACATTGAGACACCTGTTGACCAATGTCGCTTAGGAATTGCCTTGATACTTTCTACTCAAACTTGGTACTGTTTGAGAGTAAGAAAGCCATGAATCAGCCAGGCCAAACCACTTGCATGGGAGCTGCTTGTTTGGGGAATGGCATCTTGTTTCGTGACTGGGACTTCTCATCAAGACACCAATCTGAAAAAGACTCCTCTCTGATGGAAAAAACCAACCCTGATTGAATTTACTTGTCCCAAGTCAGGCAGCAGAGACACAGCCCTCTCCATGCCTCCACAACACTGCCCTTGCCAGTGCACTGCATTGTCTGAGCCACAACCAATGGGTGTCTTTTTGTTGCCCAATTCCTGTGGAAACCTCTCCAGAGAAGCTGTGTTCAGTGTAATGCAGAAGTAGCCAATTTTTATCATAGAGCATTTGTAGGGAATGGAAACAATTTCTGGCACAGGTCATCTTTCACAGAAAGAGTTTCCTGAGGAAGGACATGTAAAGCTTGTCACGTGCTTTGTCCCATCTAACAAAAGTGCTCAGTACCGTTTACTAGAAGGCAATGTGGCCTGGGGCTTCTTTGAGGAATCGCTGCTCTTCTTCACCGGCATCTTGGCAGATGGGCCTTCACCCTTCTGGTTTTCCATCTCCTACAAAGACATAAAGAAACCCCATGACTCTTCAGAAAATGCAATAGGAAACTCCCTGTTTAAAACACAAGTTAGAACCTCAGGATCACGGCTACCAAGGCTTAGGGAGACATTTCCTAGCTTACAGAAGGCAACAGACCAGAGACTCAGTGATGTCGACTCTTTGTTCTCAATAGCCCAAGGCAGGTTATGGGTGCTGCCATACTGAGCAGCACTCTAAAATCCCAATTTCATTAGGCTTGAGCAGAAATGGGAATAATGCAAACTGGTAGGCAATGAGTGTTCTTAAAGGAAGCAGCAGAAAAATTTGGACTCTCTGGGGGCTGGCCCATTGTGTTGGAAGTTGATTCAACACTCGCTCTCCCTGTTCCTCCACAACATCACGCTCTCTTCTATAATGTAGATAAGAAGAATAAAAAAACCCCACAAACAAACAGATGGTTTTCCACTGGACGCTGCTGAATTCCAGCTCCAAAGAGCTTGAGAGCAGGACAGTATTCCCAGCAGACAGACAGTAATTGTAGTAATTGGGATTGATGTACATTTTTTGCATATTTGGAAATTTTCTTGTATATTTGGAAATTTTCAAGGCACTACTACGTCCAGTGTCTTTTTCATAGACTCTGTCATCTTCAGAAGCACTATTCTTACTTAATTCCTTTACTGGGGGCACAGTAGGAAGAGCATGGTGAGGGGTTACACTTAAATGAAAACCCTTTTTCTCCTCTTCCCCTTTCCCCTTTGTGATATTCAAAATATTCAAAACCCCACTTTTTCCTTAAGAATATCAGTCCATTTGTAGTCTGCAGATGAACTAGCTGAGGATTAACAGCTCATTCCCAGGAGCAAAGAGATTCAGAAGAATGAGATAAAGACTGATTAGGTATGTTTGATCTCATATTAGCAGTGGCAATCCTTGCACAAAGGAGACATTTCTCCTGCCAAGCACTTACTTTCTTCTTAATTCTTGTCACAATATCTTCCAGGTCACGGGTAGAAACAGATTGCTCCAAAAGCCTTTTAAATTTTGGATGACTTAGCATCATCTTCACCATCTCCTGTCCATAGTGCCTAAGGAACAAAGGAAGGAAAAGAAAGAAAAGTGAACAAACATAGGAAGAGTGTTAACAGAAGAGGCTGATACCTTAAACCCATCAGGTGCAATCCTTGCAGAAGAAGGCATTACCGACTCAGCAAAGAGAGACATTTACCTCCACTTGTCGCTGCACAGTGCTGTCAGCTGAACACAAGAGGCAAGAGGAGAACGTGGGGCAACAGAAAATACCATTTCATTCTGAAACTGTGTGAGTGCTTCCGTGGGATCAATGGATCCCAGGGAACAAGCAAAACACATCTGCTTTGATGTCAGAGCCTATTAGCAGTGTCTTGCTTGCACTGCACAATAATTTGCCTTCCTTTAACAGGCAGGGAAGCCAGGACAAAACACCTCTTGCTTCCTATTGATTATTCTATACCATATGTATGGACAGGGGCAGCTAGTTGCTCCTGTGTTCTTGGCAGCTATTAATGGGAATTTAATCATCAATGCAAAAGAATTCAATTATCAAAGTAGGGGATTTTGGTGGCTTGGGTTGATTTTGCCACTAGGAAACCACAGTGCTCTTCAAGAACAAATTTGGAGGCCATTCAGCCACAGATAACAACATTATAGATTTCTTCAGAATAGGTTTAGAAAGACTGAATATATTGGCTAAAGACCCCTGAAGTATTTCTAGGATAATCTTAAGTTAATGAGAAATATACATTTGGGATCCTTCAGTGATGAAAAGTGGACAACACTTTGGCTTTGTGTGGTGCACCTAAGGCCAAACAAAACTGTTAGTCTGGCTAATCTGAGCTTTTCTGATCTCAGCCAAGAATTCTTCAAGTCAGAGGAAGCTGGCAATGCTCCTTCATGCTGAACAACCTCAGGTTACCCAGTACAGTCATTTCCCCGGGGAACCCAGAGCACTGGTCACAAGACCAAGGCTGACAGAGCTCAAGAAGGGTTTGGACAATCCTCTTGGGCACATGGAGTGTCTCTTGGGGTGTCCTGCACATGGCCAGGAGCTGGACCTGATGACCCTGATGAGTCCCTTCCATGATTCTATTCTGTGATTCTATGCCCCTTATCCACATGGAGAGGTATCATATTATTTCCTGTAGTTTCTACAATTTTGTGGGTTTCCCTTTTAAAGCCAGACACCAAACAGATTTCCTGTTTTAGGAGGTGAAATGAAGATCGTTACCTTGTGTCCTTGTGACAGTCCTGAGCAAGCTTCCCCACCACCTGCGCCAGGCTCTCAGCCCTGGGTGTGCCTGCGAGCTTCGTGACTCCAATTTTCCCCATCAAGGACAGGAGGAGTTTGGCCGCACACTTCCGCACCTCAACGTAGCGGCTCCTGGGAAGAAGAGAGCAAACACTGGGACACAGGGAGAAGGAGGCACAGCAGCACAGGCCTTGGCCACAGAATGCTCCCTGTCCTTGCTGGGCAAAGGAGGCCTGGGTTCTCCCTGCAACTTTAGACACCTGTAGGAGGTTCTGTCCTCAGATAAACACAAAGTTAGCATTGTACAGAAGGACTGCCTGCAAGGAAGAGGGAGGAATTCAGTCTCCCTGCATTATCTGATGCTCAATTTCTTTCCCAAAATTTACTCTGAGAAAGATTAAAAAATAGATTACATATGAATAATTTAGAAATTAATGACAACTCATGCTGACCCATCAGAGACACCCACTACACAAAGCAGCAGCAGCAAGACTGAGGCTGTTTCCTCCCATTTATCCCCAATTCTAGAGACCTCTTGAGAAAAACAAATGCAGGGAAAATGCCCCATGCTGTGGGGTGTGAGGTTGCAGAATATCCAGCAATGCTGCCTGTTCCTTCTGTGAGGCTTGGCAAGGGATACATCTGAATGTTTTACCCTATTCCAAAGCTGAGGAAGGAGTGGCAGGCAGTTCAGCCAGGTTGTTCTATTCTAGAGACTGTCTCTTGGGAACTGTCAGGCCCAGCACCAACACTTAAGCAGCATTTGCTTCAACTGTCCCATGGCAGTCAGCCTGTGAAGGCGCCTGTAAAGTGATCATCTCCAAGCTAACATGAAACATCAGTTTGAATAGAAAGTAGAGCTCTAAGGCCAGGACAGTCCTACAAGACTCCTTGTGGCAGGAGCTGCACCTGCTGTGCTGTCTGTGCCCCACCCAGCACATTCTCTTCCATGTGCTCCATGCCCCAACAAGTCCTCTCCTTCTTTCTCAAGCTAATGGCATAATGAGGATGCATGGTTTGTCCCAGGGCCTCTGTGCTTAGCACAGTGAAATATCAAAGAGCGCTCACAGCTACAACTTCAATTGTCCCTCTTCCCACAAAAGCATGAGGCTCTATCTGTAGCCTTTGCAGGCACTATCCTTTTCCCACAGTTCACCAGTTCTGGGAAGCTCTGACAGGCTGGGAGAATTCCAGGAAGCAGCAGGAAGCTGAGTCAGAGGAGGTTTAGGTTGGATATGAGGAAAAGGTTTTTCACCCAGAGGGTGGTTGAGCACTGGAACAGGCTCCCCAGGGCAGTGGTCATAGCACCAAGCCTGACAGAGTTGAAGAAGCATTTTAACAACAATCTCAGGCACTTGGTGTGATCCTTGGCGTGTTCTGTGCAAGGCCAGGAGCTGACCTCGATGCTCCTGATGGGCCCCTTCCAACTCCCCATATTCTACAGCTCTGTGATTCTGTGAACTAATAGGCTGTAGGAGGGCAGAAACAGGTGACAAGAGGAAAGAAGTGAGGTTGATGGGAGAATGAAGTCACTGACTTCACAGAAGATGCAGGATGCAGGAGCCTTCCCTCCCACCATTCCCATTCTGTCTCTCATCCCTTCCCCCATGCACACATCAGAAGGTGAAGAAGATCACTAAAAGAAGAAGAACCTACTTGGCTCCCCTGTCCATGAGAGCAGCCAGTGCTCGTGCAGGAGTCACGTTCTCCACCATGATCCCCAGGGTCTGATTGGCTGCTTTCTCAAGAAACTCTGGGGAATTCCAAACCATCGGGAGCAGGACCTGAGCAATCTCATCCACCTCAGAGTCCATGTCCTTCTTCAAGGCTGCAAAGAGCTCTCCAAGAGTGACGATTGCAGCGTAGGACACCTTGGAGCGGAGGTTGCTCACCTGGGGAAGTGATGAGAGAAACGTAAGAATCAC
The DNA here is from genome assembly GCF_030490865.1 of Poecile atricapillus. Classification (NCBI taxonomy): domain Eukaryota; kingdom Metazoa; phylum Chordata; class Aves; order Passeriformes; family Paridae; genus Poecile; species Poecile atricapillus. The sequence continues at coordinate 2,769,325 of NC_081267.1, forward strand.
CTTGAAAAGAAAACCAGTGGCCTTAGACAACAGTCCCAGGAAGTGATAACACCTCCCACTGTTTCCAGAGAAAGATGAAAGCACAATAAGAGCAGGAGAGCATAGGCACACAAAGGCACTTAGTCTGGCACCAGTTTCTGGCCTCAGACCTGCTGATAGCAGGGCTAAAACCAAATCATTTCAATTAACTCTTCTATCATCTCCACCCCTTTGATTTTAGGCCCGTTTATTCGGAAACAAACAAATTAAACAAGGGCTGTTAGCAAACGATAAGGCACAAGTCGTAAAGACAAAACAATCATGTGCTCCTGTTCAAAAAAGCAACACCAGTAGTTCAAGAAAGTAGCCAAGAAATGGAAAGCACAGACTCAAGTCTACAGACTAATTGGCAGTGTTGAATTACAGCTCAGGACAAGATTAGGACTCTGGAAAATAATGTATTTAGTGTCTCAGTTTGTGCATTTGCACCTTGCATTACAATGACACCTTACTCAAAGATGAGTGTCAGACAGTCAAACGACCAGGAAATACATCTACATGCACACACAGATCCTAGCTGACAGACATTAGAAATACAAGGTCTAGAAACAGAAATGAAGGCAATCCCTGCGCACACATGGACATGAACATGCACATATCTACTCTACATACCATGTATGAGGTGACGGGGGACAATTCAGAAGAATGTTCTCACCTCGCTGGTAACTGCCAGGCAAATTTCACGAAGTCTACAAAGGACGACCTCTGAATGGGACCCAGCCAGCTGTCCGATGCTGGAGAGTGCCTTCTCCTTCAGCTCCCTGAAAGGCAAGTCCCAAAAAGATTGGTTTTTCTCTCCACCCAAGAACTAGGCAGCACCCTCTGAAATGACCAGGCTGGCAGCGCAGTGGGACCTCAGTGGGAGGTGCTTTTCAAGGAGCACTTCAGGAAATTGTGGAACTCATGGCCACAGGATGCTGTGGCTGTCAAAAGCATACACAAATCCAAGAGGCAAATAGAGGGGTTTCAGAGTCTTCATTTGTGGCCATTTTACAAGACAGCCTTTCTGAAACCTCTGGCCCATGAAGTCCGTGTTTCACTGCTTGGAAGCTGTGAGACCGGACCAAGCAGCTGTTTCCTGTCACCTCCCTGTACCTGTCCCTGAGACACAGTCCCATGGGGCTGTTTCTGGGGCTTTTTGCTTCTTTACCAGCCCCAGCAGGCAGTTTAGCAGTAAGAGACTGCACTGGCACTCTGGAGCTGACTTTCCACTCTGCAATCCAGGCCTGTCTCTCACCCACTCCACTCCTCCTCCACATTGCCCAAAAAAGCAGCAGGATGTCCCAGAAGATTCCACACCTGGGCAAGAACAGCTAAAACTCTGGCAAAACCCACTACCTAAAACAACCCCCACAACAGCAACATGTTATTGAAAAAATGCAAACAACTCCATCTCCCAGCACCTGCTTTGTGCAGGCCCTCAGCTACAGGAAGGTTTGTGAGGCATCAGGGCTGCAGCACAGGGCTGGTGATTGATCCCACAGGAACCCCTGAGTGTCACCCAGACCCCCCCACAACTCCAGAGGCTCTCTGCACCTCACAGAGCACCAAGGAGAAATGGGGAAGAGAAAGCAGAAGAGAAAGGACAAAGCAAAGGTGACTTCACAAGGAGATGCATTGTGGCAGATTTTTCATGTTTATCCCAGTGGGAATGGAGTCCTTATCCCTGTGTGAATGAAGCATCCGACAGCAAGTGGATGCTAACCCAGACATCAAAAAGACAACCAATACCACCCAACATCCATCAGGTTAGCACCTCTGGGCCTTCTTCTGTCTGTGTCAAATTTTGGGACACGATGTGAGTTTTAACCAAGTATCTCAGACCCATGTGATGCGGTGAGAAGGAAAAAGTTGAATTCCAAAAGATTCCTAGAGGATTATATTTCTTTTTCCTTCTCTTCTGCCATGAGACCTTCAGGAGTAATGACAGGCTGAGGGACTTGAAAGCACAAGTCAGGCCATTTCTCAGAAAGAGGAACTCCCTGGAGCTGCATGCAGGAGGTCCCAGGGAGACCCTGTCACCTGCCATTGCTGTCAGCAGTGGGACCAGAGAGAAGAAATCTTACTCAGTCCCACTGGGCCAGTGCTCCAAAGCACCCAAATCTCTACACTCAAAAGTGCTGCCATCCTGCTTCTGCCTTCAGCCAGCAAATCATCTTGTCCCACAGCTTTCTCTCTTCCCTCAAGATTGCCTTTGCAGCTCCATGGAGCAGCAGGCAAAGCGAGCAAACAGCAGGGACCTGCTGCAGCTGGAGCACTGCTGCAGACCAAGGCCAAGAAAAGGCTGCTGTCAAATCTTTATCCTCCCACGGCTCTGCAGTGGTTTCACTGGTGCCCCTTGGCCCTCTGGGCTGTCGGGGCTCAGAGGCACTAGCAAGATACACTTCTGAGCTACCTTAACGCTAAGAGGGAGACAGAGTGAACAGGGCCTTTCTTACCAGTCATCGCTGCCCAGCAAGGAGAGTGCCTTGAGCAAGGCCTGCTGTGGGTCACAAGAGGCTGTGTCCTGCCTGTTCCCACGCAGCGGCTCCTCTCGACGCTTGGCACCAGAGGCCGTCTGCGAGGTCACTGTGAGGAGAGGGTCAGCCATGAGCACTGCAGCCCCGGGCAAGGCACCCCGCCATGGAGCGGCCTGCAGCCCCATCTCCCAGCCAGGCTTCCATGTGGGACAAAGTGGCACTGGGTCAGACACTTCCCTGCTGCCTGGCTCCTTGGGCTGCTTGCTTTCTCCCAGCCCCCCCAGCTGGGCACAGCTCCAGGCTAAACCTGACAGCTGCCCACACAGCGCCAGCTCCCAAGTGCCACAGCTACCACAGGCAGCGGCAGCTTCCTGAGGCCGCAGAGCTCCCACTGCCTGCCAGACAGCGCCCACCAGCAGGACTTGCTACCCCAGGAGGGAACCCCTCAGCTGCCTCTCTTGTCTCAGCGCCCTGATTTCCCCCAGCCCCGACGACAGAGGCACTCTGCAACTCCCTGAGGAAAGACCTGCAGCTGCCTCGCCACAGCACCAAGCCAAGCCTGAACAACCCAGCCCTGCTGGGCCCGGCTGAATCCCCACGGAGCAGCTACCAGGGAGCAGCGATAGCTGACCCTTCACTCCTGACAGCGCCTCTCTTCCCATTGCCTTCAAATCTTCTAGACAGCAGGCACCTGACTGCACATACATTGTAGCTTACTGTTGGCCAGGGAATACTTTATGGATTTTGTCCTTTCCAAGCATCATGAGTCTTTGCTCTTTCAGAGGTACACACACGCTGTATTTCAACGATGCTGAAGTGTAATTTGTTTGTCATCAAATGGATTTGTTTGTGAACTCAGCAGTGCCTAAGCCTTCACTTGTGGAAAAATGCCATTTCCAGCCTAGACAGTTGATATAAAAGCCTTCCAAATGCAAAATGAGGATAAAAATATGCAAATACAGCTGCAAATTGTTGCCACACACATGCTCTTGATAATCAGGTGTCCAGGCTTTGACTTAATTGAACTTTTTGGCAAGAACAAAAATATACAAGGTATGAGAAAAATCAGATGATAAATGCGTTTCTTATGAAACCCATTCGTCATCAAAAGCATTGTGCATCCAAAATTTCATGTCATGCACTCAATAGCTCATTTCCTAAAGTGTAGGTGAAAACATCAGAGCTGTCTACAATGATGGACTATAAACATTGCACAGAACCCAGATGAACTGCTCTAGATTCTGTAGGGTTTCTGTGCTACCTTGCCTGTTCTCACAAAGTATACCATAACATCAAAAATATTCAGACAGGGGCTAATGTGGATGTCACTGATGTACCCCAGACACTGACATCAGTGATGTCACTGCAGAAGTGTGTAGACATACACATCTAGGTTCACTATGAATGGAGAGCCACATCAGGCTAGTTCTGGTCAATTCTCAACATGGAAGTAGCACCTCTAGAAAGGAGCATTCCAAGTAACATTCCTAGCTCCTTTCTTCTTATCTCATCCCACCTGGAATGCTAGCACAGGCACTCTACCCACAAGGGAGAGACAAGAGCCACTAGGGATTATCTGCTGGGTATTTACTGCAGGCAGCAAACAGCCTGGGAGCACCAGGCAGCCCCTCCTGGCTGTCACCTGCTACATACGGCCACTGTATTTGGCTGGGTTGACACAGGAGGCACTGCTTGTTCCCTCTTGGCATTGCAGGCCGTGGGATGGCAGCAGTGAGGAGCCACTGGGCACTTCTGGGAGCAGCAGCACGACTGCACCAAGCTGCTGACTGCCATGCAGAGACAGCCCTTGCTGGGATAGCAGGAAAGCTGTCTGCAGAGCCGGACAGCAGCACAGGCAGAGGGATGAGATGGTGAGTGGACAACTGATCGTGGTGGTACTCGTAGGTGCCCAGTGAGCACACCCTGGCACACTGCCCCACAGCTCATCCCTGCAGTTACAGCTGCCTCCTGCACCAGTGCTGTGGTTTGGATTATCAGGAGGGGCAAAAGCCAGAGCTTAGGCCTTTACCACGACTTTATTCAGCTCCACTTTCCAATGGATCTCTAAGAACCAACTGCTCCACTACTGCAGAGCTGGACTAACTCAGAAGTACATTTGCTGTTCATTCTCAGGACAGGCTATGGATTCAAGATTCCAGGTGTGCTGGGTGAGGCAGGTGGCAGTTTGTGCTCCTTGGGCAAGGAAAAACCCATGTAAGAAAAAGCTGCCTCAGAGCAGGCTTACCTGAGGAGTTGCGTGGGAAGCTGCCATCCCCATGGATGGTGGGCATATTGGGCAGTGAGGGCACGTTGTCCTGCTTCCTCAAGACCTTCTTCAAGGCACTACCAGGGTGTTTTCTCTGCACACTGGAAGCTGTGCCATTGACAGGCAGTAGGCTAAAGCCTGTGGGGAGACCAAAGAGGAGCTTGTAAGTGGAGGCTGCTGCACAGGGTGACGATGGAAAGGGCCAGAAAACTTGCTGGACTTGGGTAACATCTCTTTGTTATCCCAAAGAACTTCAAGTATAACACTGGCATGCTAACGTGGGACAGTGATCACAGAATCACAGAATCCTAGAAGAGTTTGGCTTGGAAGGCACCTCTGAGCACCATCTAGTCCAACCCCTGTGAGCAGGGACATCTTCATCTAGATGAGATTGCTCAGAGCCCCATGTAAATTGGATTTGAATGCCTTCAAGCAGCTTCTCTGAGCAAACCCTTCCAGTACTTCATCCCTTCATTATAAAAATATTCCCCCTAGAATCTAACCTGAATCTACCCTCTTCTAGTTTAAAACCAAATTGCAGTGATGCTTCCCCTAAGAAAGAAGGAAAACACAGTATTGCTTTGCTTTTGTTTTCCTGTTTCAGTGTCTGGCTGGGGAAGTTACCAAATGAAAGTGCAGATAGCCTTGAGTGATGCCCTTGGGCTGAGTGCTGCCTCCTAAGGTCCCTGCTGCCACCCTGGGGGCAGCACACACAGCACTGCAGTCAGAGCCCCTCAGCCAGGATTCAGTCAGGAATGCTGCTTGCTTCCTGGGGCTACAACAGAAGCACTGGCTCAGGGCTTCAGCACAGCTCTACAGTGCCAGCTCCTCAGCAGGCTGTGGCAGCAGAAGAAACTCTGGTGTTTTCATTAGAAGCAGTTGAATTTTGTTTCTTCTCAATTCCACCATGGCTGAGAAGCATTCTTCTGGACTCCCCTTCCCTGAAGGCTGCTTTCCAGGAGAGAGTCTGAAGCCCCAGTCAACTTTACAAGACAAAATTCTCTACTCTGAAAGACTTTGGAGATGACGGTGGGAAACTGATATTCTGTTACTAAGTCAGTGAGGCCATGGGCATGACTCTTCCTGCCTCTGTATTTTTTGTGGGGGAAAGGAAAGAACTCCTCTTCAAGCTTCCACTCAGATGCAAGCAGAACAGCCTGACTGCAGCAACGCGCAAAGGGCAAGCAAGTGGTCAAAAAGGACCACAGGTGTAGTCTGCACTTACTTGCTTCTTCTGCATCCCCAGTGTCAACTGTCTGTGGAGGCAGCTGCAAGGATGTTTCTGTTTGCCTCCTTCTCTTGAGCTCCTTCTCCAACAGCTCCATTTTCTTCCGCTCTAAGTTCTTCTGAGCCAACTTGCACAATGAAAGACAGCTCTAGTTGCAAAGGAAATACATCACAGGTGTAAGCAGAGACACCCAAACCAGACACGACATCTCATCAGGAGCACAGGGTCCATAGAGTGACACAGTCTTTAATGCATATTCATATTCATTCCAAGTGTTTCAGAAGAATGTCTTCTACCCTCACCTTGCCAATTACACACAGGGAGGTGGAAGACTTTAGGGCCACAACCTTACACTGCTCCAGCTGCAACCTATGACAGGAAGCCCTGCTTGAAGCACCGAAGTCATACGAGTGCTCCAGGACAGATGAAGAGCTCACATGACCAGTGAGCAGGCAGTTCAGTTCCTACAGGCCATGGCAGCAGAATAAAAATCATGTGCAATACGCAGCAAGAAGGGGTAATTAGCTCTTGCTTAACATTTATGGCCAGGAATGGCAGCTGTTTCTCACTTCCTGGCTTCTGAAGAGCTCAGCTCTGAAGGTCTCTGAAGGACCTCAAGCAAAGGACTCATGTGAAAACAATTTGCCGAAATACTGATATTAATGAGCAGAAAAACTGAGAAAGAGAGGGCTGTGAGATACAACCAGAAAGGTTACCACGAAAAATCAAACTCTCATTTTATTTTTCAGCCTTGCTTACGCTTAACATTACAATCTTTGCTTCTCTGCTTCCGAGGGTGCAATTTGCACACATTCACTGGTCTGCAGCTTGCTCTGCCATTCAGAACTTCTCTAAAATGACCTTGGCACCTAAAGAATGCTTCTGGCATGACCTTAGCACCATCTCCAAATCAGTCACCTTTTCACCACTAGTAAAAGCCACACAATTGCTCTTTAAAAAGCAAATATATTCCAAGAAGAATCCCCGTCCCTCAGGAATGGAAGACTATGATTATCAGTGACATTTTGGGCCAAGCAGTAAGGAAAGGAAGTCTGCTTAGCCCTGTCTTTAACCCTTACCTTTCCAGAGCTGTCCCTCAGGTCTTCGTCACTCATAACACCAGGACTGGTGGGATGATCTGTCCCCTTGGCTTGGCTCAGTGGGAGGCCTGGGAATGGAAGGAAAGGTTGGTGTAAATCTCTGGCAGACTTCAATCCCTCAAAAACACCATGCTGGGCAACAGGCAAGAAAGATTCCAGATTGCAGAGGTCTCATAAAACACAGGGATTGTGTATAGAAACCTCCTGCTCCTTAATTGGAAATTTTACAACGATTTTCCCGCAAAGGAGGTTTCCCTATTTCTCCCACTGCAGCACCAGACAATGTCCAAGCATCCCCTTATACATCTCAAAGGGTTCAGCTCAGAAAGTGCCCCAAGGAAAGGTTTTCTCCTTCAAAGGCAGGAAGAAGGACTGGGAACATTTCCCATTTCATGCTCAATCCCTGCTTTTTCTCTACTAACTGTGACACTGGAAAGGCTGCAGGGAGATAAAGGGGAAGTGCTAAATGGAGAGGAATGCTTCCTTTTCCTGCACTGCATTTCCAGAGCCGCAAGGTACCACTCCAGCTCCAGCCACTCAGCACTTCACACTGGAGGACTTTTCACTGCACCACCAGAGCACACACCCAGTGACTGAGGTCTTGAATTCTCCAGTGAGCCCATCAAGGAATTGAAATCAATTTAAAGAAATTTTTGAAAATAATTATTTTTACCCAAGCATTCAAAATATCATTCTGTGTCAAAATTCTTAAGGTCATTTGAGGACAGACATGTCCTGTACAAACCTCCTTCTTCAGAGTCGTCATGTTCACTCCTGCTGCTGGATGTGGACCTTGAAAAAATGGAAGACAAAAGAACAGATGAGGAGAAAGAACGAGAAGGTAGGGAATGTATGTAGCATGAAAGGAGGCAAATCTTCTTAGCATGGTCACTCTGATGAAGGAGGAAATGCAACACAGAAACTAAACAAGTTGCAAAGCTGATTCATTGTCCTTAAGCTCTCAGTTGCTGGAGTCAGACAGAGCTGGCCAAGCTCCAGCTGAAACACAGCAGTCATTCTTCAACTTGCATCATAACCCCCCAATTCTGCTGTCTCTCCTTTTAGAACCAAGTGGCTCCTACAGCCTCTCTGAAGCAGCAAGATCTGCTGAGCTGGGACACGAGTCTCTGTGGAGGGCAGCTCCTTTTGTACTGCTGCCGAAGCTTGACTTTGCCTGCTTGTGCCTTACACTGGTGACAGTCTCGTGCTCCATGTGGTCAGACCACTGCTGTCTCCTGAGAATGATATTACACCTCCTTGCTCTTTCAAGAAAAAATAGGCTTTTTCACACACAGTGGCTATGGAAGGATATTCAGATTGCACTTTAAAAGCCCTACAGAAGATTTTCAATGTGAGTGATACTTCTGTAACTCCTTCTATATTGTTATCACTCAGACAAGCATGACAGCTACATTTTCTCACACTTCTCCAAACCAATATCTTTCCATCAGCTACAGTCTCTTCTCCAGCACCTTGCTCTTTTTGATCTTAAGCCCAGATTGAAATATTAAACATCAATTGCGTTACGCAGTTGCACACCAAAACTTCTCTGGGATCTCATTTCACAGTGAGGGTCCAGGCACAGAGAATTTGCACCTTAGGTTTACTTTGGGATCCCTTTTCTTTCAAATAGTTGGCAACACACAATGATCTCCAGAATTTGACAGTTACATCTAGGAAGTAATTGATTCCCAAAGCTAGTTTTCATTGCCCTTTTTTCTGTAACTCCCACTCAGTTTGGGGCTGGGGATTGTCGGTATATTTTTCTTGTCAAAATATATGTGCTGGCAAATAAACTACAGCATCTGACTTTAAAAGTAAAAGAATCAGAACTGCAATTTGCAGACACCTTAACATTTGCCAATATATGTCCAGTCATATTCTTGTGGCTGCAGAAGTTGACAGTCAAGGATCAGAGTATTCAAAGATCTGCAGCATCCGGACCCATGCAATACAGTTCCCAAATGACACCACAAACATTACAGAGGGAATCAATAGCCAGGTCCAGAAGAGGAAATGTCTAGAGGAGCTTTTCAGTCCTGCCTCCCCTTCCCCACCAACACCTCTACTCTTGGGCCATATGGTGGTGGGTTTGACATTGGGCTGGATCACCACAGATGGGGCCAAATGCTGAATACACAGAGGTTTGCCTAAAGACATGGGAGAGATGACAGTGCAAAATAACCTCACAAGATGGGAAGAGCGAGGTGAACAGCACACTGGAGCAGCAGACACCTTGGCTTACCTCATCTCCTGGGACTCTTGGACATCCAGCTGCAGAGAGCTTTGCAGAGACCCTGCAGCACTGCCAACATCGGGACTTACTGCCCTGCGTATCGGGGGGATCAAAGGCAGTCCCAAGGATTCCTTCTTCATATCCCCTTCAGTGGGATACAGCAAGGAAACCTGCAAAGAGTCAAGTACAATGCTCACATCAAGCATCCAGTCTTGTCCCTGTTCATGCCTCAAGACATTTAGCTATGGTTTTCACTGGAACCTGGCAGGAGAACAGAAGTAAGACAGATGGAGCAGCAGGGGCCAGGATGGGGAATGCAAAGGGAAGTGCTGAGGGAGAACCCAGAAGCCCTTCAAAGTCCTCTCCTGCTATTGTTACACACTGAAAATGTGAAGTCTGCACCACACACCCATTGCAAAGGCATCCTGAAGCGCAGTGTCCAGCTGAGCTCTTCCTTGGCTCAGCTGCTTCCCTGAGCTCACTTGACAGGGAAATCTCTCCAAGCTCTGCTGGCAGCACATCGACTGAAAATCTCCCACACAGGACATAGATTGGTCTCCTTACCTTACAGCTTTCTCCCTTTGACTTCAGCTCCTCTCTTTCTCTAGTGTCACCATCAGAGCCACTGCCATTTTTCCCACTCTCCGTCTCAACGTTGCACATTTCTCTTCTGTTGGAAGACTGAGAGTTTTTCCGGATGGGAGGCAACGGCTCGGAGGGAAGGAGCATAGAAGGAGATAGCCGGAAAGACTTGGAAAAAATGAACCTAGTCAGGCCTGCAAAGAAGAAACAAAAAATGTAACTGAGGTGGCAAGGCAAACCTAAAGCATCAGAAGCTCCAAATTTCGTGGGAGAGACTCCCGGAAAACTCCTAAATAGCTGCACAAGTTGACATTTCCAGGCATGAAGACCCTTGAGGCACTCCAGAGGAAAAGCCCTGCCCCACTTGCACAGAGCTACCACAGGAACAGCCTGGCCTCTGGGCTGGCCTGGGACAGCAGGGAGCCCAGAGCCCTGGGCTTTGCAGCCATGGCTCAGCTGCACATGCAGCCTCCTGCTCCTGGCCCTGCCCCACAGCTGAGCAGCCCTACAGCTACACGGGGCACTGGCAGCAGCACAGCTCATTGCAGGGGGCACATGCAGGGCAGAACTGTTCCCTGGGGATGCGCACAGGCTCTCTAGGCTGGCACAAGACCCTTCCTCCTGCCAGAGAGCGGCCCAGCTCCCACCTTACCTCATGGCTGAGGCATGCTCAAAAGGGAAGAAGTGAGTTAGGTGAACTCCCACCTTTGCAATCAATCTATCTAATGCATGAGCCAGCCAGGAGGCTTTTGAATTATTCCGAAGATCGATTTGGTTGTTATTTTTCATGAAACTAGCTTCACTAGAATTCCTCTGAACTGTATGGAGCTGGCAAGCCAAGAGACACAGCTTCTACTACTTTGCTTATGTGTTGCTCATTGCCCATCCACTACTTTTGGGATCTTTTTCCTTCCTCTAAAGAGTTGCCAGACACAGTGGTCTCCAGAATTTGACAACTACACCTAGGAAGTAATTGCTTTCCAAAGCTAGTTTTCAAGGCTTTTGTTTCTGTAACTCCCACTCAGTTCAGGGTGGGGTTTTGTTGGTTGCTTTTATTTCTCTTCACAACTAAGGAAGTGCTGGCACATGAACAGTGGCATCCCATGTTAGAAGTGCATGGAGCTTTTTACTCCCCTTCACATGTCCTCAGTGTTCAGAGCCCAAATGTGTAGGGAACAAATTGGTATTCCAACATTGCAATTTGCTCAGATTCCCTGCCCCTGGGGTTTATTCCCTGCTTGCTTTCCTGCCAAATACCAACACAAAGATCACCTGCAACAAAACATTTCTGATCATGGCAGTAAAAACCATTAAGAATTTCCTAAATGGAAACAGCAGAGTGTAGAGCATAAAAACAAGACTCTGCTTAAATCTGTGTTTCTTTATCCCAGTACAATGATGACGTCATTTACAAAAGAGCATCTGACAACCTTTGATGAGATAGGTAATTTCTAGGCCAGAATTAATCCAGCAAAAATGTCACCTGATCAATTCTGAGCAGTAATTCTGCCCAACTGCATTCAGCATCCCAGCTGCATATCAGCAATTAAGGAGTCTTTCCAAAGGGGCTGTAGCCAGGATTTGGCAGAACAAACCCTAAGCAAAGGGACCAGATCCTCTGATCCCTTTTCCTTGCAGCAGCAAAATTATGTCTTCAAGTCTCATCTCTCCTATCAGTAAATGCCCAGAGATGAAAAAGGAACAGCAACTGACTTTCATTGAGGCTTTCAACTTGAAAGCATTGGCTGACACAGATGCGCCATAGACTGCATTTTGTCTGGCACAATTCTTCTTGTCAGGGATCAGGCAAGGCAGGCAGGGAGGGCCAAGGCAGAAGGCATCTCCTCCTGCAGCTTCAGCCTGCAGCACTGACCCAGGCAGAGAGAGTCGGGGAAGAGATTTGTCATGGTGAACCTGCCATAGGTGGCTTTGGGCTTGTGCTGTCAGAGGATGACAAACTCAGACCCTGCATAGGCTGCATCCATTTGGAAACGTTCTTTTCCTTAATTGGAAATTTCACAAGGACTTTCCCTCAGAGGAGGTTTCCCTATTTCTCCCAGTGCAGAACCAGGCAATGTCCATGAATCTCCTTCAGATCTCAAAGGGTTCAGCTCAGAAACTGCTGCAAGGAAAGGTTTTTCTCCTTTAAGGTTGAGACAAATGACTGGGCACATTTCCCATTTCATGCTCAATACCTACATTTTCTCTACTAACTGACACTGGAAATGCTGCAGGGAGATAAAGGGGAAGTGCTAAATGGAGAGGAATGCTTCCATTTCCTGTACTGCATTTCCAGGGCCCCAAGGTACCACTCCAGCTCCAGCCACGCAACAGTTCACACTGGAGGAATTTTCACTGCACCACCACAGCACACTCCCTGTGACTGGGCTCTCCAGGCATCCCCTGGGCCCATGATGGAATTGAAAATAATTTAAAGACATTTTGAAAAGAATTATTTTTAAACCAAGCTTTCAAAATATCACTTCTGTGTCAAAATTCTTCAGGTCATATGAGGACAGATACGCTCTGTACCTACCTCCTTCTTCAGAGTCGTCATCTTCACTTCTGCTGCTAGATGTAGACCTTGAGAAAATGGAAGACAAAATAACATATGAGGAGATAGAAAGAGAAGGTAGGGAATGTGTGTAGCATGAAAGGAGGCAACCCTTCTTAGCTTGGTCACTCTGATGAAGGAGGAAATGCAACACAGAAAGCCAACAAGATGCAAAGCTGATTCACTGCTGTTGGGAAGGTAGAATCAGAAAGGAATTATAAATATGACTTCTTAGCCAGAAAGTCTGAGGTACAAATACAAATGAAAGCATGGTTTGAAAAATTCAAAGAAAACGGTCTGGTATGCCAGAACACATTCTTTCCCTCAATAAAACTAAGCTGAGACCCCTCTCCCTAGCCGTATAAGGAAAAGTCTGAAGTACCCCTGAGATACCTAAAAATATGCAAAAGCAGCGATTTCTATAGGGTGCACACAAATGTTACTGTATTACTATAAAGATTGGTTGGGAAAGGAATAGAATATTCAAATGTATAGGTTATATAAGTAATTGTAAAGGAGACCTCGCTCTCTGGCTACTCTTTTTCTGGCTCTCTCACCTCCGTTCTGTTACTGTCTTTCTAAGCTATCTTAAGTCTTAAAATCATGTATTCATCTTCTACCCCCTCTTGTATTATTCCCTCTGAGCGTGCTTTGAGCTTCATCGGTTGGCTCTCAGCAGAGCTCTCTCTCCCAGTCCTGAAATAAACTACTAACATCTAAATCGACTATAGAGGTCTCTGCCCTGTCCCAGACCGTCTGCGCCCCAAAGTCGAAGTATCTCTTACACATTGTCCTTAAGCTCTCAGTTGCTGGAGTCAGACAGAAGTGGTCAAGCTCCAGCTGAAACACAGCAGTCATTCTTCAACTTGCATCATAACCCCCAATTCTGCTGTCTCTCCTTTTGGAGCCAAGTGGCTCCTACAGCCTCTCTGAAGCAGCAAGAGCTGCTGAGCAGAGACACGAGTCTCTATGGAGGGCAGCTCCTTTTGTACTGCTGCCGAAGCTTGACTTTGCCTGCTTGTGCCTTACACTGGTGACAGTCTCGTGCTCCATGTGGTCAGAGCACTGCTGTCTTCTGAGAATGATATTACACCTCCTTGATCTTTCAAGAAAAAATAGGCTTTTTCACACACAGTGGCTATGGAAGGATATTCAGATTGCACTTTAAAAGCCCTACAGAAGATTTTCAATGTGAGTGATACTTCTGTAACTCCTTCTATATTGTTATCACTCAGACAAGCATGACAGCTACATTTTCTCACACTTCTCCAAACCAATATCCTTCCATCAGCTACAGTCCTATACCTCTTCTCCAGCACCTTGCTCTTTTTGATCTTAAGCCCAGATTGAAATATTAAACATCAATTGCGTTACGCAGTTGCACACCAAAACTTCTCTGGGATCTCATTTCACAGTGAGGGTCCAGGCACAGAGAATTTGCACCTTAGGTTTACTTTGGGATCCCTTTTCTTTCAAATAGTTGGCAACACACAATGATCTCCAGAATTTGACAGTTACATCTAGGAAGTAATTGATTCCCAAAGCTAGTTTTCATTGCCCTTTTTTCTGTAACTCCCACTCAGTTTGGGGCTGGGGATTGTCGGTATATTTTTCTTGTCAAAATATATGTGCTGGCAAATAAACTACAGCATCTGACTTTAAAAGTAAAAGAATCAGAACTGCAATTTGCAGACACCTTAACATTTGCCAATATATGTCCAGTCATATTCTTGTGGCTGCAGAAGTTGACAGTCAAGGATCAGAGTATTCAAAGATCTGCAGCATCTGGACCCATGCAATACAGTTCCCAAATGACACCACAAACATTACAGAGGGAATCAATAGCCAGGTCCAGAAGAGGAAATGTCTAGAGGAGCTTTTCAGTCCTGCCTCCCCTTCCCCACCAACACCTCTACTCTTGGGCCATATGGTGGTGGGTTTGACATTGGGCTGGATCACCACAGATGGGGCCAAATGCTGAATACACAGAGGTTTGCCTAAAGACATGGGAGAGATGACAGTGCAAAATAACCTCACAAGATGGGAAGAGCAAGGTGAACAGCACACTGGAGCAGCAGACACCTTGGCTTACCTCATCTCCTGGGACTCTTGGACATCCAGCTGCAGAGAGCTTTGCAGAGACCCTGCAGCACTGCCAACATCGGGACTTACTGCCCTGCGTATCGGGGGGATCAAAGGCAGTCCCAAGGATTCCTTCTTCATATCCCCTTCAGTGGGATACAGCAAGGAAACCTGCAAAGAGTCAAGTACAATGCTCACATCAAGCATCCAGTCTTGTCCCCGTTCATGCCTCAAGACATTTAGCTATGGTTTTCACTGGAACCTGGCAGGAGAACAGAAGTAAGACAGATGGAGCAGCAGGGGCCAGGATGGGGAATGCAAAGGGAAGTGCTGAGGGAGAACCCAGAAGCCCTTCAAAGTCCTCTCCTGCTATTGTTACACACTGAAAATGTGAAGTCTGCACCACACACCCATTGCAAAGGCATCCTGAAGCGCAGTGTCCAGCTGAGCTCTTCCTTGGCTCAGCTGCTTCCCTGAGCTCACTTGACAGGGAAATCTCTCCAAGCTCTGCTGGCAGCACATCGACTGAAAATCTCCCACACAGGACATAGATTGGTCTCCTTACCTTACAGCTTTCTCCCTTTGACTTCAGCTCCTCTCTTTCTCTAGTGTCACCATCAGAGCCACTGCCATTTTTCCCACTCTCCGTCTCAACGCTGCACATTTCTCTTCTGTTGGAAGACTGAGAGTTTTTCCGGATGGGAGGCAACGGCTCGGAGGGAAGGAGCATAGAAGGAGATAGCCGGAAAGATTTGGAAAAAATGAACCTAGTCAGGCCTGCAAAGAAGAAACAAAAAATGTAACTGAGGTGGCAAGGCAAACCTAAAGCATCAGAAGCTCCAAATTTCGTGGGAGAGACTCCCGGAAAACTCCTAAATAGCTGCACAAGTTGACATTTCCAGGCATGAAGACCCTTGAAGCACTCCAGAGGAAAAGCCCTGCCCCACTTGCACAGAGCTACCACAGGAACAGCCTGGCCTCTGGGCTGGCCTGGGACAGCAGGGAGCCCAGAGCCCTGGGCTGTGCAGCCATGGCTCAGCTGCACATGCAGCCTCCTGCTCCTGGCCCTGCCCCACAGCTGAGCAGCCCTACAGCTACACGGGGCACTGGCAGCAGCACAGCTCATTGCAGGGGGCACATGCAGGGCAGAACTGTTCCCTGGGGATGTGCACAGGCTCTCTAGGCTGGCACAAGACCCTTCCTCCTGCCAGAGAGCGGCCCAGCTCCCACCTTACCTCATGGCTGAGGCATGCTCAAAAGGGAAGAAGTGAGTTAGGTGAACTCCCACCTTTGCAATCAATCTATCTAATGCATGAGCCAGCCAGGAGGCTTTTGAATTATTCCGAAGATCGATTTGGTTGTTATTTTTCATGAAACTAGCTTCACTAGAATTCCTCTGAACTGTATGGAGCTGGCAAGCCAAGAGACACAGCTTCTACTACTTTGCTTATGTGTTGCTCATTGCCCATCCACTACTTTTGGGATCTTTTTCCTTCCTCTAAAGAGTTGCCAGACACAGTGGTCTCCAGAATTTGACAACTACACCTAGGAAGTAATTGCTTTCCAAAGCTAGTTTTCAAGGCTTTTGTTTCTGTAACTCCCACTCAGTTCAGGGTGGGGTTTTGTTGGTTGCTTTTATTTCTCTTCACAACTAAGGAAGTGCTGGCACATGAACAGTGGCATCCCATGTTAGAAGTGCATGGAGCTTTTTACTCCCCTTCACATGTCCTCAGTGTTCAACGAGCCCAAATGTGTAGGGAACAAATTGGTATTCCAACATTGCAATTTGCTCAGATTCCCTGCCCCTGGGGTTTATTCCCTGCTTGCTTTCCTGCCAAATACCAACACAAAGATCACCTGCAACAAAACATTTCTGATCATGGCAGTAAAAACCATTAAGAATTTCCTAAATCGAAACAGCAGAGTGTAGAGCATAAAAACAAGACTCTGCTTAAATCTGTGTTTCTTTATCCCAGTACAATGATGACGTCATTTACAAAAGAGCATCTGACAACCTTTGATGAGATAGGTAATTTCTAGGCCAGAATTAATCCAGCAAATGTCACCTGATCAATTCTGAGCAGTACTTCTGCCCAACTGCATTCAGCAGCCCAGCTGCATATCAGCAATTAAGGAGTCTTTCCAAAGGGGCTGTACCCAGGATTTGGCAGAACAAACCCTAAGCAAAGGGACCAGATCCTCTGATCCCTTTTCCTTGCAGCAGCAAAATTATGTCTTCAAGTCTCAGCACTCCTATGAGTAAATGCCCAGAGATGAAAAAGGAACAGCAACTGACTTTCATTGAGGCTTTCAACTTGAAAGCATTGGCTGACACAGATGCGCCATAGACTGCATTTTGTCTGGCACAATTCTTCTTGTCAGGGATCAGGCAAGGCAGGCAGGGAGGGCCAAGGCAGAAGGCATCTCCTCCTGCAGCCTCAGCCTGCAGCACTGACCCAGGCAGAGAGAGTCGGGGAAGAGATTTGTCATGGTGAACCTGCCATAGGTGGCTTTGGGCTTGTGCTGTCAGAGGATGACAAACTCAGACCCTGCATAGGCTGCATCCATTTGGAAACGTTCTTCTCCTTAATTGGAAATTTCACAAGGACTTTCCCTCAGAGGAGGTTTCCCTATTTCTCCCAGTGCAGAACCAGGCAATGTCCATGAATCTCCTTCAGATCTCAAAGGGTTCAGCTCAGAAACTGCTGCAAGGAAAGGTTTTTCTCCTTTAAGGTTGAGACAAATGACTGGGCACATTTCCCATTTCATGCTCAATACCTACATTTTCTCTACTAACTGACACTGGAAATGCTGCAGGGAGATAAAGGGGAAGTGCTAAATGGAGAGGAATGCTTCCTTTTCCTGTACTGCATTTCCAGGGCCCCAAGGTACCACTCCAGTTCCAGCCATGCAACAGTTCACACTGGAGGAATTTTCACTGCACCACCACAGCACACTCCCTGTGACTGGGCTCTCCAGGCATCCCCTGGGCCCATGATGGAATTGAAAATAATTTAAAGACATTTTGAAAAGAATTATTTTTAAACCAAGCTTTCAAAATATCACTTCTGTGTCAAAATTCTTCAGGTCATATGAGGACAGATACGCTCTGTACCTACCTCCTTCTTCAGAGTCGTCATCTTCACTTCTGCTGCTAGATGTAGACCTTGAGAAAATGGAAGACAAAATAACATATGAGGAGATAGAAAGAGAAGGTAGGGAATGTGTGTAGCATGAAAGGAGGCAACCCTTCTTAGCTTGGTCACTCTGATGAAGGAGGAAATGCAACACAGAAAGCCAACAAGATGCAAAGCTGATTCACTGCTGTTGGGAAGGTAGAATCAGAAAGGAATTATAAATATGACTTCTTAGCCAGAAAGTCTGAGGTACAAATACAAATGAAAGCACGGTTTGAAAAATTCAAAGAAAACGGTCTGGTATGCCAGAACACATTCTTTCCCTCAATAAAACTAAGCTGAGACCCCTCTCCCTAGCCGTATAAGGAAAAGTCTGAAGTACCCCTGAGATACCTAAAAATATGCAAAAGCAGCGATTTCTATAGGGTGCACACAAATGTTACTGTATTACTATAAAGATTGGTTGGGAAAGGAATAGAATATTCAAATGTATAGGTTATATAAGTAATTGTAAAGGAGACCTCGCTCTCTGGCTACTCTTTTTCTGGCTCTCTCACCTCCATTCTGTTACTGTCTTTCTAAGCTATCTTAAGTCTTAAAATCATGTATTCATCTTCTACCCCCTCTTGTATTATTCCCTCTGAGCGTGCTTTGAGCTTCATCGGTTGGCTCTCAGCAGAGCTCTCTCTCCCAGTCCTGAAATAAACTACTAACATCTAAATCGACTATAGAGGTCTCTGCCCTGTCCCAGACCGTCTGCGCCCCAAAGTCGAAGTATCTCTTACTCATTGTCCTTAAGCTCTCAGTTGCTGGAGTCAGACAGAGCTGGTCAAGCTCCAGCTGAAACACAGCAGTCATTCTTCAACTTGCATCATAAGCCCCCAATTCTGCTGTCTCTCCTTTTGGAGCCAAGTGGCTCCTACAGCCTCTCTGAAGCAGCAAGAGCTGCTGAGCTGGGACACGAGACTCTATGGAGGGCAGCTCCTTTTGTACTGCTGCCGAAGCTTGACTTTGCCTGCTTGTGCCTTACACTGGTGACAGTCTCGTGCTCCATGTGGTCAGAGCACTGCTGTCTTCTGAGAATGATATTACACCTCCTTGATCTTTCAAGAAAAAATAGGCTTTTTCACACACAGTGGCTATGGAAGGATATTCAGATTGCACTTTAAAAGCCCTACAGAAGATTTTCAATGTGAGTGATACTTCTGTAACTCCTTCTATATTGTTATCACTCAGACAAGCATGACAGCTACATTTTCTCACACTTCTCCAAACCAATATCCTTCCATCAGCTACAGTCCTATACCTCTTCTCCAGCACCTTGCTCTTTTTGATCTTAAGCCCAGATTGAAATATTAAACATCAATTGCGTTACGCAGTTGCACACCAAAACTTCTCTGGGATCTCATTTCACAGTGAGGGTCCAGGCACAGAGAATTTGCACCTTAGGTTTACTTTGGGATCCCTTTTCTTTCAAATAGTTGGCAACACACAATGATCTCCAGAATTTGACAGTTACATCTAGGAAGTAATTGATTCCCAAAGCTAGTTTTCATTGCCCTTTTTTCTGTAACTCCCACTCAGTTTGGGGCTGGGGATTGTCGGTATATTTTTCTTGTCAAAATATATGTGCTGGCAAATAAACTACAGCATCTGACTTTAAAAGTAAAAGAATCAGAACTGCAATTTGCAGACACCTTAACATTTGCCAATATATGTCCAGTCATATTCTTGTGGCTGCAGAAGTTGACAGTCAAGGATCAGAGTATTCAAAGATCTGCAGCATCTGGACCCATGCAATACAGTTCCCAAATGACACCACAAACATTACAGAGGGAATCAATAGCCAGGTCCAGAAGAGGAAATGTCTAGAGGAGCTTTTCAGTCCTGCCTCCCCTTCCCCACCAACACCTCTACTCTTGGGCCATATGGTGGTGGGTTTGACATTGGGCTGGATCACCACAGATGGGGCCAAATGCTGAATACACAGAGGTTTGCCTAAAGACATGGGAGAGATGACAGTGCAAAATAACCTCACAAGATGGGAAGAGCAAGGTGAACAGCACACTGGAGCAGCAGACACCTTGGCTTACCTCATCTCCTGGGACTCTTGGACATCCAGCTGCAGAGAGCTTTGCAGAGACCCTGCAGCACTGCCAACATCGGGACTTACTGCCCTGCGTATCGGGGGGATCAAAGGCAGTCCCAAGGATTCCTTCTTCATATCCCCTTCAGTGGGATACAGCAAGGAAACCTGCAAAGAGTCAAGTACAATGCTCACATCAAGCATCCAGTCTTGTCCCCGTTCATGCCTCAAGACATTTAGCTATGGTTTTCACTGGAACCTGGCAGGAGAACAGAAGTAAGACAGATGGAGCAGCAGGGGCCAGGATGGGGAATGCAAAGGGAAGTGCTGAGGGAGAACCCAGAAACCCTTCAAAGTCCTCTCCTGCTATTGTTACACACTGAAAATGTGAAGTCTGCACCACACACCCATTGCAAAGACATCCTGAAGCGCAGTGTCCAGCTGAGCTCTTCCTTGGCTCAGCTGCTTCCCTGAGCTCACTTGACAGGGAAATCTCTCCAAGCTCTGCTGGCAGCACATCGACTGAAAATCTCCCACACAGGACATAGATTGGTCTCCTTACCTTACAGCTTTCTCCCTTTGACTTCAGCTCCTCTCTTTCTCTAGTGTCACCATCAGAGCCACTGCCATTTTTCCCACTCTCCGTCTCAACGCTGCACATTTCTCTTCTGTTGGAAGACTGAGAGTTTTTCCGGATGGGAGGCAACGGCTCGGAGGGAAGGAGCATAGAAGGAGATAGCCGGAAAGACTTGGAAAAAATGAACCTAGTCAGGCCTGCAAAGAAGAAACAAAAAATGTAACTGAGGTGGCAAGGCAAACCTAAAGCATCAGAAGCTCCAAATTTCGTGGGAGAGACTCCCGGAAAACTCCTAAATAGCTGCACAAGTTGACATTTCCAGGCATGAAGACCCTTGAAGCACTCCAGAGGAAAAGCCCTGCCCCACTTGCACAGAGCTACCACAGGAACAGCCTGGCCTCTGGGCTGGCCTGGGACAGCAGGGAGCCCAGAGCCCTGGGCTGTGCAGCCATGGCTCAGCTGCACATGCAGCCTCCTGCTCCTGGCCCTGCCCCACAGCTGAGCAGCCCTACAGCTACACGGGGCACTGGCAGCAGCACAGCTCATTGCAGGGGGCACATGCAGGGCAGAACTGTTCCCTGGGGATGTGCACAGGCTCTCTAGGCTGGCACAAGACCCTTCCTCCTGCCAGAGAGCGGCCCAGCTCCCACCTTACCTCATGGCTGAGGCATGCTCAAAAGGGAAGAAGTGAGTTAGGTGAACTCCCACCTTTGCAATCAATCTATCTAATGCATGAGCCAGCCAGGAGGCTTTTGAATTATTCCGAAGATCGATTTGGTTGTTATTTTTCATGAAACTAGCTTCACTAGAATTCCTCTGAACTGTATGGAGCTGGCAAGCCAAGAGACACAGCTTCTACTACTTTGCTTATGTGTTGCTCATTGCCCATCCACTACTTTTGGGATCTTTTTCCTTCCTCTAAAGAGTTGCCAGACACAGTGGTCTCCAGAATTTGACAACTACACCTAGGAAGTAATTGCTTTCCAAAGCTAGTTTTCAAGGCTTTTGTTTCTGTAACTCCCACTCAGTTCAGGGTGGGGTTTTGTTGGTTGCTTTTATTTCTCTTCACAACTAAGGAAGTGCTGGCACATGAACAGTGGCATCCCATGTTAGAAGTGCATGGAGCTTTTTACTCCCCTTCACATGTCCTCAGTGTTCAGAGCCCAAATGTGTAGGGAACAAATTGGTATTCCAACATTGCAATTTGCTCAGATTCCCTGCCCCTGGGGTTTATTCCCTGCTTGCTTTCCTGCCAAATACCAACACAAAGATCACCTGCAACAAAACATTTCTGATCATGGCAGTAAAAACCATTAAGAATTTCCTAAATGGAAACAGCAGAGTGTAGAGCATAAAAACAAGACTCTGCTTAAATCTGTGTTTCTTTATCCCAGTACAATGATGACGTCATTTACAAAAGAGCATCTGACAACCTTTGATGAGATAGGTAATTTCTAGGCCAGAATTAATCCAGCAAAAATGTCACCTGATCAATTCTGAGCAGTAATTCTGCCCAACTGCATTCAGCATCCCAGCTGCATATCAGCAATTAAGGAGTCTTTCCAAAGGGGCTGTAGCCAGGATTTGGCAGAACAAACCCTAAGCAAAGGGACCAGATCCTCTGATCCCTTTTCCTGCAGCAGCAAAATTACGTCTTCAAGTCTCATCTCTCCTATGAGTAAATGCCCAGAGATGAAAAAGGAACAGCAACTGACTTTCATTGAGGCTTTCAACTTGAAAGCATTGGCTGACACAGATGCGCCATAGACTGCATTTTGTCTGGCACAATTCTACTTGTCAGGGATCAGGCAAGGCAGGCAGGGAGGGCCAAGACAGAAGGCATCTCCTCCTGCAGCCTCAGCCTGCAGCACTGACCCAGGCAGAGAGAGTCGGGGAAGAGATTTGTCATGGTGAACCTGCCATAGGTGGCTTTGGGCTTGTGCTGTCAGAGGATGACAAACTCAGACCCTGCATAGGCTGCATCCATTTGGAAACCTCCTTTTCTGTAACTGGAAATTTCACAAGGACTTTCCCTCAGAAGAGGTTTCCCTATTTCTCCCAGTGCAGAACCAAGCAATGTCCATGAATCTCCTTCAGATCTCAAAGGGTTCAGCTCAGAAAGTGCCCCAAAAAAAGGTTTTCTCCTTTAAGGTTGAGACAAAAGACTGGGCACATTTCCCATTTCATGCTCAATATCTGCTCATTCTCTATTAACTGTGACACTGGAAATGCTGCAGGAAGATAAAGGGCAAGTGCTGGATGGAGAGGAATGCTTCCTTTTCCTACGCTGCATTTCCAGGGCCCCAAGGTACCACTCCAGCTCCAGCCACACAACACTTCACACTGGAGGAATTTCACTGCACCGCCACAGCACACTCCCTGTGACTGGGCTCTTGAAGAGCCCATGAAGGAATTGAAAATAATTTAAAGACATTTTGAAAAGAATTATTTTTAAACCAAGCTTTCAAAATGTCACCTCTGAATGAAAATTCCAATGGTCATTTGAGGACGGACATGCCCTCTACCTACCTGTATGTTGATATTTCATGTCCTTGCTTCTGCTGCTGGATCCTGGCCTTGAGAAAATAGAGGAAAAAAAAAAAACACATGAGGAGGTGGAAAGAGAATGAAGGGAATGCATGTAGCATGAAAGGAGGCAACACTTCTTAGCTTGGTCACGCTGATGAAGGAGGAAATGCAACACAGAAACTAAACAAGATGCAAAGCTGATTCATTGTCCTTAAGCTCTCAGTTGCTGGAGTCAGACAAAGCTGGCCAAGCTCCGACTGAAACACAGCAGTCATTCTTCAACTTGCATCATAAGCCCCCAATTCTGCTGTCTCTCCTTTTGGAGCCAAGTGGCTCCTACAGCCTCTCTGAAGCAGCAAGAGCTGCTGAGCTGAGACACGAGTCTCTATGGAGGGCAGCTCCTTTTGTACTGCTGCCGAAGCTTGACTTTGCCTGCTTGTGCCTTACACTGGTGACAGTCTCGTGCTCCATGTGGTCAGAGCACTGCTGTCTCCTGAGAATGATATAACACCTCCTTACTCTTTCAAGAAAAAATACGCTTTTTCACACACAGCGGCTATGCAAAGGATATTCAGATTGCACTTTAAAAGCCCTACAGAAGATTTTCAATGTGAGTGATACTTCTGTGACCCCTTTATTGTTATCATTCAGATAAGCTTGACAGCTACATTTTCTCACACTTCTCCAAGCCAATATCTTTCCATCAGTTATAGTCCTATTACTCTTCTCTAGCAACTTTCCTTCTCTGATCTTAAGCCCTCACCGAAATATTAAATGTTGATCGGATTATACATCTATACCCCAAAACTTCTCTGGGATCTCATTTCACAGTGAGGGTTTAGGCACACAAAAGTTATATCTGACATTTACAGAAACAACACTCAAATTTGCAGACACCTCTAAAGCAGCCAATATTTGCCCAAACATGTTAATGTGGCTGCAGAAGTTGACAGTGAAGGATCAGAGTATTCAAAGATCTGCAGCATCCAAACCCATGCAATACAGTTCCTAAATGACACTGCAAACTCTACAGAAGAAATCAAAAGCCAGGTCCAGAAAGAGGACCTGTCTTGAGGAGCTTTTCAGTCCTGCCTCCTCTTCCCCACCAGCACCTCTGCTCTTGGGCCATATGGTGGTGGGTTTGACATTGGGCTGGATCACCACAGATGGGGCCAAATGCTGAATACACAGAGGTTTGCCTAAAGACATGGGAGAGATGACTGTGCAAAATAACCTCACAAGATGGGAAGAGCGAGGAGAACAGCACACTGGAGCAGCAGACACCTTGGCTTACCTCATCTCCTGGGACTCTTGGACATCCAGCTGCAGAGAGCTTTGCAGAGATCCTGCAGCACTGCTAACAGCAGAACGTGCTGCCTTCCGTAATTGGGGGATCAAAGATCGTCCCAGTGACCCTTTCTTCTTCTCCCCTTCAGTGGGATACAGCAGCAAGGAAGCCTGCAAAGAGTAGAAACGAGTGCTCAGTTTACTCATCCAGTCTTGCCCCCACGCATGCCCCAAGACATTTAGCTATGGACTTCACTGGGACCTGGCAGGAAAAGACAAGTCAGACTGATGGAGCAGCTTGGCCCAGGATGGAGAATGGTGCCCTAGGACAGACAGGTGGTGAGGGAGAGATCGTGTCACACGTTTACCACCTCTCCCCTCATGCTCACTTCTGTACGAGTGTGACTGCATTCCCAGCTGGCATCCACATGTTTGACATCAAGATGTTCTCAGGTGACGATGCCTCCACTGGACTTCTGGATGTATGGGAAGGCGTTTATATCCCTATAAACTCCCTGTCCCTAAAGCACCTAACAACCACTGCTGATCTCCAGCCATGACCCCACAAAGCCATTCTGCAGGATGGCAAAACCTGCTTTTCTCAAGCCCCTCATTCCTTCTGCTGCTGCCCTTCCCTCCTACAGCTCCCCAGCAGCCTTTGAGCCCAGATGCTGCTGAGCTCTCAGGATGCTCAGAGCTCTCCAGCTCCCACACATCCAGCATCTCAGGCTCACTGGCATTTAGGAAGTTCAGCAGAGCTCCCTGATCTGCGTCTCTTTGGAAGGTCTCTGCCTGCCCAAGTTGCTTCAGGGCTCCCATGCCATGATCAGGAAGGGGGGTGGAGGAAGCAGGGACAGAAGCACACTCTTCCTTAGTATCCCATCATTTCTGGCACAGCTAAAAAGCCAAATCAGGACCTGTTCAGAATTCAGTGAAAGCATCAGTTCCTGTCAGGGATACACGGGGACCTTCCTCAGCAAGGCTGAGACCAAGTACCCAAGCCTTTGACTGGACATTCAGTCTGCCAAAGCTCTTGTCCATCTGCCTCCTCCTGCACCCCATGGCAAACCCAAAACAACTGCAGCTCCTGGCCCTGCTGCAAAGCTAATGGTGTGGCTGGGCTCTGGGCTCTTCCCTCCGTGGCCACCTCCCACCCCTTCCCTATGGACAAAGCCACGCCAGAGCACACAGCTGCCCAGAAGCTGATGAAGTCTAGAAACAGCATCAGAGACAACTGTGCAGAAGGCCATGGCTGTACAACTCAAAAGCTGAGACAACCTGGAACTGACTGTGCAGGACTGCCTGTTCCAGCAAACATCCAAACCAGACACAGCTGAGAGAAATCATCACCCAGACATAGAGATGTTTCACAGATACCCCTACATTACTAAATGTAGAAGGATTGCTTGGCCAGAGTGGACAACTTTACATGCTCTGACTGCTTCTGGGTGTTCTCTCAGCCACAAGACAAAGGAGGAACCATGGCATAGCCCAGAAACCATTCAAAGGCCTCTCCTGCTCTTGACAGAAACTGAGGACATGAAGTCTGCACCACACACCCATTGCAAAGACATGCTGACCTGCAGTGTCCAGCTGAGCTCTTCCTTGGCTCAGCAGCTTCCCTGGGATCACATCAAAGGCAAAGCTCTCCGAGCTCTGTCTACAGCACAGAAACTGAAAATCTCCCACACATGACTTAGCTTGGTCTCCTTACCTTACGTCCTTTTTCCTCTGAACATGACTCCTGTTCTTTTCTTGTGTCATTGTCGTTGCCAGTGCCACTTTTCCCTGTCCCCTGCTCCCCACTGCAACTCTTGCTTGGATTGCAAAAGCTCCTTGGGATGGGAGGCATTGGCTTGGAGGGAAGGAGCATAGAGGGATTTGCCAGAGAAATCCTCTTGGCAAGAGGGTAGCCAGTCAGTTCTGCAAAGCGGAGACACAAATATAACACAGGTTGCAGTGCAAACCTAATGCATCTGGAGCTCCATATTTCTTCGGAGAGACTTGCTGCAAACTTCTAAATAGCTGTACAGGAAAACATGCTCCTGTCTGCAGCCACTTGAGGCAGGCCAGGGGACACCCTGCTACCACTTGCACAGAGCTACCACAGAAACACTCTTTGGGATCTCTTTCCTTCCTCCAAAGAATTGCCAGACACAGTGGTCTCCAGAATTTCACAACTACACCTAGTAATGAAGTAATTGCTTTCCAAACCTAGTTTTCATGGCTTTTGTTTCTGTAACTCCCACTCGGTTCAGGGTGGGGTTTTGTTGGTTGCTTTTATTTCTCTTCACAACTACGGAAGTGCTGGCACATGAACAGTGGTGCCCCATGTTAGAAGTGAAGGAACCTTCACATGTCCTCAGTGTTCAAAGAGCCCAAATGTGTAGGGAACAAATTGGTTTTCTAACATTGTAATTTGCTCAGATTCCCTGCCCCTGGTATTTATTCCCTGCTTGCTTTCCTGCCAAATACCAACACAAAGATCACCTGCAACAAAACATTTCTGATCATGGCAGTTAAAAACCATTAAGAATTTCCTAAATGGAAACAGCAGAGTGTAGAGCATAAAAACAAGACTCTGCTTAAATCTGTGTTTCTTTATCCCAGTACAATGATGACGTCATTTACAAAAGAGCATCTGACAACCTTTGATGAGATAGGTAATTTCTAGGCCAGAATTAATCCAGCAAAAATGTCACCTGAGTAATACTGAGAAGTAATTCTCCCCAATTGCTTTCAGCATCCCAGCTGCATATCAGCAATTAAGGAGTCTTTCCAAAGGGGCTGTAGCCAGGATTTGGCAGAACAAACCCTAAGCAAAGGGACCAGATCCTCTGATCCCTTTTCCTGCAGCAGCAAAATTACGTCTTCAAGTCTCAGCATTCCTATCAGTAAATGCCCAGAGATGAAAAAGAAACAGCAAGTGACTTTCATTGAGGCTTTCAACTTGAAAGCATTGGCTGACACAGATGCACCATAGACTGCATTTTGTCTGGCACAATTCTTCTTGTCAGGGATCAGGCAAGGCAGGCAGGGAGGGCCAAGACAGAAGGCATCTCCTCCTGCAGCCTCAGCCTGCAGCACTGACCCAGGCAGAGAGAGTCGGGGAAGAGATTTGTCATGGTGAACCTGCCATAGGTGGCTTTGGGCTTGTGCTGTCAGAGGATGACAAACTCAGACCCTGCATAGGCTGCATCCATTTGGAAACGTTCTTCTCCTTAATTGGAAATTTCACAAGGACTTTCCCTCAGAGGAGGTTTCCCTATTTCTCCCAGTGCAGAACCAAGCAATGTCCATGAATCTCCTTCAGATCTCAAAGGGTTCAGCTCAGAAAGTGCCCCAAAAAAAGGTTTTCTCCTTTAAGGTTGAGACAAAAGACTGGGCACATTTCCCATTTCATGCTCAATATCTGCTCATTCTCTATTAACTGTGACACTGGAAATGCTGCAGGGAGATAAAGGGCAAGTGCTGGATGGAGAGGAATGCTTCCTTTTCCTACGCTGCATTTCCAGGGCCCCAAGGTACCACTCCAGCTCCAGCCACACAACACTTCACACTGGAGGAATTTCACTGCACCGCCACAGCACACTCCCTGTGACTGGGCTCTTGAAGAGCCCATGAAGGAATTGAAAATAATTTAAAGACATTTTGAAAAGAATTATTTTTAAACCAAGCTTTCAAAATGTCACCTCTGAATGAAAATTCCAATGGTCATTTGAGGACGGACATGCCCTCTACCTACCTGTATGTTGATATTTCATGTCCTTGCTTCTGCTGCTGGATCCTGGCCTTGAGAAAATAGAGGAAAATAAAAAAACATATGAGGAGGTGGAAAGAGAATGAAGGGAATGCATGTAGCATGAAAGGAGGCAACACTTCTTAGCTTGGTCACTCTGATGAAGGTGGAAATGCAACACAGAAACTAAACAAGATGCAAAGCTGATTCATTGTCCTTAAGCTCTCAGTTGCTGGAGTCAGACAGAGCTGGCCAAGCTCCGGCTGAAACACAGCAGTCATTCTTCAACTTGCATCATAACCCCCCAATTCTGCTGTCTCTCCTTTTGAGTCAAGTGGCTCCTACAGCCTCTCTGAAGCAGCAAGAGCTGCTGAGCTGAGACACGAGTCTCTGTGGAGGGCAGCTCCTTTTGTACTGCTGCCGAAGCTTGACTTTGCCTGCTTGTGCCTTACACTGGTGACAGTCTCGTGCTCCATGTGGTCAGAGCACTGCTGTCTCCTGAGAATGATATTACACCTCCTTACTCTTTCAAGAAAAAATACACTTTTTCACACACAGCGGCTATGCAAAGGATATTCAGATTGCACTTCAAAAGCCCTACAGAAGATTTTCAATGTGAGTGATACTTCTGTGACCCCTTTATTGTTATCATTTAGATAAGCTTGACAGCTACATTTTCTCACACTTCTCCAAGCCAATATCTTTCCATCAGTTATAGTCCTATTACTCTTCTCTAGCAACTTTCCTTCTCTGATCTTAAGCCCTCACCGAAATATTAAATGTTGATCGGATTATACATCTATACCCCAAAACTTCTCTGGGATCTCATTTCACAGTGAGGGTTTAGGCACACAAAAGTTATATCTGACATTTACAGAAGCAACACTCAAATTTGCAGACACCTCTAAAGTAGCCAATATTTGCCCAAACATGTTAATGTGGCTGCAGAAGTTGACAGTGAAGGATCAGAGTATTCAAAGATCTGCAGCATCCAAACCCATGCAATACAGTTCCTAAATGACACTGCAAACTCTACAGAAGAAATCAAAAGCCAGGTCCAGAAAGAGGACCTGTCTTGAGGAGCTTTTCAGTCCTGCCTCCTCTTCCCCACCAGCACCTCTGCTCTTGGGCCATATGGTGGTGGGTTTGACATTGGGCTGGATCACCACAGATGGGGCCAAATGCTGAATACACAGAGGTTTGCCTAAAGACATGGGAGAGCTGACTGTGCAAAATAACCTCACAAGATGGGAAGAGCGAGGAGAACAGCACACTGGAGCAGCAGACACCTTGGCTTACCTCATCTCCTGGGACTCTTGGACATCCAGCTGCAGAGAGCTTTGCAGAGATCCTGCAGCACTGCTAACAGCAGAACGTGCTGCCTTCCGTAATTGGGGGATCAAAGATCGTCCCAGTGACCCTTTCTTCTTCTCCCCTTCAGTGGGATACAGCAGCAAGGAAGCCTGCAAAGAGTAGAAACGAGTGCTCAGTTTACGCATCCAGTCTTGCCCCCACGCATGCCCCAAGACATTTAGCTATGGACTTCACTGGGACCTGGCAGGAAAAGACAAGTCAGACTGATGGAGCAGCTTGGCCCAGGATGGAGAATGGTGCCCTAGGACAGACAGGTGGTGAGGGAGAGATCGTGTCACACGTTTACCACCTCTCCCCTCATGCTCACTTCTGTATGAGTGTGACTGCATTCCCAGCTGGCATCCACATGTTTGACATCAAGATGTTCTCAGGTGACGATGCCTCCACTGGACTTCTGGATGTATGGGAAGGCGTTTATATCCCTATAAACTCCCTATCCCTAAAGCACCTAACAACCACTGCTGATCTCCAGCCATGACCCCACAAAGCCATTCTGCAGGATGGCAAAACCTGCTTTTCTCAAGCCCCTCATTCCTTCTGCTGCTGCCCTTCCCTCCTACAGCTCCCCAGCAGCCTTTGAGGCCTGATGCTGCTGAGCTCTCAAGATGCTCAGAGCTCAGCAGCTCCCACACATCCAGCATCTCAGGCTCACTGGCATTTAGGAAGTTCAGCAGAGCTCCCTGATCTGCGGCTCTTTGGAAGGTCTCTGCCTGCCCAAGTTGCTTCAGGGCTCCCATGCCATGATCAGGAAGGGGGGTGGAGGAAGCAGGGACAGAAGCACACTCTTCCTTAGTATCCCATCATTTCTGGCACAGCTAAAAAGCCAAATCAGGACCTGTTCAGAATTCAGTGAAAGCATCAGTTCCTGTCAGGGATACACGGGGACCTTCCTCAGCAAGGCTGAGACCAAGTACCCAAGCCTTTGACTGGACATTCAGTCTGCCAAAGCTCTTGTCCATCTGCCTCCTCCTGCACCCCATGGCAAACCCAAAACAACTGCAGCTCCTGGCCCTGCTGCAAAGCTAATGGTGTGGCTGGGCTCTGGGCTGTTCTCCCCATGGCCACCTCCCACCCCTTCCCTATGGACAAAGCCACGCCAGAGCACACAGCTGCCCAGAAGCTGATGAAGTCTAGAAACAACATCAGAGACAACTGTGCAGAAGGCCATGGCTGTAAAACTCAAAAGCTGAGACAACCTGGAACTGACTGTGCAGGACTGCCTGTTCCAGCAAACATCCAAACCAGATACAGTTGAGAGAAAACACCACCAAGACATAGAGATGTTTCACAGATACCCCTAGGTTACTAAACATAGGAGGATTGCTTGACCAGAGTGGACAACTTTACGTGCTCTGACTGCTTCTGGGCATTTTCTCAGCCACAAGACAGAAGAGGAACCACAGCATAGCCCAGAAACCATTCAAAGGCCTCTCCTGCTCTTGATAGACACTGAGGACATGAAGTCTGCACCACACACCCATTGCAAAGACATGCTGACCTGCAGTGTCCAGCTCAGCTCTTCCTTGGCTCAGCAGCTTCTTTGGGATCACACCACAGGCAAAGCTCTCCGAGCTCTGTCTACAGCACAGAAACTGAAAATCTCCCACACATGACTTAGCTTGGTCTCCTTACCTTATGTCCTTTTCCCTCTGAACTCAGCTCCTGGTTTTTTCTGCTGTCGTCATTGTCATAGCCAGTGCCAATTTTCCCAGTCCCCTGCTCTCTGTGGCACATCTTACTTGTCTTGGAAGAGCTCTTCGGGATAGGAGGCAATGGCATGGATGGAAGGAGCATAGAGGGATTTGCCAGAGAAATCCTCTTGGCAAGAGGGTAGCCAGTAAGTCCTGCAAAGTGGAGACACAAAATATAACACAGGTTGCAATGAAAACCTAATGCATCTGGAGCTCCATATTTCATGGGACAGACTTGCTGCAGACTTCTAAATAGCTGCACAGGGAAACATGCTTCTCCCTGCAGCCACTTGAGGCAGGCCAGGGGACACCCTGCCCCACTTGCACAGAGCTACCACAGGAACAGCCTGGCCTCTGGGCTGGCCTGGGACAGCAGGGAGCCCAGAGCCCTGGGCTGTGCAGCCATGGCTCAGCTGCACATGCAGCCTCCTGCTCCTGGCCCTGCCCCACAGCTGAGCAGCCCTACAGCTACACGGGGCACTGGCAGCAGCACAGCTCATTGCAGGGGGCACATGCAGGGCAGAACTGTTCCCTGGGGATGAGCACAGGCTCTCTAGGCTGGCACAAGACCCTGCCTCCTGCCAGAGAGCAGCCCAGGTCCACCCTCACCTGTGTGTGAGGCTGAGCCCTACTCAAAAGGCTTTGAAGAAGTGAGTTAGGTGAACTCCCACCATTATCATCAACATATTTCTTTGATGAGATGCTAGAGAGATTTTTTTAACTATTGAGAAATTGTCTTCAATGTTTTATTTCTCATGTAACTAACCTGCATGTAATTCTTTTGAATAAAATTGACTTATTAAGTCACATGGGAAAAGTGGAATGCTCCAAAAATGAGAGGTGAAAAAGATCCCTTCTTGAGGTTTGGCCTTCTGCGAGTACCCATTAAAGCCCTACACAACTGTGTCTGCAGTTTCTGCAAACCACAAAACTTCTCCGCATGAGCCCTTGCTGGTGTTGTTACAACACAGTAATAGCATCCTCAGGGTTAGACCCAATCAGCAAGCAGAGCAAGGACAGGAAATTGATCTGTAGTGAGACCCGACATTGATGGCAAAGAATGAAACAGGACTTGCATCTCATGGCCATGTCCAATTTGTGGTCAGCTGTGGCCACCATCCGTCCCTGTCCTGGCTGACAGGATGAATAATTTGGCTACTGTCAAAAAGCAGAAAGCATAGTAAACTAATGATAGAATTTTGTGATGCCACTGGCGTCCTTGCGTGATCATCTGTAGCTGTCAGCCACCTACACTGACACAGAGCCAGCACTAACCACCATGGACCAGTTTTCCCTGAAATCTGGTGGGACTTTCTTCCATTTGGCTCAGACCTTTCAGCTCCTTTCTGTCCTCACCTTTTCCTTCCATGCTCTTTCCTTTTCCAGTGAAGTTCATGTTGGAACCCGTGCTTCTGCCTCGCAGAAGTATCTGGGTTTGAATTTGAGAACGGTCTCCGAGTAGACAGCGAATGGAGCTTGGTACCCAGCCGTAGAGCAAGGTCTCGTGACTCCAATCGCCAGCAGTCGGCACAGAGAGGCAGAGCCAGACGCGTCTCCTGCCGCTGTGTCCGTGTCAACCACAACCGTCACAACCCCAGCTCGTGGCTGCCCCTTTGTGATGCGCTCGCCCACGGTTCTGTTTCCATGGCTACAAAACCCCCACCCCAACCCCATCCCTTTCCCTTCCCTTCCCTGGGCCCAGCCAGGCCAGGCTGGAGGGCTTCACACTGTCTAGGAAGTAAATGCTTTCCTAAGCTACTTTCCAAGGCCTTTATTTCTGTAATTCCCACGCAGTTCTGGGTTGCAGCTTGCTGGTGTGGGATTTTGTTTATTTCTCTTCACGTCAAACAAAGTGCTGGGACACAAACAGTGGCACCAGGAGTTGCAAGTAAAAGAAACTTTGCACTCCCCAGCAGATGAGCCCAGAATTCAAGTGGCCAATATCTGGAGGGAGGAATATCACCACCCAAATGTTCCACTTTTGCTCTGCTTCACTATTCCAGGGGTTTATTCTCTGCTTTCCATATTGCAGAGACACCCAAACCCAACAAAAATATGATCTGCCTCAAAACTTTTCTGATCTTGGCAGTTCCTGACAATTCAAAATCTCCCTAATGGAAATATCATGGGGCAGGTCATTCTGAAATACTCTCTCACAGAGCAATTAAAACTAATCATGCTTGATTTGGCAGAATTAAGCCAGAGCCAAGGGTCCAGTGGGTCTCATCCCTTTTTCTCCATCAGCAGAATTATTTCTTCAAGTCTCATGTCTCCAATATGTTCAAAGAAGCTTTGCAGTCTGCATTAGATGCCCCCAGTATTCAGTTGGCCAATATGATCATTGTATCTGTAGGGTATAAATTGGCCATGCAAAGTTCTCCTTCATTGTGGCTGCGCTTTATTCCTGCTTTCTTTCCTGCAGACACACCCAAACCAAACATTACAAAACCGGCCTCAAAACAATTCGCACTTTGACTGTCCCTGAAAATTCAAAGCTATACTAAGAGCATTTTTTTATTTTTTCCTTTATTCTTGGATCTGTTCAAACATGCTGTAGACTGAAAAAAACCCAGCCAAACCCCGGGAGCTCACGCCCTTGGCCCACCGGGGCCTGGGCCTTGACATTTTCCAGTGCTGGAGAGACTGAGAAGAACCTGAGCAAGCTGAGCTACACCACATGAAAAGGACTTGTTTTCCTGGATTTGCCATCTCATCAAACAGCGAGAGGTTTTTTTGTTTAGTATTATTCCATTTCTGTTAAATAAACAGTTTTTTCCACTTCTCTCCAAGGAAATGTCTTTTCCTGAACCAGTTGGGGGGAGGGGCTGTTTGAATTTGCTTTTCTAGGGGAACCCCATTTGGAGGTTCTCTCCCAATTTTGCCCTAAAACAGGACAAATACAGTTCTTGGCCTGTCCCCAGGGACAGGCTCCAAGGCTGGGCTCTCACCTGCATGGGATGAAGAAGAGCTGCTGCACATGCCAGCAGCACCAGGGGCTCGCCATCAGCGCTTTGAATGCGGCTTTTGTACACACTCTGCCTCCCTCAGCCGAGCAGCATTCCTGGGCATCTGCACTGCCTCTGTGGGCCAACATCCTCCAGGCACAGCTGCAGGAACGAGATTGCAACAAGTCCTGGCTGAAGGAGTCTCCTGTCTGCTGCAGCCCTTCACCTGCGGCAGAATCACCTTGCGCTGCCATGGGGGGAGTAAAGGGGTGGAGGACTCTTGGCAGATGAGGGTCTCCTCCATGTGCTGCTGCTCGCTGGGCCTGAAACAGCTGCTGGTGCCTTCCCCCACAGCTGTATCAGGAGCCTGCCTGGAAAAGTAACACTGCCAGTGCAAGTGACAGCCACCCATCCTGGCT